>NC_143014.1:264901101-267301101 GCF_055824585.1 Amblyomma mixtum | reverse complement strand
CAGATCCAACTACAATCCCGAGACAGAGAAATTGCCAGCCTTAAAAAAGAGTTGGCTGACATTAAACGCCTGTTACAAGCGCATCAGGTACAGAATGCCACTGCGGCTAGAATGCCACCCACCGCGTCTCAGGCTTCGACCAATAATGCGATGGAAACAGACGCTATTTGCCACACTCCCTTCACCGCGTCCCAGTCTTCGGCCCATAACGCGACGGACCCAGACGCCAGAATAGCAACTAAAAGACCGCTTCCTACAAAAGAAGGCGAGGAATCCAAAAGAAAGGCCGAGGCTTCGGAAGCCGACACCCCGCAGCCGTCGAAAGCGCCTACCAAACTCAGGGCAGACATCAATACTCTGTCAGAGAGAACTAGCGCTATATCAACAGAACAAGCTACCTTCCAAGGCCTCGTTACTACCAAATTTGCAGAGATAGATATTCGCTTTGCAACACTAGAGGGACAGGTATCCCAAATAGCCACCTGCATGCAGCAAATAATGGATAGGCTTACAAATATCGAGGCCCGCCTACCCCCCATCTTGGATCTGTCCACGACGCCACAACCATCTATAACCCAACATGGCACCACGCCAAAAATTTGAAATTTGGCAATGGAACTGCAGAGGCTTCCGCCGCAAGCGGGCCCACTTGCAGCTCCACATCCAACAAGCACCGTCTGTTCCAACCCCAGACGTGATTGCATTGCAAGAAGCTAGCGGCAGGGCTACACTGCCAGGCTATAAAGCATATCTGCCACCTCATTATGATACTAGTAACGCAGTCGGCTCCTTCACAGCCACTCTGGTGCATAGAAATATCACCGCAATTCAACATTTTATAAATGATTCGGAAGAAGATTACACCCTACTTGAAATAGTACCAAAGCAAAAAAGAGACTCAAATCTCTTCATCCTTAATGTATACAACCTGCCCAGAAACAAAGGCAATGGACTCCCACACTTGTTGATAAACACAGTAAAGCTGGCTGCTAGGGCTCAACTAATAATTGTGGGAGACTTAAACGCTCAACACCCAGCATGGGGATATACTAAAGCAACTCCGAAAGGGAACCTGCTCTGGCAAATCATACAATCACTAGGGCTCACAACGCTAAACAACCCGAGCGACCACACACGCATGGGTAACAGTGTATGTGTAGACACATCTCCAGACTTATCCCTCTCTAAAAACGTCAAGGACGCAAAGTGGGTCAACACCGGGCAAAACCTTGGTAGTGATCACTTCATCCTTAGCATCACCTTCCCCACGACAAAACTTAAAAACAAAGCAAAAGAAATACGAACCACGGATTGGGACAAGTTCAGGCAACTTCGCGACAAAACAGCTCCAAAGGAGATCTCTAACCTTAGCGACTGGGTTATCTCCCTGAATGAGGATGTCAGCTCCACTAGCGTTGTGGTGCCAGTTGAGAAGGAGGAGCAGATTGCAGACTCAAAACTGTTACACCTGTGGCAGGCACAAAAAGGCCTCCAAAAACGCTGTAAGAAGCAAAAACACAACAAGCGACTACGCAAAAAGATCGCTGAAATCGAGAGGCGAATCGAGGAACATACACTTACTCTCCAAACACAACAATGGAACCAAATATGTGAAAGCGTCAATGGACAGCTCGGAAATAAGAAGACATGGCATCTTCTAAGACACCTGCTCGACCCAGAACAAACCGGTCCCGTGCAACAAAGTCAACTGTACAGACTCATACATAAATATGAGGGTACAACTGAAGACCTAATCAAAGAGCTAGCAGAACGTTATCTAAACACGGACGATGGTACCACACAACCAGACTACCGGGGGACTCCTAATCCAAATTTAGACGCAGACATCACAGACGCAGAGGTCTGGTACGCAATTGGGAAACTGCGGACAACATCTGCGGCAGGACCAGACAAAATAACAAATAAGACTCTCAGGAACTTAGACGCAACGTCGATCGCGGCGGTTACAGACCTTATGAACAAATACTGGCATGCAGGCAACATACCACCAGAGTGGAAACGCGCGAAAATCACTTTTATTCCTAAAGCGGGTAAGAAACTCAGCACTGAGAATCTACGCCCAATTTCATTAACATCATGCCTAGGCAAACTCATCGAGCATGTCATCCTCAATAGGCTCCAAAACTATGCGGAGGACATGAACCTCCTACCTGAAACAATGTTTGGATTCAGGGCCCAACTATCTACCCAGGACATACTCTTGCAGCTCAACAGGGACATAATTGAAGCTGACGAGGGAACAGGAACGAAAGCAATATTGGGTTTAGACCTTGTTAAAGCTTTCGACAACGTCACCCACAAAGCCATTTTGACAAACTTGTCAGAAATCAACCCCGGAGAAAGGACGTACAACTACATCCGATCCTTCCTCACTAACAGAACAGCAGTGATAACGGTCGGAACAATAGAGTCTGCCCCAATCACACTAGGAAGTAAAGGAACGCCACAGGGCTCCGTCCTGTCCCCTTTCCTTTTTAACCTCTCCCTCATCAAAATTCCCCCCAAACTGGCACAAATACCAGACCTACATCACACGTTCTATGCAGATGACATCACACTTTGGGTAACCAAAGGATGCGAAGGCTACATAGAAGACACACTCCAAGCAGCAGTGGACATCATTGAGGCATGCGCATGGGAATCCAGCCTCACTTGTTCTGAGCAAAAATCTGAACTCTTCGTGATCCGTCGTAAACAAAGAGGTAGGCGTACCACGACATCCCCCCGCAAATAAACGTCTATGTTAATGGACGATCTGCCAAAGAGGTACAGACCATGAGAATACTGGGGTTGTATTGACAAACAAATGGAAAGAATACTGACACACTCACTAAGCTAAAACGCACGGTAGAAGCGGCGGCGCGATTAATCCGCCGCATAACCGCAGACAAGGGGGGAGGGAAAGAGATTTATGCCGCCTAGTGCAGGCCTTTGCGCTAAGCAGGATACGCTATGCCACCCCTTATCTCAAATTTTCGAAAACAGAAAAGGACAAATTGGATAGCATGATACGGCAGGCCTATAAGGCTGCGTTAGGACTCCCACTAAATGCCTCAACCGAAAGGCTTATGAGGTTAGGAATACATAACACCTACAATGAACTGAAAGAAGCCCATTTAATGGCTCAAACAGCGCGATTAGCCAATTCCAGAACTGGCAGGAGTATTCTTACCAGGATCGGAATTAACTTTCGACCTACGAATAACGATGCTAAAGTAGACTTACCCCGCGACTATAGGACGGCCCTACTAATCAAACCACTCCCCAAAAACATGCACCCCTTACACCATGAGGGTAGAAGACAAGCACGAGCCAAATCCTTACATAACAAATACAGACAGTGCGCTGCAACACTTTATGTAGATGCGGCAGAATACAAATATACCAATGCCTTTGCAATTGTGGTTGTGAACGAGAATGGTGACCACATCGTCTCGGCGACAATCAAAACGAAATCCTCTGAAACGGCAGAAGAGGCGGCTATAGCCCTCGCCCTAGCACATACCCAAGGGAGCATCATCCTCAGCGATTCCAAAATGGGTATCAATAATTTCGCTAAAGGCCGAATTACAAACACCTCCCTTAGAATCCTTAACGCAACCAAATTCTCACCAAATTATTCCGAATTGATATGGGTCCCAGCCCATTCGGGGAATCCGGGGAACGAGGCAGCCCACAATAAAGCCCGAGGTTTCGTCGACCGGGCAGTGGATGAGTCTGGCTCCCTGAATTTCACGAAGGACTCCATGATCACATATCATGATCTCACCAATCATTTTAAATTAGAGAGGAGAATTTTCCCCCCTCCAGACAAAAGACTTACTAAAGAACAAGAGGTTACGTGGCGTCGTCTACAGACGAGATCAATACGCACCCCATCACTCCTCGCGCACATTTATCCAGATCTTTACAACCCAAACTGCAAACACTGTGGCCAACGTGCTACCTACGATCACATCCTGTGGGACTGCAAAATAGAGCCACCTCCGGGTGATCTAGTTACAGCTCCTTCTCTCGAGCGGTGGGAGACCGTGCTGGCTAGCTCTGACCCCAGAACGCAAGTTTTGGCGGTGGAGTGGGCTGACAAAGTCGTCGAGGGCTATGTACTCTCGACCACTTAACGCGACCTCTTGCCAAGCTCTTCCCGGCGAATGAAAGGTTTTACAATCAATCAAGACCACCACAAAAGCGGAATGAACGGGCTGTTGTTGTTGCCTTAGTGACATGGCACATACTCACGACGGGGAATTGGCCAGGGTTCAGTGAGGGTAGCCAGGAGGCAAAACTGGCGCCAAGCTAATGATTGCGTGGGTAACAAGTCAGACAATAATTAAAAAGGACACACAAGATGAGAGAATTGAATGCAGAAAAATTACTGAAGGATCTTTTCAATGCGAAAATTTTGGATACAGTTAGCAAGAAAATCTGCCGGTAGCTATTGTGTAATTGTGGAGGCATTCGCAAACGATGTAATAAAAAACCTCTGGCGCTCGCATCGAATGAGAGAAGAAGCTGGACGGACAAAGTGAGTACCAACTTTGTAATGGGAATTTCTAGATGCGTCCTTCTCTGATGTGCAAACCTCCGGCAATAGAGTAGGAAATGCTGCAATGTTTTTACTTCTCCACAAGTCGCGCAAAGGTTTATGGGACTGAACCCGCGTCTCCATAAGTAAAGATTTCAGCGGGGGATTCTGCTCCACATGACAGTCTTCGCTACCTCACACTGCCAGGATTTACACGCACGAGCGTTCCATGGGCCCATGCGATGTTGGTAGTAGCCAGCGGAGAGCAAGGAATCGTTGCATGTAGCAAGCATAAACTGATAACGCTGGAAACGAGACATTACGAAAATGATAACATTAGGGACGCTACAGGCGACAGGTGCGTTGAGACCTCATTTTTCCAAGAAGTCTGCTGCATTATTTTTAAATATACTGCAGTGACCTGCAATCCAAATGAAGCCCACCTCTTTCACCCATCCAGGAATAAAATACTTAAGTGAGCGGCTCAGAAGAGCGTCTTGCGAACTGCAGCGCAGAGAAAAATCTGAGAGGACTATCACCTGGGAAACATTGGAGGAAATTTCCAAATCAGCCAGCCCAAGAGCCATAAACTTCGTTAGAAATATGGATGTTTAATCCCGGACTCGAACCGGAAAGCTCAGAAAAAGAGACTGAAAAAAAAAAAATTCAGGGGTGCGCTTGTTGACCTGAAGTGAAGTACAGGGATAAGAATTTTTGAGGGGCAATAGTAATTAGGGCCTCAATAATTGTGTAGGAGGCAAGCGCGCCGTTGTTGTACACGCTGATGCGGAAGCCGCTGAGAACGGTGTGTTCCATTGCACACAGCTCTAATCGGCCTAAGTTGTTTCGCCATCGCGGTTAAATTTGTAAGCAGAGGTACGTTGGAAAGCAAGACCACCACAAAAGCGGAATGAACGGGTTGTTGCTGCCTTAGCGGTGTTGCTGCTTGTGTCACTGATGTGTGGTTAAGATGTTAAGCTTCGCCTGTAAGAGTGGAACGCGACAGCGTCATGCAACGCTGCCAGGGAGTCCACAGAACGCCATCGCCCGTTCGGCTCAACGCCTTGCTGGTCGGTAAATTGGTTTTTGAGGAAAGGAAATGTATATGTCTCGCTTATCTCGGTGGACACCTGAACCTCGCCGTAAGAGACGGGAGGAAGATGGGAGTGAACGAAGGCACCGTATTCACTAGACGTGCCTCTGTTCATTCCAAACCATCGAGCAGGCATGGTGGAGTGGTTAGCGTGCTTGTCTCGCACTCCGGACCGTGGTTCGATTCCGCAACTCGACCAATTTCCTTGGAGCATCACTATACCATCCCTTTAATTCGTTGCATGGTTACTAGCCAAAGTACAACTGGCCCCATTTGAAATTTGCGCACTGTGACGTCACGATCATTTCGACCAATTGAAAACCGTGACATGTCTGTCGACAACTCCTGCTTACAACGATGAGACATTAAAGGCTTCCGCCTCAATGCCAACCGCTGCCCTCTGGCCGGCACAAGACGCGTCTGTAGCAACCACAGTGTGGTGCCGGAAATTGTCAAGGTGTTCTGAGAGGAGACGAGTTAGTGCCCTGGAAGGCGATACTTCGCATTAGGTGGGGAAATATAATCAAAAGCAATATCCACAGGGGACATCAGAACCTACTCTACGCACACTACACCAATGTGATCTGAGATCTACACCAATCTTTAAGCGATAACATATTCAGTAATATTCTAAATTGATCAACACCACAAAATAAATAAATTAATTAAAAAATCCCCTGTGCCCCTTGGTTTCTGTGGCTGTTGGCTTCTTTCATATTTATAACGAGCCCCTCACACCCCTTCCCTTGTTTGCTTAATTGCTTAGCGAGGGTCTCGGTTCTGGCAGCCTTGACGCCATAGGAAGCATAAGAGGGTTCTCACGCAGCTTCCACCCTCTCCGTTCGATGACGTTCTACGTCACACCTGCGGTAACTCAGGGCGTTCTACGTCCGCCGCTTATGAACGTGGGTGGCGCTGATGAACACTCTCAAGGTTAGGTTACTTGTAAACATAAATACCCCCGAAAGCAGAAGATTTGACAGCCGTCGCCGTAGCTCAGAGGTAGAGCACCAGACGCGTAATTCGGAGGTCGTGGGTTCGGATCCCACCGGCGGCAGTGGTTGTTTTTTCTTCTGCTTTTCTAATCAATTAGCTTTAAGCGATAACATATTCAGTAATATTCTAAATTGATCAACACCACAAAATAAATAAATAAATTAAAAAATCCCCTGTGCCCCTTGGTTTCTGTGGCTGTTGGCTTCTTTCAAATCTACACCAATGTTCGATAAAAGGTTTGGTTTGGTTTATGGGGTTTAACGTCCCAAAGCGACTCAGGCTATGAGAGACGCCGTAGTGAAGGGCTCCGGTAATTTCGACCGCCTGGGGTTCTTTAACGTGCACTGACATCGCACAGTACACGGGCCTCTAGAATTTCTCCTCCAAAGAAATTCAGCCGCCGCGGCCGGGATCGAACCCGCGTCTTTTGGCTCAGCAGCCGAGCACCATAACCACTGAGCCACCGCGGCGGCTGTTCGATAAAAGGTTGGGAGTAAAAACCACTTGAGGGAGGTGGAACCTTGGCCAATGATCAGTGAGAGAGAGAGACGGGCGGAAGAAAAAAATTAGGTATAGCCACACCAGAAGCAGACTCAAACTCCCGCAAGAAAGTCCTGACAGTTAATAGCTGAAAATGGGAGTTAAGATCACTAATACCAGCCTCCGGGTACAGAACTGCGATGGAAACTGATCGAGGGAGACGAAAGCAGAGGCGCAGTGCACGCTTTTGTAACAGCAGTAACAGATGAAGCTTATACTTAGGGGAGCCTGACAAAGTGTATGCAGCCAAAATCTAAAATGGGTCTGACATACGCTTTGTAAAGAAGTAGAAGTGTGTCCCCGCACATGCCAAATTTCCTATTACGTATTCGTAGTAGCCTACCGAGTGCACGCTCACCTTTCTCAACGTTAGTCGATGTGGGGTCGCCAATTCATACCAGCACCGTAAGCAACGCCTGGATACCGAAAAGATTCTACCTGTGGTATGTTGTCCGAGCGATCATGTAACGATATATATAAAGGCATGTTGGATTGAAAAACTAACGCACTGCTTTTATGCACATTTAATACCAGATTAATGCTATCAAGCCAAACCTCGAGTGCATGGAGGTAAGCCTGAAGACAACGATACAGGGCATGAACGTCTGTTGCAGAGGCAAAGAAGGCTATGTCGTCTGAATAAACATAAGCTGTGACGTTAGGGTGGACACATCGTTGAGCATGGTCTGCCTTGCATTACGGCATGCGTGCGTGCGTTTGTCCGCGCGCGCGTGCGCGCGTATGTCTGTATGCGTGCGTTCCTGAACTGTTGATATGCTTGGGGTCAGTGCTGATGAAGCAGTTAGTGCCGAGGCGAGGTAGTGAGACCGAGCGCAAGAGAGCCAGCAAGTGAGCTGAAAGCAAGCATACTTGAGGGTAAACTGGAGGGGGACCACATAGCTCGCGCTTATAATCAGTTGTTTACGAGCGAGCGAGTACGCTTTTCCGGTGCCTTTTTTTCCCTCTTAGGCACTTCCGTTTCCACGATACCACGCACGCCGTTCAGGAAGAAAATCGAATGTTACACATCAGAATATTGAAAAGAAGTGGCGAAAGCACAGAGCCTTGTGGCACACCTGTCAAGGAGCCGGCAGTGCAAAAAGGACTGCCGTCCTCTAAAAATTCACGGATCCTTGCATAGATTTAGAACGGCGGGTGCAGGAATGAAAATTTGGTGAGAAGGGTCGAATGTTCAACGCTGTCATATGCTTTGGCAATGTCAAGCTTCACAAACATCTGATACTTCGTTGTTGCTAGTAAAGAGAAAGCTATGTCTGCACGAGCGGTGCCATGCTTTGTGATTGCCGCGGCACTTAAGTACGTTTACTGAGCGGGTGCATTTCAGGCTTGAAAGCACGAACTGCTGTCTCTGCTGATTTGTCCCGCAAAAAAACAAAACAAAAAAAAAACAGATGGGTTCAACGCTCGTGAACCAAATTTCGAGCGATAGTTCCGGTGATATAAGACAGAATGCTGGTTTCAATGTTTCATTATTACCTTGTCCAGCCGGGATCTTTTGCTGTGGGCAACCGGGCGCTGCTTCGAACACAACCAGCGTTTCGTTGAACACAAAACAGTGCACCGGGGTTCTGTCAGAACCCATTTTCGTGCGCGGCGCATGCGATGCGGGCAGACGCTTTCCCGCACCACTCGGTCAAGGTGTGTGACGTCACGGAGGGAGTACGCATGACTGCGCATGCGCGTGCAGCCGCGCAGAGCTCCGCCAGATGTGCGCTACGTCGCCGTCGCCCGTTGCAGATAGGAGGAAAACATGCATCCAAGCTGAGTCAGCTTGGATGCTGAGGGGACAACTCATGCGGAAGCGCTCCTTCACATGCGCTGGACGGCGGCCCCGTCCGGCCTACGTCACGCAGGCAGCCTCCCGGCCTTGAGCCAGTATAGGTGACGTTGATCTGCTCGGATGCGGCTTACCACCTCCTTTCTGCGACGCGCGTGGCGTACATGAGTATTAAAATGGCAGTTTGGGCGAGTTGGTTAAGCATCTTGTAATAAAAACAGCGCAAGGACACAGGACGAGAACGGAGAGTAGACACACACGGCGCTGATAGATGTCGACATGTAAAAGAGGCCCAGGAACTAGAAATGAACTGTAGTAAAATGGCAGTTTGGGCGAGTTGGTTAAGCATCTTGTAATAAAAACAGCGCAAGGACACAGGACGAGAACGGAGAGTAGACACACACGGCGCTGATTTAGATGTCGACATGTAAAAGAGGCCCAGGAACTAGAAATGAACTGTAGTAAAATGGCAGTTTGGGCGAGTTGGTTAAGCATCTTGTAATAAAAACAGCGCAAGGACACAGGACGAGAACAGAGAGTAGACACACATCGGCGCCGTGTGTGTCTACTCTCCGTTCTCGTCCTGTGTCCTTGCGCTGTTTTTATTACAAGGTACATGAGTATACCTTCTCCAGTCCTCTCCACAGCAACTGACGCGCGCGGTGGGGTGGTGGAAACTTTTATTGCCAATGATGGAAATCGTGGGGGCGAAGCCCCCTACATGGCACTTGGATGCCTCCTCAATGTGAGGAGGAGGCACCCTTACAACGCGAAGGATAGCCCCTGGAGCGCAATCCTTCTGTGAGCGCTGGAGATGATCCGGCGCTGGTTTTGAGCAGACGAGCTGGTCAGAAGAGACTCCCAGTAAGACTCCGCCGCGGTTGGTGATGGGGGATGAGGGAAGGTGGGGCATATGAGGAGGGCGTGTAAGAAGTCTCCTGGTTTGCCGCAAAGTTTGCATGATGACGGGAATTGGTCTGGGTATAGGGCATGCTGCAGTATTGGGTATGGAGCAGTTCGGGTTTGTAGTTGTCGCCAACGTGCAGCCTGCGCTATGGTGAGGGATGGAGCGGGGGTGCGTATTCCCTTCGTTTGTCTCGGTAGTACGAGAGAATATCACGGAAGGAGAGCAGGCGCTCCGAGACTCGTAGAGGGGGCTCGACTCCTACCCGGAATGTGAGACCTCGGGCTAGGGAATGAGCCTCCTCGTTGCCAGGGAGGCCAGCATGTGCTGGCGTCCAGATGAGGGTGATGAGGCGCCGGGGCTGCCAGAAACGTAGTAAACGAGCAGCGGTGCTGGATATGTAGCCCTTGGCATAATTTAAAATTGCAGATTTGGAATCGGAGATAATTTTTGTGGCAGATGTAGAAATGAGAGCAAGCGCGATGGCTGCCTCTTCTGCCTCTGTGGTCGAATTGGTAATGATTGAGCTGGAGGTTAGAAACTTTGCATTATTGTCGGCTACCGCCAGGGCCATACGGGAGCCTGTCGTATATTCCGCTGCGTCCACGTAGACCACTTCATGGTCCTCGCTATACTGTTTGTGGAGGGCCCGAGCCCTTGCTACTCTGCGTTCCCTGTATCGCTCAGGGTGCATGTTCTTGGGGATGGGGGTTACGTTGAGGTTAGAGCGGAGGGTAGCAGAAAGGGCGACCCCCTCAGTAGGCTCTGTAATTGGGGTCAGGCTCAACTGGGACAATAAAGTACGACCAGCCTCTGAGCTGGATAGACGGGATAGTTGTGCCATAAACGTAGCTTCTTTGAGCTCCTCAATGGTGTTGTGTACACCGAGTTTGAGAAGTCGGTCGTTGGATGTGCTGGGGGGAAGACGTAGAGCCGTTCTCGTGCAACTACGTAGGAGCGCATAAACCCGGTCTCTCTCCTTCTGTTTGAGGGGAAGGTATGGAAGGGCATATGTTGTGCGGCATATGATGTAAGCCTTGGTGAGGCGAGTCGTGTTTCGCTCGCGTAGGCCAGCCCTGCGGTTCGCTATGCGGTTCATCAGTCGAATGGCGTGTTGAGCGTGTGTGTGAAGTGTCTTTATGACTTCTTCGTGCGCACCGTGGAAGTGGAGAACCAGTCCTAGGAAGCGGATTTTGTGTACTAGTGGGATGGGATGGGTACCTATGGCGAGGGAGATGGGTGCATTGACTGAATCGTGTTGCTTGGGCCGGTAGGGGAAAAGCTCCGATTTTAAAGGGGAGCAGGTCAGGCCACGCTCCCGTACATATGCGTCGATGGTGGTTAGTGCCAATTGTAGGTATTGTTCTATTTCGGCATCGCTGCTATGGTTTGCCCAGACAGTGATGTCGTCGGCGTAGAGGTTGAAATGGATGTCGGGAATTTGAGCTTGCTGTTGTGGAAGGTGAAGAAGTGCTATGTTGAATAAAGTAAGGGAGAGGACAGCTTCCTGGGGCGTACCTCGTGCTCCCAGCGTGATCCCTGGTAGGCTGTGGTCGCCGAAGGTAAGCGTGGCTGTGCGGTGGCTGAGGAAGTCTCGGATGTAGTTGTACATCCTGGCGCCGACTCCCAGGCTCCTAAGGTTTTCTATGATAGCTGAGTGTGTAACGTTATCAAATGCCTTAGCGAGATCCACCCCTAGGATAGCTTTAGTGTCGGAGGTCTGTGAGTCGAGAATTTGATGTTTTAGCTGCAAGAAGACGTCCTGTGTGGAAAGCCCTGGTCGAAATCCAAACATGCTAGTGGGCATGAGATTGTTGCTTTCTAGGTATTGGCAAAGCCTGCGCTGGAGTACATGCTCCATGAGTTTGCCAACAGAAGATGTGAGGGAGATGGGTCTGAGGTTAAAAGTGAGCAGAGGTTTGGCAGGTTTGGGTATGAAAATGACTCTCGCCTCTTTCCATTGTGGTGGGAGGGTGCCCAGTCGCCAGCACTCATTAAAGTATTCTGTAAGTGCAGCAGTGGATTGTGCGTCGAGATTCCTGAGAGCCTTGTTATGTACCCTGTCTGGGCCGGGGGCTGAGGACGTGTTAAGTGTCTGGAGTTCAGCCTGGACCTCTGCTTCTGTAATGGGTTGGTCAAGCTGGTCGTTAGGGGGGCCTGCATAATCAGGGTGGTGTGCAGGAGGGTATGGGGTGAAGTATTGATTTCGAAGTTCTTGGAGGAGGTCTGGTAGAGGTATATCGGAAGTATGTATGAGTTTGGTGAGGGCGTGTCTCTGGGCAGTCTTAGAGTGAGTGGAGTCTATGAAGTGCCTAAAGAGGTTCCAGGTCTGAGACAGACTCATATTGCCATCAAGCTTGGTGGAGATAGATTCCCAGTTTTGACGTGAAAGATTCGCTGCGTGTGTTTCTATCTCTTTGTTAAGGCGGGCGAGGCGACGCTTAAGTGTCCGGTTCCATCGCTGCCTTTGCCAGCGGCGCTCTAGGCCTGTTTTAGCCTCCCATAAATGTAGGAGGCGGGAGTCAATTGTTTCGCTTGGGCAGTCTTCGGGTAGAGTACAAGTTACGGATCAGACATCGCTTTTTAGCTGCTCGGTCCATGCGGTGATGTCCGTGATGGGGACGAAAGTGCGTGCTGTTCTACATGAGCGGAGAGAGTCCCACTTTGTAAGAGTGGAGCCTCTGAGAGGCCTGCGATGTAGTTGAATGTGTAAGAGAATCTCGATGATGAAATATGGTCGCTACCTAGATTCTCTTCTGTGTTGCACCATGTGGCGTGAGGGAGGCGATGTGCGAACGTGAGGTCTGGCGTAGTGTCTTTACAGAGACTGTTTCCCGTGCGCGTAGGAAAGGTGGGGTCTGTGATCAGGGAGAGACCGGCTTGTTGCGCAGCTAACCATACCCGACGTCCTTTCGGTGTGTCGTGTGGGTAACCCCAGGCTGTATGTGGGGCGTTAAAGTCTCCCATGACGAGTAAGGGGCACTTGTTGGCTATGCGCTTCGCGAGGGTAAAGAGGCGTTCGAAGTTGGCTATATATAATTCGAAGGGTGGCTATATACAATTAGGATGAAGATACTGTTCGCTCGAGCGTGTTGCGGCACAAGCTCAATAAGAAGGTGATCAATTTCTTCAATCACTATGGAATGGGAGATGGTGGTGATTGAACGACGAACAAGAAATGCTACCCGAGGGGGTGTGGGGGATGTGGGCAGAACAGGAGCATAGCCGGGTAGGGTGAGTGGGTTTGAGGGTTCCTGCAGGGGAAGGATGTCGGGTCCTGTAGCGCAGGACAGCAGTTGGTAGATTACGTGACGCTTATGACCAAATCCCCGGCAGTTCCACTGCCAGAGTGCAAGATTACGGAGTGGAACTGCCATCATGACAATCTATAGAGGACGGAGCTGTAACGGGGGTTGGGAGCCCTGAACTATGGTAGGGACAGAGTTGGCCTGTTCCTCCGTTGCTTTGGGCTTCTTGCGTCTGTTTGGTGGGGGGTCACGCTTTGGAAGTCGAGACTCAAGATCGTTACAGCGTTCAGAGAATCCTTGCGTTAGCACATCGAACCGGTGGTTACGAATAGCGTTGTCTTGTGTTATGCGGATTACTGCGTCTTTGAGGGGTGTGCATTCCTCGTTGATGGGGGTTATAGCGTCCTGCAATTTTGCCTCAAAGCGAGCTGCAAATGATTCAAGCAGGGTTGGTATGTTGTTTAGTGAGATGGGTGTGGAGGGAGGGGGCGTTGTGCACGGCGTTGAATTTGTAAAGGGATCAGTGTCAGCCTCCATTGCTAGCAAATCAGGAGAGGAATTAGGCTCAGAGTGGGTGGACGAGGTTTGGGCGGTAGGCGGGTTGGGAGGAGGAGTTTGAGATGCGGTAGGATGTGGCGACTGCAAACAGATGTGGCTCTTCAGAGGTCAAATTGTGGAGCCAGAGGCTGAAACTCGCCGGATGGTGGTCATGATAGGAGTAGAGATATCACTCTAAAAAAATTGACGGTAGCAAAAGGAAAAAGGACGTTATTCAGCATCGCTATACACATCGCTACTTACCTGCCACGTCGAACTATATGAGCCCACGGTGAAACGCCAACGCTTCAAACTAAATGTCATGTCTTACGTCTTAATCACATGAGCAGCTGATACTAGATCGGTGTGTAACCAGTTCATCGTCACGCACTACGCGCGAAAAATGCTACGAATAAAGTCGGTTTCGCCCATCATTGAACGAAAAGCACGAATGACTCATTGTTCCATTTCCTATTGTTACAGACGTAACGACGACGACTCCGGAAGCTGGGAAGAAAATGAGGAAGTTGAAGGCCATCTTGGCTTTTCGTGGGCTAGCGTCTTCCAGCTGGCGGCGGCCTGTCGCTTTGTGCCTGTTAGTCATTTGTATCATTTCGGATGTTACAATTTGTTGGAGGTTGCGGATTTGCCCCCTAGCGTCCTCGACGGCACCGCCCAAAGTGCCGTAGCCGCCGCCTCGCCGACTTCCGCAAGTCCGGAAGGCAGTCACATTATACTGTAATATATTATACAGCGCAAAACAGTATATGTTATACTGTTCCCACTTTTCTGCATAATACGGACGAATATTAGCCCTTATAAGTGGTTATTAGTATAGTTTGATAAACCTCACGCGTCGCGGCGTGCGAAAGAATGTCGGTCTCTTCATGCTATGCCAGCTAGCGGGTATCGGGCACTCCCATTTGGCATCGCGGGAAGAGATGAACACGACAGCTTTGCTCGTCCGTGCTAAATAGAAATTAAATTAGCGTGCCCTGAGAGGCAGTTCATTAATCTGGCAGCGAGCAATACATAAAGGCATACATAATTGGCAATACATAATTGGCACCTTTCTACCATCTTCACATCGCTGCAGTACATTAACCGTCCAAACAAATACCGCTTGCGCGCTACTTCAAGCTCTTTTACCACGACCTTCTTATGTACTAACATCTGTATGCTTAGCGCTGCTCCTCCTTTCTGCTGGAGACATTGAGGCCAATCCTGGACCTGGAAAGGTAGAGGACGTTCTTAACTTGCTGAAAGACTTCATTGCTGAAAACGACCAAAATTTCAAGGCTACGACAGCCATGTTGGAAGAAATCAAGCGCGATGTTGTTGACATTAAATCACGGATTGATGTCATTGAGCAGAATATGGGTGGCGTGTCCGGCATTAAGGAAAATGTCTGTTCTGTTCATGGGGCGATTACTGAAGTCAAATCTGTGGTTGCAAGCACAAGCAATGACCTTGGAAATGTAGTTGACGATCTTAACAATAGAATGAGGCGAAACAACCTGTTGGTAAAGGGCATGCCTGAAACAGAAGGCGAAGAGTATGAAAATACTGAAAGCAAAATACTGGAATTCATTTCCACCCACCTAAAAGTTAAACTGGATGCAAACGACATTGAACGAGCCCACCGCATCGGCCGGCGTCGATGATGATGATGAAGTTCCTAAATTTCAAGGTGAAGGAAGAAGTACTACGGAATGCATTCAACCTAAAAGATGTCGTGCCCAAAATGTGGTTGGAAGAAGACTTTTCACCCAAAATCCAACTACAAGGAAAAAAACTGAGGGATTATGCAAAAAGTATTCGGGAGGAAAATGAGCGATTTTTTTTTTTTAACGTCTTTATTTCTGCATTTAGTAGGCCGATACCTTGCGGCAGAACTAAGGTGCTTCATGGAGGTTGGGGTGGGGGAGTGGTTAAGGGTGGGGGTGAGGATGGGGGTGGGGGTGAAGGTCGGAGTGCGGGTTGGGGACCGGTGTCCACTTCTTCCTCGAGGTAGTGTCGTCCCGAGGTCGGCTCCGCGAAGTGATGGCCTGGCCCTTCATCTTCCTTGAAGTAGGAAAGAAAAGTTCGCCAGAGCCGGAGTGCGTCTGATGGCCCGATGTGCGATGGCGGATCGACCCATTCCTGCAGGGTTCCAGGTCGAAGCCCGCCCAGGGACTTGAGTGCTCTTTCCCGTACTGCGTCAAAGGTAGGGCATCTCCACAGGAGATGTTCGGCCGTGCCTCTGGCAGGGCACGTCGGGCACTGAGGAGTCGGGTATGAGCGCGGGTTTATGAGGTGCAACTTCGCTGGTGATAGAAGCTGGCCGGTCTGGGCTCGGCGAAGGAGCACTGCCTCCACTCTCCTTAATGCGCTATGTGGACGGCGATATAGTTGCTCAGGGTTGGCCAAGTGCTGGAGTATGCTGCGACGATAGCGTTGTGCGCGATGCCATGTCTCCGCCCTATCCATATGGGGCGATGACGGGTGCGCAACGTCATCAGGGGGCCAAGAAGCGGAAACGAATGTGGATCCAGGCAAAGGTGCGGAAAGAGCTGCTGCGCGCGCTGCCTGGTGTGCCTTTTCGTTTCCAGTGATTCCTTCGTGTGCAGGAATCCATTTGATAATGACAGTGTAGCCCTCCTCTCGCAGGCGACGGGCTTCTGTTCGAATAGTGTTGAGAACGGCATAGTCAGCTCCCCCTGCGCGGCAGGCGGTGTACGCTGCTTGTGAATCTGTGTAAACATGGTAGGTGCAAGGAGCCGGATCTTGTCTTTCTACTATTCGAGTAATGGCAAGTCGTATGGCCATGAGTTCGAGATTGGTGACGGTGTGTTCCTCGGAAAGCCGTTGAACTACTGAGGTATCTGACACAGAATCGTGACAAGCTATAGCGGCACAATGTTGAAACTGAGCGGCGTCCGTGTACAGTTGGATGGCTCCTTCCTGGGCTAACTTGTATGATGTCTTATCGTGCCGTTTGGCGGCAGCTTTGCGCCTTTGAGGATTAGCCGAACTCATATTCTTTGGTAATGGCATACCATCTACTAAGTCGATCAGTTCCCATGGCGGGGCAGCGGACGAAAGTGGCTCTAAGTTGTCAACGTTGTAGCCTAATGCCCGCAGGATCTGTCGGCCAGCCGCCGTTGTGGAGAGACGGACTCGCTGGGCTAGCGATTGCTGCTCTGCCAGATCCTGTAGGGCATTGATTTTGCTGCATGCGTGTAGGTTCACTACTGGGCAGTACTGCGGCAGACCAGTAACCAGGCGCATCGCCTTGCGATTGATTCGCTCAAGCTGAAGGCGTTGGGTTGCGTTAAGCCGCATGTACGAATATGCGTACAGGATTTTTGATGTTATGAGTGCCAGGGTAATCTGACGGAGCCCCACCTCTTTGATTCCCCATCCACGCGCAGAGACGCGGCGCATAAGGTGTAATGCCTGATGACAGCTATGCATCGTGTTGTGAAGACAGCTTTTGGCTCCTCCATCCTCGTCAATAAGCATGCCGAGTATACGGATTGTTTGTTTCCGGCAGATAACTGAGTGCCCTAAATGAAGAGAGATAAGTTTGCGTTCGGCTTCGGCTCGTACCCGCGAACCATTTAAGACAACCACATACTCGGTTTTTTCGGGAGAGGTTTCCATTCCACACTTCTTGATGTATTCATGGACGGCATTAAGGCCTGTTTGTAGGGCTAGTTCTTGCTCTGCAGGGGACCCTGAATTAGTCCACAACGTTATATCGTCCGCATACACGGCAAAATTAAGACCGGGTATCGACGACAGCATTGGCGGGAGACCTGACATAGCAATGTTAAAAAGAGCCGGTGATATGACAGCGCCTTGGGGGACACCTGTTTGGTTATGTTGCCATTCACCCTGAGTATCTCCAACCATTACCGAGAAACTTCTTTCTGCAAGAAAGGCTTTCACGAAGCGGTAGAGGTTGCCGCCTATCCCCACTTCCTGTAGCCGGCGAAGTATGGTCGAGTGGGGCACGGAATCAAACGCCTTTTTGACGTCTACCCCAACAACCACTCGGAGCTGTGCGCTGCTAGGGTATGCGAGAACGTCGTTATAAAGCCTTCTGAGAATGTCTTGGGCACAGAGCCCTCGACGAAAACCTACTTGCATAGGACACAGGACGTTGTACTTGTCTAAGTACCATTCAAGTCTTCTTAGAGCCATACGTTCCATGACCTTACAAAGGTTGGAGGTCAGCGATATTGGCCTGAGGTCTTGTAATGTTCGACTTGGCTTGCCAGGTTTTGGAATTGGTATTACCACTGACTTCTTCCAGGCAAGAGGAAGATCACCGTTGGCCCAGTACTTGTTCATCTCTTTCAAGAGGGCAACTTTATGTGACTTGGGAAGGTTCAGAAGTGTTGAGTAGCGTATATCATCCGGCCCTGGGGCGCTATTGTGATTGGAGTCATACAGAGCTGCCTCCAGTTCGTCTAACGTGAAGGGAACGTCGTAATCGTTTGATGTACCTGATACGGGGTCCGCAGGCAAGACATCTGCATTTTCAGGTTGGGGAAAAAATACCTTCCCTGCTTGTATAGCTAACTTCGCCGGGGAGACATTCAATTTCAAGGCCATGCATTGGGCAGGGGAAATTGACTTCTTGCGTCCAAGGATAGCTCGAAATATGTGCCAGGCCTTCGATAAGTTAGCTGCTCCATTGAGTGAGTGGCACAGCAGCTGCCAGTCTTGGAGAGCGAGCTGCAGAGTATACTTCTCAACTTCTTGACTGATGCGAGTGAGAGCACGCCTCCGATGGGGTGTCCGGCCTGATCGGCGATACGCCTTGAGAGCCCGAAGCCTACGATTCCACAGATTCAAAAGGTGGGAATCCGGCTTTGGGGCATCAAACTTGACTGAAAGCTTCGTTGTAGCTTTCTTCTTGGCATCGCTGATCTGAGTAATGAGCTCGTCTAACCGTGTTGGAGCGTTCACCGTACCGAGCATTCTACGAAAATCGTCCCATGAGACGTGCTCCTCTATTCGACGGCGTTGTTGCCGCTGTAATGACTTTCACCCTCGAGGAGCCCATGAGACCACCACGGGATAATGATCACTGCCCATGACATCATCAGCCCTCGACCATAGGATCTCACTGGGATGAGACACTAGTGTCAAGTCGGGGGAAGTGTCTTGTTGACCTTTGTGCTGGCCAAGGCGAGTAGGTAGCGTGAGGTCGTTGGCTATGGTCAGTTTCGCTCTGACAATTTGCTGCCAAAGGTGCCTTCCCCTAGCATCTGAGTGATGATATCCCCAGCTGCTGTGCATGGCGTTAAAATCACCCCCAACTACAACGCGATCCTGGGGATATATCCTTAAGAAGTGTTCTACAAAAGACATATCTACTCGATATGTCGTAGTACCGAATGATCGCGCATAGATTGAAAAAACTAAGGCTTGTTGGTCGCCATCTAAGCTAAGGCGTACTCCCGCTACCTCCTGCGTCTGCGTGCACCACGCGGAAGTATCTAGTTCAGTGTGGGCCGTGCGCGACAGAACAAGAACGCATGCCTGCCCATTGGCTATTGGAGGCGCAGATCGCGATCCTGGCCCGGGACGCCGGTGCTCTATGGAAGGGGTGCAGTAAGGTTTGTACCCTATTAGATTGGGCTTATTAATGCCAGTCTCCTGAAGCAGGACAGCTAGAGGAGGCGTTGGCGTGATGGACAGCCTCCTCTGAAGTTCCGCTTGTTTGCGACGGATTCCCCGGCAGTTGCATTGCAAGAACCATATATAAGAGTCCGAAGCAAAAATGTCATGTGGTTTCGCGCTAATTCCTGCCATTATTAAAATGAAAGGTACGCGGAAGTGAAGATGATGTGTGCCCAATTTCGGGCTCTTGATTCGGAGAAACCTGTGACATTCCCAAGGGTGGGAGCATACGCTTGATCACCTCGGCAGTGACCAGTTCGATAATGCGCGTGAGCTGGTTTTCATCTAAGTGTAGCGTACGCGAACTATCTTTTGCAAGATTCGTTTGCGCGTCGCGTTGCATATCACGGAGTGTTTCAGCGTAAGCCCGATGAATGCGCGCTTGCTTTGGTGCCATCGCGGTATGCTCAAAAACTGCGGTTAGAGATGAGGTGGCATTCCTTTGACTATTGCTCTCAGATTGTGTGGAGGGCTTGTGGGCGCCTTGCCGTTTACTTTTATGTTCGCTGTCTCGTGTCTTCTGCTTCGGCTGACTTTGTAGTGGAGGGAAGTCCTGATTAACAAGCACAATTGACTCCGAGGCTGATTGCTGTGTACTGACGGGGCTCTTCGGCGCCGTCGTCGACACCGTTTGGTTACCACGTAGAATCTCGGCTTGTTGTTTGCGTTCTTTTCGTCGCGATACTCGGATACGACGGAAAATGCCATTCCTCAAGGTTTTTGTGGCCTGCCGCCGAGCAGGGCACTTTGGGTCCGTGGCTACGTGGGGACCTCTGCAATTGCGGCATAGTGGTTCCGTCGGACAAACCTCGAGGTTTCCATGTGCAAGGCGACCGCAGTACGAGCATCGACGTTGGTCGACCAGTGGACACGAAATTGCCCTGTGTCCGATTTTGTGACAGGTCTCACATATGATAGACTTCGGGTGATAAGGTGTCACCGGAAGCAGTATGCTGTACAGATGAATTTTTCGGGGAAGTCTCGAGCCCTCAAACGTGATTAGAGCTGCTCCGTTCTTGCCCATAGGCCTGGCGTTTATTATCCTGCACGAGTAGCACGTGAGGTTTGCCATGAGCTGTTCGCTTGTTAACCCGTTGGCACGATAAATGACCCCGCGTATCTGGCCGGGGCGTATGGTTTCATAAGCTTGGATAGGTGTCTCCTTTCCAGAAATTAGGAGAGACTGCAGTCCAATCAGATGGTCTCTGGCATGCATATGCGATATGTCGACAGCAAACTGATTGCTTCGTTCAAGGGGCCGTACTTGAAAGCCAGAGTGAAAATGAATTTTCCGAAGCTCATTAGCAACAGCTTCGTGCAGCCAGTGTGCGGGGAGTGTCCCTAGTTGTCCAGGTGAGGTTAGCTTAATTATCACAGTGTATTTAACACTGATTGGATCGGCGGCTGCGGCCTTGTTCTTTCGCCTAACAGGCTGCCAATCATCTTCTTCAGTATGATCATTATCAGCCAATTGATCGATTCTGCCCATAGGGGTGACTATGGACGCTGAGGCACAGCCTAGCGATCGATAATGCGCATCCGTGAAGCGAGCATTTATAGCTATCTGCGAGTGGGCATGTTTTACGCCGTGTCGTTTGTTCTCAAAGCGAGTGCTTTCTTGAGCCATCCGCGAGGTGCCTGACCCCATCCTAGGTTGCTTGGCAAATTTCGAAAACGGAAAAGTGCAAGATCCTACCTCGGAAGGGGCGCTTCCCGGCTTGTTTTCCGTGGAAAGAACAGAGAATGGGTTGGAGACAGGTATCGTCGCAACCACTTGAATGGCTTCGTCATCTGCCATGCTTTCGTCGGCGCCGAGCACGGCGTCAGGTTGGGCCGCGTTATCTGTGCCGCTGCAAAACGATGTTACCGCGGCGTCTTGCCGAGGCTGCTGCGAAGCCATGTTGGCGGCTTCGGCGGTAGGCGTATCCGATGCATCCGGATGGTTTCCTGGGGTAGTCGTTGACGCGGAAGCGTTGAAACCGTCGTCCACAGGTGGAGAGGAACACGATGGGGGTGGCCCATTCATTTTTGGGAGCCTAGCCCAAAAACGTCCGGGCCAAAAAGCTTCAAAAAGTCGGAGCGATGCGAACGTGCGTCTGTTCGAGACGGCTGCTTGCAGCGCCCATGAGCGATTCACTATTCGGTTTAATAAGCTGCAGTTGCGTGGTGCAACCTACAAATATGACCCCGCTATGGAACAAGTTGTGAAGGTATTCGAACAAGAAGCGCGCAGTCCTAAATGACCGGAAACTCAAAGCAAGTGGTCATCCGGCAAGCCTCGAGAAATTTCTGTGCTTCTTGCAAACTTCCGCAGTATTGTTCCCAAACTTGACACCGTGAAAGGCATAATTTTTACGTGCTCTCCAGACATCATTCTTGGCACCGAGACATGGCTAACGCCCGACGTTTCCAACAGCGAACTATCACTTCCTGTGGACCTAACTGTTTTTCGAAAAGACAGGAAAGATGGTAGGGGAGGAGGCGTAATGATCGCCATACGGAGTGATTATCAGCCATGTCCCGTCGCCTTTGAAACGTGTCTTGAGCTGCTGTGGGTCATGGTTCGGCTCAAAGGTGTCACATATGTCATAGGTGCATGCTACCGGCCTCCAAACAGTCTTCCCGATTGTGTCGATCACCTGCAGAATGCACTAGAATACATTTTCGCTACATACCCCCAAAGCATTGTACTGTTAGGAGGCGACTTCAATTATTCCGCTATTAACTGGAAAACGTCATCTGTCACTTCCGGATCGAATCGCCATGAATGTTCCCGCCTGCTTGATACAATGACAGCGTTTCATTTAACTCAGCTGGTACAGGAGCCCACCCGAGGTGATCACGTTCTAGATCTGTTATTTACAAACCTTCCTACTCATTCCCGCACCTACGTACTCGAAGAGATAAGCGATCACAGATTCGTCCACAGTTTAGTACCCATGTACGTTCCTGCCAAGCATATTACGACCAAATGCATCCTAAACTACCCGAAATGCGATCATGGAAAAATGAACCGCATGCTAAGAGACTTTGCGCATATTTTTCAAACCACCTTTGTAACTCGCACGGCAAACGAAAATTGGTTGTTATTTCGCGATACGTTGAAGGAAATCGAGCATGCCTGCATCCCAAAATTACACGTCAAAACAAGAACTGACTCCCCCTGGTTCACAAAAGATGTTAAGAAGTGTCTAAACAAAAAGAAAAGAGTGTACCGCAGAGCTAAGGAAGCTAACTCTGACAGCGCCTGGCAACAGTACAAAGACGTATCTGCTACGACCGAAATCGCCATAAAGAAGGCTAAAAACAAATTTTTTAACCACACTTTACCCGACTTGTTAAAAACCAACCCTGCAAAATTCTCGCAAGTGATAAACCCTAAGGGCAGCCATGAGATACCACTATTGAAAGATGCGGACGGACGTGTGGCACCTCCAGAGGCAATGCCTGACCTATTCAACAAGCATTTTACAGACACCTTTACAACCGAATCAGTGCCTTTTAATTACCGTGAACCTCAACAACCGTTAGTGTTTCTTCCATCAGAACCAATCATCATTAGCGCAGCTGGTGTTGCCCGAGCTATTGAGCGACTTCCACTTAATTGTAGCCCTGGTCCAGACGGCATCAATACCAAACTTCTTAAACTTACCGCGCACGTGTCGGCTGCCTTACTAACTTTAATATTTCAGCAGTCTTTAGATACAGGATGCATTCCCGATGACTGGAAAACCGCAAACGTCAGCCCAGTTTTTAAATCCGGTGATAGCACGTCATCGGAAAATTATCGCCCCATATCACTAACATCGATTTGTTGCAAGTTGCTTGAACATATCCTCTATTCAAACATAATGACCCACCTAAACGCTAATAACTTGCTTATTGCTAACCAGCATGGCTTTAGGCAAAAAAAGTCCTGTCAAACACAGCTATTTGAGCTCTTAACAGATCTTCATGAATCGGTACACGAATTAATATATACTGATGCCATATTTATAGATTTTTCAAAAGCTTTCGATCGCGTTCCCCACATAAGACTAATGAAGAAAATAAACAACCTACAACTGCATCGCGATATCATCCGTTGGATCGGATAATTCCTAAGTAATCGCTCCCAAAGCGTCAAAATTAAAGAGTATTCATCGAGCAGTTCACGAGTCATATCGGGAGTCCCACAGGGATCCGTTTTAGGGCCATTACTATTTTTAATTTACATTAATGACATAGCATCTAACATATCATCTAACGTGCGACTGTTCGCTGACGACTGGGTGATCTATAGAAGGATAGTCACCCCCCTTGATGCAGTTATTCTACAGACCGACTTAGTGCGCCTAACTGAATGGTGCCAGCTATGGCAGATGGAAATTAATATAAAAAAAAACAAAGTTGATGACCTTTTCCACGCGCACTAATATACCTTCTAATGTCTACAAATTATTGAGAATACAGTTGAAAGAACGGATTGTTTTAAGTACCTAGGTGTTTATCTCAGTGCTGATTTAAGCTGGAACACCCACATAAATCACATCACAAACAAAGCATTTAAGAAACTGGGACTCATCAAACGTCGTCTATATCTTGCCAACCCCGAGACAAAGCTTCGCGCGTATACTACACTCACAAGGTCAGCTTTAGAATACGCATCTTTAATATGGAGTCCAAGTAGCGTTCCATTAATTAACCGTCTTGAGTCTGTGCAAAAAAAACCTGTCAGGTTCATCCTTTCTTCATACTCACCGTATGAAAGTGTGTCATTATTGAAGCAAACTATCAGTATTCCCGACCTTATCACTCGACGCAAGTTCTCTCGTTTATCGTTTTTTCATTCCTTGTACTACGATGGCTCCCCGTTCACAGCTGATCGCATCGCCCCTGCCCATCATGTTTCATCCCGGTCTGATCATTCCCACAAAGTGCAACCCATCTTCGCACGAACACTGAAATATCAAAAACATCACCCTTACTATTATCCATGGCAGAGTGGAACTCGTTACCGGCTGACATAGTTTCTGAAACTGAGTTATCACATTTACAAACAAAACTTTCATCGCACCTTGGCCTAAAAAATTCACCGTGATATTTTCAGTATTGTCGAAGCATTAAGTCTTATACGCTCAACCTATGTATCTTTCAGCGGCTGCAGTGATGTGTACTTGCAATTTGTATATAGTTACTCTTTGTATTTTTTAACTGCTGTGTGCCAATAATCTGTATTGTGTTGTTTTCATGCCCTCCCCCCCCCCCTATGTAATGCCCACTTGGGCCTTTAGGGTATTTAAATAAATAAAAAAGATGTAAATATAAGAATATCGTACTGGAACAATCTCCTCACGGTTCGGAAAAATGTTCATGTAATCCAAAAATACCTAAAAATGCAAATTCCCTCATCTTATAACACAACAGTAAGCAAAAAAGCAAAACGTATAGAAGAAAGAAAGCATGCTTGTTTTAATTCCGCTTCTAGTGTTTCTTCTCTCAAGCCATCACGTACTATCTACGTAACTGTCAAAATTTGCCACCCAATTTTTTCTGCCATCGTGGTCTTGTTATCTAATTCAAGTATTTTCTGTCTGCCTACGGTAACTTTAAAAACAGATATTTTAGTTAAAAGAGTGTTTTTTTCGCGAAAGTATTGTTGCCGGAGGTGACCACCAGAAGACACCTTAGACATGTTAATTTATATATATTAACTTTTAAAGATTGTATTTTAAGACAACGTCTTGTTGGACTAGTTGGTAATTGATCGTTGTAATTTAAATGCGCCAAAATTCAAACGTGTGCGCGTGCGCGTGTGCGCGCACACACACGCACACACAAACGCACACACACACACGCACGCAAACACACACGCAAACACACACACACACACAAACACGCACGCACGCACACACACACACACACGCACGCACACACACGCACACACACGCGCACACACACGCACACACACGCACACGCACACACGCACGCACACACACACACATAAGACAAGGGAAAAGAATGGGACAGAGCGCCACTCACAACTCGTTTATTTTGGAGAAACCACATACATATATACAATCAGCCAGTGCCTGCGCAAGAAACGAATTCACGCATCAAGTCCTACATGGTAAACCTGGTTGAGAAAACTTTTTGACCGCATAATAGAAAGATACAGATGTTTCACTGACGCACAAACTGCCTTTCTTGTTGATTAAAACGCTTCAATCAGTTCTCTGTCTTTTATATTGCTGCTTCTGGCAAGGATCCCCATGGCTGAAAACCATGGCTCACAAGAGCATGAGGGGCAGGATCTGACGTTTCGGTAAATTTGGGCCCTCTTTATTTTGCTCTACGTTTGGTTCATGTTCCAACATGCAACAACATGTTGATGTTGGTACATGTTGGTACAGTTCATGTCCCTACATGAGCAAAATGTAGAGCAAAATAAAGGGGCCCAAATTAACCGAAACGCGTTAGATCTTATCCCCTCACGCTCTTGTGAGCCATGCTTTTCAGCCGCACGGATTCTTGCCACAAGCAGCAATATGAACGCCAGAGAACTGATTGAAGCGTTTTATATCAACAAGAAAGGCAGTTTGTGCGTCAGCGAAACATCTGTATCTTTGTATCAGGCGGAAAAAGTTTTTTCAGCGACATGCTTATCATGTAGGACTTGATGCGTAAATTTGTTCCTTTTGCAGGCGCTGGCTGAATGCGTATGTGCATGTGTTTTCTGCAAAATAAACCATTTGTGAGCGGCGCTCTGTCCCGTTCGTTTAACATAAGTGAGTCATGTTCGGGTTAGCGCTTCTAATGATGCGGAGCATCAGTCGATTATGAAGATATTGTAACACCCTTCGATACAACGCTTCTTACGTTAGTGTAAAGGAAAGAAATGGTTTAGGGCGTATAACTTGGCGATCTTTGAGAAGAATGGAAGGCTGGGGTCTGATTTGAGTGACAGAAGAACTTCCATCTTTCGTAGGGTGCCGAGAAACACATACTACGCGAGCAGCCTCAGCCTCAGGGCCGCCGCGGTGGCTCAGTGGCTATGGTGCTCGGCTGCTGACCCAAAAGACGCGGGTTCGATCCCGGCCGCGGCGGCTGGAATTTCTGAGGAGGAGAAATTCTAGAGGCCCGTGTACTGTGCGATGTCAGTGCACGTTAAAGAACCCAAGGTGGTCGAAATTTCCGGAGCCCTCCACTACGGCGTCTATCATAGCCTTAGTCGCTTTGGGACGTTAAACCCCATAAACCAACCATAAACCAAATCAGCCTCAGGTATCCTTATTAATGTGAAGCTTGTTGAATGCGATACGAATGCAGTCACCTGCCTTTTTTACAGACTTGGCGTACTGCAGGAGATAATGCCGTTTTTGTCGGACGGGCTCAGAATAATCACGAGCAATGCTGAAGTCTGCGTCCTTGAGCTTGGATCCGTTGCTTAGCACAGATTCAACTTCTTTATCATTGTAGAATTTAGTAATGATTGGCCTCGTCTTAATTGTCGAAAATAGGCCCTAAACGATGCGCTCTCACAATCGAAGTTGTCATGACATCAAGTTTGCTGGAGCAAAATTCGTTGACGAGCTGCTTCGAAGGCGCCCAAGTTTCATAGTCTCTGTCTTGAATGCCATAAAAAAAAGAACGTTCGACTCTCTAGACGGGTTTTCTAAATCATTCGTTTTGTCTCGAATTTTACACAATTCTAAATGCGCAGTTAACAGGGGGCGCCAATTCGATTTTAGATGCAGATTCAACGACACGCTTTGTTAGCGCATCCAAGTCATTCTTCAGACTGATTTGAATGTTAATGGTCTTATTCAATGAATCCAAGACTGTAGTGTGGCTAGTTTCCAAACGTTGGACCGCACGAGCCACATCGTCTAACTTGTCCTCTTGTGCCTTAGTATTGTCCCAGGATTAGATTCAACATCGCCACGTAGATTCAACGCCACGTACAACGCACCTAGCCAGGTGTGTGGCATATGCCATCACTCAGTCTACGGTTGCAGAGCGTTTAAAAATGCAGCATGCATATTTGAATTGTCATTTTCGACAACAACTGACTGTGTGGCTCTCTTTAGCAGAGTATTGCCGCGAATGTTTGTAGTGTTTGTTCATTCTCCAAAGCTGCCGGCACGTCGCTTTATCGCTTTGTTTGTGATGCAAGACGCGCCTAGATTTATCTTGATTGATCGCATCCAGGCGGAGCCGATTCTACGTTGTTCCACAGTGTTCTAGTAACTTTCCAAGCTTTATCTCGAAAGTTCGCTATCAGCTTTAAAAAGAGCACGGCCGAGAGTGGCGGGTATTCTGTTCGACGACCGCCGAGCACGCTTGTTGCTACGCCGCCGCCGAGTAATTCAGTTCTTTGAGGTCGCAAGTCAGCCCAAATAAAGTTTCGTTTAGAAGCGATTCTCGCTGTTTTCCTGCACGCCGGGCTGCAGTCACATCTACGTGACAATATGCTGCAGTGGTTTTAAAAAGAACTTTGGGTTCACGCAGTCATAACCCGGAGCGGAATGAACACTGAGCCCATCAATAAGTTTTTGCACCAGTAGTAGCAACACTTATAGGTGGCATGAAAACATAGTTGAACTGGTGAGTTCTAGGCATATGTACATCAGATATGGCTGTAAAGTTGTCAGTGAATGCCCGGTTAAGAATCGTGGCGCAAGCGTCGGAAGGAATGGGGTCGCCTGATGTGTCCGTAAAGGCAAAGCTATCATTGCTGGAAGGGTTAATGACACGCCAGAATTTTTCACATTGGTGGTTACGTGTGAGTGGAAGGGCTTTTAGCGCTTTTGAGCGCCTGAACATAGGTGTTGCAAGCCGCTGAATACGAAGTCCATCGCTCACTAGGTGGCGAGAACTTTGCGATGCGGTAGAGGCTTTCTTTTTGTTAGATAAACGCTTAATGGGATTATACCAGGGAGCGTTTGAGTGGGTGGGAAAATTGTGTTGAGGTGTGCATTGTTCTGTGAGTTGGGTGACTATAGCGGTGAACATGCTCCAATTGGTTGGAATACTGCGGACATCAAAGCTATGGGAAAGCATCGATAAAAGAAAATAGTTCATTATTCATCGCCTGAAAATTTTCTCTGTTGTAGTCTCGTATTGTTTTTATTCTTTTGTTATTCGGATGGGCTAGATTAATGTCAAAGTGCATTAACAAGTGGTCGCTGATGCCCGGCAGGTATCAGGCTCGTCCATGGCAGGGAGGCCACGACCACGCTAGCCGCCATGCTGCCCAATGTTACCGAAGAAGATAACGCCGACGTCGTCGCCTACCTTCAACGCGCAGAAGAAGCCCGAAGGCTTGCCAGATTACGGATCAAAGACCAGCAGCGGACCGAGGCCAAGCGATACAACCTGTCAGAGTTTCGTTTAGAAGGGATTCTCGCTGTTTTCCTGTTCACCGGACTGCAGCCACAACTACGTGACAGTATGATCAGGGTATCGCGACATGACCATTTCAGATTCTAGTTAAATTACACAGCTCACGTCGTCTGTACTCCGAGTGTGTAGCATATAGGACGGGAGCAGGGTATGACGTTTGATTTTCGCTGTTCTGTACCTGTGTGTGTACAGGACGAAGAGAACACTCCACCAGTAGTAAATGTTTTTGTGAGTAACTTGCATTTGCAGACGACGACACTCTTGCAGTGCTGTGGGTGTGTTGTGTGCGTGTGTGCGTGTGTGGAGGGGGGGGGGGTTAAAGAGGTTGGAATAAGGCTGCCTAGGGCCCGAACTGATTATCACTGTCCGATTATCACTGTCGGCGGCCGTCGAAGAGGACTCGCGGCAGCATTCAGCCGGCGCTCATTTATACAGGTATAGTCGTGCAGTCCAGGCCATTGGCATGTTAATGTTAATTAAAAAGCTGCAAGTATCATAATTACCAAAAAGCTTATGTAGCGATCACGCCTTGTCATGAAGCACCAGCTGAGGTGGGCAAATGGCCTCATTTTTGTTACTTCCCCTTCACTCTACCCTTCAAAACATGGTCTCTTTCTACCCTCGTCCTCATTTCGCGGATTTTGCTGGACCTCCTTAGGGATCACCATTCACCTGACCAGGTAAAAATGCCCTTCTTCTCACGCGCTCACATTAATTTTCAGCAGATTTAACTTTCGAGTTACTTTTACACCCTGCCTATATGAGCTGACATTGCTGAGTAATAAGCGCATAAGCCCTTAATGTGTTGTGTGGATTACAGTTCGGAACTCGTTGTGCGAACATTTTATGGCCCGATTAAGGCTTGCGCACTTGCTTTTCATCAAGGCAAATGGGTGGATAGGGACAATTGTACCAGTTTGTGTCGAGAAGAATTTTACACCGCAAGAAAAATGTTTCAAGCTGCGTAAGGCGGGCGGGGTTCCGAACGGCTAATAGCGTAAATATTAACTGCATGGTACACAATTACGATGGGAGTCTAATAATTCCGTACACTTATAGTATACATTGAAGAAACGTCTCGGGTCGATTGTTGGACCGTTTCCACCTTCGCACATATCAAGTCTCTGTTAATTCTGCAAGCTCCAAACTCATTATGAGGGTGAGTAAATGAGGGCCCAAGTGAACGTCATGCGCATAAACCAGCATCAATCACCTGCTGGAACAATGTTTTCGCGAATCTTCATCATTTTAATCAAGCTTTACCCGCTACTAATTGCTTTATATGCTAAACAGTCATCTTTAAAAGATCCACCGTCCATGCGAAGTGTCGAAACCTAGTTTGCTGGAATGGAGACTGGACACTTCAGCACCAGTGTTGATAACTGCGAAAACCAGCCTTGGGCATCGGCCTCGGCTGAAATTGCTCATCACTTCAGTAGGACTATCATACGATAGCCTCAGATTTTCCTCAGAGTCCTGGCTGAAGGCGAAAACATTCCCGACAAGACTCTAGCAAATTTCGATTGAAGGATTTTGGGGTGAAAAAAATTTGCAGTGGTTTAACAATGTTACATCCAATGGTCGAGCGATAGTTGTTCTTGTTAGTCTATCACGATAATATTGTTAAACGACATGCTTTGGATTCGTTTAAAAGTCAAAGCCTCTCAGAGGTTAAACCAAGGTCAAACCAACAGAATGATTCAGGTCAAATTAGGCTGGACATGGTTTGATCTGGTTTTATCCAGCCTAATTTGACCTGAACCGAAGAATGTCCAATTTCGGCGGGTGGGCGGGCCAAATTTACGCAGTGTCCAGGTTCAGATTTGTAGATTACGATCGTGATACCCATAGTGAAATTAGTCTGCACATTGATAGTGGTCCATGTCAAAGATTGTCAAATTTCGTGGGTGGGCCGAATTTAGGAGTGGCCCGCGTCAAATTTGGAGACTACCATCGTACCGACCACATTCAATAGCTTGCACATCGATTTCGGTCATATATTGTCGTGTTCGTCGACCAAGCGACGCCAGGCCGCGCCAACAGCCCTTGCCTCCTCCGCGCAGACTCGCCGCCCGCTTCCAAGAAACAAGCGCGGGCCGGCCGCTCCCACAAAAGCAGGCATGCGTCTGTCTCCCCCGACGACATCGGATCCCCACAGCCCGTCGACTGACGCATTCCACAGCAGCGGAAGTGCTTTCTTGCACACTCGCTCTCTCTCTCTCTCTCCCTCTCCCTCTACGGTAATAAACCCCCAGTCTCCACCCAGCAACTGCCTTGAGAGGTTCCTCGCATGCGGGGCTCCGACGCCCCGAACCAACACAACCATTAACACTGGCGACGAGAAGTTGCGGATAAAGACCGGTTGTCCTACGTGCACTCCTCTCGGCGAATTAGCCACGTTGTGGTCAGAGGTCGCTTCCTCAGCAGGTCGTGGCTGAATGCGTGTGAGTGCCGTTGTGAGCTCGCGACCGAACATGAGTGCGGCTGGCGTTCTGCCCGTCGTCGCTGAAATCGTTGTGTGCTGCTTGAGCAGAAATCGAGCCAGTCTGCACGCGAATGTTCCAGACTGGTCCTTGGCCAAAGCCTGCTTTGTCTCGAAAACCATTCTTTCGGCTTGCCCATTAGTGGCTGGATGATAGGGCGCACTCGTAATGTGCGTCACCCCGTTCTTCTTTAGGAAATTTTCCATTTCCGTAGAAACAAAGGACGGGCCGTTGTCTGTTACCAGCCTTTCGGGAAGGCCGAACGTCGCGAACAGGTTTCGTAGTTCCTCGATCAAAGTCGATGACTGTATGTTTCGCATGCAGCGCACTTCGAGCCATTTGCTGTACGCGTCGACAACAATTAGCAGCACAGGGGCATAGTTGCTATGAAGGCATGCGCTCGAAGCTATTTCTGGTGGCCCGGTGTCGACAAAGACATCGAGAACCTGGTCAAAAGGTGTTCGGCTTGCTGCCAGCATCAAAGAGCGCCACCCAAGGCACCACCTCCCGATTGGAAGCGCGCGACAGCACCATGGCACACAATCCACGCTGACTTCGCGGGCCCCGTGGAAGGAAGGATGCTGCTAATTGTTGTCGACGCGTACAGCAAATGGCTCGAAGTGCGCTGCATGCGAAACATACAGTCATCGACTTTGATCGAGGAACTACGAAACCTGTTCGCGACGTTCGGCCTTCCCGAAAGGCTGGTAACAGACAACGGCCCGTCCTTTGTTTCTACGGAAATGGAAAATTTCCTAAAGAAGAACGGGGTGACGCACATTACGAGTGCGCCCTATCATCCAGCCACTAATGGGCAAGCCGAAAGAATGGTTTTCGAGACAAAGCAGGCTTTGGCCAAGGACCAGTCTGGAACATTCGCGTGCAGACTGGCTCGATTTCTGCTCAAGCAGCACACAACGATTTCAGCGACGACGGGCAGAACGCCAGCCGCACTCATGTTCGGTCGCGAGCTCACAACGGCACTCACACGCATTCAGCCACGACCTGCTGAGGAAGCGACCTCTGACCACAGCGTGGCTAATTCGCCGAGAGGAGTGCACGTAGGACAACCGGTCTTTATCCGCAACTTCACAGGAAGCCCTGCTTGGATTGAGGGAACCGTATTAAAGAGGCTCGGACATCGATCTTGGCTAATCAAGTCTAAAAACGGAACGGTTCGTCGGCACCTGGATCACATTAAGCCAGGTGCAGCAGCCTACCCGACGGATGATCCGCCGCCAGACCATCGGACGAACGGACCAGCAGCAAGCGAACAATACACTGTGCCGGCTCCGTACGTGATCCCGCTGCCAGCGGAAACTTCGCCTGTGTTCGATCGGCCTACAGCGCCCCCCTCCGAACATGGAGAACCGGCGGCCAGTCTGGACGACCGTGCGACGCAACCTTGCGGAGACCAACCCAACGGGTCCACGCAACAGCAAGCGCTACGACCCCAGCGTGAACGGCGCCCGCCCGACCGATACGGTGACCACAACTAAGGAGGAAGGGATGTCGTGTTCGTCGACCAAGCGACGCCAGGCCGCGCCAACAGCCCTTGCCTCCTCCGCGCAGACTCGCCGCCCGCTTCCAAGAAACAAGCGCGGGCCGGCCGCTCCCACAAAAGCAGGCATGCGTCTGTCTCCCCCGACGACATCGGATCCCCACAGCCCGTCGACTGACGCATTCCACAGCAGCGGAAGTGCTTTCTTGCACACTCGCTCTCTCTCTCTCTCTCCCTCTCCCTCTACGGTAATAAACCCCCAGTCTACACCCAGCAACTGCCTTGAGAGGTTCCTCGCATGCGGGGCTCCGACGCCCCGAACCAACACAACCATTAACATATATGACGGTCAAATTTCGGGGATGGGGTGGGCCTAATTTTGGGAGGTTTGATGGACAACATTTTGGAGGAGGCTGCTGCTTAGCGCCTTCACTCACACTTCCTAACACGAACCTCGTCTGCGATGGCAGTTGAAGGTTCGCCCCCTTCCGTGAAGAAGGTCTTGCCTGCGCGCGTTTTGCGCTTTCGCGTGTGTGCTTGTGTGCGTGTGTGTGCGCGTACGCGGGCGTGTGTGCGTCCCCTATCAAAGCGACGCTTCATTTCTTTCTCGCTGAACACGGAATTATGGTCGTCATTTCATTTGGTGAAGACAAGGTTGTGGCAACCGAGGTATGCTATCTGAGAACGCCTCAATAACGTTTTTTTTTTTAAGCAAAAACGTTTTTTAAGCAGCTGACAGCACGCCATCACTAGTCAAACTTGAACGACTGGCTCCTACACGGCGACAATCGGCTGTCCATCCCGACATGGCGATCGCCCTTATAACAAGACGTCTTTGTCATCATTTTTTGCAGTCTCCATCTTATTTATCGAACCGATGTCTTCTAGATTTCTCACTGTTCTTCAAAATCAGAGCCGACATGCCAGGGTAAAGCTACGCGGCTTAAAAATACATCATCCGTGCAGTGATAGACAAGCCTTGAATACCGCGACCGCGGAGGCTCAGGGTTTATAGCGCTCGGCTGCTGACACGAAAGACGCTGGTTCGATCCCGGCCGCGGCGGTCGAATTTCGATGGAGGCGAAATTCTAGAGGCCCGTGTACTGTGCGATGTCAGTGCACGTTAAAGAACCCCAGGTGGTCGAAATTTCCGGAGCCCTCACTACGGTGTCCTCCATAGTCTTGGTCGCTTTGGGACGTTAACGTGCCCACAAACCAAACGAAACGAGCTTTCAATACCAACGAAAAAAATTTCAGGTGGTGGTGGTGAAAAACATTTATGGGAAATTAAGTTTTTTTACAGAAAAGTGATTGGGGTAGGACCCTATTGGCCCTTTTCCCTTACAATACTGGGTGGAGCCCCTATTCCGGTGCCCCATTGGCAAGCAACGCCGCCCGCGTCCGTTGAACCAAAGCCTTTTGGCTCTTTAGGTCTTGACAGCCGAGCAGGGCCGCCTCGCAGTCCTCTCTGGTGGGGTTGGGGTGGGGGGGGGGGGGATAGATGGGTTTGATTGACACGCCAAAACCATGTGGAAGGTGTCAGCCACCTCCCCACAGAACTGGCACGCGTCATCAAAGGATGTATTGAAATGTTTAAGCACCGCCGGGCATAGTACAGTGTTAGTAAGAATTTTGATGAGGAGGCGCTCGTCAGCGCGATCCAGAGCGTTACAAGGGGCCGGGTAGCGCCGGTGCTCCTTCTTGTAGTAATCGGTGATGTGTTTGAATGTAAGGGCCAGATTGTCTGATTGGCAGTACCCTTCCAAGGACAGAGAGATAGCCCGGGGAGAGAGTGCGCGGGCGGCCTGATCGGCCTGTTCGTTTCCCTGGAGTCCCTGGTGACCGGGGGCCCAAATCAGGTTGCGTGGAGTTGGATCTTCGCATCGACAGCTGTATTCCAGTATGCGCCAGGCAAGCGGGGGATCCCAGCCCAACTCGTAGTTCCGACAGGCCCCTCGCGAGTCGGTGATGATGTGTTTTGACTTGGGATTCGTGAGAGCCAGAGCAATGGCAATCTCCTCCGTTCGTGTTGCGTTGTAGGCTTTGAAAGTGAGCCCGTTAACTGTGTTTGTGTTGTGTACGAATGTGGCCGTGTACCACCCCCCGTGGTGTGGGCCGGCAACGTCCACGTAATACACGTGTTCTTGGTTACCATAGTATCGCGCCAACGCTTCCGCGCGCGCCTGGCGACGACCGCTATGGTCTTCTCTGGACATGTTGCGGGGAAGGGGTCGGACCCGGAGGCGTGTTCGCCAAATGCAGCCGGTACAGCCAGCGATGGCAGCGCCGCCCACCGGCAGGTAACAGCCACCATTAAGGCTCGTTATAAATATTAATTCAGAACGACGGCTTGACACCGCCGCTATGGCGCAGTTTGTGAACTGCGCCATAGCGGCGGTGTCACGCCGTCGTTCTGAATGAATATTCACAAATTGTAACTCTACGGCGGCAGACACAGGCTTGGATGGGTAGGGAACTCTCAGTGTTTGCGAGGGCACAGGTCTGTAACATATTTTTGTTTGCAAAGCTCGCGTATGTCCTTCAAGTCCTGCATTGTGCGAGGAGGAAGGTGCAAGCAATACACAGAATATTTGCAACATTCGTTTGGCGCTCTCAATGGGAGCCCATGAGGCGTGACAACTTGTTCCTTCCCTTAGAGGGTGGTGGAGTGGGTCTTGTTCACCTGTTCGTGCATCAACTTGTTTCCCGTTTTTTCTTTTTAAAATCGGCAAACCACCCGTTTCTGGTAGCTGTGCTCATTAGGCGGCTTAGTTTTCATTTGCCTTACTTATTCGCACCGACTGTGCAGGCTCGTGAGGGGACTTTGTGGGGATTCCTCGAGGAGGTTGCTGACACTTTCAATTTCCTCACTGTGCGCTTCTCTTTAGATTACCTGTATAGCCTCTCGAGAAAACAGATGACCCAGGCTCTCACTGAGTCTTTTTTCCCTACACCATTGTATCGGCAGCCTTATCTGGGGTCTTTGGACATCAGTGTTCTAAAGCGTGTTAGGCGGATGTGCATTCAGGCAGCCGCTAAAACGTTCTTTTTCAAACTACACACAGCGACGCTGCCTGTCAAGCCATTTCTTAATGACAAGGGGATGTTTGTACCTTGGAATGTGAATTGCCGTCTGTGTAACGTGCCTGAGACAATTGATCATTGTTTTATCCTGTGCCGTGATGCCATGTTTTTTTGGGACATACTACAACGAACTCTCAAGAAGGACATTGAAATTACACCGTACACTATTAGATTTCTGCCTGTTGACAAAAACTCTGTTGTGCCTTATGATCTGTTTATGTTAATGGGACTATTCAGTCTTTGGAAAAGCCGTATGATGGACAGACATGCCGAGCCACCAAGATCGTCCAAATCTGTGTTTCGTGAGCAGTGTGCTTTGGTGAGGAGTGTATATGCTGCACGCGAAGAACCTCCAAGCTGGCTGCCGTGCCTAGATGCATGTGTGTGCCTCCCTGGATTTTGATGTTTTGATGGGGATGCAGTGTTGAGTTAGGGCAATGGCGGGCTCCTATTAAGCAGCCCGGCAACTTGAGACGCGATCCAGTCTGATTGAAGTTTTCCTCCTTTCTACGGATGTTCTTCCATGCAATAAAGAAAAAAAGCCGCTATGGCGCAGTGGATTAGAGGCACGTGTTGCGTATGGAAGGTCGGCCGCTCGACTCCGCTCTCTTTACTGTAATTTTATTGTTTTTTTTTTAAATTTCATTTCTAAATTTGTTTCCCTTTTAGGTCGCAAATCGTGATGCTTAGTGGCATATAACGCCGTTTAAGCATTATTTAGGGAATAATTATCCCTTTTAGGTAAGCCGTTGTGACAATCTTCAGTCACCGTGATCAATTCACCTTGGTTTCAAGCCTTGTGGCTGTACAGGCTGCAGTTGGCGAATACGCGACCCGGAGGGCGCGTCTCCAGGGTTCTGGCACTCTCTCCCTTTCCTCAATGTGGTAGTCATGTTTGATGTGTAGCCGGTCCAAGAGGAGGCGACCGGACGTGGTCTGTGCAAGACGCGTGTATTGGTTGACTAAGTGGGCTTCTCGAAGCTCCCGAAATGTGTTCACCACACCCAAGAAGTGCTGCCCTAAGGACTCACCGGGGTTAAAAATGCGTGGATATATGAATAGAGATTATGTAGTGAATTAAAGAAGGGTAATAGTTTTTTAATATAAAGGAGGTTCAGTACTAAGAACATTATCAATAAAAGTGCCCGATCTTTTAAAGCTCCCTATGTATTTGGTGGTATAAGCACTGAGGCTGCTATCGGTGAACGCCGCATACGATAGAAGAGAACCGTGGAACAGGCAGCCTGCTTACACCATAGAGAAATATGCTCACACTGTCGGCGGGAAGACGGAAGAAAACGCTGCGCGTGCCGGACAGACCAATTTGTTCATATCGCTGTGTTGACACCATGATCGACTTTGTAATCAGCACCAACCGATTTTGACGCAACTAAGACGGGACGGAATCGCTGGATGCGCCACAGAATACAAGCTCTCCCTTTACTATTGAGTCGTGACCGTGACAGTCACTTCTTTTTCTATTTGCACTAATATAGTGTTCTGAACATTTGGACGCCTTGTTTAGATTTGCAACTTCTTGTGAAATCCCGTTGCTTTACATTTGCTTTGTCGCATAGTTTTGTACTCTCTTTGTTATTCCCCTTTGCTGCTGTAACCTTTAGGCACTGTAGCATGTGCTGCAAAAAAAAAAATAATAAATTGGTGGCAACCAAGCTCGAGGAGACTGCAAGTATATGGAATGCCGAATTTCTCCCGAGACGCTACAAGGTAAGCAGTATATATATTTTTTGCCGGTAATCCGTATTGAAACGATTCATGTACATGGCAGGTGATATTAGTTGCTGGAGATGCTAGAGCTTAGAGAAATAAAATATTGTTTCTTGAGATTACTAGTTTCAACTGCCGTGGAGTGCTGTTTATGGATTTCCTGCTTCACTCCGTGCGGGATGCCCTGCCTCACCCTCACCTCACCACCTCTGCCGTCGTCCCTCGTCGTCAGTCCTCACTGATTTTTCTAATGTGATCAACACCGACTACACTTTCAAGGCCGCAGCGACCGCTCCGTGACGTCACGAGGTGGAGGCAGCTGGGCGCAGCACCGACTCGAATTGAAGGCTCAAGCGCTCCCGCTTGTCACGTTGATGCGCGTTACTGTCTGGAGGCGGTCGTGACAGGCGGGACAGTGAGAAGCAAGTGGTAAGGAAAGGGGCGACCACGAATTAGGCTTTCGCAGATTCATTTGTGCTCGCGCCATGCGGCGACCTCGAGTTCGCAAATTCGCGCGCGCTTTCTCTTCATGCGCACATGCCGGCGACGCGCACCCGCCTCCACCTCGCGACGCTATGGAGCAAAATCTGCGGCCTGAAAGTCTAGTCGGTGTTCAGCATGGTGTTCAGCCTACCCTCCCTCCCTTTCCCTCGCCTCACTTCGAGAAGCTCTTGCGGCGATAAGGGTGAGGACGTCCTTCATTGCTGGTGCCGCCGTCTGAACACGACCCTGCTAATACTGAATCTGCCCTGTAAAAAAGGTAATCATGCACACATGTAGTACGTGTGTGTGCGAGTGAGCCTGTGCGAGAGCTTGTGAGCATGTGCGACTGCAATAGGCTTACAATCTCAAAATCAGGCTGCGACCTGCTGGGAGGTATTGCTAGCCCGTACCATTACGTCTTGAGCATGTTCCAACTAATCTCTTCTCTTTTGTGGCAATGGAGATGTAACCACCACCACCTCCTAAGCAAGCAACGCTAGGCCATCTGTTGCCCGCCGGAGCGTTTGCTTCAGCCTCGTTTGGCGCTACTCGCATAGGTGGCGCTAGAGAATTGTGGCGGGGCGCGCGCATCGAGGCACACTAGTGGCCGTTAGCGGTCGCTTGCTTCAAGGGAAACGCGCCGTTGAATGCTTGTTCCTATAGATGGCGCAGCCGTTCTTATTTCCACCCCGTTTGCCTTCGCACCATCCCTCGCGTGCTTATTTAAAACGAGCGTCAAATATGGGCACACTTCGCACATCTCATTTACTGTGCATGAGCCTCAATCATTTTCGTTTCTTCGCTTTAAAGTTGGCACTATTCTTGTACGGGGTGTTTTAGTTTAGGCTTTCAACAACATTTATAAATAAGATTCTGTCAAAAATAGTCTTCGCAAACGTATGATAAGCAGTGGCGTACGCCAGAAAACGGGGGAGCAGTTAATTTGTGCAATTCTTTAGAAGGCCCGTATACAATTGTGTAGTATTACAGCTAGATGCCTTACTGCATTTAAAAGTTTTCTACTAGCAGTCAGTAAGAGTCACATAACTCTATATATTTTAAGAAATGTGACTTGCGCGCACATTAATACTAGACCAGGGTGAGCGAGCAGCGCACATTTCCACGCACATGAGCAGACGTCTGTTGGCGGCATACGTGTCACGTGACCTTTGCTCTGGCCACCGTGTTAGCGAGAGAAGACACATTTCAGTGTTTGCTTCCCCACCACCATTAATACATGTTGTAAAGCTCATTCATTCATTCATGAAGATTAGAACACCGGTGTGAACCGAAATCATCCGTCTTTCGCAGAGCAAACCGAGTAAGCTTCCTCGTATTCCTTCGTGTTCACGCCCTCTTGAACACCTTAAGGTAGCTATTCTTACCCAGATCAGACCTTTGGGTGCTGTATCTTATGACAAGCGGGAGCGAGAACACAGACTTGTACTGCACCTCCTGTACCTCAGCAGCATTTTCCTTTAAATCGCCGACTACTACACCAGTTTGTTGTTCATAAAGGGAAAAAGTCTTCGGCGTTGAGAAAATGCTCGAACGCTAAAGGAGAAGCGCTGCTCTATGGAGGCTAGTTACGCTACGCAGCGCTACGCAGTTACGAGACAATTTGGCGGCTACCTGAAACCAGCAGCACCATACTATTTCCTCCGAAACATACGTGCACACGACTGTTTGGCCAGTGCATTCTTTAATAGTTTTTCATCGGCCCTAGCAAACGTCTAATTGGTACCGCCAAGGCGCCCTTCAACTACGCCATTCAACTGGAAGTGTTAAAGTCAGTGGACAAAGCGCACCGACAGTGCAAGAGAGGGAGGAAGAAAAAAAAACTTTATTGAAACGCATCACAAAGCGTCGAGAATCTCCTGCACAAGTCACCCAGGACAGTTGGCCTGCCAGCTGGTTCCGAGGCAAGCCAGGCCCGTCACGTCAAGGTAGAGGGATGTGGATAATGAGGAAGTGAATGGCGATGGAGGAAGCCAAAGGCGAACGCACTATAGGTGAGCGCAGGTTCGGGGAAGTTAGGGCCTGCAGGGGAGGGAATACTTGGGGTTTGGCACAGCTATGGTGTGAACCATTTGAGGCGCCAGATACTGAGCAGTTGACCTATTTGTGCCCAAGGATACGGATAACTTACAAGCCTGCAGCGCTGTTTGGAAGTTCTTGAAGCCATCAGATTTTCTTTACTGACACTATTTGCTACGCTAGGCGCTAAATTAGAACCTCTGTGTCTGGTTGGGGGAAAGGGTGCGCAACGCAGACTCACTTTGTTCGGTGTGGCCCTGCTGTCTGTCCCTGGTGTCATGGTCGCCATGTGTGGCGCATATCTTAGATGCCAGTGCCTGCACGCAGGCAGTCAAACAGCAACCGACGCTATTAAGAAGACGGCGTGCTCTGAGTGATATATTCTTTTTATTGGCCCTCATGCAGTCACATATTTCAGGCAAAAAACAAACAAAAAGGCATACCTCGCTATTCCTGCTCACGCCACGTTCACATGGGACCTCGCCGCAAGCAAGACGCCGAAGAGTCATCGCGGGTGTACATTCATTTTCCTCTAGAAATAATCAACGCAATGGCTAGACAACAAATAGGGGCTGGGCTAGCTACAGCACACAGCGAAACAGGAGCAAATATTACTGCCCACTGTGCATACACTGTATGTCGTTGGGAAATAATTTGTTAGCGCTGGCATAGGGTTTCGCAGTCTCGCTGACCCAGAGCTGGTGAGCCGCTGACTGATCCGCTTTTATTGCACTTGTCAATGATAATTTTCGTCGCTGGTCCTTGCATCGTTCATGTCATCGTAAAACTCGCGAAATATTATTTCGCATCTCGACGGCAGGGCCTTAGCTAAAGTAGAATGGAAAGCAGCCATGCCTCTCATAGCGCTGGGCGTTAATTGAAAGATAAGTTTTACTAGGACGACGTATGGTGTGGCATTTACCTCCACCTAATTAAAGGAAAAGGCACGGCCTTCGGCCGAACCCAGTCAGCCACAATCCCATCCTGCCATATAATTCACTCCTTCGTTCAAAACGCCAACGATGGCAGAAACGAGATTCGCTCATTTTATCAAAACGCAACAGCGCTGGCGCGAGAACAAATGCTTACAGAAACATGAACAGTTTGAAATTAAGAAGTAAAAAAGGCAGGAAAACTGATATAAGACAGACAATGTCAGGCTAGCCCACGTTTTAGGAATTGTCTACTAGCACAACGAATGCCATGTTCGTCGAGCTGGGGCGAAATAATATTTATCCCTAGACAAAAGCAAGGTCCTCACTGCTGTGAGTCCCCTTGCAAACGGCCTTTACATTGTTACAGGTGTATCTAGCCGCAGTAAACAAAGGTGTTTGGGAGCAGACATAGCTGATCGCTAAACGTAAAGCGCATGCGCGACTACACCACGGCACCCATCAATTCTGCCATTCTGTATTTTCATTCCATACAAAACCACATTTCTCACTCAACTACGTCGCAACGACTGCGCCACAACGAACAACAGTTCCGCTGGACTCTGCAGCGAGAGCAGTGCAGCAGGTGTGAACGTGGATCGCAAGTGGCTGCGGCGAACCGCAGTCGCTGCCACGTGCCCGGGAGCAGCGCGGTACGCCGATTTCACAACCCCCGTGAAGCTGATCTGCGACTACAGCGCATGTACACAAGTCGATTAGGGCACCCGACAATACAAGATGCTGCCACTGCACACAGGGAAGTGAAAGGAACGATGTTTGGAGGAGGCAAACGGGTGTTCTCACAGATGATGAAACAAGAACGGGGCACACTTTCTGTCGGAGGGCCCGCAATATGGCGAGCTAAAATTTGCGAGTGTCTGCACGCATCCTGTTTTTCCCTTCTGTGCCGCAAAAAAAAAATGTGCACGTCACAGGAACCGCGAAATATTTTGGTGAATCGTTAATGCGCCCTCAAATCAGATTTAACGCGCGTCCCGCGCGGGCTACTCCTTGAGCCGAAATTTTGCGAGCTGGAGCAGAATGACGCTGTTCAGAGGGCACACTTATAATCATTGGCTACACCAGAATATAGGCCACATGTGCAGCTTTGCGGCTGCTATAATCAAAAGAGGCCTCTCGGCGGTAACTTCCTCAGTCAGGAAACTTGGCATTTTGGGAGCTTTCCATGACGCATCATATTTTTGCAAATGAGAAATATTTGCTGCGTGCACCTCACCGTCACAACCGAGTCTTTTATATTCATAGATTAAAGGGCGCCAATAACAGGAAGTCACGTGAAGAGGCCACGACTAATCTTCGCTACGTTGGTCCTGACACAGATATTCACAGTTGTGTATTCAGAGTTGGCCCATGCATACACTATGCACGCAGCACCCATTGCAGCAAACGCTGTATTAGTCCTCTTGAAATGAAGTCGCCTTTAGATGCAAGCAACCATTCTAGCTCATGAGAAATACTGAGAAATATGTAGCAAAGAATGAAAGCGTCTGCTTTCAGTATCCTTTTTGACTGAGACTAACTAATCGTCTCAGTTGCTAGGGGACCATTCCTCCTTTTTATGTATTTCTTGTTACCACACTCTTCATTGCGGCAAAACTGATAATTTTTTCTTGTGATTTTCTTAGGATTCGTCTTTTAAAAACTAACGCTTTCCTTTTCATAGCGTATCGTCAGCCATGAGGCAAACAATAAAATCATGAAGACGGTTTCACTTTGTTTCGCTCGTTGTCTAAGGACTACCATTGTTGCAGCCACTCCGACAAAAGTGCCTTTATTAGGGTCACGTGAGCGGAGGTACAAGCACACAATCACACAAGCACGCGACCCGCTAAATGTAAAGCGAATGAATCAAGCACATCGTCCAGACGTCCTCCATTCAGATAAGCATATTGCCCATAGCGTTGCCATAACAGTAGAAGGTCCATTTTAAAATTTGAATGAAGGGGCTACACACAGCCTAGAAATATACGTTCTCATTGACATTTTCTCAGAGGTTTTGTATGAAATAGAAGTGGTGAATCGTTATGTTGGCAAAGTAGAGACATAATGGTATTTTTTTTTAACCTTTGGTATCTACGATGTGCTTCTTTAGGCACTGAAGACTGTCACAATTCGACATTTACAGTGAGGCGGACATCCATACTGGAATACGCCTTAGGTGTTTAGCGCGAGGCAGTGGTTGTCGATGAAATAAAAGACGCTGCTGCTACCACTACGCGCCCTGCCCTAAGAGGGCCTCAGCGAGGTGTCGTCTACACTGTCCTCATGTGGATTAGACGCTAACTACGTGAAGGATATAAAACAAACAAAAGTACAGGTGACCAAATTTGCCGTAAAATTCTTGAAAGCTATCGATGAGAACTGCCTAGCGGAAAGACAAACAGAACCGACAGCGGAACCGAGCGCGAGTGAGAAATTAGATTCCGTATAGTCGGAGACGATGTTTTATGGAGCGCAGAAGTGAACACACAAAAAAAGAAGTCCGAAATTAGACAGCAACAACAAGACCAAAGCAATATACGTGAAATAGTGAGAAAGTTACCACACTTTGCAAGGCAACCTCACACACAGCGAGGAATGCAGAGCTGTGTAGAGCGCTACAGTACAGCTTCAGCTGAGAACACAGCGACGCTAAGCTGGTGCGTCTTCGATCACTCAAAGCATGACAAGCCATCAAAATGCTTCATCTAAAGCGTCACATGCGCGCAGCTACAACCAGGCTCTTATCAACTCGTGAAAAATACTCCTCGCACTATTTCGTCTTAACTCTACAGGCATTTCGTTCAGTACAGTATATGTATATATTTATATATGTATGTATATATATAATATATCTTTACTTCACAAAGTGATGAAACACCTCAACAGTGGTAACACAAGTGCACTGTGTGTGTACAGCAACATGGGTGAAAATAAGCCTCGCTTCCAGTAATGCCCCTCAATGTTCGAGATCTCGTCACCTCCTGGAACACTATAAGAAACAAAAGAAAACAAAAGACATGGACCTGCGTTAGCTGTCACTCGTCACGGGATGACATTAATGCCTTAGTGATAATCGATCAATAGCAATGTTGCTCGCTGACCACGTGCATTGTACCGTGATGAGACAGTGAAGACAGTGCCGCAGTAGAAACCAGGCCTAATTCACTGCTTGCGTCAACGTGCGCTGTCGATGCGAATTTCGAGCCGACAGCGTTCCTTCCTCAGAAAAAAGTGCGAGACGTTTGTGAGAGCTCCAACAGCTCCCCGTCGATAACAGCCGATACGCCCCGCCTGCTGACGGCCGCCGCAGTAGTGCAGCCGAGCTTGATTAGTCGATTCCTGGACCCCCTGGGATATCTTTCGGCACTACCGCACACTATGATGACTGCAGCTGCAATCGCTGGCAGTTCTGCCGCTCGTCGACGGGTGACGGTGTGAAAGCGAGCGCCACCTTCCGGGTGCAAAACAACACAGCGCAAACGGGTGATGCAATTGTTTCGCTTATCTATGCAGACACACAGCACACACGGAAACAGACTCGGGCTCTCAAGTCGAAAGCGCGGAGCATGTTTCATGTGCTTGTATACATATTTGGTATCTGGCATACGCACACTGTAAAGTACGCCTCTTAAATCACACGATGTACACTCGGAGAGAGGGAGAGAGAAAGAGACAGAGATAAAGGCCAGCGGCAATCACGTCTATGTACAGATTGTTCGGAGGGAGAATGTGGCGCCAAGACGGCGCGATTACCTCGTCATCACTCGCTGCTTTGACGCACTCGTGACACTGAGCGCCTCTTGTGGTAGGGCGGTACATTGTGCGCTAAGATTAAAGCGCGCACTGGGCTGAGTTTCTGCCTATACTTTTACAACTTTGCGGCAGCGCTTAAGGGAGAAACAGAGAACACTGCGGCGCGATAGCAATAACAACTCGCCCTCGTCACAGACGCCCCGTGTCAATGTCGTCGCGTTGCGACTCATTATGGGAGATCGCTGGCGCGCGAGGCTTTTCGATTGAAGTCGCACGCGTTTCACTAACAATAAAATTAAGCGGCGGTGGGCGCGGTATTGGATTTGTTTCGCTTTCGACGGCACCAGCTAACTGTTGCACGTGCTTTAGCGCACTACACCACACGTATCGGGGAGGTTTCGTTCCTTGCGGGGCAGCGAAGCTGAACGCGCTCTGATCTGGCGGTGTGAAGAGCACTCGATTGGAAATACTACACTTCTGTGGAACGATCACCACACTCTTGGATCATCCACAGCGTTTCTGAAGTCGCAGGTTTTATGAAGATGATCTTGACAAAGCCGCACATATGTTCCACGCAAAGACCGGGCCTACGATAGTTTCGAATGAGGTCATGGCTGACAGCCTTTGCTTATTTTTCTCACAGAGTGCGACAATCTCGGCCATGAGGAAGCCACTGCGTCACCCTAAGCGCTATCGGATTAGACGCGATGTGATGAAGGAGGGCATGTGCTTTCAGTAACTCTGGAAACTTTCGAGTCGGCTTTTCACCGGGATCGTGAGTAGATCATGCGATTTGACAGTGTCAGGCTAACATTGAACAACACCGCTCCCTCAACCAATCCCGGGGCGATGTCAAGAATTTGTTGTACGGTGAGTTCCAAGCGAAGCGATCGCAGGATGCGTGCAGACAGGGAGCCACAGCGAAGATTCGGCGGGTCGTTGGAACGCCAACGATGCCTTCGGCTATTTGCTGTGCCTTCCTCGTGTTCATGCTAGCGATGGCCGAAGCTTACCGCCAAGTTCCAGAAGCACGTGCGTTTTCGTGGAAGAGGACATAATGAACATGACTGCCGCTTAATTTTGTTTCTCCGAGGCCAATTTGGGCTGAAATTTCATATCTGTGGCACCCGTTCGAAACATGGCCACTATAGTGAATGCAGTCGTGATCCAGTGCCGGTACAACAGAGAGCTGGTGCCTTCAACGAAATCCTCACGCAACGTACATGGCGCTCCCCTTCAAACTGCTCCAAGGCCATGGTGTGTATATGATGTAACAGCATATTACAGGGCCGTTACCAAACACGAACACTCATATGTGTTAGTTGCCGTGTTGTCAGGCGCGTAATCGATACAATCGAAGACGTAGCTGGCATCACTGTAACTTACAAGCACGGTTGCTTACTACAGCTCCTCTTAAATAGGTGAAGATTGTGCTCTATTCATAGGCAGGGTTCGCTGTTGATCCTAGCCTTATTTTACTGCTGCACACTTCACCCACCGCACGTACTGGTACCCGTCACAAGTAATAGCGTCTGAACGCAGGGCAGATGCGTCCATGCAGTGCGTACAGTCACACAAATAAAGACAAGATGAACGATTGCGCGTTACATCGTTCGGTCGGGCTCTGCTGAAATTTCGTGAGGGGGTTACGCTCAAGAATCCTCTTCACGAACGGAACACCTTTATACAATGCGCTTGTCGCTCGCATAAGCTAGAGGGATACGTGGCAGTGCCGACAAACCGTGATGAAACACCAGCAGGGTAGTGATATTAAAATGATGCTATCTTGATTCTACCACACTCGCAATTTTTTCGCCTTGCCTGGCTTACGCATTGACGCACCGGTAATACTAGCACGACGGATCATTCAGCGCGGAATATGGTAAGGGAAATTGAATCAGTGGAAAAGAAGTCCCTATTCTGAAATAGTATGAGCTTTTGCAGTTAAACTAGGTAGCCTCGTGTTCCAAACTCGTCTCTGTTCCAGTTTGAAGCAAGTTTCCAACCGAATCTTTCTGCTGGGGCCATAACGTGCCTCGACGCGCCAGCTTAAGACGTGAAAAATATTTGAACACGTCGCGGAGACTAAGCTGACAACATTGCTTTACCATGTGTCCGCTCACATGCCTGCGCAGTCGCCCTGGGCAAGCTGGCCTCGTCAGGTGACCGAGGCCCGGGGGATCGAGCGCTTAAGGTTGTGCAGAAACTAGATGTCAATTTTTCGCTTTTGAGTTCACAACCAGCGCTGCACTTTGTGATGGCAGTTTCCAGCCCAGAAACTGAAGCCGCTCGGTGAAAGATCCCATACATAGACAGCACCTCCATCACAAGATATTTGATGCCAGTGTGTTGCACAATGCCCTCTCGAGATGTAGACGTTAACTAAAAGCGGTGTAGTTCATTTTGCAAGTAACTATCGAACAATAGCTCATACTACACAAGTAGAAAGTCTCTAGCCCGGGGAATTTTAGCTTGTCGAATCGGAGAGTGAACAGCATTGGGCGTAGACTGCAGGCGATCAGATACTAAGCACACGAAGTGCGTAGGGACGCATGCAGTAAACGATATAAATTTAGCCCAGATGTCGTATTTATCCAATCCAATGAGAGGACTTGAGCTCTACGCCCTGAAGTCTGTCTGTTTTACGCCCATGCATTGCGAAATAGCCTTCAACAATTTTAGCGCTTAGGCCTTCGAGGCTAAAGTAGAAGAAACCGTTTTTGCTTGCAGTGCTAGAATTGCGCCTCGGGGCAGACGAGAGAGAGTCCGTACAATGAATCACAATAATTTAATCTCAAATGCTTCGTGTCTTGAGTCTAGAGAGGATCATAGTACGAAAGCGACAGCTACTCTGGTATGCGAAACGCGCGACGCCCTGAAGGACGCACCAAAGGAGTCAAGACTGAAACATCGTAGCGACATTAGCCCTAGAATTTGAACGAAGAAAGAGACTACCGAAATCGTAAGATGTTGGGTTTCTGATCAAGATGGCAGTGACATTTTTTTTAATCAAGAAAACAACAGTGCACACGAATGTGACGCCGAGGCGTAGAGCAGTGAGAAGGAAAAAAGTATATTTTATCTTGGTAAGCCAAAGAAAGCCATTGTTCCATATAACATTCAGAACGAGGTTTTTTCGCTCCCGGTAACATCACGGCGAAAATGTTTTAAGCTTGATATAGCGGCTAAACAGGACGTACACTATTTCTTCCAGAATTTCCGATCGTAAATATTTTAATGGAAAGACCACACATTATATCGTATAATAGTCACGCACCGCCCGGGCGAATGAAGCCTCGCTCTTCGCAGACGAGTTGACCCATGATCGGATCACAACAGGCACTACCAATCTCATTGCTCCTTTGCTCCCTGAGACAGAAAATAGCATTAACATTGCGCAGGAAAATTTCGTCGTTCGTTGCATTAAAAGACGTAAAGTTCACGCAAGGGGTAATTTACATAATACGCGTTAAGGCTGACGGCACGTGCGCTTTGTGGCAGAAACGAAAAAAATTATAAAAAACGACAGATTTAAGAAATTGGATTTACTGATGCGGAGACATTCTTAGCCGTTTTTCTAAAAGCATCGTGATCATATTTCAAAGTTTGCCCGTTCTGCATGATCCTGCCCGACTAGACTGACTTAGGAAGCAGCATGCCCGCCATGAAAATAAATGCAGGGGAGGCTACCAGATTGGGACCTAACATTGAAGACTGGTAACTCGATTTTGTGTAACCTTGGCATGTCTTTTAGGCGGATTCCTTCGTTAAAAAGTGGTCGCAAAAGACAAAACCAACAACAACAAAAAAGCAATGTTGGGCAACGAGAATACAGAAGCGTGAAAAAACCGGGCTTCTCATGAAATAGCTCAAAATAACACCGGCAAATTGCTCGCGCCCCTAATGGTGCTCTCAGAGTGGTATACACGGTTTCTGCATACTAAAATGGCCGCATGCATATCGAATTCGTTTAGAGCTCGCGCGAAGAGAAGGGAACAAACAAACAGAAAAAGAGGGCATAATGGGACTTCGTGGCTCTGAACCGTGGAATCCGCGGAAGGGAAGAAGGGTTTTGCGACCAAAGACCCTGGGCGAGCCAGCCAATTCATAATTGAAAGCCATTAAGTAAGAGCGGGACGCCTATACCGTCTCCCATTTTTCAACGGTTCGTGCCACTACTTCGGCCTAAATTTATGTGTCCTGAAAGAAGGAGATTTGGGGGGGGGGGGGGGGGGCAATGACCGCCTCAGGGCCAGACAGTGTTTCATAAGCACCGCACGGCGTACAGCGCTAATCGGGATTCCTGCGCAGGGCATCTTTAAAAACTTGGATTTCGTGTGACGCACCTACGCGAAGTGCATGTGCGGATATGACACGTTTAATGCAACAGAGGTGGCGTTAAAGATTTAATGCAGCGTGGGCTTTTCTTTTTTCTCGTGAGGAAAAAAAAAGATTGCGACAAGAAAAAAGAAAGGTTAAAAAGGGAAACAGAGCACAACTAGTACTGGCGTAAGTAGCGGAGGTTAGCGAAAAGCGAAAAGGCTGCGCCAGTGGCCTGCTATTCTATATATATATATTTTTTTTTGTTTCCCGCCTAGTTCTCCCCACAGCCACTTCCCCCTTTCCCCTTTCGTAATGACCTCAGAAATTCCCTTGGTGATCGCGATCAGAGTAATCAGTTTCAGCGCCTAGCCAACCTCTCTTGGCCAAAATGCGATGCAGATGCGGTGCCTTTGGCGACGCACTTTTCGAGCCAACACAGTTTGCTAACTGGCAGCCTATTTGTTATTTCCTTGCTACCCCGCTCATATTGTGTTCAGGTCAGACATTGATATCCATGTGTTTGTCCAATTTTGCTTTTGCTGACAGAGCCACCTCCGAGCAAAATGCAACCATTTCTTTTTTTTTTACTAGATCCCGTTGACGGCTCTGACGGCTAGTTCTCTTTAGACAGACCCAAGTTTGTTTCGATTCTAGCAACGCATATCTTGAGCAAGAACGCCGAATACTAAATCATAACAGAAGCACCGAGGCCTGCCTGAAAAAAAAAACAAAAAAAAAACGATAGCGCCAAGCGCGAGCACTGGAACGCCGACTGCGAAAGCGCGAGAAATGCAACAATTGCTCGAATTAAGCTTTTCGGCGCGATCGAACAGGTTTCGACAAAAGGTTGCGAGGCGCGACGAGAATATGTAGTGATGTCTTAGCATTTCACGCGCTGCTGTTATTAGACAAAGTAACACATTGAACAGAAATAAAAAGGAAGCGCGAACAAAAGCTAGCAGAGCACAGCGTATTGTATACGCGATCTGTTATGAGAGAGAGAAAGAAAAGAAGGAATATTTGGCCTCCTTTGACTTTCAGCATCCTGTGTATGCGCCGGAAATGAATACACGGCGAAGAAAGATCATAAAGATGGTTGGAATTAGAACAGAAAATAGAAAAATAGAGCATAAATACACAGGTCCGGGCTAGCTAGCAGGAACAGGATGGAGAGCACGAGGAACAAACACTGGCGGCCTCCTCCGCTGTGCGAATGTTTACCGAGCCCTGCCGCCGCCTTTCCCGCATCGTCTCGTCGAGGTGGGTCCGCTAATCGAATTTATAGCGACTGGCTTTTTATTACGCCGACCAAGCCGGGTGCGCGGATCTCACAAGGCGCTCCTTGTTTTACCAAAGTCCGATTCGATGAGGAGACGCCGGGCATGAGGCAAGTGTATCTGTGGCTGGCCCGCCTTCGTGCTCTTGCGTTCATTTCGCGCAGGATATCGGAAACGCACGTCCATACTGAGGACCCACCTCGACTCCGCCCCGCCATAACCGCAGAAGGAAACCGCCGAAAATAACAACAGGAAAATTATAAACCATGGCAAAGACTAAACCGCAAGCGGAGAAAAGTATCCCGGCCTGCTTTTCGCTTTTTTACGCCCTCGCACTAAAACCGCGTTGCGCCGCCTCGTGGACAGCCGAGAACCAATCAACCCCGGGCTCTTAACATTTTGTTTAGTTGAGCAGAGCTAGCCGCTTGTTGTTATGTAGACAGCACCGCACGCTCACTTGGCGGTTCCCTTCCGGGTGTTTGAATTTTTTCCCCACTTGCGTGAACGGTGCGGTGTTACTTTTTACTCCCTCCCACTAGGCGGTGGTTCGTTCCATCGAACCTAAAAGCAGGGTAGCTCGGAAATAAAACCTATCACGCTGAAAATTAAAATGGAAGCGGGGTTTGCCCAAGGAACACCGCGCAGCGCGCAGTCGACGCGCTTGTATCCCGCGGCGGTGGCTATATCAATTTCATTCCAGTCGTGTTTGCTCTGTTGATGCGCGTTTGCGCTTTCAAAAATTGAATAGGGGCCTGGGGCCGATAAACTGCCGGGCGTATTTTCTTGTCTGTGTTTGTGTGCGCACGTCCGAGTGAATGTGCTTGTTTCCGCTGGATACATTTTACTTTCCCTTGAGAAATATTAGAACGTTGCCGACACTGATTCTTGACCTGCTTGCTGAAAAACTCCAATTTCAGCGTGTCCACATATCGCGCGGTGGCAAATCTTTTTCGTGTTTTCCAACCAGAACGCTTTTATCTAAAAAGTTGATAGCTCGGGTTTCGTGCTTCTAAGGAGACTGTCGTCATGCGGATAGGAAGACCACGCCTTTCAGATGCGTTTCTTTTTTCGATTAGAAGTACAACATGTGGACTTCTCGCACAGAAAAAAAGCTGGTATTTTAGGGATTTTTCGCCATCCTTGCCGTTTCAGCTGCAGAGCTTCAAATGCGCCTCATCTTACGCGCAACGAATACCCTTTTAACGCAGCATCGGTGTCTCTCCCGATACAGATGCGAATAGGTTGTGCCGCGAGATTGTGCGGCCTATTCCAAAGCGTAGTTTCTATGCTACTGCTTAACTTTTCATCGCGTTTGTAATAACCAAAACGACAATTTGACTACCGATTCGCATTGTCCGAAGTGGGCCTGTTCCTCCGCCCTTCCTTCGCCTTTCAAATACGGCTGCTCGGCCGGTACTGAACTTCGACTGGCTAATGCACGGGAGGGGGAAGATTTTAAGCCCACTGCTCTTACTTTTTTTTTCAGATTTGCTCATTCTTGCTCTTCTAAGAAGGGGATGTTTAAGTTGTACTAGTCTGCATGGTAGTTTGGGCCAGCGTCATGTTAGACGTCGGCACGTAGTGATAAAGCGCGCTCAATTTCAAAATAAGCTGTTTAAAACAAAAGAGAACAAAAGAGACAGAACGATATCCATCACTCGTAAGTTGTTTTGTTCAAGAATAGCAGAGACAGAAAACTTGTTATGACTGTGCTGTTGTTGGAAATCATATCTTTTTCTTACTAACTGATATTGGTTCCGCAACAAACGTGCAAGCTGTCCACGAACAGGGCTACTAGACAGTTTTCAGCTACTAAACGGGATTTGCAATTACAATACAGGTTTGCATTCGCCTGACTGCTGACTGCACTTAATGAAACGTAATCTGCTTCAGAAAATGTGGGCATAGCTTTTTTTGTTATTGTTTTTTTGTCTTGCGCAGCTGACTTTCAATTAGGCGGAAACCTCCATAAGTTCTTCCTTTCTCGATCTGGGTTGCGCAGGCGCCATTCGATGGCTAGCTTTTTCTCCATCCCTAGTATGTACCTCTGCTAGGTTTTGTTATTTCGTGGTTTGCTTGAATTCTGGCAGCGCCAGCAGAATTCGGCGCACCCATTTAAACGCTCATGCTTTCAGTCGCGGTAAAACGCGATTTTGTCGCCAGCTTCCCAATTCGCGGTGAAAGGAAGTGTCTTGCTTTCCGCGGTTTCAGAAACACGAGGATTACGAGTAACACTTTTGTCGGCTGATACAAAGCAGTGTGTAGAAATATGTCGACGATCACTGCAAACCGCATATTTAGTGCGTCGCCGAAGCCTTAGAACAAAACGGAGACACGTGGGAAATTGGTTGTCGCGCGTTTCAGTGCCAACAATTCCCTGAACCACTTCCCGCAGTATCATAGTACCTACAAGAGAAAAGAAACTGCACTTCGAACCTGAAATCACCCTCTGAAGGTGGCTGCTATTCGGAATTCAAAAAACACTAAGAACCAGATAAGTGGCTAGCTGAAAAATTTTATATGTGGCACGGTGGAGATCCGCAGTGCGCAGAATCAAGCGCGCCTCGAACACTCATCTCCCCAGCACTGCGCGCGCAATAAAAATTCCGGGCGCCGTCATAATGCGTTCCAAGCACATCCTGCCTGCCCAACACAGCCGCGAACAAACCGGCGTGGTGCGCACACTGCGTCGCTAGAGCGGCCTGGATCTTTCAGTCTAGGCGTGTCAGCCTTTCGGGAACACGTCAGACGCAGTTCATGCGCGCCTACTCATCGTGGACGATGGACGGACTCCCCTCATCGCATTACGCTGCTCTAAAACAACTGGCTATCCTTCAACAGGCAAGGCGAAATCCTGGAAACGCCACAAGAAAGGATCAAACTTTCACACCACTCAGGCAGTCTATAGAGAACTGTGAATATTAACGGCGGAGCAAACGTTATTTCACTCGTGCGCCGCTCGGCGGCATCCAATTCGACCTCTTCGTACGCGTGCGTGCTCGTGGCAAAGCTCACAGCCGATCCTAGCTACCTCTACATCGACCGTGACGAGGTGCCCGAACGGCGCAACGAGCTGAAAGCCGGACACAGTGCGCCACCTCGGAGCAGGGAAAACATCAAAAACCCGCATGTCTCGAGGACTGAACAGGTTTGGGTGGTGGCCGTTCCTTTTCTTCAAGAGCGCGTTGTACATTGTCACGCAGCGCGTTACGAGGCCTCAGTTGTCCTCCAATTACAGTTCCTAAGACATAGTCGGCGCATTGCGCCAGAAAGCGAACGCGTGCGGCAACGTGACTTGGAGATAACGGTCGGCACATTATGCGTGTCTCAGCCCGCAGCGATTCGAGCGCAGGCCTCATGATGGTCGCTCTCCATGCGAAAACAGAGAGAAGGGGGATGCGGAGAAAGACGCGCATCCTTTCCTTCTGCGGGGACAGAAGTAGGCAGGGGACGCCGGAAGCGACCTCGTCGCTTCCGTCGGGGCGTCCGGCGCCTCCTCAGTCGTCATCGTTGTCTCTGGCGAGGAGGCCGCGCATAAGTTCCAGCGGCAGCGGGAACACAATGGTGGAGTTCTTCTCCGCCGCGATGGAGGTGAGCGTTTGTAGGTAGCGCAGTTGCAGCGCCGACGGGGATTCGGCGATCACTTCGGCCGCCTCCTTGAGGGAGCGCGACGCGCGCTGCTCTCCTTCGGCGGCGATCACCTGCGTGGCGAGAGGGCGGCAGTCAGGCTCACAGCTCGGCAGAAAGATGACAGCACTCATCGAACCGAAGAGTTCATAACACATGGAAGAAGGAAAGAATGTTCTAACATTTTCTTGAGAGAAAAGCTCCCTATATTAGCGTGAGACAGTGAAAAAGAATTTCCACACTGTGAATTCGCGGTCTGTAAGAGGTGTGGTCTCGTGCCCAGCTACATAGAACCTACATTCGCTTCGCTATAAGATACATTCGAAGAAGCCAGCGGAAGCGTATCAGAAGTCGACAGAGAAGTGACCTCCTTGCAGGAGCAACGACACAGTTTTTTTTGTGTGTGGATTCTGAGGTTGCGATAACAACGGAGACCCATGTTTCACTGAGGGATGCGTTCACCGGAATGGTTGCTCGCCTCGTACGACACACATAAGTTCATGGCGTTCCTGAACCGTTGGCAAAAATGTAGAGCAGTTCTGGTTTCCCGTTAATAAGCCATTTTGCTGGCGCATGCGCACTACCACAGAAAGAAGCTGGTGAGACCAACTGCACCGTCTTTGTGATAATTGGATCACAAGGCCGGTGCAAGGATTAAAGGATGCTTTGTTTCAAGGATACAAAGCATTCCATGTACAGTCATGAACAAAAGTTTACTGAATGCGGGGTCACGGAAAAGAATTCATTTCTGGGTGGTCAGGCCAAGCACCTGAAAAGGCATAAAATCATAATGGAATTTGCATGCTCCATCGGCTGCAAAGAACAATACCCGAGTGGGTATCAGGGAACGTCGAAATAAAATGTTTTCTGTAAACCTGCATGCCGAAAAATTTTGTCCATTACTGTACAATTTTAAGGTTATGGGCATCGGCACTCAACTGCTCTTTTTTCGTGTCGAACAATTCCACGCTCGAAGTATTTTCCAAAGCTAAACTTCTGGACTACTTGTCGCCGTGTCAATGACCCGGTACTTTCTCAAGCCATTGAAACTTGCAGTCACCCCTCAACATTAATGGCGACTGCTTGCGCGCTCCAACCTGATTGGGTGACGAGCTAGACCACACAGGTCCAACTCACGTCCCACCCAGAGAGAATTTAATCATGCGTCACAGTTTCTTGGGACGCCAAGAAGGAAAAATAGTGCGCGCGTTGCTCCACCAACATGTCACGTAACGGTGGAAGCTGTCGGCTGAGCGTAAGAAAACTCAATCCTGCACGCGTGCAGGGTGTTGTGATGCATTTTGAATCGCATAAGCGGCTACTACGGGCTGTTTCGGCCTTTATAAGTTAATGATCATGTGACATTTCTCGCAGCTCGCTCTGGGCACAACATAAGGTTATTTTTTGTTCAGAAAACTCATTTCAAAACATTACAAAGGTAAAAAGAAAGAACAGGTAACCAACACCATTACGAGGCATCGCGACTCTGAAGGTAGAACTTTGCGTACGCAGCGATTGCGTCACAAGCATTACCAGACAAAAACCTTCGCGCGAGCTTTGAGTGCCCGAAGTAGCAACAGCGCGCAGTAATGCGTTCACCAAAGGCTTTAATTGTTGGAAAAAGTGCGTGGCAGTTTTTACCGAGCAAGCGCTGAGTGTTTGTGAGATAGGGAGCCCAGATTTGCCCGTAAAGATAACTGTAATTGAGGTGGCAGTGAACTTAACCTTACAGTCCGATTTGCGCGAAGCCGAAACATTGAGCGACTGTGTAGTTGGGCGTGCTTGATGAGTACAGAGAGGACAAAATTTAAGGAAATTTTCGGCTAAATGGAACCAGTCTGTGCAGCCCTAAAGACATGTGCAGCTACCCTTGGTGCATTTCTTGTCGCACCAAAACAAGCCACACATTTTACCGGAATTACTGCCGCGTATAGTTATTTAGCCAGGTGAGGAGTTTGCCTGAAGACAGCTTTTAGCTGACCATAGGACTTGTTGTCGCCAGAGGGAAGGACCCGTGGCCTCAAAATTGCCGTGCTCTTACAAAAGCTTTCTACTTTTTTTTTGTTTGAAAGATGGATTACAAATTTGTCTGCAGGGTAAGCCAGCTCGCCTGGCGTCTTAGCCCAACGTTTCTCTGCACGCCCGCAGATTAGTAAAAACAAAGAACTCGAGCATGCAGTTTAGCTTCCCACGACAGGAAGGAAGTGACGAGCTCAACGATCTGCTTGTATGCCGGGTAGGCAGGCGTAAGCGGTTGCAAGCAGGTATGCGGCGCCATCAAGGCTTGGCAGCTCAGGTAAACTTGGCAATCTTTAGGCGCACCCGCGCATGCGCGATGTTTGTACCTATCTCTGCGAAGCTCTGACCGGATTCCCCTGGGAGGATCAAGCACGGCGCTAGCAAACCGGCTTCGTTTGTGCTGCCGTTCCCTTTTGCGAGACATCTAAGTAAGCCGCTGTGCTGACGCTAAGAAACGAGAGCATTTGAAGCGACGACCCGTGAGGTTGCGTTCGTACGCCACGAGAGAAAAAAATCGAGCACTCATAAAGCTCAAGGACAGGAAAATCTGGCACTCGAGCGAAACCGCAGCCTTTTGCAAGTACGTTATAGCACCGCGGCATCAGAGACGCACTTCAGTCACTTCTTGTGCTCGGGGCTGAACTTGGGGCTTTGCGCTTCAAACATGCCGAGTTCGCCGACTAGCGAAAACAAACGGGAGTATACCGTGGAAAGATTACCTTGCCAGCTCGCCCCGCTTACGTTCCGCTTGAAGGAAACACTTGAGTTGTTTCTTCGAGAGACAGACATCTGAAATGTCCTCCAAACTCCTTTGAGTGAGCGTACTCTGTGCGAGTACGTATCGCATCCATACTTCATCGCTGCCATCTGCAGCAGCCCGTGAACGCTCTCCGCTATCAATAGAATTTCTCTTTAACTTCCTTAGTTGCCTGCCTTGCGACAGACAGCTTATGGGAACTCGCTCTTCCTTCGTAACGTCGTTACGCATTACGACTCATCGCTCTCGTGCTCCGGCACATGACTCTGAACGCTTGCTAGGGGAGCGTTACATCCTCGAAGCACTCTGAAACCAAATCAACGGTAAGGCTTCGTTTGCTTCATTGCTTTTTCAAACGTAATCTTGTTTTCTACGCCACATTGGTGTTAAAAGATCCCCCGACCCTCCTAAAACATTTTAAAGGCTGTCAAACTCGACACACGGCCGGCATTTCCCAAAGAACAATGAAAGAAAAGAACCACGTCAAAAATTTGGCAAGCATGCGTAAATGCACCGATGTGCAGACTCTGGCAAGAGAATTGCATGCTGTGAGTACCTGCCTGCCCCTACCGCTTGAGACGAAGCAGTGTTGAGCTTACCTTCGCTCTAGCCTCGCGAGCCGCCTCTGCTTCAGCGGCCATGGCTCTCTGCAGCTGCACTGGGAGCCGGACGTCCTTACTGCGAAACACGAGTGCAACAATTTCAATCAAAAGGAAACACAAAGGTGTACAGAAAAAAAATTTGTTTGCAGGAAAACGCGTAGGCGAAGTGGCATCTACTTAAATTTTGTCGCATCGAGTCAGCAGGCGTCTTCGAATAAATGCAACTGAGTAACATGCGAAGCAAACGTAACTCGTGTTTACGGTAAATATAGATAGAGTTCAAGAAAGCTCGAAGGTGTGCGTTATGAGATTTAAAATGTGAGCATCATCACAGCTGTCCACAGTTTATCGACCAGCCCGAAGTATATGCGATATTGTGATCTGTAAAAAGTGAGCATTCCGGAATGGAACTGTCTCTTTTGCAGCGTTCGATGCTAAAACTAGTGAGCTGACCAGATTCGAAAGTGGCAGCCGTGCATAATTACGCTGCATTTCAGATTGGAACGGAGAAGCACGCTTGGGGGGTCACGTTGCTGGGCTTTGCTGTATGCGAGCATGTTAGCTTATGACCTGAGAAAAGAAACACAAAGGTAATATTTGTTGAACTTGCTAAATTTGCGCACTTCACCATATATTCGCTATTACTGCTTTCATCGATTGAAATATATTTAACAGCTTGTGGTTAGAGCAAAGATGTTTGGGGTTGTTGGCATCCGATTACAATTTTTTTATTTATTGGATTATGACGAAAATAAAAGCAGTTGCTGTTAATGTGGAAAATAATTCCATCTTTAAACATTTAATAATAACAATAAAATACATAAAACATGGAATACGCTGTACTTCGACCATTTGAGTCGCTGTCACTTACATTTCGACTCGTTCGACTTTTACACCCCAAGAGTCGGTGGCTTCATCCAGGCTCGCCTGTTGAAGACATATGAAAGAAATAAATCAGAGTGTGCCACATTTTGAGACAAGGTTCTCCGTGCACAGAAAGGCATTAGTTGTCACCGGCTAAACGAAGCCTTCATTCTGCATTCTCTGGCATTGTATTGAAAACAACCACATATGAATCACGTTCAGTTCACCACTCAACACATTCTCAGTTTTTAAAAAACCTTCTAGGAATCTCAAAATTTGGAGGAACGGCACGTTTATCATCTGCTGTTGATACTAAATGCGTCATTGCTTTACGGTTGACTGATTTGTGACGAGACCATTTCAGTCCAAGAGTCTGTTTTCTCTTTCTTCTGTCGCACGTCGGACATAAGGCAGGAAATGCCGGCGTCGACTTAACCGTCGTGTAAAAGGCTATAAGGCATTGTTCCAGAATCAGGCAACAGTGGAACACCGATTATGCGAGCCGCATTCATGCCACGACCCACATTTTACGACGAATAACCGCGAGCCCGGCGAAGCCCTCACAGAGGTAATGTTAAACGTATCGATCATACGATGCAAAATTATGCACGGCCCGCTTCAAACGACGGTCGGAGGGAACTTGTTCGAAATGCTAGAGCTGCACGGTGGAGCACTTCATTGGCAGACATGATGTCATCCCAAGGTAGTACGAATCATAATTAAGGCGGAGACATGTGCGCATAACGATGCGATCCGGCGCACGACTGCCTGCTATGACGGTTCTGCCGACCGCTCGGAGTCCGCGCGTACGACCTACGGCTGTCGGTACGATTTTCTCTCGCTTCGCAGTTCGTGTTACCGAAGCCAAATATAAGCACATTTTAACCTGATGTAATGTTGGCGCCAGTAATAAGATTTGGCCTTTAACGATAAGCGGCAGATAGTTCCAAGGCGTCTTCCGCTGCAGCTTTAGTGCGCTGCCCGTTAGGCCTGACATTAAACGAGCGGCATGCACGTCCAGCATGTCAGCGTGCACTCTAGTCGCTATAGTTTCTAGTTACGACTTGGGGCCAGAGGGGAAGATCATGATTGCGTTTTGTTTTTCTGTCAGATGCGGATGCCTAATACAGGCGCCGATGCATAAACGGAGGGGTGACAGCGGTTCTCGGCGGAACCTGAACGAAACGACACGCTGGTGGCATGCCTAAACCGCGCGCCGCAAGCGTCGTCGGAGATTCTTAACAGCCATATTTCTTGAGCGTCGTCCTTTCACGGCGCGTGTGAGCGCCTAAAGCGCACTGGTGCACTGGCACGCATGCCTCTTGGTAGTGTGGTCTTAGTATGAATTCTCGCGGAACGAAAAGAGGGGCGCTATACGATGGGTGAAGGGAAATATATCCTGCAGGTCAACAGCAATACTAGCGGTGAGTTTATTACGGGAACCCATGCTTTGTGCGAGGTTTCCTTTGCACGATGCTTGAATTATACGACGGCTTCGCGCGCTCCCCTGAAAGTCGTATAATCCGGATTCTACTGCACTTGTTCCTGTAAGGGGTGGCCGTGCAATTTTCACTATTTCCAGCCATCGCACACTCGATAGGAGCACATTGCTTATGTACAAAGAATTTTTTATACAGTCAAGTTCACTAATCATATTCATTACACGTCGTGTGACATGTGGCTGCCGTAGATTACAGGGCTGGCTTACTATATTTCGAAATCAGTGCTTTGTAAGCAAAAAAAAAACAAACAAACTAAACCTGTGCATATTTCTGTCAGCGTGATATAAAATTATGGCCGCATTTTAAGCTTTTTTTCATTCTCGTGACACTACATCCTGTTCGATGCTTTTCACGAAAATGTCACGTGGTTAGTAACTCCGGTTTTGTACAAAAGAGCGACAGATCACGAAAACGCGAAACGTCGTTATGCCTCTACTTTCCGTCTTTTAGCACCCAGCCACATAAGCACTTTGTACAACAATCATAAAAGGGGTTTTATTGGCTAGTGAACAACTGGAGCGCGTACTGGTGGATTATTAGTAATGGATAACTTCTAGTTACCTAGCATACTTCTAAACAGGCGTCTAAATGCCAGCACATATGGCAGACTTCGACTCATGGCAGCCACATCTCTACTTGCGTCATCGTAAAAGGTCAGGGGCATCGTGCCAAAGCAATTGCCGAATTATTAGCTGTAATTCTAGCCTTACGTAAATTAGATCCAGACGTTTCCCAAGTCATGGTTATGACGGACTCTCTATTTATTTGCTCTTCATTATCATCTCCCACTGAGTCTCGAGTATTACGCCTCTTTAAGCAGCTGATCCCGCTCCATCTAAATTCGGTGCGGTTGCTTTGGGTGCCGGGTCACGTTGGCATTCAGTTAAATGAGGTTGCTGATTCATTAGCAAGGGCCTCTCTCTGTGGCTCAATAATTGCTGTCCTGCCAACCTGCGCATATACAGCTGCGGTCAGGTTCCGCTGTTACACAATATTTCAGGAATTTTCAGCCTCGGCGCTTACTTCATCTCCCGAATATCAGCACCTTCTGCACCCTTGGAGTAGCAAAGACTGGCGCTCGCGTAGACTGGAGGTCTCTTTCACGCGTTTGCGATGCCGAGTTCCTCTGCTGAATTTTTACCTTCACATATCTGGTCTGGCGGTTTCTCCACTGTGCCCATTTTGTGCCGAGCCTGAGACAGTGGATCACTACCTGCTGTTCTGCCGCCGATTCTCTTCTTTGAGGAGGCGCCTATTAGAAATTCCGTTTCACCAGCTGAGTCTGCCTGTGTCCACTGAGGTTGTTGTTTCCTTTGGGGCTACTTCACTTGGACGAAGTAACAGGAGTGCGCGCTGTGCAGTTCAAAAATTTCTTCTAGAAACACAGCGAATCCCATGCTAATATTAATTTTATTTATTTACTTTTCTATTTGTTTTCATTTTTCTGGTTATCAAATAGTTCATTTATGGTTTATTTTTAATTTTATTTTTTCTGTCTCTCTTTCTGTCAATACAAAATTGAACCATTCCATGTGTTACATTCGAATTTGCACATAAAGCCGTCGTCCCATCTTCGATCTCCCAGTAACAGGACCCCTGTCGTTGCGTCGTCCAATCTGTCAGCCTATACCCTATTAATACTCCTTTTCCTCTAAAACTCCTAATCATTCCAACGGTTCACCGCCTGTGTCTTGGCCACTCCCCCGTAGTGGGTATGTGCCATATTGCTTGAGGCGGAACATCAACAAAATTCAAGCACAACGCCTCGGTTGTGCTAGCGTTAAGAGCCATACAACAACAACATAGAAAATATACTTTGAGAAAGATGCTTATTATTGGACAAAGGCTTTCAGTCGCGCTCATGCGAACTTAATTACTTAAGGAGGCAGTAAAACCTGCTTCACGCGCCGTCCATTTTCACCCGGGAAGCGATGCTCAGTATCTCCAGATCAGGTTCCTTGCATTTCATCTCATTTAGGGGAATTATTTTTTGAATGGGCGCGTCAGAAGCCTGCTACACCCTCGCCTTGTACTTACCGGGTTAATCCGGAAGCCGATTTTGTGATCGGACCTCAGCACAACACCTGGCAAGGAGCACTGTTTAGTATAATCGACCGTACATACTCATTTCTTTTGGAGCAGAAATGCGTGAAAGAAATCAAGATATCAGTGTCCTTTCATGACACCCCTGTGACGTAGTGAGTGGCATCGCATTGTGAGTCCTGCTTGAAAAAGCACGAGCCGCAGTTCCCAATCCTTGGGCTTCTATGAGAAAAGCAGGGTCCCAGAAAACGCCTCTAACTCCTATTTTCTGGTTCGTGTCCTGAAACAAAATACACCATGTCTGTCCGCTATGACGAACTTGTACCGCTGCAGGGCTCTTCCTAAAGCGACGTGCGAGAATCCTTTCTGCCCATTGGAAGTGATGGCTGATCTGCTATTACGTCACGGGAGTCGCTCATGCTGACGTCAATGGCACCACCAGGTTTTTGTCTGTCTATTTCGGCGCTTGAAACGAAAAAGCTTTAAAAAAATCTCTAGAACATGGCTGAATGGTGTGGATGTGCTAGAACGGTGGCGGAGTTGAACAGTAATTTGTGGGGTTCACTTCACAAGGTATGATCATTATCCAAACTGTCTCTAGTACCAATTTATTCCGCCGACGGGGAACGTTTTGCTACCTTCAACAAACCTTCTCCTCTGAAGCTACAGTTTCTATAAGTAATGTGTCAAAGCTTGAAAGTTAATTAAAAAATGTTTGCAAAGCCTACACGTTCAGAGAACGATACAGAAAGAGGTCCGAAAGTTGCGCACTGCAGAGGGACCAATGTAACGTTTTAGTAAGATCCCTGGATTGGGAAAATACACACAGCTTTTTTTTTTTTCATGAATGACTCCCTCTTTAACGAAAGCAGCAAGCAATAAAAACACCCGGCTTCTGTGGTCCTTCTTTTGATTCATTTGATTCCTTGTTCCTTCTTTTGAAGGAAGACCTACGAAAAACGATTAAGCTGACCTGAAGCTTCTGACACAGAAATGTATGACCTTTTTTAAGCTCCTCCCGGTTTTCTGTTCGTAGCGTCGAATTGCCAGACAAGTGCGGTCGCCGCTACACAACCAAAAACGCTCACTTTTCACTTGAAACGCACCAAATAGAGTTTTAGCTAGCAATTCATCAAATAAACGGTGAACGCATTTTTGAGCCATGCATTGCTGCATGCGATATTTGCAGATATACGTGAAACGCAAAATGCTATCTACAAAGGGGAGCCGGTCTATATTTCTATGTATTCATCTCGTGATCCCACCGATGGCTTTAACGCACATAACAAGTACAGTAAAGTTTAATTTTAGTGTGCGAGTTGCGAAACTAACACCACAAAAACCTCACACGCTGACCTCCCGCACAAGCATGCTAAAAGACGAGCTCGCAAAGCGGTTACCTTGTACAGTCGAGCCCAGATATATCAAACCCAGATAAATTTCTGACTATATCGAATACACAGGTTATCGCCTCGAAAATCCTTTGTAAAAGTATAAGCAAGTCGCACAGTATATCGAACTGGAATTTCGCCGCTCGTTCGCTATATCGAACTGCACACCGCGCCTCTGCAAGTGGCGCTTCTCTTAACGGCGTTCTTCGAATAATTTTCGCGCGCAGAGACGGGTCGGATGCGCGGCCTTGGACACCAGCTAGCAGCGATAGCGTTATGAAACTGTGCTACGAGATGAAAGTGATGTGTACATTATGCTGGTCTTCGACTTCTTGTACTCATTCTCCACGACACATCGCTGTGGCGTGAAATCTAGCTAACTAAAGAATTGTGGTGACACTCGTCTAGCATGGTTCCTCGCTTCGTACCTTAATTTTAATGAGCGATTGTTCATTTATAGTCTACTGGTAACATGATTAGACATTTTTAAAAGGCAGTGTCCAGCTCCAACGAGCCGTTCGCTCCGGCATCGATGCGAAGAAATTAATACGCATAGCAATGCTTAGCGACCGGTGCGCTGCCAGCACTTTGGCGGGTGGCACGTCGCTGCAAGAACAACGCCACTAGCGTGGGTGCAATATAGTCTTGCATGTAGGCCACAGATAACCGTATGTATTGCCATTCTTTGTATATCGAATTTTGGATACATCGACCTATTTCACAAACCTCTTTGAGTTCGATATATCAGGATTCACCTCTAAAACCAAAATGAAGGCGTGATTCGCCTAAAAAGGGGCGAAATTCAAGTGCGTCTCGACAGCTCCGGCCAGATCTCCTCTTTCGCATTTTTTGAAAAGAATTATTTGCTTGCATGGTTCCTTCATACGCACGAGGTAAACCACTTTACGCATCGCCGGCGAAATGTCATTTCTTGTTTTTCTTGTGGGTCAGGATCAATCAAGCTAGGAGAGAGGTGACCGTTTGCATGTCTTGATATGTTACTACTTACCGTACAGCTTATGGCTGGGAACAACGTGGACGTTCTTGCGAAATAGTGGCGCATGGTTTTGTTTGAAGCATTCAGTGCTGAGATGGAAAATCAATGTGAAGGCGTACACTGCAAGGTCTTCCTCGCTACAAGCTCACGTAACTTCAGCTGCTATGTAGGTAAAAATACTTCGCATACGGTTTCAAGGAGCCCATTCTAAACTTAGTGCGTATGAGGCAATAAAGCGGGCTTGTGAGTAGTCCTTCTTTGTTGGCCCAAAAGCTGCTACGCCTCATTTCTCGCCTAGGGCAGCCAGTCGGCTTGGAGTGCGGTAAGAATAGAATAGTATCGCAGGAAAGGACTGTTTTTCATATATGGTCTGGGATAGATACACGCTCCTTGCGAAGAATTGTACGCTGTTCACGAAATATTTTATAAGCGCCTTCCAGAACAAAAAAGCCCGAATCAGTAGATGCTCTGTATTGCACGCTCAGCACTTGAATACCGCACACGAGACGTCTGTGCATATGAGACACACAAGCAAATTTTGCCCTATCGGGTCTCAAGTTTGAAGAAAGCCTAGACATTTTGCGAGGTTGTCTAATGATGGGACAAGGAGTCCTGGGTAGAAGGAATTTGCGCGCTATGCGTATTGAGTTCCATAATGACGGCGAATGTGCACTTTAAGGGCCTTTTTCTTTACTCGCTTTTCGCATTCGCCGGCCCGCACGTGGAACTGTTGGCGCTGACAGCGACACGTGTCCCGAGAGACGGGGACAGACCTGCATGACGTGCGAGATGGACTCCCGCTCAGACAGGATCTCCGACAGGTTCTTGGTGCCGAGCACGTTTCGGAGCGTGGTGGCGGCCAACAGCCTGGTGGAGTGGCCGTAGTCCTCCACGTTGGTGATGGCGATGGTCGCGTTGCTAATGCGGTAGTACACCACCGCGTCCACGGCCACTGTCACTGAGTCCTTGGACAGGATCTGCGTTCACCGACAAACACGCATTGGGCACGGGTTCAGCAAGTGGCGAAGGCAGGGTGCGTGCAACTAGTACGCTATTCTCAAAATGAAGTGTATGTATAAACCGTACAGACATTTCAAGCGGCAGCATTTTGAGCATAGACACAGGTGCCTTACACACACATGACATTCCCAGACACCTTTGAATGGGCCTCCAAAAAAATCGGGGCTGGGGGTGCTCAGAAACATAGAGATCGAGGTGGAAATGTATTGTTTTCTTAATAAAATCAAAGTCAGTAGTTAAGCGTTACAGTAATGCTTCCCATTGCTGTGCCCAGCAGTGGCGGCCAGAGAGGTGACATTACGACAAACCAAGTGATCCATTCCAAGATGTGTTTTTTTTTTCAGCTAATACTGGCAACAGCTTCGTGAAACTGCAAAGACATGGCGATTTTCGCATAAATGACCATGCGCAAGGCTGAAAAATCTGTTCATTGAGACGCAAATGATTTGACTTGCAAATAAGGCAGGCACCGATCAGCAGTCGCCTCTAAAAATTTGATCACAAAGCTAAACAGTAAAATCATATTACCTTCACAATAAAAGTTATTGTATGGCATGGTATGGCATGGTATGTTATGGTATGGTATGGTATGGTATGGTATGGTATGGTATGGTATGGTATGGTATGGTATGTTATGGTATGGTATGGTATGGTATGGTATGGTATGGTATGGTATGGTATGGCATGGTATGGTATGGTATGTGAGGTTTAACGTCCCAAAGCTACATATGGGCTGTAAGAGTTGTCGTAACACACAGAACACACATTAAATTGAGCCAGACGGAAGGGAATGATTACAGTGAAAATCCATTTGCGATGACATGGATGGTGGCGGGTGTGGTTCTGCGTTGAATTTCGATGCGTAATAATTTTGAGCTGAAAATGTAAAGAGGATCGCATCAAGGATGATGATAGACTTCATCAAATAACACGTTCAATCTCTATTTGTGGCCGGTGTTTCGTTAATCAACCAAAATAATCTGAAGATATATTGCGTGAACGGAAAAGTAAAAAGAACCCCCCCCCCCCCTCCCCCTCCGTTCCCCGACCCTCAAGAAAGAACCGATGAAGAACATTCCACGAAATAAGAATGAACAGAGCACCGTGTCAGTGATTGATGACTTTTTCGATCCTCAGAGCTGAAAGTCCTGCAATCGACCGACAATCGAAAAAAAAAAGTCCAAGCACTGAGGCTTCTAAAAAATTAACGAACCGATTGGAAGGTACCTCATAGCATTTCGAACGAAACGCTTATCTCGAAAGAAAATATTGTATTTTTTCCTTCACAAGGACGCAGAGAACAATGAGGCGAGTGGGGAGAGTAGCGAGGAGGTGCGATAACGAGAGAAGACAGATGGTGTCATTTCGAATCGCCAGGCGCCCTCGCTGTGTTGAACAGGTCAGGTGCGGGAGACAGCGGGCACTCTTGCAAATGGTCTCGGCTCGAAGAGCGAGCGATAACATGCGCAGTTAAAGGTCCTTAACCTACGGAGGCTTCGATATCGAGGCGCGCAGTGCCACCGTCAGAGCGATTATGCGTTAAATTGCCTAACTTGGCGCAGTTCCTCCATAATGTCCCTGACTTTTCTGTTTCGACGGACACGCCGACACTGACGAGGTAGAGAGTGGAAAGTGACGTTACCTAATATGATGGCGGCGTTGTCTTTGCGGAAGCGTGAAAGGGCCGCTGTCTAGCCGTTAATTGCTTGCATTCGTACACAACAGTTTGGGGAGAAGAACGCAACAAGAAGGCTCCCAAGCGCGGAGACGTCGCCTCTCATGTCCATATGATCGCGCTCGCCGCAAACAATGCAGGAGTGCATTCTAGATATGAAAATCTCGTGATCACGTCTTAACGACGTTGATCTCAGGCGCACTGCAAGTCTATCGTTTAGGATTGAGATGTCGAACTTTGGTGGGTTACATGCTGTTGCAGATCCGAGAGATATAGCGGATGTTGTAAGCGAAACGAAATAGTTTGAAAATAGACTAAGAAAAATTTAGTTGGTTACAAGGAAAGCGGAACGCTTTTGTTTTATATATCTCGTGCTTAAAAAAGTTCCGAAGCGTTATTTTAATCAATAAATTGCATAAGAAGTAAGGAGAGCTGCACGGCAGCGCATATGCAGGCTCCCTACATCGCGCACTACGGCCACAAATAACAGTGGTTGAGCGTTCAACCTTTGGGGCCTAACTGCTTTGCCCGAGTCCACGTTTTTCCGCAAAGGCGAGGGGATTGACTTCATTTTTCGTGTTAGTCAATGGAAAAGAACGGTCGACTTTTTCAGCGCTATAAAAAGGAGCCGGCACACACGTATACACACACCACACTCAACTCGCGCTGGAGAACCAAATGGACAGAAATATGCAGGTTATTTTGTTCCTTGCAGCAAATACCGCATTTGGCAACTAAAGGTGATGCGTGGAACGTACGACAAGGTGCTTGGGAAAGCTCCTGAGTTGGGTTGTCACCAACCACAAAATAAATTCAGCGACGAAAACGGTGCCGTTTGACCCAGGAAAACCAACGAGTTGGCAGCGTGTAGTTGATGCATGCCACATCCGAATGAATGCCTACGCTTTCAGTGGCGTTATGCAAAGAATCCCATGCTGAATCTATAAAAGGCCCCCGGAGTATTTCCGGTGTGATTTCCTAGAAAGTGTAATGCGACGCATATGTTCCTTCATTTAATTTTTTTTTTTTTGCTGACAGGCAGCAGGAATGGAAGAATGTTTTAACTGCAGCTTCGCGAAACCTCAATGTACCGCAAGTCGAAGACTGCTTCTCTTGCAATACTTTCGTACAAGTCTGCGGTCACGTCAGAACGAAAAGCAACGAGGTTTTTCTGCCTTTTTTTTTTTCAGTACGGCCTTCTTTCAGCTAAACTTGCCAAAGATTATGCCACTCCCGCTCGACGCCAGCACGGAAAAAGGGCGTGTGCTCATCTGGGTTGCCCTGGCGATCAAAAGGGGAGTGTGTTCACCATGTCTGCTTACAATTCTTCGGCCCTTCTCCCAAAAGAACAATTAAGCCTAGCAGTCAATAGCGCACAAACTTCAGACCACGGGATCTAAACTCGGCCGTGGAGGTCGCATTTCGATGGAGGCGAAACGAAAAAGGCTCCCGTGTGCTGTGCGATGTAAGCGCACCTTAAAGAACCCCAGGTCGTCTGATCTGGTCCGGAGTCTTCCACTATGGCGTCTCTCATAGCCCGTACATCATTTTGGGGACGTTAAACCTCACGTACTACATATCAGCACGTGACCTTCCACTGCTGTTAAACAAAATTGACAATGCCGGACTGAAAGTATGCTGCATCTGCAACGAACTCGGCTAACGCGCTTGTGATGGTTGCTTGAAAGCAACCACCGCTCAGTGGTGGTGAAAAGTACTCTGTGAAAAAAAAACTCACCTAAATGCTTTTGTACTAATTTGCCGATATAGCGTATGTATGGCTGCTTTTAATGTTGTTCTCGCGCTGACAAGGCCCCAAAATCTGATTACATTGTGAGTGTGAAACGTGAATTTATATTTCATTTGTATCCTCAAGAAACCAACCATTTGTTTATTTACACTGAACTAAATTTATTTTCCTCAGTGCGTGTAGATATCCGTACAGCTGTACTAATATTTATTTTGGTGTGGCACTCCCTGTTGTCGCATGTAGGGGAAGCCGCTGCGTCAAGATGCCACTCAGAGCAGCTTCCTGCGACTGCTGCATCTTAATCTGAGGAAAAATAATGTTGCCTGAATGATTATAGAGACACCTCCAGGTCATTTATGTTGCATGCTCAGAAACTGCAGCCGAAGACGAGGCTTGTCACCGTTGCTTCGCGCAGTGGACGCGTATATTGGAAAAAGCGACCAACAGAACCAGTGTATCGGTGGATTAAAGGATGCGTGCATGTGCGTACACCTGCTGACCTGTCCCTGCACACGTGCACAAAACAAACAGCAGAACTTTAGCGGGATTAAAGGATGCTGCTGCATGCTAAAGACGTATTTCCGGACATGAATCATGCAGTACCTACCCATTTCTGCCACTTTGAATTAGAGTAAGTAATTCGAGACTTCCGTGAGTTGTGCGCACGCTCAGCTCCTAAGTTCTTGCGTCTTGTTCGCCCCGTGCAACGTAAGCCAAGTCAAAGTAAAAAGAATTCTGTGGCCAACTGCTAATGATTTCAGATCCGGCGCCGAAAATGCAATATTTTAAGACAACCTTCAACTCGCGTAACAGCTCGTGTGTGTTTGTGCTAATGCGCGTGCTTATATTATGAAAGGAAAGAAACAATATTAGCCTCACTTAAAATTACCACCTCCCTTGTATGATGATATTGTAAGCGAATAATGATAGTGAAAGGCTGCTAAGAAGAGCGACACAGGGATTGATAAAATATGAGGGTTGTGATGGTGGTCTGGTTGAGAAATAGAAGACGTTTGCCTCGCTTTCATCGACGTATGTCTTTTCTCCTTCGGGACAATACTGTGACCTTTTCGGGTTGCTGCACTGATATAGCAAGAACAGGAAAGGCAAATCGCCATTGATGTGAACCGCCCTTGGGCGCCATTGTTGCAGCGATCGTAAGCCGCTCGCACGAGTTCTTTCTATCCGAAGTGCTTCCGTAGTAAAGGCGTAACGGCTGTTTTCTACAGCCAGGTCGGGCAGCGATAGTTCCCAAATTATCCATCTATGTATCTTCGCCACGTTGCTAAAGGTTGAGCGGGCTATCCTTCTGCCAACATCGCCCTTCCCAGGCTCCCGGACACAGTCACGATAGCTATCGGCAGCGACTAACTTCCGACCAGCAACAGCCGAATCTGAGTCACCCATGTTGAACAATCAGCACGAAGCGCTCGCTAAGTTCACGCAGGAAAGGAGCTCCTATTCCTCCAGCCTCCTTTGGATTCAAGAACAGGAGCACCACCTCAAAAACCATTTGCGGTACGCCAAAGGAGAAAGAAAGGATTAAGTTGTATCTGTTTCAGCAGGACAAAAAAAAAAAGAGTCATGCTGTAGGGCAGGATAGCGCTCGCTAGAAAAAAACAAAAATGCAGTGACTGCTCCTATGACCAAAGTAACAAGGAAGAGACCGTGAAGGAGAACGGCGGAAAACCACTTTAGGCATAGGATTCGGTTTATAATGGGTTCGCAAGGTCAGCGCATACATTACTGTGCCATTTTAATGTCATAGCTTTAAAGATACCGTACGGCAGAAAACCTGACGTCGGCATGACAGAAAAATCGTGATTGGTCGAGAAGGTAGTGACGTAGGAAAGAAGTTACGTTAGAAAGAAAAAAAAAAGTGGTCTAGCGGTATGGAATCGCTCTCCTTTGGTTCAGAAGCCGAACGAACTACGTCCGGATCTCTGAGGAATAGTAGTGCTTGCTGTAGGCTGTAAATTTGAACCGCGCGAAGGACAAGATCACAGGAAAACAAAGACGACAGAACGAGGAACATACGTTCAGTGGGATAAATGGAGGCCTTGTACGAGTAGCTTACACCAGCCACACAGTGGGCGAATTACACTGCAGGAACACTTAGTTAGTTAAGGCAACTAATTAGAGTCACAAATTAATATAAAATATGATGCGTAATACAGGGGTATGTGATGGCAACGAGCGCGGCGATGCCTGCGAAAGGGTGTGCCAGGGAACCCTCAAGAGACCGACGTGCCCTTTGACGCTGTCGCGCCATACTCTTACAGGCGCCATACTCTTACAGAGACTGAAGTCTCCATCAAATTTTTTTTCTCTTGTGCACGAATGATTTTTTTTTTTTACTGTATCCATCGATGCATCTGTGTGTACATTGTCTCCCTTATTGCTGAAAATAGCTTGCATACGTTGTATCTGCATCAGTAATTGCGCTTTCTTCTTGTATTATCCCACATTTTTTGCAACAGTACCTGTTACAGCTACGTTCCGGGAAGAAGGGATGCCCACCGTTCGTGGACACGAAATGAGTAGAACCTCCTCCTCTATTGTGAGTGTGAATAGGTTGTTACGAGAAAAAAATAGAAGGCACTCTCTCGCCCTCTGTCACCCAGCGCCGGAGCCGCGTTTGCCGGGGGCTCGGCGGGGTCCACTCAGCCGAGTTCGGAAACAAGCAGGCTCAGGCTACGCAAGGTTCGCGCGCCGTGCGAGAACCGGCAATGGAGAGCGCGACGCGCACAGCAGACGAGAAACATTGAGGCGGCTGCACGAAAACGATAAGAAACACATCTTATAAAAGCATCTCTCATAAGCGCACATCAGGAGATAAATGCCGCCATGATTCACAGTACAACTTAGGTGTTTTCCTGCATTTTTTGTGTGCCCGGATGCGCGCCCTGATGACTGTCTAGGCTGCACGCTGCGGAACTGACCTCGAAGCCAACCACCGTGATGGATAGACATTTCTGCAGCTTCTTCTCTTAACCCCACCCCCTCGACGTTCCTGAGATAACTGAACGCGTGAAAGTTGAAAATTTTGAATTCTTACAAATCTGCTTGTCTTACTTTTTCATATTTGAGGGCTGTAGTTTGCGCAGCTGGCCGTCGCTGTGCACATTTATGACGGGCAAGGGATTCAGTGGTCTTGCTACACTATTGCGACGGCGAGGCGAAACCGATTACAGCATTTTCTCTGGAATTTCGAAAAACCCTTTTCTCGCCGACTTAGTATTTCGCCGATTCTGCCAAGAGGGCATGCGGAAAGTGTTCGCACAAAAATGAATAACCACTTTGCGCCCTTAAGTCCTCACGTTCTGGAAGAACCTCTATCGCTCAAAATTTTTTGACATCGTGTGCTGTTTACGCCTTGTTTTTTTTTATCTTCTTGAAGACGAGGTTAGTCTGCATAAAGCTTGACTTTAGGGCCATTCGCTCTGCCTTGCAAATAACCGACGCATGATTGCCCTCCGACGAATAATACGCAAAAATGACGCATGCAAAAAAGCGTAGGGATGATTTAGTATTTCTTTGCCAGTTTGCAAAAGTACTGTTGCCATAGCTGGCATTCTATTCTACAACACAGAGAAAAAAAGAATGCGGATATCAGTGCGTGGGGTAGCAACTCTTTGCACGCACATTTGTTAGCTATTGCTGATATTTAGAATCTGTGAAGGATGAAAAAAAGATGCTGGAAGGGGCAAACTTTCTTGGAATAAATACAAAAACAAAGACACTGACTCCGTTTAGATTTCAGTCCTATTCAGGGCACTCCTCAATGAAGCCTCCGCAACGCGATAGGCCCAGACAGGGAAAGAAACATATCGGGTCAAGACGAAACGGTTGAGCAGGCTTACAGCTTTTGCAGCAGCTTAGCTGGATGCGCCAAACGGTCGTACCCGAGCACAGCCATTTTCCTTACTGTCTGTCGCGTTTGGCTGAACAAGAAAAAGTAATCATTATAATCGGTCTAGTAAACCAACGCCAATACCGACATAGGAGATGAGAGCTCATGACAGTCGTTTTCCTTTTGTACGCCCGAAAAGCAATCCCCGCGTTCCATTCTCTTCGTTTCGACACTCTCTGGTCCCCTTGAGCGCTTGGCTTGTCGTCCTTGTGAGGTAGCTCCGATTTGAACCCGAGGTGTTTTTGAAACACAGTGCCGTGCGAGGAAGATTGCTTCACCGGCGCCGCGGGTGACCCGGATATTGCACTGCCTGACGGCTACGCCAGGCCGCCTCCTATCTCACAACGCCGACCCTGCAAGAGCGCCAACTCGCTCAAGGAGGATAACTTCCGCTTCCCTGCTACGAAAACAGCAAAGTCCCCATTTCTGCGTCTGAAGAGTATCAGCCATATCTTGCGAAGATCTTCTCTCCCGTCCTGATAAATAAAAGCATGAGCAAAACAGACAGATCAAGTCAAACGGTATATGCTTCTCGTGTGCGCGATTATTCGCTTTGCCCTTTAAAATTTTCAAGTGCGTCGTAAGAAGAAAGACATCTCGCTCAAAAGCACATAAGTACGAAACAGAAGCCATTCGAAAACTCGGCTGGTGTAAACAAAAGAGCAAAAGAAGCATGAAAAAAAACGAAAAAAAAAACGAAACAGTGATGCCTTGGGAGCAAGAACGTCTAACTAAAGCCCCAAAGTGAAGATACTTGTACGCAAATTCTCAGAGGAAATTGTTTTCGCAGTTCTTGCTGGGCTGATTTAGTTACAAGATGCTTTTAGTGTTCGTTGTTGCAAAGGCAGAGTTACGATCAGGAATGCCGCTGCTCCTAGGTCTTATCTCTGGAGGAAACGAAACGTACAATGCGTTTGAAACATAAGGAACGCCCCAGACAGGGCAAAAAATATACAAATGTCGAAATATGGTCGCTTCTTTTGCTCAAGTGGAACATAATGTTATCAATGGTGCAAATCAACATTAATGTCGAAAGAGACATTGTGAATATCGGCTATACATTTAAGCGGCAATGAAAGAAAATATTACCCGAAAAGGGACGCTAAGTCACGCTTTTAGATCACCCATCAAAAAAATTCTCTGTGGCTTAGCTTGGTTAAGCCCGGTAATTGCGAAAGCAATATCCGTACCTACGCCATGGCTAAGCTGGTAGTGTAGCTGGTGGTGGTACTTGTGGTTAGACTTGTGGTGATGCATCGGTTGTACAATCCAATCCAATCCAATCCCATCCAATCCAATCCACTCCACTCCACTCCAATCCAATTCACTCCTGTCCAATCCAATCCAATCCAATCTAATATAATCTAATCTAATCTGATTTAATCTAATGCAATATAATCCAATTCAGTCCAGTCCAGTCCAATTCAGTCCAATCTGATCCAATCTAATCCAATCTAATCCAATCTAATGCAATCAAGGTCAAATGAAGGTCAATGGCGGTCACCGCCGCTGCACGGCAAAGGCGTGAAGTAGTATTGCTTTCGCAATAAAATACTACAAGCGTTCTTCCCGCACTAACACACGACTGCGTTGCGAAGAAAATCGCAAATAAAGTCCTTGGCTTCTACCACAATTAAATTTCCCGTCCACTCCCCCCCCCCCCCTCGCAATGCGGGTGGTCATATTTCATTTTTACGTCGCGTAAGACACCCTCAGCCAATCAAATAAATCGAACGGAAGCGCGATCGCCTGATCCACGGCCATTCGTTGCGAGATTTATCGAGAGATGGAGATACCACATTGTCTGCCACAGCGTGCCTACACGGCAGCACATCGAGGTGCCCTAGTTAAACCTTTATAAGGCGCGAGATATGTGCATGTCGCACATAAATACAAATTGTAAAACTGCACTCAGAATGACTTTAGGATCTGAATTGCATCCCTTTCAAGCCGTTCTGACTACTGACTTTATAGAAAAAAGTGGTACGCAATTGTACCAATAACTTCGTAAAAAGACCTCAGATTTGGTACGGATCCTTACCTCTGTGTGTAAACATGTCAGTTAGAATCCTAAATTTCTTAAGGAAGTATTATAAGGTTTTTGACTCATAGTAAAAGGCTCAAAAGCTCAACAATTTTTCAATTTTTATTTTTTTTTTCGCCGTCAAGATAGGTCACGTCGAACAGTACATCAGCGCATGTAAAAACACGCAGAACATCAAAGAGTCCTATTAGTGAAAGTAGAAAAGACGCCGAATGGCTTCTTTGATTGTTCAGTAGTGTTCCGCGCGCAAAAATGTGGTCCGTTGCTGCGCCTTTTTTCTCTTTGCGGGCAACAAGAAGAAACTATTTTCCCGCTGCTGCACAAAGGGTTAAACAGTCTTCACGCTGTGAAGCTGCCATTTGAATACATGGCAACATCGGCATTAGAAAAGAGCGCGAATACCGTTCAGTCCTGTGCACAGCAAGCGCTTGGGAAGTTTCTGCGTTCGATGGCTTCATCACCCCGGCTTAGTGAATGGCGTGCAAAGCGAACAGCAGCGCGCCGTCACAAACAGCAGCGCCCTGCCCAAGCAGCAGTTGCCACTTTGTTTTCTTTCTATTTCTGTGTTGCTTAGCTATCAAATTAGTATTTCATGGGAGAGCGATAAACCAACAGTGGCCGGCGAAGAATTCCCGTGACCGCGCGCATATACCGTGATTCTCGAGGAGATGAGTATCGATACTTTCTTTTGCGTTTGAGTAATAATCCGGCGTATTTATTTGCATTGAAAATCAAATACTTGCTGCCCTTGGACACCAATCGCTCAACCTAGCCATACTTGGTATTCTGTTCTAGCGTCCTTTTAAATTAAGGGGACTGTAATGGCGTAGAGGTGTCTGGTTTTTCTTTGGCATAAAACTTTCCGCCCATAACTATAAAGAGGTAGAGACAGAAAATGTTTGGGTGCCCAATTTTTTTTCCTTGAGTGAGGTCTAAGGGCCTAATAATCATTAAAATGAGCTCGAAGCACTATCGCGCAGTGTTGATAATTAATTACAAAAATATTGTATCGACAGTTGCGGTCCCGATCGGCAAGCGCTGAAGGGCACTTTGACGTCAACGTCAACCGGCCAACGTGGAATACCGCATTCTGATGACGTCGACGTCACCACCGAGTTCTGGTTGTTCTTTTGGACAACCACTGGGCTTGATGAAGTCAATTTAATTTGGGCAAGGACACCTTGACGTCACTCAATGCGGGTGGAAGTGCCGTGAAATTCCTCGGACAACATTCACAATCCTACTAAATTATGTTCCACTTAGTGCCTGTGACTGAAATTCGCTAGAATTAATCTCCTTACGTCCATGAAAGAAATTATATCGTTTGTTTGCATTCGAAATTTTGTGCCGTACTCCTCTAACCGTGTTTTCAAAACAACTGGGGTCATGCCTTGCAACACTGAATGACGATCGAATTGCTTCAAACGACGACAATTCCTCTGGTCGACACGTTGGCTATACGACTATGGCTCCCCCTCAGCTCTTGTTCACTTTATTTTGAGTTGTCAAGAGTTCCATCTGCCTGCCCCTTCTCCTTAGCTATAGCCTTCAGTCCACATAACACTAATCTCCAGTAGGGTCGCAGCACGGAGTCAGTATACAGTCGAGACCACTTATAACCAACTGACGGTCATGTGGATTCCATTCATTATATCCGATGTCCTTTTGTAAGTTCACTGTCCGTATTACAGCCAAAAATATTAAGACCGCCAAAAATTGTTTTTATTTCTTTAGAAAACTGCGTTATGCTTGTCTACTTGTTCAAAGGAGACCGTACCGCGGCTCTTTGCGGGCACTCCAAGGCGGTCATGTTCTCTTCACTGATACCCCTGTTGCAAATAGCCAAGTTCAGGGACGGGATATAACTAATCCCTCGTCCACATTAATCAGATTCCTAGCAGTAGGGAAGTGCGCGTACTTGGCGTTCAACAGCTTCCTCAGAGCACGCGGCTCAGAAACGTAGTCATCTGAGGAAACGTCCGGCCAGGTATGCATCAACGACCCGTTGCCATAAATGTACATGCATCCGACCCTGTGTATTTTCGAGAGGTTTATCTATCGTTCATGGGCCCATGCAGCGACGAAAGCGGCTCAGTGCTCGTGGTACAAAATGTATCAGCTGTAATGTCCGCTGTGTGACGCTACCTGCCCGCGGTATAGCAGCGCGGCGACGCATGCCACGTGACCAGCACGGACAGCAAGCCATTCAAACTTCTCAGATCACTGCTGTTAGTTGATCCACGACCATGGGCAGTACCTTCGCTTTCGACAGTGGCCTTGCGCTAGTGATGCAAAACTATCGGAAAATTGACTATCGATAGTATCGATAGTTTTTTTGAAACTATCGATAGTGTAAAAAAACTATCGATAGTGCTACTATCGATAGACTATCGATAGTATTATCGATAGTAATACTATCGATTGGTTTCGCGGTCTCATGAGAATTAACGTTCCTAAGAGGCTCAAACTATGAGGGATGCCGTAATGGAGGTCTCCGGGTAAATTTCGACAAGCTGTGGTTCTTTAACATGCACAGGGATAGTTCGGAAAAATGCCTGGAACTGCATCTGATGAAAGAACAAACAGCACAAGTTGTGCTGGCCTACACACCATAGTGCACAGGAGACGTCTTGCTGACGTAACCACTGCAGAAATGCTTTTCGCACACATGCTTCGCAACTAGGACATTCGCACGCTAACATTTTATCCGGTAACTTTACGTAGGGAGTGTCTGCAGAGCTCGGTGACGCGTAGGCTTCGAAAACCGGCGAGTCCTGTCAGATACTCATACCATAACCTCCATACCACAGACTCGGCAAACCAACTTTAGGATGCAGTGGGTACGCGTGGTTGATTTTATAGAATCTATAGAAATATATATAACAAGCAGTATTGATACGGCTATCGAAAGTACTATCGATAGTACTATCTGTAGGGTTCGGCACGCTGCCGTCTCTTTTTGTACATGTGTTACGAACATTCCGCGAGAGGGCAGTGGCTTAGGCTGCGCGTCCCGTTTGGTTTCGTTTTGTTTTGTTTTAGTGCGTGCCGTTGGAAGGGGAGGAGCGGCTCGAACGCCCATGCTCTTCGGTTGGTCTCCCCGTTCGTTCTTGCGTTTTCCCTTGCCACTCCAGATGGCGGGGCTCTCTGCCGACATCGACCTTGGGCTCCTGTCCCCCATCTTCCCGGAATCCTGTCTAACGGGGGGAGAAGCCGCCGGACATAAACAAGCGAGAACGGTCTCGGTTTCGTCGCGTTACGCGACGGGCGGTATACTTGGCCAGCACGTTTAGGAACCTACAAGTGTCCGTTGGCCCCAGACGTCTAGCGCGCATCCGGTCCACTTGGCGGAGGATTGCGCAACCACGTAGGGAGGAATTTCGGGGTGAGGGAGAAACCCTGACATCAGTTCTGAGCTTTCCCATTCGTTAAAAGTGATGTCAGGCGGGAAGCTGTAACACAGTTCAAATTTGGCGTGTGGAAAGGGGCGCGGGATCGGGGTGAACTCGTGAAGAGACCCGCGCCCGAGGGCTTTTTGGCTTTAGCTACTCGTAGCTGTGAGGCGCTCGGTCGGGCCGAGCGCGGAGTAGCGGCCGTTGAGAGCTGGTGCAAGGCGCGCCAGTTCGACTGTTGGGACGTGGTGTCCCTCGCCTCTGTGCAGGCGGTCGGCTAGACCGGCCGCGATAGTTTGGCCGTACTGAATCTTGTACCCATCTGTAAATAGCCTGTATAAAAGTTCATCGTTTCTCTCTGAATCGCTTCGCCTGGAAGTCACTTCATCGAGAAGCCCTTCAAGCGGTGCATCCAGTTGCTGGAAACCACCGGACCAACACCACCGGCACAACTTTACTCTATCGATACTACTATCGAAAGTACTAACTATCGATATTACTATCGATAGTATTTTTTACCATCGATAGTTCGATAGTGAATCAACTATCGATAGTATCGATAGTACTATCGATAGTTTTGCATCACTACTTGCGCCCCCCACGCTTCTTCCACTTGGGATGATCTGCCCAGTGGTGAATACGCAGGCAATGACTGCCTTCATAGGCCATCGGCGCACGCATAGTCGGCGGCTATTTACTGTTTCAATGCCCCCTTTTTATTGCATTTCTGGATTCCATAACGGTTAGTAAGGCTGTGGAGCGGTCGTGCATGAGAATGCGGCCGCCACTCACTCCAGAGTCAAACTATAAACCCTCATGCCTCTGAGATCAGGCACTGCAGTAGGGATTGATTAACTTGGCTGAACCTTGTCGTGCCGTCCAACCTTGGAGGCCATGTATGGGCATTAGAAATGCCGCCGCATGAATGAACCGCGTCAGGGCGATAAGCTCTCCTTTTCGCCAGTGTCTCTATACAAGGCGTTTCACCTAAGACTTTACACAACTTTTAAAATAGGCGTTCTGAGTTAGAAAATCACTTTTTTCGGCATAGAAATTTCAGTGCTGTACTACATAAGAATACAGCTAAGATGTGCTAACCAGCAGGCTGGTTAATACTGAATAGTTAACTTTCAACTATTACTGTTGTGCTCCTTAACTATTGAGAGGCGTGTAGCCCACCGTAATTAATATCCATATAAGTATTTAGAATTTCGAAAACGCGGTTACCTTCGGCGCTGCGGCCCAACAAATTTTCGCTATTTCTACGAGTTACGTGCACTGGAGAGGTTGCTTTGCCTGCAAGCTTCTCGAAAGCGCATGTATTTTGGCGCGATGTAGCCAGAATTTGTTCGGCCACAGCGCCGAGGGTAACCGCGATTTCAATATTCTAAATACTTATTTGGATACTAATTAAGGTGGGCTACATGCCTCTCAATAATTAAGGAGCCTAACAGTAATAGTTCAGAAATTAACTATTCAATATTAGTCAAAAAGCCTACTGGTTAGCACGTCTTAGCTGTATTCTGATGTACTACTCTACTGACAACGATATGCCGAGAGAAGCGCTCTTCGATCTGAAAAAAAAAAAGCTATTTTTTTAAAATTGTGTCAATTCTTAGGTGAAACACCTTGTGTACGCTCCCATGCATATACAGGGACTCTGTTTCCAGCTATAGTTTCTGTACTTCCTGCACAGGCCGTGTTTGGAAGCAGTCGTCGGAGAAAGCTGCCATGGTTTATTCGTGGATATTATTCGAAAACGTTTCGAAAATTTCAGAACATATTCGACTATCCGTGAATAATTTCGAATATGTACCATTTCACTAGCTCAGTGAATAGAATAGTAGGATACTCGATTCACTATCAGAAAATTCCCCATACCTCTAGTTAAATGCCTTCAAGTTATATTCCTGTCAACTTCTTGCTCTGCCAAAGCTCAACAGATTTCTGTTCACTACAAACTCCGTTGAGAGGAGTGAAAAACATGGCGAACACTCAAGACAGCCCATTTTCACTTTTCACCTGAGCGTAAAATAATTTAACGCAGCGTAAAATATACCTTTCTAAAGGAATGTTGTGGAATTTAAAGGGTCTAAGCCAAGGGTCTCAAACCCGTTGTTTGCGAGCCGCATCCGGCCCGCCCGGCCTTGCCATGCCCAAAGGATTTAGCTATTGTTCCGGCCAAGCATCATCCCGTATTTCCTCTTACTGCCCTCATTTGCCGTCTCATAATGTACAACCGCAAAGAAGTCTTCGATTTGTGGACTTCCCTGCTTGTGTCACTGTTTAGTTCGTCGTGATGAGGGCCTTACTCCCCTACTGGCCCTCGAATGATAAAAGATTGTCAATGCGTCCCGCATGGTGAAATTGATATTAGACCCCTGCCTTATGCGACGGACAGTGAATAGAAACAAAGATGGCGTCACCTCTTGCGGGGGAACATCAAAGGACACTGTTCGTAGGTCCACCTTGCAGTAGGTATCTATGCACGGGATGATGAAGAAGAGGCCTGCAGAAAAGGAGAAAGAGAACGACATGAACGTGTTGAAGTCAGACAAACTGTGAGCATGTAGGACGCATCAAGTTGCAATGACTGTTTTGAATGCAGCTGCACGCAGCTGTATATGACCCTGTTCGGGAGTTGCTGAGAGAACTTTCCTCATTACCTCTATTAGTCTATGAACTGCAAGTGATGCTACTTGAAATTTGGCTCGGAGCAAGCTATCCCGAAGGATGGCATCTCTTGAAAAGGACAGTAAATGGTTAAAAAGTAATAAACAGGGCCTATAAATAAGTATTATTGTTTCGATATAATGATTCATAGAACAATCCGTTGCTTAAGTATCCGTTTATGGAACATGTAGTGCGTCCTGTTGACAGCCTCTGCCGTTCATTATTGCTCCCTCCTTCTGCACACGGGAACATTTCAATATATTTTCCTCAACATACATATGCAGACTAGTTGTCTGGGCGCAAACTATTTTCATAGCAAGTAGCATCTTTCTTCTATTAAGCACTGTAACTCACAGCTTGCAAGCCACGGTCGCTAAGCATAATATTACTCTGAACCCTAAATACTTAGCATTTAATTTGTTTCGTGGAATGAAAGCTTTCAGCTCCTCGCAATTAACCCCGTTTGTTCAACGCAAACCACCACTATTTGTTGTTTTTTTTTTAGAGCAGCAGCCTTAAAGTGAAATGAAGGAAGTTTTATACCGTGCCACCGTGGTTGAATTCGTAACGTCGGCGTAACAAATCGAGAACGCACGCACGCCATAGCACGGTTTCCAAAGAATAAAGCGGACAAGGGCCGTGATGCATCATCGAAAATTGCCGGCGCGGCGGCTACTCGCGACAAGCAAGCATAAATGGAAACCCGTATCCGGAAAGCCCTTAGCAGCCGCAAGTCGCACTTTGTTGCAGGCCACCCTGACATAGTGGTCCTCGCTAGCAACTCTGAATTGCACCCCGTAATTCGGGCTGCAATAAATGCGAGACGCTCTAGCAGAGCCAGCGCATCTGGAGTAGCTGTGGGCGACGACTAGCCCGAATAACCAGCCTCGAGCGAGCTGTCGACGCGCACATTAAGCAGCGAGAGCATGCGTTGTGCTTGCGCGGAGAAGTTATAACAAGTACAGAACGCGGGCGGCCGGCATAACAAAGACTCTGTAGGCTGCCTCTCGCCGTTAGGAGAGAGGCAGCTCTCGCTTGTTATTCAAACGTCCCTGTAAGAGAACCTTCCAACTTGCGTTATCTTGCTCTGAGTATAGTTATTTCTAAGAAACTGTTTACTGGGCGAACCGAGCTAAACTCGCGCTTATTTTTTATGGCTAACGGAGTATACCGTTCACTATTTATAACACAAAACTAAAAATGTACAAGGGTCGAAGGGGAGCCTCTGTCGGCTCGCCAGCGTTTCCACAAGAGGAGTTCTCTTCGTCTGGGCAAGTGCTCTTGTAGGCTCGTTGATGGATGGATGGAAGATAGGAGCGGATAGGAAACGGAGTGGTGGCAGTTGCCACCATTTGATTTTTTTATATATTTATTTAACGGTGTTATAAATCAGTCTATAAATACTCTGTTTTGTTTAAATGCATTTCTAACCCTATGTCACCTCTGTGCTTTTAAGCCGCCAATCTTCGAATCGCTTTTTGCTAACTTCCACAGCAGACTCATTCACATGAGCATTGTTTCCTCTAATGCCTAGAGCATCAGGGAGAGTGACTGTGCCTGCTGTGACGTCCGGATGGTTGCCACCACATACGAGTATAAGGTTTTTAGTTGTTTTTACAGATTTACCACACACTGCACATGTGGATTCTTCTTGGTTATATTTATTTTTGCACCTGCGCGTTCTAAGACACCCTATTTCGTCGTCTAGCCAACAGAGGCTCCTCCTCGACCCTTGTTAATTTTTAGTTTTGCATTGTCCAGAATCTCATCCAGGTGTCTTGTGCCTGCCGTGGTTCGCTATTTATGATATTAGAGGCTTTAATCACAGTGGAAGACGTACCAGCTTAGCCGTATACTGGATGACTGGACGCTGGCTGCGCACGCGCAGTGGCATCCACCTGGCCCCACCTATGGCACTGCGCATGAGCAGGAGCCGTCCGGTAGACCGGTACGCACCTACTCTATCTGCTACGCTAAAAGCCTACATTCTTGAGAAATCTCTTGAGTGAACTAGCAAGGCTTTCGAAGCGTAAAGGGGCGGTCTAAAACAATGCTCAGTACCTCGCAGGAAATCGTCCAACGATTAAGTGGCACTTCCGCATTATTTCCTCCTGTTAACGAGCATTTTCGCGTTTGTTCGGTCCCGTGATTAGAAGAATGAGTGTAACGTACGCAGGTATACAAAGTACGATTCCGTACGATTAAAAATAATGTATCTTGGGATGCGTGTGCGCGAAACGCTATTTGAGCAATAACCATTCCGCACATTGTCGTGGCTAAAAGTAGTATTCTAGTTTGGTGTACAAGGCTGTTAAATGCAGAAAAAGAATTGAGCTTCCAATATGAAAGCGACGCCCTCGGGAGTGTCGGTCGCTCGCTTGAGAGATAATTTATCATTGTTGATGAATTTTTCTGTACGTCCATTGCTTATGGCATCTGAAGTAAAGCTCTTAAGAACTACAGATTTCCTAAACTTTGCGTTTGCTCTACGTGTTCATGCAAGAAGCAGTGGAAAGTGTCGAAAAGTACTTGCATTATGCGCGCGTAAATGTGTGTATAATGGTTATAAATTCACTAACAGCCGCTGCGAACAATAACGTGGCACTGCTTTACGCATACAGAAGCCATGCCATGACATGATCAATATAGTTCAAATGGGTAGCGGATCGGGCTAGTTGGTGCAGTTTTGACAGTTTTCGAAGCGCTGTTCCCTCTGCGTTCGTGTTGTTTTAGCGCTTCGAAAAATGTCAGATCAATATAGAAATTCAAACCATTCCGCGTGACCAAGCTGTTGTTTTTATTTTTGTACCTGGTCTTTACATTTTTGGTTCTCTCTCTCTCTCACACGCACACGCGCACGCACGCACGCACGCACGCACACACACGCGCACACACACACGCGCACACGACACGCGCACGCACACGCGCACGCACACGCGCACGCACACGCGCACGCACACGCACACGCGAACGCACACGCGAACGCACACGCACACACACACACACACGCGCACGCACACGCACACACACACACACACACACACACACACACACACACACACACACACACACACACACACACACACACACACACACACACACACACACACACCTATTCGTGCAGTTCTTCACATTTGATATTACTTCACAATTAATAACCTCTTTCGACTGTTTTCAGTTTCCAGCTTGCATTCCCTTCACCGCGTAAGTAAACAGCACAAAACATTACTGCGAAGGAAACATCGAAAATACTGCAGTTCTTGTGTAATCCTCGCTAACACCGTACTTCTAAGGCATGCAACCTCACTGAGCCGCTTTAAACAATCAGGCAAATATTACTGCCGTGTTAGTTTAAATATTCAGACGCAATGTTACAGCGCAACCTGACAACTGGCACCTGCAGAAGCCAACGCCACATTTGCCTACGTGTGGCTGCGCATTTCACCTGTGTTAGCCATTGGCACGTGCATTAAAGACGGAAATAACACTTCACTGCTTCGCAGCACTACGTTAGGAGAAGCGTTTAAGCAAATAAGAGGAAGTTAAACGTGTCACTAGACGTTCCCCGCAATGAAAGCAATAACTGGTTATTAGTGTCAGTTTAAGCCCCTTTTCTGCACGTCCATCAATAAATTTTTATATTTAACACCATGCTTGAATGCCAGGCTGGCGAATAATGACACTGAACGCATTTTGCAGAACTGCAGTTCCAGGATATGTTACTGCACGCTTTGCGTATTCACGCTTATTTCAGATGTTTGTCTACGCCCCACATCCAGTAACTACCTGACGCCAAGAGCTTATTCGGCATTGTGCCCGAAAAAGCAGCGCGCTTGTTTCTTTTGTTCCAGCAAAAAAACAAAAAACAAGCATGAAAGTAGTTCCTATAATTATAACTGTGCCTGCAGTTAATTGACTTGCCATCGAGGTGCGTTATGTGAGCAGGGAGGTGCCTGATCCAATTAAAAGATCAGGAGGCGACCATCATAGATGAGAAATTCAGCGCTAGCTGGTCGGTTAATCCCGCCTGTGTACAGTGCTATTAATAGATCGGGCGGGTCAGCGTTCAACTACCAGTGAAATCCGAAGCATAGTTTAGAGTCAGTTGCGAACCGAGCACGCGAACCTTAATCGGTTGCCATCGACCTGACGCTCAAACGCACGAGTAGCTACCATAATGGGCCGCCTCTCTCTCGCATCCGACGGTTCCGACTTCGCGGGCGAGCACTTCCTGACCCTGACGCCGCTGTCTCATCTACTCGACATCGCGAACTCACGCTTCAGGATATTCTCGCCGCTGAGGCTGTTGCTTCTTTTCAAGTAGTCATCGCTTGCGCTCGCGTTCGAGGCGACATTCGCGAAGTTCTTCCGAGTACTGATTCAGGTGAACTTTCTTCGCTGTCACGGTAGCCAGCCACTGAGTGACGTCATGCTCGCTAACTACGCACCGCGCACGTCGTGGCCCTGTGAAGATCGGAATGAAAGTGTCTTGGAACCTGTCCACTTTACAAACTGCAGCTAGTGCTAAAAAAAAGACAACCAAATAGAATTATAGCAGATTGTATACTAATGAAATGCTGCCGATTGAACAGAAACGAAAAAGGCAGATCATAAAGTTTAAGTCGTAAAGAGCTGAGATGAACGCAGTTGATGTTAAGTTCTAAAATGCCATGACCGTTCTACTTAAATACGAGAAGCCAAGAAAATATTTGCCTCCCATTAACCTCGATATCAACGCTCTCACTTTTATGTTTCAGTTGTGCTATGGGTGCTTCATTAAACGTCGATCCTATACTGGTCCTAAACGGCGATTGTTACAACTATGAGCAGCGCGAAGAGCGAGGGGAAGGAAAGAGAAAAGTAGAAACTCATTAAAAGAATTCGGCTGGAATCTGGCCTTACTGAGGCAAAAAGAGAGTCCTATTTGAAAAAAAAATAGACGTTTTGTACTGTAAAGCAAAGCTCCGCGACAACCATTACAGCAGAAGAATGCGGAGGCAATAAAAGCTCGGAAGCCCTCTACTGCGGCCTTATTTACTGGACCAGAGAGAGAGAATGAGAAAAAGAAACAGCAGGGAGCAGCGAATCGTTGAAAAACAGACCTCGACCGGAAGCTTTGGCGCTGCTGGGGCTCAGCTTGAAACGATAACAAGCGTCGAAGGAGACGCAGGCGCAGAAAGCGAAGAGGAGTTATGAGCGGATGAGAGAGCGGAAGTTTTACGACCGGGAGGCGTGGGCGGCAGCTGTGGTCAACGACGTCATCCATACAGGGCAGCGCGGAGCCAGTTTCAGGTTGATAGGCTTCGAATTCTGTCGCCGTGCTCGTTAGAGGGGGCTCGGGCGCGCGGAAAATCGGGATTACGGAGCCGGGTTGGGCTTGCGGGTGGCGAGAGTGGGACAGCGGGTCGGTAGGACCATAAACTGCTCCGACGAGCCTTGGCACGTCGACGTCGGATGCCCCGGAGCACAGGGACTGAGTTGTACGCTGCCGGGCGCGGTTCGGTAAGCTGCCGGTGACTCACTCCGCTGGACGGTACCGCGTGAATCACACGCATTGCGCGACTGCGCAGTCGCACCGATAGGCACGTAGCGGCGCTATAGATGGAGAGCGCGTGTGGCTCGCGAGAAGATGTAGTTCGCTCTGCTGGTTTGCGCAAGTCGGCAAAAACCAGCGTAATGTAAGAAGCAAGCAGGTGCGGATGCAGTGTACTGTGTGACGTGACTTAAGGGAGTCCCCATTTGAAGGCTTCCCTGCTCATATTAAAGCGCGCTAACGCAGTTTGCCTTTGCAAGAAAGCAGAAAGAAATAAATGAGCCTAGTTATCCGCTAGGTAGGTCCATCCCGCACTGCCATTTTTATTGGGTGATAAGTGACTATCGTTGAAAAAACTAATTGATCCTGGCCGACAGAAATGACGCAGTTAACCTCCAAATCGCGGTTGACTGTACTTCACGTAGTCGCGTCGTACAACGCAAACGAAATGAATTCATGCAACTGTGATTGAAAATGCCACTGGGAGTTGCAACAATTTTTTCGGCACTGCAATATAAGACAACAGAAGAGGGGTAAATATTAAACAGAGGACATTCATATCCTATGAAAGTGCAATGGAAGCAAATCGAATCGAAGTCACAATCGAATCAGGAGCTGTTAGTTTGTTCTGAGTGAGCTACAGAACCAGAGCTGCTTGCTCCGAAACTATCGGCTCCTGTCAGCATCCATGCCACTTCACTCCCTATGCGATTCTGAGCTTGCACTTCGTCTCGCTATTTGAGCGCATTTAGCGGAAAACTGCAGCTCGTGTCTGCGAATTAGGCCCCGAATTCTGAAAGCTGTTCGGACGCCAAAACGGTGCATTATAGGATGGAGTTTTCACTGTCGTGTGCTAGGTTCTAACGACTGCCGATCCAGTCAGGAACTCTTTTTCTCTTACGCTAGGTACTTTGAACATTCGGCCCGTAGTCTTCTGGTGACAGTTGTGGCTTCCTCTCAGTGCCAGCGCACTGCGACACAGAGCGCAGCTTTGGAAAAGGACCGCCGCAGTTCGGAAGAATCGGTCAATTTCCTCGCTCGCACTGCCGGAAAGGCTAGCCACATGTGCCGCCAGGAAGCAACGACTCTTTTTGGTAGCCGTGTCATCAGCTGCGAAAGTGCGGTGCGCTTGATGAGATGGTGCGGCGCACTTCCCTTGCCATCTAAAAGTATCGCAATTTTACAGCTCAAATGGCCAGAAACATGCGGCCACGTAGTAAGCCACTAATTCACATAGCTTTACTTGTTTGCTAAGGGACGGTTGAATAAAGTGCCTCCATCAGCGTGCTTTCGCAAAATAATTCAGTGAGCAGCATCGGTCGCTACCATGTGCGTGTGTATGTGGGGCTCCCAGAACTTCTGTACATTGCATTAGTTGCGCGCATGTCCGAACTGAGCATGCAGGTGTTGAACGGAGGATGCCGTCCACTCCCGCCGCGCAAAGGGCACGCCCTCTCCCACATCCTTCACTCGGCTTTTCCTTGTTTCCAGGCTAACGGGATAACATGCATGTTCAGGGCAAATATTCGTTTTGTAACGTGAGCTACACTGGCCGAGATTGAGCTGTTTCGCGTGACTCCTGGAGAGCTGTGCTGCGCATGCGCGAGGAGCAAGTGACGTCACTACGCACAGCTGGCGTGCCTCGCCGCGCGCGCTCGCCTTTATTTCCTTAAAATGATCGGAGTGTAAAACTTGACAACACCAACGCCAATGAACACAACGAACTCCGATGGCCTATGGTTTCAGCGCCCCGTTTCTGGCACAACGTTTCAATGCCAACGCAAGCAGCGCACACCTGTCACTACCACCACTTAGCTTTAAAGCATGGTTGAGGTGTCCACTGTTCCAAGAGGGCAGTTATGCTCCTTTCCTCTGGTTCAGGTGTCCACCTAGAAGTGGACACTTCGACCTCACCTCGCGCTACGTATATCCTGGCATAGCATAGTTAAGCCGCTGCCAATTTCCTTTTTGAGACTCAACTTTTGACCTACAAATTTCGCACCGTTTCTGACCGCCGGCTATTCGTCGTCCCGTATCGCATGAATGTTTCCTGCGGAAAGTGCATGCTTTCTGCAATGCACGGATGCGCAGGTCGACAACTGACGGCGTGGTAGTTAAGGTACAAATGTGGCCTGTTGCGGGGTAAGAAGAAAAATTAGCAGTGGTTTAGCTCTGGTTAAACCTGGAAGATATCGAAAGCAACGAGGAGAGAGAGAGAGGCGATGGAGAGCGCGCGGCAGCGGCGGCGGTCCCGGCACACTGCGCCGCTACTGCGCATGCGCAACTGGCGAGCGCGGCGGCGGCACCTCTGAGTCACCCGCACAGCGACGGCGCGGGGCGCCAGCTGTGCGCCGTGTAACGTCACTGCTCCTCGCGCATGCGCAGTATGGCCTTTCTTCAGCTCCGCGAAATGGCTCGGTGACTCGCGTAGCGTTGTTTTCGCAACAACAACAATAAAAAAAAGCCCAGCAGGTTAACGTCCGGTGAAAAACCATGTGGAGTACGCCTCGTCGTTTCGGACTTAACCCCCTCCTCGTTAGAGCAAGGGCAGAGGAGTCGCGCGACAGTGCGTTGTTTTTGAGCAATATTGTTTGGAAGGAAGGTTTGGCGAAGTTACAGAATATCACATATCCATATGAAGAACGGTGCTCGAAATGAGTGACGCATGAACATGCCCATTTCAGCACCGGCGTTCGTCGAACGCATATTCAACGGGCGCATTGCCGTCTTGTTTATCTTCGCCGCTGCCAATACACGGCAATCTACTCGGCGCCTCGGCATGTGCCTTCCCCAATCAGTTCCTCAGAGCACATGCAGGCCTCCATGGAACCAGCGTTTAGGGTGCTGCTTTTGAAATAGACAGGACCATGTTTTGGCACACTACAGGCCTGAAAGGATGGCCTCACCCAAAATGAGACGTCATGTGGCGAAGCCTTAAACATTTCGAGCGCGCTGCTTAAACCCGGTTGGCAACGCCAGTGAGCTGTTAACGGTTATACTGGCTACTCAAGGCATGCGTAAATGACACTGCGAGCACCTTTGATTCCAATGTAAAAGTGGCCTGCTATCATTTCTACCCACGTCTGCGGTCTACTCGACAATAAGAATGGCGGTTCAAGGCACGCAACAAAAAGAACCTGAAATAATTGATTCTATGCTGAGCTGCTAGTCAAAAACGCAGCAACGCGTTTAATGGCAGGGATCGTCACGGTAAGGTGCATTAAAATAGAATGGGGGTGCAATAAAAAAAAACAAAGAAAGATAAGTTAATGCCAACTGCACTGGTTTTTAGGTATAGGAAAAGCAGCATTTTATTATAACTTCAAAATTAGCAACGTTTGCGCGCCAATACAGTAAAGACGTACTCGAACTAAGGCTCCATTGCAAAGTTACTGACTTTCCTCGGCCTAGCAACTAATGTTTATAAGCGAGGGACCCGCTGTTTAGAGCTAGTAAATCAGATTTTTTTTCGCTGTTCACCCTTCCCAGTTGACTCCTAAACTTTTATATCCCACCCTCCAGCAGCCAATGAACAGGGCGTTAGGAGCGCGCAGCCGCGTTCCTAACTCACCCATGCACACAGCTCATAAATGCTGCTGATGTATGAGTATACATTTATGGATTGCGACCAAATTAAAGGGTGCAGTGACGGCTCCTTCTGGTGCACTAAACACACGTGTCTATGAGAGCGTTGTGCCATGAACACATGACATGGGGGAAGCCCAACTGATCTCACCCTTTCCACCTCGCGCCATAAAAAGCGTTGCAAGAGCGCTCCAAATCACGGCTCAACCACCCGAGCTACACTTATTGAAGCATATGCATCATCCCCGCTGGCTTTCGACAGCTATGCGAGTCATTTGGCCCGCACTTATCTGTCGCCGACTCGAAGCCCACCCTAGAAAGCGGACTCAAAGCAAAAAGCGCCAAGTTTCGGCAGCGGGCTTCAAAACCTCCTCTCGATATTGCGTGCGACCTCAACGGCCGCTTGCTCGCGGTTACGGGAACAATACGAGAAGCGAGAAAAGCGCGGCGGACAGTCCTCATTAGTGAATCCTCTGCTAATGACTACGCTAATGAATGGTTGCCCGACCGCTGGAGACTAAATTACGGTAATGTGACCGTGGCGCAGTCGATTTGGAATGTACGGACGCGGTGACGGCGTGGCTTCGGCGCGCATCTAATGTTTCGAGCACTCCTTTCTGATACCACGTGCGAGTCGTTCATGCTCACCGAATCGTTCGCCGGTCAATTCATTCCGTCGATTTTTGTAACTCCGCGGGGTACGTCGAGAAAATGAACAGTTAAACAGCAGGGTAAAACGCCAGGAAAAAAAAATGACCAGACACTTTTGGCACCGAGGAGAAATAAACATGGGCCATATTGTGATGCTTGTTTATTAGTTTTTTCTCTGGCAATGTGCAACAAGCAAAGCGCACATTCACCTTCGATGTCATGTACCATGACCTGTAAAAGAAACAGCCGCTAAGGTCTCACTAATGTGGTCAGATTTCTACGCGTTTGCACACATAACATGTTGAGCCGCATATTAGTGGGAAAAGACCGCTTTCTTTATTGCTAATCCATCGAACGCGGAATGTGCCGCTTGTGCAACTTTCAAGGCATGAGGCGATATGTCCGCTCAGTATTTATCTTAAGGGACTCTGAAACGCTTTCTGACGAGAGCACATCAACTCGCTCAGTAACTGAAATGTGTTGTCACGAACACGTGAGCCAAATAATACACTTAAACCCGCAGTAGAGACCCCACAATGTGGCGCGAAAGTTAGCGAGCCCTTTCCGGAAAGGTGACTTTTCCATGCTCGCACTCTTCTCCGTCGCACGCTCAGCTACCACGGACGCGGCCAGTAAGCCGCGCTGTTCCGGTGAGTCAAGAAGCTCCACCCACGGCGGAAAAACCGAAAAAAGTCAGCGTGAAGAAGTGATGAGAGGAGAAGAAAAAGCGCGAAAATGCTGAAATCTAAATTTTAACTACAGATAACTCAGCTTCTACAAAGCTCATTAAAAAAATTCTAGCCGAATGGTATTCGTGAAGTGGCGGCGTTAACATCCCAGGCACACCGCAACTTTGTTAGAGCGCCTTTCAGAGCCCCTTCAATTCTGTGAATGCAAGAAGCCACCTTCGAAAATAACCCATAGCGCGAATTTCTTCCCAAGGAAACGACTTCCACAGTGTTGACATTTGTTTTACTCTAAAAAAAAAAAGAAGAAAACGCGAGAGAAATCTAGAAACGGTCTGATTCTCGCGTGGCGTTTCTCGGCGGCCCTGTTGCCAACAAGACAGAACGTCCACTTCCTCACTCATCCCTGTCGTGGTGACAGAGATATTGGTCTAAGAGGGCTCATTTACCATCAAGCAGCGCCGCTTATTTATGGCCCAGCCGTAGGGCGTGCGTGCTCCGTGATTAACGAGCTGGCTCGCGGACACACCATGTCGCGCAGCCGTATACTTATGGCCGCCGAGGTCTTTCTTGCAGACCCCCTGACACACGAGGGCATTGGGGCGTCAAGCGAGCCGTTCGCCGGGCGCTTTCGTTCCCGCCGAAATGTCCGCGGCAGCAAACTTTGCGCACGCGCTGCGGGAGCGAGCCGACATCCGAAATGAGGCCGTATGAGTTGCGAGAGGAAGCGCACTACTTGCCCCGTGGGGGACTCAGTTGCGAAAGGTGCTACCAAGTAGATTGCAGTGGAAAATTTCCCCCCGCTGCGCGATGTATGGGCAGCTGAAGACATTCCGGGACATTGCCCCGCCATGGTTGCTCCCGAATCGATGTACTGTATGTTTTTTTCTGTTCGCTACTTTTCTGTTTGTTGTTTTCCTCTTGCTCCTGGCGCGCTTCGGCCACGGTTGCCCTTACGCCTGTAAAAATCTATCATCATTATTTTGCTCTTCCCTTGGCATTTCTGTTCATGCCTGACGAGACTGTGGTTAGCCAGGTGGAGCAGCTGTCGTCACTAATCTTGATTAACCCAAGCCTTCCATGCGGTGTCGGGCCGACGCATTCGAGGTGGGATATGGCTTTTTGAAACAAAGCCAGGGAATGCTGCCGTCTTCGTCCTGCTCTTTTCTTTAGTCTTATTATGTCTTCTAAGATTGGAGGTGTCATTAACCTGCTCTTCAGATGATAGGAGGAGGGGTACGATATATAGCTGCTAATTCTCAAGGGAGCGAACTGAGTTGTCTTCTAGAGTAGGCGTGAAGCAAACTACCAAGTACAAAGCTGCGGATGAGCATTGACTAGTGATTCTGATATTAGGGCTGCTTAAAATGATGAAGTACCCTGACAAACTTCCAGTTATCGAACTCAGCCGAGGCATCTGCTCAAACAAAGCGACTGCTCCAAAGGCAGCAGTACTACACTACTATCTTATGTGAAGTTTTCATCCCACGCAAGCGCACGCCCGAAAGCCGTGCTCAGGTTGCTTCATCGAATCGTAAATTTGCACGGTACACTACTGCGATAGGAGCTTCCGCTGCACGGATATATCGTGAAAAAGCCCGAGCCAAAAAGCCGGGTGTTCGTCTGTCTTCACATTCTCCTTCGTTTTAACTCGGGCTAGAACCAAGTGCTGGGGATAACATGCCGCTTCCAATTTCTTAGCGACAAAAGGACGCGAAAACAAATTCTTTCTTCGTGTTTTTTCTTTGTCTATTACATGGACAGACGCTGTCTTTCTCCTTTTTAAGCCGACAATGAAATGATTTCATTCACTTTGATCCTGAGATTGGCGCCCCTCTGCGCAAAGCCCTCGCGTGGAGACCCTGTAGAAAGTGTAAGTGAGTAGGTAAAGACGAGGCTAAAAAGATCGACCTGGTGGTACCTAACCCCTGGAAAATAAAAAATCAGGGAACGAGTCAAGAGTCAATATATCAAAGGCAAAGGCTAGCAAGCGCAAAGCACTCTGGCATCCTGATCAGAAGTGGTTGCACTTCTGCTGACGAGCCACACTCAACGGGGTACTTAGGCAATGCCTGTCTGTGATAGCTGGAGCGGGACCGGGATTTCCATTCACTAAATCGTCGGCACGGGGTTGGCGTGCCCTCCCTCTCCCCCTTCCTTTTTACCCTCTAGTAGAGAAAAGGAGAAACGGGCGCTTTTGCACGGCATCCTTTATTGGCTTCTCCAACAGCGCACCCGAAAAGACAAAAAAAAGAAACAGAGAGAGATAAACAGCAAGCCATGACCGCGAAAAGGAACTGGACACGGAGTTTCAATGAGAGCGAAGAGACCTGGCTAGTAAAGGGCGGGCGCGCGCCGATGAAATCAACACCAGGCCCTGGAGAGATGTACGCCCAAGGGATAGAAAAAAAGAGAAAAAACTCGATCCGAGAGGCGTTCGGAATGCTTATGTCTGCCCCGAGCACCGACATTTGCTCGAGGTGCGGCGCACGCACACGTACGCACAGACTCCTCTCGGCGGCGCAAATAAATAGGCCTCGAGACACGAGCAGTGTGCGCGCAGCGGCGGCGAAGCGAGTCGCGGGGGCGCGCAGGGGGCAGCCAAGCAGGAACGGGGATCACAGCGCAGAGGGAGAAATCTTGTTTGTCTCAGGGGCTGCGGCGAAGATCGCGCGCCGTCTGCTCTTAGGCGCGGCCGAAGGGAGAAGGGCAGAAGTAAAGGGCTGGGGGATGTGTAGAGGAATAAATGGAAAGAATCGATATCGAGGAGGAACCGCGACAGGGAAGTGAATCCCCTCCGTGCTGCCTAACTTGGGACCGAGAATTAAGGATGGTGTTTTTTTGTTCCCTCTTTCGCGATGGAATTACAACTTTATATCCGTTCCCTTTGACGTGCCGAAAAAAAAAACAACGAAAACCAGCGTTGAGGAGCCAGTGCCTTCTCTTGCTACGTGTGGAATTGGCGGTGTATGCCAATACAACATAGTTTGCTTTCTTTTACTTCGGAGGACTGCCTCGAAGGTGCTGCGCTTACTGACGACGGAGGTCCCTACCCGAACGGCGTATTTTTGAGAGGTAAATTATATAGGAGCACGTAACCTTCAACTCTCATGTTCACGTTGAGTGACGAAGGATATCAACAGCACGTGTTGTGAGCACTTAATTAATGGCAAGATACGGCAGCGCGATTTGAAGCCATTTAGGTTACACGTCGCGGTACGATCCTAGCTCCTCGAGTTGTGCCTCAGAGACGGAAGCGACTGCTTATACTACTTCGTTTGCCGCTGGTTTGCGTATATATTGTATTTCCTCCTTTTGTGTTGGTAACACAGTCTATTGTAACTGCACTGCACGTGAATGTATGTTCAAGCAGTCTGCCTATCTCAGCCTACGACGCACGCAGACATCTCGTCTTAGTCATTGCCGCGGTCGGCGTGAAAGAAATGCTAAGAAGCGTGCAATCACGAAAGGATCTTACATAGCGCCTGAGCATGCTTTAAATGAATATACTTTTATGAGGAGCAGAGAAGTGAAAGCCTTTTTCCAGCCTCCTGGAAGCACTGGGCCCAGCTGCTCTGACTGCTGTTTGTTGCGTCCGACAAGAGCTGGAAAACGACGGCCGCGACTCACATCTATCAGCTAGATGGGAAACGAGTGAATGTATAAGTAAATAAATAACAATAGTTCATTCGTTCGCGACGAGTCCAGGAGGGCCCCTGTAAACTCATCGCAGGTGATCGTTCACTGGCGTAGCAAAGCTGCCCTGCAGTCGGGTACAGTTGCGGCAATAAAATTTTAACCGGAGGACAAACTCGGTCTGCGGGAAGAACCGTGTCAAAGCGATTCGACTGTAGATCACAGAGACGTCGAAGGAATGTCGCCAGTTTGAGTTTCCCTAAAAAGGATAGTCTTTAATGGATAAAAGTGAAATAGTCTTGGTATGTATGAGGACATACATGCCAGTCGAAACGGAAGTTCCATTAGTTTCTCATCTATTCTACTGAGGCTGTCTTTTACGTCTACTTCTTCTACAGAAGCTCGTACGAAGAAGGCCATGCATTCTATGAAGGTTTTCTTTTTCGACATCTAATTCTGCACTTTCTTATTCTTCCTGGCTCACCTGGGTACGGGGCTGGACCGGGCTGGGGAAACCTTATCGAAAGACACGACAGAAATTTTTCGTCGTCACAACAGATTATTTGTATTATTTTGCTACCTACACTTGCAGCAACAAAGAAAATTTTTGTTGTGACAGCAGAATTTTCTGTAGTGCTACGCCGTTCCTTAGTGTAGCGACAGTACTACAGAAAAATTCTACGATACTGCGACAGGAAGACAGAACGGCTTGGAGGAATTTTGGGCATGATTCTGTAGTATTTGTAGGCCGGGAAATGCCGAGGTTAAACCCATAAATGCTTCGCATTTTATAAGCTTGACCTTCACAATGAACGCGTCTGAAAAGGAAAGCACTGGCCAGGTTGGAAACACCCGTTTACCCCTACGCAGTGGAGCCTCGCCACTATGGCCCAGCGGACACTTCGTACTGGAGGACAATATGGACTTTTGAGGGACTCATTAAGACCAGCGCATTGCCCCACACCAATGGAGAATCGTGGCTGCTCTACTCGATCGTTCAATCATTCCTATCGGTTTGATTCCCTAGGGCGCATACGCCCTTCTATTTAAAAAATCGATGTCTTCTAGAATTCAGTATTGCGCTAGACGATACCCAACTATGGAGTGCATCACTGTTGCACTATTATGATAAAGAATGATCTTCTTCAATGATAATCGCAAACGCTTAGGAAAGCGTTCTTGAGGGCTAGTTAGTTCATTTAAATAAATGGTAGGACTGCGCGAATAAGACAAGACAGGAAAGATAGGAGAGACAGGAAAGGACCCTTACGCTAACATCAAGGCCGAGTAAATTCTGGAAAGCTTCAATAAAGTCACTGCTGAGGAGGGTGAGGCGTTATTTTGCCAGTCACTTATCTGCAGGCAGAATGATCAATAGAAAAACGAGATCGGAACCGAAATAATTATTTGCAAAATGCCGTGTGCATTTAATACTCCAAGAAATGTTCCTCCCTTAGTACTGGACGCGTAAAGTATATATAAAGTGCACCTCAACGAATGCACGTACACAGAGGCCTGAGAAGTCAGCTCAACGTTCCCATGGCACTACGCACGAGATCCTTCGCAGGTAGACTAAGGAGCACTTCGATTACTTGGAAGAAAACTGAGACCAGCTTTTTGCACATATTACGAGCGACAGGAGAGAATTATAATCAATGCTAAGGCAGAATTGACAGCAATCAGCAAGCTTACGTCGCGCCCACGGAATATATTCATACGTGCCTTTTATAGGCTGCAGCTCCGGGCTTTCAGACTTTCAAAAATTCATTGTTTTTTTCTTCTGATGAACACACAGTGGTAATCACTTTTTTTTTGTTTCACTGCTGATATCAAATGGCCCCTTTGCGAATGGTTTATAACGGCCCATTTATAGGCCGTTTTTTGTTTAAGAGACGACCCGACCTATTGATAAGTCTTTAGCATACACTTTTTTGCTAGCGACAGTGTTATAAATTGTAAAATTATTAACAGCCGTGATGCCACTGCGTTACAGCCTAACTTTATTATCATAGCTAAATAGTGCACTTAAATGATGTCGGACGTCGAGAATAACAAGAGCACGTTGATGTGTGCATCTAGAATTCGCGTTCCCCCAACTATATAGCCTGTAAAACATTAACTTTGACCAATTTAGACTCCAACTGGAAGAGCTCTAACCTACATTAATAGTCACATGCTTGGTTGTCTGAGCCTAACTAGAAATTCAGCACTGAATGCGGCATTGAAGAGGCACCTGTCGCGCTAAAGCGTTTACAGAGTGCTTTTTTAAAGCCTACAGACGAGATACTTACAACGCGCAAAACCTACCTGTGCTGAGATCTATAATCTTCTGTAATAACGAAATACAGTGCATTGTTTATTCATTTATTAGTGCGTATCTGTCATGCGAAATAATAATGTTGACTAGCAGGTCGCCGAGTATAGGGCTGTGGGTGGCTTTCTGTCGGTAGATTGAAGAAAAAAATTTTAGACATTGAAAACTAACGCTCGCTTTTAAGAAAATTCGAAGTATACTACTATCTCTTATTTCACCTACCTACAACAGTTCACGTCTTACCTGAAAAAGCTAATAATTACTGGCTTTTTACAGGAGCATTGACTAAGAAGAGTCCATTTTCAGAGACATCGACACCTTGCTTTATATTAGCATGGGCGGTTGCGCGCTTGTAACGGTTTTTATACCCCTGCCACACAGGCACAAAAATGGCATTAAACACCGAATGCCTAAAGTTTTAACGCCATTCGTTTGGTGCTACACAGGCGCAGCGTAATGGCGTTAGTCCTAATGCCATTCGCAACCTAAGGAGTTAGCCACAACTCATTCGACCTGCATTCGACGATGGATTGGGTACTCTCGTGCCCAGAACTTAGGGCAACCAGCATATATTATGCATATAAATAAATCCTCTATTAAGTAACAAAGAACATATTCATAATATTTAATTTAATTAAGCATCTATACAGGTAACTCCTTTTAAAGCTGTAAGAAAATTACACTGCTGTAAACCAATGCGACTGAATGCGTCCGAAAAACAACCTACGCAGCTGACAAGAGGCACGGCCAAATGAACAATATTTGCTGGAAAATAGCTTTATTATTATAGTGTTGTAACATTCACAACAAATTAAACAAGTATTATATCTCAGTCAACATTTGCATACAAGTTTTAGAGCATCATAATCACAAAGTGAAATGACATTCAATCTCAACTGGTAGCACCGGCTACGGAAATGGTGGCATTAAGTAATTTGAGGCATTAGGTGCCTAATGTCATTTCCTGCTCCCGTGTGGCAGAAGTGTTAGTCACGGCCGCTAAATGAGTTGATGTCAAAGGAAAAGACGCATAATTTTTCAGTGTTTGAACAGCACAAGAACACGAAGCGCCCGCATTTCAGACATCGCGATCGCATGTTATAATACCATTTCTTAGCTTCCCTGCTCACCCTGTGTTCCGCTGTCTGTTTGATATATTTTTTTCCCGTAATTATGCCCACGCAAAAATCTCCCCGTTTTTTTTTTTCTGCGGTTCGGTCAGGCATCGCACTTCACACCAATACAGCCACTATCCGCCTGATACTGAAACGATCGCTGATCCCATTTCACAGCCCTCCTCGTTAAACATTTCGCGATAGCGCCCATCAATGCTCCTCATTTGTTGGTTCACGGCTTCAATTGTTGAGCTCGCTTTTTTCATTTTCATGTTTTTCCTACCATCCAACGTGGTGCTTTCTTCCACTGACGGCAAATAATATGAAATGAAGCGTAAAAGTCGACGCATAAATTGAATCACCCTTCTCACTTAGATTCATGGACAACTAAAAATGCTTTCGGCGCTGTGTTAGCGATCCCAATTTAGAAATGGAAATAAAACATTTCCGTCGCGTATCACAGCAGCAATAACGAAGGTGCGACGTGAGGGACCGAAATGTCACCAATGCTAAGCGCCACCAGCGGACTCGCCTAGGAGAAAAAGCCTTCTCCACTGCCTTCAGCAGCAGCGAGAGCTCGCGTTGAAACTCCGCCAAAGGGAAACTTCGCCGCCGACGAACCGGCAAGCCCTGCTTGGGAAGCACCCGCCCCGCGGTACAGCTGGGGGATTCGCAGCAGCTCCGCCGCGATACCAAGCCCGACTGGATCCGGGAATCTATTTCACGCGGTCGTGGGCTGGCCTCTGCTCCAAATGTGAGCGCGTGCCAAATGCGGGTATGTGGCTGTGCGCTTGTGTGTGTCTGCGCGCGCGAACGGTCGCCGAAAGATCCTTCGCCGATTGCTCAGAGCCGAGGCACGTCCCGGTTTGAGCCTGGCGGGACGTGGGCGCGCACACGCGGACATTATCTCCTGTAACTCTCCGCGAAGTTCGTCCATCATGTGTGTTGGCGTGTTTCTGCTGTGACTTGGTTTTTCTCGGATGAAGCTCCTGGCGTTTGCGTGAGCTTCCGCTTCGTTCGAGAGCGCTCTTGCGGGGTTCGCTGTTCGCGCTTGTGTTTGTGCCTGAACGTTGATGTGTGCACGTCCGCTTCTGGTCATCATCATCATTTATTTACCTTTAAGGGCCCCAGGGGGCATTACATAAAGGGGGGGGGGGGGGGGGGCGAACAGTAATCACAAGTCACAATGAACAAAGTTGGGAGCATAAATTTAGACCCATGTAGATACAGTTGTCAACACTTCAAAAGAAAAACAAGCGAGTAAGCAAGTAAACAAAATAAAAAGAAAAGGAGGGAAAGGGCTTTTGACAGGAATTATTAGGAGAATAAATCAATCAACATCTGTTTAAATTTTAGGCAATTAACTTCATTCACAACACTGTCTGGAAGGACATTCCAGTCCGCTATGGCAGCTGGAAAAAAAACGAGGAATTGAACGCACTGGTTGAACCATGAATGTGTTGAACACTACGGCAATTAAACAAACGTCGCGATGATCTGAAGGGGGGCATAATTAGGCTTTTACGCAGTTGGCAAAAATTATAATAAAGTTTATGAAATAGACAGAGTCTTGCTTTCCTACGACGGAATGCCAAGGAAGGTAAACCAACGGAGGATTTGATGTTAGCAACACTCATCCAAGAATCATAATTTGATGTTATAAACCGAGCAGCTTGATTTTGAATAGCCTCTAACATATGTGTTAAATACTCTTGATGGGGGTTCCAAATACTCGATGCATATTCAAGTTTAGTGCGCATGAAAGTTTTATATGCGATTAGTCTAACCTTAGGGGGAGAAAATGTGAGCGATCGTCTGATGAATCCTAGTGATTTAGAAACGCTAGCAGCAAGGGACGTAATGTGCTTTGACCAGATAAGATCACTTGTTATTTGTAAGCCGAGGTATCTGTAGGATTCAACTTCAGATAGTGCGGTCCTGTTTAGCGTGTATGAAAAGTGCAGGTTAGATCGTTTACGGGACACGTGCATACACTTGCATTTAGTTTCGTTCAATTTTATGCGTGCGTGTACGGCATGTGGCGCACTCCTCGAAAACCATGTTCGATTTCATTGCAACGACTGATCAACACTGTGAAGCGTGGCTATGAAATTAATGATTTCTTTGAAGGTGTGTGTTATGTATACCCACAAACACAACTACGCTTCCCATCCTGTGGCGCCATCTCTACGTGGCCACCTCGTCCTAGCAAGGCTCCACAGCCAGCGCCACCTACGTAACAGCAAACCAAGCAAATCCTGAATAAACCTCAGTTCCTTTTCTGTTCACAACTGGGCTGGTCCGTGTCGTCAGTCTCTCCGACAATAACCGAGCATAACATGGTGTCAAAATAACCTAGAACCCCGTAAACATGTCCAGTGTGTTTCTGCAACCACCTCCTCACTTCGAGCCCGGCGACAACCCGCACCAGGCATGGGAGGACTGGAAAGACGCCTACAACATCTACGAACTCGCATGTGAGTACGCCAGCAAGCCTCCCGCCACTCGCAAGGCACTTGGTAGTGTTGGTAGGAATGTGCGAAGCTTTCTACCCATCAGGAGCTCAGCCGGTGATTTTGCTCCTGGTATTGGTGTGGAGCGGTAGTTGAGGAGCACTACTGCTAGGTCTTTGCCTTCCTCGGCTGCTTTAGTCATCATTGCCTTGATGGTCTGTATTGTTCTTTCCGCTTGGCCATTGCTACGAGGGTACAAGGGAGAAGACGGCTGGTGTGTCACGTCCCAATCACGGAAGAACTTCCTGAGCTCGTCGCTGTCGAAGGGAGGTCCCTGATCAGATACGATTGTCGTTGGAATGCCAAACCTGGCAAATGTTTCCTTCAGTATCTGTATCAGCGAACTTGCTGTGGTTGTCCTCATCTGCCGGACCTCTGCATACTTGGAAAAATAATCGACAATAAGCAGGTATGTATTCCCCTGCAGATGGAAGAAGTCCATGGCGAGTTGTTGCCAAGGTTGATCTGGAAGGGCTCGGTCCAATAGAGGCTGGTGTGGATTGCCAATTTGATGTGATTGACATATGTAGCAGCTCTTGACCAAAGTCTCGATGTCTTGGTTTAGAGTTGGCCAATACACACTCTGGCTTGCCAAACCCTTGCACTCAACGATTCCGCGGTGTGCTTGGTGGAGCGTGCGAAGCACATTTGCCTGGCATGCGGCTGGTATAACCAAGCGTTGGCCGTAGCACACGAAGCCTTCCGTTGTGTAGAGCTCGCTTCTCACATGGTAGAATGGTTTGACTTTGTTGTCTACCTGTGCGAGTTTTTGAGGCCACCCTTCTTTGATGTATTTGGTTACTGTTTGAAGAGTCGAATCTCGTGATGTCTCCTCAGCGATCTCGCGAAGTCTGCCAGGAGTTGCTTGAACCAAACTTGAAACGTCAAGTCCGGGGTCGTGATCTGCTGTTTCCATTCTTGTTGACCCATCGGGAGCTCTTGACAAGGCATCTGCAACTGATAGTTGTTTTCTCGGAACGTAAGTCAGAGTCACGCTGTACCGCTGGAGGCGCAGTAGTAACCTTTGAAGTCGGGGTGACATTTTGTTCAGGTCCTTATTCTGCAGGCCAATCAGAGGTTTGTGATCCGACTGTATGGTCACTTCTCGTGCGAACGTGTAGTAATGAAATCTTTCACACGCAAACACGACGGCTAGCAGTTCTTTCTCAATTTGCGCATACTGCTGCTGGGTGGCTGTGAGAGCTGCTGAAGCGTAGGCCACGGGTCTGCCTTCTTGCAGTAAGACTGATCCCATTCCGTAGGAGCTGGCGTCCGTAGAAATTGTCACGGGCTTTGATGGATCAAAATAGCGCAGCACGGGTGCCGTAATCAACCGTGACTTCACGAGCTTGACGATGTCGGTATGTTGTTGCGTCCAGTGCCAGTGAACACGGTCCTTCCTCCCCAACCACTTCAAGTACCTCCTCGCCCACCTCATACTACTCGATCAGGAAGAAGGATCAAGCCTCCTGCACGTTATCCAAGCAAAATCAGTGACTTCAGATAACCAGGATATTCCGTGTGCAACCTTCTCAATTTTCGTTAAAAAAGGGCGTGTTATGTATACCCACAAACACAACTAGGCTTCCCATCCTGTGGCGCCATCTCTACGTGGCCACCTCGTCCTAACAAGGCTCCACAGCCAGCGCCACCTACGTAACAGCAAACCAAGCAAATCCTGAATAAACCTCAGTTCCTTTTCTGTTCACAACTGGGCTGGTCCGTGTCGTCAGTCTCTCCGACAATAACCGAACATAACAGTGTGGGGAAAACCGTAACGCAAGAAGCACGAAGCACGATGGAGTGTGTTTCGGCACACCGGTCATTGAATACATTGTATGCAGCAACATGAGGATCCATAGCGCACACAATTGAAGGGGCACAACACAAGCGCTAATTAGCGCTTGTGTTGTGTCCCTTCAATTTTGTGCGCTATGGATCCTCATGTTGATTACCCACTAGTCCGAACCCTGACCCTTCTAAGGTATACAGCAAACAGCGTAACTCTCTGGTGCACGAATGCCGTGTTAAGAAAACTTCGGTCTGAACGGTTCTCTCAGCGCACAACAATAAGTTTTGTATGCGGTGCTCTTTACCTTCATGTGCCTGAGCTTCTCCTAGACTTTTGATAAATGCTTTCTAGGCTACGGGTGAACTATTCGCAAAAAGCATGCAGGAACAGCGCGTTGCAAAACGGCTGATAAGAACTTGGTCTCTGCGCCACTTTCAAAGGTGATTTGGAAAACGTGGCATAGCACAGTCGGTACTAATGATCTTCTCTGTGGCCTGATTTTCGCGCTTGCTTGCAACTGCGGATTACGGTGCGTGCCAACGTTTCTACAAACTCTGCGATCACAGCGGCAATGGCTTCCACAATATGATGTTCTGCGTTGCACGTGCAGATGCAATTGCTGTGGTGCTATTAGAAGTTCAATTAGCATGCTTGTTGTCGACGAGTTTTTCAAGAATTGGCCTTTAGGCATCCCGATGAACACAGGTTCGAATCTAATGGGTGCCGCGATGTCTTGAAATCTCTATTCATCCTCCCTTACTCGAGCGTACTGCTCACATACGTATATGGAGTGGAAAACTATGGCCCAACAAGAGGGCGAGGAACGCACCGAGAGTAGACAACATAGACTTTTACGCATTGTTCATTATTTTGCCGTGTCCCTCGACTTCAAGTCGCGCTACAGCTTGTTCGAAATGTCCACCCCAACGAGCCCAGCAGCCCGTGCTAAAGGTTCCAGAGCGCTGGTAAAACGCAGAATGCGCAAAGGCATATCGAGTGATGACAACGCATGCGGCAGAGATTAAACTGTGACTGAAGTGAAGTTGGGGACTAGTAATGGCTGAAAGCTTCACTGCACTGCCACACTACTAATCGGAAGCCTAGCACCGCATGTGCCGTCGCTACCAATGGTCACTCGGTCACTCGAGGATCGATGATCCGTCCGAGAGGGAGCTTGGCCAAAGACCCTTTTCCAAGAATTTCCTCGCAGATTAGCCAAGCATAAAGCCAGGAGAAATCTTGTTCCTACTGGAATATTAGGGGGTGTCCGGCGACACTATATTGTAGATACGTGTTTAAGGAGGACTACGGTGGCTGAGCAGAAGCGGTGCTTTTACATATGCCTCTTCCAGAACTTGGTTACGCAGTGCCTGAATGAGTGCTAAGTTTTAGACTGAGTCAAATGCTTTCTCGCAATCTATGAACACTGTACAGGGTGTTTGACCTAAGACTTTAAGCAATTTTTAAAAAAAATAGGCTTTTGAGTTAGGAGAGCGCATTTTCAGTGGCGTAGTTCGTCAGAATGGTGCTAAGATCTGTTAACTAGCAGGACTGTTAATTAATATTGAATAGTTAACTTTTTACTATTTCTGATATTCTCCTTAATTATTTATATGCGTGTAGCCCACAGTATCAGGTTTTAGAATTTCAATAACGCCGTTACCCACGGCGCTTTGGCCCAACAAAGTTTGGCTACTTGAACGAGTTACGTGCACTGGAGAAGTTGCTTTGCCTGCAAGCTTCTCGAAAGCGCATTTATTTGGCGCGACGTAGCCATAATTTGTTGGGCCACAGGGAGAGAAACCACGTTTTTTAAATTCTAAAAACTGATATTGGTATTACTTGCGGTGGGCTATATTCCTATCAATAATTAAGCAACCTAACACTATTAGTTAAAACGCTAACTATGCAATAATTAATTAACAATCCCGCTAGACAATATATCTTAGATGCGTTCTGAAGTAGTAGACTACTGGCAATGCTATGCCTAAAGAGCGGTCTCAGAACCATAACAAAACCTATTTTTAAAAATTGCGTATAGTCCTAGGTGACACACCCTGTATATAAGTAAATGAAGACAGAAAATTATATTGAGCGGCCGAGGTGGGGGTGGCCCATAGGTTGCTGGTCTCACAGAAGGTACACGTTCAGAAGACGAGACTCATGCAGGGACAGCGATAACTGCTGCAAGCCATTTCTGCTCGACCTCACAAACGTCTGTACCAAACCTCGGAGGCGAACGGCCAGTAAGAATTCACGAAGACTGGGCGCTTACACGTGTATGAAATGAAACAACTACATTGCTTTCCAAAATTTAAACTTTTCCTGAGTATTGAAACTGCTAGCCAAACCAGGCTAAGCTAATGTTGAATGTTTTGTTTTAACTGAGTCTGAGGAGCCCATTTATTTTTTATAATTATGGGATTCCTGCTCTACTGCGCAAAATGTTATTCACCAATCGTCGCTCTTTAATTATGTAGAGTGGCGAACCTGCGCAAGTAAAAAAAAACAACGTGCTATGAAGAGTGCTTGAGCAGATCTCACTTCGTGGGAACTGCTATTAAAAATGCCCATGCGATTATTTCATAAGAACAGACATTTCTAAGTCCGTCCACTCCATCTAGCCCTTTTAATAAGATTGTGGTGTTTACATAGGACGTCGGAGCGAAACATTCAGAGCGGTAAACAATTTTACGTGTGTGCCAAAAACAAAAAAAAAAAACTGGATGGGACACTTAAGCTCCTCCATAAAATATGACGTGGCAGTGTTAATGGGTTAATGCCCATATATGCGGGACTGGTCATTCTCTGCATTACATTCATGCATCCCTGGGACTCCTCATACCACTCCAGGCGCAGTGACGCAGCGGTCAATTAATGCGCCACTGCCCTGCATGCGACGGTAGGTATTCCTGCCTCCGGCGGGGCTTGTGAGACCCAGGTTGTTCTTCGTGAGCAACTTCTCACAAGCAATCATTAATTTAACTGCCACCTGCCACGGTGGGCAGTTTGCTCACTCTCCGGTGGTCACGTGACCTAGGTGGCCCGCGCAGTCTGTTTGTCCCTTCTTGTTCTTGTCTCCGTCCTGTAGTGCTGTTGCATAATAACGAAGGAAGACCAGCTAGCCCAAACCACCGTTCTTCCACCTAGATTGCCGGAGCGACCGGTTCCTCCGGCCGCTACGGCTGCGAGGCTTCAAATGGTCGCCAACGCCGATGTCGACGCCGCCGACGCCGCACAACATTCCGACACGGCGATACGAACGCTCTCGCATTAAAAATGGCACGGAGAAATCAAATATCTGTTAGAGCTGCTTACAGTGCCAACCTTGTGCCTACTATGTTCCAACTTCGCGCACCCAATTACAGTGTCATGCATTTCTTACGCGCGCTCCATTCGGGAGTCTTCAGAACACTTTTGGTGCACTTTTTCTATGCTGTCAGCACCGATAGGCGAGAGAGCATACTTCGTGGTACGTCAGGTTGCAGTGTGGCCACACGCCTCACGGTTAATTTTACATCTATCGCTTTCTGTCATACCCGCCGTTAAATATACAAAAAACCTGGTCTGTTATCGAAACCCTGTGTTGAGCAAAAGGAAGCCGGGAAATAATCTGGAAGAACTATATACAGTCTCTATAGTCTTGAAAGGCTCTATAACAAAGGAAGGAGCACCACATTCTTGCTGAGAAAATTTAGTGGCCTTGAGCAGGAATTCCGCACACGACAGCTTTACCACTTCCAATATATATTTTTTTAATTTGTTCCCCAGAAGGTGCTATTGATTAACGTGCCGGTACAACGTATCTGCAGTGGCTATCCTCCGCAGTAGAGTGTGTAAAGGCACCCGCATATCCGCTATCTGCCCCCCCCCCCCCCCTTCCCTCACCTTCACGTTTACTCACGGGGCCTGGAGTACAAACTATGCCTCTCTCAGTTGCTGGCAAAGCTCCCAAAAACAGCGTATTGCGCACAGTCTTCAAGCCGAGACACTGGGCACCAACCAATGCAGCCATAACTTTACCTATCCCTCCATATGCCAACACCGGCGCCGACCCCATTCACCGCGGCAGCTATGACTCTGAACAGAAACTCTTCCGGAGCCAAATTAACGATGATACGGCAATATATTCATCCGAGTAGACCTGCTATGCGCCGCAAGATAAATTAAGAACTCTCATATGAAGTGGTTGCGAAGCAGGAAGACGAATTTCAAGGGTTGAGTGTTCGCGATTCCCTGCTCGCCCAGCTTTCCCAATCCACCTTTTCTCGGATAGGCATCCCAAAGTTAAAGAGGTTGCCGTCCCCCAACTCTATTATGACCAATATTTCCCGCGTCTGATCTCAACACGATGCGTCACAGGCTTAAGCTAAAACCAGTGGCCCCAAGCCCATCACTCAGTGAGCGAAACCGGTAGCAGTATATCTTGCACGCAGCGTGCACATGCAGCCGGGCCAAAGAAAAAAAGAAAAAAGCGAGATATACAAACGGACGGAGCATATTGCAAGCGGAATTTCGCACATACCATTGTCTACAATTCCCTGAGCATATGTCAGCTCAAAAAACAAAAACAAAACATGCGCCAGCTCGTGCCAAGTGCGCCCGACCTGCTTCCTGTACGCCACCGCGCGTCAGCCCATTCGGAAAACCGACACGTGTGCTTGATACAAACACGCAAAGGATGAAGGCCCCCGAAGAAGCAGGCAAAGGGAGACGCAAGGAACAAAGCAGGTCGAAACGGAGAGGACAGGAAGGGGCGGGGGTGACGAGAAAGAAAGCACGGCGACCTGAAAAGTGGCACAATCCCGAAGACGACGACTGCCTTTAGCGTTTCGCGCGATGCTCTTCGGGGCCCTCCTTTTCGCGTCGTTTCGGGAGATGGGCGCCTTTTCGCGGCAGCAACGATTTTGCAGCTAACGCAAGACGAGCAACGAAAGCGACAATACTAAAAACCACGGAGGCGTGTGTGTCGGCGCTGCAGCCGGGAGGAAGAAATAAAGGGGCCCGTTAGTGCGTCTCCCATCCTTGCCGTTTTCCTTTTTTGCTGTTGCTGTTGTCGTCGTCGTTCTCTTTTCCAGCACTCGCTTCTACATCCAAATGATGTACTTTTTCCCGTGGAAAGCAACAATCAAAACTGGGAGCGCCGCACGAGGGAGGAAGGGACAAAGCGCGCTCTTCGCCTATCCTCGCTCGCTTCCGCGCGCGCACGCGAGAAGTTGCGTGCAGTCTCAGGAGTCGCGAGGCAACAGCGACGTCGCATGAGTGCTTGCGGGAGAGGCGGAGTGATTCCGAGCTGTTGCCCGTTAAGAACTCGCTTGTGTAGCAACGTTACGGAAGGGAATCGACAGTCAGAGAATGAAATCAGGAATGAAAATCGGAAGTGGAACGAGGACGAAGACATTGCAACAATGATCGGTGAGATGCAAAAGTGGTTTGAAAGGAGCGGAATGCAAATAAAAATCCTGCTCGAATTAACGAGAAATGAGAATAGGAACTCTGCACGAAAGATGGAATAATGCGAGGAAATGACGAACAATGGAAACTGAATGCAGGAACAAAGTGAATTAATCGCACGAAACGTACGTCGCTATCTCAATAGAGCTGTTTCAGAAAGAGAGAGAGAAAGCGAGGAACATCCAGAAAAGAGAATTAGGCGAGGGAGGCGACAGGCAGAATTAGATCCGCGTTGGTTACCATGCTCTGGAGGTCGCCAGGGCATGGTAAGGGAAGGAGGAATAACGAGAGGAGGTGCGAGGAAGGAACAAAGCGTGAATGACGGACGCGAGAACCGTGTGGAACTGACACGACTTGTCTGTCCCATGTGGAGCCACGAGGCCTGATCGCGGCAAGTAAGAGCGCAAGGCTGCTTATAGCTCAAGACACTCACTGCTGGCATGCCCATAGCATCGCACAAGCACTGACAATTGAAATGAACGGAAAGCACCAATGGCACCTTTCTCATCGTTGCTTTCTTTTCATCCTCAACTGCATGAAGCCAAAACAAAATTTTGGGCACACTAACATGCAAAAAATTTGAGATCTCTCTCCACTTATAATACCGCTGGTTTCTCGGCACAATACTACAAGCAACGGGAGCACTGGAATTTTTGTTCGTCTAAATTCCTCCTAGTGCCAAGATATGTTACCTTAGTAGGTGTTGGATAAGTTGATTTTGAACCTAGCAATGATAGCACCGGATTTGTTGGTCAAACCCAGCAGTTGAGCGAAGTGACACCCTGACTCAACTGTGGGCTCTTCCCTTGTAAGACGCCGCTGCTTTTGCGCAAAAAAGACTGGGCAGACACAAGAGACAAGCATGGCTTGTCAAGGTGCGGTTAACTGCTGCCAGCATACACGCCTGAGCACCCACTCTGGCTCGCGCACAGTGGACATCCACGCTGTGCCATGCCGCAATCCACGAGGCATCGGAACTATTATCTACTCTGTCGTTGCGATTGAATTCACGAATAGTTATTTTGACGGGCAGCAATAGTTACTTCTCCGTCGACTTGCCGACGAAAACGGTGGTGACATTAGTCTAGCGTCCGAATCTGCCACTGGTACAACTGGCAGATGACTCTGCGAATGTCGTTATTCCTCAGCACGCTCTGTACCCTCCCTCTCAAATACGCCTTACAACCTACAGTTGCCAAGAAATCGAAACCGTCTTTGCTATCCATGCCCGTGGATTGTTGGGCGAAAAATATAGCCCGGTCTACTTTGGGAACGCTCCGTTGCGTAACTTACGAGCTGGGTTGCTTTTTAGTGTACGCCGTAGGCCCGCGGTTACACTCGCACATATCTCCGATGTGTTCATATGTTAAGGGGGAAAGTACATTATAGCTACGGAGTGACCTCTAATGACCACGATACGATGAAAACGCCGAAAAAAAATTGATATACGATTAGTATAGTCGGTAATGCGAAATTTGGGCGCAGCTCTTCACACGCGACCTGCAACTACTGGCGTGTTACGCTGCTAGCCACCCTACAGGATCTTCCGTGGCAACCCCCTTTCCGGTCGTCCATTCCTCCTGTTGTGTCTTAGGCGGTGCAGGCCGGGCGATATCCATACCCAACCTTGGCTGCACAACACGGAAGCCAGCAGCCACCGAAACCAAGGAACATAGGGATGTATTTCTTTTTAAATTGTAGTTTTTCATCAATAGGAGATTAATAAAAGCAGAAGGAAAGACAGCCACAAGCCGCCGGTCGGATCCAAACCCACGACCTCCGAATTTCGCGTCCGATGCTCTACAAACTGCGCTACGGCTACGGCTGTCCACTCTTCTGCTTTCGGGGGTACTTACGTGCAGTGTAAGCGAACCTTGAGAGTGTTCACCAGCGCCACCCTCGTCCGTAGCGGCGGACGTGGTACATCCTTTATTACCTCGAGTGCTACGTAGGAATGTGATCGAAAGGTAACGGAAGAAGCTGTGCGAGAACCCTCTTATACATGCTACCTATGGCATCAAGGCGCCGGGGCCTCAAATCTGGGAGTCGTCATGTATGCCATAACGAGCACCTCTTTTCGCTTCATTTGTATCCTTGTCTGTACGAAAGCATTTTTCAACGGGAAAAAATCATGAACGCAATTTTTCCATATATTGTAAGACTTTGCTACAACAATCAAGATATCCCCAGATCTCCCGTGAGCAGGCTAGCATTTATTTTTCCTATTCAAGTTTTTGCTGTCGTAAAAAAACGTTCCCCATTGGTTGTCTACTGCAGTCTTTAATACTCGATGCGAGCGATGGAAAAACTTCAAAAGAAAGATTTTGCAACGCCTCGGAAGAATGTATTTTTGCCTTCAATATTTCCTAACAGTAGGTTACAATATTCCAATATTCAAAATTTTTGTCGAAGAATGGTGGTTGTGTATTTTTATTTACTGTCTCCCCGCACTACTTTATGTCACCCCCTGTCAGGTGGCGTGTGATGGCGGCTACGCCGACGACGACGGGCAATCTAGCAACGGGTGCCTAAGAGCTCCGCTCCCAAAAAATATCTTAGGCAGAATTTATTTCTAACGAGGCCACGTTAACTCCTGTAGACTATGCATAACCGAAGGAGGTATCGCAATATTAGGCTCTCCCGTAGATGCTTCTGTTTGTATGGACACGGACAAGCGAATATACCGGCTGTGTGGATAAGGTTTATACGCGTGGCGGGAGACGCGCTGCCACTGAGACCGTTATTCCGAGTCATTTGTGCAGGCGTTCAGCGTTGCCAGCACTGCAGCCAACTGCCAGGCGGCAAGAAGGCAGTGTCGGTCCTTTTCTAGCGGGAAACAAACGCTTGAGAAAAGACGAGGCCCCCAGTGTTCGTCGGCCCATCATTCGTCACACGCGCGGAAGCAGGTCCCACCCTCCTCACGGCAGCGTCCGTGTCCCCGCACCTCATCTGCCGCCCAGCACAAGAGTTCGAAAAGCCGTCCTCAACGAGGCCTTGCATCACAGCACCACACTGCAAAAAAAGAGAGGGCAGTCGAAACGCTGCGTACAACTTTATTTTTCATCATTTACGCTGATTTTAACCAGTGATCGCAGTCATCAGCTAGTCCCCTCATTAAGCAAGCAGACCGCGCCCCCCCTTCCCCAGCGTCCTTTCTGGGCGGAATAAGATTCTGTGGTTGCTGTTTTCAAGCCTGTGCCTGCCGTACAAGTCTAAAATATTTCGACGTAGCCTCCTCCCCACCAAAAAAAGAATAGATGCGTTCTAGCGACGCGTACTGAAAGAAAATTCAACAGTAGAAATGTCATTTATCAACGGCATAAAGTTATGAAAGAACTTGCCTCTGTTTGTAATGATTACGCTAATTACGATTATATGATTTTACTGCGAGTAGTCCGCTTTGCAGTCGCTAGGTTCGGACATATGTTAGAGAGGGCTTTAAAAAGAAAGAAAATAAAAGTGCCCTGCCCTCAGCTAGGTCCGGACAGCGGGCACCGCTCGACAGCTTACCAGTGGAATTGTTGCAACGTTGTTGTTTTTTTTTTGCACCGTTTAAGCGAGTTTACGTCAGCGCAGATCGGTGTTTGAACGCGACTATAGCGTTGCAGGACCCTTCGGAGCGATGTGTTTCACGTAAGCTCTAGAAAAAACCAAAAAAAAAACCAGGAAACCAACTGCGCAATAACACATTGGGCGGTCTCTGTGCTTAGGCTGCCATCGTAGCAGCCGCTTTTAGTATGACTCCCTGGCTATTACTTTATTTCCGTTGGCCGCGGATCAGGCGCTCGAGCCAAATGCAGCAGTTTCTCCTGTCAGCGTCCATATTTTTCACTTTGTGTTTTTTATAAACACACTCCTGCCGCTACCACCATAGCGTTCACTGACGTCCCCTCATCCCGTCCCAGTAAACCGCAGCAGCGTTTACGAGCAATCAGAAGTTAAAGGGTTTCATGTTCATAAACAATGCCACCACAAATTCATAGCGTGTGACGGAGATTAAAGCTGCATTAATTTGTTTAAGTATCTTTTTCTCCCAGTGGCATTCCGTGCAGATTGTCTCTTGAAAATGTACGAGCGTTTTCTGTTTATATGCGTATGTGGGGCATGCACGTGGTTTACCTGACCTTCGCAGAGAAACGTTAAACATCCCCTGATAACAACTACATCAAATTACGGCTCTTAATAAAATTTGATTCTCTTGCTCATTCTCCATATGGTGATGTTTGTCCGGCAGTGAAAGACGCATTGGTGGCTGGGAAAAATGAATTAAAAAATTTTCCCGCCACTCGAACCAAACATGTGACGGATACACCGTAATGGACTCCATGGTTGAAGTGGATAGCGGTGTAGCATAGCCTCTAGGATCCGCAGTTTAAAATCGATGACGACGCACGCAGTTTGCTTACGAAATCCGCCAAGTGATGGCGACACATGTAGTTCGTTTCTTGACCTTTTATAGCTTATAAAAATCTCGATTTTTTGGCGAGAGTGGCCTCTCTGTGACCATAGTGAGGTACTCTATCGATACAGGCAAATTTCAATTTGGCCCCAGTGTTCCCTTCAGTGCCAACGTTTAAATTTCACGCAGGTTATTTCTACTCTTCGCCTTTTGCCTGAAGGCACGTAGAGAAGTCCGCTCGGTGATATATACAGCCTCTCATTAAAACGTTATTTTATAGTAATTAGTTTCGTTTATTCACGTCAGTTACTCCGTAAAAGCAGAAACTTAATCACTTCTCAAATTGAAATATAAGATGCTTGTTCAAAAGGCGAGACCATGTCGCATGCTATCTGTAATTGTAGAGAAAGAGCATAAGCTGAGCCTTTCGCTATAGCAAACGGTCATTCTTACTTACTGCATAAACCTCTTTAATAGATGATTAGAGCACGGCACTTGCGTTCTGAACAACCGATGCAGCGGTAGTGGCCAGTTTTATTAGTTGAAAGTTAGAAAAGAAACAACGCTGCTGAATCCGTCAGCCAAAAATCGAAATATGTTTGCGCTATGGGGACATTGACGTTACCAACAGAAAAAGTAGAGCCTAGGGCTTACCTGGCTGAAGCGGAGGGTAATAATTCTGCAGCTATACCTTTGGAAAAGCGGGTAGGCTTTAATGGCACTTTTTCTCACAACTTGCTGTTGTTCTCTTTTACTATTTCTGCGTCTCCAAGTAATCAAGTTTTCATGGCGTGAAACGAAGAAGAAAGACCCAGCGTACCTATCTTATGCCTTCGGTTATGCTTTATAAATTGTGCTGTCTTTATCGATAAGAGGAGTATGCGGGATAAGTACGGCGTTTTCTGCAGCCCTCCTCCAAGACGAAGGTCGTCGGTGTGCAGAAGCTTTTATAAACGCCCGTCATTCCGTCCTTTCGACAGCGACTACTCATCAGTGGAGCGGAACGGAAAGCTCCACGTGAGAGGGTCCTACACCCATGCGCACCGTCTTTTTTTTTTTGCGAATCCATCATTCTTTTTCTGCCCATTTTTTTTTTTAGGCGATTCAAAGCACCCCCCTTCTAAACACGACCCACCAAGATGCCTCGCTCTCAGTGAGACCACGACATCCCGCCTTCGCACCAAGATCTGTCCTCTCCACATGCGCCGCGACTCTGGCTCCATTCGATCGGGGGCGCCGCTTTCTTCCGAGAGCGCCTTTCCCAGCCAGCGTGGTGCGGCTCTGTTGTTCCGGGGGCAAGGCAGCAGCAGCAGCATCCTCCCTCGTTTATTTGCCCCCTCAACCTCCGGGGTTTTCCTTCTTCGGCTCATCGCATTCTTCCAGTGCCGCTGCGCCCTCTCACTTTCTCCCTTGCTGCCAGCGTCGTCGAGAGCCTGCAGCGGTGGTGATTTGGAACCGGCGCCACCGCTGCCGGAGGCTTTCGGATGCCGGCTCATTTGGGCGGTTTCGCTCGCGCACCACTAGGACTGAATGCAAAAGCGCGGCCCCAAACCCGATTTCTCGCCGGGGCTGCAGCCGGGGGTGAAGGGGAGGGGGGAACCCCCTCGAAACTCTCCGGAGGAGAGGGAGGAGCGCCCATTTCGCCCCGTCGTGCTGCTGAGTGAACGGCTCGGTTCGCTGTCCAGGCCTGCTTCAGCGCTGGCCCGTTTCTTCGCCGCTCGTAGGAGAAGGATGCGCCGCTCCCATCGTTCTTTCTTCCTTTCCTTTCATCTCTCATTTCGTTGGCTACGAGAATGGTTCGCATATCGCCGACCGATCTCTCCTCTCTTGTTGTATTAAAAGCCGTTCGTTGTTGATGCGGCACCAAACGCGGAACCCTCGTTGTTGCTATTTTCGTCTCATTTCTTCAACTCGCAATATACTGTGCCAGTGTGAAAGCGCTTCTCGGCGAAAAAAAAAAAAAGGAAACGCCCGGACGTTGTGAGAAATGCACTTTCTCATGCCGCCGGGTAGAGCTCGTGCGCGGTTTGCGCGCCATTTGCGTGATGCCAGTATCTGAGCCATAAATGGATTCCGTAACTAGGGTGCCGTTTTTCTAAGAATAAAGCGTCTGGCACGAAGTTTCTCTCTCGTGCTCGGTTCTGTCCTTCGAAAGAAAGGGAATATTTATAACAATCTTGTTATAAACATCACTCAACCGTTCCGGTTTAAGTTCTTTGCTTTTTCAGGAGCGCGTTTTCATTTCTCGAAACTCAACGAATAATCTGTTCACTCATTTAAGTGCTAAAATCTCTCACTCACTCGCTCATTCGGTTGGTTAGCGCTCCGCAGCTTTCGATCCGAGGAACTGCGATTTTTCATTGTGAGAAGAAGGAAGTTTTTCTATAGTCTTTGGATACAATGCATCCAGAATCGCGAAGCATGCGAAAAAGTAGAGCCAGAGAAAGAAAGCGAGGCGACGGCTGTCTTCTTCTTTGCATAACTTTTCTTTCTGTCAAGATTTAGGGCTGTTCTCCTGTGAATTGCTTTCTCTCCAGTGCGATCTGTTTCGACAACGCGTCTCTTTCCAGAGTCCCAGACACAAGCACAGCGGGCCAAGCGGGCCATGCATCTTCTCCGGGTCTTCGTCGTCTTGTTTTTCCTTATTTTTTACCGAGGCCTTCCTTCTCTGCTTGTGTCTTTTTTTTTTCCTGAACACCTTGCCTTTTGCTTTACCTCTTTCTCGCCAAGTTCTTCGCTTTCTCTTCCTGCTCTGCCATTTTAGTGTTTTTGCTTCTCCCCTTCTTCAACTCAATCCTTTCCTTCTGATTGTTCCCCCTTCTTCGGGGCGTGAGTATGGCCCGCATTGCGGGATTGGCCAAATATTACGGTGTCGTTTCTTAGGAAGAAAATGTGTGTTACCCAAAGCAAGAGAGGCTGAAAGCATGACATGCTTTTGCAACATTGCCCTGTAGCCCACTAATCCTCAGCGCGTCACTTACGGGACAGCTGTAAAAGTGTCAATTACTGTCATTTATGCTTGAAAAAGTGTTCTGTGCCCACGTTACTGAAGAAACGGCCCTTTACAACTTATCTGTGAAAGTGCCAGCCGCCACATGTGCGAGAGGATTGCTAAAAGATAGCTGAGTGCAAAATCGTAACCCTAACGGCAGAACCACGCAGTATTTCTTTGGTCGAACTGCTGGATTTGCAGGCAGTGGAAGAGTTTCGCATTTTGCTGTTGATTTATTTTGTAAACCCAAATGTTTCATCGCAGTATTACTGTTATGAACATTAGATTTAGAAAAGAAATAATAACATTTTCTCCGTACGCCTGCCAGTTTCTTACACAATTCTGCAATGCAACGGCTACTAATGACGAAATTCTTCTGATTGACGCTTTTTATGCGACTTTTTTATTTTAGCAATTATGGGGCGGACCTGTCGTTCAACTATGTCACAGGTGTCGTTCTGTAACCCTCTGAATCATTTCCTAATTCAGTAACAAACAATTGGCTGCACGCTGCAATTCGAGCTGAAAGCTTACGTCATACAGTTTACACTACGAGAAAATAACGAATGGACCTCGTCACCTGCCTAAAATAGTCGTCACGAGAATCGAAGGTATATAGCCTCTCTCATTATGGAGGCTAAAGCCTAATTTCAACGCTATAGAACGTAGCGAAGTGAAAGCTACAGCTAGTGTGACCAAATCAAGAGCTGAATCCTTAAAGCTGCTCGCCAGTCATTAGGCGCCGCGACGATCGGTGACGTCGCGGACGCCAACTACGTACGGTCGCCAATTATTATTACACTCGGGATGCTTCGAGACTTAAACCCACGATTTGCTGGTGGCGGCTGTAGGTTGAATTTCAGCCCCAAGGAGTCGGGAGACATTGTAGAAACCTTAGCGTTTGTACTGAGTGTTTTTGCTACAGCAAGCAGTCTCAACACTGACAAGAAACTGTTACCCAAAGCTTAGAATGCGCGTTATCGAATGGGAGAAAATTCTTTTTTTTTTTGTCCTAGGAATCTATTACCAGTGCACACATTTCTTCTGGTGCATTTACCACGAGAACGTGAGTCATTGTGGAATCTGATGAAAATATAGTCTTTTTTCGAAGGTATCATTTGAACCGAACCCAGAACTTCGCTGTTTGCGCTTGATCACGCTGCAACACTTACTAAAATGAGATGTGGCAACTATCGCGCAAGAAGATTTTTAGCCTTGCACTGGAATGTCACGACTCATCTCCAACCTCCGTTTTGTTCGTGTGTCCATGACTGCATGCATGCCAAAGAGATGAGTTCTTTCGCGTGGATTTAGCCTTGTATAAGGCTGGCACTTGTTCTGCCGGTACGCCCACGTTGACAACCATTAGCCTAATATTAGAACTGGTCAGTAAGCCCTATTACCGCCAAGTTATTTACAGGAAAAATGTACAAAATTTGGCAGTTCATCTAATTCGACTGGTATTTTTCACAAGTCGCTCTGTTTCTAAAAATGTATCATTTGATTGGTTCCTGATTGCTATTAAAGCAAAAAATATGAAAAGAAAAAGCCGTTTTCTGACAAGCTTGCCTTCTTTACGCGCGAAAGTTATGAAATCACAGGCTCCGAAACGCGCAGTATTCACTTCACCAGACACAACGTAACAAAACATTAGAACCCTAAACACTGCTCCGCACTTGCGAAAACAAGGTCGTCGCGCACTAGCAAGTCGTCGTCGTCGTCAGTGTGGTGGTTATAGGAGATGATTTCAGATTAAACAACTGCGTCAGCCTCACTCTCAGAGACATATTCCTTATCTGCCTCATCGCCACTGTACGAAGTATAGGGTTCCAAAAAATATCGCCGCCACTGGCATTACGCAAGCGTCGTGTCATTTTTGAATCATCGGTGACAGGCTAGATGTGCTTCAAAGCACAAAAGACAATTTTTTCAGCGACTTCTTTTGACCTTTATGTTAAGAAAAGAAACTGATGTACGAGCCTATGCTTTGTCTTTGGCACTGAAACCAAGACAGAGTCGGTCTCGGCGAGTCTAATTCGTCGTTGGCGATATTGGCACAGCGTACCGTGACGAGCACATCTCGGGTTTTGGGGTGAAAGGGTTAAACGAGCGTACCGCTGGCATGAAAAGAAGGGTAAGGAAATCTCAACTCTTCCTGGAACATAACTCCTGATGCAACTCGTGCGCGACGGCTTCGACGGTGCAAGGCGCTTTTCTGAACTGCTCTTACCGTATTTTTCTTTAGCTTTGAGGGTGAATTTCCACGAACATTCTGCTCTGTGCCGCAGTCCAATGCCCAGCTCTAGGTCTTGAACATACCAGTGCTATAAGCGGCTTTCTATGTTGTTATGAGCAAACCTCTATAAGCGGTTTGCTCATAACAACTGGACTGACACTTGTGGTGAAGTCCGGTGTCGCCATCTACCGTAGTACATGCTTCATGACAGAATTTTCCTACTCAGTTATGATTATTGCAGGATTTTCGAGTTGCGCACGTGCCCGGTGCCACCTGATATAAGCCGATAAACAACATGTCCGCAAGAGCTATCGATTTTGTGGTAACGTTCATATGCATGTCGAACGCAGAAGAGATGGCTCCACTTGAGAGAAGACCCTGACCACTGAAGCGCATCAACAGAAGACATATGATGAAATGCCCATATCCCGAAGAGAGTCCTCTTGAAGGGAGAGTACAGGCCAGGCAACGAACGAAAATTTCGATCCCTGAGACTCTCAACAAAGTAGATGGCATTCAAAAGCTTCTTACGGTTGGTGATCGCACAAGGGGCGGGCCACTGCTCATATCATTTGCCATTTTAATAAAAGTCCTCTCAGGGCCGCCTTTTTCAGTAGGTAGAAAGCAGTGAGAATGGAATCGTCGACAGCTAAGTTCCAGTTCCAGTTTGTTCCATGAGGCCCCTTTAGTGGCTATATGTAATGAAGCAACCCGCTTAAAGTTTGACGATCACTGCGAAAAAAGGTTATATTTCGTTACCTTGGCTAAACTAGAGATCGCATTAACTCAGCATACTTTATGCCAACGGAGCTATGGAGCCAAACCTGAAAATGCGGTGGAGCTGAAGGTAATCTACAATCAAAAATGAGGCAAGTAAATTATACGAAGATTTGTGAACTGATATCGCATTTTCAGCTCTTCACGGTACCCAAACTAAACTGCCACAGGTCAGTCCATACCAAGATACGAATAGTAAAACACTACCAAATTGCGTTCGAACTTTCAGCGCATTATGCTAAAACTCGAGACGATTTTTTCGACCTACAGAGTATATTTTTTCTTTACTTCTTTTTCTTCGCTTCAGAAACTCTTTTATTAGTAACCTTCAGTATCTTCGTCATTTCGCACTGACGATGCATAGGCGGTTGAAAAACGTCAGCAGAGCACGAGAATATGCCGAGAGAAAAAGGAGCCACCAAGCGGGCACGAGCTTGAAGAAAAAGAAGGTAGTATTTCAAAAGTCTTCGCACTGTCGCGTGAATGGCAAGACGACAAGCTCGAAAGTGAAGAAGCGTTACCGGAGAATATCATTGGACCCGACAGACAAAAATTACTTAACCAGCAGAGTGAATAACGAGGAGACGACGTATGAGGGGGGAACGAAAAAAGGCCGAGACGAGGAAGAGATTTAAGCAAAGGCGGAGATCGAATAACGTTGAAACGCCTTTTCTGAAATGACGGGAGGGCAAGATAAGGAGCAAATAAAAGCTGTAATACGAGAAGCAGGTTGAAAAGCAGGAATACTTTGCAAGTGAACGCAGAAAAAGAAAGAAAGGATGGCGATAAAAATAACAGCAAAACTGCGCAATAAATCTCCTCACCGCAGCGTCAGAGGAACCCACGCGAGGCCCCGTCCGCGACGAAAAGATGCCCGGACGGACGCCACCGTCCCTGCCAGCGTCGGACACTATTCCCGGCGGAGTACACAGAGCCTTCGGAGACGGCGAGCTGTCAAAGTCTCTCGCAGGGGCGCCCAGTCTCGTGGCGTCACACTTCTTTTATTCCCGCCAAGACGCGGCGCGTATCGACGGCACGTCACTCTCCGCTGCCAATGTGCCCGTGTCACTTCAGCACTCGGCTCTTGCCGCACGTGCCACGCTTTATGTGCTTTCTTTTGTTATGCTGAAGTACGCATTTAGTCTGCTCAGCTCGGGGCCGCGGTTCGACTTGGGCGAAAACGCAGACAAACGGGGGAGAGAGGAAAGGTGGTAACTGGATAGTGAAAAAAAAAAAGGTAGTGATTAATGAGGCGTGAATCGCGTGAAAGAATAAGGAAAGAAAATTGAGGAAAGGCATGTAACGCAATAGTCAGGTCGGAATTTTCGAGTGCGCTGCACACACACATAGAGTTCACCGACCCTTCAATTCTCTCTTGCACCTTTTTCTCTCCAATGACTTTGCTTATTTCTTTTCCGACGATTTTTGGCCTTAGTGAACTGTCTGGAGCGCAACTCCGTATGCAGTAGAACATTAAACCAGGGCTAATGTTAGGCTATTTACTCAGTGGCGAGATGCGTGAAACAGGCGGTGAGGAGGGAGAATCAGAGTCATATTTGCGGTTATTCCCTTCCCCATTGCTGCAGAACAAAATGCACATATATTCCCCGGCTGTTCCGCTATGCAGATACACTGGCTATATTTCACAGAGAGAGTAGCAAACGATTTTCTCTTCCTTCTTTGACTTTAAAGGCTTATTAATCGCTTCACCCCTGAGATCTGTGGGCATTAATGCGGTAAAGAAAATTGAGCAAGAAAAAATTGGCAGTGGCTTAGCTGTCGTTAAGCCTGGATATACAAGCGAAAAGGTACAGTTACGCTTGGTTTGAGGTCATGGATGTCGCAGTTCGCGCGCAATGCACTGGGAGCACCACGGTAACGGTGGAGGCGTTCGGCCGTCCACACACTGCCTGTACGGAGGCGGAGGAGGAGAGGCCCGTGTAGTGAATACGGTACTGTCTTTGAAGGTTGCTTTAGAGACATGTCCTGTGGTGTCCATTCCTCTCGGGTGTACACCGAGATATGAGAGACAGGCATTTACTTTCCTTACAACCAATTTTCTTTTAATTTTCCTTCCCTTACGGCGCAGTATGGTTGTCCACCGAGATACGAGAGTTTCCTGGCGAACTGTTTGTGTTTTATTCATTTTTTTATTCCTGATAATCTATTTCTTTCATTTCTTTTCTTATTCTCGTTTCTGCGCTTATTTTTATTCTTTTTTTATTACGCAGTCGGCGGCCTCCTGCGCTGCGCGTGACGTCGCTCGGTTTCGCGCATGCGCAGAAGTGGCAAATCTGGCCTCCGGTTCACGGGAAGCGCGGTGCTGACGAGCCTAGTGAAGCTTTTCGCTTCAGAAACGCAGAAAACTCAATATGTGTGTGTCGGTTGCCACGATAATAATCAGAATCCACCCTCACGAGCTCGCATTACATGGTATTTAAGAACCAAGCAGTTTTTGGAGTCTTGGAGGCTCCTGAAGCAGGATGGTGAAATTGCTTGTTGAAGCCTGCTTTGGTTTCGTTAAGACCTGCAGAGCGTCATTCGTGGTTTCAATTTCGGCATGAGCATTCCGTCACTTTGACCGAGATCGTGCATGGCCTGCCTAGTGACCGGTCGTCCGTGGAGGGTCGAGTACGTGGCAAGTCTCGTAGGCGACCCGTTGTCTCGTAGTTCTTTCGTGGACTCTTGACCGGCGTCTGGATTCCGCTATGGATGCGCAACTTTGCCGTTCGGCTGCTGATCCAGAGGTCGCGGGTTCCATACCGGTGGCGGCAGCCGTATTTCAATGGCAGCGAAATTTAAAAAAAAAAACGCCCGTATGCTGTGCGAAGTCAGCGTGCGTTGAAGAACCCAAGATGGTCTAATAAATTAATCTGGAGACCTTAACTACGGCGTTACTCAAGGCCCTTGTGTGGCAACGGGGCGTTAAACTCCCCGATTTACAATTTTTTTTTTACCAGTGTTTGTCAAGAACCCTTTGCGCGAGCGCCTCACATAAACTTCCGGCATAAATTTGCTACCGGAACTGTGTGGAAATCCTTTGCGGCTCGTCTGCTTTCGTTTTTGTACCCGCGGCTGGGGCACTGGTTCTCTTTACTCTTCCTCTCCAATCTTAGAGGAGCCCGTGGTGAGTTCGCCCTTCCTAGCTTTCTCGCGGACTCGCCGAGACCATATAAAGCAATGCTCGGCTGGCCGTCGCTCGTTCACAGGGTCTAATGTGCTTGATTACGTGACGCATCATCTGTTTCCTGTGCTTTCCCGATGATCGCGCTGCTGCTGTGCCGTGATCGAATAAGGAGATGCCAAACCGATCGCCGGACGTTGAGTCAGCGGGGACTGATGTGGCCTGGTATAATACCGAAACGAGGAATTCTATGACATGCGCAACAATCAATTTGTTGGAACGCATGCCATTTTCTGTCTGTGCAAGTACTTTGATATGCCGAGCGAGCCAAGTTGTAGCGCGCAGGTCGCGGTTAAGAAAAAAGTATTGTCCTATTTAAAGATGTTCACGATGATCCTAGAGATTAACGTGATAATTTTCGCCGATGACTCTGCAGTTACGATTGAGGCAAGAATGAACGCTTCTAGATTGCGGTGCTTTTTCACTGGACACCTATAATTTATTTTGCAGCTCTTGACCTCTTGTAGCCGAATGTTGCTAATTCGCGACAAACCGTTTGAGAGCTCCTGCATCGAGCTGCAAAAGAAAATTCGTCATCCAGCAATTGTTGCCACATACAGCTCATTTATGGCTGGTGTCGATTTATTGGGTGGACAGTTGACCTAATACAGGATCTCTCTGAAGGCGAAGAAAGGCTACCACCGATTGCTCTTTCGTTTTGGGGGCATGACCGGTACAAACATTTGACGGGGCAAACCGTCGCAAAACAGGCTTGGTCAAGAAAAGTGGCCGACGACCATTTCTACTTCAAAGAGAACTTGAGAAAGAAAAAGATTGGACGAGCAACCGCCACACCTAATATTTAAATTCGGCAGGACAACATGCACTGCAAGCGAGAAACGGCAACGCTGCAAGATGCCAAGATGAAAAGGTTAGCCAGTGTTCGTTCGTGAAAAACGCAGATTTCACGTTTGCCATAATAAAAACTCGTACAGTTAAAAGGTAGCATTATAGTAACTGAAAGCTACTCAATAAATGTATTTTTTGGCACTTGATGCCTGTTGTCACTTCTTCGCGACAGACCTAAAAAATGCACACCACGGCAGGAAATGGTCTGAAAGTTGTTTCGCACGTTCCCAGGATGCAAACAAAGAGGTCTAGGTACGAATAATTTTTCTTCCTCAGATAAAATTTTTTTTTCAGGCTATAAGCAACTAAACTGAATACAAATCTCATACAGAACGAGTATTTCATGGAGAGATTACCCTTTGAAAATAACATACGCACCCGTTTCAGGAAAAAGGGAACCTTGCTGAGCGAGAGAGCGAGATGTTCCCGCTGCTATTCTGCGCACACTTGTACGCCCGGTTGAAGCCGAGGATGGGACAAGAAAGTTGGTGACTTTAATGGTTTGTAGAAGAAAGCTACACTCAGAGAAAGCTGCAACCGGATGCTCCTTATGACTTGCAGCGATTATTACCGAGTGATACATGAGTACTTAAACGCAAAGCGCAGAACGTGTCTAGAAGCAATGGAAAACAAACCGAAATAGTGATGCTGCACGAAGCGTATTGATTGGCCCCACCGCGGTGGCTAAACGGTTAGCGTCTTCGGCTGCGGAGCCCTTGAGGATGCGGGTTCGATCCCAGCTGTGGCTGCGGCGTTTCGATGGAGGCGAAAAGCAAGTCGCCCGTGTACTGTGCGGGGTCACACCACGTTAAAGAACCCTATGTGGTCGAAGTTATCCGGAGCCCTCCACTACGACGTCCCTGATAGTCTCAGTCGCTCTTGGACGTCAAACCCCTTGTACCGTGCCGTATACAATATAAGCATACCGAATCATGTAGTGCGACTTGTGACGTCACGCTTGCCGCCACGAAATTCAGTGGAGTCATATACGAATTTTTGCATGAAGTTGCCATTTTCTAAGATTAAAAAAACTTAGCGTCGGAAAACAAGGGAAATAGTTGCAACGATATTCATTTGCAGCGGCTCAGATATTCTACTCTAATGAAACGAAATGCTCAGGATTTTAAGTTATACCCACTTGAGACCATGCCGCGACATGCGGCGTACCTCGATCAAAAGTAAAAAATGAACTATGGATGTCGGGGCATTTATCGCGTATACTGGAGCCCACGAAGTATTGAAAATGCGCTCTAGTCCCGTGAGTCGAAGAAAAACCGGTGCGAGTCAGATTACAGGAGAAAGACAGAAATCCAGGACGTCGCCCACGCGTCGCATAGTTATTGTGGCGTTGACATCAGATCGACCCTTAGCGGAAAATGTCAATTTTCACAAGTCAGCAATTCAGAAAAGGGTATGGCGCTTTAGTTGCGGCAGTGGAGGAAACAGCCGGTTAGAGATTTTGCCATATCTCAAGGAATTCTGCGTGGAAGATGTGAGTACTACTTGGCCACTTATTTGAGGATGCGATGATGGTCACCGCGATTGCCCAGTATTTATGGAGACAGGACCTGATTACCACAAAGACCGCAAGACCGCGGTTAGCATCTTGAGCAATTTTTATACTATTTCCTCTAAATTATTCTACGTCGTGGAACCATCTAAGACCTCAAACTGGGAAAGCCCAGATGTATAAGACATTGCAACAACAGCGGTAATCGTTTTGCTTTATATCCAAGCTGCCGGAAAGAGAAGATAAGGCCCGCTGTTATATGCGAAGAGGCCCTGTACAAATGCGCACTGAAACGCCAGAACGATGGCCTCTAGCTAGGCCGGTAGGCTTTCACGATCAAAGACGTAACCACGTTCAGACATGGGTGCGTTGGCAATAGCGTAACTGAAGCAGTGTTGGAAAAAAAGATAGACGCCGAAACGTCCAATGCTGTCAAAGCACTCGTGTATGTGCGCTCGTGTGTGCGTGTCAGCTGCTGGGAGCATTACTTAGAATTATGACAGCACTACATGATGCGTAGTGTTCTTAAGTTTGGCTATGTGCACATACACAGCATTCAGTAAAACGCAATGGCACCAGCTAACGAGTGCAGCAGTTAACGAAAAATCAAATACACAGGTGTAGTGCACCAACACGAAATTTAGCGAAAAAAGCCCGCCGTCCAGCTTATGGTGCCTTTCTTTCCCATAATAATCCTGCTACTCGCCACCATAACGCATTTGGTGCAGGTAACGTTCATTGCTTTTCAAGAGTGGTTTTCCTCAGAACGCAAAACGCATTTGACGCAGGCAACGTTCATTGCTTTTCAAAAGTGGTTTTCCTCAGAACGCAAAACGCATTTGACGCAGGCAACGTTCATTGCTTTTCAAAAGTGGTTTTCCTCAGAACGCAAAACGCATTTGACGCAGGCAACGTTCATTGCTTTTCAAGAGTGGTTTTCCTCAGAACGCAAAACGCATTTGACGCAGGCAACGTTCATTGCTTTTCAAAAGTGGTTTTCCTCAGAACGCAAAACGCATTTGACGCAGGCAACGTTCATTGCTTTTCAAAAGTGGTTTTCCTCAGAACGCAAAACGCATTTGACGCAGGCAACGTTCATTGCTTTTCAAAAGTGGTTTTCCTCAGAACGCAAAACGCATTTGACGCAGGTAACGTTCATTGCTTTTCAAGAGTGGTTTTCCTCAGAACGCAAAACGCATTTGACGCAGGCAACGTTCATTGCTTTTCAAGAGTGGTTTTCCTCAGAACGCAAAACGCATTTGACGCAGGCAACGTTCACTGCTTTTCAAAAGTGGTTTTCCTCAGAACGCAAAAATACCTTTCACTCAACGGGACAAAGCACTGTGGTGCACACGCCGAGCGTGGAGCTGCCTTGAATGAGCACTGAAATGCATGTATCGCCTTTAAACTGGTATAGATGCAAGGTTTTGCATGCATGTATATTTTTTCCTTAAAATGCTCCTGCGGGTCTAGTAACAAAATTCCTGAATCAGAAAGCCGAAGCGCAGCGTGACTAATTATTTCTAAGTCGTTTACATTGTAGTTTCCATTACCGTCGGCGCCAGCCCACGTCTTCACTGTGACGCCACAACCAACCAAGTGCAGCAGCGTATGTGGTCGCGAGGGCTCGCAAACCTCTGATATGAGCAGAAGTTTGTCGTCTCGTGTTTCCAGCTCGTGCCAACAACCAACCCCTCTAGATGCTTGTTGGCACAGACTTTATAGTGAGGAGTTGTAAAATAAACAACCAAAATAGGCTTCGAGCCGCTCGTAGTAAGAAATGAATATATCCTAGAGGGGACAAATAATTTTTGGGCCATCCGAAGGTAGAAAATGGGATGAATAGGGAAGAGACTACTTATAGTTACTACAGCCGCGGGAGCGGACCCGGGCAAACTCCCCTTATCTCCCCTGAGACGTAGCAGGGGGGGCTAAGTCATATGGAAAGGGAACTGGGACGCTTGGAGTGGGTTACAGTAATTAGGTACGGATCGAGGAAAGCATAGGATATTGAAATTGTTCCAGATGGGCAGGTTGTAGGAGGAGGCTAAAGAAAGAGGGCACTCCCCCCCCCCCCCCCCCCACACACACACACCACCACCACCACCAATACTAACGTACTACTAACGTAACGCAAGTATTCGAGACCGACAAAGAGGCGGTAGGATTTTTGTTCTCCTCGTACGACACGTCACTCCAGGTTAATTTTCGTGGGAATGGAAATGTCGAGTTTGTTTGTCGGCCAACGTTGACAGGGATAATTAATAACGTCCAACTCAATTCAAGAGACTGAAAAGTACTGAACGGTATCCTTATACGCTTAGGAAAATCATAGCGTATACAGCAGTCTAACCTTGCGTGCTTGTACCACTTTAAAGAAGCAGGCCAGGCAGGCTGTCATAGGTTTTCTTTGCTTTTACTCAAATTAAAACGACTTAGTGGGTAGCGGCTGAAAAAAAACAACCGTGCTCCCACGAGTCCGCGCCTACGAAATCCTCGAATTTGCCCAGCTCAGACGCGAAAGGGCAAGATAGAAACGGTGACGTCATTAACTTTCCCGATCGACCCAGCAATCGCGGCAGCAAAGACAAGTTGGGAGGCACGCCTTCGCTTTCACCTAAGGGCATGCATAAACACATGCGTGCCTGAGGCGAATGTGGCTGCCTTGAACTTTCCGCCTACGAGCTCGCCTCGTGCGGCTTCGATATCCCACGCGCTGGTTTCGATACACCCCTTTTTCTCTCCGCCAGACGCGGTTTTTCCTCCCAGCAGAAACGGCAAAAGCATGTCGCGTTGCGCCTTCTGTAGACACAGCCATTTAATCCAGATTCATCTAACGAAGGACTCGATTAGTCAAAGTAACCGCTCCGAATTAAAGCGCACCGAGTGGACGCTTTTACATTCCCCCCCGCGGCTAAGTGGTGGAGGTGGGAAAGGAAACTAGCTGTTCCGGAACAAAAAAAAAACAAAACAAAACAAAAACTTAAAGGCGAGGTCGAAGCTTCTGTTTGAAGAAAATTAACGGGCACAGGAGGGAAAAAAACTGGGAAAGAGGGGGACGGACGGCTGGGCAAGAAAGAAGGCCAGTCGCAAACTGCTTCAAAGGCTCCGATGCGCTTTCGTTGCGCTGAAGGTACTGGCGGTGTTATTTCGGTGACATGTAGCTACCACAGGATACAGGCCGTGTACAACATTAATGCAGGCTGTTCACTGGTGAACTACTGTCTGCAGATGAAAAGAAGAATTCCGCCGGCGTAGGTGTTGGCAAGCGAAATCGGCGGTCGCTTACCAAACAACTGCCGCTGGCGAACCTTTTGATACGTCAGCTCTTAACGCGTTACAGTGATGGTTCCAGAATACGCTTCAAATGCCGAGACGCATTAGACGTTCGGTGTCATCGGAACATGTTCACCCCACGAAAAGGCAAAATCACGCTCCCGTCCGAAAATGAAACATTAAAAAAATTGACAGACGATTACAGCAGACCGCAATGTGAAATTTGAGCGCAGCTCTTCACATGCCACCTGCTACCGCTGGCGGGTGGCGTGTTACACTGCTAGCCATCCTCCGGGATCTTCCCGTGGCAGCCACCATCCGGTTGTCCACTCCTCCGCTCTCGCCGTGGCAGGAGGCGTTTCGGTTTGGTTTGGTTTATGGTGTTTAACGTCCCAAAGCGACTCAGGCTATGAGAGACGCCGTGGTGGAGGGCTCCGGAAATTTCGACCACCTGGGGTTCTTTAACGTGCACTGACATCGCACAGTACACGGGCCTCTAGAATTTCTCCTCCATCGAAATTCAACCACCGCGGCCGGGATCGAACCCGCGTCTTTCGGGTCAGCAGCCGAGCACCATAACCACTGAGCCACCGCGGTAGGCTGGAGGCGTTTCGCTCTGCTACTACCTGCCAAGGTTGTCAGGCGACATGTTATACGCCGACTACGCCGACAACGACGGCTACGACATGGAATCCACGAACGGGCGCCAAACAGCTGCGATCTAAAATTAACAAATTTTGGCCTGCTCCGCCTACACCTAGGGCCATGTTTTACGAACATTAAATTGTCGATTTCTTCTTTCACTCATTTATTATGGGCAGTTCTAGCCTGTTACGTTTGGTGCCACAGCTGTTGTTCACTTTCTGAGCGTTTACGGATTACGTCAGCCTCCCGCGCCTCGTGCCTTTCCTTGTCTAACTGATATCTCGTTTTACACGTTTACAGTCGTCGCAAATAGCTGTCCAGAACAATGGGATGGATTCGATTTGCTCTTCCTTCTATGAGAAATTTCGCTTAATAGAGACTAAATATCTACAGAGGATGGACGACCACATAACATACACAATGGCGCTAATGGAAGAACATGTGTTAGCGAAAAGTTTGGAAAAGAGGCTTCATGCCACATTAGGAACGAAACCAGACTGCAAATAAAGTAGTATCAAGAGAAAGAAAGCTCAACAGGACTAAAAAGTGCGGCGAGCGTCAAAAAAAAAACTAAATCAACGCGTCATTTAATCGCATCAAGAAGTACAGAAAACAAATTATGGACGCCTTCTGGCTTCACACTGACCAAAAATTGCGGAAAAGGGGAAGAGAGAGTTTAGAAAAGTTAATCACACCAGCTTTTCTTTTTTGACTTTCTAACTCGTGGCGCTAATGGCGTCGCGTCACCAGAACGGGGTTTTCTTCTCATTTTTTTTTGGTTAATCTTCAATCTTGTATGCTAAATTAACCGGAAAAGCAATGCATCCAGCTTCTCCATTTGGGGAAATTGATGGCTGCGCTTCCCTTCCACGCGATGCATAAAGAACTTGACGCTGCGATAGCTTACGCCAGCTAATTAAGTTTAAGCAGAGAAGACTGAACTGAGGTTTGTGCGGTTCTAGGCTCTGTAAATATCACGCTCCAGTGGAACGTAGGGTGAAGGCAAAATATATGAAAAATAAGTATTATTTCCATTAAAAATTTTCATTAAAGCTACAATAAACAGCAAATTTTTTTTATAAAAACGTTCGTAAATATTTCTTAGCAAATGATTACACCAAAGATCAATTGGCTACTTTATTAGGAATAAGTTAAAATTACCAAATTAATGACGTTTCGCTTCTTTCAAACGAGTGCACAAGTTCGCACAAGCGTTGGGTACACGAAAGCATTCGGGTTGCAGAGGACAACGTAGTCGAGAAAAGCGCAGAGTGTATGTTCAGACTAAAAGAGGGTTGTATATGGTGTATCCGATATAACAGCACATCAACTTCGAAACACCCTGGTGAAAACAGCCCAGAAAACACCGATAGGCAGGGAAAAGCAGGGCACTACTATAGTGCCTACGCAATTTTCTGCCTCTTGAAGTTTCTTTTTTTTTCACCCTACTCTTCCGAATGTTCAACAAGCTGTGACTCTTCAAATTTGAATCTCGAACAACGTGCCTCAAAAGCAGCCCGTATTACACATATCTCCTTCGAGATCAGGAAAACACACTAATTCGAAGAGGTGCCACAATATACACTTCGTTTTTTTTTTGTATTTCGGAAGTGCCAATTTGTTTTTTTAATGCCGTAAAATACTTCTTTTCCTGTCTTGCCTACAAAATTGGGTCCGCGGACTCAATACCATGATTGTATGACAATTTTCTTTTTGCTGCGCTGCAAATACCTCAGCCTCTATCAATAACATTCGAAACCGACATGGGCGCTGTGCATATGCCATTGCGACGTGTGAAATTGTTTCCCGCATAATTTTTTTTTCATTTCTCGATTAAAAAACTGTCGGCGTCCCTCGTAGCCTAAGTTGCTTCGGAACGTTAAACCCTAATAAACCAAAAAACTGTCCGGCCTCTATTCCAAAATGACAGCGGTTATTTCGTGTTCTTGTTCTCTGAGAAACATAAAGTATCTGTTTTTTCTTGGAATGAGCCTAATCAACCAAAGCAGGAACTGAGAAAAACGCGAAAATTTGTTACCCTTAGGCATTGTAACGCTGCCCAAAAGATTACATGATATTTTTTTACGTTGCGGCAAGAGCCTCAGATCCACAATTAACGAAAAATTGTGTTCATAGTCTAGGCGATACTTGGATGTAATTATGGGATCTGACTAATTTGATATGAAGCACTGGAGTCGGTTCAATTTTGTTCCGTGCACCTTATTTCTACAGAAGTACTATCGCGCTCAATATGAGTTGCAACGCGCGGTCATCGACCGGGGCTCGTTCCGTGGTGTGCCTCCTCCAAACAGCCGCTCGGAATTCTGGGAGAAACTGCTGTTCCAGGAAACAATAGCAGCCCCGCTCAGGAAAAAGTTTCTCCCAGAATTCCGAGCGACTGTTTGGAGGAGGCACACCACGGAACGAGCCCCGGTCGATGACCGCGCGTTGCAACTCATATTGAGCTCGATAGTACATGCTAGCTTATAATTACAAATAACGTACAGAAAGGGTCGCGATCTGATTTCGTCACCAAAAGCATTACAACACTCGCTAATAGGCGCACTGCCATGCTTCACCTGCTCTACTGATTATTAATGGAGAGCAGGTTTTTTCTCCCGGCTAAATAAGCAGACTTCTTCGCAAAATTCCAAACGCTCTTTTTCATGAGTACGACTGAAAGGAGTAACGAAATAGGCAAGTCCTTCATTACCTTGCCATGACCTGCAAAAGTGCTTCACAACAAGGCTGCTTACGTCTCTCACCTTGAGTTCGTTAAGGCAGTGTGCGTACACACCTCGAACTGCTGCGGTGCTTGCGCAAGCCTATTTCCCCTCTTTGGGACAGATGCGAAATTTGACACAGAAACCTCACAGTGGGGTTGAGTTCATTTGAAATTGAATTTGAAATTGAATTTGAAATTGAATTTGAAAGCCCCTTCCAGTTTTTTTTTTATGTAAAAAAACCTTTGTTTCGACAGTCTTGAAAGGCCAGTTCGAGAGAGCCTTTTTTGTGTGTTTACATTTTCGCAAGCGGCCTATTCTTAATTTTTCGGGGTCCTGGTTTAGTTGGTCATCGCCTGAGAAGTGATCTTTTACAGATCTCCTTATATCCGTCGGAATACATGGGCCTAGTTCCGGTAAAACGAAAAACGTTGACGAAACATGCGTAACAGACCGAGCTATCAGGCGACAACTATCAAGGAGGCTACGATGTTGGCTTAATCACATGGTGTCTGAAGTCCTGACCTATTGGCTGACTGTATTTGGCTCATTGGGACCCACACAGCAGGAGGATCTGGCTCATTTTCGATTTGAAATGACATTTGCGCGCAAGGTTTCGCGGCGTTATTGGGCCCATTCTTGCGTGATCGGTTTTTCAGAATAAAGTTTACTAGATGTGCTTGAAATTGCAATTAATTTGACTTAGTTTAGGTTTCTTGATTTGACTCATTTCGAGAAACAAAAAGCCCTTCAATTATGAAAGGGCCTCAAAAAACGTTCGCTTGTGATACACTCACGTTACACTTGCGTCCCAGTCGAAAAAGAGGAGAGTGCATCCGGTGATCGTCACCATGGTGAAATTCGGTTCTAATGAAAGGCGATCAGGAGTAAAGCTACGCCTCGTAGCAGAATCGCACGCACACACACGCAAAAAATCAGTTTAGCCTTACAGTTTTCTGCATCAAACGATCGACACTGAATCTTATGGCGGCGTTGCATGCAGGCTGCTCCATTAACGGTCGCGTATGACGCAAAAAAGATACAAATGTTTTCGTTAGCTTTTTTTTATCTCTCGTATTGCGTAGTCATTTACAGCTCGAGCACTGCAGCCCAGGTCGCAAACCCGACAGGCTCGTCACGTACCATCAGCGCTTAATAATAAGGCGTTATAACTGCGCACCAAAACGTGTGACCTCACTGCATCTTTTTGTCCTTCGAAGAACGAAAAGAACACGCCCTTTGACTGCAATCCTGTGCGTCGGTTTTATGAGGCAGGGAAAAAAAGAAGAAGCCGGCGCGTATTTCAACGAAGCGCTGAAACAAAACGAAAGAAAAGGCCACCGTCTCTATGTAGGACGCAGAGCGATGCGACACGCACTTACGTCGGTTCCCATACTATGCGCGCAAAGTACACGAGGACGCGATAGTGAGTACCTACGGATGAAAAGAAGCAAATCAACGCAGAGTTAGTTCAGCATATTTTGTGTCATGAGATAGCTTAGTTTCAACGCACTGTGCTCCGTAAAAGCGCGTTCAATTTTTAAAGCGAAAGCTTTACTACTTGCACTTTCAGCCTTTGGCGTGGCGCGGCGGTGCCACCACCACCGGCGCCTAACGCCTGCGCTCTCCGCTCGGAGCGCAACAGGTGGTTTGTGAAGTCACGCCGAAGAGAAGGGCGAACGACTCGCGCCGTCGCAAGCCGCGGCGGTGCCACAACGGCGTGGCCTCCGCGATCGAAGCGCGCTTTTAAGGCGGAAGCCTTTAATGCCTCATCGTTGTAAGCAGGAGCTGTCGACATAAATGTCACGCTTTTTAATTGGTCTAAACGGTCGTGACGTCACAGTGCGCGAATTTCAAACGGGGCCAATTGTACTTTGCCTACTAACCATGCACGAAATTCAGGCTCATCCACTCATTTCGTGCATGGTTAGTAGGCAAAGTACAATTGGCCCCGTTTGAAATTCGCGCACTGTGACGTCACGACCGTTTAGACCGTTTAGCGGTGGGAGACCGTGCTGGCTAGCTCTGACCCCAGAACGCAAGTTTTGGCGGTGGAGTGGGCTGACAAAGTCGTCGAGGGCTATGTACTCTCGACCACTTAACGCGACCTCTTGCCAAGCTCTTCCCGGCGAATATAATGTTTTACAATCAATACTAACCATGCAACCAATTATAGGGATCGTTCAGTGTTGCTCCAAGTAAGTTTGACTGAGTTTAATTAATTCCCTACTTAACCAATTAGTCGAACCTTTCTAGTCAGACCAGATAAATAAATAAAACCCAGTAAGAAATTTGCCGACCTTGCGAATCGAACCCCGGTCTCCGGAGTGCGAGTCGAGCACGCTACCACTCCGCCATGCCAGCTCGATGGTTTGGAATGAACAAAGGTGCGTCTAGTGAATACGGTGTCTTCACCGTATTCTCCCGTTCACTCCCATCTTCCTCCCTCCCCGTTACGGCGAGGTTTAGGTGTCCACCGAGATATGAGAGACAGATACATTTCCTTTCCTCAAAAACCAATTCACCGACGAGCAAGGCGTATTTGTCCGCGTTTCAGATTGACCCAAGTTGTCGTGACGTCACCGCGCGCGAAATTTGACGGGTGTCCACCGAAATATGTGAGACAGTTACTGCGCAACTTCCCTTCCTCAAATACAATTTTCGACTAGTGTCTACTGAGATATGTGAGACAGTTAATGAGTAATTTCCTTTCCTCAAATACAATTTTCATTTTGTTCATTACGGCCCCTCTTTCTTCTTTCACTCACACTTCCTCCCTTCCTGTACGGTGCGGCTCAGGTGTCCACCGAGATGACAGAGAATTACAGACCATTTCCTTTCCTCAAAAAGCGTTGCGTTCGAAGGGCAACGCAGCGCGCCGAACAGGTGGTGGCGTTCTTTGGACTCCGTGGCAGCGCTACAACACGCTGTCGCGTTCCACTCCTAAAGGCGAAGCTTAAGCGTCATTAATTGGCAGTTAATTAATGTACCAACAAAATGTGCAGTGAACAATCGCGTAGCAGAATGGAGCACTCAGGCTTTCGCCTTTCACCACTTCAGCCGCTAAAGTTCCTCGTAATTTTTTTTATTTCCTCTCACATCTCACAGCAGTTACTGCGCAATAAGAACAAAAAAAAAACATGACCCCCCCCCCCCCCCCACCTACTCCTCCCCACCCCCTCCGACATCCCACCCTTTCGCCATCGCCACTTTTCACTGCTGGTCGCTTGGTAACGTGCACGTTGAAGTGAAGCATGCCGGGTAGCACAACCAGAGCAGAGAAAGAAACAACAGAGAAAGGAAACGAGGGAAGAGTCGTCGGTGATTGTTTTCAATGTTTCTTCTGCTATTCAGAAGGGGGTTCGGGAGGTAAAACAGAGGAAAACGCAACTTCAGAACAGAACCAAACAGTTACAGTTATACAAATAAACGAAGAAAGGTCATAGCGAAAACGGCCCAGCCCCTGGCAACAACGTCTTGGTAAATATTAAACAAGGTTGGGGGGGGGGGGGGGGGAAGAGGGGGGGGTGGCTTGGTGTACGGCTTCCCACCGGCACGTTGTTGCCTCTGCAAAACGCCGCACATTCCTTTTCGACGGCAGCCATTTCACGATTCGAGAGTCGAATACCTTTTCTCCCATGGGGTCATTTTTCATTCCCGTCCCCGAGTCGCCCGTCGTTTCCAAACGCGAAGTACGCCTCATTTGTTTTTGCAGTTCCGAGCCGCGCTCACTGCTCCTGCGCGCGTGCTAGCTTTCCGCCGTGTTTGCTTTTCCCTCTCTCGTTAAATGCGCAAACAAAAGATCCAGGGGCAGGGGGGGGGGGGGGGGGGGGGGAGTGCTGATTTGGCGAAATCGAGAAATTCGGAAGTGCGCCTATATTTTACTCGTCGGTGGCAGATAATATTCAGGAATTCTTTTGCGCCGTTCTCGCGCTGAGATAGCGTAAAATGCGAAAACCATGCCCGCCTACACCTTCCGGGGAGAAAGGAATCTGCTGCCTTTCGCGCTGCTGCAAAGCAAAATTTACGCTGGCATGCTTTCCCTGTCTTTGCGCTTGAGCTTTTTTTTTTATTTTGCTTGAGAAGCCTTTTTCGCACTTCACGAGGAAAGCAAGCAGCGGAAGGCGTTCGTTCAGCTGACCGAAACTAATGTTTTTCAGCTGGACCACAGCGCCAAGCAAGAAGTTATATATGGCTCGTCCAGAGTCTCGAATTTTTTTTTTTTTCGCTAGATTTACCTTTTTCGCGCTGGTGCGACAATGCGTCAAACAGGCACTCAGTTACGGGACGGAGTGGAGCTTTGGGTGTGCAGCTTCAGGGCACCGTCTCCTGGACGCGTTTTTCATGGCGAATTATTTTCCCGTTTCATTCTGTTGCCCTTTTTACCGTTTCATTCTGTCGGGCTCCTTCCAATTCGCAGCTGCGATCTGTGACGTCATGAATGAAAAGCAAACAAGCAACGCCATTTGCCCGCTCAGGTATCGAAGGCGGGGCTCAACAATCGTACGAAAGGAAAAGAAAGAATGGGGAGAAGAACCGCCCCGAAATACAGCCCCTGGACGCGCATAATCCTCTTTTAGAGAATTTCGGCATACTCGCAGTTCATGCACGAGCAGCTTTGGCGCACCTTCTTACCCAAAGTGATGCAGCTAATGAGCTTGCTGCGAATTTAAACTGTTACTTAACCGCAGGCACGTTGAAACTTCTAGCAGGAGTGTTCTGTCGGGAGCAAAAGGCGTGTAATTCGAGCGTGCTTCGAATAAGCTACATTGCAGCGCTTGGTCGACGCCGTTTTAGATAAGCAAAAGCTCGACGGACCGAAATGAGGAAGATAAAAAGGCTCCCCACTTCGACCGTCCCGACACCAGGCGCGTCAGTTACGAGGGTCTGCGTGCAGTTTAGTCAAGACTGGACTGGTATACGCCACTTTTGCTCCTGGCAGTGTAGTACAGGCCTCTTCGGTACGGGAAAAACGGAAAGCGGACAGTAGGCAACATACAGGCCTAGAAGTCGTAGCCGAACCAATTAAAAAGAGAGAGAGAGACACATGACGAGAATTACAGATGCGCCTCAATTATTTCTACTTACACGCATAACTCTCTTTAAAGTAAAGTGTTCACAACCAGGCTCATTAAAATGCCCGGAGAGTGCGCGCTAGTAGCCCTCGTACGATGAATTCGCCGTCGTATTAAAATATGCCCCCAGGCAGGAGGTGATGAGTAGTTACAGATTCGAGGTCCCGGACGTAGCTTCTGTTTCAAAATGTTATGAACATACAGGCAGACAATGTGGAACGCGAGCAGGACAGCGCTGAATATTAGCAACTGGACGTACTTACCAGGACCTTTGGCGCCGCCTTGAACGAGGCGACCTAATCTGAAGATGACCGCCCTCTCGTACTCCTGCACAATCTGCAAGAAAACACAAAACGAAGACGATTAAAATGCACGACTAGACGATGCAAACCAGGGCTATAGTAGTCGACGGCAATGAATCATTAAAAAAGAGCAATGAATAAAAATTTGGTACGGTTTAATCGTAGTTAAACCGAGTAGACGTGCGGAAGCATGTGTTTAGCTTGATTGGTTCATGATTTTGCTTTGATGGGTCGTCGGCACGTCTGGAGACGACATTAGACTCAGATTAAGCTCTGATCGAGGTTAAGCTGATCCGATCTGTTCGCGCCGCAGATGGGAGTTGATGAAGACGACGACGCGCAATGCAAAGCGCGAGAGAGTGTTGCAGTTTAGAAACGCCCAGCCTGTGTCTTGGCCACTCCCACGAAGTGTGTATGTGCCATCTTTATTTAAGGCGAACCAACCACACGAGGCGTGTTCGGCCTTAATAAATCAAAGCGGCCCTGACAAGGTCACTGGGGTATAAAACCAAGTTTTTTTTTTTTTTGCGGAACCAGGTGGAAATTCGAAGACTTACAGTATATGGGAGTTCTCTTGTATAAATATCGTAATAGTGGGCCTCACCGGGATTCTCAGATCTCGCTAGTTAGGCGACAAACCAAAGCTTGGATGGTAAGGAACTCTCTATTTGCACGAGCACAAGTTTGCAATATCTTCTTGCGGAAGCATGTGTTTAGCTTAATTGTTCATGATTTTGATTTGATGGGTCGTCGGGAAATCTGGCGACGACATTAGACTCAGATTAAGCTCTGATCGAGGTTCAGCTGATCTGATCTGTTCGCGCCGCAGATGGAAGTTGATGAAGACGACGATGTGCAGTGCAAAGAAAATTGAACCATTCCATATGTTGCATTCAAATTTGCACATAATGCCGTCCTCCCATCTTCGATCTCCCTGCTAACAGGTCCCCTTTCGTTGCGTCGTCCAATCTGTCAGCCTATACCCTATTAATACTCCTTTACCTCTAAAACTCTTGATCATTCAAACAGTTCATCGCCTGTGTCTTGGCCACTCCCCCGTAGTGGGTATGTGCCATTCTACTTGAGGCCAACCAACCAACCAACCAAAAAGTACCGTCAAGGCTACTGTAGTCAAGGCATAGAATTTTTGCGACCGCTGTGTGGCGCTCTCAGTGGGAGCCAATTTGTTTCTCCCTCTGGAGGCTGGTGGGACTGGTGTTCAGCAGTTGTTTGTTCATAAGATTGCTTCAGGGTTTTTCCTTTTTAAAACAGCAAACCATCCCTTCCTCCTAGCTGTACTTAACTGATGATTAAGTGCTTGTTTGCTATTCTGTTTGCACTCACTGTTGATAGGAGTGAGGGACTTTGTTAGGGGTTTCTTAAAGAAGCCGCCGAGACGTTCTATTTTCTCAACCCACGGTTTTGCTTGTATTATTTCCTATGAGTCTATCTAGAAGACAGATGAAAAAAGTTCTGATTGAGGCGTTGTTTCCTGTACCGATGTATTAGCAGCCTTAACTATCCATTCTAGACAACAGTGTATTAAAGCAGGTGCAACGGATATGTGTTCAATCGGCCGCAAATACTCTTATTCAGACGTCAAACTTACCTATCAAAACGCGGCTTCGTGAAAAAGGGACTTTTGTGCCACGTTTTGTGAGCTGTAGCTTGTGCCAGCAGCCAGAAAGTGTTGATCGTTGCTTTGTGTTTTGTCGTGATGCCGTGTTATTTGGGGGCATTCTTCGACGGACTGACAAAAAGGACGTTGAGATGACGCCGTATGTTATAAGATTTTTGGCTACAATGGAAGGTTCTATGGCTCCATGTGATCTTCTAGTGTCCATTGCACTGTTTGGCCTGTGGAAGAGCCGCCTGAGAGATCGCCACGAAGACCCGTCACGTTCATCGAAGTCTCTGTTCAGAGAGCACTGTTCTAATGTGCGAGGGGTAAATGCTGTACAGGATCGACCTCCTGCCTGGCTGCATTTATTTGATGCATGCGTGTGTCTCCCGGAATACTGATGCGCGGGAAAAGTGCGAGCAGGATGGTGGTGTGACTGTGTATGCCGGGTTGCAGGATGCGACCAGGTTAAGTCGGCCCTGAAGCCTGTCAGGGTGGGCGCACTTCCATGCGATAGCCTAGTGCTCTCGCGCCGCGTCCTGCGAAGCTGATCTGTTCACGCCGCCAGGGGTTCGACTCCAAGTCACGGATATTTATTTGATTGCTTTTTAACTTAACATAACGTTGCTGTTGCTCAGCTACGGTACAAGACACAGCGAAACAAGATTCATGGTCGGTGTTGGTAAGCGTATGAGTTCTTTCGCACCAAAAGTCAATTCCTTTAGACTAACATGTCGTAGGAATACGAAGGTCGTCAGTTTTATATCTGTGTCGGTATTCGTGTCAGATGTAGAACGAAGTTAAAATTTCACTGTGCGCCATGTCGGAGTGCAAGCCTTCTAAATTTGTTTTTTGTTGTACTCAATGTTGAAAGACGTTTTGAAGAATGCATGCTTCTGTAAAGTCCGCTTCCAGCAGCGTAGCAATCACCTTGAAGTTGCTCTTACTGTGACGATTTTGCATCAACAACGCCACATCATATAAGCTGTTCGAAATGGCTATTCTACATTCGCGTTTGAACACGGCATGCGCCGAGAAGCGTTTGTATATATTCTTTTTTAAGCGCACAATTTCCTATGGGCAGGAAAAGTGTACGGGCTACGTGTTGACGAGAAAAATTATTGAATAGCTTTGCGACGCGACCCAGTCGCCAAACAGCGGATGGAGCCCGCCTTTCCCTTCATACCCAGTATAAATTTAAGTGGGTAGGATGGTTTGACTGCACCGAAATAATTCCCTTTTTTTCTGGAACATCGCACCCCGTAAACGCTTGCTTCCGACAGCACTTCGATCGCAAAAGGCCGGCTATACAAAAAAAAAAAGAAAACAAGACCAGTGCATCAACTTCAAGGCATGGTGGGCGTCTTTGCATCCCGAAGTTTATTGGTGAAGCCCAGAAGTATAGCACACGCCTACCCCCCTGCAGGAGATGGTTGGCAGTGGTTTCTAGCACCCGCATGGAGACAATGTGCTATAGACTCGGACAATATCAGCCCGCCAGGCCTGCTCCTGGGCTGTTTCGGAGACTATCAAGAGGACCCCAGAATTTTTAAGCTCGGCGCTGGGAATCCTATACCAGCATCCAGCACAGCGGGGCTAGGCAAAGACTCCAATGGTGCGATAATTTTTTAACAGGACCGTACTTTTTGCGTTTTGGTAGGCAAATAAAGATGCAATTGCAATGCAATGGGGCTCTACACATTGCTTCTCGCAGTTTTTGCACATACACGATAAATTCGGGTTAATAAAAAGCCAGCGAGTAAAGCGTAGTGACTTGTAGAGTTCAAAAACGTTCCGTAGTTCGAACGTAAGACTCGCCTGAATATTAGCATACACGAGTTTTCGATGTTTTATCAGTTATAATCAAGCTTCCCTCTTTTCTAGGTTTCTACGTGGCAGAGATCTGCAGCTACAGAGAATAACAAGTATAATTAGACGCATACACGAGTTGATGGAAAACTGTGAGGCGGACACAGGGGTTATGTTGAGGCAGAATGATGTTGGAGAATGCTGTCTTCAAATATAGTTGCATGGAACGGGAGCAAAAATAAGAGCAATAAAACAGAGCAGCGCAAATGCCACAGGGCGACACAATGCTGTGATCTATATTTATCGGCAAGCGCACTTTAAACAGACGTGGAAAGATTTCAAAGCCAAAGAACAAGGGCTGCCGCGCACAAAGGCGTCAGGAACCCCGCTGCCCACGTTGGCTTTGACGCCTTTTGCACGCGTGCTTTCCTCACGAAATGACAACTTCCTGCCTAAAAAAAAGAGAATAAGAGAAGGCAAGCCGGGAATTTTGTACGCACTCAACTGCCGAAATAATTTAGTTGTTAGAATGGACTGAGCTAGAGCACAGGATAAAGAAAAGACCAGGTTAGCTGAAAGTTGGAAGTGCACACGCAAAGAAAATATTGTCCCCTTATTTATTTCTCTTGGGCTAAAATAATTTTTTCTTTTTTATTTGAGCTAGCCGGTTGAGAACAACTTTGTCCCTTTGATCCCCTTCCTTTTCAAGAAAGAATTCTCGTCCTCCAGCTTCTTAGCCGATGAAAAGACCTTTCAGTGTCGCTGAGAAAGAAGGTGCCGTTTCTTGCTTTATAGGAGCCCGAATAACATACGGCAAAAGATAGTGGTACACACGTCCAGTATGGCATTGGCACAGGACACATCTTCTGCTGTAACGGCCACTACGACAAAACTATGCGCAAGGAATTCGAGCAAGGAACAGCAGCATAATGAACTGCGTCAGTGCACGAGTACAGTGGCCGATGTTATGTCCTTAGAAGGGTTGTTTTGTAGGCCAGTTGGTGATCCATACTTCAAGAAATGCTTCGGCACGGCAGACAAGTACAAAACGTAGAAAACACACCACAGAGCGCCAACGGCGCTCTGCGGTGTGTTTTCTACGTTTTGTCCTTGTCTGCCGCGCCGAAGCATTTCTTGAAGAATGCTATGTCCCTAGTTCCGGGGCTGAGCCCAGCAAAGAGGGAGTCAGCACATCCGTACTTGTTCACTTGTGTTCACGTCGTATGTGCTTCAACGTATGGCAGCATGCTCGTGTGTGTGCATGCTTCAGTCAACGGCACGTTAGTAGAACGGAAAGTGCGACATTTAGTGGCGCTGGATGCTATTGAACTCAATAAAAAAAAGAAAACAAAAATATGGCCACTACAGTTTAAAACCCAACTGGGACATTTGCTGCAAAAACGATACGGCTGGTTTAATCCAGGCGTTTTTTTGTTTATTTTGTCCTATTTGCACTATGCGGACAGGGAAGGTTCTTTGGGCAAGAGAACTTCCACACTATGTGCCTTTGAGGCTAATCTCGATTTCGCGAAAGTGAACTTCATCTAGGACCTAATTTTTATTCTCCCATACGAGGTATAGAGAAATGCTTTCACGGGGCCAACACTATTCGCAAGCAAAACATGTTGTATTCGAAGAAGAAAAAGTGAGCCTTTGGGTGATGTAACGACTCGGTCGTTTTTTGTCTGTTTCTTAAATGAATGCCAAGAATCGCAACATTTAAAAAGGTTAAAATTTCTTGTTTAAAGCTGTGTCGCCTCACAACGAACAGAGATATGAATATTTAATATACACTTCATAGATACAGTGGATCCCACAATCACACAAAGGTAGAGCATCCTCGCATGCATAAGGACGGTGGCTCGAATCCTGGCACCCTCACAGTTCTGCTAAGGAAAGGAAAAAAATTGGCACAGACACTTAAGATAGCTTACGTCTGAAAGGCATTAGCCTGGCCGCTTACTTTGTGACCGCAGTTGCCGCCCTCTGCGGCGCGATGTAGCCTGATGCAGCGCAGCTGGCAGTTTTACCTCTGCATGGCTCTACGGCTATATCTCATTAGCAATATGGATGAGATAGTTAAATTAGCCGAAGAGTTTTACACCAATCTATACAGTGGCCAATATAATCAGAATGTTAATGAGAGAGGCAGTCGAGCACAGCAACGCATCATCCCGCCAGTAACGGAAGAGGAAATAAAAAATGCTTAGGAGAAATGAAAAAGGGGAAAGCAGTTGGTGAGAACCAGATAACGGCAGATCTCTTGAAGGACATAGGGGAGATTGTGCTACAAAAACTAGCCACCCTTATACGCAATGACTTATGACCTCACGCGTACTAGATGCTTGCAACAACGCTAAAATTATCTTAATTCTTAAGAAACGAGATGTGAAGGACTCGAAAAATTACAGGCCCATCAGCTTACTGTTCGTTTCTTACAAGGTATTTGCTAAGGTAATCGCAAATCGAATCACGACAAACTTAGGCTTCAATCAACCAAATGATCAGGCAGGCTTTCGTAAAGGATACTCGACAATAGACAATATTCACACTATAGTCCAGGCGATAGAGAAATGCGCAAAACATAACCAACCCCTATATATAGCGTCAATTGATTACGAGAAAGTACTGGACTCAGTGGCAACCTCAGCAGACCTGCAGGCACTGCGGAATCAGGGTGCAGAAGAGTCTGATATGAAAATACTGGAAGAATAAGAATCCGGCGGAGCGCATCTGGCAGGTTCTCTCCGATCATGAATGGCAGTGTGCCAATATCCCTCAAGAAGAAAGTATACAACAGCTGTATCTTACCGGTACTCACCTATGGGGCAGAAATGTTGAGGCCAACGAAAAGGGTTCAGCTGAAGTTGAAGACAACGCAACGAGGTATGGAAAGAAAAATTATAAATGTAATGTAAAGAGACCGGAAGCGGGCAGAATGGGTGAGGGAACAAAGGCGGGTTAATGACATCTTAGTCGAAGTCAAGAGGAAGAAATGGGCTTGCGCAGGGCATGTAATGCAAATGACAGATGACCGCTGGTCCTTAAGGGTAACGGAGTGGATTCTAAGAGAAGGAAAGCGCAGCAGGGGGCGGCAGAAAGGTGGGGGGATGAGATTAAGAAGTCTGCGGGGATACGGTGGCCGCAGCTATCACAGGACAGGGTTAATTGGAGAGACATGGGAGGGGCCTTTGCCCTGCAGTGCGCGTAGTAAGGCTGATGATGATGATGTGCACACAGGACTTGGCCACCCCGGTGTAGTACTTAGACGCCGCCTCCTATATGAATACACTAATTAACCATCGGGCCCCAGTCCCCAGCGGCTGTGAAGCAACTGACCAAGGCGGCGGTTAGACGTGCGACGCAGCGGACGGAGCTAAATATCTGTTGATCCGAAAAGGCCGCAATAGGAAACTAAATTGGGTGACGTTTAACGCTAGAGCCTTATCAAGAGGCTAGCACAGCAGTGCTGTTCGAGGAAGGACATAGGTTAGTGGGAGCGGTCAGGAGTACACAGTGCTAAAGGGAAATCACCTACTATGCTATCGTGGCATATCATACAGGCGAAAGGTAGGTGGAGGATTCCTGGACAGTAAGCATAAAGCTTGCAACAGAGAGGAATTCTACAGCGTTAAAGAGAAGGTGGCAGCCACTGTAACTAATTTTAGTGAGAGGTACAGTGTGAACGTTGTACACTGCTACGTAGTACATACATCCAGTAATGATGAAGAGATTGTCTAAAGGTCCTATGAAGAGGTGGAATCGCCACTGATTGAAGTAAAAACGCAACACAGTACTGATGGGCGACTTCAGTGCCGAGGTAGGCAAGAAGCATACAGGAAACCAGGCAGTGGGAGACTATGGCACAGGTTTCTAGGAATAGCAGGAGGGAGTTGGAAGAGTTCGCAGAACGCAAAATTTTCCGGATCATAAACACCTTCTTCCGTAAACTGGAGAATCGAAAGTTGACTTGGAAGATTCCGAACTGCGAAACTTAAAATTAATTAGACTTCCGTACTGTTGCCTGCTTTTTCAGCTTTTTGTTAAAATAAAGTTTAGAGGAACTTTCATTCCTGGAGTCAGCTGCGGCGGCAAGGGAAGATCGGGGCTCGGCTGTATTGTTGTCTCTGCCGCGTCGGCCTCGGTATGCTATTCGCGGGACTCAGTTCACCGCTTTTAGCTCTGCCGTTTTTCACTGCCCACTGGCGGCGTATACATAATCTACATGCTTTGTGCTGCACCTAAGGAGAAGTGGCGCGAAGGGGCCCAGTCGAGTTTCATATTCTCGAGGTATTTGGCTGGTCTCGATTTCAACGAAAATATGGCTACACAGCTAAGCTTACTTTCTTTCGCCATTATCACGGCATGGACTCTCGAAACTGCAGATTTACTTGTTACGAAGTGCCGCCACAGATGCTGTTATTCCGTCCGAAGTTGTCACATGCAAGTTTCGTTGGTCTGTTTTCAGCGCGCGTCTTCGTTCTCTCCGACTGGTGCTCTGGGATTTTCCGTGTGGAGAAGCTTGCGTTTGCCAGAAATTTCTTTCTGAGGTTGTTGCTGTGCTTGGAGCGAGCAAGTACCACTCACACAGCCGCTTTGAGATGACGCTGAACGGATGTTGTGGAATCTGGTGGTTGATAAGCATGGCGGACGCATATTTCAGGATTGCTTTAGCTTACGTCATTCCAAGCGATGTATATCCCTTACTAGCGCGCTCGGAGGACAGAGCTTAAGACAAGTGAAAGTCCCGGCGAGTCGGTAACTTCTATCACGTCATGACTGCTGTTCATGCATACAATAAACATGCAATAGAGCTATTTTAAAGAGCCCACTAACGCCGGCGAGCGGCTTGAGAAAGAACATGGTGGAAGTGGAAGCTGTCGGCGACGCGAAGTTTGCCGATACTTTTCTTTTTAAACCTATAAAGGAGGTTAATATCAACTGCTGGACCATTTCGTTGCGATATAGAACTATACAGCTGTAAAAAATAAGAACTGGAAAATCGTGAAGCTCCGCAGCGCAACGCTTTAAACTTAGCGAAAGCAATGCATCTCGGCATCCAAGAGCTTCGTGCGGCTGGCGCCGATCGGCGTTACGTTCAGCAGAGTGCACGGCGGGCCACCATCTAGTCAGATAAGTAAAACTACGTTCTGATGCATAAAATTATCATAGATGGTAGCGCCCGTACAAGACGGCTACAAACGACACGCCAGCGCAGAAATCTGCTTACAAGTACTGGTTTCCAGTCCGCACCATGCTTCTTCGACTACCCTCGGATGTCACCTTAACGAGTAACAACGCGTGTCAGATAACCGTAGAACGGTCTGATAAAAGGAAAATGTGAGCAGTGATCCTCAGCACACAACCACGTACGATAGCTGATACAGCGCGTCAACGACGGAAGCGAAGGAGACATAAACAAGTGTTCAATACGCGACGCCGGCGCTACCCGCAGTCCACCGGGCCGCGCGCGCCGACAGATGGCGACTGGTGTCGAGAATATAAAAGCGCATCTGCAGCCTGCGTGCGAGGGTAAAAAAAAACCTGGTCTATAGCTTACGTATCAACAACGTTCGACTGAGAACAGCGTTGGACTCAAACAGCCTCCGCCGCCGCGGTGGCTCAGCTGTTATGGTGCTCGGCTACTGTCCCGAAAGACGCGGGTTCGATCCCGGCCGCGGCGGCTAGAATTTCTTTGGAGGAGAAATTCTAGAGGCCCGTGTACTGTGCGATGTCAGTGCACGTTAAAGAACCCAAGGTGGACGAAATTTCCGGAGCCCTCCACTACGGCGTCTCTCATAGCCTTAGTCGCTTTGGGACGTTAAACCCCATAAACCATAAACCACCAACCAAACAGCCTCCTTTTACTTTCCCCACCGCTTTGATGTCGCATTACTCAAGGTGAATGCATTCCACGTGCTCAGGTGCTCGTATAGATATCGGAATCTTTCTGCGCACGTACGGACCGTGGTCGCGGCCCCCAAATCAGCATGCAGTTCGCCGCTGCGCCACTGAGTGAAAAGCAGGATTCCAGCTTTGAAAACAATGTGTCTGGCAGGCCCAGCATTCCAGCAGAGGCGAGGAGTTTTGTCCCCACAGGTGTCTTCGAAAACGATACCACCAATAAATGCTACAGCAATGGCTGGGCGTCTCTCAAGCTGTCGAAGTGGATCCCATAATCAGAATGCGACACAACGTCGATGTGCGCGACTGCACGATCCCGAAGTTTGAAAGGAAACGGCGATTCACGTAGCGTCCCACCGTGGTGGCTTAGTGGTTACCGCGCTCGGCTGCTGACCCAAAAGACGCGGGTTCGATCCCAGCCGCGGTGGCCGAATTTCGATGAAGGCGAAATTCTAGAGGCCTGTGTACTGTGCAATGTCAGTGCACTTTAACGAACCCCACGCGGTTGAAATTTCCGAAGCCCTTCACTACGGCGTCCCTCATAGTCTGAGTTGCTTTGGGACGTTAAACCGCAACAAACCAATAAACCACCAAACCGATTCACGTAGCGGCTGAGAACAGATACGTGTTGGAGCAGTTAAACCATATAAAAGGACGCACTATACCAGGGAGAGAATAGCGTAGAACAAAAACTGGAATAAGAACTGCAGTTTTCGTTGAGAAGCAGAGTGCCAACTAATCTTACCACGCATGAGCCATTCTCAACGCAAACGAGTACCATAGTTGTTCCTTATCAAATAGTTATAATTGTTTAAGAAAATGAGGTGGCACCCTGACGCGAGGACACATGCGTTTCTTTGTCTCTAAAGCCTTTAAAATTTCAGGCGCCTTTTCTGTTACTGCGCGGATAAAACTGAGACTTTAAAAAGCTGTAAGATGAAACGCAAGGCGGCTGTCTTCCCGAAAGGTGATTTTTTTTTCGCGCTCACGCACTCTGTCATGCAACGACTGGCCTGTCTGACCTGTGCACACTTCCACACAGTTGAGCCTAACCATCTAATCTATTATTCCTTCCGTGGTGTGGGGCACCGATTGGTTCCAGGGCTTTCGTGGTGCACGGTGCACACGGCGCACGGTGCGAAACCCGGTGCACACACGAAAAAAACAAAACAGCGTTAGTGGACCTCAACAAACACCACTATACTAACACCTCTTCTCTACGAGGTCTTTTTGTTCTTTTGGGCACCCTCTGCTGTCACGTTACGATTTGAATGCTCCCTGCGGAGACGTTTACCGATGTACCCTCATAGCATGCGCTACCCGCTTCGCAAAATGGCCCCTCCGGCTACCGGTGCGGCGAGCTCCACAGCGTTCGAGCGTAAAAAAAGATCCAGGAGCAGTACGCTCACGCAGGTGTGCAAGCCACGCAAACGTTCTGCCAATCCTGCGTGCCGTGCGTGTGTGGTTTTCAATGAAGATGGGCGCATGCTCGTCTGCCCGTGGGCGCATGCCTTGGTGGAGAAGCTTCGAAGTTGACAGGCCTATACCCGAGCAGCCTTTGGTGGTCCAGCACGTAAAGCTTGCGTGTATTCGAAAGCGAGCCGCTATTACCACTCGCGAAACGGACGAAGAGCGACAACATCCGCTTCAACGATTGTTCCGCCCAGTCGGGAATTTTTTTCATGCGGAAATAGCGTTGCAAGTACCAATAGTGATTAGCTCGAGCTACAGTTCCAGCCCCAGCAACGCTTCACGACGTCACTGCGAGCAAAGCGAACGAGACCTGTTGGCAAAACGTACCAATCGCTCCATTCCAGTCGTGTTCCCAGGAAGAATATTTGCGGTTTCTTGACATTATAATCACTTTGTTGAGAGAGATGGACAGAGAGCTCTTTAATGAAAAAAAAAAGAGATTTTAGCCGGCGTGCATATTCGCTGACATGATACTCTGCGTAGCGGAGGGAATAGGGGAGTCATGAAGGAAGAAGGGTGCTAGAAAAGAGTACGGTCATTGGAGAGGGTTGCAACGCTACAGTTTACTGAATGATAACTTCTTTGGATAAGACCGAAGTCAAGTTCTGTGTCTGTACAGCGGGCAATTTATAGTTTGTCTTAAACACCAATAGCGTCTAAAGAGGTAAATAAGAACATCCTTGCACGTCACTGCTGTCTGTAGCAGCCTAAAGGACCTAATATAGAGTCCACTGTGAGTGGCACTTGGGTGACGGACTACATGAATTGTTCATAGTGCCCACGTTCGTTGGCGTGCGCTGGACATGCGAAGAGAATATGAAGCACAGTCTCAATTGAGCCGCAGTTGTCCCAAAACGGGCCATGTGCTTGCTTGGAAAGGTATTTTAGACTGTTCGTAAAGGCAACATTAAGACGAAGGCGATGATAAATTGTTTCTAGATGACGTGGAAGCCCGAGTGGTAGTCTTGATTCTAACTGTGGGTCGATGGAATGGAGAAAGTGGTGATAATGACTTGGTAAATTCCAGGGGTGGTTCTTTTCATCCTGGGTATATTTTTTGCGAATTCATAAGCATCTGATTTTGTGAAGAAGATGCGCTTATAGTTTCGACGCTGTAGACCTTTTCGGGCCGGTTCATCTGGTCTCTCGTTGGCCAGGATGCCGCACTGAGCTGGAATCCACTGAAAAATTACACAGTGGCCTTCAGTAGGTTACACAAGGTTTGTAGCGCTCCTTGCGAGTCCGTGAAGATTACACAGAGTCCTGGGTTATGGCGCCGGATATAGGAGACAGGTTCTTTTAGTTCCGTATAGCTCTGCTGTGATGGAGGATGTCCTACGCTCTAGTCGCAATGGAAGCATTTGGCCTGATGAGGGCACATAAATGCCGCATAATGAGGAGTCGTGAGAAGTTGAGCCATCAGTGGAGATCTGTGTGTCTTGCGAATACTGCCCAGCTAAGTAGTTCAGAGCACCTTGTATCATCGCAGCCTGCGGCATGCCGTCCTTCGCAGTGACACCCGGTAAGAACTGTTCGATTACAAGAGGTGAGAGAGCCCAAGGAGGAAAAGTTGGAGCGAGTAGTTTACGTGGCTGACTGATGGCAGGAAGGTGTAAAGCTGCACAGTTTGATCACAGCCGGGATTGTTGTGGGTTATATGGATTCGGTGCAGGAAGTGTTTATTCCATTGAAGTACATGACGTAGATGGTTTAGAATCGTTACCTGTGCGGCGATGACTTCGAGCGGTAGACATCCTGCTCCTCAACAGTTCCCTAGGTGGAGGAGCTGTTCGTGAGGACGAGACAGATCGGTAGGCAGGTGTTCCTCGCCGCCTCAAGCGTCCTCTTAAGGTATAGGTACCGTCCATTCATATAAACTTCTATTCATTGAAAGACTAAAACAGCTGCACTGGTCAGGTTAATTCTCAGTTCGAACGAAGTGGACTGGCGGCACTTACCCGAGCCTCCGCGCACTGGCCCCGAAGCAAAGCGGCTATGCCACAGAACAGGAGACGATAGCCTCAATTTCCGGTTACTGGGACATTTCGTGAAAGACGAGATGCGACAACATCGTTGCGCTCCGGTTTTTTTTTTTTTTTTTTGCTATCAGCTAACCATCCCCGGACGTACAGGTTATCCTGCCCATGCATAGATCTTCCTCACAGCCGCCGCTGGAGGACACAAACATCGGCTAATTCGATTCCGCAAACTACAGTGGCTCTCCCTCTGAGCGCATTAGTTCGGCGAGCTGGAACTAGCGCTGCTTGCTAACCTATTTGCCTAACCCAAAGTGCGTGCTCAACCAGTAGTTTGTCACAGAAGGTGGAGGGACGACTTATCGAAAAACAAACATGCATAGAAGCACGGTAGGAACGCATGAAGCGGCGCAGCGCCAGCTGTTAACAGTGGCAATCGGTGTGGGTCTTGTTTTGATATTTACTTGTTTGTCTTTTCTGTACTGACACCTGGACTAACTGCCAATTCAGGTGGCTTCAGCTAACGCTGTATAGCATGTTTGTGTCAGTAGTTTCAGTAGCGATGACTTTTTTCGACAATTTGGCTATGGCAAGCCGCGTAGAAACCGTAGTGATAATTACGAGCAAGTATAGGGTGATTAACAAGGCGCGTAGCAGAAATAAAGACAACCAGAACGAATAATATTTCGAACTATATTTTTGTTGCGGCGTCAAGAGCGCTTTTGCGTCGGTGGTGGAGGAGGGCATGTAAAGGCGGTTTATGATTTCTGCTGCAATTGTTCAGTTCGGTGCTGCGACCACCCAGATACTGAACTGCATTTTGTAACTTACGCACTTCGAACTGCTATGAAAAATGTGCCATCGTTCGAAAACAATGTTTTACAGGTCAAACTGATAACGTGCCCGAAGAGATGCTGCAAAAATGATAGGTGGGCTCAGATAATCTTTTAACGATGGCCTGTCAGGTGGTTGCTACACATTCTTGAAGCATTCTCGCTGACTGAAAGACATGTATACATTTGATTCATTTCAATCAATTTTCGAGAAGCTTTTGAGTTTCGACAAGCTTTTGAGTGATTTTAGAGTGTGCTTTCGGCGCTGATTTAAGGTCGTCTGAGATGAACGCAACCGCAATAAGCCAATGACCTCGCACGACGTGATTTCACGAGCCCTGCGCATCCAGACATCCTGAGAACGCAGCTGCCAGACTGAGACAGGGTGCCCTCCGCTATAATTAAATGTACAAATGGTGGTGAAGTTTTCGCCACTATAAAGCGATAAGTTGCTTTCGGCATGCTGTGCCGCTACCCTGTTAGTCGCATAACCCCTTTGACCATACACGCATCAAGCATCACAACTGCATTAAATCAAAATGCGCTCTTTCCTTGGTCAGATCTTCAGTTTACAACAAACTGCAATGCTGCACTTAGTGGTTTCCATCTCCTGTCTTCTGCAAGAGCGAAGTAAATGCAACTCCCGTACGCAATCAAGGTTTTCATTTCCGCTCACCATGAGCCACCGAAATTTAACGAAGCCTCTCGCTCTCACCCACTCTTATTGCGCAGCATGTCTTGAGACACCACCCAGAATCCCCGCTCCCTTTTCGAGAAAGTTTTACCACCACTAGCGTTCGCGTATGTGCATGAACGCGAGCAACTACAAATACAAATAAATAAAGCCGCTGGTTGGCAGCCTGAAAGGGCGTCCAACTTAAAGGGCGTAAAATAAGACCTTTTCTTGCCTCCTTTTTTAAAAACAGCCGCGTCTTATCCACGCCCATACGAGTTGAAGCTTACGCGACGGCCCCGGCAGAAACTTTCCTTCGATCGAAACGCGGCGGCACAAAATAGGCCGCCGGCGCGCGCGCGGTTCAGACACTCAAAAAAGATACACTTTAAACGCGAATCCGCTTAGAAAGAGCGAGGGGGCGCCCTCCCTTGACCCGAACCCGCACGTTACCCTCCTCGCTCAGCCACGGAAGCCACCTTCCCCCCATCCCCCCGGCTTACACGTACGCCATAAATGCTGGCCCGACGGGCGCCTGCGAAACTTTCAGAACTGCGAAATGTATACGCGCTGAACGTGCTCGCGCAAGGCGAGAGCCCCTAGCCGCGCTGGTCGTCCCTCGGCCCCCATCCGAGCGGCTTTTTAATTTACCGTATTTCCCCAACGTTATAGGTGCCCCCTCATTTTGGTGCCGGAATGGCTAGAGACGTCTTCATATTTTCGTGCCATGAATTCACGACAGGCTTTCAACGGGTACTTCTCCAGGTGACCCATAAACATCCTTAAACTACAAGCATATATATATATATATATATACGCGATGTTCCTTGGCAGCTGAGAAATCACCAAATATTAAAAACATCGCACTGAAAAACCTTGACGGATTAATTGATTTCAAGTCGAATAATGTGGTCGTTTTTCACGTTTATGTTTTCAATTTTTGGTGATTTCTCTTTGCACACACAAACACACATAGACGCACTTGTACGTGTTTATGTGCGTCAGTTCGTGTGTGTGTGCGCGGGTACGTGCAGATAAGGACGTTAATGAAGGTCGTATAACAGTTTATGGCTTTTGAATAAAGTCTTTAATTGTGACGGCGAGATGTGTGGGCACAAAGACATGGGCCTTAGTTTTCCATGAAAGGCCATAATTTTCTTGGGGAAAATCATATATCCTGAGAGGTATAAAACGTCGCTTTTGCAATTCATCAAAGTTGAAAGTTTGGAGCCATCTGGGTGAAACATAAATTTTGTAAAGCTTCAATAATTTTTCTTTAGGGATGTGCAAAGTTTTCTGTTCCGTAAGAACTTTCCTCGCAGTGGTGATTTCGCACCGAAAAAATAAAAAATGCTATGACTTCTAAGAAAGGAACTTCAAGGACGATCATTGGACAAGATGTATGAGGACTTCCTTTTCTTCAACCATTCATCCTTTTCACTGTTTTTAGAGAAAATTAGTACATTTAGACTGTTAAGTTTCTTTTTAATTGCATCTCGAAATCTACCAGAATTCTAAAATAAACAAAACGGTTTAATTTGATTAACATTTTACAAATCTATCGCAATCGATTTTATTTAAAATTTCCTCGAAACACCGTGAGCATCTGGTAATTGTAGTCTTAATACAGGGCTTCATTATTTTTTAACTGCAAAAGTAAATGAACAATGCGAACCTTATCAAGTCGTCTTAAACTTATTGGATATTGTTCATTAAAAAGAGCAACGGTCACAAATAGGACTTCGCAGCAACTGCACGTAGTTGCATAAGAGTTAGCACAACGGCCGAATCTTATAAAATACCTTCGAAACGTTTTTTTTTGTTACCTTTGTTAATACAGTCGAACCTGAATCAAAAAATACAGTTTATAACGAGATAGAGATATAACAAAGGAATCACCATTAACTTTGGAAGTAGCCTTAGAAGGCTATGAATTTGATATCTCGTTTTTATGAAGTAAAATTTTCGTTAAACTGAGTATAACGAACCTCCAATGAGCCCCACTGATCATTTCGCGCGGAGAATGATAGTTTCTAACAGTGCACACTTCCGTTCCCATTAGATGTGACAATTTGCAGTTTCCCCGTTCTCCAACCTCATCGCTGCCCATGGCCTACTGCGAATGCGCTCTGCTTCTGTGGTTCCATACACAATTTCGTTTCCGCATTCGCAGCATGGTCAAATGGTTAAAACCGTTTGGCATTATAATTGGTGCGCTTTGGGGTATCCAGGTCCCACTGGTTTCACAGCGCCAAACGGTGAAAAACGAAAGCGAATAGAACGAATTCTGTTGACCAGAAGGGGGCCACCATGAAATCCTTTGGTCTGGAATACGCAGTGTCCGCAGGGCATTCTTGACACGTGAAGAATAGTTGTGCCTTCCCTCCCATCCCAGTTCTCGCGAGCTGTGCAGAGAAGCCAACCAAAACGGGTACGCGACAAAATCGCCGTCGCACACCCCCTTTCCAGCGGCCCGAATCGGCTCCAGTGCCTAGAAGACGGAGCTAAACGTTCTTGAATCGGTCTCTCCCTGTCTTGTACGAAATTATTGCTCCAAGACCCATTTTCTAGGTTCTGCAGGCCGTGCGCGCTGCGGGAGACATGGGTGAGTGTTGTGAACGCTGACATATTCGGTTGGTGTGTGTGTATACTGAGCCATGTGGTGGGCGCTGGGTGCACATGTCGAAGATTTTCGGAAAGCTCACCTGCGGCACACTAAACCCCGGCTACGTTGCTCTCAATGTACACAGTGGCAGGCCGGTTGGTATCCAGCAGTTGCAACCAAAAGTCGCGTAGCGCCGTATTGATGCAACGGCTGCAAGGAGAAAATCTCGTGGCACCTTCGTCCACGTTATAACGAGATTCAACTAATTCAAAACATGTACAAGTTTGCTTCTCCGCGTAGTTTCACAGGTCTGGCTAATGCGAGCCGCGGGTTTCTGCCGCACTTCTGGGTTATTTGAATGTAATTTCGCTTGGAATCAAATTTAAAGAGAGCTTTGGTGAAATTTCCGCAGCCTTTTATTTAAGCATAGCCGCTTTAATAAAACTTGGACCAAAGGTGCGTGAAATTGTATATAGCTGTGCCTTGTGCTTGTGGTATTCCAAAACGCTCTGAGAAGCCACTTAATGCCAGAAATATTAGGATTTTCTACTTATGTCAGCAAGCTACTGCCACATGTGTCCTCAGTAAGTGCCAGCGCTGCCGAATAGGTACGAATTTCATGTGAGAAAAATTTGAATACAGTGCTGACCGCGAGGAATTAACGGCAACTGGAAGTCGAATGATGTGGGTAAAAATCTCCGACGTCTTCAGTGTTATTGGGAAAACTTTGGAGGAGGAAATCGAGATTACTCCCCGAAAATACGCAAGATTCATCGCAGCAACATCTATTCATGAAGAAAAGCAGAGCTACGAAAAGCAAACATTGTTTCGAATTTTGACATTTCTGAGTATTGAACAGTTCGGCTTCGAAGTAGAATTAGAGAAAAGAACGAGCGCCATTAGAAAAAAGAAAAGAAAAAATTATTATCAGGTGGTTTGCCACGTCGAAAAACGCAGTGCGGAGGTCCGTCGTTATTTCCGACATGTCCCACGTATCGGCAGATGAGTGCCTGGCTGTGTCCAAGTCAAAGCACACTATGACGACAACATGTCCATTCATATGCCAAGGTAATTTTTGCTAATATCAGAGCAAATATCAGTATTATCAACTCCAACACAATGGATGTCAAGTTGCAAAGCCGGCCTCGTTTAGCAGCCCTAGAACACTTGCTTTTTAAATGCGGGCCCAGAAAGAGCCAGTGGCTCCGTATCGTAGACGTACTCGAAAGAAAGCTAAACAATATCAGCATTCGGGACCTTCCGTGCAGTCTTCGGAGGATCCGCGCGTAAATATGTTAAATGTAATGAAGGGGACCTTCTTATGTCACCTGCAATACCGTTTCGGAGTGGAAGCAGTTCTGTGCTAGTTTACGGCCTTTTGCCGGAAAATTTGCTGTGCGAATAGCGACACTGACGGCTCCCCTTTATTTCGCAATACAGCTTACGGAATCGGAGTCGTGCCCCTGAACGGGCTCTTTACGCGGTGATTTGCATATTCTCGTAATACATAGAAACTGAAGAGATTGCGTCAGTACAGGCCACATTTTGTAAACTGCAAGCATGAACTGTTGGGCGAGTTTGTTTTCCACAAAATTGACGTGAAGCATAGCAACGGCACGCGGCCTAACAACAGAGCAGAGGGAGGAGTAGAAACGGACACAACACAGCGCTGGACTAACAACTGGTATTTATTTGGCATGGTGTGCTTATAAACACTCAGTACAGCGCTGTGTTGTGTACGTTTCTACTCTTCCGTCTGCTCTCTTGTTAGGCTATGTGCCGTTGCGCTGCTTCCCGTTCATTCTGTGGACTGCCTTTGCCATGAAGAACCATGATAAAAATAAGGTACCATATAGATAAGAGAAGGGAGCGTTAAAGTGCGCTAACGGGCGCAGCCAAACAGCGTCCTGTGTAAATGAACCGCAGAAAGTTATATTGGCTAGCTCTAACTCAATCTGGCCCGGCTCGCGTCTTAGCCCAAAATGAGTGACCAATTAAAAGCACCTTTTCGCATCGAAGTACTGAGATTCACATTTTTTTGTTTTTTTTTTTGTCCATGCATCCGAATGAACCAAAGGGCGGGAACGGCACTGTCGTCGAGCGTACTCATTAGGCATCAGTACCACACATCGGACCAAGGATTAGCCGCGCCTTCCCACGAGAGGCGCTTGCCGCCACCGATCTGCAAAGCTGTCCCTAGGAGCCACGCGCAGCATCCACAAGGCTAGTCCCCCTGGTAGCTATAGCAACAACCTCAACCCCGCGTGCCTTGATTGCGCGTTCAGTTTCGAGTAGTTCATTTTCGAGAAGAATAGTACAACGATGAAGTAGGTTTCGTACTTCTAACACCTCTTACAGCTGCATTTATTTGCCCCTTCATCCCGCCTTTCAGCTACCTCTAGCCTTCGTTTCCTCTTTTTTAAATGCGTCAGCATTACAACGCACATTATCGCAAAAAGTGTCCGGCGTTGTCGTTGGCGTGTGAAGCCTCGGCTGGCAGAAGGTTAAGTGGAGAGGAAGAAGGGAGAGAGAAAGTGGGAAAGAGGGTGGAAGGCGACAGGTGGCGAGAGGGACACCGCGGTCGCAATGAAATTCGAGGGGTAGGAAGAGAGGTAAGAGGGTACGGCGACGGTGCTCCGTTCAGGGGGAACGCTAATGTTAACGCATACTCTGCCAAATGAATCGTATTCAATCCTAACTGAATTGTTTTTAATCGCCCTAAAAGCTGGCTCGAGGCGTGTTCGGCTGCGGCGAAAGCCTCCCTCTCAAGTAATTTGGTAGCTGATTCGGTTTGATTTCCACTCAATCAAAAATAAAAAGAAAACTGCGGTGAGAGACTAGTGCCCTCGTGCAGCGGCCAGCGAAGCTGATCTGTTCGCGCCGCCGCGGGTTCGAATCCCAGTCGTGGATGTTTATTTGATTTATTTTTGTTTATTTATTCCATTTGGCACAAAACCGACAAACCCCCAAACATCGCAAGATCTTGCTCGGGATTTACCCATCGGAATAGTGCTTTCGCGCTTTAAAAAGGCTATCCGCTTTATATTTCACTGACATGATAAATTTCTCGCCTTCTCATCTACCTGATCCGTGCTTTGCTCCACATTCCTCACGTCGTCTTACTGAATGTTTGAACTTCTACACATTAATTAACTCTCCGCAGTTTGAGTCATTCTAAGCTATCATAATTTTCTAACGTACCATCGTTAAGAAGCTATCACGAAAAAAACATTTCCCCTTTCAATCCTCGTCCTGACTTCCGCAAGAATAGGTTTTTCAGTGCACTATAAAAAATTGGGACACCCTTCCTAGCCATATACTCATGCAATTCCTTTGAATTAACTTCTAGAATCTGAGGTTGGGTCTTACTTTTCGTTTCCTTGAGCGTTCACAGTATGCCACAAGTGCTCACTCTTGTGATTTGCTCCTGCATTTTTGTTCTCCCGCCATAGTCTAATGCCACCTTCTAGTATGTGGAAATAAATAACTAGAAAGGAGTGCTTGGCCGTGTTCGATATACCTCGGTATCTGTAGTGCTTTTTCCGACTCCCTCACAATTTACAGCACCATTTTGAATTGGATTTTCATTCATAAAAACAAACACGATCGTTCACATTTTGCCCAAGTTCATCGGAAGCCTCTCGCGCCTCGGTAACGGGAAAAGCCACGCTATAAACCCACAGCGGCAGGTGAAGTTAGGCAGGAAAGGTAAGGCCAAACCTATTTTCACTATCTATGGCCGCATTCTATAAGCCGTCCAGATCCCGTTGTCCGCCCCTCGTCCATTCGGTCCTCTGTCAGTGGTCATGCACTCAGGTACACCCGCGGCTTTCAAGCGTCTTTGGCAAGCGACTCAGCCATTGAATGGTTTGTGACCGGGCTTCATCATTCACTGGTATTGAAAGCAATATGCAGCCAATGGTGAGGTGCATCGCAGAGCTCTGTTAATAGCAGGTGACCGTACTTGACCAACGGCTACCGTTGGCTTCTATATTCAGCCAATGATGAGGTCAGGTCGCCAACCACCCGATGGCCGGGTCTCTTGCCACAGACGCTTGAAAGCCACGGGTGTATCTGAGTGACCAATGACCGAGGCCCAAATGGACGCGAAATGGACAACAGAGAACGTGCAGCTCGTAGAATATCGACCCTGGTCTGCTCTTCTAGCTCCGCATAATCCCCGCTGGGTGACAATGAGATATCCAAGAACGTGACTGACTAAGAGTTCGCTCACTCAGACAACTTTAGGAGGAGACCCCTGACCGTCGCCTTGGCCAGGTGCATTGCAAAGGCAGCTGGACGCCATTCCTAAGGCGAAACAATGCCTCTTAGAAGAACCTGAGAAGTTCCAGTAGGCCAATTAATCGGCACTGCAAGAACACGTATATGTAAAACTAGCACAGCAAATTATGGGCGAAGTGAGACAGAGAGGAAATAAAAGAACAGGTTCAGATTTTGTTCACTAGCTTATCCGGGAGAGGGGAGAAATGGAGATGGACGACGAGAACAAAAAAGCAAGGGTGGGCACTGTGGCACATGCGCACGCAAGGAGCCGCAAGAATTATTCAAGTCAACGGCATTCGAACGGATAGCGTCACAAAATGATTTTGTAGCGTTTTGAGCTGACGTGATGTGGCCTCGATGTTGGAGGATAGTTCACTCAGTTATTGGCTGGTCGCTTAATGTCCTAATCTCAAAGAGAGACGACCGTCTCATGAAACACTGCCAGTGCAGTTGAAAAGAACCCGGTATATAATATCCTTGCAACCACAGGTGATGCAGGCACAGTATCGGTCATTACGAAGCGCACAGCGTATGCCTTCGGGAAACTGACTACGAAACAAAGCCACATCAGCAAAGTTGCCTCACGCTATGACAGCTCAGAAGGCGGTCTAAGCTGAACGGATGGATTCAAGGTTCAGGGTCTCGCACGAAAGATCTTATCGTTTGATCGTAACTACCGAGATTTAACGCGCATCCAATATATAGAAATATCCCGCCTGTATATCTACGCCGCTGCCACCACCCTGCAACCGGATGCTTGTTAAATCTGGTGAGTTTCACTCACATGATAAGATCTTTCGTGCAGGACCCTGAACCTATGTCGCAAATTCAGTGAAAAAAAATAGGCGCACAGTGGCCGACTTAGTGCGATATTCGATTAGCTTCCTCATAGTGGTGTTTATAGGAGAGGCCTGGTGGCCCCTGAAAAGTAACTAAAGGGCCGTCCTATCTGCTTTTACTTACTTTCCAGGACGTTAAACATCAATTGTTCATGGTCTCGACGCGGCAATCCTAATTGCAGACATTGGGGCCGCCTTCGAGTCGTATAAAGCCGTCTGGTAATGGTGTGTTGCTACAGGAAAATTAGTGACTCTAAGCAAAGCACGTGCTGAACGACATGGCTCGGACGCGTGTGAAAGGAGCTTCAAGCACATGCTTCGTATTTAAGGGGAATCTTTTGATTCTTGCCCCCCCTTGGAAATCCCCTCATGCATAAAACACCACACGTTGCGCGCTTAATGGCCACCACGAGATAATGTAGACAGTATCGCGCAAACGCGGTACGCGGATGGCCATTGGTGCGGCTCATATCTTCGAGAAACCGCCCCTTCCGAACGAGCGACGCGCTCGCTGAATGGTAAGAGGGAAGGAGTAATAAAAAAAGCTATCCCGAGGAGTCAATTCTAAAGGGGTGCGCGAGCGGCGTGCTAGCACGCGCCGGATGGCGTCCTCTAGCTTTTCGAATCGATAAAATTCCGCCCCCACTTTCCCCACTTTAGCCTTGGCGCTTTCTTCTTCCTCAGCCCCGTAAAAGCAGTCCATGCTGCCTCCGCCGCGACGCTTCCAGGAAAGGAAGCGCAGGCCTGCTTCCTCAGGCGTGTGTTTGGAGCCGCTCGGATCTCAACCAAATTGGAGGCAAGCTCCGAGGCCGTATTTTCTCCTGTCCGGCGCCCCCTCCTTGAAATCGCTTCCATGCCTCGCACTTCCCGGAAACCACTGCCTGGCACCCTTGTTCCTCCCCTCCTTTCCTATATGCCCCGTTCGCTCGAACAGCTGCGGACCTGCTCACTGTTCACGAGTCCCCCGTAAAGCCGTGGCACTTCAAGCCGCCCTATCCGTGCGCGATCAGTTCGCACTGTGCATTGCTTACCGCAGGCTGAGAATCGGGAAAACTGCAGTAGCGCTGATGATAGCGAATTTTTATGGTGCAAGGGCCTCTGCGGCCTATGAGCGCCATGACGCAAAGTATTTTTGTTTGCTCAAGGTGGGGTCGAAGACCCATTTCTCAAGAATTTCACCCTGATTAAGTCGAGCACCAGGCCAAGGGAAGCTTGTACCCATTGTATCACCGGTGGGTATCTGGCAGCACTGAGGGTCGAACCCCGCACCACCCGCATGCGAGGCGGATGGTCAACCATTAGACCACCTCTGCGGTCGCACGGCAGTAACGCTAATATGGGCTATGTATGACGATCTACGACGGAAAGCAGCGTGAACGCATTAGAGAAATCGGCCGGTGAGCTCTAATAAAAGTGACACCAAACCAGTAATAAATTAGCGGTTTCTTCCATCCGCGTCTATTCTGCACTCTGTACGTAAAAAAAATACGAGGAACTTTAGCGCCTAAAGTGCTGAAAGGCGAAAGCCTGAGTGCTGCATTCTGCTACGTGATTGTTCACTGCACATTTTGTTGGTGCATTAATTAACTGCCAATTAATGACGCTTAAGCTTCGCCTTTAGGAGTGGAACGCGACAGCGTGTTGTAGCGCTGCCAGGGAGTCCACGGAATGCCACCACCCGTTCGGCGGGATGCGTTGCCCTTTGAACGCAACGCTTTTAAGGAAAGGAAATGGGGCTGTAATTCTCTGTCATCTCGGTGGACACCTGAGCCGCACCGTACAGGAAGGGAGGAAGTGTGAGTGAAAGAAGAAAGAGGGGCCGTAATGAAGAAAATGAAAATTGTATTTGAAGAAAGGAAATTACGCATTAACTGTCTCACATATCTCAGTAGACACTAGTCGAAAATTGTGTTTGAGGAAACGAAGTTGAGCAGTAACTGTCTCACATATTTCGGTGGACACCCGTCAAAATTCGCGCGCGGTGACGTCAGGACAATTTGGACCAATCTGAAACGCGGACAATTACGCCTTGCTCGTGGGTAAATTGGTTTCTGAGGAAAGGAAATGTATCTGTCTCTCATATCTCATTGGACACCTAAACCTCACCGTAACGGGAAGGGAGGAAGATGGGAGTGAACGAAGACACCGCATTCACTAGACGCACCTTTGTTCATTCCAAACCGTCGTGCTGGCGTGGCGGTGTGGTAGCGTGCTCGACTCGCACTCCGGAGACCGGGGTTCGATTCCCAAGCTCGGCCAATTTCTTGCTTGGTTTTATTTATTTATCTGGTCGGACTAGAAAGGTTAATTAGACTAATTGTTTAAGTAAGCAATTAACTAAACTCAAACTTACTTGGAGCATCACTATACGACCCCTTTAATTGGTTGCATGGTTAGTAGCCAAAGTACAGGTGCCTCAAAAGTAATACGGAGCACGCGAGCGGTGGCCGAAATGGAAAAAACTGCATGCCAGCGCGCTCTATCAGCAGATGCGCGGCAAAAAGCGAAGGGGCGTCGGCCCATCCGGCTGACCCATCTCGATAACTTGATGCTCGCGTTATCGCCGCCACGAGCGAAGCTGCGCTGCTACCATCCCTGCCCGCCAGGGGCACTTTCAATACATCATGCAAGGGTTTGTTGTTTGTCCGCGCCGTGTAGAAAGTGGCGTTCGGCAAGTTGCACTTTTTGCTTTTTCAGGAATGCCACCATTTTCAGCCTGCGAGACCGTCGTGGTTCGCTCTTCGCTTCGCGGCGAGTTTGTGACAATGAAAACAGAGCAAACTTCACGAAGGATGCAGAAAGGGATGACGAGACACAGGCACTCATATAACCATGGAACGTCTTACCCTGATCGTATTCCCTTTCTGCGTTCGCCATGAAGTTTGCGCTGCTTTTATCGTGATGGACAAGCTCACGATGTGTTCGTCGAGTTTGGGCGGGAGCTATAGAATACAGATGCTTCGTCCGTAGGTTTGGCAAGTGCGATCAACTTCTTCTTGGTTCAAGGAAGTGCGTGAAAAAAATATCAACATTCATGTGTTGCCTTCGTTGTTTTCATTATAAAGATAGGGGCTCAACAGTATAGCAACTGAACTAATTAAGGATCACTTCCTTTGGCACAAATTTGCTTTCTTACAATGGTGCAAAAAAAATGGCTGAGGCTTAGCTAAGGTTAAGCCTAGTCAGATGCGAAGCATATTGATGGCTAGGCTTGGTAAAGTTCCTCGCTTTGTTCTTCAGTTGTTGTAGAACGTTGTCGCCGAGCCGCATATTGAGCACGCCGCTTAGCCAGACGTTCATCCCGCTCTTCATCGGTCTCTGTGGCACGCTGAAGCTTTCGCTTCTCGTTGAAATCAGCCCTGCTTCTAGGCGGCATCCCAACACCTGGCCGCCTCGTAAGTGCCCGGAGAGCGAGGCAAACTCAGCTTTATACCGCTGCTGTAGCGTCACGTGGTCAGCTGCAGCGCCTCTGATGTGGAGCCTCCACCGCCGCGGCCGACCGCGCGAGCCGGCAGCCCATCTCTCCTCTGCTGTGACGTCATGTTGTCACGTGGTCAGCCGCCGCGCCGCTGATGTGGAGCCTCCACCGCCGCGGCCGACCGCGCGAGCCGGCAGCCCATCTCTCCTCTGCTGTGACGTCATGTTGTCACGTGGTGTCACGTGGTCACGCTAACGGTCAATGGTAGCTCCACCGCCGCGCTCGACGGGCTGTAGTGTAGCTCTAGTAATATGCTTCGCATAAAAAAAGACAAATAAAACACGAGCTTGTCTCTAATTTAGTCGTCCCCTATCGGCTATATTTTGCAAATACGCAAGGAAAGAAGGGCAACAGGGTGGAGGCGATTAAAAAAACTTCCAAAGGCACTTTTCATGCAAACTCAAAGTTTACTGACGGGTGAAGCTCCCGCTAACGTTAATGACACCGACCATGCGCCGAGGAAGAGACTCGTATAATGAGTCGACGCATCCGGGTTGCTGTCGAAGGTTGTCCAGTGTAAGAAAGTGAATTTGTGTTGAAGAAAATGGTCTTGAATTATTAGCCCACTTGCTATGCCGTTGAGCACCTATTTTTATCAGACAGCACATGTATGCTATTTTTTTTGTCATGCGTTCCCTAGAGCTTTCACCGCATTTGCCAAAACGTTGCTCGAGTGCATATACTCGTCAGCGCACAAACTCGCCGCCATGTGTAGCACAAACTTCGGCTGTTCCGCACACAAAGTAACGCTGTTTCTGACGAAGCATAAAGCGCACAGTGCCCATGGCAAACTTTTCTGCACGGCTCGGACAAACAACAAACCCTTGCATGATGTATTGAAAGCGCCCCTGGCGGGCAGGGATGGTAGCAGCGCAGCTTCGCTCGTGGCGGCGATAACGCGAGCATCAAGTTATCGAGATGGGTCAGCCGGATGTGCCGACGCCCCTTCGCTCTTTGCCGCGCATCTGCTGATAGAGCGCGCTGGCATGCAGTTTTTTCCATTTCGGCCACCGCTCGCGTGCTCCGTATTACTTTTGAGGCACCTGTACAATTGGCCCCGATTGAAATTCGCGCACTGTGACGTGACGACCGTTTCGACCAATTGAAAAGCGTGACATTTCTGTCGACAGCTCCTGCTTACAACGATGAGGCATTAAAGGCTTCCGCCTTAAAATAACGTGACATGCAATCACAACGCACTACTGTGGCACGAACTTCCAATAATTGCAGTAGCCAGCCGAGATGACAGAGAGAGGCTCTAGTGTGACGAAGGCTGGAGAGGGGTACCTTTTAACTGGTTACTTCGCAATGAAGGAAAAATAAAACAAGAGAGTCGATAGGATAGAGGTTATTGCGTTGAGGATGCAAGAACGATGCCATATTACAATGAGCTGCGTACGTCGTGTAGGAGTCATGGTACCTGCCTCTCTGCTGCCCTACCCGTACAAACGCAACGTCCAGAGGTACACCAAAGCCTGCGTCTATCCACGTTCACACAACTGAGAAGCGCCGTCGCTGCGCGCAGCGCTCCCTGAAACGACGTATATTGCTAAAGCAGCCAAGACAATCTGCTCGGAAGTGCTAGTCGCTGAAGTTTTGTACTGTAGGCCGCAGAGTAAGAACACCCGCAATGGAGGTCACAGACGGTCACTTGGACAATTCATAAGCGCACTCAGGGCTGCCCTCATCTCAGACTTGAGGAGGTGCCGTAATTTTGGCAGAGTGTCAAGCCTTGTGGTTTTCTGGTTCTGTCGGATCCAAAGTGGACGTCGAAACCCCACACCTCTGCAAAGCACGTAAAGAAGATTCTCTCAATGGCTGCAGGGAGTCATACGCAGTTCCGTGCATCGAATTCATGTGAAATGTGGGAGTGGGCTGATGATGTCACCACTGCGAAATTCAGTCCATGGTAGGTCGCCACTAAAGTGGCCTAGCTTAGCGTTTGCGTTGTCCTGTTCGCTGGTACCTGTCACGCTGTTGCTTCAAATGTGCTCAAATTTTTCGGCGTTGCTTATACCCGACATATCAGGAGGGAAAAGGACGTTTCAGCATCCAGCTGACTGTGCGTTCCTATAGCTTGGTGCAATAACTTATCAGCTGTAACTCTGTCTTAGAATAACGACAAACTAAAGCCTGTCTACTACCGGCTGAGCGTCGAATGCATACATGCCGGGTCTCAGCCGCCGCCCGTCACTCAGCCAACCCCTCCCCCAAACTTCCTCATCAAGCCACGAAGAGCCAAGCCCAGCCCTTGGGACAAAAACAACGCGCCTCTGGCGTGTGAAGCGAGCCCCTGTCTTCGGTGTACGTCAGCCCTAATTAGCCGGCTATAACGTGCGCGCCTAGCTGCCTGCCGGAGGCATCTTAGTTAACGAGTCGGGCAGCGCTCTCGCACACGCGCGCCCGCAGCCCAGCAACAAGTGGCGACAACGGCGACGAGCAGCAGCAAGAAGGGGTCGGGGCGGCGACCACTTGTCGCACCTAACAAGCTGCGCTTGCGGGGGGCCACGGGCCTCGTACATCATCGTCGCCGCCGTGATGATCACTGCTTTGACAAGGCCTCCCGTGCCTCGACGTGGCCGGGTAATCAAGACATATTGCGTTCAATGCCCCGCCCACCTCTCACGCGTGCCTCTGCGGCGCTGCGGTTAACTGCGTTCGCACACGGGCGCCAGGCTTATTGCCTATACCACAACATCTCCCCATGAGGGCGGCTCTGTCGCTTCCGTGTGTTCATTATGTCCGCGCACACCGCAGGTTTTTTTTCGGCAGCGCGCGCGAAGAGCTAAAATTCCTTCGCTCATCAGTGCACCGCCTCTCGAGCGTCTATATTAGACGCGCCGCCCGCTCCCTATGCGCGCCCGTTCACGCCAGAAGTGTTGGAATGCGTACACTGGCGCTGCACTCAGCGTCAGTGCGTGCGTGTGGGTGTGCGCATGAATTTGTGTTTAGGCGCGGTTGCCGGAAATGTAAACGACGCTCCCGGCACACATACGAATATATAGAGGGCGCACCGGCCTACCACCCACGCTCGCTGCGGCTCTCGTTTGAGATACGAAGGAAGGCTGAAGAGGCGCAGTAGTAGGGTTTGCTAGTTTTGCTTCTCTTCACAGAGGGCCTCACGAGCCTGGCTACACGGAATTATAGTGCGCAACCATGGAATATATGTGATGCGAAGGATAAAAAGAATTATTGGCTTTCTTGTAGGAAAGCTTAACACCTCAAGACTATACGAAACGAACAACGGAACACGCAGTGTTACGCGAGCTAGCCTCCGCCCTTAAAGGAAGGAATGCGGAGGCGTTATTTGCCCGTGCTGAACGAAATGTCAATGATCTCCTTTTGTCGAAGCAGTGTCGTCCGTATACCGAAGCCCTAAGCAGTAATCACGTTACCCCTTTTTCTACATGTGTGAAGGCCAAACACAAAAGAAGCCCATGTGCTGTAGGATGTATTTGCACGTAAAAGAGCCTCACGGGGTCAAAATTAATCCTCAGCCCTCCACCGCGGCGTTTCTCATAATGCCCTGAAAATAAAAACCCGTCACTGGCTTGCCTCTTTGCATGAGAAAGGGCATCAAAACGACAGTGGTGGGTGCCGTCACGCCATCGCCGCAGGAACTGTGAGCGGGGCTGCGCTGTAGAAAATTCCTCTCTAGAGTTTCTCGCGAGGTGAGCTTTAAATGCGAGGCTAGTGCCACTCAGAATACTTGACGCGCCTTCAGTCCCAGTGTATGGTGGTTATGGCTGGCCCCACGACCCCCTCTGCGGTTGTCATACGGCCTGACATATAGCCGTTATCATGCCAAACGCTACTTTATATTATGGGCATAAAGGAGTAATCACTTAAATACATTCACCAAGCCACAGCCATATTTCTACAAAGGAAATATATGCAGCTTTCAGGGCAACTTCGCAGAATATATAACATCCACACGTATCCTAGGTTCGAACCCGGGGCCACCATCTTACCGAGGCAGTCGCTCTATCAACTAAGCCAACCAGGACGCTGGAAGGTGGCAGCGCGAGGCCGGATTAATCAATAGCTCGAAGTAAAAACGGTGCTAGTCCAGTGTATGTACCCTTGAAGTCATTGGACTATCCTTTCAGTGCTTGCCATCGGGGAGGCTGCAAGACGCGTTACGCCGAAGTTACAGTCCGCCAGTGCCGGCGACGGCGTCTGTACTGAGGTTAAAGAAAATCTACCAGTGCAGTGAGAGCACCACGAACTTGAGAACGAAATAAATGACCGCGTCGATAGCTGCACTAGGCGCATCTCAACGGATGTTAGTGTGCAAGAAACAGGACAAAAGGCTAGTAATGGAGTCGCACGATTTTCCGCACGACCAAAGGACTGCAGGTGCCCTTTCGTGCACGATCCTGCACCTTTCTGTGAGCCAAGCAGAGAGGAAGCCTCAGAAGGAGAAAAGCCGCAGCTTTGATCGTTTCTGCGAGCAGCACTGAGAACATTTAGGGATATGCAAAAATCAAAGAGGTGCAAAATCGTTTTCAGCATTGCATAGTTTCGGAATACTCGCGATGATATTTTTTACGCTTTGCACCAGTTATAAATATTTTTCAATGCGATCTTCTGACTAATTTCTATCATGGGTTGCAAGCTGACTGTCTGGCATGGATGGGTTCTTCAGGCATGCGATTTGAATTATACGAAACGAGAAAAAAGAACCTCGGCGTCAGGTCTCGACTGTAGCGTAAATCAGTCAGTCTTAAATCTAAACTCAGTGCGCTTCAGAAAGACAGGAGCGACGTCAGCGGTTAACGCGGACGCACTGTCACAGTACAAGATAATCCCCCACAGCGCAATCCCTGGTCACCGTTCTTTTAGCTTCGCGAACACTTTAGCTAAGTACTGTGTCGTCTACCACCAAGATGCATCATGACCTTTTTTGCTGAAAAAGCCGCCACCATTTTCTTGCCGCCACTGCTAGGCTGCTTGAAATTTGTCCGTGCATTTTCGTAGGGAAAAAATTCATATACCGTCTGCTGCCGGTTACTCCCCCGATCTGTCAGGTGAATAATGGTTTCATTACAAGCTAAAACATCGAACTTATGTCTAGAGTAGCGCCCGTCAAGTGTTACCATAATATCTTCGGACCCTTCAACTCAGTACAGGTTTCTGTCATTTGGTCATTTGTGAGTGAGCCACTCGTCGAGATGAAAGTTTCTTGGCTCCGAAATGCTTCTGCAGAATTTTCGTCATCGCTGTCTATCGTATCTGCAGTGCCGTTTTAAACTCCTAAACTGTCACTCATTTGCTTTCACGCACAATTCACTTCCCAACGTAGTGGCGCTCTATTCATGCAGTGTGGTCCCTTGGTGCCCGCTCCCCCCTGTCTTGCATGATGTTCCACCTCTTCTAACTACTTGAAACCACGGATAAACAGTCGAACGGGAAGGATCAGGTTGCATTTGTTGCAAACGGCCAAAGCCTTCGGATTTATTTTGAGTTCTTCAAGAAGCCACCGTTAAAACTCCAAATATGGTCTCATGCCTTACCAGCGGCCTCCTTCGGGTGGCTATCGGATAGTGGCGCCGCCTGGCAGCTGGGTAGTTCGCTATCAGCGACGCCCTTCGAAACTTTTTTGCCCAAGTTTTTAACAGCCCTGAGTAGTTCCTCTGGTTGCCGAGGGGATAACATGATTCAGCTATCAACGGAGTTTTCGACCAATGACAGTGCTGTGCTTTGATGCATGGACCCTTTGGGAAATACGCAGCTGTTCTGATCAAAGACATCTGGGTTAAACTACTTTTAAACTAATGACAAAATAATCGTGCTAAAGTGTCTTGTGTCCAGAATCATTACAAACGACGGCTTTGCGTGATTTTTGAGAAGCGGTGAGCGCAAACACAAGGAAAAACGCAGAGGATCGGGTACGACCACGAGCGCTTATTGCAACGCATTGAAGGACTGCGTGCAAAGCAGTCGAAAAGAATTGCAACCCTGCGGGTGATAGCGAAAACGTGGGCAAGTTGAAACCCACATGGGTGTTTCAGGAACGGGGCCGACCTCAACCGTGCTTTTTGCGAGCAACACAGTTAATCGCAGCATAGTAGTGTCCCAAAGCTTTCGCAGTACTTCGTATTTAAAAGTTTTTTGGAAAGGCTGAGCATCCGTGCACTCTAAACACGAATTATCCTATATGGGAGTAAAAATGAAGTAAGCTGTCCTCTAGCGCACTCTCTTTTATAAAAGAGGGTGCGCTAGAGTACAGCTTACTTCATTTTTATTCCTTTCTGTTTAGAGAGTATATAGCCAAATATATGCTGCGTATTCCGTTGATTTCAGTGATGTTCCATGCCGTAATTGAAAATTTCCTTAATTAGAAGCAAAATTGCCTACTTGGGGCCCTTTTCTGCAGCAGTTTCAAAACTTCGTCAGCTTAAAAAAGTGAAACAATTTCGTTTCTAGAAGTTCTCTTAAATACCTTTTCCCCAAATATTACCTTCCGAATCCCTTGAAAAAGGAAAAACTCCCCGAATAGAACATCACTGCTTGACTTTCGGCTTGAAAGCTATCGATTCAAGCGGGACTTAAAAATTGCGAAACCAGCTGAACACATTCGCAACCTAGGCTGACAGCATGGAAATGTAGAACAGCTATCCGGGACAAAAGTCCCTAGGACGAGCGTATGGCAGGCAAAGAGAGCAACACTGTTGTTAGCAGGTGGCTTGAAGCCATATTTCTGGCGGTTACAGTTGCTATTACATAGGTGCGGGAGTCAAATGTGGTGGTATCTGGAAGAAGTGGAACCTGAGCGGTTAAATTGCTTTTTGCGCGTCCTGGAGTCTTTTGCATCCTGGACTTTCAGCTCTTGCTTGTGCAGCCTACGCAGGGAGTCTCTCGCTTCGAAGCTACGCGCCGAGGGAGCGAGAAAAGTTGGTTCCTTCGTGGATGAAGTGCTATTGTGTTGATTCGATTTCACAGCTCTCTCGCGCAGCTTTCATTATTCTGCACTTCGAACCTCAAGTTAGCTAAGTCACAACAGTGGTGACACATGACGCGTCTCAGAAGCGTTAACAAAAGCACGGTCCCTGTGGAAAACACCGGACGAAGATTTTGTACTTCCCTTCCCGTTGCGATCCTTCTAGACGGTGAATTTCACGCCTCTGGCCTGCCGTCCAAGCGCACAGCACTCCCGATAATAGCACTGCGACAGTGCAATGCAGCGCCAGGATATTTGCGCCCGGGGTTTTTCATAGATTTTCACATGCCAAAGCACTTCAGAGGTTTTGGGCCGACCCCCATTTATTCGTGCTATCGCGGGGCTTTTACCATGCACGGAAATTGCAGAAGCCTAGAGGTTTGAGCTTTATGGCATCGCGCCTCTATCAAAACGTGCGCGTATAGGCGGCCGTGGCCGAATCCACGCCCTTGTTCTCGGAAGCGCATCATGGCCACCGGGTCACGGTGGCGCTGGTATTAGCATAGCGTCGCATCTTTTTTTTTGTTTACTTTTAGACCCTCTCGGTTTTTCTGCTTTACTAAGCCTGCCCTCCTTTTTTATTTTTACTCTATTTTATCATGTCCGCCGTATGTGCGAAATGAACCGATTCGTAAAGCAAACTGGAGACATCACTGACAGCATTTTGCGTCCTGGAACACTCGACATAATGAAGAGTAAAACGAAGCCTTTCCACGGCACAAAAAAAGTTTCAGTTTTAAGGTTAAGGAGGAGGGAAATGAGACTATTGACAAAATACGCTGTCTGCTACAGTGCAAAAAGGTGCAGTTGCTTCTGAACATGACTTAATTCAAAAAGAGAGCGCGGGCCTTCGCACCACTTGAAGACTGCAAAAATTCCGTGCGGCAACTTTTTGCGTGCGAGTAGGTACGTGCACCAGTTTTCCCATGAAGTTAACATTTACGGCAAAGTCATTGTGTACTTTCCGGGAGGTGAATGTACCACTGTTTCTGCAGTCACTGGAACATTTACTATTTGCTCTCTGTTACGCATCCTTCCCCTTTGATTTTTGTGCCATATCCGCCTGACCAGCACGACTGGAACTCTGGGTGGCGCAAACACTCTGTGATGTAGTTGAAGGGAAGCAAATGATGCGGCTTTGGTGAATATTCGTCGCTGAAAATGTTGGTATACCTTCTTTTTCATATTCTCATGATAGCATAAAGAACACACGGTGTAAATGAGGCTCCTCGCATTCAAGGAAACCGGTGACAAACTCAATGCTATGTTCCTGCCTGTAACGACATGTACACTCATGGAAAAAATGTTTGCGCGATGCGGATTCGTGGAAAACTTTTATTTCTTGCGGTTGGGCAAAGCAGGTTAATTAAAAGCATTGAATCACGAGAGGACACGGGCGCTCCATTCAAAGGAAAAATTTCAGCTGACTGACCAGCGACGCAACGCAGATATAATTTCTTTAGTGCGTTAGCACTAAAACCCCAAACCTCAGATTTCTTCGGTGTTTGTCTGCCTTAATCCTTTCTCCGTGATCTTGAGGTTGCTCGGCAAGAGCAACCTCGCTGACACAAGCCCCACCGGTGGCAGCCATTCAAGGGCACTAGCGCACCACTTAACCACTGCACCACTGCGCCAAGAGTGGTACAAGGTCTCCCAGGGATCTATGAACGTAAAGTAGAGAATTACTAATACCGCATATATGGGAATTAACCTATTAAAGCTACCGCGTCATGCCCTTAAGGCAGAGTTTGAATGTGATTTCGACGATCTAAAGCCTTTTCGACCTTGAAAACCAAGCTTAGAACCGAAACCGAAGTTGAAACCGAAGTGCTAGCGCACCTAATTCGCCGTTAGCGTAACGACTCTAAATCGTCCGCCATTTTACTTCGCTAATCCGCAACCGGCAGACTTTTGTCCATGGGCGTACATCACATTACGAGCTACAAACGATCACAAAACATCACAAGCAGCGCCGAAAGAGACATCCGATAGCTTTTCCTTGAACAGTTTGCCCGCATTGTAACAGTTGGGCATTGAAAGGTTTGGAATGCCGTTGAATGTAATGACCCCAAGGTTTGATTTAAGCGACACTGCTGTGCCCTCTGCCTAGCCTTTCTTGCACATTGGTGCTGCTTTATTTTTGCCTCCTTTGTATTTTCGTCCCTGCGCTGTTGCAAAGCATCTCCTATTGTTCCTTCCTTTGCTGCACGAATTCGTCATTTTCGTACAGCTTCACGGTGCTTTGTGCCCATAGAGAATAAATCTTAAGGCCTAGCGTCTAACTAGGCGTCTTCACGCAGCTAAGTAGTGGCTTCCATGATGAAATGAGACGCTATACCGCAGATTTGACGCGCATTGAACCGCATAATATGGCCTTTACAGCGCTGCCACCTGTCGTGCCTACTGATAATGCTGAATTCCACGTTTTGACTGCGCTCTACAGATAACACAGAACCTGTGCAGCAGTGAATCAATGAGGAACTGTGCAGCAGCACTGAAGTTCGTATCTCCCTTCTTTTTCAACTAAGGTACCGGACACGTACGCGGGAAGCGCGAGGCGTAGCCCAAAATTGCATCCCTGCATTAAGACTTGCTCTCGTCGACCAAGGGACAGCTGCGAAGCAAATCGCCGTTAGTGCCGGTGGCTTCAGGAGCAAACGCATTTATAACGATCTTTTTGGAAGTGTTGGCAACGATTGCTGCTGATCACTCCACAACATTGAATTCTTAAGAACGCACTTAATCAAGTAAAATATCAGCCAATGTGGAGGCGCTATCCCGGTCAGGTACTTACACTGACATGACTGACTGACATGACTGACATGACTGACATGACTGACATGACTGACATGACTGGCATGACTGGCATGACTGACATGACTGACTGACTGACTGACTGACTGACTGACATGACTGACTGACTGACATGACTGACATGACTGACATGACTGACTGACTGACTGACTGACTGACCATTTATTATTTAATTAATACGAGATGTCACGAAAACCGAGGGAGAACGGCCAGATGGTGTGTAAACACCCGGAAAAGGTAGGCCCATTACTTAGCCAAACTCTTCTCCAAAAATAGCGTTGGTGTTGATGGCTTTTATGACACAAGGGCATCTGGGGCGAACGAGAGCCATGACACAAGGTATTTTCCTATACTCACGGTGAGGTCAAAGACATATTTCCGAAGAATTTCACCCTAAATAAGCCGAGCATCAGACCTGCACCGGCACTGGGTATCGAACCCCGCACCTCCTGCATGCGAGGCGAGAAAAATGTGTCAAGTGTTTCAAGAAATATAAAACATAGCCACAAGAAGATACAAAGATATAGAGAAAATACAGGGAATGTGTAGGCAGTATAACTTCAAGAAATTAACAAAAATGTGCAGAAGGCATACATTCGTGGATACGGTGCATTAAATGAACATACACGACCAAGGAACAATAAAAATGCACCGTGTTTTCTTCTGTAAACAACCCCCCCCCCCACACACACAAAAAAAATTAGGGAGGCACTTTGTTGACGTAAAGTGTGGTGAGGCGAAAGCCTTAAGCGCGGTGTCGCTGCTTTTGTCACTGATGTGTGGTTAAGATGTTAAGCTTCGCCTCTGAGAGTGGAACGCGACAGCGTCTTGCAACGCTGGCAGGGAGTCCACAGAACGCCATCGCGCGTTCGGCTCTACGCCTTGCTCGTCGGTAAACTGTTTTTTGAGGAAAGGATATGTATCTGTCTCGCATATCTCGGTGGACACCTAAACCTCGCCGTAACGGGAAGGGAGGAAGATGGGAGTGAACGAAGAGACAGTATTCACTAGACGCGCCTTTGTTCATTCCACACCTTCGAGCTGGCATGGCGGAGTGGCTAGCATGCCCGTCTCGCACTCCGGAGACCCTGGTTCGATTCCCCAGCTCGACCAATTTCCGACTCTGTTTTCTTTATTTATCTGGTCTGACTAGGAAGGGTAATTAGGCTAACTGGTCAATTAACTAATTAACTAAACTCAGTTCCACTTACTTGGAGCATCACTATACCATCCCTTTAATTGGTTGCATGGTTACTAGCCAAAGTACAATTGGCCTCGTTTGAAATTCGCGCACTGTGACGTCACGACCGTTTCGACCAATTGAAAATCGTGACATTTCTGTCGATAACTCCTGCTTACAACGATGTAAAAGGTCCGTGGCTTAGCTCAGGCAACCCTGTTTATGCAAGCGCAAGTCACGCTTGCATAACTAGCGGGAAATCACGCTGTAGCCTATTGCTGCAGTGCCGCGTGTCTGCCACAACGTTGTCGGTGCTAACGCATGCAGCCAACATCTCTCTCACCACCGCCACGTACCTCAAAGCACGACTGAGGCCTACACTGACCTAGAGAGGCAGTTATGCGCCCTTGCTTTGCTCAAAACCATCGGAGTCTAGAACGTTGTCAATGCCAACGCCAGTGAGCAACGCCGACTGCCTATAGCTGCAGTGCCCCGTTTCTGGCACAACGTTGTCAATGCCAACGCATGCAGCGCACGTCTGTCACTACCACCACGTAGCTTAAAGCGCGACTGAGGTGTGCACTGTCCCAGGGGGGGGGGGGGGGGGGGGGGGGGGCAATTATGCGACTTTCCTTTGCTTTCCAAGCTCCCTCTCCTCATCGGTTTCGGCTGCCCGTTTAGCGCATTTACGCTCCCTATCGATTGCTAAATCCCTCACACGGTTGGCACCGTAGACCGGATTATCAGACTCGGCGCGACGTCTGCAAGTACCCGCTCTCGAGGGCGTCGGCTTAGGCTGACTTGCTTCGTCCATAGCGAGACACTGGGTAGGCAGTGCGCAGCGATCCGCGCACAGGCCGCGGCGACGGCGGAGCGCGCGGCTGCAGCTGCGTCGAGTCACGTGGTGCGTCACGTGGTTACTTAGGGAGCTCCGCTCCTCCTGTTCAAGGTCATTCGTGTAGACACGGCGAAATCGGCGTCGCTAGGCTAGTAAAGCTTTCGCTTTAACAATTAAAGAACATATCAGAAAGTGAGGCTGTGGGCTTTATGCGTACTTTGGGGAGGGGGGAGGGGGGCGGCTTCGTTGCAACGCGCGGAGTCCCACACTGTGCCCGCATTCCTCATCATGACTGATGGATGTCGCGATGACGAGCGGTACGCAAAAGGTAGAGCCAAATCCATATTGATTTGTATTCGTCCCTACCATCACCCATACTAATACAGCGCACTTCAAGGCCTTCATTCAAAAAATCATCGACATGCTGCAACGACCCGCCTCTCATGTAATACCCCAACAGGGGAATTTGAAGTATCGATAAATAAACAAACTAAACAAAAAACGGCTCACATCACTCAAAAAGGCCACACATCGCATTCTTGCGCCAATGGATTATCGAAGTGTGGGAGGCGATCCCGGCCTATGTGGCGCGCAATTAGCGCCAGCTTGGATAGGTCGGAAGATCAGTGATCAGGATAGGTCAACAGATCTTTGACAGTGGCGAAGAAGTCCCCGATGACAGCAGCAACAGCGAGTACTGAATGTGGCGAATTTAGTGCTGCAGCAGTTTTTTACCAGAAAACTTATTTCGAAAAAAAAAGATCACTGTTTGCGCAGTTATATGGAGTGCCTAGACATACAGCCTTTGGTAAAAAAATTAGAGCCCAGGGGGTTTGCTCTTGAGCCGTATAGTGGGGCTCCTGTAGCATTCGTAGAACTTCCTACCCGTTGGGTGGGGCAGGAACAGAGATACTCCTTAGTGTTACCTGCATGAAATATTGTACGCCGAGGATGAATTGCACGGCACGGGGTGTGGCTCAGAAGCAAACTCCCTGGTTCCTAAACTTTTTACAAAGGCTGTACTTCCTTAACTTCGGTAGTTGTGGACGTTGCAGGTTTTTTATTTCTTGCTATAGGGAGGGTGAAAAAGAGGGGCGCGTGTTGTAAGCAGCAGCGGGTTATATTCGAGAAATTAAGGTATTTCCTTATTTTTAGGCTTAGGCAAAGCACGTCATTCGTCCAGCAAAAAACTGCGAGGGAAGAGCTGGACTTCGGTTTATAATAGCAAGCTCACCATGCATTCCTCGAAGTGTCGCTCACTACTTTTTAAGAGATAAATTCAGAACGCGCGGATACGAATGTGACGAATTAGGAATCTGGTATGTCCGTCTCTGAAAACTACAGTTGGTGCGAACTTTCGAAGTGTTCTACACCTAAAGGGCGCTTAGAGACCAAACTAGAGAGGTGCGGGCTTGGTTTAAACCCTTCTTTCTTCAAGCAAGAAGGATGGATTGAACAGACATTACGAGGACTGATGTTGTTGGACGATATAGTGTCAATGGCTGACAACAAGGAAGATCTCCCTGTGTACATCTGCGGTACACAGGGAGATAGAAGAACCGACACTCAAGACTTCTAAACATGAGGGCGGCGAGCATAGGATGCAAGGGGTCACGCTAGAGGTATTGGATAAGTACAAGTATCTTGGAGTGCGCAGTAGTGCTGAGTATCTGACGGAGCATGACAAATATGTATCGACTAAAGGTAGCAGGAATGTAGCTGTTGTGAAAAATAGGGAATTGTGCAATTACAATATGTACGCAGTGGTGAGAGGGATCTGGAAAGGAGTAATGGTTCCTAGTCTGACTTTCGGCGATGTGGTCCTTTGCATGAGACCTGAGGTTCAAGCAAGGTTTGAAATTAAGTAGTGCCGGGTAAGTAGGCTTGCTTTGGGAGCACAAAGCAATACACCAAGTCAGGGGGTGCAAGGTGACATGAGATATGGGCATCATTCGAGAGCAGAGAAGCGAACAGCAAAAAGAATTAGAGCAGTGATTCAGAGAAAGGGGGGGGGGGGAGCAGTGGGCTAGGAAAGTTTTCAGCTATTTTTACATGAGGCATGTCGACAAAAAAAAAAGGAGAAAGCAGTTAACAGAAAGGTCGAAGAAACAAGGAGGGGTCAGTGGAAAACAGGGACGCAGACGCAATTGTGTCTGGGAACATACAGAACGTTAAAAAAGGAAATTGCCAAAGAAAATATCTACGACAATTGTAGGGGAAGCTCTTCGTTTTTAGAGGCCAGGACGGCAACATTGCGGACTGAGACATGGCGAGTCAAGTAGCATTAGATAGAGACGTTATGCGGTGCGTATGGAGAGGAGGAGGAAACGGCTGAACATCTGATATTTGTCGGTAAAGAGCTTCACACTACAGTTCAAAGCGACGCGACTGATTTATTCAAAGCATTTGGGTCTAAGGACAGTGGAGGAAAAATAGATTGTAAACCCGTAGAAATAACCAAGAAAAGATTATCTAATTGGCGGCTAAAATCGAGACAAGACCGAAAATTTACGAGTGGCGGCTAGGTGGCGTGAGCCGCCGCGCGATTCGAAAAGGTTTAAGCCTGATCAAATCATCCATCCATTAATTTTTTTTTTGTTTTAATAAGTGTGTGAACCTGCGTAGTTAACTTCTTCTACTCACTCTCACATGCTATCAGTAATCAAAATGCTTCGTACAACGCATATAGCTCTTATTTGTATTAGAAATATTTTGTTTGTCTGTGTTGTGGTTCCACATTCCAGTAATCCATAACAATAGCATGAGGAAATAAATGAGTAGTAAAACTATAATTAATTAGACTGGTAACAGTTTTCTAAATTTATTTTTTTGCAGAAAGCTAGTTTGGATGACTGCATATGCGACCACAGCCAATATTCCTAAAAAATTGAACCTAGAAATTTTAACAACCTTCCACGACTAAGAAAACGCCTCCCGAAGTGAGGTGCAAAATAGTGCGGTACATCTTTATGTTTAGATCTGAGGAGCCCGTACTTTGTTTTCATACTTCGTTCGTCTTTTGGAATTGCTCTACGAACTTCGCGAAAGCTGAGAGGCCAGAAATTGGCTTGCAGTTAATTATGGCAGTATGTTCGTCTCCTTTGTGAATCATAATTAACACGTGCCATTCTTATGCTGCCGTGAGGTGGACGGGGGGGGGGGACGGGGGGGGGGGGGCTGAGATTTCCGCCGTTAGGGTGCAGTTTTTGTAATGTGCACTAACGGACGAGTAATTGTATCACCAACATTTATGACATTCTAAGTAATACTGACGTGCTTGTGTCAATGAGATAAAAGCACAGGATTTTCTATAAGTTAGGAAAATGGTGCCAGATAATACTTTTGTAACTTTTTCGGAGGCGAGCTGCTGTGAACTCAACAGTACTATTAAGTACGTGAATTTTAGCAGATTAATTTGTCATTATGTCCGCGAAATTTTCGCGCTGCAGTTTTCTGTACATGTAGACGTGAGAGTTAAGCGCATATATTCGTGCAGATTACGGAACTTGGCAATACGGTATTACGTAGTTGTATAGGTGTAAACGGATTTTTTTTTGTTTTTCCCACTAAAATTTTCTGCTCTCAGCCTCCAGAAGCGCCATCAACCACCCAACTCTGCCCTCCAGAAGCGGCACCCAACACCAACGCACCTTCCTGTACCCTAATCAATGCCTCCACCCACTAAAATCCAACGCAGCAGTTGAACGATAAAGCCGTGGAAAAATCGATTTTAAAGCCGCAGTGAGAAAGCCAGCTGTCCTCTAGAAGCCTCACCTTCCAGCCACCTACCCACCGCCACCCCCGACTCACTTACGCCCATCTCCACCCTCCAGAAAAATTCTGTCGCGTATGTGCAGACTCGGTCTAGAGTGAAAGCACAAAGTAGAGTTAAAGCGTCAAAGTAGTCACCGAGGGTAAATCCAACTACTTTTGCCGAACTGTCGCATTAGCTGCCTGATTGTCCCACGAGTTTTTGTTTCTGACTGCGCGAGCGGCAAGGGTTAAACAAACAAGCAAAAAAAATGCAGAGTTGCATGGCTTAAAACTTGTACGAAGGAAGCAATCAACCTCAATCATTCATCAGCAGCACAACCTCTTCGCGCAGTGGCCAAAACTTTCAGTGCAAAAGGGGTCGGCGACTGGACCTGAAAGAAGCTAATAGACCAAGGTAAGCGAATGTAAGCGGGTAGTGTTTGTGCATGCCAAGGCAATGTGGTGCTTTCAACCAAGCCACAGTTAAAGACTTCAGATTGCTGTGAAGTCCAAGCTCTTTCAGATCAGTCCTTCCTTCTGTCGATTACCTATTCCTCACCGTTTAAGACAAAAGAAAACCGCATAACACTTCCGCAATAAAGAAAGTATGTACATACGACATAAGCGTCGTTTTTTTTAAAGCTCTTTTCATAGTATCGCAGCGTTTGCAGTTATTGAAATGGGCGCTTAAGATCAGCGTAACTGCAGCTATGTCTGACTATCTCGAGCGGATTGCTTTTTCACGAAATGAGGCAAACCTGTCATCCCCTTAACCTCTTTTATGTGCTGTTTTTGGTAGTCTTAACATACGCGTTCGCTTCAATTACTCAGCATGAGTAAAATGCGCCTGTAAGTATCCACATAACCATGTTCTTGCTTTCTTTTTTCATACTGGTCATAGCTCCCTGAAATAAAAAAAGAAACAAAACCAGGACAATTTCCACATGCGCTGTCGCTGCTCTGCCTGGATACGGCCGACAGTGTCGAACGAAGAAAATAAGAAAGCTTTCATCATCGGCACCCGCACCACCTTCGTCTTAAGAGAGCAATCCATCATCAGGACGACGCTCTCGCCGCCGCCGTCCGCTTTCCTCGTCAACTTCGCTCGAACGAAACACCGAGTACAAGGTTACAACCACGCCTCGAACAATTCCGAGCAGCACTAGCGAAGCTACTCTCGGCGAAAGCAGCGACGCGCAGTATGAATCGCGCAGTATAGTATAGCGTCATATTCGGCAAAAGACTGACTTGCTTTCCTGTAAGCACTAAGGCCGCTAAATTTTGCAGAGATTTCGCAGTGAAAGAACTTCAGACCGGACGAGCGTTAGTAAACGAGGCAATTGAGATGAAGAGCATTGGGAACAGCGAACCTTATGAAGCTGTCAAACGCGCTCTGCTTCCCCGTTCGAAGCGACTGCACCGAACCACGCTGGCCCATCTGCGCTGCACGCAACTTCCCGGCTGGAGGGGGTGCGCAGGGACGTGCCAGCGCAGCGACCGCGCGCCGGCCCGCGCACTCACAGACGCACGGACGCTTTTAGCGACAGCCTGCAATCTCGGCTCGGTGACGAGAGCTAATGCGACCGTCGTTCCTTATGCGCTGCAGCTGCCATTACGCGAGTCTCAACACTGGGCCGGCGAGAGCGGCTCAAGCTCTGCGGCGAAGAGAAAAACAAAAGGGAAGAGAGCGAGGAAGGGCTGAGACACAAGAGGCGCAGTACTACGTATACACGGGACACGTAGTTGCGCCCGGAATTGGTGGCGTCGACGAGAACAATGAAAGGAAAAGAAAAGCTCTGTGCAATGGCGCCAGAGAGAAGTTGAGGTGAAAGAGCAGCTAGTTTACGCTAATGACCGCGCACATTGCGAGTGCGCGGCCGTCTCCATTGTCATCGGATCCTCCTCTCTTAGGATGCGCCCGCATGGATGCACGCACAGAGACACACACACACACAAACAATGGCAAGGGCGCCTGCACGTTTAGGCGGCCCGACGAAAAGTCCGGGCAGGAACTTTGCGCTCCGACGAATAAGGGACGAGTTGCGCTACCTCAATTATCGCTGCCCGCTTTGATGAAGGGAGAAGCCTGCGCAGTGTGGAGGGAACAGAGAGGAGTGAAGGAAGAAGCAAGCTACGTCGTCAAACCCTCGTTCGCAATAACCTAGTTTCCCGGAGAGCAAATGCTCGGCGCGGCTCGGAGAAAAGACGCACGGCGATGGAGACGCCACGCTGATGCGCGCTGTAGCGTGAGCTGCGCATTGTTCGATGTTCTCGTGGAAGAAGGGCAACAAATAGCTAGACGGGCCTTGCGGTCCTGGAGCGGCACACATGCGTTGAGCGACGCCGCATTAGCAGACTCACCCTGGGCGAGATAGACCCGCGCATAGTGAATTGCAGCGGGCCACGATCTTCGAATGCAATGCGGTTTTCTCAGTTCGCCATCATTTATGCGCGCGACGCCCCCTCGGCTCTGCAAGAAAGTTCGCTAACATCTAGACGGCACGGTTCCTACTCCCGACTGTAAGCATTTCTGTACGCTCCAAAATTCTGAAAAAAAAAGGACGATATCCGTGACTCGCCAATGTTCCCTGATATCACGCCTTCTTTTTGGCTTTGTCATGCGACACAAGGACAGTAACACTTCGGTTCATGCACCAGGTGAAAATGCATTGTGATCCGTGGCTCCGTAAGCAGGAACATGACACTTTAGAGCCTGGCCATGAGTATAGGTCCTGCAACTGATGGCAAAGCGAATGCGCACACGTAGTACAAGCCCACTGACGAGGAGACAGGCAAAGCGCACCCTGATGGGAAAATCTGTATTCTCGCGCGCAAACGAGCGCGCACACATATTAACTGTTAACACGACCATCCCATAGCGGACCGGCACACACCAGCCTACACGCAGCGATCGTCAGCTGCTCTTCCAGTGTAGGAGTGAAGCGCGCCTCTATGAAGGCGCCTAGGTTTGCGAACGCTGCGAATTGCGAATTGGTTGCGAATTGGTTTGCGAATTGGAGTATCGTCCTGTATACGAACTACCGCCTTATGCAGTACGTCAAGCCGGGGAAATGGCAGCCTCGCGAGGGTTAAAGCCGGCTCCACCCCACGCTCGCCGCAACGTGTTGCGAGCGCCACTTGAGACCTTCCTCGGGTGAAAACGACACACGGGGGCGCAACGTACGCGGGATGAAGGTATCTCGGTCGAGGGAAAGGGCGAGGTAAAGCAGCTGAGAGGAAAGAAACCGAGCCAAATCCAGCGTGCTAATGACCGTATACTTCACGAATGCCGCGTGCTCGAGAAGGCCGTGCAAAAAGTTAGCGCTCAGGGCGTGCGAGCCACGAGTCGTACACGGACGGCGGTGCTTTCAGCTCTCCATTATATACTTCTGCATAAGTGATTGGGGACGGGTCCCCTACCGCCCTAAATAAATAAATAAAAAGGAAGGGAAAAGTCAACGCAGAATCGCAGACCTCTAAAAATGGCCGTTCCGAGCCTTCGTTTCACGTGAGTCGATTTATGTGTGCGGTTGAGCGGCGCCGTAAAAGCCGCAGAGAAGGGAAAGAGGAACGGGGGGGGGGGGGGATGTGGAGGGGGGATGGAGGGCAGCCGTAGAAATGCGGCTGAGACGTCGTTAGCCGACGTGGTTGGTGCAGCGTCGCATTTCAAATTCGGAGGCAGCGTTAATGAGGTCTCGCACGACCGGCTACCGTGTCGATTTTTCATTTTTCCCGTATATACTTTTCCATCAGCTCAGTAAACGTCTCCCGGAGCACGTGCACAAAAATAAAAGAAAGATATAATTGAAAGACGACACTTCATTGCAAAAGTTCCCAGGAGCACGGCGTTTCGCCTAACCCTTACGAAAGAGCGTTCAATGGTAACAAAAGTTAATTATAAGTATTGGTTGTCAGAAAAGGCAACTTGAGTCGCGTCAGTGGTAAGAGTTAAATAGAAACAGCGCTCTTCCATTAGCGAAATCCCGCAGCGCGGCGCACTTCTGTCTTTATTCTCTCACGATTTCGTCGACATCCGAGTCCCACGCGCTGTCGACTCCATATTCAAGCTTTACCAACGACCACAAACCTGTATAATATTGGCCATGCGACTGTGTCATTTGCACTCGAATTCAATTAAATCAAAACACTTAAGACTTCATATATTTGATGCTGCTACCGGAACACGTTGTCGTATTTTCGATGTTCATATGGGAGCGCATTCGCGTCGTCGTCCAGCTAGCAGTCAATGCTAAGCAGCGCTTTTCATGCATAGAAGAGCGGCTAGTGTGAAACAAAGAGTGTGCAGTAGACAATTAAGTGAAATTAATATGACTTGTTGCATGTTACATAACATAGTCCCTTCTACTTCAGGATGCAGAATCCGCAGTCGCTGCTTGCTATAGCCTCACAGCACATCGGTCGGTGTACATGCACTGGTCAGCCTGTTCATGTACTATGCACGAACAGAACACACTGCGGATGTGGTTCTGGTAGAGTGTTGGAATTGTATTGGCAACGTCTTATAGACCTTCCTGACTGAATGCCGGGTCTTGCGCAAACTTGTGGGCGGAAGGATAACGTCTAGGCTCCGTGGTAAAAAAAAGAACGTTGCTCATAATGTACTATCGCGATCACAAGTTTATGGGTCGCGAGTGCTTGGATGAAGATTTATTTCAGTGCAGTCACGTAATCCACTAGCCTGAAGTGTGACCACATATGAGGGGGCGTCTATGCTCTATCCGCTGGTAAGAGTACCACGCCACTGGGTGGCGAGGCAGAGCTACTAAACACATTTCTTCCGAGAACACGCGTCCCGTAATATTCTGATCGCGATAGTACGTTTAACCAACCAACTGCTGTAAATAATAGAGAGAGATATATATTTCTGTTCAGATATAAATATTAACCCATTCATTAACTGTCGGCATTTTTATTGGGTCACAGAGTGAAAATGGGCGCGAGAAGAGAATAATTATAAGATACATAACTGTTGAAGTTAATAGCTTACCATTTTATTCTGACATTAACCCTTTGGGTTCTGGCGTCCTCAAATGGGGACAGAAACGGCGTAATTTTTGGAGCCTTATATTCATGAAGGTCCCTGAGATCATACGTGGAAGTGCTGGAAAAATGGCCCTTTATTGATTCGGCACCACTCTTTACACTTTGTTGCTGTTTGTCGTTGATGAAAATGACGGCGAACACTGCGCACTACACAAATCAATGCCACCATGGGATGTGAATGATCGGAGTTTTTTCTTTAATTTCCTAGCTACTTGCTTAAACGAGCTGATAATTTCCCGCTTCTTTAAGCTTTATTGGAGGGAGCAACGCCACTAGAACCTCTGGACTCTGATACTATCACAAAATACAGTGCATCATTTCTTGCGCGTCCTCACTTGAGGACATCGAGGCTTGGTGATTAATATATCATGCAAAAGAAACTAGAAGGAGCTACTTCGTACCAGAGATTTAGCGTTTTTTAAAGCAGGGAAATGGCGCCTGGGATCTTTTTCGGACTATTGAAACATCCTGGCATATATTTCCAGATGGAGTAGTTGCAGAACATAGAGAAGAAGTAGAAGATACGCAGGTCGACAAATAAGAAGCAGATATAAAGACGAACATTCAGAGGCAGGAATACAAGAAGAGAGAAAAGGCAAAAATGGGGCTGTTTTGCATTTACCGAGAGTGTAGTGGACGCAACGGCAACACTGAGCAGTATTTGACAACAGAGAAGTAGCGGAAGGCGATCACGTTTCCAATGCGCCTACTGATCAGGCAAATTTTTTCTGGGCTGTGGTCGATCGAGGATGTTTGCTCCGACCGAATCGGTCAGTGGCTAGCTACATGCGGCCGCAAAGCAGCAGCGGCATAAGTTTGAAGTTTTCACCGGGAAGCTCAGGATCAATTTGGGAGGACCGAAATTCGGATAGATGCTTGAGGAATTAAAAAATTGGCTGAAGGCTTAGCTTGGTTAAGCCTGGCTGATTGCGAAAGCAATAACACCTGGCTGCGCTTGGTTCATCGTTTAAACTTGACTCTGAACTTGTACATGCACCCGCAGCAAGCCGGCGTGCTCGCCATTCTGCAGCATACGCACGTTGCTTCGCCAACCGTTGTTCCCTTTCTTCGTCTGTTTCTTCGGCACGGTGCCGTCGCTTGGCCGCGGCACACCGTTCCAGCCTCGCCTTGTACGCATCCTCCGGCATAGCACAGCATTGCGAGGAGCACAGCCGCAGCCCCGTTTTATCCCAGTCTAGCGAGCGCCCTCACTCGGCAGCTGCGCCGGAGCGAAGGATGAGCCTCCATCGATGAGACGAGTTGGGCCCCCAGCTCTCCTGTTGTCGTGACGTCACACGGTCACGTGGTAGCGCGCCGCAGCTGCGCCGGAGCGAAGTATGAGCATCCATCGATGGCAGAAAAGTGCAAGCAGTACTGCTTTCGCAATAAAAAATTGGCAGTGGTTTAGCTCTGGTTAAACCTGGAAGATTGCGAAAGCAACGAGGAGAAAGAGAGGCTATGGAGAACGCGCGGCAGCGGCGGCGGCCCCGGCACGCTAGCCATACGCTGCTACTGCGCATGCGCAATTGGTGAGCGTGGCGGCGGCACATCTTCACCCGCGCAGCGACGGCGGCGGGGCGCCAGCTGTGCGCCATGCGACGTGACTGCTCTTCGCGCATGCGCAGTATGGCCTTGCCCCAGCTCCGCGAAATAACTCGGCGACTCGCGTAGTGTTGCTTTCGGAACAAAAGGCTCGTTTAGGGTTTTCTTCGGCTTAGTTTATTCTCAGGGTAAACAAGACGCCATTTTTGTCCGATGAAAATATTGTGCGCTGGAGAACATCAGTAAGAGGTCATGGGTGAGCTTATGTCTGTCGCAACCACTATAAGCCCTGGCGTCCTCACATGGGGACACTGTACCGTTGTTCAGTGGCCATTATCATCACCCGTTGTCATCATACTTTTGGCAAGTTTCCTGGCTATAAAGCGACCGCACTGACAAAAGGCCAGGCGATGAATGTTCTTCTGATGTAGCATGACAATGAACTGATCAATGATCAGCATCAACTTTTCCGATAACAGTTCTTGAGTGGCAGAACGGTTCGTCTCAGTTAGGGCGAGGCTACATTTTTGCTCCAATTCAAATAAACGATAAACTCACGAAGGCAATCTCACGCAGCTTAAACTCTTTGAAGTAAACACGAAACCTTGGGAAAAGTAATTAGGATTTTTTTTTGTGCTTTTTCAGCCTTCGAAATGGATGCTGCTTGGGGAGGCATGCCCATCCTTAACCTTCTGTGCACACCTCGCAGTGGGTCCTCCAGGCATCTTCATTCCCTTTTATTTTTCACACGATCCTTTCGGCTTTTTGTGTTTGTGGCTAGGCAGATTTATTCGCTTTGATCTGCGCTTAGCTTACGTTGGTGTGGAAGTCACTCGGAAACAATAACTGGAATATCGTGGCGTTTTATTTGCTCTGTCATTTCATATCGGTAGTGAGTTTCCCGCCCCATGAATGCCCACTTTTTCGCGACAAAAAACGAAAGCAGTGACGGAATATTTGACCTAGTGCACAAGCTTTAAGCCTAAGCCTAAGGAATTCGCTCGCAGAGGAACTAATACGTTGGTAATGAAAATTATTGCTTTCACTAACCATAAAATTTCACCTTTGGTCCAAGTTACTGTTAAAGAATGTTTAGAAAAAAGCGCTATACGTATTAGACACAGGAGAACCTCAGCCGCTGTGTTTGAAAATACATAGGTGCACATCTGTTGGTTTTTGCCGAAATAAAGCACCAGGTGCCACATATCGCTACGAGTGATTGGTTGGTTTGGTTTATGGGGTTTAACGTCCCAAAGCGACTAAGGCTATGAGAGACGCCGTAGTGGAGGGCTCCGGAAATTTCGACCACCTGGGGTTCTTTAACGTGCACTGACATCGCACAGCACACGGGCCTCTAGAATTTCTCCTCCAAAGAAATTCAACCGCCACGGCCGGGATCGAACCCGCGTCTGTCGGGTCAGCAGCCGAGCACCATAACCACTTAGCCACCGCGGCGGCCATATCGCTACGAGTGAATTAGTACATCCAGCTTTCTTGGGTATTCAGGAAACTGCACGGCACAGCTAAGCAGTGAAAACAATCCTAAGGACCGTAAAAAAAATCCAACGCTGTCCTTAACGTTGGGTGGCATATACGTATGTCCCACATGTCTTTTTGAGAGGTATGTGCCGTTAGAAAGGAGCCGAAGATCAAGAATATAACACCTTCAAAGGGAAAAAAAATATTCCTGAAATGTTGCACTTTGTTCTTTCGATCATTCGAAAATAGGGCCCTGCCGCGGTGGCTCAGTGGTTACGGCGCTCGGCTGCTGGCCCGAAAGACGCGGGTTCGATCACGGCCGCGGCGGCTGAATTTCTATGGAGGCGAAATTCTAGAGGCCCGTGTACTGTGCGATGTCAGTGCACGTTAAAAAACCCCAGGTGGTCGAAATTTCCGTAGCCCTTCACTACGGCGTCCCTCATATCCTGAGTCGTTTTGGAACGTTAAACAACCAATCAATTAATCAATCAATCAATCAATCAATCAATCAATCAATCAATCGAAAATAGGAACGTTTATTGTCAGTAATGGTGGAATAACGTTGGCCAGTGTAAGAAGGCTCTGACCTGCTACTCCCGATTAGGGCAGAGGAGAAAGACAATACACAAATGGGGAGAGAGTGAAGACGAGTGGCTGCGATGGTACAATGCAGTGAGCTGTACACGCGACGACAAAGGCCAAACACATACAGCCATAAAAGACGTAGTCCCCGTACAAGACAGGAGTCTCTTCAGATAAGGATCTTCCGTGTCTCACAAAAGCTGGAACAACGCTCTCGCTGCTGGCAGAGCAAATCCAGTTCCTTTTCAGGCGCCTGACAGAGTCTCCTCGGATACGGGGATAATGTCTAGTTGTTCAATAATCATGCGCAGTGCTGTCTCCTATACTGCGCACTGAGGACACAAGCACAAAAAGTGCAAGTTGAGCGTCCGGTGTGTCACACAAGCAGCAGTCAGACCTGTCCTCACGTCCGATTTTGCGAAGGTAACGAGTCGAATATGGGGCGCTAAGCCTCCGCCGGTGGTGAAGAGTTTCCCGGTCTTCTCTGATCTTAAGCCAAAGCTGAAAGCACGGAAAGGCAAATGGGTCTGTAAAGACGATCCTTCCAACAGCTTGGTTCATTCCACACTGAACCTATTGCGCCTTTTACAGGATGAGCTAACCGGATTGCGACATCCCTTCCGAAAAATAGCACTCGCAATAAAGACCTGCTCCCATCGTATAGCTTTGCTCTGGAGTCGGCCTTTCCATTATCACATGGAGCATAGGCGCAGTATCCACTGCAGCCGGTCCATGCTGCGGCATGAAATTCCTCGTCGCTGATACAGTGCTAATGTTCTCTCAATGGTAGCACAGGTGCAGCGACAATACGTGTACTCAGTGCTAGCTTGCTGACAATATATGAAAGGGAACAATCAGCTTGTACAATCAAACGAATTTTGTTGTTATATCAGAATTGAAGTTGATAACGCTCTTTTGGTTATTGCTCTTCCCCAAAAAATATGCAAAAAAAGAAAAACAAAACCTGCAGACACTCGAAATAATAACCCAACAAATGAACAAGGTAAGAAGGTGGGGGTAGTCGCACTCCGCTAACCAACGTTCCAAGAAAAGAACTCTTATTCATCATACTGAGGCTCCTGCTTTACCTTTATTCAATCTGTTTCGTTTTTGTCATGAATCGCATCTTCCTGCCCTTTCTCTTATGGTGTAATAATTTGTTGAATACTCATAATACGTTTCCTTGCATCCTTGCCTCTACCTGTACCGTGACGTTGACAGCTTACGTGCTTTAAAATGCCTCACGAAATGAAGAGCAAAGCGTTTGTATATAGGCGAAGTTGCGCCCAGTAACAAAGAAACGACGCAATGGCGACGATAGTGACACTGCTGTACGTGGCGGCGGGAAAACAAGCGCCATGCCCAAAATCCAGCCGGCATTTCTCCCGGGTGATTCAGCGAAGCCCGCCACTAGTATTTATAAATGGGTATTTCTAAGTCTTAACGATGGCTTCGCGGCATAATAACAGCGTTGACAGACTTAAGAAAAAAGGCGAGTAGTGTTATCTAGTAAGCCGGTTAAGTAAATCCTAATAATTATCCTCTTGCATACTACAGTAAGGCGTCCATGCAGTTACAATTATAGATTTGTAGCTGGCCGTTAGCAAAAATAAAGTATCAGTTTTCAGAATTTTGAAAACGCAATTACCCCCGGCTCTTTGACTGAACAAATTCTGGCCATGACGCGCACATTTCGAAAACCACGCAGTTGTGGATCGAGCGCAGGACGTGTACTAGATAACTGCGCGCGCTGCACAACCGGTTGGTTTTCGTATGGTGCCCGTAATGACGAAAATTTGTTCAGCCCTAGCGCCGAGAGTAATCCCGTTTACCAATTCTAAGGGCTACGGGAACGCGAATAATACTTTTCTGAAAGCGGCTCGAGTACGAATATTGCAGCTTTGCTAACAAACCGAATAAGAATAGTGTAGTTGGAGACCAAATCGAGTATTCGCGACTTGAGCGAAGATTCTTAAAAGGTAATAATCGTGCTAAACCCCGAGCAGCTAACGATGACGCGCAAGTATGGTGTTAAATTTATACAGTTATTGCTGTAGCTCTCAAAAGACGCATCGGCGATCTGCATTAGGGTATGCCCAAATGGAAGTTAGTATATTAATTAAGTCAATAACCAACGTGTCGTAAGTAGAGAAATTAGGTTTCGCTACTAATGACGACCGCGAACAAATTATTGCCACATCTCAGCAGACCGGATGGGAAAGACCTACGCACGAGTTATGGCCTTCGAGATCGGGCATCAAGACACGGTTTGCTAAACCTTGCCCGAGCCCTGCCACGTCGCTTTTTCTTGGAGGCCATGCATGAACATTTCGAATGTCGCCGCACGGACAGACCGCTTCGCACCAGCCTGCTGTGCGGCGTCGAATTGTGTCCCGTTCTAGAGTGAAAACTCTTGATGGGAAGCATTCTGCGATAAAGCCAGGCTCCGTCACTTAGTTTCTCACTCCTGAAACCACGAGCGTCACGGGTGGGTGCGCGATCTACCCGTAGATGACGAAGGCAGCGCGAGGGGCGCGGTCGCCTGGTGCTGCAATTTGCATGAGGATAACAACAACAACAACAGTTTCCCGAAGAGTGCAATTGGCACTCGCACAGGCACCGCAACTACAACCGAAGGAAAAGGAGGAAGCTGCAGCAGCGGCTCTCTTTCTTCGTCGAACTGAACAGTGAGATGCAAGAATCGCCACAGAGAAGATACTGCCCAGCGCGCTGCCCAGTGTTGATCGACGCTGATAACGTTGATCGACGAAGGAGCCAGGCCTAGCGTCGCCTCCATTTGCAAGCCTCGGCTGCGCGTGAACGGCCAAAGAGGCAGCGGGAAGTTTCGTTGGAGGCTTCAGCCTGCCTGGATCGTCGCAGGAGGCCGCCGAGGCCAAGGCGCGGGCCCGCAAGACACCACAGCAGCGACAGCGTCGACAATAAGCGACGCGCTACCCGTTAAGAAGCCAAGTTGTACAACATGGGATAGCATGACCTGTGAATGCGAGCGTGAGAAGAGTACGAATCCGTCCAGCCACTCGTGCCCGGTGTGAGTCAGACTGTTGTTCCAGCGAGGTTTGGTGCCCTGCAAGCAGAGCAGTCTGAGCGCATGCGTTGGGCCTTTCCAACTGCCGATCTGAGCTGATTTCAGCTGTGCCATGTGCAACAACTCTTCGCAACGGCGATGTGCCCCACCTGTCCGCGTCCAACGGTTGCACGAATCCGCCGATCCCGGCATATCTCTCGCTCCTGAAAGGCGTCAGCATCTGAAAAGCATCTGGTCCTCTTTCGCTGACCTTAACGTGCTATGCAGCGAAGCGCAACCGTTGCGCAGTATTTGTTTTTTAACATTAGGGGAAGAAAACGATGACGTAAATTTATTTGTAATTTATTATCTTCATTAAAACCATGATTCGTTCATTCGTCATTCGAACATGCACCATGATTCATTCAGTGAATCGAATAGTTGAATTTTTGTATTCACTTTCTATTAGAAGTAATAAATAACAAAAAAGTAAACTACTCAGATTGGGTCGACCAGTTTACTAGATAACATGATTCACCTGTTTCCTAACATCCACCGATAATGCAACTACTACGCCGAAAAAGCCTATTTTTAAGAATTAGAGGCGGTCTTCGCTGAAACACCCGGTCGTATGTAATCACCCACTCTGCGGCTCAAGCGTCCGTATCACCATGAACCATGTTCAGGTTGTGGATGACACCGTTCAACTTCCTGATGGGCATCGGTTTCGGACCGTACAGTTTTTGCTTCAGCGCTCCTTGCTTCTGGTCAGCCACTGAAATGGCGGTGCCAATTATCGTTCCAGCGCTGCCAAGTCACTTTACCGCTCACGCGAAAAAACCGCCCGTTGTATCTATTGCACCCACTCGATCGCGCTAATGGGCCGGAAATCGGCACAGATGACGGTACTTTTTCAGGGATTACAAGAGCGGCAGCAACGAACCCAACCAGCGGGGAGAAAAGGAATAGAATGACGTACACTCTAGGGTGCCTCGGGGTATCCACTGCTGGCGCCGAACAGCGGAGCGGGCATTGAGGCACACTAAAATATATAGCGCTCTTTGCTTCGCTTCCGTCGTTTTGTGGCGGGATCCGGCGGCAACTGATGCCTAAGCGGCAGAAACCGCGCTACGACTGGGGAACGTGGTGCATCATAGCGGAGTAGCATTGTCTCCGCGGGTAGCCGTAGCGTACGTGGTTCGCCTTGTCTGTGTGGACGACTCCAGGCAGTGGGAGCTTTCGTTTTAGTAATGTGTGCAGTAGCCGCGCGGGCAGCTATAGCGACAGTTGTAACAAAGGCTACACCAGTAACGACGAAAGGACGGTTTCATGTAGTCAACATGACTCGAGCAGGAATAAAGACACGTTTCCGAAAGCCCGTACGGTCACACCAGAAGCAAAATAACACAGCGCATGGGAAAAAATTAAAAGAGCAGACGTTCAACTGTGTCGAATAGGTACAAAGGATATGCTTGCAGGACTGTTGACGAGTGCAGAATAAAAATAAAGAAAGAAGATACAAGAGACGCAGTGCACTGAACTACGTTTGGCTGACGACTTCGTGCCGTTCAAGATGTGCGATGCGATTCCCTCTGCACCTTCTATCATATAGAAGTTGTGAATGCTCAACACGGCAGCTTTCACACGGACTTAAGAAAAATAAAACCGAAAAAGAAATAGAAACAAGACTAAAATCATGGAAACCTTTAAAGGCATAAGTTTAAATTCCCTTATTTTCGTCGATCCCGCAGCGACCATGCGCTTTTCTTACCCGAGCGCTCGGACCATCGGAATTTCAGTGAAATCGACTTCCGCTACGCTATGTGAGCGGGAAAAGCGGCATCGATAAACGAGGCACTGTTTTGTCGTCGCCAGTGCGGAACGGCAGCGTCCATATTGAAGATCGACTTTCTCTGTCCCACGAAATTTCTTTCTTCTTCTTGCCTCATTGTTTTGTTCAGTATGGAATTCTGCTCTCGCTCCTTTTTTTAACGGGCTTGGTTTCGCCCATGCTTAATATATTTCGCAATATTGCTCTTATTTCATGAGCCTGCATTGTACTTCATGGCCATATCTGTGGCAATGTACGTTTCCTAGCAGATAGTAACATGAAGAAAAAAATGACTTGAAACGCGTTTTTTTTTTCGAATTCCCCGACGTCGGTTCTGCAAATCTCTTTGAACGTGCTACAAAGACTGTTGAGACTATACTAAGACGGAGTGCGATTTTGCCACTGCTGCTCCATTTCATGAATACGAATGAAAAATGCTCAGCCGGCCTTAGGAACGCATAAAGCGAGCAGATAAACCGCGGTGAGAAACACCGCTTTCCGCTAACCATCATGAGTGTGGTTTTATCCTCAGGGGAATCGAACAATGCAGGGACTTATCAGTTTGAAATTTTTATTTATTTATTTACAACACCTTTAAAGACTTCATCAGAAGTTTGGTTTGGTTTGGTTTGGTTTGGTTTATTGGGGCTTAACGTCCCAAAGCAACTTAGGCTATGAGGGACGCCGTAGTGAAGGTCTCCGGAAATTTCGACCACCTGGGGTTCTTTAACGTGCACTGACATCGCACAGCACATGGGCCTCTAGAATTTCGCCTACATCGAAATTCAGCCGCAGCGGCCGGGATCGAACCAGCGTCTTTCGGGCCAGCAGTCCAGCGCCGTAACCACTGAGCCACCGCGGCGGGGCCTTCATCAGAAGTACTATATAAAAGGGGAGGGGGAGCACAGTTGATACACTCACTGTGAACATAGTACATAAAAAGACAGGCCCATAAGAAGGTGCAGCTGCATAAAATGCGTCAAAATCATTAAGAGACGCAAGATTACTAGGTATCTCATTCCATCTAGATTTTAAAAAGCTTAAAGCAGAGGTGAGTATTTGAATAAGTTAGTCACGCAAAGCGGTAGATATACTTTTAATGGGCTTTCAGTACGTACAGATAAGTAAAGCACGGCGAACCTGTTCGAATCGGAAGGTAGGGCTGCTGTGGCAAAGTGTGAAGAAAAACTGAAGCAAATAAAATGCGTCTTGGTTGCTGAAATTTGAAGGTTCAAGGAATTTCGCCGCTCTGTTATGCTGCCGCGTATGTAGCTGCTTAGTATGAAAAGATTCGCACGATCCTGCAATGGTTCCAGTGATTGTGTAACTAAAGCTGACGCGAGTTCCAAATCGCAGATGCATATTCCAACTTGGGTCACACTAATGTGTTGCCACTAAAACGTTTGTGTCTGATGAAGTGATGTGAGGGCTCAGAAAAAAACTAAGAATTGTGCGAAAAATGTTTTTTCTGATTTTTTTTTTCCCGAGGGATGGAAGCCCAGAAAAAGCCGGACATATTCTAATGGGTTCGTGATTGAGGTATTGAACATTTATTCCTTTCAAAATTGAAGTTCTGTTGAATGGCTGAGCAAAACTAAAATAACAAACCGAAACAAATGCGTTTTATTTAATGTTAAGTTTCAGTTATAAAATACTCCCGGATCGACCCATTACATGGTGCTTACCTTTTTGTGGGTAATAAAGGACTAAACAAAAAATATTTTACTTTTCTGTTGTTCGTGAAAATATGGCTAAATATCGCGAAAATTAAAAAAAAGAGATTTTACAGTCAGCTGCATTTCTTTGCTACTGCATGTCTACGCCTAAAAATTGCTGCCTAAAGAAAAAAAAGAGTTGGTGCTGCTTTTTGGTCCTGGCGACATATAGCACTTATTTCTAATTTATGAAAAAAAATTAATAGCCCCTAAGAGGTCATAAAGAAACGAAGTCCTTTAAATCGGAATACTCTCCTGCATTTCAGCGCGGGCAGACAATACATAAGAGTACTTTTTTTTTCCACCGCTTGCCTTGTCACCCTGTCGTATTCTAGCGCCGAGAGTGGCACGATTTGCGAGTGAAATTGACGGGAGCTCGAATGCGAGCTTTTGAAGTTTGAGGACTTCAAGCCAGCATTGGCTCTTAGCAACAAAGTCATCCCACAGAGGCATATCGTTTGCGGCAGTACTTCGCCAGGGATCTCCTGGCCTAATGGTGCAGTCTGTTCGACAGAAGTTTATAGAAGATGCGGTGATCGGCTTGTGTGTCAGCTTTATTTTTTTTTTCTTGGCGCAGTCAGCTTTCGACGCCATACTCCCGGATCGCACGACTTCACTAGATTGGCTTCTGGAGAAGCCGCAAACAGACTGGCCCCTTGAAACATAGTCTTATAGAGACCGAACCCTTCCGGTCGCCGTGTTTTGTACCTTTCAGTGCTGCTCCGCGTGCACTATTTTTACCTCATCATGGCTGTGACTGCAGAAATAAGTACCTACCATCGACACCATACGCCAGCAAGAGGCAGTTCTGGGAATCCAAAGCACCAGACACTACTGCATATATGTAAATAAGAACCATTAATTTTTTTTTTCGGCGCCAAACTTCATGTGTATGCAAATATAAATTATCTGCATATTCTTCTTTTTTGGTACCTTTCCAATGTTTTCAATACTTCAGGGGAGAAAGACACGATTTTTTGCATTGTTTTTCTCAGCATACACATTTTTTGGAAATTTTACGAAACTCTGGTCCGATGTAGCCATGTACGGTGTTTTTATAATTAGTCCTATTGTTTTCCTCGCCTTCGTAATGCTGTAGTCTTTCTGCTGTTTTCGTGTTACGTTTATTCACATGATGACACCGAGGTATTTAAACACTTCTACCCGATCAATGCAATTTTTTTTTATTATATAGAAAACTATGCTGGAGCGGCGTATATCGAATATTATTACCTTGATTTTGTTAACGTTAATCTGCACAGCTACACGTCCCACCATGATGATAATGCTTGCAAGTCCTCCTGAAGAGAACTGTTATGGTAATTAATCGGACGATAAACGATACAGTCGTCGGCATAAACACGAAGTTGTACGCGGTTTTATGGGGAGATCATTGATTCACTACATGTATAGCAGTGGACACAACACAACTGCCGGAGGAAGTTAATGCGACACGATGCGGAGAAGCTCAGGAGTTGTTTACGCCATTTAGGTATATGTTACGGAGCTGCACGTTTGCTATCAGTGACGCTGTAGTGGAGGGCACAGGATTAATTTCGACCACCTACATGCTGTGCCGCTATTGCACCACTGCCAGCCTCTAACAGCGCATGCGCAGGTCCGGGAGCTACGTCGCGTTGTGGGGTCATCTGTGCTTAAGTCACCCGACCAGGAAAAGTACTGTGACTGTTGGCGAAGCGGCGGCACGGCCGACATATCGGGTCCAGCGCAGCTAGACCGCCACCCGCTGAGGTAGGGAGATGCGGAGTTTCGAAGGATTAACGCGTATTGCACTGCTTGCAGTAAATAAAACATGCTGTTAATTAGGTAGCACTCCACTGCTGCTATTTTCCTCGCAAGACTCGCGGATTCGATCTCGAAAGCGTTCCTCACCAAAGCGAGTGGCTCGCTTTGGTGAGCGCATTTTCAGCGATGGATCCGTTATTCTGTGTGACATGCATGTCGAATGAACGAGAGGTTTCATTTAAGCAGTGCTAAGACAGGGAACAATTGGTTCTACGTCTCTGATTACTGCGAGCTACTCTCTCTCACACACACACACACACGCACGCACGCACGTCCGTACGCACGCACGAACATGCACACACACACAAACACACACACGCACTCAACCACACACGCACGCACGCACGCACGCGCACAGACACGCACGCACACACACGCACACAGACTCCCACATGCACGCACTCACACAAACGCACGCGCCCGCACACAAACGCACGCGCACGCACGCACGCACACACACGCATTCACACACGCGCACACGCATTCACACACGCGCACACGCATTCACACACGCGCACACGCATTCACACACGCGCACACGCGCACGCACACGCACACGCACACACTCACGCACTCACGCACACACGCACACACACACACACACACACACACACGCGCGCACACACACGCACACAGACACACACACACACACACACACGCGCGCACACACACGCACACAGACACACACACATACGCACGCAAATATACACGCACATGCGCACACGCGCACACGGCATACGAGAAGAAAGAACACGCTTTCGCACAGACGCACGCACACACACGAGCGCATACACACACATGCACGCACGCACACACACGCACGCACACACACGCACGCACACACGCGCAGACGCACACGTACACGACATACGAGAAAAAAGAACACGCTTGCGAGCAGTAAGTGCTGTTTGTGTGCAAGTGGGTTGTTTTGTCGCCTGTGGATCTCAGTAGAGTTCAGTAATCAGAGAGGAATTTAGGCATTACTTCGAACAAATTAATTATATCTTTTTGCTGACAGCTTCCATGAAGAATTTTTTGCTTCAAATGCCCCCACGATTTACTCCAGCCGTTTCTGCGAGAGCGAGTGTAACCGTATTAGGCTTAATCGTTTCTGGTAATCCCATCGAAATGATGCCAACTGATGCCCGGTGTGCCTCAGCAGCTTTTGCTCAGATAAGAAGCCTGTGCTAGTGGTAATAGAAGGCCGGATTAAAGTGCAAATGCACTTAGTGTTATTGCTCTTCGCTGAACATTTTTTGGAGGAACACGAGTCGCGCTAGAAGCAGAATACGGCTGAACGTGAAATGAAGGGAGTTTTATCTCCTTGTTGAATGCCGGCATGATATAAATTATCTATCGGTTTTCCTATGAAAATGCAATAGAACGCATCGTTTAGAAAGTGCGCCAGCGTAAAGGCCTCACCGGTGTCCCTGAGCGCTCCAGGCAAGTTAAAGCCACAGCAGCAGCAACAGTAGTACAGTCGAGCCAGCTTATAACGCTCGGAGATATAACAAACACTCGCTTATTTCGAACGAGTGCGGTGCTACCATCAAAATGTGCATTAGGGCTATGACAATTCGACTGAAATAAAACGAACAATTCTGACCGCACCACTCGGTTATAGTGAACGAAGAGGCGCCGTAAACTCGCCTCCCGAAGTTGGAGAGGTCGCGCTTTCAGCAGTCAGAGGCCGAAGAGCGTCTCTCAGCCTTCGCGACACCGTCGAAACAAAAACATGTCGACCCAAAAAGCCATAAAAAGGCGGCATTGAAACAGAAAGTAACCGCCGATAAAGCGCGCTCCGATGGCCTACAGGGTCTATAATTGCCTGTGTGTTCGCCGGCTGGGCAAAGCATCCCAAGTGGAAGCAGAAGCTCGATGGGCGCGAGACAGCGGCATCGTCGAAGGCGAAGCTATACCGCGTACGGTCGTGGATCAACTAACCGCAGCGATTTGAGCAGATTTAATGCCTTGCTGGCCATGCTAGTCGCATGGTATGCGTCGCCATCCCCGTCGGCTCCATATTTTGTGCTGCTACCACGTGCAGGCAGTGCCAGGCAGCGGACAGTGCAGTTGATGCCTTCTGTGCTACGGGCGCTGCTTTGCTTTCGTCGCTCCATAGGCCAAGGAACGATAGATGGAACTATCGAAACCACACGAGATCAGACGCATGTAGATTTGCTACAACGCGCCGCTGATGCATAGCTGGCCAGATGTTTCCTCGGATGTCTAGCTTCGTGCGGACAATATCGCAGAGACGCCACTTCTCTGCCGAAGCCGTTGTACTCGAAGTACGAACATTTTCCTACCGCTAGGAATCTGCCACCAGCTACCGTGAACGCTTCGACCACAATTTTTTCTACCCCGTCAGTAAAGCTCACTGTTGGCAAAAAGGGTCTCACAGCAAGGAGAACATGACCGCCCTGGATAGCCTGGAAAGCGCCGAGGTAGGATCTGCTTTGAATAAGTAGACACGGATAACGCCGTTTTTTTAAAAAATAAACACCCCTTTAGGCGAACTTCATATTTTTTGGCTCTAAAATGGAGAGTCCACTTACTACGAACATGGGATATAACGAATCGAATTCTCGTGACCGTCAGGTTCGTTATAAGTGGGCTCCACTGCAATAAGAAAAATAATGGCCTTGTTATTGATGCTCACTTTTAAGTAATTGGCCCTTAGTATAGCCTTTCCTGAACCTTAACGGTCAAGCGTTTCTGCATACGGCTCATAAGCCCTTCTGCTCTCGTTCCTTCTGCATGTCTGCAACTTTGGCACTATAGTCGGCTCCCTCGTTTCGCTTCCGTCGTCATTTCCACCAATCAAAGGAAGCTCGAGCGACCCCCTTACTGATCGCTTGCCTACTACAAATCCGAGGTTTTCCCCTTTAATCAACAGTGAAGCCGACTTCTCGGGAGACTATGGAGGCTGGTCTCTGCAATTCACCGTATCCGAGGAACAACCTAGAGAACGAGCGAAAGGAGCAGTGCGCGGATCGCTATTGTTCTTCTGGAGGAGCAGCCGGAAATTTCTTTTAGTAAAGGAACTCGTCACATTCGCGCTTTGATCCCAACTTTGGCTGCTTATGTTCCTACATTCTGTTATAATCGATTGCGCTTAGTATTCAAATGCGACGGATTGTCGAAGGAAGTGCTTGGGCGAAGTAGCGTCAACAGCGAATGCCGCAGCCTTGCGTGCGCGATTCCGGTCGCGATTTCATGACTTGCGTAGTGAGAGTCAAAGGCGACAGGCTGATTTTCTCTTGATGTGGCAGCTATTGCGCACATTCTCGTGGACACCATTCGGACACGGCATCTGTTATGCCGTTGTGCAATGACCCTGTGGTTATGGTAAGTCAAGTCATGACAGAATCTGAACATACATGGGTATATATTGGGACACCGAGAACAAACGTTTTGCAGTTGAGCTCTACAGGAGCATGGCGCTCCGAAAGCTTCCCATATGCAGACAAATAAGCAATAGGTGCGACTAAACGCTACGACCGGCGCACAACATGAACTGCAAGATGCAGCGCTATGCCTTTATTAGTCACACGGTTAAAGATATGCGGATTTAATTTGTGCTCCATTGGGACTAGAACGGCAAGGCGAAGAGAGCAGCATTACTCTGTCAGGGAGTAGCGCTGCCTTAAAATGTGTCAGCCGATTCGATTCGGCTTGTGGTGTAACTCTTGTCTCAATTGTGGGAAGGAAATAAAAAGAAAAAACCTACAGAACCATGAGAAAGAAAAAAAAGACACGTATCGACCTAAAAATCGAAGGGAATGCACTGAGACGGAATGACGCAGGAACGAAAAAAAAGGTGCGATATGCTGTCACCACGATTTCCTCCGCAGGCACGTACGAATCACCTTCCTCAAAGTGAGCTAGGCGATTACTTCTGACTACTACCTCTTGCACTTTTGTTCATTCGACACCCCATTCTGTCGTCCATGCTTCAACCCAGCAACGCGCGTAACAAAAATGAAAGAACAAAGCGATGCAGGCCGGCCGGGCCAAGGCGATTAGTTCCTGCCAAGTGCCGAATGCGTAGAGCGCTGGCAACGAGTGAATAACGTGGAGAGAAAAAAAAGAATGTGGTAAAAGAGTGGCATGCCCGCGGAAACGAAATAATCAAGAAAGAGAAAAGAATCGCCCCCCCCCCCCCCCCCCCCCCCTTTCCCCGCATGCGGAACCTAATTATTGCGTGGCCCACAGTACAGTGCGAGGAAGCGAAGGGCATGGGCGACCACGAAAAGAAAGTATAGGGTAAAATCGCGGACGGAAAAAGAAATGGCAAAACGAGCCACCGGGGCTTCCGGCAAACCAGTCAAATTGTTTCCGGGCTTGAAGCGAGCAGTAAAAAGAAAAGAAGAACAAAGGGAAGTGCGATTGCTTTTCCACGGAATGAGGCGGCCCGAAGCAAATAAAACTCGCTTAACGTTTCGTCCCGTTCTTGTGTTGCGCTGTAGATCAGACGAGGAGAAGCGGGCATAATCGATTCCAGAACTGCGCGCGGGGCGGGCACTTGCCGGGACCGTAGCAGCAGTAAGAGCCGGAGCTGAATTTCTTTCGCCATGCATATACTTTTGCGCACGACGTTCCTGTTGCTCATGGGCGCGAAACATTCGTAGGGCGAAGAAAGGCATCGCAGGTACAAGTTATTTGTACTAGGAGAAGGAAGCTTCTGAAGCGCAGAACGGCTTCCTCGGTCTAGCAAAAGAGATTTTTATTTTCTATTACCGCTTCATTGCGGTTAAAATGGGAAATTCACGAACCACGCACAAACGCCTCTTCGGCTCCGAGTCATCCTTTACGCATAATGCATTTTCATCCGCTAGCATTGTAATGTGCACACTAAACCCCGACGTACAATCTTTCACCATTTCGACACACCGCACAACGAGTCCGAATACATGTGTGCAAGCAGCTACTGTCAAAACTGCCCCTCGGTTCACTACATCGCGTCAAAGCAGCTCCCCTTTGCACGCGGCCAGTGTTTGCAACCAATCGCATTGATTCTTTTTTCTGTATTAATGGACGTCGTAAAACTTCCAGGTTGGCGCTCAGCACTGCATGGCTGAATTCCAATTTAAAAGCCTAAAAACCTATGCGCCTTTTGATAATTTAGGGCACACGATTCGATTCAAGTATTTATCGTCCCGGACTTTGACGACAAACTTCTGTCCCTAAACCCGGCATTTAGAGGTCCACACTTTTCAGCTGAGCAGCCTATCTTCGCCAACATTTCCTTGGCGCTGCATATTCTCAAAGCAATTTAGTTGTTCCCAAAATCTGCGTGTGGCCATTGGCACCATTTTTCTTCACTTTCTCTCTCGCTTCTACGTGTTAATTCATTGTTGCAAGCTCACCTGGGCCGTTTTATTCGTGGCTCGATTGCGTATACATAACCCGTCTAGGTGAACGTGCTGGTAATTCTTGAAGGCAACAATGCAGATTAATAGGGACATGAAACCATTATATCGTTCTTCGCCCTGTTTCTTTTACTCTTGGTTTTTAATTACCATTGTTTAGTTTTTTCTCTTTCCCATAGCTTCTACACGAGCATAAAAAGTAGCCGGTTTTAATGACGCGTGAGCTGATATCCCGGACAAAATTTCCACTGCATAATACACACTTCCGCCATTAAAGAGCCCTAAAAAGCTTCTGTTATTTTGCTATGATTTGAGTGTCGTACTAATCAATTAGCAAAGTATACGGGGGGTAATGTGTCAGACATACCGTATATACGAAGAGCGCAGCTTTGAGACCGCACAGAGAGAAGGCAAGGACAGGACGGAAGCGCCTGTCCCGTACTCGCCGCTGTGTATGCTGCCTCAACACTACGGTCTCCGTTCAAACAGTAGAACTAATCAGACATATTTCTAGTTGTTGACGAACTTTTAGTTTTCGGAATGGCTACTGAAACGTGCATACCTTTTCGAATATCCTGAGGGCGATTTGCTGTGGCAGGTATAGTACGACATGTTAGCTTAAGCATTCTCAATATGGAGTCTGCGGAGACCGAGCTTCACAAATTAATGAACGTCTAGTAATTTTTAGTATGCCACGATTCCGTATTCCGCATCAAAACTTGATAGCAGTAGCCTGCAAGCGAGGCTATCGTTTCCGCAGGTGTTCATCCACACGTGCTCGTGAGCCAACCAGACCAAGCCTTGATTACGCACTCATCTTGTAGTGAACGTAGTGAATGTAGTCGCTCACTGAAAACAAATTTTGACACAAAGTATAAGCGCGCCCGTGTGTTGCCATGCACAGTTTCTATGATGAGTTTGCTGATATCTTTAGTAACAAGGCATCGATATGATGTAATTATACGCAAAACAAAAACTGTGAACATTTGTTGAAACTTTTCGTACCATTCTAGTTAAACTTCTTGAAATCATTCTCTTGCGTTTACACGCCTCCTCATTTCCTTCTCGTATCCCCGTAATCAATCGATTCTGCAGTAGTTGCTGCTATCTTTTCTACTGGAAGCAAACGAAATGCCCAACCACCGGCGTAGGAGGCGAAAACAATACATTTTACGACAGGGCTTTCGGGGGCGATTGGGTGTCCAAGTCCCCGTCGGCCATCGCGTGCCCGTCTGGGATCGGCGCAGAGGGGTAGGCGGCAATCAGCGACGACAATTAGGTAAGTGGCTGCCTGTCCCCCACGCAGACACGTTTGTTATCGCAGTAGGAGCTCGGCCCTTGCGATCTCGCAGGATCACAATGCAGCGTGCTCATGCATGATGCGTTAATGTAATTCTTAGCTCTATTCAGTGCTTACTATAGCGTGCGGAAGTAAATCAAGAAATAAAAACGAGCAGCCGGAGCTGTTTGTCCCTCAACAAAGGTTTATATTATTAGCTACAAGGATTCCGTGCACGCGGAACAGGTTGTGCCAAACTTGTGTCGATGCTGCCACACGTTGTAACCTTCAGTGCTGTTTCGGTTTGAGTCAAACACTATATAGGGTGTTTCACCTAAGGCTTTACATAATTTAAAAAAAAATATAAGCCCTTTGAGTTAGAAGAGAGCTTTTTTCAGCAAACCATTGTCAGCAGTGTAGTACATCAGAATGCAGCTAAGAAGTGCTAACTAGCAGGGTTGTCAACTAATATAAAATCGTTACCTTTTTAACCATTACTGTTAGGCTCCTTAATTATAGAGAGGCGTCTAGCCAACTGTAAATAATATCCATATCACTTTTTGGAATTGCTCTCGGCGCTTTGACCAAACAAATTCTGGCTGTTTCTGCGAGTTACGTGCACAGGCGCAGTTGCTTAGCATGCAGGCTTCTCGAAAGCTCATGTATTTTGGCGCGATGTAGCCATAATTTGATGGTCCACAGCGCCGAGGTTAACCGCCTTTTCGAAAGTTTAAAAACTGATGTGGATATCATTTACGGCGCACTAGACGCCTCTTAATAATTAGGAGCCTAATGGTAATAGTTATAAAGTTAACTTTCAATAATCTTGCACTTCTGAATAATTAACCATCCTGCTAGATAGCACTTCTTATTTATATTCTGATGTAATACACCGCTGACAATTTTATGCCAAAAAAAAAGCGCTCTTGCAGCTCAAAAAGTCTATTTAAAAAAATTGTCTAAAGTTTTAGGTGAAACACCGCGTAGTTGTTCACGTAGCCGCTCAACAATCACGCTTTCCTGCACTCTTACAGGTGTTAACTATTGAAATGCATAGAGCGAAGGCTTTACGAGGGCGTCACACCGGATGATGATGCAGTGTAATGGATATAGTTACGGTGACTAAGTATTAGTGCCAGAAATTATAACGACGATTATACAGCATTGTCAAAAATGTAACTACCCTCCTAAAACAAGCCGAAAGACACAACGCAGAAGAGCACAAGACGAGGGTGAAGTAGCAAATTAAATTTTATTGAAGGATGGCGGTAAAAGAAGACTTGCAAAGAGATGAGCGCGCACAAAACCAAAAGCCGTGAAAGGGTGAAAAAACAATCGAAAGTTACTGGCGTACTAGTGAATCATGTAAAAAAGCGAATTCCTTACAGTGAAGGTTCACCGACGGCTTAGCCACACACGTGTCCTTATCCTCACGGATGTAGTAAGCCTCAGCCAACTCCCGACAGATTTGTTTATCACTTTCATAGACCACTGACGTGTCGCGGAAATCCGCCTTCTTCTAATCGCGGAGGTCGCAGCCGCCGTCACCAAGGCCTGCGTGCCGGGGACGGGGAGTTGGGAGCTTCCTTATCTGGCGGAAAATAAAGTTGATATCATCATCATCGGCGTGCGTGTAAAGAGACAGGTCGTCCTCCGATTTGCATTCACGAGATTAAACGCACAATGCCAAATTAGAATCCCCCCCCCCCCCCCCCCCTTGGAGTTAAAGTGATCAGTCACGCTCACATTCATTCAGACATCTCTATTCGGCCGTAGTATTTTCGACCACAAGGCACCGAAACGCAATAAACCACATGATTTTTGCTAGTGGTGAACCTTGCTTTATGTGACACTGTGCATTGAGGACGATTACCCTCAGTTTTATCAAGCCTCTTTTTAACCTTGCTCTTGATCAGTAGCAACTCTCCCAGTCGTCAGGCTTGTTAACTACCCTGTAAGGGCGCACGGAAGGCGATAATCTCGCTTAGAAATTAAATGTTTCTTCGTGGGAAGTTACTGGCTTACTGAAATGAAAAAATATGTGGCTAAACTGGATGTGTTGTCTTTACACCTTGCTAGAACAACGATGTCGTTTTGATATATACGATGGACATAACTGGCGTACATATAAAGCTGAAAGCTGATCTTTGCGCTGGAATACGGCATGGAGGGAAATACGCGCACTGCTGAAGAAAACCTCTAGCCAGACGCACATGGACGATACTTAGCCTTGAAAAAGTGATTTCATTGTGGTCATTAGTGTCTATGTTTCATTTTTTCAGGGTAAATGGCACCATATACAGTTTATTGGTGGGTCGTCAGTGCGCGCGAGCGATAAAACTTATTGCAGGTCCTCCGCAACGGGGAGGTAACTGTCACGTTGAGGTTGAAAACTGACAAGGAACCATGGGAAGTAGTTCGTACATCAAGGCTTTTCTAGCACTGGCAATGCGGTCCAGCTTGGATACGACTTCACTCACAGTGATATGCAAAAAAGGCCCTTTAGCCCATGATTTTGCTGTGCGTTAAAAAAAGAAACCCCTGCGGTGATCTGTATTAAAAAGCGGTTTGCGACAACGCTGACCCCACTGCACGCCTTGGGAGCTGTAGAATTGCGGGTGAATTATTGGTGATAAAGTGAACAAAAAAAAAGACTACTTGGTACCGCCTCACGTGACAAATATTTTCACACGAGGACGTACGTGACTGCTGATGCAAGGCAAAGCTCACCTCTCTATGCCATATAGGATGCCCACTTCCCGTCGAGTGCACCATTGACTTCCGGTCTGTGTTTCGAAGCTGAACGCCGTAACTTTAACATTTTAGAAATTGAACTACTCGCCGCAATTTTCATGATTTCTTTATCTTCCATCGGATTCTCTCTCTTTTTTTAAAATCTTTCGTTCTTTTTTTATAAACAAATATTACAGCCACTATGTCACTCCGGAAGACGGTCCGGCAGCAATTTTCATAATAGCCTGGTTCAGCTTGCCGAAGTTGAGGAAAAGGAAGACCGCAGGCGAAGCTTAAGGCTGGGCACATAGACGTGACTGACAGAGTGCCTTAACCGGACTTCGCTCTCTCGAGCCGCCGAGGTGCGCATGCGGCTTCCGCTTCGCTGCATTTGATTTTACCTACGCTAGCAGTCTTCCTCCGTTCCGCCGTTCCCGGCGTTTATTCTATTTATTTCTCGTTGTTTACATTGAATGGCGCTTGTAGGATCTGATCTTGTATATATTGTTGAATTTTCACGAACAGTTCATTTTTATGCCTGCACTTTTCGCCGCCTATATTTGTGTGTTTCCGGTTATTTGCCGCACATTAATAACAATTATGTCGTGCCTTTTCCATATTTTGTTTTAATTTTTGTTACTTATGTTTTGCCCGTGCAGAGTCGGTATTAGAGCATCCGAGTGGTCACGGTTTTATTCGCCAGTGGAGTTTCGCGGCCTTACTTCGGAGCATGGTGAATAATAATAAAAAAGAAAACATTTAATAGGTACCCTATTAGATGTCGCGGGATAAAAAGTTTGAATAAAAGGTTTACTAACCTCTTGCTGATCTTTTACCGAGCTCTGGCTGGTTTAAACGGTAATACATTGTTTAATCAATGAATCTATAAACTGCTGTAAAACATTCACCTCCGAGCTTTGCGCGACCATGAACAACTTTGAGCCATCTACATTTCTACAATCGCTGCCATTTTTGCTAAACCATTGGCTCATGCTAGCGGAGGCATCTGTATATGCCCGCGGCTAGCTAAAAGGGTTTTCCTGAACTTCACGTTTCACTCTTTTTCTTGAACATTCACTGATTACACGACTTGTTCTTTTTTTCTTGCTAATCCCGTCTCCTTCCGAATAATTCTTTTCTTGTCGTTCTTGTGCGTCAACGCGTGTGTTTAGCTGAAACAATTCCCACCTCAGTTCTGTCTTCTTTGATTTCAATTCTTTCTTCTCTCTTTCGTTAACTAGCCCAACATCCTTTTCAGCTGCTACGCGCGCCTCTTTTTACCGGCGGAGCACACTCGTGACTGGCACAGTCCCTGTTTTTCCCCGTTACCCTATTGCTTCTCTCACTTGCTGCCTCTCTCCAACCTGTCCGCCCGTGTATACAGTGTCATACGTTCGGGTCGTTTTTCTCTCGGTCGCTTTATACCCGTCTGGCCCCACTAGTCCTACCCCGAGGGTAGGGAATCTTCTTCTCGCATTTCCCTTGGCGCGCAGGGCTCTTCCCTTTTTGGCGCGGGCAAAACTAACCGAGAGCTTTCTTGCCCTGTTCCCGAGCTTCGAATCGTGTTCTTGCTGCCATTCGTCTTCCGGAGTGAATCAGCCGGCCAAGTGCGCAGACACGCTCGATAACAAAAAACATTCATAAGGAGGCGGGACTCCCAAAGGATAGAAGGGGACGCAGAGTAGGGAAGGAAAAAGACGACTAAATACGGATCACCAAAGGGGGTCGCAGCCAAACGAAACGAGGCTGACGGAAGCCTAGCTCCCAACGCAGCGCTGGTAGGGAGTCCATGCCTATAGATTGGAATCGAAAGACCTTGGAAACAAAGGAGGAGCAGGACGAAAGACGACAGAAGAGGAAAGAAAACTATATTGTAGAAGGCACCGGGGGGAACCTTGCTTAACGAATCTACGAAAGGAACGGAAAGATATCCAGGAGAGCAGGGGTGCAGAAGAGGAAGGAGAAAGATGAGAGAGAAAGAGAAAGGGGGCGGGAAGAGAGAAGGCGCTTGGAGGCGGCCTTCCCAAACAAAGGCTTTGAAAGGGAGCGCGAAAGGAAAGGGGGAATAAAGGAGAGTCGAAAGCAATCTGTTCCGATAATAGAAAGACAATGGAATAAAAGGGAGCCCGCCGCACACGCGAACTCGAGGGGGTGGCTGGAAAGAGAAAAAAAAATGGAAGGAAACTAAGTACGAAAAAGAACGGTACACGGGGGAAAAAAATGGAAGAAGGATCCCGCAAAGAAAAGGAAAAAATGAAGCTGCAAACCCGGACAAAAAATAATGAACTGGAAAAGGCGCTCACGTCTTCTGAAACAAAGCAAGATTGAGTGCGCAATGAGTTCGCAGTCAGGAGACGCAATAAGAGCCGAAATAAAAACGAGCGCAGTGAGGTAGCTGAAAAGGGAAATAGCGAACTCCGGCAGCGGCTAACGCAGATGAGAGCGCTCTGGTGCCTCAAGAGGAGAGAAGTCTTTAAGCGCTGCACATATGTCTTTGGGTTTTGTTTTTCACCGCTCAGTGCACGGCATACTGGCAACACAATGGCGCCGTCTCTTGAGGCGCAATACGAGCTCTCTTGAATTGGCTCAAGCGTGCTGTGTCATGAGGCGCTGTGTGTGAGTGTGCCATACGCGGACACTATCGACTTACCTGTTAACGCCCTGTGATGCCTAACCGCTTTGTTACTTGTTAATGCCAGGTTGTTTACGGAACAAAGAATAGTTTGGAGTATTCCCCTCTGTTTTGCGACTAAATGGTTGCGAAGAGTTAGGCACGCGCTGCAGTGTGACGTTGGAATAAGTGACGCCTGCCTACATTCTGAGGTGGTGATTGTGGTGATTGTGTTTGTGGGCGCGTGAACGAGAGGTTGCACGGTGATGTACGTGCGATGAGCCGAATCACCCTACCCCCGCAACACCATACACCTGCTAACTGCATGGCGTCGCGACTACAGTCATTGAAACATCATCATCAAGCATACAAACTGCTGATGTCCGACTTCTCGCGCGATATCACCACTGCTGGCGGTGAAGAGAACGCACCTTCTCTCCCGGCACTCAATGAGGTCACAGGAGCAGTGGAAAGGCGCATGAGAAACTCCGCGACCGAAAGGCAGTGAAAGGTAAAAAAGGTGCTGTTTTTTTTTTTTTGGCGAAGCAACACTCAAGGGACACATATTCCTCGCTGTCAGAAGCAGGCAGACGAGAAATAAATACCGCCATTATTTTTCCTCGACGAATCGTACACTAAAGCTACAATGGGAGCTTGTGTCAGGAAAAGAGTTTTGTTACGGTGTGTTAGGTTTCATGGCACATACACAACTAAGGCCACCGTGCAGCAGAAAACAAACCCTTAGTGTTTGCTCGTAGGATTTATAATGAGTGTCATTCAGGTATCAGAACGACCCTTTCACGAAATCATGACGCTTTTCTGTGGATGCACATGGGCACACAAGTGAGAATTGATCTGTAGTTCAGAAAAAACACGAAGCTGCGAAACACTGCGTTCATATTTTCGAAATTCTCGCTGCTTTGTCATAAAGCTTCCTCACAGCGCCTTTCATTTTTTCGGGGCCAGGCTGATTATTTAGAAGCCGAATGAGCTGAACCATTGCAATAAGAAAGGGTGGTTTAGAAACGCGCCCTGTTTTGTAGGTCTCGTTGTGTTTCCCCATACTTTTAGCTAGTGGTTTGGGACCAGGGTCGACGGAAAGCGCGGAAAACTGCAAACCTCCCGCGCTATTACGCAGAGATAGCACCACGGCTAAAAGGAACGCGACCGGTTTTTTTTTTTCCTTCGTAACCGAGTTCCGACTTTACTGCCGCGCAACGCCAAGCGTTTTCAAAGGGCACGGAGCCTAGAACTACTATTAAATTTCCGGACAAGAGCGTGTTTATGTTCAAATTTCTCTTTGGGTCAGACCCGGTGGAAAAGTGATCAGGAAAGCCTTGCCCAGCCTTACTGCAGCCCGGCGCAGAACGTTGTACTCGACTATAATAACCCAGCAGTCGTCATATATGGCCACTGACTCTACGGGGCAAGTATGAATAAAGAGCCATTTTCGGTGCAAAAACCATACCACGGCCCCACCTACCACCAGGTTTATGCTACGCAGAAGGATATGTCATGGTTCGGTATCCACCTGGTTCCTTTGCTTCGCTGGCGTATGATCCCTCACATTGGAGGCGCACACTGTGCCTTAAATGTATATTCTAGGAGAAGAGTGCCGATATCAATATCAATGTTTTCGGGTGGGCCGCACGAAATTCTGTTCTTTCATTTTAGTGCTCATCTATCGACGGTCATCGCGTCCACAACCAGCCGTCCACATTACAGCAACGCGCAATACACTGTTCTGTGCGAAAATAAATACCAACTGAAATTCTATACAGGCGTGAAAATGCGCATATCGCATCCCAATCCTCCTCAAATACGTTGTCATCGTTTGAGGAAGCAGCGCTGTCGCAAAACTCCAAAAGAGTTTAGGGTGATGCGCTCCAACGACTTTAACGAAATTGTTAAGCTAAGCGCACTTACTCTGCAAGCGATCATCCAACCTACACGCGTAGCACGTGCACACGTGCTCTACATAACCCGATCAAGCCCCTTCGTTGCAATAAGTGAGCAGCACGTTTGTTTCCGTACGTACTGATTTTCTTAGAAATCAGCACTAGACCCGTCAATGATAAAGTCGATAGATTTGTAGCCCTGGTGCAGCAGTCTGTGTCACTTTACGCGGAGAAGCGCGAAGAGCTACTGTTTTATTTTTTTTTTTGCCGTGCGATCAGAAGAGAGTAAGCCACACTCTAATAAACACGCCTGAACGTTATTACAATGCGTCATTCACCGTAATGTTCCTGTCCTTACGTTATTCCCCTCATTTTCTCCTATACAAACAACGTGTGGTGCTACTCCAAATGATGTTTGGTTATCTTTATAACTGCAACAACTTCATGTTCCCTCAAAGGATACAGGACACAACCAGAGACATTTGTAGCCGACTGCCTGGCCATTGGTACAGGGCTAGGCTTAAATATTCAAGATTGCAAAGACGCCGCAGTTATACAAACCTGAATAACGCGCGCAGACCCACACAGACCCGCTAGTGCAAGGACATATTCACAGCTAGAACAGGAATTACATGCGGCATTAGTTGTGACGCAGAATGACGCTGACCTACGATGGGGCTCACTGGATCGAGGGGAGAAAGAATCAGGAGACAAGAAGCACAAAACAAGTCGCGGCGCCGAACAAAGAATGCAAACGAGAGGGACAAAATGCACCAAACACCAAACGATGACGCTTCTGCGCTGCCCCAGCAAAGGCCGGAAGTGCGCGGGGATTCGCGAACTGCAAAAGTGGCGGTTTCAAGCGGCACCAGCGCCAGTCCAAAAACCTTCACAACGAAAGAATGCCGAGAAAGCACGGGAAGCTTCAAGCAAGGACGAGGCCATGGATAGCGCAGTGTGAGAAAACGAAAGAGCGACCGAACAAAGCAAACCCGCGAACTCGGAAGCAAGTTTGGGAAAGTTGCGCAGAAAGGGAGAGGGAGTAGCAGCCGGATAACTGTCCCAGTTGCTCCGCCCTCGTGGCGCAGCGCAATGGAAGCGGAGGATTTTCGAGACTGCGGGCAGCAGCCGCAAAGAGCGCGAAATCTATTGAGCGAGCATTTGCGTGCTGCTTGCTGTCTGCAGCGAGAGATCAAAAGCGCTGCTGTCAGCGGGGCGAAGAATTGTCGGATGCACACTGTCTGCCTGTTGCCCTTGCATTCTTTCCTTTTCCTATTCTTTTTGAGAAAGAACGGCTCCGTGGCGCAGGACGACAGGCGGCACTGTTAATCACTCTCTGGAGCCGCTGCTCTAAGGCTCTTCCAGTAGAAGCAAGGAAAAAGGGAAACAGCAACGGCAGATATTTACGGGCCTTCGTTGGGTTAGGGAGTGATGCTAAGCGTTTCGTGTTTCGGCAAAAGGGAATTTGGCGCTCTCTTTAGAGCTTTGTTTCACGGGAACATGCTTAAAAAATGTAAGGAAGTTTTAAAATAGTAAATGCGTTAACGCATGCCTTTCCAAAAAAACTGCACGCGTTGCCGTAGTAGAGATCGGCCAGCTAGAGGGTCAGATAGCGGAGAGCATCCGTGGAATTCTCTGCACGCCTTAAATAAGCTCGCCGATGGGACAAGATCGTAGATCCACGTAGTACTTTCTGTACCACAGACGGTACTGAAAAGAAGGGCGTAGTTTTAAGTACTTTTCGCCTTGTGCCATGCACTTAGTCACCTTCAATGATCACTTCCTGGCTCGGCATGAAAGACTGAAAATGAATTTCTTATCAAGGCTCAGTGGAAAAGCTTTTGCCAGAAATTGGCTTCGAACTGGCACACTAAGGGACTGGCACACGCTTTTCTGACATGAACCAATCCATCCGTCCGTCCGTCCGTCCGTCCGTCCGCTCCATATCCCACATCCATCCCATATGTAGGGGAAGGAGCCCATTCAGTGTGTTCGGTCCCCTTGCAACTGTTGCAGGAAAAGCGGGGGCTGCGGAAAGGTCATGTTCTTCACACATCTAGAGCACGCCACAGATGGCGCGGAGAGTGAACTGGTGTCACTTACAGGGGACCTAGAGTTTCCAACAAAAAGCAACCTTGCATGCCATTTGGAATGGACCTATGTTTGCACCTAACGCCTCAAAATGCTCTACCAAAGCCAGGCGACTGCGGAAAATGCCGCCATATTTACACTGCAGCCTGCCGTTCCAGCGCTCCATACAAGCCTGTTCAGGCGAGGCTGTTAAAAATATGGTACTTAATTATACCGACGGCTTCGCGGTCATGGGAGCATTTTGCTTGGGCTAATAACTCGGCAGCTCAGGAAACGTCTGTAGTACCCTTATGTTGCCCTTCGACGTCATCTCCGCCGCATCGATGCTCTTTGCAGTGCTTCGCGATAACAAAGGGTCGAACCGACGCAGAGGTTCCAGCGCTGCTTTTTATTTTCCTTACATCCATGCCTGTAGAATGCATGAACTCACAAGTGCATCTCGCCATCAAACGTGCGATGGCGAGAGGTCCGACCATGGCCGCACTATTTTGTTACTCGAATATGTGCAGGTAATGGGAATACATTTAACGCTGCAGTGTAGCCGGATATCTGAAGACGCCGTAACATACTCAGTCTCAGGTTGTTCCGAGGGCAACACATGGCCAGCTTAACCAGACGACAAGGATAACTGGCCGCGAAATTCCTACCATGGTCGTCCGGTCGTTTTCTTTTTCTTTTGAGTGCAGAACGAGAGAGAAGTGCGCCAAGGAATAATCATCGCTCTTTCTGAATGCCCCGAGAATCGCTTCAAGCGGTCTTGTCCCCGTGTAAGCGCTCTTTTGGCGCGCTTCCTTTTGTGATTTTCCTTCCTTGTTCTCTCGGTTGGGAGAACAAGATCCTCACAAAAGGCACGCTGCGCCGACGAGCAGCCTGGATCACAAAAACGCCGGCAGCGTGTGAAATGTTCACGCCCGCAATAAAGCTTCGCAGGGAGATTTTTTTGGTTGTTTTTTTCGTTCTGGTAAACGTTAGCGCCATGAATCTCCCTTTAAAAGGCGGCGGAATTCTTCCCAGCTAGCGAGTAGTGCACTGCGCTACAATCGCCTCGAGAGCACCACTTTTCTTCTTAGCCATGCTATTAAAAAGCCGGCCAGAAAATTGGCGCTCCAAGCTGTACGCCATTCTCCTGCATACTGACTGAGATGCAGGTTTCTGCGACAACGGTGACAGTGATAATCAGAGGAAGAAAAAAGAAACCTAGGAGGGTAGAAATAAAAGGTGACAGTATAAAGAACAAAAAGCAAACTACTTCTCACGTTTACTGGTTGCGCGCCCACGTCAGTAACGGGCCTGTGAAGCAAGTGACCAAACTTACGTCCAAAGTGAGGACGAACCTTCGCATTTTTCTGTCATTCGTATCCGTCGTCTAAAAAAGAAATGAGATTTATATACCGCGTGCAAGCATAGCGCGCGACGAGAATCTACACGGCGGGCTTATTGTGAATATGCGACGACAGTGAGTTGGCATTTCTTGTCCTCGTTGCTTTTAATTGCATGTCTTCTACTTCTCTTCATATTTTCTTACATGCTTTGCCATTTATTTGGCCCTACTTAGCAGAGCCGTCATGCACTACGCCACTGCATCTCGACCACTCAGGGTAGAGTGGTCAATTGCGATGATGTAATGTGTGATGCTAGTGCATGGCGACCAACCAGTGTGTCGCGGTGTTATAGCGCATGACCACTTGAGAGTCTATTCGTTAAGGGGCCGTATGAGTAACTACGACACGACGCCGATGCCGAACCGATGACGACATCGACGATCGGGCAACCGCTCGGCAGACTGTGCCTGTTGCAGACCAAGCTATCACACTTGGTTAACAACGATACCAACACGACCGAAGACCAGATGGCTTTGCAGCGTGACATGCTTTCAGGCCGCCGACGCCGACAAAACCAAAACCAGTCTACCGATTCTCTGCGGCAGGGTCCTTGCGAGATCTGCCACCGGCCTAAAACATTAAACTCAAGGCCGATTCCGATTCTGTATATACTGTGGACGAAGGCTACGTTTCAGCACGCGCGCGCGCGCGCGCGCGCACACACACACACACACACGCACACACACGCACACACACGCACACGCACGCGCACACGCACGCGCATACGCACACGCACACGCGCACACACACGCACGGTGTGTGTGTGTGTGTGTGTGTATGTGTGTGTGTTTCATTATACTTCTTTACACGCTCACACACAATTGTCTGACAATTTTATTGTTATTCCCCCGCCTCACTCCCTCACTCATATTTTTTTGGACTGTGTCTCCCACTAAGCCTGTCAGCGTAAAGAGCGAAAGGGGCGAAACTCGCAGACTGTTTGAAGCGTGTGCGAAGGTCTGCATATGTCGCCACAGCATAACCTGCGTTATTCCGAAGTCTTGTCCGCAGCGCATTCAAATAATACGTCACCCCATAAAGGAGCTGACTGGCGAGGCCCTTTGCCGTCGCGATCTGCAGAGAAAAGACAATGGGCGCCGTGCGAATTAATTCCCGCAAGATCACAAGCGGAAAAGCTTCTTCGCCGGCTCCTTTTAATTAATGGCCGCTGCTCCCAGGAGAGAGACCCACGGCACAGTCGAGAAATTGGCAGAGCAACACCGGCCGCTTTCCGAAAAGGCGCGCTTCTGACTTTCCAATTTCATCCCCTTAATTTCAAATAGTGCGAACAAGTAGAAAAGAGCAGAAAACAAACTGGGAATGAGGAAATACTCCAGAGTCACTGTGTGTGAGCGAGAGCAGGGGTTTACGATGAAGCGAGAGGACTGTGCCTCTATCAAAGGGAGGGGTGCCCCAGCGCATCACGTGGGTGAAGGGACTCGCTCCTCTCAACCCTCTCAACCTACGCGCTCGACAGCGTGGCAGAGGAAGCAGTCGAAGGGGAGAGAAAAGCTCGCAGGCGTCGCTCGCTTCGCTCCCTCAACGGTCGAGGGACAATTACTGCGGCCGCGGCTCGGCAAGCGAGCATTGCGACGTCCTCGCTTTAGCAGCGGCGCGGCGCGAAGACGCAGCCGGGCGCCAGGGAGTAGTCTCTCGTCAGGCGGCAATTAAAAGGTGTCTCCGTGGCACCGGCGTCCTTCCTCTGCTCCTCTCTCGCTTGGCGTTTTAATTAAGACTCTAGCCAGGGATTAGGACACGCGAATGGGAGATGATGTTGGTCCTGTTAAAAAGAAAGACAGCTGCCTTCGTTCAAGCAGTTTGTTTTAATTTTTTCTTCGTCCTGATAAGCTAGCACTCCTTAGTGCCGCGCGTACACGCGACGAGTCGCTGACACACTGCGCTGGGCAGATGCTCATGGGAGACGCTGCACGCGCGCAGTGACAATGCCGAGCTGAGAGCGAGCTGGTCAATCACAGAAAAAAGGAAGTCCAAACGAACAACGTAGCTGTTAATTAGTGAAGAAACGGCTGTTTAGCGCGAGCGCTCCGATAAAGCTGGAATCAGTGCAAGAAACACACATCTCCCGACCTACGTCATCGGCGTTCGTGTGATTGACATGGTACGCCAGTCTTTAGTTTGTGACAGAGTGGCGAAAGCGCTGCTCTTATCGCGAGACGAAAGGGGAGAAGAAGGGGACGGTGTTGAGAGGAATCCAAAGGCGCATTTCACTCACAGTGGACACTTTAGACGAGTCGAGAGAACGAACGAAGGAAGGGATGAATGGAGGTAGAGAGAGGTAGTCTCCGTAATCGAGAGCTAAGTATTAGTTCCGACCACGTGAAGCCCTTTAAAGCGCACTGGCATCGTGCAGCACGCGGGCGTTATGGACGGAAGACGTCGCAAAAGCAGGTGTGCATAATTTAGTTGTTGTATGATAGCTAAAAGGTCCCTCCCCGGGACATCGCACGGGGGCAGGGAATAAACGTGGCTTAGATGCTGTTCGGTGCGAGGGCTTGGGTGATGGGCTTCTTCGATTGCAGGCATGAAGTGGGACAAATCAGTGATGGCGGCAGCGCATGTTGGCAGGTTACTTCAATCGGAGGCAGTCTGACGTGCGGCTGTGCGTGAGCATGGGGGTACACCGGGCTCGGGTGAGCACTGTGGAAAAACTGGTAACGGTGGTCTGGTGATCTTGTTAACCGAAGGCACTGAATAATGATACTTGTTACAGGACTATATTTCAAGACGACTAGGGAAGGCATAGGGAGGGGTGGACTAAGCTGTGTTTTTAATGCGCAAATGCTGCTCAAGCGCAGTAAGCCGCGTTACAGCTTTAAAAAGCCGATGCTGCTGTAGGGGCTATGTGAACTGCGTCACTGGACGTAAATTTAGTGACGCAGTTCTGAATGGATTCGAGGGTTGTGGTTAGAATTAGTGCGGTTAGAGTGAAAAGAATGTGCTAGCATATTCAAGTTTAAGGCGGCCCACGGTGACGGCGGCCAGCAAAGGGGCGTCAGAGCGAAACCGCGGCACGGAATGCCTCAAATTTGGTTAGCAGAATTAAGGAGAATGCTCACATGACGCGTCTAAGTTAAATCAGCCGAAATGTGAAGATCTAGGCATCTGCAGAAGTCTGCAAGTGTAAGGTATCCGCAGAAGACCGTAAGAAAATAGGTCTGAACCATGTAGTTACGGCGACGGTGGAGTCATATCAGGGCAGTCCTACCTGCATTAAGGGTCATGAGCTATGGGTCACACCATGCTAGTATCGTTTTGAGATCGTCTTGCAGTGGGATACATTTAAGGTAAATAAAGTAGGCGTTTAGCCTTCCAGGCACCGGCCGCTGTTGCTGAGGGGTAACGCTCGGTTGCGGAGCCCTAGATCGCGCTGTCGAATCCTGGCCACGGCGGCCCGCGGCCGAAGTTTGGCAGAAGTGATAAGATGGTAACACTTAAAGGTGACACTTAAGCAATACGGTCGCAACGCCCAAAGGGACACTCAGTGCAAATCGAAGTTGGCCTGTAACGATATGGCACCGCGTTCGAAAAAGACGCTAGTTACATCGAAAACACTGGATCTATATTCACTATAAAAGGTCACAAAGTCAAGTGTCGCCGCCGCTTGCGGATTTCGCAAGGGTGCGAGTCGACGCAGCTTTTTTCGCGCGAATTCCAGAGGCCACACTACACTACCATTCACTTCAAAACGATGATCACAGAGTCGTTTTCGGATTAGACATCACGAGTTTGAACTGAGTGGCGGAGAATTTTTCAATGGAATTTTTTCAGCAATAAATGCGTATTTTGCTGCCGGACAAACATAGAGATGCGTACAGCTATAGAATGCATTTTTGAAACTGAAAATTGAAAATAGGTTATTGAGAAACTGAAATTACGCAGTAATTGTCTCACATATCTCGGTGGACACCCGAACCGCGTCCTAAGGGAAGAGAGGAAGGAAGGGGCGAAAGAAGAAAGGAAGAAAGAGGAGCCGTAGTGGAGGTCTCCAGAATAATTTCGACCACCTGGGGATCTTTAACGAGCACTGACATCGCACAGCACACGGGCGCCTTTTGCGTTTCGCCTCCATGGAAACGCCACCGCCGCGGTCGGGTTTGAACCCGGGTACTCCGGCTCAGTAGACTAGCGCCCTAACCACTGAGCCACGGCTGCGGTTTGATTTTTAGTTCTTGATGTTTATTAAGAACCTAAATTGCGTGCAGGCGCCCTCAGCATCTCTTTAGGAACAGCAGGTGGCCGAAAATTTTCCGGAGTCCTGCACGCAGTTACTGCACCTTTCCTTTCCATACAACCCCCCCCCCCCCCCCCCTTTCCTAAAACATCCACTTGTCCCTACGGGACTCCTCAGTGATGTGGAGCTGTTTCGAAACAACAAGAGGTCTATTCGGCATTCCTTCCTGCGTGCGCGGAAAAATGCGTGGCTGTGGTCGCTATCGTTGGCGACGCACTTTTATATAATCAAACTGGAGGACATAATTTGTGTTTTAGTTTCTTATATTTCAAGTACACGAATTTTTCTTTGACAGAATGAAGAAACATAGTCTAAACGGTAAACATTAACCGCCCTGAGCACTCTTTTCACGTGTGAAGCTTATGTATATGGTATAGTTCTCGAAGCGCACGAAGCGCCCTGAGTGTGACATTTCGCCAAGTGTGTTGATTAAGTGTTCCCAAACCACTTTATCTTGTCAGCTAAAGCGGGGACTGGCAGGCATTTTCATTCTTCGCTCTATATATGACGGGCCCAAAACGCTAGCAGTGACTTTAGTCGGCATCAATGTAAACCGCTGGAAAGCAAGTTTTAAATTCGCTTCAGTGCATTCGCTTAGAGCGCACTGAAGAGACTTTTTGTCGTTTTTTCATCCTCGTAACGGTGGTAACTGTCGTGCGCGATGCAGAGAGCGACGGGTGAAAAGGATGCATACTAGGCAGTACTGGATTCCTGGTTGAAACGAACGTAGTTATGCAATGTATGAGCTCAACGCCCCCCCCCCCCCCCCCCCCCCTACCTTGTCTCCGTTACATTTAGTTGGCCGGATTTTGAGTTGGGAGGTTTTGACAGTTCGCCTTTTTTTGTTTAGCTTTTCAGCTGAAGTGAAAAGAGGGAATATTGTCTCTATCCGACGTTGTCTGTGCAGCGGTTATCTTGACTACGGCCGCTTACAACTGGGCCAGTTATCAGCCCTTATTGCGTCGCACTGTTTGTTAACTCAAGTTATTGAAGGCACTCTTTTCGGATTTAAACAAAGGTGAATTCGACAACCTTTCCTTCGCCTCTTCCTATCTTTTGTGGAAGATTTAGGTGAGAATTTTTGAATATCCTCAGGAATAAAATTTTCTACATGTAAAAAAAAGCGCAAGTGACAAAAGCGCCTTCGTCTTAATTGTAGCGAGTATTATACCGCCATTATCGTATGCAATATAGTATTACATTATAGCGGAATGAGTTTCGTCTATCCCTGTACAAAACAAAACTAATTTTCTCATTTAGTTTTCTTTTTAAGTTCCTTGCACATCTTCGTTATGAAACTTGTTTTCGTGACGCTGTCGACAAGTACAGAACAACATGAAGCTTTAAAGCCATCTGGACCTTTTTCGACGTTACAGTGCAGTATGAAATAGTGTGAAAGACTTCCGTGCAAGATGCTTCAGTTTTTCACCAATAACTTTAGTTAGGCGGCATGTAGTCTTGCCATTAACAGCTTTTTATCGCCCATTTGCCTTACATATCTTCTTAAACTCTGCTAAAAAATGGGTTAAGTTTTCTAGCGCGTTATGATAACTTAACTAAAGCGTATCACGCTTAAGGTAAGCTTAGAGCGTCAAGAAGGGCCGCATTTCCGAGACGTAAATCTAGCTTGCCTGGGCAACCATGCTTCCCTCTTGAAAGAGGCCCTTCGTGTCACGAGAACAAGGATTAAATGCGGACTCCTTGCGCCCCAGCCCTGTTATTAGTGCGCGGTGAATGCAATGTCCGCGCGTACACCTGCCGGCAGTTGCGCTCGAGCTAGGCCCTTAATCCGCGCTATTACGACGGCTATGACGCCGAGCTGCTGAGACTGAAACTTTGCACGAGTATAGCTGATGTAAAGTTTTCTTCGTGGAGTCGGGAGTGGTTGCTTTCTTGAAGGCAAAGGAGGCCTCATTTTAATTGTATTTTAAAACTAAAAAAGCATCCACTTAACTCTGCAAAGGAGGATGGGTAATGGTGAAACAACTTCTCATACGCCCAAGTAGCGCTGTTATCTACGAAGCAGAACCTTAGTGCAGGGCTCCGTATTATTTCGACCTGACGACCACTGACCCCCGAGGACGCGTTTCTGAAATGTGGTGAAATTGAAGCTCTACGTAAGGCCGTTTCCTGCTACCTTTAAGACAAGATGGGCTCGTGTGAAGCTATATTGAAAACATTAGTTTTTGATGAAGAAGGCTCACACAAACATGCGTAGTGATAAAATTACATAGAGTGCCTGCATTTTCTTCTTCCCCAGTACACAAGAAAAAAATAAAGATGCATTGCGAAGCCTGGGTAAAGTACTCCGACAAGTGTAAAGGAAAAGGAACAAGGTGAATGGGCCCTCCATTTCTTTGCCGGTTACTTCAGGGCGACTGGTCGACTTACGGCAAGATAGCTTATCGCACCAAGCGCTTTGATTATGTGCCCTTACCAGAAATTGAGGACAAGCGCTTCTAGTTTCCTATGGATGGAACCTTGAAAAAAAAAAAAGCCAACTGACGTCATCCGTGAAGCAAAGAAGAAAGACGGTGACCGAGTGGCGGCGGAATAGAACGTGATAGGCCGCTGGGCTTAGCAGCATTGGCTGGGCACCGTCCCTAATTCGTGGTAATGATGTGGAATAAGTATAGTCCTATAGATGAAATGACATTCATGCTCTTTAAGCGAACGCATAATCTCAGAGAGGATTGGTTTAGTTTGGTTTATGGGGTTTAACGTCCCAAAGCGACTAAGGCTATGAGAGACGCCGTAGTGAAGGGCTCCGGAAATTTCGACCACCTGGGGTTCTTTAACGTGCACTGACATCGCACAGTACACGGGCCTCTAGAATTTCTCCTCCAAAGAAATTCTAGCCGCCGCGGCCGGGATCGAACCCGCGTCTTTCGGGACAGCAGCCGAGCACCATAACCACTCAGCCACCGCGGCGGCTCTCAGAGAGGAAAAAAATCGCCTCCAGTAACTTCCATTCACTCCAATCTGCCAGTGTTAGTGGCAAGCAGGCCGAAATATTGCACCAGCCACACAAACAGTGATGTTATAGCATTTCAGCAGTTCGTAATACGTCATTTATTAAGGCTTTAAAATGCTGACGGAGACAAAGTAATACCATTAAAACAAACCTGCAATGTGTAATACAGAGACTCCCTCAATGTTGTTTTCCCATATGCGTGATGGCATCCGAAAAAATCTTATTTCTTTTGACTATCCTTCTGTTTCCTTGAACTTCATCGGTCTATTGAGTACAGTTTAATCTGCCAGATAGGAAAAAAAGAGCCTAAAATGAATTGGCAATACTAGCCTTGCCGAAGCAAGGATGGTGGTGAAGACGGAATATAAATAATTCATAAAAATTTGTTGGACACAAGCACAATGAAAAGAGTTCTTTACTGAGAATGACTAGGAAACGAAGAAAGTGCAACAGAATACTCAGTACGCATGAAGAATGGCCCGGTCCGTGCTAAGAGCCGCATAGTCATCCGCACGCGGGGGACACTATGCGACCGCGACGAACTCTTAAACGAGCGGAAACATAATTCCTTTCACTTCTTTGATCGTCCCCTCATAAAAATGGTCTATAGACAGTCATAGACTTCTTATAGGCTCTATTGCTTTCCTATAGATATTTGGTTTTGTCTATTCATAGTACATAGACTGTCCCTAGACAAAAATGTACTAAAAGTGTGTGGCCATAAAGCTACAGATTGTCTATAGACTGCCTGTATCATTTGTATTGCCCATATACTGTTCTCTAGGATTTGTCTATAAAGAGTCTACAGACTTTATAGACAGATGTTTATGGACAGTCTATAGACTGTCTAAAAAATTTTTGTAGGGGTCGCCTTGGCCCACGGTCGCGTTTGGATGCAGGCGAAACGCAAAAGACGTCCATGGGCTGCGCTATGTGAGTGAGCGTTGAAGGACCCCGGGTGGGCGAAATAATTCGCGGCTCACCACTACTGCGTGGATGATAACGTATACTGTAAAGCTTTAGTTCTTGTACCGCTTAAATAGAGCTACCTGTGGCCAGAATATCAAGAAATTCAGGCGTAAGCATGCGGATAGCGGTGCAATATGCTTAAGATAACGATTTCGCATAAAAGGAAACGACCTGGAAGTCAAATTACTTACACCAATTCCATTTCATTTGCAGGCATTGGCATAAATAATTCCAAAGTCTCAACAAAAAAAAAGGAATCTCTTTTCGAAAGAAGTGGATAGGAAAATGAAGGCGCAGTTACTTTACGTGCTTTCAGGTTTATCACTATATGAAAGATCCAACAAGGCACTCGGTATCCTCAGTGCCTAGTCGTGAAATTAATATCAAATTTCACGCGCGATACCCACGCCTACTTTATCCTGACAAAAAAAAACAACAACAACAAGATAAAATTAAAGAACGAAGATAATATAGGTCTGCCGAGGCTCAAAATGTTTTCAAAATTAACAAATTGATATGGAGCGGGCATCAAAAACAGAGTAGTTCCAAAGTCAAACTCCGCGACATACACAAGCACTCTTCTGAGAGGTAATATCGGTAGGATTTTCGCACCTTCCGAATACGAATACTTGCAGAGGGCGGGTGTGCCCGGTACCGCGTTTCTTTTTTTCCGCTTTTTCGCAGACCAGCGCGGACTGACCTTTGGCGAATGATGCTGCAAAAGGAGATTAAAAATGAAATCAGTGATAAGGAAACACTGGTCGGGATCTGGGCAAAATTAAAAGGAAAGTGAAAGCAAAAATAAAATTCAAAGTGAAAGGCGACATGATTCGTTTTCGGACTAGCCGCAAGAGCTTGCATGCCGCGCGGCTAGGGCATCGATGCGTTCAGCCGTTACGCGTTTAGGCGAGAAAATACATCACTCATGGAGGAAAAGAAGTGGCCCGACGAAAATGGTCGCGGGGTGGCGCCTTCGCTTCGTTAGCTACCGTAGAGTCGATTTCTTTATCCATTTCATTTGCTAGCCAGGTGCGTGAGACGGCTTATATTCGTCTGACTTGATCTCTGCATGTTTTTTTTTTGTCGAAAGATTCCTTAGGCTGCCTGGGAATAGAATTACTTCTCATCGGATGGTGTTAAGCCTCTGCGGGACGATTTTGTACTTATGCTATTTCTTCTTTTAGAAACTTGTTCTTCCGTTCACTTGAAGTAAGCACATCTTTCCGCCTATGGCATTATTTATATAGTTGCGCATTTTTACATGCCTGCATAAAAAGTACTGTTCAAGAAACCCTTCGAGAGCGATGTGCATTATAGGCCACAATTCTCAGAAACCCTCCCCCTCACTTTTTTTTTCGATTGAGATCCTGCATTTTCGATTTTTGCGCCTGGTACGGCTCGTTGGCTTCTGGCTGCCTGATACTCAACGTCATTTTCGCCCGGTACTAGGCTGCGTTTCTGGGTAGTATATTGCATTTCTGCCTTGGGTCTAATGATACCTCTAAGCTGAAGAACCGGCGGGAAGGGGAGCGGGAATTTTTTTCGGGGCATTTCATAAGTTCACAAACTAGCCCAAAAGCGGAAATATTTCTAGTAAGAAAAAAAAAGAAAACGAACACAGAGGAAAAGTGGTCGTTCGTGCTTTTGCTTTTGCGAAAAGGAAGCAATGGCGCAGTCATGGTACTTATCTTTCGCCTTGCACCTTCATGGAAAATGCTTTTATTCAGGCAGAGTGTTTAGACGCAAAAAATAAACAAAGAAAAGCCTAGTAATGAACGCACTGTGCTTCAGACTTCTCATCACGCTTCATTGCTCTTTCGTCTTATCTTCTGATACCGAAACCTGGAACAAGGTCAAAGGCAATGGTTGGAAAAAAAGAGGAAGCAGAAAAAAAAAGAAAATATGCTAAGAGCAGGCCTAAACGGATTACCTACCTCGTCCTTTTCGAAAGCCTAACCAAGTTTCCGTGCCGCTATGTGCGGGAGTGCTTATCTCGGCCATTTTGCCGTGTCCTTGAAACCTTCGTCGCCACCCTGAATAACAGTGGCCTTGAGGCGTCCATGAAAACACGATGATTTCATCGCCTATCTATCTTTATTAAGTGGCATCCTTGATGTTTAATAGCAAGTAGGTTTTGACATGGTCCTAAACACGACCCAGGCGGCGACCGCACGAAAAGTGAATATCGATCTTCGATACACGCCCTATCAGTGTACGCTTCCCTAAGCAACCATTGCCATTAGCTCCCGCCATGCCTCTTGAAGGCTCGTTATGTTCCAGGCCCATACGGCACCAAAAATCTCGAGTACATAAACTCACTCGCACGAACCCTGCACGCACACTCGTATCCCCGGTAACGTGAGTTTTTAACGACACCCGGTGCACGCGCGACGGGTCCATGGCGCTATCGATTTGTTTTGCGTCGTTGCGTATGCACGCCGGCTGGCGTTTTCTCTCTTCTTCATTTTATTACTGCTACTTGCTAACGACTGGGACGTTATCCTTGCTTTATTTCAGTGCTATCGCTGTCTGCCATTCCTACCACTGCGCACTACTGCCGTGAGAGAAGAGTCAATGACCAAAAAAGAAGAAGAAAAAAAGGGGGGCCACGGAGAGCAGAGAAAACAGGAGCAGGACGATAGCGCCTCTTTGCCCCCCTATACTGGCGGGCGTTGCACTGGAAAAAGAATGGTGGCGAATGCAAGCGAAAATGAGGGGCCGCGAGGGAACAGTGCCACATGTAATAAACCGTTGCCGCTGCCTGGAAATGGAAGGGATAGCGACGTAAATGGCGGCTCTCCTCCCGCCCCTCTTCACCCTCTCGGAGCTGCGTGGCGAGTCACGCGATCTGATCCCGCGTGAGAGAGAACGAAGCGAGAGCGACGAACTTCGCATCTGCGCCTGGTAGCACACAAATGCGGCCGGGTTGGGTGCACCAGAAAGGCCTTCCAGATGTTCTGCTGGCTTTGAGCTTCGCTTTGGGTAGAGGGAGAAAAAGGGTGCGGCGTATAAGCAGACGGGATTGGAGACGTCGGATTCAGTGCTATAAAGCAAGATGAAGCTGATGAACACTGCGCTGTTCGGGGAAAGGTACTGTTTTGATGCGAAGACGTTACTTCACGAGGTGAAACCCAACCAAGAATCCCGTGGTTAGCACGACATTAAGGGTGCAGAAATAAAATAAATATTATCGTGGCTACTTTACTTTGGTTTATGGGGGTTTAATGTCCCAAAGCGACTCAGACTATGAGAGACGCCGTAGTGGAGGGTTCCGGATAGTTTCGACCACCTGGGGTTCTTTAACGTGCACTGACATTGCACAGTACATGTGCCTCTAGAATTCGTCCTCCACTGAAATGCGACCGCAGCGGCGGCCGAGAGCTCTAAGCCATCGCCGCAGCCGATCACGCTTCATGTTGAACTGCTACACACACTCGCGCTGTTCATTGCACTTCGTCGTCTTCATCATCATCCATCTGCAGCGCGGAGAGATAAGATCACCTTAATCTCGATCAGAGCTTAACCTGAATCTAATATCGTCCACAGACGTACCGACGATTCAGCAAAGCAGAGCCATGAGTCAACCAGGCTCAACACACGCTTTCGCATGTCTGCTCGGTTTAGCTACGTTAAAACCCCGCCTCTGTTTTTGCAGACGTGCGCAGTGGTTCATGAATTCTTTCGCTGTCACTGACTGCAGCTGCCTTCTCACTTGTGTTCGTCAGTGTACTAAGCATTGGGCAATCTTTTGCACCAATGAACACCGGACGACCGCAACTGGCTAATAATTTTTTGAGGGTTCGCATGAAATATTCGATGCATAGATGACGCATGACCTAGTGCAGCATAGTTAATGCTTGTCAATCAAGAAGGGGCTTGAGGAACCTGGATGACAAGGATTTAAAGATTTTCTTGAAAAACTAACTTCTAAAGACGTCACTAATAACCTGGATTACAGTCAGCCAATCTGGTTTGTGTTTCCGGTTGATGCGAAGGACTTCGCTTTCTCGTGTGGCAAGCAGCCTAGCTTGTTCACATCGATAATGACATGTGTTCCAGAGAACACAGACGCTTTTGAAACTGTGAAGGTACCTGAGTTTTACCTAATCACTCATTTTATTTAATTTTAAAATTTATTTTCGTTATCTGCAACGAAATGGCATCTGCACAATTTATAAGTAGCACTCGTTTTGTGTACTGTATCCTTATCGCTTATTAGCCGTTCAGTGATGAATCACCATGGCGCCAGTAAGGTTTTTAATGTTTTTGCGTAGATGGACGATTTTCTGGCTCCTTCCAGTAGTACGCCGCACCATGTCGTGGTGAATGAGGTTTTACACGGAATTAAAAAATACCGCAAAGATTAGTTTTTCCGCATTAGCTATCCTCCGGGGACACCCTCTAGCGCGCCTAAAAATCCTCACGAGGGAGATTCGGCTTTTTCGTTCGAGAGCACTATTTCGACTGGTAAACACCTAGCAAGATCTTGTGGGTTTGTGCCATCATTACCGACGGTATGCCATCCCACAACATCGTTTACAATCCCGGAGCCCACGCTTGGCCGATACTCTCTTCCACACTACGTCGCCGGCGCGCTCCGCCGTCCCCGTTCCCGACTCTCGACCGCTATCGGCGTCGGAATCATGGCCGCCGCGCGCTGCTTGTGCCGTGTGTTTTCAAGCGGTTGCCTATGAGGCGGCCGCAATTGCTTGCGGTCGTCCTATTAGATTTAACTGCGTGAAAACCCTACCAGTTACGACATAAAAAACAGCCTGATAACCCAACATTACAAAACCAACTGTGAAGTCAAGCCAACGTTCATGGAATTCTACTTTCGCACGTGTATAGAATTTAGGCAAAAATTATCTGTCATTTTTTTGTCGACAGCCTGCTGTGCTGAGGTCGTGTCCACAGACAACGCCGGAAAGCTTTAACGGAAAAGAATGTTTCTGTCGGCTTTTCCTCTGGAATTCAGGTGGCGGCGGCTCAAAATCGAAACAGCAAAGAGTAAAATAAAAATTGAGACGAAGGCCTGATAAATTTAAACCGGCTGTGATGCCGTATGTGCACGAAGGGTAACATAGCGTGAAGAAGGAGGCGGACAGGTACCGAGTACCTATGGCTTGTACAGCACCATTGAGACTTGCTTAACAATGCTTTCGCATCGCGAAAGAAAAACGAAAGGTGACTGCGACAAAAAGCACGCGAGGCCCTTCGTGGAGTGCACTGCAGGAGTGTTCTATGAAACACCATAGAAAATAGTATTTAAGCCAAACTGAAAGCTGCGTTAATGATTGCAAAAGGGAACGCAAGCTATCCATGCCGAAGGATGAAAATTATGATGTTGGGCTAGTCGGTTCATAGTCACTGCCAAAAAACTGAAAGCGATTGAGCTTCTGGGGAGATGTAATACAGTAGATACGTAAATTATGCAGGTGTCTTCAATACCGAAAAAGACCGACAACTGCGTTCCCGCTAAAGTTGCGCTCTACGACGCTGAGTTTGCCTTTTTAGATATGACGCTTGACAAGTGTTTTTTGTTAAGTTGCTTGACGAGTTGCTTGAAAAGTTGCTTCACAAATGTTACGCGTGCTTTTTTTGCGAATGGGCCTTTCTTTTCTTCAAATAATTGGTGGGAAACCTTCAAGAAAACTTTTGTCAGTTGCGCTCGTTCCGTGCCCTGCTTCGTGCTTGCGTAAATCTCGTGAACTCTTCCATGTCTGAAAGAATGGGCCAGTTACTCTGACGACACGTTCTTCTCAAGTACACAACATACGCTGCACACTTTCGATGCGGACAAGCACGAATAAGACGCGTCACCCTGCTTGGCTTTAAGTGCGCACTGGCTTCATTGTTTCGTTTTCAGCATCGACTTTCCGATATGCGTCACTCGGTCCTTTCAACTGCCCGCTTCTCTCTTCAGCCCTGTAATTTTTGATGGTCGATCGTAGGTATCCAGACAGCAGGTGTCGGAACTGACGTTGCCTAAATTTTTATAGGTAGAAAAGGCCCCCCTGTTTCAGATGTTTTGCTATCATCTCTAAATCGAGTATGTCTAGCAGTAAAATAGACCAAATTCGCCAATGCTCCGAACACTATTCGGAAAAGGTTAGTTTTTATAATGGTACATGGTAGAAAAGCGGAAATGACAGGGCAAGTGTCTAAGGGGGAGGCTCTTTATCTACGTTTATGAATTTTTTTCCAGCTCGTAACAAAAAGAAGAAATCAAGAGGAGGAAACACAAAACAGAGTCAAAAGAACAAAAAGCAGCGTAGTCTGATGTTTTACGAAGGTCGTTCAAAAGATGCCAGTCATATGATGATGGAATTAGTGGCAGTCTATTTCCTAAGGATTTTTCTTCGATTTCGCTCAACAGCAGTCATTTCTCAGCAAAGTGACTCAGGACCACATGGTGCACGAACACCGCCGAGCGCATTCTAGCAGAGACAGCCGAAACTGCCGATAGAAGTCGCGTCGGTGCGTGCGGAATGGGGTTCAAATCATTTTATTCGATTTCAGTTCAAATATCGGGCGTTATGGTATTTAACGATAGAGGGACGGGAACAGTATCGATGCAGGAGTGTGAAGTATACCTCGCGAAGAGAAGTGCAAATATCGGGGGGCGTTGAATGATAAAGAACGATAATATTTTAAGTCCCACGAAGAGCATCTCAGGGCTAAAGGAAAGAGGAACGCGGCCATAATGAAGCATGAAGCACTGCGGTTATCCAATATATATGAAAAAAAATAAGAGGACTGTGGAAGGGCGTAATGGCCTCAGAACTAACATTTGCGAACGCGGTACTACGCTTAAGATCAGATGTAGCACAAAGGCTAGAGGTTAACCAGACAACGGTGGGCAGACTGACTTTAAGGGACCACGAAAAACCAAGCGAAGCTGTACGGGCAGAAATGGGTTGATCGTCCGTTGAGGCGGGGGAAGCACAGAGCAAAATATCGTTTGAGGAAAAACTACGAAAAACAGAGGATAAGAGGTGGGCAGCCTAAGTCTTCAGGTATGTGTACAGTAAAAGCGCGGACACGCAATGGAGGAAAAGGACTAGGAAGCCTACGACCGGCTACGAAGGCTACAAGACGGTCCGCGAAACCGAAACTGCCAAGTGGAGGCAAAAAAATGGGAACGAACGTATCATTGAATAAATACAGAGCTGCTAAGAGTGAATTCCGGAAGGAACCGCTGTATGTACGCATGTATGTACACAGGTACGCATGTACGCATGTACGCACGTACGTATGTATGTATGTATGTATGTATGTATGTATGTATGTATGTATGTATGTATGTATGTATGTATGTATGTATGTATGTATGTATGTATGTATGTATGTATGTATGTATGTATGTATGTATGTAAGTATGTATGTATGTATGTATGTATGTATGTATGTATGTATGTATGTATGTATGTATGTATGTATGTATGTATGTATGTATGTATGTATGTATGTATGTATGTATGTATGTATGTATGTATGTATGTATGTATGTATGCATGTATGCATGTATGCATGTATGTATGTATGTATGTATGTATGTATGTTGGGATTTGTATGGGTTTGACGGTTTGCATAATCTCAGATTCCAAATAGCTGGCACCACAGACTTTTTTTCTTAGTTCAAAACGCGCCCGTTTCTGAAATCTCTATTATGTTTCTCGGCTTCAGTGCGTTCGGACAGAGCATTTGAAGATGCGTTTTCCTTGCTGATATTGTAATAGTGCTGCTTCAGCCTCTGCACAAATTTTTTTGTTTCGCTTCGGAATGTTTTTAGGGTCATGCGCAGAAGAAGCGTTGTTTGGTTAATACAAGAGGTTATTTTGCAACAGATAATGTGCGTACCTGTGCGTACTGGTTGGAAGGTTTCCACATACAATTAAAGCTTTAACCGTTTTCGAAATAGCGGGAGTTACCTTTTAAAAGCCCTTAAAAATTTGCATCTACGATACGAATGTATTGGTCGTTTGGTATGCCTTCTTCGATACTGTACGTGCAGAGTCCGAAATACCAGCGAAGTTTTCAAAATGTGTAATTCTCTTCCTTACGCAAGCATTTCACCTTTGCTGACCACTGTGCGACACGAGCATTGCTGGGTGCCCCGCAGCAACACATTGGTGGACTAATTCTATATTCTTTGGCCTTCCGCGCGGCACCAGAACATGCGCCCGCTGACCTGAGCGATGTCCTTTGTAGCTGTGCGCTGAAGTTATGAGCTCTCTATTTCCCAAATCGGAGCTCTGTAAAAGACTCGGGTCTTCACAGGCGCCACTGTTAGGCGAGGGAAAAGAACTGTCACTCTAACACGCGCAAGTTCAAGGCCAGGGCTCACGACACCACTGCTGAAAAGAAGCAGTGTGTCGCGCTGTCCTTAATAGGCATAAGTATTGCAGTTTAAACTTCGTCGCCATTTGCGTCGCACTGTTCCAGCAGCTTCGTGGCGGTCAATTGAAAAAGAAATTATTTTTCTCCCATACTTGTGATATCACCGCAACAAGCATAATACAGATGACCCCGGATATATCGGACTTGAAGGGGTTTGCAAAATAGTTCGATATATATCCAAAATTCCATATAGAAAGAATGGCAATACATACAGTTATTTGTGACTTACAATTAAGCATACATTGAATCCGCGCTAGTGACGTGGTTCTTGCCGCCACGGGCCGCAAGCTGACGTGCTGGCAGTGCACCGGTCTCGAGGCGTTCCTATGCCTATAACCTTGTTCGCATCGAAGCCGGAGCGGATGGTCCTGTGGAACTAGACGCTGCCTATTATGTCCAGTCTGCTGCCAGTAGATAATAAATATTATAATCGCTCAATGAAATTAACATGCAGTTGGTTTCTGCAACTCCTTCGGCAGCGAAGCGAGCGAAGCACGCCAGGCCAGTGCCACAGCAAGGCTTTAGTTAGTTAGGTTGGCTAAGCCCCATGACAGTGACGTGGAGTGGATAACGAGCATAAGAGAACGAAGATTAGCCTAGAGTACACATCACGTCCATCTGGTAGCATGGTTTCATAGCGATATCGCTGATAACGGGCGTCAAGGCCGCGCATCCGACCCGTCTCCACGCGCGAACAGTGTTCGAAGTGCGCCACTAGGAGAAGCGCCACTTGCAGGTGCACACGGCGTGCAGTTCGATATATCGAACGACTGGCGAAATTGGAGTTCGATATACTGCGCTACTTTGCCATACTTTTACAAAGGATTTTCAAGAGGATAAGCTGTGTGTTCGCTACAGCCAATATTTTGAAATATACTGGTTGGATATGTCCCGGATCGACTGTAATCGTGAGGGGAAAGACCTCAAGGCAGTCTGTACGCGGCACGGCTCAGTATCCCATGCGCAAGTTCATTCATAATTTTGTAAAGCAGTTTTCTCAAGAACTCGGAGCATCATCCGTGATGGTGCACGAATACTTAACAAATTTAGTGGCTACATATTTTCATCCATAACAATTTCTTTGAATTATGATAAAGGCTCTTGCTGTTTTCTTTCTTCGTTAAAAGGATAGCGAAATGGTCTTGCTTTGCGAAGGGCTCAAGATCGAAGCGACGAGCATGACAATTAAATATCTACCTCAATTAACTGAGGTCTTTGATTGAAAAAAAAAACCTCAGTGAACTTTATGCCCGGATTGTTTCAGAGAGCGGGTAGCTACCACGGAACAGTTTATCAGTTGAAAAAATTCAGCTCCTCCTTGAGGTAGGCTTGTAAGGATCAATAAAGCCGGCGGGCTTGTCGGATAACAAGTGACAGAACTAGGATTAGTGCTCAGTACGTCCCGCGTAGTGGGCGGATGCACCGCCTGTAGGTCATCGCTGGGCTGTGGTGGGCTCACGAGTATATTAGGAATGTAATATAATTTCTCGGATGCAGTTCGTAATCGGTATACAGTCAACCGGGCAGAATTCTAGCTGCAAAAAGGCATTTTCACTATTTTGTGTGTTCCCCCCTCCATACACACACACGCACGCACGCACGCACGCACGCACGCAACATTCCACAAGGAATTAAGCAGACGAGGAAAGGGGAATGAGGGGATCGTTATAAATATGAGAGAAGCCAACAGCCACAGAAACCAAGCGGCACAGGGGATTTTCCGGTGCTCTACCGCTGAGCTACGGCGACGGCGGTCAAACCGTCTGCTTTCGAGGGTATTTATGTTTACAAATAACCTAACCTTGGGAGTGTTCACCAGCGCCACCCACGTCCTTAAGCGGCGGACGTAGCACGTCCTGAGTTACCGCTGATGTGACGTAGAACGTCATCGAACGGCGAGGGTGGAAGCTGCGTGAGAACCCTCTTATGCTTCCTAAGGCATCAAGGCTGCCAGAACTGAGGCCCTCGTTAAGCAATTAAGCAGACGAGGAAACGGGAATGAGGGGCTCGTTATAAATATGAGAGAAGCCAACAGCCACAGAAACCAAGGGGCACAGGGGATTTTTAATTTAATTTATTTATTTTGTGGTGTTGATCAATTTATATTACTGAATATGTTATCGCTTAAAGCTAATTGATTAGAAAGGCAGAAGAAAAAAACAACCACAAGCCGCCGGTGGGATCCAAACCCACGACCTCCGAATTACGCGTCCGGTGCTCTACCGCTGAGCTACGGCGACTGCTGTCAAACCTTCTGCTTTCGGGGGTATTTATGTTTACAAATAACCTAACCTTGGGAGTGTTCACCAGCGACACCCACGTTCTTAAGCGGCGGACGTAGCACGTCCTGAGTTACCGCTGATGTGACGTAGAACGTCATCGAACGGCGAGGGTGGAAGCTGTGTGAGAACCCTCTTATGCTTCCTAAGGCATCAAGGCTGCCAGAACCGAGGCCCTCGTTAAGCAATTAAGCAGACGAGAAAAGGGGAATGAGGGGCTCGTTATAAATATGTAGGGCTGGTAAAAAAAAAATGAAAACAAAACTGCTTATGCGGTATTGTGGTGCAAACATATCACCCGCCTGTTTTCAGGGTTATTTACAGCTTAAGCATTGGCATTTTATTTCTATGGGCGCTGTGGTGGTTCATTGGTTATGGCGCTCGGCTGCTGACACGAAAGTCGCGGGTTAGATCCTGGCTGCGGCGGTCGCACTGCAATGAATGCGAAATTCTATAGAGTCCCGTGTACTGTGCGTTGTCAGTGCTCGCTAAAGAACCCCAGGTGGTCGAAATTATCCGAAGCCCTTCACTATACGGCGTCTCTCATAGTCTGGGTAGCATTGGGACGTTAAACACTATAAAGCATAAAGTTAACTAAGGCTTTACTCATTACCTGAGTTTCCAAAACGAAAAGAATACTTATTACTACGCTATGCGGCTCTTAACAACGCTCACTGGATTCATCCCGCCAAGGGAGCTCCGTTTTTTAAAACTCACAGTTATCTGGGATACCCGCATTAGGTATACTGCGTTACCGAAACAAAGGCGTCACAGCCCATATTACCCTTACGCCTACTTTGGGCATACCCAGTGCTTAGCACTGAGAACCAAAACCTCTGCTGTGCTTTTGACCGCCTCGATGTTCGTCCGCTGACGGCGACCAGAATCCGCGGATGGCGGCCAGATCGAGCGTCAGACCTGACGGCTCGCCAGGCACTGTTCCTTTTACCGAGAGCATCGTGCATGTGCATCAAATTGTGATTTTGCAGCAAGCAAGCCTCTGACTGATGCCCTTTGTCAGTCTTTAGCTTTCCTGTTTACGTCCCAGCTTTGTTTCCTTCCCTTACTACATGTCTCCTTACCACCTGACCCAGCTTGTTATTTAAATTCAAGGTGGCCAGTCGGCACACTTTCCTCGTTCACGTGTCAAGCGCGCTTGTTCAACACATACTCTCGCTTTGTTTACTCGCCATTAAAAAAGGATCAGCGGCGATGCCTAGGCTTCCTTCATGGACGCGAAAGGAAGGCGTTCCTCGAGCTTTGTCACATTCGCATTAAAGGCGCCGCAGTCGATGCCACCAACCTGTTGACGTCTAGGATCAGACTTCACAGGAGTTTCTGCCCTTGCGATCGCTTCTGCTTAGCGACGACTTGCCTGCTGCCCGGTCGGCTACCGTGAAGGCCGGCGCACCCAGAATCGGCCAGTCACGAAGTGAGACGGCTAAGAAATCTGTGAAATCTGCTCTCCGGTAACTACGGCATTCCGAGTAATGTCAGGTCAACTGCCGTGATAGCGTGCGCCTTTGAGCGCGTATGGAAAAGACCTCGGAGAAATTAAAAACGCAGAGTGTGACGGAATTCGCTTCATTTTTTTTTTATTGCCTGCCGGTGGTGCTTTAATCTGGGCGAAACCAACGCGACCCGCACGTGTACGACGGCGAAGGACTGGCGCGAGGCCAGCTTAATTCGGCGTTCGTAACGGGCCAGGCGCGCGGGAGGAGGGGGCGGGCTCCGCCGCGCACCCGTAATGCGTTCCATGCTTTGGGGACGGCGGCGCGATGTGGCGCACTTGGCACGCTAGATTGATGGCCGAGAAACTTAGCGTCGACGCTAATTCGGCTTAAGAAGGGCAGCAAGCACGAGACGCCGTGGCTGAGAGCCGCGGGAGAGCGGAAAATGCGCCGTAATGACGATGTCCGCAGCGCCCGTGGGCACTAATCTCGAACTTTTGGCGAAATAGGGTGGCGCTTTTCCTCGCGCAGCCCGCCCTCTGGCTCACGCCTGAGCGGCACCTTACGAGACGACATAACATGCGTCACGGAAGTCTTAAGACGGCGGAGGGCGACCGGGCGCTGCAGCGTTTCTGTTGAGGAAACATAAAACAGAAAAACGTTATGTCGGAGATTTAACGAATATATCCACAGGCTAGGCTGATGTTTTGCGTTTACAAGTACGCGGGCATAAGAGGACGCGTGGCTGCTTTTCGAGGTCTTGAAACACGGTTAGAAAAGAAAAAATATCCACTTGCAAGTCTATGGGAAAGCAAAGAAGTAAAGTGAAGGAGCCAGTTCGGACACACAGACAGCGAAATTGTGGACACTGTCAAGGAGCAATGGATCAGGAAAGCCATAGAATAGAAACAAAAATAGTAGAAAAAGTAAATAGGATGCCTTTGACGGGATATCATATTGGCGCGAAGATTTCTAATGCTTGAGTATAGTCAAAACCACCGGTGGCTTCACCTTGTTTATGACGCGATAATAAACCATATTTACCTGGAATGATTGTAGGTGTGGAAATGCTCTTTCATTATTTGAGAATGTAGTAGCCGACAGCCGCACCTTACCTCTACAGTTCTTAGTAGGCTTTGAACAGAGCGCCGCCGAGAGCAGTGAGGATTCTGTTCTTTGACGACCGCCAGGCAAGCTTGTTGCTGCCGCCGCCGAGTTGTTCCGTGCTCTGTCGGCGCAAGTAGTTGGCCCAAAAAATCAGGGGGCACTTTGTTGACCTAAAGTGCGGTGAGGCGAAAGCCTTACGCGTGGTGTTGCTGCTTGTGTCACTGATGTGTGGTTAAGGTGTTAAGCTTCGCCTGTAAGAGCGGAACGCTACAGCGTCTTGCAACGCTGCCAGGGAGTCCATTGAACGCCATCGCCCATTCGGCTCTATGCCTTGCTCGTCGGTAAATTGCTTTTTGAGGAAAGGAAATGTATCTGTCTCTCATATCTCGGTGGACACCTAAACCTCGTCGTAACGGGAAGGGAGGAAGATGGGAATCAACGAAGACACCGTATTCACTAGACGCGCCTTTGTTCATTCCAAACCATTGAGTTGGCATGGCGGAGTGGTAGCGTGCTCGTCTCGCACTCCGTAGACCGAGGTTCGATTCCCGAGCTCGGCCAATTTCCTACTCGGTTTTATTTATTTATCTGGTCTGACTAGAAAGGTTAATTAGGCTAATTGGTTAAGTAAGAAATTAACTAAACTCAGTCCCACTTACTTGGAGCATCACTGTACGATCCCTTTAATAGGTTGCATGGCTACTAGCCAAAGTACAATTGGCCCAATTTGAAATTCGCGTACTGCGACGTCACGACCGTTTCGACCAATTGAAAAGCGTGACATTTCTGTCGACAACCCCTGCTTACAACGATGAGGCATTAAAGGCTTCCGCCTTAGTAAGAAGTGCGTTCAAGTGCCACGTGGGCTTTCTTGTTTGTTCACGGCGTTGTCGCCACGTGGGAATAGTCAATGTGCTCCCCATAGACAAAGAAGCAAAAACCTGCATTCGCCCAGAGCCGATCTCAGGTTTGGAAGCTAACTCTACGAATGCGTACATCGGATTCCCTTTATGGGGTATGGCGCAGGACAACACAAAACACATGTTTAATTTTTTTGCAGGTGGCATTTTGAGATCCATAGACGTTGTGGAAAATATTTAGTCAAGAGTTCGACAAAATATCGTCTGGTCAGGTGCAGGCATAATAAAAACATAGGGTCACTGACCAAGTCAAAGTTTAATGAAACGTAAGTACGTTTCATTAAACTTTGACTTGGTCAGTGACCCTACACTTTTATTATGTGGAAAATATTCTATACTTGGACTTTCTTCATCAAACGCTTTCAGGGCGTCCGCTCTTACGCGGCTACCAAAAACTTGTGACCTCAACTGGGCTGCTTCACAAACGCTATTTAGCGCAGCTACTCCCCGCATGACACTGAACAAGTCACGGTTGAATCATCGAAACCAAAGTTTGCTTCCACTACGTTCCAGAGGCTGCTCAACCCTTAATGAGCTCCCGGGCTATGAGCGCACGGAATGTTATTTTCAGTCATCGCCAGCGTCTTTTGAAAACCGCGCGACTTTAGAGCGCCGGCAGTCTCACGCAGACGTAGATATCACGCACCGGCGTACATGTGAAGAGACCTCATCTGTCCCGCCCGGGATCGGGGGCTGGAGCAGAGCGCAGCGGCGAGCAGCTCACGGTGCGGGTCAGAGAAGGTCCCGTGACACGACCGCCGCCGAGTGACGTTTGCTGGCGGCCGTTCCTATGCAGAGCATTATCGCCTTTCTGAAATTCTAAAAACTGATACAAAAGCTGATAACGACTGGCTACGTACTAATCTCTAATAGCAACTGGACGCCTAACTGGAATAGTAAAAATAACCTATTAGAATTCAGGGTGCGGTAGATGGTCCTTGGCGATCACAAAATGAACAAGGGAGGGGAAAACCTCAGTTTGCTAGAGCCAACGTTTCGACAAGGGGACTTGTCTTCGTCTGGGCCCAGACGAAGACAAGTCCCCTTGTCGAAACGTTGGCTCTATTAGAATTCAGTTAACCAGATGCTTTAGTTAACCTTCGTGCCTTGTTTTCTGTCGTTCATCATGACTGGAATCACTATGAAGCAAAAGCCATGCTTATACTTGAAGAAACGCTATGTATAGAGCGACAGAATGAGTTCGAGAGATGTGTCTTTCCCCCACAATCAGACATATTGCAAAAAAGCACGCTTTACAGGCCGGCTAAAGGCGCAAAATGGCGGCGCACTGAATCCACGAACACCAGCCGCTGCGGAGAGCAGGAAAATTAACTTCTGATAACGTAAGGTGCTGAGACAGCGCCAGGAGACCGGCTGGGCCACTGAAAACTGTAATACTTGTCTGCATGCCTGTGGACATCAGTGCCGATGATGGCATGGGCACCCACATTCAGAAAAAAGCTTGGACGTGCCGGTTGTTCGGGGGAGTCTGAAGCGAAGTGTATCACGAACAGGGAGAACATAATAGATTTTCATGAGCTCGCTTTACAAAGCACATTGTACGCAACGTTGTTGTGCTTGAAAGACACCATAGAGTAGCTCTACTTGGAACTAATCTGCCAACCTATTGGAGTTCAGCGTTCGTGAGAATCGCAGTGCTTGAAATTCAGATCTCTTTTTTTTTTGCATATCACGCGGTTACCTAACAGAAAATGCTCCAATAAAAAATTTGGCGGTTGTGCACTGACACCGGATGGTGTTACGCGCTGATGCAGAAGAACTGAGTGCAAACGAACTCAAGAAGCGCTACAAAGAGGCGCGATTCCTTTTAGCTATGAGCACATTACCCCCCCCCCCCTCCCCGCCCCCCCCCCCCCCCAAAAAAAAGCCCATAAAAATTACAATGGTCGTATCTATAAAGGCTAAGGCAAGCTGCTTCATGCGTACCTCGTCATTCGTACGCCAACTTTATCCGCGAAAAATGATGTGCCGTTGCGCTATCAGTGAGTACTCGCACAGGCAAAGAAGATGCATGTAACGGCCGCTATTAGGTTTACTGACATGGGATGCTTCACCTTCAGGAGGCATTACCTCCTCTTAGCGCTCTCTGCCTACAGCGGGTTCTCTGAAGCCGCCAGCCTTTTGAGAACGGCCTGCTCCTTTCCTTCTGACGAGCTTATTTCAATGTAACCAGCAGACTTGACGAAAATAAAAATAAAAATGCATTTCGTAAGGTTGAACGATGAGCTCCTTGATATAATCTTCAACCGTAAATAGGTACACGTCTCAGAAATCTTGAAGAAACACAGCTCAGTTGAGAGAGGTGAAATGTTCACGTGCGCCGGAAAAAAAAAGCACATGTCGAAAATCATGCTTGTGAAAATCATTTCAACTTTGGAGTGATTGTTGTGCAAATTTAGATTCACTCGGTTCTGGACAGGATATGATTCTTGTCTGGAGCTACATACCTCCAGGCAAGAGCCATGAATAGCGGCTAGAGATAGCAAAGAGTGCGCTCATGGTTTCTACAAGCACTCCTCACTTCTACAAGTAATGCAGAGACTACGAACAGCGGTGACTTACCTTGATGCAGAAGAAGAGTGAGAAGGGAAAGGTGAAGGATATGACCAGCAGCGAGATGAAGGTCAAGATGATGGAGCACACATTGGTCCCATCCGAAGACCGGGAGCCTGCAGTCGAGCGCAAAGAAAGACACATGAACATCTCGATCCCACGTGACACCAAATACGTGTAATAGTGCAACAGCGACGATTCTTCGTTAGCTTTCTCAGGACGTTTTAACTCACGCAAATAAATCATGCCTGTTCTTCATTCAGCTCCAAGGCGACTTCCTTACTTCTGCTCAATACGGCACGCAACAACACCTTTTCTTCTACCGGTTGGTTCATGCTGAAAAGTATTTTGAAAAGAAGGAACGAGATAACAATGCTCAGCATTGCCCCGCGCTCCTGACTTTCTTAAAAGACTCGGGGTTGCATTCCCGCCTATAATCTTTAAGTTTTCAGTGCGCGCCCTCTGTCCCTGTGACATGGTGGTCGCTGGACACTTAGAAAACTCATTTCCTTGCCGCTCTTTTTCCTTTTTTCCCCTTTGTTCCCCTCTCCAAGTGTAGGGTAGCCAACTGGGCATCGCCTGGTTAACCTCCCTGCCTTTCCGTCCTTTTCTCTCTCTCTCTCTCTCTCTTTAGACTACTTTTTTCTGCTTTAAATAGAAACCAGCTGCCGATTGCAGCCTTTAAAAATAGCCAGTATTTTGCGATGGTTCCACGTTTCCGTTTTTTCGCATCGTATGGCGACACATTCTTTTCACAGTAATTGCGCACCTGAGTGTCTTCACAATAACAATAAGCATAAACGCTCTTTAAGCGCATAGTCAAGTCTGTTCACGTTTCAAAGGTAGGAAAGAAAGCACGTTGCCTCTGAAGATGTCGCTGAATGAACCTACCATTCTACTCCGAAACACGCCTTCATCTATCTTATGTCCTTGCTTCTAAGGCTTACTTCTGAACAGCCTCGAGGTGCGTGTAAAGGAGCGAACGCGTAGTTTGGGACAAAGCGGGCGACGCAGTCGCCCTCTCTGGCCAAGAACCGAACAATGAGGTCGTTCGCGAGGAAGGGAGCAAACAAAGATAACACGGAGGAAGACGGACGCTTTCCTTTGTGACGTCACTGGGCGGCGCTCAACGCCAGCGTTAATTAGCGACGCGGGCAGCACCCCCGCCCAATTAATCAGGCCCGGATCGTCCTTGCACGAAAGAAAAACCGAAAAAAAAAAACAGAGGCGAGCCTCAAAGCAAAGCAAGAGAGCTGCAGCCTATAGGTTTGCGGGAATGAGAAGTGGGGCGCAGCGGCGGCTGCGCTCTGACCGCGCTCCAAAATAGCGATAGGAGGACAAGACACACGCAGAATAGGGATAGGTGGAAGGGTGGGATGGCCCGAGGGACAACGGAGAAAAGAAAACTGTGAGCTAGTAAGGGAGCGCGAGCAAGCGAAAGAAAGAGTGCGAGCAAGCCAGTCTTTGTGAGTCGTAACCGCTTCGCCATCGTAGATACGGATATTACTAGTCGCGCGAAAAGATAAAGCGGGGCGAAATGAGGGGAGCTAAAGAAACGCGCGGGCTTTTTTAAAAAGGGAAAGGGGGCTAAAAGGCCCCGACAAACGGCGACGCAAGCGGAGCTGAAAACTGATTAAAGACAGGCCGCGCGGAACGAAGTGTCAAGTCGAGAAAAACGATAAGAGAAAGAAAGAAGGAGAGATGGAAAACGAAAGAAAACGAGCGAGAAAAACTGAGAGGCTGCGCGCACCGCTGGGTGGGGCGAAGGCTGGAATTAACGAAGAAGCGCCGTGGACCACCGGTCGGAGCACGGCGCTAGCGAGTTGCTACGTCTCGACGTGCGAAGGCAAGATGGGGAACTGAGAGTTTCGGCAAAGCAGTTTGTTGAGCGCGTTGGTTGCGGTATTTCAGAGCTGCAGTGCACTTGACGACACACAGTAGGGAGGACACAGCGAATCAGCGCTGTGCTGTGTCCTCTCTGCTGTTTTCGTCGATCGCTCTGTAGCTAAGGGGAACTGAACGAAGAAACGAACATCCATGGAAGTTCGCGAATGCGTTGCAGAAGCAGATGAAACCAAGCGACAAAACGTCAGACATACTTGTGACCTATTCACCGGCCTGCTTTCGAGAAAGGCGGCCAACAGTACACCAACCAGAAGTTAAGAGCTTTTTCGCAGTTCCCGAGAGGGGCAAAAATCCAAACTTTTTCTGCGGTTGACGACGTGGTAGCGGTATTAGAAATGGGGTAGGCACGGCGTTTTTTGCTCTGCACTGATGTCTTTGTCACAAGCTGTTGTCGATGCTCCGCCCAAAAGTTTGTCGACTTATTGAATTCGATTCATTAGTCGATGCTCCGCCCACTGGCTTGTCGATTTGTTGAATTCGATCCATTAGCAACTTAGAACATTACACATAGTTCGAAGTTCATTGTCCGTGAATGCCAATAAAATGCGACTAGGGTCACCCACTGTTGCTGGTGTGCTCGCTCCTTGGCTATTTTGGGCTCAACACGACGACCGTGCAGTTCTTGGTCCTTCGTTTCTTGAGTGAAACGACACAATTACGCTCTACAAAGAGCATAAAGTACTCTGGCCTTCCTTTCTTCAAAGAGGAAAAGGACACAGCGCTCTTTTTGTTTCGACTTGAAATCAATACTCGACTCGAACGTTACGTATGGATATATATATATATATATATGCAGCTAGAATCGACATTCTCTCACTGCCAGTTTTGACATGTTCGTGTAACCACCCTCTGCCACTTTCGTGTAGGGCGTCCGAACTAAAAGTGGTGCTTTTTTCACTGTACTCACAAAATGCGCACTGAAAAGTTTTGCTGCAGGCTACGGCGTTCCTTCCTCAAATGGTACGGGGCTGAGGGAAGGAATTCCATGCTTCAGTTAAGAGTTTAGAAGTGGATAGACGCGCAGTAAGTGCTTTAAAGACGTGTAAATATTTAATCTGCGTTGTTTGTTCGTTTTTTTCTTGCTTTTGCGGCACACGTTAAGTTCGGTAGAGCTACAGGGATCATGCTTCGCATCATAACGCCCTGTGCCTCGTTATGCAGAAGAAAAAAATAAAAAAATGCGAGGAAACACTTTGTTGGTGAGGGTTGTAAGTAGAGAGTGACATATTTGGCATTTTTGACTGATCGGAAGAAAATGCGACTCGATGCAGGGCATTGTCAGTACGTTAACTATAAAATAGGCTCCAAATTTGACAGAAGGCCTGTTTATTTCTGTGGCAAGATGAAAGATCTGTCTTATAGAACGGCTGCTTATTAGATATAAGTATTTCTTCTTTTGATTATGTAAATGAAGGGATGTAGGAGAGGTCATTGTCCTGCAGTGGACTAGTCAGTCTGCTGCTTGTGGTGATAATGACGGTGACGTTAACTGATGAGCAACATCCGAGGAGAATGAAGGGCAACTGACGTTTAGTAAAAGGTGGGAAGGCTTTGTAAGCACGTCATGAGGCGGAAAAGTCAGTACATGCCAGCGAAGAAACAGAAGTCATGGAAAGGATGGTGCTGGTGGCAAAAGATAAAAATCATAACTTGCAGTTCTTGTTTTTTTCTTTTGCCTCTTGCTGTATTTTCTTTGTTCGCCATCGCTGAATATCGTCAACAAGAGGACAAGTTCTATGGAACATCAAACCTTGGTCAGATAGATATGCGCGCTTGGATGCCATGCGTCCTTATAGCAGCGGCGAGGTGCTTAGTATGTTGCTTATTTACTACGGAGACAGCAGAAGTTAGTGTAAAATTAAAGTTCTAGAACAAGGATACTGAGTTTTACAGTTTTCAAAACATCTAAGCATGCTGTCAACCATGCTTAGGTATTAACCTCCTTATTGTACTCTTTAGTGTCCTCCTCAAGGCTCCATCGAAAACACCCCGCGTTGTAGCTCCTGTGCTATCATCATGGCTACGCTCAGGACCATTGCATGTAAATGCTCATCTGGAAACAGCGTAACCTCTTTTGGCTTTGAGAAGTGCATACGCATACAAGGTGCACTCTTTGCATGGACCTCAAGAATGTGACAAACACATACAGTATGCATCATACTTGGAGGCAACACGAGGAATGATCAAAACCACTCTTAACGCTAAGAAATGCAGGTTTTTACTTGGAAGCACAAGCGCGGCTTCAGGCTCTCTTCCTCTCGAGCTCTTTGTGCCTGCGCCACCTTCGCTGTGAAACCTACATTTATATGCGTTAAGAGCCGTTTTAACCCTTCCTCGTGCTCTCTCCAAGTATGACACATATTGTACATAGGGAGTCAGTCAAGCCTCAGCCCGCAGGTATTTAGTCAGACCACTTCCCATGTGTTTCCCGGCTATCTGGACCATCTCGCAAACAAAACGCACTTGGTGACAGAGCGTTATAGAATAGGCTGCGCTCGCATTCCTGTCTGCTCGAGCCTGTCTGGCCAGTACGAGAGACGGCCACCAGCATTCCACACCAACTCAGACCGGGTCGTTCAAACGCACTGCTACGTGTCCAGCGTGACAGTAGGCGTTTGCACGCTCGTACGCTCGCTCGCAAGCGTTCGCGCACAATGGCCTTTATGCGAAGGTATGTGAGGGACAGTGCGCCTGACAGCGTGTCCGCATGTGTGCCTCTGCGTGAAGTTGCGTTTATGCAAGCGCGTAGGAGCGAGCGCGTACGAGTGCGCACTACGCTGCAGAGTAATGGTTCAGGGCTTCGACGTTGTAGTTTTCTCTGCGTGCACGCGTCTGTGTGTGCGAGGAAACGTAAGGGAAGTGGCGAGTGGAGCGCGGCCTCCATCCGCAGTGCAGTCGATTATCCGCTCTTGCGGAGTGGTGCGGATCGCACGCATCTGGCCCGGAACGACGCTCCCCCCACCCTCTGAGCCTGATTTCCTGGGAGGAAGGGCGGGCGTCTGGCTATCCGACCAGGCGCGTTAATGACTCGTCCTCGCTGCCGATCGCAGAGGTTGGAAATGAAGCAGCCCTTGAGGCCGGCTCTCCCGACGCTTCGCATGACGCGTGAAGGGTGAGAAAATGGAAGTAACACACAAAATAGAGAGCACCCTGTTTAAGGAGCTGTACGGACAAGAGAACATACCTTTTAAGGAGAGCGTACACTGAAGGCAGAGCACTAATCTTGGGATCCGATTAAAAGTAGACAAGGTCGTCTGTTTAACGACATTAGAAGAGTGGCTGTTTGGGTCGCGACTGCGGCGCGAATGCTTTTTTCTTTGTGGACACATGTAATAATATTTCCACGCTTTGAAGGAACAATGTGCGAACAAGATACGCCGTAAAGAACGGCACCAACTTGGGCGTGGTACACTTAGGACTGAGCCGCCGCGGTTGCACAGTGGTTATGGTGCCCGGCTGCTGACCCGAAAAACGCGGGTTCTATCCCGGCCACGGAGGTCGAGTTTCGATGGAGGCAAAATTCTAGAGGCCCGTGTGCTGTGCGATGTCAGTGCTCGTTAAAGAACCCCAGGCGGTCGAAATTTCCGGAGCCCTCCACTACGGCGTCTCTCATAGCCTGAGTCGCTTTGGGAAGTTAAACCCCATAAACCAAACCAAGCACTTAGGACTACATTAAAGTCGCTGAAATCCTAATGGAAGGGACCCTGCTTCATTGGAATGTCACCAGCGATGCTTTTAACTAATGCAGCGACTTCGAGAACAGTACTAGCCCGGCTTGTGTGCCCGCTGAACACACAATACCTTTTTCAACTGCAACGTTGGCTCAGTGGCTGCGCCGTTCAGGCTACCTAGCTGAAGATCGTCGGATTGAATTGAGGCAGTGACGGTCCGATTTTTACGCAAGCGAAATGCAAAAATCTCTCGTGTGAGATAAAATAACCCCATGTGCTTGAACTGAAACCGGACCTCTCCACTGCGGTATCTCTCCTAGTTCAGGCATGGCTTTGTAATTGAACCCTAAGTACCTCACCACAATCGATACTATATCATGCGCGCTCTCGTCCCGTCACCATTCGCGCAGACACAACGACAGTGGTGCCAGCGGAGGCACGTGGCGAAGCTTTTTGCACTGTCTTTTTGAAGGTCGGCTTCAGCCGAACAAATGTATTGAGGAGAAAAAGAAACGCTCACTCCTGACGAAGCAACCATAGAGCGCAGATTCTTTGGGAGAAAAACTACTAAGCGCTCCTGCCCGAGGTTTTCTAAAGACTGATGAAAGAATTTATTGAGTTCTCTCGCGTTTTGCATCCTGTTTGCGCCACTTTGTTTTCCGTTCACTGACTAGAAATTTTCCTTTACTTTCTTTGTACTTTATTATCGGTTTATTGGTTGTTGATATATTATGAATTATAGGCATTGTACTCTTTTACTCTGTTCATCGTGCTAGTGCTGCCGTCAAGAATCGGCTGCTTTGAATAGAGCGCTCATTGTTGTGACTGGCGTGTCCCACCCACAAGCGCTTGCGCTTCTGCGGGCACACGCAATGCAATGTACCATCAGGGGCAAAAGCAACAGACCCCCACCCCCTTCCAAGTTACGGCCCGTGCCCCTTTGCGTAGGGGCGCAACCTGACAAAGCAGTACTGCAGCCGAAACGGGTTCACTGCGCCGGTCTCGACACAGCAACTGTTTTGTCAGGTGGCGCCCGGATGCAGAGTGGCACTGGCCGTAACTTGGAAGGGGAGGGGGGTCTGTTACTTTTGCCCCTGATGTTACATATATTTCCCAATAAACTTACTGTATATATGTAACTGGTCCTCCCCATCGCCGACACCCTCCGACTCGATCCAAGATGCCGTTATCCCAAACGATTTCGACCGAACTGCGCTGCTAAAGGCTTCCAATTGGCACTGCGTCTTCTTCCCACGTAACGGCCTTTTGACACCGCTGATTCCAATGCAGATGCCTGCGCTATTCTGTACCGCGACATGGACTTTCCTTCGCTCTGCGAATGGGCGCAGAATACGTTGCCGCCGTTTTTGAGAGCAACGGGCAACAGAAAGCACTCGTCGTGATACAATAGCGAACACGCCTCGAATTGGGCACCGTCGTTATTGAAACACGTCACCACCAGACGTTGTGTTTACACCGAACTTCCGGCGCACCTCGTGCACTCTGTTTCTATTTTGGGCGTAAAAAAGGGACCGGATTTGATCCTGTTGAGCACTGCAGGACTTTAGAGAACGACTTTTTAAGATCTATGACTTCGCCTTCTCTGCAACTGCGATCTCACCATGGACCCTGACCGCCGGACTGTTGTAATTAAAAGTTGATTAGTAATTAACAGTGCATTAGATGTGTAATTAACACGGTTTTCAAAATTACAGACGTCCGCCGATACTCGCAGCTAGTTTCTGAAAAGGTTTTATTTGACTACCCTATTTTTTAAAAAAATGGACGCGTCCGCTAATATAAATAAATCGACACGTACACAAATTTGTGATAAAAGTTCTAAATTCCCAGCATTTCGTCGCCTTGACTACCTCTACATTGCAGAATTAAACAAAGTGACCAAGTTATTGCAAAAAAAAAATATTGCCACTTCATAGTGAAGAATGCAAGGTTAAGCTAACTTCTGAATGACTAAAAACTACGTACACCTACTCAGGTACATATAATGAACCAATAACAGATTGATTTCAGTATATTCTATCGCCGCTGGTAATTGGGCGAGTTTGAGAAAGTTCATTTTTAACAGCAGCGCATGTAGGGTGAACACGACACAAACAAAAAGGCACGGGACCGGCGCTGTCCCCTCTCTATATTTTTTTGTTTGTTTATGTAACGTCTGCCCAACTTGAACTGCTGTTAAAAAATGAATACTATATGTATTCCTGATGTAGTAGCATATGCCACCTGACATATTATGCTGTTTCACACAAATTCTGCAGTGAGTGACCTTAAAACATGCCTTCTTTTTCTCGTGGCAGCGAAAACTTCGACTTCACTGAGTGAGAGAAATGTATTGGGATATTCATTTTTTGCAATACAGGGGGAATTTGCTGTCATGACCCTAAATGAAAGTTATTCCAGTTTGAGTTATTCTCATTTTTTAAGAGTCAAGACTGGCTGCACGCAGAACAAGCTCCTCCACTTTTCACATCTACACTTGTCCAAAACATCTCTTCCGGGCACTATTATTTTGCCTACCGTTTCCTTCTGCCCACTCAAAACACGCTAAGATGCACTAAGCACGAATATGCTTGTAAGAGAGTATGCTCTCCTTTAGCGCACTCCCTTTATATAAAAGGGTGTGCGCTAGAGGACAGTTTACTCCCTTTTCACTCCTTTCTGTTCAGAGTGCATCGTTACGCCTCTCTTCCATAATTACTATCCTGCTTGGGGTATTCTCTGGAAGGGGCGTGCCAGCATCCGCTGATCTGTATCTTGGCACCAGTATTTCAATTTCAGAGGCGCTTCATATATACTAGCATGTGCCGATGGACCGAATAGAGGAGCTGCCGCGATTGAGATGCTTTCGCGTTGTGAGTCGATGTCGCAGTACACGTACCACCGGAACGAAGACGAGCCGCGACACGATGCTGCGTCCCGAAAAGAACCGCTTCGAACATAGCAGGCTCGCAGCTCGACCCCATGACAATCAAGGGAGGGGGGGGGGGGGGGGGGGGGCAAAGTACGGCACAATTACTTCGCCGAATTGGACACACACCTTTTCTGCAGCCAAACTCGTTCGGCACGTGCGTGCTCAAAGCGAGAACTTCAAAGCCATTACGAGTGCGCATCTAGTCTGAAGACGAGTCGCTCGAGGCGCCGAAAACCGCTTATTCGAAAACACGCCGCGGTGGACACGTCGCGACAATGCGCCGCGGGCGCGGCAGTCCCGAGAATTCCTTCTCGCTGCCCGCAGCGTTAATTAAAGTGACGGCCCAGGAAGATTCGCTGTGTGAAGAACTACGGGATGCCTGAGCTAGACGGCCGTTTCAGATGTAAACTCCCGAGGCAAATTGATTGCTGCAGAGTTTTGTGCGTAGCGCGAAGGTGGGGCAGGGAAGCGATGATCACTGCTTCCGGGCCGCAATATTTATTCGCTGCCGCAATGGTTTAATCAGGACAACACTAATGCCGCGCACTGCGGTTTGTACGGAGTTAGCAACACCACCTGAATACCGGTTCCCACGGCAGTTAACCGATAGAAGACAAACCGCTACTTTGTTATCTGATCAGTCGAATAGCCGTTAAAATGAAAAGTCGGAGACGATCAGTGCGAGTCGTGAAGCAGATTATGAGTTAGCAAGTGTTCTTCGCCGACGGTGGCAGATGGCGTCATCCAGCCCATCAGTCACCGCGTGACACATCCTAACCCCTCTCATCCGATCCAAGCCAGCAGTGGCAGTGTGCCACGCCGTACTCCTTCGCCGCCTCCCCACCGCTCGATTCTGATTGGCGAAGGCGCTTTCCCTCTTGCCACCCGTCACCTCTCATCGAATTGCCCTCTCTCCCACTTCCTTCTGTGCTCACACCATGCCGGGTGCCAAGATTTCTGAGAGCACTTCGCCAAAGCAGCTCTTATTCCTCCTTTTTGAAACTGGGGGTACCGCACCTAGAGTTCTTCAAGCAACAGTCTGCATCTGCGTCGAACATCGAGTGTGCGGCATGTGAAGAGACAGCGCGGAGGATTCCAGTAGCGTCTGTCCACTAGCCCTCCGCGTCTCTCCCTCCTTGCCTCTCTCCCTCGTGCAACGAATCGTGTTTGGAAGGGACAGCGCATAGATATTACCTTGTCCGGCTTGAACGCGGCCACTCTCGCTTCGGTTGCAGCCTGTGCAAATCGTCGTCTGCGTCGCTTCCCATTACGAACTGACGAGAATAAGTCAGGCAAGTGCGCTGGCAGGAGTCACTGGTGCCACCTTTCGGTCCCTGTATTGCTCTAATTGTGCAATGTGCTCTCAAAGAGATGGAAGCTTGAGTTACGTCCACATCCCAACATCGCGCACCTTACAGTGTGAGTACATTCAGTTGACGACGTGTCCATGAAATTGGCGTGATTTCGCGAATTCCTCTGCGAATAATTCTGTCACGCGACTTCACCTCCACGGGAGTCTTAAAAGCCGAAATGACAATATCTTATCCGCTTCGAAAATTTTCTCGCTTGAAGCATTACGCCAACGCCCTCGCGCGAACATGTACTCTCATAAGCCGCTTTATTTTGCGGATAATAAAGTTTGCTACAGAAGAAAATGGCATATTGGACGCGGAAGTAGCTCGCTGCGAGCTACTTGGAGGGTCATTAAGGAAACACAAACAAACTTAGTCAAAGTTGAACGTCACCGGTGATCTCGAGTCCCTTTGTTATTTGTGTAATATGATATATCGGACAAGAACTTTGAAGCAAAATTTGAAATACAAATAGAATTGTACAGCTGCCCCCAAGAGTTAAACAGGGCTCGCGAGAAATGGAGAAATAGCATCGCGGCGCCCTCTTGTAGCCGATTCAGGCGCTGGAGCGAGGACGCAGGAGGTGCTATACATACAGTGAGCCCATAATTTATTTTTAACGAGCGCCTTATCGATGACCCGGGCGGAGCAGCGCTGTTTCGAAAGCGCAAGCCAGTGCGGCGCGCACGCGAGAAGTCTCAGCCTGAAGGTAACCGCATGCCTAGAAGAAGCAGAAAGAGCGGGCAGTAGCACACGCTGCGTGTGCAGCAGGAAAATTCATTCGACAAGGTGAATGCCAAAGATAAGTCGTTGCATGAAGTATAAGAAGCGCCCCTGGAGCACATTGCTCGAAGTAGCGCTGCTTCAACCGGGACAGCGGTAAACCGAACATGAGAAGTAAACAACAGGCCCGCCAGATGCACCACCGGCGCTGTTGGTACTGTGCGTGAATGGGCCACCAAAGCGCGCCGCGATTAGGCCGCCTGTAGAGCCTAAGCCAGTAACCTTAGCAAACGTTTAACATAAATTTTCAACATTTTTACATCCACAGACACACTCAGCAAAAACAATGTCTGCGATTATAACCTGCTTGGGCGCCTCTAAAACTCGCGATCGCCTTCGATAGCCGTAGGCCGTAAGCTGGTTGCAAGAAACGGAGGTTGCATAGAAAATATTGTCGATTGTCAATTTTTTTGTGTGTTATTGTGCAAATGTGTGTATAATCCCTTGTCTTGGTCTTATATTTAAGACCGCAGTATATATAAATAAATAACAAATAAATAATATTTCCCACGAATACATCAACACTGACAGCATTACACGTAAAGTACAGGATATCGAGTTGGCGGATTGTAATGGTGGGAACCCCTACACCCAGGAAGCACCTAAATCAGCTAACGGTGTAAAGCCAAATGGCGCAGTACGAAAAGGAAGCGAGCGCGATGCGGATAGGAGTGGCCTATTGCGGGCCGCTCCGCACCGCTTCCGATATTGGAAACAAGGCGAAGGAACGGTGTCGTTCTCAGAGCCACAGGCAGCCCTTGCAGAGAACCCTGCTTAGCTGCGGTCGTTACAAATATCGCGCCCTCTTACGCTTGCCTATCTAATGGCCTGCTGCTTACCTTGCTGCGTTAAAACGGGTGGCAAACCTCTACAAGGCAAGATAAATTACCTGTCAATGACGTTATCGATCAAGATGAGACGCCAGTGACAGCTCTTAGAATCGACTTAGTGTATCATTTTGAAGAATGGCTGATAGGACGAATGCGTTGGGTTTGACTTCGCATGAACGACTGCGTGAAAGAAGAAAAATTGGGGAGGACACTTAAGCTCCGCCTTAAGGGTATGACGCGGTAGCGTAGTGGGTTATAGGCTTTCCATCCTGAGCAGTTTGACACCTTTGAGCGTAGTTTCCATTATTTTGAATTGTTAAATTAATTTACTGATAAATTACACACTCTAAATTTTCCTAATTAGCATCCTCAAGCATTGGCTTTTCATTCTGAGCATTTTGACACTTTTAAACCCCCGTTTTTCAATTTTTCATTTTTCATTTCTTTAATTAATCAACTCCTTACAATGATTTCATTAACTTGTCATCGCCTATCGCGCAGCAATCAATCATCAGTCACTAGAACCACAAATTACCACGTTACGATTTTTTTACGCAGCCCACGATTATAGGTTGCCGGCTGGAATCCCTGCCACGAGCTAGGTTTTGAGTAAACTAGGAAGTTAATCGTACACGAAACGCTGAATCATATGACCCAATCTGGAACATTCTGCGGAAAACGGTTGGCATGATAGGATTTTTTTATGCGCAGCCTCCGGTTATTTCCGACATGCGGCGCCAACTTCTACTCCCCCGACGGCTTGTCGACCGAACGAGCTGTATACGCTGTCGCGTAATATAGTTGGACCGAATGTAGTGTGTTGTGCACTTGTATTCATAGGCTTGTGTAAGTTCGCACGCTGAGGTACGAATTTGTAGACGAACAACTACTAGCACTGCTTTATAGCTACTAAAGGGTGCCTCGATAGGTTCACGTGCTTCGGATCGCGAGAGGCAGGACATCACTGACCACCTGCGACGCGGAGCCGGCGACGAGGAGGCGAGGCATTCACTGCGCGTGGCCGCGGGGACTTCTTCGACAGCTGTGATGACGTCAGAGGTCCCGCGAGTTTTCTGCTGACGCCTAAGGTGATCTTGCGGACGGGCTCCTGACAGCTGTCGCCGTAAAAACAAGCGCGCACCGAGAAAAGCGCCAGTTTTATGCGTAACTGTCGCCAGGCGTACTCACTGCGATCTCATCAAAAACGTGCCAGGCAGGTGATAACAGCGAAGGCTTCGTGCGCAGAGACGAAAAGAGCGCGATTTCATGTTAGCTACGCTTTTTTTTCCCCCGTGTCTCACGGTCCAGTATGTGTTAGGCCGGCTTGTAATGAAGCGATGTGCCAGTAGGCAGCTGAACGAGTCCGCTCTGCGCCCAGCCCTTAATTTCCATCCCAGAGTCTCAAGCGAAGCTACCTGCCGTGGACTCTTGCGTGCTTCCTTCGCACTATTCTCACCTGGACCAAAACGCACGTGCGCATTGCTCTGGAATAAGGAAAATTTTATTTACTAGAACTGCACTTGTTTTTGCAAGAACGACATTTATCTCCTCGTGGCAGCTAATAAAGGGTAGGTGGGTTGAAGCAATCTGGTATTACTTATTACGCACGCTTTAAACGCTGTGAACAAATTAGTTTTGCACATAACCATCATCTGCAATATTTTACGGACGACAGCTTGTGTTACATAAATCTTCGTCGAGAGCTCGAAATGACGAGCGCACGACCACAGTCGGGCACCTCTCACTGTGTCCGTAATACGTTGAAGCCAAGCATCGCCGCGTTGGTTTAGTGGTTATGCGGCTCGGCTGCAGCCACAGAAGATGCGAGTTCAATCTTGGCCGCGGCGGCCGTATTTCGAGGAAGGCGAAATGCTAAAGGCCTGCAGACTGTGCGGTGTCAGTCCATATTATCCGGTAGTGAAATTATCTGGAGCCCTGGACTATGGCGTGCCTCATGGGATGTTAATCCCGAAATAAACCATTAAACCATAAACGATGTAGCTAAGCCTCAATTTCTGATCCAGTCTTGCCCAGGATTACATACACGATGGTCGCTTGATTAACACTGGTGACGCACCGTGCGTTGGGGAAGCTGCAAGAACGGTGAAATTCACTGAGAGATCCCCTGAACCTATGGTTCAACTCCACCTAGGAGCGTCTACTGCGCAAGGAAGTCGAAATATGGCAATTCTATACGAACGCAGACTTATGCGCATGTATATGTTTCGTCATGGACATCAGCGTTTACGCTCTCCGCGGAAAGCCGAATCAGTGGTTTTGGCGACTCGTGACGACGTTACGGCATTTCAAACGTCGTAATGCACTTGATGTGGCTCATCGCGCTTATGCAATCTTCTTTGATTCGAAAGGATTTGGGTACCTACAAAGAGTACCCTAAAGAAGTGCGTCATTTTAAGCTCATCGGTTGCAGTGTAAACTTCAAAATAGTACCGAAGCCGCCTATACACCCTATTAGAATCTGAAGACCACATAGACTGTTTCCAAGCACTTTGTGCTCTGTCTCAAGCCTTCCTGCCGCCAGCAAATCTGGAGGCCAAGTATCACAGCTGTTCGCCTGTTATAACGGTGAGCGACAGGCCGACTCTTTAGATCTCGTACAGAGGCTTGTCAGGATTGCCGACGTGACGGGCCAGGACATTCACGAACTGTCTTTAAATACGGAAAACTTTAAACATTCTGCCCTTGAACCTCTGGCGCGAGCTGGAGCTTCCACTTCAACGCCAGTAAATAATGAGTCAAAGAATAGACATAAAGAAAATGTCTCGCTACCGCTTTTGATGCGACAGCAAGACTTCGTGCAAGGATGGAGTTATAGAGTAAGTCAATAAAGTAGCGCAAATCAACTCCGATGCATTTTTGTACAGCCGTCCACATACCTGTCTAAGGCGCTCGAATCTCCCTGTCTAGGGCGCTTAATGGCTCCCTGACACTCATTCCTGTTGAAATTTTCCGCATTAAAAAAAAGTATTTTTTAGACTCATTAAAAAAAAGTGTTTTTTTTTTAGTTTGTCTCGTCTTATAGAGCAGATGTATCCATGGAATGGTTTGCAGGACTGGAAAAGGACATACCGGGAGGGTCGTGGATGGTGCAATAGCCGGATACAACTCAAAAACGAAGCGTCAGATACTCTCCAATGATGACCTCCCTTAAGTAAAGTCGAAATATTATCGTGACGACGCGTTCAACCGCTTTGCCACTGCTCACACGCACCTGCAAGCGGCCATGGCAGATAGAAGTCGTCTGACTATGACGTCATGAGAATAGGTCGACGCCATTGGTTGGAGGGCTTCATTTGAGAGGAAATTCTCCCTTCTTGAGTTCTATCCGAAGCACTCGCTGAATGGGCCTCGGCTAGGTCCCTTCACTTCTTCACGTGGCCTCTCCTTCGCCCGCTTGTGTCCGTCGAGCAGTGCGCTCCGCCTCCCTCTCTGCTTTAGCTGCTTGACGCGCCCCAGTGTGCGCCGGTTTTTGTTCAGCGATAGCTAATAGTTCCGCACCTTTAACTTCACTCACACTTTCAAGCGCTGCGGCGCAAAGATGCCATAGCCGGCAGGGGTGAACCCTTTGATGGTCCCGTGTCAAACTCGCGTAGCGTTCTCTATATAGAATGCGCTAGCGATGATGATGTTCTTTATACATGCTCTTTGCCCTTATGCAGTAACTACCAGTACACAAAATGTGGCGTCATCTGACATATCGCTGTGGAAATTAATTGCTAGAGGGTGCCGCGGTAAATGCCAAATTTCAATACAATTAACAGCGTTCGTATAGTCGCGGCGGTGTCTGACATGTTGGTCCACCTGAAAAAAGTTTATGAGGAGAGTTACTCTCCACCCGACCAGTTGCCATTGTTGATGTATTTCTTGCCGTTGCCTTCTATTTAGGTGCGCAATGGTCAAGAGACTCTGACGACAAGTGTGCCGCCTGTGCGCACTGTACTCCGTAACGGTTGAGGAGACACACACCACCAATGGGACCCTGTGGAAATAGTCTGTGCACGCAGACTCAGGTACTGTCCGTAAACGCGTTAAATAAATATTATGTACAAAAAAGGTGCTCCTACAATACATTCGTATTGCAGGAGCAGTTTTCCGAACGAGCAAACTTGGCGTCACATTTCTCATCAATTAGAACGGCTCACTACCTCCAATCGATCAGAATCCTTCTACTCATCTCTATCCACCTCTTTTTATTTTTTGTAACCCCTTGGTTGGATGTCCGTGGAAGCTTTATTTTTATTCTTGCTTCAATCTCATAGTGTGTGTTGCCTTTTTGCCTTCTTCTGTTGTCGCCTATAGAATTGGAGAAGCAAGAATTTAATTGGTTTGTTCATTTACGTCAATGACTGTTCTTGTACCTGAAAATGGTACGACGCCCCCGAAATATTGCACGGCAAGTATGCAGACTACAGAAAAGACCGTGCTTAGCTCTAAAGAAAGCAATAGCTAAAAAAATTTTTCCTGGATTTTTACCAGGTGTTTTAGGGCAGACGAAGTAAGTTTCAAAATAATCATTCTGGGGAAAAAGTATTACTTTTGTGCGATAGTATTACCAGTGTTGGCGGACACCGGAAAGCCGATGAATCGTTTTGAGTAGTAAGCTGGATAACTAATTTCTGATAATTATCTTTTTACCTATCAGAGCTAGACCGTTGGTTGCAATTAAATATTTGTAGCCGGTGGTTAGTAATAGACTAATTGCCGTATTATTTTTTAGAATTTCGAAAACGCGATTATCCTCAGCGCGGTAATTTTAGAAAATCTGGCTACATTGGGCCGAAATACATGCGCTTTCGAAAAGCATACAGGCGAAGCAACCTTTGCAGTGCACGTAACTAGTCAAAAAGGCCAAATTTTGCCGAGCCACAACACCAAGGGTAATCGCGTTTTCGAAACTGTCAAAACTGATATTTCTATTACTAACGACCGGCTACAAACGTTTAATTGCAACTAAACAGTTAATAATTAAAAATAAGTTAACCAACTTACCACTTACGCCCATTCACTGATTTTCTCGTGTCCGCCAGCATTTAAAATACTATGCTCACAAAACCTTATTTTTATCCCAAAAAAACCTATTTTTCAGTCTTCCTTGAAACACCTGGAATACTAAAAAACAAAAATAATAACATCACTGCATGATAATATCTCTATGTGCCAGCAGGTAACTGCCGTTTAATTTGTAGCGCCGCTAATATTTTTTTATCAGTCTTTTTTGTACTTCGTGGGGGTGTAGTTTTCCCGTGAAATGGAATACTGTTGAAGAAGTGATCTTTCGTTGCGAAGCTGCAGGATTGCAGTTCGCATCAGGTACGTTTATACTGCGAAGAAGGGTACTCTTTGTCATTAATTAGAATAATATTCAAGAATTAAGCGTTCTTTGCAAAGCTATATGATTATGGCTTTTTTTTTCGGCGAAAACTAAATGCACGCCTTAAAGGACGTGCTTTTTGCCCTGGACCGGATGTCACAGTCACGACTGGCAGTTCGCAACTCATGGCTTGAGCCATGAAAGAGAGTTGTGATTACGCTTCACCAAATCTATACACTCTGTATAATGCGTAAAGCGTACAGTGTGCATGGTCTGGAGGACCAGCTCGTTTGAAGTGCAGAAAGCTCGAGGTGTACTGAGGAGTTTTGACCGCATCGCGCATGCCGCACATTGGGAAGAAGTTTTCAGCGTAAAGTGTGGACCTCTATTGTGAAAAAAGAATGCATTTTTTCCCCGCATGTTGAGTGAAAAAAAAAAATTTTCCGCTAAAATAGCTTTCGAAACCAAGGTGGTTTCAGCAACACATATTGAACTTTACCAAGTAGTACAGAGCTGTAAAAGATGTATTATGTCCAAGTGTCGCAACAAATGCTGATGCCCGAGTGTTTGTTGGCAAGCAGCCACGCTGACGTCTCTTTTTAGAGATGTTGTTAATTCCTGAAGCAGCAACGACATCCATTGAAGACCTGTTCTTCTTTTTGACAGTAACCGGATGCTCTCAGTAAGGATTAACACATTTGAACGTAGCAAAGGCGACTTGGTTGCGAAAGCCTCACGAGAGGGTTGTTCTGTCCTCGCTATTGACATCTTGGAATTGCAACTTAGAAAAAATTGCGAAAGTAATGAATTCTCTAAACAAAATAAATGACGACGAGAGTGTTCACTCAAAAACTGATCTTTGCAGACAAGGCGGCAAACAAAGTCACTAAGGTTACCCCTGCAAACGCAAATGCAAAAGTTTCACGAAAAAAAAAGGCGCGCTAACTGTTAGTTATCGGGGGATACCCGAACCACGCCATGAGCGAGGGTGATGTGGAAAAAGAATGAAAGGAACCGGAGAGAAAATGGCTGCCTTGCAGAGGGCTCCGGAATAATTTGGGCCGCGTGGAGTTCTTCAACGCGCACTGGCATCGCACAGCCCATGGGCAGTTTGTCATTACACATATTTTTACGAACGAGAGTCAAGTTTTCATTGTCGCCACAGTCACACCAGCTGTCGTCAGGATTCGAAATGAACATCAAAAATTTTGGCCTCTCGCATTCCTTTCACGAAAACTTATGCATGCCCAGCTTCCCCTGTGCACGACTACTGCTTGATTAGGTGGTCTCGCCGCTTATGACACCGTTGAATTGGGGCGTGATTCAGAAGGGCAGCATGACTTTGCACAGCAACCAGGTTACGCCGCACTAAAACGGACCCTGAGGAGAAATTGAAGCTGGCTTGTATCGACAAAATACCAGCTCCTGATTACAAAAACGCCACTCATACTGACAACAAAGCTCTTGTAACGTAGAAAACAGCAAGAACCAAATACAGGTATCGCCGCCACAGGCCAGACTCGCAAGTACAAGCGTGATGACGTCATAGGACAAAACAGTGTTGCTAGAACCAATGGTTCTAACAACACTGGGACACGAGAATTCACGAATCAATGGGGCGCAGCCAATGCATGCGCAAATCTCCTTGACGTCGCCAGATGTCTCCACGTACCCGGCAGCTACGCGCGCGCCTGCAGCATCGGGACCAATCAGCGCCTGCTCACCGGCGGTAGGCGGGCTCCCGGTATTCCGATAACGGTAACAAGGTACGCGGTATGCTAGAGGTGTCTATTTGCGAGAACTTCGTTGACGACTTCGCGAACGGGATCCATCGTAACGCTGGCAAAACGCCGGTGCAAACGTAAACCAAGCGACGGTAGCGACGGCCGCAATAGCCGATAGATGCCTTCAACGTGCGGCCGGCGGTAGCTTTCTTTTCGGCTGCTGCTAGGCCGCACTTCTGTCAGTCAGAAATCACGGAGTTTGCATTACGTCATGTGCACGTCATGTTTAACGTCACTTATTCCTGTGTCGTCATAAGAGAATCCCACGTTTGAATCAGAGCGGCGGGAAAAGCTTTTTTAACTTCGAATCCAAATTTCTTAGAAATAAATGCATCTTTCGCTGCCGGCCAAGTGGCAACAAAGCCATGAAAGGCCGAGCTATCGGATTTCGCTATAAAAAATTTTTAATAGAGCTCTCCTCACTGTCCCTTTAAGGAAGAACCTCTTCCTTCATGCAACGAGCCTCCACTAAGCGCGTTTTCCCAACTTTGTGCAGTTCACGAATAACGAAGTTGTTGTTGTTGATTTTGAAGTGATGGCACATACCCACGGCGGGGATTGGCCATGGTTTGGTGCAGATCCAAACAGAAGAAAAATTCATCCGGACTTATCTAAAGCGGCTCATAAATAAAAACTGATGAATCGGGGAAAACGAATAATGATTTTTGAAAGATTTTGAGGAGATTGTAATGATAATCGAGTAAAAAAGTGGTGCGCGTTAAAATAAAGTAATTAAAGAGTAATAATCATAAACAAATAAATTTTGAGAGAAAATAGAAGGGAAAGAAGAGTTAACACAAGAATCTCCCGGTTTCAATAACGTACCTGTGAGGAAGCTCACACACCAGCTTAAGGGCATGCCCTTTGACGGTTGCACCCGAAGGGAAGGAGGACGGGAAGAGTAATCGGCAGCCCTAGTCGAGCGAGGGGAATTAGCAAATACTTGATTCTCTGTCGAGCAAACCGCCGACCGGAGAGGATGAAATGATCTAAGGATTCAACGTCCCTGCAGCGCAATGACATAATGGAAACCTCGCATTGCCTTGAAGCACATGAACCAACGTTCCATGAGAATTTTAAGCGTTCATAGTCCGTTCTAGCAAGGAAGGGCTCGTGGCTCAGGTTATGGTGTAGTTGGAAACGTTCATAACGGAATAGAAAGCATGCTTCACTAAATTAGTTTTTTTTCTTTCCTTTTGAGTGCTGCAGCAGTGCGACAGGGCTATGTTTTGCTGAAAAGAAACGGAAAAACCTTGTTTTTCTTTCACCACGATATATCTCTTCTCTGTGCCGCGAAAACAAAGAATTACGTCTCTTCTGTAGTCGAAGTATTGATTCGGCGGGAAGTTGTTGAAAGCTCTTTTCTGATGCAACAGCAGTGGGCGCGCGCGTTGAGGGATGAGAGAATGTGAAATTATTGGGAACGGCCACGCGGCCTCATAACGAACAGGTTGTCGTGTCAGCCGCTGCATGTCACGCCACGGTGAGTGGGAAACACGCAGGCGCCCTTTAAAGCACATCTATATTTTTTTTTTCAGCTTCGCACTCCATGGCCATTGTCGCTTTTTGTTCTCCTCGTACGGACTTTCGCAGAAAACAACTTTAGCGCCATTGTTAGCTTGGTGCGCGAAAAGCAATTATCTCTCGAAGCAGTCCCATTTCCGATTGACACGTAAAAGTTACAGAGGGTGGGCATTTATTCCGGCGAGTGCCTAAAACACTGTTTTCATACGTTCCTAATCACGAAGCCTCATTTTCCTCGCAAGTCGGGCACGGTGCCTTTGTGCCGCTGCTTCTGCACGCTGTTGCCACGTGCGGAGAGATTCGATTTTGGTGTGCCAGCCACAGGGTGCGGTTTTTTCACTTTTTTTCGCATAAACTTCTGCACTCCTTAAAATAATGGAACAATCCCACTGCGTTTCAAAAGACACTAGCGCTAACAGATCAATACAGTGCACAGCGACGAAAACAAGTTGAAAAGGGAAAGTCCCGAACATCCCAAAATTTCGAATACGAATCAAACAGTCTATGCATTGATTGCTCACGTTCGATTCGAAGCCACATTTTCCTTGTGTCACGAATAATCGAAAGGATTTCAGTACCTGAGAAAAAATTATGAGATCTAAGCATTATACGCGTAGCTTAGCACATTAATCAGCGAAAGCTGATTGGCATTAGCAACCGAGTGGTGCGCAGAGGCAGGTCCGTTTTGACGTTCCACTGGCGTCTGCTCGTTCTGGCGTCTACGCGCTCTGGTGCACACTCGGCCTTCTTCCGCGTGCGATCTTCGTTTCGATCTTTTACAAATTAAAATAAACACCAACCTCTCTCGACGCGCACATTCTTTGGTCGTTTCGCTAGATTTCCGTCCGAGCCAACTGTTCTCCCATCCTTCTTTCTTCTAGAATAGGCCATTACAAAGAGAAGGCAACGCCAACGAAACAAATAAAACACAAGCATGGCCGACCACTCGACACTTGCACTGCGCTCAAGAAAGGAACGAGCGGTGAACCCAACACCTTTCAGCTCGGAGCTGTCAGCACCGTTTCATCAGTATCTAAAGCGGGCTATTTATTGTCTCGGTGGTCCCAAGAATCGACCTCGGCAGCCTGTGCTCGGCAATGTTCGCGCCCGCCGGTCCCCTTCTCTCCTCGAGACAGCGAATCTAACCGGGCATCACAGTGCCCTTAGCCGCTGTAACCTAGTGCCTATCGGAGCGCTTCTGACTAGATCTGAAATGTGGCGTAAACCACCTGCTGTTTAGGCGCACGAGCGCCGCCTTGCTAGGGAGCGCATGTTGCGCCGTCAGCCTACACGTATACTCCGTTTCATACATAGCAGTCAACGCAGCGAAGGCTGCGGCGCCTGTTCACGCTCCTCGTCCGCATCGTAATTTAGTGCGTCGAAAGTGAAAAGTGAAACTCAAAATTAAAATTAAAGTAGATTTTGGTCGATTTGTAGTATAATAATAAAAGTGTTTTATTTTGCAAAAAGATTGCTTTTTTTATGTTCTTCAAAACAGAGTGCCTTAGTTTTCTGTTTTTTTTTTCCGGCTCCTCTTGTATCAGGTTTTCGCAGCTAGGCCGGCCGGTCATGTCGTCTGCTTTCGTCTTTCGGTTTCTGAGTCTGCGAAAATGGCACCGCTATCTCCTACTCGCTTGTTCTCTTCGCCCACTGCGGCTTCAAAAACATCTCCTGCTCGCCTATTCTCCAAGCTGAAGTCTCCGAAAATTTCGAAAGACTGCAAGCAGGTGATTGTCAACGTTTACTCTAGCGTAAGGAAGCGCTTCCTGGAGAAGACTGTGCGTGAAGTTCTCGAAACTGTAGGCGAGATGACCGGGGTGAGCCCTCGGACAGTTGCGAGGTTCAAGAAAGAAGGTCTCTCTACTTGAATAAGATCACCGCAAAAACGACCTAGCAAGGTGACAATATCTAGCTCTCGCAGTGTTAAATATGACAGCTTTGCACTCAACGCCATCCGACTCTAGTTACATCGTATGTATGCCTACCTTTTCCCTTCGAACCAAGTGAACAGCGCTGTGTTTTTCAAAGTAGGTATTAGAGTTTACAGTTTCGAGTTTCTACGTGATGAATATTTTAAGAAAAATAAAAAAAATAAAAAACCCAGCCAAGCCGGGAGTCGAACCTTGGCCCCTTATAAAATGAACAGACAGGCGTGCGCTTCGTACCACTCAGCCACGACGCGAGGCGGACGGATACAATTTGCTTGTTTTTTGCAGCGGACTACTTTCGTACCTTTGGCAGCGTTGACTGCTATGTATGAAACGGAGTATAGGCTCCCTAAGCCTTGCACCGTGCTGTCTGGCAGATGTTCGCGAAATGTGCACTCTTCAGTGCTTTACACCGACCAAATCCCTTACTACGACTACATGTGCCTGGATCTGCAAAGACTGTGTGGCAACACCGCTTGCGGACAAGCATGCTGCTTTCCCACCCGTTTTCCCACGACGGCAAAGTCGCGATAGTGCCCCGATCCTACCCAGTGCACCGCACGCCGAACCTCCTGGCCCGAGTGTCCGCACAAACTAACGGAAGCAGCAACTCCCCCTTCTTCTTCTTCTTGGGGACTACGAGTAGGGGAGAAAAATTCAGGGGGCACTTTGACTGTCTAAAGTGCGTCGAGGCGAAAGTGTTTTCCGCACCACTTTGCCTGCCCCTGTGGCACTGGTTACGTCACCACTGGTGGACGTCACACATAATTATTGACTATTTACTAAGCAATGTCAAATTACTAATTAATGGCATATTACCGATTAATGACTAAATACTGATTGACTGGTAATTAATGACGCTTAAGCTTCGCCTTTAGTAGTGCAACGCGACAGCGTGTTGTAGCGCTGCCAGGGAGTCCACGGAACGTCATCACCCGTTCGGAGCGATGCCTTGCCCTTTGAACGCAACGCTTTTTGAGGAAAGGAAATGGCGCACTATTTCTTTGTCATCTCGGTGGACACCTGAACCGCACCGTACAGGAAGGAAGGAAGTGGGAGTGCAAGAAGAAAGAGAAAGAGGGTCCGTAATGAAGAAAATGAATTTGAGGAAAGGAAATTACGCGGTAACTGTCTCACATATCCCGGTGGACATCTGTCATCCGTTTGTAGAGGAAGGGAGGAAGTGGGAGTGAAGGAAGAAATAGGAGCCGTAATGAACAAAATGAAAATTGTAGTTGAGGAAAGGAAATTACGCAGTAACTTTCTCACATATCTTGGTGGACACCCATCAAAAGCGTGACACCTCTACTGACAAGCTTCTGCTGACAAGCTTCTGCTGACAAGCTTCTGCTGACAAGCATCTGCTGACAAACTTGTGCTGACAAACTTCTGCTGATAAGCTTCTGTCGACAACGATGAGACATTAAAGGCTTTTGCCTTAAAGGACCCAACGTGCTACTCTGCTAGCGTTCCTTTTCTAAGTGCGCGAGCTAGAGGTCCCCGCTTGCGGCTGGCTTACAGCGTATACGTACCGAGAACCAGCTGCCCAGAGGATATGGCCCTTGCGCCCGCTGCGCGCCAGTGCTGATAGACAGAGTGCGGGGACCGGGCTGTGAGGTGAACGTTGCGTTAGCAGCGTGTGCGAGGAGACTCCCGAGAAAGGAGGCAGGCTGTCTTCTGGGTCTCTGACCGCCACATCTCAATTCTAACAAGGTCTAAATACCGTTATGAAGTCCTTTCTTGTTTTCCTCCACTAGCACCGTCTATGGCCTCCTCTTTCCTGCTCTCACCCGGAATACGCTGCCTGGTGAATCCCAACAACTGTAGCTTACCCACCCAATACTAACAGGCGGCGAGCCGATAATATATGACACCAGTTTTATCGGACGCACAGTCCTAGGCACTTCTTGCCGCGCGTCGTTCCTTCTTTCGAGGCACCCAACCTTGCGCACGTGAGACCAAAGCTTTGTCGACACACGGGGTACTAGTGCATTATAGTGAAAGTAACTTCGCATGTAAATAATTACTTTGGCTGCAAAATTACTGCCTAAAAGTAATTAATTACATACTAAATTAGAAGAACAGAGAATGAATTCATTAGCTTACAAAATCGTAATTAAATTAAAGTAACTTGATTACAATAATTCAATTACTGCTAAGTTTGGTCTTATTAGCAGTTTAAACCCCTGTGTTCATTGGTTTTGAGGAAAGGAAAAGCGCATAACTGGTTTAGTGGTTCAGTAGACACCGCAATCGCGCTGTGGGGCGGCGGTGTTATCCGCCTACAAATAGAGGCTGTTATGCGCCTTTGCTTCTCTCGAAACCAACAGAGGGTTTAGATTTCGTTGGTTTTGAGGAAAGGAAAGACGCATAACCGGCTCCCTGGGTCAGCGGACACCTCAATCGCGCTTTGAGGTACATGCCAATGGTGTATACCTAACGCACAGTGCGTTACACAGCTGCCGTTGCATCCCCCAAATTGCTTCTATTAAATCGCTTGTACAAAGCTATTACAGTTTCAGCTGTAAAAAAAGGAAATATCTAGTAGTCCATTTAAACGCGTAAGTTTTTTTTTTTGCTCTAGCCTGGCTAGGGGAGCTTCATCGTCAATGACACAGCAGCGTGACTGTCGGCAATCGGTTAGTGATTATTCCGTTTTGCAATATGTAGACTATCACTGTGCGTCTAATTTAGCAGTACTATTTAGCAGTACTTTAGTAACTACTATTATGGAGGACAGCGAGGGTCGCCGTAAGCCGTCAGTGCACAGCGCGGAGAAACGGACAGGAGGCGCCTGAGGTTCGAAAACAAAAGGAAAGATGAACTACTGGAATACATTGCTGGGTCGAACATTAAGCCTGAGGACATCATCATCATAAGGTACGGGTGGCGCTGTCCGTGAGCTGCATTTTGCCCTTAAGATGCTTGTTTTATTTTTGAAGAAAGTTCATTGTCAGGGCATTTGCGAAGGGCGGTTTTTATTTTCCATTTGCATAAGTGATCTAACACATGAATTACCAGACTATGTTTCTGTCGTACTTTTTGCAGATGATTGTGCTGTGTTTTCACAAGATCTTGCGTGTGGAGCAGGATAGAAGCCTTTATTGGTAATTCAAAATAAAGACAAAGTCTTCTGCTGCGGGTGATGTCCTTATTTCAGGACTCCAATGGCCATGGCGGTTTCTCTTGCTGGGACACCAAGCTATGCTGGATTGTTAGGTCAGAGATCGTCAGAGCGGCCCCCTACTGCTTGAAGTTTGTTTGTAGTCTGTAGTTTGGTTTGTGGTACCTGCAACCCCACCTGACATGGTATGCTGTAGGTCTCTGGTCGCACCCCTGCATGCGTGTTCGTACTGTACAGGAAATATTATGCTGTATTTATGTAAATTTGGAAAGGTGTTGGTTTGGCGTTGCCTCAAGTCCTTAGCCTCCTGTGCTAAGGACTGTCCTGCGGCGTGAGTCCGTGCGTAGCCGGCTTGGTTTGTACGTCCTCGAGTTATGCTATCGACAACCTCGTTGCCCTCGAGTCCTGAGTGCGCTGGTATTCAGGTGAGTTGGTGTTTGAGGCATTTGTTGAGGCAGTTGATCAATAATATCAAGAATGGGGCATGAAAAAAAAACAGGGAAAGAAACGTTATTCTTGAAAACGACAAATAGCAGTACATAAGCGTAACGCTTACCAATAATCTACCGTCGTCCATACACATCTGGTGTATTTGTGTTTAAGGCTTGCAAGGTTGTGTTTTCTCAAAATAAAGCTTAAAAACTCTCACGCCAGTACGAAGCTGTTGCTTAATAATGGATGTGTTTGGTCCAAGCTGGAATTAGCGTCCGTATTATGGAGACCTTACGCAATTAAGGACATTGAAACACTGGAACGTATTCAAAGAAACGCTGCAAAGTTTGCGTATATAGGGTGAATCTAAATGAGTGACCTCTGCTGATTTGCTTATGTAACAAAACGGTATTCCAGCATTGCATTTACGCCATAAAATTAGTGTACTTGTGCTCCTTGATAATTTTTTTTTTTTCGGGAATGACCACATTAAACATTCGGAATTGTGTACAGCTAGCTGCTACTTGGACAACGAGGCATACTAGGCACATAAATTGGCTCTGATTTTCGCAAAATCAAACGGCTATAAGAACTGATTTCCCCTAAAAATCAGTAAAAAAATCTAACAAGTTTCTGCGAATCATTTTTGCATCCAACGACTTCCTGAAAGAACTGGAATGTCTTTTTTTTTTTTCAGGCGAAAATTCCCTGAGTTGCATTTGTAGTCTCCACTTTTCACTTTTCTGTTTTTTAATGCCCTTCCCACTCGGGTCGAATGATTATCCTGCGGGACGGTTGAATGTTAAAAAAAAATAGCGTTCCGAATAAAAGCATTCACGCTTCATTCCATATTCGAAGCTCTCCCTTTCGTATTCCATTCGTATTCAAAAATTAAAAAATTCGCCCACCCGTGCTGTAAATTAAGAAGTGTACCAAAAATTAAACAGTCGCGAGGCATTGCAGGCTTTCGCCATTCACCAAGCTGTCTGCATTCTGGACGAGTAAACCTCTCCTTAATATGCACAAAAGAAAAAGACCGATCTGGACCTCTACACTGAAGGACAAAGGACGGCTTCAATTTCTTTCCCGCGCGTAAATTAGTTCGAATGCAAAGTTTTCAAGTGCCCAGCAACACTGTAGGCTATGCGGCACGCTCTACTGGAGGGATCAGGATTAATTTCAGCCATATGGGCGGAGCCTATATATCGACAACGAATTGCATCGAGGAGTTCCTGCTCCGAACCTTCAAATTTATAACCTAATTTCTGTAAATTTTGTCGCTGTAACTTCCTTACCGCGCTATGAGGGTAAATCCAACAGCGAACTAGACGCCCCTATTCACGAATTCGAGGTTCGAGCAGAAATACTAAAACTGAAAACCAAATCAGCCCCCGGACCCGATGGTGTAACCAACAAAATGCTTAGAAACCTAGATGAAAAATCTATAACGGCGCTGATCAATTTCATGCAAGAATGCTGGGAGAAGGGTGAGATTGCCAAACAATGGAAAACCGCTAAGGTAATTTTCATACCGAAGCCAGGGAAACCACTCAATCTAGAAAATCTAAGGCCTATATCCCTCACATCTTGCGTTGGAAAACTGATGGAACATGTCATATAAACGCGACTAAACAATTTCATGGAAGACAACGACTTATACCCCCATTCGATGATAGGTTTTAGATCGCATCTGTCCACGCAAGATGTCATTATACAGCTCAAACATGACATATTAGACACTAAGTCGCTGGATGCGAAAGTAATAGTGGGACTTGATCTCACTAAAGCTTTCGATAATGTAAAACACGAGGCGATACTAGAAAACCTGGCTCTTTTAAACGTCGGGGAGCGCACATACAACTACATTGCAAATTTCCTTTCGGGCAGGATAGCGCGCATCCACTTTGGTGAAAGTCAGTCTCAAGACATACACTTGGGCAGCATAGGCACCCCTCAGGGTTCGGTACTTTCCCCTCTTCTCTTCAACGTGGCCATGATACGGCTCCCGCAGAGACTGGAGGGGATAGATGGCTTGAATTTCTGCATGTATGCGGACGATATCACCATGTGGATGACCCGTGGACACGACGCACACATCGAAAGTACGCTACAGAAGGCCATAAATGAGGTCGAAAACTATGTCAGCCGTAGGGGCTTGCAATGCTCGCCGCAGAAGTCTGAACTTCTTTTTTATCGACCTCTGCATCAAAGACAAACTAGAACGATCCCTAACATCAATTGCAAACTCAAGGGGCGGAGATTCCTATGTTGAAAAAATCAGAATTTTAGGAATGATTATACAAAGCAACGGGTATAACGGTGATGCAATAACTAAGATGGAAAACTGCGCGCAACAAACTATGTGGCTCATACAGAGGATTGCCAACAGATGACACGGCATGAAAGAGCAGAATCTCCTACGGCTGGTACAGGCGTTCGTAGTAAGCCGTATCTCCTATGCTGCCCCCTTCCTTGATCTTAAAGTTTCAGAAAAGGAAGAGATAAATGGAATTATCAGGCGATGCACGAAACAAGCTCTAGGATTGCCCATCCGTACATCCACTCACCGCCTAATAGAGCTAGAAATGCATAATACCCTGGAAGAAATTACGGAAGCAGTGAGAACGTCCTAAATCGAACGCTTAGCCGGGACCACAACCGGCAGGGCCTGTAAGGGATCGTTAGTGTACGCGGCGTCATCGGAACGCGGCTGGGGGCGCTCAAAGCGAAGCGTCTCCTTTCTTGGAACGCGGCCGCTCGCGAACGCGCCGGCAAGTACGGGTGTCCCCCCGCCCCGCGGTACCGATTCGCGCACGTGCTGGCACGAATGTGTATTTGTGTTTGTTTTTATGTTTATTTAGTGGTAGAGAGGGTGGTTTACCTTGTTGAAGCCGGAGGGCTGGCCATGCCCTTGAAGAACCAATCATGTTGAGAGCACAACATGATTGGAAGTTACGAAATGTGAGCCGGGCCTTTAGGGCTTTAAAACCGGGCCCCGGAGCTGGAAGCGTGGTTCTGCGCTAAGGTGAGATGCTACGCATCTTCGGCAACGCCGAGTAGGGGCCTCCCCTAGTATTAGCCAGATCCACCTTTTGGTTGTTTGTCTTGTTGCCGTTGTATCTAACTTGTATATTCTGTAAATATTTGTATATAAATCTTCAGTTATTCCCTTTTTTATCCCTGCATCTCAACTGATCACAAGACCGTCTCCGACGGGGCACCCCTGGTGCGGAGAAATAAGCTTCAGTCTTCGAGTTACCAACCGTCTCTGGCGGGGCACCTCTGGTGCGAGGAAGATAAAGAACCTGTGAAACTTTTACAGGGCCATTCTAGAAAAACTCAATCTGAGCCGAGATAACAGAACAACCGCCAAAGTTGACATGCTCGGAAAAATTCGAGACAACATAGTTGTACCCCCATTACCCAGGAATATGCATCCTATTCATCACTCAGTGCGCCGGGCCAAGCGGGCAGAGGCGCTAGAGAAACGCTTCCGCTCCTACAAAGACGAGGACGTGGTCTACGTGGATGCCGCTGAGTATGGTAAGAACACGTTGACCGTCGCGGTCGTCAATAATAAACAACTCCTCAAAATAAGTTATTCTATACTCTCGGGTAACCCAGAGACTGCAGAGGAAGCTGCCATAGCACTGGCTTGTGTAGGCACAAAAGCGAGATACATCATCAGTGACTCCAAAGTTGCCATACTAAATTTCAGCAGGGGCCGGGTCTCCTCTCTAACGAATACAATTCTAAGCCGTCATGTAATAGACCGGAAAATTACACTAGTCTGGACACCAGCACATGCATCCCTGCCTGGTAATGAGACGGCCCACGAGTTCGCCCGAGGCTTTTCTTTCCGGGCGGACCCGAGCGAGGTGGTCTTTACAGACAGGGATCGCATGGTGACGTACAGAGAAATTACACAAGACTATCGTTTGCAACGAGCTAGACTTCCTCCAGCGGATAAATCCTTGTCCAGATACCAAGCCATCAACTGGCGCCGGTTACAAACTTACACCTTTCCAAACCCGGCCCTCTGGAGTCTTATGTACCCAGGGCAATTTTCAGAAAAATGGGCAAACTGCGAACTTAGGACCACATTGGACCACATACTATGGGAATGTCCTCATGCTCCCCGGGAGGGACGAGGTATAAGCACAAAAGATCAATGGCAGACCTTACTACTGAGCTCCGACCCGGCGACTCAGTTACAACTCGTCCGACTGGCCGAAGCCGCCGCCAAGAGTCAAGACCTTTCGGCCGTCGTCTAGGCGGGTAGCCCTCTGGCTACCCTCTTTCTGTTGGACATTAAAAGTTTTCCTATCCTATCCTATCAGCCATATGGGTTTTTTTAACGTGTACAAAAGTGTCAGCACAAGGCCACATTTGTATTCGTGGACGACGCTCGAAGTCAGGGAGCTACCGTGAAAATGCTTGGAGTTCCCATTCTTGGTGATGTCCGCCAAACACCGTCTGGCAGTCACAAAGAAGTTTATGCCGAAACTGAAATCTAAACCAAAGCCGGAACCAAAGGCGAAAGGAACACCGAAATTTGAGTCAGCAATGTATTCACTCGAGGATAGAAATTTCTACTTTGAGGCGAGCTGGATTCGAACCGACGACAGCGCGGAGAAAACAGCCGTCGTGTCTTGAGGCCTCGGACCGCTCATTCAGTGCCTTTTTTTTCTTCGTTCCTTTCATTTGACAAAGAAAAGCAAAAACAAAACGTTCAAACGCGCAAGTGTTCACGCTCATGTATTCTGTCATTGAACGCAGAGCTCAACATAAAGGAATCGGACTCTCTGGCAACAGCTACTACGCTGTTAGCGGCTGCAGACAGTAGTAGCAAGGGGTAGGTTGTAGCAATAAGAACGCCCTCGTCAAGCTCAGAGCGCTGTCAGGCTTTGACGCACAACGCTTTTCTTTTTTGACGTGTTCCCGCCTGCTACAAAATGCTTCTAGCGTAGAATGGCCATAGTAACTTCGCCATTCTGGATCCCAGATCTCGAATACGCACTCGAGCACTCAGACTGGGCGCGTTTAGCACTGTCAAGAGGACGAGGAAGTCATGGGGTAAGGAAAGGCGCGGTAACTGCCGCATTAAGCTCTCCCATAAAGGAGATTGCCTGCACATCTTTCTTCTCTCTTTCGCCTCCTTCATCCCTTCCCTCAGGGCGTTGTTAAGGTGTCCACCGAAAGTGAGACAAAGCTAAACAGGACGGCTAGCAGTTAGCAGGGAAAGAAGGAATTGATTATCAAATCGAATGTTGGAAAGCTGCTGTTTCATCTTCCAAGGTGCAGTAAATTGGAGTAGATTCTTGGGGAATCTCTCTAAATACCTGACCAACCTACCGTTTTCACTCACTGTTTTGTTGCATCACGCCACCCCTGTGTTTAATCTTCCAAGGTGCAGTAAATTAGAGTAGATTCTTGGGTGATTTCCCTAAATACCTGCCCAACCTACCGTTTTCCCTCACTGTTTTGTTGCATCACGCCACCTGCTGCTTTGACATCCCACCTCAACAGCACATCTATGCGGACGCTTTTCGACACCACGGTGAAATTAAATACAGTAGCGAAGTAGCTACCCAACGATGAGCGAGGTTTTAAAATCTGCAGCGCGTAGTGCGGTTACCAGCTCACCCATAAAGCCGCGATTTTGGCGATGCGAAATAGCGGAGGACACGCAGGAGGCCTATTCCTTTGAGTGTCTCGTAGTTAGCGTAGACTGAATAAAAAAGGCACGCAATACGCCGGCTATTCGTTTTTCCTAGCCAAAAATAATTGTTACATTCGGAACGCTCTTTCGCTCAACCAGTTTCTATCTGCCTTGCCTTCGGCATGTGCGCGCACTGCTTGTTGTTGCTTATCACGTTTACTGATCCGCTTATTTTGCCCTCCTTCGTCTCCTCGTCTAGCCCAGAGAGCCAATAGGGCGCCCTCCTGCTAGCTTCACTGCATGCAAAACCTCTTCCTGTCTAAGGTAAATGACTCCCATGCAATAATCGTTTATTGACAAAAACATACAAAAACGGATAAAAAAATTAGCGGAGGTTCAACTACTGCTGAATCTGGTTAGAGAGCGAAAGCTATGGCGTATCGGGTAACTATAAGCGGCTTGGCGTCTGTAACGCTGAGTGCGTCCCGGACACTGGATAGGCAGCGCGCCCACCCTGCCACCCTGGAAGGTGGCAGTTAATGGTGGATCGCGAGAGTTTGCTCACCCAATGAACGCTGCGGCCTATTGCTGCAGTGCCGCGTGTCTGACACAACGTTGTCGGCGCTAACGCATGCAGCCCAAATCTCTCTCTCACCAACCCATATACCTCAAAGCGCGATTCAGTCGTCTGCCGACCCAGGGAGGCAGTTATGCGCACTTCCTTTCCTTAAAATCATCGGAGTTTAAAACGTTGTCAACGCCAACGCCAATGTACACAATGAACGTCGACGGCCTATGGCTTCCGTGGCGCGTTCCTGCCACAATGCATGCAGCGCACATCTGTCACTACCGCCACGTAAGACTGAGGCGTCCACAGTCCCAGGGGGCCAGTTATGCGCCTTTCCTTCGCTTTCGAAGCTGCCACTGTTCATCCGTTTCGTAGCTTAAAGCGTGACTAAGGTGTCCTATGTCCCAGGCGGCCAGTTATGCGCCTTTCCTTTGCTTTCGGAGCTCAAGGTCATTTGAAGGTGAAACTTGGGGCCACCGCGCAACCGGCTTTAGCTAGCGTAGTGAAGCTTTCACTTCAAAGTTCTGTGTGTATCATTCTTATAGGGTATGACCAACATACGGCCACCATATGGCAAGACTAGAGCCGTAGGGTTGAGAAAAAGAAACCTCGTCGCCTTGCCGCCACACTACATGCACTGACGATAGATGTATTCAGAACTCTTCCACAAGTTCATGCGAGGCTTCCAAAAACCGCAATGTCCTTTCACTTAGCGCTCGCCGGAAAGGCTTGGAGATTTCCGCTGAAAACATGCAGAAGACAGCGTCACTAAACACTGTGCGTGTAAATTATAAATTATTTTCGAGAGACATCACCACTTTTTTGTGGTTATCAGAGACCGAATTATTGTTGCAACAACTTCTTCATGTAAAGGAGTTGGGCTGTGATTCTCTGGAAGAAGCAGTGAGACGCATCCATCCGTGCGGTGGGGAATATGAAGACAAACACCGAAGCTGTCAAGATACGGGAAATTCAAGCCCTCCAGACATGAATTGGCTTGCCGAAATGTGCATCTCAGGCTGGAACCGTTGTCATCACCCGAAAGTATTTTATCACTATGGCCATTACAGCTGGCATCCTGAGAGCACATATTAACTCGATAACATTTAGGGCTTAAAGAGAAAATGAAGATTGGTCGAGAGAGTCGTGGCGTCACAACCACATGACCTCACGTGGTTAATTCAAACCCCTCACAACGATCACAGAACACAACAGTTATGACGTCACTGCACAATTCCTCATTGGCGCACAGGGTCTTGACGTTATTCCGTCACCATTACGCACTGCCTCTGAAGAAATAACAGCAATTGCGCTGAAAAGAAAAATGGTCGAACAGGGACATCAACCACTGTCCCTTGCGTTGAGAGCCGGGCGCGTGAACTCTTGACCACTGAGGGACGTTCATTCGACTTGGTTAAAGGGAGGCCTTGTGTATATTGTTGTAGATAAAAATGAGATGAAAATAAAATAAAAATAAACTATAAAATAAAGGACTGTGTCCGTCTCTGGGAAGTGCTACGCAAAGAGGGCCACGGGCTGATGAAAGGACCCATTCACACTATCGCATCATGCCCTTGAGAAGTAGCTTAAGTGTCCCCCGAATTCTTCAACGTGTCAATTGTCTTTCCCTCACCATCTTGCCAGCCTTCGCACACTGAAGTCATGTACAACGTTCAACAGGATTCTTGATGCTGGTGGCGCCTTTTTGCGTTCATAATTTGCGCCTGCTTCGAGAACATAGTCCCCCTTAACAATCTCAGTTGTTCTTTTACAGCACTGTGCATCGAGAAAAAAGCTGGTTTGGCGTCGTCAGGAACAAAATAGGCTAAAGCAGAATTTCGGTTTAAAATTTATACATACCGATTTCCCGCCTACAAGGAAGGCTGGGTCAAGTCGCCAGCCCTTTAGGCTCTGTGGTCATTCCTGCAAAGGCTGCCGTCGTCTAAAAATTTCATGCCACATTCCGTCAACGTGGTATCTAACTCGCTGTTGTGAGTGCTGTTATTGAGTTCATTGACGAGAACCTTCCGCAGTTATTTGTATTCTGTGGCTTTGAACCTGGCCTCCAGAGCGCGCTTCGAGGACGTCCAAACATAGGATGCACCCGCTGAACTTCCTCCTGGACAGTAAAAGGTTTCCGCACTGTTCAGGCGATCCCAAATCTTGCTTCGTGTCTAGTATGCAGAAGCATCCGTCGACTTGCCTTGGGAGCACTTTCGGCCGAGGTTGGAAGCCCTGCTTCCTCGATCGCTTCCATTATTTAGTTAGCCGCTGCAACGGAAGTCCAACGCACCCGAGCGGTTTCGAATGTTTGCTTGCAGATGGACCTCACGTGCGTGAACTACGTAGTGGTTAAGAAGAGGCTGGGCCGGTCGCAAGGCTTCGAATAGCGAGTGGTCATGAATAGATACGTCCTTGTTGAAAGGCTCTTTTCTTGTACCGACTGCAAGGTCGATTTGAATGCTTGGGAAGACAGGGCACACGCCGAATGACACCGGTACTCCTCTGTCTGTTAGGACACTCCTTTCACCTTGCCAATGAAATCAACTGTGCTGCGAACTTTACTACCGATCTTACCGACCAACAGGGCCAGGGTCTTGTGCAGGCACTCTGGTAGGCCATGAAAAGGTGATCTCGTAAAATTGACTATCTTAAGAAGCTGTTGAAACATATACAGTATACACTACACTAAAGATTGCATCTTTTTCTCGCGATTTTGGTGGGGTGCGGCCTTTACACGAAAGCAGAATATTTTGGTTCTATTTTCCAACCACAATCCGGGAAAACTACTTTATTGTACCGTACAGGCCCAAGCTATCTCTGGCACCTAGATGCAGATACCTGTAAGTTTCTTCACCACTGTCGCTGCCGCTGCCGCCGCTGCTCGGGGCCCGGCTCCTCGCCTAGCCTCATATATGAATTTATGTTCGGTTCCATTCGTTGTGCTCGAACCTCCAGTATTTTCAAAAATTTCTGAAAGTGTTCAAAGGCACCACACGCCACGAATCTACGATCAGCGGAGCTCTAGTGATGCTCTTCTTAGCCGTCCAGTCTCGGTCACTACGTGGTCAACGGTTGCCTTCCACTCCTAGTACAGGCTTCTAAATTTTCCTTGAAATTGCACACAGATGCACAGGGGTACAGGCGCCGAAATCTTTAGCTGGCGTGCGCGAGCGGCGACTTTTCTGTTCGTCAGCGCCATATGACGGAGCGAAGTTGGAAATAGGAGGAAGCTAAACGCATGCTCACAAAGCCCGCTCAGCTGGGGCCGTCGTCTGCTAGGTTGTTCCTTCGTAAGGACGTCACCCCTTCTTATCGCGTTTCGACGAGCAGGCAGCGTGAGTAGGCCAATTGTTTTGCTGGTATTTTACGTTCCGAAGAACAGCGTTGTAGCAACGAAGCGAGGAAATAAAACTGAAAGATATGCCGAACACGCCCAATCAGGCGTTAAGCCGGAGAACATGGGTCGTTATCATTATGAATGGAGAACATGGGTCATTATCGTAAAGGCCGATTCACACGACTGACCGTTCGCCCGCGGCCCGCGCATACGTGTGCATACGTCAGCACTTTGAGGGGCGCGCTGTCGGCCGCCATCCATTCATGCATCCAGCGCGCCTCTCAAAGTGCTGACGTATGCACACGTAGTGCGCGGGCCGCGGGCGAATGGTCCGTCGTGTGAATCGGCCTTTATGAATGGGTTATCACTAGCTCAGGCAACAATCTGCAAGTCTTCTTGTTTTGTTTTCCTGGTGAGGTAGCGAGGAGCATCTTCGATCCGACCTTCGTCCCAGTAGGCACGTATGATTCTTCCCACTGAAGCCCCAGCCACTCCAGTTGCTTTAGCATCTCCTTCTGCCATGAACCGCCCAATGACATCCCTATAATGCGGAGTCCTGTCGCTTGACATACACGGAGTGGCATCATGATAACTGTTCCGAACTGCTGCGAGCACGGCTGCAGAGCAGCTTCACTTCAATTTCACAGCGGCCTTTTAGTTTCGTCGCCACGTTGAAGCATAAAGCACGCAGAGTGTTGATAAGCGCCCTTCGTGCAGATGAAAAAAAGCTTTCGCGTCAGCAAGTAACACATGAACGATATATGTTCTCCGGCTTATCGCATGATTGGGAGTGTTCGGCCTATATTTCAGTTTTATTTCCTCGCTTGGTTGCTACAACACTGTTCTCCGGAACGGTAAATACGAGCAAAAGCATTTGTCTACTCACGCTGCCTGCTCGTCGAAACGCGATAATAAGGGGTGACGTCCTTAAGCCAGGACACTTGCTTGTCTCAGCAAGCTTGTCTCAGCAAGCTTGACACAGCGCTTGTCTCTTGTCCCGGTGTTTTGTGCTGTTCCGTCACAGACGTCCTTAAGAAGGAACAGCCTGACAGACGACGGGCACATCCGAGCGTGCTTTGTGAGCATGCGCTTAGCCTCATCCTGTTTTCAACTTCGGCCCGTCATATGGCGCTGACGCACAGAAAAGTCGCCGCTCGCGCACGCCAGTTAAAGATTTGGGCGCCTGTAGAGTCGCGAGCAAAAAATATTAGCACAGATCTTTGGCGATCAGAATTCGTATATCTCACCACACGGCGCTGAGGTACGCAGACCAACCCAACGGGTCGTTTCCATGTTTGCAGCGTAGGGGGGGACGGCATGAAGTAAGCTTTATCAAGCGTGCACCGCCCGAGCGTTGAGGGGCCGACCCTACGTGACTGTGCTTGCGGCGTTTATTTTGGCTCGGTTATCATGAGCTAAGATGGCCTCTTCTTATTGCTGTTTTTTTTTGTGTGTCTGCGATGGTTTGTTAAAAAGAACTCGCGGGAAAAATAGATGATAGCGCTGCTTTTAGCCAGTAATTTTGCTGTCCGTTGCAGTCCGCTGAACCCCCCTAATACTGTAGAATGGGAACGGCCCGGCACTCTCGTTATCAGCCTCTTCGCCACCCGCAGCGCCACGCGTTGTCATTCCGGCGCTCTGGTGTTCCGTCATGTGTGCTAATCTTTTTTACCCGCGACTGTACATGCAGGAAATTTATAATAATAATAGAAATATGCAGCCGACGTCATCTGGCCGCTTCCTGGGAAGCGGGCCACGCAAAGAAATTCATCCACGCATGATACCCGGTAGCTCTTAGGGGATGTTTTGTTTACTCCCAAATTCTTTGTTCCAAAGTGTGGGAGGGGGGCGGGGGAGGGGGATGAAACGTCCCATATACGAGTGTGGCTTTTTGTTGAGTGTATACGGTATTGCCGGCGCAGACTCATTTGTATAAAAGGTGTAGTAGAGGCTTCTTTTCGACGGAGGAAACCCTTGAATATTGTAAACGACTCATTTACCGAGAACTCACTATTTCGCTAAATTGGCTAAGGGCGTACATTAGCGATATTTCGTCGGCTTTAAATTTCGCGAAGAAAGCAGTACCTTTAATTCTGCTCTCTTTTCCTAGGTCCGGAAGTTTTATGGCGAAATTAGGTACGTGACTCATGCTGCATGGTGACACGATCTCGTGGAGCCCACCCTACCATGAAATCAGCACTGGACAAAAAGAAAACAATGTACTATGATGGATGTTGTTCATCGAAGAGGGCATGCTGAATTCTCTAACCTGAGCCCGGGCATAAACATCCCCTTTTTATGCGAATTCTTCACGCTGACGTGGCAAAAGTCGCCAATAGCTCTGACGGTTTTTACACTCATTTCTTGGTTGCAGACATTTCACGCAGAGGAGAAGGGCGCTATATAAACAAAAGAAACAAACAAAAAACAACTGACAGCAATTCTAGTGACAGGCTAGGAATATTTCCTTTAAAATTTTTGTCTTAAGCACCAAGCTTAGAAAAGCGAAGGGGGCCGTTTTTAAAAAAAGACAGCGCCCTCTCTCGCTGCCAGCAGCGAGTTACTACTGAACCTTCCATTTCAGTGGCGGGTGGGGACAATGTTTTTTTGCTGCACTAAAAGTTAACGTTTTGCCTAAATTATTTGTGGGACCTATTTTTTGTGAGCCGGGTGCCATTCGTGAAAACCGCGAAAGTTATGCCGTTTGATACATTGATCCGGTGTTAAGAGCGAATGCCCCAAGGTGGATTAGATTTGTAATAAGGAGCGATTGCTGGTTAGCATCAACCCCAGCGCAGCCAAACGCCTACAGTGCAAAGCTATACAGCCCTCCTAGAAGCTTCATTGTTGAAGAAAAATTTGTCTTGGTCATGGGGTTCGAACCTGGGACCATCGCCTGTCCATGACAGTGGCTCTACCAACTGAGCTAATCAGGACGGCTAGCAGATCAGATGGTAGAACGAAAACAAACTGATCAACGACTAGAAGTGGGACCGCTTATGGGTCCAATGCATTATGGGGATCCCCCACCCAAGGTGGAGCAGATTTGCAAGAATGGAGTAATTACTCATTAGGATCCATCCAAGCGCAGCCATCCGGCTACAAAGGAAAGCTATACAGCTTTCTGGGGTCAGGGCTTGGACCCTGAACCAGGACCTTGTGAACATTTCTAAAGCGAAGAAGAGCCGTGTTCTGCTTGTCAATTTAAAGTTGGCTAGAAACGATCCCACGCTTTCTCACTGTCCATTTGTAAAGTTCTCCATACTTTACGACTCACGTACTGTTAGAGTGCAGCATTCTATCTGAGATCCGATAAATTACTCACATGAGTAGTAAACAAGAAAAGTCCTAAAACAGAACCTTGTGGTGCGCCATATAAAGCACGTCTGAAATCGCTTTCATTACATTAACATGATTTAAAAAGTGGAGAAAAAGTTTGATTAGAGCCCCCAAATCTAATCTTTTCACGTTTAAGGAGCAAAACGCCGTGATCCGCCGTGTCGGAAGCCCTGGTTAAATCTCAAAATAATTCAAGGACAATCTCGTTGCTACCTATACGCATGTTAATCTTACCGCAGCTATCTTAAAGAATATCTACAGTGCTAGACTCACGTAGGACGCCCTACTGTGTGGCATAGATTACAGCGTATCGATCACAGAATGACACCGTACTTTGTATGCAAATTTCGCCAATAAAATGATAACAATCGGTAAAATTGCGATTGGTCGATAGCTTCTTCTATGCGATTTTTTTTCGTCCCTTGGATAGTTCTTATACCAGATATCTTCATCCTTTGCATTATTTTTCCTGTTAAAAAGCAACCATCAAGAGTATGCAAAAGCACAATGTTTAGATTGCTGGAACTATTTCTCACATCGCGTAATCTTATCATATGGTAGCCTGGAGGTCTGTTCTTGCGAGAACCTTATTAAATGGTCAAATGTTTAGGGGATTCTCCTAAAAATTTGACCAACACTGTTCCCACTTCGAGTTATTGATCAATTAGCTCTCACCATACCATAAGCTTGCCGTCCCGGTTAGCTCAGTTGGTAGAGAGACTGCTCCGGTGAAGCGGTGGCCCAGGGTTCGAACCCTGGACCAGGACGAATTTTTCTTTAACTACGAAGTTTCTGAGAAAGCTGTATAGCTTTTCTTTGTAGCCGTATGGCGGCGCTTGGGTGGATGTCAATGAGTAATTACTCCCTTATTACAAACCTTATTAATGTTCCATACCTCAATGCCATCAACCGTTGCTAAGAAGGCAGAGTTTACAAGTTTGGAGCATTACATTGATCCCTGGGGCTGCCCCTACAGTTCTTTTACAGAATAAGTGAACTCTTTACTAAACGAGTACGCTGTATAGATCCACTGTTACCTAAATTTGTGGTTTTTGCTTTTACCCACTAGGTGATAGAGAAGTCCCCATGTTTTTTTCACATTTCCGCGGCATTTTAGAAACTCAGCCATCGCTACTCTAATCTTAACTTCAATGTAAATCTATTGCAAATTGTGCAATACTCTTTCTGTAACTATAGGAGAGATGGAGTAGACCTAAATAGGCGACAGAGCTTCCTTTTTTGGAAGGATAACGCTGCAATATTAATTCTTATGCACGTGTTTTCAGGGTTTCTTAAATTCTGGTTAATCAGTTTTATCGAGGTAGAGTACATCTGGAAAAATTTTCAACAAGCAAACAAGTGGGCGTGGGAACAGCACGCGTTTCTTCATGCAGATAACGACAATCCTTCCACTCAGCGCGGGACCTATGGCACCGGCTGATGCCATTCCGGCTGTGCCTGTGACTGTCGACATTCAAGTTGGCAGCGTGGAAAACGGAGAGCTCTGGCAACCCTACTACACTATGGCCAACGTAAGGGATCTAAAAACGTTGACTATGGCTCCATCGTACAAGTCATCCGCATCGTCCACGACATCACCTTTCCACCTGGATATAAACGGACTGCAGCGGCCTGCGCCTTTCAGTGGGCGTGGGAACAGCGTCATCATGCGGCTGCTTCAGGGCACGCGTTTCTTCATGCAGGTTGGTAATAACTATTCCATGTTTGCTAAGAAATCGAGCAATATGTGCCTGCTGCTGTTCCCACGCCCGGGAGTACTGTTGATTTTGCTCGCCCAGTGCTTCGATGTTTCTAGTCAACTGTTTTTGTTGTCGGGGGACGTTGAGCTTAACCCCGGCCCTGGGTCGGGCTCTGGCGCTGCCACACGGTCCAAAGACAGCGCTGTTGATAATTCTCTGCAGCAACAACTCAATAATAATAATAATAATAATAATAATAATAATAATAATAATAATAATAATAATAATAATAATAATAATAATAATAATAATAATAATAATAATAATAATCTTTATTCAGCATAATCTGAACATACAAAGAAACTGAAGCGCCGAAGCCACAAGTGGGCTTGTGCGGCGACAACCGGCAGCCGCGGCAATCTTCGCGCTACATCAGAGCTCCATCAGAGTCAACGACATGTTGACTCTGTTAGAAGGTGTTAATTCAAGGACCGCTAAAATAGAGTTAGAGCAATCACACTTAATAGCCTCTATTAATGAAATGAAACTAAATCAGGAATCTATGATTAGGAATATTGCCGATATTGACGCGAGACTGTCGGCAGTGGAATCTAAATCATCCGCCACTGATGCGGCCCACGGGGAATTGCGGATTTTGCGTGAGCTAGCCGATCAGCTTGTCAATGACAACAGCAAGTTACGTCTTGGACAGGCAGAGCTGGAAGACCGGCAGCGCAGGGAAAATCTTCTGTTCTTCGGCGTACCCGACAGTTTGTCCGAAACGGGGGATGAAACGGAAGAAAAGTTATTGAGCCTTGTTTCAGGCTGCCTTTGATCCTGTTCTTACGAATGACATGTTTGAACGAGCACACAGGATTTGTGTGTTCTCAGACGAAAAGAATCGTCCGATTGTTTTGAAGTTCTGGTCTTTCAAAACAAAACAACAAATCCTAGTGCAGTCTGCTAAACTTAAAGATAAAAAGGTCACTGTAAGTGAAGATTATTCTTTGCAGACACGTGTCGCTAGAAAGAAGCTTGTGCAGTTCGCGAAGGATGCTGACTTTAAGTATAAGCTGAGGTATAACAAACTGTATTGTAACAATAAATGCTACGGCTATGACCCTATTCACGATAGCGTTTTCGAGCTAGCTGTCCCACCGGGATCTTTAGTGGCCGCTTGTCGCGCTGCTTCTGGCTCGCCACACGCTTCGCCATAGAGGTGCGGGAGGGGCAGTGGACGGGCGACTGGAGATAAGACAGCGCTTTCAATTCTTTTCACAAACATAAGAAGCATAATACCAAAGCGGGAAGATCTAAACTCTGTCATCGACTCATGTGATGCCGATGTTGTATTGCTGACAGAAACGTGGCTCTCTGCAAAGATAGAGAGCAAGGAACTGTTTGATTGCAAGAAGCGCTACAATGTTTATCGTTCTGATAGAGGTCACAGAAGTGGAGGAGGTGTTTTAATAGCCAGCGCCGATAATATTGTGTCTTCACCGATTTGTCTTTCTAGCACTTTAGAGTTGGTTTCGGTTGAACTTCGTGTTCATTACTGATTCTGGGCATATGCTACCGTCCCCCGTCTTCGTGTGCAACTTTCGTTGAAGATTTGCATGATGCTCTTAACATCTCAGTACGTTATCCGGGTGCGGCAATCCTTCTTGCTGGTGACTTCAATTATCCCAGTATCGTGTGGGTTAATACGTCGCCGTATCCTCGCCCCTTTTCTACCGAATGCAATAACTTTTTGCGAACCTGTTTGGACTTTAACCTTTCGCAGCTAGTTACTAAGCCAACTCGAATCACGCCATCATCTTCCAATGTTTTAGACCTTGTGCTAACCAACGCGCCGGATCTTATCCCTTCAATCTCGTACTTACCTGGTCTTAGTGAACACACCTTGCTTCATTTCGATGTAAAAATTAATATTCATAATCGCCGGAACATCTTCAAGTCAATTAGAGATTACAAGCGGGCGGACTATGATGCTATTAATCGTGAATTAGCTCTTTTCTTAAACAATTATTTACCAGATTTTCCACAGCGTTCTGTCCACACTAACTGGGAAATGTTTAGGGACACTGTTGAACGTCTCACTAATACATTTCTGCCGCTAAGAATTTTGCGGTGTAATAGCCAATCACCGTGGTTTAACAACGTTTTAAAAAGGCTATCCAATAAGAAAAAACGTTTGTTTCGCTCGGCGAAATCGTCGAATTCGCAACAACGATGGGACTGTTACCTTTCTGCGGCCGCTGAGTACAAATTAGCTCTGAAAAATGCTAAGGACACCTTCTTTAACAGTAATTTGCCTGCTTTGCTGATTAATAACCCTAGACAGTTTTGGAACACTGTGAACAAGAAAGATAGTTCGTCAATACTACTTACATCTTCTGACGGCGTTGCATTTTCACCTAATGAATGCGCTAGTGTTCTTAACAGTGTTTTTGTTGCTGCTTTTTCTGGCAATGTTTCCCTTACCAATCAGGAGTGTCCGGTCTTGGATGCTTTTTCCATGGATCCAATTCTTTTTGACACAACTGGCATCCTGAGGATAATTGAAAACCTTAAGATTTCTTCCTCCTGTGGCGTCGATAACATTAATTCGAAATTTCTGGTTAACACAAAGATGCACAGTTCAATGACCCTCACCAAACTGTTTGACCAGTCTCTGGAAACAGGCTGTATTCCCAATGACTGGAAGGTTGGGAGGGTGATTCCGCTGCATAAGTCTGGCAATAAACATTGCCCTGATAACTTTCGCCCTGTGTCGCTCACCAGCATTCCATGTAAAATCATGGAACATGTCATCTACTCTCATCTTGCCAACTTTGTAGAATCCAGTTGCTTTTTCACTAATGCCCAACACGGCTTCCGTAAATCATCTTCATGCGAAACGCAACTCATATGTTTCACAAATGACTTGCATTGCATTCTGGATCGTGGGTCCCATGCTGATTCTATATTTATAGATTTTTCTAAAGCATTTGACAAGGTTTCATATGAGCTTCTTTTTCTTAAACTAAACAGCCTTAACATTGATTCCACAGTGCTTGCATGGTTGCATTGTTTTCTTTCAAACCGAAGTCAGTTCGTAACAGCAAATAACGTCAATTCAGATTCCTCTACTGTTTGCTTTGGCGTGCCTCAGGGGTGCGTTCTTGGGCCCCTCCTCTTTCTCATTTATATAAACGACTTACCAACTAATATATCGTCTTCCATTTGTCTTTTTGCCGATGATTGTGTTATTTACCGCGAAATTAATGATGATAATGATGTATGTGTTCTTCAGTCAGATATTAACAAGGTACTGGATTGGTGTAACCTGTGGAATATGAAGCTAAACATTACTAAATGCAAGCATTTGCCCATTTCTCGTCTATCTAATACACCCTCTACCTACTGCATTAATGGCATCGCTCTTGAAACTGTGTCGTCTTATAAATATCTGGGTGTTCACGTCTCTTCTAACCTGTCTAGGAAAACTCATGTTGACTGCATTACAAATAACGCCAATTGCATGCTTGGATACCTTCGCAGAAATTTTTCATATGCACCGAGTTCATTAAAACTATTACTTTACAAAACATTGGTCCGCTCTAAATTGGAATATGCTTCATCGGTGTGGAACCCTGGGGTCGAATCTCTCATTTCTGACTTAGAATCAATTCAAAACCGCGGTTGTCGCTTCATAATTTCCAATTATCATCGTACTAGTAGTGTAACTGCCATGAAAGCTAACCTTTCCCTACAGCTTCTTTCCCATCGCAGGTCAATAGCTTCATTATGTACTTTTCACAAAATTTATCATAATCCTTATCTTAAACAGAAGTTAGTAAAAAGACCACCCTATATTTCAGCACGCATTGATCACCGTCACAAAGTTTGGATCCCTCCTTGTCGTACAAGATGTTTTCACGATTCATTCATACCCAGAACTTGTGTCAGCTGGAATCACCTTCCCCACAATATTGCTGTAATTACTGATACTGCTGCATTTCGTAACGCTGTTATTAATTTTATATAAGTATGTGTCTATAACTTTGTTAATTTATTAGCTGCTGTTTTCTTTTGTGTTTTGTTTTGTGTAATGCTGCCTTTTCTTAATTCTGTTTATTGATTTTATACCAGTGTGTGCTATAACTATATTCAATTTTTCTAGCTGCTGTTTTGTTCTTTGTATTTGCATGTTATTCCCACTCCCCTCTGTAACGCCTAACGGCCCTGAAAGTAAATAAATAAATAAATAAATAAATAAATAAATAAATAAATAAATAAATAAATAAATAAATAAATAAATAAATAAATAAATAAATAAATAAATAAATAAATAAATAAATAAATAAATAAATAAATAAATAAATAAATAAATAAATAAATAAATAAATATGTCTCAATGCGATAATGTGTTTTTAGAGCTCATCAATCTAAGTTCTAGATCAGACGTTTGTACGTCGGTCGTCGATGATGGTTATTGTTCGCAGTCTTGGATTCGGTAATTCAAGTTCATTGCTAGACATACAAAGGGTTGCAAAGTAATCATGAGCATTTTCTTGAATCGCTGCCGCTATTGAATGAAATGTCTGACATCCTGTACCAGTTTGATGAATACGGGGCTATTATAACCTGGTACCAGCAAATTGCTCGCGAGTGTAAGTAGAAATGACATTGCAAATGTCATAAACAGCCACTGTATTGACATAGTTCTCAACACCACTTCTTGTCATTGAGAAATGCCGATATTAAGGACTCCGTCAGTATGACATTGCTGTTAGAGTGTTTACATGAGCAGGAGGTTGAAAAATAAATCGTTGCAGGTCAGCATTAGGCGGACGATAAACTGCAAGTACAAATGTCTTAACATGATTATAAGGAAAGAGTTAAACAGCGTCTGCCGCCATAAACATACAATGTGCTTCCTCAACAAACCGCGGGTCTGTAGCAAACGCATGACGCCGGCACATCTACCTGAGGAATACCGGGGCGAAAACGACTAAAAACCCAGAAATTCAAATCCAGTACACTCCAGCTCGTTTCCATTTATTTTTGTTAATAAATAATTTGCAAGCACCAATGCATTCTTATAGTTCTGATACTTGTGGATACGAGGCCTAGCACAGGTTTTGAGCCAGAATTTGTGAGAAACGATCTCCATTTTCGGTCGTTCAGCAAATGAATAAACTGATCGCCCATATAATTATGGGCGTCTGCTGATATTATTTTCATTCCGCATCCTTGTCTAAGCAGAGCCCTCTACTGTCCATCCAAACACGGGCCCAATCCTTGCCCTGACAAACTTGTATGACTTTGCTCATGCAGCGTTTCTGGCTACCTGCAATAGTTTTCTTCGTGAAAACTGCCTAATGCTCATTTATGTTATTCTCCGGCGTCTGTTCATTGCACTTCATTTTTATTCGTTTATTTGCAGATACTGCAGACCATACATATACATGCTCCAGGCAGGAGGGGCATCTGTGACAAAATGTAAATTCATACATAACAAGCATATGACAGTGTAAAATGAAAGTGCATACAAGTGAATGGAGAGGAAGGGGAAAAAAACAAGGAATTTTGTAACGAGCGAAACACAGCCAAGAGCACAAGAATTGACGCCCAATTCTTTGACAATGTCGCTTGCTGCTAAAGTATGCGAAGGCAAGGATTTATACTCCCCGAAACTTGTGGGGTAAAAATTGTATTCAAAGTGTTTGTTCTCGCGAAAATCGAAGCCAAGAAGTAAGCGTGTGCGTCTTGTCTTTCCGGTAAAATGCGGCTTCAAGTGATCCGGCAAATTTAACTTCAACTTACTCGAGAGGAAGTTACACACAAATGCAAGTCCACTGAATTTCTGACGAGATTCGAGAGAGTCAGTGTTATTTTGCTGCATCAATAGGGAGGGGGAATCATGTCTTCTGTATTTTCTCAAAACATACCGAGCTGTTTTTCTTTGAACTCATTCGTGCAGCAACATATCCTTCTTACTGGGCGGATCCCATACGATGGCAGCATACGAGGTCTGTTAGAAAAGTATCCGACCTTTGGCCGAAGAAAAAAAACTGGCATAACTGGAGCGTTAGAAACCTAATCTCCTTCAAAGTAGTCTCCTTGGGACTCCATATACATCTCCCAGCGGTGCTGCCATTGTTGGAAGTATTCCGAAAAGGCCCTTTTCGGAATGGAATTTAGCTCTGCTGTCGTTGCAGCCATAATGTCCTTTCTTTTCTGAAATCGAGCTCCTTTCAATGGCCTCTTGATTTTAGGAAACAGCCAGAAGTCTTAGGGGGACATATCAGGAGAGTAAGGAGCCTGTTGAACTACAGTAGTCTGGTTTTTCGTCAGAAAAGTCTGAATCAAATGCGAGGAATGTGTAGGAGCAGTGCCGCGAGGGATGCGCCAATTTCTTGTTGACCTCAATTCCGGTCTCTTGCGCCGCACAGCACCACGTAGGCGATGGAGGACATCCCTGTACTACTCTTTAGTCATTCTTTGATCCTGTGGGGTGCGTACTCGTGGTGTGCCACACAGAGGGAGTCAAAAAATTACCGACGATTACGTTACTTCCTAATGCGAAATTTGAGCGCAGCAAATAAGCTGTTTCACCTTTTCGATAGATTGAGGCAAAGAAATCGAGCAACACATGTATGCGCTATCACAGAATTTTTTTTTTAGCAGACGGAGGACTTCCATCGGTCGTCCCGCTCATGGCTCAGAAAGAACTGGCAGATAATTTCGCAGTGGCGAACGGCAGCGGCAATTTCGGCTCGGGCGGTGCACATATACAGATCCGCCGCCACCGATCTGGCTCTCTGATTGCCACCGCACAGGGCGAACGGCAGCGGCAATTTCGGCTCGGGCGGTGCACATATACAGATCCGCCGCCACCGATCTGGCTCTCTGAGTGCCACTGCACAGGGGTTGCATTGGAGGAGGAGCGAAGAAAGGAATTAAGTTCGAGCCGGCGCTTTGACAACCGGAGACTCGCAGGAAGAGGGGGGAGGGGGGCGGCGTGTACACCCAGCGGCAAACGATGGGGGCAGAAGCGCGCGCAGCAAGCGTACAACCGATAAAGGGAGGATGGAAGAGATAGCAGCGAATGACTGATGCCGCTGACGCCGATAGTGAGTCAACCCCAGCTGCGGATGAAAGGGGGGCGGAGCTGGTTACGAGGCCGACGCCGACGACAACGCCGACGACGACGCGAGACCCAGGAATGGACGCCAAAGAGCTGCGCTCTAAAAAGCAGTCATCATCACTTTGACATTGCTGCGCACTTGGCGGGCCTTCTTTGGTCTTGGTGACGTGGAATGCGTCCTCTGTGACGACTGGGATTTGGTTTCCGGGTCGTACCCGTACACCCAAGACTCGTCACTAGTGATTACGGCGTCGGTGAAGTCAGGGTAACTGTTTGTGGAATCCAGCATCTCCTGTGAGACTTCAACACGAAGCTGCTTTTTCTCCACCGTCAGCATCTTCGGCACGAATTTCGCCGCAACTCTCTCCATGGCCAAATCTTCGGTGATAATGGAATGTGCAGAAAAATTGCTGATGTCCACCTCTTCCGCAATTTCTCGGATAGTCACACAGCAGTCCCGCATCACCACAGCGTTCACTTTGGCAGTGACCTGGTCATTTCGGCATGTTGATGGCCGACCGGAGCGTGGCTCTCTCTCCACAGATGTGCGGCCGTCTTTAGACCAGTTGCACCACTGCTTAATCTGTGTGCTGCTCACAGTATGATCACCGAAAGCCGTGTGAACATTTCGAATGGTTTCCACTTGGCTATCGCCAAGTTTCTGGCAAAATTTGAGGTAGTGGCGCTGCTCCTCTCGCTCCGCCATTTTTCTTGCAATAAAAAACCGACGAGAGCACTCCGTACTGCCTCACTCAAACGCTGCTTCCCAGCGACTGACGCTATCGGCAGGCGGGAAAAAATTCGTGCATGCGCACGAGGGTTCAAGGTCGGCTGCTGTAAGCGCACTTGTTTCATATCCAACAGGTGTTCGCAAAAAAAAATAAAGTCGGATACTTTTCTAACAGACCTCGTATACAAGTTTGGCCCTGACGCTGGCACTGAAAGCTAAAAGCTTAGTTTGAACAGGTACAACCTTAAGTTTCTTCTTGGGGGAGATACAGGTCTCTAAGTGCTGAAGAACAAATCGCGGATATGTAAGGAGACTAGGCTAGCTTATTAGTAGGGTACTTATACGCGTTGACTTGTGTTATAGTATCGTTGCCAAGTGAATAAGAAAAGGTGCTGGATCTTTTCTTCCTAGTAATTTGTAGCAGAGCTGTTTACTCGCTATTAAGCTGCATTGCCCAACGCGTACACCACTCATCAATAAATAGCCTGAAGGTTTGCTTGTAATACTGCATGATCATTTGGCGCTGATTTCTTCAAAACCACGCAGTCATCTGCAAACAATCGTTTAGAAACATCAAAATTAATAACCAGCCAAATCATTGATATAGATTTAAAACAACAGCGGCCCCAATACACTGCCTTGGAGCACACCGGAAGTCACGGACAGCATTTTTGAGGAGCAGTTCAAAATTTCAGCAAACTGCTACCTATCTCTGAGGTAGGCACTAATCTACTGCAAGACACAAGAGGGAAGGCCTATACACTCCACCTTATACAATCATTTTCCATGTGTCACTTTATCGACGGCTTTCAAGAAATCTAAAAGCAGCATTGCTATATTTCATTTCATTTCATTTATTTCATGTACTGAAAGAACATGAGGGGGTGAGAGAAAATATAGCCGTTAATATCAAGTACTTGCGTGAATTCATGAAAAGTACAAAGAAGTTGATTAACAGTGGACATGCGGTTCCTGAAACCGGGCTGATACAGTGATAACAGGCTCCGACTTTCTAAGAATTCTCGGATGCAGCAAACAATCACATGTTCTAAGGGCTTATAGCATGTACTTTACGGTCCGCTACCAACTATAATTTCATACCAGTTACGGGTACCCGGCCATTTTTACGCGGCAGTCTGTGCACGTTGTCTACACGTTTAAAGACCTTTTCCGGGATTTTCACATTGTTAGAAAGTTTCTTCAATGGAGCTGAAGGACCTCACTTTTTCCTTCTTAATTCCACGCACTTCAAATTCTTTCGGCGGGAATAGTCTTCGAGATTGCTCACCGTGTTTTTTAGTTGATAGATGACGACAGCTTTCTCTTCTAAATTGTCATCCTCTTCATGTCACAGAAGTTTTTCAGCACAGTAACCTCTGTGTTTTTTCGTGGCCAGAGATTTCTCAATATCTTCATAGTTTAACGGAGGAAGGTCCATTGACGCTTTAATGTCCTCAGTGATTTTCTCCTGCTTGTCGACTTTCCATATTTGGAATCAATCTTTGCGAAATGAATGGCACCTGGAGAGAAGTACTCTCTCAAGGAAACACAGCGACTTGTCACGGGCTCAGAAGGCGGCATAACCGCAAAGAGGTCAAACAGCTGAGCGTGTAGCCTTGAAGAAGGCGCCACAGCGGCGTAGGCTGGCAGTGAATGAAGACGCAAGAGGGCAAAAACGCAAGCACAGCAAACGTGGGTGGGAGCAGCGAAGTCGCCAGGCGCCCAAGGCCTACCAGGTGAGTGTGCTCCAGGCTTAACTAAGAACCACAGTGCGAATTAGGAGCACCGAAAAGCTATCGTATTCTGCCCTGATTGGCTCGAATTGTTCTCCATTTTCACGCTTCACTTCTTGTAATGCTCGTGCTTGTGAAGAAGCATGTGATGCTGCGAGCGACCACTTCTGAATTCGAGTTTTTTTGTTCTTGACGCCACAGTCATCATTTGCGCCTGAGCTAAGAAGGCGCGCGTTAAGTGGTGTGTTCCGTTACTCTTGGTATTGCTCTCATGTTCATCACTGATGTTCCACCACTTCCAGCAAAGCTCTAAGCTTGAGATTGCTAGGCGCGCATCAAAATTTAGCCCGCAAACTCGCGCCTTCTATAAACACGTGTAATGAGGCATACTCGTAAGCCTGTTTAAAGCCTGTTTGGTCCCTGAACGTTTTTAGAACTGCTCGCACGGTGTACATATTTGGACGTCATTATGAAACGCATAGATTTTGTTCACCGAAAGAGGTGACTGTGTGTGAAATATACATATGTGTAGTCATATATCGTATTACAAGCACCACACAGCCTAAAAGAAGGCGTATAACAAGAAGCTTCTTTTTCGCCTTTCAAGATTAAATAATTTAAAAGGTACTAGGATGTTTCATCAGGCCAGTGTGAGCAGCTAAATATGCGCTCGGTAACGGAGCCACTGCAACTGCAAAAAGAACGTACCTGTTGGGCCGTGACAAGGAAACATAAAATGGCTGGCTACAATAAAATGCGTGCTTTAGTATGCGTCATGATATGAATTGAAATTTTTTATTCTTAATGTTTGGAGGTATTCCTAGAACTTTTTCCAGAAAAAATGTAAAAATTGCAAGCATGCATGCAAAGAATTTATTCTTGGATGCAAGATTGACGATTTTTTCTGTTGATTGCCACTATTACAATTACCATAGAGGCAGACATTTTTCTTGATTGTGCTAGACAGGGAGATTTCAGCTTGGCATAAATTATGTCATGTTTTCGAGAAAACAACTAACCGAAAAAAATTCATTTCAAAGTACTGTTACGTATATTGTGAAAAAAAAAAACTGAATTTAACTGAGTATTCGAGGTGCAGTCACTCGAGGAAAACTATAAAGCTTCCCTTGGCCCGGTAAGGCGTTCTAAGTATTCAGTGCACACAGCTTTATAGTGGTCCCTCGAGAAATAACAAGTTACTTCGCCGCTATGCAGTGACCGATAAGCCAGGGTCTACAGTGGTATCATAATTTTCTTTTTTTTTCCCCTCAAAAAAGCACACTGTGCGATTGTTTGTGTCTCATCTACGCAGGTGTTACAATATCTATCCTTACTGCACTAACAAACCGTGAGCAAGAAATACCTCGTATACATAGCCATGTTGGTCTGCATATACAAATGGATATTCAGCCATAATGAACTATGCTCTGCAGCTTTAGTTGAGCAGAATTGTTAGCGTTATTTATAAGCTTCCGAACAAAATTACGGAGCTCACAAACACGTGGCTTGCCTTCAGGCACGAACCTAATAAGCAAACCGCAAGCTTTGACATCAGAAAGCATGCTGCGCGCCCTGCACTTCCCCGCCAGCCGGCCTATCTCACCGCATTCGTCACCCTTTCCTAGTGTTTCGCCCACGTGCCCGTACTCTCGCCTGTGCCGCTTCTTTTTTTCACCGTGTTTCTGTAGACTGGAACGACGTCGCTACCATCACGTGCCCATCCACATTCGCCGAAGTTGTTACCGACTTCTTAAGTTAACACTTGTTCCATTTGAATTTTTGTACCTACCCCTTATGTAATACCCCCGGTGGGTCTTTAAGGTATTAAAATGAAATGACTGAAATGAAATAACGGTAAGTTTCGTTTGTTCATTTTTTTTAACGCTGTTGGGGAGGCCATCGCGGACCTTAAGCAACGTTCGACTACAGACACAACACCCCGACTTTCCTCACTTCCTTTCTTACTGCCCCTGGACGCCGCTAAGTGTGCGAACCCGTCGGGTGGGATGGGGCGCCATGTCGGAGGGCCTGTGAGCGGGCGTCTGTAAGGCAGCACGCCATCTGCTACTACGAATGCGCTCTGCTTGCCTCTCTCCATGGCAAGGTTATTAGAGCTTGCGACGCTTCCGCGCTGCCGGCTTGGCGGTTCCTGGGCTTACGACGAGGCGGCAGCGCTGTAGGGAAACGCTTGTTTACTCAATCTGCGTCTAGTCGGCAACGCTTGTATCGGGAGGCTGAAACTACTCTGCTTCTCTGGGCATCAAGGAACGGTGGCCTAGGCGACTACCGCTACTCAGCTCGTTAGAAGTGCTCAGCAGTGTTCTTCAAAGCCTTATCATGAATGTTCAGTGACCGGGGTAGCCTAAACACTAACGCTTTTCGGAGACTGAGAATGGGCGGACAGTAGTTCTCTTTCGTATTTTTTTCTTGGAGATGCGCGCAGCAAGCCAATGGCGGCATTCGATAAGCTGCAGCTGTATAGAAATTAAACTAACCCAACAGCGTGTAGGAAAAAAAGGGGAGATGGGGAGAAAGGCGAGAAGAGTCAAATGGGATGCTCCAGGATCATTTATTCTTCAGGTAATGGCTTTAAGGCATATGCCTGCAGCGGAAAGAATAACCCGCGGCCATATTTTGAAGCGATAAATTAGCTGTTCATTCCTTTACTCCTTTTTATTATTGGCCATTGCCGCTTTCGAAGCGACGGCTGGTAACCATGAAGCCATATTATTCGCTGGACCCAGTAATGAAGACGCGGCTCGCTCATAGCGAAAAGGCCAATGTATGAAAACGAAAAAGAATATTTCCAAAATAAGGCCCCTGCCTTTTGACAGCCAGAAAATGAACGAGGCGCGGGATGGAAGCCTCGGCGCCGAGAGAAATTACAGCCACTGGGTTGCTTTTTCGGCTCACGCAGACGATAACGCAAACTCGTTAAGATCCAGTTTCGCGTCGCTTACAATGCAAACGAAAGCGCATACTCAACCGTCTTGGCGGGGTTTGCGTCAATATGAACATTGTGCGCCGTGGCTGATTTTCCCTGACGAGACGATTGGCAGTTTTATTCGGTGCCGTCTGAGACTGGAAGCACTAGAATACTAGCTGACGGATTTCGAATTTCATCAGCATCAACATTAACATTAGGTTATTAACATTATTAACATCAACATTAAATTATTACAGCACGCTAATTCCTTAGCTGATTCACAGGGGCAGCATCTTCTTAAGCACTGTAAGACCTGCAAGCATGATGACCAAGAATGCACTCTCCTTTTCGGCAGGACTAAGGTTATCGGACGCACGAGGTACAAGAAAGAACGCGAAATTCTTGAAGCCTTGGAAATCGCGAGATTAGGGCCTGACAAATGTGTTAGGCGTCCATCCACTTGTACAGCAAGGAGCTGGAATTTCTCGGGTTGACGAGATGATCGCGCCTTTTTTGTGTTTTGTGTGGCTGAAGCGCCTGCGCTTTGTTGTTGAAGAAAGGAGGCGCTGATGCAATAAACCAGTTGCGCTCATCCAGTGCGCTGCTTCTCTCTTGTCCCGTCCTTTTGGTGCAGTTATTTATTACTCATACAATTATATGGCACTCGAAGACTGTCACTCCAGAGCCAGATGTAACTATGTAGCAGATGTCACTTCAGAGAGCTAGAGCAAGGTGTGTCAGAATTTCTAAATAGAACTGCATGAGGTGAGCGGCCTATCGTCTGCCGTCAGCGCTCTTAGGCCCTCAGTCCGCCCGCGCCTGACTGCTACGGGGGTACAGAACTTTATCTAACGGTGCGATCAGGCATGAACGCTGGCTCTCACTTTTCTGCCGGAAGCACGAAAACCAGACATAGACCATGAAATTTCCAATGAGCACTTCACTGATTACGCTCCGAACCAAAAAACCACTGCTAAATTGATACTGAACACATTTTTTTCTTGAAAAAAAGTGTTATTGATGGTTTCTTCTCATGTTAACACGAGCACCGTTAAAAAAGTTACGTAATGTTAACGCTACGCTGCTGTGAATTTCAGCTAGTGGAAAACTAAGTACGGACAGGTGGCGCTGCTGTCGTCCTCCAACAGCGACACTCGCGGTCAACGGTGCATTTTTGATGGCGCCTAATTGTTTGCATCGTCTATGGCCAGCAGGTATTCTGCTGCAGTGTTATTTACCTGCAAGGACCTCACCCGAACCATGCTACGCATTTGGTGATGCCTCTAACGTATCGTCGTACCAAGAGTGGAAAAATGCAATCGAGAACTGGAGGTGCGAATTATATGCAAGTTTCTGGAGGAAGAGGGGCTTCACAGCAATGCGAGCCGCCGTTGAGCACGCGCAATATCCGCCGTCATCGGCACGTATATTGCTTCGTTTGGATAATTAAAACGTGAAGACATGGTGCTCCAGATATTCATGAAGCGTACTATAGCAGCAAGTATAATATACCAGACGAGAAAATCTTTGACAGCAAACACAAGAGGAAGTTGAGACTCCAGTGACAGTGATGATCGAATACGGTCGTTTTTTGAGTATTGCACGAAGCACCTAAAAATAAGCTTCAGAAAACTAAGTCGCCAAACTAAGCGAGCGGGTAATTCGAGGGGAATGTTTCTCTTATTTTTCTGTCGTCAATGTCCAAACTAGGGGTGCTGGTTATATGAAGGGGCGATTATCACGCAAAAATAATTGGTATGTGTTCCTTTCAAGGTAATTTTTTCCCACGAAAATGAACACGCTCGTGCAGGTAGCACCATATATGATAGAGGTGGAGACCTGGGACTGTCTTGCAAGCCATTCAGTTTGTCGTCTCAACATCCTGAGACAGTTCAGAGCTTGCTGCTATAAACTTTCAGCGGTAAAGTGCGGTTTCCTGCGAAGTACTCATATTTGTGCTGCTCACCATTTTTGGTCATAGTAGCGCGTCTTTGATATTTTGGGAAGCACACCACAAGTCGCTGGGTCTAAGGGTTTTCTTTCTTTAAAAAAGAGCCTTGTTTATTAAACACAATGGCAGAAAATTCGGAATAGTTGCCTTTTATTTATTATCATGTTTGTCTGCACCGTTTTTTTTTACGATTTCACAGCACATGACACAAACTGCCGCAACTTTTTGTGTGGCAGGTCCCACACACCATTAGCGCTTTTTTATTGTGTTAATAATTGCTACACTATCTTTCGAAAAAGGTTCAAGGGAGAAGCATGAAACCAGTAGCACGCAAGGCCAGAATTATTTGCAGCATCAATTAGCGAACGAATTAAAATCACTGCCACTTCGGTCACACTTACAAAAAACAACAAAGAAAAATGCTTGCACTTTTAGTCGAGTAGGACAAACGTGCTTCGGGCTTCACATGAGAGCGCAACACCACGTCTCAACGTCTTGGACCTTTATGTTACTGATCGTCATCGAGCTTTATGTAACATGATTATTGTAGCGTGCCCCCAAACAGCATTATTTTCGGCGGCCATGCTCACCGGTTCTCCAAATGAGACAATGTTTATTCTAGCTTTCTTTGGAGATGCGCGAAAATTAAACAAAAATCATGCAAGAAAAGCGAAGGAGGAGGGAGGCATCAATCCTTCCTCTTCCGCCCCTTTTGATACTTCTCCGGAAGTCACAAAACTTTCACACGATCCTGAGCTTTGGTGTCGCTTCACTGCTGCGGCGGTTTACTGTACACCATCTCCGTGTCTTCTGGACGGTTGCAAGCGACCTCACACACTGCGAAGTGGCGTCAAGCGCACTGTTCACACTTATTCCGCATTTGCCCCTTGGGGGAGGAAGGGTTGCTTCCACCAAGGGTAAACTTACTGTGTACATTACTTTGATTTATTTTACGGCAGCATTCATACTCAGGAATTCTCGGCAAAAGCATTTTTCAAAGGGAAACCATTTATGAACGAAATTTTTTCATATTATGTGAGATTTTACTATAACAATAAATATATTCGAAGATCATCCGACGGCAGTTTTACTTTTTTTTATCAACGAATTTGCTATTGTGAAAAGCGTTCCCCATTGGTTTGCTATGGCAGTCTTAACTGTTCGATGCGATCGTTGGAAAGGCTTTAAAACAAATATTTCGCAACGTACCAGAAAAATCGACCATTACCTTCAATATTTCCAGAACCATAGCTTACAATATTGCAATATTTAAAATTTTTGTCCAAGAAAGCTGGCCTTGTATTCTTCTAAAGAAGACCATCAAGATATTGCTGGATGTACGATATGCGATTATTATGTTTGTGGCATTGTTTTTCTGGAGCTCACTATTGAGAGGTGTTTCAAATTTTACGCAAAAAAAAAATCAGTTATACTCCTCACTGTTGCGCCAGCTGGCCCCGGTAATGACTGACTTTTGCAAAGTCGTGGGCTTCGACTGAAACTTGAGATCAGAGTTGAAGGCGAAGTGCACTGCTGCCGTTGAAAACTGAGGAGAGGTAGCATGAGCTGACCTCGACTTCTACTCATAAAGTCGTAAGGGGGAGTACAGCGCGAAGAAGACGAGGGACGAAGGAAGAAGACTACACAGACGAGCGTTTCTTGCTTCGTCCTTTGTCTTGTTCGCGCTGTATCCCCCATGATGAATTATTACAAACTTGCCCAGCTGTCCATCCTTCATCATAAAGTCGGCATTGGAGTGATGTCAGAAAGTAGACTGAGGATGAAAGGAACCTCGCCCGCCCCACTAAAGTACCGCGCATATGGAGTGACGTCAGTGGAAATGTTTCAAGGTTCATGTTAGGGGTTCTGGGGATCATGCTGTCAATCCTGCGAATGATTCCGCAGCACACTGGTCGCTCGCGGCCACAAGCAAGTCCCCCTTCAGAGAGGTAAAACAAAAACGACTGTAACATCGGCGCGCGAAATATGTGAGGTCTTCCTAATGTGTCGTGACGGAGTACGCAAACACCACCTACTTCAATACATTAACTATACTCCAGGTTATGCTACGTCTCCAAGAACCGACCCCATTGCATGTACTCTCAGTTCTTTTGTGTATAGGATAGGCCCGAAGTTCCCAGTGCACAAGGTATACCTTGAGCAGCATAGACGAGCGCTTACGGCGCCTGCGCTGCCTCCAAGGTCCCCATGGGCAGGAATGAGACTCCTTCTCTTCCTGAGCAGATTTCGACCTTTAAGAATATCGTAAATGCCCTTCTACAGTGGTCAAAGCCAGACCCTGCGGCCTGGGGTGTTCTGACAAACCTTGTATCTTTCATTAAAGCTATGCTGATGTGGAAAGTTTCTTCTAGCAGCTGATGCTTGCACTTGTCTCACTTCTTCAAACATAATTAGGGAAAAATTATGCGTAAAGACGTGCACGGTCGAAGAATAGGAATAGCAACATGGTAACATGCACAGAAGCTGCAAGCCAGCGCCCGAGAATTGCATGCATCGAGCACCAAGACTGCCGTGCCAGCAATTTTCGCGCCCCGCTACTCTTCCGGTGCAGCCCAAGAAGCCCGTCACCTGTGTCGTCGCAGCCGTCGACGGGCGCCGTCGAGTCCACACCAGTGGCGAGCGAGATCTGCGTGCAGCCGGAGTTGTCCTCGAGCGCCACCGTGGACAGGCTGCTCGACATCATGTCCTCCTCCGGTGGGCTTCCCCCGCACCGCCACACACGCGCGCGCTCACACCGAGATCACACGCTCGCTCCGGCGGATGCGCTCAACGTCGCTCGTGTGTCCCAGGAAGAAAGCACCGGCTCATCCCACGGGAGCGGCATCCGGAACTGCGGCTTATTCCCGGCGGCGGACGCTCGTAAGAGCGTCGGTGGGTACGGTCGGCAAACAAGGCGCCAAAGGCACAGCTCTGACACGAGAAAAAAAAAAGAAAGCAAGAGGAAGTGAATGTCTTCCCCAATAAGGACAGACTATACGTTCGGGGTTACACTACGCGTGGAGGGCAGGACCCGACAAAGCGGCCATCTTGGCGACCCTGGACAGCGTCCGCGGAGGGGCTCGTTCGCTTAGCGAGGAGGCTGAGCGCGCCAGCTCTTCGCGTCCTAACGAACGGCGCAGTGATGAGGAAAGCTGGCGGAGCAGCGCGTTATCGGCGCGCTAGTCTCCCGACTTCCGCCTTCGAGGATTGTGTTTTTGATTGTTTTCTCTATTTTCGCGTCCGTTTTCTCCGCTCGGTCTGTTCCGGAGTCCTCCGCTGCGCGCAGTTACTAGGAGCTCGATCAAAATTACCCTCCGCGTCATCATTGGCCTTGTTGACTCTGCACGGGACGGACGCGGACGGTGTAGCGCTGCGGCTGCGAGGTCTCCAGCCAGTGCGCCTTCCAGCCAGCCTGTACAGTCCCCGCCCTCTCGTCTCCTCGTCTCCCGCGGGTGGAAAGAGAAAGCCTTTCGTTAGGAGGGCGGCGGGGCTAAAGCGCGGAAATCAACCGAGCGCTCGCCACTTATCACGACCCACTTGGTGCTCGATGATGCGCGCGCTTACAAAACAGCATCGAAATGACGCCGGGATTGCCGCGAGTCGCAGAAAAAGTTGCTGCGTCGCTTTTGGCAAATGAAATGGCCCAATGAAGATACACATAGCAGAAAGCGCGTGCGAATGAATCTGAGGAATGCGGCCTGACCCTGGGAATCTACTCCCCGCAAGACGGGTACGAGCAGTATTTCCCGAAGATACTATAATAGTAGCTAGCAGAGTAGTGAAATTATGAATGGGCATTTTTGGGTTCGCACGCGAGGAGAATAAAAAAAATGAAAACAAACAATTTAAAAATTAATACCAATTACTAGGGATTACGGTGCATCACTTGAACGTGTGCGTAAAGTGTAGTTGTAATCGTGTTCCGTGAATGTGCAATAGTCAGCCACCAGGCTATGGGGCTAAGGGCTATGGGCCTAAGCGACAACTTCAATCTCTAGCTTGAGAAGAGAACTCATTTTGCATGGCGCAAGCAAGAGAAATCGGGGCTTCAAGGCTCGTACTTGACTATACGTTACGTCAGTGGGTCTGGAAGCTTGCGACGAGCATTCCCTAGATGCGTTAAAGGAGAGCATAATTTTTAATGCCTCGCATACGGGACACATTTCACTCCAAAATATAACGGTTGAAGGAAGGCAATGGGAATGATGTTACGTGCACAATAAGCAACGCCAGCCAGAGTCTCCGTCCAGTCTGCGAAAGATGAACACCGAACCTAAGACAGCTTCAATTGATTGTTCCATGCCACTAAGAAATTCAGATAGGATATGTTCGCTCGTGTAATATACCATTGTCTTCCGTCTAAAGGAACAACTGCGGTATTTTTTGTCCGGATTTAGGATAATAAAGCGAGGCAATGTTTGGGCTAAAAATAAAGTAAGGTGCCGGTAGCTGAAAATAAATTAGGTCATACGTACATTAACAGAGTGTAGCATGGGTCACCACAAATGCACAGAGTTGATCTGAGAAAATGACATGCTAATGCTCGAGCAATTAGCTTCTGCTATAGCATACTGCACTTGTCAGTGCTCGAGTTTTTGTCGCGTCAAATGAAAGTAAGCTATACGGAAGGTGGGGAAAAAATTCCCAGTGCTTTCCTTCATGCTTTCCGGGCTGGGACTTCAGGAGGTGACCTTCCTACGCCTGCGTAAGAATGCTGCCGTAACCCGAGACGTACTGGCCAGTGAAAACGTCCCTCCCAACCCAGAGCCGCGGCAACCCGTTCTGCGAATGTCGACTTTACGCCGGCCTCCATACCGGTATGTTGTCCTTCGGCATTAGAAATCGCTTACGGCCGGCACCTTGCCTGCACTACTCCGAGTGCCTCTTCTGCCTCGTTAATGCGATAACACGCACCAATGCAAAGCTAACCCGTCCCGAAGGCCATTTTGTTTGCACGTAGATTTTAGCCCAAAACATTACAACTACCTTAACTACAAGTAGGGTGAAAACCTATATAGTTTAACAGAATGTCCCATAAACGACTGCTAATAATATTAATATTTGTTTCAGTGATCAAAATGTTTTCTTTGGCGTAATGCTGTGTCTAATGTCGAACAACAGAAAATAGCTAAGCTGTATTATCCAGAAAGCTGCTTTTCTGGAATTTAAAGGTTACCGTTATAAATATTACAATGAGAGGCATTATTATCACTAGAGGTATGCAGCACTCCTCTGCAAATTGTCATATTAGTCTTTTAGAGTTTTTATAACGCTATTCTCGTCGGTGCTGCAGCGGAAAAAAATCCGGCTCTCAGAGCGCGGCAAACCGGAACCGGCTCGTTGAAGCTTGTACGCAGCTTCAACTACAAGCGTATACGCATGAGTCTCGCGCACACTTTTGTTGCGGTGCCCGCGTGGCCGCGTAAGCACAGGAGACCCAGATCACGTATCAGGTGGAATGGAAAGGCCTTTCGTCATTGTGTGACGATGAAGAAGCACCGGAAACAAGGCTGAAACGCGCTGTTGCTCAGTGAGAAAGGATCAACGGTGTTTACGATGCACTTGCCGATTGTTTGTGCCGTTACCTTGAGAGACATTGTAAAGACTTCGGAAGTGTCGTGCAAAATAAACATGCAGGTCGACGCAGCTAAAACGCATGAAGTTGCCTTGTGGACACCGTTAACACTTTCTTACTACCTCGCTCTGATGGCAACTCCGTGAACAACTTTATCGTTCACATGGAGCACACACAGTGTTTATCGAGATCGCTGTATGCGAGAGCTATAGGCTTGCTGAGTCTCGATCCGGCTGCACTTGTGCCCGACAGTTAAAAAGGTGCAGAGATTCAGAAAAAAAAAGTTGTCCTTGTAGGCCGCAGCTCTGCAGAACTAGAAGCACAACACCACGTGACATCGGGTTGGTTGAGTGTGCCGCGTGAAAGAGGCTGAACGTACGTTTTTTTTTCTTTTTTTGTGTGATCAGTTTTCATTTTAGGCCAGGCCACGCAATATTTCACATCTACTGTTGGGAAATAGTTACACACTACTGCACTATACAAGAAATAATTATTGCATTGTTTCTCGAAAGGATCGTTGTGACTAATTAGAAACCAGAAGATCGATGTTCGTCCCACAATAATGCAGGCGTTCTTAGAAGCGCGCTGATGAGCAAATGGGTGCAGAAACGTTTTATATTATTTTTGCTCTATTTCTGCCCAGCAGCAACTCCTAATGAGGACAGATACTCCTACACATGGGCAATATAACGCAAGCTGGGCCCATGCCCTTGTCACCTAAACGATACTACAATTAAGCTAATCCAATACATCAGAATGCGACGGATGTGCACACTGTAAACAGAAGAAGTAAAAAGGGAGTAAACTGACCTCTAGCGCACACCCTTTTCTAAAATACAGTGCGCTAGAGGACAGCTCACTGCCTGTCTACTCGCATATCGGTGTGTGCGGATTTAATAAGGCTCCCATTCCCGAGAAGAGGCCAAGTAATCACGTTCGCCGATAATCCTTCCGCTCCGTTCTGTTTAGTCCAATGTAATGAAGCGGGGACGCCTTTTTACAGTCTCAGGCCGCAGCTATAATTTGGAGCTTGAAAATACGAGCGAAAAATAAACGCGAAAAGAAAACAAGCGGGAACTTGCTGGCGTGAGACGAAATGAGAGCGCTTGTCGTGCTGCCTGCTTATGACAACTGATGAAACACTTTAACGCTCGTTTTTATCGTGAAATAACAAACTGATGCGGACGACAGAGTCCGCGATTAAATAAACTTCGGCGCTGTTGCTCACGGATGAGCTCCAAATAATAGCAGCTCAACGTATGTGGTTAAACGAGCGAAAAGCAAAAAGGAAAAAGAGAGAAAGCAAAAGAGGCACCCTGTCAAAACACGCTGTGCAGCGATGCGAGGTCGCTCAGCTCGGCGCGTGGGTTATGTTGAAATCGCGCAATAACCTCCGGCTCCCCAGGCTCCGAACCCTCGTAGGCGCCTGCATCGCCCATCAGACTGAGGCAGAGGCAAAATAAGCTGTGGTGAGACGAGCCGAGTCAACGCGCCGAACACGTATTGCCTCGGGGCGCCATCGGCCGTGAAGAAGAGCCGCTCTCGGCCTTTACGCCCGCATCGGTTTATTTGCCGAAAGGCAGTTTGGCGCGGGTCAGAGAGTCGACCGCGAGAAAGCCGTTCGGAGGAAAGCCCGTGCGCCCGCTGAAAGCTGGAGCCAGGGCTAGATGCAAGAGAGAGGAACGCCACACACACACACAAAAAAAATTAACGAGTGAACTGCACAGAGTTGCCTAACTTTGAGCAAGATTCCAGTCCACGGGGCGTTAACGCGTTTCACCCTCCCCTGACGCAGGCCGGTTGGAACTGCGTCCCGCAGTTCGACAAGGGAGCCCACATATAAGCAGGTGCAAGCGACTTCGGCGAGCGCCCCCTCTGGGCAATCCCCGCAGAGTGAGTGACATGAAGGCACTCGTATAGTTAGCTCCGGCGTGCTGACGTGTCCCTAGATGGACGGACGCTCGAGGAGCGTCGGGGTCGCTCACTCTGATGCGTGGGACGTGCTCGGAATGACAGCTCCCGGTGCAGCGGACACACATGAACCCTGTCGCGACTTCGCGAGTGTATACCGAAGGGAATCGTATTTTTGCGTTTCGTGTTGGGGCCAAGCGATACATATACTCTGCCTGAGTTTCCCCTCTGCTGGAGGAAACGTGTACAGAAAGGGCTTCTCGCCTGAAGTTGAGTTGGATTTCGGACAGGAGCAATGCAGTGGCTAGCACTGCATCAAAGCCTCCTTTATGCAGCGCCAAGGGGTCCAAGTCGGGTTTCGAATACCGATGTTTTGGCATTGGTACTCTGGCAAAATTACGAATGAGCTGGCCCACCCGCCGAGATTTACTCCGCCTTGGCTAGTTGGCAAAAATATTATCCCGACAAGCTTCATGGTGTGGTCTCAATTCTACGTCAAAGATTTCTTGTCATTAGCTTTTTGAAGACCGGAAGTGACTGCAGGCACTGATGCTCCAGCACCTAAACGTTCATTCAAAGATACCGTGAGCCTTCGCTGATGGCAGTTTTTGTTTCTGGGAATTCCCGTTGCTCTCAGTACTTCCAGCGTACCGGTAACGGTAGTTGTAGCGTAGTTGTTTGAGGACTCGCACCATGAGAGAGGGGCTGGTTCGTTCCCCAGTATCGCCGAGTACCCATCGGTTTTACAATGGTAACACGCCTTCCGCAGGCCTAGTACTCGGTTCCTCTGGGGTGAAATGCTTCGCAAAATGGGTCTTTGACTCCGGTCTTCGTGCAAACCAAACTCGTTAGCCATGGCACACTTCGCCAACTTGCCCTTGCTCCATGAAGATAAAACACAATCCCTATCAATAAAGCACCAAAAGCTATAGAGCTAGGCCCTGCGCAGCGTTAGCAACAACCATGGACCTGCGCTATTTATGAGCCCAGTCTTTTTTCAAATTATCTCTTGAGGGCGGACAAATCAAACGATCTTTTGCGCACTTGCACGAGGAAGCTGGACAATGGAGACATTTTTTATCTTAAGCGATAAAAAGATGCCATATTGATGCAGCTTATCAACAAAAGATACCAAGCGATTAATATCAGCGCGGAAACTGGTCACAAAGATTGAGAGGTTACATAAACTGAAAGGAACATGTATTATCGGCAACAAAAGCTTGCAGGATGGGATGTGCGGAAAAAAGAAAAGCTCCATTGACTGGTTACAGCATCAAGCGGGTACAACACCCGCAAAAACAAAACTTTTCACTGAGAATAAAACAAAATAGAATGCTAGCGTTCAGAGGAGACTAAGGCAACGCTTTGGCTACAGGCACCTACGTAATTCACCATCGCCGGTCATTGCATGCATTAAAATCGCGCAATACTTAAAGCCGTTTATTCTCATTTCCGCATCTCAAGTTTTACAAAGCCTACCTATGTTATGCCGCTCTAAACTTTTGGAGTATTGTGAAAACAGAACCAAATTCTCAAAACTTCAATAGCCAGACAATCAGGCTGGAATTTTCAAGGCTGTTAATGTATTACAACGCTTCCTGTTCGACAGTGGCTTTGGTTACCGCAAGATGGGTTGTCACAATTGTAGAGGTCACTGACGCACGCTGAATGAACTGTTCTTACTAGACAACCGGTTTGTAAATTCGACCCTTGATTTTCTGATAGCCGCTGTTGCTTCCATCAAAATTATACTTCTTACTGAGGCAAAATATACGATCTATGGCTATTATACTCGACGGCATTGAGTCGTCTCACGAAAGCTCTCCATCTTTGTTGAACGGTTACTATAAGAGAAGGCTGCATAACGTTCGTAAGCTTTCTACATTTACTTGTAAATTTGCTGCCATTAATGTGGTACTCGCTTCGTAAGGGAGGCTTTGATCGTGCGCATGAAATGAAAGTGCAACACAAAGATTTAAGGACGTCGTAGAAGCAGCAGCATTAAAATGCCGTGGTTTCCGTATCAGTCTTCTTTCCTGAGCCTCAGTTTCATAGCCCGGTAGTGTTTTGCAAACCAAATTAAGGTGCGTTCTAGCTGAGCCGCATCACGCGAGAACTTGGTCTTGCGCGCGGTTGCACACCGGCAAATAGAAAGCCTTTGTACCAGCGCAGCCTTCAGAAGGAGCACCCAAAGAGCCGAAGCGCAAACCGTATGCAAATGCGTTACGGTTACACATGTCACGTACACGTGGCACATTGAAGCTTCGGTACGCTAGCTTCCGTAAAGCGACGCCTAATTACCACTCCGACTCCGCCTCGGGTGCGCGTGCTCGCTTCAGTGCGCAACGTTCCACGCATAGAAAAGAAACAAATATAGCCAACACAAGGCTCTTCTCTCCATGGGAAAACTACTAGAAACGGCGAGCAAATGAAAGCCACGAAGTTTCGCCGCCGCGCCTCGCCAGCGGCGCTAGCAGCGCGCGGTGTTGCCCGAGCTGTTGTTCACGCAACTGTCCGCGCGCGCTGTAGTCAGTGGGTGCAGCTCCAAAAGCGCTCCTGGTGCGCCATGTTTGCTGCACCTTCCCGCAGACTCGACGGAGCGAAACCAGGAGGCCGCATACCTTGCGTCGTTTGCATCATCGGCGCAAGAAGGATTCCCGGCGCGGAAGGATGCGCTGTCCTTGGCGGTCGCCGTCACGGCCGAGTCGCTCACTAGATGACCGGTCGACGTCCATTCACTGCCGCGGCCGTCTCGAATCGAAAGCCGCAGCGCGGACTATGCTCATGGCTGCCACCAAGGCGCACGCAATGGAGCGTTTCGGCGGTCGCCAATTGAAATGGCCGCCTGCCACGCGGTGCTTGCCTACAGCACCAGTGGCGGCGGTGGCCGGTCGGCACTGCGAAAGGACGCGCGGAGGGTGGGGGGCGTTGCGCGCTTAGCGTGTTTGTCTGCGTGTCCAAGCGCCTCGCCACGCATAGCAACGGACGCGGGGCCGGCCCACAGCCGCGGCCGGCCCGGCGGAAAGCCATTAGCGGCCCTTCATTACTCATGTAAGGACAGCGACGGAGGACAAATAACGTTCGCCGCCGTCGGTAAATGTTTCAGTCGCTCCTCGGCCGACCCACCCGGCGGGGAACAGTTCGCGCTTCCAGCGGCAGCCTGCTCTTATCCCGAATCCATCACGGCGTCGTAGGTATAAACACTCGTGAGGCCGAACAGCGCGGTAGAATGTTTGCGGGCGTCATGTCTGGTTGCGTTATCCGTGCGATGTCGCGGATGCAAATCCGCGATGACGAATTAATAATTTTGCGCTCACTCACTGATCGAGCTACATGCCTGGTTCGAAGAGAGGAGAAGAAAAAACACAAACATGCGATGAACGAAAATATTCTTCCTTTTGAAAGAAAGTCGTATCACTCTGCTCGAAAACTGGTGTGGGTAAGGAGCGCGTCCTGGTTAGCGCAGAGGAACAAAGGTTGTATTCTGACCGAAGAAAGCGACGCTGAACACAACATAATTCATCATCCGAGATAACGTATCATTTTCTGTATCCGGGATCCTGTAAGATAATGAGATAAAAATAGGGCTTGAAATGCAAAAAACGGAACATTTTTACTTTTGTCGTAGACCTACACTTTATGAAAAACTGTGCAAAGTTTTCTTGCTTTCAATTTGACCAGCATACTCCGTTTCAGAAGTCTTTTTTTAAGTGCCCATTCTCGCCGTAAGCTGTCCTTTTTCCTTCTTGTTTGTCGTTTGCCTGATATCGGCTTGTCGATTGGTCCGCTCTGACCTGCACTTCTCAAGTAAAGCGGTATAATGCCACCTATATTACCCTAAACTGAAACACAAATCTAATGTTAAAAAGTGCCGATTTTTCTTGCAAAAATGAGCGCTGATTTTGTAGTGCCACGATCATGAATTGCTTGCGACACATTAAATGGTCAGTACGAAGTCTATACATGTCTTGTAGCAATGCACTCGAAGCCAAAATTTTTTGCAGTGCCCCACATTGTTTCTTTACAACATTAACCATCAACGATTCAGGTGAGTTTGCTAGCCAATTACCCCTTTGTAGTAAAATTCCACAAATGTTCAGATAAGATTTCAAGTGACATTTTCCCAAGCCATTCCTAAATGAACTCTTGCGCCCTTTCATCCATTCTCTAGGGTAATTCGCAGGAAAATGCGTGAAATGGCTTCATTGCATTCTGGCATAGCATATAATAAACCGGAAACTGAAGAAAACAAGAAATAAAGAAGAAATCAAACGTGCGCAACAAAATCACGGGCGTCGTGACTTACGCAACTCGGTTTGCACGGACGGTAAAGTGGGGCCTCCAGAAGCAAACATCAGTCGCGACTTTTGGACGATATTTGTTTCTTGCCTATAGACACTTGTCTTTGCTGGCTGGCCTTCAAACAAAACTGCAACCCGACTGCGATAAACAACTGTCCGCTCCTGACAAACGAGGACTGCAGTTGGAGTCTGGTCGCGTTGCTATTGATCTGCCAGGTTTGGATCTCATCACACTGCGCTTGAAATATTAGCAGGCCGCCTGGATCTTGTCACAGTGCACGTCAAAATTAGTCTCTTTCGGCCAGTGTCTGACTATAATTTGCGCGACTTTTAGGGTTCTTTCTTCCTTTTCAGCAACGGCTTTCTGCGACGGCAGTACGAAACTGCGCACGATATGGTCAAGTTCAAAACGTACGTTTTTTTTCTAGTCCTGCTAGAATTATCATTAAAGAACCATAAAACCTATGCGGATGAAAGAGGATATCTCAGAACGCAGAGCGCACAAAGATAGACAGGTTGTTGGTATTCTTTTGCGCAGTTCGATACCCCGAACTGAGAGACCAACCATCTCTCTCAAAAAAATAAAAACGCTATCTTCATAGGGCGCGCTTGGCTGACGCGAGTCGAAAACACGCGAAAATGTTGACTCTGCCCAGCGCGCGGCCTTGGTTTTTTCAAATACACACGCACACACAGTGTGGTATCGTGCACGCGTGTGGAAACGGGTCTTGTAAGATAGGAGCCACGGTCGAAAATAGGCACCAATCGAAGAATTCGGGTGCTTTGAAGCCGCCTCCACGCTGACACTGATCTCGTCTTTTCCCGCGGCCAATGCGAGGTAGAGGGGGGGAAGCAGGGAGAGAGGTGGGGAGAGACTCGGCTAACACGCGTCCGCACTCGACGGAAGTCGATACACCGATATCGGTAACAAGGCGCCCCCTGCTACAGTGGCGGTGGAGAAAGGTGCACTTGCATATGATTACTGGGATTCGGCACATAGGCAGGAAGGCAGCGTACGTCCCCCGAAAAAACGACAGTGGCTTGCCACGAGCTGTCGGTGGGCGTACCTGTGCATTTGCATCCTCTCTGGCGAGTGTATAAAATCGAAGGCAGCACCCCGACGGCGACCGCACTGCACGCACAGAGGAGCTCCTAGATTCGCTCCCCTTCCTAGTGTTTGATTTGTGACAAGTCGGCCGCAGCGGCCGACCATATGCAACGGTATAACATTGCGTGAAAACAACGGCGCCGAACCCCGTCCGTCCGCTGTGCGCCCCCTACGTTAATCTGTGCGACATTAAAACTCGCGGCAGCAGATATGAAGGCGCCCTTTGTGGTAAACAAATCTGCCCCGGCGTTCCTACGCGATCGTTTCGGTCCCGCCCTCCCTGAACGTCCGGCCCTTCGGCCCTCTCTTTTCGTCTCCGTCCGAATGTGACGTCAACGTACAAGCGCCCAATCGGAGCGATAGCATGGGGTGCTCATGCGACATTGAAGGTCAAACGAGGAAGTCACTGAGGCCACGAAGAGAAAAATCAATGGTGTAATTTACGCACAACGATCGAAACAGAAACGACAAACAGCAGTTTGGAGAAACTAGAGTATTCCCTGTTTGTTTTGAGAGTACATGAGAAGGGTGTTCGGTATGGTACGTTTCGTATCTTGGTCATCTGACGAAATATCAAAATTAATATCCAGAGCAAAGTATTGCTTCTTATTCTTTTGTTGTCTTTTTCTCCAACATTTTAAAGTCCATTGTGGTGTCCCCTTCGCAGAGTGGTGTTAGTTGGGAGTATTAAGTTGCTCGATGACTGTACTCGCATGAGATACGCCTCACAGCGCTGATGAGGTGGACGACGCTCAAATGCAAGCGTCGCGCATCTTCCTCGTAGGGCGAATGCGTATACAAAGCAAGAGTCGCAGTTCCGTCACCCAACAAAGCCCCCTAGACTCCTTAACGCGACCTCTGGCGCAAGCTAAAGTCAAACGCAGTAGATGAGATTGAGATGCGTGCAGGATCAGAGCAGCGATGTTGCTAATGCTGCGAGGCTGATGCGCAAGCGTTGCAAAATATGGCTGCATGGAGGCTGCGAGAGCTTTTGCCGATAATCTATACATGGCGCACAGTGCGCACCTGCTGTAGTAGCGTCGTTAGCGCGAGAAGAAAGTTAGTGTAAAGGCACGTAAATAACGAAATATGCCAGTATCTTGGGAAAATGGAAGGTCTAAGTGAGTCCGAGTTTATTTGCGCGGTTTTGAATTTGTAAGGAGGTCAAGCAAATATTCTATGCTTTCGTTTTTCCTCTTGCTGTTTAGACAGCTCAGCTCTATGCAACGCCCATTTCAACGTGGGTCGTCAAATGTCCTATTTTCTGGTGCAGGGACGAAAGCCGCTCAGTACCACATATTTAAATGCCGCAGATAGGCGCACACTGTGGTGCTTTCCTAAAACAACGTCACCTAGACACTGCATAGGTCACACCGTCCGCATGACACCGTGCTGAGATGAAGGGGAATATTTGGCGTGTTATAGAAACAGCATTCGCACCTAAAAAAATTCCTTGCCTGTGTGGATACGGGTCGAAAATCTACATTCAACGAACATCTCTCGAGCAACACCTATTACACAGCCATACTGGTATCTAAACGAAATGCACATTATTTCTGGTACTAGTAGCCTCTAGTGTAACCACAGCATAGAAGAATATTACAAATGAACGGCGAGCGGCGTGTTTATGCACAGCGTCAATGCATAAAGCGCTAGTTACTCAATGTCGTGTGCTGAATTCATACAAAATCTATAAGTTAGTGCAGCGCGAAACCATAGTTTTATTAGAGAAGTGTAGGCTACAGCCGCGCTATACTGGATGGTTTTTTCAGGTGAATAAAATTTAGAAAGGGTCAACTCCCAAAAGGACTCCGTCTTTGCTATGCACAGGTTTAGACACAAGTAGAAGCCTCTTTTTTTTTAATGTCTCACCAGGCCTTAGCCCAGGCTAACGCAAGATATAGCCTGCTGAAACACTGGTGCAACCTTTATCAAAAAAGCACAGCTCAAAACTTTTGCTTATCAGCTGTGTAGTGGGGCTCGCTATAGCATCCCAGGAAATCCTAAGCTTTGGGGGTAGATCTGGAACGCTGACGATGCAGAAGGATGCCCTGCGCAGAATGCAGTCAGGTGGGCTGCATATTTTTGACAAAACCTGTATATTTTCTGCATGTAAATATGAACGCGATTGCCTCGTATAAAATATGCACACTTAATGGGACCTGAGTGGAAAAGGAATTGACCCCGAGCTGAGGATACGCAAAGACGGGACTCCTGCACCCAGTTGCGCTTTAAAACATAGTTTCATTAATCAGCGCCTTCGCGTGTGAGTAAACAAAAGTTTCATGACACCATTGTTTTGATGGGGTGAAGAAAATCTAGCGCAGAAGCGGGTATAGGAACTCCGTGATTATTGCGTCATTCAAACCCGGTCTCGAAACACAAGTAGCGTCTTAGCTTTCGCTGCCAGCATCAACCCGTCGCTGTGTTGATTGGGGCAAAGTGTCCCTCTGTTGAGCACAATAGCGCAGGTTGTAATTGTAGCTGCATAGCCGGACTTCTCCGAGCGAGAGCCTCGACAGGAGGTGCGCCTTGGGGGCCTGCCTGTTTTTTCCCACCTCGCAGGCATCTTGAACACACCGCGGGTGTACAGCTAAAATGCGTCCTTTTATGACCAACGAAACGCTTGCAAGTGCATGCTTTGGGAGAAATTTACGATATGCATTGAAAAAAGCGCTCAATAAGAAGACGAAAAAGATTTGTAGCTTTCAGAAATTCCTAACACTTAACCCATCTCTTCGTGAGTTACATTTTCAACATGCAGGGGTTGCGTAAAATTATTTTTACTCATCGCTATGCCCGGCTTCGTGCGCACCGTACGCACTGTCGCACTGTACGCAGCTGCGCACCTCCTGCGAATAGGTTTATTGGTTTATTAGGGTTTAACGTCTCAGAGCGACTCAGGCTATGAGGGACGCCGTAGTGAAGGGCTCCGGAAATTTCGGCCACCTTGGATCCTTTAACGTGCACTGACATCGCACAGTACACGGGCCTCCAGAATTTCGTCTCCATCGAAATTCGAAATAAAAAGGGCCACAAATTGGGCTTATGCCGCACGAGGCGGACTTATGGTTGATTGGCGGGGGAACTTATCACTCATCCGTCAAGGCAACTGTTTGGTCTAAGACCCTTTTCCCAAGCATTTCACCCTAGAAGAGCCGAGCACCAGGCCAGGGGACATCTTGTACCCATTAAAGAAACCGGTGGGTACCCGGCGGCACTGGGGATCGAACCCAGCACCTCCCGAATGCGAGGCGGATGCTCTACCACAAGGCCACGCTGTCGGGTCAGCAGCCAAGCGCCGTAACCACTGAGCCACCGCGGCGGGGCACCTCATGCGAATAGTTCGCGAGCTTCACGGCTCAGCCAATTATGTCGATCGTCGTTTGATAGAATTTTATCGCATTGAGTGAAAAACACATTTTCAGGCATCTTTAAGCACCATAATGTACCTTCGCTGTTGCCGGTTATATTCCATCGACGCTGATCTATCTTATCACCTGAAGAAGCGGATTTAAGTACGTGCTACAAGAGGCCTTAATGACACAAGGCAGCGGCTGCCACTTACACAAACCAGTATCTGAAAGCCGCAATGCTGTAACGGACACAAATGTTAGGAACACGAAGAAACATACAAACATGTGACTGAAGTTCATTTCGTTCGAGTCCCGAACGTCTGTCTTGAACGGGGCGCTTTTTCTTCGTGTTAGAAACCGACAGCCTAAGTAGTTTGCGGAAGAGCTGTCACATCAGCACATTTGGCATCAAGGGGATACGTTATGGTACGGCGGACTATGCTGCCATGCATGAATGGAACCTTAAAGCTAAGATTTTACACAATTCCTTACTTAACATTGCAATTAGATCGTTTGGGCGACTGTGCGGCGAAATGGAGCCACGCGGACTCGTCCGCTAGAAGATTCAGGTTTTCTGCGATTTACGTGAAATAATTGACGATAGATGCCGCGAGGTGCGCGGGTCTTCCAGAATTTGAAATAAAAAGAAAGCGATAACATACGATGACACTGGAAAATATTTCGGTTTTAATTTCCAGTATATTAAATATGTAAGTAACGATGTACTGCTAATTAGCGATCTCTCTGTAGAGTTCTGAACGGCATACTGATACAGCTCAGAAGTGGAGGAAGTAGAAGTGCTTCGCCATTTTGCTTGCAGCCGCTCGGCAGCCTGGAGCAGTTCTGTCCCCGACTGTGAGGCGCTTAATATTCGTGACAAATCTGATGGAGGTGCTGGGTACGCTTCCAGACCCGCTTAGGCTACCGACCAATACGGATCTCACCCCAGTTTACCAGCGCCGCGGCCGCCGCCTCTGTGGAGCGTCCCCTGAATTCGGACTCCTTACGGCTGCAACCAGGGCGACGCAATCTCGGTCTTCGGAGGCACCAGCTGCCATGGCAACTGAGACCAGGCTCCCGGCGCACATCCTCTGTCACCAGCCACGAACACCCTCGTCGTTTCATGGCAACGTGTTCGAGGACGCCGAGGATTGGCTCGAGATCTTTGAGCGCGTTGCCCGTTACAACGACTGGAGCGACGACCGCAAGCTCCACAATGTCTATTTTGCGCTTGAAGAGTGGTCTCGGACATGGTTCGAAGGCCATGAAATCTCGTTTACATCCTGTGAGGCCTTCTGCCGCAATCTGATGGCCGCTTTCCCGAATGCAGACCGTCGAGAGAGAGCAGAAGCTGCGTTACTAGAGTGTACGCATGCACTACGAGGACATGACCCGCCTTTTTAAACGCGCTGATACCAACACGACGGAAAACAAGAGGCGTCGTCACCTTATGATGGGCGTATATATATACCAGTATATTAAATATGTAAGTAACGATGTACCGCTAATTAGCGATCTTTCCGTTCAGTTCTGAACGGCATATTGACGCAGTGTATGCCGCATGTTCGCCTAGCGCCGACCTGAAGCACGCGCCGCCTCAAAAGAGAGGAAGTGAAAGTGACAGCGATCTGGAGCTGTGGTCAAGACGTTCGTTGAAGCCCGCCGCTGTTCCTTATGATCTGTGATCTCCCCCATTCACGTGGGAAAATATAATATCCGTATCACAGTGGAACTCCTCTGCAGAAATACGACAATTGTGCTACTTACATAACGTTGATTATGACAAATTAGTGGTCTGATCAAAAAGAAAGGGCTGAGACTGCCACTCGCATACATAAACTTCAGGAATTATGACATGTTTTCAGAAAAAGAACTGCGCGAGATCACCCAATGCAACTGGGGACCATATGTTTATTCTAGGGCATCTGTCTTTCATGCCAACCAGAGGTTTAAATAATATCTCGGCAGTCCCTTTCAAGAGCTGATCAGTAAAGGTTATGAAAGAAAAGAGCTATATGCATCTGTGCTTCCAAGGTACGCGAAAACAACATCTGTGTTCTATGCAGTTGGGGGGATTACTACGGCCCTCATATTCATTAATGGCCTTTTAATGTTGACTAACACATGTGTATATCGGTTTGTTCGATGTAACTGCAGTGTGCAGCGCGGCGCAGACGGATAAGGCTGGAGACAACAAAACACGACTTACCTCGTGTCTTGTTCTCGTGCGCGTTGCTCTGCTCACTGCAATCTTTTGGATTTGGCCACTAACACAGTGTAAGAAAAGAAAAAAGAAGATCACGGGCTTCTTATTGTGGTCCCCAGAGTAATTCACCTGAATTCTCTCCTGCATGCGTACATTGTCCGTGAGCCTGTGTGACTTGACTGATCTCTGGCTGTCACCTTCAGTCCAACACGGTTTATCGGACAAAAGTTCGGCCTCGGCGACGCCCGTAGTGCGTCGAGTGAGCCCGTCTGAGTGCTGTGGTGTGGCAAAGACAGCAAACTCCCCACAAATCGATCGAAGAAAGCCATTCGCGGAATGAAACATGCTCTCTTTTCTGTCTTCCCTGGATTATTTCTGTGTATACCCGCGTTTGCCACGTACCCCGAGGCAGATTGGGCGCGGTCTACAAACACGGCAGGACATCATCGAACCATTCGCTGCGGCCGTATATAGCGTGTGAGGCACCTACTGGGCTGATGCGCCGTTGTTTACGACCACTTGCGCGGCAGTGGCACGCTCTGTTCCGTCGAATGAAACGCTGCTTTGACGACGCACAGAGTCAGCCCGCAGAGACAAAAGGAAGCACAGCTGTGGCCTAGCGGCTAAGTGGCGGTCAGCAAAATGCCATTAAGAAGCGTTAGCGCTACGGTGCGGTAGTAACTGCCTTTTGCGGTTCCTTTGGCCTTCGAGCAATATCACTCTCGAGTTTACTGCTCTTATTTGTTGCTGCGCACGCATCTTGTTCTTTCTTTACTTATCGAACTTGCAAATAAAATGAAGTCGTTCTCGGAGGAAGGCTAGAGTTTTCCCTGATATTACCGCCGCAAACTTGCGCGTCGCTGTAAAATGTGTTATCGTTCGCAAGTGGGCGTTCCGTGCCAACGAAAATGGAACAAAGCATGGCTGCATGCTTACAAATCACCTTACTGAAAGCGTTCTGTCCAGTCTTCCTGGAGACCACCACTGCTGCTGAGTACTATAGTAGAGCGCACGATCAAGACCAGGAAATACGGACAACACCTTCTAGTTTTCACTGCTGCCACTGCTTGCTGAGTAGCGCTGAACACTCAAAATAACCGCGGTAACTTGCAGTCATCGGTACATCTCATTGATTTTATGTGGCAGTCGAAAATAATTTAAGTGAACGCAAGAAGCATTATATAGGTTTTGCAGTGAGCAGGAAGTTTTGACATATTCGAGCAGAAGCTCCCGGGAGTATTTAGTTTTCTTAAAATTGCAAGTTTTACATTTTCCCATTGAGCTAAGCGATGTTCATTACATGCGGCCAACAGACGAACGCTAGTTTTTGATGTTCAGCAAAGCTGGGCATGCGAGTATTTAGGGTAGATGCGGCTTCCAACACTTTCAAATACAAGCATCTTTGCAGGATTCCTTTCACACCTGTCGCAGATTATGCGAGCTAGAGTGTCGACCATTTCACCTTAAGTCGAACATGTCGTTCTGCACTGACCACTGGAACTACGATTTTGCGTGTACTACGTTGCAACACAACTCGTATTCGTCTCTGAGCGGCCTCTCTATACCTGCACTTCGAAGGGGCTCGACCAGATGCGCGATGGTGCCTGACTGAAATCGACAAATGTCCTTTTTTTTTTACGGCCGCGGTGTCCCTCTGCGGTTCATTCGGCGCCTCATTTTTCAATTTGCAATAAAATTAAAAGCAGCACTCTTATCTTTTCGCGTCGGTGTGATTTTAAAGGAGTATAGATACCTAACTTTTGGATGCGCGGTTCCTTGTTTGTAATAATGCATTCGGGAATCGGAATTACTATACCTCGATTACAATTTGGTATCTATATATAGCCGCTAAATAATTCAAAATCGAATTTCTTTTTCGTGGTGTTTTGGTATCAGTCGGATGAGAGCTGTGACATCAAAGCGCGGTTGTAGGTCACGTGAGGCATGAAAAAACTCCAGTATAATCGCTGCTTCCCCATTCGTTGTCATTTTGGCTCTTGAGGAAGGCTGGCTTCAGCACTGGAGTGAACTAAAACGATGAAGCAGCGATTATATGGATGTTTTTCTATGCCTCAAGTGACATAAAACCGCACTTTGAAGTCATAGCCGTCGTTCGGCTGTTGAAACCGAAACAGAAACAGCGTGACAGAAAATGCTGTTATAAATTATTTAGCGATCGCAAGCGGATACCACATGGTGATTCATGCGTAGTAGTGTCTTCCGCATCATGGTAAGAAGAAAACATGCCGCCAAAATTAGGTGTCTATACTCATTTAATATCTGACAAACAGCAGCATAGGAACCGCAATAATTCACCAAGCTTAAAACGAATCTGAAGCTGGTCAATGGGTTGTTCCAAGTTCTGCTTACTACAACGTAAAATCAAAATATCGCTGGTGTTACCGTCTCTTTGGCGCCTAGCCTTCGTTCACGCTAGTCAGCACGCTTCAAGAGTAAGCCAGCACCCGCCGCAGTTGCTGCGTCGGCAGTGTAAATGTCGCACCAGTTGCTTACGCATCGGCATAAAGCTCCGCGCTGTTGCTCCGACAGCGCGCACATCCAACAGCATCCCGCTTCTTCTTCGCCCACGCCAAAACCGCGCTTCACTAGCGGACGCGGAAGAAGCGCCAGGGATGAGCCCCGTGTGCTTGACAGCGGCGTGAGATGTACGATGGGAGCGCCGTGTTCGCGTCGCACAGCACGCTCCATCACTAGCCGGGACGTTTCTGCCGGCGCACAGACGCGCGCTATGCGCGGGATCCGCTGAGGAGCCTCCTTGCACGGTGCGTGACCGCCCGGAGTGCCCTTACGCGTAGCTGTAAGCGCGAAGGAACGCCGAAGAAAAAGAAGACCTCGCCCTTTTGGGCGAAGAGCCACGCCCACGCGTTGGGTGTCACCAGCAGGCGGTAGATCGCATGCTGTCAACGGATACGTTTGCCGGTGGAAGTAGAGTGCCGGTCACAACGGTCCCAATGAATGTTCGCAGAATGTCGAGCCCGCTGCAAAAACATTTGCTGCTATGCGAATTCGTGTGTCATGAGAGTTTTTACTGACAATTGGCGACGGTTCAGCAATGAGGGACAATAATTTTCTGTGGGAAGCAAAAACACTATGTACAAAACCAAGAGGTGGCTTTAATGATAGCCACAATTCTTCGCGAATACACTAGCAGGGGCACCCTTCCTGCAAAAACAGGGCAACTCCAAAAGAGAACTGCTGGGGACGGGAGGAGGGGGCACGCACGCGTCGTCGATGGTAAATATGAAATGGTTTGGTTTAGGTTTATTCGGGTTTAACGTCCTAAAGCAACTCAGACTATGAGGGACGCCGTAGTGAAGGGCTCCGGAAATTTCGACCACCTGGGGTTCTTCAACGTGCACTGCCATCGCAAAGCACACGGGCCTCTAGAATTTCGCCCTCATCGAAATTCAGCCGCCGCGGCCGGGATCGAACCCACGTCTTTCGGGTCAGCAGCCGAGCGCCGTAACCACTGAGCCACCGCGTCGGGGCAAATATGAAATGGGAAAACGTGAGTATGAGTGACTCCTTGGCGTAATCGGAGCATGCAAAGCAACAGTTACATTCCAAGTACACGACAGCACAGGCTCTGCGATTTCAGCGAGACAGCAGCAAGTGGTGTTAGCTCCGTTGTCGTCTGAAAACCAGGTGCACGAAACGCCGGCATCTGTCGAGGTGGTGAGTGAATTTCAATATTAGGAGTAATTCGCCTGCTTACAGGCTGCCCCTATAATCGCTAGTGCTTTCTGTACTACCATGTTTCTAACAGTCTGATTTCACACAAGTGGAACCTTTCCTAGGCGAAATGCAAGAGGCGCCCGTGTGCTGTGCGATGTCAGTGCACGTTAAAGATCCCCAGGTGGTAGAAAGTATTCCGGAGAACTCCACTGCGGCACCTCTTTCTCTCTTTCTTCTTTCACTCCCACCTTCCTCCCTTCCCTCACGGCGCGGTTCAGGTGTCCGCCGAGATATGTGAGACAGATACTGCGCCATTTCCTTTCCTCAAAACCAATTTACCAATTTACCAACCTTTCCTCCATCGCCAGTGGCTAAAAAAATTTCTCACAGACAAGCGCTCCTTTGCAGCAGGACTGGCAGCATGTATTTATCGGAAGTCACCTGAATACGAGAGGTCTATCCAACACCTCCCTCTTGATTAACATTCGCATAAATTCGGATCATTATTGTCGTCGACATTATCCTCGCCAGGATTATCATATCATCGTTCACGCTAAGATTGCCGCACACGGTTAAAACTTCTGCTGGTGACACCCAATTACACTCCTCTTACGGAAGCCGCGGTCATCCTGGCCCAAAAAGCCTCCTAACGAGCGCGAGGTCTAGTGGTATACTACCGCACTGCAGACGCAACTGCTTTCAGCTTGGGTTCTTCATTCCCCTAGCTTTCGGCCTATTCACTGTGTTTGTTGGAAACTCCTATCCCACTGTGAGTTTCAAAGTTTTCAAAGACTTCCGCTCTCCACCGGACTAATTAGGGTCCCTGTATGAATAGCGGATCCCGTAACACCCCACCACCCACACCCAGGTTGCAAAATAAAAGGTATAAGATTACTCGGTTCTCTAAGAAAACCCGCAGCAACGTGGAGAATCTTGTTGCTAGAGGACGCTAATGGCCTTTGCTCCTCGTCTTGCCGCCAACCCACCAACCCACTCTCTTTGCTTTGTTTGCTCTTTTAAACCTACCGCGTGTGCAACGCAGCCAACCACGTTAAACACAAGTTAATTTCCCGCTCTCTGCCTTGCTTCTTTGTCTGCACGCTTCTCACCGGATGCACTTAATAAAGAGGCGCGTTCACGTCGCTCCCAACAACAATGCGCTGCTTGATGTCGCCTGCGTGGATCGCACAAACATTTCTCTGCAATATTATTTTCTTCTCTTCCCTATTCCAACCTGCTCCTCCCGGTTTTCCTTTCGCGGCGCTGCACTTCGAACCCGTCTTACGACAGCCGCTCTCTCCGCTCCGGGGATCGGCGACTCCCTGCGGCGCCGGCCGTTAGTAGCGCGCAGCGGGGACGCTTCCTGCTTCCGGGATGCTCCCCATTGTGTGCGCTGTGCGTGCGTTCGTGGCCCTCGCGCGGGGGCATTGTGCGCGCGTGTCTGCAAGACCGCGTCCTTTCCGGCGAAACAAACAGCCCAGGCAAACAGAGGGGACAAGCGTCGTCGTCTTTGGGGAAGTCGCTGTGCACACAGGCACGCGCGTCGGCACGCACGGTGCTCGGAGCATCTTGCCGCGGCCCCCGGGGCGGAGGAGGACTGGAAGGGGGGTGGCACCACGGAACGGGACGGTGGTCGATGCATGCGGCCAAGCAGCAGCACACTGCGGCGTCGAGCAGTGGGAGAAAACGTATTGGACCGGGGAGAAATGTTTGCGCTGCGGCATCACCGCAAAACCTCTTGCCAGCTCGAGGCCCAGAGTTCGGGCAACAGCGACAAAGTGGGCGAGTGGGCGCGAGGTATAAGTGCTCAACTTATACTTCAGCAAGACCAACGCCGTAGGTGATCCCGAAATGAACAAAACAGTACGCTGGAGCGCCTTCCTTATTTCCCCCCCCCCCCCCCCCCCCCGTCCTAGCACCGCAATGTTTACTACATACGCACTGCTAGCAGCGAGAGCTGCTTTTGCTGCGGTCACAGGGACAAAGTTCTTGAACTCTAAAACTTTTAAGCAACTGCAGTTGCAACTTGCAAATACTCAAGTTTTCACTAGTGCCACCGAGGCCAGCCATGGTCGCCAGGTGACATGCAGCAACGATGAACGGTGTGCCGAAATTTCATGTTTTCAAGCAGCCTTGTCGCATAGCGTTGGGATGTATTGCAATTTTATTGAGTAAGATAGCATACAGAGGAGAGTGTGCGTGTATCAGGATGCCGCGAAGAACAGGGACTTTTATTAAAACCCGTGGGGCCCTCTGCTCGGTGCCATGCAAATATTGTCACTCAGCATGTTGCAAGCTGTGACTTTCTGTTCATTGGATCTGTGCCATAGCAAACGGAGCACATCGCTCTGTTCATAAGACTAGTGTATCAACTACTGAGCGGAAGGGGTTTTCACGCTCCTAGCGAACCCTTTTTAAATTTTGCTGACTGCGGTGGCAGCCATTATGCACCGCCCTTTGGCAGCTACTTGTTATTAGAGCACAGCTCTGAGGCGCCCGTTCCCGGAATTCCGCTTCGCAGTCGTCGCCGTCGTCGACGTTGTCGGGGTAACACGCCGCCTGACAATGACGTGTGTGCGCGTATGACAGGCGGCGCACTGGCAGGTACTAGAAGGGCGAAACGCCACCTATCACGGCGAGAGCGGAGGAATGGATAACCGGAAGGGGGCTGCCACGGGAAGATACCGAAGGGTGGCTAGCAGCGTAACACGCCACCTGCCAGCGGTGGTAGCTGGAGTGTGAAGAGCTGCGCTGAAATTTCGCATTACCGACTCTCGTAATCGTCTGTGAAATCTTCATTACATGGACCCAATTCGGGGCAAGCAGCGCTTAGCAGCATGACACCATCTATCCTCTCCAATCACATGACACTGGCTGAAACTTAGACATCAGCCCTTGTGCTGTTCATAAACTCAGTGAAGGGGCTCCAACAAATTTCAGACACTGACGAGGCACGGCATCTTTAACTTGGAATACCCTTTTATGAAAGCATTTTGGGAAAAGCAGATTATGCTCGCAACATTCATGAAGGTAACCAGGACAGTATCGCGATGACACGGCAAATGTTAAGCCGAACTTCCTCTCAGCGCTTTAGCTCCCTAACACAAGGTTCTTATCTGTGGAAAAAGATCTCATTAAAAGCGGACAAAAGTGGCTTTCGTCACCTGTCTAGTTAGTGACGACAGAAATTCAGAACGTACGCTTTGTTCGACGCACTGCAGCTCTACCTGTCATCGAGAACTGCAGTCTTCTTCTAATCGAGGTAGTTCACCTAGTGCCGACAATAACGCCTGTACGAAAAGTTAGCTCCTGTCTCGTTTACATTTAGATGAGTGTAGCGTTAATATTAGGTTACCGAATAGGCTGCAATGCTTCCCGGCCATATATTTAACGAACTGCCAAAATTCTTTCCTCTGGGGCGATGCAAACAGATTTCGTGGGCAGTGCGCACCGAAGCAAGACAATCGCGAAGACTCGTCCTACCTCATCACCGGTGCATGGTACCAGTAGCAGCTGGTCCAACAGTTCCCCATGATGTTACAAAACGACATTGGACAGCGGCCAAGCAAATAAGGACGAAACGGACGCTGGCTAACATCAATCGCTAGCAAGCGCTCGTGTTTTCCTTTGCTTGTCTCTTGTCCACTGACGCACTATAGAACACCATGCAGAACGACCACCAACTCGCCCTATTCTTTGTACTGTCCCACAGTTCATTGTCCCAATCAGCCAGGCGGTTTCATTATCCCACCCGGCATGCTGCGAAACATCAAGGGCCGTTTCGGCCTTGGGCAGCCAGTGCAAGGTTCCTCTTCCTGGGACCAGCTGCCCTTACCAGTAAAAAGGTCAGACGCCTGTTCTGAGGCCTCTTTCTGCTTCGTAGCTTGTTCGGGAAAAAAATGGCTCCGGAAGAAATTTCGCCAAAAAAAAACCGACTGTGGTTCAACTCGGCTGAACCAGGTTGGTTGGAGCTAAAGGTCGGTAGGAACATCTGTTATTTACTCGCTGATAAATTATTCATGAACGCGTCAGTACATAACTTGAAGATACGTTTCCAAGATATCTGTGCATTTACTAGACGCGCGCCATCTGCTGAACCATCGCTGTATATTGCATGTTGGGGGTTTCAGTGGGTGCCGCATGATGGCGCTAAGACTGCACGCCATGCACGAAGGAAATTCACCGGATACATACTTCACTACTTACTTAATTATGATATCTGTAATTTACACACTCTTAATTAAATTATTCATGCACGCCTCAGTGCATATCTCGAAGCTACGTTTATTAGACATCTGTGCATTCACTAGACGCGCCTTCATTCACTTCCAAGAGTCGAACAGTCGTGGCGATATTTTCTTCATGCTTTTTACACAGTACATGTACATAGAACATTGCTTCACTGTAATAAATACCATCTTTAAGAGAAGAAAAAACAGTCGTGGCGGAGTGGAAGGGTCCCGTCTCGCATGTCCCAGGCCCTAGTTCGATTCCCACCTACCCCACAATTTTCTTTTGTTTTTTACTGAGGCCGCTTCAAGGTCATATCTGCACTGCAACATGTCCTCCAAGGTTAGTGCGCGAGAGGTGGAGCTTTCGCTCCAAAAGTGACCCCGGAAGAAGGGGCCCGGGCATAAATGGCCCCGCATTCAACTTCATGAAGTGAACAGCGCAATCTAAGACACGCATACATTGAGACGAATAATGAGAACGAACACCGCACGCAAAGTAGGAAAAATTATGGGCCCACTTAAGCTTCGCTTCTAAAAGTAGAATCCGATAACGTTATCGGGTTTCGTTCGCATCGCGCTACTCAACCCTCACCCAGTGACCTGATTTCTAATTAGCACAGTCGTGATTACTCTTGTACGCATCAGTACATGCGCCTAAGACAGTTAGTTCACTTATTGAAAGACCGCAACGCATTCACTACGTCCACCTTTATTCACCTTGAACAAACGATCCTTCGTGGCATATGGGTGACGGTCCTGGGCTTGACTTTTACCAAAACACAATTTTCTTTTCAGCTAAATGTTATTCTTTGCTTCCATCATGGCCAACGACGCCGACATCGAAGGCTTTTCTGCGACACGGAACCCTCAATGATATCGCGTAAAAATGGCTCCAAAGGTTCCAGAGAATGATGCCGATAGCTGGAGCGGCCATCGAAGCTCAAGCCATGACAACTTTGATTGGCATGGCTGTAAGTCGGAGTTGGTGACCTGATTCTGGCTGCTCCATGGCTGGCTTCATGACCGGCAATCTGGTTCCGATTGTTAGATCATCAGCCCTCGATACAATGGGTCGCTTAAAAAATGTTGCTTAGAAAATTAAAATATGGAGTGTGAAAGCTGGTGTCATCTAATGTCACGTTACCACAATAGTGTGACCGGGCGCAGTTCATTTGATCCGGTGCAGCAGCTATCAACTTCGAGTTTAAACTTGTGGAAATTACCTGTGGTATTTTATCTGGTTGCTTCTGGGGCCATGCCTTAGAATGGATTTTATTTTGTGTGGCATAAGTGCTTTGAAAAGACTAATGATAGCAGCCGTCCGAGATATAAATGGGTATTTTCATTGGACATATGTTTCTGAAAGCTAGGCGAGTAAACCGAGCGAACAGCGTGATAACTTTGCAGCGAACATCTCCAAGATATCCCCTTGCGATGTGGTACATCCACTTGGCCACTCCAGATGGAAGTCAAAGAACAAACAGTCATTAGCAACCTAAGAACAGGTGGCTGAAAAGAATAACTTGTCACAGCCACCCGACAGTGTGGGCTCCCATCGACGCCTTGCGTTCGAAAGAACCAACTCTGACCTTCAAGATGGGCTAGGACCGATGAACCGGCGCTCCGTCGCCATGCAACGCCGTCTCCAGACTCAAGTGCGGAGTGCGTTTCCGGCACAATAAAAAAAAAAACTGGAAGATTTTCTGCGTGATGTGGGCATACAGTACGGTTTTAACACTCGTGTAACTTTTTTTGTTCAAAACTGTTCGCGTGCCATGTTTTCACTCGGACCCATTTTTTCCTACAGGCCGTTTGGACTGGCACCTTACCCTCCGCGGTCATTTCTGCCATGGCCAATTCTTCCGGCGTGATTTTTTTGTGCGTTAGTTTCGCAACAGACACAGCACTTATCGTTCGCACGAACAGATTAGCTGAGGCTGTTGTCGTGCTTCCCAGCTATGGTAGATTAAAAAAAGAATGATATTTAAAACAAAGAAGAGATTGCACACTAAACAGTAAAATTAATTTTGTTGAGAGAGTGATGCCCTTGCGAAGGCTCTTTAGAGCGTAAATCTTGCGACGGTGACTTTTTACTTGTGCACACAGGGGGTGCGCGAATGCGTAGAAAGCGCACTGCAGCAAGTGAGCTGCTGAGTGAGGGCATGCAAACGATTCGGCAAAGCTGTTTGCATCTCCAAACGAACAAAACGCTATGTGGCCGTCTTCTTTTAGCGATTAGTGGCATTTTGAAACATCTCGAGGCGCTTTAGTCAGTCTTAAAAATACCAAATGATGACACGGCAGACACTGTGCAACGGTCTCTTCTAACGGATGGCATGTAAAAAAAAAAAACGAAAGTCTTACAGTTGCACTGCGTGACTTACTGTCATCCTCCTGTTTTTATGCTCGTTTATCCGCGTCGTTATATACCGGGTGCCGCTTTGGGCACGCTTCCTTAGGTTGCGGTAATTGTTTCACAGCAAAACAACTGGCGTTTGCAAGTTCCTTGTAGTATACTTGACCAAAAAAAAATATCTATGTCCGCAAAAGTTATCAGATGCCATGCCCTTATTTTCTCTCTCATGAGCATGTTTGCTGGCATATGCTACCTTCTGCATCGATGCTCGGTCTCGAGAAGAGAAACTTTCGCAGGCGAGAATGCATCGTTCGTGCTTCTTATATCCTCAGCGCGGAAGGTAAAGCACATCCTTGTCTATATCCGTATCTGTGCTCTTGTGACAGGACTCTCCTTGGAAGTTTGCTCGTCTCGAGTCCCCTCAATCATATGTGCATGCTGAGCTGTGTTGTGCTTGGCAGTGAAGACATAAAATAGCTTTGAAATGTTTCTTTGCTGATACGGTGGCTTGCCTATAATAAGGCTACCAATTGTTTCGCCTTTCAGAATATCATATTTTACATTTTTCTTTTTTTTAAGAACATAGGGTGTCCGGCGACTTTTGCCTGTGGCGTGTACTGAAAGCTGCAGTATCATTTTCAACCCAAGTGCACAGTATCTGGATGTGACTGTATTTGCTTGCTTTAAACTTCACAATTCTACGGCCTGAGTTCTGTACTGCTAGGCTCTTGCGGCATGCCTAAAAGGCTTACCTACCACAATAAAAGGAAAACAGGAAATATCTTTACAACGTTACGCAAACCCAGAGGCTCTGTAGAAAATATGGCAAGGTTTCCTAGTGTAGCGATCTTCAAATACAGGAGACAATAATCTGGCAGTTCACAGCTGAGAGAAAAACGAGTATACCCTATTTAAAAAATGCGAGAACATACTCAGAGCGTAATGCCTGTAGAAAGAACAATGAGATTTTTAGCTAGGGCTTCATAATTTGATGTTATCTTTTTTCAGGGTCCTTTGGAGTGTTTGACAATATGACCTTTTTCTGTATAATCAAAGAAAAGGCGTACATCACTGTTTTACTTAAGTACCTGGCAGGTGTCCGTTTGACGAAGTGACGAAGGGCAGAACCGATTTTGTACGGTTCAACAAAAAGTGCGGTTGGCTCCCGGCAAAAACACATTCTAGCAGTTCTCTGGAGCCTCGGCCGCGTATCACTAAAGCGCTGCTGAGTGGCCTGCCCATGCTTTTCTTGTTATGCTGGCGGTGCAGCACAACGACTGCGACGCTCTCCTAACGCGGCTCGACCTTCACAGGCGGGAACTGCGGAGCCAAAATGCAACAAGGACGGCGCATGCCAACAAGGGTTTCCCCGCTCCGCAAGCCCGAAACAGCGCCGAGGAAGAAGATGAAAAACGACGGAGAGTCGCAACAGCAACGGCTGTTATCGGCACCCGGCAACGCGCGGTCTTTTTTTTTTTCTTTCTTTGTTGCTCCTTTCTCGCTCTTGTGCCCGCTTCGTGGCGGTACAGGAGCGTTAATTAGTTCCCGATAGAACGACAGCAACGCGTGTTACATTGCATTAGCGAGAGGAAACGCAGTTAATAAATGCCGGTAGAGTTATGACACTCCGCTGAGCGGCCACGGCTTTCCTTTTCGCGAGCGGGGCAAGAGTAGAAAGATAAAATGAAGGTCGGCAGCGGACATACACGTCAGAGGAGAATAACAACAGCGCAAGGAGTTTAACAGGCTGTGGGCGCAGCGCGCCCACATCGTGTCGAGCTTAAAGAGTCGTATCAAGTTCAGGATGCTTTGCAGCTAAGCGCAGAAGTCGAGCACGATAGCATTCGTTGCGGAAAAAGAAATGTTAGCCTCAGGAGAAAGGTACGGTCAGAAAGCAATTTAAACATTCATTATTCCAGCCTGCAAATGAGGTGGACGGGCGACACCCCGGCATGCCCTTTGAATCCTGTGTGCCATGTTCTATAGGCTTATGTCGAAAGAGACTACTCTAACTTCAGCGCGTCGAACATGGTCTCACCACAGTGACAACTATCGATGCCTTGAAAGGCCCGCTGAGGTTTGCGATTAAGAGAAGATTGACACACTTCAGCACTAGTTTGGCTTCCTGGAAACAAGGTACTGTTTGCGAAAAGCTTGAGAACAAACGTTGAGTAGCGACCAGGCCATACTACCTCTCTCTCTCTGACAATGTCGAGGAGCGAGTAGAGCACAGCCACCTTTTCTTCTCCTAAACCATCGAAGTCCAAGGCGTGACTGGGTGGTGCCGCGAACAGAAGAAACGGAAACATCTGATTCAGAGGTGCCCGAGTCGAGCCACGTGACTGGCAGCGCCAATCAGTGCCACGGCAGCTTGTATTGACGTCGTTCTTGTTGTTACGTTGACTGTGCTGGCGTCGCTTCCCGTTTCCTATTTCCGCTGAAGGGTAGCCTTTTTGTGGACCTTTGAAAAACGAGGCATGGGCTCGTCCTTAAAGCGTTAAATGTCCTTTATATACTGAGGACTGAGCGTCCCTCTTGGAAGAACGTGAACCGAGACAACAACGAACCTGCAAAGAACTGGAACAAAAACAAAGCCCAGCTGCAGAGCGGCGGGCGTCGCAGCCGAAGGAAACTACTGTGGCACTCGACAACGACCACCAGGCGCCGGCACTCGCCTTTGTTCCCCTCTGGCGGGAACGATTCCTTCGGTGCTCAAGAACCGCCGAATGATGACTGGTGCTCCCTCCCCATCACGCTTTGCAGGCATGCGTTCGTGGATACGAAAAAGAAAAATTAACCGTACTGCATTCATGTTTATACTTATAGTCTCCTACGTGTCACACTGTCGCATTTCAAGCAAACCGGACGTGCAGATTAGGATCATTGCAAACGCTGGGATACTCTGGACTGTTCGGACAGGCTTTACTTGAACCAGTATATAGAGCTGCGTCGATGCGCGCGCAAAGGGTGCACAGCGCCCAGAACTGGGAATGATAGAGCTGCTCACGCATAGCCAGCGCAGGAGATGAATAGTTCGATTAGAAATCTCCAAGAACAGCCTCAAACTTCTCGCCGAGCATAAACAACAGACCGGCATAAAATAAGGACGGCACTGCGAGCGCAAACTTCTTCGTAAACAGTGGACGGTAATTAGCGCCGTTGCAAGACGGCGCCCCACTAATGGGGTCCATTCTTTGCTCATTTACTTGGCGCCCCTACCCCCAAGAAAAAATAATTAATAAAAACAAGAAATCAAAATGCAATCATCCGAAACGACAGAATTGGTGCCGGAAACGGGAAGATAGGCTTTGATTTGTGAATTACTACGTTTCAGCTACCACCGCTGGCTGTACGACAGATGGTGTTACAAAGCACGGTCCTAAGTCTTTCAGAACGCAGTTCTCGAAGCACTCACTCAACTTCGTAATTAGTTTTCAGAGTACAGCTACGAAATCAAAAACACAAATTATAATCACACTGGTTCGCAGAGTTGTGTAAGCAGTGAGACAGTGTGTTGTCCAAGACCGGAAACTTTAACTGAAGCAAACGCCAACAGATTTTTTGTGAAGACTTGTCTACAGCTCTCGTAAGATAATCCTGCTTTAATTAAGGAGTAGATATGGTCAGCTGCCACAAGCTGCGCTGCACTTTGTGCCTCCTTCTTGATGAACACAATTACATAAACTGCGCTGTGCTGGATCCCGACCACATTTCACAATGATTCTGTAGCCAAGGCAAGTGCTGTAAAATGTAGACTGAATGCACCTTTCATACTGACTTTCTCGATGTGAGCAGGTGTGCTGCATAACAGGGCGCTACAAAAATGCGCAGTCGCTGGACATGTTCTTAGGTTGGTCATAACATGTTGTGATTTTGGGCGCAGATATGTAAGGCAAAGACGGCACAGCGGTGGAAACGAAACTTGAGCTTAGCTGTTCTCACTAGTCTTTCATATTGGATCCTGGTAATCACTATAGAAAAAGAAACAAAACTGAATAAGCGAAACAACCGCTGGAAACGGTGAATGGAAAAAGCTGGGAGTGGTGTCACTTAGAATCAAATACAGACTGACGCACACGCGATCGAATTCGTGGGCTTGTTTCACCTCAAGTCACAGATCAAAACTGGACTTGCAGTCAGCAGGTGTCACACCGGTGACATGCCCTGCTTCGTCCGATTCGCATTAGCTGGGAAACGTTCGTTGCCAGCGGCAAAAGCCGATTGAACGCTGAAGAGCCTCGGTTGACTGGCTTCCTCAAAAGAAGCGCAGCTCACCAGCATGGCGTTCCGCCTTTTTTTGCGTATGTTTTTTTGCCTACGGCGGTATTAGGAGCCGTGTTCCAGGTCAGCTGCTTTCGTGGATCGATCTCCTACACTGGTTTCGGTCTTTTCGAAGCGGTGCGAGCTCCTCACCTCGGCGGGCACGCTCCTATCGAGCTGCAGCACCTCGACTCCCTTCGCGTGTTAAGTGACCCTTAGGCTGTAGCTGCCCGTCAGAATGTCATGGTGGTGTGGCCCATGCTCCTGAAGCAAGCAACTTCAATAAAATAGGAATTCAAGATTTGAAAGCTTAGTTAAAGCATGAAATAGTTACTGTCCAGAATAGAAAGCCGCAGTGATGGAAATCAACGCGAGCGTGCTACTGCATGTCTACGAAAGGTTTCCGTATGCGAATACCAAGAAAAATCCGAATTTGTTCCAAAGCTTAGCGTGCCGCAAGGTAACAGAGGGAGTACTCAGCACTCGCATGTGTGACAGCAACGCACAACACTTATCCGGCTGTGTTTTGTACAAACGGGAAAGAAACGACTGAGACGTTTGTCGGGCGACCGTAACTTTTATCACAGCAAACACAATAGTCAATAGTAGTGGCAGACACATCACCGCATCAGCGGGCACAATCGAAGCAACCTGAAGGGTAAATAAGATAAAATGCCGTCAGCACATGGGTTAAAATCCACGTAGTTTCGCGTCAGGGTATGGGGCTACTAAAAGCAAATAAATGTACAAAATTCTGCTCCCCTCCCCATCCTCTTCCCGCAAGGAGTGACGTGAATGACATCGCACGAGCCTCCTATTTCGGCACGTTATCTGCGTTGTCTGAAGACACCAAGAATGCCAGGAAGTGCCCCTAGCATGCAGAAAATAAGCATGTCTTTTTATTTTTGATATTTCCTTCTCTGTTGTGGTGTCCACTAAGACAAAACTTCAAGAGAAGCTTAGGCACGACGTTTCAGCACAACATAAAGCGGCATGGGAGTTTGCATCTGCTATCGCATATGGATGCACAGTTCTCGGCAAGCTGAGAGGGATACTTCGCACGATTTCGTTTTGCTTTAAGGGGGAATGCGTGTCTTGAGATTGCGAAAAATCGCGAAAAAGTACATTTTTAGAAGAACGTTTTATGACTAAATAAGCTTCAATTATTATATCTGCAAAATATGCGCGTTAAAAAGTATCCGAGAGTGCAAAAAAAGAGTAAAAGATTATCTTGAGAGTACCGCGGCCGATAAACAAAATGCGAGATTCATGACGTTCCACTTCACGCGATCGCAATTCTGGTACCCCTCTTAAGCCGCCGTCATTTTGCTTTCGTTTAAAAGCCCCTTTCGCGCCCTTTCGTTTGGCACGCTCCAAGATGGCAGAGCAGCACATTCAAAGCGACAGCCGTTGTCCCGCGACACGATTTCCTGCTACTCAGTAACTGCGCACAGGCTTCGTCTCTCTATCTCTGTTCGTGACTTCACAAATACAGCCTTTGCCTTACTTGTCCTCTCTGTTTGCCTTGTGCAGTTGAAATGAGCTTGGTATCAATTTATTGTGGAGGAGTACAGCTGCGGTGATACTATTTTTGCTGGCTTTCGCATTATACTTGCACTTTAATTATATCCTTTGCTAAATCACCAGCCAACCCATTTTGTTCATTTTATTCGTATATTTTTGTCGGTGTATTTTCACTGACGCAAGTGTAAAAACAACACCGGCGAGCAAAGTTTATTGTCGACGACGCAGTTGATGATGCAGGATGATGCAGTCGATGATGCAGGTAGACGATTCAGGCATGTGGTTGGTTTTTCTTCTGCTTTCCAATCAATTATCTTTAAAGTAATTACCCAATTAATCTCCCACTGATGAACACCAAAAGTTATAAAGAAAAAATTATCCACTATGCTCCTTGGTTCCGGTGAATGCTGGCTTTCGTCATGTATAAAATAAAGCAACATAACATAACATAACATAACATAAAACATAACATAAAACATAACATAAAACATAACATAAAACATAACATAAAACATAACATAAAACATAACATAACATAACATACAATAACATAACGTACCACACCATGTCACGCGCAATTATTCAGAAAACCACAGTTTCCGCGGCGTTGATTTCTTTCTTTTTTCTGTGAAGGAAAAACCTTTAGACCTTTAAAGACCTTCAGCGTCCGTCTAAGCGGCTTTTATTGTAGGTAGGCGCGCCCGTATATTGGCCTTTTTTAACGCAAAAAGCTATCCCAGAGTTTGCGCAGCTCTGCAGAGCAGCACTGTCGACAGCCTCAAATCATTTACTACCAAAATCTTGAACCTTTGTTTGTTATCGCTCTGTGCAAGATATAATAGAAATTCCACAAACTAAGTTGTTCGGGAATGGCAACTGGTGCAAATGTTTACGTGCAATGCGAATTTTCATGGTTCCTTCATTTCTTCTTCTTTCGCGATGAAAGATTTCGCGTGATTGCAACCTTTTAACCTTTTCCATAAAGAAAATTCAAAAGCAACACAACAGCAAAAGAACACCTACCATAGAATTGCCGCAATCCAGGCTCAACAGAACAAAAAAGAAAGAGGAAAGAGAGAGAGAGAGCACATGTGTGGGTCGTCGGCACACTCACTCATGACGTTGTATCCGGTGCGGTAGGCGGTCGCCGGGGCGGCCCCGGCGTCTTTCTCCATGGGCGAGCAGGCGCTCCTGACGGCGGCCGACACTGAGGGGATCTCGGACGAGGGCCGCAGACCTCCACCGCCGCCGCACGGGAACACCGCCTCCGCGACCTCGCCGCTAGAAGTCACTGCGCCAAGGGAACAACAGCCGGGGCAGAAGGGCGAGCGTCAGCGAACATTGCTGCCACACGCCGACCTTGGAGGAGCACACTGGGCACGCCGCGGAACACCTCTGCACTTGCATGTAACAATAAGGACCTTTATCATCCGTCTAAGAGGCTTTTATTTTAGGTGGGCGCACCCGTATATTTGTCTTTTTTTAACGCAAAACGCCACTAAAGAACTTGTGCACTACATTTACACAGAAATTGGACCGCCGTGGCCGGGATCAAACCCGCGACTTTCGGGTCCGCAGCCGAGCGCCGTATCCAATGAGCTGCCGCGGAGGCATCAATTCGTTGCGAATATAAAACCATGGCCGCGTAGAAAAAGGGCGAGGTGTCCATGTTATCCAGGTTGGCTTGGAAGAAAAATAAGACGAAGAAATAATAGACAGAGATGAATACAGCCTCGACAAAATGCATGGGCGTGTATGGGCAGTCGGTAGGAACGCGTTTCTGCAGCAGTGGCAACGCGCATTTCGCCGTGTGTAAGTGTAGTTTTTCTGTTTCTCGACTTACCGCTTTTAACTTTCCCCAAGCGTTAACGGAGAAGAGTCCCGGAGGAACAACTTCTTAGCCGCTCGGAAACCAAGCCTTAAGCTTGTTCAATAAATGCGTCTTTCACTGCACAACCTTAATAAATAACAAAAATCTACAGAGAAAAAATTGGGGCCTTCCTACATTAAACGACGGCGGGATGCGACCCCGGGGGGATATCCGATGCGGCCGCGAATGTCGCAAGGAAGGCGGTCCTGAGAGTCATTACACGGGTCCCAAGGGACACAGCGATAACGTCGACCGCGCCATCTCATGGTGACGACAGACTACGTCTTCGCGCACACAAAAAGGTACGACGCTTGCCACACCCATAGGACGCAAAATTGCCCTGGGTTTGTTTTTTTATTATTGTTATTTCCGCTCATTTCTTGCACACGCCCCTCTTTCTCCGTCGCGGGGAGCCTCCCGCTGTTGCTCTGACGAAAATTTTCTGGGCGGCATAGCCTCCGTTGGTTCGTTGCTTATTTGCTTCGCCTTATTCTCGAGCTGCCTGCGCCACGTCATTGCCGCCCTGCGCCTTTCTTATCGTCGCCAGCGAACGTCCAGCTAGCGTCTAATAACAGTCTAGACGAAGAGCTCAGCGGACGCTGCAAGGATCACCGGACAGGACGCCAGCGGCGCTATACGACGGGACTGCCGAAGTCGTATAGGGGAGATATTTGGTGGCTCAAGCCTTCTTTGTCGGCTTGGTAGGCTTTAGCAGGCCCCATAAGGTCTAACCAAGATGGGGCGTTCGTTTCTATTATGACGATGGTGTGGGCATTTCCTGCCGGTCTGTTTCGTGAAATATAGAAGCCGTTGTCGTCAGGGCCTTCCCCTTCCATAAAACACACTCGCACTCACGCAGAGACGACAGCAACAAAAATTCGCCTTTTTTATCTCCTAAACGAAGTCTGACATGCCGAGGTTAGAGCGCAAGGCATGTCAAAGGTCCTTTACGCACCCTCTGGTGATAATTAATTGCTATAAAATGCTGCTATCTGCGGAAAAACATGCTTCGACAACAGGCAGAAGTGTGTTTGAGGCAGGCGGCGGCCGCCATCTCTCTTTTGAGTTCCGACCGAAACAGTCGGTCGCGCACAAAGCCACTTAGTTAGTCGATGAACCGCATTATGAATGCTCTGTTCGCTGCCATTTGTGGCGTCCGAACGTGCCACTATCACTGCTTGCCGTCGCTTGGCTCCCATGCATGCACCCATGATTCCCAGACATCTATGGCTATGCATCCCTGTCTGATTTTGAACCAAAGGAACGTGCCTGCATGCACATCAAATCCGACAATTATGCACGCCTGAAATATTTGAAGAAATGTCGCTCAGTTTCAGCGAACATCCGCCGCAAAACCGCGCCTGTGTACGGGACGCTGTATGTTTAACTCAGCGCAGGAACCATGCCTTCCCGCAGACGATGTCAAGCGCAAATTTTCCGCAGGCCTGTTTGCCTTCCTTCGGGTCCTTCTGCATGCGTGCTGGATGCAGTTGCACACTTTTTGTGTGTTGTAGAGAATAGATAACGAAACATACTATGCTTTTAGACTCACTGAGCTACTATATTTCGATGCATGGAGAGCAGCACAGATAGCTAAGAAATCCCCACAGCGTATAATGAAGTTCATCATAATTTTGCTCTGTCGTCAGCCCATTTGTCGGACTATGCACTCCATCATTCCATAGGTTACGTCAATACTCGCCATTGCATCCTTATTACCCATTTCATGGCCGCATTTTGTCTTCGTTTTTTTTTTCTTTCACCTCTTCCGCGCTGCTCTCCTTCAGTCTTTATCTCCCAAATTCCCCTCCCTACGCAGAGTAGCATGCCAGCGATATTGAAACGCTGGCTAAATTCTCTGTTTTTCATTAAAGATTCTCTCTCTCTCTTTGCTCTGTGTGAAAAGCGGCGCCAAGTTGTTTCAGCCACCATGGATGTATCAGGAATTTTTTTATATATTCACCATGCTAATGGTTTCTGATTTTTTTTTCCAGTCTATAATCATTAAAATAATTACAAAGCTCCTTTCCGAGTGTTCTCGCCGATTGACTGCTGATTTTGCAACTACCTCAAGCCATGCTGCTATGTTTCCCGAGGAAAACTGAAGAGCTTTTAGAACTCGATTAGTTTAAAAAGGCCAGATGTGTGAAACATGCAAGTATAGCCTGCGAAATCGTTCAGGCTTCGCGGCCGTGCACAGCGAGAGGCAGAGGCCCCGATAAACGTACGATGGCGCTATATTTCCAGCGAAGAAACGGTTGTACCAACGCCCTCGAAGGTCAAGCTCACGAAGCATTGTTTTGCGCGACTGGACGACGCAGGCAGCGGACATCTGAAATTTCGGCAACAAAAATGTCACTTCGAGTTTCCTCGCGCTTCCTCGGTGCAGTGAGGAGATGCCTGAACGTCTTAGAGGTTTCATTCGACGATTACGTCCCCATTTTAAATGCTCGTTCAAAATACTTTGCATGCTTTTCCTAGAATCTTCATAAATTAGAAATACTGAAAATCTTTGTATACTCAAAAATCTATTTCAGCTTCTATTTAAGGTCATTAGTGAGAGCTTGTTGGTCTCGGTGAATTGTAACTGATTTAACATAGCTAAATATGCCTTGGTAAACGATATAATAGAGGTATTGATACACGGCCCGAATGAGGCTTGTTCAACAATTACGAATACATAACCATGTGAAATTTTGCCACGTTAGGTTTTACATAGGTACTTGAAACCGCGGTCTTTATACAAGAAAAGATTTCACTTGGACTGCTGATGTCTTATACGTGTCTATGCCAGCTAAAACCTATTGCAAACTATGAAAGCCTCACAGAAAGTAAGGGCATACACCCGGCATTATCTAGATTAGTACTAGCACTGCCCAATGAAGGCATTGCCACAGCAAGCATATGCGAAAAAAACACATCTGCCATCCCGGTTACTTTCAGCAAATGGGCCGCCTTTCCACAGCGTAGAGTCCTCACATCCTCGCAATAATAATAAAAAAAACCACAGACGATGAATGCGATTGACGCGGAGAGGTATGCATTACCTTTCGGAACCGACTTGTGTCGACGAACTGAATGACAATTTATTATGACTATTTACTTTGATGTTTTCCAATTAGTTCAAATCAGATGTGCAGTAGTAATCAGTCTTCCTCTTCGGTAGTTGTTCTGAGCTTTTCATTCTATGACACCGAGGCTTCAAACCGCCAGCAACGCCGGGTTTTGCCATAATCACCCTACTAATGGTAATGAATTAAAGCTCCGCCTCACTTGCCACTGTTCTCATCTTCACGGAACGCTTGAGGTGTCATCCAAGAATTCAGACAGTCACTGCGCATTTCGTTTCCTCAAAAGCAAATTAAAATTTCTCTTTCGCCTTTCATTTCCTCTTTCATCCCTTTCCTTACGGCGCCGTGTAGGTGTCCACCGAGAAGTGATACTGTCACTGCGGCTTTCCTTTCCTTTCAACCTTTAATGCAACACGCACCTGGCCGTGTCTTCAGACATCTCTCACAGGTCAATTTTTGCGGAGATGGCAGTCTTAATGCCAACGCATTGATATAGCATAGTGGCATGTCACAAAGCTGGGAATTCCGAAACATTGCAAATAGTGCAATAGTTATTAGTTTGAACTACCGGGGCTTAGAATAATACGCACCCGGCCCCTCCGCCTCCCCCCCCCCCCCCCCCCCGCCTCATTCCTCTGCCCTTGTACCTCTAGCAGCTGCCATCGTGAACGTCATAGCCAATTACTGTCACGTATTGTCAGTAGTCGACATTAATATTGCAGTCAGGGCTTAATAGTGAAGAAAAGGCGCAAGAGGCAGCCATGAAAAAACTATTGCAAAATTTGTCATCCTTGCTTCTCTTGTCGCCTTCTGTAGATTTCTGTTTCCGCTTTATCTGCTGCATGACTTTTCCGCGCACGGCAGCGGACACGGTTTTGATGACAGAAAGCCGCCGACATAGCCTAGTAATGCTTTTGCATTAAGAAAAAAAAAACACTTCCAGTGATTGTGCCTCATGCAGCCAGTACACACGGGCCACCTTAAATGCGTCAAGATCAAGAAATATGATCGACCTAATCAGAGAGACTGCGTCGGTGGTTGTCAGATTGTGGCAGCTGACTTGAACGCGTTTTTGCCGTGATAGACGTCTGTAGCACGTTGATGTCGACTACCGTGAAGAAATATAACGCACTCAACATGCCAGAAAAATCGCCGGATGCTGCAATGAACCGCGCTTCTCTCGAATCTGTGATATTCTACATTGCTGCCTGGAAATACGAATCTATCTTTCAACGATCTGAGGATGAATTTTGAAAGGCCAAGCCGTTTTGTGTTTGCGCACGAAGCGAAATGATAGCGAAAAAATTACCTTCCCTCCCTTTTTTCCGAGTGAGCGCCAACAACCAGGACCATCTCGATCATAACTCCACAGGTAGCACATTCGCGAGGTCATTCACTCCTCAGCCCACTTGCTTCGGATTCTCACTGGTCATCAGGCCAGTGCTGGAGTGGTCGGTTATCGCTGAGTAATTAAGGTTCATCTTTGTACAAAAATTCAACCTGCAGAAAGAAATTTCATTCTCAGCGACAGCTGCAGGAATGTAAAAAGAGCTGACTTCGTGCTGTGTCACAGCCGACCACTCCAGCACTGTTCTGCTAACCAGTGAGAGTCCGAAATGGATGGGCCGATAACAAGATGTCCGCGTGAATGTGCAACCTGTGGCAATGAGATTCAGGTGGTCCTCGTTGTTGGCGCTCTGTGGGGAAGGCAAAGGGAAGGTATAATTTTCGTTATTTCTTTGGCCTGAAAGAGAGCAAATAGCGTCTAAACTATATGGGACTGCATTTTAATGTGAAAGCACTATTCCAGACGTACCAATCCCCAGCAAGAATATTGTCATCTTGTCTTGTGCATCTTGACTTGCTCTCCTAACTAACCCGAGCTCGGGTAATCTCGGGTTAGTTCCGAGAAGCGTCGCGCTAGCTGTAGCCAATGGGAGGAGGGCGCCGTTCCACCTAGGTCACGTAACCTTGTAGCGTCATCACAACCTGTTCACCGGATTGTGAGCAAACTTACCACCGTGTCAGGTGGCAGTGAAAATAATGATTGGTCACGAGATGTTGCTCGGAAAGAGCAACATGGGTCGCACAATCCCTACCGGTTGCTGTGATAGAAACAGCCACCTGCCAGTGCGGTGGCGCATCGCTTAACCGCTGCGCCACTGCGCTGGTGGTGGTGTATGAGGACTCGCCGCCATCTATGAATGTTAATTAGAGAGTAACCAATTCTGCATATGTGCACACTGACCCACTCAAGCCCTTAAGGCGGAGCTTCAGTGCCCCCTGCTTTCGCACATGCATTCGCTTTAACTACTTTAAAATCGCAGAATCCGGGTTATATCACCCGTCCGGGTAACAAGCCATCGCAAGCGAAATTTTCCTTTTTCCGCTTATTGGGTGAGGCGCAGAATTCGTCACATCATAGCCCCGTCTCCCATATTGCTTTTTTTTGCTTTCTTGCTTCCAGGCGTATTTACGGCGATACTTCCGTGCGCTTTTAGATGCGAACTTGATTCCCTGGTAACCAATCATTTCATTTCCTTTTCTCGTCTCGAGAGAGCGCCTCATGGTGTGCCGCGGTAAGCGTAAAACGCGATTATCGGTGCTGGATGGCGACGGCGCGGAATCGCGCGAGCAGCTTTCTGCCGAGACGGTGCGCCGCGTGTGCGGCAAAACAGAAGGCGACAAACGAGCTGAGCCATAAACGGACAGCAAAGCAGTACGCATACCACGCGGAGGCATAAATGGATTAGTGCACGAAACTAAAATGTGTGTATGTGTGTGATTGTTTGTTTATTTGTTAGTTTGCTTGTGAGGGTGTGTTTTGTACAAACACGAAGGGCACAAAAATAAATAACGGTAGCAACTAGCAGATATGTGACAAGTGCCAGCTATCATTCCCCCGTGAATAGAACGATGGACTGTGCCGTCAAAGAGAAACCTTCGGGTGCTAGTGTGGGGGATGTGACGCTGCTTTGTCAAAAGGGAACGTAAACAGGCATTGATTTGAGTTTTCGCCGGCTTGCAGAGCGCGCATGCCTCTAGTATTTCGTAGCGAGGATCGAAACAGCCGGATCTACGCGCTGGGCTTCTCGCCCTAAGAGCCCAAACGTAGGTTTCGCTGTCTGCATCCTGTATCTTGGTCCTGTATTGAATAAATTATTATTATTATTATTATTATTATTATTATTATTATTATTATTATTATTCGATACGTTAAAACCTGGTCAGCGGGCATTAAAAAAAACCCTAGATGATGTCCCTGTAAAGCGTGCACCGCTGCGTGTGATCAAACACTGAGGCGAAGCTATTAGTATTCATGTGTGCGTGCATCGGGTGCACATTTGCATACACACTCGCAGTGTGCGCGCCCGCCTGTGCGTGTGTGCGTTTGTGCGTGTTCGTGTATGAGTGACCCTGTAACGAGGTGGTCCCCAATGGCAGAGCCGCTGAAGAAAAAAAAATTATCATCATGAAACAGAAGGAAAAAACATAGGTTCAGAACAAAATTGGCAGCCTTGTCTACGCTAATACGCTAACGCCGGACTAAACTATTGCAAGAATATATGCGATCAAGGAGAGGTGGAGGGCTTCACGCTACAGTTACCGCACTTTTCCTCTGCTTCTCTTGTTGTGGGAGCTTCCCCAGAAGCCCATGCATTCTATCGAGGTGGACACGAGAAAGCAAATAGGTAGGCGTATGAGACATTCCAGAGCTAAAATTCCAGAATTTTCTGACCTGTCTTCAGGCAGTTGGGTTTTTACAAGTGTATGAACCTAGTTCATTAGCTCTATAGGCTCAACACGCATTGCATAGTCAAGGAAAAGTGATCGGCGAGGAGGAAATTTTTACCTAATTTCTCTCACACGCACCTGCTACTGTTGAATCACCGGATGCATTTGGTGCAACAAACCACGAAACGCCCTTTCGAAGAAAAAGGACTGCATAGGTGATGCAATCATATAGGACGTGAGAAGAAAGAAACTGCGTTTTTTTTCATTTGGAGATGACAGCCTGCGGACTCTCCCCTATTTAGATGCCAAGTGGATGCCCGTCATACGTCACCCAGAAACAATACAAAACAAAAACAAGAAAGGCGCCTACGCTCTATACCCTTGCGGGCGTTCTCCGCCTCAATGTGCCAAGTACAGCGAGCGGCAGAAGTCTCGCTTGAGCACCAAAAGAACGCACCCGGCCGATGCCCGGACGCCCATAATTATAGCGTCAGCGCCCGAGATGACAGCTAAGAGCCATGGCAGTTGTTTCCACGCAACTGGGAGCCATATTTTATATATGACTGTCGTGTGCGAACAGCTGTTAAGCGTTTCTCAGGAGCTGCCAAGACGCAGGGTGTGGCCAGACGACCGGCTGCGAGCCTACGATGCGAGATAATTGCGGCTGGCAATAAACTGAGGCCATGAAGAACTTGTAACGCGGCTGCTAGCGCCTCCGCGTTTGCTCGTATAAATCCCTGAAAAATGGATTCTGGAGTCGAGGCCATTTTTGAGCCTTTTGTGAGGCTCTGAGGCAGTGGTTCATGCCAGTTAAATTTGAGCTCTCTTGTTCAAGGCCTGCTCGGAAGAGCTAACAAAATTGTAATCTGCATCCATCCTGCCAAGTTTCCGCAAAGTTATCTTCAGAAGAAATGGTAACGACCAAAAATGATTACGCGCCCGTGCCAACTGATGACAAACATGGTAATGAGCAGCCGAAATCATCAAAAAGTCATGATTCCGTGCACAAGCCCGAGTTATTGCTCCTAATTTTAGGACCAAGTCATGACGAAGGTTGAGAAATCTCAGATATTGTAATGTACTATACCTCTAAACATACACTCATTTATTGCGAAGATGTTTATACAGCCGCAAACTTATATCGACTGCAAAACTCGTTAAACTGAGTTCTATGTGCTTTACTGCACAGTATATAGATCAACGTTCCTTGGCGTCAGAACTGCCTGCTACCTTTTTGCAAATTACGTGCATTTTTTCTCCCTTACATTTATGTAAACTTTAGAAAAAATGTTTTACCCCCCCCCCCCCCACCCCCCCCAAAAAAAGGGCTTTGTTCTTTCGTTGATCAGTGACCGCTGTGTGAGCTTGGTTAATAAATTTCTGCCCATCTCAGTGCTGTTATAAAACATTGCATTCGGGCACTTTTTATTGCCAAGGAGCCGAATTAATTCCTCTTGGAGTCCAGTGAGATGAGAAACACTAGAAACTAGCCCTATTCGCCAGCTTCGGTTTACAAACGCTACCACGCAGTCGCTGAAGTTCTCACCCCGAAGAGCCGAGTTCTCTTTTCTAATGCCCGCAGGACGTGGGAAACCGCCAGTGGGATCCGCTTGATCAAACTAATTAAACTGCGCGCACCAAGCAGTCTCGGCGGTGATCTTTCCTCCCACTGCCCACTGAGACAAAGGCGAGAACAAAGCCCGCGGAGAAACCCCGAAGCTTTGCGTCGACGTCCTAGCACGGTGGCGTTGTTTCCAACCCAAAAAAGAAGGTACTCGAAGGGGCGGCGGGAGCTTCAACTCGAGTTGTCGAGGGTTGCCGGCTCCAGCTTTCACTTTCAAAGCTGCGCGCAGAAGCCCGCCTTCGGCGCTCCCTCGGGAGTGTGGTGGGACCTTCTCAAAGCGTTTTGGCCGTAACGGCGCTGCTGCGAAAGCGCGAAAGGCAGAGACCATCAGCAAAAGCACAAAAAGAAAAGAAAGTGGCCAGCTTCCGAAGCGCGACGTGTCCTTGCGCGCAGCCAAGCAACGAGGGAGGATTTGTTACTTTTCTTGCCGCAATTTGTTTCGCAGTGCGGATGAAAACAAGTCTACGGCGCGAAGGCCGTGAAAAAGAGGAGTAACTTTAATGCGCAGACGAAGCGGTGGTCGCGGGGAAACACTCAGATAGCGCTATCTTGCAGTTGCCCTCTCCCGAGGCGAAATTCGCCGCGGCGTCGTGGTGGGAGGCGAAGAAAGGAGACTGGTCACGAAAAGAGAGGAAAAATAGATAGAGCGGGAGAGACAGAGAGAAGGGGGAGGGGGACGCGATTTGAGCTGTCGCAGTTTGTCAAAGGAACGAGTTGCGGCCACAAAAGGCTGGACGACCACCGTGCTCTTTTCCTCCGGCCTGTAGAGATTGCGGAAGGATCGAGAACAAAGCGCCGCGCGCAATAAACTGATGACTTTTTCGGTGCCTCATTTTTCGCTGCGGGTTTCCAGAGCTTTTTTTTTTCTCGCTTCAGGGAGACTTACCAGGCTTTTTTCGACTCTTGTTATCGTTATGTGGCCCCGAGGACAATGGGGGCGCACTGGGCGCGTTCGCTTACCTGCTCGGTCGGAATGATGGCACAGTAAAAGGTGAGAGTGTCCACCACCGATACGGCGAAGAGCCTTGCACTAGCAGTGTCCAGTGTGACTAAAGTTAGCTTCACGGATAACCAGCGGCTCGGCTGCCCGTTTCTGGGCACTTTTTTCTCGTTTCTCGGCCAGCAACCATCACGATCATGTGAGGGTTAAGAAATGGGCTAACTTTTCTCACTACACATTTCTTGTTCTTCACGACTCTTGCGTACAACATGGCCTCGCTTAAAGGTGAATGCCACTGCAGCATTTAAAAGAAATGCCTCCTGCTTTTTGTGCAGTAGGTGCGCATTTCACGCTGGTCACCATACCTTTGCATCGCTGAGGCAACGAAAATGGAGAGAAAATACGTTGAACTATCATTATGAATCTACACCAACTAGCCCAATCTGCAGTTCTTCTACAGAAAATACGAAGTTGATTCTTTGAAAGAACTTCGAGGCAGTGCGGAGGTCCCAATCATTGCATAAATAGCTTTATATCCTTGGAAACAGCACTTGCATGTGCCGCAAGCACGATCATTTGCACAACTGCCAAGCACGTTTTGGATTTGCCGCTGTCATTTCTGCAGATTTCAGCGGCGCCCTCTGCCAAAAAAAAAAAGAACGTTCTAGTTAATAAGCAGCGAGATAATCATTTCTTGTGAAATCTGTTTCGAATTATAAAAAACAAGTTTCAAGCTAATCCATGCTACAAGAGAACGCTGAACCGGGTGAGTTGGGCTAGCTTCACAGTTAGAATTCAGCGCGGACAGAAGAGCACGAAAGAAAAGGAATGCACAGACCAGCCCTCGTGTGTGCATTCTCTTACCATCGTACTCCTCTGTTTGTGCCGAATTCTAACAATAATCCACGCTGCGCCTCGATAACTCGCCTACAAGAAATGCAAGGACGAAAGAAAGATTGTAGTAGCTAAAAAAAATCGCATAAAGCAGGCAAAAGAAAATTTTCAGCCCTCTTTCTGATACGTAGGATGCTAAGGAGCGCACCTGTGGAAAATTCTTTGGATACCTGCTCTTCAGATAGGTTTTGTTCCTCATTTTAGTAGCGTTCATAGATGTTAGAGAGATTTTCGATAGCTGAAACGTGTTAGCGGAGACGCATACCGAACTACCACATGCCAGCTGCGGACGCGCAGTGGCCCCGGCCGACCGGACGCCTGCAAAGACGCATGCGCAGCTGCTATACGGTAATCCGGTGTACGCTTCCGCTATACTGAGTCTCCCTGGTGTCAGCTGCACTCTTTGAACCGGTATCGGCCAGGTGTTGGCACAGCGTTCACTCGCATTTCTCCTTCAGCCTTAGAGGCGTGTTCGGCCCCCTTCTGGCTGTCACGTGCTACTGCATACCGCTGCCTTCGCTGAGCTTCTGCGCTTCGGCGTTAAACCGAAGCCATATTATGAGGACGCTTGCTGTTGCCTTGCGCCATCCACCCTCGATTAGATGCAATAGCAAATCTGGCGATAGCTTGCTCTGCTGCTGCATAAGCGTGACAGCTCCAACGCCTCCAGCTGTCGATGACATTCACATTACGCTGCTGTAATTATGGCGTTATTTTTTTTTTTGTATGAATGCACGTCGTGTCAATTGACACAGTTGCGTTGCTGGTCACTACGCATTCTTGGTTCCGATACTCCAAATGAGCAATCGGGATTATTATCCTGCACTTTTTTAGCTGTTTCACACCACTTTCGCTAGATGCCCGACAACGTCCCCAAGAATGCCTGCCCACTTTGTTTACCTCATAGGTATTTCTCGCCCTGACCGATTTGCGGCGCTTCCGTTTTTACGCTGAGACCACCGACGCCACACACCTATGGCTGTAAAGAATGGAACAAAAAACCAAGATAGAAGGAGAAATGTCGGTAGTCCTTCAATCGCCGTGCAGTCCTTGCTAGTTGGTTAGAAAAAACGACCGAAAAGATAGGTCTTGTGCAGCCACTCCCTAAAATTTATCTAGCTTTCCGGGCCGCAGTCTCGCGTTTAATTTGTGTAGCTTTTCTTTTTTTGCTTTCACGGCGTTGCATGATGCTTGTCATGGGCAAACATTTTACACAATATAAGATACTACTGCCACTCACAGCAAAGCGTTAAGTCCAGGAGGTTAATCAAATGATGATTCTACGCTGTGATAGTTTTCTGCAAGAGATGGGCTTGACCTTATCCTGACGAAGTACTTTGATTTGGGCTAGTTGGTTCATATCTTGAAAGTAGTTCGGACGGCGCGAAAACAACAAAGACAAAGGAGACACGAACCGTCCTGTTGTGTTCGTGTCTCCTTTGTCTTTGTTGTTTTCGCGCCGTCCGAACTACTTTCAAGATCTTATCCTGACAGCAGGCACAAGAAGGCCACTTTTATCGGCAAAGAACACAGGCACAGCTATGAACACGGGGTGGCAGCAATCAATCCGCTGTCATTTGCTACATTTAGGAAGGCTTGGTTTCGAGCCATTTGATATAGCATTGTGCGAATTAGCGTGCGATTCGGTAGCGCGTTATTATCACCCTCCACTACACTGTTTTTCGTAGTCCATAATGTTTCTTTCACGCATAAAAATCAATCAGAGAACCAGTGAACCAACCGTGCAATCAATCATTTAGGCAAGCAATCATTTGCTCTGAGCCTCTCGTAGCTTTCCAGTGGCCCTTTTCGACGCTCATCTCCAGGTCCACCCAAGCGGGCTGAAGGTGATCGTTCTAGTCATAACATTTCAAACAAAAACAGCCTTCTCTCTGCCTCATACACGCTCTTCCGGCTGCTTCTAGTGACACGATCGCGTCAGATGCATTAAGAAGGGACACAATATCAAGATAGAAGAAGAGAACTACTTTGCTGCCTCGCGTGTATGCCGTCTATGCGTCCAACTTTCGAGACTTTGCGATAGCGGAACGGGGGCCGGCCGTCGTGCTGAATCGGAAGCGAGTCATTTGTCATTCGCCGAGTAGGAGACGTCCCTTGCTCGCGTGTCTACGTGTAAACTTCCCCAAGGCACTCAAAATTCGGGAGACTTGGCAGCACGAGAAGCCGCCGGTCGACGCTGCTTAGCATACGCTGCACACGGCGCTGCAGCCGTAGCGCTGGCTCGCCGGCGGTGGGCGCGATGTTCAATTCGGGAAAAAGCGCTCACTGGGAGATAGAGACGGATGATGATTGAGCGCACGACTGGGAAGCCACAAGAGGGTTGCTTCTTTCCAAGTTACAAAAACGAGCACTTCCGCCGCCGCTGCGCGGCGGGCCGTGGCCTAAGGAGTGTCCGAAGTTTTTAATGAGCTCCACAGGCGCGCGCTGGCATGCAAAGTTGAAGCGTTCGAGTATCGAAGAAAGTCGCTTTTATTCTTTCAGCTCCCTCGACTCATTTTTGTAAATACGCTCGCACATAAGCAAGACTTAATGCAGTCAGCCGCATGGTGTTTCCCGTTTTGCTCTTGCACTCTTGGGTATGAAAGTAATAGATTATACGCACACACTGATGACTAAAACCGAGTGCGAGGAATACTTAAAATGTTTTCTGCCTCACATTTACCCCGACCAACAGCCCCCGGCTAGTTTTTTTTTTTACCTATTTTTGAAACCGACTTGCGTAAATTGATTCATTTTATATCCCGCAGGAGGGTGCTACTAAACATGGAAGCGGGGGTGGGGGCCTAGTGCGGTGTCGACGTTTCAGCAAGAAGCATTGCCTCCGTCAGCGCTGTACCGGCCATCCTCTAACGCAGTTGATATGCTCTCTGTTGCTCGAAAGTAATTACGAATCGCACTATCGAGGGTGAGAGAGGTCGAGTGGAGGCAGGACCTCTTATGCGTCAGTTTCTGCATGTTTCATGACAGCGCGGTTGAATAAGACATACGTACAGGAGATGTGCAGCACTGTCAGCGTTGTCATATGCAACCAGCCTGCCAGTGCAACAAGAAAACGCCAGCCAAAAAAGCAGTGCAGCACACGAGCAACAAAAGATGCGAGGATACCTCTTTGTTAGCCAGCTATACAGTAGGGATGCCTGACTAACGTGCTAGGGACCTTGGAGATGTTTTAGCTTTTACAAGATTAAGAGGGTGCCGCCCAGCTTGCGTGAACGAAACACTGTCTTTATCTTCAGGCACACACTCGTAGTAAAGATAACGCGTGGCTTAAGGGCTCTGCAATTCTGCCTGTCACGCTGTTTGCGAATATCAATCGTTCACCTTTTCAGCCTTTATACACATCATTAAGTCGTCACTACGCTTGTTTATACGCTATAGATCTCATTGATCTCCGTCGTGCCATCTTTTTTCTTGACTAGTCTGCACAGGAGGGCCTAAAGTTTGAAGACCCACTGGTTTTTTCACGAAACGTCTCAGATGAACCGGATGTTTGACAAGAATTATAACCGTAACCTCCGAGATAAATGAACATAAGATAGTAAAATCAAAGCTTGCAATGTCGATTGCATACCTATTGCAAACCGACACCAAAAGGGAATAGTAATAGTTGCGGAACATTACTATGTCAATTGTTCATTGAAAAAGAGGTAAACGCAACATGAGAGGATAGATTAGGTGCAATTAACGTTGTCCGGCAGAGGATGCCAACGCGCTTAGCGAAATTACACAGACTGGATTAAGCCAGTTCTTTGACAGCGTTGATAGCGGATACTGACAGGGATTATTAACAGCACACGCGAGATAAGCCTCGGGCAAAAAAAAAAAAAGAAAGAAGAGCACAGACGACGACTACAGCATCCATCAAGTGCTACAAAACAGCGACATCGCTTGCATTAAATGTCAATCCTGCCGTTGACGTAAAGGTCACGCCCGTGATTCGCGGCTAAGGCAGGGCATCAGCGTAAGCGACACATAGATCAGCCGAGTCCCTATACGCATTGACTTGCAACATCAGCAAATTCACCGCCCGTCTTCCTCGTTATATTGTTCGCTGGGGAGCGCGGCGTGAGGAAGCCTCATAACGGGCACTTACCTTCTGCACATCCTGCGGCTCGTAATCTTTCGAACTGACACGGGTAGCGACAGCAGGTCGTGCGACAAGATACCGCACGCACCTTTCCAGTGGCCCTGCTCTCATAACTGCTACATGCACTGAGCGGAACGTACTGCTCGACCGAGCAAAGAGGACGACGGGCAAAAAGCTCCGGAAGCAGCCCACTCGCACCAGCCGGAAAGTTAAACGTTATGAGTCCAGAGCGGTTACTAGAGATGCGCCTGTTAAAGAGACCAGTCGCGAAAAATACGTACCAAGCGAAAAGTTCACGAGCGTGAGGTCGTCTTCATCACGTCCCTTTTCTTCAGGCTCATTTCAGACGCCGCTTGCTTCTTAACGACCACGATTTCTGCACGAGACATTAATCTTTGAGTTCCATTTAAAAACCTCGGCGGCTACGCACGGGGAAACGAGTTCCGGGAGGTGGAGCGCTTCTACCAGGGAGGAACAGAGGATCGCGGAAGCCTTCATAGCTATGCGTGTGTCTTAAGGAAGACGTTCTCTTCCGGAGTTCGACTGAATTCGTATATTCATTGGCGTATTAATTAAGTGGCCATCTACCTTGGGTAGAATAAAGAGCAGTAAGGCCGTGATTCTAAGAGAACTGAACCGTAAGCTAGTATTTTGCATAATCCTGCGTTAAGCATTCACCCGAAGCCGCTTCTTTTCAACCCTCCCTCACGTGCCGCATCCTCTCAATCCTGTCTCGAACATGCTTGCGCTAATCTCCGGTGCACCTCCAACTCTAACGACTCACGCTAAACAAATGGGCCAGGAAAACCAACGCACTTTGTCCCACTGGCTACGCAGTGTAGCGGACGGCTAGGAAATCAAACACGACCGCTTCAGAGTCCCTGATTAGTAGATGGTGCGAAGAGCAGTGCGCGAGTGCATTTGCATACGCACTCGCGGCCGACGACGTACACAGCTCGAGGCGGTGACACGGCTACGGGAGGAGCACTAACGGGCGACTACAGCCACGCATTCCCGACCGCATAATGCGGTGGCCGGAGGGGGCCACCAAAGGCCCCATCTCGCATTAGTGCATAGCATGCTGCAACTCCTCGATGCAGGCGAAAGCGGCGTGCGAGTTCTGCACAGCACAGCCGATACTGGCTTTCCTAAAGGAAGTTTTAGAGAACTTGCATAGGAAGCTGCAAGCATTCAAATCAAGGGGAATATTTCGTCCATCTAATCATCTCAGTACCGAAATGTGGCAAGACATTCTGATGCGAGACTGTGTTCCTCGAACGAGACGCACGGTGAATATTGCAGCAGTGCGACCGCCCGGGCTCAAACGCTTTGAGTATCAGCGAACAGCGGCTAAGATATCCGTTCAGGCTGGTACCTTGCCCTGCCGAATGCAGCCCGAGATGTGGGCTGCTTTAAGGCAAGCTCGCGTTCTAAGGGCGCGATGCTTCTCTTTTCCTTTTGCCGACCTCTCTGTAGTGTTTAGGTGCGTGAAACTCAAAGCTGGTGACAAAGCCGCTGAGTGATGCAGCGACTCCTTGACGATTTCAAAGTTATTTTTGGATATAGCAAGAATTGCTTTCGCATCGACAGCACGTATAATGTCAGAGCGGCAAAGATATAAACCATGATACGCCAAGCAATACAATGCCTCATTGTAAAACACTGCTTATGCAGTCTTCCAGCAGCATGCGCGCCAAAAGCGCAGCCAACAGCATCACATTTCTGCATCGCCAAAAAAGCTCAGGGAATAGAAAAGGCTGAAGACAACGGGCTAGAACGCCGTTCCAGAATTCGAAGATGCGATTATACCTATGGTGATCACTTCGAAGTGCTGTCTATTGTGAATGGCTGGCAGATGAATATTTCAGTACTTGGTATCGGGCGCACGATGAAGCTATTACGCCGACAAAAACAAAAACAAAAACAGCAATGCAGGACTGAATTTCTTGGTGCCGCATAAAAGTAGCGAAAGTAATATGAAAGATCCTCTCACTAATGCGCCTACGTATCTCCAAACTGCAGCGCTCGAAAGAGGTCACAAGCCCGCCGTCCAACTTTTGGAAGCGTTAAATTTATAAACTAACGCGTATTTTAGTCGGAGGCCTAACCAAGTGCTGCGCAGAAAGCATGCCAACACTATGCCTCGGCTGAAAAGCTACAAGAACAAACACGCCGAGGTGGCTCGAAGCCGCAGGCTGTTCGTTACTATTCCAGAGCTGTTTCCGATCGTGAACAGTCCGCTGAGAGAACACAGCTGGCCCTTGGGGCTACACAGAGAATGTGATGTGGTCGGGGAAACTTTAATGGCATGTGTGGTGGCCTGGTTCGCCCGGAGGCGATACGCGCGTGGGAGCTTGCATGGAACAGCAGCCCTTTCAACGCGAATTTCTCTGCGAACGTTTCCTCTTTCCATTGCGTCGCCCTCGTGTAGCGTGTGCGCCAAGTTTAACTTTACTGTCTAAGTTAGTGGTTCAGAACAGTTGGACACGTGCGTGCTAGCGGCGTGCTTAGTGGCCCCGGGTCATCCATGCGAGATTACGAATAAATAAAGCTCACTGGTGCATTTCTACGCCAAGTAGAGCCCTACGATACTTCCCTTGCTATACGAGTCAGCCGGCCTCTAAGGACCGATAGTGTGTTGCACTTGCTTTTAGAGAGACAACTTCGTCAAGAACTGACGGGTGAGTGGTTGCGGCACTCTGGCCTTTACAGAGAATCAGAAGCGATTGCCTTACTTTTCATGAAAGACACTAAAGAATACATGTGGTGCGTGTGTGCGTGTGTGCGTGCGTGCGTGTGCGCGTGTGTGCGCATGTGTGCGTGTGTGCGCATGTGTGCGTGTGTGTGTGTGCGTGTGTGCGCGCGTGTGTGTGCGCGCTTGTGCGCCTGTGTGTGCGTGTGCGTGTGCGTGTGTGTGTGCGTGTGCGTGCGTGCATGCGTGCATGCGTGGGCACGCACTCTTCTTGAGGTCCGCGTTTCCCATTGCAGGCTCCGTTCGTGTTGCCTCGCTCCTCCGCTGCGTTCGTGCACAGTGGAAGTGACCGCTAAATAGCAGAAATCGGGTCCTGCTTAGGCGACCTCCGAGATCTGTTCTCCGTTTTCTGAGGACCGAAAACTGCTCGAGTTTGCGAGTGGATGCGCTCAAAATGTTGCCAGCAGTCAACCGCATGCTGCGTTACTTTTCTTTTGTTTATTCTGCAACAACGTAATCTGCTCGGATGATCCCTTCCCGGTTTAAACCAACGCCAATATTGCGCTTACGAGTAACACTTGCGCATCGGTTGGCAGCGGTGCACGGAATTGCACATGGACAGCCTAGAGCAGGGTGTACTCTGGGCGGGTGCTCTCGCATGGCCGAGAGCAGGAGGCTCCTGCCGGGGAGAGCGCGTGCGCATAAGCAGCGCCGGCGCGCACAGCTCGCCCGTCCGTGTTCCTCGTTTGGGAAAGATTCCAGGCTTGGCGCCCAGGGCCTCCCTCCCAGCGTCGCAGGCGGCGTGCGGTCTCGGGACTCGATTCGGGCCGCACTGGTTCTGTTCGGCGATCGAAGTTGCTCCAGCAAGGTCTGATGCGCGTGTATGTGTGTGTACGCAGGCGTCTGTACAGGCGCGTCGATCTTTGCAGGACGGGTCGAACGAATGCGCTACGTATGTGCCTGCGTGGCCTTGGGATGAACTTGCGCCGGGAATGTCGACGGGAGCAGTTGGCACTGTGCCAGTGTGGTTTCCTTTTTCCTCCTTTCCTGACTCCCTCGCAAACCCCTTTTCCTCGCCTCCCCCCCCCCCTCCCTCCCTTTTCATCTCATCATGTCTTTTTTTTCCTTTTTAGTACCGGTGTTGCAAGCGAGAACAAGTCGATGATTGTAACTTTGGTTGCCATACAATACTTGTGTCACCATACCGAATTTTTACGTGTGCTTTTGTTTTTCAATGAGAAATTGTATATCAGAGCAGTTTTTTTTTCGAATATCGTAAGTTGAACAGTCGCAGTCAAAATATCCGCAGATTCTCCTTCGGGACTCCACTATAGTTCTGATATTTTGTGAGAAGTGCACCCCATTGACTTTCTGTGCCAGTCTTAACTTCTCTGTACGACAGAAACATTTTGCTGCGCATCGCAAGGTTATACCATTGCCATCAATATATTTATAACTGGATCTTACAATATTCCGCAGTTGCGTCCCAATTAAAAGTTGTGTGCAATAAAGCTAGCGTTGCTGGAGGCTCGGCCTGTGGGCTACCTACTTGGTATCCTACTTTCTTGAAAATTCAGGACAAATTCGCGCTTATTTTCTATGGTGGATATTCCTACTGGGATATAAAAAGTTTCTTTTCTGGACGGTGTAAAGGGATAAACGAGAGCAAGCGTGAAAGCGGAGGAGCAGATAGTCGACGCACGCTTTGGAGAAAGAAATCGCCATGCGATTGTCAATGAAGAAGACCCTTGTACAATGGGTGAATGGCAAAATTAAAACCGCGATTATCTCCATTTTGCAGTACGGGAAAGCAAGACCCAACAGCTTACATGCTACTTGCGCTGTTTTCACTCAATGTCAGTCGAGTTTTATTTGATAAAGCTCAGCATGCTGAAAAATGCTACTACTCAGTGCTACTTTCAGTATGAATATATGTTTCTAATCGTGCATGGATATCAAAAAGAACAATGAAGCTTCCTTTTCTCAGAAGTTTTCTCAGACAAATTAAACCCACCTCGTATTCTCAATTTGTAGGCAGTGAATGGAAGGCGCGTAATGAGTGTCAGACCGTTATGATATAGTTGTTTTCGTTTGATTCCAATAGATATTTATCACCCGCTCGTCCGACTGATTGATTCCAGTGACAGAAAAGTCATGGGACAGTAGCGATGTGCGAAAAGAATCGAAATGAAATCAAATTTGAAGTAAATCATGTTATCGCACCACCACCATTGCAACACCTTACAAAACTCCTTATCACCTTACACGCGCGGCGAAAAGGCCTGTTATAGGAGGAATGCACGTGGCGTCACGGGCGCCATTCTGCGGTAATGCGCACCGCTTCACCAGTGCAAACCAGACCAGGGGGCGATAAAACAATTCGATAAGCCTGCTGCTTTTCGCTTTGCTTCATGCAGCAAAAAATGGCACTCACAGTGATGTAGGTGGGTACTCCCATTACTGAGACAGGATAGCACAAAACTCTTCGCGCTTGAAATGTGCCTTTTCTTCATGTGTGCTCAGCGATGCTTGTTAACAAACAACACCTCGCATCTCCACAGTGCCCTGCAGTCCAGGCAGATCTCCTTTTTAGAAATGTAGGCTTGACCTCGGATAAAAAGAGCGCTGTTATCATCCTGCAAGCATTCCGCTACAACGGGAAAAGTTCCTGTTCCATGTTCTCTCTTCGTGGCTAACAGCAGAAATATCACTCAGTGTCAATTTAACGGCTCATCCGTCTCGTCAGCATGAAAACATCCATGTGAAAGGGCTACGAAGATATACTTCTACAGGAAAAGTTTAAAACAACCTCTGAATGGGCCGACGAAGCACCAGCAATGAAGTAGACGACGCGGCTTCGCGAGCGAAAATACTTCTTGGACTAGCGCACGGCGCCGTCGCCTCGTTGCGTAGATTTCGGAAAAATCGGCAATGGTGAGTTGGTTTGCTGTGCCTTAAGAGAGTACCGCATTAAAATATCTGTCGTTTCAAGAACTCTGCAGTGATGAAGGCATCTCGTGTTTAATACACGAGATACCTTCATCACTGCCGCCTTTATTGTGGCGAAATCGAGATGTAGCAGCGCCGCGCGAAGTATGATATGTCCAGCGTGATATTCATTATTATATGGTATGCCCACATTTTGTAGACAGTCTGCGGGTGTCGCAATGAATCTGGAAGCAAAATGTCAAACCTCTTGTTGCAATAGCTCTGACATAAGACTTTCAGTGGAAGCTCTACTTGTGCGCGCCTGGTAATCGCAGAGAAGAAATATCGTGCCCGGAGGCAGGCACCTCTCGATGTTGCTGCTGAACTGCGCCGTGCAGGGAAAACATACAGCTGAAAAATTTCTCGGTACAAAATGTTACAGTGATTATAAACTTGTATTAGCATTCTGTCAAGTCTCCAATAGCTCAAATATGCATAAATTCATGACTAGTGGCTAAGTGAATCAAAAGGACGTTTTGTAAGCGTCTTTTGCTTACTCCTTATTAGAGGGGTAGTCGAGAGAGAAGGCTGCACGCCCACTCTTTTCCGTCACCCAGCTCTCAATAGGGGGCATTAAAGGGTGTGCCTGAAGATGGGGGCACGAGAGGCCGGTGGGATGCGCAAGACCGGCGGGACTCGGAGAACTTGGAGGGAATATTTACGTGTTCTGGAACACGTCAAGCAGACTGACTGTGCTTTGACTCTATACTCCTTAGTCTGCGCACGCGGGGAGCCCGGAGAGATCAGAAAGACGATGTTTGAGTGCCCCAGCAGGCTGTCTATAGAGTGTTAGAATGGTCGGGCTGTGTCATACCGAAATTGAACTGTAAATATTGCACATAAATAAGACGATGTTGTGGGTTAAGGCCCCACAATCCATGGAAGACCTGCCTCGCTACTCAGGACCCCAATCACGCACTCCTGCCGAGTCCCCACAGAAGAAACGAGCAGCTCTCGTGCCCGAATGGATCCTTGAGTTCGCAGTCAGCGTCAGCATATACACGTACAGGGTGTTTCAGCGCAGGTGAGCCAAAATTTTTGAAAAATACCTGCCGTCAGCCGGGATTTTTCTTCTGCCGTAGTTGTTGTGTGGATGGTGGCGGCGAGCGTAATATCGCAAAGAACACTAATTGAGTTCTGAAATGAATGCTTGAATTAAGTAAATATTGAAAAATGAAACTTCTAAACCATTCGGTTTAGGAAGCCTATTGCTTAATCACAACTGAAGCGCGCCTTTCACGCACCCCAAATGCACTGTGAAATACGACGAACAAAATTAATGGCGAATCGTTTTTTCCAGGCCAGCGCCAAAAATAAAAAATAAAAATACGTGATATACAGGATGAGCGCGTTGGTGCGGCCGTCTGGCGAATTTATCAAAGCAGTGATACGCAGGACTTGGCCTGGTACCATGGCATTTAGAATGCTTTTGGAAATGGCTCGGTGGCCAAGGGTTGCTGTCGATTCGAGAGAAGACGGACATGATCGTTGTGTACATATGCTGGAAGAAACAAGCGCTTAGCTGCTCAGCTTTATGCTGCACACAACCGCGGCTGCCGTGTTCCTGGAGAGTCGTCATTTGAGCGTGTTTTTAACAACTTCCTTTCCACAGGATCTGTAATTCGGAAAGTGTGGTGGAACTGTCATCTGGTGAACTAGAAACAGGATGACCAAGCCGGAGGCCAGCCCCAGGGACGTAGCTCAATGCGCGGGGGACAAGCGTGTCGGCTGTATGGTGGATTTTGAAAAGTCATAGCATACATCTCTTTCATGTAAGCTTGCGCCAGGAGTTAGCAACGACGGACTTCGAGCGGCGTGAGGACTTTTGTAATTGGGCACTGATTGAAACAGAAAAAAAAGACTAACTTCTTGAAGAAAGTAATATGGGCAGACGGGACACAGTTATGCCGGAACTCCGTTGTGAACGTGCACAATGCACGCTACTGGACGTCAACCCTCATTGCCTTCGAAAACATAAACATAACTAAGGGAGTGGTTGAATGTGTGTGCATTATCATTGACAGTTAAGACCGTACTTTTCTAAAGAACCTCTGATATGACAATATTACGCGGAAAAAATTTTAATGGGAATAGACTTTTTTTTTTGGCCTTCCCTTTAGCATGCTAAAGGAAGTCTGGTGTCAACATGACGGAGTGCCAGCACATGCCTCGTCACATGCTGTCAACTGCTTGAATGCAGATTTTCTGCAGCAATGGATTGGACGGAGTGGCACCATTCTCTGGCCGCCAGGGTCTCCAGACCTGACCCCACTAGATTTTTTTCCTTGCTGGTTATGTGAAGAACCAGGTCGACGGGACGGAACCATAAAGGCGTGAAGACCTCAAGCGGAAGATTTTTTCTGTTCGTGTTATCACGTACGGTTACCCAAACTTACCGAAACATTTTGTAACATTATTTAAACTCATGTTCCACATCGGGACGCCATTGTGCCCATAAACCACCGAAGCGCGTTGCGAAACGATTGTTTTCTCATAGGTCCTCACTTAGCATTTACTTTCTCCACCTCCCTTTTAAAAGGGACCTGATCACAGTGTTGATGAAAATTAATATAGCAATCAAGGAAGTGCCAACCGAATGCACTTCGCTACGCTCCAGGCACAAATGACGGCGCACTTTTCTTGTCCGTGCTGATGACGGCTCCTCCGCACTCAGTCGGCATATTAAACACACAGTGACGTTGCACGTTTTGGTTTGGCGCTGGTAACCGTGCTCAGTCTTGATAGGCAAGGACTGAACATTTTCTTCTCTTCACGCGACCGACGTCACAGGGGTGGTCAGCGCCTCTGTAGCGGCTCGAGCGTGAACATAATTTGCAAACGACTACTTTCGCGGAAGGTTATCATGGTTAGAATTAATAACAACCGCTTGTTTCAAGCTGACGCGCGGAGTAAAACAGACCTTTGCTCTCACAGATACTTCTCGCGGCTCACAATATAAAAAGAAATGCAGCCACACCTGTTTTCCCGCGAAATGCGGGACAACACAGTCGCTGGTTTACTCAGACGTCTGATAGAAATTTTCTCCGACCCAGATTTTTTTTTGCCCTCTCAACAACAAGAAACGACTGAACGACAGCAAGGTATGTCAAGCCCCTGCGCTGGTCCAAATGGCCAAATTACCCTCGAGGCACCCAAGTGAAAATATTTTTCGTTCCGAAAGGTTGCAGCGGGACACGAACAAAGAAGGAAAAGCATAGGATGCAACACGGAGCTGGCTTGAAACTTAGTTTATTCGAATCACCACGCACAAAAATTCACGCCATCATCTTAGAAACAAAAAGAAAAAAAAACAAGGAAACATGAACCCCCAAAAACCGACCACGAAGTACACGTAAGCACTGACATTCAAGCGGCATTCCCAGCAAGACAAAAATGAATAGAAGTAAAAAGCATTTTGTTGGTACGAAATACAGATATATATATATATATATATATATGGAGCTCCAACGCAAATGCGCTGAGAAAGTGTGCATGAGCACTGCGTTTATCTTACAATATATAAAATAAGGAAGGTAGTTTTTCTGGACACTAGCTCACCCAAACACAGTCTAATCGGCAGGCTCTGTAGCTTTTAGAGAGCTTGTTTCCAGTAATCTCAAGCGACTGTTCTCGCTAAACTGTTGCAGTAAGCATTTGCCCTGCTTCTACATACGACCACACACTTCACAGACTACATGTTCCGGGCTGCTTTAAAGTAGTGCCGCACCAACCCGTTCAATGACCTGCATCTGCAAAATCTTAAGCTAAGAGTCACTTTCTGCATGCCTCCTTTTTTCGAAGACAACACAGCGTCATGGAGCATAACTGAGACAATTAGCAATGTCCTGTCGCATTTCTTTATGATTCAGAAGGCAAACCTCTGCTCAGAAAAGACGCTTACATCAAAGGCTATACAATGGACTGGATGCATGAAAAGTGAAACTGTCTTTAGACGGCATGTAGACCCATTCTTCACGACCAACACAGTAATGATCAGCCGTGTTTCATCCGAAGCACTAATTAAAATATGAACAACGAAGATTGGTTTATTGCGGTTTAACGTTCCAAAGCAACTGACAACGAAGAGAGTTTTCTTTATTTCCTCTGCGCTTGCTATTTTTGCAGATATGCACACTGCGAAGGACGTGCAAAGCGAAAGCACGGAAGATCAAAGAAAGGCACCCACAAACCACATTGTAAGCAAACTTCATCCTCCTTAACCTTAGCATTGTCAATCTCAATTATCGCAGCGGCGAACTTTATCCACGTGTTTCTCACAGAGGAAAATAAGAATATATTGAGGAGTTTCGCATTGCTAAACGCAACACATGTCACAAATATACAGTAGAGCGAGGGGGCGAACAAAGGGACTCTGTTGCATATCGTCGCATGGTTTAAAAATGTCGTAGGGTGGTTCCGAAGTTGCAAGTACTACATGCAATGAGGGTACGTTGACGAGAAATGTACATTTCACAGCTCGTAAATTAGTCGATAAACTTGCTTCCCAACACTACTTTGCGTTACGCGACCGGCGCCAGCCGAGGCCGGGCAGATGCCGTTGCGGGCAGGCAGTTCTTTCTTCACTATCAAGTTCTTATACAGCACATATATTACTCGCCTGGAACATGATTTGCCTTTGTCCACTCCAATAAGGACGCTATGCACAAGGGCACGTACTGCACTCTGTTTCTTCTCTTCCATAACTACCCACTCGAACCCACAAAACACCACTGACTTGACTCGGCGTGAAATAGGTCTAACGCCCGATTGCTTCGTCGCTAGCTGTGATGAAGCGCACGCCGAAATTTCAAAACAGGTGGCCTCTAAACATGTACTGGACAATCATTTGTCGATGAGAACAAGCACAGTTTCGGAGGACCCGCCTTCCGCATTAAGAAACTCGCACTCAGTAAGAGAGCGTAAAGGTACAATAAATATGAAAGGGAACACGGGAGCTAGTGGCCGTCGCACTTCGCGGACCGCTGTCGCCGAGAGGCAGCGAGAACAGGCGGCAAAGGCGTATGGCCAGTAAGAATGGCCGGCTGCTCTTTCCGCGTATTCCCCAGCTGGTACTCCTCATTCTCGTCGGCTGTCCGCGGCAGCGCTTTGTGAAGCACATAGGCCACGCGCTCTCCTGTTCTCTCTCACACTGCTTCTACCTGTACATGCAAAAAACGACACGGCCCACAGCATGACTAATACTGGGAAGCTACGTCATTCCCTAGGCGCGTTTTCATTTTCCCTGACCCCTCTGCTTTCGGCACCGGACCACTGTGCAGGCCTTGTCTATTTAGGAGGCATTGGATAAGAGCTTCTGCGTGCGCCAGACGTGACCTGTGCGAAGACATGAAAGGCGGAGCCATCGAAGTCACAAGCGCTCTTTGGGCGTACAGTTTCGGTTTTGATGTGTGCATACATCCGAACTTCAGAGCCATGCTACTGTCGCTGTTATTTTTTCCCGTAGTATTTAACAGTGCCATTAGGGCATATGGAGGGCACGCTTCACTACTGTGTATGCAAAAAGCCCCCTAAATAGAATTGTTTAGAAGATAATTTCAGCATTTTAATTATTTACCTTAAAAATTAGTGCTTTTGTGATGTTATGGTGGCCGACACCGTACACAGTACAACTACGGCAGAAGATCCTAGCTGGCGTCAGACTTAAAAAAAAAAATTACGAGGAACTTTAGCGGCTAAAGTGGTGAAAGGCGAAAGCCTGAGTGCTGCATTCTGCTACGATTGTTCACTTTACATTCTGTTGGTGCATAAATTAACTGCCAATTAATCACCCTTAATCTTTACCTTTAGGAGTGGAACGCGACAGTGTGTTGTAGCGCTGCCACGGAACGCCACGACCCGTTCGGCGTGATGCGTTGCTCTTTGAATGCAACGCTTTTTGAGTAAAGGTTCTACGCCTTGCTCGTCAGTAAATTGGTTTTTGAGGAAAGGAAATGTATCTGTCTCTCATATCTCGGTGGACACCTAAACCTCGCCGTAACGGAAAGGGAGGAAGATGGGAGTGAACGAAGACACCGTATTCACTAGACGCGCCTTTGTTCATTCTAAACCATCGAGCTGTGGAAGCTTAATTCCGAGCTTCTAAATGATGAGCATTTTCAGCAGCGAGTGATGACAGCTTTGGAATCTTCCTTGGTCATGAATGTCCCATTATTTGCAGCTTGGGAGATGTTTAAGCTAGAAGTTCGTAGCATAGCTATTGAGATCGGCTCCGTGAAGTCTTAACTTAAGCATGGTGAGGAGAAACGGTTACTTCAGAGTCTTTGTAATCTGCATGCGCTTGAATGTGAGGCTCCTGGCTTGTACACAGAGGAAATTGGTGCTGTTAAGTGCAACCTTCAGAAGTTTGATGCAGAACGCTATCGTGCGGCCCGTGTACGATCCCGCAGCAACCGTGCTCTGCACTCTGAGGAGCCTACTAGACAGGCCTTGCTAGATGAGCGTCGTCACGTGGCTGCCAAGCGAATTTCTGAGCTCTACTGTGGTGGTGCCCTGGTCACAAGTACAGATGTCATAGTTACCGAGTTTGAAAACCACTATAGCTCTCTGTTTGCTGCCACGTCTAGCACTGCTGCTGATGATCATATAGCGCGATTGGTGTCCATGATTAACCCACTCAATGAGGATGAGTGCAAGGCAATAAGCGGCTCTTTAAGCTTGGGTGAATTGCAAGATGTAATTGATCAATTGCCGCTCTCGAAAACTCCGGGGCCTGACGGCCTCTCAGGAAAATTTTACAAGGCATTTAAATCCGTTCTAGCCCCTGTCCTGCTCCAAATTTTTGAGACAAGTATTGATGTTGAATTTCTGCCTCAGTCATTTACGAAAAGTCATATTGTCTTTATACCAAAAACCGAGGATAAGGAAAAACTTCGATTTGTAGATGGCTACAGACCAATCACGCTTTCTAATGTAGATTATAAGATTTTTGCTAAAGTACTGTCAAATCGGCTACAGCTTGCAATGTCTACTTTGATTGGGCCTCATCAAACATGTGGCTTGCGGGGACGATCAATACAATCTAACCTACATGTAGCGCGTACGGTGTTGCAGTATTGCAGTGACGCTCAAGAACAAGTAGCAATGCTGCAAATTGACCTGGCAAAGGCATTTGATCGAGTGTGCCATTCATTTCTTTTTGCACTTTTAAATCACGTCAATCTCGGTTCAATACTTTCTACTGGCATACGCCTTTGTTACAAATCCTGTACCACGCGCTTGATTGTTAATGGCTGTCTCTCGCAACCAGTCCCAATTCAGTCTTCGGTGAAACAAGGGTGCCCACTGTCTCCGCTCCTGTTCGCATTATACTTGGAGCCACTTTGCATAAGTGTTACACACAGTAGAGCTGTCAATGGTTTCCGAATAATGGACCACGAACTGAAGGTATTGGCTTATGCAGATGACCTTGCGTTTTTTTGTACTGATAAGCCAAGCATCGATGAGGTTATTCGTTTAACGGAGGACTTTGGTTCGGTGTCAGGAAGTCGGATTAATCGCTCTAAGAGTTGCGGTCTTTGGTTTGCTAGCTGGGGTTCGACACCTGCTGAATATGCTGGTATAACATGGACATGCAGGCCACCAAAGTACCTTGGCGTCCCTCTGAGTGCCTATAAGCATAGCGCACATTATTGGAAAGACCGCGTGTCAACTGTTCAGCGCTATGCTCAAACGTTTGTCCCCCATGGCCTCTCAATTTTTGGCAGGGCAACCGGCTGTAATCTGTTTCTCGCCACTAAAATATATTATGTACTGCAAATTATTCATTGCGCAAGACTTCCTATCCAGCGTTTTCACAGGGTTTTCGCTACTTTTGTGTGGGATTCGTCTTTTGAATCCATGAGGCGTGATAACCTTTTTCGGCCTGTAAGCGCTGGCGGCCTTGGTCTAGTTCACCTGTATGTCCGACAGATAGTGTCACGTTTCATGTTTTTCCGTGACACTACACATCAAATAGTACGTTCATTCCTGCAAACAAATTCAGTTCATGTTTTACCCAACCTCATTGTGTCTTCCAATGTTTGTGACCGTCCGTGTTTGTGGGGCATAATGCAAGAGGTGTATTTGGCTGTCCGTTTCCTACTTGTTCGTTTTTCTCCTGAATTCCTTTTTTTAGTGTCGAGGAAAAAGTTGTATAAGGATTTGATTAGTATGCTCTTCCCTCCGCCCATGTACCGCTCTCTGTATGTTGGTTTACCGGGGCATGACGTACTCAAAAGAGTACGTAAGATGCCAGTCTCGCCGCGTACAAAGACCTTTTTCTTTAAGTTACACACCGGTACGTTGCCCGTTAGAACATGGTTAGATAAAAAGGGCATTTTTGTGTCTACCGTTAATTGCCGCCTTTGTGATGAACCAGAAACAATTGAGCATTGTTTCATCAGTTGCAAAGATGCAGTACTCTTCTGGGATATCCTGCAACGCACATTTAAAAAAAGAATTAATCTGACTCCACATTCTGTTCGCTATCTCACTGCGCTGCCATTTGTTGATGAACCCCTGGACATGTTCTTTCTGATTGGACTGCACAGCCTCTGGAAAACCCGCATGATGGACAGACACTGTGAACCTGTTGTGTCTACAAAGGATCACTTCAGTCGAATGGTTGTTAATTTAAGAGACGTGTATGCCCAGACTGAGTACGAACCGGAGTGGCACTCACTATTAGTGATGTGCTCTGCATTGCCCCTTTTCTAGCGTATGTCTTTTGAATATGTATTGATTACCACTGTTTTCATAATGGCTTGTATATAGTTCATGTACATAGAACATAACATCACTGTAATAAATGCCATGTTGAAGAAAAAAAAAGCTGGCATGGCGGAGTGGTAGCGTGCTCGTCTCGCACTCCGGAGACCGGGGTTCGATTCCCGAGCTCGGCAAATTTCTTAATGTGTTTTATTTATTTCTCTGGTCTTACTAGAAAGTCTAATTAGGCTAATTGGTTAAGTAAGTCCTACTTACTTGGAGCATCAATATACGATCCCTTTAATTGGTGGCATGGTTAGTAGCCAAAGTACAATTGGCTCCGTTTGAAATTCGCGCACTGTGACGTCACGACCGTTTCGACCAACTGAAAAGCGTGACATTTCTGTCGACAACTGCTGCTTACAACGATGAGGCATTAAAGGCTGCCGCCTTAAAATTGGTTGATCTTTGCTGAAACAGCTTGTATACGTTCCTCATTAACTATCCGGTGCGTAAGAACCAGAGTACGATTGCCTGACCATTACGTAACTGCCACCGCGCTTATATATTATATAAAACCTGCCAAGAGGGTGATTTCCCAAAACTAGCTGGGTCTACTTTCCGAAGGTTCAGGTCCCACGATGGCCAAGCGCCAGGCAGGGAGCGCCCTCGTAGCTATTTCTCCAGCAGGTACCCGGCGACACCGAAGTGTCTCCCACGGCAGACCTGCGGCAACTGCTCTAGCGGGCCTGCAGGGTTGCGGCAGCTAATGGAGCCCTCTACTGAGGGCTCCACTCAGGAGGACAAGCACACTATAGTTCATAAAAGTTTTCCCTCATTCACTTCCTAACCTGACTCGTCATACCTGTAGGAGCACGACGAGAAACAAGGACCCAAGGACCCAGGGCCCCAGCGCGCCTTTATTATTTTTTAAAATATATTCTGCCCCTAAATGCTAGCCAGTTCTTGATCTGGTGCCACAAGTAAATCACTAGAAGCGCTCACACCGTACTTAGTTGGCCTAACATCCTAAACCAGCCTCCGGCACGCTGTCTACAACTGGTTCTCTCAATCGGCGGGCAGTTCTGCAGGCAAAATAGTGTCGCTATTACGCTCACCTGTGCGTCCTGCCGGTATACTTAAAGGGTGTTTTGATGCAGCAGACATAAACTGATTTTGGTGAGTTGCGCCTGAGCAGGGTCACACAGGTGGCCGTTACACAGCTTTGCTTCCGGTCAACTGTACGGCGCCACTGCCCGGGCCAAACTTTGTTAGTGGCCCCAGATGGCGCTTTCAGAAAAAGGAAGAAAAAAATACCATAACCGCGTTCGGGAGTTGCAATGTAATAGGTAAGAGAGGTAGGCGAGTGAACACCAAGTAGACAGAGTTAACCGAACAAGGAACCCGAATTGTCTCAGCTCGAGAGCGCGTCTATAGAAGGTCAATGTTTAAAAACGAACTTGGCGCTTTTCCGCAAAAACTGTATTGCCCGTCTTTAAAAGCTGCTGTTAGGAAAGTCGGGTCAGACTACTTGGCAAAGCAAACGGTCACCACCGAGAGTGCGACCGCGAAAGCCTCTCGAAAACCCATGAGCAAACACGGGCCTAAAACAGAAACCATAGAAAATGGCAAAAATAAAGTAGCTTGCGTGTGAAGTTCTTGACCAAACCAAGTTTCCCGAACAATGCGGCATGAAGGCCACACTTTTTGAAACTAATAAAGCGGCACTGGAGTAAAAAATGCAAAGCGCACCAACTGCAGAGGGGCCAGCGAAAAGATATCGGGCGCCTATATATAAAGCTCACGCTATCAGCTTGCGGTCGGCGGGCTCCGTCCTCAAAAAGTCCCCTTCCGTTCTCCTTCCCCTTCCCCCTTTCGACCTCTAGCGTTTTCGTCCCGGGCTTCTACTACGTACAAACCATGCGGACAAGCTCGGGTCGAGGTGCTAACGCTCTCGTATACAAAAGACACAGTTCGCCGCCTCCATTCACACCACCTCCGCTTCCGTACATCCCCCCCCCCCCGCAGGCCCCACTTGCGAAAACTCGATCCATCAGAACGCCGAGTACCTCTTCTTTTTACGATCTACAAAGTATTTTCCACTTCATAGATGGAGAGCGCACTAGGAAGCGACTCACTTTTTTTTTTTTTGGCATGGCGCTATAACGGTTTGTTCAGTCGCTGTCCTTTTTCTTTTCTTTTTTTTTCTGTAAACGCTTCGCACCCAGCGCTCTAACCCCGACTCCCGCTGCGTTCTGATGCCCCCGCAGTTCACCTTTGCATCCTCGTGCTCTTCGCGATGCGGCGTACACTGCGTCTGTCCCCCGAGCCCTTCTCGCCGGGCGTCGTTTCCACTTGCCACGCTGCGCACGAAGAGCTTTCCATGCGGCGACTTTTCATCGCGGCTGCCCCTAAGCGCCGGCAAAGAAGAGGGAACCGACGCGCCGTCACGTTCATGCGCTCCGCCGCCGGAAAGGACTCTCCTACCCGGCCACCGCTGCGGAAAATGGCCTTTTCAGTTCGGACTCATTTTGCGCTCCCGGCGTTTCTTTCCTCTTTTGGTTGCTGGGATCGCCTCAAGCGGGCAGGGTATCGACCGCAGGGTTTTATATTCCCCCCGCCGGCGGCACTCTTGTCGAGGACAAGGTGAAAATGCGGGGATCGTTACCACGAAGCGAATCGGGCCTACACACGCACTCGATGTCGCGACGCTGTCAAAATTCAGCCCCCCCCCCCCCCCCCCCCCCCCTCACTTTTGTGTTGTGTCGTTTGTTTCTACGCCCGGCTGCAATTTCCCCGTGGATAGGCTGGCTTCTTGAGCGCAGGCGCTCACGGCAGGTGCGGCAGGATGGTGTGCGGAGGACTTCGCCCGTGATGTGAAGCGGCGGAGTGTGAAAGGTTTCGAAAGATTCCATTTGAGATAGGCGTGCGAGCAATGAAAAAACGAAAAACAAAAAAAAAACATTACATTTAGGTGCGGGCTGGACCACTGGCGGCGCCATTCTCTAGTTGTTTTCAGGGACAAAGCTAGGAACCCTAGGAGTTTTTTTTTTTGGAGGGGGGGGGGGGGAGGTAAGAACTAGATTTGAGTGACAAGACTGCTGCATCTTTCTTAGCCTCACGACAAAGATGGAAGCAGACCCAATGAGGTCATATCAATTTTGGTGATGCGGTTTCTTTATCGGAGACAAACGCATACAGGACGCGTGACAGCAATCCATTTGTACAGGTGTGACAAGTGCCAAGGGATGCCCGATTTAACTAGCCCACATTACAGAAGATGAGTCCGACTTTTACTCCCAAAAGTGTGATTTCGAGCATATGCCCATATATTGCCACTCGGGGGCCTCGGAGTGTTCTTTCACCGATAGCGTACGTTGGTCGCATAAGTCGAGCAGGTGCGGGCATGCAACCGGGCGCCTCATGCTCAACAATTCTGGACAAAAGCATTTTTTAACGGGAAAGACTTCAAGACTACAATTTTATTCCTATACTGTAATATTTTTCCATAACAATCAATATAACCGCAGATCATCCGTCACCAGGCTCACATTTTTTTGTTCCTATTAGCGTTTTTGCTGTGATCATAAATGTTCCCCATCGCTTTTCTATGGCAGTCTTAACTGCTCGATGCGACAGATGGAAAAACTTTAAAAGCAAGATTTTGTTAGGCACCAGAAGAATGGACCATTTCCTTCATTTTTTTCCATAACGGTACCTTACAAATTTCCAATGCTCTAAATTTTCGTCCAAGAATGTTGGACATGAGGAAGACCGTTTGCATTCCGAAGCAGCAACTGTGAAGTCTTCCGTTTTGGAACGACGCCATCACACTAAGGTCACCTGTCGGACTAGTTGGAACGTGGGGAAAGTAGTAAATCTAGCCTGAGCAAGAACACCACGACAAGGTTATTCGGTAGATGGTACGAGCCGATGGTCTCTCGAGTTCTGGCATTAGGCTTTCCCATGCAAGTGCACGCCTATCATAAGGACGGAGCTTCGCCGAGAAAATCCATCCAGATTTGGCACTGGGCACAGATGAACTGCAGCACCATCCGTGGTAACTGTGCGCGAAGATACCAGCGGACAAGCTGCACAACAGAGTCAGTGCAGAGTGCGCAGACACTCGATCCGCGACACGAATTCGTGCTCCAGAGGGGTCAGTAATATCAACCTGACAGTCAGCCGAGAACGGACGAAGTGTGCGGTGGCTACTGGTAGGAGTTTATTGCCTCTGAGGACAGGCCTGCTGGAGAGTTACATGAAAGGCACGAGCCCGTTTGGCCGATAGCACCCTTCTCGAGGAGGGAACGTAAGACAACGGAGTGGCTGCCAGCGGAAGGTACAAGCTATGAAGGCTACGATCCGTGACACCCTTCTCGTGGACTCTCATCTAGTTCCCAGGAGGTGGTCGAGGTACATAAGGCGAAAGGCAGAACCTCTTCCTTCGCTCTTCGGCGGCAATGAAGGCTTGGCTTTCATAACGGCACGGGTGGCCAGAAAAGCGAGGAGTGCGTGTGTTGCGCAACCAAGCAAGTAGGTCGAAATTGCTTGTGTGCTTTGTTAATGTCAGGTCTCAAGGGCACCGGCTGCAGGAGCTTTTCTGCTCTTACCCTAGTAGATCGTAATTGAAGCTAAGCAGTTGCACTCACTCGTTCGTTGCATGCAGGCTTCGAAAGCGCTTCTTGCGTGCCTGTACTGTTAGCGTCGAATGACACGCGAACAAGACATTTGACATGGGAGCGGCAAAACAACAAGATATTATCTGAGGCAGATTGAGCAGTTCTGCATTTGGTTTTATTTTTCTTAGCGCGAAGGACGCTTCGTGCAAGTGTTAATAGGCCTTGCGTGTATGTCGTCTTTCGGAGCTAATATTTTTATGTTGTTATTTTGGCAGTAACATTTTCCTGTTCGTTTTTTAGGTTGGCGCTAGTTGTACCTACTGGAATGCATGCAACTTCTTCCTGAAAATGAGCTATTTATTTTGGCCAACTGCTTACCAGTGCTTTTTTCTTCTAGAAAACCAAAATCAAGCCCAATCGTTGCTCAGGTGACACTTGTATAGCTAAAGACGGTGCGCATGGCTGCTTCTCGTGCCTCATGGAAATGCGAGGCACTGCCATCACGAATGCGAAGCGAAGCACTCGCTTCCCTCAAGAGTACAGGAGCGCCGCATGGTTCCCTTCAAGACACTGGTTTCCTATTGTTTTCTTTGAAAATTAGTACAGTACACTGATATCGACTCCAGAGCGTGACAGCAGCAGTAGGTTATTATGGATGATTGTGCGAGTGGTGACGCACATCTGCCAGGTCACAGAATCTTTGCCTGAAATTCTCGAGCTTAATTATTAATGCGAAAGCATTACTACGCTATGTCAGCGGCTTTCTGTCATCAAAACCGTGTCCGCAGCGATTGTGAGAAACTATAAAGAGATACCATCTCAAAAGTGGTTGCAATCGAATGAGGATGATGTGAAGATGCTGTGCAAACAATTAGGTGCCAATCGGATCATTAGTTAATTAATTAGAGCCAAAAAAGTGACCAAAACATGGCGTGGTCGGGCCGGGAGTGGCAAAAAATTTGAATCATCGCAAGTGCGGTACCACGTGACGTACCAAGTGATTGGCCCACGTGACCGGAAAGGTGGGCGGAGCCAATGCACTGCGCGGAACTTGAATCAAGCGCCATAGAATTGGATGAACTGCAGAGATTCTCTCCGTCAGATGATTGCGCAATCGATTAGAGATCGATACGTGGTCGATACGTGATCAATAAGTGATCGATGAGTAAGTGATAAGTGATCGATGAGTAAGTGATAAGTGATCGGTGAGTAACTGATAAGTGATGGATTATTAATTGATAAGTGATCGATGATTAACTGATAAGTGATCGATAAGTAACTGACAAGTGATCGATAAGTAACTGACAAGTGATCGATAAGTAACTGACAAGTGATCGATAAGTAACTGATAAGTGACCGATAAGCAACTGATAAGTGACCGATAAGCAACTGATGCATGATCGATACGTGATCGATATGTGATCGATAAGCCAATTAAATGGGCAATTGCGTGTGCGATATAAAAAGAGGCATTTATTAGCAAAGAGAGGAAATTAGGAGCAAAGAGAGGCGACGAGTGCCGAGGAGGCGTAAATGCTTTTGCATTATTCCAATGCGGTTTCCGCAGTGCCGTCTCACGTTTTCTGTAAGGTTCGAAACAGCGGAGCAATAACGGTGGAGGTTAATCCCACCAGTAGCTCCAAGCAACCTTATTTCAACTAATCGACGCCCCAGGTGGGTTCTGAGAGGGACGATAGCTACAAATAGATGCTGAATGGAGGATGCGAACTAATCATTAGTTATTGAGATATTCATATGCCGTTGTAGCCACAGTAACACGCAACTTTCGAACGCTTAAACTCGTAACATTTTCAATGCGAAGTACTCAAGTACACACGTGGTATGATCATCATCATCACCCTGACTACACCCACTGCAGGACAAAGACCTCTCCCATGTCTCTCCAATTAACCCTATCCTTTTCCTGTTGCGGCCACCGTATCGCCGCAAACTTCTTAATCTCATCCGCCCACCTAACTTTCTGCCGTCCCCTGCTACGTTTGCTTTCTCTTGGTATCCACTGCGTTACCCTTAAAGGTGCACTGAAGAGGAATCTTAACTCGCCTTTTTGCCGCGGGAACTCGATCTACACGTTCCGAGCATTCTTAGAAACTTCGACTTAATGCCCTGTGTGGCCGATTTCTCTAATTAAATCGAATTAACGTCCGGCTCCCGCCTTTATTTTTGAATTCTCCCTCGTACGGTGGGCGGAGTCGACCAACGCGTGGAGTGCCTTTCAGCCAGCTCCGTGGAGGCTTTGCTTTCGCTTTATGTTGTTTTTTGGGTTTCCGTGAATAAATAGTTTCATTCGCAGATAATATTAGCCGCAAAATAAGCCCGCAGAAATAAAATACGCGCGGACTATTTGCTTCTGCGGATTACTACGTATTACTCCGCCGATGGCAGAGCGGCAAGCCGCCACGGGACTGGGTGAAAGGCACTCCGCGCGTTGGTCGACTCCGCCCACCGTACGAGGGAGAATTAAAAAAAAAAAAGGCGGGAGCCGGGCATTAATTCGATTTAATTAGGGAAATCGGCCACACAGGTCAATAAATCGACGTTATAAGAATGCTCGGAATGTGTAGATCGAGTTCCCGCGGCAAAAAGACGAGTTCAGATTCCTCTTCAGTGCACCTCTAAGGACCAGCGGTTATCTTGCCTTCGCATTACATGCCCTGCCGAAGCCCATTTCTTCCTCTTGATTTCGACTAGGGTGTCATTGACCCGCGGTAAAAGACAATGATATTCGCAGAATAACATGGTAGCCTCCCTCATAGGATCCGTTCCATGCAATAGCGTCGACCGATTTTCCCTCTTTCCCGCTCAGTGAACGATTCCCTTGGACCTACTAGCGGGAAATCGTAAGGAGTGGTGATTGGGGCAGGGGATAACCGCGGCTTAATCGGATTAACCACGGCGTCATGAAAATCGGTTGACGCCGTTGCTGGTGGACCCCTTGTGGGGCATCTGCCGCTTCGTTCTTGAGTTGTTTACGACTAGGCTCCATTTTTTACAGTATGTGGCACTACCTTGCACGAGTGCGTGAATGTCATAAATCGCGATTTGTTCAGTCGGGGAGCCGTCTCGTCTCGCTTTAAAATGAATCGGCAGAATGTTTTGTACCGATAGCTACACTACTGTAGCTAGGCCAGCCGTTTCGCCTCTTCAGCATGGTCGCACTTTCGCCGTGGTTGCACCTCGGCCGTGGTCGCGCCGTCCTTCAGCCGGTTGCATAGCAACAGCCGCGGTGGACAACCGAACCGCACCGTACAGGAAGGGAGGAAGTGAGAGTGAAAGAAGAAAGAGAAAGAGGGGCCGTAATGAAGAAAATGAAAATTATATTTGAGGAAAGGAAATTACGCAGTAACTGTCTCGCATATCTCGGTGGACACCCGTCATTCGTTTCTAGAGGAAGTAAGGAAGTAGGAGAGAAAGAAGAAACAGAAAGAGGGGGCCATAATGAAGAAGATGAATTTAGGAAAGGGAATTACGCAGTAACTGTGAATCCACGTCCAGGACGAACATGAAGAAGGAATGCCCAGCGAAACGCAGCGGCGAAAGACTGACTTTGCAATTCGACTCCGCGAGTTCCACTCGGGCAGCTGTAGCCTGTCGCGTCACTACAGCTTTAACCAGAGGTAAACCACGGTCAATTTTTTCTCGTCATAATGAACTCTGCTCACGGTTAGTGCTTCGCAGGCCGCGATTTGTGTTGTTAGTAATAAGAGGTGACAAGCGGGTAGTCTCCCGAGAAGCAATAAAAAACTGTGAGCCAAGTTTTCTAAGTCGCGTAGCTGATAGCACTATATGAGGTCCTCCTTCATGTGCTGCCATATATTCCGAGCTGGTCCTTCTCGAAACAAGTACTACTTGACAGAAAAAATAATAAGGGTGATAATTCGAGCTGATAAGCTGCGTCAGCAGTAGGGTGGAAGTGAGCGGGTTGCGGGTGGAGCTTCTGAAGTACGGAGGTGCGTGAAGGTGGATGGATAGCCAGCCTCGTAGCTAGGGTGGAGCTTCAGAGGTGTGGCGATGCAGGCTGGTTGGCTTCCAGCGACGGCGCCAGTGCTTTGACGAATGACGTTAGTAACGCTATCGCAGTGACTAATAAGAAAAAAGTCGGACGATTTAGCTTGGTTAGGCAAAATGCGAATTAGGTGCGCTAGGAATTTCGGTTTTCACTTGGGTTTCAATTCGAGGCTCGGTTTTCAAGGTCAAGAGGCTTCAGACAAAGATCGGCGAAATCCCTAAAACAGGAGGGGACCCTTAAGCTCCGACTGAAGGGTATCAAGCGATAGCGTTAATAGGTTCAAGGTCACATATGCGGAATCCGTCATTACCTACTTTTACATCCATAGATCACTGAGAGTCTTCATACCACTGCTGGCCCAGTGGTGCAGCGGTCAGGCGATGCACCACTGTCCCCAGATGGCAGGTGATGCTACCAGTAGAGTTTGTGAGAGCGAGGTTGCTTTTCCCCGGCAACCTCTCGCTACCAGTCATTGAATCAACTGCCACCTGGCCATGGTGGGCAGTTTGCTCGCAGTCCGGTGGGCAAGCTGTGATGATGTCCACCAGGTCACGTGACATAGGTGCCCACCTAAGTTGCCTGAAGGTCAAGCAGGCTTCCGAGAAAGATCGGCGTAATCGCAGAGTGCGGCTTAAGTGCTAACGCACTCAAACATATCGTAAAACTGGGCTCGATATGTCCTGCGGATAGAGGCAGTAAAGGTTCACAAGGTCACGCTTGAACCCTCCTCCGAACAAGAAGAAAAGAAAACTAAGCGAAGAGGACCTTACATTGGCGCTCTCGCAAAGGTCCAAATCAGAAATACGCTGCGAGCTGTGGCAACAGAGCTGCGAAGTCAGCGTAGCCGACGAAGGAATCAATAACTTTTGCCGCATGTAGCGTGCAAGTGGGTACGTGGAACACAGAGGAAAGAAAAAAAAAACAGTGGCAGGAGTCAATTACGCCCGCGCGAATCACCGTTTAACGCTCGCACTTTCCGCTGAACCTAACAACAACCGAACGGAACAAAGAAATCCTACGCGGCAAGAAACAAAAATGCAGCGAAGGGAGGCAGCTATTTTGCGATAATGGAAGGGACGGGACCCCCGCAGCACCACTTCCCTTCCGGGCCAAGGCAGCAACGGGCAGTTTACAGGAGAAACCCGGAGGCATAAAGACCAGTTAGCGTGACCCAGCTTAGTATGCGAGCCGCAGCGATCCCGTATAAGGCGGCAAACGCAGTTTGTTCCCTCATTACATTCATTCCCCGCTCGGATCTCAGTGCAAATTTCACTTCTCTTTTTCGTTTCTAGCGTTCCGCTCCCCTTGCCCGCTTTATCCATTCCCAAGCTTTCCACTGGCAGCTGAGCGAGCGAGTGCGGTGCCGTAGTACACGACCATATAGTGTAAGTAGGGAAAGATTAGCCCCCGTGCCGCATCGCCGTCTCAGCGCCGATGGCGTACAACAAAGGGCAAGAGCTGTGTGCCTAATGAAGAAGGCCCCCCTTTCCGCCTGACCCTCGTGCGGCCCATAACCGTGAATCACCTCCAGCTCGCCGGGAACCACGCGGCAAGCGCGAGATCGCCGCGGTGCAGGCAGCAGCAGCGGCCGCATTGCACGGAAGGGTGTTCCCACGCGCAACTGGGCTGGCAGACCTCGCCGAGACGCTCTAACAGGACAACGCGCATTATAACACACTCGAGGACTTGAAAGCTACTTGAGTTCTAACCAGTCTACCTAAACCTGGTTGGATTAATTGATGTTTTCCTCACTAACCAAGACTTAATAGACAGTCAGTCTTGGAACCGCTGACTGCATTTTTGTAAAAACTATATGCGCAAAGACTCCGCGAGTCAACAGGATATCGTGGGCCTAATGTGAGCTAAGTAGGTGTACTTGGCGTGTGTATATATAGCGGTCAATAATGACAGGCAAGGGAATAACTGAAATCGCAAAGAGGCGTCTTTAAAAGAACGTCGGGTGTAGAAGGCGCGCGGATTGCCCCGTAACTTGCGTGGGCAAGCGCACGGAGACGTTCGACCATTGCATTACCGCACGCAGCAGTTTAACTTGCAAATAAGTCGCTGGAAGTCGATGATAGTCATGGCAAACGGGAAATATGACAGCGGAGTAACTTAAACACGCCACCTCAAACACATGCGCCTCGTCATTACCCTCTCACGAAAACAGGTCATCCATGCGACTCCCAAACGATCACGCATCTTCGGAATGACCAGCACCTGGCAGCAGGTTTCCAATACGCTTCTCAGCACGTTAATATCGTACTCTATAAAACACGTCATAGAATAACCTGGATTCGACAGTTTATGAATCTACAAGAAAGTATTAGAAACGAGGCATCTCTTGACCGCGCAGCTGTAAGCATTTCTCGCGTCTACAAGTCTTGCCACTGAGCTGTCCACTTATTGATACGAATATAAGCGGTGTGTTATGCATGTGAAAGTTAAAAAAAAAAAAGAAGGATGTGAAAGAGCACCAGACGAGTAAGGGACTTCGAATCAACTATACGGTGCAAACTGATTAAAGGGCAAAAGGTGTTTTGAATGACCAGCGCCCGGTCGCCGATATGCCCCTCATTCAAGTGTTCTTGTCAGGCGGCATAGCGAAAGCACTGCTTCTAGTGCCACGGGAATCAGCGGCGCTCCGCTCCGCGCGAGCGCTTCCCTCCGTCGTGAGGAGGGGTTCAAGCCGGAGCGGCCCAGTCCGACACTCACGGTTCTTTATTGGCAATAGCGCGGCTCTTTTGTTTCATCCCCATCGTCCGCCATCATTCTTCTCTCTGCCTGCCGCTTTTTATTTGCGTTGATGCCTCCGTTCCGCCGACCACTCTCCCCTCTTTCCCCCTGTGTGGTGCGCGGCGCAACCTCTCTCACTGCGTTCGGTACAAGATGTACGGGGTTTTGGTTGATGCGAGTCGATTTAGCGGCAACGATTTTGTCCCTATTATTCTCGTCGTTGTTTTTTTTTTCTTCTCTTCCGCGCAGTTCCGGTTCTTTCTAGCCCCGTCTCTCTCCCTCCAGCAGTTTCCTTCCTTAGATGTTTGCCTTCTCCCCTTCCGCTATCCGTCCAGCCTCGTCACTATTTGCCCCCGGCGGTACATCGATGCCGTGTCTTCCGAGAAATGAAGCGCAAATGGCCGAGGCGCGAATTGCACGTGGTCCAGCCGAGTATGCGAGGTCATACAGCATTCCAGAACTGCCTGGGGCGGAGTTTCGCGGCAAGCGACGCCTCACCCCCCCCCCCCCCCCCCCCCCCCCCCGTTCACTACACCGCCCTCGGCTGGGAGTCTTCCCAGGTCGCTCAAAGTGTAATTGAGCGGCAGTCTATATTTACGCTCTTGAAAGTCCACCGCAGAGGGGGTGGAAATCACTCAGGAATCGAGCGGGAAGAGATGCGAATCCATTGCGATATTCTTTGCTCTATACAGCGTTTCACCTCTGACCAAAGCATTAGATCAATTTTTGGATGCATCACTCAACCCCCCTCTCCTCGCGAATCCGGTTTGGATGCCATTGTACTTCTTCGGAAGAGCCAAGATATACTTCTATATATAACTTCCACTTTCCCGTTCTTTAACCGATATCTTCGGTCTCTCTCGGTACGGTTAAACACCGTGACATCAAAATTTGAGTGCAGCAGCTTAGCGAATGCAATGACCTGATACTGCACCGGGCTAAAGGTTTCATATCCGCGCTAAATTCACTGTTCTCACTAATTGATTCTAGTCGTATATGTGACACGCACACGACATGGCTGTTGCGGACTGCGTTGGAAGTGGAAGTGTTATTTCCTTCTGCTACTGAAAAACTTACGGGAGCACGGTTCTACTCACTACTCAGTTACAAACAAGATCTGTTTTCGCAACGACGCACTCCCGGACTGATGAGCATCTGGCGTGTAATATGGCCGGTAATACAGGCGTACCAGCGTATTGGTTTTGAAAAATGTGTAACGAGCATGTTTGCTCTGAAAATCCCACGTTACGCTTTGTTTATGAACTTTGTACCAGTAATGTACGAGACCTTGCATGTTGTCTTGATCCCTCTAGCAAAGGGGATTAATATAACAGATCTTTCAGAGTAGGTCACCACTATTTTTTTTTTCATAGGGTTTTTGACGCAAATAGAAGATTTTGTGGCATAGTATAATACGATTGTTGGCGGACGTCAGAGAGAGAGGTTTGCTTATATGGTATGGTTTTGTGGTGTTTAAATCCCAAAGCAACTCAGGCTATGAGAGACGCCGTAGTGGAGGGCTCCGGATAATTTCGACCACCTGGGGTTCGTCCACTGACATCGCACAGTAGCCGGCCATCTAGAATTTCGCCTCCATCGAAATGCGACCACCGTGGCCGGGATCGAGCCCGTGTGTTTCGGGTGAGCAGCTGAGGCCCATAGCTGCTAAGGCAACGCGGTGGCTGATCAGAAAATTAAAGTGAATCTTGCTAACTAGTAAAGGGATTAACTAAATTCTAGTAGTTCACCTTTTAATACTGCCGATAGGTGCCTAAGTGCTCACTACTCCTCGCGATTTCGTTGCTCCACTGCGGGCGTGACGGCGATTGTCACGTGGCACGTGCGCCCCATAGTGCCGCGAATTGACAGAGGTCGCTGTTGCTCTGCGCAGGCGCGCGGTTTTCAAATGGCGCGATAAATGCCCAAGTTGACTGAGCCATGGCGGCGAGGGTAATCGCGTTTTATACATTATAAAAACTGATACAGCTATTACTAACTGCCGGCTACATATATCTAATTGGGATCAGGCGCTTATTGCTAATTGTTAAAACATAAACTATTGGAATTTAGTCAATCACTTTACTAGTCAAAATGATTTGCCTTTTCTTCTAACGTACGCAAACACTCGTATTAGTATGCCGTAAAATGCTAAAATGCTAAAATGCTCTACCTCAAAACCCCTATCTTTAAGGGTTACTGGCGGGCTTCCTTGAAACACCTGGTATAGTAATAGACGCTAATAGGTTCTTGCAGTCAAAGGTCAAGGATAAAATGTTCTAAAAAAATACCTCCTCCAGTCATTCGTACAGTGTTCACACGAGCGTGGACATCGTGTTAGTGAATTTACGAAGAAAGGAGTGCGCAAATCAAAGAACAACAAAAAACAAATCCGGCGCAAATAAGAGCGAAAGCAAAACCTTTGGCATGCCGTCGCCGCCGCCGTGAACACACGGAGAAGCCACGGGCCCCGCAGCGTCCACAGCGGTCGTCCAGCGCGTTATTGCCTCCCCAGTCAAACCACGTCGCGCAGCCGAAAGAAAGAAGTAAATGCGGAACGAAGGAAGGACAATGGAAAGGCGACGCGAGCGGCCGTTCGAACGCTTTTCTGTGCCACTGGCCATGCGTGTACATATAGCGGCATCGCGCGCCGCGGTTTTTACGTAAAAGCCGCCGCCATCACCGCCGCAGCTGCTTGCATTCAAGGCGATGCCTTCAGCAGTGCTACAGACGGGCATGGACGAAGAAAAGAGATTGGGGGGGGGGGGTGGGGGGGGGGGGGGGCGCCACGACCCATTTCATTTCGCGTCGCTGGAACGGCGATTTGATCGGATTTCTCGTCCCCGGGGCTCCCCGACCGCGACGTGCTTGGGGACGCGAGCGAACAAACATCACAACAAACAAAGAGGACAAAACAAATGAGACCGGACCTGGGCGGCCCCGTGCAGGCGTAGTGTAAGGCGAAAAATAAAAATAAAGGGAGGCGAAATTTGAGCGGAAGGATATTCGAGGTTTCCGTAAAAGCCGTAACACCAACCGCTGTGAGAGCTCCCGGCGAACGTTACGCGACGACGCGACCACAATAAGCAAGGAGGAGCGATGTTTGCAGAGAATCATCGTTTGTAGTTTACTTTGTTCATGCATATGACTTGTTTTAAATACAGGGCAGCAATTTTTGGCTTCGCTGCTTTCAGAAGAAAAGTCTTGACACAGCCCTGGACGCAGAAGTTTAACGTGAGAGCACATCCCTTTGTCTCACCGCAAAAGTTGCTGCAAAGAGGCAAACGAAGCACCTTTTAAATACATACTTTAAATCAAAACGTTCGAGATTCAGAACATATTCCCGAGCGTTTGGATGTTCCTTGTTCACATCATTTGAACAAACAAACCGCAGCAAGCAGGGACCAAGCGACTCAGATTAGCTTCGTATGTTTACTTCTGTATGAAAACTTATCTGTTTATCGCCAACCGACACGAAAGTTGCCCGGAACAGTGCGCGTATACAGCTGTTAATGCGTTAAAAGTGATATTTTGCACATTATTTCGCCTTTTCGTGAATTTTCCTGCTTCGTCTGTTATAAGGTATCGGATTTCAAACAGCAAGCAGCCAGCAATTAGCTATTAGTGATCAGTTAGCGTTCCTTTCTGCAAAAGAATATGAATGCTGAATGACCAGTCAGTCACGCTACATTTTCAACGCTTAGTTCGAAACCGTAATGAGGTTGCACAGGTTTATGAAGGAGTAGCACGTGCGCACCTGAACACTGCACAGTTTGGCATCGCCTTCGTCGAGTCCATTCATTCTTTCTAAGACACGCTCGGGCGAAGAATGACAACCGCAGTTCCTTTAACTCAGCTTGTCCCTTCGACGTTCCAGAAGTGATTTCGAGGGACACCAGTAAGGCCACACGTGAAGTATATAATTTAGGCTACTCCTGTAGTACTGGCAGTCCTGACAGTACTTGCGAATTTAACAGACAGGCAGGGCTGTACGTTGAGTCGGAGAGAATTACGAACAATTTCGTAAACTAGCTACAGACGACTGAAGGTCACCACAATTTAGTTCCCAGAAAGGTAAAAAGAGACCTGTTCCTTTTCGTTCGAATTCACCCACGTATGCCTGCATTCACTCTGCCCGTCGTCAACGAGCAAGCCAAGGCTGGGCACCAGGTGAAGGATACGCTTGTGATGGGCCCCGCTCACCGGTGCTCTGTCAGCGGTTTTCCACACTTGCACCTTCTTTTTTCTTTTTGATATGGCGCGGCCTCGACGCAGGTAGCAGCGAGAGTCAATAGACGGCGAGAGAAGAGGTGCCCACCAGGGAGCAGACAGCGAATGACGGCGCGCAGGGGGGAAAAAGAGCTGGGGCAACGGATGCTCGCAAAGAGGCTCGGCGCGTGAGGAAGACGCCCGCCGAGCCGTCGGCGGGGCAATCTATAATGCAAGCTTATCCACCGCAAGGGAGCAGCGCGTTAAAAATGGAACTGGAGTGCGCGCCGGAATGACGCCTCACTCGCGCAATATTTGCTGCAGTCTAGGCCTAAGCTATCACCGTACAGCCGCGCAGTGAAGCGAGGCGAAGGAGGCAAGCTACACCACCACGTTTTTCGGTGTTCTTTTGTTTATGCAGTACGTCCCCCGGACACCTTTCATTCTTTTCTTTTTGCTTATATCTGCTTAACAAGGTTAGAAAAATACGCAGTCGAGAATAAACGCGTGAAGAATAAAGCAGTGCTCTTGCTTGTTATGCCGTTCTCTTTTTAGTAGGGGTGTGCGAATGGTACTTTTTAGAAACCGAAACGAATATAAATAGTGTAGTTAAGTACCGAATTGAGTTCGACAGGAATCGTGAGTGGGCCGACAAGAATACCAAAATAATATTCGTGCGATACGCCTCTCGGACGAATATTCGTGTTAAACAGCGAAACGCTAGCGGCGACGCTTTGTAAGCTCAACACTTATCTTCACTCGGGGACACACGACAAAAAGTTGGTATATCAAATCTATACCAGCGTTAAAATCCTGTGCTGGGTAAGTTGTGACTTTGCATTTTGAAAGAACACAGCGCAAATAAACTGGACAGAAGAACATACACAGCGCTAGTGTGTGTGTGTGTGTGTTCTTAATCTGTCCCGTTTATTTCCGCTCTGTTATTTCACAACCTATTCCTATCATATCAAGCACACAGTAAAAACAGCCTTGTGCGACAGCGAAAAAGCTGTTCCCAAATCTCAGTGGATGAAAGGGACGAGAGTTTTAACCATATCCTCCGATATAGGGCATGAAGGCGGGGTTCACTAGACCTAGGTGAACCCTGTCGGGGAGCGAAATCTTGAAGGCCCCATGTGAGAGCATTATGAGCGTCGTCGCACGAATAAACCGCGCCACGCTGCTGAACCCACCTTCCTGCAAAGACCGATTTCTACAGCATGCTGCGCGGCGCGAGGGTGGAACTTGTTTTTGAAACAGTCGTAAAATTTGCGACGTACCCTATTCGAGCTTCGCGCCAATCATTCAAAACCTATTCGAAACCTTGAGAACGAATTCGATTCATTACGAATTATTTTGAACATGCACTATTTAATTCGTTCAGCGAATCGAATGGAAGGGTATTCGATTCGCTATTAGACAATTTTGAATATTCGCACATCAGTACATTTTATTATATGCTCCGGAGATGACAGCCACCTGCCGACTAATAGGACTCCTCTTTCACATAGCCTTGGCGCATATTGAGGACGAGAATAGTATTAGAGCAGCATATAATCGCGTTTTAAGATATTGAGGTACCAGTGGCTTTTTTATGTAAGCATGAAAAGTTGCGGTGTGTGACGAAAATATTTTAAAACTACTCACAGGAAGGTAGAGAGAAATTGGGAGGATGGGATGCTTGAAGACAGAAAACAAAATTAACAAGGCTTGAGGGAGCGGCTCACTCGGCTAGCTGACGTTTTCACAAGATGACTTCTGGCCCCAGGAATTCAAGCATGTGCAATCTTTGACTCTTAAATGCCGATGTCATACCTTCAGTCAGGAAAGTGGTGACATGAATATTTTAAAGTTGACGAGGCGTTCCAGTGATCTAGTTTTTTTTTCTTCTTCAAGGGGTTAGCGGCATCCATGCAGCTTGTTACTGTGCGTGTTTGAAACTGCTCTGAAAGAAAATTCGAGAAACAATGCAAGGAATTCCCAGCAGTGGAGCCCTCTACCATGAAGACCACGCTTTAGCCTGAAACTCGGAGGCTGCCACGGCAAAATTTCATGGCTGCCTAGTTCCTAAACAACCCTGGCCGCCTAAAACTGCACTGCACACTACAACTTTAACCTTTTCCCTACCAAAAGAAAGCACTTGTTCAAGGACGGTTTGATATCGTCGGTTTGATACGTTTGACGGTTCAACGGTTTGACGGTTTGACGGTTTGACGGTTTTGACGGTTTTGATTTGACGGTTTGACGGTTTGATACGTCGCCAAAGCCATGGAGGAGTTGTTGAGGCGAGAAGAGAAATGATTTTTTTTTTTCACTGCAGAAAGGAGCTACAACGCTCGTGAAGCAAAAGTGGCGGCTCAGGGAGACCATGTTTCATATGATTGTCTCTAGAAATCTGTGCGGCCAGCTGCAGGCTGAAACATTTTCAGTATTCCCTCGTATATAAGCTTCTTGGAAGCCGCCTGTAAGTCATGACGGTATCTTTGACGATGTTGAGCCAACGTACGAGCGGGTATCACCACGTTGCTAACAAGTGTTCTTCCGCTGCCGCAGCTACTTTCGATATCAGCTGAGTTTCTGGGTGTTCCCAACAGTGTGAGGCTCGGAGTCTGCGGATAACGTCCGGTGTATAGAGAAGACCCTGAGAACTCCCCTGAAGCACCTACAGCTAGCAACAAGGCTGGCGTCTTGTTTTCAGTTAAGTACCAGGCTATTTTTTTTTTGATCTCGTGAATAATGCGAACACGTGATAGCCAAAATGTATATATTGCGCCAACCTTCCCTTCCTTGCCAGACGGGATGGGCCAAAGTAGCCTTCCATTAAAAATGTCAAATAAATGAAAGCGAAACCACTAAACGCTGCTCCGCTTTTCCAACGCCTCTGTGTGGGTGCGAGTACGCCGTGTGTGCGAGCTCAAAACCAGACATGGGACCAAATTTACGGGGCCATTCTTACGTGTTGGCAGGTAAAATTTATTCGCGGCTCGCCGGTGCCTAAACTGTAGTCCTTCGTTTAGCGTGATCGGCTTTAGATTCACGGGAGGGTACCAAATAAGGAAAGGATCTAGACAACGAAGAAGTACGAATCGCTCCGATATTTCGGCCCATTGTTGCGCGGCACGAGGGAGACCTGAAGGAGGCCATTGAAACGGGCGTGCGGAAAGCACGTTGCGACTGCATTACTTATACTTTCTGCTCGAACGATGCTTCAGTAAGGATAGTGGATCACGAAAACTGACCTTTAACAATCTCAGTGGAGCAAAAGACGCAAGGACAGTGGAGGAAAGGACGCAAGACGCAAAAAAAAAGAGCAAAACTATTTTTTTTGTTGCTCCTGATCATAACGTGATTTCTGTGTGTTATTAGACGTCTGAAGAGCACTGCGCTTGAAAACGCGCCACAATAAGTAAATCTTCGAGTCCTGTTGCATTTCTTGGTTTATATTCTGCACAATGGCTTTGGAACGCCTAATTAAATATTAACTAGCCCGCCAAGAAGCTCTAGGCGACTGATTTAAAAGACAGCTCACTCATGCTTGATAAATTCCGTGCTACGGCGTAAAATGGCAACTTAAAATGCCAAATTAAACCTGTAACTTAATTTCTTTATTTCACTCGTTGAAAGAAAAAAAAAGCAGCACTGAAGTGCAAATTCTCCTGTCGCCTCACGGCCCCACTGCGAGTGGTCGTTGTGGGAAAAAAATCGATGTTGTGAGGAGAGACAAAGATATGTGAGTTATAATTTCCCATCAATTCCTGATTCAGAGGATTTTTTTATTTCCGCCTGCCTCAAGTATTATTTAAATAACAACACTACTGCTGCGCGAGCTTGGAGGTAAACACGTGTTATAGCATTTTTTTTTCTCCGCACAAACATTACTGCCGGAGCGTTGATGGAGCTTCCCGCTTGAGTTCGAACACATGGGTTTGTATACGTAAATGAAGGAGAAAAAATTGCAGACAAACGCGCTAAACGCCATGTACGACTGCAGCAGAAATACACATCTACTGATGTGCACATTCACTGTATTCACATCTACTGTATTCTATATACACTACGTTGCACATCTACTGTATTCTATATACGCTACGTTCTTCATTTTTGTCTATTACCCTTGGTCTTTTTCTTCTTTCGCTTCCGTGCTTAGCAGGATCCTATCTACGTAGCCATATACTATGCATGCTTCCATGCATGCCGTGTGCGGTCCTCATACATGGGTGGTCTTTTTTGTTTTTTGTTGAGATGAGCGTAGACGCGAAAGTGGCCAAAAATCTGGTGTGGAATTTTCTATGCTATTTTAAGCATTTAAAGCTATCTCCAGTTCTTTTGCTCTTTCATTGGTCTGTTCCATACTTCTGCTTTTTAGGTGGATTCCCAATGAACGCAACAATAAACTCAGTCGAAAAAGGGCAGCCAGGAACAGCACTCCCGTGACTCATCTCTGGTGACGGCGTGTTTGTTTTGCGCTCATCTCATAACCTAGAAATGCATGCGACTAGGCAAACATCGCGCCCCATTCATTAGCTTCAGGCGAAACAAGCACAGGTGGCGCACAGTTTATTCTTGCGGGAAAAACCTTGCTGGACAACGCAGCAGACAGCACTTGGATACAAGCGTTCCTTCAAAACCGAACATGCTGTGGAGACAGACGTAACTAATCAGTGCGCAGCGCGAAGTGCTCTTGGTTCTGGCTTCGCCGCCGATAAGGAACTCTGCTTATGCGTGCAGCTGCTGCGCTTGATCCCCAATTATCTCCAAATGAAAAGTGCGCACAAGAGCGCCCAGTGCGTAAGGGACAAAGGGGCTTTCGCACTAGCAGAGAATGCGGAATGCATAATTCTTCACCCAGGCCGCAATCTTCGGAAACTACGGTTCGTGAAACGAAGTCGGCAGGCGCAAAAGCGGTGAGAGCGCACGCGCGCGCGCGCGAGCAAAGGTGCCCGCAACAGGGAAAGCGGCTGCATTTTAAATTCAAATTCGTGGAACGGAAGTCACTGCGAGCGCGCGGATGAGAGAGGGGTGGAACTAAATCCCATTGTTTCCCCGAGATTCGCGACGTTATTAGGAGATGTGCGCGTGCGTGCGTTCGTTCGTGCGTTCGTACGTCCGTCCTGTCGACTCCGCACGTGGTGCTGAATAGAGAATGTAAAACGACACCGACATACGCTTCGGCGCACCTTCTGCTAAACCTTGAGAGCCGCGAATCTAATTTGGCAGTGCGTGGCTAAGAGTGAGAGTGACTTGGCAGGAGCGTGGAGAAGGAAGACGCAGAACGTTGTGGCGCGGCGGTGTATAGCGTAGGGACGGAGCGCGGCGCCCTGTGCGATTCTTTTGTATGCGACAGGCCAGAATTGACTGTCGCTTCAGTTCCCGGTGAAGGACGGCACCGCGTCGTCACCGGGAAGATTCGCAGCTCGAGGTTTCTATTCCTTCTTGCAGAGCCCGCACGTAGACAGTATACATCAAATTTGAAATTCCGTAAGCTATTATTAGGTCTATAACTGTGTGTTAAAAAAGAGATGCTGGTACAACAGTGGAAAATACTATTACGCGCTCTCTGGGCACTGGGCACGTGGTCGCGACATAGCCGCATCTGACAGCAAATGAAGCAGTGCGGAGGGCAACGAAGAACACGTTGCTGGGACGAAAGGGGAAAGCGCCTAGAATCTGCAGGCTTTCAAAAGGGATTCCAGGCATGTCAGTGTAAAGTGACACACAGGACAATCGCAACGTTGGGATAAAGACAAATGAAGGGAAGGCAGGCTTAGAATGCCGCCAGCGTTCATGCCCATCAGTTTTTGGAAGACGCCGTATGCAGCATCCTTGCCTCAGAGATTTTTCAATCTCACGGTGCAGAGTTTGATCGAGCTAGCGGGACGCGAAACTTTATACAGGTCTTAACCATTCATAACGAACGCAAGCCATAAGTTTATTTTGTTGCCGCATGCAAGCTAATAAAAATTTCCGCGACGTAATGAAACACTTACTTATACGCGTAAAAGTTTACGTCAATACGTACTTCATACATTTCTTTTGGTTGTTCTTGTACGACTAATCTTGTGTCAGTCGCTTTGTTCTTTGAAGTAAGCGCAGCAATGCAATAGTTAAATGGATAGGAATTTCCTCAGCTTCAAGTTGCATTCAACTACTCATTTTCATACGCACAATTTGCAAGCATGCAGTTTTGATAGACGGCGTCAAGCGGGCGTCAGCCACGCTTTTGGAGAGGCTTGTAGATTTCGCATGGCATCATTAATAAACCATCCATCTCTCACAATGCGACAAAGGATCGCTATGCGAGCCAGAAGTGGAGCTTTAGACTTGAGTCCGGAGCACGCGTACACTGAGCTATTTACAGCGAACTCACCGCTCGGGGATTGAGTGCCGCCGGCGTAGCTCGCATTTAATAACTAAATGGTGTGATGATCCCAATAAACAAAATGAATCAAAATAATCAATCCCCAGAGAATAGAATGCAGGGGCTGTGTTTGTTCGCTGTTCCCGGTGTCGTAGGGCGCTGGGGTTGACGTCACTCTGCAGGTGGTAGAAACACGCCCATGATGCCATTTACTTGCCTAAACGCATCTCGAGCCCATGCAGCACTGGCCGATCGGCGCCGACGAGCTCGAATGACGGAGGACGCAACGACAACTTTGACACGCCTCATGATCTTTATAGCCCCTAATCTCGACTCGGCAAAGGAACTCTGCGTTGGGTGCGCGACGAATGAGAGCAGTGCGGCCCGTGAGACAGCCGGACTGGATGCTGCGGCAGCAGGCACGCTAGCGGCGACGTCGCGATCAGACCGGTCATGTCCATTTGCTTCCCCATCGTCTGTTGTTGTCGTCACGAATGACATCACGGCCAAATGAAATGAGTATGATATGGATCCTTGCAAAATGTGACTTCTGGTCTGCGTTGTAATTTGATTCTTCTGTGCTAACTAAATTCTTTTTATTTGAAGAGATATACAAATTTACAAGACCCCATTCTTTAAATATGAATGAGGAGCTCGCCCAATTATATTACTGTGGTTTTGAATACAGAGTTTATTTTTGTTTTTTTTTGCAACTCAGTTTTAGCCGGAGTAAAGACAAGCCCTTCCTACCTACTTTGGTGGTTCAGTGGATATAGTATGCGGCGTTCAGCTACAGAGGGCTCGATTTTGGCCACGGCAGCTTTATTTCAATGGGGCGAAAAAAAGATAAAAAGACAACCTAGTGTGCTGTGCGAAGTGTAGAAGGATTCCAGGTGGTCGTAATTAATTCGGAGCCCTCCACTAAGGTGACTAATGTTGCATGCAGTGTTGACACGGCGAGCGGCATGGAAAAATGTATTAACCTAACCCGTCCTCTGTAATTCCAGAGATTTTATGAGTTTCATTCGTTGAAACAGGACAATGGCGTGCACACTCGCGGGAGCTTTTGCCATTTTGCTGGGAAACGAAGAAGACAGGAAAAAAAGGGGCCAGGAATGCCATCTTTTCGACATTCTTCCGTATAGCCGCAGGGGGAAGGCCAGTTATATTGGCCTTAATTCCATCTTTACTGAGCCAGAAGGAGAAATCTCGCTTTAACTCGATAAAAGTTACCTTTTCCAATCTCGTTCTGCGCAGGGACAATTTCGGTCGAGTTTCGTGGACAAAACCCCGCAGGTAGCACGCTTCTGTCGTGGCTAGCTAGGAAAGATTTATAGCCGCTTCGAGGGCAGGATAAATTGCTTCGCCGCCGCTCAGCCATGAAAGTAAAATCGCGGATGTAGCTCTTATAAAATTAATGGCTCGAAGTTGGTGTTCACAGCGACGGACGCACACACACACACAAAAGGGGGTTGGGGTTGCATTTCGAGGGTAAAGTTAAAAAATTTCACGGCCGCTCTCTCTCTCCTCAAGGTGAAGAAGTGGCGACAATAGCGCTGTTCCCGCTACGAGTGCTCCTTCTCTCAGGTTCAGGAATGAAGAAAGAATTTGGGGTTTCAAAGGCGCCAAGGAGGCAGGCGGCGAAAAAAAAAGAATCTAAACTAAGATATGACATGCTCAAGGGTTTCACGATTTAAAAACTACCAAGGTGAATACGTAAAAGTAATAAATACCGTGCAGAAGGAATAGGTAACTGGAACACTATCACGAAGAAGAAAGGAGGAATACCACGGGAACTGCCGTTCGCACAGGGCCCAAGGGTGGATAAAATGCTGTAAGCAGCATCATGCTTGGTGAAAAAAACAAAAAAAAACATAGTGGCCGTGTTAACGTCTGGCCTTTCAAACGGATGCGTAGGAGGGATGTGAAAGCTTACGCAAAATGGACGACACAGAGAAAGAACCTAGCTTTTGATCAATGGTGATGTGCAGAACTTTGCTTTCGTTCATGTGATTTCATAGTGGCTTCATTAAAAATTTTGAGCTCCTAAAATTTCTCTTGCTCGCTCGCATGCGAAACATTATGGGAGGTAGTGCGTTCCTCGTGTGCCCGCCGTTAGCAGCTTCCACCCGGCGGTCATCGAAGGGCGCGCAAGTTTTGCTGCGAGCAAATATGCTGTGCACAATTGCAAGCTTTACCATCTGTGTTGTAGAAGGACGTTGATTTTGCATCACTTCAAGAAACCGACAGAGTTTGAGTGGAACAGTTTAATCTAGCAGACCCAACAAATTAATCTCCGTCTTCATCTTCGTTAACCACAACTATAAACTCGCCAAATGAAACCGTCCGTGGAGTGGGACGTTAATGGAGCTACCACTGATATTTACGTTCAAGGCAGTGGAGCTTTTATGAAAAGTAACCAGCTATCATAGCGAATGCACAGTACATAGTTACCTAGAAGGTCAAAATCTACAGTATAGGCCAATAAACGATTTCTGCTGCTTTTTCCAGTTTATTTACAGCTTTTTACTGCGAGTATCAAAATTCCGCGCCGTTTAAGTACTGATGTGACTGAGGGCGGCACAGGGAGCCAGAGGCTCACATGTCGCTGCGACACAAGACAACCTGTGGTACACAGGGGCTGATGGTTCCGCGGATAATCACAGAATGAACAATAATTAATCAACATCTAAGAATTTTTGGTGACCAAAAACAGAGGAATGATTTCACATTACTCTATAAAGAATGCAAGGCAAAGTAATCAACCTATAAAATAAAGAAAAAGAATTAAACGGGAAGATGGCTTTCGCTAAACAATGCATTAGTCTAGTCTATACCCCATAGGCTATACATTTTCATGGCGTTTTACTTCACGCTTGACGCTTTTGAGCGATTTTATTTCTAGCATATCTCCGGCTAGCTCCGGCTCACTGGGAGCCGATATAATAAGGCTCTCAGCGCAATTCTGCATAACTTATAGAGTGAAATGCGTGACCAGAGGACTTTCGTCAGAATTGTTCTGGTTTTTCCGAGCAATCGTGAACGAAGCCATAAGATGCCCAAAAATTATTATCACACTGCTGTGCCCAAACTGAAAACTAATTCAGAGCTTTGTGCAAAGCTGAATTTCAAGGAGAATGGGCTGCACGTAAGCGTTTCTTTATTAACGCTGTCACCAACAGCCGCCCCATATTACGCTGCGTTTTCCATAACAAGTGGCACTACAGCGGTACTTCGAACGCATTCTGAATATTTGGGCACATGGAAAGGTGAGCGGAGGCTAAATGCAGCCGTTGAGTGTATTAATGTAAGAGCACGGCAAAATGCTTGAGCAGCAACCATTGCAATTTAGAATTAAAAAAAATTGAGACGCGCGCTGAGTGCCATTCAAGCAGATCAAGAACCGCGTGTGTCGGAACATTGCGATAAATGCAGAGAATGGGCAGTGGTGGTTTTACCTAAAATAACGGACGATAATAAAATTTCTTACATTACAAAACTATCACCAACGCAGAACAGCTTGCCGAGTAACAAAAAAAAGTTGTTTAAATTTGTCTCCCGTTTTCTTTTAGAATTAATGATAAAAGAAACAAGATTATGATAAATATATATTTTTCTGCTATTTAACCAAAATATTTTGGACCTCGAATAAGAAAACGTACATTCTTTTTATGTGCATGCATGGAAAAATGCGAGAAATGAGCTTAGCTGTTGCTTCGTCAGCGAAAATTCTAAATGCTTCAACGCTGTTGTAGTGTGGCGCAGCATGGCTTTTTCAAGCAAATGACCTCAATATTTATTGCGAGTCCTCTTTTCGATCAAGAAATATTGTTCGATTAAACCAAGAACGGTTCAAAATTGTAGGCATTGAAAGTGGCTGAGTAGTATTTCGCGCATTAATTTCTTTGTTCGTTTGCTCTGCATTTTACAAACGGGACGCGGCATGCCTGAAGGAAGGGACGGTCATTAAACTTCCCGAGTCTTAATAAACTGACGTAGGGCAAATGAAACCGCTAAGAACTTAGTGCAATTCCGCAGGGACATGCATGAAGATCATCCTGTCACCGATCGACATATTTATGTGTATTAACATTTCATAGGACGCTATTTGTGAGCGACGCCTGTGCGAACGCAAAATGAGTGGAAAAAAGAGAATTTGAAAGACGTTGATCCATGCTTTAGCGATATCTATGGTAGAAATTTACGAGAAAAATACATTAATTACATTAAGGTAAAAAGTGAATGGCGCCTGTAAATTAAAGAATGCCGGATTTTCATTTTTCCCCTCAATTGCTGCATCCTATACTTCAGTACAGCTGTCCATTATTAGTCATTGTCGATACACTGTCAAAATAATGATAGTGCTTCTGCTTCCAAGCCAGACTGAGCCGCAACCAAGCTCTTTCCTATAGCGAAAGAGTCTAAAAACAAAACAACGCGCTCCCACGATTCTGAATACGGAGTTACGAAGAGCCCCACGGAACCCTTACATGCCTTTGTGTTTTAAGTTTTTTCTCATTTTTTTCTCTCCTTTCCTGGTCGTTTCACCAGCAGGTGGATTCGTGTTAAAAGCACCTGTCTCCTGAAGAGGTCGTGACAAGATATTGGTTGTTATGACAGCGATCAATACGGATTTCAACGCCGTCGCCGGGACCAGAGGGTCCTGCTTTTCTAGCCCCTAATTCCTCAGGTCAAGTGCTTTCTTCTTACTAGAAATCGAATATAGCAGCGCGTGCCAACAGCACAACGCCGAAGATTGGTTCCCGTCATTATTCAATTTATTGTACAAAAGCTCACGGGGATGCTTAATTAAGCAATGCCTCATTAAGCCCTCATTAACGATCGAAAGGCGACTGAAGTAAGAAAAAAAGTTCCTTTAGTTTCCCTTTGGTGCTTCAGTAAGTCAAAGGGGAAGTGAGCCAGCGTATACCCAAGCTGACCCTGGACTGCTACAATAAAATTATTCACAGCCAAACGGTTATGGCCGAGAGAGAAATTTTTAAATAACGATAAGGCAGAAAATTGCGCAGGTGAGTACAGACCTACGTAGAATACTAGTGCGAGAACGTAAAAACAGCATAGTTAAAAAGACAAGCGAAGCTTTCTTAATTCCATTAAGTGGAGATTGCTGGGAAATTGCTCCTGCGTGTAGCAAAGTTGGTAAGAGGAGGCACCATTCTTATTCCCCTAGCTGTTTCACTGCGACTGCTAGGATATGTGGTCACTAGTTTCCCGAGATAGGTGTGTCCCCATCCACTTCGAACATTTCACTGCCTACAAGAAATTTTTATTCCATTTCCTCACTGATAAACACTACATTTTTTTTCCATACCAGTTTGTAATCCAACCCTTCTTCATGTTTCTGAGTCCTCAATCATGTGTTAATATTTCAAACTTATGTTACTCAGCTGAGAAATCTCACCAGGAAATCGACGGTTAGTAGGGTGTATTCCTTTTAAGCTGAAGCCTAGCTCTTCCGAATGCAATACCCTGGCCTTCCGTGGTGGTTTAGTGGTTACGGTGCTCGGCTGCTGACAAGACTGACACACGCTCGACCCAGGCCGAGGCGGTCTCATTCCTATGGAAGCGAAATGCTAGAGGCCCGTGTACTGAGCGATGTCAGTATATGTCAATGAACACCAGGTCGTGGAAATTAACCGAAGCCCTCCACTCCGTTGTCCATCATAGCCCGAGTCACTTTGGGACATTAAACACCGTAAAACCAAACCAAACCAGTACTCCGGATGGCTTTGATAAGCATGCGATGAATATCATAAAACGGATTTTGTCATCTTGCCTCACCGCTAACTCAAATGTATTATGTCCATTTTCCACTTCAGGATCATGATGGCTGCGCAGTCTCTGTAACTTTTTAATGCAACAGCATTACTTGGCTCATTGTGTGAAAACCCCGCCATCATCAGAGAGCCGTCCCCAAAACGTGGCACGCAGATGATGTGATCACGCCTATTGGAGCAATAGACGGCCTGCGTCCCCACCGCCACGTACCTCAAAGAGCGATTGAGGTGTCCACTCACCCAGGGAGCCAGTTATGCCCTTTTCCTTTCCCCAAAATCAATGGAGTCTAAACCTTCTGCCGTTTTTGATAAAAGGAAAGGCGCATAACTGCCTCAATTTGTAGGTGGACGCCACCATTTACTCAAAGCGCTATTGAGGTGTCCACTTCCCCAGTGAGCCAGTTACACTTGCTCTCGAATTTACACATCATAAAAATTGCTTAGATGCCCACCTAACTTTTCTAGCCCCTTTACATATGTGCCTTGCGGTGCCCAGGTTAAACAATCTCTGCATGACTGCTGATGTCGCCACTGAATTAAATTTTTTTCCTTTATTTATGGAGGCGACATACAGAAGCTGGTTACATTCTCCGCAGTTTTCTGTAACTTAATTAACCCGTGATTATGGTCCAGTGTTTGGTACCCTTTCCTGAAACCAGTATATTTCCTTGGAGGACTAAGTCGAAGGTTGCCTGATTCTATCAGCGTTTACCTGAGGAAATACCCCGTAACGGAGAGTAATCTAATCGATGTATAATTTTCAAAGTTTTAAACAACCGTTTTCTTGAGGATAAATGTAATGTTAGCATTTATTGTGCTTCCAGTGCTCTTACTGTCCTGAAGTATTGAATGTACAGTGTGGCAAGCTGAATATCTGTACTATTCTTCAGAAGACCGGCAGTTACTTTGTCCCCAGCTGTCTCCTTACTCCTTTGCGTTATACTGTATAGCTCACCGCAACTCTTTCCTTTAGGTAGAGTGCAGTGACGCTCTTTGTCTATATAGTTACTAGCTCGACCTCTCAAGGGGTACGAATCAGATAACAGGGAAATATGGCCTCTTGACATGCTGGTGGGTTAGGCTGATGTCGAGGACGACCTAAAATGCGCAGAGGCAAAGTCTACTGCATCCTGGACATATTGTGCCAAAAGACGTTTAATACACGTACCTAAACTATGTTGATTAGCGTCAGTCAAGTTCAAGATTCACAGTCACGTGTCATGATAGAGACAAACAGCATCCCTTTGCATGCCTGCTAGCATAGAGTAGCGACAAAAAAAATGCGAACCATGAGGCTTGCCTGGGACGCCGTCGCTATTCTACGCCAACTGCCAAACTCCACTGCGCAACTTAACCTGTGATGCCGCGGCGCGTGAGTTGTGCCGCGCATAATGACTAGGACTATTGGCGGTGTGGCTACATCTACAATTCGGCGCTTACCGCTAGTGCAATGGACTCACCTCTGACTCTACTCAGCGCCCTCGCTGTCTTTGCTACACATCTCAAGCACGACTTAAACCGCACTAACTGAGCGATCATCGCTACACGAACCCCTGGAACTTCTTGCACTAAGATATACAAGCTGATTAAAGAGCAAATGTGCACCCAGCTGGCACTCAACGATCCAAGCACATCGCCCGCTCTTCGGAGGACACCAAGAGCCGCTGTGCCATGGTCGCGAGCGCTCCATGGACGGTCGTTTCCCTTTCGATCATAGACGTCTTTTTCGGGCGCGTACTAACGCGCTTGCGAGGCTTAATCGACAAAACAATGTATGCTCTAAAGCCTTCCAGGCGCTTCTCCCATCAGATCTTTTCCCCAACAACCGCTCTCCCGCCCACCACTTCCCGAATTTTGTGTAGATAATCCGTCGGCAGCCGCGCCCAATCCATTCCCCGCTGCCGTGATAAGCTCCCGCAACAATCCATTGCGTTCATTTCGAAAGCTCTCCCTCGCGCGCTGGAGAAACGCGCGACACGCCCCCTCCGCGGAAATGTGCCAGCTTCGTCCAGCGCGGGCATTGTTCGCTCCAAGAAAAATTACTCTCGCCCCACGCAGGGTACCGCGGCGCCCTTATTAACCAGGCGAAACATTCTTGAAACGCGCTGCAGGGCGCCCAGTAACACGTAATAAGAAAGAGTTTAAGCGAAAATCTAAAATAAAGGAGACGGACGACGGCGGCGGTGGTGCCTGCGCCGCGTTCTTTTTGCGCAAGGCGCGCGCACCACCAGCCTCTGCTGCTCGCGGGAGGAGAGCGTTTCTCCCGACGGCGAACAGGAAGAGTTGAAGGGTGCAAGGCGAAGAAGGGCTTTGGGGTGCACGACGACCAACGTCCATTCATCTTGGTCCTGCGCTCCTTCGCTTCCTTATTTATTTTTTTTCCCTCTAGTTCCTCCGCAACTTTGCCTCTTTCCGTTCCTTTCGTCTCACTCCCCCGTGACGCGTGACGTCGTTTATAAAGATTTCGAGCCCTCACGCGGCGACTGCAGCGGCAGGGGCAGGGCCGTGATCAATGAAGCGGCGGGAGGGGGAGACGACGACGCCGTGACGCTGAAGGAAGAGCGCCCGCGGATCATGAGAAAAGCGCGCGACGCGAGAGGACGAGAGGCCGCTGCGTTCACGCACGGAGGAGGAAGATGAGGGCCAAGATCGCGCTGGCCGCAGAAAGGAGCCGAGAAACAAGGACGGAGCAGAGAGAGCACGATTCGTATATATGTGTATGTGTATATATGTGATATATATATATTACATAGGCGGTGAATCCTTATTGATTCCACATTTTCTGAGCCGTTTTCTAGCCCATCCCCTCCCTCGCGGCGCCGTTATTGCGCAGAGACAAGAATTGCAAAGAAACGTACGGCAAGAAGGGAGGGTGCAGAGAGGAGGCCACCCCTTTCAAGTTCGCACCCACTGTTATATACGGCGCCGATCTTCAGTTGCTGCTGCTACTGTCCTTGCTGCAGATTCAATACGCGCAGCTTATCATGGAAACACGTTGCGTTTCAAACGAAGACAGAACTTTAATTGGGAAAAAAGTGTTAATGCAAGTGGATCGTGACGGTGCCGACGAGAAGCAGGTTTTACGCTGAAGCGCTCAGAACGTTTTGATGCGACTGGATCGGTCCCCTTCCGTTGAGGTAATTTATCAGCGGACGCTGGTGCGTTCGATATTGCTTGTTGAAGGCAAGCTGCTGCGACCGGTATATGCCCAAACTCGCTACTTTGCCTTGTATCGAACGGAAGACTTCGCCGTCCCAGAAGCTGATTAAACGAGCAAGGTATGGTTATTTGAAAAAAAAAAAAAAGAAATGGATAATGCCGCCAAATTAAATTTTCGCCGGCCTTGCAGTTTAATTCCAATCAGGAGAACTACATGTCGCGAATAAAGGCCTCAAACCAATCAAGGTAAAATGTTCCCACCTCTACGCATTAATATCCGCACAAGCTGTTCCCCCGGCAACACAAGCAAGCTTGTGGGAAAAAAAGGCCATTTTGCCAAAAGTCCACAATCAGATTTCGAACCAGTTAAGAAGAAACTCCGACTGCGTTAAATTCTGCGGCCTTCGTTACTGAATTTCGTGATTCCATAGACATACGTTGAAAGCAACACGCATGCGATAACGGTGGCCTTCTGGCATCGAAATCAATGTTTTGAGCCACTTTGCCCAAGAGTCAGAAATGTCTCCTTTTTTTTGCACTTCGTAGCTGAATATAAGAGCTCACTTTTGGTTTAATGGTAGGTCCCAATGCAAGAACATAAAACAAAGCAGAAGCAAAAAAAGCCGGCAGAGACACTTAAGACTGCTTGAGTGTGGGAAGACATAAGCCCGCCCCTCACTTTGTGAACGCAATCTTCGCGCGTTGGGGCGTAATGTAACCCGATGGCACGCAGCTGGCAATTCTACCTCTGCATGGCTCTGCGCAGCTGCCGCCGCACCCCTTCTGATCTGCGCGCTAACTTCGAGAAGGCAGTCGCTGTCATACCGCTGCCCGCGCTCTGCCTTAAGGGTATGAAGCGATAGCTAAAGGGTTGCCGCCAATATACTCAGGATTGGTGTTTCTCTACATAAAATTCATTGATCCCTGGGAGTCCTCATGCCATTCCTGGCGCAGTGGAGAAATTTTTAAGCGGTGCGCCACTACCCTAGGATGGTAGCTGCTGCCGCCGGTGGGACTTGTGCGATCCAGGTTGCTCTTCCAAATCAAACTTGCTCGACCAACCATTAATTTAACCACCACTTGCCAGGTTGCACGAGGACTCCACCTATTATGGGTACCATAGAGTGTCAACACATACACGCAGACGGGTTTTCGCTAAATGGGGCAAGTCTCTTGTCTTCGCCATGCAGGTGCTCCTTCCTGTGTTCACACATGGGCTGTTGCCTGTTCTGGCTCCTGCCTGCGTCGACGTGCGGCCAGGTGGGCTCGGCAGCTGTGCCACTGCGCGGACGAGTAACCCTCTTGTCTTCGCCATGCAGGTGCTCCTTCCTGTATTCACACATGTGCTGTTGGCTGTTCTGGCTGCTGCCTGCGTCGACGTGCGGCCACGTTATCGTCATCACTACGGCAGTCATGAAGCTGATACCAATTCCATAACAGCGGCTGACGTCACGTTTACCTGGATTTCGCCACCACTTGGCTCTGGGACCATCCGTTCGTCGTGGGAAATGCAATCGCCGCAGACATCATGTTTTTCGCCACCTATAAGAGATCGCCCGTGGACCGCGGCGCCTTGTGGGCTCGGCAGCTGTGCCACTGCGCGGACGAGTAACTCTCTTGTCTTCGCCATGCAGGTTAGAAAATCATACTCTCTTTTTGCAAAGAAATCGAGCAACTACTTCTTAATTCAGCTGCCGAGCCCGCAGTGCTGTACTTGTATTGTCGTTGAATGCTTTGCTGTTGTCCATTCGTTGCTTATGCAATCCGGTGACATAGAAACTAACCCTGGTCCTGACACTGCCGCCATACTTGCAGAACTACAGAAACTAACATCGGGCCAAAGCACGTTAATCAGCGAAGTAAAAGACCTCAACAGCAGGTTAGTAGCGACAGACAAATCGATCACCGAATTAAGTAAGCGCATTACCGAATTAGAAACCCACTATCGGGACCTCGCATCACTTAAAACAGAAGTTGAATCCATTAAGACTGATGCCGCCACGTCGGCGAGCCAAATCAGTAACCTCGAATCCAGAGTAGACGATGCCGAAAACCGGTCGCGCCGCAACAACCTGCTATTTTATGGCTTACCTGATACTAGCTCAAAGGAAACGTCCTCTGAGTCTGAAGAACTGGTCACCCGCCTTTGCAGTGAAAATTTGGACATCACCATAGACCCAAAAGAAGTAAAAAGAGCACATCGTCTTGGCCGTCATTCAAGTGAACGATGTCGACCCATTATCGTTAAATTCACTTTACATAAGACAAAAGAATCCATCCTAAAAAACGCCCGGAAACTAAAAGACACCGACTACAGCATAGGAGAAGACTTTTCACATTCTGTCCGTAAGGCACGCAAACACCTACTACGTTTCGCGAAAGAAACATCTGATAAGTACGCACTGCGCTTTAAAACACTGTACATAGGCCCGAAGCAGTATATATTCGACGACTTGACGGAAACGGTAAAAGAAGTGCCATAGCAATCACACTCTGCTCGCTCTAAAGCAACTCCCCGACAGCACACCCCCCGAACTAATCTTACCTTATCTGCGGTATTTACTAACATACGAAGCTTTTTACCGAAACGAGAAATCGTATCTAGTCTTGTCTTATCAACCAACAGCACCCTTCTCATTCTTACAGAAACGTGGCTAACAGACGATATCAGTGATACCGAAATTTTAGCCGCGCTGCCCAACTTTAAAGTTTACCGTAAAGACCGGGAGAGAGCCCGTGGCGGTGGCGTACTCATAGCCGTACACCAGCAGTTTTCAGCATCCTTAATCAATGTAGATTCTAACTTAGAACTGCTATAGCTGCTCTGCCACGCTGCCCCCCGAACTGTGCTGATAGGAGTCTGTTACAGGCCACCGCAAAATGATCCGGACTTTTCCTACAAACTAAACAATGTGTTGAGTGAACTGACATCATCGTATCCTAACGCAGATATTGTTCTTTTTGGTGATTTCAATTTTCCCACTATTGACTGGCGTAACCACACCTCCATGACAAATTGTTCAGAAGCAAAAAATTTTGTCGATGTCTGTCTTAACTTCAACCTTACTCAGCTAATATTAGAGCCAACGCGCATTGCGCAGAATTCCGCCAACACTCTAGATCTGATATTAACCAACAGCTCTGATAGCGCAACAAGTATTACATACCTAAGGGAAATAAGTGATCATAAAGTCATTCATGCTACCTTCAGTTTTACACCCATGCTTCGTCAAGTTTCCAGGAAAACAATTCGTCTTTATGAAAGAGGTGATTTTCACGCAATAAATGAAGAACTGCTTTTTTTCCAACTTATGAAACCGATTTCCGCACAAAGTCTCTTCACGAAAACTGGACAATTTTCAGGGCCAAAGTTCACGAACTAACAAACAAGTACATTCCGGTGGCTAGTTTTCGTGCTAACCAGCAAAAACCGTGGTTTACTACGGCCCTGAAACGCCTGGAAAACAAGAAAAAGCGTCACTATCGGGCAGCAAAGCGGAACCCAAGCCAAGGATCATGGGAAAAGTACTACACTGCCGAAGCTGATTACCTTGCTGCTATCCGCAACGCAAAACACACCTTTTTCCACTCTGACTTGCCAAATATGCTAATACACAACCCTAAAAAATTCTGGCACGTAGTAAACCCGCAGGATACACGTACAATCGTTCTTACTAACGATATGGGTCAAACCATCAGCGATTGTGAATGTGCTAACATTTTCAATAGAGCCTTTCAACTGTTTTAGCGAAAGAGTGTGATTTACCTGATAACGCCTTCATAAGTTCCTTCACAGGGTCAACCATGGATCCAGTTTCTTTCTTCGCAGATGGTATATCATCTCGTATCGAAAATATCAAGCTAACGTCATCAGCCGGGATCGATGAAATTAACTCGAAATTTCTGAAAAATACTAAGCACATTTCCGCGGCCTACTTATCACTATTGTACTCTCAGTCTCTCTCTTCAGGTAACATACCGGATGACTGGAAAGTGGGAAAGGTCGTCCCAATCTTCAAGTCTGGTAACAAAAACTCGCCCTTAAATTATCGACCCACTTCCCTAACAAGCATTCCTTGCAAAATCATGGAGCATGTAATTTATTCTCAAGTCATGAACTTTCTCGATTCCAAAAAATTCTTTCATTCATCACAACATGGCTTCCGTAAAAACCTTTCCTGTGAGACACAACTGGCTACATTTGTTCATGACTTACATGCCTACCTTGATTGCAACCAACAGATTGATGCTATTCTTTTAGATTACGGAAAAGCCTTTGACAAAGTACCACACCAGAGATTACTACTTAAGCTCTCTTACCTAAATATTCACCCTAGCATTCTAAACTGGATTAAGGAATTTTTAACAAATCGAACCCAATTTGTCATAGTTAATAACGAATTTTCTGATTACATTCCAGTAACCTCAGGCGTCCCCCAAGGATCAGTGCTCGGACCGTTATTATTCTTAATATACATTAATGACTTGCCCCTTCACGTATCATGTCACATTCGTATGTTCGCAGATGATTGCGTCATTTATCGTACTATTAATAACTCTTCCGACCAAGAAGCCCTCCAGACTGACCTAACTAACGTTCAGAAATTGAGCGACCTGTGGATGATGACACTTAACCCTCAGAAATGCAAGATTGTATCCTTCACTCGTCGCACTAAACCATTTATTTTTTCGTACAATATAGCTCAAATCCCAATAGAAGCAGTTAACTCATTCAAGTACTTAGGAGCCACGCTATCTTATGATTTATCTTGGCGCACACATATTTCTAATGTAATATCATCCGCGAATAAAACACTAGGCTTTTTGAAACGTCACTTACGTCACGCTCCCCAACAAGTTAAACTCCTGGCTTACCAATCGCTAATCAGACCGAAACTAGAATATGCATCCCCCATATGGAATCCACATCAAATATACCTCATAAATGCCCTCGAATCCGTCCAGAACCGTGCCACTAGATTCATCCACAATACCTATTCATACCAAGTCAGCGCGTCGCCTTTAAAAGCAGAATCCGCCTTATCAGCCCTTGTTATTCGTCGCCGCATTGCCAGCCTAAACCTTTTTCATAAGCCCTTTTACAGCACCCACGACTATGCAGGCTATATCACATCACCAGCTCGCATATCGCATCGCACTGGCCATATTCTTCAAGTTGCCCGGCCTCGGACCCATACGACCACGTTCGCTGCCTCCTTCTTCCCCCGAGCAGCATTAGATTGGAACGGCCTTTCCCACAGCATCGCCGCTATCACCTGCCCATCCAACTTTTCCAAAGCACTAACAGATCATATTGTATGTTGAACCCACATGGCAACCATTGTACTTATTTTTCTGTATAATCCACCCCTTATGTAATACCCCTACAGGGGTCTTTAAGGTAATAAACTGAACTGAAACTGAACTGAACTGTAAGGTTTGCGTTTAGCACAAAAGCAGAAGCGCATTGGTTCCCGCCAAGCATAGTTTCAGCACAATGTTCGACTTAGAGTGACTTTCTTCTGTTTGCTTAGGTAGTTCGTAAGCGTGAAGGCCGGAAATTACGCCATTACAACAGCATGGGCAGCAGCTTTCTGCGCAGACGTCGCAGAGAGAGCATTTACCTTCTTGGTGCTACTACAAAAACATTAGTAATTCTCTCTCGCGTATCAATTATGATTGAACTTCCAATGAACGCGTCTCTGTGACAGTGTTCGTGGCGCCACGCGAGGCAGTTATGGAGGGCGGCCGGTGCTGAGGCTTAGCCTTATGGGGGGGCCTCCTGGTGCCGCAGTTGCCAACTCTTTGGGTGAGGCCATGCCAGACTCGATCGGCCAAACCTGCCGCTCCACACGAGAATGCTCAGCGATGTGATGTATGCTTCCGTGGTGATTTCCTTCGACACTGCTGTGGTATCGACTAAATGGTGGCCCAAAAAACGCTGCAGTAGGAGGGTCAAGATGAAAATTCATTGATTTATATCGTGAACGTTCGGCGCTGATTGTAAATTCACCCTCTAATTATTTTGAATTAGCCTACCATTGCATAGTGTACCGCCATCAGTGCAATACCACTGCATCGCGGCCCCCACGCAATCATATGTCATGCATTACAAAAAAAAATCGAATGATTGTCCCTGAACCATTTGCCAAGGAAACACTAATTTACCTAAAGCAGATTTCGCAGTGGCAGAGGTTACATAGACATTCTTCCGTCAATTACACGATCACACGCGTATTTCGGGAGCACTGTCCACTGCCGATCGCACGAGTAATACTGGCTACGTGCAGATGGATATCGTTCCACTCCCGGCACGCGAAAAGCCTACGAGCCGAAAGGCGTTCCCTCTCATTTCTAGAGAGGAAGATCACGGAGCGAAAACATTACGCTGGGCACTTTGATTGCAGAGAACCCGATTTCGTATAGCAGGGATTCCTCCTTCTAAAGCGATGTGATTCTCGACTATGAAGCAGCAGCCGGTGTCTCCTTATTGAGCAGCCATTTCTCTGTCTGCCTATTTCCTAAAGAAATAAAAGTAAAAATAAAAAAGATGGGAGCTCAGAGCGAAGTCGTCGACGGCGCAGAAAACAATAACGGCGCGGCGGAACGGGCAGCAGGAAGACATATCGACGGGCGCCCAGAATCAGTCGTTTCCTCCCAGAGAGGGCCGCCGGCAGCGTATACAGTCACGAAAGCTCGAGGAGGCAGCGCGGACCAAAGTTATTGGCGGGGTGTGGCGCGTGCATTAAAGAAAAGTGGGTGTGACGCCCAGTTCCTCTTGAGGAAACCGCTGGACGCTGCATTATTCAAAGCGAATCGGCAGCCATGTGCCGAGTGGTGAGATTTCCCTTTCTTTTTTCTTTCTGTTGTGTTACTTTCCCTGTTCCTACAGCTTGACTCTATTTCGAGACTCGAAAATTCAATTTTTTTTTTCATGGTGTTTGTAACTGCTCTAGAGGTTTTGACTTAACTCTTTGCTAGCACTAATACCCTACTGCCTAGTGATTTTCTCTCGGTATACGCTGTGGTCTCATGAAACGGCTTTTAACGTTTGCTGTGCGGAACCAATAGACGAAACAAAAAATGGAGTTAAACCGCGAGAAATACCGTGAAATAACACTCGCTAACGCAGTACATTCAACTGCGGCCGGAATCTGCTTCGTCAGTAAGTCTGTTTCCGTCGTTACCCTTGGTCAGCTTCCGTCGCCGACGCTGGCGCTCACAGCATTCTGAACAGAGTTTTCTGTCAGTTTTGCTTAATGTGAATGGCGCGACAAGCAGTTTGCAGTGTGCTGGGTACGACCGCGCAGAGAATGAGTAAAGAGGAAAAGAGGCGACCTCTTCCACGCATTTCACCATTCGAGAGGCATTATATCGTGCGTGATTGGTTTTGGCTGTTCATAATGCAAGCTTGTAGACCCTTATTTCATATTTATATATCTAACATAGTGCAGTGTGAGCGGCAACCAGCTTCCCCAGTTTCGACAAAAATGGCGCGGGCGTCAGGAATAGATCAGAGGAAAAGCTTATGGCATCGCAGAGATGTTTCACATTATTCATTTAATTTTCTAGTTCAGTTAGCCTACATTTGGAACTGAAAAAATGCTTGACTATAAATTTTGTCGGCTCTCCTGCTCGCTTAGTCGCGTTGCCACTGCGCCATGCTTTATTCAGGCATGCTTATTTTATTCCAGCCGGAAACAAGGTTTCTGACTTGAGACGTTACCGCTCTCAACCTCAGCTCACGGGCTAGATTGTCGGCTCCGGTATACTACACTTCACTGGAAGACTAACAATGGACAGAGGCTGCACTGCGTGAAGATTCATAGCCCGATTAATTCTTACTATTGCTCGCTGCAGCCTGCGGCGCCGGTGCTGAAAACTAACAAGCATGCACATCCCCGGCGCTGGCGTTGATTTCTGCAGTGCTGACCAATTAAACAAAAGGCAGTAGAAATATTCGTAAAACGAATCCCCAGAAGTACTGCAGCGGGACTATTTTAAATCTACTTGAATCCTCTGTTCGTTCATTGTTGACGTGTCCACGGCCTGGGCTCTGCTCTCCGTGTATAGGCGGCCTATAAAACATTTGATTCATTTAGCTTTTTATGCACTTATAGAGCAGAAGGACGTTTTTTTTAACCCCAGTGCTCCGATACTTATAATTCCGGGGCTTCTGTCCGGCAATAAATATGCCGTATTCACAAAAGACTGTTGGTCCGTCTACTATTGGAAGATAAAAAAGTCATTGACCACCGCCCTCGTACTGAACTGCCACGATAGTCAAGGCGACACAACCAAGGCACGATGGCATCCTATTCGCTGGAGACGACGGTGAGATGTGGCTGAAGCGACCAGCTGCCATTGATGACGTCAGGAACGAAGACGTACGAACAGGACGGTCAATCTCGCCCTCAAGTATACATAATTGCACCCTTTTCCGCCCGGGAGCGGTCATTTGCGCAGCTCGAGGCGCAACGTAGCGTCAGAACTGGTGTCGCAGTCAAATTGGGGGTCCTCTTTAGCACTGGCAGCCCTTAATCGGAGTAATCAAGACAGGCGAATTGCTTCGAGATGCGGCGTTGTAGCCCGCTTTGCACGAAATGAAATATATGTGCAGAGTATTGGTGCCATTTCGGGCACGTTGATATCAAGAGATAGGGAACTCTTAGTCCAGTTTGTACTGTAAACGGATGTCTGAGTACGAAAAAACGAGCCTGGATTCTTATTACATTTTCTTCAACAGCGGCAAAGAGTGCAGCGAACTTTTCTCACCAGCGCCGAAGATTTGAGAGGTAAACATATTCTTCGGGCAGGAGCAGTTAATTCTACTGTAGTCATCTTCTCCCGCGACCCAAAATCGTCCCGGCTGGGTAGACACCGCGTCATCCATGCATCGAAGCTCATGCAGAGTGAGTCTGTGATGTAGCTGTCCCAATGCATTTAAACGTACGTACACGCCGCTCAAGGTCCTTTTTCCTGTCGCAATTTTACCTTCTCTCCACTAACATGAATTACGCCCCAGTGCTCGACCACGCAAAAAGACGTTTGACGATTGCTGCGGTACCTAAAGACTGCTGGCATCAGGGACCACTAGTTGTCTTCTTGTACATCCTGTGCGTTTCTCTTGCCTATTTCTTTTTTCGTCCTTTTATCCTCCTCCCTCCTGCAGTATTATAGGCACCCAACCAGGTGTTCGCTTGGTTAACCTCCTAGCCTATAATTTCAGTGCATTCTAGCGACAGCATTGCCTAGAGACGATCTGTTACAGTGTCGTGTAGGCCCTCAAGCGACGGCTGCGTTTTTCTTTGTCACCATCGTCCTGCCCGCCTTATGCTCTGAGTTCCTCGACAACAGAGCGTTTTCCAAAAAGGAAGAAAGAGGCTACTGCGCAACTGACGATCACTTAGAGCACCTTTTTGCTGTGAGCAGCGCAGAAAGTTTGCCTTTGGTTTACATGCACATATAATGACCCTGCATTGAACGTCGCGAGAAGTTGCACGTACTCCACATGAAACAAATGAGTATTAGTAACCGAACCTGCTTGAATGAGCTTAAATGTATAACAGCAATATGCCTTGTGGGGCTAGTTGGTCCATTCTCACAGTTGCCGCCTCGGTGGCTCAGTTGTTGTGGTGCTAGGCTGCTGAGCTGAAAGACACGAGTTTGATTCCGGCCGCGGCGATCGCATTTCCATGCAGGCAAAACTCTACAGGCCAGTGTACTGTGCGATGTCACTGCCCGTTAAAGAACCCCAGGTGGTCGAAATTTCCGGAGCCCTTCACTACGGCGTCCCTCATAGCCTCCGCCGCTTTGGGCCGTGAAACCTCATAAAACCAAAAAAAAAAACATTCTCAGAGTTCTTTCTGCGCACAAAAAACGACACAGTAAAGGACAACGAAGACAGGACATAGCAATATGCCCTGTCTTCCTCGTCCTTTACTGTGCCGTCTTTCTTTGCGCCAAAAAGAACTCCGAAGGTATAAAGACCGCTCTATTTTTTAGTTTTAGTTTTGTATCTTCAATATCAGTAGTAAACTGAGTGATATTTTTTAACATCTACAGATTTTCTATTTTGAAACCTGCAAGACATACGCCAGTGCGATCTCTATATGTAAAGAAAGACGGGCATTATATATGTGCTAAAGCTCAATGATTAGACAATTAAATAAAACGATCTAATCAACTTTTCATTTCAAGGCGCCAGATTATACTTCGAAATTGAAGGTTGTACATTGGCGGGGGGAAGGGGGAGCACAGTTCCTGTTTCCTGAATCAGTTAGAAATATTGACCGTCAAGAATACGCACTTCAATCTCGCTAAGTTGGATTTCCCGGATTGCATATTTATAACATGGCGTTGCTCGCATTTGTTATGCATCGAACACAGTCGCCGTTTCTGTATTCGGTGACGTAGAAGAAGAAAACTGATTTCAGTGACGATGCCACGCGCAGGGGCGCTACTTTATCAATGCACACCGCGGAAGAGCCAACTCAACGAGCTTTGAAATGACCGCTATTCACGTTCGACATTCTGAACCACCTTGCCGATTAAGAAATTTTAAAAATTGCGCTCACCCCTCATGTTCACGACCTTCAATATCGCGATGTAGTTTCATCCCTTAAAATAAAAAAAAACAAAACAAAATGTCAATTAGATAATTTTAGTTATTAACCATCTAACCAATTAGCTTTATCGCGTAAATAATGTGCGTCTTGCTGTACAATTCACCTGCACAGACCTCCCCGACGTTTCTCTACGTAGAACATGCATTCGCAGAACATACACTACTAGGCACTTAACGAAAAACTTATGTGCGTAAGATGAAAGCGAAGCAAAAACCAGGCAAAATGCAGACGGCAAACAAACATTCACACTACCAGACCACTCACCATACGTCAGCGGCAAGGGCAAAGAGAAAGAAAGAAAAAAGAGCCTCGCTCGCACACAAACGAAGCAGCACCTGCTCCCATGGGTGATTGACAAGTCTATATTTGTTTTCGCGCCTCCCCTCGGATCCGTTCCTCGCTGCTCGCGAAAGCGCGGTTTTTTACTTTCGCCCCGACCGCCACGGTAAGCCCCGGCTCCCCTTCGGACGTGCTGGCAGAACCAGTGCGCGCCACACACTGTTCTGCGGCACTCTCTGACGGCACAGCGCCCGCTGTTCCGTCTCCGCAACACCGAGCGGCCCCTATCGGATGCCCCTGTTCGCTCGGCTCGCTTGCATCATTTGTATGCTGCCAGAGGAGAACGAGTTCGGACCGCTTTCGATCGTTTCCTTCGAACAGCAACGAGAAGGGATGCACTTCTGTGCCTACACAGACCATGCCGCGCTAGCGCACTGCAGGCCTTCATCAATTAGGAATAGTATAGGGCTGTTCAGAGGGTCGACTGAGCTGCGTGTTCCGGGGTGTTAGAAAGGGGCTTTTGCACCAAGCTTCCAAAGATGGAAGCAAGGACGACATCAGGGCCAGTAAGGTCAGCAACCCAACAGTCACCGTCTCAAACGGCAGCGGTTGCTCACCAAGTCGACATGGCCAAGCATACATCCCGTCCCTGCGAAGTCTGCCTGCAAGTGTCGAAACTATGATAGCATGCACACACGAACGAACACACAAAGAAAAGCTTACGTACCTATATACACAAGCGGACACGCACAACAAGAAGCGACAGTGAATGAGGCCGCTGCCGAAGTGCGCAAATTCGCGCTAATTGCACCACGTGGACGCAGTATGGCGCACACAAGGTTGGGCAGCTATGGACAGCGCTCCAGGACCGCGAGTGTGGTTCTTGTCGCGAGACAGCGGCACCGCCAGCGCCATCAGCAGGAGCAGCGGCCTCCGCTCGGGCCCCGTGCCGCCCAGATGTCAGCGGCCCGTAAAGAAGCTCGCTACGTAAACACGCGCCCCGATTTCGACCCGGCCGCACACACGAGGCTCGCGCCTTTCGGCCGGGGCTCTCGTTCGCCGGTCGGGCGCAAAAACACCCGGGCCTCAGCGCGCCGTCGGAGCGGCAGCCAAGGCGCGACGAAGGCCAGGAGCAGCGGCGGCCAGCGAAAGGGGGAGGTGGCGGAAGCGGCGCTTCGCGGTCGAGCGAACACAGAGACGGAGTTTCCGGAAATCCGTGCCTTCCTACCACCCCTACAAAACATCCCCAGGCAACCGACCAGCACCCCGCTCTCCCCCTTCTCCCCTATCCCTCAGCCGAAGCCTCCCCCGAGAGACCGGGCAAAGTCAAGGTGCTCGAAGTGTGTTTACCGAAAGGGCACCACCACTCTTGCAGACCTACGCTCTGCTGTGCTTGGCAAAGTTATTCCTTCCTTGTTCCCACTTTTTTTTTTCCTTTCTAGCTCTCAACGTTGTATTTCTTCTGTGGTCAGACGTTGTTTACTGAAAGAGCCTGGCTCTGCATTACAAATATTGCGGCTATCACTGTATTTTATATTTATTTGCAGTGCGCATACGATTTTTTTTTTTTGTAGAAGACGCTATGGCTCTCGCACTCTAGTTTCCTTGCTAATTTGCACCTGACAAGAGTGATTAGGTTAATTCGCCAGCAGACAGTTGCCGATTACCTGGCCTTAAATTGCCTCAAAGGGAGGACTAAATATCGGAGTCTTAGCGATAACAAAATTATTCAATCAGCGGGTTTACAAGATCGCCAACATCCGCCAACTGATGTCAACTCAGGTTACGCAGGTACGACACGCATAAGCGGAGAGAAAATGACTCGAATGTCCCGAATACAGGGATCACGCGGAGCCGTTCGACCATGCATATGCCACCAAATGCAGGTCCACAGTTAGGCGTTGTTCTGAACGGGCTGTCCTCGCAAGCAGAAACGTAAATAGTAAGTGATGAGTAGAATTTTTTCAAGCATGCTGATAAATATATGCTACGGAGCCCAGAATTTCTTCCCATTATATTCCTTTTTGCGAATATAAAGTAGCAGTTTTTAAGTTGCTGAAAACCGAGACCTACCAGAGCAACGAATTCGACCGAGATTTTGCTCATTTGATTTTACGAGCAACAGCCTTGTTTCCGGCGCGCCATTGACTGCTTCAACAGCGCAGAATCTAATCCTAGTGCCGACTACCACATGTTATTTGCACACAGAGCAGGCGATTAAGCGTTGATTGTCCGGAAATTTTGCTGCCTTCTTACTGAGAAATAAGGGACCACAGACGCTCGGAATAATATTTGGTACGAGCGTCAGCGCCTTATCCCTGCCAGAAACCGGGCATAAAAGCGCCGTGGCCGTAGAAATTGCCGAGGTGAGCTATATACGCTGCTGAGCTACTTAAAGAAACAAGGCCATACGCAGTGGCTACAAAAAGCAGATGGCGCGAGCAAGCAAGCAGCGGAGAAAAATAAACTCTCATCGGACGCATCCAACGGCTAATATACTGAAAGAAAGCCCACGTGGCGCAAAGCTCCTTGAAGCCTACAGTGTTACTTCCCTCACGGAAGAAGAAATGCTCTGCTAAAGCTAAGTTTAGGCAATGAGCCATATCCAGTGCGTATAGAAACGGTATGAGAACAGTTTCAACGGGTGATGACTCCATTCAGTAAGCAGCGATTAATGTGCGGACTGTGATAGTCTCACATAGGTCAAGTAGGGCACAGTTAGACCAGTCCTTCGAGTTTGGAGAGGACGGGGCCATACTTTGTGTTTAACGAGGAGCCCATGGCACGAAGTCGGGCTCGGTGCTCGCACCGTTCAGCTCTCTTCCTGCCATCAAGCGTACCAGTCATCTCTATTAACGTCTATCTGATTACACCCACACGGCTACAGAAGGGAAGCGGTAAAACTTGTTTATTTTCTACAGCTGCGTTTAGATAGATGCTATAATTAATACTTACTTCCTTAATTAAAACATACTTTGCCTTGAAGATGTTGCTAACTATATTCGATCCGATTGGATTAGACCAGCCTTCGAGGCCTATTTCGAGGCGTCCAAAACGGGAGAACAAAACGAATCAAATCTCTTTGTACGCTGGCAACATTTGCGTGTGTGCACTGTGCGTGCAAGACTGCACCAGACTATTGCTTGTGCCGAGCTGCTCCTCAGCTCACGAGGAGTGACATGTCACCTGAAAAATGCAGTGCCACCGAATTCATCAAACTGGACGTTTCACCCAGCGTACTTAAAGGTTGCTGGCAGCGACAGCCAAGAAAGGAAACGGGAACGGAAACGGAAGGAATTTTTTTTCCAGTGTTTTGGCATATGTTCGACGCGGCAGCAGGCATCAGACATTAAAAACCGAAACTTGACTGGTTTGCTGACTCTTCCGCGTTCTAACCGGCTGCACAAGTGGATGCTCCCTTGAATCTGTTTTTCGGTTGCACGCAACAATTTTTGAATGCTTTCTTGTGTTGACTCCATACCTTACAGGGCTTCTTCGAAGCCAATATCAAGCTCTAGGGTAAAATCGAAGCCAGAGCCTTGAAACTAGCCTGTGCCTTCCCAAACTCACCTTTACAATGGACACTCTAACGAAGAACAGATGCCTGTCACCTTCAATACCGCACGTGCAGACTTTTGCTGTCCGTGTACAGTATGTGCAACAGGCCGTTGTAGGCGGCAACATTCCGCTCCCGCCACCTGTTGTTGCCACTTCGGCTCGCGCTCTAGCTTTCTTCGCGGTAACCAAGACAGACGTTGCGTCATACTTCAAGTTTAATTTTCGCGCTGTTCCCGACGTTCTTCGCAGCTTCCCTCTATGCCCTGGCGACCACTTCGGTTTCGACTTTTGAAGTCGCACCCCTGCTGCTTCCTCGCGCTTTCAGCTCTCCCACTCACCTGCCGCGATTATCCTCGCGTCGTTCTCGCGTTCGATACTGACACCAGCGATGCCCATGGCGCCAAATCATTCCCCAGCACATACCACCGCCACATTCACCTACACGTGAATCATAGCCGGCCTCGAGCCAACCGGGGAGCAGTGGGGCAAGTGATGTTGTCTCCTTTCAGCTCCAGCGAGCATTCGTAAACGCACATGCGTACAAAATGCAATCCTATCCAAACAGCGCACACATGTGCTACCGCTTGCGACACCCGATTGTCATTTTCAAGCATTCCCGAATATTGGCGCCAGTAGAGGCGCATTTCTATAACGCGGACCCAAAGCCTCCTTCGAAACTTCGTGCCTCGCTTCGACAGGTGTCCTACACCACTTTGTCAAAGCTCCGCGCCACTGCGGGCACCTCAGACTTTCAAACTGGGCTTAGGGCTGCGCCCCTCGCTGCTGTCCGCTGCTTTCTGAGCACAGGAGGTGCAACAAGAACGTGTCTGCGGGCCTTTTCAATCGCGCCCGTCACGTGCGCAGCCGCTCACGTACTTATGGAAAGGCTCCAAGCTATGCGCTCCCTAGCACAGTTTGTCATCGGCAAATATGACCTTGTCCTTTTCTCCAGTCCGGTTGGAGGGCCCTCGGTTAGTCGCCTGAAAAAGCCGTGTTTACGTTATTCATCACTTCCTGGCTCTCTTAGGGAGGTTTTTTTCCCCTTAATCTCCGCCATACCCAAAATGACCGATGGAGTGCGCGGTCGTTTTTGAATACGCGCCTATAAAGGAATGTGTTTGCTCTCGTCTGTGGTAGCTGCTATCGCACCAAGTTTGCAGTTCGCTCTCGACGTACGTAATTTGAAAGAATAAAAAAAGCACATATAAGGAAGCGGCGCGGGCGGTGATTTGCATTTGAGAAGACCTCGTCTAAATCCACGTTCGGGCTATTCCTTTGTTGAGCCCACTTCTTCGCCGGAGTTTTTTTTTTTTTTTGCGGTCTTCCTCGCCTGAGAACTCGCCTGAGGCCGTAACGAAGGGTGCACGCCCCGGCGGTTTGTTCCAATCAGGGCCACAAACGGAGACCCACGATGAAAGCGAGAGGGGCTTCCGACATTGAGCTCCCGACAGTTGCACGCAGTGCTCGCTCAAGCTGAGGATGCTGGAGGCGTATCCCAGCGGCAGCAAGGACGCGTGAAATGCGTCACACGTACCGCCTGGCTAGGAAGCAACGCGGTGGCTCGCACGTGCTTCATTACGCCCACGAGGGACGTGAAAAGTCTGGGGAGTGAAGCTGAAGGCTTTCTTTCTCCAGCAGGAATTTCAGTGCATATTTTTGTTCATGTATGGCCTACGGAAATTCGCTAACCGATCCAAGCGTGAAATAATTCTCACTCAAGGTGCTTTATTATAGGAAGTTCGCCACGAAGCCTCCTCTAAAATATTCTTCGACACTTGCTTCGGATTCAAACCGTGTGTCTTTGTGAAACTACTTTATATACATCCGCAGTAGAAGTTTCGCCAGTTTTCTGGCAAATTTATTAATGTTTGCCGAGAGGTAGGGTGTGTGGCAAATTCGGCAATAAATGTCGCGTGTGACTCAATGCATTTGACTGGGCGCTTTATTCATTTAACAGTGCTTCAACATAGAGGTATAGGAACAGCGACAAGGAAGGCCAATCGCACGGGCAGAATACGATCGAGAGAATGAAAAAGAGAGGGAGCAAAGAAACAAAAAGCCAGAAGGCTAACGAGAGAAGCAATCCAACTGCTACGATGCCCGAGAAAACAGGAAAGCTGGAAATAAAAGGAATAGAGGGAAAGTAGGCAGTTGGGGCGAGAACGCTGGATGTACGAAGCTCACAGCACTGTCACTGAAAGCGATAGATTTCAAAGGTAGCGCCCGAGTTGTCATGGAGCTCTTGTTTACACGCGCTTGTCGTGCGGCTATTCCGGCATCACTCAATTTCTATTAACGGGCATGGCGGACAACAAGTATATAGCCTGGCATTATTTTCGACAGTGACGAGTCTGAAGACATCAGCGACTAGATCACGATGCGTCTACACATATGACAAACGTACAGACTTGGTATGGCGAAAATATTTTAGTTCGTCACTTCACGTCAAGAACTTCGCGTGAAGTCTCTTTTTTTGTGTGTGGTGAAGAACACGGACCACTTTGGTCGCGAAATTCTGGGAGGATTTCAAGAAGCAGCTAGAAGTTGGATGTCGCGTTTTCCAAGCTGTGCAGCCACTGTTTTCTATTGTAATGAGTAATAGTGGATCCGAAGCGGCACTGATCGACACGTGAGCATGATTAAGAGAAAGGGAAGAATATGAGCGCATTTATTCGGCTTAAAACAATGCAGAAATATGCCATTATGTATGTTTCTCTTGGACCTACAGGCCCCATGCAACGGGAACATGCACCAAAACAGGTTTATTACAACCTTTTCAGCCTGTGTATATCCAAACACAGAGATTCGAAACACTATGGCTGCTGGGAGTTTTCGAGCCCAAGGGGACGAATATCGCGCGCACGAACTAAAATGAAAATATTAAAGGAAAAGGGAAAAGAACGGATGCTACGTGCAGGCGCCTGTGCTCTATCTGCACAACACTGAACCTTGTTTGCAGAGCACAGTGTACAGAGAAAGACTGCGTGATCAACGGTGTCACCCTAGCTCGTCAAATGAATGCGCCTCGATTGTTCGCAAATAAAAAAAAAGTTCACTTCTATTCCTTTCTGCTGAATGTCAGGAATGCGGTCACCACTTTGCGCATGCAAAAGCTCCGCTCCCGTGCTTCCCTCTCGGATGAGCGTCGCTGTCAGCTGTGTAGCAAAGGCTCGACGCACTGACTGCGCGGAACCCGGGATTCAAAGAGTCCGGAGAGCCCAGGATCCCGCGCTGGGTTGGTGAGGCCGTTGAAAGCGAGATCAGCGGCTGCTGCGCAGCACCGAACTATACAAAGGTTCTTCCTTTCGCGGGAAGACAGTCAGCCAGGCTGCAGTGCGCATTGAATCCGTCGTTCCTATGGAGAAGGCACGTCCCGCACTCCGTCTTCGTTAGGCGTCGTTTCCCCAAACCCGGGCAAAAAACTGCGGCCGCGCTGGCGTGCAAAGTCGGGCCGCTTCCCGTCACAGCGCCGCCACTTGCTGATTTCATCTGTTGCTGGTGCTTCCACCGAATAATAAACACCGAGGACAGTTTCATTTATTTTTTTTTTCTTCATGCGAACGCATACGCCTATTTTTTCTTCTTATCTTCTTTATTCTACGAATATCTTCCGTATGTTAAAATACAGAATACGAGGAAACGACATGAGGCGCAAGTTTTTTCTACACTTCGTTACTCTTCCAGACACGTGTCGAGTGGGAGAACATGAGTTAACAAACGGCACATTTCTCTGGCCATTTGTTAAAATTTACGCATCGAAATACCTTATACCTCAATTTAATCTGATGTGATTTACTCTAAGTTCTGATTCCTGACGTTCTTCATGAAAAATAAGATGTTCGCAAATATTCGAAATTTTCAAAATCGAATCAAATACTCGTCTATGTGATGCGCTGAACGAGTGAAATAGCGCATATTCAAAATTGTTCGAAACGAATCGAATACGGTCTAAACTTTTCGAATAGGTTTACGTTAATCGCTCACAAGTTGGCATCGTGCCCGACGTAGTTTTCGTTAATGACCACTTCTATAAAACAGGGCCCATTCCAGCGTCACGCACAATACTACCGCGATTCGTGCGGGAGCGTTCCTGACACCCAAACCCAAGTCCTTTAGGACTGGGCGACGAGACAGAGCACAGCCAGGTTCAGCGAACACTGTCTTCATGACCAATATCGGAGGTCATGGCTCATGACCCTCATTCTTCTCATCAACAAAGATCTGGCACTAGTTTGCTATCCGTCCTTGTCAGAGGCAAAGGGTAATTTTCCTATGCTCAGGATACGATGATCACCGATTCAATATACTGACTTCGTGCTGTCTATGGAGATCACTGTTACGTCTTCCGAGAGCTAAAGCTTTAATTCCACGTGTTAGAGCGCAGCCGCTAGCGCTCCGTTGTTTCTCATGAATATTCGTCATGTACGAATATTCGCGGAAGTAGCGAATAATAATAAAATTATTCGATTCGTATTTGATTTGGCCTTTAGCTACACTATTGGTATTCGATGCGGTGCCGCAGCTACACTTCATATTCGGTTTGGCTTCTAAAATGTACTAGTATTCGCACACCCGTATAGGAAACGCTTGGCAGTTGGAGGAAGCCGATCCTGGACAACGAGGTGGTAGGCGGGCGGGGGGAGTGGTGGCCTGCATCAGCGAAAGAGTAGTTCTTAGGCGTTTGGACGCCATTTCGCAACTAGTTTACCACATTGCAACGCCGTGATTGTAGTTACTATCCTCAGAGTTTCTATTCAATCTGTTTAGTTATGCAAGCAGGCGCGCCGCTCTCAGTGGCGCCGACGTGACGCAACAGGACAGCGACTCGCTGATGACCCCATCGATGGCGCCTCACACAGTGTCTGTTACGAAACAAACGCCGGTTTTCCTCTGGGTCACTTGAACGCGACAAATTAGAACACCTGCAAATAGAACTGTTCTCTCATTTTGATATTAAGAACAACGTGTTAAGGTCTGTACGTTCGTGTTAAGTTTATACGCGAACTAAGTGCTACACATACACCCATAGCCAAAGTTTATACAACGCAATAGTGGGGGAAAAAATGTAAACTTATCGTAATTCCTGTACGGCCCTTGAACATGCAGGAATAACTATGAATGGGCGAATTAAACTGTGCACCGCTAAGCCTCAAGTCACCTTTCTCAAATTCAAGGAAATTAAATGCTTCCACGGAGTCGCCTTCCATTAACTTTGACAGCGGGTGTACGTAAGGTGATCACTGCACTTTAGCCGCGTAGCTAAACACAGCAAATGAGAACTTAGGCGCTGAGTATGCAGACTGCTGCATGTGACGTGCATCGGTGGCACGGGAAGGTCATCCTTAGACCACATTAACAAATCATGTGAGTAAAAGGCTACGAAAAAAAGTAACCAGAAACCTGATTCGCGCTGCGCAAATTCAATGCTGATGGCGACCGCCGGAAAAATTAAGGTTTTTTTTGCCCTTCGAAACTCATATTAATCAGTCAAGATTAATTAACGTTCGAACTCCTAGATATTAGCGCAAAGCTTCAGTTAGGAAATTCTTAAACCTTAAAAGATATTGCAAGTGACAAGTGACACAATCGCTATATATATATATATATATATATATATATATATATATATATACACATTACAGGGTGTACCAGCAAACTTGGACAAAGATTTTTTAAAAAAAACCTAACCATTCTTCAGAACCGAAATCGTGGGGATGTTGTTACTGTTTATCTGAGTTACAGTACCATTTTTTACTCGTCCTATTAGAATAATTAGTCGAGATGAATAAATTAACCTTTTAAATGTCGCTTGAAACGTTCAGGTGTCAATAGGAAAGTTGTGGAGCTCCACAAATATTGCCCAACCCAGGCACTTTCAACGATAGCGTTAGTGTGGCCGTTTTTATTGGGGAAAAACGAAAACCCGAGGAGTTTAAAAGATACCACGTGACAGCGCGCTCCGTGCGCCCAGAAGCACCGCGAGTACCGCGCTCTCATCCGTGCATTCTAATGGTGTCTTCGACTGGTCGTTTCAGATCGCTCTAGAGCGCTCTGAGATGCAGCCGCACGTTCGGCTGGTCGAAATCAAGCGCTCTGACTACATTCGGCTGGTTCTTTCAGAGCGCCCGCCTCCAGCTCAGAGCGCTCTGAGGCGCTCCGAGAAAAAAGTCGGAGCGGCCCCGAGATGTGTTCACGTGACAGAGCCACTTCCGCCCTTTCGCGGAGACGGATGCGAAGCCAGGGTAGCCAGGGCACATCACGACCGGTCTGGCGAGGCATTCTTACGCATCCGTAGAAGCAAGTTTTGGCGCTTTAGGTATTAGGCGCAGTTAAAACGTCCCTGCTGTGTGGCTCTGTGAGGGGAAATGTCGAAAAGCAGACGAATCATTAAGCTGGGTACGCCGTCTGTGTTGCTGTCACATCTGGGGGCTGCCGCGGCATATCCAGAGTGGTACAACGGGACACAAATTTTTTATTTATTTTTTTTCGACGCGAGCCGGGGACGAAGAACTGCTGGGGCAGCGATACAGGTTCAGCGGCGACGGCGGCGTGGGCGGTGCAGACTGTGTGATTGCTGTCGTTGACACCAGCCGTAGCGGCAGCGCCGCTGCAGTGTGGCGATTCCGGAAGTTAGGTCCTTTCCCTCCTTCTTGCGCTTTCGCTCTGAAAACTTGCTGACCATTCGGCTTGACCGGTCTCGCTGTGCGCTCGGAGCTAGAGCGGCTCTCACGTTGCCAAATCCGAACCGGATCGTGGGAGCGACCAGTCGAAGACACCATAAAAAACATCTCTCGCTTCGTGCCTTTCGTGCTGCCGAAGACAGCGCTTCGCGTTGTGCTTGGTTCCAAGATAAGCGTCGGTGGGTTCGGGCGACCGTTGAAAGAAAACGCGGCTCCCGTTTTTCAGAGTAATTCTCGCGACGTTATCATGTTATATGCGTCGTTGCTTGTTGGGATCTTGCTCCCAAATTCGAACTCATGAGATTGTCATCGTTCCTCCGCATGCATTCTGATAACGTTAGAGCGCAGTTATTGCCGCAGAAACGGGATCAGCCGCGCTTTCTTTCAACTGCCGCCCGAACCCACCGGCGCTTATCTTGGAACCAAGCACAAAGTGAAGCGCTGTCTTGGGCAGCACGAAAGGCACGAAGCGAGAGATGTTTTTTACAAAGCACGAATGAGAGCGCAGTAATCGCGGCGCATTCGGGCGAGCTGAGCGCGCTGTCACGTAGTATTTTTCAAACTCCGCGGGCTTTCGTGTTTCCCGAATAAAAACAGACACGTTAAGTCTATCTCATTGGAAGTGCCTGGGTTGGAGAATATTTGTGGAGCTCCACAACTTTCCTATTGACGCCTGAATGTTTCATGCAATATTTAAAAAGTTTATTTATTTATCTCGACTAATTATTCAAATAGGACGAGCGAAAAAATGGTACTGTAACCTTGGATACTGTAACTAAACTAGAATATGCCTCACCCATTTGGAATCCACACCAGTCATACCTAATTGAAGCATTAGAATCAGTACAGAGTCACGCAGCCCGATTTATTACTTCATGTTATGACCGCAGGACCAGTGTTTCTGGCATAAAATCATCGCTTCACATACCGCCACGGTCTTTTAGCCGTACAATTGCTCAACTCTGCCTTTTCCGCAAGTTATACTACAGCCTTCCTCAAATGTACTGCGCACTTCTACTCCCTCCCAATAGAACATCTCGTCGCCTTTTTAACAGTCTGAGCCTACAGCGTTTACATGGTTCCACCAATGCCTTTCAAAAATCCTTCCTGCCATCCGCCATTGAACAGTGGAATCAGCGGCCTGAGGCAGTTGTAACTGAGCGCGATCCAAATAAATTCAAAACCCTGCTTTCATTTTATCTTTTCCCTTAGCGCACTTACAGTGTAAGTGCGCTATTTTGAGTACCACCTCTGAACCCTTGTCTGCGAATTAGTGTTCCCACTTTCCTCCTCTTGATATAGCGTGATAGCCACAGTGTACCTCTGACTGTTTCCTTTTTCATTTGTAATGCTCTTTTAACAATTGTTCTGCCTTCTTCACTGTTATATTCCAAATGTCCGTATTGTTTGTGATTTCGTTTTTTTTTTGCCCCCCCCCCCCCCCCCCCCCTTATGTAATGCCCCGCCTAGGGGTCCTTAAGGGAAAATAAATGATGATGATGGATAAACCGTAACAACATCCACACGATTTCAGTTCTGAAAAACTCTTGTTTTTTTTTTAAATCTTGGTTCAAGTTAGCTGGGACACCCTATATATATATATATATATATATATATATATATATATATATATATATATATATATATATATATATATATATATATATATATATATATATATATATCTATATATATATAGCTGGCCAGAACGAGACCTCGGCCGCTAACACGCCTTGATGGCGACTGCAACCTCTTGAACTCGGCTGAGATTCCAGCGGCCAGTAGCGCAGAGCTGCCATAGGTCGCGAAGGCGGAGCTCAAATCCGGTCTAGAACCAAGCGCCAGCGACATCATTAAGATTGCGGAACTAAAGCGCCAAAATAAATTGTGCGGAAAAACACAAATAAGAGCAAAATAACTGGTTGCATATTTGTCATTACTAACGACTTAAAAGAAAATTTTAATTACTCGTTTACAAATAGTTTTAACTGCGTTCATTTCGATCGAAAGTACAACGCTTTTGTAATAAAGTGATATGTATGTTTTCATTCCCTCCCACTAGCGGCAATAGCGGCCAGCGGCTCTTACTCCATTCACCTTGACTATTCTGCAAATCTACGGGTCGCTTGCCGGCCTTGGCCAGCGTTCAACAAATAGTTCAAAGTGCACGAAAAAGGAATCTGAACTCGTTTTTTTTACCGCGGCAAATCGACCTACCCGTTCCGAGCAATCTTAGAAACTTCGAATTATTGTCGTGTGCGGTTGATTTCCCTAATTTAAAGCGGAATAAAGGCCCCGGCTCCGGCATTTTTTTTAACGCGCCGCTGAAGGTAGGAGGAGTCAACTAACGCGTGCAGTGCCTTTCAGGCAGTCACGTGACGGCTTCGCTTTTGCTTCTATTTGCTTTTGCTTTTTAGGTTTTTGTGAATAAATACATCCTGTCAGACACTACATAGCAGCAAATTAGACCGACAGCAATAAAAATACGCGTGGACTCTTTGCTTTCACCGATCGCTAGGTATCACTCCGCCGATGGCAGAGGGGCAAGCCACGACGGGACTAGTTGAAAGGTTGGTTGACTCCTCCTACCGTCACCGGTGAGTTTAAATAAAAGCGGGAGCCGGGACGTTTAATCCGATTTAAGTTCGGGAAATCGGCCGCACGAGAAAGTAATTTCAAGTTTCTAAGAATGCTCGGAACGTGTAGATCGAGTTCCCGCGGTAAGAAAAAATAACGAGTTCAGATTCCTCTTTAGTGCACCTTTACACCTTGAACTTCAGTGCGACACACAAGGCAAAGACGAAAGACTGCCGCCGCGGTGGCTCAGTGGTTATGGTGCTCGGCTGCTGACCCGAAAGACGCGGGCTCGATGGAATTTCGGTGGAGGCGTAATGATGGAGGCATGTGTACTCTGCGACACGTTAAAGAACCCCAGGTGGCTGAAATTATTCGGAACTGCGGCATCCCTCATATCATGAGTTGCTTTGGGACGTTAAACCCCAGAAAGCAAATCAAACCAAAGAAAAAGGAAGACGACGCTTCTGTCTCGTATGTCCGGGGATTTACTTTTTGCGCCAAGCATCGCATGGCTATAACGTCAAGTTTTTCATTTTTTTTTTTAATTATGGAGTCATAATTTAGTTCTCCGCACACTGCGAAAAGGGCGCTGGCTCCGCATCATAAGCCGCCATGGCCTTCTGCGAGTAGCGCTGCCACACTACATTTACCTTGGCATGTGTTCACGGTGCGGGAACTGCTTTCACGTTAAACTTACCGCAACAAGAGTTACGCCATGAGTGGTTTCTTTTAGCGCTCGAAAACCTTTCAATTGAAACTTTTCATGCACGTCCGGTGGTGTAAGACCTCAGTGTGTAATTTCTAAGGCAAGAAATGCAGTCGACCTTAAAAATGCTCGAGGTTGCTCTGTGCGACCGCCATCAACGCATCTCCAGTCTAATTTCCGCAGCATATACCTGTTTCATTCTCGTTTTCCGAACCGTTTTGTTGCGTTATCTGGGACACAATGCACAGGGCCAAATGCTTGTTAGAAGCGATGTTATGAAAAGAGACAAGTTGCTTATGGTAATCGCACTTAAGTGTGGACTGTCCTCATGCGCTGCAGCGTTCGGACCCATTAGAGAGATATAACAGGGAAGGGATAGGCTGGGAGGCTAACGGAGATTGGCAGAAAACACGCGAGCTAATCATCCATATCTTCACGGTGACTGAGTGGAAGGTACAATATGGGTGCCGGTTGAGCGAGAAGCTGCAAAGGAGCATCTGAGATACAAAGGCAACCAGGACATAGAAGGAAAGGGCTCTTAGTAGCACATCTGTCGACAGAAGGAAGGTATAAAGCGGGAAGTTTTTGCCACCACTCTCCGAAGTGGAGCTACGGGAATGACGACGAATTTGGCGGAACTTTAATAGACGCGGGTTACTGTCGAACGTAGAAGTCAATAGGTAACAGTAGTGTGAAAAAGAAGGCGAAATTTTCGAGCAGCGAACGAACCACCCTGTAACTTAAAGGGTTGGTTTGCTTGGCATTCGGAGTGTACGTCTCAAGTCAAAGCTATGTGCTCAGAGGACAAAAAGAGGTTCGTTGTTATTTTTTTCCTCCTAGGGCCACTCAGTCATGCAGACTTGCATATTTCGACAGTATGCCCAAATTATTCCAATGTCTCGAGCTTCACATGTCCGGAAATGCTACGAAGACAGTACGAGGTCAGTGAAAGGTCTGTTCTGCCTTATAAAACAAACGAGGCATAGTTTGATGTTTCAGATCGCGGGGATTTGCTCAGAGCTTCTGAACGATGCGGATATAAGATCGCAAGAGTCAGCTATGGCACAGGTGCTTAGCACCAAGGAACAAAGTTTGTATTTCGCCAGGCCCAGGTTTGGAGTCGCGGCCTGCGGTCAGGCACTACCACGTCGAATGCCGCTTTGCCGGCCACGCCGTGCCTCGTCCCGTAGTTGGTCGCAGCTTCAGGAGGCGACAGTAGGCGAAGCTTGTAACGCTAATCGCAGCGAAGATCTGACACCGTCTCTTCACCAAGACCAGCGCAAGACCAGCGAACAACGGCAGCTCCGGGAGAAAACATTAAACTTAAAGGGGCGAAGACAAAGCACCGAAAGAGGGGACCTAGTAGACCGCGCCTGGACATGACAAAAGTCTTTTTTCTTGTTGTTGTTTCTCTTGGGACGAAGACCAAAACTTGGCACTCGAGCACTGGTGCGACCAGTCTCCGAAGAGGGGGACGAACAAGGGCTACAAAGGGCTTCTCCGGGACCAGGGTACGTGCGGGGAGCTGGGACGAAGGCGAATACAACGTGCGGGTAGAAGAACGGAAAACACAAACGCCGGGCGCAAGTAAAGCCGGCGAAAGGCGAATCCGAGACACTCCAAGTAGGCCGCGTAGCAAATGGCCGTGTCCGCGGTCAACTTTCCCCTCCGGGAGGGAGAACCGCGCAGCTTGAGCTCTCTCCTCTCCCCCTCACTTCGCTGCGCCTAAGGGTCACCGATCCCCGAAAGAAAAACGAGATATGCGTTTGCTCCTCGAGCAATCTGCTTTCGCTTGGTCTTCACTTCTTTGCTTCGTGCGCAGCTTTTCCAACGGGTGTGCCTTCTTTTACGGGCGACTTGCCTCGCCTCGCCGCGTTTCTTTCGCGCGCCTTTATTTTTATTTTTTTTACCGCCTTACTGAAGCAAACGCGAGCCACTAAAGAAATGAACGCAGGGAAAGCAATAAGAGGCAAAAAAGAAGTGCGCATAGCGAACAATTCCTGCTTTTTTACTTCCCTTTCTTTCCGGCGTTTCCGCTTTTCACTCTTTTTTCGTACGCATAACTTTCTTGCGGTCTTTCGTTTCCTTCTCTTCACAGGCCTCAATGACATAATCGCTTTCGAGTGGAAAAAAACAAAGACCGATTAAGTGTGACAAGAAAAAAAAAATAAGCGCAATGTTTAAGCACAGTACCGTGCCAGAAATGGGACTCAAACCTCTGGGACTGAAAAAAAAAATGCACCAAAGACCGAAGGGGTGGGGGGGCTGGAGATGGTGAGAGCACAAACACAGCGGGTAGGGAAAAACATCGAGGAAAGATGCGAAAACACTGGCAGCATGTAGGGTGGGAGGAAGTGAAAGAGAAAACAAAACTTTGAACCCCCTTGTTACTTTTTGAGGGCTTCCTTCTACTTGACTGATTTGTGTCTCTTTTTCGTTTTCGCCTCTCGACGTTGTATCGACCGCGACTTCTGAGCGGAAGACATCAGTCGACCCTGGTGCGTTTCCCGGCCTCCCGGGGACAGCGCCTGCCTCCTCCGCATAGCAACGAGCACGCGCTATTTTGTATCGGGCGCCCCTTCTCTATAGCGACGCACCAACTGCGATCGCGGGGCCTCGCCCTAGCCGTCAAGCAAGGCCGCAGCCGAGCGAGGACGCGAAATATTTCGTCGAGTGGCGTCAAACCGTGCCGCCGATGCCCGCAGCAAACATCGAAGGCGACTTTCGCGTGTACACGGTCGGTTCGCAGGACGCGGGGGAGACGATAGGACCGCTGAGAAGTTAGCAAAGACACACGGCGACGCCTGCCCAGAACGTGGCGAAAAGAAACGGGATTCCGGGAAACGAAAACGCCCCGCAGCAGGGGCCGTCCCGACGGCTCTTTCCTTTTCAGTTGGCGCGTGCCGCACGGGCTTCGTCGGCTGTTCGGCAGCTAGTCGCTGTTAGCGCTGCGCTACACTCTCTAGGCGGAGCTCACTGGAGGCAAGCTCTGCTCTAACGCGACATCGTTTCCGTTTCTGGCCTCTTCCTCCAGTGTGAGATGTCTCCCTCCGCGGCAGGATGTTCGTGCGTGCATTGCTGCCACTGGGGAACCAATGCTGTTATGCATTAGGAGCCTGGGTGCGCCTCGCATAGGCTATAACTTTGCGCCGCTTCTTCTCTCTATTACCGGCGTTATACGCAGTCACTCGGCTTGAAGTCACGTTTTTCGTGCACGATGTTCAAACTCCGCGAAAACGAACACGGGCGAAGGAAGAAATATACGTGGCAAAGGACCACGCAGATTTAACTCCATGCAGCAATGGACAGACTAGCAAACAAAAAGTCTCACGGAGGCAGGTTTATCACAGCCTGGAGGCGGTGGAGAAATTTGTTTTACAGCAGCTCGGCTCCTCAGTTAGCTCCATCGAGGAGGATACATGTCGACGACGACGACGTGATTGTTCAAAAGATGGGTCTGCCTGCCGCGGTGGTTCACTGGAATTGATGTTCTCCCTTTCTCTGCAGTTCTTTGATGAGAGTAATAAACACTGACATTTCCAGGTACAGTCTGGCGGCGGCATGTGGCAACTGACATCTTGAAGCCACACATAGGACCGTGATCGACGCCGTAGTGGAGGTCACTGGATTAATTAAAACTACCTGGGATTCGTTAACGTGTACTGACATCCCCCAGCGCACAGGCGTTTATGAATTTCGATTGTGGCGACATTTAAAAGCACCCGTATGCAGCGCAGTGATAGTGCTCAACGACCACCTTCTTTTTTACAGAGAGGCTGCGAGCCTTCGACTCTGTCTTCTCTATACAAATGCCAATACTAATACCAGCTGCAAGCAAAACGTACAACTACAAATACCGACTGGAAGATATAAATACAGCGACCTAACCTTAAAATATTTCAATCTCCGCGGACAACAACCCATCGTCTCAGCAACTACTAAATCTAATAATGCAACCAATAAAGCTAATAAACGTGCTTCCACACTTAAGTTATTTCCCTCCAATGTATTCACCCGTCCCAAACTTAAATATTACAGGCGTCACAGCTAGCGCTCAGAGAGGGGGGGGGGGGGGGGGGGGGGGCAGAACAACACACGAAGCCTTGTAAAACTGCGTAGTCAGGTGTTCGTCTACTTTGTTACAAACCCATAATAAGCATCACCGAGTCAAATAAAGAGCCTTGCTCCATCTACTAGATAACCGGAAGAAGCTTACGAGATTTGCCTTGTTTTGTCAGTACCGATCTCTCAGCGCTATTGTCAAAAAATGTTCGCTTTGCTCAATGTCAGCAGCGACAGACTCTTGTGAACCCCTGAAAATTAGTGCATTCTTTTTTTATTGGAACCGCGAAAAAAAAGAAACGGCCCACCAAACGAACCTCTTGGCCTCATCATCCTCGTTGATTTCAACACAGCGCTAATCAATTCCGAAACAAAAGATTTTTTTTCTGCTCGAGATCACCTCGACAGCTGCTGACAGCATCTTCTGATTTGTTCTCTTATGTTGCAAATTCCTTGTACATTTCCTTTTCCCCTTCCTTCGACACCTGGTAAAAGTTCAAAAAGTAACTGTTGCTTCTGTATACTTGAGTTTTCATTTGAGATTAGTATTTGTTCCTGGCTTCGAAAATTATCCCCTATTTTTATTTTCGGTTCTCTATATCAGCTCGAAAGCGTGTTTAGGAATTGAATCTGCCATTTTTTACATTCGTCCACGTGACCCGCTGCTCATTAACGTCTTACTTAAGGCGCCCTTCGGATATTAAAATGAAATAACAAGTACTTCATACCGGTGTCAAGTTTAGGTGTCGTCGTTTCGTATAATTCTCTGCATTCGCGCATAATAACAAGCAATATTAACAGCCTTATTCGAATTGGAAATGTTACAAAAATGCGATACCTGTAACGAACCCTCAAGTGTGCTAATCACACTTGGTCTTTTCTAAAGACAAAAAATTTAGCGATGAAGTCGTTTATTATATATGAATGCGACCGATACCCGTCTTTAAACCGAGATGAAGGGAGGAACAACGAAGGCGAATGTGACTGTGACAGTTGCGTGCCGCACTCCAAACACGAGACGGCTGCGGAACGTCTGCTGCGATTTTCGCTTTTTATGGCAAGCCGGGTGTGCTCATTTCCCGTGAACGTCTTTTTCTTTTCATGCTGCGATCTCTGTCACAGCAACACAACGCGGTAAGTTAACGAAGGATTTCGAAAATTTTTTATATCTACTCTGCCGGCTTTGTAATTATAAGACAGACATGAAATTCAGCCCACTTGTAGAGTTCTTTTAGTGGACAAATGTGGCAAATTTTGTTTTGACATACTAATGCGATCAAAAGTTTAAGGGGCGCGCCTCAGCGGAAAAAAATTTTATTTCGCCGCAGACATGTAATCCAGTCGCCTGAAATGTATTGAGGTACGAGGGGACGAGCATACTCCATCCGCCGACTAAAATAGCGCGTGGCTAGGACGCGAGGCGCAATTACAACAAACTTTTCTATCCGCAAACATGCGTCCCCTGGACTTTTGGTGGCAGTAGTACGAACCTCAAGAAGAATTTAGGTTGCACATCTTTCCCTTGGCTTTTTAGGTTTACTTAACAAAAAAAACTAATTAGCAATACCACGTATCGCGATGACACATAGGAAGCAAGAAGAATGCACTAAAAACACATCCGTACTTGAGTTTCATTAACGCTTCCATACTGCAGCACCATGCGAGGAGGACCGTTTCTTGAAGCGGTACTGTTTCTGCGGTGTTCTGGCGTGCAAAAGTTCTTCCCCTCGTTTTATAATATAATGCAGTAGTTGGCTACTGAACATGCCAGACGATAACGCTGGAATAGTATTGACAGGGAAGACCGTTTATTGTACCGGTCCGGATGTCGTGATAGAGTATAGAGGGCGCGATTTTCGGTGCTTTTAGTCATGTTAGACAAGGAAAATTGAGAAAAGCCGCAGGCAGCGCGAATGTTCGCCCTTTGAAGCGGAGAGCGTTTGAGTAAACCACACAACACAGACTTTGAAATAAATGAATGAATGAATGAATGAATGAATGAATGAATGAATGAATGAATGAATGAATGAATTAACTTATGCGTACTTCTATTTTCTGCATGTCACCATGAGTTACGAAATTGCCGAAAGGAACACTGCGTCCATACAACGTTAGAGAATCATGACACCCAGCTCAACTAACGCGAAATGTTACCACCTGTACCGCATTTTGGGCCAGATTCGCAACGCCGTTTTTGTCTTCGTACGCGAGATATCCTGGATGCCCGGCTACAAATCGTTCAGCAATCAACACAACGATAACTGAAACACGAGCCAATCACTGATAAATACCACGCGTACCAGTATCTTTGATAATTTGAATTGTAATATGTCTGTAATTGTAATTGTAATATGTGTGTAAAGTTACCTAAACAAGGGTTTACAATGATTCTCGTGTCAGGTTTTGCAAGCAAGCTTCCCCTCGTGGAGCCGCCATTTAGTGGCGAGAGCTGCTTGAAGATGGCAACCAGCGGCTGAGCTCGTGCGGACCCCTTTTTTCTGGGTTAATTCACGAACACTGCGTGCGATTTTAGACTTTTTCTATAACTATGCGCAAAAGCCTACATGGGGAATCTCAGAAAACGCCAGCAACAAATTTTTTGTCGTCTTCCGACCCTCTGTCTCTCATGATGAATTAGAATACGAAACAAAATAAGGATAATAAAACCGCAATAGGCACCCATACTTCCTGTGTAATTAATTTATTGTTACAATTGCCTGCAATTTCATAATAATTTATTGATATTTCTGTAGTGAAAGAAAAAAAAATCCTAGTACGCACCCAAAATATGTGTAGACTTTTACAACAGCCTTAGACATAGAAACTACTTTGAGGATACTTAGGCGGCGGCCGACAATTCCGCGTTAGAGACACCTCACTACAGCTGCGTGAGCGATTTGAAACAAGAGAAAAAAGGAAAGTAGTTTGTGGCCTAAATCCGTCTTAAACTTCCATCCATGCACTATTTCACAGTTTATGCTCTACACTAGCTTTATTAGAAACCGCATAGTAATTTGAAGCCAGAAAGGTACTTTTAATCAGGACACAAAGCGCTTCATATAAAGTCATGCGATCATCTCTGTATGGAGCCGTAGAACGACGTGATGTGGCAGAACTGCAATCAAACGAATGGCTAAATCAGATGGTTTTAGAAAAATTATCTCAGTTTTCGTGTTTGTTATCTTGCACTGAAAATGCTGTTTCACTGACAGCGTCTTGGCGCGGACTCAACCAAAAAAGTGTTAAAATAAAATATGCAACAGAAAAAGGAGGCGATTGGATGGGAAGTGGCTAGAACGACGTTGCATTCTTTTCAAAACGGCGCTTCAGATTGCATCACCCGTCTTCCCTAAAGGTATTACTTCGCTTCACCTACAAATTCAAGACAGCTGCGTGGCTTAGTATTCAATACACAAAAATTCAGTAAGCGCATTTTTCAGCAGTAGATAGTTGAGGAACGTAATTTTTTTTCACATATCGAAAATGCTTTTTGGAGGTTTAAAGTGACTGAGGGTACGCGGGACGCCGCAGTGAAGGGCTCCGGAAATTTCGACTATAGTACGCGGGCTTCCAGAATTTCGCCTCCATCGAAATTCGAGCGCCACGGCCGGGATCGAACCCGCGTCTTTCGGGTCAGCAGCCGAGCGCCATAACCACTGAGCCACCGGGGCGGCCATATGTCTCAAGATTTCCCTACAGCAGTCAATATATCCGCAAATCTCCCATCTGCAGGCTTGCATTTTCTGCTGTTAACGTTCTTGCTATCGTCAGAAACTTTTCTCCATTGGATTTCTATGGGAGTCTTAACTACTTGATGCGAGCGATGGACAAAGATTAAAAGAAAGATTTTGCTATGCATCGGAAGAATGCACCATTGCCTTCAACATTTCCGTAACAGCATCACAGTATTGCGAAATTGCCCTGCGATTAGAATTGATGTCCGAAAACCCTGGACTAGTTTGACAGCGGTGCGCCAGACGGGGGCTGATTCCCGGTTATAGGATGCTGGACTACTGCAAGTGGTGAATGCTTAGAATCAGCCTTGGAACATTAAGGTAAGACAAATGTGCTGAGAGGTTATAATACATGGCAGTGCTATTCGGCTGACTGCATCCTAAACGAGAACTAATGACGTCATCTTCAGAGACAGATAAGTGAAGCACTGGTACGTGTCTGTCACTGCCAGCGCACGGGGCGAGTTCGATATATCTCACGCTAGTGAAAGCTGTGTGTCGGGTTGCGCTACATTTAGCGACATGCGTGATCCGACTAGAAACACTGTGGTACTGCGTCAAGACATACTGCGTATAGGTTTGGAGTCTTTGATATCATCGCATGTTCGTCTTTCACGTTGTTTCTATCTTCTGTTTACATCAATTTGCAGCGAACACTTTAACCTATCAGCATTGCGTTTGAATCCCAATTCCGACAGCTCAAATAAAATGCGCCTGTTCTGCAGAGAAGATTTCCTAAATGAAAAGTAGCCAAAAAGAAGTTGTTTTCGTAGGCTCTAAGCACTCGTTAGTTGCCTCTTTAGCGATATTATATTGTAGTATGCGCCAGTTGGCATTTGCACTCGGCCCGACTGATATTCGTACAGCACTTTCATGGAGTAAGAGTTGACCCCATCCATTCGGCGTCCCACGGCACACAGGCCGATTTTGCAAACAGGAGTGTTCCACAACTGGACGACGCGCTGACTGCATTATCAGTGGCTGCTGTGGATTTCCAGCGCTCGTGCGCCCCCAGGAAGGAACCGCCATTGCGTGTCAACAGAGTTGGGAATCGAGGCCCTCATTAGCCGATCCCAACCGTCCAGTCCGCAAAGTTTCAACAGTTCTAAGGAGACGGACCTGAAAACTTTTAAATCAGAAGATTAGCGCTGAATTGGGCGAAGCACTTTCAGCGAGCGGAAAGCAATGCAGCGTGTGCTACTCTTACTTTCTCACTTTTGGCCTCAAAAACCTCGCTACGAACTAGAGTGAATGGAATTAAGAGTCCAGTGCCCCTTAACCGAGCAGTGACACTGAAAAGTAGCGACGACTTTCGTCGATGTCTTCCTGTCTTATTCATGTTTTCTTTCTGAGCCATTGACGTATGAGCATCTGTCACGGAATGCGAGTCACACTCAAAAGAAATGAATACTAATGTATAATAACTCTTATTTCCTTTCATTATTTTTATCCATCGGCACGTCCCTTAATTTCAGTCTTTAGTCTGAAATGTCAATACAACGAGCCAACTTTGTTATGACAGCACGCAGAAAATATGACGGCCGCAGGATTTTTTTTTTCAGTGCAGCAGGAGGATACCTACAACAAACAAACCGACATTTATGTGGGTGTGTTTGCTGCGGAATTCTTCCTCTCATAATCGTCCTTACGCAGAAGCACTGTGCCCATTCTAACCACGCGTTTAGAAAATCCGTGGGGGGTCCCCAGAAAGCACTTTACGAAATGAGACGCATGTGGTTGCTTCCGTCGCGGCAAGTGATACATGCAAAACGCTCACAGAGCGAAGAATCCGGGACAGCTCAAGTTAGGCTCCAAGTGTCAATAGCGAGCTGTTTCCGTCCGTTACCGTACCTCTTGCCCAGTGTTACCGCAACAGTCAACATCTCAGCAGGTGGCAGTTACCTCTTTTACAGAGTTAAGCCGCGAGATGTCGCCTACAAATCACTCGTCACGCGAGCAGCAGCGGGGACAGGCGATGCCTCACCTTTCCCGGGCGCCCAGCGCAGTCCCTGCACCAGAACTCTGCCCGTGACAGGTGCTGCTCACAGTCTGCTGTGCGCTCCCCTTGTGCGATGTCGTGGTGACGCGATCACTAGCCGGCAACCTGCTCACGGTGTCGCCGCTACCACCACGACGGCAGCAGTACGCCGGGCGACGAGAGCGACGGCGGAGCGTACGGCGCACCGAGATCACGCTCACTTCTTCCTTCGGGCTCCACACGCCTCATTGCCGGCCACCGGCGGGTCGGCGCTCCTGCTCGGTGCCCTCGAACACGGCGGCGGTGGCGGCGAGAGAACGCTGCGGCTCGGCGACCGGGCTCAGCAGCGCAGCGGCGGCGACGGCGTCGGCGTCAGAGCGAACGCCCATCGCAGCAACGCGCGCACGGCACGGCGCTCCGCCGAATGGTGAAGCGGTCGAGCGAGTCTCGCGGCGATCGCGGCAATCGTGGGACGAAGGGCTTCTCGCCGGGGAGGAGGGCGACGGGGGCTCGTGCGGAGGATGGGAGACGGAGCGTCGTTGGCCGATGCGTTGCCAGGCAACTGGCTCCCACCCTCACTCCGGCAGCGAGGATGACGATGCGCAGGAACTCCTGGTTGTGCGTCCCTTCTCCCCCCTCGCTTTTCTCTCTCGCACAGCGTACCCTCGCCCATTGCCCGCATGCTTTGTTGCGGGCTCGCCTCTCGCCCTCTTCGCCCTTGCGAGAGAAAAGGGGAGCAGCGGGTGCGATGCTCGAGGATATGCACTCGAGTCTCAGAGAACGCTCGTCGCTAAGGCATCTTAGTTCGTCCGTACACGAAGAGTCTTCTTCCCCATGGCCGGACCACTGTGCCTAGGAGTGGAGGGCTGAAGAGCCCGCGATTTTTTGGCGGTGGTCACCAACGAATGTCCGAACAAAAATCGAGCGCGCGGCCCACAAAACCGACTAAGAAAAAAACGCTCGCGCTATTATACTGTGCCACTGACCGAGACAAGGTACAGCGTTTCTTGCTCCAATATTTCGGGAAATCTCTACTAGTAGATTTCTCTACTCCACCTTAGCGGATTCCTCTAAACATTGGACCAGCACTGTTTACGCTTCGAGTCGATCAATTCTCTCCCGCCCTACCATGTGCTGCCCGTCCCAGTTAGCTCAGTTGGCAGAGCGAGTACTCCGCTGAGGCGGTGGCCCCGGGTTCGAACTCCGGACCGCGAGGAATTTTTCCTCAACTGGGGAAGTTTCTATGAAAGCTCTGTAGCTTTCCTTTCTAGGCCTATGACTGAGCTTCGGTGGATGGTAAGGAGCAATTACTCTCTTATTAGCGTTTCTTGTTCCGCCTGTGGAGGGAATGTTGAAACGTCGCTAGCGACTCTAGGAAGTGAGCGGCTAACGCAATCGTAGTGAATGATTTTTTATTGGTGTTGGCATTTTTTCCTCCACACTAATATATTAAGCCAAAAATCATTATTATGGAATCCAGACAACGAGGCATCGAGGAGTAAGATATTAGCGCACATGGGTAGGGTACGAAGACCGCGATAGCCCATATAAAATGGTACTTCTAAGGAAACGTAGAGAGTAACGCCGTGCACTATCTATTGGCCTACCATGTCCCAAGGTTCCGACGAAATCTAGCCCATAAAACAAAACACATTTCAATGTAATGACGAATACGGTACTCTCGTGTTAAACTCGACGCTGAGACCAAGCGGCTGCGGAGGTCTGCTGCTGAGGGTGAGGTTGCCAGTTTAATTCGCGGCCTTGGCGCCAATGTTAGGACGGACTCGGACTGAAAAAAAAAAGACCCTTGTTAAACTATGGAGTCACAGAAGCGCAAAGCATTCGCTTACGGCCGCGTCGCTATCACGTTAAGGAAGGCTTATTAGGCAAGATTTGAAGCGGTGGCCAGATATACACGGAAGTCGTTCATTCCCCTTCGCAAATCCGGGATGGCTTAAGTAAATGATGAAGAGGCAACATTCTTTATTTTTGCCAATAAACATATTCACCGCCTTCGCACATCCATGTACACAAAAAGGCCTCTGGGGAAAACAGGAATTTCCAGGGCAGTCGTGCAGCCTCTGAATGCCACATAAAAACCAGCGGAACGCTTCTTAAGCTCCGCCTTCAAGGGTACGACTCGATAGCGTCAATGGCTCCTTTCAGCTGTTTCTCTACACACACAGCCACTGTTCTATGTTCACCTTCACACTTTTGTCACGATTACGAGAACACAGTTTCCACATTCTTGTTTTGAACTTTTCCAGATTGCACTTTACGCACATAATGTTACTCTAGTTAGTATCTCACTAAATAGCACATCCATAGTTTACTCCACTAATTATAACATCACTATAGGCATCAAATTAAGCCGAACACGACACACTCATCTCTTTCCCCTTTCCAGCTCAGCCAAGTCAACGCGTCTCAGGGGTCATGGATTCGAATAAAGACTCGAGTTTACGGAAATGTTTCTTTGCCTGAAATGAAATACATTATAAAGTTAAATAGCTTGAGGCCTTCGCAGACCTCTAATTCGCATTACAAGTGCCATTTTCAATTATTTTCATTCCAGGGTTCCCCGCGCGACGTGGATTTCTCGACACAACATCGCCGCGGGGTCGACGGCGGGTTTCGTCCTGAAGGGGAGCATTATCGCTGTCACGTTAAAACTCCTTTAACTTCCAGATGGGATCCGGTGACTCTAGATTGGAGGCCGTTGTGGCGCCACCAACGCGACAGCTCTGATGTGTACTAATGAAAACGTTAGCGACGAAAAATTGATTGGGTTGCCGAAAATTTTCAGGAGTGGTTACGGGCACTTGCTTGCATAGCTGACGTCTTGTACCTAAAGTTTATGATTTATGGGTGTTTAACGTCCTAAACCAAATCAGGCTACGAGGGACGCCGTAGTGGAGGGCTCCGGAAATTTCGACCACCTGGGATTCTTTAACGTGCACTGACATCGCACAGCATTGCTGCAAATATCTAAACGCCTCAAATGCTATGGTAATGTTCTCTTGACTGTATGGTCATGATCTGGTTTTAATTAAAAATTGCATGTTAATACCGGCTTGGTATCGAAAGCTATACGCGTGCTTGAAGCGGTAACACTCCACACTAGTGTTTGAAAGCCTGTTTATAGCATCTATTTCATGTGGTCATGAAATCCATGGACAAAATATCCACATTCATTGCTCGAAATTGTCCAGTTGGTGGCTGTGTTTGTTCTGATCGTTCCGAGGTGGAAAAACCTTTCGCTCCCTCCCTCATATTGGGCATGCATCCACAGTATGCACGGTAGCTCACGATTCCCTACGCGGTGACAACGGTACGCACGCTGCTGACCGAGCACTTGCTCGCCGGGCCCATCGGAGGCGGTTTAGGAAAGGCCATAAGAGCTAAAAAAGCTCTTATGCTTAACTAATATTGAATAGTTATTCTTTTGAACTATTACTGTTAGGCTCCTTACCGTAAGTAACATCCATATGTGTTTATAGAATTTCGAAAACATGGTAACCATCGGCGCTGTGGCCCAACAAATTTTGGCTATTTCGACGAGTTTCACCCGATAGGTTGCTTTGCCTGCAAGCTTCTCGGAAATGTATGTATTCTGACATGATGTACACAAAATTTGTTTGGGCACAGTGCCGACAGTAACCGCGTTTTCTAAATTTTAAAAACTGATATGGATACTTACCGTGGGCTACACGCCTCTCAATAATTAAGGAGCCTAACAGTAATAGTTGAAATTACCAGTTACAACGTGCTACTTAGCACATCTTCTTGTATTCTGATGTGCTACACCGCTGAAAATGCTATGCCAAAAACCGCGCTCTTCTAATTCAAAAAGACTATATTTTAAAATTGTGTGGAGTCTTAGGTGAAACAACTTGTATATACTAAGTAGAACTTCATTCATTCATTCATTCATTCATTCATTCATTCATTCATTCATTCATTCATTCATTCATTCATTCATTCATTCATTCATTCATTCATTCATTCATTCATTCATTCATTCATTCATTTCCTCCCAGACTGATGGCATAAGCTTTCTCATTACCGAACGAGCTCACGCTGCAATATCAAACTGCCCTTGGAGAACGTGAACCCCTCTTGACACCGACGCAGCAATTCACAAGCATAGAAAGAAAGTGCTCGTGCTCGTGCTCGCTGCTCAGCCGGAGGCGGTCTTTCCCCTTGTGTTAGTTGCGTGTAGCAGCCGAAATGCTTGCTGACGGTCATTCTTTATGAACGCAGCTTATCGTATTGGGCTGCAGCATAAGTGCTGTGTAGGTGCTTGCAGCGGGGGATGAGCATAGTGGTGCTGATAGGTGTACAGTTGTCCACATATTTATTCAGAGCGCTCGAACTACGTACTCTGTTGTGAATTTATGACAATCGCCACTGCCTGGAGGGCCCGATGCAGCTTATCAAGACATGAGGACGTAAACACGATCTATGAGTATGTGCATGCACGGTAATTCAAGCCTTCGAGCCCTCGGCCACTCGCAAATTAAGCGAGTGTGCTCCGCGGTGCGCCATTCAGCCGCTCTACATAGGTGTGCAGACGACTTTGCCTTCCAGCACGCCAGGAATATCTTGCGGAGAAGGAAAAGCACGGAGACAAAGAAATGACAGCTTCTTAGGAAAGTCCTCCAGGATCCCTTTGAATGCCGAATGAATGTTGCTGGAATCCGTAAACCACTGAAATATAGGAACGGCAGTGATGTGCCCCTATACTGAGAGAACAGATATCGGAGTTTTGTGTGATTCGTGATATCTGGTGTCTTCCTCAATGAATATTTTCCAAACGTACTTCATCTATGTAATCTTAAAAATTTATTTTTTTTTACTTCGCAACAGCTGCAAGTTCTGCCGTGACATTTTCAAGAATATACGGAAATAAGACGTAAGTCCTTTTCACACTGTGCTTTCACTATCTATTACCGGCTACTGGAATCCCCACGTCTTGGAAACCTTTCTCTGTTTGCCCACATTTCTATCTCAAGTCGCTTATCCTTATTTTATATTCCTGTTTCTCAGTCCACCAAGCGACGTCGTTGCCTTATTGTGCGATGATGTTAACAAGGGCCGTGCCTGTCACGCTGCTTTGTGGCGGCGTCTAGTAATGATCGTCCTCGTTGCTGCCCCACAACAATGACCATCACTCCACTGTGCTCAGTTCTCGAGACTACAATATAATTTTCCGACAACTTTCTAATAGACCACCATCAATATTTTACGTAAGCAAGATGCGGTTGCACTGGAGTCACCGGATGAGGGTAACAGCTGAGGGTACGGTTCATAGGGATACTGTAGAACCGCTTTATGACGAAGTCGAAGGCACCTCGGGATTTTTTCGTTATAAGCCGAAGGCGCCCCGGGATCTCTTCGTTATAGTAACTGCTTCGTAATAGCCGTAGGGAACTTTGGCAACAGTTCTCGCATGCCAACGTACTTACCTACCACCGTGCTGAAAGAGAACATAAATGGCGTTTAGTTTGCCACCGACGTCTGCTGGCGTCGTTGTGCTGCGTCCAAAGCCATACCAAACGGGTGCTCGCGACGGTATCACTGCTGCACGCGCCCGCTTTTACCGCGGCCTGTATCGGCTTTAGTGCCCAAAGAGAGGAGTGAAAATTCAGTAGTCATCTTTTCTTGCGCGCATAATTCCTCAAAGGAGGCTTGGAAACACACACCAAGTAGCTTCGATGCATTCGAATAGGGGTACACCAAACGAATACTCTACCTCGTGCACACATTTTCTCTGAGACACGCATAGATTTCAGTGCCTAGAAAACGAGTCTTGTAGAAATAAGGTTACAGAGGACAGAGAGAGACCTATGCCGAATAGGTAGCCAAGTTTTTTCCTGGCAACTAAATCCGATACCGGCCGCATTAAAAGCAAGTTCTATGCGGCAATTTTATCGCTAGAACCCATTTTGGTTCGCTTTCTCGCATGATGCACAAGCAGGCTAATAACAACGGCACAACTTTATAGCTTCACTGTAAAACAGCAATGTCTTGTGGTAGAAAAAAGGTAAACGGCAGGCCGAAGACTGTTCGCGGTTCGATGATTAGTATGCCTCGATGTAGCCTCCAAACGAGCAACATCGAGACACCTTATTTGCATGGAAGCCTTTCGGGGAACGGAAACCGTCTTTCGCTTTCGTTTTTCACCAATCTTACTCATCTTTGCTTTGTGCAGCCAGCGGAACGTCGGTACGATCAAAGATATCAAATGCACTATCGAACGGTCACAATGCGTGGCCATCCTTCTAAAACGGGAACTACACTGCTCACAGCACTTGAGAAAGGCAGTGGATCGTGAGCAGAGAAAAGGCTGGACAACGGGAAGACTGCAGTGAAGTTGACAACTCTGTCGGGGAGTACCGGTCCGTGCGCATCGCGCTTTGGGACATCGTTCTTCGAGCAGCGTAATGAAGTTTCGGCGAAGATTGGCTTGCCAATGTCAAACATTTTGTCCCACCGAAGCTGACGAATCGCCCGGAATCGCATGGAGCGCCATGTGGGCCTGCGCTTGTTTAGTGCGGTGCTGGGCCGAGCCAGATGTGCGCGGTAATTTCAATTCACCGTATAATGATACCCAACTGGTGCACACCATTACATAACGACGTACTTATCACGGAGTGGCAGTAACGCAACATTTCGTTACTAGGGTCCGTTATATCCTTTCGCAGGAAAAGCTTATTGCGTAAGATAATCGACACACGCGGAATGCGACACACAAGGACGAGGTTAGCGTTGCGACTGCGAATGTGTGATCGATTGGTGTTTAGGAACTGAATTCACTCACTACAACGACAATTAAAGTTTTGACCTGGCAGTTTTAGAGGCGTGCGAATGATAGAAATTTTCTTATAGCGAAACGAATAAACATCTATTACATTCGTTGAACGAAGCAAGGAGTCCACGCTCAACATTTTTCGAAATCCTATGAATCCGCTTTAAGTTTTCGAATATAGTTTTCGAATAATTGGCACGAAATTCGAATAGTGCCCGCCGAAGTTCTTATAACGTTTATTTCAAAACAAGACGGAAGAGTCACTTAAGACTGCTTGAGTGTGAGAAGACGTAAGCCCGTCCCTCGCTTTGTGAACGCAGTCGTCGCGCGTTGCGGCGTGACGTAACCCGATGCCACGCAGTTGGTAATTCTACCTCTGCATGGCTCTACGTAGCCGCCGCTGCACCCCTTCTGATCTGCGCGCTAACTTCATATGGATCCCTGGGAGTCCTCATACCACTCCTGGAACAGTGGTGCAACGGTTAAGCGGTGCGCCACTGCTCTGCGATGGCAGGTGCCGCCACCATCGTGGTTTATGCGATCCAGGTTCCTCTTCCTCAGCAACCTCGCGCGATCAATCATTAATTTAACCACCACTTGCCTCGGTACATGAGAACGCTATCTTTTATGGGTACCACAAGTGTTAACACACGCACACGCACGCACGCACACACACACACACACGCACACGCACACGCACACGCACACGCACACACACACACACACACACACACGCACGCACGCACGCGCGCACACACGCACGCGCGCACACACACACACACGCACGCACGCAAGCACACACGCACACACGCACAAGCACGCAAACACGCGCGCACGCAAGCACACATTCTCTCTCTATCTGTCCACGATTGATGCTACAGATACCTTTAGCTTTCTAAATAAAAAAAAAAGTAAGATTCGCGTGCCGAATGCAGCCGTTTGCTGCTAGAGTTTAAGGCTAACGCTGAAAAACGCCCAAAATGTTTCCCAAACAAGCAGTTCCTGAACAGAACGACGTACTAATTTCGCCTTTCGACACCAGGCATGTTCTGATTCATAATTTTGCAACAGCGCAACACAACGAGGACAAGAGCGAGAAGTGACGCAAAGATGACGCTGAACATTCTGATGTTGAAAAGCGCCATCAACTGTGTCAACAGAAGATTGGTTTGGTCTATTTGGTTCGAAGTAGTTGAATACATAGTGGTAGAACGACGAAGACGACACGGAATAGACAGGACAGGCGCTAACTTTCAACTTTTTTTCACGAAGGCTTCACCACAGAGACCATAGAGCAACCCCGCAACCACAACCAGACGATACGCATGCGCTTTACATGAAAAGCATAATCAAGATGTACAACTTCTAGACAGAAGACCCGGTTCCGGGAAACGTAAAAAAGAGATAAAGGAAGGGGGAAGGGCCAGAAAAACTTATGAAAAAAACAAACTTAAAAGGAATCATTGACTTGAAGTGGTTTTTAGGTTTTATGAAAAGGTTGGCCAGGCCATTTGCATACTCCCAAGTAACACTATTAAAATATAATTTAAAGAGTGAAACCAAGTAAAAGCTGAAAGAAGTAGCAGAGAGAATCAACAGAAAGATGTTAAAAACTGGAGTGTAGAAGACCTCTTCAAAAAATATATCTGGTTTAAAACAGACAATGGCGATGAAGAAATGAAAATTTTAATCTCCTGATGCATGTGAACAACAAAGTGTTTAAAAGGCAGCAAAAATTGAAGACCTGAAGCTGAAGCAAAATTTAAAGCCAAGAACAAAAAACTGGAGTGTAGAAGGCTCCCAAAATACTTGTTCCTTAAAAGATACTGCGACAGTGAAGTAATGATTTTTTAAATCGTAATAAGTGCTAATAACAATGAATCTAAGATAAACAAAAACATGACACTAATGCTAAAAGAAACCAGAAACCGAGAAACAAACTCAGATTTTTGATTACGCAGGCAAACTAACACGTGCAGCAGCTTTAATCACCCCTACAGATGTCTTTCAAGAAATTTAAAATCGTTGTCGTGTAAATTAATAGAAGAGGCGTTGACACGCTGCAGCCCGATCTTTCGAAGAAAATAGGCCTCAGTGACTTCGCGCTCCTTTTTACTTTTAGCCGCTGTTATGCAATCAGTGCTCTGTATGTTAGGATAGCATGATTGCTTTCGCTTTGTCTCCATGCTTTGCAATGATCTGCAAGGTTGCTGCCTGACTTGTTGCGCACGCACATAGTTCATGCTCCTTAGTTCTCTCGTTGAAGCAACGTCCTATCTATCCAATGTAATGAAGACCGCAGCTGATAAGAATCTTGCATTGGCTTTTCATTTTATGAACTGCGTTGCACGTTTTGTCATGCACTGTACTTGTTTTTCTTTTTCCATAGTACAGATTTTTGAACGTTTGCACGGGGCTGAGAAAATCACTTTTACTTCGTATCTTCCTGCCACCAGCAACTCAAATGAAACTAATGAGTGTGAGATTTCATGCCTGATTTACTGTCACTTAAAGCCTCATGTGCGGCATGCTACAACATTAAGCTGGTACTGCCGCCGCGGTGGGTCAGTGGTTATGGTGCTCGGCTGCTGACCCGAAAGACGCGGGTTCGATCCCGGCCGCGGCGGTTGAATTTCTTTGGAGGGGAAATTCTAGAGGCCCGTGCACTGTGCGATGTCAGTGCACGTTAAAGAACCCCAGGTGGTCGAAATTTCCGGAGCCCTCCACTACGGCGTCTCTCATAGCCTTAGTCGCTTTGGGACGTTAAACCCCGTAAACCAACCTACCTAAGCTGGTACACAATTTTTTGCCAATTTTGTGCGTACTACCTGCACTGCAAGCCCACCAGCGCATAAATGTTTTTAGAGTCAGAAAGTTATCCGAAAACATTGTAACTTCAAGCACAGAAACATTGGCCTGACTGCGGTTTAGTTTGCGGAAAAACTTATTCATCGCCGAAAAACCAACAGGGCAGAGCAAGAGAAAGAGAAAACAACGAGAGGCAGCAGGGAGCGCAAGGATCGCTGGCATTCCCAGCCAATGCTGCCCGCGAACTCACTCAGTCCCAGTCTTGCGACGCTGCAAGTTAAAGCACGCAGAACAAACACCAGATGACAACAAAGAACCTTAAGTCGACATTGAGAGGCAGTACCGAAGGCCACTAAGCAATAGAAGGCTGCCTCTCTACACCCTTCGCAATTTTTATTTTTCTGTTCTTTGGGTTTTTCGAGCTCTCGCAGTACCTCGCATTGTGTGCGCTGCGTTTGGTTACAAGGGGTCTCCACAAGAGCGGAATTTGCAGCCTCCTGCCTTCTATGTGTTGGTCGACATTCAGCTTATATTGCTTTTCGCCCTTAATCAACTGCGGCTCTCACCCTGACAGGGCCACTTGTCTTAGTCGTGAAGCTCACTGACAAAGACAAGTTACTCTCTTCCTAGTGTCCGCGTCACTTCGGTGTTCTTGGGCGAAGCTAGACTTCCAGTGTTCGGATTGCTTTCCGGCAACTTCTTTTTTTTTGCCTCAACAACACCTAGATAGCTCTCCAAAAGTAACGGAAATAACGCAAAATGACTCTTTAATAATTGCGTGATATAACTAAACGCTTGATAGTCCTTCATCTAGACATATGTCTTTTGCGGAAGCAGAATTAAACTACATTCGAGCAAGCCGTGCTTTCTTGCTATTAGGCGCGGATATTTACAAATATTCTTTCGCTGAGTTAATTTTATTGCACTTTTTGACTAAACTTTACCTAAAAGTACTTTGTTGCAGGCCACCGAAAGAAACTAGAAAAAGAGTGCCTAGCGTATGTTGTTTGAAAACACTGGGTTGATTGTAAAAGTTATTCGGCGTAAAAGCATCCGCTTTCGGGTTACTTCATGCGGTATCGGATTAGCTAATGCCATCCATAGCTTCTGCCTTCGAACCAGGAAGCTCTGAAACCGAAGATAAATTCCAGCTGGCTATCGGTGCCGAGGAGAGAGCCAAACCCGCATGGCAAAGGCAACCGCACCGTCAACGAGCACGGTATCAAGGCGCTTAATACCTAATAGCATTTTCACGGCCAGTGTCTAGAATTAAACAGTTATAGAAGGCATGTACCATATTTATTTTGAATGTGGCGCTTAAGGTTAAGTTATGACGTAAACACGCTCTTACGACGAAGTGCGACGAAATGGGAGAACTTAGCACCGCCTTGAAACAGCAGCGTGTAGGCAGAAACGGCGTGCAGAAAGGACTTCCAGCCGGTTTAGCAACGCGTCGGTTCTCGTTTGCATAAATTGCCATCAAACGCTTAGAAAGACTACTGCAACATAAACAAAAATATCCTTTTCTGTGACCAGATGCTTCTAGATGCATGTTCTTGTTTTGTGAACTTCTGGCTAATTGTTAGTGTGTTGCGAACAGTTGCGATAGCCTGGAATACGATGTCAAACCGTTAGCCAGGCACACACCGTTTTAATACGTGAACAGCTTTCAGAAATCGGGCTCCTAATTTTGTTCAGATAGCCATAACTTTCAATTCAGTGCAAGCTACAGTGAGAAAGAACACAGTCTTTGTTCGTGAAAACATACTTAAAGGGACAGTATGGAGAGCTCTATTAATATTTTTTTTACAGCAAAATCCGATAGCTAGGCATTTCATGGCTTTGTTGCCACTTGGCCGGCAGCGAAAGATGCATTTATTTCTAAGAAATTTGTATTCGAATTTGAAAAAGTTTTTCCCGCCGCTCTGATTCAAACTTGGGATTCTCTTATGACGACACAGGACTAAGTGACGTGAAACATGACCTGCCCATGACGTGCCGCAGACTCCGTGATTTCTGACGGCCAGCAGTGCGGCCTGGCAGCAGCCGAAAAGAAAGCTACCGCCGGCCGCACGTTGAAGGCATCTATCGGCTATTGCGGCCGTCGCTACCGTCGCTTCGTTTACGTTTGCACCGGCGTTTTGCCAGCGTTACGATTTATCCCGTTCTTGAAGTCGTCAACAAAGTTTTAGCAAATAGAAACCTTTAGCATACCGTGTACCTTGTTAGCGCTAGCGGAATACCGGGACTCCGGGAGCCCGCCTACCGCCGGCGAGGAGGCACTGATTGGTGCCGATGCTGCAGGCACGCTCGTAGCTGCCGGATACGTGGCCCATCTGGCAACGTCAAGGAGATTTGCGCATGCATTGGCTGCGCCTCAGTGATTCGTGGCTTCTCGTGTTCTAGTGTTTCTAGCACCATTGGTTCTAGCAACACTGTTTTGTCCTATGACGTCATCACGCTTGTACTTGCGAGTTTTGCCTGTGGCGGTGATACGTGTATTTTGGTTCTTGCTCTTTTCTACGTTACAAGAGCTTTGCTGTCAGTATGAGTGGCGTTTTTGTAATCAGGAGCTGGTATTCTGTCGATACAAGCCAACTTCAATTTCTCCTCAGTGTCCCTTTAATCTTACAGTACTAGAGACCTTTTGAGTTTCCTGTGATAGGTAGCGCATACTGGAAGCTGATGTGGTTGGTACGATTGACACAATGCCCATGTTTTGCCAGAAGACAAAGTGGTGAGAACAGAATCAGGGACGCCTACATTGGCGGCCTATACTGCTTGATGGTTTACAGTGGGCTCATTTGCTGAATACGGTCAGTAGTAACAACAGTGAGAATGGGAATAATGAAAGTCAGGAGCCAATGGCAGCGTGAGTTTAGACTTTGTAATGGTAGAAAGTAACGCGTGAATTTAACGAGCACGCTTTGCTCCTAGAACTGCCAATTTTCACAATGACACGGCGCAAGCCAATGGATTGCAGGGACGAATAGTGTTTTAAATGCAAGAGCATTATTTCGATTATCGAAAATGAAACCCGGCGCTGTTGTGTAGCAGCAGTAGCCCGAAAATACCAATGACGCCATCAAGGTCTCGAATGACGTCTGCAGTTCACCATATGATAATAATGGGTGATCTAAGGAAATGACGCCGACATTGGATGAGACAGTAGTAGTTAGTGCCAGTGATAGTGGTAGTTTTGACATGACGAAGGACGCTACTAAATAATTATGATAGTCATGAATGATAATGGCAATTATAAAGGACTCTAGTGTGCAGGCCATGAGGGTAAAGGCCTTTTGGTCAAATGCCTTTGTGATAAAGAACTTTAGGTCGAAGCTTTTTATAGAAAAGGCCCTTAAGTCAAATGCTTTCATGTCAGTTCTCTTTATAGTAAAGGCCTTTAGGGTAAAGGCCCTTAGGTCACAGGACGCTTTCACATTCATAGCACGTAAGGACCTTAAATTCCAACCGTAACTTTGCAGCCTGTAAGTGAAATTACTGCTTTATATAGATTTAGCTAGGAGAGAACGGGTTTGTTCTACGTTAATCTAAAGTAAAGCCCTCGGCACTCGTTTCCGCAACCTTTGTTAGTCGCGCAAGTGTCCTTTGTGGTACGCACGAAGGAATGCATGAAAGAACTGGAGCAATCGCGGAAGGCGTTGAGCGAGGGCTGCATCTTTTTGGGGCCCTGTCAGCAGTCTGGAGAGAGAGATGCGGGCATCGGCCAGTGAAGGATTTCTTAAAAAAAAAAAGAAAACGTTTCTGGACTGCTATTTACACATTACTCTGTAAATTCGAGTCTTTTTTAGTCCTTTAGTCTCCAGATGAGTGGTCGCTACCTCTTATCGTTATCCCGCGCGGTGAACGTAGCGCGCGATGGCGTTGATATCAGTGACTAACGAACACGTTACCACCAAGAGTGAAAGGAAGAACTCAGGTTTTTGTCTGCAAAGTGCAAAATATAGACTCGAATACACTGAAGTACAGCAGTGAACTATTAAAAATGAAAGACTCACTCAATCGTAGGCTCCTGCGTGCGTAAGCGCGCGCTCTCTTCGTGCACTTTCTATAGCTCCGAACAACAGTGCCAAAAGGAACGCAACAAGAAAAGCACGAACTGAAAAAAATCTATGCGCAAGACAAAAAAGAAAGAAGGCATCGCATATTCCTAATCATTGCTTACTCTTTTTTTCTCCTTTTTAACAGTCTCTCTCTCTTTGCCTACGTTCAGTCACCTCATTTTTAAAATGTGTAGCTGGTTGTGACAGCTATATGCGGCTTGCACTCAGGTTGTAAAGGAATCTAGCACATTATTCCAGTAATTTCTGCCCCGGACTGCATTCTGTACCAGGGTGTAAGAATAAGCCGTGGTCTCTACAAGGCACTAGCAGCGCTGAGTGATAATACGGACAGCCGGTGTTCTGAGACTTGTAATTTTTCATAAGGTTTGATACGGCCAGCACGCTGCACGTGACGACTCGGAATATGTGGCACGTTCAACATGCGTGAAAGGAGCTTCTGAACAACGTTATTTTTTCCCTGCGCGCATATAGCTACTCTCTACATTTAAATACAATGGAAGGAACAGGAGATAACTGCAGCCACACATATCATGCCGAAGAAGTCGAGTAGTTAACATCTGTTGGAGTGGAGAGGACTTCTATTCATCGCTTTCATAGAATTTTTGGAACTTTTAATGCGAAAGCATTTCTCGTCTCTTGAGTCGCATTTACAGGACCTGTCATCAGAGCGTGCCGGCACGAAAATGACCATTCCGAAAAGCAAATTAGCCTGCACTGCAGTTCGAACCCAGGCCCTCTGTGCGCCTGGCGGGCACGCAGCGCATACGTCATGAATAATTTCTGTTTGTTTTCTTCAAAACATGGTACTTATTACAGTGAATCAATGTTCTATGGACATGAACTATGTATAAACCATAAAGAAAACAATCGCAAATCAACACAATGCATAATACGACACACCTAAACAATCAAGCACGAGAAAAGACACGACACAGAGCACATGACTATTATATCATAACATGACACACCTAAGCAACGATGCTTAAGAAAGAACGCAATGAAGAGCACAGCACTAGGAGTCGTTGCTACTCTGGTTCAAATTCTGTCTGGGCATAAAATTTCTTTAGATGAACAATCATTCTGCTGAAGGGGTCTCTTGTAGAAACAACATACGCCACGAAGGATCGTTGGTTCAAGCGTGTTAGAGACGCATGAAGGGAACACGTTGTGGTGTGTACGACGGTAAAGTGTGTTGGGGATGTGTACTGATGCTAGACAACAATGACTTGCAAAAAAAAGCTGCGGACCTCATCTAAGGGTGACGTGATAAGTGTCACGTGAGAACAGTGACCAGCAAAAAAAGTGGCGGACTTCATCCAATGGTAACAAGTGTCACGTGGCCACGATTACTTGCAAACAAAACCTTCTGATATTCAAACGCGAATGCTTTCACATTTCTACAATGCAGCAGACTGCAGTGCTCTCTAATTTTTTGTCTTGCGTTCTTCCGTAGAACCCACGGGACGTGATTACCTTTCCCGACTTGTCAGCGCGGCTGGGCTACGTTTAGTTCACTTCTATGTGCAGCAGAATGTTACCCGCTTTATGTTTTCTGTGGCACTTTCCACCCGATACTCCTAAAGATTTTGCAGAACAAATTTAGTTAATGCTTGGTCCACATTAATTGTATGCTCTAGCTTCACTGACCATCCTTGTTTATGGGGCTTTATGCATGAAGTATATTTTGCAGTGCGTTTTCTGGCAGGCCCTTTTTCAACAAAGTTCAGTGTCTCAAAAGCGCTTGTGCAAACAATTTATTTCGATGGTTTTCCTTCCTCCTATTTACCGCTCATTGTGCTTTGGATTGGCAGGGTACGATGTTATTACGCAGGTGCGAAAAATGTTACTTTCACCTTGCACACAGACTTTGTTGTACAAGTTGCTTACAGAAACGTTGCCCGTGAAGACACTGCTTCAGATAAAGAGAATTTTCGTGTCATCTGTGAACTGCCGCCTCTGTGATGTTCCTGAAACAATCGAACATTGCTTCATATATTGTAAGGGCGCAATTTTGCCTTTAGATTTCTTGCAACGGACCTTGAAAAAGCAAATTTACTTGACTTCCCATATCATTCGATACCTCCTCGCATTGCAATATGTTGATAAGCCTCTTGATATGTCTTTTTCTGATTTGATTACAGAGCTTAAGGCAAACTGGATAATGGATCGGCACTGTGAATAAGTTGTTTAGACGAAATATCATTTCTTCCAAATCATTGTCCAACTCAAGGGAAGTGCGTGAAGAAACCGACTATGAACCGTAGTGGCATTCTCTCTTGGTGAAGTGCTCAGCCTTACCTCCCGTCTAGTGCTCTCTTACTCCGTCTTTTTGAGATGTCTTTCGTGGCGTTTCCTAAAACATTCGCAAACATGTCATGCAAATATAACACATTTTCAGTTTGATAAATATCGTGCTTAAAAGAGGAAATAACTGGAGTGGGGTAGTGTATCATGCTATATTCTATGCAACGTGGATTCCATGATATTAGCTAAGAGTCTTTCTTCTCGTCTGCAGCTTGTGGCATTAGATTTATTATGGCCGCACAAGTGTGCGGAATCAAAGGCCATAACTTTATCCGAATCGCACGTTCCGTATTATATACAGTGTAAGGTGAGGTCAGTCAAGGGGCTCTTGTTCAGATTGATCTGGCAAAAGCTTTTGACAAGGTGCGGCATGATTAGTTTTGTGATAATTCGGGTGTGTCTCTTAACCTTGAAAAATCAAAGGGTTCTGGGTAGATCACTGGGGTACAAAACAAGCTTTTTTGGCGGCATCAAGTGGGACTCCAAAGACTTACAGCACTTGAGAGTTTTCTCGGGTCAGTATCGCAATGGTGGGCCTCACCAGGATTCTCAGATCTCGTTAGTTAGGCAAGGAACCCATGCTTGGATGGGTAGAGAACTGTCTCTATTTGCATGAGCACCAGTTTGCAATATCTTCTTGGTTTCGAAGAAGCTTGCCTATGTCATGCAGGTGTTTCATTCAGCAAGAAAAATTAGAGGCAATGCAAAAAATATTTGCGACTTATGTGCGGCGCTCTCGATGGGAGCCTATGCGTCGAGTTTCTCCCTCTGGAGGCAGGTGCAGCTGGTCGCCGGCACTTGTTTGTTCATCAGCTTGTTTCAAGGATCTTTTTTTTAAGACAGCAAACCATCCCTTTCTCCCAGCTGTATTTAACAGAATATTAAGGGCTCATTTGCCTATTCTGTTTGCGCGCACTGGTCATAGAAGTGAGGGGCCTTAGTGATAATTTCCTAAAGAAGTCGCGAATAAGAAGCATCTCCCCTAGACATCACAATGCCCCGCATCTTCCCGCGCGTATGCGGAGTTGACAACTTCGTGCAGTTCACTTGCTGCCGGTCTTTCTCTGTCTCCAGCTGCTCTAGCAGTACTCAGTGCAGGAATATGCCACTTGAGCTCTGTCACGAGCTCAACAAGTAAATAGGCAACTTGACGTCCAAGTTCGAAAACCTATTTCATCTGCTAAAAGGAGTTCAGGAACGTACCTATGTGTCTTTGTGTGCGCGTGTGTTGGAGACATCACGCTTCACAAAACGTCGCGTTAGGCCGCGTACAATAACATGCCGCGCTAAGCTTCTGCAGGAAATGAAATCAAGCCAGCGGTCTCTGCACAGAACGATAAAGACAGGGCGACAGCCCGTCCCCTCTATGCGCGGCCACATCAATATCCCCGGCGAAAGACGCCTTAATCGAACAGGAAATAGAAGGCACTGAGAGGAAATTCGACAGAGAGAGAGAGAGAGGGGGGCAGAGAGCAGGGCAAAGCATCCGATGTCTCCATGCGGCCATCCCGGGGGAAGGTTTGTTTTTCTAGCTCTGGTCTCCTGGTGCGACGTTCCACTCGTGCGTGGGAGGGTGTTGTCGGTGCGGCTGTCCTCCGCACCTGTTGCCGCTGGTTGGCACGCACTGACGCGCTGGGGCCCATTCTTACGGATACGCCCATCCAGGCGGCTTTGTGTGCCTTTTACTTAGCGCACTGTGACTGCGACCAGCTGTTTCTCTCAGCAGCATCGGTAGTGTCGTGTTGCTTAGTAGAAAAGGGGCGAACACTTTCGACAGCGACGCCGCGCCAACATAAAAGCCGTCCGCACTTCGAATGAGCTTTGACTCTCTAGTATTTGTTGCGAACGTGGAGCATTCGTAATCGTATTAATTAAGACGCTTGTCGCCAAAAGAAGGCTGCTAATCATTTTTTTCCCTGAATATCGCAAAAAATGAGTTAGTTGATAGAGAGGAATACCTAGGTGACTTGAACAAATGCTATGAGCCAGGTATCGAACAACTCTATGTCCAAAACAATTCGAAGAACGTATAAAAAGAACTCACTGTCCTGCGCTATGTGTATTTCATATTATATCCCGTAGGTGTCCAATCATTCCTCTTTGGTCATGCTAGGATATTCACTGGACTATGACCTTTAATGCACGCTCTCCTTCTCTGTTAACTTTGCCCGAATAATTTTTTTCATAGCTCGCAGCGCTGTCGCTCGTAACAAACCTAATTAATAATCCTGACAATCCCTGTTTATTACCACCGACATGGCCTAGTATTGTGGGATACGCTGGTGCACTTTTCACATAGTGCCAATTATATTCTTATGAAGCTGTCAGTGAAAAACTCAACTTTGCATTGGTAACCCTTCCCTGATCATACGTCCACAGTGTGATGGGTAGTCCTATGAGGTAATGAACAGCTCGAGTGAGGTGTAATAAGGATCCTCAGGGTGTTAAACATATTCTAACGGTGTGAACTGACAGGTTAAATTAGCGCGGCACGCGCATAGCTCCATTCGACACAACTACAGAGCTCTGTCGCCACTTCTGCAGCGACTATGATTGTTTATGTGAGCCCATATATTACCGCAGTACACAGCTCCTTGGCAGCTGCGTCGTGCTCACAGACAGGAGAGAAAGCGGTCGCCAAACCGCCAATCGAGAAATTTTGCATGGAAAAAAAAGCAGAACCCCTTTTCTTTTCGACGAAAGAGTAAAAAAAATGCATGGTTCAAATGAGAACGACTCCTGCCCGATGCGGTTCCACAACTTGTTTTCATGTGGTCTACGTTTGCAGATAGAAATCAGCAAGACGGTGAACAAGCTAAACCGAGATGAACAAGTCTCTTGACAGTCGTTTGTTGTTCTTAGGCTAAGCGGTGCTCACTGCAGGGGGGCACACAGCAAACACAGCCACAGACAGCACAACACGCCTGTAGATTATTCGCATACATTCATCATATGAGTCAGGTTCGCAAGCAAACGATGGCAATAGGTAAAAAAAGTAAGCAAGGCTGGTCGTTCGGCAGGTTAATTGATGTTACTTGCTATATAAGGATGTAGCGGAAGCTATGTTAACATAGGGAAGAAAGTGCAGCTTGCTTTAGACATAAATCCACTGCACTGGCAGGGAATGCCGAAAAAACAAAGTGATAGTCAGGATAATAGGAACAGCTTTCTTCTCCTACATCATGGACTAAGAAAAATAAATTACTACTTATAAAGACAAAGTTGATAGCAAGCAGCGATAATATTACCATGTTCCGACATCACCTACATAGAATACTTGCTGACGAACAAAATTTCAGCAGCTACAGCGTGAAAGGCGTAACATTGCACCCATGTATTTTAAAGACGATCGGCGTGGCACCTTAAATTTCTCATACTGTCTCAACCATGATATCACGTAGCTCATACACTTATATGGACAATTTACAAAGCTTGTGCATATGTAAGCGACGTTTTTTTGCTATGCATAAGTTTGCAGGCTTCGTTTTAGGCATAAAGCGCAATTTATTCGGTATGCACAAAGTATGACTGAGTGCGGGAAGAAAAATTAGGATGAAAGGCTCGCAGCTGAAGTGCACCAATCAAAGGGACTGAAGATGGAGAACCACAGGAACTAAAGTTTAAGAGCTGACACACCGCTCATGTCGATCTACACCACCAAGCCCAAAACTAAAATGCATCCGATAAGACTACGCGTTCTTCTCTGTCACATTTATTAAAACACCGAGCCATAATCCACTGAGACAACCTCTACCCTTAACTGCGTTAGCTGTTCTAGCTCACTGCTCAAAAATGTGGCGTCGTCGGCGTCCTCATCGAGGCAGGCACGGCTGCCATGGCAACGCGTGGCACAACACGCTGATTGGTCAGCATGAAATGACGTCGTGCGCGACAACATTTCCTGCATACCAATAGGCATGTCAGCGAGCACAAAGCACAATGACATCAGCGCTTTTACCAAAACATGAGACGACACAAGTGTTCTGACGATGAATAACGCCCAACACGCCATCTTGCTGCACCACAGTTAGACTTTGGTTAGACAGTTACACGCTTGTGCATATCGACCAGGGTGGTCGCTATAGCATCAATAACGATTGGCAGAGTCAGGCCAGAGCTCGTCCGTACGAAACTTTGTTCTTCCTGGCCAACCTAACTCGCGCTACGAGTAAGGGCTCCTCGTTGACCATGTCTGCACTCTCGCGACTCCGACTCTCCACCAAGAACCCCTACACAAGTCTCTCCTTTTCGGCGCCAAAACGCCTCCTAAATTAGTTTGCCCAGCATTCTGGGCACCATTACAGAGACCAATCAGAAATGAGCTGCTTAGAGCCAATCGGAGCATTATCTCTCAAACTGAACGGACCAATAGCATGCCGGTGCCCGCAAGCTTGTTTGCTCGCGAGCACCGCGTGCATTCGAAGAAGTCGATCGCGCTCTTAAGCTTTTCCACAAACTCCCAAAAGAACACTGACGCGACAGCAAAATACACACTGGAAAAATTTCCATCAGCCATGGCTCAAAACACAGATGCAGGGTAGCATCCGAGCTAAGCTGCCCAGAAGCAGAGCAAACACAGCTCTTTAATCGCCATCCAGCGGCATGACCGTTCACACGTGCACCCAGCGGGTGGCCCGACAATAGCCTTCCACGCCGGCTTCATTCTTCAAGCGTCCTCAAAGCTTTCTTCGAAACTGTTCGACACCGCTCTCGAAAAGCCATAAAACTGAACCCAGACAACGCACCGGGGTGCGCGACGCGTACGCACTGTCTGCGGAGCAGGTCCCATTCCGCCACCCCTCGCTGCTGTTACTGATATTACTTTTTTGCTTGGCAGCCTCATGCCAACAGCATTTGCTCTGTTTGTTTTAGAACGGCTGGGCGAACGTCGCCGGGGTGGTGGCCACGCGACGAGCCGCAATGAAAATTTGAGGACAGGACCAAGTCAGTGGCGTCCGGGATGAGATGTGGCTGGCCTACTTCCCGGCGGCCCGAAAACTCAACTAGCACTTCTTATGACTTGCTGAAATGTCTTAGAGGAAGCAGGACCTTCAAACTCCAAAGCGGTCGGCTAGCTGGAGATTAAGAACGAAAACACCTGGCCCGCTAAAAATATCCTTCATTACGTGCCACGGAGGCAGCAGGAAAGTGACTTAAGCGTGGAAATTGATAGGTTCGGGCCGCAGAATAAGGAGCAATGCGACTTAGACGCGAAGGCTATTATTCGAGCCGAGGCAATCCAGGTGAATCGACATAGGCACCACGAGCCTGCAGTTCGAGCCAGCGAGGCTGAAGCTTCGCGATATATCCTTCAAGCCTGCACAAAAATCAACACACATTTTGCAACGAAGGCATTCACCAAACCGTTACTGGACAACCCCTTCGGCTACAACTTCTCGGTATGCGATGGGTTATGCTTCAAGAACAATCTCACTGCCGTGGTTCTCCGCCAGCAGCCGATACTGTCACTGGAGCTTCCTCGCAGCGTCCTCTCGATGCTATGAGAGTGCTAACGCTGGACCATTTGCATTAAAACACTCGTAAAATTCCTTTGACTTATCTCATTTTCCTCTTCGTTAAGCAATTTCGTAGCTCGCCTCACTTTTCCAACACCATTAATTTTGTTACTTACAGATGTTGGAGGACTCGTGAAATACCGTAACAGCCTTTAATATTGATACAGCTTAGAAGTGGACGAAGAAGAAGTGCTCCGCCATCTCGCTGGTGACGAGGAAGAAGAAGTGTTTCGCCTGCTTGCTGGTGACCGCTCGGCAGACTATCTAACGGTGTGCCGTGTAATATTCGTGACAAATCTGGTGGAGGTGCTGGGAACGCTTCCAGACCCGCGTAGGCTACCGACCAATACGGATCTCACCCCAGTTTACCAGCGCCGCGGCCGCCGCCTCCGTGGAGCGTCCCCTGAATTTGGACTCCTTCCGGCTGCAACCAGGGCGACGCAACTCCGGCCTTCGGAGGCACCAGCTGCCATGGCAACTGAGACCACGCTCCCGGCGCACATCCTCTGTCATCAGCCACGAACACCCCCGTCGTTTCATGGCGACGTGTTCGAGGACGCCGAGGATTGGCTCGAGATCTTCGAACGGGTTGCCCGTTACAACGGCTGGAGTGACAACCGTAAGCTCCACAATGTCTATTTTGCACTTGAAGAGTCGGCTCGGACATGGTTCGAAAACCATGAAGCTTCGTTTACGTCCTGGGAAGCTTTCTGCCGCAACCTTAAAGCCACTTTTCCGAATGCAGACCGTCGAGAGCGAGCAGAAGCTGCGTTACACTCGCGCAAACAGCGCCACAACGAGAGTGTACGCATGTACTGCGAGGACATGACTCGCCTTTTTAAGCGCGCGGATCCCAACATGACAGAAGACAAGAAGCTTCGCCACCTCATGCGGGGTGTCAAGCAAGAGCTCTTCGCAGGACTCGTGCGCAGCCCACCAAGCACTGTGGCAGAGTTCCTCACCGATGCGGCAACTATGGAAAAGACGCTGGAACAGCGAGCCCGCCAGTACAATCGTGACGTCAACACCTTCGGGCCTGATCCCATCTCCATGCCTCCCGGAATCGACGCGGCCTTTCTACGCGAGCTGGTCCGATCTGTCGTCAGAGAGGAGCTGCAGGCCTTCCGTACGCCGTCCGAGACGCCATCTTTCACGCCACTGAGCGAAGTCATCCGGGACGAGGTGCGCCTGGCAGCACAACAGCACCAGATTTCCGAGGTTCCTCGCCAGCCTGATGCAAGGCCCACGTATGCGTCCGTCCTGCGCCAGGCCCCTGGGTACGACGTCACTGCCGCGACTCCAGCAGTGCTCTCGTCGAGCTCCCCTCTTGCTGACGCTCCGCCAGCCTATCAGCGACCGCGAAAGAGTGAAGTGTGGCGTGCCCCGGATCGTCGGCCCCTCTGCTATCACTGTGGAGAGGCGGGTCACCTCTACAGGGCGTGCCCATACCGCCGCGTGGGCCTGCGTGGTTTCGCGCCGGACGACCCGTGCCCTCAGAACGGGGAACGACCGCAGGAGATAGCATTCCATCTGTCGTCGCGCCAGAACCACATCGCGTCAGGCCACCAGGAGGCTCGATCACCGTCGCCGAGACGCTACCGTTCTCCAAGCCCCCGTCAAGCCGCAGGCTACTCCGGACGCCGTTCTCCCAGTCCACGCCGGGAAAACTGATTCCAGCGGCCTCTGGAGGCAAGGCCGCTGATGCCGGGACTTGTGAAGATCCTCCTGCGCCACTACCACGCGACGATGTTTCTCCGGGAGCGAGTAGCGACAGCATCCGACGCGCTACCTCCGATTTGTGCGTCAAAATTGACGGAATCGACGTGACCGCTTTGCTGGATACTGGTGCCGACTATTCTGTCATGTGCCTGGCCCTTGCCTTACAACTGAAGAAAGTATTGACGGGGTGGTCGGGGCCTAGCATTCGCACTGCTGGGGGTCACCTGATTATCCCCGCCGGCAGGTGCACAGCTCATGTCGATATCCGTGGTTTTGTGTACGTCGGTGAATTTGTAGTCCTCCGTGAGTGTTCGAGGGACTTGATCCTCGGTCTCGACTTTCTCCACACGAACGGTGCTGTCATTGACCTGCACGAAGCACGGGTCACGTTCTCGACTAAACGGGCCGTGGCGCGCACTGACACAGACGTCTCACGCTTCACTGCTCTGCGACTTGTTGACGACGACGTAATGGTCCCAACCCGGCCCAGTGTGCTAGTTCTCGTAAGGAACGATTTATTCCATGACTACGAAGGTGTCGCTGATAGCCACGTACCCCTGCTGCTCGAGAAGGGAGTAGCCGTCGCTCGCGGGCTCGTCCAACTACAAGACCGTTGTGCTAGTGTGCTCCTTACAAATTTTGCCAACGATTTGCAGCACCTCGCCAAGGGCACGGCTGTCGCCTTCCTGCATGACTTCGCCGTGGTGCCTCAAGTGTGCGCCCTGGAGACAAGCCCTCAAGACCAGGCTCCACCATGTCCTGCCCTTCCGTCCGTCAGAATCAATCCGGATTTGGCGCCTGAGCAGAAGGCTCTCCTCTTGGCGCTTATAACCGACTTCGCGGATTGTTTTGCCACAAGCTCCAGGGTCGGTCGTACGCCTGTCGCAAAGCATCGCATCATCACCGACGAGACTACATCACCCGTATGCCAGCGCCCATACCGCGTTTCTTCGACGGAACGCGAAGCCATTAAAAGGCAAGTGGACGAAATGCTCGCCGACGATGTCATTCAACCGTCGACAAGCCCGTGCGCATCACCGGTGGTCCTCGTGAAAAAGAAAGACAACACCTTGAGATTTTGTGTTGATTACCGCAAACTGAACAACGTGACCAAAAAGGACGTTTACCCGCTCCCCAGGATTGATGATGCACTCGACAGACTACGTGATGCCAGGTTCTTTTCCTCTTTAGATCTTAAAAGCGGCTACTGGCAGATAGAGGTGGACGAGCGAGACCGCGAGAAAACTGCTTTTGTGACGCCTGATGGTCTATACGAATTTAAGGTGCTCCCGTTTGGACTGTGCTCAGCGCCGAACTTTCCAGCGCATGATGGACAGTCTTATCTGGGCTCAAGTGGCAGACGTGCCTCGTATACCTGGACGATGTCGTCATTTTCTCGCCCACCTTCGAGTAACACTTGGAGCGGCTGCGCACAGTGCTCCGGGCGCTCCACTGTGCGCAACTTACGATCAAGCCTGAGAAATGCTATTTCGGTTTTGAGGAGCTTCGTTTCCTCGGCCATGTTGTCAGCGCGCGCGGTGTTCTCCCAGATCCCGACAAGACCGCTGCTGTCTCCAGTTTCCCGCGTCCCACTGACAAAAAGACTCTTCGACGTTTTTTGGGACTGTGCTCTTACTATCGACGATTCGTCCAAGATTTTTCCAAAATAGCTGAACCCTTAACAGCGCTGACCAGAGACGACACACCCTTCTTGAGGGGAACCGACCAAGAGGATGCTTTCGTGGAGCTCCGACAACGCCTGCAACGTCCACCGATGCTCGTCCATTTCGATGACGCCGCAGCAACTGACATACACACTGATGCTAGCAACGTAGGCCTTGGGGCGGTCCTGGTACAGTGGCAGGATGGCGCCGAACGAGTCATCGCTTACGCAAGCCGTACACTTTCGCGCTCGGAATGCAACTATTCAACGACTGAGAAAGAATGTCTTGCGGTAGTCTGGGCCATCAGTAAGTTCCGCCCATACCTTTACGGAAGACCCTTTCGCGTTGTCAGCGATCACCACTCGTTATGCTGGCTGGCCAGCCTAAAAGATCCATCTGGGCGGTTGGCGAGGTGGAGCCTCCGTTTGCAGGATTACGACGTAACGGTCGTGTACAAGTCGGGGCGGAAGCATCAAGATGCGGATTGTTTATCACGCGCGCCAGTGGACCTGGCTTCCCCGGAAATCACTGAAGACTTCTCTTTCCTTGGTGCTGTTAGCGCAACCGATATGGCGCAGCTTCAAAGGGAGGACCCAGAGTTAGCGCCGGTCATCGCATACCTGGAAGGCTGCGATGGTCCCCGCGTTCCTCGTGTTTTTCTTCGTGGGCTCAAATCTTTCACTCTGCAGAACGGCGTCCTCTACAAGCGCAACTTTGAGAGCAACACCGCAACATTTCTGCGCGTAGTCCCGTCCGAGTTGCGACCTGATATCTTGAGCGCTTGCCACGACGAACCATCTGCCGGCCACCTGGGGGTCAGTCGTACCTTAGCGAGGATTCGGCAGAGGTACTACTGGCCCAGATTACTTCCATCAGTGCGGACATACGTCAAAACCTGTCGCGACTGCGAGCGCCGTAAGTCTCCTCCCTTGAAACCCGCAGTATTTCTTCATCCCATAGCGCCTCCGAAGACGCCTTTCCAACAAGTGCGAATGGACCTACTCGGCCCTTTCCCGAAGTCATCCACTGGAAAACGTTGGATTGCTGTCGCGACGGATTATTTGACGCGGTACGCTGAGACAACGGCGCTTGCAAACGGAACTGCTGTCGAAGTAGCTACGTTTTTTGTACACAACATCGTGCTGCGTCATGGGGCTGCGGCGGTTATCATTACTGACCGTGGAGCTGCTTTCACGGCCCGCTTGACTCAGGCAGTCCTAGATCTGACCCACACCAGCCATAGGCGTACAACAGCGTACCACCCACAGACAAATGGTTTGGTGGAGAGCCTTAACAGAACCCTGGCCGACATGCTCTCCATGTATGTGAATGTGGAGCATAAAACGTGGGACCAAATTCTCCCATACGTAACGTTCGCTTACAATACGGCCCTACAGGAGACAACGCGGCTCATGCCCTTCCAGCTTGTCTTCGGTCGTCCAGTTGTTACTTCTTTGGATGCCATGTTGCCCGTCGACCCTCAGTGTGACCTAGAGCCAGATCTTGACGTCGCCACTTTCGTTCAGCGGGCTGAAGAAGCACGTCAACTGGCCAGGCAGCGAATACACCGTCAACAGCACGTCGACGCTGACCGCTACAATCTCGGACGGCGATTTGTTACGTACGAACCAGGCGACCATGTGTGGGTTTGGACACCAGTTCGTCGCCGTGGGTTGTCCGAAAAATTACTGCGCCGATACTTCGAACCTTACCGAGTTCTTCGCCGCATTAGCGACGTGACGTACGAAGTTTCACCGACAACCCCAGGCCGCCCATCGCGCAGACCACCGCATCCGGATGTTGTGCACGTCGTTCGTATGAAGCCGTACTACGACCGTCCTGCTGACTGTACTTTGAGTGCCACCGGTTCTGTGTCGTGATAGCTGTGTTTAACTTTCCGTGTCCAACCCATTTTCCCCTCTATGAAAGCGGCCCGCATCGAGGCGATGCTGCAGAGGAGGGAGCAATGATACAGCTTAGAAGTGGACGACGAAGAAGTGCTCCGCCATCTCGCTGGTGACGAGGAAGAAGAAGTGTTTCGCCTGCTTGCTGGTGACCGCTCGGCAGACTGGAACAGTTCTTGTGTATCTAACGGTGTGCCGTGTAATATTCGTGAAAATATCTACATTAACAAAGACATCCAGATAAGACATCCACTGGATGCACTCAGGGATAATGAGGTTCAGTTCTGAGCCATCGTATCTAGTAGGAATTTTTAAGCACATGCGATAATGCTGCGGTGCTTGATTTTTTATGGTTTTGTAATGAGTTGTGTAGCTTTTTTTTAATGTGTGTATTGTTTTAGTTTTGCGCTGAAGTCATGTTCAAGCGGTGTTTATTGTAATAAAAATCCCGTTGGTAGTCCGCACGTTTTCTGCTTGCTCCTCGTTTGGTTTGTCTACTTCTGCGATGCATGAAGTAAATAGTTCAAATGTGATATTAAAATTAACACCATCCTGAATACTTTGCTCACAAACTTGAGGCAAATATCTTCGACACCTTCACGGAACCGCAAAACTTCGCCTTCATTCACAATACGTGAAACTAATTGTATATCTGCTAGTTCGCCTGAGTTGACTGAATTCGTTTTCACTGTAGTCGCTGCGTTCCTGCGCAGTATGACTACTTGCTTAATATATAGCTCGTTTGAAGCTTCCTTGCTAAGCAGGGGAGTGGAAGAGGGGTATACGAAACAATAAAGGTGTCCTATTCACGATGGACACCTTAACAGCATTCCGAGGAAACGAATGAAGGCAGAGTTGGAAGGAGGGAGAGAAAGAGGTGCCGTAGTGCAGGACTTCATATTAAATTCGACTACCTGAGGCAGGTAGTCGAAAACCTCCCACCAGTCTAAGCGCCCCCTCCGCTTGCTATAGACTGTTTCATGACCCTCGGAGCAAGCGGTTTGGGCTGTGGGGAGATCGTGGGGGTGCTTAATCTCCAACTCTTTCCTGTTCTACGAGCACAACCCAGTCTCCAATATGGCGTCGCCCTTCGACCTCTTAGTGAGAAAACCTCTTTCCACCAGGCTACCCCTGTAAGGGGGACTCGTCAGGGGCTCGTGATAAGCGAAAATGCGTGCAACAATCAGACTGCACCTTCGCAAATGGTCTGTTTGCTCCTTTAGCACGAACCAAGCGTTCTCGTTAGGTTGATGACTGATTTCCAATACCCCTGGACGGAAAGCAGAACGCGCTTCGCCACTGGCCGGTACAAAACATCGCTGTCGTACTTGAGGCCGAAACTGACAACTGATATTTCCATCCCTGGTTTGCATCTGTATTCGAGCAGCGGCAATGGTTGTGTTTGGCCTGGACGTTGCAGCTGTAGTTTTTTGCAAGAATGCTTCACGTCACCTCACGAATGACGAAGCAGTCATCCCGGTGTCTTGTGACGCGGTGCGCTGCAGCTTGAGTGAGTGACAAGATAGTCCTCGCCATTTGCCTGTCCTTAGCAGCATCAGGAGCCCCGGACCATGCTCCGCTGCGTCTACCTTACAAAAATTTCTTTAGATAGTCTATTTACCGGCCATAGGTTTTCTACAAAATGTATAGACTGCATATATAAAAATAGTAGAGGATAGCCTATAGGCAATACAAATTCTGGCAGTCTGTAGACAATCAATAGATTTATGGCTATACACTTTTAGTAGATTTTCGTCTAGAGACACTCTATAGACGATGAATAGACAAAATAAATATCTATAGAAAGACGATAAAGTCTATGAGAAATCTATAGACTGTCTATAGACCAATTTTTATTAGAGAGAACCTGCCATATGCGCTTCACCCCATTCTTATTCTTATAGTTATTTCCCTCTCATGACCTCACGTGGGCCCGATGGGCCGCTCCACCAACCTCTCTGTAGCCCACCCTTTGGCCGCTCCTCGCCGCCCACATCCGACACATCCAAGGAACACGTGGCCCTACTACGCCACCGCCGATGAATAACGCCCACCAAACGGGTAGCTAAGAAGGCTCGGACTTGGGGCGCTATGCCGGAAGGCCCGAGTTTGGCGCTCGCCCGAGTTTCATCCGAGTTTGCGATGACGGCAGTCAGTGAACGAAGATAGCGCGGAACGTGCGCAGGCAGCGGACGATAAAATGTAGAGATAAAGCCACGTAAAGGCGATACAACAGCACCCTGCGCGCCTGTTTCACACTTCAAACACAATACACTGCGCAATACCAGGCCGCAGCGCTACCTGAAGTTATCAGCGCCATATCAGCAATCGCGAAATAGTGACTTCTCTGCTATCTATCTGCACACTAGCCGCCAGCTGTTTGACACGCCTTTTCGGGCGTGTCAAAGGCGTGTCTTCTCTTTCAGGCTCTATCTGTCTCTCCATTTCCGTAGACGAACAGTGTGCACTAGGTGCACTCTTGTATCAACCCTTTCTCTTCTCTAGAATACGTTAAAAGGCAACAGATAATATTATGAACATTTTGTTCATTTCCAAATGTATTTTAAAATCTGAATCCAATGAAGCGTTGTTGAAAAGCATAGCTTTAGGAAATTAACAAAGATTTGACACTTTCTGCCGCTAGAGGCGATAGTGAGGCCATTGCTTGCAGCGTGGCTTGCATACGAACTAGAGCGGCAGCCCACCGTGTCGAAAACGAGAGAGCTCCTGCGCTGACACGCCGCCGATAGCGCTGCCTTCGACTGGAAAGACTGGGCAACTACTACACGCAGAATCTGTCTTATTTTTCGGCCATTGCGATAATATATTTTATTGTGTCGTATATCAAAATATAACAGTCATGCATCTTCTGGCTTGCATTATAAACAAAAGCAAAAAACTGAACTTCACTGCACCCCCGCGTCACTGCTGCTCTCTGCAGTGACCTCAGGTGGAGCTCTCCGCTGCTACGGCCGCTGCCGCACCCCGCTATGGCCAACCATTGCTTTTAGTACGCTCTTGGCGAATCTCAGCGGTAGAAATTGGCCGTGCGAGCGGCTGTGATGCGGTGTGAGAAAAAAAAATGCTGTTTGGCTCTATTCAATGATTCATTACGTATGCCTGTTGTGTGTGACGCCTCTTTAGTGCACTGCGGATGCGAAGAGCGTGCTACCCAGCGACACAACTCATTCCATGTCATCAGGCGCTGACTAAAAGCTGTGAAGGGGGTGGCGCGCGTATCTGCGTAGTATTTGATAACGTCGCGCACTTCAAGGTTTTGCCTACTTATTTGGTCGCTAAAGTCGATCGCCGTTTATACCGCAGGGACATCGCATTAATATCATTCGGGCAGGTGAGGGATCCTGTTTTTAATAATGGAATCGGACTTATAACAGAGAAAGGTGTTACGGTTTCGAAGTACGCAGTGCTTGCGTGCTGGAAATTACAAACACTTTATTGCACTGGGTCTGGAGCAGCGATCGTTCGTCGATCCCAGATGTGTTTGCCACATTGATGCTGAGCTTTATCACCGATGAAAAGACGGCCAAGCCAAACACCTGTGATGCGATGTTGTTGGAGTAGGACGTGCTCCAAGCACCGGTTCGTCGTCGTGCTCCGTTTTTGACGCCTTGCAAGCAGGTGTGACGCGCCTTCAGCGTTGTGCTGTGTCTTACGTAGTTGCAACAGGCTATAGTGTTGTGCAATCTTGGTATGCGAGCGAAGAAATCGGCGGCTTTCGCCACGTTGCGTGTCCTTCGCAGAGGTGCTTAGATTTATCAGCGATGACGTCCGTTTTTACTGTTATATTTCGATGGTCAACATCGTCGATGTCTGTCAGTAATCAGCAAAGCCGCGCAGCATACCTGTAGCCGGCAGGGATGTTGGGAGTGGCCCACCCATAGCGCGTACGCCTATAATTTATGTACGGTACGCCGGGGGCGTGACCAATGGTTTTGATTGACAGGTGAACTCGGAGCTAAACTCGTGAACGGTGAAGTGCCCCGAATTCATCTCGGGACTGTCATGGCGGCAGCAGCAGCAGCCTGGGTAATCGCTTCCTCTGACGGCAAATGTCAGTACGGCCGGCTGGACCCGTTTACTGCCTTGGCCGACGACGAATTCCAGTGACATTTTCGCCTCTCCAAAAAATCGGTACGATGGTTGTGTAAATAGGCGACGACCCACGCCTGCGGAGAGTGCGTACCGGGCTTCATTCGCTTTCGGTCGAAGAGCAAGTCCTCTGCGCCCTCCGGTTCTTCGCGACCGGGAGCTTCCAGGGGAGCGTCGGTGCAGACCGCTTTATTGGACGCCAATAAAGCACTGTGAGCCGCTCTGTGAGGGACGTCTCCGACGCGCTTATCGACGCGGCTGTGCAGAAGCGGTGGCTCGCTTTGCCCACGACTGCGGCCGAGCGTGTGTATGTTGAGGAGCGTTTCCTTCTGCGCGGCGGCATCACAGACGCCGCATGGGATGCGTCCACGGACCTACATTGGCGTAAAGGCCCCTTCGAAGTCCAGCCCTGACATGGTGAAGGCCAACTATTTCACGAGGAGGCACATTATGCATTGAACATTGCAATCAGTGAAAAATAATTGTTCTCGCCAAGCCCATTGGGCTACTCTACAGCACAGTGCCAAAGTCGGTCCCAGACTCTTTTGGTGAAGACTGGATCCGCCGCTCACCGGTTCCACAGAACAATTCATAACATGCCAGGTACCTTAAGAAAGGCCCACAAAAAAAAAAAGATGCCCAGGCTTAGCTTGGTTAAGCCAAGAATGCGTTGCATATTGCGCGGTCTTTTTTTTTGGAGGGCGAGGTATTGCTTGGCGGCACTCGATTTTCTCGGCAAGACGTCACGCGCCGGCGCAGCGCCCCTAGCGGGAGGAGCGGGAGTCAGGTGGTGGCTGCGGCCGCGCGCGACCGCGCGAGTTGGGGCCCAGCTTTTCCTCCGGCTGTCGTGACGTCACGTCACGTGGTTGCGCTCAAGGTCAATGGTGGCTGCCCGGCCGCGCCCAAGGGCTGAACTGAGTGATTGCAATATGCAACGCATAAAAGTGGGCTCCTCGGCAACGGCGAAATCGAAAGTTGCAGATGGCCACTTGTTAATCGGGCCACTGCAGAGCACTCACCACTGTGCTAATTAATTAAATCCGACGAATGAATGTCATCTTTCGCACAAACCTCTCACTTGCATCTAAAAAGTATAGTCACAATGCTGCAGAATCGGGAAGATAACCGCCACTGCTGACCAAAAGCCGGTGCGATCTCATTGACAACGAATTTCGGACAGCTCACATTAACGCGGTATGCATGTAATGAGCAGATGCATGCAGTTCATTTCAGAACACGGCATAATATTCAAGCGATTCTGAAAAAAACGAGTTTTCTCATTCAACTAACGCGAAATTCAACTTGCGATGAAAAAAAATGTGCGAAAAAAAAGTTTCACTATGCGGGATTTGAACCCACGCGCTCCCATTGCCTGTCGACTCTTCGGAGCGACGCGTTAGACCACACGGCCACAGAACAGCGCGGAGTGATACACCTCTCTTTATTTTATTTTGCGGACTACTTCCGTAGCTTTCACAGCGTTGCACGTGTGCTTTGTCGCCATTGGCAGTCAGCTCATGACAGGACCGTTGCGTTGGTGGCGTTCCCTCGCGGTAAAATTTAATAATGCATAAATCACTCCAAAGCGCTTTAAATCCAAATCTTGCACACTATAAAATGCTTATAAAGGTGTATTAAGTGCATTATAAAATTCAACAAACCTCGATTGTCTAACTGCACACGCAGTGCACTTGGTGGAGCGACACACAAATGAAAAGTGCACCGGCGGTTGGCTCACGTGACCCGTTCTTTGTAGACCTCCCAAGAAGCCGATGAGGTGGCGCCGATGTGATGATAAAGCACGGAATATATCCAGATAACCCAATGAAGTTTGAGGCGTGACGAGGGTGGGATTTTGTCCTGCTACCATTAGTTCACTCATCTGAGGGCGTCGCCAGAGCTCGGGAAGATTCCGAGTTTCAGCAAACTCGGGCCTTCCAGCATAGCGCCCCTGAGCTGAAAAATATAAGTTATCTCTCTCTCTCTCTTACCACTTCCAGCAACTCGCCACCAATTGTAAACTGTTGTTCCCTTTCGAGACTGTGGAACATTACTTCGGCTTTCTGCACGTTAATTTAAGACCTACCATTCCGCTCTGCCTGTCTAACTTATTGCTCATGCTTTGCAGCCGATCTCCTGAGTGACTTAGCAAGGAAATGTCATCAGCGAATCAAAAATTACTTAGCTATTCTCCATATACTCGTATCCCTAACTGCTCCCAATAGAGGCCTCGAAACACCTGTAGACAGGCGGTGAATAGCGTTGGCGAGATGGTGTCTCCCTGCCTGACGCCTTCCCTCATTGGAATTTTATTGCTGACTTTATGGAGGGCTATGGTAGCTGTGCAGTCTAGAAATCTTTCAGTATTTTCACATAAGACTCATACACCTGATTCCGCAATGCCTGCATGACTGTTGAGGTTTAAACTGAGTCAAATGCTTTCTCGTAGTCAATAAACGCTATATACAGGGGTTGGTTATATTCCGCGCATTTCTCTACCATCTGATTGATGGTGTGAATATGGTCCATTGTCGAGTTGACTCATTAGCACAGCCAATAGCGGCAGGAACGATAGCACAAAGGATTCAAGACGCAGACTTCTTATATGTGCGCGAAATTCATGTGTAATTCTCATAAGAACAGAAAACTTCACTAAGCAATTCTAACTCTATGCGTTACTTCATTTTTCACGGGTTGGACACGCATTTAGCATACGACTTGCATCTGCATTCAGTGTAGGCGGAATTTTCTTAAGTGCCCGGTCGTCACCACTGATTCACTCCTATTACGAGCCATTATCTCGACCTTTAAGGATCTGAAAATCGACAAGTCATCGGTAAGTCTATTGATTCGGAGTATTTGATCTTTGAATGTAGCATCTATTTCATTTAACTGGAACTGAAATTGCTTAATCGAGGTGATGAAGACAAGATATTCCGCCGACAAACTCACTCTCGACAGTCCTTTCCCCCGGCTTCCACTGTGCACCAGTCCCGCAACACTTATATTAACTACATTTCATTCCTGGGTTCTTACTGGCCAGGGCACGTGCCGCTCTTTAAAGGAAGCTGTACGTAGAGCTTAACGAAAGCCATCATTTATGATTATTTTGACCACAGAAATGGGTCCAGTTAAGCTACGGCTCGACATAATTAATTCTGCAGGAAGCTGTCATGAGGGTTTAAGTTTGATATCTGCTTTGAATGTTGGATTTTTGCGCTAGACAAACAATGCGTACACTGGTAGTAAATGCAAGAGGCTTCTTGCCTTATTGCTTTCTTCTTCTTCTTAATAGTAGTAGTAGTAGTATCACCCTTATCATGGTACGGCTGTTTACATTGAAAGTTACACCGGAATACGCCCTTTAAAGATATTTACGTTGTGAAAAGCTGCATGCTCATAATTTACACAGTGGTGCGAAGAAGAAATCTGCGATACATTCTGCGACTGAAACTTTCAACCCTGGCGCTGAAAACTGGCAGAGAACTATCGCTTAAATCAACCTTTTTCAGTTACAAATCCTGAACGATTCGTTTTGTTCCTGAGTTAAACTCAGAATGAGTGGCCTTGTATCACGTTCCTCATGCGCAATGAAACAATTTTCAGACCTTTGCGTTCTTGATGCTTCAGCTCGAGGATTAAAAAAAAAAAACTATATGTTTCTCTTAGTTTAAAGGCTTTTCTTGCACGCAAGTCACATCGACGACTCAATACCTCTGCCATATAACAAACAATGCAGGTGCCTATGTTCCCAGCTGGCCTTTGCGTGCAATGCCTTGGCGGCAGTACTTTAATTCCAAGGTAGAAGGAAAATAATGGCAGGTACGTCTCTCATTGCGCAGGCGCCATATCCTGAGAAACAAGTTAATAAATATTACTTCTCTCAATCTTCACGCCATTCTTTTATTAGGCTGCGTGATGCACCCTTCGGCAAGCGTGCAAGGGTGCCTCTCCACAACCTCCACCGTTGTTGCGTGCCACGCAGAGCGCCACCTCAATCAGCGTGTGCACAGCAGCTCGGCGTAAAATCGACCCGCTAGAGCCGAAACGTGTGCATGATTTATATGCTGTTCTTACGTTACGTTCCCGGATAACGCATACAGAGACCGCCGTTTCGCTTCCACTCGGTTGCCACGCGACAAAGCCGAGCTGCCAGCGTCGGCTCTGATGCTTCGCATTGTACACTAGGGTCGACTGAGTCAACTGCGACATGGGGGCAGGAAACGGCGAGAAACAGCGCAGCTTTGACCAAGATATCGGAGAACTCGCGATTCACATCTCTCGCCTCTCGAGTGGATTGATCCTTGCCACACCGATCGTTCGTGGGTCTGTTTGCCGCACGCCGCTTCGGCGTCGCTTTATTTCAGTCCAAGCGCCTCGACTGCTGAAGCGACCGAGTAGTGCACGACCGTTAGGGAAGTAATTAATGACGTTTGCTTTCTTCTGTCGTTTCCCAGCACTCGTGTGTGTGTGAGTGTGGGCTAGCATTCCGCCGGCGATCGGCGGCCGCTTATAGCGCAGAGAGCGGTTTAATTTCAGATATCACTCGAAGCTGTTCTGTAGTCTGTTGTGGTCGTACTGATACCTGGAGGAGAGTAAATAATGAATCACTATGCACCGCTACAATTTAGAATTCAGATGTGACGCACTTATGACGAACTCTTCCATGTATTGCAAATGGGCCCAAGTAAATTAAATGAAATCAAATATTTTGTACCTAAAAGGCACTATGAAACTGAACACTTCAAAAAAGAAGTTTGTGAACGTACGGAAGCTGCCATAAATATATACTCGAAAAAATCAAAGACGAACGCTACAAATCACCAGTAAACTGTAATTATTGATTGTTGCAAGCTTAGACTCAGTTTCTGTTGCAGCCTGGTATAGAATAAGCGGTCCGCTGAAGCCATCCGCTTTCGATGCGCTCTATCGAAAGTGGTCGCTTCAAGGTAACCCTGCACCTTCAGAACGAATACCGAGGAAAAAAAAATACAAAGGCTGCCGGGTTGGTACAGGCAGCTGGCATCAGTGCATTTTGAATCTCTGGGAAGCACTCCTGCGCCTCTGAATAATGCACATGCTGTGAAATAAACAGGCATTTCATTATTATATATTCGACTTATACAAGCTGCCTTGTGCTATGCTTTATTCGCACTCGAAGCTATTCGCAGTATATTTGACGTATCAGGTACATACATCATAAGACAAACTGGGAATATTCGAGGCCGGAGTCTCAGCAGAAGCACAGTTTCATTGGCACAAACAGCGAGAAAGAACACAGACTCAAGAAACGACAACGAAGAACGACCGCTACAGTTGCTTGCCTTACATTGTTTTGTCTCGTCTTGTACGCCTCACGCCGCGTCTTGTGCGGGTTTACGCTCCGAGCCTGCATGCAGCGGCCGGCACTGCTTCTAAAGTGCGCACACGCGTTGATAGTGCTCCCAAAACACAACACCGCAAGAGGCGGCAGGCGAAGAAGGCGCACTGCATTGGTAGCCAACTCGGCTACTCATCTTCGCTCTTAGCTTCGAACAGCTGAGTTCGTGTACGAAAAACCCGAGCTCATTACTTCACGGCAGCCTTATGTGCTCCAAGGCTACTGTGCCAACATATGGTGAAGATACACAGCTACAAAGATACTGACTGATAGTGACTGCGAGGGCATCTGACGGACAAATGAATGCAATTCGGCACACCGAGAGAAAAGATGCACAAAGTACTACCACCCCTCATCTGGTGATAACATTAGATAATGGCTGTTTTTTAGCCATCCACGAGAGCCCGTCCGCTAGTTGAAGCAGTTTAAACACGGAATAATACTAGTGATGGCAACATGACGTTCACGCCATAAGAAAAATCGGTGAAAATCTAGAATTTCATTTTTCACCTCATTTCTTTCCTTTTTTTTTTGTAAGGTAAAGTGATTTTCAGATTACAGAGGCTTGAGTTGGGGAGTTCAAGAAAAAAGGCGATTCCTGACAACATCATACGTTTAAAGGAGCAAAGCTACATGCCCCCAAAACGGCTATGGTTTACAGTGAGCGAAAATGTTCAAATACTGCCAGCTTTGTGGACGGCGTCGTTCTTCACGCAAAGATTTGTCACGCATACTGACGCACTTCAGCTGATTTTGTGATTAGTCTTGGTACCCGTTATGAAAAAACAAAAATTTCTAATTCGTAGTTGTCTAATGCCATCAAAAACGCCGAGTCCTTGGCTACCAGCACATGCACGCAGGGGCTTACGAATATTCTGCATGCCCTTGTTGTCCTTGTGCCAGTCTGCACTATGACAACTGCGGTTCAGCTGAAACTGTGCAGCGCAGTTCGCTGGAGTACTCAGGTTAAAATAGAGCTGAAGATATATATAGACCAGTGGGTGCCGTACTAGTCAAAAGCAGACCTTGCACAAATTCCAATGACAATGAAATGCATTTCATGTCTTTCCCCCTGTCGTTCTCGCAGCATCGTGAATTAAAATTTTGCTTTCCCTACGATAGGACATTTAATTTCGACTCAAACTTTGAAACCTCCTTGTGTCTCCCTTCGAAATGTGTAAATCCCAGTCTTAAGACCACACTTTCTACAATACATTTTCTTGCCTATTTCTTCACCATTTGATTACCACATTCCTCTCCGGTGATACGGTGCCAAAAGGACACCAATAAGGAAAGGGGAAAAAATAAAATCTATGCTCCCGGATTTTTATTTACATAAACTTGGAGGACAACACCGTCCAATTTTTTTGCTCCACCCCTAGAGATTGCCTCGTCTGCTGGAAGAAGTCTTCTCAGCGAGCCTTTGCCCAGATGGCGCCACAACTTGCCCATTGCAGGTTTATGAACGACACAAGAGCTGGCTAAAGTGCACTGATGCCTCACTCTTTTGAAAAGACGTAAATATATACAATGCCGCAAATTTTCAGCTACAACGAAAAAAGCATCGCAGTATCGTCGCCGTTGGCAAATGGAACAAATTGTGATCCGGGACGGAATTCTAAACAGCGAGCGCTGCGCCCCTAGCGGAAGACAGTGCCACTGCAACACATAAGCGAGATGAAGAGCCATTTGTATAACAGTCCCAAATTCGTATTCGTAAATTGCTTACATTTAGCGCCGCGCGAACGCTCAGCAGTTACCGCGGCTTTTCTGGTTGTGGTTGGGCGAACGCGGGCCCAGATCTTAATCATTAAACTCACTGAGGCAAACAAGAAAGGCGACGAATAAAGTCACTTTTCTTCCTATTTCTCGTACAAGTTGCTCATCAGCGCCAGATCGACGCCAAACCTTCATTTCCTGCGACCGTTTGCGTGACTGCCGAACGTGTATCCGTTAGCAAGTGCATCAAACCAAATCACGCACCGCATTCAGGGCCTGCTGCGAGTATTCGGCACTCGTTAGCATGATCGGGAAAGAGGAGGCGGACCGCCTCAATTCCAGCAAAGCGAGCCGCTGCCATGAGCCCGAGTTAATTGATTGTTGATTAGGGACGCAACCGAGGCGCTCGCCGGTGTAGATCGGCTGCGGCAGCGCGCCAGCGTCGGGGGATCGCGAATGCAGCTGTAGGCCTCGGACGGCCACGCGGCGCAGAAGGCAATCAGGCCGCCCAACAATGTCGCTCCCCTGGGGGGATATAGCCTTTTTTGCCGAGAGACAACTTCCGAGAAACGCGTAAAGGAACGAAAAAGGCCGATCCTCTGTTTTCTTTAGCGCTGGCAGGCGGTAAAACGAAGGTACAGAATTCGTCGAAATAAGAAAAGAAGCAGACAGGAGTCGTTATTTTAGTGGGATCAGCTTGGTTGTTCTCTGGATTTTGTTTAGTTGTTGTTGCTGTCATTTTGAACGTGTGTACGTGCCTTCTTCTGTTGGTGGTAGATAAGAACAGACAGCTCCCATCATTACCGAAAAGAGGTCACGCCGAGTAAGGAGTGACGTCTGTCAGGGGAAGTAAAGTTGGCAGATCAGCTAAATCGAAACGCGATTCCGGGATTTGATATTCAGCTAGTGTTGTGTCTTCTCTCCTTTTGGTCCTCGTTTTTGGCGCTAACTTCATCATGAATTCGATATTCAGTTGGCAGGTTTATTCGTCCCTTCAGCAGTTTACCTTTAGGCTATGGGAAACACGCATAAGAGCTCTTTCGTTCTTGTTTTTGTATCGTTCCCTGCCAATGTTTCCAAGATGAAAATCACCAGTTAGACCAACTCTCAGCGCTCGTAGCAGTTTTCCTTCACCCTCTAGCAACCAACAAAAACAGAACACTGAAAACAAGCAAGTGGAAATTCAGACTTCCCGATGACGTTTTAGCCCAGGGTTCCCGTATTTCATTGAACTTGCTGAATAGGGTTGTCAGATGCAGCTCGTCCAGGAAGCAGCTAGCCGTTTCAAAACACGCCTATCAAATAGGCATGGCTTCCGTAAACAACCAGGAAACAAGTGGAAACATGAGACGAAGCAATTTATCCGAAAGCTAGTACATTTTATTCAAAAGCAACTCTTAAACTTTGAGCATAAACAATGTTTCTACGCATACGCATAAAAACAGAACAATCCTTTCGAAATGACAATAAATAGTAATCGAGAAGTTTTTGAAATTATTGACTATGAGACAGAATATTACTCAGCAGTTCAAACATGCACAAGACCAGAGAGTGCTGACTATTTACCTCCCCTAGAACAGCGCTGAATTATTGGACCGTACTTGTGCATCACTAAAATGTGAAACCTTACTGACTTGGGGTGGTCTGCTTTCGCACTGAGCTACAATAAGCACTTATCTCTGCTCGTGTGTAACTCGACGCGTACGCTACCGTCGAGCTGTACACCTTTGCAAAATTGAAACGCAGAAGCATAGTTGAATTCAGAAGAATGTATTGAAATTAAACAGCCAGTGAGTTGAGAGCCTTGCACATTCCGCCGTTACCGCACAATATGGCATTTATAACTGCGTTTTCGGTAATTCCTCTGTACCGCATCCACGTGCATGAACCTGCGCTAGAAGATGATATGCAAACTAGTCGAAGGTATGCTAACGAAAGCGCAGACCCTGAAGTGTCGCGGAGCACGTGCTCTCTACTTGAATCGGTGAAATTTAATAACGAAAATACACCGAGAACTAAAGCAGGTCCCTCTGGTTTGAATTACTCCAGCACTGGGTGGCAGATCTTGACATACAATTTTGTGTCGAGAAGTATCACGCCACCCTGGCGTGCGAATTAACATCGGTTAAAAAAAAACTGACAAAAATATGCGATAAGCGTTTGAACAAATTAAGAACAGAAATGCTAAAGAAAAATGGCGAGCCTCTACGTTATACCTAGGATGCTTTCACGGTCATGGGGACTCCTCTGAAGATTCCTTTTCAGGTGGCGTTTGTCGGACATCCAAGGAAGGATCACAGATGCAATGATTTAATGATTACGAGCGCTCCTCTATTTCGGTGCCAAAGCAGGGTCATATTCCAGTTTGTGGAGACGCTAGCTTTTCCTTTAATCATTCAACTCCACCAACAGGTTGCAGCACTACTGCCGCCCAGCACATGGATGCTTTTCTTGTTTTCGAACACCGTTATGGCGGGCCTTCCGCAGCCTCGCGGTGATGAAAGAATAATGCGAGGCTCCATCAAAGTAGGCAGCTGACTCCGCGCCGCTGTGGGTTCGATTGCCGGCCCTTAGAAGCTGAATTCGGTTTTATTGCCTGATGAATGAAAGCGCGTCGTTTTCTTTTATATTCCTTGAAATCTCCTGGCCTCACCTGAACAGCTTGGCAGGTTGCTGGGTATTCTCTGTATTCATATTGCAAATGCCGTCTCGGGCACTTCCATCACTTTTCTTGCTCGTTTTTCTAGTCCACCCCACAACCGCAATGAGAAGCGTTCGGCACTATCGGCGAACAGGTACATGTTTAAAAAGGAGCCCAAAACCGCTTGTAGCGCCCGGCGACGCTATAAAGCGCAGGCGCTGAGATCGGCGTTCCCGCGACAAAAGAAAATAAAGAACCACAGCGCGTGCTCGGAGCGCACGCCCGGCACGCGCAGTCCGGAACTAGAGGTCTGCCACGCTGGTCGTCTCTGTCTGGTGCTCCGCTGCGACTCCGCAAAATCTTCAACAGTGGTGACCTGGCGAACCGTGCCTTCTATCTCAGCGGCGTTCCAGCATGGCGTACTGGCAGCACCCAAGTTTCGACCCGCCGCTCCCGGCGTTCCGGCCTGCAGGCGTCGGCGGGTGGTTCGCCCAACTGGAGGCTGCGATGTACCTGAACGGCATCACCATCCAGCCGTTCAAAGACGAAGTCCTTTGTGACATCCTCCCGGCCGACCTCCTGCGTCGGCTCACCTACTCTGCTTTCGGCGGCCGGCCATACGATGAGCTGCGTGCGGCCGTCTTGGCGTACTTCGGCGCCTACTACGTTCCGCCGCCGCTCTACGACGCAGCGGACCCGTTTTCGCCGCCGCCAGCCTCTGTCCCTGGACCGGCCTCGCTCGCGCCCACGCAGCCTTCATCAGAACCCGGCCCGCCTCAGCAGCCCCTCGCCGCATCGCCGCCACTCCCGTCCAGCGTCTCCAGCCCGGCTGTCTCTCTCGACGCAACACCAGGTGGGATCCGCACGAGCTCCGCCTCGCTTCCTGCTCCCACTACCATCCGACCCGCGTCTCTGGCTCTGCTTCCTTGCGCTTCAGTGGCGTTGTCGCCAGAGCCTCCTGCAGCCAAGGACGACTCTGCGGCAGCAGCCGTGCCGAGGCTTCCGGCATCCCCATCTACCTCGTCACTACCGCCAACAGCTCTGCAGACCTCAGCTGTGAGGGTGCCGCCGCCACCGCAGCATATGCCACATACCAGCCCCACTACCCTGGCGACCACACCGCCTGCCCAAGAGGCCCCACCCCAAGCCCTCAGTACGATCAACTGCTTCTCGGATTCTGACCCTGGCAGCTCGACACCGCTGCAGCAAGCGTCTGCTTTGGTGCCTGACTTCAGCCACCCTCGGCACCGAATGGTCGCGCTACCCACACCGAGTAGTGCAGCAACTGTCCAACCACCAGCTGTGCCTGTTGCTGTCAGCCAGCCGTCTGATGTAGCAGTCTCAGCTCCACGGCATGTCACTGCCACAACCTCCTGGCAGCCACCTACAGCCAACCGTGCCCACACGCGCATCAGCACTGGCCAGTCGCTCCGGACTGTCACTCCCGCTTCGCCCAAGCACCTGGCATTGAGCCCAGCAACTTGCTCCGGCATCGTCACAGCTGTCGCCGCTATGTCGATGGTCAAAACACAGCTGCTGTCAGGCCACGGAGCCGTTTCGCCCACTCCAGCGCTTGTGCCGACGTACTCGGCGCGCCGGATTCCCACCGACACCAGCTCCAACGTCCCCACACCGACGACACTTGTGTCCGCGGGCAGCACTACAGTCGGTGACGGCCCGACCATGGCCTCCCCTGCTCCCATGTCCGTTGTCAGCTCGGCACCCTGCATCATTCGCCCCTTGCGCAGCAGCCAGGCTCGTCCACCTGAGCCGCCGCACTCCACCCGACTGCTCTTCCCGGCCTCTGACCTGAACTTACCGGACCTTGTAGCGACCCCGTGGGGACACTGTTACTCTAGCTGCCTGCTTGCCTGCCGTGGCTACTCCATCTCTGCCCCGTCGGCACGTACATTCCGACGTTCCGTCTAGGCGGGGGGCCCTGTAGCGCCCGGCGACGCTATAAAGCGCAGGCGCTGAGATCGGCGTTCCCGCGACAAAAGAAAATAAAGAACGACAGCGCGTGCTCGGAGCGGACGCCCGGCACGCGCAGTCCGGAACTAGAGGTCTGCCACGCTGGTCGTCTCTGTCTGGTGCTCCGCTGCGACTCCGCAAAATCTTCAACAAGCTGATAGAAGGAAAAGGAGAAGAGGGCTTCGAACCACCGCTTTTCTTTTGCTCCTGCATTCTCTCTATAATTTGTGCTTCTGTCGCGCTTGTGACGACGTCGCCCTCCCAAGCCGTTATAGACAGCATAGCAATAGACTATAATCTGCTATTCAAGGCCGGCATCCACGCTGATGAAAAATTAGTCCTCTATTTACTTCGTTGAACTAAATGGGACCATGCTGCACAGCACAGTATGTATTGAACTTTCGCTTAGGTTACTTACGACTGTATTAAAGAGAATGCAAAGAGCTTCAGCTGGCGCAACGCAGTTTCTGCCTTTGTACTTTGAGCGTAGAACACCAAACAAGCACGATAGGAGTAGAAGTTAGCCCGAATTGTTTGCACTTCAACATTCCTGAGACAATTCCTCACAATCCTCGCGAGCGCCCTTACTTCACTGATTAGGGAAGTGCACTTGAAGCTATCGTAAAAGGATTGGAATCTTGCTCTGTCCTCGAATAAATTAAATCAGGCACCAGGGCGAAACTCACGGACAGTCGGTGCGTGACTAAGGCCGTTATCAATTCTATTCCTTTTTAAGTGAGACAGGCCTAGTACCCGCCTGTGAACCATTGTGAGTGCTGTGCATGGCCTACATGATTTGCGCTGCGCATCATTGTGTGTGTATCTGTGCGTCTCTGTGTGTGTCTGTGTGTCTCTGTCTGTGTCTCCGTCCGTCCGTGCATGCGTGCGTGTGCGCCTAGGATGTGTGTGTGTGTGTGTGTGTGTGTGTGTGTGTGTGTGTGTGTGTGTGTGTGTGTGTGTGTGTGTGTGTGTGTGTGTGTGTGTGTGTGTGTGTGTGTGCGTGCGTGCGTGCGTGCGTGCGTGCGTGCGTGCGTGTTACAACCCGTCTCTGCAGCTGTGCCTGACCTGCACCACTGAGAAAGTGAAACAATGAAAGCTGCGTGACCATACGTGAACGTGCCAAGTTGTGTTTGTATGGAGGCCCATCTCTCAAGCACGACCAAGCGATGAATCCACGTGAGACGAGTACCATGCAGCCAGTGCGTACTTGGACATTTCCGTTGTCCGGGGCACCCCATGTAATGCATTGTATTATGACATTATCAGGCGCCATTTGCACTGTAGCCGCCGTGGTGGCTCAGTGGTTATTGTGCTCGGCTGCTGACCCGAAAGACGCGAGTTCGATCTCGGCCGCGGCGGTCGCATTTCGATGAAGGCGAAATGCTAGAGGCATGTGTACTGTACGATGCCAGTGCAGGTCCCAGATCCCTAAGTGGTCAGATTATCCCTAGCCCTTGCCAACGCCGTCCCTCATAGATTGAGTCGCTTTGGGACGTTAAGCCCCATTAACCATGAACCATTTGCACTCTGCATCTTCCTTTGCTTCCTTTCACTTTTCCACCGCGTGGAGTCGCAAGCCAGGGTCATGTCACCGGCAGCCAGCCTGTACTCTCGATTAACTATACTTTCCCTCTAAGACCATTAATTATAATCTAAACTAATAACCTTTTGTTCCACATCAGAGTAGCCAGGTGATACCGATTTCTTAAGACACGCTGCTAATGTGTGCTGCTAAAAAAGCGCAATCCTCGTCGAGGTCAGGGCGAAGTGTACTTCACTCTGATGGTGTTTCTTTGGCCGCATGGAGACGCAAGTTTCCATTTTTTGCAGTTTTCTTTACTTATTGGCACATGAAGAGCCCGCACCACGCCTCACACACAACAAACAGCATGTGGCCCTTAATAGAAAATAAGGGAGATGTTTGTAGGGGAAAGTCACGTGTGCCCTGAATGTGCAGTCGACAATAACTATTTACGGGATGTGAGTGGGCGGGAAATAAATTACTTCAACGAAGTCACGGGGGCAAGATAGTCGCCTGATGTGCCTTGAAGTATCAAAATGCGTGTATGCTTTGTCTACCGGTTCTAATATCGTGCGACTAAGTAGCGATGCAGCGCTACAATCTTCTTTTTCGACAAAAGGCATCCATAAATATTTGCTACCGGCTGCACAGGTAGGCAGCTGCTGTCTGACAGCATGCTTCCTGAGCTAGGCTATCATAGGTAAGGGATAGGGATCATTCGAAGCTTGCGACGTAGTAATCCAGACGTTCCTTGCTCAGCACGTATTCACAGAGCAGCTGAAAAAAAATGACTGAAGCAATCACGTTTCTAGTTGCTCGGCACTACATTTCGTTAAGCTGAGAAACGAAGTCTCAAAAAGCTTGCTGTAAGCCGGTTGCAGTAAGAGCACTGGCCTTGACGAGCTTATTTCATGTGGTAGGTATAAACCAGGCCACACATATTGTTTTAACGCGTTGTTTGCACATATTTTCGGTCAGTCATCGGCAACATGGCAGGCAATGGTGGTCGTGTACAGAATATTTCTTATCTTTATTATTGCTGCAGCATAAGGAGCCCCACGGAGCCCATTGGCTCGAGGGAAGTGACGTCACGAGACCGCAAGTTACGTCACTTCTGGCAAAGAAATGAACAGCTGCTAATGCTATCGCATTGCCAACCCATAATGAAATTCGGTGTCTCTGTGATTTTTTCGTCTTCCACAAGTGAAATCTAGCAACGATGTGAGATGTCATTATTGAAAGATAATTTTTGAGAGAAATGTTGGCTCTCTAAAGGGGCTTAGCTGCAGCTCGTTTCGCAAGTTCTCCGGTAAGCCAGATAAAGAGCCCTGCCGACGCTCCGAGAGGAGGAGAAAGCTAAATTTAAAATCAAGTGATGCTGCGGTGTAGCGCCAAAAAATTATCACTCGAAGAACATAGTCGAAGATGAAACTCTTCATGGGATCAACGTCCAAGAGATAATAGGCCAAGCAGAGGCCAGATTTTTCCAATATTTTGTGTACTCGCCGAGGTAGTCATTTATGGCCTCAGGGGCCCTTTGTCAAGTCCTCGTTCGCTCGCACTTTGCTTTTTCGCTGCCGTATAATCCCTGAGTTCTCCGTCGCTATTTTCTCGCCACTTTAAGGCGTCCTGCACTGCTCAAAGAATGTGGATGCCGTAAGGGCCTCCTTCGCTCACAGCTTAGCTTGGATTGGCACTGACCGAGAAAAGGTCCACGTATGTCCGACAACTGTTTGTTTTTGAGCGTTGCTCGGATTCTTCACTTTCGCTTGTAAGACACTCGGACCTGCGCACTTGTCCTCCTTGCTCGTTCGAAATCCTTGTCTATGCTTTCTTTCTTTTTTACCTTTTACTTTTCTTCGTTGCGCGCATGAAAACCTGGAAACTCTGACGCTGTGGTGTTCGGAGAAAACTTCGTGATGGCCGTGCTTCAAAAACTGTGCGCACAAAAGTGAAAGCCGCCGTGAGACGGACGTCGCAACGTGCGGGGGTGCCGATGGGAAGGGAGCGAAAAGATGGAAGACTGCTGTCGTCTTAGAGAGACTCTGAAGGCTTTTGTCTCGCCAGTGCTCGCTCACTCAGAAAGCTCGACAGTTGAACGGGCGACGAAGCACGCCACATAAGCAGCGATGAGCGTGCACGGAAGGAGCGCAGTGGCCGAAGCAAAGGAGAGAGCGTCCGAACGGGACGACCGATGCGGCGTCGGAAAAGACAGTAGATACGTGAAAAGGAAAGAAAGTTAAAAGCGCTGAGGAGGATAAAGACTGGTCACTCCAGTGCGCGAAACCCTGGCCTGTCAAGCCGATTACGAACGCTCCACCACATCACACGAAAGAAAAAATAAAACACATGTCTAAACCTTACACGAGGAGTAAAAAGGTGCGAGAGTTATAGAGAAGCGGGACGGTGAGCTTCGGACTGATGCTGTCTTGCGACGCCTCCAGGGACAAAAAGTAGAAGAAATCATGCTGCGAACACGGAGCCGCTGAAAGCTGGGTTATAAAAATCTGCGTGAAAGGCGTAGTTCGACGAGGAAACAATGACATGGCCCAATGCGCCCAACAATTTAAAAAAAAATCAAAGCGGGCGATTCTGTTAAGACTCAAAGAGCTAAGCACCTGTCAGAAACATGCGCCTCACTGGCCGCGTTTAACGCGCACATTGTGTTCCATCGCGCTAGCTTCATCGCGTGGGAGGTTTAAAGTTATGGTCGCTTCTATATCATCAGTTTAATCATTATCTGCTGAAACTTTTTTTTTTATCTCGTTTATAAAACGTTTCCAGCAGAGAGTGAACTCTCGTTTTGAGGCACTTGAATCACGAGTCTCTGCTCTTGTGTCAAACCCGCCAACCTCGAACGGCGACGCAAGCGACGGGACCGTGCAACGCCAGTTGAATTCGTTGTCTGAGGTTGTTAGCAAGCTTGTTTCAAGAAATGATGAGCTGGAAAACCGTTCTCGCAGAAACAATCTTATATTTCACGGTCTTGCTGAAGAAGATGAAGAAACTAACAAAGCTCTGTTCATTGCGGTGACTAAGGTATTCATCGATAACCTTCAGTTGGATTGTCCTAAAATAGAAAGGTATCATCGGCTAGGTAGAAAGCAGGAAGGGCGCCCTCGTCCTGTTATCGTTAAGCTACTTGACTTTCGGGAAAAAACTCAAGCGTTAAAAAATGCTCATAGGCTCAAAAATTCAGGCATTAGCTTATCCGAGGATTTCTCTGCTCACGTTCGATTGATCCGGAAAAAAATATGGGATGCAATGCAATCTTATCCTGACAGTGGCTCGAAGGTTCATTTGCGTTATGACCACGTGTTTATTGATAGCGTGCGGTACAACTGGGATGATGTTGAGAAAAGTTTGATCAAAGATTCGAAATCAACGCCCCCGAACACTGCTGCTGCTAATGCTACTGCTGCCAAGCCACCCGCAGATTCTGACTGACGGGACACCGTCGCCAACCTTCGTGTTCTGAACATTAATGCCAGAAGTTTAGTAAACAACCTTCCAAATTTTATCTCTTTAATCCTAACTCATTCCCCTGATGTCATTGCGGTCACCGAAACGTGGCTACATGATGGTATAATTGACTCTGAAATAACTCCTCCAGGTTTCGTTGTAATTAGGGCGGACAGGCAGCATGGGAAAGGAGGCGGTGTCGCTCTTTTCATTAAGTCTAGTCTGAAATTTGTTGAAATTTCGGTCCCTGTCGAAATAGAGTCAACTTGGTGCAAACTCTACGTAGGTAACAAATCATTTGTTATCGGTGCGGTGTATCGACCACCAGGCACTTCCGTAGACCACGTGCATTCTTTCAGTAACTTCTTGCATTCTCATCATATCAGCAATCCAAATATAATTATCCTAGGAGACTTCAATCTTCCCGGAATTCATTGGCATACATTATCCATTACTGGTCACGACATTGCAATCAGTAATGAACTTGTCAATTTTTCTTTGTCATTTGGATTAAAACAGATAGTTGATAAGTCCACGAGGTCTTCGGCAATACTGGATCTGGTGTTTTTAAGCTCTTCTCTTTTCGCGACGAATTTTACATGCGAAGACGTCGAGGGGATATCCGATCACAACGCTGTTCTTGTTTCGATCCCATGTTCTATTCCTTCCTCAAAACTAACTTATTCAACATTTCCGGATTTCAGTAAAGCAGACGACGTGGCTATCTTATATTTATTAAGTGACGCATTTGAACAGTTTCAGCACCTTAGCATATCATGTGACGTGAATTCTTTAGTAACATTTTTCGAAAACATTGTGAAGGTCTGTATTCGGCGTTTTGTTCCATTAAAAACTAAAAAGCAAAACCACAGTATGCCATGGATAACAAGAGACATACTGCATCTTTCTCGCCGTGTTGCCAGACTACGCGTTTCCAAGCGCAATGGTAACCCTGAACTTTTGCAACAGTTCTGCGACGCTAAAGAAGAACTCCGTGCGAAAGTTCACTCGGGAAAAGATTTTTACCACAGAAATTCCTTGCCGCAATTAATGAAACACAATGCCCGCAAATTTTGGGCATCCATATTGCCACAGAGCACTAGTCTCAATACCTTCATTATTGATGATAATTAAGAAGAACTTCTTGTTGGGCGAGTTGGTGCATACTGTTGTAGGAACGAATTGCGCACAAAAGACATACACAGGAAAACACGAGGGAGACTGAAAGAGCGCAAACTATCAACTGGTGTTTATTGGATTCAGAGCCGCTTTATAGGCAGTGTGCACACGTGCCTACAAAGAGGGGAAGGAGGGGGTAAGGAGGCAAATCAACACTGCGCGACAATCCATCAAAACCGCTCCAAAAAATTCTTTTCCGCGTTGTACAATGAAACAGAGGTGTCACTCACACATTTATCACCTCTTGCCTTGATGTGGTATGCCTCTAGAAGTTCACGGGAAACTTTGTCATTACTCCTGCCCAGAATTCTGATATTATTTAGCAGTGGCTCACAACCGGTGCATGCAATGCAATGAGCAGGCAAATTCGCTCCTTCTCTATTCCTAATTGAACGCTGATGCTCCCCTGCGCGTTCATTCACGCAGCGTCCTGTCTGGCCCACATACACGCGACCACACTTGAGCGGGATGAGATACACAACGCCCGTGGCGCATTTTACGAATTGTGCCGCATGCTTTATCACGCATGCTCTTCGTCGAGCGCCTTCGGCGCTGATCCTTGGGCACAACCCGGCGAGCTTACGTGGCGCCGAAAATACCACAGGGACGCCATGCCTTTTTGCCACTTTTTTTATGTTGTGGGCCACCTTGTGCATATACGGTATGACCGTAGTCTTTCTTCGCGGCAATCGCTCCTCGTTGTTGGCGCGGTTTCCTTTTTTTACCTTCCGAAGAAGGTTCTCGGCCACAGCTGAGATGACCTCGCAGGGGAAGCCGGCTGAAAGCAGCCTGTTTATCTGATTGTGAAAGCTGGTGTGCATTGCATGCGGGCATGACTTCGACGAAGTCATGCCCGCATGCAATGCACACCAGCTTTCACAATCAGATAAACAGGCTGCTTTCAGCCGGCTTCCCCTGCGAGGTCATCTCAGCTGTGGCCGAGAACCTTCTTCGGAAGGTAAAAAAAGGAAACCGCGCCAACAACGAGGAGCGATTGCCGCGAAGAAAGACTACGGTCATACCGTATATGCACAAGGTGGCCCACAACATAAAAAAAGTGGCAAAAAGGCATGGCGTCCCTGTGGTATTTTCGGCGCCACGTAAGCTCGCCGGGTTGTGCCCAAGGATCAGCGCCGAAGGCGCTCGACGAAGAGCATGCGTGATAAAGCATGCGGCACAATTCGTAAAATGCGCCACGGGCGTTGTGTATCTCATCCCGCTCAAGTGTGGTCGCGTGTATGTGGGCCAGACAGGACGCTGCGTGAATGAACGCGCAGGGGAGCATCAGCGTTCAATTAGGAATAGAGAAGGAGCGAATTTGCCTGCTCATTGCATTGCATGCACCGGTTGTGAGCCACTGCTAAATAATATCAGAATTCTGGGCAGGAGTAATGACAAAGTTTCCCGTGAACTTCTAGAGGCATACCACATCAAGGCAAGAGGTGATAAATGTGTGAGTGACACCTCTGTTTCATTGTACAACGCGGAAAAGAATTTTTTGGAGCGGTTTTGATGGATTGTCGCGCAGTGTTGATTTGCCTCCTTACCCCCTCCTTCCCCTCTTTGTAGGCACGTGTGCACACTGCCTATAAAGCGGCTCTGAATCCAATAAACACCAGTTGATAGTTTGCGCTCTTTCAGTCTCCCTCGTGTTTTCCTGTGTATGTCTTTTGTGCGCAATTCGTTCCTACAACAATTGATGATAAGCCGGTCTGTGACTCATTAGCTATAGCTACTAGTTTCAACACATATTTTCAGTCGGTATTTACAAAAGATAACCTTGAAATGATTACTTTTCCTAGCAACTCTCAATGTTCTGTCGATGATATTTCAATAAGCGTCGAAAGTGTTCTGAACCTCATTCTGAATTAAATGTGAAAAAAAGTAGTGGTCCTGATGATATCCCTAATGTATTTCTGCATCGTTACTCTCTTTGGACCAGCCGCTATTTGACTACCATCTTCCAGAAATCGCTATCATCCGCAACCGTCCCCGTAGCCTGGAAGCTTGCGAAAGTTATTCCCCTGTTTAGAGCTGGCAGCACCCAAATCTTGTCCAACTATCGCCCCATTTCGTTAACTTCACACTCATGCAAATTACTAGAGCACATCATTCATAAGCACATTACTGAATTTCTTGAAGCTAACAATATCTTGTGCAAATTTCAGCATGGGTTTCGGTGCGGGCTAAGTACCATTTCACAACTTGTAGAATTCACGCACGACATTGCTAGTTCCCTCGACACTGGCTCACAAATCGACGTTTTATTTATCGACCTTTCTAAAGCTTTCGACACCGTTCTCCACAGCAAACTTCTTTGTAAACTTAATGCAATACTCAAAAACCCGTTACTGGTAGAATGGATATCAAGCTTTCTTACTAATCGTGCACAGTATGTTTCTTTCAACTCCTGTTCATCTGAAACTGTTAATGTATCATCCGGTGTACCACAAGGATCCGTGCTCGGGCCACTGTTGTTCTTATTATACATTAATGATTTGCCAGAAAATATTCTTTCAAAAATTCGGTTGTATGCAGACGATTGTGTGATATATAGTTCAATTAACACCCCTGAGGATCACGCGCAACTAAATCAGTCATTCGTGTCATTCTGCGCATGGTGTGAAACATGGCAAATGCAAATAAACTTTCGTAAATTTGTATACATGTCATTCTGTAATCGCACAATACCATCTTCTTACACCTACTCATTCAAAGATAACTCTCTCAATCAAGTGTCCGAGTACAAATATTTAGGTCTTCTTTTTTCTTCTGACTTGTCCTGGTCAAAGCATATTAACACAATATCCAATAATGCAATGCGGAGGCTCGGTTATCTAAAACGTACACTTAGTGTTGCCCCCCAAGAAACTAAACTGGTAACATACAAAGCTTTAATTCATCCACTTTTGGAGTATGGGTCAATAATCTGGAATCCTCATAAACAGTCCGATATCAGTAAGCTGGAATCCGTCCAAAGGAAAGCAGTACGGTTTATTTGCCGACGGTATGACAGAAATTTTTCACCTTCATCCACTCTTCCTGCCATAGTCCTTTCCCTCCTTTGTACCCGCCGCGACAATGAGTGTTTAAAATATTTTCATGGTATTGTTAATTCATCCCGCTTTGCTTCACTGTCTGAGTATTTGCATTTTTCAGCATCTTCATCTACAAGGAGCTACCACCCATTGAATGTAACACCCATTCACGCGCGCACTGATATGTTCAAATTTAGTTTTTTTCCTCGTGTTATCGAACGATGGAATTTTTTACCCGGTGATATACGCTCCCTGGAACCAAACCTATTTTTCAATGTTGTTGCAAATCTGTGATTAGTCTGTTACATTTCTGTTCTGTATTTTAATGTTGTTCAGTTCTGAATATTTTGTCGCTCTCTGCCTTTTTTTTTTCTTTCTCCCACTCCTGCAATAGCCCCATCGGGGCTGCAGTATATGTAAATAAATAAATAAATAAATAAATAAATAAATAAATAAATAAATAAATAAATAAATAAATAAATAAATAAATAAATAAATAAATAAATAAATAAATAAATAAATAAATAAATAAATAAATAAATAAATAAATAAATAAATAAATAAATAAATAAATAAATAAATAAATAAATAAATAAATAAATAAATAAATAAATAAATAAATAAATAAATGATCGGCTTTAGATTTTCCGCGTGTTCCGCATTATTCGTTTCGTACCCTTTTTTGTGTCAAACTATTTTCTCTACATCGTATTCTTTCAGCATTCGAATCTGTACCGTCCGATCGCACAGTCACGATGCTATGCAAAGCACCCGAGACCTGCACGCTAGCGCGAGCTTATGGCAACGCTGTATTCTTGCTTCTTCTTCGCATAATGGAAACGGTCGCCCTACAGCGCAGCGCTTCCAGGCGAGATAGCAACGAAACCGGAAGGAGAAGTATAGAAATCCGGTGCCGCAAAATGCATGCAAAAGTAAAAAAAAAAAGAAGAAAACACGCAGCCCCAGCAAGATGAGAGAAATGAAAAAAGATACAAGGCTTGGCATTCGATTCAAACGTAGCGTTCGCTTCGATCCCCATTCAAAACGGGGGATTTCAAAGATCTAGACGCAGCTACGCCATTGTGGAACGCCAGTTTTCCTTCTAACGTTTGGCGGCTTCCACCTCAACCCATAGGTATCTGCCGGTGTTTATTTTTTCGTTCCAGATGCTGCCTATTCGACCGAGCTGATAGAACGTATAGCTGGCCGCGCTTTGCGTGGTCCCTACAGACACGAGTGCCTTGCGCAGGCCGCACTTATCGTGTGGAGACGCCTTCAGGGGGCAATATATTCGCCTTTGGAAGCAGGAAAATAAAGCATTCTTGGCATGCGCTCGGGAAGATCAGGACCAAAGGCAAAAGTGAAGAAATGCACGAAAAGTGAGCTTGTTGCCTCTGCGCCATTGCGCCTGTTTTCGCAGTGTGTTCAAGACAAATAAACCAGCGAGCCCAAGCGGCGAGGACCCCAAATGCTGTGTCAGGAAACACTAAAAAGAAATGATGATTTTTTTTTTGGCGCCTTCGTTTAGCCTCGATTCGTTAAGCCTTGAAGCTCAGGAATTCTATTCGTGATGAGAGAAAAGCACGAAATTAGCGACTGCTAGACGAAACTTTTAGTTCCTGTGGTAATTTGTTGCACATCGGTTCATTAATGCGTGAGCAGGAGGAACCAAAACGAATGATCTTCATTTTAACAGTGGCTCATTTAACAGTTTCCACACAACACGTTCATGTTACGCACAGCCGCAAATCTGAACTAAAAGTGCACCGTTTTCGTCAAAGAAAGCCGGCCAACGGGGTTCAGCTCTCAGCGCGATGTAGCGTCCCTTCCGGCATTCGTAAAGGCTCAAAGGCCTCGAAAGGTGAGGACAAGGGTTCTCCTTGCTTTACACAGAATAAGAGCTTAAGGGGTGTCATAAATGCTCTGTTACATGGATAAGAAAGAAACCCGTGGTTCGGATACTTTGGGAAAAGACGGTACGTGCCGAGTACTGCAGGAATCATCATAATCAAACATGATGGCTGTAAAACGAAGCAGGAAGCGAAATGCGTTGAGTAGCGAAAGGGCAAAGTAATCATCCTTCTTGGACTCAGAAGTGAGCCACAAACGCCACAGGAATAATTGAATTCTTTGCGCAGCTCTGTACACGGGTCGAGCTTCTTAGTGCAGTAAAACTTTATACCTAAGTCTGCAACAATAACAGAGCTCTGCATTTCAGTGTGACCTATAACTCACGCCTAGTTTCTCTTTTTTTTTTCCGCGCTACCAGCGTTCGCGTAACAATATGCCACGTTCACACGCGATCACCCCGAGGCCTTTGTTTCGAAGTCTCTCGCCCAGCTTATTTTTATCCCCGTTCTTATGGCACGAACGTTAAGCACAAGCGCCGACAGCCATGAAAGATGCGCTCCCGCACGCACGCTTCTGAGCTGTTGGGCACTTTAGACACAACGTGCCATTCCAGCGCGATCAGCGGCAATTACCTCTGATCGATTTTGCCGAATGCTCAGCACGGCGCTCGTGCGCTCTCTTCAAAATGATCAGTTAACGGCCCTCATATTTCTTCGCAGTCGAGAGAACGGGGCCCTCCCCGTTGTACAGGGGCTGCCCGGATTGTCTCCCCGACGCCGCGTGCGCCTACCGCGCTGGGAACGAGAGCGACGCGTTGGAGGAGAACAGGGTGCAGCGTTAGACGCCAGCGGGATTTACTGTAAGGGTCATTACGTTATTGATTGAGAGCGAACTCCACTGGCCTTGCGCTTGGGTAAGCACACCGGGTGTTCGTACTGGTGCCATCGAATCGCTGTCCATCACCTGGTCGGTGGAGCATACAGCCGCCTCCTAAGTTTAGAAATTGGAACGTTCGGGCCGCGTGGACATTTCGATAGGCTTCGCTGAGACTCAGTTCAAAATGCGGCGTAACTATTGATTGCGTTTGAGAAATTTTTCCCTTACGTGACCATTAGGTGGCAGTCTTTGGGCATATCTTTCAGTAGCTGAGTGCTTGCAGGCATGTGGAAACAAAGCGCGTTATTGAAATTCCTGCTCTAAATATGCTGGCTGTGCTAGAACGACGTACACTCGATACACTCATTAAAATCAGAGGGCGCCATACCAAGAGGCGCACTGCTTGCTCGTTGCTTCAGAACTGGAAATAAAAAGAGATAAGAAGAAAACGAAAAAATACGTGTAACTAAATTAATTATTGCGGCTACTGTTTTATTATTGCGGCTACTAGCCTAAAATTTTCTTCGAGCACCCGAGCCTGATTCCAAAAATACGGCCGAAAAGAATGTCGGCTGAACGTTCCACAGTGTACTCAGTGCGGCCAGCATTTCATGCTACCGTCGATTATAATGCCGAACTGCTTCCGATTCGCTCAAATCACGGAAGTTCAAGTGGAAGGTAGGATGCACAATCGAGGGTTCTACTATGCGCTCATCGAATGCCTTGTGAGCCGTCTCATTTAATAAACGTGCCATACGAGAGGTTAACGTGATCGGGAGGCGCCGGCTAAAAGGGCGATTCGGAGAAAACCCTTAGATATTAGTGCTAAAGCACTACTTCAGACGTACCAAGTCCGAGCAAGGATTTTGTCTTGTGTGAACGCAGTAACTCGGGTAACCTCGGGTTCGGAGCTACGATCATCGTGCAAGCTGCAGCCAATGGGAGGAAGCTCGGGAATGCTCGGAGGAGCGTCGCGTCAGCTGTACACAGTGGCAGCAGGGCATCGCGTCAGCTGCGGCCGAGTGGAGATAGGACGATGAAGAGCGAGGAACGCGGTTGCGTGCCGATGCAAATGCCGAAAGAAGAGGGGAAGAATGAACACATGCTTTCTCACGTCTACTTCGTTTGACTACTTTAAAACCCTACCACTTCTTTTTTGGTTGTAAGTTAAGAAAAAAAAAGAAATTACATAACTGACACTTGCGGCTTATTAGAAACAAAATAGCCTCCAGTGAAACTACGCAGCCACCATCGGCTGCCCTTGTTCGTTTTAAAAAACGCCTTCCACAGCTTCTATGAGGGGTCCAACGACGCCACTGGTGGGGAAGTACAGTGAATAAGATGTAGAGGGAACGCCCCGAAAAGAGAGGTCATGGGTGATTGCTACAGCGTTATGGGCACTGTTAAGATGGCGAACTTGTGCCTGCGAAGAATTCCTAGCAAGGTGAAGGCGAGTGCGTCATCAAGGAGCAACGATGCGGCGAGGACTGGCGGCGGCGGCAGCAGCGGCGGACGCAGAGGCGACGGCGGCGGCGTCAAGTGGCCGAGTCTGTCCTTGGGTCGCCGGACGGAGCATGATGCTGTTGGAAGCTCAAGCTGGTGGTGTTGCATGAAAGGTAGCTGCGGGCATCGTCTGACGTCTCGTGTTTCCGACATCCTGCGGAGGAGTACGAGCATTCACCTGCTGGGAGTCGGCTTAAAATTCCTTTCCCACGGAGACTCCGAACAGAAGACTTGCCGAAGTGGTGAAATCGGCAAAACAGTGTTCGATGGCTCAGTCTTTCCCCCTCGCCATCGACCGAGCTGCGATGGTTGCTGGAGGTTTGTTTACTGGCACCCATTAAATGACTAGAATGCCCATTGTTGTGTTTGGCCCCAGCGCATAGTGGCTGTGTGTCGTCTCTGTTTCTTGCGTCTAAATTACATGCCTCCGTTACGGTCGGGGAAATGCGCGTGGGCGTGGTAGCGCTCACACTACACCGCCCGCTGATCTCCAGATCACTGCACGTGTTTCATGATGTTGTTGACGGCGTAGGATTTGTTTCTAGAGTGGCATCCCCCTATCAGGCCTTGCGGGCGAACTACCACTGCTTCATGACGTCGACACTGTAGCCGCCAGCAAGCACGACAGGTGAAATGCAATCGAAACCAGCGACAGTGGACTGGATGTATTGCAGGAAATGTTTTGCTGAGGGGCATTTCGAGACGTTTGGCGGCGTCTTGTTGCAACCACGAGCCCTAACTGATGACGTCGAAGGCGCGACGGGGCGTCAGTGGATGGGTGCTCGCTTGATCGCGGGGTGCTCGCATGATCGAGCGTACTGCACACGACGACGATGAAGGCAGCACGATGTGGCCGGAACAACACCGACGACTACGCGAAACCGGGGAAAGAAGCTATAGGGTAGCTAAGGCTGTAAAAATAAAAATTAAACGGAGGTTACGCGAATGCCAAAGCTGAAAATCAGTTCTAGCTGTCACGGGTTGATGATTGCGCACAGGAAGATGCAAGTTGTGAAGGATGTCCGTGCGGGATGCCCGTGCATGGTCCCTACCTCTTTCTCCCCTGCCTCCGGTCGGCTGCACGGAGGCGAAATGACTATTAACCGAGACGTGCCTTTCCTGGGAACCTTCGCTCTGTTTGTTTAAGGAAAGCTAGCGCGATGCGCAAAGCACGTGCTATGTGCACGGAGTGATCACGTGACCGCGTCCCCATTGGGTGGCACTGCGTGCGGTGCGTCCCCTGCCTCCAGCCTGCCCGCTTTCCTTCGGTCACGCTCGGCTGCACGGCCGCTTTTTGGCGATGACAGACGCGCTTTGCCCGGAAACCTTGGCTTTACGAGCTACCGCTGTAGAACAGCATGCAAATGATAAGGATCCTTGTAACACCTCTTTCCAGGTCATCAATACGAAGGCGGCCGCCTTAATGACTAGTAGAAACGAAGTTCGAACGTTATTGCTCTCAGATCAGATACTATACGACGCGCAACGAGCCCATCGCGTTCGGCTGCGCAAAGCTCTAAGAAGAGCTCCGGCCCGCCGCCGTCGCTGATGATGAGCCGCACTTATGCTCGTACATTTCGAATGAAGGCCGCCTGCCTCTTCGAAACAAAGTCATAGCGAGCCAACTAGAGGAGAGAGGGAAATTCGCATCTCCCCTAAGAAGGAGCTCCAACAACGCGCTTCCCTAATGTTTTCCCCTTAGCCGCGACGCCTGCGAAGCGAGACGAAAGTGGGGCCGCTTTGCCCGGCGCGGAAGTAAAGCACCGGGCCACTTTGAGCGCGACGCGAGGCGGGAATAAAAAGGGCGGGGAAAAGCAATGCCAGAAGATGGCGGCAATTGAAAAGCGCAGAGCAAGTGTCGTTTCCAATACAGTCCCGTAATGTGAACGTACGCGCCCAGATCCCAACGCGCATATCAGAAGCGCCTCACGTATAAGACAGCGCTACGCCTCACTGCTCACGACGCTGCTGTAGTTACGTGCAGTGGATATAGGAGCGGAGCCTGCCGGCGCGTTTAAAGAGGCGCAGTGGGGCAGTGTCGCGTATGCGCTGATGGCGGTGAGTGCACTGTACAAGGGAACTCGGACGTACGACGTTACACGGGCGAACCTGGGGTGCCTTGATTTTGACTCAAGAAAGCAGTAAAGCGAAACGGTGGTGAAACGCGACGATGTACTGGCGCCGCGCTGGTATAAATGTCTGCGTTCTCGAAACTAGCGACGCAGCGCGTAAAAACGTTGGTAGTACCTTAAAACATGCTTCAGGCTGTGCGAAGACAGAAGATCGAACGCCTTCCCGGACGACGTTTTAAAGAAGTTGCGCACACTCCAGTCGTCCGTGACGATTTCGCCTTGCAGAAACATATCAATCGACGTGTAGTAGACAGCACTGTTGTGCATTGCCTGCAGATTTCTCAAGGGCGTCTCTTCAAAGCTGATAGACTCGATGTTAGGGTCGCCGACTGAAAATGCGCTCTCCAAGTAAACACAAAGAACGTCACAGGGTTGCGACAAACTTGAACCTCTGTTCCGAAACGCTAGGGCGCAGGCTACCGCCGCCTGCTAATGCTGTTACGTCACTTTCAGACCGCGATGTCGACATACCATAGTCTGCAAAGCAAGAAGAAAGCGGGGAGGTGGAGGGAAGGTGGTTGAGCTGGCGGGAGACGAGGGGGGCAGCGCGTTGTTTCGCAAGCAATGGAGCGCTCGCATCCCGGGAGCCCCCGAGTCGCCCGATGGCGCTGCACCAAACTGAGGGCGCACTGCGGCAGGGAGCGCTGTGTGACCAGGCGTGCAGCGAGCGACGCCTACGGCCCTGTCTTTTGTTTCGCTCCCCGCTGCGCCGCGGGTGGCTGCCGGGTGGAAACGGAAGCAAACTGCCTTCCTCCCTCCTCGGCCCCTCACGAGAGGAAGGAGGGAGATTCAAAGCGACGAAGACGACGATTGTTTTTCGGCCGCCCGCGCCGCGCCTCTTATTTCCTCGCCAGTTTCCGTTCGGCGCCGCCGCTTCGGCTGCGAGGAACAAAAGGAGACGGGCTAGCAAAAGCAAGCGACGCAAGGACGGAGAACAGGGGCATTACGAGCGCTTGTTTTTTTGTGTACTGAAGATGGTGCGCTCGGTTCCGGGGGCTAACGTTTCTCTCAGGGAGCTGTTTCCATCTCCTCTGGCTTCTTTTTGTATTTATTGGAGGCACGGGCCCTACTACGCTGCACGTTCACGTATATATATGAGGCAGCCGTGCGCGCGCCGTTTCTTGGAAGACAACAAATGATCAATCCCCGAGGCACGACGCGGGGCTTCTTTATTAGCTGCTATTTATTGTTAAGACGTTCTCGCTCCCCGCGCCCTCCCACCTCGGCTACGCGCGGGCCCGAGCGAAACGCGGAAGATTCGCGACGGGGCGAAATGAAAACGGCACTGGAGCACGAAAAGCGCTTCGCGAGCGCCGACAGAGAGCCTCATATTCCAGTCGTGCACTCTCGTTGCAGATTCCGCGGCCGATGAGGCACTAACGTGCGCTTGAAACATTCGGCGATACGAGCTCCGTAACGGCTGTTGCGAGCGATACTTCTCGCGCTGTATACCTCCGTGCCCGATCGGGTGAGAGACGCAGTCGCGCAGTTTTACTTTTGCCTTCGAGCTGTTGCCTATAGAACTGGAGTGAGCTTTCAAATGCGCCTTTCGTGCTTCATTCCCCGACTGCTGTAACATTCACTGCGGGCCATATGTGAAAAGAAAGAATGAAGAGAACAAGAAAACAAGAAAGAGTTGTACGCGTCGAAGAACATTCAATGACTGCGATGGCACGGTGCAAAACGAATCCTTCACCGAATTCAAAAATGCTGGCTCACTCTCCTCCGCTCACGTAGTATATCGTTTAGGTCCAGCACGACCAATAAAATTTTTTTGGTGTGATTGTCACTTGTTCTTCAATAAAATAGACACTCTCAGATATAGGCACCAAGCAGCTAGCTAACTTCATGAATATTGTTCGGTCTTTTTGGAAAACATAAACGCGAAACAGGAAGTTGAACGGTTTAAGATACGTTAACAAAAAAGCCAGAGGTCTCTGATGCCTGGAAGGGTTAGGGGAAGGTTTTTTTTTTTTAAACATTAAATGGAGTTTGTTAGGCCCGAAGTAAGTGCCTTCGAATTGCGTCACACGACGCCTGGGCATACGCTATCCACCCCAAACAACCACATTGCGACAACGCGAATAGTTTGCAACTTTAGAGCTCGTTCACAGCTTTTTAGTTGGTTATGGCTCGATTCAAAGCGACAACGTGCGCAAAAGGAGACGTCGGCAGCACTGCTAGATACCGCGTTGTGATTTTATCTAAGTTATGCTTCTCATGTGTCTGAAAAGGAACAAAAGAGCAAGGTCTCTTCATATAGGAGAAAGAAGAAACCACCAAAATTAAGTTTTTTTAAAAATTCAAAATCACTGAAAATGTTTGGCTCCCCATGTTGGCCAGGAACAGATTTGTCGGAGACTACTGGAGAGGGCGTTTGGGGGAGGGCGTGGTTGTCCAATCTGGGCGATGAATGTCTTGAAGTTTCTTCGTCGAAGTGTTTTTTTTTTTGCGATTTTTCCATAAAAACTTTCTTTCTCCCTTTTTCGTCCTCCCCCCTCCCCTAACTCCTTCTTGAACTCGCTACTCTTGTCGGTTGCGATAATAATCACTTCCTCGGTTATTAAAAGAACTCTGAAGAAATGGGCCTCATAAAATTTTCATAAATTAGCATCTATCAAATTATGAGCGCCTAGAGAATAAACATTTGCATACTATAATTCAGCTAAGAGCCGCTGTCGCAAAAAAGAACGGAAAAGAAAAGCATGGCGCTTCAAGACACTTCGTCATCTTTCAGTGTCTCGATTGAACTGAAAAAAAACCCTCAAAATCCGAAAAACAAGAGGCACTTAATGCTACTTCATGCAAAGTCAGTTTGCTTTGAAAAACTACGACATGGAACTTTTACACGATGCTAATGGCTTTTTACGCATGTTCAGGAACATAGCTTTCAGTTTAGTAAGGTGCTTAGAATTTAAGGGGTATGTTTGAACACCGATCTTTTGACTTACTACAGAAGATTATTTATAAACCTCCCTGTTTTTTAAGGAAAAGGAGCGCCTTGATAACATGTACCAAGCAGCACGATATCAAGGCTTGTTAAAATTAATGGCTACTACGCTTGTTCCGACCATTATAAAGTGAGAGCCATCGACGGGTATGGGACACAAAGCAGGGAGTGCGCCCTTGGACAGGACAGTGCTGCGCAAGGCGCGCACTTCGATCACGCCAAGCCGCTGCGCTCGAAGCGCAACGCTCCCCTGTTTACATGTGAAACAGTTCTGTAGCATCGTATGCGGATAATGCCGAGAAGAAAATCGGATTTCACTCAATGCGACTATCCAAGGCAAAGAAGAACTCTTCGCCACTCAAGATTTGAAGCATTAGCTCTCGTGTTCGGAGTGACAAAGCTTCGCGATTGCTTGCTCGGCCGTACGTTTACTTCGATTACAGACCACAAGCCCTGATTGGACGGTTTTGAGATGAACATCCGAATCTGGTCATGGCTGCTGCCGGGATCCCGCACTGGTCTTTGATGCTAGGAACGTACAGCTGCAAGATCAAGTACAAGCGCGTGCCAGACAGCCCAAACGCTGAAGCACTAACCAGACTTCCCGTGGAAACATCCGAGGAAATTTCTGAAGAACTGCCAGAGTATGTATGCTGCATGCAGCAATTTTAAGAGACACCCCTCTCCTCACAAGTGGTGGATGAAATCTCTGCAGAAGACAAATTAATGGAAAACGTCAACTCTCATGGTTTGAGCCTGGCCGCGTGAACGAGAGGCGCCTGATTCACGTTTGCAGCCCTCTACCTAACACAACAACTGTAGATGACCTGCGACGTACATCTCGCCAAGGTGGGGCAGAGTCGCAGTGCCCGACCGTTGAAATATAATTGAATAATTTCTGCATGAGACGCACCACGGAGGGCTGGACTTGACCGCGAAAAAATTACACAATGTTCGCGCTTTGCTGCGTAATTCACGAAACTCAGCTGGAACTGTGCAGCAGCAGCAACAACAGCATCCTCTTACTTACGTTTTTACTTGCGACTTTATCATTGCTACGCCGGTAGCCGCCCACATACCGTCTGCGTCACCATTCTATACAGCGCTCCAGCGCCTTTGCATGTTTCACACTGCTTTGCAAACGAAGCAAGACATTGCCAACGCTGCTAGGTTCCGGAGGTAGCGCTTGCACTTAAGTGGAGTGACATAGACTTCCATGGCAGGCGGGCATCAGCTTTTTGCCCGTAAACAATTCATCTTCATAATCAGCCGCAGCAGCATCCTGAATATATACTCCAAATGCAGGACAAAAGCCTCTCCCATATCTCTCCAATCAACCCTGTGCTATGTCGGCTGCGGCCACCCTATCCCCGCAAACCTCTCAATCTCGTCCGTCCGTCCGTCTAACTTTCTGCCGACTCCTGCTACGCTTCCCTTCCCGTGGAATCCACTCCGTTACCCTTAAAGGGCCCCTGCCCACCCCATGGTCGCAAACACTCTCTACCTCACTTTGAGCGAGCCTCCTCTCCTTCCATTCCCTCCTCGAAATTTTTCTCTCCCGCTCCTCTTCGAGTAGGCTCGGCAAGGCAAAATCACCCCTTCGTTCTCCGATGTAAGCCGGAGGCGTGGTGTCTGTGGAGTGCGTCGCAGGGCTACGTCTGGCCCCGCCTTCAATAGAATTATTTTCTTGGTTTTTGCTGCTGGGTCTGTTCGAGGGGAGGGGGGGGCGCACACTGAACGATCGAGAGGCGCGATCGGCTCGACCACCTAGACTTGTTAGCGAGCGCATCCTTTCATACATCTGTTTGTCATTCCCAGTTAGCGAGCCACCTTTTCATTTTTTTAGGCCTCCCACCGCTTCACGAGCGGAGGGGCGGAAGTCGGTTCTGTTCGAAACACACGGCGAAGTGCGGGCCCGGCAACCGCCGGTTTGCTTTTCTTCATGTGTGTTTGTGTTCTGTGTGTTTGTGTCTTTTCTCCGCTCCGAAGCCCATGTCGCATGTCGTTCATTGGAGTCAAGGCGTACGCAAGATGCATGAAGGATAAGCGGTGTCTGTGCGGAGCGGTCAAGTGGGCGCTCGAGGGAAAGGCTCTGCTGCACTACTAATTAAAACCTTGTTTTGGGGGGCTTGCATAGAAGAAAAAAAAACTGAGAAGGGAGCGCGCACGCAGAGCGTCTCGTGACGTGATCACGGCGGGGGGGGGGGGGGGGTGCTATTTTTTTACTTTTTATGGCTAGGGTTTAAGGCTGTCGCCGCACGCTCCCTCCGCAGTTTTTTTTTGTTCCTTCATGCGGGTTTGTAGGCATGAGCCAGAACAGAAGGCGCTGCGGAAAGCGTTATGCAGACGACGCGACGCCAAGGCTACGCCCAACCTTCTCCCGTCAGTCAGAACGATGCACCAATGGAGTGCCTTTAGCGAAAGTAACCCCCCCCCCCCCATGACGTCAACGGGGTTCAGAGTAGTGGGGCGGGCCGTTTTTGTTGAAGGGAAGAACGAGCGGGCTTTGATCTGAATTTTCGCAGCTTTTCGGGGCGCGCATGGCTCTAGTATTTTGCAGAGGTTATCTTCGATGCCTCATCTATGCAGTGGGCTTGTTTTTTCAAAAATGTCCGGACCCTGCGCAGTGGCCCTTTAAGGACCAGCGGTTATCTTGCCTTCGCATTACATGCCCCGCCCAAGCCCATTCCTTCCTCTTGATTTGGACTAAGATGTCTTCAACAAGCGTTCGTTCCCTCACCCACTCTGCCACTTCCGGTCTCTTAAAGGGACACTAAAGACAACTGTATCAATTTTTTTCTTAATAAATCTGATAGTTCGATACCTCCTGGCTTTGTTGTCTGGTGGCGCTTGTCCAGTGGCGAAAGATGTATTTAATGCTAAGAAATTTGGATCGGAAGTTGAAAAACTTTTTCCCAGCACCCCGATTCAAACTAGAGACTCTGATGTCGGAATAGCCGAAAAGTGACCGAAACGGGTCGTTACGACTGATGAGAATAGACTAGTCTGTACGGGCATATTTAAATTCTGTAATACTAGTCCTCGTTGAGTTGATTATGCAGCCCAGCGTGTTGGTACGCTGACGAAGCGAACACACTGAGCAGTGTGTTTGCTAACGTGGAGGCTCGCCAGCAGGATTAGCTGTCAACAGGTGTTTTCGTCGTTGCAGGTGCGCGCCGCTTCATGTCTGATGAGCACATAAAGGGGCACTTGGAGGTCCTCTGCTGCTCCGTACTCATAAATCGAGGCGCGCCGCAAAAGAAACCACGTGGTCACGCAATGAGCATAACCGCGAAGCACCAAACCATACTGAAACTCAGCTGTCGGCCTGTTGAGCCGCCAAGTATTTAGGTTTTTTTTGGCTTCCAACATTCAGGTTGTCTTTTTTCCTTCTTTCTCGCGTCATAAAAGTGGACTAAAACGGTTTCAAAAGAAAACTTATATGCTTCAATATAGATAAAACACGAAACCTTCATGCATGTTTGTCAGCCTCAGAGATCTGTTGCATTTCGTCACCGGGCTAGTTACTTGCGAGACTGGCCTGTGGCGGCGATGCCCGTATTTTAGTTCTTTCTCTTTTCTACCCTGCAAGAGCTTTGTTTAAAGTAAGATAGGTCTTTTTTGTGGTTAGAGGCTGGCATTCTATCAATACAAGCCAACTTCAATTTCTCCTCACTGTTCCTTCAACGTTTCACCTATGATTTTCCTTTCCATAGCTCACTGCGTTGTCCTCAACGGCCACGTCATTTTTGTTGATGTAAGTGTCCCTCAGGCAGGAATTTTGGGGCTTGTTTTGATTAACATTTTTATGAATGATCATCTTTAACACTGATCCCAATACCACATACATTGTGTATGCTGATGATATCGCATCCAAATCCCCAGATGACCTAGTCCTACATGTGAACTCCGTACTTCCTAAATTACACCAGCCGTATGTCAAAAACGGCTTAATATTAAACACAAAAAAACTAAAGCCTTCCTCTTTCATCCCAAAAACACGAATACGTCTTTATCAGGGGATTTACTACTAAAATCCATTAAAATCGAAGTTGTACGATCAATCAAATATTTGAACGTGCACTTTGACCACAATTTCTGCTAGCATTCCTGTATAAATTTCCTCACCGGTAATCTATCTAAGGCGTTGGGTCTAGTTTACTCCGTCAAGCATTTCCCTGAAAACATAAAACTGATATATAATGCACCTTTTCGCAGCTATCCAAATTACTGCTGTCTCGCATGGGGGCGGCAACTTACACAGGCATTCCTAAGTGTCTTGTCAGTGAGAAGAAAGTTCTTCGCGTCATATGCAATAAGCCCGAAAAATTTCATTCTGCTCCCCCTTAAATGAGCGTAGAAGCCTAAAATTGCCTGCCTTAATGAACCACCGCCTGGTTTCAACTTAGCGAAAATATGCAAAGAATAAATATGCAAGAATAACTCCACAAAATAAATAAATTAATTAAAAAATCCCCTGTGCCCCTTGGTTTCTGTGGCTGTTGGCTTCTTTCATATTTATAACGAGCCCCTTAATTCCCCTTCCCTTGTTTGCTTAATTGCTTAGCGAGGGTCTCGGTTCTGGCAGCCTTGACGCCATAGGAAGCATAAGAGGGTTCTCACGCAGTTTCCATCCTCCCCGTTCGATGACGTTCTACGTCACACCTGCGGGAACTCAGGACATTCTACGTCCGCCGCTTATGAACGTGGGTGGCGCTGATGAACACTTTCAAAGTTAGGTTACTTGTAAACATAAATACCCAAAAAGCAGAAGATTTGACAGCCGTCGCCGTAGCTCAGAGGTAGAGCACCGGACGCGTAATTCGGAGGTCGTGGGTTCGGATCCCACCGGCGGCAGTGGTTGTTTTTTCTTCTGCTTTTCTAATCAATTCGCTTTAAGCGATAACATATTCAGTAATATTCTAAATTGATCAACTCCACAAAATAAATAAATTAATTAAAAAAATCCCCTGTGGCCCTTGGTTTCTGTGGCTGTTGGCTTCTTTCATATTTATAACGAGCCCCTTAATTCCCCTTCCCTTGTTTGCTTAATTGCTTAGCGAGGGTCTCGGTTCTGGCAGCCTTGACGCCATAGGAAGCATAAGAGGGTTCTCACGCACCTTCCACCCTCCCCGTTCGATGACGTTCTACGTCACACCTGCGGTAACTCAGGACGTTCTACGTCCGCCGCTTATGAACGTGGGTGGCGCTGATGAACACTCTCAAAGTTAGGTTACTTGTAAACATAAATACCCAAAAAGCAGAAGATTTGACAGCCGTCGCCGTAGCTCAGAGGTAGAGCACCGGACGCGTAATTCGGAGGTCGTGGGTTCGGATCCCACCGGCGGCAGTAGTTGTTTTTTCTTCTGCTTTTCTAATCAATTCGCTTTAAGCGATAACATATTCAGTAATATTCTAAATTGATCAACTCCACAAAATAAATAAATTAATTAAAAAAATCCCCTGTGCCCCTTGGTTTCTGTGGCTGTTGGCTTCTTTCATATTTATAACGAGCCCCTTAATTCCCCTTCCCTTGTTTGCTTACTTGAAATTTTTAGCTCGTTAATCTCACAAAAGGCGTAGACCCCGACACAACTCGAGCTCTGGATACTTGGTGTGTTCGTCACCTATGATTTCACTGTGGTCAAGAAGTGTTATGCTACCGCTTTCCAGAGTTACTAAGCGATCTTGCGCAATGTAATATCGATGTGTTCACTTGTCCTGCTTTAAATTTGTATGAAATGTTTTTGCGCTCATGACGGTGCACAATCGCCAACCGGAGCTTGTACAATATATATATATATATATATATATATATATATATATATATATATATATATATATATATATATATATATATATATATATATATATATATAGTATCAGGATAGTATCAGATTTCTAGCATCAGGATACATAAAAACTGGTGATGCACACTGATCGAAAAAGTATCGGCAAAAATTTTCCTCAGCGCTTCTAACAAAACCGTTGCGAAATCGAGCACCTCGACAGCTAGCGTTCGGTTGAGCCGAAAGTGGTTGGTCCCTTTGAGTGAGGTGCTTGTGTAAAGTTTGTTGCCGCAAACATCGTAAAACCTCGGCATAGTGCACCTGATTAACCGCAGTCAAATGATCTTGTACAGCGTGCATTTTGGACAGTCAAGGACGGAATTGAAAGAGTTCACACACCAGCAGAACGTCTTTTCAGATGTTGAAGGGTGCCTCCGGATGATGAAAGATCCCCATATCAGTGGCTGTGGGGTTATATTCGTTCTCGTGTGGACATGGGCCATCTATCCCCTCCTTTTTACACAGCGGGAGCTGCTTACGGCAGGCCGACCGCAGGCGATCGTTCTGGAGCAGTGGATATAGTTTAGCAACACATCGATGGATGGCGCTGCTGCGCTCGTGGCGTTGCGCGGCGGAGACGGTGGCAGTCGGCGCTCGGATAGCGTAGTGAGGTGTAGATACTGGGAATGAGACTGGATCTACTCGACGCGGGTTAATGTGAAGTACCGAAGAGGCTACGAGGGGAGAGCAATACTACTGTTTCGTTAGACTTTAAAAAGTCAATACATAGTGCAGATGCAACACACCGTTCATGCTGATGTAAGAACTGATGGTGCTTGTGCTGTTCGCCGAAGCCCCCGCTCCTGCTGAGTTTCGTGTATTAAGAAGAATAGCGTAAGTGTTGTGTAAATTTTTTCCTATGCTGTTCACAAGAACGCACGGCTGGCAAGCTCTGCCCAGGTTATTTTTTCTTGGAACGGAACTTCGCCGAAGGCGAAAAGTGGCATTCTGTAAAACTTTGGGGGGAACAATGCGTCCGCGGATAAGCACGACCACGACGTCAGTCCGTGAAATGCGGCGGCACGCGGATGAAGTTCGATCACGTGAGGTCCTAGCGAGAATGGCTGCGGCGCCGCCTGATCAAAGAACCGCTGATACACCCGCTCAGAACAATGCTCCTGCGCAAAGCAACCCTGTGGACAATTTTGCTCCGGAACTTCAACCATTGACTTGTGTCAATAAACCGGTGCGGCGACATTAACCATGAGAAACGAGGAGTCCTATAGTGCAGGAAGCAGCGAATGACACTGCGCCGTGATAGCTGCTTGGTCTGCTATTCCATTGCCGGTTATAAAAGAAGTTAGCAATGAATTATGTTTGTAAATGTTTCGGCAACCCTCATGCCTTCTTCCTCCGGCATCTGGCCGCCACTAGTAGGCAGTATAGCAGTATTTCTAGGGCTCTAACGCGACTTGTGGCGTCATCCATGACGCGATAGCGTTAGAGCGGACGTTAGAAGCAAATCCCAATGTTCTGTGACGAAAATTTGGATTGGTGGAGAATGTCGTGACGTCACAGCCAGATGACCGCCGCAGGTAATTCAAACACCCCACAACGATGACACAGTACAACACTAATGACGTGACTATACAATTCCTCATTAGTTTACAGGGTCGTGACGACATTACACCAGCATTACGTAGTGCTGCTGAAGATGTGAAAGCAATTTCGCTGAAAAGAAAAATCGTTGAGCTGGAACACGAATTACTGCCCCTTTGGTCATGAGACAGGTGCGCTACCCTTCGACCACTGACGAACGTTCGTTTGAGTTGGTTAAAGAGTGGCCTTGTGCGTCTGTGGTAAATAAAATATTTATATAACAATTAAAAACGGAAACGATCATAAAACAAAGATAACAAAAATAAAAGAACAAAATGACACTAAAATATAAAAAAAACGAAAATAAGTAAAAACAAAAGGAAATAAAATAGAAAAATACACTAAAGAACAGTGACCGCTCCGGCGAACTGATTTGCGAAGAGGTACTGAAAGGACCCATTAACCCTATCGCGTCATACATACCCTTAAGGGGGAAATTAAATGTCTCTTGAATTTTCGAAAACTTCGCTCGGCGAGCTTTTGGTGGCACTAACAGCGACGAAAGCTCGGTTGACTCAGTTTGGGTTATAGGCAGCTAGTTAAGCTTTCATGACGAAATCCACATGAGGAAAATAACGAGGGAAGGTATTAACAATTTTCACTTCCTTGAGGATGCCGTAGGAAATGACGGTGTAAGTGCACAAGCGTTTAAGCCTTGCAAGACAATTTAAACTGTGCTGCGACCAAGGAACCATGCCAGAGGGGTGATTGTATCGACCACTTAGATTTGGCAGCTGCTATTTTCTACAGAAGTCTGCACGTGCAATCCCTACTGCCAAGCGGAAGTCGGTCCTCATGCTTTCTGGGGAAGAACCGAAGACGTGCATTGGGCAATGAATAGCACTACGGAAAGAATGAAGTTCGGCTAGACTCACTGTTCGCATGTAGTCTAGAGTCCAAGCAACCGAGATCTGGACCGCGTGGATAGGAAAAGAAAAGCGAGGAATAAGTGGTAGGCGCGAAACAACGTCGTACAGAAGGCCCAAAGAGCACTCACACGCAACAATTCTGGACAAAAGCATTTATGAACGGGAACCAGTTTATTCACGTTATTTTATTCACGTATTGTAAGATTTCACTATAAGAATCAATATATCCGCAGATATGCCGTCGGCAGGCTTGAATTTGGTATTAGCATTTTTTCTGTCGTCAAAAGTATTGCCCGTTAGTTTTCTATGGCAGTCTTTACTGGTCGATACCAGTGATGGAAACACGTACTCTGAAAGATTTTGCTACACATCGGAAGAATGAACCATTACCTTCAATATCTCCATAACAATACCTTAGAATATTTCAATATCCAAAATTTTTGGCCAAGAATGTCGGACATGGCTTCGCTGACAAAGCAAAGCGGCGCCCAATTCATTGCGAATAAAATTCGCGCAGATGCCTCTACTAATGGGGAGTATTTCTACGAGTTCTGCCTGCTTGTCTGCAACATTTTGATTAGGCAACTCAACTGAAGAATGCTAGTTCAAATAATCATTTGAAATGTTTTTTGTCTTAGTCACCTCTAGCATATGCAAGGCCTCGTAGAATAATGAGGGCGGCTGCTGGGGTATACAGCAGTACATTGTAATACTGGCCCTCACAACATCTTAATTTAGGATAACTTTTTACTAGTCCGAAAGCCAAACTTTGCTGTTACCGACAATCACGACCATGCAAAAATTTTCTCTTGCTTAGGTTATTTTTTGGAATAAAAAGAAAACCTACGATTCAGAACAAAACAGGCTAACAAGCGCCTACATTGCAACACTGCACGTATCGCGCTCAGGGCCACTGTGGTGGCACCCCAAACTGCACATAGCCGCGGTTGATACGAGCATGCAAATACGGCCGAACACCTAGGGATTCTCTAATTTATGGACACCTTTTTCTGAAGCTTCAGAAAACTTAAGATCGCGAGGAAGTCTTTCTGTGAATACAACAAGGTAGTAATACTCATGGCGCCATATCTCAAGGGAAATGGTATAGCGTGTAAAATATTGGACGTCTGACTTAATTCGTCATGCCTAACACAGTCTATTTGCTAAAGGTGAGGCTTTCCCGAAATATGATTGTAGCCTGTCAATTCGTCGAGCAGTAAAACGCGCGAAGCAAGCGTGTAGTGAAAGAAAGACTCGCCGGCTGTGGGTCGCTGGCCTGTGTCGCCATCACGCGGTAGCCGCGAGAAGCTTTAGCTGACTCGCTCGGCCCAATAGACCGAAGCCGGACGCTTCCGTAGAGAAGTTAAGAGCCGTTCTCTAGGCGAAGTATGCGCAATTAAGCTAAAACGGTGTGCCGTATATCAACGTTACCATTTTTCAGCAGTCTATTGATACAGGAATTGTGCCTGACGCTTGGAAAATCGCACGCATTATACCTATATTTAAATCTGGAGATCCTTCTGTCCTTTCAAATTACAGGTCCATCTCATTAACGAGTATACCTTGCAAAATCCCGGAACACATCATATCATCAGCAATAATGAAGTACCTCAATCAGCGTAACTTCTTTTTCCCAAATCAACACGGATTCTTGCGTGGCCGTTCCTGCGAGTCATAGCTATTTGAACTCGTAGCTGACCTGCACGACGCTGTACACCATTTAATGAGAACTGATGCCATATTCATCGACTTCGCAAAAGCGTTCGACAAAGTTGCTCACGCTCGTCTCATGTTTAAACTTTCAAATCTCAATATAAACACCCATGTCTTGAACTGGATTGTTAATTTTTTTAACTAAGCGTCAGCAGTTTGTGTTTGCCAATGGATTTTGCTCCGCCTTAACCCATATAAAGTCTGGTGTGCCTCAAGGTTCGGTGCTTGGCCCGATCCTCTTCCTCATTTACATTAATGACATAAGCAGCAACATCACTTCCACAATTAGGCTATTTGCAGAAGACTGTGTTATTTACAGAAAGATTACTGATCCTCTCGATACTAATGTTTTGCAATCGGATCTTGACAAAATCGCTGAGTGGTGCAAACAATGGAATATGGAAATAAATGTTTCGAAAACAAATCTTGTAACATTTACGACAGTTAGAGTCACTGAGCCCATTTTTTATTCTATTGGTAACGTGGCCATCCAAAATGTTCCTGCAGTCAAATACCTAGGTGTTCACATTTCATCGGACTTGACATGGCACAAACACATTGATTACGTAACCACTAAAGCATCCAAAACACTCGGTTTCATTAGGCGTCATTTGTACTTTGCAAATCAGGACACCAAACTTTAGGCATACACAACTTTAGTAAGATCGCAGCTAGAATATGCCGGTATCATCTGGAACCCGTATCAAGCATATCTTGCCGAGAAACTGGAATCACTTCAAAGTATGGCAGCTAGGTTTATCACAAGGAAATACGCTCGCTACTCCAGCATCACCGATATAAAATCATCTCTAAATTTAAGCGCACTTGAAAAGTGAAGACTTGTCACCCTGATAAGTCACTTTCACAGGCTTTATCACAGTCCTTCGCCCTTCACAGAATCTTATATCAAACCAGCACATCGCATTTTTCCCCGATTAGACCACTGCTTTAAAGTGAAACCCAAGATCACTCACACCAAACTTATGCGCAATTCGCCATTGTTCCTTGCCATTTACCATTGGAATAAGCTGCCTGCAGAAATCGTTTCCGAAAAAAATTACGACGCATTTGTTAGCATACTTAAGCACTTACTCAATGCTTAGTTATATCTTATTACACTGTTGCTAGGATTGAGTTTTTTCTCCTGCATTGTGGTCTATGTGTGTGTTATCAAGCCTTTCATTAACCCAGTTATGTTCACTCTTTACTGGAGAGCGTTGTTTATGCTTTTCACATTTTCAGGTTTCAAATTTCACTTTCTTATGTACTTACTTCATTGACTATGGGTTTTTCAACCCCCCTATGTAACGCCTGTAAAAGGGCCTTTAGGGTATGTGAATAAAAAAAAAACACGTGAAGTGACCCTGTCACCTGCTATTGACAACGAAGTTTCATGGGAGCCCGATAAAGAAAACCGCTCTGTACAGTAGTCAGCTTTCAGAAGCCGCAAGCTTTTTGTGTTCTCTCTGCGGCAATGCAAGATAAGACAGTTTTACAAAAGAAAGCTGTACAGGTAAACTGCGGTACTTTTACAAAATTGACAAACACGCCTCCTCGCGTGCAAGCCTGGCAGGGAAGAATCGGTACTAGCTTCCTCTTCCGGTCTAAACCACACCCCTCTATGTAGATATCGCATGAGGTCGTCGTTCACGGGCGCACCTCCATTAAAAACATTCGTACTAAGCTTGCACATCAATATAGTGCAGCTTCTTCTTACTGGTCTGCAGTGAACTTCAGCCGCGCTAATGACACTCGTGTCACAAAAAGCCAACTGCGCCGGCCTGTGACAACCATGGCTTTTATTTATAAAACCCTTCCGCGAGCCATAAGCAACTACAGTGATCTTCCCGACCAAATCGCTGCCATTCGTGTCCCAGTAGTCTTCAAAGATCAAGTAATGGTCGAGTTCTTTTAGTTTGACAAACGCTGTTTTGCAGCTTGCAAGCCACTTATTAAATGCCACTGTTTAAACGATTCAAATAACTATTTAGTGCGTAATATTCTTCCAAACCTGATGTATTCTAGCTTTCTGCTTGATGTAATTTTGAGTCTCATGTGTAATTTTGTAATTACTGTTTTCTCGGAGTGCATACGTACCTATTGTGTAATGATGCCTGAGCTGCTTTTGTCTGTCTTTCTCTTTATGTACACGCTGCCCATCACATAATACTCCTTTTTCGAGCTTCTGAGTATCTTGAATGAATGAATGAAGAAATGAAAAAAACAACGTGTACCAATGTGCTTCTGTCAGTGTAATGCGCAGCCGTTCAGAAGTGTGGAGGAGACAAAGCATCGTCTGATGTCGCATTGTGCACCGATTCTATTCCTCGATTCCCTGGTTGGCCTATCTCCCCATTCGCTACTATCGTCTGACGTGGAGGTCTTATAGCGAATGATCTGTGTTCAGCTATACTATCGTACAGCAGGCTCTCAGCTGTGAAAAGAATACAAGGGAATGAATAAGAACTAAGAACTGTTCTGAAATGCCACCGCCGGCCGTAGCTGCTCCGCTTTCTTACACAAAATGCAAATTGCGCGCGCCAGTGCGCTCGCTCAGAACTACAAGCCCCACATACACCAAGCACCTTGCCTTGAAGCCAACAGCTGCCGTCTTATTGCGCTTTCTTTGGTCCTCAGAGCACCACTCGGGCTTTTGAAACAAGATTGACGAGCACGCGAACCGTTACTTGCTTCTGCAGCGCCGTTTTTGGTTCTTCCATTCAGTTTACTACCAGCTTGTTGTTTTCAAAGCCAAAATAGCGTGCAGTCGATACACTCGGAACAGGAATTTCTCGATCGCTCTGGGTACGTAAACAAGTGCTGGTGCTTACGTGAGTTACTGCGCACATCGTCAAGATTAGTGGAAAGAAAAGGACAAAACCCGGAAGTAACTAGTGGAACACTATGGCTAGATACATGGGCACGTCGTCGTTATATTGCCGCTCCATTATTTAACTGCCTCTTTCTTTAAAAGGAAAAGCGCCCCACAAAAACAAGCTATTATCATCATGCGCCGCAATCACCTTAATAGCTGACAATTATTTTTTACGCTTAAAAAAAATTGCGGAAAAGTTTACTTTTCGAAAGTGCTATTTTCGGCCTATGTGAGAAACTAGATCTGCCTTTTTTTCTTTTTTCATAGCACCCAACTTACAACCTTTTGCTTTTAACGAAACGCTTTGGCGAAACGCTGGCATCGTGGCCTTTGCAAATTTCCTGCCCTGTCAGGGCAGCCTAAAACGACCATCTAGTGAAAGAAATTTCTCTAAATTTTCTTTCAGACTAGTGCCTCGCTTACTCATCCGGTGGTTTGTTAGCTTCCATGCAGCATTAGGCTGAATCTGATATGTAAAATGTAATTTAAGGTTTGGCAGAGGATACAAGGGGACCGATTAAACTGGTAAGAGACTGGAATATTATTTGAGGGAGTTTGCTAGCAAGGCTGAACATAATTTCATGCGTGCGGAGGGCATCAGGATTTTGTGTCTGTTTTTTAAGGCGCTATGAACAAATACATGCGAAAACTTAATTTAAAGTTAGGGCATAGGGTATACTACCACTAAGCTTTTTAAAACCGCTATTCCTTCCCTCCGTGTAGAGACAGGTGAGAGAAACCATATCCTCCATGAAGCTCTGCTTTTTCATGCCCTTGCAGCTCGCCGCAGTGCATGGCTGGGTTACAGCACTGTCAATATTGCTGTTCGCCATTGTAAGCACCAGCCATTGCTTGGCAGTAAATGTTTTCACCACCACACACCCTTAGCTAAGCACGGACACAGAGCACAGAAGAAAAGTCGGTTAGGTTTGCACATCAGGCTGCCTCTATTTTTTGTGCTCACCAGTAACATTTTTACACAGTTGGCTTATTCTAACATTGTGCCAGGATAGCAGCCGTTGTGACCATCAAAATGATGGCCTTCCGTCTCATAGCTTTTCTCAGTAGATCAGAACAGCGTTTCGGAATCTTAGGCGGGCTTGTAGCAGCATGGGGCGCAGAATAGGCTGGCGTATCATGATTGGCTAACGCATGAGGTCCAAATAATTACGAAGCGCTCTGACGCATTAACAGCTCTGCGAATTCGGCGACTGAGTAGCTGACGCAACTATTAGCCTCCTCGACGCTCACGCTTTTGGCGACGTTATGGCAGTTTCGGGTATAATATTGAAAGAAAAAAAATTACCTCAGCGTTAATCTTCAACAAAGCTGTTATATTACAGCAGAACAGGTGCAACAAATGCAACAGAAGGCAAACGCATCAATGGCACCACAGCTAGCCTGATTGTGGCCGCTAGCGTGGCTCGGAAGTTAGTCGCTACATCGAACTTGAGTGCAATGATGGGTACCTTCGAAGCAACGGAAGAGTTCAGGCGCGTGCAACGATCTGAGTTTTAGAATAAGGTTCATTTCAGATGACCCGGATGCGCACTTTCTATTCGATATCTATACAAATCTCGTTACCGGCATTAGCACAATTAAGATAACCAACGTGTAGTCACTGGACAGATATCCCTGCAACTGGCAACTGGGTGAGGATGAAGGGAGGATAAAGAGAGCAGGTGTTTGCAAATCCAAGCAACTAAACTGCACTGCAGTTCAGTTCCTTGGAGAGGCTTGCTTTGCGTTATTTATTCCACGAAAGCAATACTTATGTGAGAGCCTCAATTGCCCTCAAATCCCCTCCAGATTTGGCCTCAAATCCCTTCCAGATTTGGCCAAAAACAGCACTTCTGCTGATTCCAGCCATATAAAACGTAGACAGCACTTACTGAAGATGCCGGTTTCAACGTCGGCGTCGGGTTCGACGAGCTTTCGCTGCATAGGCGATCCGATGTCCCTTCAACAGCGAGGCAGGTGGCGGTGGCCGGTGTCGTCCTCTAGACGCCCCTCAGATGGGACGACGGAGGGTAACGGGAGCGCACTGAAAATGTGGTAACAGTCAGTCGAAAACGGTTGCACGCCGCGCTCCACCTATATCATCGCAAGCGCACCGTGGTTATCGATTGGGAACACCGATTTTTGTTGAGGGCATCTGCAAATGGCCTCGTGTACACGTCGGCAGTGACGGCGAAAAATGTAGGCGCCCAAATCGTAGGCCTTGCCCGGCTGGGATATGCGCAAACTCACACCCGCCCGACTACAAGTTCCTAAACGTTCACATGCTCTAATTCCGAAAGGTTATGCTCGATGGAAAAGCGCGTTTTCAGCGGTATCCTGCTTAATTAGCGCTACAAGTAAAGCAACCGCACATGTAACGGGTTCATCGCCCGTAACTCTAACAGGATGCGCCCTGACGGCCGTGGTCTAGGATAAGCAACGCGACACAAAGGAATACGAAGCAATTCCCGCTCGACTCCTATTTACGCGTGCACAAAAAGCGGTGTGAAAGGAAGGGACACGGCGGATCTTTGCGACGCCCGTCCTGCTGCCTGAACGGAGTACATGGGGGCGCAGTGTTCTACTCTGCCTCGTCTGTCCACGCACGGCAACCAAGTGTGAAGGTGGCGACTGACATGTGGAGTGCGGAGCAGTAGCTGCCGTCCGCGCACGTCGAGCAGCGCATGCGCACTGCTGGCCAGCGCATTGGACGCTCAGATCGCGTGCGACGTGCGCCAAACGCCGGGGCCGTGCACCGCCTCGCGCGCAAAGTCGCCGGCCCGCAAACAATCGCTTACGCGTCGCTCCAATGCGTGCCTCGCGCGAGCTGTTTTCCAATGCCGTTGTCTGGAGCAACGCTCATCAGTGAAAGCCGCGATCCATTCGCGGCCAGAATTGCAGCGCGAAGTCGAAGGCCCGCTCTGCATGTGTGGCTCGATTGGGGAGTTCTAAACTGCTCGTTAAGGCGTCTGTTTCGACACAGTATAAAAAGAGAGAGTGACCTTCATTTCAACGCAGCAACAGTGCCTAGTATATCTTCTGCCTGAATCATGATGAAATATATAGCAGAGAAACTTTTCTATCTGGGAATTATAGTGCAGTCATAAAGATTTAATAAAGTGTCCTGAATGAATTATCATTAATAATTTGCCGCCACCTTTGAAACGTGGTACCCGTAGTTAGATAAGGGAGAAAAATGCTGGGCGAAGGATGTAATTTCTGAGATTAAGGCGGTGATGGAATTTTACTCTCAACTCGTGCAGCTCATTCGCCCTTTGTCAGTGAATATGTGCCGAAAAAAGCAGATCCCCCTCCGCCAACCTTCAGGCTAACTTTTTGCTTCTCATATTATGGCACGAGTAAGTGAGCTTGAAAGTTGCGGTGACCGCTAGAATTTCGATGCCATTCTGAGTGAATTTAGGAGTAAAACGCTTCGTGTCAGCGAAGCGTCAAGAATGGAAACAGTACAAACTGACGCTTTTACTGAGCCATTTCTTCGCCCTCTCATCAAACCACTTCCTTTCGGAACTGCTCCTTCCCGATGAACAACGCCGCTGCAGTGGTCGGCTACTTTTTTGCTAGCCACAGCAGCAGGTCCATGTCCTCTGAACTCGCAGATCACCTCGCAGGTATATAAACCTCAGAAAAAATGTCCTTATTAAACACGTAACAAACATACTCCTTGTTATGTGAAATGAATATTGCGCCATTGTGCACACTGTATTTAAAGCAATTTTACTCGTACAGCGACAGATTGCGCTGAAGTGCGTTCTATCCTTTCTAGCTACCTTGAAAGCACTCTGAGACACTATAGGCTGCGCAATACTACCTTTGAGCGCTTTGAAAAACGACCCTGAAAAACCTTTTCGAGGGGCTGAGGCGCAGAATACACTTGAGGTGGTCATTAAGCGAGATTCGAAGAAACTCTAATTACGCAAGTGTGAAGGAAGCCGAAGCTGATATTTCTTACAGGCTTATACTGTACAATTATGAAAAAAACACTGATAGGGGTTGTAACCACGCTCCTTATGTCTACAGCTATATTTACAGAACATCTCGTTAACACATTTAATGTGCGTTCTGGAAAAAAAATCTTCTACGAGAACTTTTAGTGGATTGGGGAGGTGTTCCGCACCCAGCTGCAAAGGGATGATGCCCCAGTTATTCATGTTTACCATGCGGATTGTAACTGGAATACAAACTTTCAGGACGAGCCACGACTTTCGAGAGTCGCCCTCGTGCGGCAGTCAATCTATTGCATTCGGTAAGCAAGAATTATAACTCGGCACTTGGGGCACGGGCCTGGTGGCCTGCAGTCTAAGGACGCTCATGAGCGTGCGTACAAAGCACGCGCACGCAAACAAAATGATTGTTGACTGCTACTGCGCCCCCTCTCGAGAGTCAAGCTACTTCAACAGGAAGGTTTCAAGCCTGAAAACACATTGAATGCAGAACACTGTATTTCTGTTTATAGCAACGACTGAATAAAGAACAAGGCGGCGTAAACCTCCCAAGCATAAGAGGGGCTCGTTCAACACTCACTCACTAGTTTTCTTCTGTGCCCACTCGATCACACATATACTGGCACACACTCAAATGCATAAAATTCCAATAAGGAAAGGTGTCAGGTAGGGAGACACGATCTTGCCTATGCTATTCACTGCCTGTTTACAGGAGGTGTTCCGGGGGAGGAAATGGGAACAGTTCGGGATAAGAGCGAATGAAGAATACCTAAGTAATCTGCGATTCGCTGCTGATAATGCCTTGCTGAGTCACTCAGGACATGAACTGCAAAGCCTTATCAATGAGTTAGACAGGCACAGCAGAACGGTGGGGCTAAAAATTAACATGCAGAAAACCAAAGTAACATTCAACAGTCCAACAAGAGAACAGCAGTTCGCACTTGGTGGCGAGGTGCTGGAAGTAGTAAGAGAATATGTCTATTTAGAAGAGGTAGTGACAGCTGATCCTGATCATGAGGGGGAAATAACTAGAAGAATAAGATTGGGGTGGAGCGAGTATGGCAGGTTCTCTAAGATCATGAATGACAGTTTACCAATATCCCGCAAGAGAAAAGTATTCAACAGCTGTATCTTACAGGTACTCACCTATGGGGCAGAAACGTGAAGGCTAACAAAGAGGGTTCAGCTTAAGTTAAGGACAACGCAGCGAGCTATGGAAAGAATAATGATAGGGGTAACGTTAAGAGATCGGAAGAGGGCGGAGTGGGTGAGAGAACAAACGCGGGTTAATGATATCCTAGTCGTAGTCGAGGGTTTGACGGAATCCCGTCTGGCAAGGAGGGAACGTAATAGCAGAAAAGAGGAACACTCGCCAAAAAAGAAAAAAAAGGAAAAACGACTGACGTTACGGGGCCCGTACGGGTCCCTTGTTCACAGTGCAGCGGATGGACATAAGTCACCACCTCCGTCCATCCGCTGCATTGTGAACAAGGGAACCAAACGGTCCCCGAAACGTTAGTCGTTTTTCCTTTTCTCTTTTTTGGCGAATGTTCCTCTTTTCTGCTATGAAATCCTAGTCGAAATCAAGAGGAAGAAGTGGGCTTGGGCAGGGCATGCAATGTGAAGGCAGGATAACCGCTGGTCCATAAGGGTAACGGTGTGGATTCTAAGAGAAGGCAAGCGTAGCAGGGGGCGGCAGAAAGTTAGGTGGGCGGGTGAGATTGAGAAATTTACGGGAATACGGTGGCCGCAACTGGCGGACAGGGTTAATTGGAGAGGCATGGGAAAGGCCTGTGCCCTGCTGTGGGCGTGGTCAGGCTGCTGCTGTTGATGATGATGACTCAAATGCGCTCGTATTGCCGTGTCACACACACAGTGCGCTAATTAGAGAGCTTGGCAACCTATATCTTGCGAATGGATCGTTATATGATCACAGTGTAGACCACTACAGCACATTCTGGATGACGTCATATGACTGTGCTGGGAATAAAGGCTGAATTAACTTATCTTGGGCGCCCTTGGGCTGGGTACGAAACGGATCGCGTCTTAATCTACTATTGCATAATCATAATCTAGGGGCCTGGTAGTAATACAATAGGGGAGTAATACAATAGGGACTCGTTTGCTGATCACATCACGTGATAAAGCAAAAAATGAAGGGTGATTCAAAATATTTTGAATTCTTTTGCATTTTGCCTCGAAGTGATCAGGTCTGAATTGTCTGATAGGCATGATGTAGGAATGAAGATAACGTCTCACGTGACATGCGTTGCTTGTGACTGAAATTACAGGGTAACTCGGCATATTTCGGACGCTCTGATACCTGGCGTCATATTCATCCGGTGTCAATACCGTATTTGATGGACCCAATGTAGTAGAGATAAATCACGTCAGAGATGACAGCACGCGACACCAGTGAAGGCTGACCTCATGCCAGTAATCACGGCGCAGTTAGCAGATTTTAAACCTCTTTGTGAAGCATGAAAGTAATCAGTTCTTGATCCCATATTGGATATAAAGGATGCAGGATTCAACAAAGGATGTCACTTATTACGTCGTGTCTATGGCAGAAAACCGCGTTGCCTGAAAGCGCAAGGAAACAAAGCACACGAAACTTCGGATGAATGACACGGGAAAAGACGAAGTGCGACTTGTGACTCGTGTTCTGCTAGTCTTCTTGTGCCTTCAAGAAGCGTGGTATTCCACTTCGAACCAATGCAAAACTAAACTGCATTCTTTCGGTGCTGACGTGATGTGACTTAGAAAAAACCTTGGTGTGAACTTCGCATGCTATTAGTACCCTCTTGTTACGTTTCAGTTTGAACGAGTTGACGGGCTCTGTTCGATCCACGCAATACGGGACCCATTTGGTTGCGTCTCTGACGACGTGACGTAACATCACTGAAATTGCACGATGAGTCAGCACATTTACAATCCGTATGTCGTCGTCCTCATCACCATCCCAGATATATTCACTGGAGGATGAATGCCTTTCCAATAATCATCAATGAGCCCGGTCTAGCGCCAGCCGTGACCACCGTATCGTTGCCAGATCTGCTAATCTGATCTACCCATCAGACTTTCCGGCAACCCCGGCTGCGTCTATGTTCTCCCAGAGGTCGCTGTGCTACCCAAACTAGCAACCGGTTATCTCTTCGCACCATTACGTTTCCAGTCCAATGCCGCACTGTCTGCGTGATCTCAGCTAGGATTTCATTACTGCGGGTTTGTTTGCTAATCTAAGCTACTTCTTTCTGCCTGTTAATGTTAATCGCGACATTTCTACGGTTGCATGCGTGTGCTCAGGCCCATTTAAGGCCTTTTTATGAACCGCCCAACCGCGTTCCCATACGAAGATACTGGCAGTATAAAACTATTACACAGATTTCTCTCGAGAGATACGGGTGAGCTGTTGCTGTGCACTTCAGAATACCTGTTATATGCACTAGCCGACTAACGTACACGTTCTACATCGAAGCAATGTCTGAGGGGCTGTTCAACCTTGCCTAGGGGTAAGCATATCCGTGTCACTAATAACTTTCAGAGCGCTACACATTACTTCAGAAAGTGCCTTTGCCAGAACTACAGCTGAATTCATTGCTTTGTCATTCATGTGAAACGCCTTTGAGAAGGTGGCCACCTCCAAAAAATGAAGCTCACGTCACGCTGATGATCGAGGATACAGTTGCATAAAGATTAACCTGATATTATTTTGTACAGTCAGTTCTATAGTACATGGTAGCTTCACGTGGTAGATTTGTGGAAAAATCGCGCTATCTGGAGCGACATGTTTGATTTCTCTTTGGTAAAATTATCCATGATTTTTGAGTATTTGTAATCTTGATTTGGAGACCAGTGTTCGACGTACCGCTTCCAACAGTAAATTCGTCCGCGTGATAGACACTTGCCTTTGAAGCCGAGGGTCATGTTCCATCATGAGAAATTATTCCCGCGCCAAACGCATGGAATGCCATACGTCTTGACAGCTCCACCTTTCGGCCAAGCCTGCAACCAAAGTCCGTGCGCCGCAGTTTGCGTTTCATATGACGGCGCATCACATCTGTCCGCATTGACTCACACTCACAAGCACTCATTTGGACTCGCACACACAAAGGCTCACTTCCACTGACATCGACACATTCACACAGCAGACAGGGGCCCGCGCACAATTCCATTAACACTGGCAAGGACTCGCACATACTCCGACATGTAAGTGCGAATGGAGTGAAGCCATTGCATCCAGGGGTAAGGCTGCTGATCTCTGAGTCAAAGCGTAATATGTATTGCGACCTGTACACGTTTTATGGAGGGTGGGCACTATTTAGGCCTTGACAGTCCCACCATTACCAGTCATCGACATGACTATAACTTGAGTTACTTTCCATAACACTGCATCTCAGCGCTCGTTCAGGGAAGTGCACCAAGTCTCATGCAATTTCCTTAATGCAAGAATGGCGCTCCGCCTCTGGATATTGAGTATGCGTTAAAACTGCGCTTCTTAGCTTAGAGTGTATTCTTCCTGTAGCTGTCAGCGCGCTGTATTTGCTACGTGGCGAGTGTGAGCGATGTAGTTTCTTGGGAGTGCACCTCTTTGTTCTTGGCTGACGGAAAGTTGCTCTCCTGACTCTGGAATACGGAAGGCATTCGCGATTTTTTTTTACCGTGCGTGCTCGTGCCGGTGAGGTGATTTTTTCACAGCACCATAATTCTTCCAAGAGGCATGTGCCATCCTTGTTCAAGAACAGAATTTTTTTAATACTGTCGCACTTACTGCATGACTGGTTGCTCGCTATGTGAACAAAATATGTTTTATCCGTTCTGGGTGCTGAAATGTCATATTTTTACTGCATAGGTTGGGAAAAATTAATATTGTACTTACTGCATGCTTGTAGAAAAATGTCTGTTGCATTCGCAGCGCGTAAAAGCTCGCCAAAACAGCTAAAGTACAATTGTTTTTTTGTGAGCTCCCAACTGTTAGCATGCCCAACAATTCCCGACAAAAGCATTTTTGAGCGAGAAACCGTTTGTGAGCGCAGTTTTTTCATATTATGTAAATTTTCATTATAACGATCAATGTATTCGCAGATCACCCGACGGCAGCCTCGCATTTTTTTTTTCTTTTAACGTTTCCGCCATAATCAAAAGCGTGTCCCGTTGGCATTCTGTAGCGGTGTTACCTGTACTATGCGATCGATGGAAACACTTTAAAGGGGAGATATCGCTGCATGCCAGAAGAATGGTCCATTGCCTTCAATACTGCCATGAGTGCATCTTACAATTCCCCTATTTTCAACATTGTTGTCGGAGAACGTTGGACATGCCATTCGACATTGCGTTGCGTCTTCACTGCTTTCACTTTATAAGCACTAGCCCCAGTTTGCCAGTTTTAGGACGTTGAGGTTAGACACACATCCTGAAAGAAAACTGCCAACTAGTCACGTTTCTCAGAACAGTTTCAGGCGCCTCTTCCGACCCTCTAGCGCGTCACGCGACTGCGCTTCGGCTTCCAGGAAACTCCTCATATTGTCGCGTCGCTAGAAGTATGACGTTACATTACTCGCACTTGTTAACAATAACCTCGTCGCGGCGCTGCTGTTCCACCAGGGGTCATTCAGTGGCGCCTAGCAGCTGTTACTTGCATTCACAGAATTCCTTCTCGACACCTGAGTTAAGCTTTCGCGCTCCATCCCTGCCTCGGCCCAAGCCACCCGAGCCCGAGCAAACGCTTTAGTTCCGGAGACGCCTGCAGTTTTTTTTCTTCTTCCCGTACGCTATTTTCAGAATGGCCACGCTATACGCGACCAGCTTCGCTCTTTTGTCTTTGAGCGGCTTCGTTTGTTATGCGCAATACGACCGCGCGGCAACAACTTGAATTGCCGAGCCGTTCGGAGGCGCCTCGCTCAAGGCGAATCACATACCAGGGGCCGAATTACGAGTTGCTGTCAATATCGTTCTCAATTTTGAGAGCGTGACGTCAAAATGACGACAACGCGAGACGCTGACCGCGGAATCAACCAATTTGCAGCAAGGTTGGGGTGGCTAGTAGCAGCGCTTCACCCCGGAAGCATTCATTTGCACGATAAGGGACCGTATGCTAACGTTTTGCTCTAAACACGCCATAAATAACATGAACAGTGTTTTATTATGCTAACAAACTATGTTTCAAACTCAACAACATGAAGCAAAACAAGAAGCGTCCTCAGTTTTGCAATTAGATTTGCTCTTCAGTCACTTTTTCAGCCGCGAGGGTACGCTAACGCTGGAAAAGCGGCGGATATAGGTGACATGAGCTGCCGCCCGATTGAAAGGATTCGGACTTATCCATCCATTCTTTCTTGGGATGGCGTTGTGCACACGAACAAACGTACACAGGAAAGAAAGCTATGCACCAACTCGCCCAGCAAGAAGTTCTTCTACATTATTATCCATCCATCCACCCACACATTCATACATCGTGAACATGGCAGCCAGAATGAAAAGCAGCTGATTCCACGGCTGTGCAGCTTTTTTGCACGTTGTCTAGAATCAAGGTAGTGTCCGGACGTCTTAAGTGCCCTGAAAAATCTGTTTGAGGGCAATGATTGTTACGGGTCTGCTGAGATCAATTTTTTAAGTGCCCTGAAAAATCTGTTTGAGGGCAATGATTGTTACGGGTCTGCTGAAATCAACTTGCAAAGAGCGCTCCGCTCGAAAATCAACGAAGGCAACAAGACGAGTTCGCACTGGCGAGCCGCAAACGTCGCGCGACCAATTTCGGTCAATTAGTTACGGTTTTCGATGCACTAGTAAAGCGGGGAGGGAGCGTAACAAATTGATTTAAACCTTGCGTGTGTCTCTGTGTCTTTTCTTTGTGGTTTGTCCCGTGTTTGCGCAACCTACACCTTCATAACAACATGTACCAACTAGACCCAACCGAAGTTTTATTGATTTAAACCTGTCGCCTGACCTCCGCGACTCGCCAGTGTGAACCTGCCTAGCCTGTGTTCTCGGTCGGCGCCTGCTACCGATGGCAAATGTGCCATAAGGGTGATGCATTGTTTTCTATTTATTTTTGCTTTGAAAATACCAGGCGACCATGAATCACAACACTGCAGCAACTGCCGACATACGGAAGCAGAGCGGTGCAGCTGCTGGGAGCTTGCAATCTCGGTGCGGGAAATGAAAGCCGGCACTCCCGGTCACTGTGGCAGAAATCACTCTTCTGCATCGTAATCGACTGATGCCGCCCGCTTCGGGCTAAACTCTTGAGGTCTCCATGATCTGGCTGCACTTTCTGCATGAGTTCACAAACCTTGCCAGTGCCTTGCCAGTGCAGTGTCAGTTCTTGCGGCGCGAGTGTAGCCTGACACTAGTGCTCTCGGTGCAGAGGCTAAATCGAGTGCAAGAGTGCAGAAACGTTCGTCTGCTGCGGCCGTGTGTAGGTGTGTGTCGCGTGGTTTGACATATGCGCGGGATTGTGCTAGCTGTACTGAAAGCTGTGCATTTGTTCAAAGTGCCGCATATCTCGTGGAGCGGCTATGGAATTTGTTAATTGCAAAAGTTGTGAAGAATTTGACACCGTCCTTTCCGTTGCGTTGTGCAAAGCGGCGCAGGCCGGTCGACCATCACCGATTCAACGGGTACTTTGACGAGGCAACAAACTTTGAATTCGAGAGGTTCAGACTTCCGCTCGAGACGACCTTTTAATTGACAATTCATAGACGTGATTCGGGCTGTTGCCGTTCTATCGAAAAGTGACTGCCGCAGTTACAGAGTTGCCTGATAACTCGAACTATATTTGAACACAAGTCGCGTCCACTGTCGGCAGACGGTGACGGCGGGATTATTATCAGAGACTAAACGGCAGGCGTATAGGTGTGGGCTGACGGCGACCTCAAGGCTAGTCGGTCGCTGCAAGCGGAGGTATACAGATGTCGTATCGAGTCATCACAAACGTTGCGATCACTCACGTAATAAAAAACATCTCACCATCTGCCTTTTCTGCAAATTCTCCGTCCTGCTGCGAGTAATAATAATATTTGCACACAAAAGAGAGATCGTGTAAAGCACATGCGAGGCTGGACAGAAAGATGAGAACCCATACGCAGTGCGCCATATGCTCGCCAGTCGCTTGCGCACGTACACAGGCAAGCACGCGCGCGCGCATACACACACGTACGCGCAATGTCATTCCAGCTGTTTAGTGCCAGCACAGTGCAGATGCCGCGTCTAGCACGGGTATGCAGCCGCCTCAAACATGCTCTCAACGCCGCTCACTAAAACAATCCTGGCCCCGGAGCCGTCTGCTACGGAGCGCGCCAAGCACCTTGCACTAGTTGCACGAGAAGAGAACTCGCCGGGAGGCTAGTGCAAAAGTGCAGGGGAACTCGTGCAGCACTACGCCAAATCGAGAGCCGAAGTGCACCTGGAACTAGCTGCACTGGCAAATCGAGGGCGCGAGTGCAGCGCCGCCTGAACTGGTGCAGAAAGTGCAGCCAAATCGAGGAGACCATTGATGTCCGTGTTGGTGTTGCCGTTTCGTTCGGATGATGCTCGGATGACCCGACGCCGCCGGGGATACTCTGGAAGGAAGCCCTCCTTCGTCGCCGCCTTGTCTTGGGGATCTCGTCGGAAAGCGCCTACCTTCTGCGGCTTAACTTTGACAGTGGTCTCCGCAACCCGCCGCAAACACTTGCTCACAGTCTCTTGGGCTACGCCGACGTTTACTCCATTTCCTACGGCGCTTTGAAACCCACCGGCAGCGAAGAAGCGCAGCGCGCAGAGCACTTGCCGCTCCACTGACAGCGCACTCCCCCGCACACCTCCCAGTTCAACGGCGAGTTCGTCGCAAAGCCATTGTGCGGTCGCCTTCCTCGGTCGAAACGTCGAAACAACTCCTACCGCACGTCAAAACCACCTTCATGCACCTTCATACATCGCTGCTCGCGCGCCCACCCGCGTATACGGCGATGTAAACTGCCGCTATTTTTGTTCTTAAATTGATTGAGAGCACTTTTCCGCCATCAAAAAATCGTCTCAGGCGGCTCGCATAATTAGGTAAGCAACGTCAACACTTTTTGCCTGTTTATGACATCATCCGGTGATGCAAAAAATGAATATGGCCGCTGGTCACGGGCGACCAATAGGAACGGGGCAAACGAGACTTTTTGAGTCTGTTTTGGATTGAGAGCGACTCGTAATTTGGCCGCAGAAAAAGTACCGTGCTGGCAGTGAGAATGCGTGCGAACAGCATGAGAGGTTCGTGCCTGGCGCTGGGATGGTGGGCCTGTCCGCGTGCTCAGAAATGCTACTACTGAAGCCATGCGCGTTCTAGTCTGGATTTAAGGGTAATGGAGAGTAAGGACGGAACGAAGTACTTTCGTTACGAACAGTTTCAGCAGTCCTTTCTGTCTGCATATAGTGTCTGGTTTGGGTTGTCATTGTTTTGTACGCTTGGCTTCCATATTAAATAGTGGACAAAATTATAAGGTCCGCAATGAGCTCATTACATTTCCACCCACTTTATTGCCCCAAGAGCGAGTTCCCATATTCACGAGGCATAAATAGCTTTCCAATCTTCATTCCGAGAGAAAGCTGTCCATTATTCGAGCCGCCCGTATTAGTGGTCTTTGTTTGACTAGGGCTCCACTGGATATACGTTATGCTTTTCAGGAAAGTAACCAAACCACTATTTTCAGTTTTAATTGTATACAGTACGCGCTTGTCAAACTTCCACTGTTTTGCGTCGGGCCCCTCCTTATTCTGAAATAATATTCTTTGAAAAAGCAACAGCCTGGAAAAAGCATTATGCTCTGACAAAAAAACTGCTGAAATCGAACAGATTGAAAGAAGGAACAACGAAGGGGCTGGATAAATTTAGCCAGAGTACTTATTCTGCGAACTGCAAACTAAAAGCTAAAGAAATGTGCAGAGCAAGTATTCAGATGTCAGCTGGCGTATGTCATCTTTTTCACCCTGGTTCCTTTCAGCCCTCTTTTTTTCCAGAGATGGAATCACTGTGCCTCTTCTTTTTCTTTTTCTGGCGGGGGGGGGGGGGGGGGGGGTCGTGCCCTTTGCATGTTTCAATGTTTCAGCGTGTATAGTCATAATATTGGTTCAACTTGTCGTTTCAACCTCTTAGGCTACATGTACAGGAATTTCTTCGTCTCCAGGGTCCGTCACATGGATAAGAACCTGGCGACGTTCCTTCCAAGGGGACTAAAGCACAGCTCAGTGTGATGATATTTCTTCTGTCGTTGACAATGAATTCTATTTAAGCGCTGCTGCTCTAAGCGTACTCATCGAGGTTCATGTCTCTACAATCTGCTTGAATGCAGATTGGAAGCCGCAAACACAGTGAGCTCCGTTTCTTTTTTCATCACATTTTTAATAGCGGCTCATTTTCTGTGCAAAAATGGAACTTTTTCCGGAAATGAGATTTGTGCCCAGAATAGTTATTCATTTATTTTGAAAATAAAATTTTAAACAGCATTGAAATGTTGTCTTGTTGAAAGTGTTGTGCTGTTAAACCAGTTTTATTTACTCGCATTGCAGTCATGCCTGGCGCCTTTGCTTTTTTTACGGCGACTGAAAGACTTAAAAATCAATGCGCGAACGCTGCCTAATGTCTTCGTGACAAAAACTTGGTACAGTATTATTAAGTATTATTTAATATATCTGCTAAAAGTTCATTTGGGGGAGGCATTTTCTTGCCATGAAATTGTTGGCATTTTTACTCATGTGCATCTTGCAGCCTAAAATAAGTGCACTAATAATTTCTCATTGATTAACACCAAAAATTAAAAAAAAACACTCCCTCGCTGTTCTTCGTTTCGGTGACTGTTCGTTTCTTAAAAAAAATTCATGGGGCACTTTGGCTCACTAAAGGGCTGCAAGGCAAAAGCCTTTCCTGGCGCACTGTTTGGCATTGACTGCGATACTGTTCGTGCGGTACTAGTGCTTTATTTGACTTCACACTTAGACTACACATTACAAGTACACAGTTTGACTGCCGACTTTGGCTGCTTCTTGAATCTCTTTTTGCTTCGATGAGTTCCTTTGTATTCATGGCTCTGTTCGCAGTAATGAGGTATGTAATGTGGTCACCCCTGGAAGCCTTACGCCCCCTGTCGGAGCGGACAACTGTTTTATTGGTTGTCGTGTGCTCCAAAAGGGGGCGCCAGGCATCCGTGAGCGACCTCATTACTTCGAATCCGCGCGCTTTGACGTCATAATCATTTCGACCAACCGGAAAGCGTGACACCTCTGCTGACAACCTTCTGCCTATAACGATGAGGCATTAAATGCTTTCGCCGTAAAAGGAACGACAAGGAGGAGATACAAGTGGTAGTCACGTTTCTTGTTCATGACAATATGCTTTTCAGCATAAATATGGTTTGTACCAATATATTTGTCACAAAAACATCAGGCAGCATTCGCGCTTTGGTGTTCAAGTCGTTAGTTTGGTAGAAACAAAATGCGAATGGTAGATATCGCTGCAATGCGAGAAATAAAACTGGTTTCAGCATAACAGCAATTCAAAGGCATTTAAATATTTCATCAGCGCAACAGTATTTAACATTTCAATCACATATCAGCCTTAGATGTCATGAATTCTAAAAAAAAACATTCTTAACAATAAACAACAAAATAGCAACTCAACAAGAATGAACACAGTTTCCTTGGTAAGGCATGGGCCAATTTTCTGAGAATTTCAAGGCGGGTACAATGTGCCCACAATGGCGTTAAGAAAATATTTCAGCACAGTTTCTCAACATTGTCCAAGAATGAATTAATTAATTTTCAGTCAAATTTTTTGTAAAGGACACACCCTGTATAATGCAGCAGGACATGTCATATACCCGTACTACCATGTTATTGATCAGAAATAGCTAAATATCCGATGATTACGAATCTGCTAGTATTCTACTCCTGCAGAGGTGGGGAATCTTGAAATAATTCAAGAATGCCGAAGCGAAGTAAATATTGAAAGGCGCGGCTTTATGTATTTTTGAGAGCCTTAATTTGCAACCAGCAAAAAAGAGGCGCTGATACTGCTTCTGACGGAAGCTGTAGCAGCAAGGCGGCGTCCTCGATGTTTTCATTGATGAATACGTTTACGATGTTCTTGTTTGTCAAGACCTGATTCAAAACTTCGCCCTTGATGTATGCCGACCGTCGTTTACACGTGCATATAATTACTGTGTATTGAATATGCGAGACAGACATCTTCAGCCGATGTTTTGGCATTAGCATACTTATTTAGCCTGAATGGGATATTATGCTGTGTTGTGATAAGGCGCCACGTAAAAGGAGAACTTTTCTTTTGAACATCTAGGGTGTAAACTACTCTAATGGGATGCTGAGGCTTTGTAAGGCGTAAGCTTTCTCTTCGCGTCAGAACTTTGTTCGCCCCCCCCCCCCCCCCCGTTCCCCTTCCCGAAAAAAAAAAAATTAATACTTCAACTTGAAACTCGATGTGCACAGTCATACTGATTGTTCAGGCACACACGAAGTATAGAAATGAATTCGAGAAAGAAGTTACCAATGAGCAAAAAATTTTGTAATCTCCTCACTGCGCAATTTACAACTTAGTTGATTCTGCGCAGCCGGAAAGAGTTCATTAAAGACACCGATTTCTTCTTATAACGAGCTATAACCTCGCAATAGCAAGATAAAAAAATATTTCATTCTGCCTCATTACACTCATCAAAAACAAAGGATATCCTGCCGCTGAACCACCGTTAGATTTGAAAAGCATGCGGGAGACCCGCATTTATTATCGTCAATTCTCTTTCAGCCGCGTGACAGTTAAGCTGGACTGGGGCCATGGATTGAAATCTCAGTTAACCAGGAGGCGTGATGCCGCCCTTCACAACTAGAGCATTACTGCGTCGCTGGAGAGCTGCAAAACCATGCATTCTCTCGACGAAATCAGTTGCGAAATTCTCTCAAGTAAGCTCTTGTGCTCAGCGGCTGACAAATGTGGTTTCACACAGAACTTTTACATTAATCGCGAATGGTGCAATTAAAGCTGCAGCTGCAGAGTGTTTGGCAATTCGCTGCCTTTTTTCGAAGCTTATTCCCACGCGGCACCAGCGCATGGCAGGGCCGTTAGTTGTGTAGAAGGAGTTCCCTAGTGCGATGTGGTTGTCTACAGGCTTTCATAAAAGTTACCTTTAAAGGTGCACTGAAGAGGAATCTGAACTTGTCTTTTTGCCGCGGGAACTCGATCTACACGTTCCGAGCTTTCTTATAAACGTCGATTTATTGCCCTGTGTGGCCGATTTCCCTAATTAAATCGAATTAACGTCCGGCTCCCGCCTTTTTTTTTTAATTCTCCCCCGTACGGTGGTCGGAGTCGACCAACGCGTGGAGTGCCTTTCACCCAGTCCCGTGGCGGCTTGTCGCTCCGCCATCGGCGGAGTACTACGTAGTAGTCCGTAGTAGCAAATAGTCCGCGCATATATTTATTTCTGCGGGATTATTTTGCGGCTATATTATCTACGAATGAAATTATTTATTCATGGAAACCTAAAAAACACAATAAAGCGAAGGCAAAGCCTCCACAGAGCGGGCTGAAAGGCACTTCACGTGTTGGTCGACTCCGCCCTCCGTACGGGGAGAATTCAAAAAATAAAGGCGGGAACCGGATGTTAATTCGATTTAATTAGGGAAATCGGTCACACAGTGCAATAAGTCGCAGTTTCTAAGAATGTTAGGAACATGTAGATCGAGTTCCCGCGGCAAAAACACAAGTTCAGAATCCTCTTCAGTGCACCTTTAAAGGCTCTGTATACAGTGTTCCATGTGCCCTGATCCAGGGGCTTAAAAAATCGAGGAAAGCTTGCACGAAATAAATGAAAACAGCGTCATCCACAGCGTACAAGAGCAAATGAGAACAAAAATTGCAGCCGCTTACCCTCAGGGTATGACGAGCGATAAGCGCTAGCTGGGTCGCGAAATGATTAACACACTGAGGACGCCACACCACGCACAACCATACAAATGCAAGAATCCGCAGTAGCATATGTATTACTGGGCGGATCAGTGGGTGTCGGGAACTGTACTCGGCATCACGGTCCAGGTAAGGGGTTTCGGTTCGAATTCGCTTGCCCAAGTAAGGCATCGCCGGAGGGTGGAGGCCACGGTGGCATGGCCGTGGTCCCAAGCCTGCAGCTTGGTGCATACGTATATAGTTGTGAAGGCTGCGGCGACGACTTAGCTCGGGGCAATCGTTTTTCGCTCTTAGTCTTCCTACGCTGGCGCCTTCCTTCGCAGGGCGGTATGGCGCGTTCATGCCGATGGGAAGACAATGACAACGCGAAACTGGGATAACTAGGACGATGAAGTTAGCGTTGCAATACTTTCTTGTTATTATACTTGATGCTAATAAATTTAGACGCGGGTTCGATCCCGGCCGCGGCGGCTGGAATTTCTTTGGAGGAGAAATTCTAGAGGCCCGTGTACTGTGCGATGTCAGTGCACGTTAAAGAACCCCAGGTGGTCGAAATTTCCGGAGCCCTCCACTACGGCGTCTCTCATTTAGTCGCTTTGGGACGTTAAACCCCATAAACCAAACCAAACCTAATAAATTTGTAAAATTAATTACTTGACCTTTCAATCACAGGGGTAGAGTAGGAAGGTTGAAACTGGAATTTTTAGGTGGTGAAAAGATACCACAAATGGCGTATGCCAGAGTGGAGCAAAATGCGACACGGGGAAGACGACATTTGTTTTACCACTCGCCTCCTAATTCTAAACCGTGCAATCATATCAAATGCGTATTTAGTTGGCTTAACCAGCCACATGTTCATTGCAATTGAACTTTGGGCTGACGAGATCGGCCTTTGGTAAACAGAGAAAAATGTTGCAGAGAGCCTTGGTGGACGAGAAAGTGGTAGAGAAGGCGCGAAATTCTGCACGTCACATTTTCAACAACCCTATAACTCAACCGATCAAGCCGTCCTAGTTTAAAGAAAGAATTGATTATTGCAATTGGTCAATGTCCTTATCATATGTAAAGTATTGATAACGTAAGAGATTGCTGATAATGGCCAGCAATGATAATGATTTTATTACTCGCTGTGCCTTATGTTTCAGTCTTTACGATAATCTACACGAACAAAAGGAAAAACATTCACTGTCCAGTGGCGCAACGAAGACGGGAAGAAATCTGGAGAGCATAAAGGAGCGCAAGTGGCACAGGGAGATTTAATATCCCTAAAAACTTCCACCACAGAAGGCTGCAGTTAGGAAATATGACAGAAAGAAAACGCACATTCTTTCTTCAAAACATAAGCAGGGCACCTTTTCCAGCGAGCAAGGACGGCTACTTGTACAAAACAATGACAATGGAACAAACTCTTTTCGGCCTGACCCACAATCACGCCTACAATCTCATGTTCAAGTACCTCGAATCGAACCAAATCGCATGTCCATTCTACTGGGAAGAGGAGAAAGACTAACAACTGCGACGCTAAAACATAAAAAGTTTGCGAGCGGGGCAGGGAACTGAAAAGACTCGCGTAGCTAGGCTGCACGCAAAGTGGGTGCAGAATAGCCTCGTCTGTAGCGGGTCATTGAACAAAACAGCGGCGGGTTCAGTCTGGATCCAGCGTTTATGCGAACAGGCTCAGAAAGTTTGTGTTGGTGCCTGTGGAGCAAAATTTGGGAGCATTCGCAGCAAGGCTATTTAATAACTTGATTTTTACAGGGTGTCTCATTTTGCTCCAGGGTTTGCGACAAAATGGGACAAGTTAGAACATATCTAATCTCATAAACCTTTACTATGTCCTTTTTCAGCTGGGCATTTTATATCTAGTGAACGAAATTGCAGGGTGGGATGTTAATAATTATCTGCAATGGGTTTGTTAATATCTCTGCATAGTAAGAAGAATTCGACGATTCGCAAATTTGCACCGCGTTTTGCTCCACTTTCACCTAATTTTCAATAGGGTTGCTTTTAGTTGAAAGGAGCTTCCCATGATCTTTACAACGCGCCGGGAAGCGCTCTTTTACTAGTCGTTAGCATGCTCGAAGATCTGAGCGCAAGATAGAACGATACGGAAGACAAGACGGAGCGCTGAACTATCAACTTTTATTTCGACAAGAGGCGAACCTGTTTTTAAGAGGTGCATATCAGGCCACATGACCGAGGCATGTGGCCTTTCGTTTTTTGGGCATTTATCATTTTTACCGACATGTTTACTAGTCATATTTGTGGCGACATTTTAGTCTTCATAGAGTTAACCTTCCTTCCATTGATTATTTTAGCTTTTTTTTTCATTTTTACCGTTTTGGCCGTGTTTTGGTTGGCTTACATTTTTCTCGCACCATAAAAAAATTGTTTTTGTCATTATTTAAACTCCAACTTTTCATTATTTAAACTCAAAATTTAAACTCGCATTGGTACTAATGGAGTCCTGTTTGCCGTTTGAAGAAAAAACTTTGCCAAATTCTTTGCTGCGTGTGTGTGTGTGTGTGTTTGTATGTGTGGTGGTAGGTATCACCTGAGCTGCAGCTCTATCCCTTATCAGAGCGTCACTTGTTAAAAACTTCAGTTGTCGTGTGGTCATGACTTATCGGTCGCTTCATTCCCGCCCCTATCTATCCTGGTGTGTCCCCGCAGCAGTGGTTTTTGTTTTTTATTTCTTTTTTTCTGATTGTCTAGGTCGTGTGGCCTGATATGCACCTCTTAAGTACGGGTTCGCCTCTTTTCGAAATAAAAGTTGTTCAGCTCTCTGTCTTGTGGTCCTCCTTGTTCACTGGTTCCGTTCTTTCTTTCGCCGGGATCTGCAAGCATGAAAACAAAACATCTCTTCCAAGAGCAAGTGTAGTCCATAGCATCGCGCGTCCTAATTCACGCAGCCTCAGCCAGTACAGAGCGTCACGAGGGTACACAATTTTGTGCTCCCCACGAGATAATTCAGCGCACTTCCTGTAAAAAGAGAAAATAGTTCTGAGAGTCAGGATACCTAACCAGAATTTACGCCTCGTATGATTTCTTTTGACGCTGAACAGCTTTATAAATTAAGCATTTGAAGCGCGTCAATTGGCTTCAAGTTATCTGTTATCTAGCTCGTTCAAATATTTTAATGCTTCTATCTACTTTTATTCAGAAACGCCGGATCAGGCATGTCTAGAACACCATAGCTAGAATAAACTAGCAGAAATCACAAAGCTAATCAATAGGCGTGAGGTAAGCGGCGTAAGGATATGCAAGTTGAGATACGAGCAACTTCTAAAGTAAAGCGAAGTAAGTAGGCCAGGAGCAACTGCAGATTTGTTGGAAGACTCTACTATAAAAACTTACATATTGTAGTATAAAAACTAATCATCTTTTGTGCACGATGCTTTATTACATCAAGCGAACAGGAAGCATTGAAGAATACTAATATGATACTAATCTACTAGTAAAGAAACGGGATATCAAGATCGGTCCTTTAACGCTTCTTTGTTTACCGGACATTTAATACGTTTACTAACAGATCACATTTATATTAAGCCTTTATCAGTCAAGCAAACATGATGGTTTTCGGAAAGGGCACTGGTTAGTAGACTAGTTTACACATGAATCATGTCATGAAGGAAAGCGCAGAATATAACTAACCTCTATATATAGCCTTTACAGATTACGAAAAAAGCATTTCAATCATTCAAAAGGTTCGGCGTTACAGAATCAATGCACGGTGACAAAAGGTCACAACTGCGATTATCCTTACAATAGATATTGAGAGGTTTGCATTAGAAGAGGTATGGAGAAGAAGAGTTAACGGAATATACCTATTAACCTCTGCTTTGTTGTTGAGATAACCCTGGTAAGTGTCTGAAGGAATAAATTGCAGCAAATGCTTGAGGACCTAAGCATCTATAGCACTGCGGTACGAAGAATGCTAAAGTAATTTCCGGCTGTCTTGCAAGGAAACAACAGTTTCCGGTAGGCAGTGAGGTACTCTAAGGGGTAAGGTTTGTGCCACGTAAAGAGAGCGCTGATTCGTACAATGTCATAGAAGTCGTTAAGAGATTAAGAACGGGTTGGAATACGTTAGGCGGCTTTCACATAACAAAGTGGAGGGGGCGGCCAGTCTTTTGGAAATGCTCTTGTTGGGTATGTATTGCTCAGCACCGCTCTCCCCCTCCCGCTTAATGCAAACAATTATCATGGACCCTTCCCGAAAAATAATCTGGCTCCTGCACTTTCACGCCGTGAAGATAAGCTTAGCAATACCCCCTCAGAGAAAACGACCTATATAAAAATTGTATCTTGCTATTACGCACACATGGGACAGAAACCTGCAAGCTAACCAGAAGGGTTGAAAATGAATAGAGGAGGGCACCGTGAGTTATGAAAAGGAAATTTATAGCAGCAACGCTAAGAGAGAGGAAAAGAGCAGAGTGGGTAAAGGAACAACCAAGAGTTAATGACATCCTACAGCTGGAATGTAAGGTAACCGATGCATCCGGTTAACGGGCTGAGAAGAAAAGCGTAGCAGGGGACGGCAAGTAGTCAGTTTTAAAGATTAAATTAGGAAATAGTCGGTGTTGGCGTCGCTGAGCAAAGCTAACTGGAAATCGATACAAGGCCTTTGCCCTGCAGGTCTTGCCAAACCCAGGAAATCTGGAAAAACGCTACCAGTTTGGAGGTGTGCCACCATGTGCAGGGTCGCGCTGAAAACACAAAGTCCCCGCAGAATTGCAACCTTCGGTAAATTAAATAGATTTTCTATCACCATCGGAAATAATTTGTGTGAGTGCAGGAAGTATTTTTAGATTAGGTTATGCAGCTAGGAGGAAGGGTAGGACATGGTAATCAGCACGCTGGCGCACACATTCGTTTCACATCACGGCTGGAAGTTAAGACCTTAGAGGGTCTACGGGTTTGTTTCCTGGATGACGTTCTTTCATGTCCCCTTTTTGATGCATTCGTAATTAAACTGAAATAGGTTTACTAAAAGAGCTGCGCATAAGGTTTCCTCATTTCAAGTTGGCCTCTTAAGATCAAGTTTATTTTCGGAAGAGCAGTCTGTTGAACCATCCTACAGTTTTAATGATGATGATGATGAATTTTTACGGCACAAAGGCAGCTTTGCATAAGGTGTTTCACCCTACTCAAGGTGAGGTCAAAGACCCATTTCCCAAGCATTTCACCACAGATAAGCCGAACACCATGCCAGGGGAAAGCTCGCACACATTGTATCACTGATGCGCACCCGGCGGCACTGTGGATCGAACCTCAAACTTCCCGCATGCAAGGCAGATGCTCATACTTCTAGGCCAACGCGGTGATGTGCAACAGTTTTCGAGCCAAACAAGCTGGCCTTGGGAACTTCCTGACGGGAAGACCAACTTGGTTAGACTTAGAATTGACCCAAGTGTGTGGGCATGCTCGCGCGCAACTGTAAGGCGGTAGAATGCCGGCAGTGTGGTGCCATCCGAAACAACGAGCACGCGCTAAAAACATGGTGGGATTCATGTGCGATACAGCGTGGAACAGGCGACCGTGTCTCATTTCTACTGCATGGAACAGCGGAAAGGAGCCTCAGCATTTGTTTTCCCCACTTCGGCGTTAAAATGTTTTCTCGGCATCACGAAGCAGGCAGTGGCTTGCGGGCAAATAACTCCCTAAGGATGCTGAAGGACGCTAACAGACGCCACTATGACTGTCCTTCGAGCACCTACTTGACAACAAATAGTACCCGTAAATTTAGCCTTGCAAAGTACTTGTAAATCAGAAACCACAGCGTCTATAACTTCCTTTACCGTCTCATTTGGCTTGTGTACTAATAGCAATTAAAATTAACCCGTTACTGAATCTAGAAAAAAAAAACTCAGTGTAAAAACATTTGCAGCATAAATAAGCCGCACCATTTGATTTAGAAATGTACAACATTATAGTCGCATGCAGCTGAAGTATGCAGTGAATCTCCGCCCACATGCAGGGACGTCGCACAGAATTTCTTCACGACAAGAAAGTAGTCGTTTCTTGTTACCCGAACAAAAAGCTAATCAGAAGTAAAAAAAGTACAAGCTCTTTAATTTTGCTGCCTGGCTAGTTGAATAAAGTTAAACGTTAAAACGCTAATTTCGTTTACTAGTCTGATTGCCCAGCTGAGTGAAACAGGACGCTGCGGACCGTGGCCCAGTGTTCCCAGCTGCTGCTTTCTTAAGTTGTATCCGACTGTAGCTTATTTCATGGGTACAAGAAGATGAATTTGGTTTCCTCGGTGAGAAAATTTCAGGTGGACTGTGCATGATTTAATAAAGGAGCACGAATGTATTTAATAAGAAGCGTGTTGTTTATTGGGCGACTGCATTTTTCAAATCCTCCAGGTCACTCGACGTATGCCCGCACGCAGAAATCAGTTTAAGAGAAAATTCGTTGAATCAAAATAGAATGGAATTCTTTGGCCATCACCTATGAAGGTACAGTTCGCTTCAATTTTTGTGTAAAGGCTAAAGCGGTCTGTAGCAAATAATTAAAAGCGAAGAAATCGGAGTGCTGCAAGTGTGTTTTCGATAAGGTGTTTCTGCGCATGCATGCGGCTCGTGCTTGGGAACGTGTAGCTTGTGTACATGCAGCCGAGCCTAAACGCAGGAAAACGAACACAAGCAAGGGTTTCCCTGCTCAAAAGGGATGAAGGTGACGAGTCAGACAGACGCAATGCTTTATGTCGCTTTATGTCGGTGATGATGTATGCGAAATGTCGCTAGCTCTTCCCGAAAAGGCTATGCAGAATCTTTTTTTGCGTATAAATATAATTTTTTACTCATTTATGTATTAAAATAAATATGCCTAATGAAACTGCCGTTTTTTTTGTTGTTTTCAAACTTTTTCTGTCTTTCCATAAAAAAAAAACCTCGAAAGAACATTTTTTTACGAGATTTCATAATTTCCGGAAATGTTACACCTTTAACTGGTAAGCTGGACTGTGCTAATTTGGTTGGAATACAGAAGATGAACACTGCACGTCCTTCGTTTATTTCGTGAGTTTACTGTAAATATTTTTGAGATACATCGTCAACCAGGCGCGCTTCAAATTGACCTCTGCATATCCGCTTACCAAGCGAATTCTTCATCTTTTATCCAGCAGTACAGCATCGATATTACTCGCCCGCGCACGTGCTTTGCAAGTTTCCGCTGTGAACATATTTGGAAAAAAATTTTTTTCAACAGTGCTAAGCTCTGAGCAGCGCAACAAGTTGAGCGTTCTTAGCTCACTCGCGCATTTCATTATGTCACCTATTTTCCTCCTGCCTCCCCCATCTCCTACGCCTCAACTTCTCTTAAAGTTAAACTTACACCGCGTCGTTCCTGGCGAGCAACGGCAAATGTACTAATTATTGCCGTTGCATTGGGTCGACAAAGCGACCATACATCTTTTACAGTGACAGGTGAAAAGAACACACGTTCCGTTTCTGCGGCATCATCGATGTTAGCGGCAGCGTAGCAAGAAGGAATGCAAAAATAAAAGCGGAGAGGAAAAAAAGGAGAGGAAGCCGGTACAACGCACCCAGTTCATTGGTCACAATGCGGTGGCGTAACGCATAATGACGTGTGAACGCTCCAAGCTGATTAGGTCGAGTAGAATGGCGTCACGAGTCACAACGGAAGCAGTCAGTTAAAATCCGACGCCAATGGCGTTTCGTTAGTGTTCCACTTGGTGTGCCATAGGAAATTCTGGCCCTTGAACTGCTGTCTACGCCTACCCTCACCGCTACACCTCATGACTGCTTACGAACTCCTACGCAACTCCACCACACTCCAACCTCACTCCATCTATGACGTCAGTTGCCCGCCTTCTCAGGATGTCTGAGCCAACGCGCGTAGTGCATGCCTATCCTTGCCCCCTGGCCCGAGTTAAGCCCGACTATACAGTCACCGCCTTTCGTTTTCGCCGCGGGCACTTTCTGGCCATAGAAACTGCGACGCCTTTCCCGGCAACGCTGTTACCGCCAGTAACGCGAATTTCAGCGAAACTTCTACGTTACGCAGAGTTGATCGCTTGCGACTACGTCGTTCAGACTCGATGACGACGGCACGTGCGCCTGGATCTTGAGGTCTTGACGCGAAGCGAATCTCCAGCTTGCGTTACGAACGCGTTCGTAATTTATTGCTCACGCCTCTAGTTTTGTACTCTGGCCTTCCGCTTAATGTAGATTCACAGGACGGACCACAGGCCCATAGAGCAGACGTCAAGTGACGTCCCGTACCTGCTCTGAGAGGTGCGCGCGTGACCCGCTTACGGAAAAAAAGTACGTCCACCAACATCGCGAGCCAGTAGAGAACCTCACAGAATTGATGTGAAATGTAACATGATGCCCCGTCCGCAGTGGTCCGCAGGCAAATGGTGCGGCGCGTGACTCCACCTTTACGTGCAGCGTCTCAAGCACGAGGCTCTCTTTATATGAATACATATGCGCTCGTCTTCTGGTGTACCTATTAGCTTCCGCTTACATGCAGCGTGCCCAGCATGACGTTCCCTCTCGGCTGTGTCCATACGTGCCCGTGAAGGAAGTGAGAACAAAACAATGCACATCGCATGCGGGTAGCACAGCGTAGCAGCTGTCGCTGAATTTTGCGCATTACGCATCATGGCGTAAACTTAGCCAAGTTTTTCACTCCTGCTGCTGTACTACGCGCCGTGCTTTCCCTCTCAGCGCGGCGCACCTGATACAGCTGCTGCACCCTTCTTCTCGACGCGGCGCTTTTTCTCCACAGCGCCGCTCTGCGGCTGCTGGATCTCTCAATGTCCATGCTGTCATCTACAATGCAGCTCTTTCACTCTCTCCACTCTATGCTGCTGCGCACCTCCTGCGTTTGTCACTCCACACCTTTCGCTGTGCTTCTCCCTTAACTGCTGTCACTCGCTGTGCTGCACTGTGCGGACGCCACTGAGCGACGCCACGAAAGTCGGTGTAGCTGCCCATAAGAGCTGTCGCTGTAGAATTCAGGAGTCAGCGTTACGTCATTCGGTTGTCTTTCAATGTACACGCTCTCTTAAAGCCGTTCCCTTCCATCTTTCTCACCTCAGGTACGCCAAATCCGTTCCCACTAGTAGGGATAAAGTTGAGTTGAGCTTGCTTTTGTCTACAGGTGTAACTCGGCCTTGGCCGATAGAACGCCTCACTGGCCATTGCATGGAACCGAGTTCTCCCTTTTTATTCTTTTCCGACTAGGCTCAATATCCTTCAAGCGACGCTCCATCCTGACATTTCTATTCTCCGCCATGCGCCCTCACTTTGCCGTGCGCATGCGCAGACTGCCTCCAGTGTAAGCGCGGGCGCGTATGTGAGTACAGTATGCAGGAGTCCATGGGGCTAAGGCGGGCTTTTCCCGCCTAGCTTTCCCAGGCTTGGCTTTACCAGAATCCCTGGAAAAACTTTGTCTAGACCTTGCGAGAGTCGGTCCATAGGGTGGCTGGATGTATAGACTCGATGGAAGAGCGTCCCCTTTGAAACGGGGTGGTGGCAGTTGACACCATGCTCGACTTTTTTTCTTTATATTTTTCAACCATGTTATCCGTGCAGAAAATCAATATAAAAGTTCGCCATTTTCTTTAAATACAATTTTTATTCCTTCCCTTCTAACCTTGTGTCATCTATCTGCTTTTGAGCCACCAGTCTTCCAATCGCCTATTGCTTGCTTCCACCACATATTCATTCACATCACCAATGTTATCCGTAAACCCCTGGTCCTCTGGGAGAGTGACTGTGCCTCGAATAAATACCGCCTGATTCTAGTATAAGGTGTCCAATTGTCTCTAAACATTTACCACGCACTGCACCTTTGTCATCTTCTTCGTTAAATTTCTTTTTGAAGCTTCGCGTTCTAATACTCGTTGCTTCACCATCAGCTGTGGCCTTGCGATCACCGCGCGCCCTCTAATAGGGACTTCCTACACTACCGACGCGACGCCTCGCTACAATCTCTGGCGCTTCTCTCAGTGTTTTGCAGAGGTACGGGGGGAGACTTGTAAAATCTTTTAAAACGCAGAACTGTAACGTGGGAGCTGTCAATGCTTACAGATCACAAACAAATGGATCGTCAGCCCTTAGACAGCGGTTATAATGGCTCTATCGAAAGTATCGCGAAGAATTTTAACAGCAGCACTGGGGCGTATAGTGCGCACGCCGCGCCAAAGTTTTTGAGACGAACATTCCATACGGAAAATAAATGTATTAGAATACGCTGGCACGTCCTGAACCACAATGTTGTGTAAAGAAATATACTTGATATTTAAGCAGTAAATAGTTACAGATAACTCAATCGCAATAACAGTGAATGAATGCCACTGGCTCAGACTTGTGGCCTCCTACATTATCGTCACTAAACGTTAGGTTCAAGTTGTCAATTTTGGGACAGCGCAGCTAGCAGGACAACGCAAAGGAAATATATCATGGTAGCTGTTATGTTCCTCCTACAGGAGACACCTCATGAACAGCGTGTCAGCTTTTACCTGTTAATGTCCCGCATAAAAAGAAAGAAATCTTGATAACCAAATTTCCGTTTAGAGCCAACAGTAAATTTTTGTTTATGCTTTTTATCGCTGTTTTTGTTTATTTGTTCCTTGTTTACACCATTTTTTCTGCTACGGTTTTTTATCTTTCACATTTTGGGGTTGCGTATAGTTTGCTTTCAGCGTTGCTTGCAGCACCTTTGGTATTTCTGCTTTCTATTGGCCTTTCTTTTACGATATACCGAATAAAACTCAAGTAACTATCCAGACATGTTGACTGTCCAAGCCCGAGGTTCTTGGACGTCAATTTTAATTCTGAAGCAACTGTGGAATACTGTAAGGTAGTGTTGTGCGAATATTGAACATAATGGTCCATTCTTCAAAATTTTTTAAAAGTTTGTTCAATAATCGCGTCGAGCAGTTACGTCTCCAATAAAAATTCTAAGAGGATCGTTTTTGACGATAGCAAAAACATTAATAGCAAAAAAATTAAAGCATGCCCAGGGTAGATCTGTGGATATATTGATTGTAATAGGGGAATCTTATGATATACGAAAAAAATGTTTTCACAAAAAACTTCGCGTTGAAAAATGCATTTGTCCAGAATTTTTGGATGCGGCTGGGTTCATGTATTGGAATCCTGCATAAGAGCGGAACGCATGGAGTAGAGTACAGAGCTTCTTGTGGTCACTCTTAAGGTGTAAACCTCTAAAGTCAAGCGACTTTATCATACCTCTTAGATAGTTTTTATTCGTGCGTGTGTGTTGAGATTGGTTGAGCATGGGTATTGCTGTCTTTTTCGTATTTGTCCTCTTAGGTAGCCCATTAGTATATGCTCAGATAAAACTCTCCAGTGATGACAAATCATTACACATCTCTCTGGCAATCTATGACTAAGCAAATACTAAAATAACAATAGAGTCCAATGCGCTCTTACACCCTCACACCATGGTGATGCAAAGGATGCTGTACCAAAAGAAATATATTTCAATTCATTGTCGTCACTATTCGCGACCACCATCAACGCAAAAATCAACGAAAGAACAGGAGCCGCCTGTTTGTGCCCTCTACAAACGCTCCTTTCGTGCAGGATGCAGTTGCAGTAAAATGCGCACGGGGCATTACGATTCCTGGAATGAAAAATAAATGCGTCCTTGCCGTGTAAACGAAGTTCACGAAGTTTTTTTTTTTTAGTTCTGCGTCCTGTTCTTAAGAACGCGACCTGTTCTTCGCAACGCGTTTCAGTTCTCACCTGTTTACTATTCCCGCGGTGGGATAGACTCGCTGCTGGCGTCTTCTTTCGCGATAATGAATACTCTTATTCACTCTTAGCTCGTCTGAATTTTTTTTTTCTTATTCACTCTTAGCTCGTCTGAATTTTTTTTTCCTTTCGTTAATATGCCCCAGCCGTCCGTACTCTTCGAAACGCCACGCGGCTGGTGAACTCCCGATGAGGCGACAGTGAGCGACCGTCCACAGCGGCGTCCGGAAAGCGAATGGAGCGCCACCCGCTCGCCCCACTACTGTCCACCTCTTCGGACACGTCACGGCACGGGGTCACATCGACTGCCCACTGAGAAGACGCCGTGTGGCCGGTGCGTCGCCGCGGCTTGTGTACACTCCGCGCGGGCCACGCGTCCGCCACGCAAGCGGCGCCGCTTTCCCGCTGGTCTGCGCCATCAGATATATGCGCACGACAGAGCGCAGCACTGCTAGCCCCTGTTTGAATCGATGCGGCAGTCAATTTTAGCTAGCGCGCGCCGCCGCTTAATGTGGCTCAGCCGAGGCACGTCGTTGCAGATTTGTGGCACAGCTCCGCAATATGTAGGTGGTCCCAATAAGCAAGGACAGAGTGTGACAGCGAACGAAATGGACACGTGGCGGGAGCGGCGCAGGTTCGCCTTTATATCGCTCATCTATTTTTGCGTTGTAAACACGCCGCGAAAACAACTCTGTTATCTTCTCCCTTGCGGTACAAAGAAACACAGGCGCAGTAAGTTTAAAACCACCGTTCAGTAACACTGGGTTATAGTTATCGTATTTTTTTTTTGCATTCCACAGTCGATACTTGAGATTAGTTTCTGGCTGCTGTCTCTGCTGTTCAACAACCCTTATCAGGAAACTTACGGGGGGAACACGCAGTTGCCATAGAAAATGACAACGGGATCTTTTCACGACGCAGAACTGCGTCTCTTTCGCGAACCTACAACGATTATACTTGAATTAATCTTGCTCTGACAAAATTCACTCAGCACTCGCTATAATATTCGTGAAGAAATTAGGTCATCTGAAAAGTTTACCTTCTTCGTTCCTTTCTTCGTTCTGCTGCAAATGCTCCGAGTTCAAGAACTTGCGCTGATAGGTGACTACTAAGCAGTTAGCCCGGCAGTAAGGCACACTGCCGGGCTGGTTCCTGCCATTGGGCGCGAGCTCCACCACTGTTGCCATCGGCGCTAGCGTCGATCTTGCGCCGCAAGTGACACCACGTGACTCCTCTTGCTGCGGGAGCACAGAGAGCTGGAAATGATTTGTGCGTATTAAAAGGCGCAGGTCGCGCTAATATGCTTATTTATTCCTGTTAGCGAGTTCCTGCGTTGCGCATTGTGATCACGGGCCTTCGCTGTAACAAAGGCGCGTCCCTTATGCGTCTTTTACAGCGGTTTATTAGTGTCTCGTTGCTAGACGCGCGCGACATAGCTGGGTGCAAGCTCCGATTTCCATCCGAAAGATGGGAAACTACGAGAACGCTTTGGCACACCGCACTGAAGGCCGGTGCACACAGAGGTTGTCGACATCGCGGCGAAGCAACGTTCGCCACAGAGCGTTATTCATTACTTCAGCTGACTGGAGCGCGAGGAATTGAGCAGACACACCATGGCCACGCTCCTTCCAAGGCAGCGGCTCTCTAGATTTAACACGACCGCTCGCAACGAGCCGCTTTGTACGTGACTACCTGTGGCAGCCGCAGCTATTCGTATGATGCGCTCGGTCTCCCTGGCGACGTGGTGGAGCCACTGATGTTAGCCGCACGGATGCGCCCAAACGCGCGAGAAAGCGCGCTGCAGTCTGGCGCCTTATTACAATATTAAATTATATTCCACTCAACCTGCGCGACTGAATCTTGCTAGAATTAAGGCATGTCCTTGCGCACATGCTACTGATCATATCTTTTATTTGCGTTCAAAACTTTGCGCCTATACCCCTTAAAGAAAAAAGCGGTCAAGTATACTTATTTCGTAAAAATGCAGTATGATGTAGCATATTGCAAGAGATGCCGCCAAGTTGCATGCCAGTACAATGCCAATACTACAGCTATCCTTGTGATAAATCAGTCATGTGAAAAAAAATACACATTTCATTTGAGCTAACGCACTCTTGCAGTTTGTCACAAACAAGTCTGGAAAGCCTGGGTCAAAGCTTCTAATTTACACCGCGATCACCACGCATCGCGTGGCGCTGCACATTCAGAACGACTTCGGGAATTTCGAATGGTCAGTAGACTCACTGATTTTCTATAGAAGTCGGAACTAGTTCGTGTGAGCGCAGGAAGCATTTTATAGGCCAATTCGCGCAGAATCTCTCGGGACCCTCTTGCATCTTCCTTTAAGTTATGAGCTTTTCCGCTACGTCTTTTTGGACACTCGATGTCAAGAGATGGCGCTAGTCGCTTATGTCCAGGAAGCAGGGCCTGAGAGAAAACAACTTTCACATATACTGGCTCTGTAAAAAAAGACTGCACCCAAACAACGCATGCATAGTATGAAGTGCTCTACAAGACTGCAAAAGTACTGAGTAAAGAACGAGGGCTGCGTTCATGTCGTTCTAGTGACTTCTTTCTTGCTGACAGATCGAATACCTACAGAAGAACATTTAATGTAAATATGCTACATATTCCACGCAGTTACACAGAAAAAAATTTCTTCTTCGGTAGAAAGCTTGCGTCATTTGTTGCTATAGATTAAAACAGCACAATAGAGTGTTTAGCGTCTGAAAGAGACTAAGACACGGGTTTGGCAATATTATAAAGAACAAAGTGAGGTGTTCTCCAGATCTGACAGCTTGAAGTCCCAAGGAAGCTTGAATCCTTCTCTGGTGTCACGCATCACAGACATGACTTGCGCCGTTCTTCCATTCTAATTCTAGGCCGGAGAGGCCGGAAAGGATGCTTGGTAGCTGTTTGGTTACAGGCTTTGGAGCCTGGACCACTGCTGCAGGTGTAGGCTGGGGGAAGAGGCAAAGCGATAAAGTGCAGACTAGGTGGAAAAAAGAAACCGAGGTGACACTCAAGCTCCGCCTTATGGGTGTGACTTTGACTGTAGATAACTCAGCTTCTACAAAGCGCATTAAAAACACAAAATTCTTGATGAAAAATATTCGTGAAGCGGCGTGCTTTAACATCCCAGGCATATCGCAAGTCTATTCGAGTTCCCTTCAGAGCCTCTTCAAGGCTCCCGTCCTGCACAAACTCCGGCGTCGTCGTCGTCGACAACGTCCGCGTTGCGAACGTAAAGCAACCTATGTTGGTCGCCTAGTTCACGTGTCCTTGTGGCAACATCACAACCTTCCCACCGGATTGTGAACAAACTAGCCGCCGGGGCAGGTGGCAGTTAAATTAATGATTGGTTGTTCTTCCCGGGGCTTAAGCCGCACCGGTGGCAGCACTTGCTATCGCAGGGCAGTTCGGAGTTTCGTGGCCAAGCCACACAATGCAGAAAGTGCATGAGGATCGGGCACGTGAGTGGCGTCTGCAATATCACCATCGTGTGCCCAGACGCTCCGAGTCACACAGCGGCGACGTTTGCCGCGCGACTGCTCTGAATTGAGCCAATGGCCGTGGCCCTTACGATTGCTCCACGAAAGACTGCCCCCGCTTTAAGAAGGAATGGGCAATGCTAAAGCAAATGGTGCGAGACCAAATGGTGCGAGACCAAATCTGCACCATTCCGCAGTCCGTGTCAATGCAGTGACACATCATTTCATAAATCTCCTTCGTGCTGTAACGATAGGCGCCGGAGGATTGGCCGTATTGCGATGCACCGCGGATCTAGAGAATGTTGCGCCGACAGCACTATTTTCGCAAGTTCCGGTGGTACGGTTTCGTCTTTCCTAGTATCTAGTATCTCCTTCTGAAGTTACTAAGGCGCTAAACTCCTGCTCAGCTGTTGTGCTCGTACTCGCCTTTGCTATCGCAACGTCGGCACGTTTTAACAACTGCAACAGCTGGGATAAGAGCGCACTTCAAGCTCGTGCTATTAAGTTAAAGCCATCGCAGAGTTCCTGTAGGGGAGCAATTTATGGCGGTCGGCTTTTTTCGCCGCATTATTTCTGAGTGGCCCAGTGGCACCGGGCTCAATAGTGTACCGCGCGCGTTACTGCGACAAGGGTTAGTTGCGCGATCGTTTGCCTGTTCAGCGCCCCTCTCCCGACTTTAAATTCATGCACTAGAAGCATGAACCCCGTATCTGTGTTGCGTGGACTGCGAAGAAGCGACGATCGGCCGACATGACAACCATTACACGAGTGCCAATTTATTCCGAGTACGTTCCGTTGAGGGCACACTCTTAGGAGTTAAGTCCGCACACACACAGTGGATGGTAAGCAGAGACACGCGCTTGAAGGTATGCGTTGCTCGCTCGCAAAGAGGTGCCGTTGGCATGGAAGAGCTCCTTCTATGGATTTGTTGTGCGCCCACATGCAGTTGAGTTAACATTCATACTCCGCCGTACTTGCTATGAAAGCTTGGTAAGCACTGAGAAATATCCCAGGGTGCACTTAAGTCTGCATAGGTGCATCAATTCGAAAGCATTTCTCTTCCTGCTGCCGGTTATGTTGCTGCGTGTTCGTTATTTTATGTCTTTGCCGTTTCTAAGCCGCGTTTTTCTAACCTCAGTTCTACCACATACGAAGACGAGGGTCCCGTTGATAGAGCATCTAGTTACACACCGAAGTACTAATGAATTAAATAGACTAACCATCTAACACACTAATTCATCAATTCGATGAAATTGCCGAATAATGTGTGAAGTAATTCACTATCTGGTCTAATCAGGTCAGTCAATAAATTATTTGACAAATTAATTAATCATTATGGTTACTCATTTGAATGTGAATAAATTTAATTGTTTAACTCAGTAATGAACGAATTCACCAATTCGATTAAATTGCCAATCAATTTGACCAATTGACTAATTCATCGAATTAATTACTTTGCTCCATTTATCATTACCCACTTTATTTACATTTTGGTGACTGAAATATGCAATCATGCTAATTAAATAATTATTTAATCAACAATTCAATTAATTACCCCTATAATGGATGATGAATAGTCCGTGCAGACACGCTCTGCTGACAGGTCCTGTACACACCACTCATAAGGCGGGAAATGCTTTCGCTTAATAAGCCACACAGGCTCAGCAGTGAGGTAGCTGAGAAAGCTGTCAGGAATTCCTTTCAGTAGAGTTGCACACTGCCATAACAAAGAACTGATGTTTCGTTGCCTCCGTGTTAGGAACATACTGTACATAATGATGCGCCTGCATCCGACATATTTTTCTGGTATGCTTCTTGCACTAGTCTAACTTCTTTAGTTTACTCCTCCTTAAGGCTTAGTAGGCAACAATAGCAAGTGTGGCAATGGTCGAGTTGTGCAGAATAATAAAATTATATGATCAGGGAAAAACATAAAATAGGAGCCGTGCGGCAAAACTCACAAGCGTGTTTTATGGCTTGCTCTACAGACGAGCTTACATCAAATGCAAAACTTGACCACACACACTGGCAAGGTTATAAGGTAGCTATTGGCTGCTATGTACCCACATAGTCTTTGCACCGTCATTCGAGCTGCGCTTCATGCCTTATGCCTTCACTTCAAGTTGACGCACACATCAATATTATTTTATTTAAATTTTTACAACAGTGTTCTCCCGCCTCAACCACAAGATCATTATAATGAGCTTGCACTGAGAAGGAAGTTTAATTTTTTCCCATCAGTAAGCATACTCACATAGATACTATGCACTGAATATTTATATTATAAATCACACAAAAATGACACAGAAGTTCTCGCTTCAAACAGCTGTGCCAAACACATCACCTTCTCCTAGTTTTCAGCAAAGTAGGAACCGCCCCATTCAGTGTCAGTGATGCCATTCGTATCAAGCACCAGAGGCGAGAAATTATTAAATGACACAAGTGTTCGCGGTAAGTGCGAAGTGGCATTTATTGTTGAAAAATGACACTTCCGACATATTGCACTCACCTATCTCAACCAATTCAACCCCTACTTCACAGCAATCACACATATTCCCTTGCAAAACATTATCGTCCTTATTAATGCCGGATGTAGAAAATACAACCCAGTCTCAACAAGTCAGATCCACACAACACTGGCGAACATCCACGCACAGTGAAACCTGAAGTGAATGAATTAAAGAGCATCTACCAAAAGCATTGTTCATGTGAATCCTTGCAAATCTAAGGAGTACAAAGAACAACCAGTTTTAAAGCAATATGCTGAATATCTAAACGAGATAGGAAATGTGTATGAAAATAACGGGATATGGGCTTTCATAAAGCCACATGAAGCCTTTTTTCAGCATAAGTCATTTTTAAGTTACAAACCAAACCAAAGGCTACCAGATGGTAGACATGAGGTTCCAGAAAATGTTTTACTGATAAACAGGCATTCATTCTAGTGGCGTTTCACTGTATGCTGTACAGATTTAACTCCTACATGGAGTGTGTCCCTAATTTACAATTTTTTTGCACATTAGTACCAATTTAAGTAGATTTACCAATCTGGAAGAACGCTATACTAAACTGCTGGATGATGAGTGACAACTTAATAATTTATGAACTACCTGTGGGAAAGCCAGTGTTAACTAGGAACGCCCTACATCTTACTTTTTGAAGAAACTCTGACATGGCTTGTGCCACGTACTATCCTCAATAAGGTCTTTAAATTCCTGGAATTCAGTGGCCTCATAATGCACAGCAAAATAATCATAACTGCAAAAGACGAAGTGGCTTCTTTTATATGGTGTTAAGGCGAGACGGTGTCTAAACAACCTCTTGCCCCCATATGACTTAAATGAGAAACGGACAATGCCATCAGGAGAGCACCTTTTGAAAGGAACTGGTGTGAAGTAAAATATCAGGGGGGAACTTTGTTGACCTAAAGTGCGGTGAGGCGAAAGCCTTTAACGGGGTGTTGCTGCTTGTGTCCCTGATGTGTGGTTAAGATGTTAATTAAGTACATAATTGCTTGTGAATCTTAAATGCTGGAGACACTCGAGGGCGTTTGGGAGACATCTGTTTGATTCGACGCCTTTCGGCAAATACTCTCCAGCATCCTAGACAATGAGAACTACATATGCGTTGCAAGGAAGTAGCGTAACATTTTTTTTCCTTATTGTCTGGCTGTGACACATAAAATTCAACAAACAAACAATTAATAAAACACACTAAACGATATGTACACTCTTTCTCAAAAGTAACCAGGCTGCATAGTTTGCTTGTTATTCGTATAGTAGAGCCCTCACGTGTTCTCTAAAGATCAAAAACTTTTTTGAAGGGGAGGGCAGGTGTTCTCCTTACCACACAGAGATTTAGAGCTTGAGGGCTGACATAATAGCTTTACTATACGACTGAGAAGCAAACCGTGCACCTTGGTTACTTTTGACAAAGACTGTACATACACACGGCACAGTCGTGGTCAGCCAGCATCAATTTGGCTTCGTCTGATTAAAATTGACGCCAATTGCACAGCGGCTCTAGTCTCGAGAGCCACTCCGGAGGCTCCGTAGCGGCTTTCTGGATGGCCAGGAACCAGTCCATGCTTTCCCGAAAGTAAGTTCGGTCAAGTCTTGCGTCTTTGTCGCAATGGTAGCCTGCCATTCTGGAGCGCCATTTACAGTGGAGGCCTATCAGCATTATTGCCAAACGGTACCCCATCCTCACTTTCTACAGGTAAGTACCGGATGCAATACGGGTCTAGTGGTAATTCTTTCTTTAGGGTTCGCTGCAATATACCCCCCGCCCCCCCAAAAAAGACCCTTCCCAAAAGTGCAAAAAAAACGTGGTCTATTGTTTCCGGCTTTCTGCAAATCAAACAGTGAGATCCCCAGGAAAAAAATTCCTTTCCTTCAAAAAAAAAAAAGGAGGATGTAGCGTAGCCATTAGCACGCTCGGCTGCGGAACGGAAAGATGGTGGTTTGAATCCCATCGTGGAAAAGATTTTCTTTCTGGTCTGACTACAAAAGCGTTATACTTCTGCTGACAACCTTGTGCTGACAACCTTCTGTCGACAACGATGAGGCATTAAAGGCTTTCATCTTAATACGTGTCTTTTAAGTCTGAAGTCCTTGGCTCTATTCCTTGCCATTTTTGTATGAAACACTACATATAAATACCAGCGCAAACCAGCAAGACACACGACTAAGAACGAGGACACACAAGCGCTGACTTCCAATGGACGTTTAGTGGGTGAAAATTGGGCTTAAGTACACATTTCTAAACAACAAAAAGAAAATATGTTTGCTTGTTACTTCTTCAAGAAGAGCAACTCCGCATCTGACAAAGCGATTGAAGGCGTGCAAACACAATCATCTAGCAGCCCGGCTATCTCCGCAGCCTCCTTGATCTCCCGCGCTATCTGGTCCGAGTGCCTGTACCGAACAGCTGGCTAAGTCCGGAGTGCACTGCTCTTCTCTCCCGTTCGGTCTTTGATGATGAATTTTCGCGGGTGCTGCGCCAAATTGCCTGTACCTATCTCGAATGTCCTGTACCGATGTTCTTACCGATGTGTAATGGATCACCAACTAGCCTGCACTCTTACCCTAATGTATGAAACAGATACATTGTTACCTTTCGTGGTTCAAGCAACCAGGGCTAGGCTGCAGATAGGTTTTTTCCTGAGGATTTCAGGGAGGGATAAATAATTGTGTGGTACGAATTTTGCATGAAGAGCATTTGTACAGACACAGATGCATAAGCAATGCTTGCATTGACGGGGCCCTTTTGATATCTGAGCCATTCTAGAGAATGTTGCGTGTCATAGGCACATTTGTCCCTTGCCACTCTCTATGTGCTATATACCTCAAACACAAGCCTCAGGATGTATTCAGCCTTCTGCATGTGCACTTCAGCTCGGTGCCTAGGCACCGCCAGTGAAGCAGTTGGGCATGGATGACAGGCCTTGCACTGTTGAAAAAGAAAAAAATAACGCCATGAGAACAGCGAAAATTGCTGGCTGTAAGTGAATGGGCACTAGGGTTTCCAGAAAATGCTTAAAAATAAAATTATGCATGAAGAAAGCCTCGGCAAAGAATAAGGTGTGTAACCTGTCTGCTTTCATGGTCAATAAAAATTAAAAGTGCATACAAATTCAATAGCTGCACAAAGAGGTTGGCAAGCGAAATCGGTGAAATAATTATTTCTTTAATTTAATCGCCAAATATATGTGAGGTTTCAGAATAGTAAAACAACAGACTGTGCCCCTCTAAGCGCTCGATGAACACAATCGACTTTTGCTTCTCTAAGCTTGTGTCGCATGTTTCGATGTATGTTATTCAAGTCGCGTGTGAACAGTTGTTTACTGGAGGGTTTCTGAGCAGAATGCCTGCGTATACGAGAGCTCCTGAGGCCCTCGCTTGGGAACGAGTTTACGGTGTCCGATAGCTTGGATGGATACACAAACAAAAAAAAGTCTGCTCAGCACGTACACTTTTGGCGAGTATCACCTATCACTTTCGCGTTGTCACGGTACGCGCCCACGTACACGACTAGACTGTTCGACCTCCGCCACCTCCGCCTTTTCAACTTTCTCTGAAGGTTTGCCACGTTAGCAAAAGCAAACTTACGACACCTAGACAGGCCTAGAAACGATCGAACAAGCAAAAATTTTGTCGGACTACTTCGCCGAAAACGCACCGCGAAAGCTATCTCCACGCACATGGTCGAACTCTTCGAAAGCATATTTACCCTTGTATGATCGCATTGCACACAGTCACATCCCGACTTATTTTGCTGCCCCTTCTAGACACAGATAGCTGCATGACCACAAAAACAACATGCCGTCGACTAGACGTCCTCAATGCTGATCGGTACCAAGAAGTTAGCGGTAAAAAACGCGACAAACAAAAAGCGCGAAGAAAGGAGTCGCCTCCGGCGAGCGCTGCGCTGCTCGCCTGCGAAATAGTGATAAAGTCGCAAAAGTCTTTTGCTGTAGTAATGGATAAGCACGGTGCCAACACGTTTCCGTTTCTCACAAACGTCGGCGGCACAGGGACACATCGGCTTCTCCCCGGTAGATTCCGTAAAGATGCAGGTCTGTTAGCGCGATTTTGCCAGGATCGACAGCCACGCCGTCGCCGCAAATTTGTGACTGATAGTGCTTGGTGGTCTTAAAGAATGTCAAAACTAAGTGCTCAGCGTTGAAGGCGCGATTAGCTGCCACAAAGCCGCGAATTTCGGTACAAGAAAAGAACGCCCAGACATTCGTAAGCGACGAGCTATGCGTGGACCTCCACTCATGCTATGTCGCCATTATGTCGCCAGGCTTCGCAGCGCCCCCTGAAGTTGGTATTGGTCTAGTTTGCTCGCGAATGGAGAAACTGTGCGAAACGGGGAAGCTAGCCCGAGAAGGCACCGGCGAGACTGCTGCATTCCTGTTCGAGAATAAGTGACACAAGAAATATTTTCTTCCAGATGTTATAAAATGGTAAAATGCAAGCAGTTTTTTTTTATTGCTCAGCGAGGAGATTAACTTTAGACACTTTGAGTTGGGCGTATGCAGTGAGCTAGTGGACGCAGTTTCTCTGCAGGCAACGAATGCGCATGCGCAGAACGCTGCGTATCTCGAGAGTTCTGCGGGCATAAATACCAACGTTACTAGAACTGAACCAGGTTCGTAGCTTCCCATCCCGGCCAGCGGCGGAAGGTGGCTCCTGTGGAGGTCACGAGAACTAACCGCGCTGTAGTCGAGTCTTGTATCCGGTCGAGCGCCGTCGTCTGCTACTGCCACAGCAAAACCCAGGAACGAGAGTTGGAGTAACCATGCCCGCGGGGCGTTTTGTTTCTTAGTCTTTCATTTAGTTAACCTCTATGCGGCATTGAAGTGACGTGTTTAAATCGTAAATATTTGCTCTCAGATCTGGCTGTGAGCACAATGTCCCTTTTCATTGCTTATCATTCAGGGTAAAAACGTGTTCTCTTGGATGTCTGAAACAAATGCAAAAACCTGTGACGGTCGTACGTCAGTGCTTAGGAGAAATTGTATTCAGAATTGTGTATATATAAGGTGGAACTACTGAGATCAACCGCGAAACAAGCGCACGGAGGAGCTAATTGAGCCCTAACTAGCGCTAATCGGTTGTCCATGCCGCCCGGTAATGCGCGCTCAGAGATGCATAGAGCAGCAGTTCGTGTAAATGGAACGTGTGCATGAGAGAACTGCCGCACAGTGGTTTTAAAATTATTTTAAAGAATATAGCTCTTTGTGCAATTCTTAAAAAACTACACGAGTAATGCTTCTTTGCGGAACACATACCTGATTAGCTTTGTGCAACGATGACAAATTATAGTCACAAAAGCTCCCAGGGCAGGGCAACGAGCCAATGGCAGTAATCTATTGGTGGTCGTGTGCTGCCGAGATAACATCGGTAATTTGTTTGAACAAACAAGTGGGCAATAGTGCAATTTTTCCTCAACACTTCTATTCCCAAAATGAGCAGGTGCCAGATATAGAGTGTCCCGTAGGACGTAAAAACTCCTCTCCTGATTGCCTAATTGGTCCCAAAAAATGATCCCCAGAATGCTGTCGGAGCTCTTCTTGTTGGCTCCGGTAACGGCTTTTTTGATTGGTCGAAAGAAGGGTCGCCAGAATGCTGGGGAAGCGTATTTAGGAGCGAGTTTTCCAACGCCAAGATACCTTCGAGAGAGGAACGGCCACGTTCCTGCTGCTGCTCGGGATCTCTGCTCCGCAGATGTTGCGCACCCCTGGGTGTGACTGACTTTTGCTGTGCGGCCTTAGATAATGCCGCGAATCATGGTAGTATTTGTTCTTTTTCCAAAGCTGCCGGCACGCCGCTTTATCGTTTTGTTCCGGATGCAAGACGCGACCAGATTTATATCTCGATTGATCACATCCACGTGGAGCCCATTCTACGTTGTTCCAGAATGTTGTAACTTTGCACGCCCTATAGCGAAATTGGCTATCAGCTTTAAATTGAGCACGGCCGAGAACGTTGTTCATTCTGTTTGTCGACCGCCGAGCACGTTTGTTGCTACGCCGCCACCGAGCGATTCCGTCCATTGTGGGCGCAAGTCAGCCCAAATAAAGAGTTTTGTTTAGAAGCTATTTTCGCTGTCTTCCTGCTCTCCGGACTGCCGTCACCACTGCGTGACATTTGGTGGAGGTGCTAACTGATGCCCCTATCACCTTCGCCCCCTTGGAGGCGCCAAAGCATAGCCCAAGCCGTCTTGAAGAAGCAGATCACGAGAAAGCTGAAGAAGCCGTGTGCGAAACAGCCGCCGTCTCCAGAAGCGTTCACAAGAATACGGACTACTACCGGACCACACGCGAGCAAAGAATAACTTCTCAACACCTACATTATCCATGGTTACCAGCCCCCATAATTTTGCACCATCCCCGACTGCCGCCCACGTTCAACGCTTCACTGGGCGGGGATCCTCAAGCATGGCTGGAACAGACTGACCGTGTCGCCGTATTCAATAGTTATAATACCAGAGTAAAGTTAGCCGCGTTTTCTTCAGGAAAGAAAGAGCTCAGCTGCTTCTACACTCACGCATCCAGCACCCGAATGAGACAGTGACCTCATACGTAGAAGACAGGGAGCGCCTTCTTCTACATGTCGAACCTGACGTGACGGAAGAGAAGAAGTTGGAACTTTTGATGCGTGGTGAAAAAGGAGTCGTTCGTCTGACCCGCAGCCTATCGACGACCGTCGCTAAAATCAACGGCGAAGAGCGATTATTGAGAAAACTTTGGAAGCATGAGTGCGCAATTTTTCTCGACAGCTCCAAGTGATCTCAACAATCCTCTTGGATGGCACAGCATCCGGAGGCGACCTGCCAGATATCACCCGCAAAACTCTACGCGAAGAGCTGCGTCGCCTGTTACCATCTTCCAACCAGCCTCAAGTAGCGACCCTTAAAGAAATCACCCTCGAAGAAGTGCAGCATGCGCTTCGCTCCCCGTCACTGACACCTCCTGCTGAAGGTGCAGCCTTGACCTCGGCCGCGGCAGTACGCGGTCCTCAGCCTCAGCGACACATCCTAAGTCCACCGCTTCGACGTGAACCAGCTGTTCCCGAACGTCGCCCCCTTCCACCACCCGCCCAACCTACGAACGATGCTCAAGCCCCAGGAAATGAGAAGCCTGAAGGGCTTCTGGCAAACGCCCGCTGTGCTTGCATTGTAGTGAAGCGGGACATAATGTTCGCCACTGCACGCCGTAGCGGTCCTCGTGGCTTGGTCGTTGACGTATCAAGACCACGCCTCCACCAACGTCCGCAAGAAATTGACGAGTACCTGCGTCGACCAGAGTATGCGCCAAACCGCCCTTGTTGCTCACCATCGCCGTCTGCCTCGCGTTTTGCCTCGCCCCGCCGCATGCAGCTACGCAGCCGCGGTGCAAGGAAGGTCTCCCAGCTCCCGTAGGGGAAACTAAAGCAGAAACCTCTGGAGGTGAGGCCGCTCACGATTGAAACGCCGAAGATTATCTCACGACCATGCCGCATTAATAGACGCCGCCCCCAACACCTAGATGCCGCACAAAATGACAACCTCGACCACGACACGAACCGCCTTCACGACGACGCTGCTACACAGAAAAACTTCGACGACACGCCCTACCCCCGATTCACATACCAGACGAAGCCGTGACACGACGACGAGGGCGATGTGCAACGCAAGAACTAGGGCATCCGACTTACAAGTGGTTATCGACATTCGGAAAGTTGCTGCTCTAGTCCACACTAGAGCCGATTACTTGGTGATGAATCGAACAATCGCTGCGCAGATGAAGAAATCCGCGACTACTTGGGACGGTCCACAAATTCGAACAGCAGGTACCACCTAATTACGGCATCGTGATGATGCGCAGTGCAGGTGAATGTCCGAAAATATCCTGCGGCATAGTGGCTAGCACACAAGAGATACGTAGCCTGAATGAATCCAGACAGGACAAACGTTAGTGTCCTGTCTAGCATTTGCCCTGTCTGGATTCCTTCTGAGTACATCTCACTTGTGCGCTAGCCACTATGTCGAATTCTAGCATCCAACTATCCCAATTAAGAGCCTTGGCCTATCCTGCGACCTCCGTTGTTCTACAGCAACGTTCTCGCGAAGTGACCTTGGGCATGGACGCTTCACGTGACTAATTTTTGCCTCACCAAATTTCACCTGACCAAGTTTCACCTGTCCAAGTTTTGCCAGACCAAGTTTCACATGACCAAGTTTCGCCAGAAAAAGTTTCACCTGACCAAGTCTTGCCTGACCAAGTTTCAAATGACCAAGTTTTGCCTGACTATGTTTCGCCTGACCGAGTTTCACCTGACCAAGTTTCGTCTGACCATGTTTCACCTGACCAAGCCACATCCGTCCAAGTTTCACCTGACCAACTTTTGCCTGACCAAGTATCGTATGACGAAGTTTTGCCTTACCAAGTATCGGCTGATCCAGTATTGGCTGACCAAGTTTCACCTGACCAAGTTGTAACCTGACCAAGTTCTTCCTGACCAAGTTTCGCGACACCAAGTTTCACCTGACCAAGTTCTCACCTGACCAATTTTCACCTGAACAAGTTTTACCTCCCCATGTTTCGCCTGACCGAATTTGGCCTGACCAAGTTTCACCTGACCAAGTTTTGCCTCACCAAGTTTTGCCTGACCAAGTTTCTCATGACCAAGTGTTGGCTGAAAAAGATTTGCCTGACCATGTTTCGCCTGAGCAGGTTTTGTCTGACCAAGTTTCGCATCATCAAGTTTTGCCTGACCATTTTCATGTGACCAAGTTTTGCCTCACGAAGTTTCGTCCGACGAACTATCACCTGACCAAGTTTTGTCTGATCAAGTTTCATCTGACCAAGATGCGCCTGAACAAGTTTCAGGCTGCACCTGACAAAGTTTTGCCTGACCAAGTTTCACCTGACCAAGTTTCGTGTGACCAAGTTTCACCTTACCAAGTTCTACGTGACCATGTTTTGCCTGAAAAAGTTTCACCTCATTAAGTTTCACCTCACCAATCTGCCTGGCCAAGTATTGCCTGGCCAGGTTTCACCTGGCCAAGTATTGATTGGCCAAGTTTCACCTGACCAAGTTTCGTCTGACCAAGTTTTTTGTGACCAAGCATTGCCTGACCAAGTTTTCCCTGATCAAGTTTCACATGACCAAGTTTTGCCTGACCAAGCTTTCACTTGACCAAGTTTTGACCAAGTTTCAATTGACCAAGTTTCACCTGACCAAGTCTCACCTGACCAAGTATGCCTCCTGACCAAGTATGCCTGATAAAGTTTCACCTGCCCAAGTTTCTCATGACCAAGTGTTGGCTGAAAAAGTTTTGCCTGACCATTTTCATGTGACCAAGTTTCACCTGACCAAATTTAGTCTGACCAAGTTTCACCTGACCAAGTTGTGCCTGAAGAAGTTTCAGGCTGCACCTGACCAAGTTTCACCTGACCAAGTCTCACCTGACCAAGTATGCCTCCTGACCAAGTATGCCTGATAAAGTTTACCTGCCCAAGTTTCTCATGACCAAGTGTTGGCTGAAAAAGTTTTGCCTGACCATTTTCATGTGACCAAGTTTCACCTGACCAAATTTAGTCTGACCAAGTTTCACCTGACCAAGTTGTGCCTGAACAAGTTTCAGGCTGCACCTGACCAAGTTTTGCCTGACCAAGTATCACCTGACCAAGTTTCGTGTGACCAAGTTTCACCTTACAAACTTCTACGTGACCATGTTTTGCCTGAAAAAGTTTCACCTCACTAAGTTTCACCTCACCAATCTCTGCCTGACCAAGTATTGTCTGGCCAGGTTTCACGCCACCAAGTATTGATTGGCCAAGTTTCACCTGACCAAGTTTCGGCTGACCAAGTTTTGCGTGACCAAGCATCGCTTGACCAAGTTTTCCCTGACCAAGTTTCACATGACCAAGTTCAGCCTGACCAAGTTTTGCCTGACCAAATTTCACCTGACGAAGTTTCACCTGACCAAGTTTTGCTTGACCAAGCTTTCACTTGACCGAGTTTTGACCAAGTTTGCCTTGACCAAGTTTTACCTGACCAAGTCTCACCTGACCAAGTATGCCTCCTGACCAAGTATGCCTGAGAAAGTTTCACCTGACCAAGTTTCTCATGACCAAGCGTTGTCTGAAAAAGTTTTGCCAGACCAAGTTTTACCTGACCAAGTTTTGCCTGACCAAGTATTGCCTGGTCAAGTTTCACCTGTCCAAGTTTCACCTGACCAAGTATGCCTGACCAAGTTTCACCTGAGCAGGTTTTGTCTGACCAAGTTTCGCATCATCAAGTTTTGCCTGACCATTTTCATGTGACCAAGTTTCACCTGACCAAATTTAGCCTGACCAAGTTTCACCTGACCAAGTATCGCCTGACCAAGTTTTCATGCGACCAAGTTTTCCCTGATCAAGTTTTGCCTGAGCAAGTTTCACCTGACCAAGTCTCAACTGACCAAGTTGTCTCCTCACCAAATTTCACCTGACCAAGTCTCGCCTGACCAAGCATGCCTAACCAAGTTTCACCTGAGCGGGTTTCGTCTGAACATGTTTCGCATGATCAAGTTTCGCCTGACCAAGTATCGTGTGACCAAGTTTTGCCTGATCAAGTGTCACTTGACGAACTATTGCCTGACCAAGCTTCCGGCCGTGGCCATGGTAGCTGCATGTCGTTAGAAACAGTTGGAACGGGGAATGGTAGCCCTCCGCTGCTGACGTAACTAGCACTGCATGAAGCGTTGCATGCGGATTCGGGCGCCCCTATTTGTAGAAGCGGGATTTTTTTTAAATATGTTTAAAATGATACGCTTGCTTTAGAGTCCTTGTACGCGGCATGAACTATTGTTGGCCTATACTTTACATAATACAAGCATATTATAGCTCACCTGAAGCACTTTTCAGGGACCATTTAATGCCATCTCTAAATACCTGAAGCTCTATGTACTTCAGCCAAGGCATTTTCTCTTATGTTCAATACAGGTACCTGTTTTTTGTAGGTATATACGTGAATGTAGATCTTTTGGAGCTGATTTTCATACGTATCCCAGTTTAGTCACCCCGAATTTAATGGCTGAAGGCATCAATTCAATTTAATCTGATCATCAGGGCAAGCTAAAGGGATGTGATTAATCTAGCAAAAGTTTAATCATTGCAGTTGGGTCAACGATAGGAGGAATAAAATTAATATGTAATAAAAACAATAACAAGCCCAAAGAGGAGCCCTGCGGCACTCCAGAAAGAAGTTCATATTTGTCGGGCATACGTGTTTCGATTCTGACACTTTGAAGACGGTTTTGTATGTAAGCCCGAATTCACAATATTATAGTTTTCCTTATTTCTAGCGTTAGTAACATAAGAAAAGTAATTTATGACGTGGAACTTTATAAAATGCCTTCGAAAAGACTATACATACAATATCTACCTGCTGGCATTCTTCTACAGCTCTCGAAAAGTCACGGACAGTTTCGACTGTCTGTTTGACTGTCGGAAGTCCATGCCAGAAATCTCGGTTAAATGGACATAATAAACCTTTTTTTTACAAAAAAAAAGAAGAACGTGTATTGCCCCCTCGGTGAATTAGTGGATATGATGCACGGCTACTGGCCCGAAAGACGAGAGTCCGATCCCGACCACGGCGGTCGCATTTCAATGCAGGCTAATTGCTAGAGGCCCCTGTACTCTGCGATGTCAGTGAACTCCGAAAGAACCCCTGGTGGTCGAAATTATCCGCAGCTCTCTGCTCAGTGTCTGGCATAACCTGAGTCGGTTTGGGATGTTAAACGCCGTAAACCGTAAGCCACAAGAATGTGTTTTGCTATTACATGCTCTCAAACCTTACAACATACAGAAGTGAGTGAGACGTCTATGGTTATTTTCCGATTGCCTATTACCACCTGTAAATACCGAAAGAACGGTGCCACTGCGCCAGTCCTGAGGTACTAAATGACACCGCAAAGATGTTTATAATAGTAGCCGCAAGTAATACGACATCCATTCAGCGTTCCGTTGAACAAATGCCGCCGGTATATCATCTGGAACACACGCTTTTATGCGAAGTATATTAACGTAGGTGTCGGGCCTTCGCGCGACGCCCGGCGGTGGCCACCATTGAGCTTCAAGTGACGTCACGTGATGACGTCACACCGGCTGCAGATGGCGCATCATATTGCGCCGTCGGTCGCCTCCCGGCGGGGGCCACCATTGACCTTGAAGTGAGATCACATGATGTGGCGTCACGTGATGACGTCATACCGGCTGCAGATGGGGCCTCATATCGCGCCGTCGGACGTCGCCCGGCGGAGGCCTCCACGCTTCGGTTCGCGCCGTCGCGCGCGACATGGCGGCGCCACCACCATCGCTGCATCACGTGATATGTGACGTCACGCCATGGAAGAGGCGGCGCGCGCCCGCCGTCGCGTCAGTCTCTGTGCCCGCAACCGCGCCAGCGTCTTTGCGCCGGGCGTGTATGCGGTCAAGATGCCTCCAAACGCTAAGGACATGCTTCGCATCCACTGGGCTTAACCTTGATATGCCTCCAATTTTTTTTATACAACGTAAGAAAGTGCTTAAACACTCCTTTCCTTCTAACGTGTAGGTCGTCCATGGAGTACTGCAGTGGGGAGACTAACGATCACTGCCACTATCAAATCTATTGTAGATGAAAACTGTCTGGAAGAAGTAGTAAATAGGTTCACAATATTGCTTTTTTTCTGTCAAGACAACTTCGCCATCCATTATCTGTTCGAGTGCGTTTAGCTCATCTGTCAAATATTTCCAGAACTTTTGTGGCGAGCATTTGAGGAAGTTCTAAGGCATTTCATTGAAGAACGTTTTTCCGTGCTACAAATTCAGCTTACAGCTTTCTTTTGGCAACTGAAAATTCTGTCACATTGCTTTTTTTCCTGCGTAATCTTTTTATTTTACGCTCAATGTGAGTAATGTGTTCAGTTACCCAAGGATTATTCTGTTTTAATTTCTTTGATCGTGTGTGAACAAAATGATCATTGCAGCATATTGTGACACCCATGAGGAGGCGATGCCTATTCTGTTTGGTCGGCATCTCTGAATACGCAGAAGATGAGAAGAACGAGGTGGATGCGTCTCATGCTCGGCAAATGCACCCTGGCCAATCCCCCACCGTGGGTATGTGCCATTAAGCCTGAGGACATCATCATCATCATCAAGTAGACCCAGCTGGTTCTCGGTAGCCCGTCGTGGCCAGAATACACCCCCTGGTTGTAACAGCTTAGTAGAGCTGCGAGGAACACAGGTTCCTTTGAAGACGGATTCCCAGCTTTACATTCGCTGCAGTCGTCGCATTGTTGGTCTGCCACCTTCTGTGCTCTTGATGTCCCTGGACGGCGACGCTTCGAGGCCTGTGCCCAGCAGTTCGTGGCAGCATTACCGGGAGCTATGGTCATTCGCGGGCTCATCCAGCGACGAGGTCGATGAATGGCTCACCCATTACCTACGGGTGAGTCACTACAAGTCGAACTCCTCCACCCGCCTAGCCAGCGTCGTGTTTTTCCGAATCAACGCGGTCCTAACGCAGTATGACAACCATGAGGATTCTTTGACGACATGGCACCGCTTTGTAGAGGAGCTCAAGAAGTCCTTCGGTGACTCAGTCGCGAAGAAGAAGCGTGCGGAACAAGTGATTGCACAAAGGGCTCAGCTCCTCGGGGGAGACCGGTATCAAGTACATTGAGGACATCATTAAGCTGTGCAGGGTCGTCTCTCCTGCCATGACAGAGGAAGACAAAGTTCTCCATTTACTTAGAAGATTTGCCGAAGACGTCTACAATTTTCTTACCGGTAAAGGAAGTCTCAAGTCTGTGTCTGACGTCATTCAGCACTGCCACACTTTTGAGACATTGAAAATGCGTCGCATCACACCGAAATTTGGACGTTTGGTTGGGGTGACAACGGTGGCAGCTGTAGACACCATCGTCATGTGATCTGGCTTCCACAACTCGCCAGATCGTTCGCGAATAGTTGACGAGTTTGCTGGAGCTCACTCGGAATTCCTCAGCGCTCCCTCATGTGTGTCTCACGCCCCCTACTCCGCCAGCCACCGTTGACGCAGCGGACTTTGAAGAGCACCGGGTACCAGGAGGGCTACGGCCGAGCTGCATATCGCGATCGCCCCCGGAGCACAGGCCCCGCTTTTACCATCCTACGCCGGCCACATACGACGACAACTTTCGGCCCAGTCCTTCGTATGATTACCTGCCGGCACAGCCTGCTTCCGGTCCCTCTCTTGTGTGTTACCGCTGCGGTCAACCTGGTCACATCTCCCGATTTTGTCCCCGCCGACAACCATCCTGTTACGGCTCCTCTACCTATCCTACGCGGCTGAATTACCAACCCATTCCTTCTTGATACCCATCCTACCCGCCTGATTCCGGCAACCCATGGTCTGCACAAATGCGGAATCGTTCGCCGGCATCAGATAGAAGTGTGACACCGCCTCCAGCTTTCCGCCCTCGTCGATCGCCATCGCCGCTACGCCGTTCCTGCTCGCCTCCGCCGGAAAACTAGTTGGCGCGGCCGATGGGGGTGAGGTCGCTGGAAGTCTGCCGCCGGAAGTGATACCCCTGCCTGTAGTTATGTTACGGAACTAAGTGCATGTGCTAGTGGATGGTGTACCTATGATGGCTCTAGTGGATACCGGTGCTACTGTTTCAGTTATGAGTGCTGCGTTTAAGTGTCTATTCGCACGTAAAGTTTTGTTTCGATGGGACAAAAATGTCCAGTTTTGTGGCGTGAATGGCGAACCGTTGCCAGCTGTTGGAGTGTGAAGTGTTAAGGTTTTCTTGAGTGGCAAAGTGTTCAGCACGGAAATCGCGGTGCTCGCCCGGTCGACGCACGACGTTATTCTTGGCCTCGACTTTTTGCCGATGTGTGGCGCTAACGTCGACTGTCACGCCGGTGAGCTCCGCTCTGGGAAATGATACATCACTGCTCTTGTGGAAGGCTCGTGCAGTGGAGAGAGTGTGTTCTGCGTTACCCGAGATACTGTCTTGCCTCCTTCTTCAGCTGTATGCGTGCTGGTTTCCTGCCCCGATACCACTCTGAGCGTGTTTGATGCGACTGTGGAGCCGAACCCCTTGAACTGCATGAAGAAGAACATCTTAGTTCCTCATGCCATGGTTTCCATCAACAACGGAAGCACTGAACTGTGGACAGTGAATTGTTCGACAGAATCTGTAGTTGTGCCTGAAGGCCTAAAGCTTGCGTGATGCAGCCCCGACACGCTGGTATCCGTTGCCTTGGTTACCGACGTCTCGGGCAAAGCGGCACCAGAGCTTTACGACGAGTCGCAGTTATTCCGCATGATCGACAATTTGCTTTCCACGCATAACCGCCGTGCACTGTTGACCATCCTCCTGCTACACTCCCCTGTGTTTGACTTTTCACAGCCCGGCAGCCCATATTCCATGCCCTCGTCTCGGACCCTGCACAGGGTTGACATGGGCGCCTCGCATCCGATCCGCCAAAAGCCCTACCGAGTGTCACCGTCTGAATGCAAGGTTATCAAGGAACAGGTGCAGGAGATGTTAACCAAAGGCGTTATACAAGAGTACGCGAGTCCCTGGGCTGCTCCAGTAATCCATGTTCAAAAGAAGGATGGATGATAGCGTTTCTGCGTGGATTACTATCGTCTAGATGCCGTCAAAAGAAAAGACGTATACCCCCTCCCTCGAATCGACCATGTCACCGACTGCCTTTTTTCAGCCTCCTACTTCTCTTATATCGATCTCCGGTCGGGGTATTGGCAAAACCCTATACATCCCGCGGACAAGGAGAAACCAGCGTTCATTACACCTGACACCATTTATGAATTTAATGTAATCCCATTCGGCCTTTATAATGCGCCCGCCACCTTCGAGAGATTTATGGACACTATACTCCATGGTTTGAAATGGGAAATATGCATGTGCTACCTAGACGATGTTGCCATTTTCGGAAAGACATTCAGTGAGCACAACGACCGTTTATCTCTCGTCCTGGACTGTTTGCGCAAAGCTGGCCTTCTGCTTAATTCTAAAAAGTGTCACTTTGGTGCGCGTCAGACATTAGTGCTTGGACACCTCGTTTACAAAGACGGCGTCAGACGTGATCCTGCGCAGACTGCAGCTGTCGAGTCGTTCAGGCCACCACAGTCTGTCAAAGAGCTGCGGAGTTTCTTGGGCTTATGCTCTTACTTTCGCAGCTTTATTCATCGCTTTGCGGATATAGCTTACCCTCTGACAGGTCTACTTCTGAAAGATGTGGCTTTCAAGTGGACCCCTGAGTGCGACTCCGCCTTCCGCCAACTAAAATTTCTTCTCACGTCCCACCCTGTACTTCGCCACTTCGATTCCTCCGCCCCCACAGAGATTCATACCGAAGCCAGCGGTGTTGGTCTCGGCGCTATGCTCGTCCAGCGCTGCGACAAAAAAGAGCAACTTGTTGCGTATGCAAGTCGCTCGCTCAGTAAGCCGGAGCCCAATTATACGGTCACCGAGGAGGACTGCCTCCCCGTCGTCTTCGCCACGCAGCGTTTCCGTTCATATCTATACGGACGCCCGTTCACCATCGTCACCAACCATCATGCCCTCTGCTGGCTCGTTAACCTTCGTGACCCGTGTGGGCGCCTTGCACGGTGGGCTCTCCGGCTACAAGAGTTTGACTACACAGTCGCCTACAAGAACGGTCGCCGGCACGCTGACGCGGACTGTCTTTCGCGGTTGCCCCTTCCTGAGCCGGAATCTACGGAGTCTAACATCGATATCTTCGACCACTGCGTCGCATCAGTGTGACCGTTTTTTCCTGATTTCGCCACATTCAAAGTGGAACAGCAGAAAGAATCAACACTGTGGTCTCTCCTTGCGGAGGCTGAAAACCCCTCCGGTGCAAACAACTTCTGTGTGCGAGATTTTCTCCTATGGAAGAAAAACTATTCTTCTACAGGCAGGCACTTCCTCCTGGTGGTTCCGAAGAGCCTGTACACCTCTGTCTTGCAGGCGATCCATGACGACCCCACATCTGAAGATCTCGGGTCGGCACGCATGCTCTACCGCATCCAGGCACGCTTCTATTGGCGGAAAATGCGGGCTACGACTGAGCGGTACCTCGCCAGCTGCACCAGTGTGAACAATACAAGCGCCCCACTAGCATTGCATCTGGTCAGCTTCACCCTGTGACACCAACTGCCGCACCATTCGAGCGAGTGGGCATAAATATCCTGGGCCCATTTCAAAAATACTATCATGGGAACCGCTGGATAGTGGTTTGCGTTGACTACCTTTCACGATATTGCGAAACGGCCGCCCTACTCTCGTCTAGAGCGTATAATGTGTCCTCTTATGTTTCGCTCTGTAATTCTTCGCCGTGGACCCTCAAAAGTTATCATCAGTGACCGTGGTCGGCAGTTTACTGCTGACGTCGTGGAGCAGCTTCTCGTTTCCTGCGCATCGCATTTTCGCCATTCCTCATCTTACCCTCCCTAGACGAATGGGCTAACTGAGCGCACGAACCGAACGATCACTAACATGTTCTCTATGTCCTTTGATTCAAAGCATAAAAACTGCGACAGCGTCCTGCCGTTCATCACCTACGCTTTTAATGCCGCGCGCAATGAGACTACTGGCTTCAGCCCCTTCTTTTTACTATATGCTCGCCCCCCACGCTACATCCAGGACACCATCCTACCATTTTCTGCCGAGCCTCATGGAGATCTTTCCATCACCGAGACACTCTGTCTCACCGAAGAGGCCCGGCGCTTTGCCCGCCTTCGTATTCTAGCCTCCCAAGATCGGTATAAAGCGCGCTACGATGCCCACCGCCGTCACGTTATTTACAGCCCTGATGATTTGGTCTCGTTGTGGCGGCCTGTCAGAAAGCGGGGATTGTCCCAGAAACTTCTGCGCCACTACGATTTACCTTATGTTATTATTGAGCAAATTAGCGAGCTCAATTACAGCATGACAAGCGGCCGTCGTTCTGCACAAACTAAGGGACTCATGTTGCCGGGCTGAGGCCCTGCCATTCGGGTGGTGTTTTTTTAACAGGGCGAGCGTGCTTCGGCTGCATAGGGGAAAGTGTGACGGCCGTGAAGAGGCGATGCCTATTCTATTAGGTCGGCATCGCTGACTACGACGAAGATGAGGAGAACAAGGTGGATGTGTCTCGTGCTCGGCAAGTGGACCGTTCCTCGTCTGCGTTTTGTTGCCAGCCGACCTTTTTTTTGGACTCCACTGGCCTCGATTTCATACCCCGCAGTTAGTACTGGTACAAAATTTACTTCACCAGTTAAATGTACTCCTGTCTGACATACTTCCGACACAAAACAGTGAGCCTTCCGTGAAAATTGTCTATGATGACATTTTCCCGAAGAATGCTACTGATTGCTACTGACGCCTCCCAATGTAATGAAAAGGCAGGGGTGAGAATATATTGCCCGCTTCTAGATTGGTCTTTTTCTGTGCGTCTTCCGGATTTCACCCCAGTTTTCCAAGCTGAGTTTTTGGCGGCGGTGCTTGCTCTTCGCAAACTAGACCCTTCCTTCTCCGCAGTGGCTGTCATTACAGACTCCTTTTCTTTGTGCTCGTCCCTTGCTTCAGCTACGGATTCTCCAATCCTAAACACCTTTTTATCATTACTTCCTCCACAGCTGAGCCTTTTACATATGATATGGGTACCAGGTCAAAGCAGTGTGACAGTCAATTAAGGGGCTGATAGGCTGGCAAAAGCATCCCTGAATGGCCCCATGCTACCTATCCTCCCGGCTACAGCGTACATCACAGCAGCGAGGTTTCGGAGAAGTATTTGGTTAGGCATTACATCTGGATCAATTTTAAGATCTGATGATTTCATGGATCTTCAGCATTCGTATAGCAGGAAATCATGCCATTCACGACAGCTTGAAGTCTCTCTAACTGGGCTACGCTGCCGGATCCCCCCCTTAAATTTTTATTTGCACAGGTCTGGTTTGGCGCTTTCTCCCGTCTGCGCATTCTGTGGTGAACAAGCATCAATAGACCATTTTTTGTTGTCTTGTCGACGCTTCACCATGATGAGACGACGATGTTTAGAGCGACCACTGCAACAGCTTGGCCTTAGTTTGAGCAGCCCGATCATATTGTCATTTGGTGCCACCATTCTTGGTTAGAGCCACAGGTCTGATTTTACCGCCATTCAAAATTTTTTACTGGAATATAATGGGTTACCTTGCTGATATTGTTTTTCTCATCATTACAATTTTTTTCTGTTACTATTATTATTATTTTTATTTGTTTATTTATTTTTCAACTCCCTCTGCTACAGATCTTGCAGAGTCCATCTCCTGCGTGCGTTATGCATTTCCTGTTTCTTTTTGGCCTTTCCGCCTTCTGTTGACTTTTCTCTTCCCTAGCAATCTGTTATTTCTATTTATTACTTAATATATTTATTTATTTTCCCAAGAAAACAAAACAAAAGAAAAACATCACAAAAACCCTCTATGCACCCCTCTTCTTGGCCGATCCCCCTGTGTGGGTATGCGCCATTCTAGAAGGTGAACAACAACAACAACAACAAGTGGACCCATCTGGTTCTCGATCGCCCGTCGTGGTCAGAATACACCTCCTGGTTGTAACAATATTACTGTCTTTAAAACGTTGCGAGAGTTCTACGTTTTTGTGGTGGGATGCAAAGAAAATTCATGAAATTTTTCTTCCAAGACCTCTGACAGACGTGTCATAGCGTGGCATGTTAGCTTTAGAATTGAACTCCCTGCGATTTCTTTGTTGCTCTCATTAGCGTTGCTAAGCATCGCTTTTCTTCTAGAAAATGGAGGAAAACAGTGCAGCTCATCGACCCGCACAACAAACGTTAAATCGAAGCAAGAACGTTGAGATCGTGAATAAGACCTGTGCGAAAACCGCCTTGCAAGGACGAAACCCACCTAACCCCGCTACCACTTCATGATATTCTTGCCGCAGAAGTCGTCGATTGGTTGCTTCCGAAGCGGCGCCTGGCAGAGGTTGGGATCCCTGTTTCGATGGTTTTGGGTAAGCGGAAGACCCAAACGGCGTTTCGGTTTTGCGCTATCAGCCTGGTCCTTAAAACGATTGGGCCAACTTATTCTCCAACACTGCCCATGCTATACTGCCAGAGTAATCAACAGTGACTGTCTCAGGAGTGGCATGCCACGTCTGAAACGATTGCGGGTGACGTCGGAGCACCTGAGATGTTGTCCCTTTTTGCTGCAATTGCGCTCAATAGCAGCGATGAAGTGGCTCTTTTTGCTGATTAACATCTGTCTAAAAATGTGTTAGGGCACCGAGAGCCATGTGTTACATTACCCGCTTGCATAAAACATAATGTGCTGAGTGCAACCGAGCAAGAGACAAGCCCTTCTGGCTGAATGGGTAAGGCACCAGTCTTCTAAGCAGAGGATTGTGTGTCCGAGTTTCGCCGAAGGCTGATGCTTCTTCTCTATGACATTCTATTCTAATTTTGTCCTGTAAAAACAGGAACAGGGTGCTGCATGAAAGTCTGCAAGAACAGAAAATTAAAGGAGCACCAAAATTACAATCCGACGACATGCATATCTTCGTTATTTTGCACGCTTCGGAGCGGGTTGTTTCATTTCAAGCCTCTAATGCCTCACCGTAGTCGACAGACGGCTGTCAGCAGAAACTTGTCAGCAGAGGCGTCACGCTTTTGACGGGTGTCCACCGAGATATGTGAGACAGTTACTGCGTAATTTCCTTTCCTCAAATACAATTCTCATTTTCTTCATTACGGCCCCTCTTTCTCTTTCTTCTTTCACTCCCTGTTCCTCCCTTCCTCTGCAAACGGATGGCGTGTGTCCACCGAGATATGTGAGACAGTTACTGCGCAATTTCATTTCCTCAATTACAATTTTCATTTTCTTCACTGCCGCCCCTCTTTCTCTTTTTTCTTTCACTTCCAATTCCTCCCTTCCTGTACGGTGCGGCTCGAGGGTCCACCGAGATGACACAGAATTACTGCGCCATTTCCTTTCTTCAAAAAGCGTTGCGTTCAAAGGGCAAGGCATCGCGCCGAACGGGTGGTGGCATTCCGTGGACTTCCTGGCAGCGCTACAACATGCTGTCGCGTTTCACTCTTAAAAAGCTGAAGCTTAAGCGTAATTAATTAGCAGCTAATTAGGATTTGGTCATTAATCTTTAAATAGTAATTAATTAGTATTTGCCAGTACTTAGTAATTAGTCATTATTATGTGTGACGTCACCCAGTGGTGACGTCACCAGTGCCACAGAGGAAAAGTGGTGCGGAAAACACTTTCGCCTCTACGCAATTTAGACAGTCAAAGTGCCCCCGCAATTTTTTTGCCTTTTATGAGCGTGTCCTGGCCCTCCCGGCTCGTTGCGGGCTGCGACCCGGCAGGTAAGATGCCACGCCAACCGCTAGCAGCGCCGTTGATTTGTGAGTAGAGCTCTTAGCACACATTTCGCTATGTCGTGTTGGACTCTCCAACTGCTGTGCATGCAAACAATCAGTAAAAATAACGAGATAACGACTCTACACTATAGTAGTAGTGAAAGTAAGTAGTAGTAGCAGTCAGTATATTAGTAAGTAGTAAGTAGCAAGTAGTAAGTTGAATTGAGTGGAGGTTGTCGTAAATTATTGATGGGGTTAGGCTTACAGGTTCTGGCTGCAATTCTTCCACCTAAGCGAGACTTAACTGTTAAATTAGGTCTACAAATCAGGCACATACCTGAGAGCTGGCTGATACACATCGCTATCACACAGTCACCAATTATAGTCAATATTGATCTCCTGCTGTCACCATTTGGAGTCTAGTTCCGAGTCCTGGCGTGAAGCCTCCTTTCTACATGACAGTTTTCTGCGTGGAGAGACGATGCACTGAGCAGAACTGTGAGATACTCCTGTCTTCTTGACGGCAGCGATCAACACTCACCTTTCCGCGTTGTACACTGGACAGACCATAAGGTAATGTTCTATATCACGGCACACACCACATGTGGAACACAGCGGATACAGTGCCAGACCGTCTTATACGTCCACGCAGGGGTACGAGCAGAATCCGTGCAAATGCGAAGTAGTAATAGGGACTGGGATCTTTTTAGTCCCTTGGTCACACATGGCTTGTTGGGTGAGCTCCACAGGTTGCTGAAATGGCCGAGCACCGTTTCTCTGAAGAGGTTCTTGGCATATTGATAGACTTTTCTTTATGGATTACCTGACAGTGCTTTATGGGCGAGACTCCGCCACCTAGTTGCCTATTACACCTACATTGGATTGCACCCATTGGAATCCTATGGTGAACGCTCTGCTGTGCATATTATGCACCATGCGTAGACAGCTAAGAGACAAGGCGTCAATAGGGAACCAGCGTTCTAACATTTGAAGAGCAGATTTTGAATCCGTCAGGTCACAACAGGCTCAGCCGGACAAGATTCTAGCTTCCGTACAGCCGCTTCAATTAAAATGCTTTCGCCGTTGAGGAGGGTACGACTTCAGTAAAGCGTGTAGACCGGGCAGTATTCAAAGAAGGAATGCGAAAATTGCTGCGCTAGCTACACTGGCCTCATCCGCAGACCCGTCAGTGAAAATTTGAAGATGGCGGGCACACTGTCTAAACGTTCTAGTACGAGCGCACGCGTTGCCGCCAAAGCAGAACTGCGCTTAGCACGCATGCTAAGAAGAGAGACCGTACAGTCGAGGCTCGCAAATGAGCAGGGTGCTTTCAACCACTAGCTTTGTCTTCGAACATCAAGGCGTATAGGTAACGAAGAGTATTGAATGCCAAGTAGGCTCGGGACTCCGATTTTGGAGTCGCTGCAGAAGGGCTCGGCTAGCTACCGTCTCTCCGAGGCGGTCAAGTTGCATTAGTAACCTTTGTGAAGCGATAAGGCTAAGAGGTCTCGATGGTGTCTCATGAAGGACTGTATTGTTCGCTCCCGCCTCCGGAACTGAAAGAGCTCTTCTTAGACCTTTTCTGGGCAAAATTTCGAGGCGGTCAAGCTATGATACCGAGGGGGAAATTGAAGGCGGTTGGTACATTATGCAACTAATCAGCAGTGCTTCGTGAAGTTGGACCATTGAGGAAGTGTGGCTACCCCATTTCTCACTTGCGATTCAACGGATTAGATTCAGATGCGGAGATAAAGATGAGACAGTCGAGCCTACAGATCGTTGCCACTGTAGACGCTACTCTTGCAGGTCTTCATTTGCGTACGTGAAATGGGACCCCTTGATTTTTTTCTAAAATTGGCCATGTATGAGTAAGGAACGCGGGCCTCCTCAGCTATCCAGCCAGTATAGTGACGGCGAGGAGGCGGTTCGCGGCGTTAGTGTTGAAACTGTAACCATGAGGCATCCATCTTGCCATTTACATGGCTGAGAACTTTTTCTTCAGCTGACGTTATAACCGCCGACGCTACGACGTTGGGGTTCACTTTCCATAAGCTTCCTCCATAAGCGAGCAAACGTGGGGTCTACTCTATACTAAAGGGTGTACAGCTTTGCTACAGAAACTGTTCAACACAAGTAATCGTTAATGGCCAGCTCTCGAACCCTGTGCCAATCCGCTCTTCCGTGAAGCAAGACTGTCCTATGTCTCCTCTGCGTCTTGCTCTTTACCTGGAACCGCTTTGTTTGAATTGTGTTTTGCGCAATAGTAGCATCCATGGGTTCCCTGTTTTGAGTAATGAAGTCAAATTGCTAGCATATGCTGGTGATCTTGCATTTTACTGCATTGGCAAGCGTAGCATTGATTATGTGTTGACCACGATAGATAGATTTGGCATCGTTTCTGCGGTGAAATGCATCGTTTCAAAAGTTCCGGCCTATGGTTTGGTTCATGGGGCACAACCCCGCCCCTTTATGCTGGAATAGAATGGTCTTGTGTGCCTCCTAAATATCTTGGTGTTCCACTTCATGCCAACAAATCAAGTGCGCATTGCTGGAGAGAGCGAGTTCCGGTTATTGAGCGTTATGATCAGACATATGTACCCCGTCGGGTTTCAATTTTTGGTCCAGCCCAGGCTTGCAACACCTTTCTGGCAACAAGGATTTATTACGTACTCCAGGTCCATCACTGTGCCAGACACTACTTACAGAGTTTCCATCGTATATTTGCGACGTTTATTTGGTCTTCCAAATTTGAGCCCCTGCGCCATGATAACCTTTTCAGGCATGTTTATGCAGGAGGACTGGGCCTAGAGCACCAGTATGTGAGACAGTTGGTTGCCCGTTTCTTTTTTCGTGATTGTTCCTATCCGATTATTAGACCATTCTTGCAGGTTAACTTCATGATTCTACTTCCGAACTTAGTAGTTTCTTCGAATTTTAATGAACGCCCCCGTTTCCTAGGTTTTACGCAGGAAGTTTATGCCTCCGAGCGTTTTTTGACCGTTCGGTTTTCAGATGAGTACTTGTATTCTGTTTCGCGCAAAAATGCGCATAGGGATTTGATACCGACGCTCTTCCCGCCCTCACTCTATCGTTCTGCCTACTTTGGGCTCATGGGTCATGATGTTTTAAAGCGAGTGCGTAAAATGCCAATTTCTCCTTGCACCAAAACATTTTTCTATAAATTACACACCGAAACTCTACCTGTGAACACGTGGCTCGATAGGAAACACATTTTTGTGTCTTCTGTAAACTGTCGCTTGTGCAATGTGCCTGATACAATGGAACATTGTTTTATAGACTGCAAAGTCCCGATTTTGTTTTGGGATGTGTTGTAGAGGACGCTTAAGAAAGAATTTTTTTCTAAATTCCTACAGTGTGCGCTACGTTGTTTGTCAACCTGACTCGAAACCCTATCATATGATTCTTCTGATTGGACTCCATAGCCTTTGGAAAACACGCATGCAAGACCGCAACGTTGAACTTCTCGTTTCGCCCAGAATTCAGTTTAGCCGAATGTTGCTGCAGGTAACGGACATTTACAAATAATCGGACTTTTTATCGGTTTGGTTGCCTCTCCTCATGCGCTGTATACCTTTACCGGCCTTTTAGTTCTAATATGTTTAATATCATGATGTTTGTGCCATGTAGGACCTAACTAGGTTCTGTGTAAACAGTTTTTCTGTGTGTGTGTAAACACGCACACATATGCATATATATCCTTTCTGGACAAAACAACGTAAATAAATACCATAAAACGAAAAAAAAAAGCCCTCGCGGCCTAATGGATAAGGTATCGGTCTCCTAAACCGGGGATTACGGGTTCGAATCACGCCGAGGGTTGGAGGCGAGTTTCCGTCGATGATTTTTATTTTGCTTCCGCTATAGCCAGTGCGGTATCACGCGCCAAAATAATAGCCATTTCATAGAAAGCTAATTAAAATGGTTTCTACCACAAGCCCTCGTGGCATAATTCCTCCGTCACCCCTATTGTTCGCAATCTATCTCGAGCCCTTTTTTCTGGCTATACTAATCTCTGAGTGTATAACTGGCTTCAGGTTACTGTCAGCACATGAGAAAATCTCAGCTTACGCCGACGATATCGCCGTGTTCTGCTCAAGTAGACAGAGTATCTCTGAAGCCACGGCTGCTGATGAGAAGTTTTGCAAATGCATCGGGGTGCAAATAAATTGGGAGAATATTTATGGATTCTGGCATGGTGACAGGGAGGAAACGCCAGACCATTACTCTCGACTTCGGGGGGGGGGGGGGGGGGGGGGGGGCACAACTCCGACGACGTATCTTGGCGCGCCACTGGACTCCTATAGCAGCCCTAACAATACTGGAATGAACAAGTGGCAATGGCAAAAGAAAAGGCCAGGGGGTGGCAAGGGCGACAACTATCAATGTTCTCGGGCGCCACTGTGTGTAACCTGTTTCTCATCTCCAAGATGTGGTATGTCATGAATATGTTGAGCGCCTAGCGGATCAATATTCAAAAGATACATCGGGTTTCGCCGTTTTTATTTTGGCGGGGACATGGGAAAGAACCAGTCGAACAAACCTATTCTTGCCCGTGAAGAGAGGAAGTTTCGGTCTTGTTCATTTACTTGTACGACAAACCGTGTCGCGCTTTATATTTCTTTGCGACCAGAACAATAATTTTCTTCGCACAGTTATGGAAGTTCGTTTATGTCGATTGTTACCAGGATTTGTAGTATGCTCTGTTGAAGAAATGCGTGGTACCATGAGAGGTTATATGCGTGAATTAGTTGCGTACAGAATGTTACAAGTGAGATTTTCGTTGCAGTACCTCTAAAATGTCACGAGGAAAAATCTGTATAAGGATTTAATAGAAACAATGCTCCCTGTACCGACTTACCGAACGTCAAATTGCGGAGGCCCACCAGCAGAGGTGTTCAAAAGGGTTAAAAGTATGCCAGTGTACCCATCTTTAAAAACTTTCTTCTTTAAACTTCACACCGGTACACTGTCCGTAAAATCATGGATGCATGATAAAGGTAGTCGGGGACAAAAGTCTCCGGACCGCGTGTTCCACTAACGAAGCCGATAGCTCTGCTATTAGTCGGCGGCTGGAGACCACACTTGTGTAGGTAAAAGTTAAATTTTTGTTCTTTCATCTCCACAAGTGCGGTCTCTAGCCGCTGTCTGATAGTAGAGCTATAAGCTTCGTTTGAGGAACACGTGGTCCGGAGACTTTTGTCCCCGACTGTACCTTTGTCACTTGGTCAACAGATTGTTTCCTATGTAAAAAATCTAAAACAATAGATCACGAGTTTTTAGATTGTTGGGATGTTCTTATTTCTGGGATGTGCTTCAAAGAACTTTAAAGAAAGAAGTAGCTTTTTCTTCCAGCATGTCTTCGGAACACCACACGGACCATATTGTCACGAAACTGGCTCAAATAACCGGAGTCATAAGTCGGCTCAGATACGTCCTTCCAAGAACAGTAAAGTTACTCCTCTACAATTCACTTTTCTACTCCTATTTAAACTACTGCCATCTAGTGTGGGGCACAGCTACGGTTAGCTGTCTTCAGCGTATCTACATTTTTCAGAAAAAGTTTCTTCGTCATGTTTACAATGTCCACTGGGACTCGCCAAGCATAAATCTCTTTCTACAAAGTGGTGTGCTAAAAATACACAACTTGTATAAATATCGCTTGAGTGTCCGGTTTAAACTCGAAACACGTAGAAATGTAAACCACATACGTAAACTTGCTGAACTACATACCCGAGATGCAAGCTACACAACAAGGTATGCGGAGACATGGATAGTCCCGACCCCACGGTTAAACTCGGGTAGAGAACGCCTGCAGTTCACTCTTCCGTCCCTGCTAAACGCGTATATATATAATAATTTTGACCTTTTCAGTTCGTCAAACAGGTCTTTGCGTGCTTTGTATGCTAGCATGTAGGATTTTTGTTTTGTGTTTTTTTTTCTTTCTTTTTTTCTTTGCTGCCATTACCTGTGTCTACCCAATGTGAATATTTTATCAATATTGTATAATGTTCTTTCGTTTTCTCTTGTACCTGCTCATTATTGTATACTTGTTATCACGCTTTGCAACTGCCTTTTGTATTAAAAGCCTTGCTGTCAAGCTGCTGCCAAGCGAAAGGGGGCTGCGGCTTAGTCAAGCTGTCTGTCAGCTTTTTCTGCGCCTCCGCTGTCTGTATCTTTACAAGGCAGAAATAAAGAATTTTGAATTTGAATTTGAATACCACTACACCCGCATGGCATCAGGTTCTTACCAGTAGAAAAACAGGACATCCGCTATGACACTGTTATGCTCCTTGGCCTCCATAGTTTATGGAAAACAAGGACACAATTCAACAATGCAGAAGTAGTTGTGAGATCTCCACGCGAGCATTTCATTGAAGGTGTCATACGTCTGAGGGAAGTGTATCAGGCAGTGCCTGAGCAGCCAACATGGATAAATGTGCTGGATGACTTGGTTGAACAGAAAAAAATTAACTTGCTCGGTCAGTGCAAGTGTTGTTGACAAGATTTATTTGTTTGTACCCGTTGTCAAAATGCAACGAAGAAAAAAAAAGCCCTCGTGGCATAATGAATACGCCATCGGTCTCCTAAACCGGGGATTGAGGGTTCGAATCCCGCCGAGGGTTGGCAGCCATTTTTCTTCGCTGTTTCTTATTTTGCTTTCCCTGTAGTCAGTGTGGTAGCACACGCCAAAAGAATAGGCATTTCAGAGAAGGCTAATTAGAATTGTTTTCTACCGCAACCCCTCGTGGCCCTCGTATGCTTCAATAATCCGGTGCAACGAGCAGTTTTTTTTTTTCATGCAATTGCAACTCTCCTGGGATGTGATCGTTATGTCGTTTTCACGGGTGACTTGAACTGTGTGTGCGACCCACCCGATCGCACAGGTCCTAACCAAAACGCCGATAAGAGCTCTGGTATTTTATTGTCTATTACCGAAAACGCAGGTTTAATTGATGCCGGATTGTCATCCGCCTTCACATACATCAGAGGAGCCTCACATTCACGCCTTGAGCGCATTTACCTTTCCGTAGATCTCCTTAAACGGCACATTTCATGTGATGTCAAGCCTGTTTCTTTCTCAGATCATGCTATGGTCATTGCGCGGATTGGAGAATGCGCCCGTCCCAAATTTCAGCCGCAGTGGGAACTGTGGAAGCTTAATTCAGAGCTTCTAAATGATGAGCATTTTCAGCAGCGAGTGATGACAGCTTTGGAATCTTGCTTGGTCATGGATGTCCCATTATTTGCAGCTTGGGAGATGTTTAAGCTAGAAGTTCGTAGCATAGCTATTGAGATCGGCTCCGTGAAGTCTTATCTTAAGCATGGTGAGGAGAAACGGTTACTTCAGAGTCTTAATAATCTGCATGCGCTTGAATGTGAGGCTCCTGGCTTGTACACCGAGGAAATTGGTGCTGTTAAGGGCAACCTTCAGAAGTTTGATGCGGAACGCTATCGTGCGGCCCGTGTACGCTCCCGCAGCAACCGTGCTATGCACTCTGAGGAGCCTACTAGACAGGCATTGCTAGATGAGCGTCGTCACGTGGCTGCCAAGCGAATTTCTGAGCTCGACTGTGGTGGTGCCCTGGTCACAAGTACAGATATCATAGTTACCGAGTTTGAAAACCACTATAGCTCTCTGTTTGCTGCCACGTCTAGCACTGCTGATGATGATCATATAGCGCGATTGGTGTCCATGATTAACCCACTCAATGAGGATGAGTGCAAGGCAATAAGTGGCTCTTTAAGCTTCGGTGAATTGCAAGATGCAATTGATCAATTGCCGCTTTCGAAAACCTCAGGGCCTGACGGCCTCTCAGGAGAATTTTACAAGGCATTTAAATCCGTTCTAGCCCCTGTCCTGCTCCAATTTTTGAGACAAGTATTGATGTTGAATATCTGCCTCAGTCATTTACGAAAAGTCATATTGTCTTTATACCAAAGACCGAGGATAAGGAAAAACTTCGATTTGTAGATGGCTACAGACCAATCAAGCTTTCTAATGTAGATTATAAGATTTTTGCTGAAGTACTGTCAAAACGGCTGCAGCTTGCAATGTCTACTTTGATTGGGCCTCATCAAACATGTGGCTTGCGGGGACGATCAATACAATCTAACCTACATGTAGCGCGTACGGTGTTGCAGTATTGCAGTGAGGCTCAAGAACAATTAGCAATGCTGCAAATTGACCTGGCAAAGGCATTTGATCAAGTGTGCCATTCATTTCTTTTTGCACGTTTAAATCACGTCAATCTCGGTTCAATACTTTCAACTGCCATACGCCTTTGTTACAAATGCTGTACCACGCGCTTGATTGTTAATGGCTGTCTCTCGCAACCAGTCCCAATTCAGTCTTCGGTGAAACAAGGGTGCCCACTGTCTCTGCTCCTGTTCGCATTATACTCGGAGCCACTTTGCATAAGTGTTATAAGCAGTAGAGCTGTCAATGGTTTCCGAATAATGGGCCACGAACTGAAGGTATTGGCTTATGCAGATGACCTTGCGTTTTTTTGTACTGATAAGCCAAGCATCGATGAGGTTATTCGTTTAACGGAGGACTTTGGTTCGGTGTCAGGATGTCGGATTAATCGCTCTAAGAGTTGCGGTCTTTGGTTTGGTAGCTGGGGTAAGACACCTGCTGAATATGCTGGTATAACATGGACATGCAGGCCACCAAAGCACCTTGGCGTCCCTTTGAGTGCCTGTAAGCATAGCGCACATTATTGGAAAGACCACGCGTCAACTCTTCAGCGCTATGCTCAAACGTTTGTCCCCCATGGCCTCTCAATTTTTGGCAGGGCGACCGCCTGTAATCTGTTTCTCGCCACTAAAATATATTATGTACTGCAAATTATACATTGCGCAAGACTTTCTATCCAGCGTTTTCACAGGGTTTTCGCTACCTTTGTGTGGGATTCGTCTTTTGAATCCATGAGGCGTGATAACCTTTTCCGGCCTGTAAGCGCTGGTGGCCTTGGTCTAGTTCACCTGTATGTCCGACAGATAGTGTCACGTTTCATGTTTTTCCGTGAGACTACACACCCAATAGTACTTTCATTCCTGCAAACAAATTTAGTTCATGTTTTACCCAACCTCGTTGTGTCTTCCAATGTTTGTGACCGTCCGTGTTTGTGGGGCATAATGCAAGAGGTGTGTTTGGCTGTCCGTTTCCTACTTGTTCGTTTTTCTCCTGAGTTCCTTTTTTTAGTGTCGAGGAAAAAGTTGTATAAGGATTATATTAGTATGCTCTTCCCTCCGCCCATGTACCGCTCTATGTATTTTGGTTTACCTGGGCATGGCGTACTCAAAATAGTACGTAAGATGCCAGTCTCGCCGTGTACAAAGACCTTTTTCTTTAAGTTACACACCGGTACGTTGCACGTTAGAACATGGTTAGAGAAAAAGGGCACTTTTGTGTCTACCGTTAGTTGCCGCCTTTGTGTTGAACCAGAAACAATTGAGCATTGTTTCATCAGTTGCAAAGATGTAGTGCTCTTCAGGGATATCTTGCAACGCACATTTAAAAAAAGAATTCATCTGACTCCACATTCTGTTCTCTATCTCACTACGCTGCCATTAGTTGATAAACCCCTGGACATGTTGTTTCTGATTGGACTGCACAGCCTCTGGAAAACCCGCATGATGGACCGACACTGTGAACCTGTTGTGTCTACAAAGGATCACTTCAGTCGAATGGTTGTTCATCTAAGAGACGTGTATGCCCAGACTGAGTACGAACCGGAGTGGCACTCATTATTAGTGATGTGCTCTGCATTGCCCCTTTTCTAGTGCATGGTCTTTTCAATATGTATTGTTTAACACTGTTTTCATAATGGCTTGTATATAGTTCATGTACATAGAACATTACATCACTGTAATAAATACCATGTTGAAGAAAAAGAAAGCCCTCGTGGCCTAATGGATAAGGCATCGGTCTCCTAAACCGGGGATTGCGGGTTCGAATCCCGCCGAGGGTTGGCAGGCAGTTTCCTTCGCTGCTCTTTTATTTTGCTTCCGCTATAGCCCGTGCGGTATCACGCTCCAAAAGAATAGCCATTTCATAAAAAGCTTATTAAAATAAGGTCTACCCCAATGGAATGTGAATTGCCGTCTGTGTAACGTGCCTGAGACAACTGATCATTGCTTCATCCTGTGCCGTGATGCCATGTTCTTTTGGGACATACTACAACGAACTCTCAAGAACGACATTGAAATTACACCATTCACTATTAGATTTCTGCCTGTTGACAAAAACTGTGTTGTGCCTTATGATCTGTTTATGTTGATGGGAGTATTCAGTCTTTGGAAAAGCCGTATCATGGACAGACATGCCGAGCCACCAAGAACGTCCAAATCTGTGTTTCGTGAACAGTGTGCTTTGGTGAGGAGTGTATATGTTGCACGCGAAGAACCTCCAAGCTGGCTGCCGTGCCTAGATGCATGTGTGTGCCTCCCTAAAATTTTGATGTTTTGATGGGGATGCAGTGTTGAGTTAGGGCTATGGCAGGCTCCTATTAAGCAGCCCGGTAACTTGAGACGCGAACCAGTCTGATTGAAGTTTTCCTCCTTTCTACGGAAGTTCTTGCATGCAATAAAGAAAAAAAAGCCCTCGTGGCCTAATGGATAAGGCATCGGTCTCCTAAACCGGGGATTGCGGGTTCGAATCCCGCCGAGGGTTGGCAGGCGGTTTCCTTCGCTGCTTTTTTTTTATTTTGCTTCCCCTATAGCCAGTGCGGTATCACGCTCCAAAGGAGTAGACATTTCATAAAAAGCTAATTAAAATAAGGCCTACCCCGAGCCCTCGTGGCCTAATGGATAAGGCATCGGTCTCCTAAACCGGGGATTGCGGGTTCGAATCCCGCCGAGGGTTGGCAGGCAGTTTCCTCCGCTGCTCATTTATTTTGCTTCCGCTATAGCCCGTGCAGTATCACGCTCCAAAAGAATAGCCATTTCATAGAAAGCTAATTAAAATAAGGTCTACCCCAAGCCCTCGTGGCCTCATTCTACTTCCGGCCACTGGCGTGTACGGAGGCAGGATCATGAGCTCCCACGGAGCGGCGATAGCGGCCGTCGATGGCCGCGGAAACAGGATTGAAGATAAGGAAGGACAGGAGTACGAAATCGTTTTGCCTACGTTGCCTACCGGTCGTGTTGTTTTAAACACCGTGTTTTTGCACGGCGATGTGCGAGTTAGGCCCTACAGGGTCGAGGATTTCCGCGACGCCCTCGCCAACGCTGGTGCGCTCCCCGACGTTGTGGCGTTGGGGGCGTATCAGGTAAACCACGTTTGGGCGGTTACGCTCAACAGTACCGAGGCAACGAAGAAGTTGACAGCTATAAAGGAACTGGATGTCAAAGGACGGCGCTGCATTATCATCGATCCTGCCGACCAACAGGTGAAACTACGGCTGCACTGGATGCTGCACGGTGTAGCCGACGACGAAATTCGGACGGCTCTTGCGGCTTTTGGGAATGTAACGGAGGTGACTCGGTCGAGTTGGCGTGTTTCAGGCGTCAAGGAGAAGGGGTCTACAACCAGGACCGTTCTCCTGAAGCTGAAACCCGGTATGAAGGTTGACGACCTGCCACACCAGTTATGCGTCGCCGGCGAGCTGGCCCTTGTTGTGGTGCCTGGGCGGCCTATGCAGTGCCTACCGTGCCGCGGCACCGGTCACGTTCGACGCGAATGCAAGGTACCCCGGTGCTCCAAATGCAGGCGGTATGGCCACGGTGACAGTGAGTGTGTTCGCACATACGCGGTGGCTACCGGTGCGGTATCGAGAGACGACACGGCAGAGCTTCTGATGGACGTCGTCGAGGCGGAGGAGGCGGCGAAAGGAGCCGTGGAAGTTGGCAAGGCTGCCGGGATGACCGACGCATCAGGGCCTCCCAGCGGAGACATTAGTGGACCCGGCAACCAAAGGAAGCCACTCGAAGAGGAAGAATTACCTTCGAGTCAGGCGAACACGTCGGCAGACGGGGAGAACGTCTTGGCAACTAAGGACGCCGAGCCAATGATCAGCGAGGAACAGCAGAACCAGAGCTGCGCCCGTTCAGCGAGCGGCACCGCCCCAGCCAAGCGTCCTCATGGCCTGACCGACCACGAAGGGGACAAGGCGGCAGCTCTCAGTGGTGAGGAGCCGCCAGAAAAAACTGCTCAATCCCGACGGTCATCTTTCAGACCGAAACCCAACGTTTTGGCCGACAAGCGTGCCGGCGATAAGGCAGCCCCGCGGCAAGGTCAGGGGCCTGCACCGGATGGCTCCGGTGGCAACGACGGCGTCTAGCCATGTGCTAGACGTGTGGGGTAAGCACCATGCTCTTGGCCTCTTCACTATTTGCGACAATGGCTTCTGTAACCCCGTTGAAAGTAGCCACACTCAATGTCAGGGGCTTGGCAGGAAAGAAAAAGCAATGCCAAGTTTACCGGCTTTTAACAGAGCACGATATTGACTTACTGGCCGTGCAGGAGACAAAAGTAGAAGGGGAGGAAGAGACCGGGAGCATGGTGCGACGTTTCACGTCTAGATTCTACGCTGTAGTGAGTCATGCGATAGGTACAGGGTCCTTCAAAATATGTGCGAACACGGCGAAGCGTGCCCGCGCTGCGCGGAGCGTCAGCGCATCCGGCGCGGTCGCGCATCGAAAAAATGTGGCGCATGCGCACAGCAGACTGGAGGCGGTGCTTCGTGTCCTCTGCTACAGCACGGCGCGCTTCCGTGCTGTAGCAGACGACACGAAGCACCGCCTCCAGTCTGCTGTGCGCATGCGCCACATTTTTTCGATGCGCGACCGCGCCGGATGCGCTGACGCTCCGCGGAGCGCGGGCACGCTTCGCCGTGTTCGCACATATTTTGAAGGACCCTGTACATCTGCTGGCAGCGTCCTTTTTGTAAAGAAGTTGCCGGGTCTTGTCGTGCAAGCTCATTTCTCGTGTCCGTCAGGTCGCTGTGTCGCTATCGATTTTACATTCAACAACATTGAGTGGCGAATTGTCTTTGTGTACGCACCAAATGTTACGGACGAAAGGGCTGCGTTTTTTCAGTGTTGAACAGCGTCTTTGTTCCGAGAAACAGCTTATCATCATGGGCGACTTCAACTGCGTCCTAAGTGGCTGCGATAAGACTAGTGCAAGGGTGTTCAGGGACGCAAGTACGAAGATACTGTCGCAAATCATAGATAAATGGAACCTTGAGGATGTGGCAGAGTGTTTGCAAGGCGCGTGCGGCGTGAAGTACACACACTTTCAGAGGACAAGCCATGCTCGGCTTGACCGCATTTATGTATCGCTGGATGCGATTCCAAAATGCAGCAGTTACCATGTAGTGCCGATGGCTTTTTCGGACCACTGTTTAGTAGTATGCCGCCGCGGTGGCTCAGTGGCTATGGTGCTCGGCTGCTGACCCAAAGGACGCGGGTTCGATCCCGGCCGCGGCGGCTGGAATTTCTTTGGAGGAGAAATTCTAGAGGCCCGTGTACTGTGCGATGTCAGTGCACGTTAAAGAACCCCAGGTGGTCGAAATTTCCGGAGCCCTCCACTACGGCGTCTCTCATGGCCTTAGTCGCTTTGGGACGTTAAACCCCATAAACGAAACGAACGACATAAACGATGTTTAGTAGTATGTGGGATAGGATTGAAAAAACGGGGCAGTGCTTTTAGTTGGGATATGTGGAAAATAAATAAGCTAAATAAGGACGATGAATTTAGCTGTGCAGTAATTGAAGAAATAAGCAAAATAGAGCCTAGTAGTGAATTGAAAATATGGCAACAGTAGGAACTTTGCAAAGAACAGGTTAAAATTAAAGCAGTTGAACGATCTAGTGCCATTGCGTACGAAGGGAATCTAAACGAACGCAATCTAAGATGTATGCTTGCAAAACTGCTAGAAAAGGAAAGTAAAGCACCTGGTAAATGGATCGATGACATTAGGAAAATAAAACAGAAAATTCAACTAATAGATGAGGACCGTTATCGCGGAGCGTTGGTGCGGGCCAGAGCGGAAGATATAGCAGCAGGGGAGACGCCGTCGAAACGAGCTTTGGGAATTGAAAGGCTCATGCTCGGCGAAATCACATTGATAGCATAGAATGGGGTGGCATCTTATCAGACGAAAACGAACACATACAGCGTGCGTTTTTAGAATACTATCAGGCGCTTTTCGCATTACAGGATGCAGACATGAATACGTTTAAAGAACAGGTTTCTTGGGGCACTGCCGCGACTCAGCGACGAGCAGAAAGACGTTTTAGAGCTGGCAATAACCGAATCAGAGGTAGAAATGGCAATAGACAATTTAAATTCTGGGAGATCACCAGGACCAGACGGGTTAAGCGCGGCGTTTTACAAATCATTTAAGAGCAGAATCGCGCCAGTGCTGAAGACGGTCTTTAATGAAGCTTACGACGTACGTGAATTGCCTCCGTCTTATGGTAAATCACATACTGTCGTAATTCCGAAAACGGATGAAGCTGACAAGTTACGACACGTAACAGGGTACAGGCCAATTGCTCTCACAAATGTCGATTATGAAATTTATATGAAGGTTTTGGCGCAAAGGTTACAGTGTGTAATCCAGGAAATTGTTGGCCCCCACGAAACGTGTGGGATAAAAGGCCGGTCTATTCTTTCTAACATACACAAGGCAAGATGTGTGCTCGAGTGCTGTGATGTTACAAATAGTCGCGTTGCCATCTTGCAGCTTGATCTCGAAAAGGCGTTCGACTGTGTCGCGCATAAAATTTTGCTGTGCATACTTGATTATGTGAATGTTGGGTATGTTATCCGGGAGGGAGTCGCCTTGGCGTATCGGAACTGTACGACGGGATTGATTGTTAACCAGAGTCTGGGGGCCCCCATTCGTGTGCAGCGTTCGGTACGTCAAGGCTGCCCCTTCAGCCCTCTTCTGTTTGCCATCTACATCGAGACTTTGTGCTTAGACATCATCGAAAACGAGAGAATAACTGGTTTTCGGCTGCAAGCTGCTTAGGTGAAGCTGCGGGCATATGCGGATGATTTAGCGGTTTTTTCCGCTAATCGAGATGGTGTAACAGAGGCCGTTGGATGTGTCGCTGAATTCTGCAAAACCTCTGGCAGCAGAGTGAACTGGTCTAAGTCAGTGGGGCTCTGGCAGGGAGCATGGCAAACGACGATGGACCACTTTGCAAACGTACCCTGGTTGAATACCCCAACGAAGTACCTTGGAGTACCGCTAGAAAGCTATCGCGATAGCGAAACATATTGGAGAGCGCAGACCCAGGATGTGCGTGAGAAGGCGGAAAGATGGAAAGGAACAGGGTTATCAATTTTCGCTAGAGCCACCGTGTGCAACCTTTTCTTTATCAGTAAGGTGTGGTATGCGATGCAAGTGTTGCATTGTGGAAGAATGAGCATACAAAAGCTGCATCGAATTTTTGCTGTTTTTGTGTGGGCTGCACAATGGGAAAGGTGCAGCCGGACGAATTTGTTTAGAAAAGTGAAGGATGGTGGAGTGGGTCTGGGACACCTTTTCTTGGCGGCAGATTGTTAACAGATTTATCTTTCAGCGTGATGTCAGTGATCCGTTTTTGCGCACCGTGTGCCAAGTAAGGCTGGGGCGCGCGCTGCCTGACTTTGTTGTTGCAACCGAAACCCTATCGGGCGGAATTTTTGGGTACTTCAGAGAAGCTGTCGCAAGTGTCCGATTTCTCTCAACGAGGTTTTCCAACGAATATTTATCTACAGTGAACAAGAAAAAATTTTATAAGGATTTATGTGAAGTTGTCTTGCCGGAACCCATGTATAGGGCCTTGTACAGTTGAGGCCCTGGATGGAATGTGTTAAAGAGGGTAAAGAGAATGCACGTAGAGCCAGGGGTTAAAACTTTTTTTTTCAAGTTGCACACTGGAACGTTATCAGCCAAAATGTTTTTACAGGATAAGGGCTTATTTCTTCCGTGGGGTCATCACTGCCTTATCTGCAAGCAACCAGAAACGATAGATCACGTTTTTCTGCATTGTTGGGAAGGGGTTTACTTTTGGGACGTACTTCAAAGGACTATAAAGAAACAATTTCCACTTCAACCCCATGGAATACGGTATCTGCCCATTGAAAACGAGGACGGAGTACCTTTCGATCTGATAATGTTATTGGGCCTCCACAGTATTTGGCGCGCGAGAATGGCAGGATATTACTGTGATCCCGACGCGAGGCCAGCACGAATTTATTTTCGTGAAACTGTGCACCGGTTTGTTGATAGGGTCAAAGCTGTTGGCGAGGCTTCCGAGTGGTTGTCAAGGGTGGAGCATTTGATGGCTCTAAATGAATTTTAAAGTGACGAAGCCAGCCCCTGGCAGGCCGACTATATCAACACCAAGTGTTCATTGTGTCCCGCCATTTTGTTATGTAATGTCAAAGCCAGGCAATAAAGAAAAAAAAAAAAACCCTCGTGGCCTAATGGATAAGGCATCGGACTCCTAAACCGGGGATTGCGGGTTCGAGTCCCGCCGAGGGTTGGCAGCCAGTTTCCTTCGCTACTTTTTTATTTTGCTTCCGCTATAGCCAGTGCGGTATCACGCTTCAAAAGAATAGCCATTTCATAGAAAGCTAATTCACATAAGGTCTACCCCAAGCCCTCGTGGCCTAATGGATAAGGCATCGGTCTCCTAAACCGGGGATTGCGGGTTCGAGTCCCGCCGAGGGTTGGCAGCCAGTTTCCTTGGCTACTTTTTTTATTTTGCTTCCGCTACAGCCAGTGCGGTATCACGCTTCAAAAGAATAGCCATTTCATAGAAAGCTAATTAACATAAGGTCTACCCCAAGCCCTCGTGGCCTAATGGATAAGACATCGGTCTCCTAAACCGGGGATTGCGGTTTCGCGTCCCGCCGAGGGTTGGCAGCCAGTTTCCTTCGCTACTTTTTTATTTTGCTTCCGCTATAGCCAGTGCGGTATCACGCTTCAAAAGAATAGCCATTTCATAGAAAGCTAATTCACATAAGGTCTACCCCAAGCCCTCGTGGCCTAATGGATAAGGCATCGGTCTCCTAAACCGGGGATTGCGGGTTCGAGTCCCGCCGAGGGTTGGCAGCCAGTTTCCTTCGCTACTTTTTTATTTTGCATCCGCTATAACCAGTGCGGTATCACGCTTCAAAAGAATAGCCATTTCATAGAAAGCTAATTAACATAAGGTCTACCCCAAGCCCTCGTGGCCTGTTTCCATTTCCGGCCACGGCAGTGAACGGACGTGTTATCATGAGCTCCGGCGGAGCGGTGTTAGCGGCTCAGCCGAGCCGCGGAAACAGGATTGCTGCTGAAGATAGCGTAGCAGGTTACGAAGTTATGCTGCCCCACCTCCCTAAAGGTCGTATAGTTTTGAATACCGTATTTTTGCACGGCGACGTTCGAGCGCAGCCGTATAGGGTCGAGGACTACAGGGGCGCCCTTGCCCGTTTGGAACTGCTTCCCGAGGTTGTGGCCTTGGGAGCATTTCAAATGAATCATGTGTGGGCGGTTACGTTTAAGAACCCTGAAGCTGTAAAGAAAATGCTCGCTGCCGGGAGCATTAGCGTCAAGGAGCACCGGTCTCTCGTGATCGACCCCAACAAGCAAGAGGTGCGTGTTAAAGTGCACTGGGTTCTCCACAACGTGACTGACGAAGAAGTATACGTGTGGCCTTCCTGCCGTATGGCCAAGTGACCGAGCTCTCGAAGGAGCGCTGGCGTGTGTTCGGCGTAACAGAAAAAGGTTCAACAACCCGAGTGCTAAGCCTGAAGTTGAAGTCAAGCGTCACAGTTGAGGACATACCTCACCAGCTTCGTATTGCCGGTGAACCTGCGCTTTTGGTGGTCGCTGGGAGGCCTCCACTCTGCCTCCGATGCCAAGGGAAGGGCCACATTCGTCGCGACTGTCGAGTGCCTCGGTGCTCGCGATGTCGCCGGTTTGGTCATGACGAAAGCCAATGTGTACCCACGTACGCGACCATGACAGGGCCTGCAAGGAATATTGACGTGGCTGAACATGTCATAGATGAGGTGGAGGCCGAGGAAGCGTCAGGGTCAGCTGGTGGCAAAGCAGCAGCCGATGAGAAGAGCGCTCAACATTCAAGCGTTGAGCACAGCGAGACAAGCCTGGTCAAGCCACCCCAGGAGGTACAACACGCCCCTGAGGAAAAGGCGAGCCAAGAGATGCAGCCTGCTGTCAGAACTTCTACGAGCCCAGTAGAGGAGGCGCACATAGGGAAAGACAATAACGACATCACAATGGGAAACGCTGCGGTTTTATCCACGAAGCGCGCTCATCACGAAACAGTGCAAGGTGACCAATCAACAGTCGGCGCCCCTTCGGAGGAGCCGCCCCCCAAAGCGGAGCCGACGCGACGGGCGTCCTTCAAGCCGAAGCCAATTATTCCACCAGACAGAAGACCAGCGGACGCGGCGCCTAAATAGCGCTGCAACTGCGGTAACGCGCTACTGCCGAGTCCGGATCAACATGCAACGGTGCCGACCATAAACCAAGGAAGGGAACTTTGTGGGCGACCGTCAAACTTTCGTCATGGACTGTGAAAGTGCGAGGGACAGCTTAGCTGCGATGCCCCAGCGTACGGAACCCTCTGCAGCGTCGTGGTGTCCTGAGGTGAGCACTCCCAGAACTGCGGGTGCCTTTAAAAATGAGGAAGGAACAATGTTTCACGTGCCACTGCGCGTAGCCACGCTGAACGTGCGGGGACTGGCGGCGAGGAAACGGCAGTGCCAAGTCAGTCGCCTCTTCCTAGAAAATGAATTGGATATAGTCGCATTGCAAGAAACAAAGATTGAGAGCCAGGAACACACAGAGCGCATGGTTGAAAAATTTCGGTCCCGATACAGTGTCTGTATATGTCACGCGGTTGGCAGATCCGGAGGTTGTGCGTTATTTCTGAAGAATAATCTGGGCATTGCAAATGAAACTGTTGTTGCGTCCGAAGGAGGACGGTTGCTGGTTGTTGATTTTAGTTTTTCTGGATATGCTTGGCGAGTGATTTGTGTCTATGCTCCTAATAGTCAAAAGGAGCGTGGTAGTTTTTTTTTGAAAAAGTCGAGCTGTATTTGAGCTGCGAGAAAAGTGTTGTTTTGATGGGCGACTTCAATTGCGTGTGCTTGCCAGAGGATCGAGTTCCGAACGTTTCGGTGCGTGATCAGAGTGCACAGTACCTTGATGCAATAATTCAAGAACACGAAATGGAAGATCTTGGTTGGATGTTGTCCCAAGGCTCGCACCCATGCTTTACGCACTTCCAACGCGGCAGCAATGCGAGGCTAGATAGAGTGTATGCAAGCATAGGATTTGTGACCGTGTGCAGTAAACATCATGTTAAACACGTTTCATTTAGCGATCACGGCATTGTGATGGTAACCTTTATTTATTTATTTATTTAGTAAGGAAGCCACAGCGCCGTGGCATTACAGTGGGGGGGGGGGGGGGAAATCTACAAAAAAGAAGCACACATGACACCTCCGCTCGCCGGCAGAGTTACAAGCATAAAGCGTTCGCCATGTACATCTCACTTCAAAAGAACACATCACAATCGCATCACATCATTAAAGAACGAAAGAACGCATCATTTGATGTCACACTCACAACATCGCTCGGTAGTCTGTTTCATTCTCTAATGGTTTTCGGAAAAAAAGACATTTTAAACAATTCAGTAGTAAAGCCTTAAGACTCGGTTCAACTGGAAACTTTGGAAATTTAATGTGAAACTGTTAGAAGACGAAACCTTCGTTGAACAAGTTAAAAAAAATACCGACGATTACGTTACTTCCTAATGCGAAATTTGAGCGCAGCAAATAAGCTGTTTCACCTTTTCGATAGATTGAGGCAAAGAAATCGAGCAACACATGTATGCGCTATCACAGAATTTTTTTTTTAGCAGACGGAGGACTTCCATCGGTCGTCTCGCTCATGGCTCAGAAAGAACTGGCAGATAATTTCGCAGTGGCGAACGGCAGCGGCATTTTCGGCTCGGGCGGTGCACATATACAGATCCGCCGCCACCGATCTGGCTCTCTGATTGCCACCGCACAGGGCGAACGGCAGCGGCAATTTCGGCTCGGGCGGTGCACATATACAGATCCGCCGCCACCGATCTGGCTCTCTGATTGCCACCGCACAGGGGTTGCATTGGAGGAGGAGCGAAGAAAGGAATTAAGTTCGAGCCGGCGCTTTGACAACCGGAGACTCGCAGGAAGAGGGGGGAGGGGGGCGGCGTGTACACCCAGCGGCAAACGATGGGGGCAGAAGCGCGCGCAGCAAGCGGACAACACGATAAAGGGAGGAGGGAAGAGATAGCAGCGACTGACTGATGCCGCTGACGCCGATAGTGAGTCAACCCCAGCTGCGGATGAAAGGGGGGCGGAGCTGGTTACGAGGCCGACGCCGACGACAACGCCGACGACGACGACGACGCGAAACCCAGGAACGGACGCCAAAGAGCTGCGCTCTGAAAAGAAGTGACTAAAATGTCTTCCGCCCAGTCAGGAAGCTGCGCACGTAACTGGGAAAACTTTAAAAACGCCGTCAAGATGCTAGCGATAGAAAGAGGAACTATCCTTCACCAAAATCAAAGGAAAACAGCCGAAGAATTGCAGTGCCAATTAAACTTTTTGACATGTATGGAAACAGCAGCACCTGGGTTGTACATAAAAGAAATCCGAGAAGTTAAAAGCCAGCTAGAAGCTCTAGAAAGAGATAAGTACCGAGCGGCTGTGATAAGGGCGCGCGCTGAAAAACTGTTCGGGTGAAATGCCCAACAAGCGTGCGTTGTGCGACGAAAGAAGATATGCAGCAAAAAATGAAATCCGCCAGATTCGTTACCGCAACAGAATAACGACCGATAGAGAAGAAATTGAGCAGGCGTTTGTCGAGCATTACAAAGAGCTGATAGGGAATGAAAGAAGCGTGAAGAGTGGGCTCTGCGATGATTTTTTGCAGCTCATGCCTCGATTAGATGAAGATACACGAGCTCGCCTAGAACAGCGTATTAGTTTGGAGGAGGTTCAGAAGGCTATAGATGAACTACCGCTGGGTAAAACACCAGGGCCGGATGGTCTAGGGGCTGCTTTCTAAAAAACATTCAGAAAAGAAGTCAGCCCGATTTTATATGAAATGATCACAGAAGCATATAGAGTAAATCAAATGCCACCTTCCTTTCGTACTGCTCACATAGTACTGATCCCTAAAACAGATGACCGAGAGAAATTGCAGTCAGTGGGGGCTTATCGTCCGATAACCCTCACCAATGTTGACTATAAGATTTATATGAAGATCCTAGGTCGACGTTTGCAGAGTGTGATCACGAAACTCGTTGGACCGCACCAAACGTGCGGAGTGAAAGGCCGTACAATTTGCACGAATGTGCACGTTGTTCGCGGTGTCCTTGAATGCTGTGATGTATTCGGGGGCCAAGTCGCAATGATGAAACTAGACCTGTCGAAGGCGTTTGATCGTGTGGCGCACGATGTCCTGTACTCGGTTCTGGAACAAGTGAATTTAGGCAGTGTAATACAAGATGGGCTTAAAATGGTCTACAGCAACTGTACGGTGCAGATAATTGTCAATAATAACCTGAATGAAGCCGTCCCTCTGCGTGCCTCCGTTAGGCAAGGATGCCCACTCTCGCCCTTGCTGTTCGCGCTTTATCTCGAGCGTTTCTGTTTAAAGGGCAACTCCGGCGATTTTTCAGCCATTTTAAGTTAATGGCTGTTTTGTGTTCCTGAGAATCTCCTCTAATGTGTACGATACAAGGTTTTCAAAAGCGACCCTAAAATAATTTTTAAACAGCAAAAAACGTAAAACTCGAAACCGAAACCGCGAAACCGAAACCGGGGAGGTGCCTTCGTGCGGTATTGACTGTGACGTCACGAGCGGGTTCGCCGCACTGTGAAGTCTCCGAAGGTATCACAACTACCCTGAGCCGCGCTGTCGACATGACTGAAAGCGCGCAGGACAGCTTTTCCGAGACCTGCGAGTCTTTAGAAGACGACTCATTCGACGATTTTGGACTGGACGAGTCGCCTTTCAGGTATGATCCACCGCCGCGCGAGCCAGCCGAGTCACACCACAGGCCGCGTCACCTGCAGCACGGAGACGGTATGAACTCGGAGAAGTGATTACTTGAGTCATTTCTCGTGCATACATTTGTGACAGAGTCGTCAGAACAAAAGTTAATGAGATGCTCCCGCCGACAGCTGTTCGTGTGGCCAGTGCCGGCCGACCCAGCCTGATGAAAGAATCTGCTGCCGGTACGTTGCCGCGGTGCACAACCTCCTTACAGGGGCATGCATCACCAACAGTCCTCTCTGCGAAGCTTTATCTCGACGGCGAGCTTTTGGAAGTGAGTTCGCGCCAGCTACAGTTCTACAATCCAACATACCGCTTCTTCTTGACGGCCGCGCTTCGTTCAGCTGGCCGCTGCGATAGACGGTTGTACTAGAATAACGTTGGCACAGAATAAGCCTTCAAGCGCCAGTTGAACGAAGCCTTAGCGATTCCAAAGCTCTCTTTGAAGTACACGCTGTCTTCATAACAATCTGGTGCGAAATGTTCCGAGCACAAGCGGGAATGCTTCCTCGGAAGAACAGTTTACACGGCGGACAGCTCTCACCAGCTTGTCGCGAAGGTTCTTATCGCTATAGGAAACCTACGCTAGATCACGCCCGTTGTCACAGATCAAGAATTTGTGCACCCCACAGCACAACAGAAGTTGCCGTGACCCATCGCTCTGGCGTACACATCACAAGGTACGTTGAGATGGCGCGGAATTGCACAGGTGGTCGAAATAATTCCAGAGAGCTCCACTACGGACCTCTTTCTTCCTTTCTTCTTTCACTCCTCCCTTACGTCGCGGTTCGGGTGTCCATTACTGCGTCATTTACTGTCCTCAAAACCAATTTTCATTTTCCCCTGCTATACCCCTGCACTGCCAGCGCCAGCGCGCGCCCAACCAGCTTGACACGCCGCCCCGCCAGTGACGTCACAGAACAGGGTGGCCTGTAGAAGTTGTTCGATCAGTGGGTGCCGCTCGCGTCGAGGAGCGCTTGTCTTCAGAATTCGCTTGCGGAAAAACTACGCCGGTTTCAGGTGCGAAATTTTACATGAGGCATCAGACTATCATAAAGAATACAGACTTAAAATTTCATTTCAATCGATGCATATCGAAAAATCGCCGGAGTTGCCCTTTAAATCTTATTAACAACGATCGAATTAATGGCTTCAGGTTTCAGTCATCTAATGTTAAAATTCTTGTGTACGCAGATGACATAGCTGTATTCTGCAGTGACCGCGAAAGTGTCCCGGAAACTGTTGGTGTCGCCAAACGGTTTTGTCAGCTCACAGGTGCTGAGCTTAATTGGGAGAAGAGTGTCGGCTTTTGGCATGGAAATTGGGATATTACACCGCCGGCGTTCGCGAGTCTGCAGTGGACAACCGTGCCATCGAACTACTTGGGTGTGCCTCTAGAGCACTATGACAAGAGCGCTGATTTCTGGAATGAGGTGACACCAAGAGTAAAAGAAAAAGCAAGGTCATGGCAAGGACGAGAATTGTCGATGTTTGCGAGGGCGACAGTTTGCAACATTTTCTTAATCGCCAAGGTGTGGTATGTTTTGCAGTTTTTGGCTATGTCGCGAGTAAATGTGCAAAAAATGCACAGGGTGTTTGCTGTGTTTATCTGGAGTTCAAGTTGGGAGAGGGTCAAAAGAACTAATTTGTTTCGAACTGTTCAAGATGGCGGTCTTGGTCTCGCGCATTTGTTTGTCCGCCAGCTTGTGTCCCGATTTATGTTTGTGAGGGATCAGAACGACCCCTTTTTGCGTTCAATAATGCAAGTACGACTGAGCAGCGCTCTGCCCGATTTTGTAGTGTCTACTGTAAGATTGTCAGCTTATGGTGCTAGAGGTTACCTGAAAGAAGTTGTGGACTCTGTGCGATTCCTGAAGGTGCGGTTTTCACTGGAGTACCTCAGCAATCTAAAGAGGAAAAAACTGTACAGAGATCTGATAGACATCATAATGCCTGTGCCTCTGTATCGTACAATAAACTCTGCAGGCCCAGGGCAAGATGTTCTCAAAAGAATTAAAAAGATGCCAGTTAAGGCAAGCACAAAAACATTCTTTTTCAAACTGCATACGGGTACTTTGCCGGTTAAGACGTGGCTTGCGGACAAAGGTATATTTGTGCCATGGACAACGAACTGCTTGCTTTGCAAGAAGCCTGAAACCATAGAACATGTGTTCATTGAATGCTGGGACCCAATTTTTTATTGGGATGTCTTACAGCGTACGCTAAAGAAAGAATTACCCATATCACCAATTGGCATTCGCTACTTACCGGTAGACAAAGATGACACAGGTGTCCCCTATGACATGATTATGCTCCTGGGCCTGCATAGTTCATGGAAAACTCGAATGGCTGTCCGGAATGGAGATGTTGTTATCCGATCTGTCAGGGAGAATTTGTGGAGAGTGTGTGTTCCTTACGAGATGTGTACCAAGCGCAGGCGGACCCACCTGCATGGATGAGTGTGCTTCATGAACTGGTGCAATTCAAGAAATTTTAACTTGCGACCGGCCTAAGCAGGCCTGGTTGTTTTAGCAATGTATCGTGCTTGTTTCAATAAAAAGTTATTCAAAAAAAACCCCTCGTGGCCTAATGGATAATGCATCGGTCTCCTAAACCGGGGATTGCGGGTTCGAGTCCCGCCGAGAGTTGGCAGCCAGTTTCCTTCGGTACTTTTTTATTTTGCTTCCGCTATAGCCAGTGCGGTGTCACGCTTCAAAAGAATAGCCATTTCATAGACAGCTAATTAACATAAGGTCTACCCCAAGCCCTCGTGGCCTAATGGATAAGGCATCGGTCGCCTAAACCGGGGATTGTGGGTTTGAGTCCCGCCGAGGGTTGGCAGCCAGTTGCCTTCGCTACTTTTTTATTTTGCTTCCGCTATAGCCAGTGTGGTATCACTCTTCAAAAGAATAGCCATTTCATAGAAAGCTAATTAACATAAGGTCTACCCCAAGCCCTCGTGGCCTAATGGATGATTCTGCTTCCGGCCGCGCTCGTGAACGGACGCAGGATGCAGGGCTCCGTAGGAGCGGCTACAGCGGCCATGTCTGGCCGCGGTAACAGGTTTTTTGAAGCTGAAAACGAGTACAAGGTCATCCTATCGTGTTTACCTACAGGTCGTATTGTTTTTAATACAGTTTTTCTTCATGCTGACATTCGTGCACGACCGTATCGCGTCGAGGATTTCCGCGATGCAATGGCTCATCTCGAGTTGCTCCCTGACATGACTGCCTTGGGGGCGTATCGGATGAGTCACGTGTGGGCGGTGACTTTCGACAATGCTCACGCTGTGAAGAAGATGCTCGCCGCTGGGGAAATTCAGGTGAAGGAACGTCGGTGTTCGATAATTGATCCAGCAAACCAAGATGTTCGAATGAAGATTCACTGGCTGCTTCCTGGGGTGCCAGACGAAGACGTGCGAGCGGCCTTTGTGTCGTACGGAAAGGTAACGGAGGTCAAGGCTGAGCGTTGGCGCGTACAAGGCGTCACCGGCAAAGGGTCGAAAACGCGCCTGGTGTCTCTTTCCCTGAGAGCGGGAGTCAAGCTGGACGACCTGCCGCATCAGGTGAGCATCGCTGGTGAATTGGCCCTCGTTGTTGTACCGGGCAGGGCCCCCCTCTGCTTGCGCTGCCGTGGCAAGGGTCATGTTCGGCGGGAATGCAAAATTCCGCGGTGTGGTGCGTGCCGTCGCTTCGGGCATGAGGAGAGTAAGTGTGCGCGAACGTATGCCAGCGTGACCGGGCGCTCTTCTAACGAAAAAGCGTCCGAGCTGATGATGGACGAGCTTGACGCCGAAGAAGCTGCGATGGGAAAGGGAGACAACGCTTTGGAGACATTGGTGCCCGTTTCAACCAGTGTCGAAGAGCGGAGCGGGCGGCTCAAGTCCGCATCCAGTCTGCCGCAAGACGGATTGCCTGAAGAGAAGGCTGCTGTGTTGGAAGACGCCGCGGCCCTATCTAACGAGGCTTCTGCGAACGCTGAAGGTCAGCAGGAGGAAATGGTGGTCTCTATGGCTGCAAGCAGCAGTCAGGCTGGAAAGCGACCACGAGAAAAGAATTCCGATACACCGCATGCTCCCGATGAAGGCGCCGAGGAACCACCGACGAAAGCCCCTGGAGTGAGGCGTCCGTCTTTCAAGCCGCGGCCTAAAGTTCCGCCCGACCCGCGAGAGGCGGCCAAGCCGCCTCCGTAGTTTTCGGTCGGCCGCGTGCACCTGGGAGCCCTCGCGTGCAACGGGAGCATCGACGGACAACCGGCAGCGTCGCCTCGCAAGTTGCCTAGTCAGCGCAACCATAGACTGTTGTGAGTCCAGCGACGTTTCTGTGCGTAGCCTCCTTGTTCCCAAAATAAACAATGGGTGGTACAATTTGCTTTGAAAAGAAAAGATGAAGGGGAAAAAAAGATGCAGCTTTACGTATAGCCACGCTTAACGTGAGAGGGCTAGCCGCAAAGCGACGGCAGTATCAACTTAACCGTCTTCTTCTAGAAAATGACATCAACATTGCAGCTATCCAAGAGACAAAAGTAGAATCTGAAGAGCAAACTGACCGCATGTTGTTAACTTTTCGATCCAGATATGATATCTGTGTGAGCCATGCCGTTGGAACTTCTGGGGGTGTTTTGCTGTTGATGCGAAACAGCATTGGCATTGTTGTAGAGTGAGCAAAAGTAGACGCAAGTGGTCGTCTTGTAGTTTGCGATTTTTTCTTTGCTCAAATGAAATGGCGAGTAATCTGTATATATGCCCCGAACAAGCAACAAGAGCGTAGAGTGTTCTTTGAGGAACTTGTTCCCCATGTCAGTACCGATCAAAATTGTGTTTTACTTGGCGACTTTAATTGTGTTTGCATGCCTGAAGATAGGGCAAGGAGGCAACCTGTGCGCGACTACAGCGCTTTTTACTTAAACACGCTGGTCACAGAGCAGAAGTTAGAAGATGAAGGTTTGCTGCTATCAAATTCTAGTCTGCCAATGTACACTCATTTCCAGCGCGATTCCCATGCTAGACTTGATAGGGCTTACATATCTGTCGCCGTTGTGCCAATGTGTACCCATTACATGGTGAAACATGTATAATTCAGTGACCATAGTCTGGTTATGTTTACACTAGGTGCAAAACAAAGAAATTCGCGCTTTAACTGGCATCTTTGGAAGATGAATAGCAAACTTCTCGAAGACGAGACCTTCGTTAGTAAGACACAACATAGCATAAGAGAAGTACTGATAAGTGGGGCTAATAGTTTTGTTTACGCGTGGGAGTGTTTCAAAGAAAGCGTTAAGATAAGCGCAATCGAACACAGTACTGCGAAACAACACAAAATGAAACAGGCAGGGAAGCAATTACAATGCCAGCTCAATTTCTTACTCAGTCAAGAATGTGCGCAGCCGGGACTGCGCAGTAAAGAAATCAGAGAAGTTCGGAGGCAGCTTGAAGTGCTAGACAATGATAAATACAAGGGAGCAGTTATACGGGCACGGGCAGAAAAGCTTTGGGTTAGTGAAATGCCAACGAAGCGGGCCGCCGCGGTGGCTCAGTGGCTATGGTGCTCGGCTGCTGGCCCAAAAGACGCGGGTTCGATCCCGGCCGCGGCGGCTAGAATTTCTTTGGAGGAGAAATTCTAGAGGCCCGTGTGCTGTGCGATGTGAGTGCACGTTAAAGAACCCCAGGTGGTCGAAATTTCCGGAGCCCTTCACTACGGCGTCTCTCATAGCCTTAGTCGCTTTGGGACGTTAAACCCCACAAAACCAAACCAAACCAACGAAGCGGGCACTAGCGGACGAAAAGAGCTACGCAGCGAAAAATGATATCCAAGAGATAAGATTCGAAAATGCCCTCACCCGAGACAAGGAAATGATTAAAAGGGCGTTCGTTGAACACAACGGAGAATCGCTTGGGTGCAGCAAAAAACTGGCAGAGGGTTTTGAAAGCTCGTTTTTGTCACTCATGCCAAATATTGATGATCAAAGAAAATCAATTCTAGAGGTACCAATTAGGGTCCAAGAAATTGAAAAAGCCATAGATGACCTTAGTCCCCGCAAGACGCCTGGTCCCGACGGTTTGAGTGCGGTTTTCTATAAGCGGTTCCGACAAGAGGTGGCAGAGGCGCTTCACACCGTTTTAATGGAGGCGTACGAAAAGAAAGAGCTGCCACCGTCTTTCCGACGAGCGCACATAGTCCTAATTCCAAAGAGTAATGATCGCGAGAAGCAGCAGTCGGTTTCGTCTTTCAGACCTATAACGTTAACGAATGTGGATTATAAAATCTATATGAAGGTGCTAGCCAGGAGATTGCAAACTATCATCAAAGATATAGTGGGACCCCATCAGACTTGTGGAATCAAAGGAAGGACAATAACTACTAACATTCATATTATGAGGAGCATTTTAGAGTGTTGCGACGTTTTCTCAAGACGGGCAGCAGTGTTACAGGTTGATCTCGACAAAGCTTTCGATCGCGTCCATCATGACACACTTTTCATCATATTGGATTATGTAAACTTGGGCTCGGTGATTTCGGATGGTGTCATAATGGCATATAAGGGGTGCTTCGCGAATATTGTAGTCAACAAAGAACTTACTGACAGCATCGAAATCCATTTATCTGTGATGCAAGGGTGCCCCTTATCCCCGTTGCTATTTGCCATCTATCTGGAGCCGTTTTGCTTGAAAGTGCTGTACAATGAAAGGGTTAGAGGCTTCCAGTTAATGTCAGCAGAAGTGAAGGTGCTAGCATACGCTGATGATATTGCTATTATTTGCGAAGACAAAGAAAGTGTCAAGGAGGCCCTGAACGATGCCTCATCATACTGCCGATGTACCGGAAGTGTCATAAACTGGAACAAATGCCTGGGTTTCTGGCAGGGGGCGTGGGAAGACACACCTTCCTTATTTGAAAATGTTCAGTGGTCAGACATGCCTACAAAATACCTAGGCGTGCCAATTCAGCACTACAAGGATACGACACAGTATTGGCAAGAAGAAACCGAGCATGTCCGCTTGAAAACAACAAAATGGGGTGGCAAGGATTTTTCCATCTTTGCTCGCGCAACAGTGTGTAACCTTTTCATTGTCGCGAAAGTATGGTACGTGCTGCAGGCGATGTTTATGACAAGAATGTGTCTTCAGAAGCTGCACAGAGTGTTAGCGGTGTTTGTGTGGGGATCAACCTGGTAGCGCACGAGCCGCACAAACTTGTTTCGCTCAGTGCAGAATGGTGGATTGGGCCTTGTGCATTTATTCCTAAGGCAAGTTGTCTCGAGATTCATGTCCCTGCGTGACCAAAATGATCCCCTTTTGAGGACAGTGATGCAAGTGCGGCTGCAAAATTTTTTACCCGAATTTCTGGTGTGTGCGAGCGGATTTAATCGTCGAGGTGTGCAGGGGTATTTGCGTGAAGTCGTGGGGGCTTTTAAAATAGTGAAAGCGCGTTTCTCGATGCAGTACCTCAGTGGCGTACGCCGCAGGCGCCTTTATATGGACATTTCAGATTTGATGTTACCAGTTCCAATTTATCGCATACGGAATGGCCAGGGTCAGGGTGGTGACGTTCTTAAAAGGGTGAAGAAGATGGCCGTACGACCATCGGCGAAAACCTTCTTTTAGAGCGCAGCTCTTTGGCGTCCGTTCCTGGGTTTCGCGTCGTCGTCGTCGTCGGCGTTGTCGTCGGCGTTGGCCTCGTAACCAGCTCCGCCCCCCTTTCATCCGTAGCTGGGGTTGACTCACTATCGGCGGCAGCGGCATCAGTCAGTCGCTGCTATCTCTTCCCTCCTCCCTTTATCGTGTTGTCCGCGTCAGCGGCATCAGTCAGTCGCTGCTATCTCTTCCCTCCTCCCTTTATCGTGTTGTCCGCTTGCTGCGCGCGCTTCTGCCCCCATCGTTTGCCGCTGGGTGTACACGCCGCCCCCCTCCCCCCTCTTCCTGCGAGTCTCCGGTTGTCAAAGCGCCGGCTCGAACTTAATTCCTTTCTTCGCTCCTCCTCCAATGCAACCCCTGTGCGGTGGCAATCAGAGAGCCAGATCGGTGGCGGCGGATCTGTATATGTGCACCGCCCGAGCCGAAATTGCCGCTGCCGTTCGCCCTGTGCGGTGGCAATCAGAGAGCCAGATCGGTGGCGGCGGATCTGTATATGTGCACCGCCCGAGCCGAAATTGCCGCTGCCGTTCGCCACTGCGAAATTATCTGCCAGTTCTTTCTGAGCCATGAGCGAGACGACCGATGGAAGTCCTCCGTCTGCTAAAAAAAAATTACCGACGATTACGTTACTTCCTAATGCGAAATTTGAGCGCAGCAAATAAGCTGTTTCACCTTTTCGATAGATTGAGGCAAAGAAATCGAGCAACACATGTATGCGCTATCGCAGAATTTTTTTTTAGCAGACGGAGGACTTCCATCGGTCGTCTCGCTCATGGCTCAGAAAGAACTGGCAGATAATTTCGCAGTGGCGAACGGCTGCGGCAATTTCGGCTCGGGCGGTGCACATATACAGATCCGCCGCCACCCATCTGGCTCTCTGATTGCCACCGCACAGGGCGAACGGCAGCGGCAATTTAGGCTCGGGCGGTGCACATATACAGATCCGCCGCCACCGATCTGGCTCTCTGATTGCCACCGCACAGGGGTTGCATTGGAGGAGGAGCGAAGAAAGGAATTAAGTTCGAGCCGGCGCTTTGACAACCGGAGACTCGCAGGAAGAGGGGGGAGGGGGGCGGCGTGTACACCCAGCGGCAAACGATGGGGGCAGAAGCGCGCGCAGCAAGCGGACAACACGATAAAGGGAGGAGGGAAGAGATAGCAGCGACTGACTGATGCCGCTGACGCGGACAACACGATAAAGGGAGGAGGGAAGAGATAGCAGCGACTGACTGATGCCGCTGACGCCGATAGTGAGTCAACCCCAGCTGCGGATGAAAGGGGGGCGGAGCTGGTTACGAGGCCGACGCCGACGACAACGCCGACGACAACGCCGACGACGACGACGACGCGAAACCCAGGAACGGATGCCAAAGAGCTGCGCTCTAAAAAATTCTGTGATAGCGCATACATGTGTTGCTCGATTTCTTTGCCTCAATCTATCGAAAAGGTGAAACAGCTGATTTGCTGCGCTCAAATTTCGCATTAGGAAGTAACGTAATCGTCGGTAATTTTTTTCCACTTACACAGTGGTACACTGCCCGTTAAACCATGGTCGGAAGAGAAGGGTATATATGTCCCATGGTCCACGAACTGCATAATATGCCGCAAGCCTGAAACTGTAGACCATATGTTCTTGGACTGTTGGGATGCGGTCTTTGTGTGGGACATCCTGCAAAGGACGTTAAAGAAAGTCCTTCCAATAACGCCGTATGGCATCCGTTTTTTGCCAGTTGACAACAAGGACGGTGCACCGTACGATCTGTTCATGTTGTTAGTACTGCATGGTGTATGGAAGACACGAATGGGTGTCCATCACGCAGATGAAAATGTACGACCTGCTAGAGAGTATTTTGTTGAGAGTATTGCTTACCTGAGAGATGTGTATAAGGAACATGCCAACAAACCCGAATGGCATGCTCTGCTGAATGAACTTGTTGCCCTCAAATGGTTTTAACCTACGAGTGCTGTCTTTGTTCAGATAGCACCTTTTAATGTGTTTTGTTTGATTTTCCTGTCTGGTCGGCAATAAAGGAAAAAAAAGTGGCCTAATGGATAAGGCATCGGTCTCCTAAACGGGGGGATTGCGGGGTCGAGTCCCGCCGAGGGTTGGGAGCTCGTTTGCTTCGCTACTTTTTTATTTTGCTTCCGCTATAGCCAATGCGGTATAACGCTTCAAAAGAATAGCCATTTCATAGAAAGCTAATTAACATAAGGTCTAACCCAAGCCCTCGTGGCCTAATGGATAAGGCATCGGTCTCCTAAACCGGGGATTGTGGGTTCGAGTCCCGCCGAGGGTTGGCAGCCAGTTTGCTTCGCTACTTTTTTTATTTTGCTTCCGCTATAGCCGGTGCGGTATCACGCTTCAAAAGAATAGCCATTTCATAGAAAGCTAATTAGGTCAAAAGGACGAGATGGATTGGGCGCTGAACTCTACAAGACTGTCAAGTATGAATTAGCCCCCATAATAGCCCACCTTTTAGAAGACGCACATGAACGGAAGCGTCTGCCGCCTTCTTTTCTGGCTGCGCATACAGTTCTCATCCCGAAAACAGAGGATCGAATCACTTTAAGGCAAATAAAGGCCTATTGTACAATCAGCTTAACGAGTGTCGACTACAAAATCTGTATGAAAGTACTGGCTAACAGACTTCAAACGGTTATGAAAGAGATTGTTGGACCGCACCAGACATGCGGTATAAGGGATCGGTCAATTTTCACTGATGTTCACAAGGCGAGATGCGTGCTGGAGTGCTGCGATGCACTAAACATAAACGTCGCAATGCTCCGGTTCGATTTGGAGAAAAAATTCGACCGTGTACCACACGAAATCTTGTTTACATTTTTGCAACACGTCAGTGTGGGAGCAGTTATCACAGAGGGTGTCGCAATGGCTTACAAGGGAGGCACAACGCGCCTAGTAATCAACAATTCGGTAGGAACACCCATCGAGGTGCAAAATCCGTGCGACAGGGCTGCCCCCTCTCACCATTACTTTTTGCTATATATATCGAACCCTTCTGCATTAGTATAATACACACCAGCTACGTAAAAGGCTTTAAATTAGAGCTAACCGAAGTCAAACTGTAAGCATACGCGGTTGATGTGGCGGTTTTCTGTATTGACCATAAGAGCATCTTAAAAACAGTGGAAATTGTTAAGCGTTTCTCGGATGCCAGCGGCAGCGTTCTTAACTGGGGTAAGTGCCTTGGATTCTGGCATGGTTCTTGGCGAAGAAACCAGGCACTTTCGCCAACATGCAACGAGCTAATACTCCCGCGAGGTACCTAGGCGCTCCATTAGAGTTTTACCGCGACAGTGAGCCCTACTGGCGGAGCCAAGTTGCAGAAGTGCGTGAAAAAACGGAGATTAAAGGAAGGGACTTCTCTATGTTTGTGGGCAGCACTGTGTGCATTGTGTTTTTTGTCACCAAACTGTGGTATGTGCTAAGCGTTTTGCACTGCTCACGCGGCAACGTACTAAAGTTGCACCGTGGTTTGGCCATCTTTGCGTGGGGGTCGGTATATGAAAGAGCAAGCCGTACCAACCTGTTCCGGAGAATTTGTCAAGGAGGCCTGGGTTTGTCGCATTTATTCCTGAGGGAAGTGGTCAACCGTTTTTGTTTCCTTCGAGATGTGAAGGACCCGTTTTTGCGTACTGTAGTACAGATTAGATTGAGCAGACTTTTGCCGGATTTTGTGGTATCTTCCGAGTGTATACCAGGAGGTGTTTTTGGCTTCCTGAAGGAGGTTGTGGCTTCCTGTAAATTGCTAAGCTCGCGATTTTCATACGAAGATCTCGCAGGAGTAAAACGCAAACTTTACAAGGACCTTGCAGACCTAGTTTTTCCTGTGCCACTGTATCGAACAACGTACAGCACCCATCCAGGCAGCAATGTTTTAAAGCGTGTGAAGCGAATGTATGTAGCTCCGGGAGCCAAGTCCTTTTTCTTCAGGCTGCACACCAGAACGTTGGAGGTAAAAACTTGGATGTGAGAGAGGATTGTTTGTTCCATGGGTGTTCATGGCATTGTATGCAGAAAGCCAGAAACTATTGAAGATGCTTTCTTGGAATGCTGGGGAGGAGTGTTCTTTTGGGGGCATTATTCAAAGAACACTGAAAAATGATCTCCCCTTGACCCCCGGGGAATTCGTTTCCTGGCAGTGCAAAATGAAGAAGGTGTACCGTTTGACGCAGTAATGCTCGGAATTGCACTGCATTTTGAAGGCCTGCATGTCGGCGTGACATGCTGACATCGATGCAAAGCCGGAGCAGGAGTACTTTCGCGAATCTGTAGGCAGACTCTTTGAAACCTACAAAACATTGAAAGAAGTGCCTGAAGAGGTACCGAGAATTGAGCCTCTTGTACATATGAAACCCTTTTATCACCTTACGTCAGCCAATGTTTGGTTGATGGTTTTAGCCCATACCGACGCCATGTACCATGTCAAGTTTCAAGTTTTAAGTTTGTTTTATTTACATCATAAATGTGGATAAGTCCAGGTAGAAAAGTGATCGCAGATCACTTGAGGGACCCCCGGACCCCCCTTTACTAGGCGTACAGCAGCAAACATTGGAAGATCGGTCCAACGCTACAGACAAAACTTTTTACACACACACAGTTATACATAAAAATATTGTGTGCATCGTAAAAATATACTTAAATCTTTGCTGCTTATTTAAAGCCAGCTTTAATTTCGCGCAAGCTGCTTTTAGAAATATCGACATTCAAGGACTGTAATTGGTTTAATAAGTGTGGCATATTGTAACGTAACATCTGATTCCCGTAGTTGGTGCGGCAAAAAGGAATAAATCATTTTTCTGCATTGCGCAGGGTATAAGCCGGTACAGTTTGAGTGAGGCAGGTCAAGTCTAGAAACGCTCAATCACTATATTGTAGAGATTTCTTTTATCTTGATGATAAGTATTATCGGTACAAGCTATGAACAGGTATAATCTGGTAGTGTGAAAATAAGTGATCAGTAGGGGCATGGTAGTCACCATTGGCAATGTAACGGACAGCTTTCTTTTGCAGCATGTAAATTGTATGCATATTTGTTTCTGTTGTAGTGCCCCAACCAAAAAAAAACAGTAGTTTAAACGTGACAAAAAATGGCGTTATATATCTTTAGCTTGACTAAGACAGGAAAGAAGTTTCGGAATTTAGCGAGAATACCAACACACCGTGACAGATGAGCGATGAGAGAATCAACTTGGGCGTAACAGCTTATGTGATTGTGGAAAAGTGTTCCTAGTGTTTTAATCATGTCTGTGAATTTTATGCTGGTGCTCCCAAGCTTTATGTCGAAGTTCTGAATAATTGCTGATTGCCTAGCATGAAAAATTACGGCTTTAGTTTTTTCAGTATTTAAAAGTAGTACATTATTTTCACTCCAGGTTTTTAATCGATTCATAGCGTCATTTACAATTGCAATAAGAAGCTGAATGAGGTGCCTTGAAAAAAATAAACTTTTGTCGTCTGCGTAAAGGCACATTTTGGCTTATCATGTATTGTAACTTTATCATTTATATAGAATATGAACAGGAGAGGCTCTAAAATGCTGCCTTTCGGCCCACCGGTACAAACTGCTTGCGATGATTACAGATGGGATCCTATTTGGACTTTCTGATAACGATGTTGAAGGTAGGACTTTATAATGCTTAGGGGCGTTCTGTGTACGCTGTATAATTCCAATTTCTGCAGTAAAACAACATGATTGAGGCTGTCGAAAGCCTTTGAAAAGTCTATGAAAACTCCGATGCAGATTTCTGGATTTTCAATTGCATCCAGTATGATTTCTTTTTACGTTAATAACGCCGTTTCGGTTGATGTCCCGAGGATAAAGCCATCCTGGGAAGGAGAAAAAAGATTGAATTTTAAGCAAGAATTCATTTTTTTTTGTAGATTATTTTCTCTGATCCTTTTGAAAGGACCTGTAATAATTAGGCATGTCACTTTTTTCTCCCTTTTTGTAGACGACGATAACTTTTGATAATTGCATTAACTTTAGGAATAGATCAGTAGATAGGGCGAGGTTGTAAATATGGGTTACAATAGAAGCTGTGCAGTCAGTTACGTATTTTATCGGCGCAATTTGAATGTTATTTTTATCACTACCTCTGCTATTATTTAAGGAGGCAAAAATAGTGCAAATTTCTTTTTCATTGGTATGATCTAAAAAAAAAACTGTGATCATTGGTCTTTATATTGGGATTTGCTGTTTTCAGGGGTGTGTTTCGTGAAACAGCATCCTTAAAAAATTATTGAACTTTTCTGCGAGCTCGATACCTTCTACATTATGACCTTCGACAGTATGACTGGCAACATCTGCAGAACTTGATTTGCGGTCAAGTAGTTTGTTGATTTTCATTCAGATTTGAGTGATTCCATCGCAATTCTCACTCATGAACTCGTTATGCAGATATTTTCTTTTGCATTTCTTAAGTGAGAAGTTAATTTATTACGATGCTCTTTGAATGTTTGTAGAACAGACAGCGACTTTACTTTGTAATGAGGGAGTAATTACTCATTGGCATCCACCCAAGCGCAGCCGTACGGCTACAAAGGAAAGCTATACAGCTTTCTCAGAAACTTCGCAGTTAAAGAAAAATTCGTCCTGGTCCGGGGTTCGAACCCGGGACCACCGCTACACCGGAGCAGTCGCTCTACCAACTGAGCTAACCGGGACGGCAAGCTTATGGTAGGGCGAGAGCGAATTGATCAATAACTCGAAGTGGGAACAGTGTTGGTCAAATGTTTAGGGGAATCCACCAAGGTGGAGCAAATTTGTAATAAGGGAGTAATTACTCATTAGCATCCACCCAAGCGCAGCCATACGGCTACAAAGGAAAGCTATACAGCTTTCTCAGAAACTTCGTAGCTCGCTTGGGTGGATGCCAATGAGTAATTACTCCCTTATTACAAATTTACTCCACCTTGGGGGATTCCCCTAAACATATGACCAGCGACTTTACTTTCAGACATTTTTTGGACAACTTGGATTTCTTTTTAATAATCTTTTGAGATTCGTGGTTGAGCCAAGGTTTTCGATTTCTTCTTGATTTCTTAATCAACTTTTCTTTAAAATGTTCATTGTATAATGACTTAAAACGAGAAATGAATAGCTCATATGCATCATCGGCTGCATCGCAAGAAAATACACCATACCCCTTAAGTGTGAGTATACTTCTCTTGTTTTAAGTCCGCCGCGGTGGCTCAGTGGCTATGGTGCTCGGCTGCTGGCCCGAAAGACGCGGGTTCGAGCCCGGTCGCGGCGGCTGAATTTCTTTGGAGGAGAAATTCGAGGCCCGTGTACTGTGCGATGTCAGTATACGTTAAAGAACCCCAGCTGGTCGAAATTTCTGGAGCCCTCCACTACGGCGTCTCTCATAGCCATAGTCGCTTTGAGACGTTAAACCCCATAAACAAACAAACTTCTCTTGTTTTCTTGTGATGCATGTGTCTAAGCAGGATATAAGCAAAAAAAAAATAGAAAGCTAAATAAAATGGTTTCGGCCACGAGCCCTCGTGGCCTAATGGATAGGGCATCGGTCTCCTAAACCGGGGATTGCGGGTTCGAATCCCACCGAGGGTTGGTAGCCAGTTTCCGTCGGTGCCTTTTTACTCTGCTTCTCCTACAGTCAGTGTGGTAGCACGTGGCAAAAGAATAGACATTTCATAGAAATGTAATTAAAATAGCGTTTATCCCAAACCCTCGTGGCCTAATGGATAAGGCACGATTCTACTTCCGGACGCAGAAGCGAACGGACGTGTTATGTGCGCCGACGGAGCGGTGTCAGCGGCCGTTGCTCGTCGCGGAAACAGGTTTTTGCTGCGAATTCGAATGAAGAATACCAGGTCATCTTGCCAACGCTGCCAACAGGAAAAATTGTTTTGAATACCATCTTTATGCATACTGATCCGAAGAACAGGCCTTACCGCGTCGAAGATTTCCGGGATGCGCTGGTTCGTCTAGGTTTGCTCCCCGAAGCGCCGACGCGACGAAGAAGCTTTTGACTGCCAGCGATGTTAAAGTGAAAAACAGCCCGTGTATCCTAGTTGATCCGAACAACCAAGACCTTCGGCTTAAGATTCACTGGGTGCTGTACGGCGTCGCCGACGAGGATGTGCACGAGGCCCTGTCCCCGTACGGAAAGGTGACGAACATGACGAAGGAAAGGTGGCGGGCTCAAGACGTGGTGGACAAAGGCACCACGACGCGTACCGTCAACCTGAAACTGAAAGTCGGAGTCAAAACTGACGACATTCCACACCAGCTGAGAATTTCAGGTGAGCTCGCACTTATTGTTGTGCCGGGAAGGCCGCCGCTCTGCTTGCGGTGCAAGTCGACCGGACATATTCGACGGGATTGCAAGATTCCGCGCTGTAGCCTGTGCCCCCGCTTCGGACATATTAAGGGGCAGTGTGTGAAAACGTACGCAAGTGCGGCGGAGTCTGGAAAAGGTGATGGTTCTGTGGAGCACTTAATGGATGAAGCGGAGGCCGAAGAAGCGTCAGGGACCCAACGTGGTCTCAAAGAAGCGGTTGCGGCGGCTAGCTCGTCTCTTTCTTCTGAGCAGGTGCCTGAAGACCGTGAGAACACTGTTCAGGCACCACCCGCCGTGCAGCATGAACATGCTTCGGCACGGGAAACTAGCGCGCGAGAGAATTCCTTGCGCGACAGTTTGGCGGCAGTTGTCGGGGAAGACACAGCTCCCATGGACGCTAGTGAGGTTGTGTGCAGCGGCGGTGCGGTGAAGCGTACTCGCGAGGGCGACGAAATCTTTACAGGCACTTAAGAGAACACCGAGAATGAGAAACCGCCCGCAAAGGCGGTCCTAACTCGGCGTCCAAGCTTCAAGCCAAAGCCTATCATTCCACCGGAACGGAGACCTGCGGGAACTACGCCCCCGTCATGACGGGGGAAAACGTTTTCGTTACCAGCGTGGAAATAAGAGGTGTCTGTGGCGCCGGTGACGGGGCCGAGACACCCAAGCACTTGCTGAGGTGCGAAGCACTAGACCTTCGGAGCGATGTTGCGGCACATGAGACGTCTCTATTCGCCGACGAGCTCAAGGTGAGACCATGCGGCTCGTTTCAATCGTTGCGAACTTGGCAGCAAATTCCATCAAAGCACTGCGTGTAGCCACTTTGAACGTGCGAGGGCTGTCTGCGCGGCGTAAGCAGTATCAAGTGAGACGTGCTTTTTTGGAAAATAACAAAGACTTAATTGCAGTGCAGGAGACGAAGGTTGAAAGTAAAGAGCAGACGAACCGCATGGTCGAGCCTTTTAGAGAAAGATACGAAGTATGTGTGTGCCATGCTGTCGGGGCGGCGGGAGGTTGTGCTTTGTTTGTTCGCAAATCTTTGGCTGTCCAATTTGAAGCATTGACTGTGTGTGAAAACGATAGATTTATTGTCTGTGATTTTTCATTGTCAAATGTTGAGTGGCTAAGTATCTGCGTTTATGCACCCAGTAGGGAGGAAGAACGTAAATTATTTTTTGCAAACGTAGGGCCTTATCTGAAATGTGACAGATGCGTTATTTTACTTGGAGACAACTGGGTATGCAGAGCCGAAGACAGAGTAGGTCGGCAGGCCGTTCCAGCCAAGAGTGCACATTTATTGAGCGAACTGATGCTTGAAAATGACTTGGAGGGCATCGGATACGCTTTATCGAGTGGTGATATACCGGAGTTTACGCACTTTCAGCGACCAAGCCATGCGAGACTCGATAGGCTGTATGCTTCCACTGATCTTTCGCCAGTGTGCACGCGCTATGAAGTCAAACATGTATCTTTCAGCGATCACAGTACAGTAACTGCCACAATAGGATTAAAGAAAACGAAGTCGCTGTTCAATGGGGAGTTATGGAAATTGAAATTTAAACTCCTATGAGACGAAGTTTTTCTAAACCAAGTAAAGGAAAGTATTCAGATTCTACTCGAAGCGCAGCCAGAAAGCTCAATCGAGATGTGGGAACTGTTTAAAGAACAAATAAAGAATAAAGCCATTGAACGAAGTAGCCTCCTAAGGCACAATCAAAGGAAAAAAGAAATAAGATTTGCAGTGCGACCTAAAGTTTTCCCTGAGTTTGGAATGTGCGCATCCAGGCAGGTATACGGATTAAATCAAAGAACTCAAAAATAAATTAGAAGTTATCGCCCAAGAAAAGTAGCCTTTGTCAAAAGTAAGCAGGCTGCATGGTTTGCTTCTGATTCGTATAACAGAGCCCTCACGGCTTCCCTAAAGATCAATAAGTTCTTTGAAGGTGAGAACAGGGGTTCTTCTTACCATACAGGGATTTAGAGCTTGAGGGCTGGCATAATAGCTTTAATATACGACTAACAAGGAAAACGTGCAGCCTGGTTACTTTTGACAAAGACTGTACATGGGAGCCGATGTGCGGGCACGTGCCGACAGACTGCTTGTAGGAGTGGCACCGACGAAGCGATCGCTATCAGACGAAAAGGGATACCCTGCAAAAAATGAAATCAAACATATAAGGCGCGGGGATTCTGTGACCAGCGACCCCAATTTAATCCGGCAAGCTTTTGTAGATTACTATCGTAATTTACTCGGTCGGAAGAGAAGTGTAGAGGACGAATTTGAACACGAAGTTCTAAGCCTCATGCCGAAGTTAGATCATGATGTGATGTCTGCGCTAGAAGCGCCAATCATGGTGGAAGAGATAAGGACAGCAATTCGTGAACTCTGCTTTGGCAAAAGGCCTGGACCAGACGGCATAGGCGCGGTGTTTTATAAGTCTTTCAGTCACTATCAGCTGCACTGAACCGCGTACTGAAACAGGCTTATGACGAAAAGCGACTGCCCCTGTCTTTTCGGAGAACGCACGTTGTGTTTGTTCTTAAAACAGACGACCCCGTGAAACAGCTTTCAGTAACATCGTATCGCCCCATCAGCCTGACAAACGTGGATTATAAAATTTTCACGAAGGCTTTGGCGAGAAGACTCCAGAGCGTGATGAAACAAATAGTTAGACTACACCAGCCATGCGGGATTAAAGGAATATCAATTTTTATAAACATACATGTGGCCAGAAGCATCATGGAGTGTTGCGATGCATGGGGAAACGTGTCGCCATGATGCAGATCGATTTGCAAAAGGCCTTTGATCTTGTCGTGCATGAAATTCTCTTCAGCATATTAGAACACGTTAATGTTGGTTCGGTGATATTGGAAGGCGTTAAGATGTCATATGCCGAGAGTTTCACGAGCCTTATTGTCAACAAGTGCGTCACAACACCCTTTCAATTGTTGACATCCATGAGGCAAAGATGTCCACTATCTCCTCTGTTGTTTGCGATATACGTGGAACCTTTTTGTTTGAAGGTTATTCAAAATGAACAATTGAGGGGTTCCTGTCTAATGGCGAGTGAAGTTAAACTCTGAGCTTACGCTGATGATATAGCAGTTTTTTTGTACAGACAGAGACAGCATCAACGAAACAGGGAGCAAATTGTAAACAAATTTTGTAGAATGTCAGGTAGCACTGTGAATTGGGGTAAATGCTTGGTTTTTGGCACGGGAGCTGGGATACCAAACCTTAATCATTCCAAAACATGCAATGGACTGAATCGCTAGGAAACTATTCAGGGGTACCCCTTGAGCATTACAAGGATGCTACTGAATATTGGAATCGCGAAACTGACAAAGCGCGAGAGAGAACTCTGAATTGGGGACGCGAGCTGTCAGTGTTTGCTCGGGCAATGGTATGCAACTTGTTTATAGAGGCGAAAATTTGATATGTGCTTCAAGTTATGGGCATGAAACGTGTAAGTGTTCAGAAATTGCAGAGTTCTCGCAGTTTTTGTGTGGGACTCTACATGGGAGCAAACGAGTCGGACCAATTTGTTCCGGTTGGTGAGAGAGGGAGGTGTGGGGCTAGCCCATTTGTTTTTGAGACAGGTCGTCTCCAGATTTATCTTTACGCGGGACCAAAGTGATCCTTTCATAAGAAGCGTTATACAAGTCAGGCTACGTGAACTCCTTCCCAATTTCGTTGTGTCCACGAGTGACGTACGAAGCACGTGTGTCCACGGTTTACTGTTTGATGCTGTGGCTGCTTTCTAGATGTTTAAAGCTCGTTTTTCTTTAGAATTTTTGTGTACTGTCTCTAAGAAGGAATTGTACAAGGATATATGTGATTTAATGATGCCCATGCCTTTGTATCGTTTCATATACAGTGCAGGTCCAGAAGGAGACGTCCTAAAAGAGTTAAAAAGATGCCAATTCGCTCTTCAGCCAAAACATTCTTCTTCCAGCTCCACAGCAATACACTTCTGGTAAAACCCTGGCTTGAAGCAAAGGAAATCTTTGTTCCGTGGTCTACAAACTGTCTATTGTGCAGCAAGCCAGAGACCACAGAACATATCTTCCTCGAGTGTTGGGATGCCATATTCCTGTGGGACATCCTTCAAAGACCCTTAAAAAAAGGCCTTCTGTTGTCACCCCGCGGCATTCGGTTTCTACGTGTCCGAAATCTTGGTAGCATACCCCTAGATATGGTGATGGTACTGGGCCTGCACAGTCTGTGGAAAGTGCGTATGGCAGTCCGGAATGCAGGCAGACATTGATACTCGCCCTGCGAGGCAGTACTTTATTGAGAGCACTTTGTATGTCAGAGAAGTCCACAAGTCCGAAATGACCCCCCCGGAATGAATTGGTGTAATGGATGAACTTGCAAACTTGAAACACTTTTAATGAACGCTCCACCCAGTATCGGAGCACGTATTTTAGCATTTCATGTACAGTAATCTTGTTTTTCGCTAAGCCGGCAATAAAGAAAAAAAAAAGGATAAGGCATCGGACTCCTGAACCGGGGATTGTGGGTCCAAATCCCGCCGAAGGTTGACAGCCAGTTTCCGTCACTGCCTTTTTATTTTGCTTTTCCTGATGTCAATGTGGAAGCGCGCTCGAAAATAACCATTTCATAGAAAGATAATTAAAATGGCGTCTACCACAAGCCCTCGTGGCCTAATGGATAAGACACTTTTCTCCTAAAACGTGAATTGCTGGTTAGAATCCCGCAGAGGGTTGGAAGCCAGTGTCCGCTGCTTTCTTTTTATTCTGCTTCTCCTATAGTTAGTGTGGTAGCACGCGACAAAAGAATAGACATTTCATAGAAAGCTAATTATAACAGCGTCTATCTCAAGCCCTCGTGGCCTAATGGATAAGGCATCGGTCTCCTAAACCGGGGATTGCGGGTTCGAATCCCGCCGAGGGTTGGCAGCCAGTTTCCTTCGCTGCTCTTTTATTTTGCTTCCGCTATAGCCCTTGTGGTATCACGCTCCAAAAGAATAGCCATTTCATAGAAAGCTAATTAAAATACGGCCTACCCTAAGCCCTCGTGGCCCTCGTGCGCGCGTGCGCACGCGCACACATCCAGCGCCATCTGTGGAAGAAAAGTAAAAACTGGGACGTTGATAGCTGGGCGCGCTGCTTTCACTGCGCTTCCTTGCACGCGCGCTTTCTTGCACGTGCACGTGCACGCGCTCACGCTGTCGCTTGCATTGCGGTTTCAAGTGGATCGTTCAAACTGACGCGCAGTTCCGCAATGCAAGCCCAGTTTCCTTTAAAGGATAGAAGCTCATTAGTCGCGTCTACTGTGTGGAGCAGACGATCGACGACGAGGAGGCCCATTTGACTGCAAAATGCGTTTCTCAAGTGAATGATAGCGTCATTGTGTACGACGTGTGCCTTGAGGTAAGTCCACTGTTTGAATATACGCTCGAAATATGCGAACTACTCTCAGCTCTGTGAAATAAAGCGAGACACTCGTTGATCATAGTTGTCGGTTTTTTGCATGCGATGCACAGGGTGGTATCACCACTCACTCGCGAGTCGAAAGGGCATGCGATCAACAGTCGCTTACGACGAGGCAACAGCTTGACAAAACGATAGTTCGCACTAGCAAGCGTGGCCTGCTGGTCGCCTTCCCGCTGGATTATGGTTTGAAGCGATCGAAAACTGTCCGGAATGACGTTGTTCGCGCGCTCTCGAGAGTTTCTGCTTGAGCGCGTTTCCTGCTCCCGCACTCAGTCCTGTAAAGTGCTATTCGCAATGAACTACGACGACCAGGATCAAGAATGTCGTGGTGGTTTTGATGTGCATCGCGGCCGTACAAGCGTCGGGATGACAGCGGCGCGCTTCACAGGGCCGGCCTCTATGCCTTCCGCGGACGTCAGAAAAGTGCGCTAATATTGTTTGCTCACGTTCATACCAAGTCCTGGAGTATAGGAATGTCAAAAATGAATCATTTCTAGGTATCGCTGGCTAATACCGAGCAGCTCGTAGAAGTGATAACTGCGATACAAGCAAATTTCTTCCTATATCCGCTTTGCTGCTGCCCAGTGCAGCTTGCCTGTTGTCTGCTAGCTCCGCTGCTGAAGGCGTCATGGAAATCGACCATCTTTAATTTATTGTGAGACGATCTTCACAGTAAAACGGTGAGGAGAGTAGCAACTTTACTACAGTACTGGCCAGCTCCGAAGCGCCCTGTTGGGAATCAGGTAGCGTGGTCTGGCCGGAGGAGGGACGAGAAAGGCCGGTGACGGGGTTACGATGAGGCAATGCAAACTTTATACAGACTATTTACATTATGCATAAGAAAGAGCAACCGAGAGTGCCTGTCAGTTAAAGAGAGCGCCCTAGGTGACGGGGGTCTCGGTGAGGAGGAGCTTCTTCGCAAACGTAAGTCTCTCGCTTTCATATGGCCTTGCTTCCCTAAAATCCCGGGATAGAGGCTGGGCCTGCCGAGGAAGGCGTGTCTGGAAACGTTCACCTCGGCACTCATCACGCACCACTCTCTTACCAGTGGGCACGTCCCCGTCATGAGGGGTATGACATTTATGTCGGGCTGGCAGGGCGAGTGGCGTTCCCGCGATCTTCACGTGGCCGCACATGGGTCTGCAGGTGGGTGCACTTGTTCCCAACGCTACGTGCAAAGCCACGTGAGGTAGGGAAGCCGCTCGCCATGAACTTCTTCTTTGACGATGAATAACATGAAGTGACTGAAACTGGGTCTTCTGGGGAGGGTCAGATTCGGCTGTCCTTGTCAATCTTCGCCATGCACTGTTCGCACACGCGCTATCGCCACCGCCGCCGTGGTAAACCTGGTCGAGGGAGTGCGCGTGCTAATATCCTCTTAGGCTGGTTGGGAGGGGCATCCCGTTCATAACAGCCCTCAGTTGCGGCATCGATGTAAAGCGGTTAGGCTTAGCGACGACCGCGGCAGCCAGGGAGCAGAGCACTTCTTTGCCCGGTGCGTCCGCGGGCGGCGTCGTTGCCGAAAGCTCAACTGGCTCGCTGGTTGGTTCAGAGTTTTGTGTCTCGCAGTCGCAAGTCTGGACAATCGAGCAGTGAGCGACTGGCCTGCGCCATGCGCGTCGTCTGCTACTTTACTTTCATGCGCGGCTGCGACAGACGCTCTGGCGTTCCGAAGAGCCCGGCCCGCGTGGCCGCATACTCGCGTGTTCACGCTAAGAGTGGTTCAACCTGAACATATACGCTTTGGTGTTTACATTACCGCCTTACTAAAGCAGATTATGTAGATTCGGGGAAGGAAGTATGCGTAGCGGAGAAGAAGAATGTTCCTGCATGGCCAATCATGCTAGTTGAGTGGAAGACCTAGAAAGTTTGGGACATGCGCTTGGACATAACCCGCCTCGCTGAGTCTTGAGGCAGATGAACTCTTTGAACCAAGGCGTACTGCTCCTCTTATTTCAGTTCTTAAGCCATATTTGTACTTAATTTGCGCGTGAATATTAGCTTCACACTCGTAAAACCTGTGGCCTGAATGTGGCCCTCGGTGTGTGTGGTGCTGAACCACACGCGCGACAAAAGCATTACAGCATCACGACACAAGAATACGTTTTATACTCCGATCACTTTAAGGAGCCGCCGCGGTGGCTCAGCGGTTATGGTGCTCGGCTGCTGACCCGAAAGACGCGGGTTCGATCCCGGCCGCGGCGGTTGAATTACTTTGGAGGAGAAATTCTAGAGGCCAGTGTACTGTGCGATGTCAGTGCACGTTAAAGAACCCCAGGTGGTCGAAATTTCCGGAGCCCTCCACTACGGCGTCTCTCATAGCCTTAGTTGCTTTGGGACGTTAAACCCCATAAACCAACCAACCAACAAGAATACTTCGCACTTCCTCCGTTTTTCTTCGTCGGGACCGCGCCTTTCATCGCGAAGATTGCGCCTCGCGCAACTCTCCCGTCCAAAGAGCACACGAAGCTAGCAGAGCGGCTGCTGCGGCGGCGCCCCGACTTTCTCCGGTTCGCCGCTACGGCGCTGGTGTCGAGCTCTCAAACTTGAGCTTGGGTTTTCTATAGTCAGTGCAGTAACATACGCCAAAAGAATAGCGATTCCGTAGAAAGCGATTTAAAAGGCGTCTACCACAAGCCCTTGCGGCAGGATTCCGCTTCCGGCCGCCACAGCATACGGACGCTATTTTTACATCAGGAACTATTCAAGCAAGAACTTAAAATAAGCACCATAGAAATGAGGACCTCCCTGAGAGAAGAAAAAAGGAAAAAAAAAGAAAAAGAGCTGCAGTGTGAGTTAAGTTTCACCGTAAGCTTGGAAAATATGCACCCTAGAAAGTATACCTCCCAGATTAGAGACCTGAAAGCGCAGTTAGAATATGCAGATCAAGAAAAATACATGGAAGCAATAGTATGAGCTCAAGTGGAAAGATTGTTGATGGGTGAAGCGCCGAGGAAACGCTCAATAAGTGATGAAAAGCGATACGCAAAGCGAAACGAAATAAGACAGACGAGATACAGGGAAACGGTCACGAATGACGATGAGGAAATAAAAATGGCTTTTTTTTAGAACTATCACATCTTGACAGGGCGTCAACGGCGAGTGGAAGAGGAATTCAAGCTTGAATTTCTTTCATTAATCCCAGAATTGGACGCAACAGTTACAGCAGTACTGGAAGCGCCAATCAATGTCTATGAGCTCGAAAAAGCTAATGAGGAACTTAGTCCTGGAAAAACACATGGTCCAAACAGTATTGGTGCGGCGTTGTATAAGTTGTTTAAAAGTGAAATCGCAATAGCCCTGCACCGTGTGATCTTGCAAGCGTATGAAGAAAAAACTGCACCCCTCCGTCCTTTCGGCGAACTCGTGTTGTACTGGTACCTAAAAGTGATGATTCTTTAAAACCTGTAACTTCATATCGTCCAATTAGTCTAACTAACGTTAACTATAAAATTTTTATGAAGGTGCTAGCTAGGAGGCTGCAGAACGTCATTAACGAAATTGTAAGACACCATCAGACGCATGGTATTAAAGGCCGAACAGTATGTACCAACATTCATGTGGCTAGTAGCATTTTGGAGTGTTGTAACGCTTGGGGCGACCACGTTGCAATGATCCAGATAGACCTTGAGAAAGCCTTCTACCTTGTTGTTCATTGCGTTCTTTTTCGAATACTGGAACATGTTAAAGTTGGGTCTATTTTACTGCAGGGAATTAGAATGTCATACAGCAAATGTTATGGTAGTAATGTTGTCAATATGCAACTAACGAAAAGTTTTCAAGTTCCGTCCTAAGTTATACCCCTGCCACACGGTCAGTTTCAATGGGCATCGAGTCGAGGGTGTTGGAGATCTTCGATCGCCATCGAACTCGAGGAAGTTGTTGTCCTGCTACACGGCAAATATCAATGGCCATTGAAATGGTTCTCGCGTCTAACGCCAAGCTCGTGTGGCGCTACAATCGCTCCGTTCGGTTTCGCGCAAATAACAAAAATATTGCTATAAAACCTGACTAAATGTTGAAATACACTTTTTTGCAGTCATAAGGCGCGTTCATACTTGTACAAAAATCCGGCGAGCAAAGCGGAATCGCTCGCCGCAAAAACTAGGACCTGTTCTCATCTGTCGACGCCCGGGCGAGGTGAAACTGCCGCGCCGCTGCTGTTTCTCGTTTTTGCTCACCACGTCGCCGCTTGCGGAGTACACAGATACAGATAGTAGATGAGTCCTTTAGAGAGGACTGCCCGCTCCACACGTACACAGATGTAGTGAGAAAATGGCATAAATTTATGCTGTCTACGTACCAGCGTATGCATGCTTACTTACGCTAAACGCGCGTACGCTAAACGTACGGGCTCTGTCCTGTCCTCACGTCTCTTGCGTTTTCTTCTTCAATCCCTTTGCCCAATTTTATTGCTTTAATTGCCGTTATGAACCAACTCGCCCAGACGAAAGTGCTTATTAAACGCAGGCGCATTCTCACCTTTATTTAGTTCAGCGTATGCTAGCACAGACGCAAATACAAACTCAGCCTCTAGTGGCGCCATCTTGTTGCCAGGACGGGCACGATTACTGTCAACAAACCGACACTCCTCTTAAGCCTAGCAGCGGCAGAATCATCACTGTGAATAAAAAATAAAGAAAATTTATCCCTTCTACGTTTTCTTATAGGCAAGGTGAGGCGAAGCGAAAGACCAGTGCCCCATTTATGACCGGTGAACACGCTGAAAAAGGCAGAAACAACGAGAATTCAGTTCGAAGCGAGGGGTCAGGCTTTGAAGGGGCGCCGCCATGTTTGTTGCCGCGCGGCGGCAATCAGTCTGGGCAGATCGGCTTCTGCGATAGAAAGCATAAAAATAATGCGCTTTAAACCAGACCGATACAATTTTTAAATTATTGTGCAGACTAAGAGTTTACTGCTTGCAGTAAAGTTTGAGAGAATAATGTTTGTTCATGCTGATGTATCGTGCATATCGTGCACGAAAGTGCGCGTTGGTGCCGTTCGAAGCAATGCTAGCAACCTTGGGCAACGCTCGAAGGTCCTCGAAATCTCGATAGAGTTCCGGGCTGCTCCGTTGACTCGATACACTGTTGACTAGAAGGCTATTCAAACTGGCCGTGTAGCAGCGCTCGATCGCCTTCGAGTCGTTAGACTATCGGTTCGAGGGCCTTCAAAACACCCGTGTGACAGGGGCATTAGACAAGGCTGCCCCTATCGCCCTTTTTATTTGCGGTTTACCTGAAACCCTTTTGTCAGAAGGTCATCCACTGTGAAGATATTCATAGATTTAGACTAATGGCTAGCGAGGTTAAAATTTTGGCGCACGCCGATGACATTGGTGTCTTTTGTCAAGACAAGGAAAGTATTAGGCAAACAGTGTGCTTGGCAAAGAAGTTTTATTGGACGGCAGGTAGTTCCATAAACTGGGATTAATGTATAGGGTTTTGGCATGGCAGTTGGGATTCCATCCCTGAATCCTTCGAAAATATAAAATTCTCGACTTTACCAGTGAAGTACCTAGGGATCCCACATGAATGCTACAAAGACGCAAGTGATTGTTGGGTGCAAGAGATTAAATGGTCTCGTGAGAAAACTCTAGGGTGAGGCGGAAAGGGGCTCGGCATGTTCGCCCGGTCTACTGTATGTAATTCGGTTGTAGTCGTTAAAGTTTGGTATGTTCTTCAAGTGTTGTGAATATCGCGAGTCAGCATTCTAAAGCTACATAGATTGTTTGCTGTTTTTTTGTGGGTTCATTGTGGGAAAGAACAAGTCGAAACCAATGATTTCTGACCGGTCAGAGAAGGGGGACTCGGTCTTGCCCACTTGTCTCTGAGACAGATTGTGTCTCGCTTTATGTTTTTGCGGACGCAGAGTCATCCTTTATTGCAAACTGTGCTACAGGTGCGTCTGTGGCACGAGTTACCAGAATTTTTTGTGTGTTCTTCTGGATGAAGGCGAAAAGTATTCGTGGTTTTTTGCGTGAAGTGATATTGAGTTTCAGAATATTCAATGTTAGATTTTCGAAAGAGTACTTGTCCTCAATAACAAAGAAAAAATTGTACAGAGATTTACTAGATGTAATGCTTCGAGTTCCAATCTATCGCTCCATATACGGTGTAGGCCCAGGAATGAACGTCCTGAAAAGGGCGAGAAAAATGCCCGTGCGCTCGTCAACTAAATCCTTTTTTTTTTCAATTACATAATGGAACGCTGCCGGTTAAACCGTGGCTGGAGGTAAAGGGAATATGTGTCCCCTGGTCAGTTAACTGTATACTCTGTCGAAAGCTTGAAACCGTAGAACACATTTTTCTCGAATGTTGGGACACCATATTCCTCTGGGATATTCTACAGCGCACGCTTAAAAAGCAGATGCCAATTTCACCTCGAGGCATCCGCTTCCTCCCGGTTACTGATGAAGGAGGGATACCCCTCGATATGGTTACTCCACTGGGCTTGCACAGTCTGTGGAAGACGCGTATGGCTGTGAGAAATGCTGATGAACATGTTCGCCCCGCGCGGGAGTACTTCATTGAAAAATTTGGTTTTCATGAAACAAGCGTTGAAAAGCCAAGGCGATCCGCCAGAATGGCTACCGGAAATGGACGAGTTAGTCAACCTGAAGCGTTTCTGAGCGACGCACCGTCCAAGAGGGCCAGACGTCTTTTATTATTCATTGTATTCTGCTAGTTTTACATACATACGCAATAAAGAAAAAGGCCCTCGCGGCGTAATGGATAAGGCATCGCTCTCCTAAACAGGGGATTGCGGGTTCGAATCCCACCGAGGCTTGGTGGCCAGTGTCTATCGCTGTTTTTTTTTTATTTTGCTTCTGCTATAGTCAGTGCAGTAACACACGCCAAAAGAATTGCCATTTAATAGATAGCGATTTTCGTCTACCACAAGCCCTCGTGTCCTGTCAGATGAGACCGGACAAGTAGCTCTAATTCATATTTACTTTGCCAAGGCCTTTGATAAAGTTCGTCACGATTTCTTGTTAGCGGCCTTAGAGCATGCAAATATTGGAGACGTTTTGCTTAGGGGCTTAAGTCTGTGCTATTAGGAGTCCTATAAAAGGTTAATTGTTAATCAAGAGCTAACCTAACTTATTCAATTTAAATTATCTGTTCACCAAGGCTATCCATTATATCCTTTTTTGTTCGCGCTATATCTTGAACCCCTTCGCCGCTGCCGTGCGGTCGCCGCCACCGTCCCAAGCGGAGAAGGTTCGTTCGCAAGGCGTTGCGAGAACGCGTGAGCGGCGGCGGCGGCCATAGAAGAGGCGGCCTTCCTCGCCACCGTTTGACTTTTCGCCGCAGCCGTGCGCAGTGCACATTTGAAAGGAGGGGTATATGAGGCGCGCTTGCCCATAGAACAGGCGCAGACACTCGCCATGGAAGGAGAAGAAGCAACAGTCGGACGGCGCAGAAACACCGATCCAGAAGTGGTAGCTTGGGAGTTGGCTGAAAAGCAGCGAGAGCATCTCGCTTATCTAGGCTTAGCCTTAGCTAAGCCACAGCCAATTTTTTCTCATTTGATTTGAGCTCCAGTGGATCTACAGAATTTGTGTACTACATCTGTGGCTTAACAAACACTTCTTTATTGGAATAGAAAACCGCGATGCCATCGGCATATGCCAAGCTTTTCACTTGGGCTGACTGCAGCCTGAAGCTCATTATGCGGTCATTATTCTGGATAACCAGGCAAAGTGGCTCAAGGTAGGCTACTAATAGCAAGGGTGGCAATGGACAACCCTGCCTCACAGAAGGCCGTACTTGTAGGCTGTCTGTGAGGGCTCCATTGACAACAATTTTAGTTATGGAATTTGCATACGCCATTTTCACACCCTCTGTTATTATCTCGCCCAAATTCGATTAATCTAATATGGCGAAGAGTACTTCATGGGAAATGCGGTCAAAAGCTTTTGCCAGATCCAGCTGCATCATCGCCACTTGGTCTCCAAAAGAGTCGCAGCATTGCAACACTAATCGCGCTACGTGTATGTTAGTGGTGATGCTTCGACTATTTATGCCACACGTCTGATGTGCTCCTGTCAGCATTGTTATGACTCTCTGCCATCTTTTTGCCAGCCCCTTCGTGAATAGTTTGTACTCAACACTGGTGTCTTATCGGACAAAAGAGCTCACCAACACGCGTTTTTTCGGACCGTCACTTTTAGGTATAAACACAATGTGTGAAATTGTGAAAGACATTGGAACACGTTTTTTTCTCGTAACATTCGACAAACACTTTCAGAAGGATAGGGGCTGACATAGTTCTAAATGTTTTGTAGAAAGCTGCCCCCAGGCCATCGGGGCCATGAGCTTTACCAATTGGTAATGCGTCTATCGCGTGCTCTATTTCTTTCACGGAAATCGGTTGCTCAAGACGCGTTTTCACTCCTTCAAGTGTCGGCATAAACGGTAGAAATTCACAGTAAATCCCTTCTTCAACTTTTCGCGAATGATCGAGATGTCTTTGAAGTGATCACAGTTTGCGCCCTTTATGACACTGCTGTCTGTCGAAAGATCTGCGCCAGTACTTAATGCGAAAATATTACTAGGCTATGTTAGCGGAGTCGTGTCGCCAATGCCTGTCATCAAAACTTGTCGGCAGTAGTTGTGGGCAATTCTGAAGAGGTAAAGTCAAACGAATGGTTGTAATCAATAGAGAATGATGGGAAAATGCTGCGCAAAAAAGAATTTTCTAAATAGGAAGAGTACTTAATTAATTACAGCCAAAAATGTCCAAACAGTTGTCAGAGTTAGGGCAGCGTGTGGCGCCAAATTTGAAAGCGCAGGAAGTGTGAGAGCACGCGACCGGATCTGTGGGCGGAGCCAAAGCCTTGCGCAAAATTTGAAAGCCAGAAATGGGCACAGAGAGGAAAGGGTGGATTTACTGAATTAATTAAACAAATTAACAGCAAAAATGAAACAAGTAACGGATTAAGGATGAAGTAAGGTGAATTAAGAGTGAAATAAGGTTAATTAAAGGTGAATTAAGGTGAATTAAGTGTGAGTTATGGTGAATTAAAGTAAACTACGTGTAAATTAAAGCGAATTGTAATGAATTAATGGTGAATTAAGGTCGAAGAGACGCAAAGATTATCAAAGAGAGGCAAAGGGGGTCGATGCGTGCCGAGGCGGCGTCATTGCTTTCGCATTACTCCAATGCGGGGTGTGGCATTGGTCTCGAACGCTTTTTGCCGTATTTCCTTCCGACATGCGTATCGTTTTTCATCAGGTACTGCGAACATTGTTGGTGTATCCGCCGCCCACAGCCTAAAAGACCGTGCACGAATAACTGCCGCTCTGTACTTATTTGCGTATATTCATTCAAGATTTGTGCTTGTTAAATTGAATTCAGCGCAAAAAAAACAGACAAGGGACAAAGAGAGACACACTGAGACAACACGAGCGCTAGTGCTCGTGTTGTCTCAGTGTGTCTCTCTTTGTCCCTTGTCTGTTTTTTTTGCGCTGAATTCAATTTAACATGCTTCACCAACTAGCCCGGCAGCTTGCTCTCCTGAAGATTTGTGCTTACATCCCTGATTTCGTTAAAACATGTTCCTGGTTCAGCGCTTTCTCTATTGATCAGGAATTCAAGCTCATCGCACAGCTGTATTTTGGTTTGTTTGTCTGCGTACCTCAAGGTGCTCCTTTTTTTAATTGCGCTTATTTTCACAAGCTGCTTAAATTCTTTCCGCTCGGTAGCGTAGTTTATCCGTTGCGCGGCAAGCTGTTTCATTAGCTCTTGCATTACGCCATTATTAAAGCCACCGTCTTCCAATAATTTAGCATTACATTTCCACATGTGCCACTTGAAACGAGTTTTCTTTCGTTTTTCTCCAAAAGTTGCTATTACTAAGGAATGGTCACTAAAGGGCACAGGTTTTACTCAGTGCAAAGTACATAGAGGCACAAGCTCAGCTGACACTTAGTCTGTCGAGCCGTGCATGGTATTTCCTTGAAAATGAGCTGCGGACCGGTACCATATGTGAATACACTCCAATATTCTATAAATAGTGGTCGTGGTCCATTTCCTGCAAGACGTCATCACTTTGTCTCGCAGCGAAGCACCGTTTGCACGATCTCAGGCCTCACAAACAATTCAAATCACGCGCTAACACCAGCACCCTGTCAATGTATCATTAATATGTATGGAAGTTATCAAAAAATATTTTTCGGTCGGTCTCTACATTTGGCGCATACGCACAGAAAACCCTGAAATTCTGTCTGCAATGCATAAAATCAACGACCAGAAGTCGGCCGCTTTGACAGGAGAACAGGGACTGCATAATGATACCAAGGCTATTACGAATAAAGAGAACACAGCCACATGAGGCGCCAACAGAGTGACACACGCATGCATCGAAATGCGTACGGAAAACAGGCACCATTCGATCCGTCGCTTCCTCTCTGCAAATTTTAGTTTCTTGAATATGCTGCAACGTGCAGAGCGTTCTCTAGCAGAAGGCGACTCAATTGGCGTTGTCGCCTTCTTGCCCCGAGGCCTCCTCCATTCGAAGTTGCTACACGTAGTGTTTCAGTGGCATTGATCGCTATATTGCCACGTATCATTGTAGTGTTTGTTCGTTCACGCTCAAGGCTGCAGGAAAGGGCTGTTATCATTTTTGTTCGTGACGCGAGAAGCGACCAGTCTAATCTCGATTGATCGCAGCCATGAAAGGCTGCATCTAGGTTTTTCCAGATTACTGTAGATGATCTTGTCTTGCTATCTGGAAGTTTCTTTGCCGGCTTTAAATTGAGCGATGCCGCGAGCGGCGGGCATTCATAGTTCGACGACCGACGAGCACGTTTGTTGCTTACGCCGCCGCCGAGTGATTCAGTTATTTTGCGGGCGCAAGTCAGCCCAAATAAAGAGCTTTGTTGGTGGCGCTGCAAGCAGCCGTCTCGAACAGACGCACGTTCGCATCGCTCCGACTTTTCGAAGCTTTTTGGCCCTGACGTTTTTGGGCTAGGCTCCCAAAAATGAATGGGCCACCCCCATCGTGTTCCTCGTCACCTGTGGACGACGGTTTCAACGCTTCCGCGTCAACGACTACCCCAGGAAACCATCCGGATGCACCGGATACGCCTACCGCCGAAGCCGCCAACATGGCTTCGCAGCAGCCTCGGCAAGACGCCGCGGTAACATCGTTTTGCAGCGGCACAGATAACGCGGCCCAACCTGACGCCGTGCTCGGCGCCGACGAAAGCATGGCAGATGACGAAGCCATTCAAGTGGTTGCGACGATACCTGTCTCCAACCCATTCTCTGTTCTTTCCACGGAAAACAAGCCGGGAAGCGCCCCTTCCGAGGTAGGATCTTGCACTTTTCCGTTTTCGAAATTTGCCAAGCAACCTAGGATGTGGTCAGGCACCTCGCAGATGGCTCAAGAAAGCACTCGCTTTGAGAACAAACGACACGGCGCAAAACATGCCCACTCGCAGATAGCTATAAATGCTCGCTTCACGGATGCGCATTATCGATCGCTAGGCTGTGCCTCAGCGTCCATAGTCACCCCTATGGGCAGAATCGATCACTTGGCTGATAATCAACATACTGAAGAAGATGATTGGCAGCCTGTTAGGCGAAAGAACAAGGCCGCAGCCGCCGATCCAATCAGTGTTAAATACACTGTCATAATTAAGCTAACCTCACCTGGACAACTAGGGACACTCCCCGCACACTGGCTGCACGAAGCTGTTGCTAATGAGCTTCGGAAAATTCATTTTCACTCTGGCTTTCAAGTACAGCCTCTTGAACGAAGCAATCAGTTTGCTGTCGACATATCGCATATGCATGCCAGAGACCATCTGATTGGACTGCAGTCTCTCCTAATTTCTGGAAAGGAGACACCTATCCAAGCTTATGAAACCGTACGCCCCGGCCAGATCCGCGGGGTCATTTATCGTGCCAACGGGTTAACAAGCAAACAGCTCATGGCAAACCTCACGTGCTACTCGTGCAGGATAATAACCGCCAGGCCTATGGGCAAGAACGGAGCAGCTCTAATCACGTTTGAGGGCTCCAGACTTCCCCGAAAAATTCATCTGTACAGCATACTCCTTCCGGTGACACCTTATCACCCGAAGTCTATCATATGTGAGACCTGTCACAAAATAGGACACAGGGCAACCTCGAGGTTTGTCCGACGGAACCCCTATGCCGCAATTGCAGAGGTCCCCACGTAGCCACGGACCCAAAGTGCCCTGCTCGGCGGCAGGCCACAAAAACCTTGAGGAATGGCGTTTTCCGTCGTATCCGAGTATCGCGACGAAAAGAACGCAAACAACAAGCCGAGATTCTACGTGGTAACCAAACGGTGTCAACGACGGCGCCCAAGAGCCCTGTCAGTACACAGCAATCAGCCTCGGAGTCAATTGTGCTTGTTAATCAGGACTTCCCTCCACTACAAAGTCAGCCGAAGCAGAAGACACGAGACAGCGAACATAAATCTAAATGGCAAGGCGCGCACAAGCCCTCCACACAATCTGAGAGCAATAGTGAAAGGAATGCCACCTCATCTCTAGCCGCAGTTTTTGAGCATACCGCGACGGCACCAAAGCAAGCGCGCATTCATCGGGTTTACGCTGCAACGCTCCGTGATACGCAACGCGACGCGCAAACGAATCTTGCAAAAGATAGTTCGCGTACGCTACACTTGGATGAAAACCAGCTCACGCGCATTATCGAACTGGTCACTGCCGAGGTGATCAAGCGTATGCTCCAACTCTTGGGAATGTCACAGGTTTCTCCGAATCAAGAGCCCGAAATTGGGCACACATCATCTTCACTTCCGCGTACCTTTCAGTTTAATAATGGCAGGAATTAGCGCGAAACCACATGACATTTTTGCTTCGGACTCTCCTATATGGTTCTTGCAATGGAACTGCCGGGGAATCCGTCGCAAACAAGCGGAACTTCAGAGGAGACTGTCCATCACGCCAACGCCTCCTCTAGCTGTCCTGCTTCAGGAGACTGGCATTAATAAGCCCAATCTAATAGGGTACAAACCTTACTGCACCCCTTCCATAGAGCACCGGCGTCCCGGGCCAGGATCGCGATCTGCGCCTCCAATAGCCAATGGGCAGGCATGCGTTTTTGTTCTGTCGCGCACGGCCCACACTGAACTAGATACTTCCGCGTGGTGCACGCAGACGCAGGAGGTAGCGGGAGTACGCCTTATCTTAGATGGCGACCAACAAGCCTTAGTTTTTTCAATCTATGCGCGATCATTCGGTACTACGACATATCGAGTAGATATGTCTTTTGTAGAACACTTCTTAAGGATATATCCCCAGGATCGCGTTGTAGTTGGGGGTGATTTTAACGCCATGCACAGCAGCTGGGGATATCATCACTTAGATGCTAGGGGAAGGGACCTTTGGCAGCAAATTGTCAGAGCGAAACTGAACATAGCCAACGACCTCACGCTACCTACTCGCCTTGGCCAGCACAAAGGTCAACAAGACACTTCCCCAGACTTGACACTAGTGTCTCATCCCAGTGAGATCCTATGGTCGAGGGCTGATGATGTCATTGGCAGTGATCATTATCCCGTGGTGGTCTCATGGGCTTCTCGAGGGCGAAAGTCATTACAGCGGCAACAACGCCGTCGAATAGAGGAGCACGTCTCATGGGACGATTTTCGTAGAATGCTCGGTACGGTGAACGCTCCAACAGGGTTAGACGAGCTCATTAGTCAGATCAGCGATGCCAAGAAGAAAGCTACAACGAAGCTTTCAGTCAAGTTTGATGCCCCAAAGCCAGATTCCCACCTTTTGAATCTGTGGAATCGTAGGCTTCGGGCTCTCAAGGCGTATCGCCGATCAGGCCGGACACCCCATCGGAGGCGTGCTCTCACTCGCATCAGTCAAGAAGTTGAGAAGTATACTCTGCAGCTCGCTCTCCAAGACTGGCAGCTGCTGTGCCACTCACTCAATGGAGCAGCTAACTTATCGAAGGCCTGGCACATATTTCGAGCTATCCTTGGACGCAAGAAGCCAATTTCCCCTGCCCAATGCATGGCCTTGAAATTGAATGTCTCCCCGGCGAAGTTAGCTATGCAAGCAGGGAAGGTATTTTTTCCCCAACCTGAAAATGCAGATGTCTTGCCTGCGGACCCCGTATCAGGTACATCAAACTATTACGACGTTCCCTTCACATTAGACGAACTGGAGGCAGCTCTGTATGACTCCAATCACAATAGCGCCCCAGGGCCGGATGATATACGCTACTCAACACTTCTGAACCTTCCGAAGTCACATAAAGTTGCCCTCTTGAAAGAGATGAACAAGTACTGGGCCAACGGTGATCTTCCTCTTGCCTGGAAGAAGTCAGTGGTAATACCAATTCCAAAACCTGGCAAGCCAAGTCGAACATTACAAGACCTCAGGCCAATATCGCTGACGTCCAACCTTTGTAAGGTCATGGAACGTATGGCTCTAAGGAGACTTGAATGGTACTTAGACAAGTACAACGTCCTGTCTCCTATGCAAGTAGGTTTTCGTCGAGGGCTCTGTGCCCAAGACATTCTCAGAAGGCTTTATAACGACGTTCTCGCATAGCCTAGCAGCGCACAGCTCCGAGTGGTTGTTGGGGTAGACGTCAAAAAGGCGTTTGATTCCGTGCCCCACTCGACCATACTTCGCCGGCTACAGGAAGTGGGGATAGGCGGCAACCTCTACCTCTTCGTGAAAGCCTTTCTTGCAGAAAGAACTTTCTCAGTAATGGTTGGAGATACTCAGGGTGAATGGCAACATAACCAAACAGGTGTCCCCCAAGGCGCTGTCATATCACCGGCATTTTTAAAACTGCTATGTCAGGTCTCCCGCCAATGCTGTCGTCGATACCCGTTCTTAATTTTGCCGTGTATGCGGACGATATAACGTTGTGGACTAATTCTGGGTCCCCTGCAGAGCAATAACTAGCCCTACAAACAGGCCTTAATGCCGTCCATGAATACATTAAGAAGTGTGGTATGGAAACCTCTCCCGAAAAAACCGAGTATGTGGTTGTCTTAAATGGTTCGCGGGTACGAGCCGAGGCCGAACGAAAACTTATCTCTCTTCATTTAGGGCACTCAGTAATCTGCCGGAAACAAACAATCCGTATACTCGGCATGCTTATTGACGAGGATGGAGGAGCCAAAAGCTGGCTTCATAACACGATGCATAGCTGTCATCAGGCTTTACACCTTATGCGCCGCGTCTCTGCGCGTGGATGGGGAATCAAGGAGGTGGGGCTCCGTCAGATTACCCTGGCACTCATAACATCAAAAATCCTGTACGCATATTCGTACATGCGGCTTAACGCAACCCAACGCCTTCAGCTTGAGCGAATCAATCGCAAGGCGATGCGCCTGGTTACTGGTCTGCCGCAGTACTGCCCAGTAGTGAACCTACACGAATGCAGCAAAATCAATGCCCTACAGGATCTGGCAGAGCAGCAATCGCTAGCCCAGCGAGTCCGTCTCTCCACAACGGCGGCTCGCCGACAGATCCTGCGGGCATTAGGCTACAACGTTGACAACTTAGAGCCACTTTCGTCCGCTGCCCCGCCATGGGAATTGATCGACTTAGTAGATGGTATGCCATTACCAAAGAATATAAGTTCGGCTAATCCTCACAGGCGCAAAGCTGCCGCCAAACGGCACGAGAAGACATCATACAAGTTAGCCCAGGAAGGAGCCATCCAACTATACACAGACGCCGCTCAGTTTCAACATTGCGCCGCTATAGCTTGTCACGATTCTGTGTCAGATACCTCTGTAGTTCAACGGCTTTCCGAGGAACACACCGTCACCAATCTCGAACTCATGGCCACACGACTTGCCATTACTCGAATAGTAGAAAGACAAGATCCGGCTCCTTGCACCTACCATGTTTACACAGATTCACAAGCAGCGTACACCGCTTGCCGCGCAGGGGGAGCTGACTATGCCGTTCTCAACACTATTCGAACCGAAGCCCGTCGCCTGCGAGAGGAGGGCTACACTGTCATTATCAAATGGATTCCTGCACACGAAGGAATCACTGGAAACGAAAAGGCACACCAGGCAGCGCGCGCAGCAGCTCTTTCCGCACCTTTGCCTGGATCCACATTCGTTTCCGCTTCTTGGCCCCCTGATGACGTTGCGCACCCGTCGTCGCCCCATATGGATAGGGCGGAGACATGGCATCGCGCACAACGCTATCGTCGCAGCATACTCCAGCACTTGGCCAACCCTGAGCAACTATATCTCCGTCCACATAGCGCATTAAGGAGAGTGGAGGCAGTGCTCCTTCGCCGAGCCCAGACTGGCCAGCTTCTATCACCAGCGAAGTTGAACCTCATAAAGCCGCGCTCATACCCGACTCCTCAGTGCCCGACGTGCCCTGCCAGAGGCACGGCCGAACATCTCCTGTAGAGCTGCCCTACCTTTGACGCAGTACGGGAAAGAGCACTCAAGTCCCTGGGCGGGCTTCGACCTGGAACCCTGCAGGAATGGGTCGATCCGCCATCGCACACCGGGCCATCAGACGCACTCCGGCTCTGGTGAACTTTTCTTTCCTACTTCAAGGAAGATGAAGGGCCAGGCCATCACTTCGCGGAGCCGACCTCGGGACGACACTACCTCGAGGAAGAAGCGGACACGGTCCCCAACCCGCACTCCGACCTTCACCCCCACCCCCATCCTCACCCCCACCCTTAACCACTCCCCCACCCCAACCTCCATGAAGCACCTTAGTTCTGCCGCAAGGTATCGGCCTACTAAATGCAGAAATAAAGACGTTTAAAAAAAAAGAGCTTTGTTTCCAAGACTGGCTGGTGTGTTCCTGACCACTGGACTGCCGTCACTACAACGTGACAATATCGAGCGGAAAATGACCCTATCGCATGGTGTCTACCATCCCACCCGTACCACAAACCACCCACACTTCATCTCGGGTTGTACAGCACAAAACTACGGAGGCGGTTTCGCTGCCTGCCGTGAGTCGGCCGGAATGTTCGGCCGCGGTTTGTAGGTCGCTCGCCTCTACCTGGCGCTTCGGGAGGAGGCTCGTCACCCCTTCTGGCATCCTGCTGCGTCGCCTTGCTTTTGCTTGCGCTGTCATCATGCGCCCGTTTTCCGGCCGTGACGCTGGTTGTTGTAGGAGGAATGTCCATGGGCTCAGCCACAGTACAATTGGCGCTCACCGCAGTATCCCCAGGCATTGCAGTCGCATCTCTCGCCAGCTAGAGGCGACTGCGTCGACAGAACCAAGTTATGCCTCTAACTGATGCACCTGAGGAGCAGCCAACGCGGTCTCGCTCGTCACGGGCCCGCTTGTCGCTCTCGATGCGTCTTCCGAATCGGCCTCATCCATAAGCAGCTCGGACGTCTCCCCAATGGTCATGGGCCCGGTGACGCTGGCGTACGTCCGAGAGCTGTGGCTTTCCTCGTGCCCGAAGCGACGGCAAGCACCGCAACGTGGGATTCTGCGCTCGCGCCAAATAAGGCCCGTGCCGAGGCAGCGCAGGCAAAGGGGAGGCCTGCCCCACACGAGCACAAGCGCCAGCTCCCCGGCTACGCTCAGCTGGTGGCGCAAGCTGTCGATCTTGACGCCGGCGTTCAACTCAGGGGTCACCAGCCTCGTAGTTGAACCCTTGTCCGAAACGCCTTGTGTGCGCCATCGCGGCCTTGTGATATCAGTCACCTTCCCGAACGGATCGAAGGCAAGCCGCACGTCCTCGTCCGGTACGCCGTGAAGGAACGAATGCAGCTTCATTCGGACGTCCCTGTTTACAGGATCTATGAAAAGACATCGGGCACCTTTAACTTTATAAGCTCACCGACGTTGACAACCATCTTCACAGCGTCGGCGTCCTTGAAAGTTACGACCCACACACGACTCATGCGATACGCCACCAGGGCGATAACTTCCGGCAGGAGCAACAGTGAAAGGAGGGCGTCTCGAAAATTTTCCACCCTAAAGGAGCGAACACTAATGTCCCCGTGCAGGAAAATTGTGATCAAAACTAAACGTCTTGTAGGCAAACTAGGCAGTGCGACCTGGTACTCACTGTCAGAGCCAAAATATCTGTTTCCGCGGCCAGACATGGCCAGTGCAGTCGCTCCGACGGAGCTAGTCATTGCACATTCTTCACGCTCGGTAAACGGAAGTGGAATCTTCTTAACACTCGCCTAGACCGCATATATGTACTGCTTGATGTCATCCCAAAATGTAATAGCTAACATGTAGTGCCTGTGTCTTTCTATGGGCCCCGCCGCGATGGCTCAGTGGTTACGGCGCTCGGCTGCTGACCCGAAAGACGCGGGTTCGATCCCAACCGCGGCGGCTGAATTTCGATGAAGGCGAAATTCTAGAGGCCCGTGTGCTGTGCGATGTCAGTGCTTGTTAAAGAACCCCAGGTGGTCGAAATTTCCGGAGTCCTTCACTACGGCGTCCCTCATAGCCTGAGTCGCTTCGGGTCGTTAAACCCCAATAATCCAGTCTTTCTCTGGCCACTGTTTGGTAATATGTGTGATAGGATCGAAAAAGCGCAGCAGTGTTTTTAAGTGGGACCTCTGGAAATTAAATGACATGCTGATTAAAGACGACGTTTTCAGGAGAACAGTAACGGAAGAAATGGGCAAAATAGAGCCCAATAACAAACTTGAAACTTGGCAACAGTGGGAGGTTTGTAAAGAACAGCTTCAAATAAAAGCAATTAGTAGGTCCAGCTCTCTTGGGCATGAGGAGAAACTCAATGAAAGCAATTTGAGATCCCTGCTTGCAAAAATGCTCGAGAAAGAATGAGAAGCGCCTGGTAAATATATTGAAGACATGAGGATAACTAAACAAAAAATCTAACTGACAGAAGAAGAGCAGTACCGTGGTGGGCTTGTGCGGGCGAGAGCGGAATATATAGCTGCAGGGCAGGTGCCGTCGAGACGAGCGCTAGGAATTGAAAAAGGTCATGCGCAGCGAAATCACATCGACAGTACTGAATGGGGTGGGACCTTATCGGATGACCACGAGCACATTCAGCATGCGTTTTTCAAATACTACCAAACACTGTTTGCATTACATGATGATGACATGAGTGCGTTTAAGGACAGGTTTCATGGAGCACTGCCAAGACTAAGCGATGAGCAGAAACAAAGATTGGAGTGGGCAATGACCGAATGAAGGTAGAACTGGCGGCAAGTAACCTAAAAAAGGGAAAATCGCCTGGCCCAGACGGCTTAAATGTAGCGTTTAATAAATAATTTAATCGAGAAATAGTGCCAGTCTTGACTTGTGTGATCAATGAAGCTTAGAAAGTAAATGAATTGCCTCCTTCTTGTAAATTCCATACTGTCCTGATTCCCAAAACTGACGAAGCCGGAAAGTTACAACTTACAGCGTAACGGCCAATTGCGCTCACTATTGGGGATTATGAAGTTTATATGAAGGTGTTAGCACGAAGACTGCAGTTGATAATCTGGGATATTGTTAGACCACATCAAACGTGTGGCATAAAAGGACGTTCCATTGTGTCGAACACACACAAAACAAGAAGTGTTCTCGAGTGTTCTGATATCACAAATTGCCGTGTGGCCATCCTGCAGCTTGATCTTGAAAAGGCATTCGACTGTGATTTTACTGCGCACACTCGATCATGCAAATGTTGGTTTTGTTATTCGTCAGGGGGTGGCCGTGATGTACCGAAACTGCACAACAAGACTGAACGTAAACAGAAGTTTGGGGGCCCCCATTAGCGTGCAACGTTCGGTGCGTCAAGGCTCCCCCTCAGTCCTCTATTATTTTGCATATACATTGAAACGCCGTATTTAAACGTCATAGAAAGCTACAGTATTCTTGGTTCTCGGTTGCAAGCAGCGGAAGTGAAGCTGCTGACTTATGCAGACGATGTCGCGGTTTTTACTGTTTATCATGAAGGTATAACTGCAGCTGTTGATTGTGTCAAGAAATTTAGCGAAGTCACAGGCAGTAGAGTGAATTGGTCAGACTCAGGGGCTCTGGCATGGAGGATTGCAATTTACGTCAGATAATTTCGCAAATGTCTCCTGTGTGACGACACCGCCAAAGTACCTGGGCGTCCGTCTAGAATGTTATCGCGAAAGCGAGACATATTGGAGAGCACGCCCCAACGATACGCGTGAAAGAGCGGATAGGTGGAAAGGGACATGCTCATCAATATTTGCTAGAGCCAGTGTGCAACTTTTTCTTCATTAGCATGCTGTGGTATGTGATGCAAGTGTTACATTGTGCAAGGCTGAATGTACAGAAGCTGCACTGGATTTTTGCCGTTTTTGTGTGGGCTGCGAAATGGGAAAGATACAGCCGGACCAATTTGTTTCAGAGCGCTAAGGACGGCGGAGCGAGTCTAGGACACCTTTTTGCGGCAGATTGGCAGCAGATTTTTGTTTCCTCGCGCCGTTCGCGATCCCTTTTTGCCTACCGTGTGTCAAGTAAGGCTTTGGGCGCGCGCTGCCAGACTTTGTTGCGCCAATCGACACTTACTCGTGAAGAATGTTTGTCTATTTTGAGAAGTGGTCGATAGTGCGAGGTTTCTTGCAGCGAGGTTTTCAAAAGAATATTTATCGACTGCGAAAACGGAAAAGATGTGCAAGGATTTGTGCGATGTTTTTCTTCCAGAGCCAAAGTACACGGCCTTGCCATTGGAGGCCCTTGCAACAACGTACTAAAGCGGGCAAAGACAGTGCAGGCGCCGGCCGCAGCTAAAACTTTCTTTTTTAAGTGCACACTGGAAAGTTACCAGTAAAAATGTTCTTACAGAGAAAGGGCTTATTTCTCCCATGGAGTTCAGACTGCCTGATATGTAAACAACCAGGAGCAATTGATCACGTTTTTCTTTTTGCTGGGAAGGGGTTTATTTTTGGGACGTACTTCAAAGAACAGTAAAGAAAAAACTTCCACTTGGCCCTTATGGAAAACGGTATCTACTCTTGCACAATGAGAAGGAAGTGCCATACGGTTTAATCATGCTAATTTGACTACACAGTATCTGGCGCTCACGAATGGCAATGTATTATTGTGATCCGGATGCGCGTCCTGCACGAATTCTTTTTCGTGAAACTATGCACTGGTTTGTAGAGATTGTGAAAACTTCTGGCCATGTTCCTGAGTGGTTGCCTAGGGTAGAGCCTTTTATTGCTCTAAAAAAAATTTAATGCGACGAAGCCGGCCCCGGGCAGGCTGATTTGGTCAATGCCACGTGCGTTTTGTGTTTGTAAATTTGTTCACCATTCCTTCGTTTTTTTTTGCTTCTGTTTTATTTAATCCACAAACTTACGCTTACAGGCTGGTCTGTTCATTAAAATCAGTGTAAAAAAATGGCACATACCAGCAGCCCTCTTGGCCTTCAGAGTAGCTACGCTAAATGTCTTCTGTTTAGAAGCAAGGAGGAAGCAGAGTCGGGTGCTCCGTCTTTTCACGGTCTGTGATATCGACGTTCTTGCCTTGTAGGAAATGAAGGTTGATAGGGAGGAAGAGACGGGGAGAATATCTAGACGTTTCATGTCTAAATTCTCTGCCTTTGTTAGCCACGCCATTGGGACGTCATCTCGGCGCGTAATGTTCGTGGAAAGGCTGGCTGGCCCGGTGGTTCAAGCATATTTATCATGTTTGTTGGGACGCTCTGTTTTAATGGATATTGCATACGGAGTATCTGACTAGCGAGTAATTTTCGCACACGCTGCTAACAGGGTTAATGATAAAGCTATGTATTTCGACAACCTTCAACAGTACTTCATTTCTGGAAAGCAAACAGTACTCATAGAGAATTTTATTGTGTCTTGAGTGCTCAGGATAAACCTAGTAGAGGGTGCTTTAGAGAGAGTACTGAAATATTGTCTTATATAGTAAATGAATAGAACTTGAAGGATGCGGCTGAATGTCTCGAAGGCGCGCGCAGTGTAGAGTACACGCTTTTTCAACGCTCGAGACACGTATGTCTCGGCCAAGTGTATGCGTCACTGTGTAATTGATAACAAAATGTAATGAATATGAGGTTGTGCCGGTGTCTTTCTCGGATCGTTGCTTGGTCAAATGCTTGTTCGGAACAAACACACGATGCAATGCTTTCAAGTACTACATTTGGAAGTTCAATGAAAAGTTGCTCAATGACGACACTTTTGCAAGGGTAGCACTAGGTGAAATAATAGCCACCGGGAAGCCAGGTTGAACGCTGAAAATGGGGCAACATTGGGAGCTGTGCAAGGAGCAGATCAAAAGAAAGCAATTGAAATTTCCAGCTGCATAGGTATGAGGAGGAAATTAAATAAGCTGAATTAGTATCAATGCTTAAAAGATTACTCTAACATGAAGGTAAAGCACCTAGGAAATGGACAAAAGATATAAGAAAAATAAATGAAAAGCTCGAACTGATTCAACAAAAGCAAAGCCTTGGAGCCCTTGTGGGCGCAAGAGCTGAATATCTGGTGGCTGAGGGAACGCCTTTAAAACGAGTGCTTAGAACCGAAAAAGAATACGCGCAGCGCAAATACACACATCAAATAGAATGAGTTGGTTGTCGTATCGGGAGAAGATGACCATATTAAGAAAGTATTCTTCGAGTACAACCACACACTTTTCGCACCGCAAGATACCGACATAAATACTTTTAAAGAATGCTTTCTTGGGGCTATGTCAAAACAATACGACGAGGGAAACTCATTATGGTTCTAGTCATGAAGCTGGCAATTCGAGCGCGAAGCGGATCGCCTAGTACGAAGCCTGACAGATTACTTAGTCAGGCCTTCGCAGGTGCTACCGGCTGTAATCCGGAACGGTTTTTCGCGAATGGTAAGAGGTACCTGACCCCCAAAAAATAAGAATGATGCGCAGAGTTTCCTATAATCCGGCAACGACAGACAGGGTGGAACAAGAAAGCATGATGCTTTACGTCTTCAACCGAAAGCGTAAAACTTGCTCCCGGCATTGAAGTCTAACGTGATTCCCCAACAGATGTTGAGCATGCGCACGCCAGCCTCGAACACGGATTGTAGGTGAAGGACTGGCAACGTATGCGGACTACAAACCACAGGAAGAGCAATTCGCTACAGAGGAGAGCAGCGAGAGGAACGGAAGACTCTAACAGACGCGAGACCCTAGTCACGCCAGGTCGATCCAGAGGCGAAACGTGAGCTGCAAGACGAAGATGCACAGGCGATGCGGCCACCGTGGCCAGCTTCTCGAGCAGTGCCTGACTGCAGCTCGGAATACACCGTTGCATCCGATGTAGTTTTTGCTAAACAGAGAGCTCGTGCGACACGTATCTCAATCAGTCCGATCCACGGCACGCAGCATTTTTTCCGACCTCCCTACTCTCAACACAGCATACCGCTGAAATGCTGTTTATTTAGTTTCTGAACTGAAAGAATGCTTTAGGCTGTTATTAGAGCCTCCGCATACTTTACGTTCAGCTACACAGCGCATGCATGCATTATAAATCGGGATTCGCCGTACCGTCGCCGCTGCTGAGTTCAGGACACAGTGAGCGGGATACTACAGGGTGTTGGACGTAACTTGAACCAAATATAAAAAAGCGGTAAACTGAAGCTTGGGGAAACCAGCGACGTATTATTTCGGGTCATGAGACACTCCTCAGAGTATTTTTTTATATTCCGCTTATATAGATAATTAACTAAGATGACATGCATTTTTTACTGTTCAGTTTAGAGCCAGTTCTGTCAGTTAAGTCGTGGAAGGGGTTCAGGAACAAGCTATCTACTATTTTGTAGCAACGTACAGCCCCCGTCAAAAGTATATAGCCCAAGTGGTTTCCTTGTGAGGTCTGCAGCATGCCTCGTTATGCATGCTTAGCGACCGTAATCTATTGAAAGAAAAATGGCGTTGCGTGTTCAATCCTCCAAAGGTTTGGAGTGTTTGATGTGCAAGGGAGCCGCGTTAAAGAGCTCAGAAGCAAACCCCTTGTGCTCTATACGTTGGACGGAGGCTGTACCTCTTGCGTGGTCCTTTTTCCCGACTTTTAAAGGAACTCCCCGAAATGTGACAAAAATTCACGAGTCTGCGCTCATGCGCTTTAATAGTGCAGCTCTTTCAACCGTGTTTCGAACGAATGAAACGTGCGCGCTGACCGTATCCAAGTGAGCGGTCGCTGCTAAGTTCAATGGGCTGCACAATGAAGGAAATGAAAGCGACGGAGGCTACTTTGAACTACCCGCGGCTTCACTGGTTATCCTTCCTCTTTTTTTTTTCTATGTGGCGGCTCAATAAAAGCACCGTCTGAATGAGCTTTTGGTGGCCTGCCTATCACTTATCGGAAATCCCGACGCGTGCATTCCATGTATCGAATATGCTGACAGCGGTGTCGGCAACTCACTTCAAGACGCCGAGTGCATCCGGTCCGTTCATTGAAGACGCGCTTGGCACCGTCAAAATACGCTAGCGCAAGAGCGCCATCTCATTTTTTTTTTTCGTTGCATATTTCGCGAGCTTTCCCTAAATGGTGAAAAAAAAAGTTGCAAATAACTGCACGGGTTGTTTATTACAACTAAGGAAACGCACTTGGCCATAAAGCGGATAAAAATGCATAATTAGTCTTAGCCAATTAGCTAATTATTTGTATATTAAGGTGAATTTAAAATACACACTGAGGAGCGCACCATGGCGGGAACCAATATGTACTTGGTTTCAGCCAGCAGTGGTTTCGCCGTTTTTTTAAATATTTGACTAAAGTTACTTTTCGTCTCGCGCTTTGAGCTGTGCCACTCCTTGCATTCCACGCATGCGGGTTGAAGTTGTTAGGCGCCAAGATATATACTCTTGTTGCGCTGGTAGGTAAGAACTCTTTGGTAATCTCAAAATATGCCAACCGTATGTTTCTAACGAAGAACAGGTGCCCACAAGCATCCACTCGTTCTATTCGGGTTGACAAACGCTTGAACCAATACAAGTAAAACGGCTGTCACAAATTGTGGGGACCCAGCTATTGCAACGTTCAGAACTGAAACCTGTGATGAGCTTCAGTTTTTTTCAAACAAACGCCTTTCTTTATGTTTATGGACATGCTCTGTCCAACAGACACCAAGCTCCATAGTCTTAATATCCAGTCCTGTGGCGTCAGGTTTGCTATGTCGATGTGAAAAAGACGCCGCTATTCCCGCTTTTCCCCGGCCCATTCAGTCAAGCCTCGTTGTGAAGAATTAAGGAGGTGAAAATCAATTTTTTTCAGCAACGTTTTATTGTGACACCGCTGGATACACCCGAAAGATATGCTATTCTGTCCAATGATATTAAATAACAACTTAGGCATACGCGGTGCGTTTCTTTCAATCCCGTTTGGGTAAAAGCACGTGTTGCAGCGATATCACGAAATGTTCTTGAGGCCGTCTGGTAAAGCTGTTTGATTGAATAGCGCGGCTGACTCGTCTCATTCGGTTTTGCTCTCGGTGTTTCGTCCTTCTTTCGTATCTTAAATTTCAGTTCGTCTTCTCAAGCTAATACACGCCAGGCTGCGATCACTGCCTGCGGCGTTTATCTATCCGACGCTCCAATTCGCCAACGCAGAGTGACGCCCAGTGCCGTGAGCGTTCCCGTATGCCATTCGACGATGCATGCAGCTGTCGCGAAGGGAGTTAGCACTCGCCTGTTGCGACCAACAGCACGTTGTTTGCCTCATTCCGCCGCACTTGAATGAAGTGTTTGTCAAACTGACTGCGTCTACAGCATGTTTAACGGGAATCGATCTACATGACTTATTTGTACACTAAAAGCCGCAGACAGCTGAAGCCGCAGAAAGCGATATGAGTGCGAAATAAGGACCTTCAGCCAGTTACCTCGTATAATTTTCCTCTTCTTCCCCCCCCCCCCCCCCCCCCCCCACCGTTTTCTTAATGCGGTGTTGAACGAAGTAAAGAAATCACACTCTGCTGTGATCTCATCTCCTTACATGGGAAAGTGCTTTCGCTCGATATGTTGACCCTGGCTATCTCTTCGCTTTACACTTTACGCCCCCATGACTTATTAAGCCCACGTGCCGTGGGCGCCAACGATAAGTTTGTGCTTTGAATCTGAGAATCGGAAATGAAGTCAGCCGCTAGTGTGACCAACGCTACTAGATCTAGTAACGATGAGTGTGACCGCGGTGAATGGATGTTTTTAGCCTTACAGGCATGAGTCGTGGTGGGTTTCGCAAAAAACACGACTCAGATTTCTTCTAAAGCTGATTGTTTTGCCAAGGCGTGCTGTTTGCAGAAAGAACTACCGCTGGGTCGTTGCGCTCTCTATCGACAACAGAACGGCGTTGCATTTTGCAACCAAGATTAAAAACTGAAACTTTTTCGCCACCAGTCACACCGCGACCTGTGTGCGGTGTTCCTCCGCCCCTCCCACAAAGAATACTGTGAAGGCGACTGGCTAACAGAATTGCATTATCGATCCTAGTACAGGGTTTGTTGACCTGCACCATGATGAAAAATTTAATGCCTCCTAATAAGTTTTTTTTCAGCCTCATGAAGCTTTGCACTGTTAGCTTAAGTTAATAAAGAATGGTACTGAGGATTCCGAATGTATTTCAACAATCATAATAAACGATATTTAGCGTAACGGAGACACAACGCAAGAAAGACGACAACACGGGCGCCCGCGTTGTCGTCTTTCTTGTGTTGTGTCCCCGCTGCGCTAAAAATCATTTATTATGTCTGAAAACCAACTAGCTCTGCAGTTAACCCTCTTAAATTATATTTAAACAATCTCTCGAGACAACCGGACTACATGTTATTATAGTATCTAATTCTTAGTATGGAACACGGATTAGCAGGGTCAGGTGGCTTTCTCAAGGCAGGTGCGCCTTTAACGGTTGCAGAGACCAATTTTCTGTGTGCCGGTTATTCTTAACCGCACGACGCATCACATCTTAGGCACCAGTTGAAGATTCACTGATAGGACTCATTTCTTGCAGGTAGCGTATCGATGCAGTAAGCTAGGTCGATAATGCAGTGATTAGAAAACAACGGGTATCTTCGGCTGTACGTTCTTTGATAGGCGAACGGGGGCCGGTGGTGCCGCTAGGTGTGTGTTTCGCCGGTGCGCCTACGACAGGTCCTCACTTCATGGGCCAGCATCGCACTTGTAGGTTGTAATTCTAGAAAGAAACTTGCACTGCGTCGCACACACACTGTAGCAGTATAATTTGCGAGCACGGTGCGGCCACGCATAAGAACCGCGGATGGTGCTGGCCGTAGGCGTAAGGAGTCGAAATGCAGCAAAGCTATGGAACTGCAACGGCATGTGATAGGAATAAACAGCGGAACGAGCAACTTGAAAAAAATGGATTTCATATTACAAACCACATGGTACGTCGTCCGAGGATGGTGGTGCGCTCTATTATAAATGGACGCATACGTAGCACAAACCGTCAAAGACAACTGGTTTGGCGATGTGTTCTGTTTAATCCTTTCAGGCACGGCTCGTTCTTTTATTTACGTTCAAAGCAAATACTGTTCAGTCTAAATAGTTTACCCAGGCGCCAAGAAACCCTGTTTATTGGTTTTCGTAGGCAAGCCATCAACGGTTAATTTTTTAAGGGCAAGTAAAAATTTTTTATGCAGCATCACAGTAGCTGAAAATTGTGGCGCCGAAACGCCAGGATTTGTCAGTGATATCCGAGAAATCACGGTATCACTTTTGTTTCGAAGATGCACATAACGTGAGAAATTAGGAAAACAGATTAATATCATTATTGGAGGTAAAATCCGCCTGCATGAAATAGGCGAAGGACGAGCAGCCAATTTTGCTCTTCTTACGAACATCAATTATTGCGTTCGTTAGGTGCTATGAAAAAGCAGCGCCTTTGTGATACGTAAGATACTAAATTCGCCTGAAGCAAAGAAGCCAGTGCTAGGTGCATCACACGTTCAGACAAGGCCGAGAGTGTCCTTTGTACACAATGGTGTACATAGCGCCTTAAAGGGTTAAGGCACACGTGCCGCACTGTCGTTCAGCGCATTCAGATATAAACTACGACTTCGGTCCCGCAGATGATCTAGCTATTAGAGTTTCTTTTGTTTGCGCCTCGCTAGAGAACGGAGTTCGCAGCAGTTATTAACACATGCCCCAGTATTGCAGTCGCTCCTGTATATTTAAGTATTGGAGATTCACCCAGCAATGATGTGGCCGGAATGCATGCATCGCCATTTGAACACTCATTTGGTTCTAAAAGTTTGCTTCTTTTCATGACACTCTCTGTGTTATTCTCTGATGTCCTAATATGCATTTACGGCGTTGCTTCATTTTGCTTTTCTCAAAGTTCTTTGAAAAGTGCCGCGTTAATACAAACAAGCTGATTACCCTTGTTCATTGCAAAAAACAGTATTCCCCATCTTCGACCTTGGCGTACCTGTTTGCGCGGAACTTTTCTTTATTTCTTAATTTATTTCTTAAGCTAGGTATAGCTTACAACGAGCCATGCCAAAGGGGTCTGTAAATTTCAGGTTGTGTTTTTTTCATCCTGTTTTAGAACGCGTCAAAATTTACAAATACGTTAACCCAGGTATAAAACGATGCCACAATGTCAGAGGCATTTAATCTTAATCCTGCTCTAGAGCAAGCGTCAGAGTTGCTAAGTTTAGTTCTTTTTGTTTATTACGTTTGAATAGGCGCTGCACGGGCGCTTATTTCTTTGATTCATTGCTGGCAACGAGTTTTACTCCAGAAGTGCTACTAAACTAAAATAAAGCCACGGTTCTTGTCCTCCAGTTTTGTGAGCGGGGACATAGTGCCTTTCAGCAATAACGACACATCCATACCAGGAAGTATTCACCGGTGCGACCCAGTCAAGTGGCCAATTTATCGCAGTCTGCAGAACCTCACATCTCATATTTGGCACATTTTTAAAAACAACCTCGACCGCTTTCACATTGATCTTTACCCTTAACTACACGCTAGTATTCGAATCCCAGAAATTATAAAAGCAGTTTGCCAAAGCACGAAAACATCGATAAACTGGTGGACCGTGCAAAAACTCATCGAGGCTAGCTGTGCAGCTTGTTGATTGGTCAATATTCTTGCAGTGTCGAAATACACGCGGGACAAAATTGAGGCACTAGAGCAGCACAGCGTGCACAAAAACACAAAGTTTATTCCATATTCACACAGAATAACACCTCCTTGCTGGCAATAAACAAATAGCACCAGACAGACGCAAAAAAGCATATATGCGTACCCAAACGATGCGGTCATGGCGGTCTCAAATACAAGGGAGTATTCCTTTGCTGATATTCGGCGGCTGAATTTCTTGAAGGCGAAATTCTTGAGGCCCGTGTGCTGTGCGATGTCAGTGCACGTTAAAGAAACCCAGGTGGTCGAAATTTCTGGAGCCCTTCACTACGGCATCTCTCATAGCCTCAGTCGCTTTGGGACGTTAAACTCCAATAAACCAAACCAAACTAAACCAAACCAAACCTTAGCTGATATTCAAACAGCGGGAATACTGGAACATGGTTCTCGCACCCTCTTAACTACTTAGGCTACCTCTATAATATTTTTGGTGTTTCAAGCAACGAGCCTTAAGTTTTCATCCATGCAGGCTTCCAGGTCCTTCAAAATTTGTTGCCGTAATTAATGAAATGTTGCCATGAGAGTCTTCAGTGATCTCAGCACATATTCGTTAGTGCAACAGCTACCTCTGTTACTAGCACTATCTCCGGGCGATTATGACCAATCCAGCTCAAAAGAATGAATGTGTTGCCATCAATGCGTTTTTTTTTGTGTCCTTAGGCAATGTTGCAATCCTAAAATAAATTCAAATGCACCTCCTATAGGCGCTGCATGGCGCGCTGTGCACCGTGTACTTCATGTAAAGTGCCAGGAGAACAAGTTCACAACTGGATAAACGCGAAAATTCCATCATATATCCGTTTTTACTTGAAACAGGGAGTGTCCTCCGCTTATGCTAAAAAAAAATAACTCGGAAAGGCAGCGCTTACATCTACGTACGTTAAATTTAAACAGACACACTCCGACCCAATGAAAATGACAGGGGCTTCGTGAAAACAATTACTTCGCTGAATAAAGAAGTGCTGGCAATAAATGAGATCATATAAGAATAAACCCTTATGGTGGAACAGTGTAAAGCAACTTTCATATTTTTTTCTTTCACAAGGTTAAGTGTCAGCCTTCAATGTGCGCCTATCCTATAATCCTCGGGCCCGTTTTTCGCGACCTCCCCTCCTCATGGACACCAGCTGATAGCCACAGGATGTAGATGGCTTTCAACGCCTGGCCCGATGTCGGCAGGCACAATTTCGCAATGCTCATGCTTTCGATGTCTTTATGGTTCCTTTCGGCCTTGGGAGAAAGATTCCCAATTTCTTCTCAAAAACGTCTTCCTTGTCCAAATCGTCATCGGAATCCGCAAAATTACGAATGACTGTCTCCCGGCACTGCATAATCTACCAGACAAGTTTCCAGGAGCAGAGAGCGAAAGGCAAAAGCTTTGATGTAAAAAACGGCCGCAGTTACCCATCTGTGGCCTTCGTACTCCACACTAATAAAGAGGGGAAGGGGAAGAACATAAACGGATGAGAGGGAGTTAGGAGGTGACGACAGAAGCAACCGACGCTCAAGGCTAAATCCGCCAACACGCGCAGCACAGCCTTAACGCCCATTTCCAAGAACTAAACGGGCGTTCTTCATGGACGTGCGTACGGAGTCAATGTCGTACAAAACCTGCGGCAACGCTTGCATTACGCACGGTGTTTATACCATTTCCTCCTTAGTGCTTAAAGGGACACTGAGGATATACAGAAGTTGACCTCTATCGATTTTGTGTAGCGTTCCAATCGCGAATAGACCAATTTCACCAAAAAATGGGGCTTTTTATAAGCTAGAAAAAAAGCGAGAAACGAAGTACAGGTGTCGCCATCACCAGCTTATTTCTCAAGAAAAATGCTTGCTACGGCACCGAAATTTTGGCGAGGAACCTAATAGCTACGCTACACCATCATTCACTTCAAACCGGAGTCCCGACGGTGGCTCCGTGGTTGTGGTGCACGGCTGCTGACCCAAAATGTGCGGGTTCGATCCTGGGCGCTGCGGTTGCATTTCGATGGAGGCGAAATGCTAGAGGCCCGTGTACTCTGCGATGTCGGTGCGCGTTAAAGAACCGCAGTAGTCGATATTATCTGGAGCCCTCCACTGCGGCGTCCCTCATAGCCTGAGTCGCCAAACCCCTATAAACCATAAGCTTCATAAAAAGCTGCAATCTGCCCTTTCCGTTAAGGATATGGTGGGTTTGAATGAACTGGCTGGTAAATCTTTTAATCCAATATTCCCGCCGATAATTGCGTCTATTGCTTCCGGACAAAGGTAAGCATAGCCAGAAAGAGCTATAGGATCAATTTTTATTGCGGATAATAATTGGATGTAGGTGTCCTCTGGGTCTCTTTAAGAGAGTTTTCTTGATAAGAGGCTAGAGTCCAGTTGCTTGATAGTGAGGGAACACAGAGTGGGGAAAGTAGTGGTCTGTTATACAGCGAACTGTTAGAGTAGTCTCTACCTCTAATTTTGTTGAAGTACCGCGTTGTAATGCCCATGAATTCTGGGAGAAACTCTGTACCCAAGATGTCTTACTACATCTAAAGCACGAGGTGGTAGAACAGTCTAGCCGAGCGAAGGAGCGTGCCATTCTCGTTCTAAAGGGCGCCTTCTACAACGTAGCGCGCAACGCAGTTCTCGAAAGTCTCGCAGCTACAAACCGAGAGGAGCGATTATGCAACTACGTCTGCTCTTTTCTGCGCGATGGCGCCGCAGCTATTCAGTTCGGCGACACCTGCTTCGACGTGATCCAGCTAGATGGGCACAGCGCTTTCGCGCATGCTCTTCAACCTTGCAATAGGGGGTCTCCCTGTAACCTTCATTACCACCGAATGCATAGGGCATTCTACATGGGGACGACATTTCCATATGGTCCACGACGGGCTGGTGTGGAGGAGAGAATGCGCTCCTGGAGGCAAAGGACGGCATTGTGTGCTACGCGCAGAGGGTGGGCGTTGTGATCACATGCACCCGAAAAAATTCGGAACTCCACTCGGTACACTCAGATCCTCGCCGGCAGCCCCCATCTCAAAGTACTTCTCAACAAACAACCTATCCCATAGAAGGCGAAGACCCGGTCCTCAGAATCTACATACAGCTAAAAGGGAAGTGGACCTCACGGTGGAGCTGGTACAGAGCAAATTCATGCACATCGTACGGCGCACGTCAAACGGACGACGAGGTACTGAGAGAGACAGGCATCGTCCGGCAGACATAGTCCTTAGTTCATTCACGTTCCATCTACTACCCTACGCCTTGGTACGTCATCAAGAAAGAGCACCGCAAAATAGAGGTGGTATCCGCAAGACATCTTAGATAGCGTTAAGGCTATCTGAATCGTACCCGAACGACTACATTGGTCTCTATGGGCATGTACAACACGCTCGACAAACTGTTAGACGTGCAGAGAGGAAGTAAAATACAGCGCCTGCGTGAAACCTCGCAAGGCTGTGATCTCATCACCCGCCTCTGCTACGCAGCGCCAGAGATTACCCCTGACCACACAGTACAACTCACCCATGACGAGCGCACCCAGGTCCGCGCGTTACTAATACCACGCATATGCACCCAGTCAGGCATCAAGGCCAAAGACAACTTTGCGCATGCTGGATTCAGAAGCGCCACGGCCGATGACATGGGCCCGAGTGCATGCTACGCACACACGCATCCCCGTTGCCAAGATACGGGACCGGAACCACTGAGACTGACGCCTCTTCTGTACTCGTCGCTACTGAACTTCAAGCCAGCACCACCCCACACCTCGCAGAGCTTGCCATAGCTAGAGCTATAGATCATGCCGCACATTTCCCACGGATCAATGACACTAATCAATCAGTTATAATATTAACAAATGTAGGGGTCCGGGCTAGTTGGTTGTTCATGTTCAGGATATTCATGTCCAACCTTCTCGGAAAAAAATTTTTAATATTGGAAAATTCTAAGGTAGTGTTATAGAAATTTTTAATGGAATAGCCCATTCTGCCAATGTGCAGCAAAACATTTCTTTTACAGTGTTTCTATTGCTCGCATCGAGCAGTTAAGACTGCTATAGAAAATCAATGGGAAACACTTTTCAGAATGCAAAAACGTTAACAGCAAATAAATGGCAGTCCGCCGACGGGACATCTGCGGATATATTATAGATTGTTGTAATGACACCTTCCAATATATCAAGAACTTGCGTTCATGAACTGGTTCCCGTTCAAAAATTCTTTCGTCCAGAAACGTTGGGTACGTAAACCTCGGAAACTGTGGCTTCTTAGTGCCTCGAGCACTGCCAGATATACGCGATGGAGCTCGGTGTAACCTCCGATTTCGGACCGAAATATAGGAAGCGGCGAGAAACATGGGTAATTACGTAGACAATGGCGAGAAAGGCGAGTGCTCACTTCTGTGTGTGCATCAAGCTTATCAGGAAGAAAAAGTTTGTTTATGGAGATGGCACTAAATTGGTTTGTAAGCAGCACCGCAGCCGGAGTTGGCTGGAACACACTTCTGCAGTGTGTAAGAATTTAAAGATAGCTCTACGGAGTCACGATTGGCTCAGTAGCCTCGTCTAAAATACCTCAAGCTTATAGCTAGTCGAACGCTGCCGCATCCGCAGGCACTAGCTGAAGCCACCTGGCACGCATTTGATTTGCATTGTTATGTGTTAGCGTTATGCACAGCTCCTCACCTGCCCCGTGGACGGCGGGGGAATGTTGGTTACAGCACCGTTGTAGCGGTGGGGGGGGGGGGGGGGGCAGCTTACTAGCTCATGGAGGTTCTGTGTAGCCGAAGAAGTCGATATAATGCCAGATGTCTTTCTTCTTTTTTTAACGTTTCAGCATTTCAACGATTTATTTCGTATTTACTATGCATTACATGGTTACAGAGTATATTCACAGCAGGAGACCCAACAGCTGGAATTGCAAACTGGGCCTCCTATGACTGCATGACAGAGTACAATACACCAACGCCTGCAAATCAATTGAAGATGCCATTGTGGCACGTCTGGGTGCCCAGAAGCAGGACTCACAATGTCCGGGCTTGTCTGCAGCAAATGCGCAGCCAATGTCACTTAAAGCTATTGCAAGCCTTATAATCCGATATGCTTGAAGAGTTTGAGAGCGCCGACTCCTTAGCTCTGTTCTCGATGTCGCATCCAGCCAATGAATGATCACAAACCTGTGTGCTCTGGTGTCCACTATAGTTGCTGGTTAAACTGCGGCGACATTTTCAGCTGGAGTTTCGCACCAGCCACGATGGCTCAATGGCTAAGGACAAGGCGGTCCGCTGCTGAGCGCGAGTTCATAGTTTTGAATGCGGCAAGGGTGGCTGCATTTCAAATGATGCGGATGGCCGAAGCACCCATATATCTGTCTTTAGTGTGGCATTGAACAAGTCCAACAGACATCTGCAATTACTAGTGTTTTTTTGTCAAGTAAACACCAGTTAGCCAATTTAGTGTTGCAGTGACCCCCGTAATTCACGCTTTTTTTCTGTCCAACGCCATTGCGCTAAGCAACCGAAAGCCAAAGCCACTGAGCCATTCATTCGAACTGCCCACCAAGATATAAAACGACATTTATTCGTGCAACAAACTTACGTTGTGTTGTGTAGATAACGTGAACCGCGAGCCCGCCAACATCGCGCATCACACCAACCCACCTTGTTTCGTGTCATCAATCGAACTTCCGTTTCAGTAGGCAGCTCACGCCTTATGTAATACTGGTGACCAAGACACTTGAAGTAAAAAACAAAACAAAACAAATAGTGGGCTATGCTTGCTATCTAAGCTGTCGCGAGTGGAGGGTTCAAAGTAAAAAGTATTGCATGCTTCGGAAATGAAGCGAATGTAGGTGGTCACTTAAATGAAACAGAAGGATTTATAAAATTCATGCCACTGAAATTAAATACTTCGTAGTATTTATTAGCTTTAAACCTCCCCTATATACCTCAAAATCGCCAGTTACCGGAAGCTAGAGAAAATAAATGCAATATAGGTCAGGAGAAAAATGAATGGGGTGATTTTTTCAGCGGTAGGTTCATACAAGCGACCAAAATCTAGTTCCCCTCTGCGTTTGGCCGCACCTCTTCCCGAGTTGAATAAAAAGGGCATTCAGAACATACTGATGTTTTCAGAAATACAAGTTTATTTTGGCGCATTGCAAGCACCCAGCTTGAACTTCCTACTTGCTTTTATCTACGCAGAAAGTTTCAGCAGGTAACCAGATAATTGTGGAGATTAAAAAAAAATACGCTGCTTGCTCCTGGTGACCACCAGTAATTACAGTTAGATTCCAATTCCGCAGGATGAATCAGTTTGTAACGATTTCCTAACTTTGTCATTGTCGAATATCACTGCTTTACTTGCACGCCGCACTATAGTTGGGTACATTATACTTTTCAGGTACACTCATAGCCTTCCGGCTTTGCGGCCCAGAAAGAAAAATTGTGGCAAATTAAGTATGAAAACATATTCCCGCGTATAAAGGCAGCAGAGACGTACAGGTATTGCGCTCGATTACCACGAGGCGTTAAAATATTTCTCCACCTGTAAAGAAATGCTAGAACTTGAGGGTTATTGCCATACTGCCTGAATGACTCGAAATAAAAAGACGAAGGCAATTCTGCGAGTCGGTTTTAATGCCCAGAGAAAGAAAATATAACGAATGAAGGCATACGACACAGGCTGCAAAGAAACAGGAAAAATAGGCAATTTCTTACCTTCTTTGCAACTATTCTCTTTAAACACTAAAACCAGCCACTGCGAACAATCGTACGAAACTAACACAAAAAAGACAGCAGTTGAACTACCAGAATGAAACCAAAAGAACACACGCGTCGTTCCGTCCTTTTCAAGTGTAGAAATAAACGTGTTCGAGACAGCAAGAAAGGGAGGTCATAAATTACATGGTGACGTTTCTAGATACACGCACTGAAACTGAAACACAGTGGGAAAAAAGCAAAACGTCCGGAGACAGAGAGCAAGTAGAATCACTGGAGGGCTAAAGGAAGCGGTAACTTGCGTAGCAGGTGCATTTGGCACCACCGATGATTTAGATGACGGCTGCACTTCGCTATTCCCCTGAGGCGACGAGCCGTTTACCTACTCGCTGGTGATTTTGTGTTTGGATTTGCGACTGCTGTTTATAGCCCTGAGGCCTTCCAACTCTGATCACAGGGGTGACCTCCCTGCTGCCCTTTCCCTAAGCATCGCATCCCATTGCTCATCTTAAGGAAACTATCATTCACCGTATACAAGGAAAGTATAAGCGAATTCTTTTTTATGTTTTTGTGTCCATCAAGGGATAATCGATACCGCAATCATTTTATGGCCGATTGATAAGTGATTACAAAGTTGAAAAATAAAGCAACCGCATGCCACCAGTGGGACCCGAACAAACGACCTCCGTACGTCGCGTACGATGCTCTAGCAACTGAGCTATGGTGGCTGGTGCCCAATCTTCAACTCTCGGAGTTGCTTATGTTGCATGCAACCTCACCTTCGGAGTGTCAACCAGCGCCATCCTCGTCTAAAGCGGTAGGCGCATAATGTCCTGTATTACCGTGAGTGTCACATGAAACGTGACCGAACTGTGAGGGCGGAAGATGTGCGAGAGTCCTCTTACCACTATGGTATCAAGACTACCAGAACCAAGGTCCTGTTGCAGCCGCTGTCATCAGCGCGGCCGGCCTCGTCGCCGCCTACACCGCTTTTGGGCGCAGTCCTTTGTGTCTGGCTGAGCTCCTGCACAAATGACATCAGTGCTGCTCTATCTACCGCTGTCGCTGCATGGAATCAATCAAAAGTGGCACAGCCGCCCAAGCCGGCGGGCTTTACTTATGAGACTCGATCGGCACCCTCGCCCAGCCCGCATAGGGTCCAGAGCGGCAACCACGCTAATATCCTTTAATCCGCGTTAATCCTCCCGCCAATGCAGCTCGCCAACACGGCCGGTATTGAGCGGCTGTAGCAAGACGACACGTTCATTGCTGAGGACGTTTTGCCATTGTAGAACAGCTGTTTCGAGGAAGCCGCTTAGTTCAAGTGTTGTCGAGCGTAACAGTAGCGCTCAGCAGGTGTTCTTTCTTTCTTGCCGAAGGAACGCTCACACTCTAGCCATGTCGACATCGACGCTTTTCGGTGTGCGCGCGGAGCGCCTGCGCGACCAGCACGCGCCGCGACGAGCGTCGAAAAGTGGCATGCATCTGCATGCTCCTGGTGCTGGCTCGCTCCCTCTCGCGAGCCAACTGAAAAAATGTCAAGCCGTGAACAAAAGATGGTTGGGGAGCTGCAAGGATTCCGAGAAAGTTTGAGGGAAGAAAAGACTCCCCGAGAGCCCCGCGGTCCTCCGATTGTTGTAAACCGGACCCCGCTTCCGACGCGCGCGCTACCGCCCGTGAGCAGGCGCCGATATCTAGCACTGTCGGATGCGAGCGTCGTGGACGCGCTGGGCGGCGGCCGACGCGTCGCGCATGCGCAGACCTGTTCTGGCCGACGCGTGGGCCCCCAAGTGCGCAGGACGCGCGCCGAAAAGCGCCGATGGAGTTGGGCCTTTAGGGCTGTAGAAAGCGAGGGGCGCAAAATTTATGTAAAATTAAAAACGAAAAAGTTTTGGTAGTTTTAATAAATTAAGCAAACTAAGACATTGATTTTTTTCTTACTATCCAAAAATCTGCTCGAGTCATAACAAATGTAATAATCTCTTTGCACTTGATTTATTGCAACTTGTCTTTGGTGACCTCTTGTCCTTTACGCCAAGAAGGCATTTACGGTGAGTATGCAGCCGTTGCACCTACTGTGGCTGCCGGTCGCAGTGCTTCTCAGCTGAGAAAAGGTCTAATTCCTGTTCGCACATAAAAAAAGCGGCGGTTACATAGTTTCCGTCTCACACGCTGTTCGCTTCTAACTCATTGCAACTTGATAGCTTTAATACTCCACGTTTTCTTCCAGCGTCATTGTCTGGTTTCAGTTAGTTTCGCGTTCTAACTAGGCCTTTCTGGCGTCCCTTACGGCTGGACTCTGCTGGTTTTATTGCGAAAATGGCGTTACCTGAGCCTGGTCAAGAAGTTCGGCAGACGTTTGTTGGTAAGTTCACAGCGAGAGAAGGTTGGCGTTCGCTGCAAAGATTTACGAGAGAGGTGACGCTGGAGTGCGAATGTTCCAAAGCCTCAATAAAATTCATTACCCTCGCTAAAAACTTACGTTTTACCGGCGAAACTTATTACGTAGCTTCCGATGCAATTAATTCTGATCTCGTCGCCAGGGGACACTGGTGAGCCACAGGCTCTCGTTCTATGACAACTGAAGCGGCAGTGCGCTGCTCTTTCAAGCTAGGGCAGGATGTCTCAGAAGGCGCAGCTACAAAAAAAATTTACCGAAGACGACACACGTGCTGTGTGTGGTAAATCTGTAGAAAAAATTGTACACCTCGTACTCAAATGTGATGGTATCCATCCAGATATCGATGCAGGCACAGTCACTCTTCCTGGGGCTCTATGGTTTAGAGATAGGACTGGTCATGTAAATGAATCTGCGGTAGAATTTAGAAAAAAGCGATTGGAAGCTTGGTGGCTCAAAAACAGAGTGGTGACATAAAGTAGAAATGCAGGAAAACGTATTGAAAGAAAATGACCAATTTTTATAACAATTACAGCACAGTTAAACAAAAATAAAGATAACAAGCCGAGCATGGTGGCAACTGCCACCACCCCGTTTCAAAGCGGACGCTCCTAACTTCCATCCATGCATCCATGCCGCCACATTTCGAACGTATTGTCTTCTAATTGAGTTAGGCTACTACTGTGCATTTACCCTACAAACCTTTCTGTTGTGAGCGTTTTCTAGAAGCTGAGCAGCGCCGCCATACGGACTAGTAATGTCAGTGCCGCATTTATCGAGAAATTTCTGCATCAGAATGTGACTGTCGCCCCTTTTCGCGGTTGATATATCAGTGCTGCTGATATACATTGCTGTGCGTTCACCTGCTAAAACTTAATCGGAACTGTATTCGAAAGCAAACTCAAAGAATGTACTGAGCGCAGCCAAATTTCGTGGGGTGTTTACTAACGTCTTACGTATCTTACTAAAGCAATACCGGAGTACTACAAGTCTATAGACAGGTCTTTAGAAAAAATTATGGTTAATTGCTGCATAAAGTTTGCAAATTACGCTAATTACTGGGTATCTAAAAGTCACCACACGTACTCATGCGCACCAAGTAAAGTTATAGCCGGATTCGAAATTCTTCCATCACTTCCCCATGTAGCTCTAAGCGAGCTGAAATTTTAGCTTGTAAAAGTTGGAGGATTATCTTACTGACGACCTGATCTTACAGCATGCTTTCGGTATCTGCGGCAGCGAGTATCTTGATTTATTTTGAGAAATAACTTGAATGCTATAAGGATTTGATATTATTTCTTGCGAATGTGAAGGAATTATGCCGACACTTCCTCAGTCTTTATTGCACGTGATGCGTAGGGTGTTGCAGTGTTAAAACATAGTTACTACTGCAATCCGTAAAACTGTCAGCAGAAGCGAGTGATATTACCACAATTATGTAATGCAGGGTAGTTCGGTAGGTGTTTCAATGAAGGTCACTAAAAATTAAAATAGGGTTTCGTTGCCACAATTACAAAGGTCACACCAAATAATTTTAGGAGGTCAATATTATGGTATTTCTCTTAATACGTCAAGGTTCACAGCCAGCATGCAATGTAATGCGCCGGCCCTAGCAGGGCCAGTGACAAAAACGGAAACGAATGTATCGGGAAGGAGTGCTTACGAAAATCTTCCCCAGAAAAGGCATTAAGAGGACCCTTAGATGAATGAGCTTGCAACCCTAGATAGCAAAATTGTTTCATATACGTTGACAATACGTACCATAGTCAGCAGTTGAAACTTTGTCAGTTAAACGAAGGTTTAAAACTAGATACGGATCGTGTAGCTTTTTCTACATAAATCCGCATAATCAGTGCGCTTACAGGTAGCGACCTCACAATTTATGTGTTTATGAATGAAAACAATGCAAATTCCTTAGCGTAAAAATCTGAAATAGTACCAGGGAGCCTTCATCAGAGCTGCTATTTGAAGTTCAACTTTTTAGAAATGGGGGACGCGATATACGGTCGCAAGTTCGCTTAGAATACGCAACACCGCTCAGAAATGAGGAATAGTTCCTTTTTTTTATTTCAGCCCTTTTTAGAAGAGGCGAATAAGCGCGGTACTGCTGTCTATTATGTTGTGAGCCTTACAAAATAAGGTACAAATATATTAATTTAGATATGGTGCTCGTCGCGTAGATATTCGAGAGTGGATGCCCTCCTTTCAGGCGTCGTTTTTCGCACTTTATAATCCGCTCCGATATTACTGCGGATAGTGTATAGGGCTCATGTGATAGCTCGATGACAGTGCGCCTGCCCGGTATCATAAGCCTACAAATAATATGCCCAACAATAAACCCATGTTCTTGTTCCGGTTATCATGCTGTCCAGTCCTATCATTGCGGTCCGATACAGATAGCATAGGATGTTTAAACTCGGGCTCCGCACATTGAGCGGATACATTGATTAGAAGGCAGAAATACCGTACAGACTTGTGTAGAAGCCACACTTTTTTCCATCAAATTTTTTTCACGAGTAGGTAATGCACGAATAAGGCTTGTAGCTATTCATTAACACACTGTGGTGGCGCTGCGACTACTCTATCAGATAATTAAAAAGCTAGCGACCGATACTACCATTTTATTCCAACATTTATCGCCACTTTCACGCTGATCGCCATCGGACGAGTTCAGCTCATCGGCATTCTCACCGCTGTCAGATGAGCTCGCCTCATTGGCGTGCTCCCAAAGCTGGTCGTCCTCTGTTTCGTCCATGGTGGTTGAGAGCCCCATGACTCCAAAAATTTGAGACGGTATACGCTGACAACGAACGCCAACCGTGCAGAATTGAAGCGCAAACTTGCTGGGGGGGACGCAATATATAATGTGGTTGGTTGGTTTATGGGGTTTGACGTGCAAAAGCGACTAAGGCTATGAGAGACGCCACAGTGGAGGGCTCCGGAAATTTCTACCACCTGGGGTTCTTTTACGTGCACTGACATCGCACCGTACAAGGGCCTGTAGAATTTCTCCTCCAAAGAGATTCAACCGCCGCGGCCGGGATCGAACCCGCGTCTTTCGAGTCAGCAGCTGAGCACCATAACCACTGAGCCACCGCGGCGGGAAAAGGGTCGTAGACCAAACAGTTGCCTTAAGGGATGAGAGATAAGTTCCCCCGCCAAGCAACCCTAAATCCGCCTCGTGCGGTAGAAGCCCAACTTGTGGCCCTTTTTTTACCGAAGTCGTGGCCTAGTGGTTTGAGCGCCCGTCTCGGCTGCGGGAGGTGGTTGGTTCGAAACCCACCGCCGGACACCCACCGGTAAAACGAGTACAAGCGTCCCCCAGCCTGGCGCTCGGCTTTCGCTAGGGGTGTACGTTTGGGAGCTCCGTAAACGCCGCTGCGCCCACTAAGGGCTATATATATATATATATATATATATATATATATAAACGTAATTCGGTTGACACACGGTCGAAAAACAACAACTTTATTCTAACGTTTCGACCAGGGTCTGGCCTTCGTCAGAGTGAACATATATATATATATATATATATATATATTCAGTAGGGGTTCTAATGGCCCAGTTTACTAGTTTAGGTACAGTATTACGACAAACGCGACTGTTCTTTTAACGTTTATTTTGCCAACAGTTTCGGGAATGGTATTCCCTTCGTCAGCTTACAATTTGTAAGCCTGCCCTGACGAAGGGAATACCATTCCCGAAATTGTTGGCAGAATAAACGTTAAAAGAACAGTCGCGTTTGTCGTAATACTGTACCTAAACTATACATATATATATATATATTAAGTTCTGTGCAGATAATATATATATATATATATATATATATATATATATATATATATATATATATATTCAGTAGGGGTTCTAATGGCCCAGTTTACTAGTTTAGGTACAGTATTACGACAAACGCGACTGTTCTTTTAACGTTTATTTTGCCAACAGTTTCGGGAATGGTATTCCCTTCGTCAGCTTACAATTTGTAAGCCTGCCCTGACGAAGGGAATACCATTCCCGAAATTGTTGGCAGAATAAACGTTAAAAGAACAGTCGCGTTTGTCGTAATACTGTACCTAAACTATACATATATATATATATATTAAGTTCTGTGCAGATAATATATATATATATATATATATATATATATATATATATATATATATATATATATATATATATATATATATATATATATATATATATATATATATATATATATATATATATATATATATGTGTGCTCATTTCCCGCACTTATATATGCATATATATATGCATTTTCCCGCCCTCTTTTCAAACTAAAAAAAAAATATTTTAAAACTATACCTCATCCCAGAAAATTTAACTATAGTGAGCCCAGTGGTTCACGTATCATCTTCTACCCTCGTACGTTCCCTCACGCGGCGAGAGGCCTGCGGTAACGTGAGAAATCCGCTGTTATCGTAATTTTTTTTAATTTATTGTACAAACGTCGAAATTATATTATAGAAATGTGTGCCCACTGTATTTTGCTACAACAACAGCCCTTACTTACTGGGACTCGAAAAGAATATCTTGTTGTAACCTAACACTAAACATAATTTTATTTGGCATTCTCCATAGACGTTTTGTATTCTAATTCCGTATCTCATTTTCAAGCTGAAAATTAGGGTGCACACGTTTAGACTTTGATATCGAATGACTGTATTAAAGCGGTTCTAAACACCGGGTCTATCACGTTAGTTATCCTTTGCCTGAATGTATTTTGACGATGCTATTGTAACCTCACCCCCAACTATAGGATAAGCTATCGACTGCAAACATTTTTACGCCCTCAACTTCTTCGAGGACAAAATGGGGTAGCGCGGTAGCCTGGAAAATAGAGAACCATGAGCATCCACTTCGTCACAACCACGTGGAAACTTAATATAATCGCCAGTCATTCCTTACTGGTGGTGTTTGAGAACTGGCTAGTGAACTGTGTATGTTGCTGCAAGGCGAGTGGAGCAACAGATATATCACCAGTGCATCTAACCGAGAGAGAATACTCTTAGTGGGAGCTGTGGCAATGGCATCGTGTGTACGGCGCTAAGTCTCGAGCTCTGCGTATGAGTTGTATCTCGAACAAAATTGTACAACACGGATCATGGAATTCGTAAATAGAAGTATTAGCCTCAGGATACCGCATGTCCACATCGTATGCAGGGGGGGGGGGGGGGGGCGGGAGAGGGAGGAGGCCCTATTTTTTTCTTTAGAATGTGAGTCGGCGGCAGTGCCGGTCCTAGCACGAGCAGCATGCCGGCCGCGCAATGCACTCTACAGCTCAACATCATTTCCTTACGTGCAAAGGCTGCCAAAGGCGTACGGACATGAAACCCCAATTGTGAATAAAATAAGGGACCGAATGTGGCATGGTTCGATTAAAAATTTCCCCAGCACAAGTGTTGTGACGGACTCTTTTCAACTCTGGTTCTGACCTAGATTACTTTTGAAAACAAGGCGATTCATCTTGTCGTTGCGCTGCTGCTGACTGTGGAAAATCATCGGCCCTCAAGTCCATTCATGCTCCGCTTCGATAACTTGTTCTGCGGAATAGTGAATGCACAAAAGCGATGGCTGAGCATGAATTATTCCGTTCCGCGCGAACAGAATATTCACCGCAAGTAAAAGAAAAGCCACTTTGGACAGTAAATTTGGCAGCCGCCAATACACAGCTTTCAATCATTCGTTTGAACGGCTGCACTTTTTTAAAGCATGACGACGAAAAAAATACTGCTGAAACGCGCCTTTTCTTCCTAATCAAAGAACAGTCTCATCTATTTTCGGAAAGCATTGAAGCTTCCATAGCGCCAATCACGCAAGAAGTATCGGAAAAAGATGAGTTATAACCAAAACCGATTCTTTCGACTTGCCTGCTTGAGATTGATATTAAGAGACTAACGAAAAGAAAAGTGCCGCATCCCAATCAGAATTCCCTAAGGGCGAGGTGGTAGGAAGTACATTTCGCGCAAGGTGCACATCTGTCGTACCGCGAATATTACGCCATAGCGCATGCAACTGGTTCGGTGGAAAAGTCGGCGGCGTAGTACGTAGTAGTCGGCACCGCGTGCCGGAAAGAATCAGGGGCTACGCAAGAAAAATAGTATGATATTAATTTGTGGTTCTAGTGATTGATGATTGATTGGTGTGTGATAGGAGGTTACGAGATATTTAAATCATTGTAAATAATTGTTAAATACAGAAATGAAAAAATATAAAAATTTAAAAAGGGGGCTAAAAGGTGTCGAAAGGCTCAGAATGAAAAGCCAGTGCTTGATGATGCTAATTAAGAATATTCAGTGTGTGTAACTGATAAATTAATTAATTGAAAGAATTGAAAAAATGAAAAATGTGTTCAAAGGTTTCCAATTGCTCAGAATGGAAAGCCTGACCCACAAAGCTATCGCATCATACATACCCTTAAGGAGGAGTTAAAGTGTCCTCTCCAATTTTTAGATTGGTTGATTCTTTCGTGCATTGCCCTCTGCATGATTATTCTTCGCCGTGGCGCCGCGGGTCTGATTCTACAAGGAAAAAAAAGAAAAGAACTACAAAGTGCTAGTATAATCACAGGAATACTCGCAAGCTACTAGGTTTTTGTTTAGTGTTCTGAACCTGAAGAAGCGTGCGCATAGAACGGACAATTATTTGGTAGGTAAGCCATGCGCATAGAAAGGACAATTATTTCGTAGGTAAGCCGATTGAATTAAAAAATATCAGGGTCCGTTGTGGCACTCAGTCTAGTACATCCTGTCACAGTGGCCATCGTGCATTGCTTATGGCAAACTCTCTCTGGTTATGTGTTGCTACATGAAAAAAAGTGTGCAATTTATCACTTTTTTCCCACGCACAAATCTTTACCGAAATATTTGCACAAATCTTTGCCTAAGCAAAGGTACGCACTTTATTAGGAATTATAGGAATTCTCGCCACTCGTGAAGGCGTGGCTTGCAAGTACCGATGCGGCTTCATGACTCAACCTACCGGCGTATTCATGCTTGCGTTCGTGGCGTGTTTTAACTAGGGTGCTTCTATCAGCTGGAAAAAAAATGGTGTTACGTAAAAGATTTGCGTGTGGGACCTTCACATCACTGCGTAGTCCCGGCTGTACGGAGCGGTCAGACTAGGGTTTACTAGGCTCTTTCGTAAGCGGTGGAAGATTTTCGTACGGGTATGAAAACTTTTTTGTAGCAGATATTTCTTTATTGAATATATGCTAGCTAGGATCGAGCAGTAAATTGCTTTCCGTTGATCTGTACCTATCCTGTGTCCGTCAGTATTTATATACTTTACTCAGAATTAATAGCCTCTTCTTCAGTCTTCTGGCATCATTAAGACCAGAGTTATTTGGCCAGTATCTCAGAGCACTGAACATGAGCCCCTCTATGCTGGGCTAAGAATGATCAGAATGATTTGACCCGACTTCTGCATTTTTTAATAGATCGCCCCTAGAGCGCCACCCCTATGCCCTAACCTTTCTCTTCCAAAATAAATGTTTTTACTTCTATAGAGCTCCGACAAGGGAGGTGGCAAGTTGTGTTCGCACTAAGCTAGTTTGCCTGTGCTTTTCTTACAATACACCTCTGACACCAAGCAGACTATGACTGGTGCATTAGGAAAATCGCATTCCAGTCAATATGCTTACTGGCAAGGTATTATGTTCAAGCATGATCAATCGGTGTTTCCCAAATTCCCAAAAGCACTCTACAGGTTGCGGCTGCAGATTTTCTGGAGGTTTCCTCGTCTCATTTTTTTTTCAACGCAGCGTAACAGGGCAATGGGCCAGTATAGTCCCACTTGTCGCGTACGGTTACCCGCAATGGCCGCGAATATAGGATCAGCCCAAACGCTCGTAATGTAACTATCCCTACAAGTGCCCATGGCTGGCTACGGAAGGGATTCTGGTATAAGTGCGTCCCTTGCGGGCGAAACCCTTAGAGGGTAGGAAAGCGTGTTGACCTGCCATGCTTTCGCTGGAGCCCGGATGTAGATGGGCATGCGGCATTGTTTTCAAGAACGCAACGTCATGTGGAGGTCGGGCTTTCCGATGACAGCACCGACGTGTGTGGATATTATGGCATGAATTTGATGCTCCAGGGAAGCATTTTGAAGCAACATTTGCTATTATTATTGCTCGGAAAGAAAGAAAATGTGCAGTAAGTACCTTATTTAGGGTGACCCTAGCCACGCAGTGAGGGAAAAGATAAAGAAAGAGATGAAAAGAAGCTTAAAAAGAGCCGCTGTATTGGAACTCCGTAATTTAGTTTCGACCACCTGGAGCTCCTTAACATGCTGCAGGGATTCTGGAGGAGGAAAGGCAGCGAGGCGGTTGCTCTCCTCCCCCTCCCCCCAGTACGTCTCTGGTACTGAAGATTTTGAAGATTTTGAAATACTCTCAGTTAATAACATGACTAGACAGGCAGACTGGCCTGTGAAGGCAAAGGTTGGGAGTATGCTCGTCGAGCTCAAAGTTGACACGGTGTCTCAGCCTAATCTGCTGCCGTTTTCCCTGTACGAGAAGATGCACCCCAGGCCGCCGTTAAAGCCCAGCAGTGCAGTGCTGCGATCTTACGGTGGTAACCAGATCAAGCACCTCGGAATGGTACGAAAAGAAGTGACCCTAGATGAGCGTACTTCCACACAGGAGTTTTTCATTGTTCGCAAGGGGGGCCAAGCAATCCTCGGTTTGCAAGCGTGCGAGGCCATTGGTCTGTTATCCCGACAAGTCCACACCGTATGCAAAGCAGTTTGGAAAAAGTTGTACACGAATTTCGCCACCTGTTTTCTGGTATAGGCTGTGTGCAGCGCCTCTACTGAATGGTTCTTCGTGACGGAGCATGCCCAGTCGTCCAGCCGGCGCGACCGGCTGGACGTGTACCACTGGCTCTGAAAGAGAAGCTACGAGAGGAGCTGGAGCGCATGAAGCGTGGAGGCACCATCGCCAGAGTAACCGAGCCCACACATTGGGGAAGCCCTCTCGTCATGGTACGCAAGAAGGACGGCAATATTAGTGTCTGCATGGACCCCAGGAAAATAAACGAAATAACACTACGAAATGCCTAGACGCGACGACATAGAGGCTGAACTTGCGGGAGCAAAGGTGTTCACGCTCTTAGACGCAAACTCGGGATTCCATCAAATTCCGCTTCACGAAGAAACCTCCACAATCTGCACGTTCGGAACACGTTTTGGCCGCTATCACTTCCTGCGATTGCCCTTCGGCAGCATCTCGTCGGCAACCGAAGTATTTCAAAAGACCTTAAACGAGGTCTTCGAGGCATTACCGGGAAGGAAAAAAATCGCTGTGCCTTAGCTTGGTTAAGCCCGGTAATTGCGAAAGCAATATCTGTACGTACAGCATGGTACAGCTGGTAGTGTAGCTGATGGTGGTGCTTGTGGTTAGAGTTGTGGTGATGCATCGGTTATATAATGCAATCCAATCCCATGCAATCCAATCCAATCTATTCCAATCCAATCCACTGCAATCCACTCCACTGTAATCTAATATAATGTAATCTAATATAATGTAATCTAATATAATGTAAGCTGATCTAATCTAACCCAATCCACTCGAATCCAAACCAATCTACTCGAATCGAATCCAATCCACTCAAATCCAATCCAGTCCACTCGAATCCAATCCAATCCGCTCGAATCCAATCCAATTCACTCTCATGCAATCCATTGTAATCTAATCTAATCTAATCTAATCCAATCCAGTCCAGTCCAATCTAATCTAATGCAATCTAATCGAATCTGATGCAATCAAGGTGAAATGAAGGTCAGTGGTGGTCACCGCCGCGGCACGATGGTGGTCACCGGCCGCGGCACGGCAACGGCGTGAAAGTGCAAGTAGTATTGCTTTCGCAATTAAAGTTTATGTCGATGACATACTAGTGTGGCGTGCCTCGAGACAAGGACACGACGATCGGTTGAGGTCTGTGCTGAAAGCTGCAGAACGAGCAGGACTAACTTTCAACCCGACCAAATGCGTCGTCGCGTGACTTCCTAGGCGACGTAATTTCAGCGGACGGCATCCGGCGCAGTCCTTCTCTGGTTCAATACATGCTGCAGATGCCAGATCTAAGCAATAACCTAGCCGCGCAAAGAATGCTCGGCGTAGTAAATTATTTTGGCAAGTTTATTCCAGCGCTGGCAGACAAAACAAAACTTTTGAGAAGCATTATCAAGAAATACGCAGTGTTTGAATGGACGCAAAATTACGTAGACGAGTGGCGTCAACTCTGACAGGCCTTGAGCAAACAACCGCTGCTATCAGTGTTCGATCCGACGAAGGAAACAAGTTTCATGTGGCGCGTCATGCGACGGAGTAGGTGCCGCACTTTTGCAGAACCACAACGGCACATGGAAACCAGTCGCGTACGCGTCAAGAACACTCTCGGTAGCAGAAAAACGCTACTCCCAAATAGAAAAAAATGGCTGAGGCTTAGCTAAGGAGATGCGAAGCATATTGATGGCTAGGCTTGGTAATACATGGCTTTCCTTGGTTGAATACTTGGTCATTTTAATACAACCACTGTGGGGGAAGACAACGGCATGGCTACAGCGGAACGCCGACTAACCCCGAGACGCGCGTTGGGTGAGCGCCTGGATTGCCACGGAAGCCGCGTCCGCCTGCCCGGTGGAGCGAGCGTTTCACCTACACCGAGTGTGAACGCGCGTTCGAAATGCACGGGAATGCCGCGCGAGGACATTCCGGCGTCTGTGCGATGGCATCATTCTCCCTCTCCCAGCGCGTGACGGCGATCTGTCGTGACGTCATCGTGCCACGTGGTTGGTCGCGTACAGCTCCGAGCGACGGCGCGAGGTGGGGGACCTGTTTCTCATCTGTCATGACGTCACCGTGTCACGTGGTGTGACGTCATCGTGTCACGTGGTTGGTCGCGTACAGCTCCGAGTGACGGCGCGAGGTGGGGGACCTGTTTCTCATTTGTCATGACGTCATCGTGTCACGTGGTTGGTCGCGTACAGCTCCAAGCGACGGCGCGAGGTGGGGGACCTGTTTCTCATCTGTCATGACGTCATCGTGTCACGTGGTGTGACGTCATCGTGTCACGTGGTTGGACACGTACAGCCACGGTAACGGCGTGGGGCATAGCTCTAGCACTATGCTTCGCATAAAAGAAACCCTGAACATAACGTACGGCTGTGAAAAATTCAACCACTTTGTCTACGGCCGAAAAGTGATCATCGAGACCGGCCATCGTCCTTTGATCGCTATCTATAAAAAAGCTATCGGCGCTATGCCACCGCGGCTGCAGCGCTTCTTCTTGAGATTGCTTAGATACGATTTCGACCTCCACTTCGTTCCAGGAAAGCAGCTCCTGCTCGCGGACATGCTGTCTCGAGCTTCTAGCAGTAGAGGAAGCGATTCTGTCAGCACCGATGACGTAGCGGTACAGGCCGTGAGTACGGTATCTTCCCTAATCAGTGCCTCAACATGTAAACGTCTCGCTACTGAAACTGCCAGCGATAGCTACCTGATAAACGAGCTGACAAACTTGAGAAAGAGTGATATTGAGCGTGGATTCTGCGTGCCTATCTTTGCGTGTTTATTGCCACGCACATTGTGACGATTGAGCGAGGTCTAAGAACGCGAGACTTATTTCACACAATTTGCGCAAGCCGAGCAAGCTCGCAAAGGCGAGACATCTGTCACATAAAGTGCGCAAGCCGCGTAAGGCTCGTACAGAAGGAGACATCCTCGCGTAATATGCGCAAGCCGGGTGGGGCTTCCAGAATGTCCGAGAGCCAAGGGTGAGTCCCAGAATGTTCAAGAGCCTTGTCTGGCTCACAGAGCACTAGACAGTGTCAAATGGAGTTACCATCGTGATACCGATAATACCTTGCATGGCTGCAAGGCTCCTGCATCACTGCTCAACACGTTACGCCAATGCCCTACCTTAAGGCCTCCTCATCTGTCTGTCACTGCCTCATTCAGCATGCATGTTGTGAGATAACAAGCTTTGCAGCAATGGTGCTTCGTGGGATGGCTCTCATGTGTGTAGCATGCTTGCAAAATGACATAGATAAGGTCACCTTAACTGGCTTTATTAATGCCACATCTCTCATGATGGCTGCCACACAGTGGCTAAACAATTTCTTCAGCTTCTCCAAGTCCAGCAGGTTGGCGTCTTGATCCAGGTTCTCACTATGCAGCACCTACAGAAAGGTAGCAGTATATGCAAAAAAATTCAGTTTATTTGTTTTCTGGAAATTCCAGAAAAGGGGACAAGTAGTTCTTCCATTAATGAACTAATGATGATTTCGAAAAGTATCAGGTTTGAAATACAGACATTGGAAAACCCGACTCAAGCACGCAGGCTGCTCAGCATCAAACCTGCACAAAATCAAATAACCATGTCAAACAGGCATTTTGAAGGCTTTTAAATGGCCATCAACTCATTGGCACTTGAATGCAGCTAAATGGGCATTTCCAATAGCCACAGAGTCCCTAGAACAGTGTGGACATCTATCAAGATTTTGAAGGCTTTTCAGTGGTAGAAATTTGCACTCAGACATGGAGCACTCGCAACTTACACTAAGGAATAAAATCAAAGCAATTTAATCGCTGAAAGAATACTCAACATGAAATGTACGACTTATTTCACTGAAAAAAAGAAGGCTGGCCACAAAACACTGCAGCAAGCGTATTATCACTGTTGCCAATAGCACAAAAACAATGAATACCACCTTTTCAAAACTGCGTGAGTGCTACAACAGCTTCCCAGCAAAATTATCAACTGTGACAGTGGTGCCACAGCAGTTTGATGCGAGATGATGAAATATCTCTACGGCGATCAAGTATTCTGTGTAGCAGCGGCATAACTCCCGAGTGGAAGTGCAAATCTCAAAGCTCAATCTCCCACCTTAACTGTTATCTTTAAATACATATTTAAATTCATTGCAGCGTGCTGCAGAAGTAGGTGGTCAGATCATTCGAGAGGATACCTGCTAGCTATCTCAGGAGACGAAAGACCTGATGAAGAAACGCCAAAGCATGAGGACGTCTAACTTCAGAGATAGAATAGGACTAGGAGAGCTATCGAAGTTATTTATAAGTGCAAGGTAGCCAACATAAGAAAGTTTAACATGGAGAAAACCTAGCATGCTCTAAAGCATGGAGGTAGCCTAAAATCAGTGAAGAGAAAACTAATCACTGGTAAAAACCAGATGTATGCGCTAAAAGGCAAAGAGGGCAATGTCATAAGCAATATGGATAAGATAAAGTAGCCGAAGAGTTCTACACAAATCTCTACAGTAGTGAATGTAATCAGAACGTTACAGAGAGAGGCAGTAGAGCACTGTAATGGGACACCCGCCAGTAACGAGGGAGGAAGTAAAGAAAGCCTCAGGAGCAATGCAAAGGGGTAAAGCAGCTGGTGAGGATCAGGTAACAGCAGATTTGTTGAAGGATGGAGGAGAGATTATGCTAGAGAAACTAGCCACCCTGCATACGCTTGCCTCGTGACCACGAGCGTATCAGGAGCTTGAAAGAATGCGAACATTATTTTAATTCATAAGAAAGAAGATGTCAAGGACTTGAAGATTTACAGACCGATCAGCTTACTATCCATTGTCTACAAGGTATTTACAAAGGTAATCACTAATAGACTCAGGACGACCTTCCAATTCAATCAATCCAATGATCAGGCAGGCTTTCATAAAGGATACTCAACAAGAGACCACATTCATGCAATCAATCAGGTGATAGAGAAATGGGCAGAATACAACCAACCCCAATATATAGCCTTCATTGACTACCAGACAGCAATTGACTCGGTGGAACCACAGCTGTCATGCAGGCATTATGGAATCAGGGTGTAGAAGAGTGTTATGTGAAACTATTGGAAGATATTTATAACGACTGCACACCTACCATAGTTCTCCATAAGGTCAGCAATAAAATTCCAATAAGGCAAGGTGTCAGGCAGGGAGACACGATTTCACTAATGCTATTCACCACCTGTTTACACGAGGTGTTCCGGGGCCTGAAATGGGAACAGTTGGGGAGAAGAGTTACTGGAGAATACCTAAGTAATTTGAGATTCCCTGATGGCATTGCCTGGCTAAGCCACTCAGGATATGAACCGCAAAGCATGATGAATGAGTTAGATAGGCAGAGCAGAATTGTGTGGCTAGAAATGAACATGCAGAACACCAAAGTAATGCTCAACAGTCTAGCAAGGGAACAGCAGTTCACAATTGGTAGCGAGGTGCTAGAAGTAGTAAGAGGATATGTATACTTAGTGCAGGTAGTGACCGCTGGTCCGGATCATGAGAGGGAAATAACTAGAAAAATAAGAACGGGGTGGAGCGCATATGGCAGGTTCTCTCCGATCGTGAAAGCCAGTTGCCAATATCCCCCAAGAGAAAAGTCTAACACAGCTGTATCTTACTGGTACTCACCTATGGGGCAGAAATGTGGAGGCTAACTATGAGGGTTCAGCTTAATTCAAGGACAACGCAGCGAGCTATTTAAAGAAAAATGATAGGTGTAACGTTAAGAGACCGGAAGCGGGCGGAGTGGGTGAGGGAAAAACGCGGGTTAATGAAATCCTATTTGAAATCAAGAGGAAGAAATGGGCTCGGGCAGGGAATGTAAGGCGAAGGCAAGACAACCGCTGGTCCTTGAGGGTAACAGAGTGGATTCCATGAGAAGGTAAATGTAGCAGGGGGCGGCAGAAAATTAGGTGGGCGGATGAGATTAAGAAGTTTGCGGGGATACGGTGGCCACAATTGGCAGAGGACAGGGTTAATTGGAGAGACATGGGAGAGGCTTTGCCCTGCAGTGGGTGTAGTCAGGCTGCTGCTGCTGCTGCTGCTGATGATGATGATGACAGCCTGAGCACACCTACAAAGTAAAACTGTGAACTCGACCCAGCAGCACTTTACTGTGTTGAAAGAGAACAGGTACAATTGAATTACTGCATTACCTTGTTATTATCATTAAAAAGTACAGGGCTCTAAGGACTTCCTAATTTACATCGAAACGAATGGGTTAAAGTGAACTTTCACGGATTACACTAACAGGCACTGAAAATCCAACACAGCTGCCCAAGAGAATATTAGGCAGCCGCGCTAGCCTTCTTTTGCGCTATGCTACCTGATACCAGATTAAAATTCGATAGCAATTTACTCATACTCTAGCACTGGGATACGTTATGCCCCAGACTGATGCAGCTGTCTTACTAAAGGCAGAGAAGCTTTCAGTGTGGGTCATGTGTGCTGTGGCGTGAACACATGCACAGGATCGCCTGCTACCATTCAAGTCCTTTGTGTACACAAATGCAGGTGCAATAGAAAACCCACATCACAAATTTGGCTAGTCTGGTCGGCCAAGCATGGGCCAGCTGATAGCACGAAGCAGCAGGTGCGACACATACCATCATCGTCAGCCTGACTAGGCCCACTGCAGGGCAAAGGACTCACCCATGTCTCCACATTAACCCTGTCCTTTGCTAGGTGTGGCCACCATATCCCCGCAAACTTCTAATCTCATCCGCCCATCTAACTTTCTGCCGCCCCCTGCTATGCTTGCATTCTTTTGGAATCCACTCCATTACCCTTAAGGACCAGTGGTTATGTTGTCTTCCCATTACAAGCCCCGCCCAGGCCCATTTCTTCCTCTTAATTTCAAGTAGCATGTCATTAACCCGCGTTTGTTCATTCACCCACTCCGCCCCCTTTTGGTCTCTTAATGTTAGACTTATCATTTTTCTTTCCATAGCTCACTTTGCTGTCCTTATCGTTTGGCACGTGTTTTTTTCTTTGTAATAAGGCATAAAGTATTATACATGGATTACCACATGGCATCCTCCTATGACCGCTAAATAATTTATAATCAAATTTCTTTCTCCTGCTGTATTTGTTTCGGTTTCGACAGCTGAATGATGGCTGTGACGTCAAAGCGAGCTAATTGGCCACGTGAGGCATGAAAAACTGCAATACAATTGGTACTTCTGGCTCTTAAGGAATGCTGGCGTCAGCGCTGTAGCGAATTAAAATGATGAAGCAGCGATTATAAGTGCAGTTTTTCCACGCCTGACGTGACCTATAACCTCTCTTTGATGTCATAGCCATAGTCAAATTGTTCACCGAAACAGGATGGCAGAAAAAGTTGATTATGAATTATTTAGCGGTCTCACGCGAATACTAGATGGTGATTCATGCATAGTAGTGTCTTCCGCATCATTATAGAGAAGAAAACATGCCACCAAGATTAGGTGTCTAAACTCTTTTAAGCTGAACTCTTTTAATTAGCCTCCCCGTTTCTGTCCCAAAAGTGAGAAACATGCAGGCTAAAGAAAAGATTTCGGCTTAAGTACCAAAGTGGCTCTCTCTAATCACACGATGAAGCGGAAAAACTCTCGACACTTGAACAGAGAACAAATAGGAATTCCAACAAAATTTTAGATTCTTGTAAGGCTATCAAGCATTTCTGAATATTGTAAACTGCACTTTCACACATACAGTACGCATGTATGCCAAGCTCACATTCAGTAGCCCTGTTTTCCGGCTGTAATTATCACGGTCTGAGCTCAGTGACAGATTTAAAACCAGCCAAAAGATGCAACACAGGAAAAGAGAAGAAAAGAGGTTGGACTATCAATTGAATTTTTTGTGAAGGAAAAGAAGGCTCGCATGAAGATGCGCCACACATGACCCACACCAGAGAAAGGCAGGACAACAAATAACTGTCACTGATATACAAGCACATCATCTAAAAGAGAAAATTCTTTCCGTTGAAGATTGACTAATGGCTTCGCTACTCATGCAGCCGTTGCCTTGGAGATATGCATCAAATACTTTACAGATTTGTTTACGACTTCTATACACCACTGAAGTGTCACAGAAATCAGGCGTACACACTGATGGGTCATCTTATGATTTACACTCACGACATTGGCACTGTAGTGCCACATTAGAAGCTGCCTTCCCCCTAACGAGTTAGTGCTCACTCAGGAACACATTAAAGACACCTGCACATATCCCTGAAGTAGTTTCTTGCACAAGCTAGCGGAATGTGGTAAACCACTTCCTGCAAGTCCTGAACCTAGTTTTATGGGATACCATACTGCTATCCCGGGTTTTAACAGCAGCGCAAAGGCCATCAACACAATGATTGGCGCAAAAATTACATTTAAAAATTTTCTCGACACTCGATTTGAACTCATGAAGTCTACACAAAGGACTCCATGATAACCGTTCTGAGGTGAATGGCAGTTCAGCCTAGCCTCTGGAATCTGTGCCAAAAAAAACGGAGTCAGCGCATCGCAATTTACTTCCGAAATCAGCCGGTGCTCATGACAATTGTATGTTTTGCTTTCTCTGGCTTATAAAGCTCCACTTTCAGAAAAAGTGTCGTCTTTGTGGTTAGGATGCGGAACTTCATCATCACAGGTCAACTTCAGCTTGCCATCAGTGTCCCTTTAATGCCTCAAAGTTGAACAATAGCTCAATTCATAGAGGAGGGCTGTGCATAGATTTCGACCACCAAAGATTCTTTAACATGCACTGACATTGCATAACACACAAGCAAATATGCATTTCGCCTTGACGAAACGAAGCCACCACAATTCAATCCCGCGTCTTTGGGCTCAGTAGCCGAACACCAATGCAGTAGGCCACAGCAGCAGGTGAAAAACAAAAGAGAGCCCTTAATAGGCAACCTAACTTGCCAAAATCAACATAACGAGGGGTCACACAAGTAGCAGTGGACTAGGAAAATAAAAGCTACTTGTGTCGGAAGATGTCTTCAGTGCTTACCTCAAAAGCCTGCTTGCTTGCTGGGCATCCTAGCACCAAGTGAAAGGCTGGCACAGCTATACTGGAGAGCTTGGAAGAGGCATTGCTGGTAAAGCTATGTGGAGCTTGCTGCAAGGTAAAAAGACACATTTAACAGCAGCACAGTGCAAAAAATGGACTAGAATCAAGCATGTAAGGCAAAATGCAAGGCACAAAAAGGAGCCGGTCGCAGAATGGAACACGACTGTTTAACCACATTTCGAAGTGGGCCAGGCAACAAGAAATTCATAACCACGGCAGTCATTCACAAGCTAGCCTCAGACGAGACATCACTTGCATATCGATATACAGCATCGTTTCTACAATACATGCCACCATTCAAAAGAACAGACCACAGCAGAACGATATTTTCAGTAGAAGGCTGGTTTGCTTCAAATTCTGCATGCGTACCTTAATTTGAAATCTGGCATGATTAGCACTGATTTCACATTCTCACAGGTATGATGAATTAATAGTGCCAATTGCAGAAAAACCACACTTTTTCCTTTAACATCAAATAAGGTATTGGAGAGGTATTTCAGCATATTTAAGTCAAAGTCAGATTTATTTGCGCCATTGGTTATAATCATGAAACAATCAAGTTTATTCTTCGTACATATTAAAGGCTAAATTACACTTAAATTTCACTGAAACTTCGGGATTTAAGGCAAATGAAGCTAGGGCACCTGTGTGCATTTTGCAGTTGTTTGTACCATTTCAGCTCCGAGCCAAAGTATGAAAAACGAATGCCAAAATACAGGCGAAAAACTTCAGAGCAATTTGTTTTTATCTCACCGTTCTGCTATTCAAGGCTCGACTACACTGGCTCGGCTATAAGTACGAACGCAGCTGGATCATACGGAGCTTCGTACCTTAAATACACAATTTATAAAAGTACAAGTGAAATACAAGTGAAAGAGGAGGAAGCTCAATCCTAACGCATACAGCTGAATCGCAGTCTACGTAGTTAAACTGCTCGAGCGCTGTTACTTCAATTACAGCGTAACATGCGGCGAGAATGTAAAGCCCAGGCCGAAGATCTATTGGCGGGCACATATTCCATTCTCGGCGAGAGATGAATGGCAGTACGGCGGCAGTACGGCGCCGATATCGTGCACCCCGCGATCGGATCAGCTGTGCATATTTGCATGGCATACTGACCATGACCGTGTGACCACTGACACTACACGCGCATTCATGCCCGTGCGCCGCCAGCAAACAACCTTTCAGCGCTGCGTGCTGCCGCGATAGGCACTGCGTCTTCGCGTCTCTGTACTAGCTGTGTTGACGTGGCCAGTTGTGCGCAAAGGCTTTGAAATAATGAACAGGTTCGAAGAAAATTAACTTACCCCAAGATTCGAGATGTCACCAGGGTAGTGGTCTCCCACCAGCTGCTCCGCCATGGAGGAAATGAGCCCCGCCGTCAGCATAGCGTTTCCAGTGAAGGCGCGCAAAGGACGACGCGCTATCCGTCGAGCCCGCTGACGCACGCTATAAACACAGGTTTACTCAGCACCTTACCACGTTTTCGTACATCGCACCAGCGAATTTCACTGCTGTCGGCACATCACATATCGGAAGAGTGACAAATGTTCATGCCAGCGATGGTTCATGCCCTCGGAACCACAAAGGAGGACCACGACAAACGTAGCAACGCTGACCGCGATGCTGTCCCTCCCCAGACGCTGCGTTCGTTGGCTAGCGCTTCGGCCAGTTCCGGCTTCCTTCGGCCCGTTTAGAAAGGCATCGCCTCCAGGCATTCCTCCAGGTCGTCTCTTTCGGGCTCTATGCTTTTGGGCAGTGCGATAGCAAAGGACTAAAACCAAATGAAACTTTCGTTACAAAAATAATTCAGTTCTTGTGCACATATTAGCATTAAAAACTTGAGAAATTTGTGACGCGTGGACGCATGAATATGCGTGTCGGTACATGCGTGCGTGCCTGCGTGCGTGAGTGGGCATGGTATAGCATAGAGTAATATAGAAGTAAAGAGCGGACACTCCCGTAGGCCCCAGCGGCCGACTTTTGTGCACAGCGCACCTAGCGGACCCGGGGAAACGCACTGGCCTCAGAGATGATAGGAAAAACAATCTTGGAAGCTCTACTTTCACTGCGTCTTGTGCGTTCTCCACTCTCGCGGAGGAGGCGGTGTCACCTTGCCCAGCTGAGCAGCCGGCCACCAGCGTGACGATTACGGAGCACGCAACTATTATCCAGGTTTCGACGTGCAACGCTCGTCAAAAGCGTTTGGCTTTGATCGCTTGCCTGGACGCCGCGGCGAACACGTCACCCACAAGCCGCAAAGGCGTTATGCCACGCATCGCGTGCGCTTGACAAGCGGCAGTGAACCTACTACGTGCATTCTGTCAGGGTGACAATGAGCGCATCAGTCACTCCGCAGAAGGAAGCCAAGACATGCCAAGACCATACTCTTTTTCTTTTTCTTTATTTGCACGTTCAGTGCCATCTGGCGGAAACGGGGAAGCGCCGAACTCGGCCGCGAAAGGGCCCGAGTGTCCGCTCTTTACTTTTATGTTACTCTATGGGTATAGCGCGTCAAATCCAAAGCCTATCCGACATGCTGCATGGTTTCTGAGATCACCGCCGTGAGCTTCGCTTGTTTTCTCGTGCTGCTGCTGGGCGGTCTTGCGCACCGCTGTTACTGTGCTGGAATCGCAAAAGAAGAAGGATTACCGGTGTGTGCTGCCGGTGGGCGCGCTCTCATCCAAGAGTAGTAGCAGCTCCCAATTAAGCGATCCGTCGGGGCATATGTGTTATGGATGTCTGGTCGACAACGATAATGAGGTCAGCAGTGCGGTGCCGTCGTTTGATGAGTCGAACCTTTCGGCCTATTGCACTGCTAACTTCGTTGCAAAAATGCCTGGCTCATAAGCAGCGACAGTGGCCATTGTTTCTGTGGTGTGTTTCGAGTACAAGACGGCGTCCTTCTGCAGTGTGGCTTCCTTGGAAACTTAGTCGGCGGTGTGCCTGCAACGCCTGTCGCTGTCAGCTCAAACTGACCGCCTGCGAGCGCTGCCATCTTTTGCGATGTGAACGGTGACGGGACACTTACTGCCTGTGGCCGGAGCTTATAGCAAAACCGAAGAGTGTTTTGTGTCAAGGTTTGACGAAGTGCGTGTGTCAGTCTGGACCCTTAGCAAGTCATACGAGATGCGACATGCAAAAGTGGTCCACCAGTCGCTTCAGCAGAAAGGAGTGCGGATGTTTTTTACGTTACTTCAATCGAGAACTGCCCATGCAAATATTTCAACTCGTCTCTTGCCTAAACAGCATAGTAAAGAAGCTAAAGCAACAAAACTGCTGTTTCCATGCTGTATATTGATTCCGCACTCGTGCTAGAGGTGGGAAATATGTAGCAGTTATTGGCGGAGTTACAGCCTATGAAGCACGTGCAGCTTCATGTAATTGCAGGTTAGGATATGCGCCTTACTTGGTATTGACTTTGTGACCAGACATAGCCATCTGTCAACTAAAAGAAATTTTCTTGCTATAGAATTCTGCAGCATTATGTACGCTTCTGGACACTGAATACCGGGGGCGTCACTTCTCTTGAAAGCACTCAGATTTGTGTACTTATCAGTACGTTTGAGATGAGAAAATTTTATCAGCTTTTTTTCTTTATTTTATAATTAGCTACACAGCATGTTGCAAAAAAACTGTTTTAAGGAAAAGTATTTCAGTTTAGAGTAGAACAGTTCAACAAAGTTGTTTTGGGCATTCTGGTAACTTCAAGATGGTATCTGATGGTTGCATACAGACGCGCAAGTCAAACCTCAAAGGGCATCAAACTTAACAGTACCGCTGAGCTTATCTTTTCGTGCTTTTTATGTGTGTGTAGATCACCTGGGGAAGTTCAGTATTGGATGTTGGATTTCATAGTTCTGCTACAACTTTTATCTTCCTTTCTACACATGAAACATGACTGAACTTGATTACATTCCCCAAGCAAATACCTGACGCCTTACAAGCGTTCCTTACTGTGCACAGTTGTCCCAGTGCATTATATCCACTCATGTGCAGCACACTGTTGTGTTGCTCTTGGTCTCCGAATGTGACTATCAGCAATATGATGGAATCATAGTCCATCCAGATGGTCTTTGTGGTAGTGCAAATTTCAAAACAGATTGAAGAAGAAAGAAGAGTGTGATACTTGCTCATGCATCATGCAATGCTGGTGCTAATAAGGCAACATGTGTGGTATATATTGTCACGGACGCAGGTAGGACGTTCTATCTCTGGCAGAACAGTACCTGGCGAGCACACTGGGCAGAGCGCAGCCGGCAGGCACTAGCACCGAGCAGAAGAGGACGAAGTCCGGCGCGCGACAAAGGTCGAAGACAGACCGCACGGGGGCGCCGGTAGAGTGATGGCTAAACTAAGTGCGGCATTGCCCCTCCCCTCTGGAAAGGCATCGATTCGATGCCTGAAAGTGAGGGGGAGCCACGTGTGGGTGTTAACAGAATCCCAGGCACCGTACGTGGTGAGAGGTGTCCTAGCGGGCATGGTATGGCTTGAGTCTTGCGACGTGCACAATTTCGGATGTCGGCGGGCGTCTGGAAGAACGAACTCTCCCTTGCGGGCGCACTTCATACGTAACGTCGCTGAGTTTGCGGAGGACCTCGTAGGGGCCGAAGTAACGGCGCAAAAGCTTCTCGAAGCGACCGCGCAGACGGATGGGGCTCCAAACCCACACTTGATCGCCAGGCTGGAAAATGACTTCGCGGTGACGCAGGTTATAGCGGTGAGCATCGACTTCTTGCCGCACGCAGGTTCGTTGCCGAGCCAGCCGGCGGGCAGCCTCTGCATGGCGAGCGAATGAATCAGCGTCGGCAACGGATGGGCGTGCAATATCGGGCAACAACATCGTGTCCAACATAGTCACGACTTCACGACCGTGTACCAAACGAAATGGGGTTAACCCCGTCGTCTCTTGAAGGGCAGTATTGTAGGCAAAGGTGACGTACGGAAGGATTTCGTCCCAGTTCTTATGGTCATCATCGACGTACATAGAAATCATATCAGCGATAGTCTTATTGAGGCGCTCGGTTAGGCCATTGGTTTGAGGATGGTAAGCTGTGGTCTTACGATGACTTGTGCCACTGAGCCGCATAACTTCCTGAGTAAGCGTGGACGTGAACGCTGTGCCTCGGTCAGTTAAAACAACATAAGGGGCGCCATGGCGGAGGACTATGCTGATGATGAAAAAGTCAGCAATTTCAGCAGCAGTGCCGCGGGGAAGGGCTTTCGTCTCACAATACCGGGTGAGGTAGTCGGTGGCAACCACAATATACCGGTTACCCAATGATGACGTGGGAAATGGGCCCAGTAAGTCCATTCCGACTTGGTGGAAAGGAATTCTCGGCGGAGCAATGGGTTGGAGCAAGCCAGCCGGCTTGAAAGGTGGTTTCTTCCGACGTTGACACTCTCGGCAAGTGCGTACATAACGCTTGACAGCCGCAGAAAGCCTGGGCCAGTAATACCGGTGACGAACTCGTGCCATCGTTCGAGAAAATCCGAGGTGGCCGGAAGGAAGCTCGTCGTGGCATGCCTGCAAAACGTCAGTGCGGAGCGCCGTTGGAACCACGAGCAGGTAACCAGAGTCCGTCGGGCCGTAATTTCGTTTGTAGAGGACGCCATCTCGCAAGCAAAACGACGACAAGCCACGCACGAATAGACGAGGCGGTAACGAGGCGGTACCCTCAAGATAATCGATGAGTGGCCGCAATTCCGTGTCGTCCCTCTGTTGTTGAGCGAGGGCGGACGTGGTCAGAGCACCAATAAAGAGAGGGTCATCTTCGAGGTCATCAGAGCTGGACGGGATAGGAGCACGGGACAAGCAGTCTGCATCGCTGTGTTTGTTTCCCGACTTGTAGACAACTGTTACATCAAATTCTTGCAAGCGAAGGCTCCAACGAGCTAGCCGGCCCGAGGGGTCTTTAAGATTCGCGAGCCAACACAGTGAGTGGTGGTCACTCACGACCCGAAACGGGCGACCATACAAGTAGGGCCGGAACTTCGTTATCGCCCACACAACAGCTAGGCACTCCTTTTCAGTGGTTGAGTAATTGGCCTCGGACCGAGACAGCGTGCGGCTGCCGTAAGCAATCACGCGCTCAACACCATCTTGCCACTGGACGAGGACAGCACCGAGGCCAATGTTGCTGGCATCGGTGTGAAGTTCTGTATCCGCCTCCTCGTCGAAATGGGCAAGAATGGGCGTTGTTTGTAGGCGTTTGCGGAGCTTTTCGAAGGCGTCCTGCTGTTCCTGTGCCCAGACGAAAGGCTGATCGTCTTTTGTCAGCCGTGTGAGAGGCTCAGCCAGCCTGGAGAAGTCTTGCACGAATCGTCTGTAATATGCGCAGAGGCCAAGAAACCGGCGCACAGCTCGCTTATCAGTGGGAGTCGGGAACGCAGCTACAGCGGCCGTCTTGTCGGGGTCGGGGCTGACACCCTCAGGTGTCACAACATGGCCCAAAAACTTCAGCCGTTGGTACGCGAAGTGGCATTTTTCGGGTTTTAGAGATAGACCGGCTGATCGGATGGCCGTCAATACTGCACTCAAGCGTTTGAGATGTTCTTCGTAGGTCGCAGCGAAAATAACCACATCATCAAGATAGACGAGACACGACTGCCATTTGAGGCCAACCAGGACAGTGTCCATCATTCTTTGAAAGGTGGCAGGAGCGGTACACAGGCCAAAGGGGAGCACCTTGAACTCGTACAAGCCGTCGGGGGTTATGAACGCGGTCTTTTCACGGTCCCGTTCATCGACTTCGATCTGCCAGTACCCACTGCGTAGATCAAGAGAGGAAAAGTATCGGGCATGACGCAGGCGATCGAACGAGTCATCAATTCGGGGCAACGGATAAACGTCCTTTTTAGTAATCTTGTTGAGGCGACGATAGTCGACGCAGAATCGGGCTTGTTGACGGCTGGATAACCTCGTCGCGGAGCATTTCCTCAACCTGCCTCCGAATCACCTCCCGTTCTTTCGCAGACACTCGATAGGGGTGGTGTTGTATAGGCCTCTCGCCTTCATCCACTACAATGCGGTGTTTAGCGACCGATGTTTGCCGAACTTTAGAAGTGGTCGCAAAGCAGTCACGAAAAGAGTCGAGGATCATGTGGAGGCGGTGTTTCTGATCGGCGGTTAGGTCGGGGTTCACGTCAGTCCTAACGGGGGCGTCAGAGGTCGATGCATGGGTATCGTTGAGGGACAAGGCGCAGTGGGAGACTGAGTCACTAATTTCATCGAAATAGGCTATGGCGGTTGCTTGCGGCAAGTGGCGGTATTCGGCGCTAAAGTTCGTAACAAAAAGCTGCGTTCGCAGTCCGCGGAGGGAAGTAACACCCCGCGCAACGCAGACTTGTTGATTCAGCAGTAACGACAGGTTGCCTTCCGCAACCCCGTGAGGAGTGCGTGGGTTGGAGCACTCCACCGTAATAAACAAACTGGAGCGTGGTGGTAGCGTGACATTGTCATCACACACGCGAAAAACAGGCCTGTCGGGCTCGCTGCTGTCGGCTAGGGCACACTGAGGTGAGAACGTCACGACAAGTTCGCGGAGGTTGATTATCGCACCGTGTTCCCGAAGAAAATCTAACCCGATGATGAGGTTCTTCGAGCAATGAGCCAACACAGCGAAGCAGGCAGTGAAGGTAACACCACGAATCTCCATTCTAGCGGTGCAGACGCCAAGCGGTGTCACCAGATGGCCTCCAGCTGTCCGGATGTGCGTTCCAGGCCAAGGTGTCAGTACTTTCCTCAGGACAAGCGTCAGACCACGACTCATGACGGAGAAATCGGCGCCGGTATCTACGAGAGCAGTCACGCGGCGGCCATCAACGATGAACGGGATTTCAGCCGAAGCTTGGTCACCTTCAGAAAAACGCTGTGTGAGGGAGGTCGGACTAGGGGATCGTTCTCGCGGTCGGGTTGGGGCGTCAAGCGGAGGCGTCTCCGTTCGTCGAAAAGTCGTCGGACTTAAGGGTCGTTCAGATTGTCCAATTGAGGTGTCAAGCGAAGGCGTCTCTGGGCGTCGAAAGGTCGTCGCGGCGTGGGGTCGGAGGTCGGGTCGCATGCTAACGTCGGTGAGCGGAGGATGTTCGTCATTATGTCCGGTGACGGCGGCCCTACCTCCGGGGGTCGCCGTCCTCAGTTTTCCCGGCGCGGGCTGGAGGACTGCCGGACGTAGGACTGGCGGGCTGGTGAAGAAAACCGTCGAGGCGACGGTGACCTGGACTGACGTTGGGCAGTGGGTGCAGGTGGGACGTTGGCCGCTAGGTACTGATCGATCTCGCGGGGTCGTTCACCTTAGCGTGGCAGGGGTGCATCGGGCGAAAAGCCGCGCAGTCCAATCCGGCGGTACGGGCAGTGACGACGGATGTGGCCTGCTTCGCCGCAGTGGAAGCACAGGGGCCTGTTGTTCGGCGTTCGCCACATGTTTGCCTTCGTGACGGGTGGGCGGTCGGCTGGCAGCGCTGTCGTATACGGGAATCGGTCGGACGGCGCGGTAGGGGCTGGAGAGTAGAACGCCGGCGGTGGTGGCGCAGGGCTTCGCAATGCCTCGCTGTATGTCATCACATAGGGCGCTGGTGGTTGCGGAGGTGGAGTGGGCTGCACCGTGCGGCATATCTCGTCACGGACAGCCTCCGAGATGGCGGTGACACTAGGAGGCTGCTCCACAGAGCGAAGCTTCTGCAGCTCTTCGCGAACGATGCTCCTGATGAGCTCTCGGAGGGAGGTGTTCTCATCCCCGGGCCTCGGCATGTGGCACTCCACAGCAGTGATGTTTGACGGACGGCCGTAGTGCGCAAACCGCTGCTGCAGGGCGCGCTCCTTGCCTGCCGCTTCCTTTGCAAAATCGGCGACTGTAGCCGGAGGATCGCGCACGAGCCCAGCGAACAATTGCTCCTTCACGCCCCGCATCAAATGGCGCACCTTCTTGGCTTCCGACATCGAAGGATCAGCGCGGTTGAAAAGCCGGGTCATATCCTCCACGAACATCGCCACGCTCTCGTTTGGCTGCTGCGCTCGCGATTGCAGGGCCAATTCAGCACGCTCCCTCCGTTCGTTGCTGCTGAACGTATCCAGCAACTGGCGCCGGAAGTCTTGCCAGGTGTGGATGGCGGACTCGTGGTTTTCGAACCACGTCTTAGCGGCGTCCTGGAGGGCAAAGTAGACGTTGCGAAGCTTGCGGTCCTCGTCCCACAGATTAAATTCAGAGACCCTGTCATACCCGTCCAACCAGTCCTCCACATCTTCAAACTTGTCACCATGAAACGACGCGGGCGTACGAGGCGAATGAAGAAGCAGCGGTGGCGAACTCACAGTTTGCTGGAAGGTCTGGCTGGCCACCGTAGAGGTCATCTTGCGGGATGGCGCGGTGAGGGGATTGTACTCGGGGGCTAAGCCTTTCAAGCGGCGGCTTAACTAGTGGACAGATGTCGTGTCCAGGGGGTGTGGCTGAGCGCTGGAGGTTCCTGGGACCTCTTCGTGCATAGATCGTACCCAGAAGCTGCACCAAAAATGTCACGGACGCCGGTAGGACGTTCTATCTCTGGCAGAACAGTACCTGGCGAGCACACTGGGCAGAGCGCAGCCGGCAGGCACTAGCACCGAGCAGAAGAGGACGAAGTCCGGCGCGCGACAAAGGTCGAAGACAAACCGCACGGGGGCGCCGGTAGAGTGATGGCTAAACTAAGTGCGGCAATATACTTCGCACATTTGAGATTCATTGGATTTGTTCTGGAGCCATACTGGGAATTAATTAATCGATCTGTGATTTGTCACTGAAATTGAGAGAGGGCACTAATTTCTGAACTTTTGACACCAACTGTGAATTCAAAACTGTCTTTTCATGTAGGCTTACATGGCCTTTTTACGTGTATGTAAATTTATGCTAATGACTTTGGAAATTGCTTTGGAAATGGTTTTGGAAATTGCCTCGTAACATTCCTGTTACAGCTCACAATTCGCTTTCTGCACGTCATGTTTGATTGAACCTGATTATATCCCGAAGCTTGTTTGTTGCACCTAACAAACACTGTTGCCCTTTCAGAGTTATTCCATTGATTGACTCCTTTCGAGTGCAAGCAACAAATGGTTGTGTTGCTTCTTATTTCGAAATATGGCTGTCTGCATGACGGGCAACAACATAAGTGCTCTGGATGGCTTTCATCATGCATCTATAAGATATCTGTAACTTTCAGAATTGGTTAAAGGAAGAACTGAAGGATGCTGTAAGAGTCATTAGCAGCTTGTTTTTTTACATTATTTTACAGCCGCCGCGGTGGCTCAGCGGCTATGGTGCTCGGCTGCTGACCCAAAAGACGCGGGTTTGATCCCGGCCGCGGCGGCTAGAATTTCTTTGGAGGAGAAATTCTAGAGGCCCGTGTACTGTGCGATGTCAGTGCACGTTAAAGAACCCCAGGTGGTCGAAATTTCCGGAGCCCTTCACTACGGCGTCTCTCATAGCCTTAGTCGCTTTGGGACGTTAAACCCCATAAACCAAACCAAACCACATTATTTTACAATGAACTTGCAATGTTGACAAGTTCTTGCTCAGTGTGCATGTTGTCATGTACAGGTCCCTGCAGTATCGAAGGGAACCAGTTTGCACTAAAAGATAATTTTTTGGTTATTTGTTTGCTGAAGTTGAAAATGATTAATGGGTACTTACGCCAAGACGAAAATTATAAAACAGCAAAACGTGAGCTTATTGCTCATTATTGAGAAGTAATCATTAACTGAATGCTGGAACTTTGTTTGCTTTCACCCTAAATGGGCCTTTACAGTCTCGACAAGTTGCTACTAAGCAAGCAAACGCACACATGGCCACACGCAGCCTCACTGAGCTTGCTGAGTATGCACATAAGCACGCACAGCTTCGGCAAGCCCCCTCGCAGCACGCAGATGTCCACGTACAGAGAGTTGTCCACGAGAGTCCACGATTTTTTACACGCAAAGAGTGTGCGTGGACGTCTATCAGCTCACAGTACGCGCATATGTACACACAGGACGCACAGAATGCGTACAGGTAACGCACAATTTCTGCGCATTCGTGTGCAAAATGAACGTGACGTACAAAAATCACTGTTCTCGTGTAAACTCACGCAGAGTTTTTTCAATAGGGAGGTCCACTGAAACCCTTCGTTTTCGAGATTTCCCACGTCAAAGATGTTCTGCTCAAGGGATTCAAAGTCATTATTCCAAGTAGCATGATGCGAGAGATTTTGCAACGGATTCACCAAGGTCACCAAGGTGTCAACAAATGTAAGGCAAGGGAACGACATCTCGTCTTCTGGCCTGGCAAGAACTCTCAAATTGAGGCGCTAGCTCAAAATTGCGCAATATGCAAAAAATGCGCCTACAGTCAGCCAAAAGAACACCTCATGATGAGCCTTGTTCCTGACCAGCCTTGGTACCGTGTGGGAATCGATGTTTTTCGCTACGGTGGAAAGTCCTGCCTGTGGGTTTACGACTCTATCAAACTTCCCAGAAGTGGAATGCCTCCGCAACACTTCAGCCAGGAGCGTCGTTGATGCAAGTAACGCCATTTTCGCTCGTTACGGCATACCCATGGAAGTTATTTCCGAGAACGGTCCCCAGTTTTCAAGCAGGGAATTTGCAGCAGTTTCACGCGCATAATATTTCAAGCATGTCACCTCTAGTCCAGGATTCCCACGCTCAAACGGGCTAGCCAAAAAAGGTGTTCAGGTGGTAAAGAGGCTGCTCAAGAAAACTACCGACGCGAAGCAGGATTTCTGGCTGGCACTTTTGGCTTACAGGACTTCTCCTTTGGAGGATGGACGGACACCGGCAGAGATCCTCCACGGCCGCAGACTACGGAAACTCTGCCCGACTACCGATCTGGGCCAGCCCACAAAGCCGTCAAGCATCCACAGCTTCAGTCCCCAGCGCGGCCGCCGCCGGCGCTCATCGAAGGAGACATCGTGAGAGTCCAAAGCGGTACATGGTCCACTAAAGAACAAGTCCTCGAACCGTCAACGTACCCCAGGTCCTACCATGTGATGACGGAGGAAGCCGCGTACCCTTTGGCGCAATCGTAAACACCTGCTGCCGACGGGAGAAGCCTTCCGACTTGACTTCAGTCACGTCAACGATGTGGGGGAACCGGAGTGCGTGAGTGCAAGTGCGGCCGTCAATGACGCAGCTAACAGCACAGCAGCAGCCCCTGCCCTGCCGCACAGTGTGCCTCCAACCCCAGCCCCACGGAGGTCGCAACGACAGACATGAGCACCACGAACACTAGAATACGACGAGAACTTTGATCAGATTTCTTGAGTTCGCTGTGCTCATCTTTCATGTGTTACTTTCTGTTACAAGCTGTAACTTCGCAAATCTTTGTCATGGTCCATTTGTAAATAACTTCGCAGTTTACTTTATTTTTCTCACTGCAACAAAAGAGGATATATCGTATCGCGCCTGGCCTCGAGCGACAGTCTTGATAAGACGAAGGGGGATAGCCCCATTTCACTGCATAAAAGCGAGCGCGCGATAAAGCTTGGCGGGATTCATGCCGTGGCAGTGTGCTCATGGTGGTCTCGTCGGTCAACCCAGTCGACGTGAAGTCTATACAGGAAATGCGCCTGATCTCGGCCACGCCCGACGGTATTGCTCGACTGTCTTGATACCAGATACCTCTGTAATCAGTCTTCGGGAGCGTTCCGCCGGAGGCGCCTCACTCATGCTAGCAAGTCAAGAAAAGACTGGCGCAACACGCACACGTTTACTGATCAAGGAGAATGACCTAAGGAGCCCGAACCTTCGTCTCATATGAATAATGGCTTCAATATTTTGGGATCAGTCTCTAGAGTAGCCCATTAGCACCTGTTCTCTCAGTGATCTTGTTTTCATATGAAATGAATATCAAGCTGCCGCGAGAAAATGTATCTTCAGGCCGGATTTCCTACCATGTTTCAGAAAGTTTTGCCACGCCTGATGTCGCTGATGGCCCACCGGCAAGGTTGTCCTGGCATGAAGCCTACGAGAACTACTCAGACTAATTAGATTAATCTGTTCTGACATGGATGCAGGGAACCAATATTTTTAGACAAATACAAGATGGGCAGGGAAGTATACGCCTTGATGTGGCTAGCGCCTCCAATCAGCGGCTCCAGTCGCATTCCTCAAGGCCTGCGCGCTCAGCTGACCACTCCCTGTTGTAAACAACGTTACGGCAAGGGACGCGACCTGATGTACAAAACCGCAGATTTTGTGCCCCTCCCCTCGCCTTCTCGCGATGAGTGCCGCCTCGGTAGGTGTTGGATCAGCCGCACCACGCTATCAGCAGCTATGCGTTTTGCCTGTCTGACCAGCCGCATCTCTACTGGTGACGTTGGCCATGAGAGGTCAGCACTTTGTGTCGGCAGCACAACCAGCCATGGACACGCATCGAAGCAACTTTTTGAATGCACAAAATCCAAGCAGGAAAACACGAGGGCTTTGGCCTCCAAGTAAAAGAAGAGCCCCTTTAATACTACAGTGAAATAAATTTAACCTGGCCCTGTCTGTTCACGGAGAGATCATTCAAAAACGCATTTACAATACAGCACTGCAGTAGCCCTGGAGGGCTCGTAAATAGCATCGGTGCGCACTGCGGTGCCCCATTTGCACACTCTAAAGTGTGGGAAGGCTGCAAATAGACGTGACCATGCTCGGTTAATTGGTACGGCACGGGGACGAGCAGAGAAGAGAGAGTACGGTGGCCAGAGTGCGAGTGAGAAAAGAACACCGCTTTGAGAATAAATGCTAAGCACCTTTTTCCTGTTTAAGATATATCGGGGCGTAAACTGCAGAAATAATCAATTCAAAGTATAGTTATTCCTCACAAAGCAGCCCGCTGGGACTAGCGGACTACGCGTTTACCTGACACGGTGGGCAAGCCCATGAATAAGTGACAGGGAGGAACGTGCGTGGAGATGCCCCCTTTGTCAGTCTGGTCAGTGGCCAAAGTGTAGAGCTCACCACTTGATAAATAAAATAAAATGAGCGAAAATCTCTTGCAGATCAGCACCTTCGTTAAGACGTCCCACTTAGTGGGACTTGAAATTTGGATTTCTGTATTACGCAACAGCGCAAGGAGCTTGTTCTGCTGAAAACCTGGCGTCTTCGTCTTTCGTCGTGCGTTAGTCGAAAAGAAGACCAAGAAGTTTGAAATGAAGCCAACGAATTGAAGGGGGTCAATATGAAGCCAAAATTTGTGAGGAGGTTCCACTAATGAGGATACTTCAGAATATAGAAGTAATTCAATAAAAGAAGTCAGCCGGCATTGGTGTTCGAACCCAGGTCATCTGCGTACCAGGCGGGCATGCAGCGGATAGACCACAAAGGATTTTTTTTCTTTACTTCATGGAAAAATTACCAGAAACGAAATTATGAATGGGCCCATGCCACAATACACCACTCTGCTTAATGCGAGCCCACCTTAATCCCGCAGATCCGTACCTTAGCAAACATCAAAATGTCTTGAAAGCACACGCATCCATCTCGTTGGGGAGCCGGCTAGGCGGCTTTTCTAAGGCAGCATACTCTCCAGCCTCAAAGCGCAATGCTCATGGAACAAAGACTAAGATGATAGTGGTGCTTTGGCTGGGCGGTCGATCATGCGGCTCTTCCAGAGGCTTAGTGGTCCTGTCAACGTAAACAGATCATATGGCACAACACTGTTTTCCCACAATAGGCAAAAATCGGGAATTTTAGGTGTGATTTCAATGTCCTTTTTAAACGGTCGCTGTACTACATCCCAGAAGAACATAGCATCACTGCACAAAATAAATGAACAGTCAATGGTGTGTGGCGTACTGCACAGACAGCAGTTCACCGTCCATGGCATAAACATCTCCTTCGCTTGAAGTTATGCCTTGACAGGCAGCGTCCATTTGTGTAGTTTAAAGAAGAAAGTTTTTGCAGTAGACAAAATACACATTCCACTAACACGTTTTAAAACACTAGAGTCAAGAAACTACAGAAAAGGTTACCGATACAAAGGTACAGGAGACAAATACTCAGTAAGTACCTCAGTCATCTGCCTTCTGGAGAGCCTATACAGGTAATCTAGAAAAAAGCTCACAGTGAGGAAGTTGAAGGTGTCAGCAACTTCTTTAAAGGAATCCCCATAAAAGCACCTCATGAGTGTCTCCAGTCGGTGCGGATAGGAAAAAAAGCATACCTACTGAAAAGGTGAAAAGGTATGGTTTACCGATCTGAAAAAAGATAAAACACGAAACAAGCTCATGCACGAATAAGTGAAGAGGGCCTATTCCACGAGCCTCTCGAGAAAGAAAGTGGTTGTCGTGGCGCATGGGCTCCCATTGCGAACGCCATAGGAAGGTAGCGGATATTCTCTGCATCACCTGAAGTTTCTTTCTCGCACTATGGAGAACCTGCCAGGTAAGGCAAGTTTTGGAAATACAAAAATGCTGCAGACTGAAATCCCAGCAAAGACTGACAGTTCCCTACCCATCCAAGCCTTTGTTTGTTGCCTTATTGGCATCATTTATGTTACGAATTTGGTGCAGAGGAGCCCCTGGGCAATGAAGGGTGTCGCAGTCTCAGCTTATGCTACCAAAGTAACTTAGCCTCGCACCCCAATGACCCAACCAAAATCCCAAGGATTTATCGAAATCAAGAGCTGCCCCTGATAAATAGCAAAATTGTTCACTCAAATTATATGCCTCAAGTACATTTCTTTTTGTCACACCAAAAGAGGGCGACATCATCAGCATGCGCTAAAATTTTAATTTCAAGTTGAGCCAGAGAGAAGCCATGGAGAGGGGAGCTGTTAATTATATTGAGCAAAGGGGTTCATGATATAGTGTAAACTACAAACGTGATTATGGAGAGCCTTGGCTAACAGATGATTTCTATTGTATAGGTTGGGTTAGTTCTTGGTTAACAATGAGCCTTGTATAGGACTACTTATAGCACAGTCTTATGCCACTGAGGTAAACGTCACCAATATTTGCATGCTCCAAGACCGTAAACAAGAAAACTTGGTGAATTTAATCAAAAGCCTTTGATAAGTCAATCTGAATAAGAGCTACTTGGCCAATTTCATCTCATACTATCTCCAGTACCAAACGTGCTGTATGAATGGCTTCTAATGCTCTTGTGTTGTAGCTGCCGGAATCGAGCACTACAAAGCCGCCCTCTTTATCTGAAAGACTTTTTTTTTCCTTTCGTTTCTCCCTTTTTCATCAAGCCATTCAAAGACCGTGAAAAGGGCAATATCGAGTGCTGCTCTCTTGTCAGCTCTGAAGAAATCGTGTGAGCATCAGATGGAGACAAGTTTTCGGCGGCAGATTGATAGGCTAAAACATGCGGATTACCCCGTTCCGATGCTCAGCAGTGTAGCTGAAAGCTTGCTGCGGAAAGTGAAAGGAGTGCAAGCAATGAAAGGTGGACCTGAAGAAGGCAATGAAAGGGAGAAATTAGCAGTGGTTCCGTATGTTCATGGATTGACCCACAACCTCATGAAGATTGGCAAGAGGCACGGGGTCCGGGTTGTTTGCTCTGCACCGAACAAGGCAATGAGCATGTGTGCCCGAGTCAACAGGCAAAAGAAGCAGCAATGCCAGATCGCACACCGAACAAGATTCAGCGAGTGTGTCAAAGGTGTGGTTTATAATATCCCTCTGGCTTGTGGCAAACAATATATAGGGCAGACGGGAAGGTGCCTTAATGATAGGATAAGGGAACATGCATAATCGCTATCAGGTGCCCCAAGCAGCAGTCTAGCCCTGCATTGCAGAGATTGTAAAGAAAACAAAAAAGGAAAAAAAGTGCGCAAGTGTGAGCCCAAGTTGCATGAAGTTCAAGTCATGAAAAGGTTTGCAGACCAAGTGACACGTGAGATCCTTGAGGCATTGGCGATACGGGAAACAGGACAGCGGTGCGTTAGTACACCATCAATCTCTCTATCAAGAAAAGAAATTTCCTTCTTGAACGAACCCCACGGGAGATAAAAGCAAGATCTTTTTGACAAGGAAACAAAAAGCGCGGGTTTTCCAATAAAATTTTAGTTGACAGTCAGCTTCGTCTACGTTCTACGTGTTCCTTTCTGTGTCTGCGTCTTGTTATTTCGGCTGTACCCACCAAGAATTATGAACCAACTAGCTCAGTTTTCTACTCTTTTAATATTCTCAGTTGTAGTTGTAGTTCGTGGACACATCGTTCTCGAGAAACCCCATGCCACGAACGCCAGCGTAGCTTCCGCGCCGTACGAACGGGCAGCAAGCCGCAAGCGCTGCAAGCTTCGTGGTGATCGCGCCTTGGATGTGCGCTGCGTTGTTCGCCGCTCACCGCGTGATTCTTGCGTCCCCACACGGCCCCACTGCGCCCGAAGAGACGAGCGGGAGGCGCTGCCGTCGCGCGCTATCTGTTGGGGCAGCGGTGTACATTGCGAGGGAAAGGAGGGAGTGGTTTTAGCGGGCGCCGCCTGATGGTGCTACGTGCGCGCCAAGCAAAGACGAAAAGTAGCGGTAACGTACTTTACAACTCGCTTATCTGCGACTTCTGAAATTTCTATGCTCATAATTGCTAATAAACACCACAGTGCATGTCTCTAAAGCACCCTTCTAAGCAAACACCGTATTGACTAGAAGAAATTCGTTTTGAGGAAAGAAAATGGCGCAGCAACTGTATCACAAATTTCGGTGGACACCCGAATTGCGCAGTAGGGAAGGGATAAAGGAGGGAGTGAAAGAAGAAAAGAAAGGTATCACTAGACGCGCCTTTGTTCATTCCAAACCACCCTGGTGATCATTCCAGACCATCGAGCTGGCGTGGCGGAGTGGTTAGCGTGCTCAGCTCGTAGTCCGGAGTCTAACCGCCGAATTCAGAAACGCTCCTCGACTCGAAACTCCACTCCGACTGCTCCTCGAAGCCAGATTTGCATTTCATAAACCAACCTCGACTCGAGGCGTTCTCGAGTTGAGGAGCGGAGCCGAGTTTTCCCTCGAAAATGTCAAGGTAGCGGCTGCCCACCCTCGAGCGCTCCTCGAGTGCTCCTCGAGTCGTCCAACATGGCTGCCGATCGGTCCTTCGCCGAATTCATCGAATTTGTTTTAAGGATTGACGAACTTCTTCATGACACAATGAGAAGGCAAGATGGTGACGTGCCAAGACAGCGTTTGCGAGACCGGCTGAATCCACTCGAGCACTTCACGGACCGCGAATTTCTATTCCGGTACCGCTTCACGAAGCAGTCCGTCGTGCTCATATTGGAGAGCCTGCCGCTTCAAGAGAGCACTACAAATCGCGGTTTGCCACTATCGCCGATGCTGCAGCTTTTGGTTGCACTGCGCTTCTACGGCTCGGGCACATTCCAGACGGTCGCGGGGGACCTCGTGAACGTCTCCCAGCCAACGGTGTGCCGAGTCGTAGAACGCATTTCGCGACTGATAGCAAGCGCGCTCTTCGGCCGAGTGGTGAAATTTCCGGAAGACCTCAGCAACACCATGCGCGAGTTTTACGAGATCGCTAACTTTCCGGGAGTGACCGGGTGCATCGACTGCACTCACGTCCGTATCAAACGGCCGAGTGGGCAAAATGGAGAAGTGTACAGGGGTACTTCTCCATTAATGTGCAGGTAAGCTGTTTCTATTCCTCCTTCAAAACGCGAGTAGGGTAGCAAACCGATTATTCTTTCGGTTAACCCCTCCTCTTCAAAACGCGATCCCCTCAAAAAAATAAAATGATGCTGATTTGGCTGTAATTAGCGAGGGTACTGAGCACATGTGTGGAATGCATCATGCTCTTTAACAAGATATGACAAACATGCATGCAGCACTTTAACTTCATTACGTAAAGTGATCAGCATTTTCTCACTCAGGCATTCTCTTTTTCACTCACTGCAGACAAAAATTTTTTGGAAAGCATTCTAGTTATTGAATGGTACTTCACAGCAGTTAATAAATATGCAGTATAGGAAAATCCAATAAGATATCGGCGGTTATGCATGAAATTTTGATGTATCAAATGCAGTAATGTGTTTTTCACAATCATCAAAATGCTAAAGATGATGAGCTGGCTAAAAATGCACTAGGTCAGCCTGAATACTACATAACTATTTTGTTTAATCATTTTATTTTGTTGGACTGCAGAATGCACACAGGCTGTTATATAGTCATTAAGCTCACTGAATGTAAAGATTTAAATACAATCTGCAGATTCCAATGCAGCTGCCCACTGTAGTATCCATTTATATTCACCTCAAATGTACAGTGTGTGCAAGACATTTTGGCAGCATGCCTACTATGCATATCTTATTTATACCTTGCAGGCGGTGACGGGGCCAAAACTCCAATTTCATGACCTGGTTGCAAGCTGGCCAGGATCCGTACATGACAGCCGCATCTTCGACAACAGTCGTGTACGGGTCCTGTATGAGCACCAGCGGCTACCTGGCATACTGCTTGGGGACGCCGGTTACGCATGTGTCTCCTACCTGATGACACCGCTAACCAATCCAGGAGCCCCTGGGAGCCCAGAGGCCAGGTGCGTATACATTGTTATTGAAATAATAACACGAGATGTCCCACACAGAAAAAATATTGGACCCAATTGTCAAATTAATGGGCTTTTAAGAGATGTGATAATGCTTAAAAGTGGTTGTGTTTGTCATGCAGGTATCAGGCAGCTCATACCAGGACACGGAACACTGTGGAACGTGCATTTGGAACATGGAAGAGGCGTTTCCCATGCCTAGACATGCGCCTGCAACATCTGCCTGCGAACTCCATCACCATCATCACAGCCTGCTCTGTTTTACACAATCTGGCAGGCATGTACAAGGACCCATGTCCGCCTCCTTTGCCGTCAACGTCAAATGGGGCACAGCGCCAAAGGCAACAAGAGATGCCCCAACCGCAACCAATGGACTCTATTCGCGGTAACCAGGCACGCAGGCGCCTTATTGTGAGATGCTTTAAACGCTACTCTCCCTTAATGGGAAGTAGCAGGTCCGGCTTCAGCCGACTTCTCAACATCTTCCGCACATTACAGATGGATCTCTCCAGTGTAGTTATTTAATACTATTATGTTTTCCTATTCATCATCATCATCAGCCTGACTACGCCCACTGCAGGGCAAAGGCCTCTTCCATGTCTCTCTAATTAACCCTGTCCTTTGTCAGTTGCGGCCACTGTATCCCCGCAGACTTTTTTAATCTCATCCACCCACCTAACTTTCGGCCGCCCCCTGCTACGCCTGCCTTCGCTTCGAATCCACTCCGTTACCATTAAGGACCAGCGGTTATCTTGCCTTCGCATTACATGCCCTGCCCAAGCCCACTTCTTCCTCTTGATTTCAACTGGGATGTCATTAACCCGCGTTTGCTCCCTCACCAACTCCGCTTTTTTCCGAGCTCTTAACGTTCCACCTATCATTTTTCTTTCCATAGCTCGCTGCGTTGTCCTTAACTGAAGCTGAACCCTCTTTGTTAGGCAGAGAAAACCTTGTAGATACACACTTCCATATTGAAATGGCTGCACAGTTGCTTCATAAGCACCAGCTAAAAAGTTTAAGAGACTGCATCCACAAAAAGTGTCAGTGCTTCGCTTCATGTCCCAAAACAGGACCTCAGATATAAGTGTCACAGTGCAGTTCAAACAAGAAAAAAAGACAGCATTTCTGGAATGCAATAATTACATGAGAGCTTATCTGTGAAATGGAAAATAATTTATTAAAGGAACAGAGACAAACACAAACTGGCCTGGCACTTGCGGCAAAAGCAGATCACAATAGATCACACGTCCTATACATTTAGGCAATAATGTATGAAAAATGTTATCACAGACACTCTTGTAAATAATTCACTAATGAATTATTCAGACAAGGCACTTCAGGCAAGGCTGCCAAGGAACTCATCCAAACAAGGGTTACAAGAGGGCAACAAAACATTATCACTACTACAATGCATTCCCTGAAATCATTCCTGGAAGTGGTATCTCACACAGATACACGACTAAAAAATCAGCAGAGAACATTTACTGCATTGCATTCAGTGTGGAAGTGTGGATTTGCGGTACATAGAAAGCGACAATGAGTGGGGAGTGCCACAGGACGGAGCTGACGGAAAACGCACCACTTTCTGTGGGATTCATCGTTAGAATCTATGAAGCGTGATAACATTTTCTGACCTGTAAGCGCTGGTAGTCCATCTGTATGTACAGCAGAAAGTTTCTGGTTTCATGTTTTTCGTGAGACTAAAAACACCCAATACTGCACGCATTCTTGCAAGTCAATTTAATTTAGTTCATGTTTTACTGGACCTCATTGTCTTTTCTGTTTGTGATCACCCGTGTTTATGGGGCTTCACACCTGAGCTGTGTCTGGCTGTCAGTTTCCTAACTGTTCGTTCTTCCCCTGAGTACCTGTTTTCAGGGGTGAGCAAACGGCTGAACAAGGGTTTAATTTTTGTACTCTCTCCTCTGTCCTTGTACTGCTGTGTGTATTTTGGTTTATCTGGACACGACAGACAACAGTATGTAAAATGCCCCTCTCGTCGTGTACCAAGGCATTTTTCTATCAGCTACATAGCGGGACATTGCCAATTAAAGCATAATCAGAAAAAAGGCCTTTTTGTATCCTCAGTAAACTGCCACTTTTGTTATGCTCCAGAAACAATTCAGCATTGCTTCATAGGGCGCAAAGATGTAATATTCTTTTTGGGATGTCTTATAACAGGCATTGAAAAATAAAACTTAATTTAACACTGCATTCTGTATGATATCTGATTGCACTGCCATTTGTTGATGAACCCTTACTGGATTACACGCAGCCTCTGGCAAAGGTGCATGACAGGCCAAAAATGCGAATCTGTTTCTACAAAAGACCACTTTGGCGGCGGTGACTGTTCATCTAAATGAATTGTGTGCTCATCAGACTGAGTTGGAACCAGAGCGGCAACCACTCCTAGCGCTGTGCTCATCATTGGCCTTTTTATAGTGCATCGTAGCTTAGGTGCCTTCCATTATGAAGTGGTAGGTGCGCCCTGTGTTAGGTCTTTTATCGTGCTTGGTTGTTTAGGTGCGTCTTATTATGCAATATGTTGCATTGCGATTGTTTCCTCCATTGTTTGTACTTAATTCATGTACATAGAGCATTGCTGCACTGTAATAAATACTATGCTAAAAAATACCTCTGCGGTCTCGTGCAGTGGCCCTTAAAGCTGATCTGTTCATGCCGCCGCAGGTTTGACTAACAGACGTGGGCATTGATGTAATTCCTTTTTTCTAGGATCTGAACCTCCAGACAACTGATTTTGCAATAAAGCAGAATAAAAATAGCATAATTATATCTGGGCCAGCAATGAATGCACAAGTGTATACTCCATGAGATTCCTCTGAACACATTTAGAAACACAAAATTGCTCATGACAAATGTACTAATAGCTGACGGAAACACAAGCACTTAAGGCCACGGTAGCTCCACAGGTCACGGTAGCTCAAGCGCCCTACTTATTTGAGTAATGCACCTATCAGAAATGTGATCACAGGCACTGTGGTAAAAGGCATATAATAATTAATGAAAACTGTCCTTCGGGCAAGGCTGCCAAGAAATTTGTCAAGACTGTAACAAAACATTCTTCCGACTATTCCGCATTCTTTGAAATCACTGCTGTAAATGACAGCTCACACAAATTCACACGACTAAAAAATCATGACAAAACTGCTCATGACAAAAAGTACTAAAAGCTGAGGGAAACACAAACTGCCCAGGCACTCAAGGCTAAAAACAGGTCACGGTAGCTCAAGCACCCTACTTACTTCAGTAATGCACCTATCAGAAATGTGATCACAGGCACTGTGGTAAAAGGCAAATAATGATTAATGAAAACTGTCCTTCGGGCAAGGCTGCCAAGAAATTTGTCAAGACTGTAACAAAACATTCTTCCGACTATTGCGCATTCTTTGAAATCACTGCTGTAAATGGCAGCTCACACAAATTCACACGACTAAAAGATCATGACAAAACTGCTCATGACAAAAAGTACTAAAAGCTGAGGGAAACACAAACTGCCCAGGCACTCAAGGCTAAAAACAGGTCACGGTAGCTCAAGCACCCTACTTACTTCAGTAATGCATCTATCAGAAATGTGATCACAGGCACTGTGGTAAAAGGCATATAATGATTAATGAAAACTGTCCTTCGGGCAAGGCTGCCAAGAAATTTGTCAAGACTGCAACAAAACATTCTTCCGACTATTGCGCATTCTTTGAAATCACTGCTGTAAATGGCAGCTCACACAAATTCACACGACTAAAAGATCAGGACAAAACTGCTCATGACAAAAAGTACTAAAAGCTGAGGGAAACACAAACTGCCCAGGCACTCAAGGCTAAAAACAGGTCACGGTAGCTCAAGCACCCTACACATTTGGGCAACATATATATCAGAAATGTTATCACAAGCACTCCGAAAAAAAAAAGATTAATGAATACTGCTCTTCAGGCAAGACTACCAAGGAACTCATAAAAACAAGTTTACAAGAGGGCAACAAAACCCTCTCATGACTAGTGTGCATTTCCTGAAATAACTTCTGCAAATGGCATCTCACATAGATGCACATCACTAAAAGTGGAATAAAAAAAGACGTGCACTAAATCACAAAAGGCACATAAGGCATTAATGAATAGAGTACTGCTTTTCAGCCAGGACAGCTAAACAATCTCTTGACCAGAATGGAATCCCTAAAATCACTCCTGCAAATAGCACCTCCTCGCACTGATGCACATGACTGAAAGCAGGATAAAAATACTTGCTTTGCATTAAGTGGGAGTATAAAATGAATGAACAAGTATACACTGCGTGGCGTTCCTGTAGAAACATCGCAAAACATATAACTACTCATGACAGAATTACTGATAGCTAACATAAGCATAGACTGGTCAGGCACTTAAGGCAAGGCACGAAAACAGGTCAAGGTAGATCAAGGGTGAAGTCTAGAGTTGGATGGAAACTTCGTATGCGGCATGCCCACATGGTATGTGCTGTCAGTGCACATTAAAGAATACAGAGTGAGCTAACCAATACCGAGGCCTCCACAATGGTGTCTCCCATAGACTGTGCGCAGCTTTGGGATGTTAAACACCACATACAATAGGATAAACTGAAGGTGTGGGAATGGTTGTGTGGAAAGTACAAAAGAAAACTAAACATGCACTTCAAAAGAAGCGAATAGACATTCCTTATATGGCTGCTGCATGAACAGTGGGTGACAGAAAATTAAATACGAGAGTTGTCATGCCAAAATCACTGAACAATGAAATGCATGCTATGGCATTGTGCAAAGAGCATATGATAACAGTAATACTGTTTCAAATAAAGCTATCTGCTTCTTTGCATGGTCTTGCATCTTCGTGCTATTCAAGAAACAGACAGGAGTGAGTGCAAAACAACACAGGACAATTGCTAGCCGCGGTGGCTCAGTGGTTAGGGTACTTGGCTGCTGTGCTTGTGTTCTCTGGTTCTAAAGTGGCCATGGCAAACAAAGAAAAAAGGCACCCATGTGCTGTGCGAGGTCAGTGCATGTTACAGATCCACAGGTGGTTGAAATTACTCTGGAGCAGAGCAGTAGCGTACCTTTAATTTCTCTTTTCTTTCACTCCCATCTTCCTCCCTTCCCTAGTGGCAGTGGTCGTTCGGCTGTCCACTGTGCCGTTTCCTTTCTTCAAGAACCAATTTTCAATTTCCGCTTTTACTAGGTATCATTGTCCTGTGTTATCCTGTTGACATCTCTTTAATCTTGAATAAACAGCGCGAACGAAGACGAGCACAAAAGACAAGAAAATGGACGACACAGCGCTGTGTCGTCCATTTTCTTGTCTTTTGTGCTCGTCTTCGTTCGCGCTGTTTATTCAAGATGCTTAACCAACTAGCCCGCCAAAACGTGTTAATCTCTTTAATAGCACAAAGATGCAAGACCATGTTCCTATGGCTTATTCTTGCGGTCGTGAATTAAGCAATTCCAGTTTTCGCTTCTGTATTTCAAGCTTAACCGCTAGAATGTCCCTTTCCATCTTTTGGCACTTTCTTTGGTGGGCCATCTGGCGACGCAGGATGCGCATCTGAAGGCGGTGCTCCGCATTCTTGCGCCTCTGTTCCTCGTGGAATGCAGAGACTCTTTGCTCTGCCTCTGGAGCAAACATACGCTGCAATGCAGCAATTCGCCCACCTCTCTGTGCTGCTGCTTCACTTGGCTGTGATGCCTCGTGTTGCAACACAGATGCTGCAGGAGGTGTTTGCTGTGGCAAGGTATCCTTGTCAGGTTGTGACAAAGGAAGCCTTGCCTGCAGGGCAGCAAGAGCTGCAAAAGCTGGAGCAGCTACAGGAACTGAAGCATCAGGAGCTGAAGCAGCTGCAGGAGATGAAGCAGCTGCAGGAGATGAGGCCACTGTAGTTGCTTCTGCAGGGCCTTGCTCCTGAGATGGCGAAGCTGAAGAATGGTGAGGAGTTGTATTGTGAGTGCAGAATTACTTGCTTAAAAACAGGTACAACTTCTACTTCAAGAGCTCCCTGACACTGAACACGTGGGAAGCAAATAGATATGAGCACTTAATAGGAGGCAAACAAAAGATGGCATTCACAGACAGGCACAGAAAAAAAATAATGCATTTCATACGACAGGAGAAACAACTGGCACAAGTACGATTGTAACAGATCAAAAAGATCATCAAGTCCTGACATAAGCACTAAAATCTTTAAGATGGTAAGTACAGCAAAAATGAGTATTATTGGAAATATTGTAAACAGAGATGGAAGCGTTGCAATCCTCGGCTCTCCGTTTATCATATGTATCATAGTGCTCCGTCGTCTTATCATGCAAATATTTGAAACATGGTAGCTTCAGTTACTTCATAACGCGTTTCATGTTCCTAGTCATCGAAAGGAATACATATTGGCTGAGATCTTCAGGTCATATTTACCGGGGTCATCAGTCCAGTAATCGTGGACCATCGCCTCAAACATATGAGCTGGTTCCAAAGATAGGACCGGCTGCGCCACTGCGTCGCTGTCATACGGGTTGTGGAGCCGAGTCTCCATATGGGACGCAATGGCCCCCACTTGAGCAAGAGTGGGGCTCATTGGTCGGCATGTTTGCGACCCGCCACCTGAAACAGATCAGACATCACATGTGCACTGTGTCATTTGTTCAGATAAATGGAATGTTTTATGAAACAGAGGAAAAAATGACAAATCCAGCGGTCAACAATTTATTTTCCCATGAGCCTTTATAACTTCTTAAGACAAGCATTCACTTCAGAATGAAAAAACTGCACATCTTGCACTGATTCGAATTGCACAACCATTCCACAAATGGAAAAATAATTTTTGAAAGCAATTAGTTCAGCACGTAACAAGCTTGTAAAGAAAACAATAGACTGGGTCGTCAGTGTTAGTTCTTGTAGAACAGCAAATGCATATGCAAAGACAGTGCACAACATTACATGGCTGAATGCACTGTCATTACAGTGCAAATACCAGTTAACCGTTAAACTGCTATTGGAAAACGAAGGCTCCTCATTTAATTCGCACATGGTGCTCAAACCTCCTAGCATACGAAAAGGTGTTCTTTAATCGCGAGTACGTGTCATTGGTCAGATGACAGCCATCACACAGAGAATCTTGCAACCTATTTTTACATCTTTACGTCTCGTGACTAAGCAGTTTACAGATTAGCGATATCAATATCCATACATTTGCACAGTCACGAGCCTGGTGACTGTGAAAATGTGCCTGGTGAAAAGCGCGACAATTTACAGTGCCAACGCGTAATCCACATAAGCATGAAAACTGAAATTTTGCTTGCTGCTGCACTGTTATGCCGCAATATACATCATATTTACCTGTTGCGTGCACATCTCGGTTGATCTCCGAGCTTTTCTTCTTGTAGCGGGATTTCTCGTTGTCCCACCTCTTCTTTATTTGCTTCACAGTCCTCGGTCGGATGTTTGGCTGACTATTATATTCAGTGCAGATTTTCTGCCAGGCCTTCGTTTTGGCGTGCAGGGAAGCAGTGTTCGTCTGCTTACACTCAATGATGAGCTGGTATTTACGTACCAGAGCATTGAGCACCTCTTGCTCCTCGTGAGTGTATACGAACCGCCCTTGCCCGTCCGCGGCAGTCTCGCTCGCACTGTCCTGCGTGCTGCTCATTACTAGTGAAACGCCCGCAAGCTGAAAAGAACGTATTGAATAAACAGCGCGAACGAATACGAGCACAGAAGACAAGAAAACGGACGAAAACGGACGAAAACGGATCGGACGATCGCGTCAAACAGCCAAACTGCGACCCGTGGATGAGTTGCCAACGCTAGCGCGAACTGCTCCGGTCGGCTCGCCGACTGGCTTCAATTGGCTCGCAGGGACACACTTCGCAAAACGCGAAGAGGGATGCGTTTTTGCGAGTTAAAATGCCCAATCACTACCAATAATCATGCAAACCGACAACGTACGTTATTATTTCGCAGCTGCGCGGCGTTTGCGTGTCAGAAATTTCTCCATACCCTTGCATCCAGACGCCGATTTGCCTACTGCGTAAAATCTCAAGTCGAGGACGGTTTTTCGAGGAGCTCCTCCGCGGAGTAAACGCCGAGTGCGCTTCGTGAAACGCGACGGCTCCTTGAGTGGAGGAGGGCCCGTTTCGTCCACTCCACGGAGTCGAGGGCAAGCGCCGAGTCGAGTAGCGTTTATGAATTCGGCGGTAAGGCTTGATTCCCCAGCTCGACCAATTTCCTACTCGTTTTTTTTTATTAATGCTTCTGAGATTTTTCGCTCACGGCCGAGGCCGACTACGACACCGGCTTTTCTGCGGCACGAGGCCCTTAGCGCTATGGCGTTAATAGTTAGTTTTTTTTCCTTCTAACTTGTCTTGGTCAAAGCACATTAACACAGTATGTAATAATGCTATGCGGAGGCTCAGATACCCGAAACGTAGACTTTGTGTTGTCCCCCAAGAAAATAAATTGGTAACCTACAAAACTATAATTCCTTCACTTTTGGAGTACGGGCCGATGACTACAATCGTCATAAACAGACCGATATCAGTAAGCGGGAATCCGTCCAAACGAAAGCAGTAAGGTTTTATTTGTAGACGGTATGACAAATTTTTCACCATCATCCACTCATCATGCAGTAGTTCTTTCCCTCCTTTTTACTCGCCGCAACATTGAGTGTTTAAAATATTTTCACGGTATTGTTCATGCATCGCACTTTGCTTCAGTGTCGGAGTATTTGCAATCTTCAAAACCTTCATTTACAAGAAGCTAGCACCCATTGAATGTATCACCTATTCACGTGGGCACAGACATGCTCAAATTTATTTTTTAAGCATGAAATGCTTTTAGCTCCCGTTGTCGGCATTGAGGTGACGTCACGCCGAGACCGAGAGCCATCATCCGGGCACTGAATTACACTCATCCGGGCTCTGAAACGAGAACATCCGGGCACCGTACGAGACTTAACGAGATTGAACGAGACTCTATAAGCTCTCCTACGGGACCGGCATACAAGCGCCGGTTGCTCTCCAAACGAGTCACAAAAAATAACTGCTGCCAGTGTCTTCTCAATGTTTATCAAGATATCAGTCGAGCTTTGCATTTGATAATGCACGGAATTATAATTTACGATTTCTAATAACGCGTGGAAAAAGCACATACATGCCACAATACACTTCGTTGTCATACGTGATCTGTTAGGGGCTTTGAGAGAAGGCCGCTTAGAGAAAGAGGGCGAGAAGGGCTTTCGGCGGAAAACTTTCGCTCCCTCTCCAAGGATGGCGCTGCGGTCCCACACTCACGCATGTAAAAGACCGGCCGCTTGGCCTTCAAGCCCTTTCCCCCTCTGGCAGGCAGATGTATACACGCTCGCGGAGTATTCGAACGCGCTGCATATACATTCTTGTCAGGCCTGCGTCTCGTCGTGTCCGCGTACGCTTCTGCATCGTCCTGGATTTCAATGCCGCCACCGTCACAGCTGCTTAAGCCGAGCAATGCAGCCTGTGTTAGGCCCGTAAACATTTCATGCTTACTCTACTCTCGGTTACGGGAGAGGCGCAATTTTTTATATATGTGTTATCGAAATATGAAATTCTTTACCTGGTGATGCACGCTCGCTGGAATCAAACTTATTTTTCAATATTGTTACAAATCTTTAATTAGTCTGTTGAATTACTGTTCTGTATTTTAGTGCTGTTAAGTGTTGAATATGTTGTCCCTCTCTTTTCTTTTTCGTCCTCCCACTCCTCCAATAGCCCCATCGGGGCTGTAGTTTATGGAAATAAATAAATAAATAAATAAACAAATAAATTTCCAGTTTTTGTCTGGTGGATAATGGAATGACTAACGCTGGAGAATTTGTTCTCGAAACACCGATTCTTCTGGTTGACCATTATGGTGCTGAATTCTGGCAATTACGCACGACGTAGGGTTCTAGGTGTATACAAATTCTTATCCTCCAAAACACTCGCTTTCTGCAAGTGAAACTTCAGCAACACAACAGAAAGACAACAAAAAATGAACACGAAATCTGATCCCATTCGACTGAAGTGGAGTTATCAGCCAGCTAGGCTTAGGAAAATGGTTCGCTCAAATCGCTTTTTTTTTTAAAGAAAGGATTATAAGACTCTTCACTTAGGGGGCCGCTGCTGTGGCTCAGTGGTTATGGCGCTCGGCTGCTGACCCGAAAGGCGAGGGTTTGATCTCGGCCGCGGTGGTCGAATTTTGAAGGCGGCAATATTCTAGGGGCCCGTGCTCTGTGCGATGTCAGTGCACGTTAAAGAACCCTAGGAGGTCGGAATTTCCGGAGCCCTTCACTACGGCTTACCCCATAGCCTGAGTCGCTTTGGGACGTTAAACCCCCCCGTAAACTTAACATTCTTTATTTCGGCTTGATTAAAAATGCACATTTGAGATAGTAATTTCAGTGCTTAGTAATTTCAGTGCTTGCGCAGACACGTGCGCATTGCATCTTAAAGTAGTCTCCTTAAGGAATATACAGAAAGTGTCATGAAACTCAGTAGAAAAAGCAGGTGCATTGCCTAAGTTCAGTAAAATACGTACTGCATTCATCAGTACAATTGACCTGCGCTGCCATAGGGGCCCCGTGGTTGTAGAGCAATTAACGCAGTGCTCATATGGAGGGTTCACGGGAGCCTGAAAAACAGCGAGCAAGCTAGCTAGATTCCTAGTCCATTCTAACTAGCTCGATAACTTCAGTTAGTTTTTATATTTTCTGTTTATTCGGCACGTTAGGCTGCCGTCAGCTTCAATACTCATGCATACCTTGGCTATTTGCAGCCGTTCTGTGTGGTGCATGACCAAAATAGCTGTTGAAAAGCAAATGGCTGCGTGCGGTCGCATGCAATGCATCAAAAGCAGCCAACGACACCAAACATAGCTAGTAAGTAAGGCAAGATAAACTACCGGGAACATTTGACCACAGAGCGGATGTCCGGGCCAATTTTATCTCTTAGTTCCCCAAAGTCTGCTTACATAATACAGAAAGAAACTAGATCACTGAAGCCAAGCAAGCAAGGACTACATAACCACTACATGTGCAATACGCACTGTTCAAACAGCGCTGTTCCTTAGTGAATGAGCCTGCCCTATTTCTGAATGAATCAGCGAAATGAGCACTCGCTAACTTTAAAAGTCGCTGTGCTGTCTTGTAGCCATGCTGTTTTGATGCGAAAAGCTGAATTCACTATGCTAGCCAACACCGCGCTTCGCGCGAGCCGGCGTATGTCGTAGCACTAGTGACGTCACGCACGGCGCAGGCTACTGCGCATGTGCGCCGCCGCTTCTCCTCACCACCGTTTTACCTTTCGCCGCAGCCGTGTGCAGTGCGCATTTGAAAGGATGGGTATGTAAGGCGCGTTTGCCCATAGAACAGGCGCACGCTGCCTCGCGCTATGCGTCATCGTTTGACGTTCGCCGCAAGCGAGTGTTTATCGCGGATCACCACAGCATTTCGCTTCGAGATATTCAGGATTAATCTTAGCTAAGCCCCAGCCAATTTTTTTACCCCTGCTGTTTTGTCGCTGGGCCATTTTTTCTGTGTGCTGTTTTGTCGCTGTGTTTTCTTGCGCTACTTTGGAGCATGCTGTTTTGTTATGTGCTGTTCTTTCGTGTCCCCGCCGATAAAGTGCCACCGATGGCAGCAGCCCTCGGATGATGGTAGAATCATGCCAGGAACCTTTTAGTCACGGCATCGAGGAAACGAGGCTTCAGGCACGCGGTGACGATACGAAAAAACAGAACAATCTTAACCGTGTAACGCACTCGGCCACAAATCCCGAAACATCATAAGTTTGAAAAGGCAAAATTTTTTTATATAAGATGTTCATTTAACTCCAAAGAATCATTATTTTATTGGTTGACATATTATTCTCAACACATACTTTTGAGCAATCTTACAATGTAAGATACTGGACTTATTTGCTATGTGTTACGTGAGGTAAAGCTTCCAACATTTGACATCGACTAGGTAATCACATTTCCCCTCATGCGCAGTGGTTTTCTTGCGACAATGTGTAAATATGAGTTGTTTTTCTTGCAGAACCGCAATTAGACGGTGGAGTCGTACCTAAATAGGGTACCCAGAGAAGACTGACCGATCTTTCTGAAAGCATACAACACTCAAAAATGAATGCTCAGAGAAAGTTTAGTATCTCTTGAAACTACGCCAGTGGGCGCAAGTTTTTACGGGATAAACGTTTAGATTTACTGCGCAAAAAGCGGTGTCCTACATGCAGGACGATGAGCATACTGCATATGGGTTAATCTGGTTCTGTTTGCATTCCACATAAAATAGTGCGAACTAGGTATTTTCATTGCAGAAACGGCGATTTTAGGTGAATCGCTCAGTAATAAGTCGAAAATGGAGTGCATATTGCAACCGCACAAAACGACGTGGGAGCATTTACGTTGTCGACTCGAGTTGATGTGAAACACGGGCGTTACTGCCCCTAGTTATATCTGCAATTACTTCCGGCACGATCCAATTAAACATTTTTCTGTGAATCCGCGTTCCAGGTAATCTCTCTCTCTCTTCTCTCTCTCGTTCTCCACAATTCGGACTCACTCCTGTCGACCGCGGTGGCTTTATCGCTTTGTCTGGTGGACCAGTGCTTCATAGTTCGGTGTTTCTTATGGGCATATATCCGTCTGCGGTTACGTGTGGCTTATTGTCGTGGTGGTGTGGCGATGCACAAGAAGTCATATGTCACTTTTGTGCTTTAAAATCCGATACCGCGTGCCTGAGGCTCGTAGTGAGAGTCGGTTCGTCATACTACACTGCGGCGAACCCCACGTAGACCCGCTTCTTCCTCGGAGGTGCGTGCCATATTGGGCGCCGAACGGCAGCGCCGTCAGCCGTCCGATACATCCCTGCGGAATAGCCGTGCGAAGTAGCGGGCTGTTCCTTGTGAGCAGTTTCCGATCGTCCAAGTTTCCCGTGCTCGCAGTGTTTTCCGTCGATCTTGCGCTGTCTCTTTCGAGTGGCAGAATCCATATTCATTGTCAAGTCACTATGTCTACGAAGCGCGGCTTTCTTCCGGGGCCTGTGCCATCGTCGTGCTCCTGGACGACATTGCCGTTGCCTAAGCCATTGCCAGGAGGTGGCCTTCTCCCTGCAGACGCAGCGAGTTCTTCTCTAGTCTGACTGTCCCTAGCGGCACGGGCTGGGTCTCCTTTTTCTTAGTCCCAAAATAATTTTTGTCCACTGTCTCGGCTGGCTCGGCGCTCCTGTGCGCTTCGAATGTGACCTTGAATCAGGTAATGCGGCTGTAGTGCGCTGCAGCTCGGATAGCAGTTCCTGCGAAGGCCTAAGTCCGGAGTCCTCTGTAGAAGCGGGCAGTCGTGCTTGATGCAAGTACAATGCAAGAAAATGGCTTTCACTCTGTTGCAATGGGATGAATGAATTTACAGTTCGTTTCACAATTTGGTCGCTGTGATTTGAACGCTAGGAGAACGCGGTGGCGGTTGCCACCAAGGAACTGACTTGTCGCGCTCGCCAGCGAAACACGCAGCTCTGGCTGACGTCGCCTGGCGCTTGCATTTACTCCGCTCCACAGAAGGTGTGATACAGACCAAGTTACGTTTCTTGAATCTTGAAGGATCTTTTCTTTAATTATTGCGTCTGAATAGGTTCGACTCATGAAAGAGAAACCATTGCAGCGTGTGTTGTGCTGTGACTCGTGGCCCTCGAGTTTTTCTTCCTGCAAAATGGGCTCAGATATTTAAACGTCTTCTGCCCATTAACAAGCGTACGCACATGCATTGCAATATAGTTCAGGCGGTAAATGCTGGAGTAAAGCGAAGATTGCTAGTAAGAGGGCCATTCGACAGTAACCTAACACGAAATGTGCAACACTGCGAAAGTGGTGGCTATAACTGCTCGGAAGACCGATGCGACAAAAAAGAACGAGGATAATACACACACAGCGCCGATCTTTCTAATCCTACATTAATAGCAGCACTACTTGGCTGCGTGCTCACCTCCGTGTTCGTCTTTTGTTTTAGATGTTATTTGTAGAGTAGAGATACAACTTCTCCAGATCGTATACTCCTAGCATGAAAAAAATTAGCGAGAGTATATTTCCTCGTAGCGCTTTTCTCCCACCCCCAACCGCATTAAGCTTTATGTGGGGACCGGCTTTGGTCGATATTGTTCACTAGGAGCCGTTTAGAAAGCAGTTAGCTGGCATTGTGATGGTTCTTTGCAAATGGACTGGGAAATCAGCTCTTACATATTTCGTGGTGTCATTTCAAAGCATTGGGAATACTTGCGTCTCTTGTTATGAATCAAATTTTGATTGATGTCATTTTTCTTCTTCTATGCTTTTTGCTTATTTTGGTAACATCTTCTGTTACAAAGTTTCTGGAAATTCATCAATTTTCAAATCTGTGTGATGATAACGGGCATTGATGTTGTAATATTGTTGCATACCAAAATTTATTCTTGCAATTTTCTTTACACGTTTGAACAAGAGATTGCACGCATATTCATAATATTCTTTATAACCTAAATATGTTTTCATTGCTCATTAAGGGCAAAACTGCTGAGTTTACTGTGCGAATTGCCAGAATTCGATTCGGTCGTCGTAACAACTGCGGGGCCACACGCCCGCACAGGAGCCTCGAGAAATGTCCACAGGCGCCAAAGGCCTGGTATTGTGTGCCGCTCGGCTCCTACGGCTTCTACGCTTCTAGCACCACACCCGCCCCGTAAACCTTATCTGGACCCCGCACACTCAGACTTCCCGAGTAACGAGCTGCACACCTTCGGGTGAGGTCTCATTTTCCGGGTCGGAATTAGACCCCCTCCGCAACCCAGGAACGTCTGCTTACCTTCAGAAATATCCTTACCTACTGCGGGGTACCCGGCGTGTTCGCGCACCGCCGGCTCCTTCCCTAACTTAACCCAGGCCCCCCACTGGCAACAACTCCAGGTCTGTACTTATCCCTACGCTATTCCCCTTCATTCTCATTACTACGATCAGTTCCTGTCCTCCTGTAAGCTCTGCGGGAAACCGAAAGACTTTCTTCACGTCCTCCTCACATACCCTACCTTCCCACACCATCCATCCCCAACCACGGAGGAGTCATATTCAAAGACTGTTGGCCAGTGGCGCGGCTGCTGACCAGCGCTGGATAATTACCTACTCCTTAAAGCGGATAGCCCTCCAAGGGTTGCCTCGTGTCCTGTGATGCATCCTTATTAAACACGGATTTTACTTAAGTTTTCGGACAAACCTACGTTCTTTTTCTCCTCCCTCGATTTTTTTCTCCCTACCGCAGCGGTGGCCTAGTCGTTTGAGCATCCGCCTCGCATGCGGGAGACGCGAGGTTCGATTCCATTGCTGCCGAGTACCCGCAGGTGATACAATGGGTACAAGCTTTCTATTGCATGGCGCTCGGCCTTCTTTTGAGTGAAATGATTGGGAAATGGGTCTTTGACCCCATCTTGAGTAGAAGAAAAAAACCTCGTGGCATGGCGATCTTTGGACAGAGACGAAAAATTAATTCATCACCACCATTTTTTTTGCCCTAAGTTCAGGTTTTTAAAATTTGTAGCACTTACCTGCACATGCCACTTATTACCAGCATCGACTCTTGCACACGCGCTGTAAGGAACACGGAGCAGAAGACAAAGAAGATTCCCTCGTGACGTTCGTTGCGCCCGCGCTCCTGTTCCAGCTGTCCGATTCTGGTCAGAGACTCTGTCGTCGATGGGACGTGGCCACGTTGTACGTGGCTCCCTACCGGTATTTTATCAACCCATGGGTCACAGCCTTCGCGCGGCTGAAGAGGCTCCTGAGTGCAACGTCGTATCCTGGCCGTTCCTGAACATGGAATCAGCCTCTGCGACGGGAGCGTCGGTAACACCACGAGCAGCGCACCGTCTTTATCTTGGCGGTCGCCGCTCTCTGAGCTCGCCCAACACCTTTCCTCTGCCCGGGTCAGCTACCGCAGACATGGGGCACCCGGCGCTGGAGATGGGCGGCACCACCTCGCTCCAGTTCATGGACCGCGGATGCCATGAGTAATATCAGCCCGCAACTGCACCCACCCCGGCAAAGCCGTTAGCCGACCTCCCAGTGATCGCTAGGGTGAGGCATTTTCGAGAATTACTTTCCTGAGTTCCTGCGAACAGACGTCTTGGCCGACGTCGTACACGGTCTCAACCAGGGAACACACATTTCTGAACATGATCAGCAAGATCACTAGCGTCGCGCTTTGTAAGATTCAGACACATTTTTTTTCCTTCAAGTGAAAGATTTTCAAAGAAATAGCAGCTCCAAGCCATGTTCCAAAGAAAAAAAAAGTTTGTCTTGAAGCATAGCTAATCGCGGAATATTGTGCACTAGCACTAGTTACGGTAGCCACTTAGGGTTCTTATATGCCAAAGGTATTTGACCTGACAACATTTGGTTTGGTTTGGTTTATGGGGTTTAATTCCCCAAAGCGACTAAGGCTATGAAAGACGGCGTAGTGGAAGGCTCCGGAAATTTTGACCACCTGGGGTTCTTTAACGTGCACTGACATCGCACAGTACACGGGCCTCTAGAATTTCTCCTCCAAAGAAATTCAACCGCCGCGGCCGGGATCGAACCCGCGTCTTTCGGGTCAGCAGCCGAGCACCATAACCACTGAGCCACCGCGGCGGCTTACCTGGAAAGCATTTATTTTGAAAGCCTTCACCCGGGCCTTCACCTCAGTGAAGGCCCTGGCCAAGGTGGGCAGGTGAGCTGCCTGCCTACGCATGTACTGTAGAATGCCCCAGATTGGAGAATGTGCCTAATAGAGCTACTGCAATAAAAAAAATTGAAGAGACACTTAACCAATGCCTTAAGAGTACGAGGCGGCTAGTTCAACGAGTTAATGCCCTCATATAAGCAATTGGTCATTCTCTACTTGACATTCATAGATCGCCGGGAGTTCTCATAGCACTTCTGGCGCAGTGGTCCACCGGCGAAGCGCCGCTACATCTCCATGGTGCCTGCTGCCACTGGTGGGGATCGTGGCCCCACCGATTGCTCTTTCCGAGCAACATCTCGCGAACAATTTGCTTACATTCCGGCGGGTAGCTTGTGATAACGCTGCAATATTGCGTGACCTAGGAGGTACACTTGCCACCTAGGTTGCCTCTACGGGGATTTTCAGTGGATTTTTCGCTCGCGGTCAGCGATACCGACGCCAACAATGGACGGCAACGTGGACGCCGGCCTCTCTGGGGCATGGGCGCTTTAACGCATTGCGTTAAACCGGGCGGCTACGAAAGGAAATTAATTCACTCACTTTGCTTTCTCAGGAAGGACACCTTATTGCGAAGTACATGTTTTATAAATCAGAAAACTCCGCCGATAAGCGCAGGTTTTCAGTCTATAAAGTACGGATTCTGTAATGGGGCGGGGGCTTTATGTCAAGGTAGCCTAGTTAAGGTATTCGCAATAGAAGTTGCTATAGAAATCGTCTGAACCTTTCTGTTGCAGCCCACCGCCAGGATATGGCCCGCAGCATTTTCGGGCGTCAAAAAACAGCGCAAAGCTGTTTTTTTGACTCCAGCACCACCACGCTGCGGGAGGCGCGCTGGGCTGGAGGGCGCGCTCGGTGGTGGTGGTCCTTGGAGGAGGCTTTGCGGGGTGCTGCTGCGGCCTCTCTCGAATTGCGTGAGTACCGTTCAACACACTTATCCACACTGCATCCGCATCTAACAGGTGGCTGCATACAGTTCCTAGCGTAGTTTCAAGAAGTAGGAAAGTGAACAGCAATGGCAACTTTCGCATCACGCAGTCTGGTGAAAATCCTTCGCGTTGATTTGGGCCTCTCAAGCGCGCAAAAAAGGAGTGTGCCGCCAGTTAGCAAAGAGCTTTACAAGCTCTGAAACCGATACGTATCAGCAGGCACTTTAGTACCTGCAATTCATGGTTTCGCTAGTGACGTGGAGGACGCTTTTAAATAAAAAGTAGTTCCCTCTCGTCCTTATATTTCCATGTGGTCGATACCAGAGGGAAACAGCGCGTGTAGTGTGTGACAACCTGCTACACTGTAGCGGTGGAAGAGGACGCCTCTTTCTATCTTAGCGTCGCATAATGTTTCAGCTGCAGCATTGGCGTAGAGGTAGACAACCCGCCTCGTGTGCAAGATGACCGGGGTTAGATTGCTTGTGCCGCGCAGGTCTCCACCGGATGAAAAAAAACACATGTGTCGATAGAATTGCATTACGAGGCCTGGTGCATAACCTGTACTCGTTCACCGGAGCGGACAACGCACTCCCTCACCAGGGCAAGATTTGCCCCTCCTGGTGTAGAACTGGGCCACAACCTTTTATGAACAAACCAATTAACCCTCGGCCCTGAGGTCCCAGCGGCTGCGGACAAACTGACCACTGCAGCGGTCAGACCTGTGACACAGCGGAGTGTGCTAAGAATCTTGGGCTACGGACAGGCCGCCGTTGGAAACGGAACCTGCCAACGTTTAACGCTAGAACCTTATCCAGTGATTCTAGCCTAGCAGTGCTGTTCGAGCAATTAGCGGGTATTAAAAGGATGTCATAGCCTTTATTCGGTTTAGGACAGATGCGGCGTATACAGTACTAAGAGTCGGTTACGTACTGTGCTGTCATGGATTAGCGGACAAACCAGAGCTAGGTGTGGAATTCCTCGTCAATGAGGGTATAGCTGACAACATAAATGAGTTCTATAGTATTAACGGGAGGGGGGAAGCTATGTAATTAGGCTCAACAAGACATAACAAGGTGAAGGCGGTGCATGCCTACGTGTCAGCATCCATCCAGCCATTATGATCGTTGAAAACTTCCATGAAAACTTAAAATTTGCAACGAACAGCGTAAAAGCACAGTACGCTGTACTGATGGGGGACTTCAGTGCGAACGTGTAGGCTAGAAAAAAGCCGGAGACCAGGCGGTACGCGAATATGGCATAGGCTCTAGGAATAGCAGCGGGGAGTTATTACTAGAGTACGCGGAGAGATAATTTACGGATCATGAATATCTTCTGCAAACAAGAGAACAGGAAGTGGAAATTGAAGAGCTCCAATGGTGACACTAAAAAAGAAATAGATTTCGTACTGTGCTCTCACCCTGGCGTCGCGCAGAATGGGGAGGTCTTCGGAAATGTGCGCTGAACCGACCGCAAAATGGTAAGGTCTGGAATTAGATGAGATTTAAACAGGGAACGGGCGAACTAGTAAAGCGGGAGCCCATTAGCGAGTTAGCTGTAAGAGGGAGAGAAGACTAAATAAGGATATCGCTCCAGAACAGTTATCTGGCTTTAACTGAGGAAGACAATTCTAATGCTCAATCAAAGAACGATAATCTCGAAGGTATCATTACGGAGTGCGCACTGCAAGTTGACGGTGGGATGGAATAACAGGATACCGGCAAGCTGCCTCAAGAGACGGAAGATCTCATTAAGAAATGCCAAAGCATGAAAGCGCCTAACCATAGAGAGAGAACAGAACTGGCAGAGCTATCAGAGTAAAATAATAAGCCCAAGGTAGCCGACATAAGGAAGTTTAATATGGAGAGAATCGAGCATGCTCTCATGATCCGAGGTAGCCTAGAGGCGATGAAGAGGTGACTATGCATAAGTAAAAACCCGATAGATCCACTATGAGACAAACAGGGCGATGTCATTAGCAATATGGACAAGGCAGTTAAAGTAGCCCAAGAGTTCTACACAAATCTATACAGTAGCCAATGTAATCAGAATATTATTGAGAGTGGCAATAGCGCCGAGCAATGGGACATCCCGCCAGTAACCAAAGAGGAAGTAAAGAAAGCCTTAGGAGCAATGCAAGAGGGGAAAGGAGCTGGTGAGGATGAGGTAACAGCAGATCAGTTGAAGGACGGAGGGGAGATGTTTGGGCTAGAAAAAGGAAGCACCCTGCCAACGCAATGCATAACGACCTCGAGCCTAGTAGATCCTTCGAAGAACCCTAACATTTCATTAATTCATGAGAAAGGAGACGTGAAGAATGTGAAAAGTTATAGACCGATCAGCTTGTTGACCGTTGCCTACGAAGTATGTACTAAAGTAAAGGCCAATAGAGTCGGGACAACCTTAGACATCAATAAACCCAATGATAAGGGAGACTTTCGTTAAGAATACTCGACAGTAGACCATATTCACACTATCGATCAGGTGATAGAGAAATGCGCAGATTATGACCAGTCCCTATATATAGCCTTTGTGAATTAGGAGAATGCATTTGACTCAGTGAAAACCTCAGCAGTCATGCGGGCATTGGGGAATCAGGGTGTACAAGAGCCTTATGTGATAGTACTGGAAGATATTTATAACGAGTGCACAGCTACCATAGTCCTCCATAAATACAGCAATAAAATTCCTATAAGCAATGGTGTCAGGCAGAGAGGCACCGTCTCGCCAATGCTGTTCGCCACCTGTTTATAGGAGGTCTTCCGAGGACTGGATAGGGAACACCAGGGGATAAGAGTTAATGGAGAACACCTAGGTGATCTGATACTCGCTGAGGGCATTCCCTTGCTGAGTCACTCGGGAGATGAACTGCACGGACTGTTCAATGAGTGAGGCGGGCAGAGCAGAACGGCGGGTCTAAAAATTAACATGCGTTCAACAGTGTTCAAGGAAACAGCAGTTGACATTTGGTAGCGAGGTGCTAGAAGGGGTAAGGAAATACATCTAGTTAGGGCAGGTAGTCGCCACTGATCCCGATCATGAGACGGAATCAACTTAAAGAAGCGCATATGTCTGGTTCTGTGGGATCATGAATGATAGTTTACCATCAAGAGGCACGTACACACAACACCTGTATATTACCGATACTCAGCAATGGAGCATAAACGCGGAGGGTAACGGAAAGGGTTCAGCTTAAGAGCAGCACAACGAGCTATGGGAAGAAAAATGATATCTGTAATGTTAAGAGATGAAGCAGGTAGAGTGGGTCAGAGAACAAACCCGGATTAATCATATCCTAGTCAAATCAAGAAGAAATGGGCTTGGGGAGGGCATGTAATGTGAACGCAAGATGAGCGCTGGTTGTTACAGGTAACGGAGTGGATTTCAAGAGAAAGCAAGCGTAGCCTAGGGGCGGCGAAAAGGTGTTGGAGGAAGTGATTAAGAAATTTCCGATTTAAACTAGTCGCAGCTGTCAACGGACAGGGTTAATCGGAGAGACATGGGAGAGGCCTTTTCCTTTAAGTGGATATGCTTAGGCTGACGATGATGACATTGTGTTTCTCAGTAGTCAGTGGTAATCCATGTGAATTTTCTGTGAATTAGTGCAATCTGTACTTTCAATAAGCCGCAATCATGATATCAACTTTCGCTCTTCCTATCTTCCGGCATCACATCCTAATGTGTTATCGGTGAAACATTTGACTCGTGTGCAATCGGGCTTGCTTTAGAAGCTGCTCGCTACTGAGCCTTGGACGTGGTGGCACAGTTATTACGCGGCTGGCTCCTAAGGCGTCAGCCCCAGTACCAATCCAGGCAACGTGTGTCGTGTTTTTATCTCACTAGACGCATTTTTCTGAGCGCAAAAAATAAAAAGTTCCGTGACTTATTATGCGTCGATATTCTTACCCTTAAAGTGTTCCATGGTCTGACCAGTAATAAAAATATTGTGGTCCTTCAGTGCGCATACCGGAGGCAAGCCCCAGCAGCTGAGGCTAGAGCAAGATCTGAAGGCATACCCTGGTCACCCATTTAGAACAGTTTCGATCATACCATATTAACCCTACCCTGTTACCTGCCGTAATTACTCGCCTATAGATCAACCACCTTTTCCAAAATCGAGCTCTCCAAAGCCGAGGCTAGACCAATAAACAAATTATGGCCTAGCTAAGGTGTAAACTCTACCGTAAAGGCAGATAATGAAGGGACAAAACCAAACTAAGAACGCTCCTTTGGAAAGTTCTTGCCTTCCGCACAGCTTCAAGTATTCAGCATAAACTTCGACTGTCGCTACCATTACTACGAAATAGTATCATTGCCTTTCCTTTTGCAAAAAAAAGTTGGCAGTGGTTTAGCTCTGGTTAAACCTAGAGGACTGAGAAAGCAACGAGCAGAGAGAGAGAGGGAGGCGATGGAGAGCATGCGGCAGCGGCCCCCGCACGCTACCTCGCTACTGCCCATGCGCAACTGGCGAGTGCGGCAGCGGCACCTCTGACTCACCCGCGCAGCGGCGGCGGCGGCGCGTCAGCTGTGCGCCGTGTGACACGTCACTGCTCCTCGTGCATGCGCAGTATGGCCTTTCCTCAGCTCCGTGAAATGGTCGGCGACTCGCGTAGTATTGCTTTCGCAACAAACGGATTTTGAGATATGGCCTATACGAAGCTAAACACGAAGGCTCGCCGTTGCTAAAATGGATCTTCTCCCAATGGCTCAGCCGTGCGGCTCGGCATCGTATAAGCGAGCCGTCGTCTTTTGGGAGGAGTCGTCGAAGAGTGCCGAAAACTGAGCTAGATGCTAGGTGGCGCTGTAGCAACTGCGTTCTACAGCGCCATGCGTTTTGTGCTGCTGTTGAGGACTACAAAAGTTAATGCCCGGCATCGGCCCGACGCTTCGGACGTTCCGCGTGCCTGCTTTACTTTAATCGAACGAAATGATTTCTGTGCCTCGGATGTTTTATCGCGCGTTGCTCAGGACGAAGCGCATAATTTCGGTGATAGGTTCAGCAGAGCGCTGTCACTCCTATGTAACTCCTATGCGTTATGCCGGTCGCCTTATCTGAATGCTGGTGGCTTCGATCCTTCTTTTGTCTCCGACACGTCATTACAATTCTTTCCCTCTTTCTGGTTTCAGAATTTAGGGCCTCTATATATACTACGCATCGAGCAGTATTGTAGTAAATACGGCAACCTAGCACGACCAGTCCAAGGCAAACAGTAGCTTCCACTGCAGGGAAAGCACGACAAAGCTCACACTTCACTGCAAAAGCAAGAAGTGCAAGACAGCGCGTAATATAGAAGGCTACATTGCAGGCCAGGCCCTTCAGTCATGAAGGATCGTGTGTATAAGGATGCAAAAAAACTCTGAAGCCTTGACTAACATCCCGAACTCCGTGCTTTGGTGGCTATTCTGAATGATGTGAGAAATCGTCCTCAAAGTTCATTTGAGCAGACGTACGTTTATGTGACTGGTTTGTACTAGCGCATTGTATGAGAACTTTTCATGCGGCACTGGTACTGTTGGGAGAAACGCATGTGCATGTACGTAAGTGCGATGGTTGCATCGGCATCTGTTCACTACTTGCTTGAAAGCTTTTCTTGAGTGTGGTTCTGAGCTACTGCATTGGAGTGTACACTCGTACTATAACCTTTCTACACTCTGAATCAGCGTCGACTTTCTCTTCTTAATTCTGTGCAGCTTGGGCCAGGTGGTGGAGCCGGCTTCTTCTCGTTTTGGCGGCGCCCAGGAGAAGCACTTATGAAGATTATTTGGACTATTATATAATTCCTTTGAGAAATTTTCAGTAATACAGAATTGATTGATGCGTCAAATGACAGTCTCACTTATTTAAACTACATCAACAATAGGTGTGCACAGTAAGTAAAGTTTAATTATCGGAAAGGCGGAGACTGTTGACGTGACTCTACACCGCGGAGCGGAAATGTGAAGGAAAGGAAAGACAGAGGCAGAGCAAATGGATGGTGACGATATGACAATACAACGAATTTTATGGAGTGATCTAGGCAACAAAGATGTCCAAGCACTCAATGTGATCGCAATATGGCTTTCGAAAAAAGAGATCAACAGAATTGACCCTTCTCTCTGAAAAAGAATTCAGATCGGATAACTTTGAGAACAGACGCATTGTATTAAGTATTTTTCTTCACTTCAGCAAAGCTTTTGACCTTGTTAATCATCAAATATTGCTCCAGAAACTTTACACCGGGAAACATTTCCCCGAAATGCTTCAGCGACGGCATCAGCGACTGGTAAGTTTTTCGCGCTATTCGTCGGCTCAATAATTTATTTATTCATTTATTTTACCCTCAGGGCCGGACAGGCATTGCAGAGGGAGTAGGCAGAAAAACTTACAGAACAGAACTAAAGCAAGACGCCAAAACAAACAAAGCTGTCAGTGTTCATACAACGTTAGCTAAAGCTTTGCACAAGTAATTTATGGTTTGGGTTGGTGTATCGGGGTTTAACGTCCCAAAGCGACCCAAGCTATGAGTGACGCCGTAGTGAAGGGCTTCGGAAATTTCGACCACCTGGCGTTCTTTAACTTGCACTCACATCGCCCAGTACACGGTCTTCTAGAATTTCGCCTCCATCGAAATTCAGCCGCCGTGGCCGGGATCGAACCCGCGTCTTTCGGGTCAGCAGCCGAGCGCCGTAACCACTGAGCCACCACGGCGGGACGAAAGCAATTTGTCAGTAATAGATACAATTTCATTAGGAAGATCGTTTCATTCTTTATAAGTACGGGAAAACAAATTTGCGTTAGCAAGAAACTGTTTTACATAAGGGGATGGAAACTTTTGGGGGATGGTCAAAGCAACACGAATTGTAATAGTGTCCATGAAAGAAATTATTGTGTACGCTAGGATGTTAATATAACTTGTGAAATAGGGTTAGCCGACAAAGCTTTCGTCACGAATCTAATGGCTGATAACTCGGATTACCTTTCATTTCCGTTATACTTTGTCCTCGGTTATATTTGCAAGGAATGAACCGAGCGGAGTTATTCTGAACACGTTCAAGCGAAGTAATTAAGTAGACATGGCTAGAAGCCCAGACTGCTGTCGAGTATTCTAGCTTTAAATGCATTAATATTTTATAAAGAACTCATTTAAAAGAAGATGGTGTGGGAGAAAATTCAGGTCGCAGATGGCCTACTGTTTTGTTAGCGTTATCACGTAATTTGCGTGAATCCTCGAAGTTATATAGTAGATGTAGCGTGAATGCCCAGGTATTCATAAGAATCGTTGCTTTTAAGAGCAATGTAGTTCAGATAGAATACTGGAGACTGGTTAGCAGTACGGGATACACACATGACCTTGGAGCCGCCGCGGTGGCTCAGTGGCTATGGTGCTTGGCTGCTGTCCCGAAAGACGTGGGTTCGATCTCGGCCGCGGCGGTTGAATTTCTTTGGAGGAGAAATTCGAGGCCCGTGTACTGTGCGATGTCAGTGCACGTTAAAGAACCACAGGTGGTCGAAATTTCCGGAGCCCTCCACTACGGCGTCTCTCATAGCCTTAGTCGCTTTGGGACGTTAAACCCCATAAACCAAACCAAACACATGACCTTGCATTTCTTAGTTTAGTTTCATTAGCCACGGACTGCACCAATTAAATATAGGCGTAAGGTTGCGCTGTAAGCTATCATTATCGTTTTTAATCCTTGAAAAATCACAAAGTCGTGGGCGAAAAATGGTTTGGTTGGTTTTTTTATGGCGTTTAACGTTCCAAAGCGACTCAGGCTATGAGGGATGCCGTAGTCGAGGGCTCCGGAGGTTTCGACCCCCTGGGGTTCTTTAAAGTGCACTAACATCACACAGTACACCGATCTCGAGAATTTCGCCCCCCTAGAAATTCGACCGCCGCGACCGGAATCGAGCCCGCGTTTTTCGGGTCAGGAGCCGAGAACCATAACCACTGAGCCACCATGGCGGCGGTGAATAAATGTATGTTAAATGACACATAAGCAGGAAGATCATTGATATAAATTAGGAATAGTAGTGGCCCAAGAAGAGAACCAAGTGGATCAGAAGAAAGTACATTAACAAAAAGTGAGTTGTAACCGTTAGCGGCCACTCAAATTTGAACTGAACAGAACTCTGACGTGAACTAAAATTTGTTTAACGAGGCGCTATGGGAATTGTCGAATGAGGCAGCTTCTCCGCTGCGTACATGCTTGAGTAGCTTCGTGCGTGTGCGTCGTAGTCGAACTTACATTCATTTCGGCTTGAAGAACGCTTTTGCAAATCCAAGTCAGTGGCAAAACCCAAAGCGACCCGAATGATTCGCGGCCCGCGCCGACGAACAGCCGCCGCTGTCTTCATTTCACCCCGCCGCCGTGCGACTGCTCTGGCTCTCGAGGCACTACGTACTTCTCGTTTTTTGGACTGTTTGTTAGGCAAATAACTCATGTCTCCGGTTAATGAATGCTTCAAAATAATATTACCCCCTTTAGCCTTTACTGTCCGTGCACGCACCTCCCCCGGAATGCGTCGATTACGACGACAGCCACCCTGTGATAAGGTTGTTAGCATAGCTGTCCACAAACTGTACTGCTCTTTTGCATGGCATAAAACTCAAGATGGGTTCCCTATATCTAAAATATTATCTTGCTCACAAGTTGCAGCTTTATTCGTTTACGCACTACGATATCTCTGGAATAAGCGCTGATGCGATCGCCTGTTTGGGAACGTCCGTAGGAGTTATGCTGTATGAGATTAGGCTAGTACACTATAGTAGGAGAGACGCTTCCCGCTAATCCACCTTTCTCACAACATGTAACGGCCTCGGGGGAGCAAAAACCACAAAAAAGCACTTTTGAGACGCAGGCGCGATCTGGTTCCGCGAGGAGCCAGCTGCGTCTGCCTGCCTACACCTGCGAAATGGCCAGTGTATACTTCACAGCTGCCGCCATCTTTCGTATACGCCCGTCCGTAACACGACCTGCACATGGGCAGTAGCAGCTGGGGATTATCCTTTTCAAACTGCGAAGCTGGAGGAGAAGAGCGGCACACTTCTGTATTTCCTCCAGTATCATTTATGCTTAGTTTTATATCGCTTTATTAAGAAACACGCTCGGGAACCATTTACTATAATTAAGAAGGCCAAAATTGTTGTCTCGGTCGACGCCGGCAATGCCCGCTATAGCTGCTTTCTGAGCTGCTTTGCAGACCCGGTCACATCGGCACTTCCTCTTATGGTGCGCGCGTCCTGGGATGGAAGCAATCGTCGCTTTGAGGTCATTACAGCCGGAACTACGCTCGGCGGCCATTTGCATGCGCGAAAACTTCGGAATCCACTCTCCGCAATCGCCGAAACCGCACACACGAATCCTGAGGACTCTCTAAGCCTCGTCACGCAAGGTTCCGGTGCGCTGCTCCATCGAGTCAAACTTAACAGCCTGGCAAAAGTTCATCGCGGACTACTGTTTTCGTGTGATGCCATGAAATGCATTCTCTCGTTTCTCTCTTTTTTGATACGGATAACGCAGGCACAAGCGGACTTTTTCTGGCAGTCACCTAACCTGGCGAGAATCTTTCGCTCGGCAAGCTGTTTTGCCCATGTCGCGTGCTTTGGCGCTTGGTTCTGTGCGCAGGGATCGTACAAACGCAAATCTTCGCGGGTTAACGTACTATATCGCACGCATTATGACTTGCAACAAGTATCAGGTGGTAGAAGCTGATGTCATGAAGCAATGCGAGTCAGGCCCTGCTGCAAAGTTCTGTATATAGCTGCCGAGCAGCGAGCCCGCGTGCCTGGTACAGTCGCGATCAATATGAAGGTGATCGCTCGAGCGGCGACCGAGGCAAGAAGCAGCGCCACGTTACGTCATCACTTTTCGGGGTGAGGGGAACATCACAGTAGCTTCCCTCTCTCTTTTGGTTCTTCCTTGAGCTGCTGTCACTCCCTTCAAGGAAGTCCCAAAGTGCGTAGTTTTTTTTTTTTTTTTTACGCGTCAGCAGGCAGATGCGCACGTGTCGTAACCTTGTGTATTCTGTTAGACCAGACTCAATCAATTGGAAGTTAATCGTGCGAGCGTCACCCTATGCTAGAAAACACCGCCTTACGCGGCATTTTCATTGCCGTGCTTCGTTAAACAGCCAAAGGGCGGGGGAAGTTATCATAATTCTGCATTTGTGTGGTAAAAATGCGCCACGCGAGGACGCTGTCTTAAAGATTCGTCACCCTACATGAGATAATCTTCAAATTTGTTCCGATCATATTATCGGCCACGATATGAGCCAACGGCGCGGACACATGATTTCCATGAAAGAGAACAAGCCCAGAAAAAAGGTGGCGTCATAGGGGTGGCGGTTGTAGCCCGGCAGAGCCTAGGAGGGAAAGAAGGCAACGCAGTCTTTATCATCGCAGTTGTGATATCGGCCGCTATGCAGCTTGAAAGACCCGCCGGTCGATGCTCGCGCGATAACCTTCAAATTGATCGTGACTGTACTGTGCAGGAAAGCGTATTCATTTTATATATCGAATGCAAACCAGGAGAAGGTGCCGCGAGAGCATTGCAGGTCATTCTGATCCGACTGTAGGTCGCGTATGTCGCTGTGGGCAGCATGCGGCTTCCCATTTAGCGTCAGGGCGAACGAGGGCATAGTCCTCGTCACGCCGGCTCATTCCGTCGCTCTGTTCTTCGCGTACATGGAGCTCTCTCTTTACTTCACTACGATACGCGGTGGTAGGTCGTAGTGGCGCCATATTCAGTCTAGTGTGACAGAACGTTGCGCCAGCGGCGGCATCTGCATACTCACCAGTCCATCGACTGTAGACTGGCGCCGCATCTGGCCGGACCCAAGCTGTGGTGGTGGTGGTGAAAACATTTATTAATCATAGAGAGAGGTGGGGGTCGTGACCTGAAGGGTCACGACCTTACAACCACTAGGTGGGATGCCTAGTCAGGCACACCATTGGCGTTTGCCGCAGCCCGGGCGCGCTGCGTTAAGGCCCTTTGGGCCTCGAGGGTGCAGCAACATATTCGAAAGCTCCTCATGTATGCGGCATGACTGGAACTTGGATAGTAAAGGAGAGAATAGACATTGCTGCCCGCGTTGCAGCAACGATAGCCCAATATGCTGCTCCGTGGATATCTTTGTGACGCTCCGCGAGCATTCAATACGGTGGTCGCTGCCGGCGGAAGAAGTTCCTGGGTCTGAATTTCGATTGCATTTTTTTTTAATATACAGAGCGTTGAAGGCACTGAAATTTTGGAAATCGCACCGTATTGTCTTGTATGTTTAGTGAAGAAAAAACTACAATACATAAAACAAAGATTTCATGGCTGCTTTAAATGCATTAGTTTTAGGATTTTCAGTATTGTAATCAGGCACGTAGCGGCAGTATCTTTTTGGGAGGGGCACGAAGTTGGGTTTATTGGGGTTTAACGTCCCAAACAAACTCTGGCTATGAGAAACGCCGTACTGAAGGGCTCCGGAAATTTCGACCGCCTGGGGTTCTTTAACGTGCACTGAAATTGCACAGTACACGGGCGTCTCGAATTTCGCCTTCATCGAAATTCAGCCGCCGCGGCCGGGATCGAACCCGCGTATTTCGGGTCAGCAGCCGAGCGCCGTAACCATTGAACCACCGCGGCGGGGCGGGCACGAAGTAATTTCTTGCATCGGGAGGAGGGGCTTGGGGAGCAAGTACTACAAGAGCAGAAAGAGCTGCCAGAAAGAGCTGGAGAGGTAGGGCAAAAATGTCGGAAGGTTTGCTGATACCTGATGTACAAAGAAGACCCAACAATAATTCTTTCTCAACAGTCCATTTGAGAAGTACACCGGCTGCATGCTTTTTCAATTTGTGGTTTTACGGCGCGGACTGCGTGGCTTCTTCTTGGTGACCGTTGCTCCCCAGGGCTTCTATTTTAGCATGTTACGGTCACTTCTTTCATCAATCTGGCCAACGTCAACAGCAGCGTTCGTAGTTATGGCAGTCGGAAGCGTCCTGTACTCACGCCGTCTGCACGGGCTTAGTGCGCCCGGACACGGCTCTGATGATGGAGGTTAAAGGTCAGTCGCAAAAGTACTCAAAAATTGTGCGTTGATAGTAATGCGAAAGCTTCATATGGCTCATCGGTAACGAGACCCGATGTCAAGAAAAAGTGGCGTCCAAAAACCTACGCGACCAGACAAAAATGCAACTTCTTCCTAAGATTCGCGCGAGGAATTGAACCCAGGACTGCTAGGCGAGCAGACGATCCAGATATTCTGAAACCGCGTTGCTTTTTCGCAAACAAAGGTAAACCTGTCTGTCTGTTTGTCTGTCTGTTTGTCTGTCTGTCTCTCTGTTGCTCTGTCCGTCTGTCTATCCGTCCGTCGGTCCGTCCGTCCATGCGCCCGTCTGTCTGTCTGTCTGTCTGTCTGTCCGTCCGTCCGTCCGTCCGTCCGTCCGTCCGTCCGTCCGTCCGTCCGTCCGTCCGTCCGTCCGTCCGTCCGTCCGTCCGTCCGTCCGTCCGTCCGTCCGTCCGTCCGTCCGTCCGTCCGTCTGTCTGTCTGTCTGTCTGTCTGTCTGTCTGTCTGTCTGTCTGTCTGTCTGTCTGTCTGTCTGTCTGTCTGTCTGTCTGTCTGTCTGTCTGTCTGTCTGTCTGTCTGTCTGTCTGTCTGTCTGTCTGTCTGTCTGTCTGTCTGTCTGTCTGTCTGTCTGTCTGTCTGTCTGTCTGTCTGTCTGTCTGTCTGTCTGTCTGTCTGTCTGTCTGTCTGTCTGTCTGTCTGTCTGTCTGTCTGTCTGTCTGTCTGTCTGTCCGTCCGTCCGTCCGTCCGTCCGTCCGTCCGTCCGTCCGTCCGTCCGTCCGTCCGTCCGTCCGTCCGTCCGTCCGTCCGTCCGTCCGTCCGTCCGTCCGTCCGTCCGTCCGTCCGTCCGTCCGTCCGTCCGTCCGTCCGTCCGTCCGTCCGTCCGTCCGTCCGTCCGTCCGTCCGTCCGTCCGTCCGTCCGTCCGTCCGTCCGTCCGTCCGTCCGTCCGTCCGTCCGTCCGTCCGTCCGTCCGTCCGTCCGTCCGCCCGTCCGTCCGTCCGTCCGTCCGTCCGTCCGTCCGTCCGTCCGTCCGCCCGCCCGCCCGCCCGCCCGCCCGCCCGTCCGCCCGTCCGCCCGCCCGCCCATCCGTCCGTCCGTCCGTCTGTCCGTCTGTCTGTCTGTCTGTCTGTCTGTCTGTCTGTCTGTCTGTCTGTCTGTCTGTCTGTCTGTCTGTCTGTCTGTCTGTCTGAAGCCGGTTTTGTTGCAGCCTGCTAACCTGCCCACCTTGTCAGGTGGCAGCTCAGTTAATCGTGAGAGGCTGCTCGCGATGAGCAAACTGGATCGCAACCCAACCCAAGCAGTCCAATTAGGACTGAAGCCGGCATAGAATGACAGCATCGAATGCCATAGAATGACAGTGGTGAATCGCTTGACCGCTGCAACACTGCGCCAGGAGTGGTAAAAGGAATGCCAGGGGTCTACGAATGGAAACAATGACCAATTACACACATATGGACATTAACCCATTACGCTATCCGAACAACTGCCATACGTGAGCACTGGATGTAAACACTGGAACCGAAGTCAATACAGAACTTCCGAAGCACCTAATTTGCATTTCTACTAACTACGCTAATTGACCACCATTTTTTTTTCTCGGAATATTCATGGCGTGCCGTCACCTTCTGCTCTTGCCTTGCGTGTCTCTAACCTTACACATGTAGTGTGCCAAAAACTAGGCTCCTTAGGTGTGTTCTGCGATTGCTGCGCGTTGCTGGCGCAGTGGCATTAATGCTCGCTATGCCCGCCACAGCTGAGACAGAGTGGATCTTCCATTTCCAGCTGCACGTACTAATGCGAGAGGATTAAGGCTGTTTTCAAATAGGAAACCCACCGATGTCCCTTGGCCTGAAATTCGCTGATTGGTCGAGATACGTCACGTAACCTTTTGATGTAATCACAATGTGTACAACGAGGCCAGTGCTAATAAAAAAATAGCAATAACGGTGCTGAAAAAATTCAAAAATACTGAGTTTTCTACCCGGTAAACTCCACTCGTGCTGTTGAATATCTTCGTTGATGTGCTTGTACCACTTGTTCGCGGCTCTTACGGTAGTCTGACAACGAATGTCGTGTATTGCCTTGATGTGCTTTGGATTATGTGCTGATTGTTTTTCGTTATTTTATTATTTATTTTCTAATTTACTGTGATTGCGTCTGTTGTGCGTTGTGAGTTTACTATAGCGGTTGTGGCCTGTGAATTCTTTTCCCTGGGTTAGATATTGTATGCTGTAGCGGTGTTACACTGAGTATTACGTTATCAACTTTAGTGTGATGTTCTTCTTCTCCGCGAAAAAGAGTATCCAGAGCAGCTGTAAGCGCAGACCTCTCCTTACAAGTTGATGTAAATCAAAAACGCATTCGAAACAAATGCATAGGACCGATGAAGAGATCTTGAAGGGCTGCGGAAGGCCTCCCATTTAATTTCACCTCTTTGACTGTAGATCTTTTCATCTAAGTAGGCACAAATGGTCCAGCCAGCTGTATACATCCAACACTATACATTTCCAATAGCGACCTGTCTGCTTCAGCCAGCCATTAGCAGCGCAATTATCTGAAGCCTTATCCAAAAATTCTGCACTGAGACGCATGCTGTTCTCCTTTATTTCTGTGCTTGCATTCAAGTGTTCACCTGTTTCGAAAGCTCATGACGTTAGTTTCTCATAAGCAGGTTTATTTATGCCCCTGCTCTGTCGAAATTCTTTGCATGGTAGGCAGCAAATTAGAAAGTTAAAATATTAGTCGATCCACAGGAAAGAAAAGAATCACACCTGAAAAAATACTAAAAAAAGCATTCATTAGGCATTAGGCAACAAAGTCATTCATTAGGAAGACCACGGAAAACATTTACAAGGCATCCCTGCTTGCGTTTGTAGCAATAGACTGCGCTCCGTATTTATTTTAGCTTTTTTACAATACAAGCACCTATCAGTAACTAAGGCCCGACATATGCACGCGCAGTCAGCTTCTTATATAACCGCAATACTTCCGAAGCTAGCACGATAGGCTGCTCTATTGCTTCACTGTTCAATTCGCTGTGTTTAGGTGTACAAAATTCTGTGTGGGTGCTCAATGCGTCCCTTATTACTAAGAATGGTGAGCGCACACTTTCATACATCCGCTACTGAGTTCCGTTGTTTCCCTGTGGTACAAATTTACTCCATAATACCCTTTTTACCTTGTCTGTCTGCCCCGCTTTTTTCCTAGATGCGGGAACAGGGCAAAAAAAAATATTTTACTGTCTCGTGAAAAGGAAAATAAAATAAGGCTTCGTGAAACAAAATTTTACCTGCCTGGAGTGGAGTAAACTAATTCGCAAACGCAACGAGAACACCAGAAAATTTGCTACTATTTTCATACATCTAGCTAAAATAGTAATTTCTTGTTTCATGTTTCATTTTTCGTAGTGGGGTGTGGGTTGTGGGAGGGGGAAGGAGGCATAAAATGTATTCGAGCATTTCAAGAGTCCGTTTATGGCTCCCATAAGCCCACTTGAGCGGATAGACAACAGAAAAAAAAGCTGAAAAAAAGATGCTTGAGGCTGAATAATATGCTCTTCAAGCTAAAATAAACGAGCGCAAGTGCGGATGGCATTTATTTCTTCGCTTTGTCCTTTCGTCCCTAAATGATGTAGTCGGCACGAAGAGTATGTATCGCGTGGACTTGTTGCGGGCACATTGATTGTCTTTAACTGCCCAAGTCGATAATCCATCCCCAATTTGAAGCCTGGCATTGCAGAACTTCCTTCGTTAAGGGCGCCAACTAGCCGTGGTCTCACCCGACGGGTAACGAACACAACCGGCGCAAAAAACTCCGTTTATTCCAGCCAAACGAAGACGACACAAAATTAAAGTCCCATTAACTGAGGCGATACATCTCGAGTGCAAAGAATACGCCTTGCTTCTACTGACGCAATGCAATAAGGGCATTAAGAGTCCAAGGAACAACACCACAACAAAGAAAATTCGGTCGGGACACTTAAGAATCCTTAAGTGTGGGCATGGGAAAGCATTACGGTCCCTGTGAGCATTGTTTACGCGTAACGTTCGTGCATGCATTAAAGTTCATTTCTACGTGTTTGTGTTTCTGTATTGCTTGCGCACCAGACTGCAATTATTGGGACTCTTTTGATGCACACGGCAATGCAGTTTGGATGTCGGAGACCCAAGACGTAAACGTTTAGTTGTTTGCGACGCCCCTCTCCCCCACACACACACATACACGCGCACACACTTCCAACGTCCAAATTTGAAAACTGTGAGATACTTGTATAGAAATACTGAAGGTAATGGTCCATTTTTCCGAAATATAGGAAAATCATTCTCTTTTAGCGTTTCCGTCGCTAGACTCGAGCAGTTAAGACAGCCACAGAAAACCAATAGGGAGCGAGTTAGCTTGAAACACAGATCATCCTGGTCACGGCACCAGTTAAATTTAAACTCTGATCCTTCTCACGTCACCAGTTAACTTGACACACTGGGCATCCTGTCACGGCATCCAGTTAAGTTTCTCCTCCGGATCGTCGTCTTAATGGCCGGTTAGTCTAATCGTACGTGGTTAGCAGTTCGAAGGGCACTTCGCGTCTTCGTTCACTCGTCCGGCAACACGTTGCCGGTTGGGGCAGTCACTCCAAAGTTCTTGATAGACAAAACTTCTTTATTGAAGACGGGAGCCAAAATAAAGGCAACAGGAGAAAAAGGCGATTTTAAAAAAGGCTGTCTAAAAGCGGCCGAGACTGGGACTCGGCGCGCTCCCTCTGCTCTTTGTTTGCAGCGGGTTTTAATACCTTCGATGATTGGGCGGAGCTTTATTAAATCTGCTCTCGCCCAATTTCAACCAATGTTGCTGCAATAACACTGTACATAAAACTGGGCGGGGCCCAGTGCTCGCCAGAGCCCGACTCGGCGCACCGCGCACTTTTCCTGGAACTTTCGCACTGTTCGAGGCGCCAGCAAAGCCGAACTCCACCACTTAGCGCGATAGTCGGGTGGTTTCAGAAGGCGCCGACCTTACTGACACCCACACCTTGAGCGCTAATCTCTTCTCAATGGGAAACGGTCGTCAGCCCCTTGGTCCCCGTTTCCCGCGGCTTTGGACAGCGTCCGAAGCGCGCGACGCGCTGTCATCATTGTCAACAACTCCCGAGTTCAGACAGACACAGTAGGGGGGGGGGGGAATTAGCTACTGGCGCCGTAAGAGAGCACTTTCGAGAGATCTGTCACTATGTTTATTATTCATGGTAAAACAGCGCGGAAAAAACACGAGGACTGAACAAACACGACAACACGAGCGCTGACTTTCAACTGCTGTTGTGTTGTCGTGTTTGTTCAGTCCTCGTGTTTTTTCCGCGCTGTTTTACCATGGATAGTAATAACCAACTTGCCCACCTTTCTGTACTTCTAAATGTCACTATGTTTATTGTTTTAGTGAAGTCTTACATTACATGAAAAAAATGCGCTCGTATACTCTCTCTCGTTGAAAAATGCTTTCGTCCAGAATTGTAAGGCATGCTCTGCGCGCTGCCTGCCAAGGACCCGCCGTGGTTCATCATTACGAGTTCTATTGCACGTTTTTGCATCCTCTAGCACCGAAGTGATGCAAAAGAAATCTACTCATTCTTGTCCTAACCTTTTGCACATCATTGCTTTGATCTTGCAACTTTGTTTTATGACTCTCCCTCTGATGTTTTCCTCGTCCTGTTAATAGTTGTTAGCGTCCTCACTTTGTGTTTGTTATTCGTGTCACGCCTGTGCATTGCCGCTATTTTGCTGGGTTTGTTATGTACCCTTTTGGTGGCGGTTCTTTGCCCGAGTAAACGGGTTTCTAAAGAGACTTTTCTATGCCTCATGCCTCCGGTCAACGCAGGCGTGGCTCCTATCGCCGGTCAGCAGTCGAACCTCATCTTTAGCACGCGGGGTGGAGAAGTTTGTCGCCCTTCCCCCTCCAAACTGACGGAGAGTGCAGTGGTGGGCAGGTTGGCCAGATTAATTATAATTTCGGCGCCAACCAATCACCGAGCCGCCCACAATATCGTGACACCCTTGAAACTAAATTCAGAGCATGTGCATGCTACAACTGCTCTACACTTTGTTTATCTATTATTTTTTAGGCTACATATGCCCCAAGTTCCCAGGAGCTGCGGTGCAGCTGATAAGATCAATCCTTTCTTCGATGGTATGGCGAGAAATAAAACAAGGCAATGGACGTTGTTTTTAACGATTGATGCTACAGTTTTAAAATAAATGAATACCTACCCAAAATCTATACCTGATCAGTGTACTTACTGCCTGCAGCATTCTACTGTTTATTAAAGACACAGATCCGCACAAGTACCACCGTTTTGCGCCTCTTGCTCGATAAAATCAGAGGCGATATGTTTCTAAAATTATTTCTCTCATCCCTAATCTTATAAAGAAATCAGACATTACATCCACATCACCAAATCTGACATCAGATCCGCATAAAAAAATTGGACATCACATCCACATCACAAACCCAGGCATCACATCCACATCAGGAGATGAAGCATCACATCCACATCAGGAAATCAGACATCACATACACATTACAAAATCAAGCATCACATCCACATCACAAAATCATACATCACATCCACATTAGAAAATGGGCTTCAAATTACCTTGAAACGAATCATATCCTCATCAGATATTTAGTCAACACGCGTACATCAGAAAATCCGCGGCAAATTTTCTTGAAACATTCCACAAAATATCATCACAAGTCCTTATCATAAAGCCATCACAGCATGCATCATATTCTCATCACACATTTATTCAACACGTGCACATGAGACAATCGGCGGCGAATTTTCTGGAGGATGTCGACAAGGGCCCCACACAAACACCATCACGAACACAACTGAAAGTATGGTGTGTGTGATGCGATTGAGCAGTAAAGATTCTGCAGAAGCACCATAAATTTTTTTGTAAGGGTGGTGGCGGCCATGGAGCACAGTGCCTTTTGAACTGCAAAGAGCTGAGCACACAAGGACGTAGGAGGTTCCATAAGTTGAAATCTAGAGGTTTGATTCAGGGCAGGTCTGCATGGCCAGTGCTTCACAGGCTTGGTTGCTTGCGTCTACAGCAACAACAAAGGACCCCTCAGCCAGGCAAGCATCTTGTCTTTAAAATTTCTGGCGAAGCAACGGTGGCGAATTAGCAGATGTTGGTCGGGGATTATCTGTTGGTTTGTTGTCGCTGAGCTGTACAAACTTCGATGGGAGAAAAACTGGCGTTCGCGGCTGAAGAATGACGTATAACGTTGCACAAGTCCTCAGTGTATGCGTGGTGTGCGATAGATGTGCCTTAAGGCTTGGAGCATACGGCGCTGCTGCACCACCTCATCAATGGTGTTGAGCTGCACATTCTCATGCAAAGCTATGACCGGTGTGATGCGTTGAAGGCATGTAATGGTCCTGATAACCTTTCGATTCACGGCCAGAAGGCAACCCCATTAGGCTCCATTAAGATGTTGAAACTGGGCTGGATCAACAATACGTCGCTGCAGAACTGCCCTCATCAAATGCCGTGCAATTAATGAGCCAGCGGCACCCGCCTTAGCAGCAATTCTTCTCATCAATCCCAATGTCTGAATAGCTTGCTTTCTTTCCTGAGAAAGCCAAGCAGTCGCTTATCCTGATTGGTGAATCGTTAAGCTCAGGATTTTTACCTTCAGACTTTTTTATAGTCGGCTGCCTGATACACGAAGACGGATTGTACTTGCCGCAGGTTTACGGCATCCCCTGCGGAGAGCCAACGACGTGTATTTAGTTTTATGCGCGCAAAGTTGAGCGCCGATGGATGATGCATAATTAGAGGTAGCATCTACAGCTGATCGAAAGGCAGGCTCCTCAGCTAGGAGATCGTAGTGAGTACTCCACACTGTGATGTCATCAGCGTATTGCAGAAATTTTATGTCTCGGATATCATCTAAGCGCCATGCCAGCGGGATGAAAGCAATTTAAAATAATGCCAGTGGCAATACTGATCCCTGGGGCACGTACGCCGCGGAGCGGAACAAAGGATCCGAGCGCTTCACCGCTCAGGTGTATTGCAATTTTTTTTTTTTTGCCTTCTAAAAAGGATTCAACAAAACTACGCACTCTCAGAGGGAGATGAAGCATGCCAATGGAGTTTAGGATGGAAGCATGACTCATGTTCTCATATGCATTTCAACGTCCATTGCTAAAACGGTACTCACATTGCGGCTGAGGGTAGATGACGAAACTGCGGATGCCAAGACAGCCTATTTCTAATTATCGGCCACGTCGCCATCCAGCCATATTTTGTTTATGGTGTCTAGTAATTGAGGGAGTGCAGCGCTGCTTAGGTTCTTGAAAACTTCATAATGAGTATAGTCCCGGGCGGGCGCTGTTTTCCGTTTAGGATCATCTATTGCAGCCAGCAACTCAGGCATAGAGAGTGGTCATGCGACTCCATCTGTGCCGACATCAGATGGCAGTTTGTATACATGCGCTGGGATACCTGCCACAATAAAAGTAGCAGCTGAAGGAGGCAGCGCATCGTATTTTGAAAAAAACTTTCGGACTGCTCCTGTGGCTAATTCATCTGGCGACAAGTTAGCTGCGGAGCATGCGGTTGCTGCTGTGTCAGTACAACGGCGACCGTGTTCCACTGTACGGTATGTTCGCCAGGGAGAGGCGATCGAGGATTTTGGCGAAGGTTGTCCACATCATGCGTTCCACCGCCGTGCGTGCCGTGCCTTAGCAGTAATATAATGCGTTCGTGTACGTGAGTGCGCCGAAGCGTAGCAACCAGCTCGGCGTGACGGCGTGCAGCTCACAAGTTTTAGTACGGAGGCCGAGATCTGGTGCCGGTCGACCAACATCAATCCAAGTGGTAGTTGCAGCACTGTTGAGCGCTGTATGAATGCGCTCAACTAGGAGATATAGCCGAGACAGGAGCGGAACCAGTCTCAATTGATCGCAGAACATTTGTAGCGTAAAGGCCGGAGATGTGAGGCATGGTGACCGATGAGGATAGAGTGATGATCACTTCCCCAGCAGTCTGGATCCATGTGCCACAAGGGAGTACCCGGACCCGACCACGACTTCAAGTGTGGAGCATAGGAATCCCTGTGAGTTTGACGCACTGGCCGTGCTGCTGTGCTATAGGGTGGTTGAGCAGAACAAACTGGGCATCCGTGAAGGCGTCCCGCACACGCCTCCCACGAGGCCTCGCAGTGGGGTACAGCGAATCCAAGTGAGGGGCGTTAAAGTCGCCCCAGACTAAAATCGGACACCCGTCGTACTGCGGACGCACACTTAGTAACTACTCAAGATTAATACGGAGGAAGCGCCACCCCCTGGTCTAACGGAAAATGAAACGACCACGGCGGTTCCCTTCTTAACTTTCGCAGCCACTGCCACTACCGCTTGATATGATGTGCACCAGCTTTCTAGAGCAAGGCGTACATCGAGGAAAAATGAGTCCACACACACCGCCGCCTTTCCTGGGAGGGAAGCAGTGTGTACACGAGGGACTATCAAGGAAGGAGACGGGTAGGCACTTAAGCCAGGAATAGATGGAAAGGTGTTCGTTTCCTGTAGCAACGTGGTCCGTATCTGGGGCTTGTTATTTCATAGTCAGGACTTGAGCTCACCCACTTTCATGAAAATGCCTCTGCCATTCTACTGCAGCACACCAGGACGACTGAAACTTGCCATTTACAGTGACTAGCGCGAGCGCTGGAGTATCATGGAGGTCAGGTTGGACAACTGGTAGATCATAAACGGTAGCAATGATGTTGCAGAGTTGTCCAATGCCATTACGGTAAACTGGCAAGAGGAAGGAAATGACAGTGGTGGGCGGGAGGAAGAGTTCTTCCCTAGAGTTCTTCTTGAGGAAGTCGATGTTGTTGCGCTACTGATTGACGTGGCGGATGATTCCACTGCCCGTCGACGACGAGCGAGCAGTTCGCGGCGTTGCCGGAGCTTGGTGACTTCCGGCAAAAGATGTGCGATTAGTTCGTCGACAGCGGCCAAAGAGTCCTGCTGTAGTTCAGGCATACTGCTCTGTTTTGTTGGCGGTTGTCGGCGGTATTCGTTACGCACCTTGTCGTTAGACGGCTGCTGAGCTGAACGATCGCGTCAGGTGTTCTCAGCAAGCTCCGACCACTCGTCGTCATCCCACTGGAGAGCTGCGAATTGATTGGATGCCTGCAATGGAGTTGCATTGTCGTTTATTTGCCAATGTTTAGTCATCCGACAACGAGCCTTTTGTGTGGCCTTTTGTATTCACGGGCAGCTTGGAGATGTTATTTCGTGGTAGACGGATTTACAGAGGCCGCATCAATAAGCCACATTACCTTCCGGTGTACAATCATCGGCAGCAGCAAAGGGGAAGTATATGCGCATATGACAAGTACGGAAGCAGTTGTAGCAATATACCGCACTCGGTTTACATGGCCGAGGCCGTAAATTACAGCCATAGTGGTGCAGGTAGCCTGGTAGTATCAGAGGGCCTTGCAAGGTAAAAATGCAAGAGCACCCCTTTGCCATGTGTCAGGCCTGGATGACATGGTGCCTGGGACAGTACAGCTCACGCTTAAGTGAAGTTTTATCCTCAGTGATGTCGACGTTGGAGACGACGCTGCGCTGCAAATCGAAGCCTTCAAATAAATAGATTTGGGTAGGCACTGAGATTTCGGTTGTGACTGAAATACTTCTGAAAAGTGTTATCTTAGAAAATAAATGGGCTATCATACGCTGAACGATAAACACGACTCCCTTAATTGTGCTTCCTGACTCGCACACTACGCGCAAAAGCGGCATCCCGCCTGTTTTCGGCCGCTGACCGGCACAGCATTTCATTTCACGGTAGTGTCGAGCGGTGGCGCGTCGATTGTCTAGTTCTGCAAGGAGAACAGGGCGAGCAGAAAGCGTGCACAAAGCAATTTCGGAGAGCGAAGCGCAGACGAGGGAAAGAGGACACAGCTACGCTATGCGCCGCAGGCACGCTCGATGTTGGCGTGGTATTATCAAGGCCTTACGATTCGGTACTCGATCCTCTCTATCTTACACCGCACACATGGCAAAGGGTATCGCAGAAGCAAATGCGAAAGTTCTAAAAAAAAAACGAGAAATAATTCACCCCATACTCAATACCAATACAGCCAGCAAGCCAAGCACGCGTATCTTGAAGGAAAAACGACCAAACAATGCTAAATAGAAACTTTTAAATTAAACATTGCCGAAGCCGTGCTTAAAGAAAGGCCAGCCGGTAACACGTTCAGTTATAGCAAGGTTTTTGGCACAGAAATGATAGTAAGAGGCCTAGCCCGACGTCTTGTTACATTCAGATGGAGCTGGAAGTGACCACAGGTCACTTCAAAACACCGATAATTTCAGCGCCTAGATAAAAGCTGCTTAGGCTTTTTCAAAGAGGGTTTTTTGTTCCTCATTAATCGCCCAGAGATGTGCCATGGTTTCTTTGATGCTTTTCAGTTTTGTGGTTTTTGGATGACTAACGTCCCAATGAAACTCCGCCTATGAAGGACGCCGTACTTAAGTGCCCCGGAAATTTCGACCACCGGGGGTTACTTAACGTTAACTGACATCGCAGTCAACACGCACCTCTAGAATTTCGCTTCCATCGACATGAGAATTCCATGGCCGGAATCGAACCCGCGTCTTTCGGGGCAGTCGCCGAGTTCCGCTCACCCACTACAGCTTTGCAACTAGACTTGGTTTTAGCGATACTTACGTCGAACCAAATACCAAGGAACTGTGTACGAAGACAACTATACATGAGGAAGCTCGACCTCACTGTTGCATCTTTCTCTGTGCCTTGACTTGCTCCTCCACATTGCGGAAATATTGCTAAAAAATGGTTGATGATTCAGCAGGATAAGCCCAAATGCAAACTTTTTGATCAAGCCCTTCAGTTTCCATTACGGTTTCGATTCAAAGCTGAGCTTTCAAGCAGCTCAAATAAGCTTCAGGAAAAGATCGCCGAAATCGCACTTAAGCTCCGCCTTAACGGTACGACGCGATTACATTAATGGCTAATGCGCCTATATGCATAATTGGCCATTTTCTAGTTTACATTAAAAGGTCGGTGCGAGTGCTCATACCACTCCGAGCAGCGGTTAACCGATGTGTAACCTGACTGCCACGGCAGGTGCTGCCATGGGTAGCAGCACCTGCACGGGTGGCCGCACACGGGTAGCAGCACAAGCAACCTCACGGTCGTGGAGAGAGGCTTCGGTAAGACAAATATCTACGAAATTTGAGGTTGGGGTTTAACGCTGCCACACTATAAACAACCATGCGGTTTGTTTATAGAGTAAAAGACACATGCGTTTTGGCATTCAATATGTTTGTCGCGCAAGATCTGCCAGTTTTGTTCGGTTGTCCTTTCATTAAACTGATGCAGGTAGTAAGACGAAAATCATTCAGCATTGTTAATACCTCTTCGCATCTTGTGTGTTATAATCGAATTTTTGTTCGCCCATGCGGCCACATATTTGAATTTGAAGTGCTAAAATTTATTGCACAACACGATGATCACTCATACATTCAATAACATTGCACATCGCGACTTCAAATGGGTTGTCAAGAGTAGTATTAGTAAAAGAGTTTTATTCGATTATAATTTATAGGCCGAGCATGTCGACCACCTGGGCGACCAGAAGCCGCTGTTCATCTTCCCCTTTAGCGCCAAGCCAGTCGAGCCAGGTGGTGATGGATAGAGAGGGTGGGGGGAAAGAACCCGACTGCTGAGCAGCCGGGCAATAGAAGAGGCAATGGGCCAGGTCCGCATAGATACAGGGGCAGTTGGGACAGGAAGGGTCGGACCGATAGCGATAGAGAAAGAGGCGGGACGGGGTGATAACTGCATTCATTTCGATGTGCCGAAGAAAGCGAAACTCTGGCACCGTGAGTGATGGATGAGGGTTAGGGTAAAGGCGTTTGTCGAGGCGGAGCTCACGGTAGACCTCTTTTATGATGCGGCGAAGGGTGAGTCTCCCACCGTCCTCCGAGGGCTTGGGCCAGGGGATCAACGGTGCCCGGAAAAGTGTGTCGAGGGCGAGCTGATGGGCCAGCTCATTTCCGTCAATCCCTGAATGCCCAGGGACCCAGCGGAGGAAAACGATTGAAGGCTTCAGTGCGGAGACCGCTCGTTCGACCTCCTGTTGGAGAGAAGGGGTTAGGGTGCGTTTCTGTATGTGGTGTATAGCGGCTTGGGAGTCTGAATAGACTGTGTGCTCTTGGAGTGAGGGAAGAGGGGCATATGACTGGAGGGCATGCGCAATGGCGAAGACCTCGAGAGACAATGTGTCTGGAGGGTGTAGATACGGCCCGCTGGTGTGGGGTTTAGGAGCAGGGAGGTGTGGATGGTACAGGGCCTAGTCGCAGGAACCTCAAGGAGCCACGAAGGAGGCATCCGTGTAGGCTACACACTGGATATCAAAGAGAGGGGAGTAGTGCTGCGCGGCCGCATGACGACGGCTGGCGTGCAGGACGGGGGACATGTTGGTCACGAGGGGAAGGATACGAAGATTGGTAGCGGGAGTGGGAATAGGAGAGGTAAACGGGGAGATTGGAATGGGCGAGATACCCGCTTGAGTCAATAACCACTGACTCTGACGGTTAAGGGAAAGCCCGGCAAGCTGCGAGTCACGATGGAGACTGAGAAGAGAACGAAGAGGATGGAAGAGGCCTGTGGCAAAGAGCTTAGTGGTAGAGGTAGTGATAGGGAGGTTGAGAGCTGCCTTGTAGAGGCCGACAAGGGCAGTCTCGAGAGCGTTAAGTTGCGTCTGAGTGAAGGAAGGGTAGGGTGCACAGTACAAAACCTTGTTGAGGGCCAGCGCGTGGGCAACTCGGCACGCGTGAGCCTCGTGAAGACCTGAGAGTCGAGTGACCACGCGCCGCAGGAGGTGAGTTACCGAGTGGGAGGTGGTGACAGCGCAGTGGAGGGCGTGCACATTCTTGGCCGCATGCAAAGGGAAGCCAAGAACTTTGCACTGTGTGACGACACGAATGGGAGAACCAGAAAGGTGGAGAGAGACGAAATGGCTGTGTGAGCGCTTGTAGGAGGAATGGTTAAGAAGAAGCTGGGATTTCTCAGGAGCAGGAGACAGGCCAGCGGTCGTGAGAAATGAGTCAGTGAGATCTAGGCCACGTTCAAGGTGTCCTGTACGTGACCGGGAGAGCCAGATGAACACCAGAGAGTGATGTCATCAGCGTAAAATATATGAAGCAGGTCGGGAATTTCAGCTAGCTGGGAGGCGAGAGGGGCCATAGCGAGATTGATAACGATAGGAGAGAGAACAGCACCTTGAGGAGTGCCACGGGTGAGGTGGTGCGGGCCAGACAAGTGGGTGTCTACTCGAAAGCGAGCCACACGTTTAGAGAGGAATGAGCGGATATAAGAGTACATGCGGGAGCCACAATACAAAGAAGCGAGTTGAGAAAGGATGTGATCGTGGCAAACACCGTCAAAGGCCTTGCGAACATCGACGGTCACACTCGTATCTCTGGTCAACGTGCTAAAAATTTGTTTTAATTCAAAGTAATTAGTGATTTCGATCATTTATTACATTCACTACGCGAAGTACATTCGGCCGGAAGTTGATCCAGTCATTACCAGGATAGTTGAAATCAGTAGCCACGACAACAGGGTATTTGGAAACCATGGCTACACATCATCGATCTCCTCAGAGTGATGATCAATATAATCTTCGTCAGCATCACGCGGTCTGTAACATCCGCCGACCAGGAGTTTTGGAAACGTATATCTTATTGTTAAGTGTGGAATAGACAACTAAGAGAGAAGGAGTTGTGTCCTTAACGGCAATCAGAATGCCTCCTGCTCTGGAACAAGACCGGTCCTTTTCCTATAAACCGAATATACATATGAAAAAACTAGCTCGGCATCCGAGGTACTTGGGTTTAGCCATGTTTCTGTTCTCAGAATAATATCTGCATCACACCTGTCAGTGATGAAAATGGTCTCCTTGTTTTGGTGTCAAACTACGAAAGTTAGCAACAATGAATGTTATAGGTCCAATTGTTTAAAATACATTGATTCTGAAATTATCACCGGAAGTGGGCTGCTGTCGCTTGATTGCACGGCATGGTTATGAATCTCGTCGTATCAATAAATTATATCCGTATTTGCTCAGCTTATCATATGAGAACCAAAATTTGCGTTTTCCTACATTATCTTTCGGGAACTACGTCAACTTTTCCGTGGCACTTGCAGCTTCGGTGAAAAGTCTTCGTCCATTCATACCTTAGGTGAAGTTACGCCATTCAGTTTTGATGCGTCTTTTAAGATGGAAAGTTTTCTTTTGTAGTTGGAGGGAGGAGGAGGAGGAATAATAGGAAAGGCAGGGAGGTTAACCGAAAGAATATGCGGTTTGTTACCCTACTCGGGGGGAAGAGTGTGAGGGGATAAAAAAATGAAAGAGAAAGGAGAGTAACAGAAAATTGAAGTCACGATGAAAGTTAGCGTTCGTTAAGTCCCAGCCTACCTCGCAGGCCAGTAATCCGCAAGAAGCGCAACAGTGCCTTTGAGAACTTCACCGCCGACGATCGCCGCGGCCAGTGGCTGAAAATCTTCATTTCCTCAGTGGGCGTGGATCTAGACGCTCCAGCGCACGTCTCAGACACTCCCTTCGACGCTGTAGGCAGGGCAGTCACAGAATGTGGGGTATAGTCTAGTTATACCCGCCGATGGCACATGCAGGCTATCAGCCATACCGATCAAGAAAGAGTAATGGTTGTTGAAAGATACACCAAGCCACAGGCGACACAATAAAGTTTCATCACGTCGTGGTAGGCCGAATGGAAGCCGGAGCTTCAGATCTGGGTCCAAGGATTTTAAACGTCAATCGGAAAATTGGCCGGAATTCCATGCGACAATCGTGATGTCCCGCGCAAGTGCGCGAAGCCTACCCGTTGCGTCTGATCTCGTAAGGGGGATCGACACAAAATCGCCGTCCTATTGAGCAGTTCGCGTGACCTCATCCGCGCGGTGATTCCCTGCTATGCCGCTGTGCCCCGGCAGCCATTGGTAGATAATGTCATGTCCTGCACTGATGGCAGAGTGGTGTGGTTGTCCAATTTCCGCAACCAGTTCTTCATGGGCTCCACGGCGAATAGCAGCTTGCAAGTCTTGGAGGGCAGCTTTAGAATCGGTGAAAATAGACCACCGCTGAGGGCGCTGCTGATTGATGTATTCAATGGCGACACGAAGAGCGGTGAGTTCTGCACCCGTCGAAGAAGTCTGGTGAGCTATCCTAACTCTAATTTCTGTAGTCCTTGCCGGGATGACCACAGAGCCCGAAGAACTGTTAGGGTTCACTGAGCCGTCGGTGTAGACGTGCACCCGGTTTGCATGGAGCTCATAGAAATATTCCACAGTGGCTTGTTTTAGCTCAATTGGCGATAAATCGGTCTTCTTCCTGATGCCAGGTATTGAAAGAAGCACACGGGGATTGAGCAGGCTCCAAAGTTGCGAGGATGGTCCAGAGGTGGGTGTAAACTGGGACGGCAGAATGGCGCGATGTGCATCAATGGTGCCTGTAAACGATGCGCGCGGCCTAGTAATAGTAATACTGGCAAGGTGGTGGGACGGACCCCGGGATATGTGTCGGAAATGCGCCCTCAGTGCGTCAACTGTTAGGTAGGTAGGGAGTGGATGCTCCTGTGTGGTGAGTTCAGATGCGGCCGTAGAGGCACATTTCGGCAATTCTAGGCAATTCCGGAGCTTGGACGCTTTTCAGACTTCGTATGCTTGTTTTTCGAATGTTTCTAAGTGCACGGAGGCTGTAGCGAAGAAATCCCATGAATAAGGCGTTCTAAAGCTGCATCATCGACCACACTGACGCTCATGACTCATGACCACACTGACGCTCATGACGCTCATGACCCATGACTTTCCGCCAAGAAAGGCGACGACGTGAAAAATCGCTGTCAGTATCTTTTTCATGTACGAAATATGGGGGTCCATGATGGATTTCTATCGATGATTACTCCCTGAAGCCGGTGGCTCATTACGCAGGGTATTGCTGTGCCGTTTATGCATACGGTATAATGAGACGTGTTCTTGCGTGTAAGGCAACAAGCGAGCACTTTTGGGTTGAAATATTTAGACCTTGTAGGTGAGGGTAAGCCGCAAGAATATTTGACACCTTTTGAAGTCTCTCTCGTACTTGTGGGCACGTACCTCCGGCTGCCCAGATACAAATGTCGTCCGCATAGACGGAGAGTTGCGCCGACTGCGGTAGTATATCGACGATCCCGACAAGTGTAAGGTTGAACAGCGTTGGGCTGAGCCCACCACCCTGCGGGACTCCACGGCAAGTGAAGTGAGTAGATGTTGGGCAATCCTTAGTCTGCACAAAGAGAGATCTTTTGGATAAACAACTGCGTTTCCAGCAGAATACACAACCACCTATCTCGGCAGCTTCCAGAGCGTTCAAAATAGCCTGGTGAGTTACCTTGTCGTATGCACACTTTATATACAGGAAAAATGCCGCAGTTAAGCGCTTCACATGTTTTTAGAGCTGGACGGATGACACCAGGTTGACCACGTTGTCAATTAAAGAGCGTCCACGTCGAAACCCAGATGTTATAGCCGGATATATGCGGTAGCGGATGATGCTATCAGACTTGCGCCTACTAATGACATGAACGCGTTCAATTTGGCCCGCTTAAACCTTCAAGTGGGTGGCGAAAAACTCCTTGGCGATTCTTCCCGTGCTTTCCCAGTTTTCAGTTTTCAGCTCTGGTAAGCATTTAACTATCAAGTTATTTCGTCTAGGGTGATTATTAAGGTCATCAACAATGTCCGAAGACGCACACTGCGACGTTGCAGGCTGCTCTGTGTGAGCAGTCACCTTCCTCCTTGCTCATTGAAAGTGTTTCCCGTCGATCCCGCACTCTTGCTTTCTGGCGGCAGCATATGTTCATTGCCAACTCATGATGTCCTGCAAAGTGACATTCTTCGGGGGCCTGTGCCATCGTCATGCTCCTGCGAGGACGCCGTTTCCGTTGCCTACCACCGCTGCTGTGAGGTAGCCGTCTCTCTAAAGACGCAGCCAGTTCCTCTCTCGTGCAACTGTGTACTGTTTTGGCTGGCGCGGCGCTCCGTGCGCGTTCCTCACAGACTAATTTATCAATTTTGACAAGGAAAGCGCTCACAAAGACAAGGACGACAGAAAAAGAGAGACATACAAAGCGCTTACTTTCAACTGACTTTATATCAAGCAAAAAACAATTTTCTACTCATGGTAACACCCTGCGCATGCTTACAAGAACATTACCAACGAGTGATAGCTGCCACGTTATTTCAGACAACCGGCGGGCCCGATGTAAGATAGGACATCTCTTTTTCTGACAACAAAATTGATGGAGCGCTTACGCAATCATCGCCCGCTCGTGCTATCTCGGGAGCCTCCATAATCTCTCGCGTTATTCGACATTTACTTTTAAAAAGCACTTTACAACTGTGAAAAACGGTAAGGCAGCCTTCCTTGCTTTTCTTGCTTATGTCCATGGACTTCAGACAATGGATACTCAAGTGCGCACCTTTTTTGTTTTCCACGTTGTAAATATGCTCTCCTAACCTCTCGTTTATGCATGTTCCTGTCTGGCCTATATATTATTTGCCACATGTCAAGGGCACCTTGTACACGACGCTTTCTACGCATCTAAACAAATAACTTCTGGTGCCTGATTGTGCAAGCGGCCTTTCCCTGGTTTCCGGAAGTGCTGTTCCTCCACAGGGCGCTCAACTTATTCGGGGCTGAAAACAAAACGTTTACGTTTACCCTGTTGCCAATTTTTCTCAGGTTGTATGATAGCCTATGCTTATATGGAATAACAGCCAATTTTCTTTTGTCACTTGTCTTATCCTGCTCTTGCTTGGTCGTAGCTTTCCTTTTTTTTCTTTCTGACAAGTCCTTCGGCCACTGATGCCAGCAAGTGAAGCGGATAACCCGCGTCTTGCAACCCTTTTGACTGCATAAACAGGCTCTCCTCAGTCACATGAGGGCATGACTTTTTTAGACAGTTGAGAAACCCTAAACGGGCTATGTTTCGTTTTATGAGCTTAGAATACCAGAAGTGAAAGGCAAAGGCATTTTTCCTTCGCTACGATTATAAGTCCAGCATGTGTCATCTTCTAAAAACATTAACCTGATGTCAAGAAAACGTATGCTATTGTTTTCAGACAGCTCATCTGTGACGACTAGTGGAGTTAAGCAGTCTGAAAAATGATCTAAAACACGTCCAACGGCGTCATTGAGGGGGACACAAGTGGTGTCTAAAAGTATTGAAAAATCGTCAATAAACCAAAACACCTCAACCACTCCTAGCGCTTGCCACTTCCTAGGCTGCCGTCCCGTTTTTCACAGTTGTAAAGTACTTTTTAAAAGTGAATGTCAAATAACACGAGAGATTATGAAGGCTCTCGAGATAGCACGAGCGGGTGATGATTGCGTAAGCGCTCCATCAATTTTGTTGTCAGAAAAGGAGATGTCCTATCTTACACTGGGCACGCCGGTTGTCTGAAAAAACGTACCAGCTATCACTCGTTGGTAATGCTCTTGTAAGCATGCGCAGGTGATTAGCATGAGTATAAAATTGTTTTTCGCATAAAATAAAATCAGCTGAAAGTAAGCGCTTTGTATGTCTCTCCTTTACTGTCGTCCTTGTCGTTTTGAGCACTTTCACTGTAAAAGTGGAAAACCAACTCGCCCACTCAATTCCTTTATTGAATTTACCAAATTTACAACTCGGTGGCGGTTACCTTTGCAGCATTCACTTCTTGCGCTCGCTAGCCAATCGTGCAGCTCTGGCGACGTCGCCTAACTCTTGTATTCACTCCGCTCCACACAGGGTGCGAGAAGGCTCGGATTACATTTCCTGAATCATGAAGGTTGGTTTCCTCATTATTGCGAACTAATAGGTTCGATGCAAAAGAAAAAGCCTTTGGGGCGTGTGTTGCGCTGTGGCTCGTGGCCCTTCAGTTTGTCATCGTGCATACTGCGCTCATATTTGTAAAACTTGCTGATGATTCCTAATCGTACCGACATGCACTACGATCTGCTTAAGCGCTCTAAATGCGGCAGAGAAGCGACGATTGCTAGTAAGAGAACCATTCGACAGTGACTTAGCATGAAAACGCACCGCTGGGAAAGTGGCGGCTACCACTCCTCGGAAGCCCGACGGGGCAAAGAAGACCGAGGATACACACAAAGCGCTGGTATTTGTAATCCTTTATTAGTAACGGCATTACTTGGCTGCGTGCTCACCTTAGTGTTCGCTTTCGTTTGCGTTGCTATTTAAAGAGCAGAAATGCAACATGTCCAGATACCAGTTTCCCAGCTTGAAAAAAATTTGCGCTCATAGATTTCCGTGTAACACTTTTTTTTTGCATCCCCAGGAGCATTAAGCTTTCACTGAGATCAGGCTTTGTCCGATGCTTCATTACGCTCCAGGTAAGAAAGAATTAGACGAAAACGGCGCTAGCGACGAAGTACGCCGTCCCCAAAAGCAGCCTAACAAGAATTCTTCAGGATAAGGACAAGCTGCGGGAGGCGTTCGAGACGTCACACTTTGGTCCTCAAAGAAAAAGACTGCGAGCGGCTGACCACGAAGACTTGGAGAAATGCCTGGTGCTTTGGCTGCGGAGAGCCCGCAGTGAAAACATCCCAATCAGCGGGCCACTCATTCGTGAAAAAGCAGAAGAATTTGTTCTTCACCTCGGCATCGAGGGTTTCTCGTGCAGCGAGGGGTGGCTGACCCGGTTTAAAGAGCGGAATGGACTGGTGTTTCGTGCTGTTTCAGGTGAAGCTGCCGCTGCTGACGCGACGGCATGCGGAGACTGGCGAGAAAGACGGCTCCCCGAGATTCTGGAGGAATACGATCCAGAGAACATCTACAATGTAGATGAGACTGCACTCTTTTACAAGTTGCTCCCCTCAAAATCGTTATCATTTAGAGGAGAGAAATGCACCGGAGGGAAACTGAGTAAGGACAGGCTGACCGTCCTTATTGGTGCCAACATGACGGGCAGCGACAAGTTGAAGCCGCTAGTGATCGGCAAATCGAAGCATCCTCGTTGCTTCAAAAACGTCGCAACCTTGCCCGTTTCATACCAGGCCAATGGCAAGGCGTGGATGACGCAAGCCATTTTTAGTGAGTGGATTTATCGCGAGGATGCGCGCTTCTCTCGCGACAAGCGGAAAGTTCTGTGACAGTTCTGTGACGGAACTATGACAGGTTTGAAGTCCATACAGCTGGAATTCCTGCCAGCGAACACCACAGCACTGCTGCAGCCTATGGATCAGGGTATGATTCAAGCGCTCAAGTCGCGCTTCCGCAAAAATCTTCTTAGGAGGATGCTCTTATGCATGGACCAGGGGAAGGAGTACAAGGTGGATGTACTGCGTGCCGTTTACCTCCTGGATGATGCTTGGCGGCAGGTTAGTGCAACAACCATTGCCAGCTGCTTCAGGCATGCGGGGTTTGCCGCAACCACAGAAAAACCCAGCACACAGGGTGAGCCTGATGATGTCCACGACGCAGCCGAGGAAGATTTGCTGCTAGAGAATTGTGCTGCGATGGGCATTCAACTTGATGAATATGTCCAGATCGACAGCGATGTGGCAACATGCCCAGAAAATACCGTGCACAGCATTATAGCCGATGTCTGCCCCCCTGATGAAAGTGAAGACGAGGAAGAAGAGCTTGAAAACGAGACCGCTGACTCTGATTCTGTGGTGACACCTGTGCAGGCGGAATCGGCAGTCCAAATGCTGAAGAGTTTCTTCCAACGAGAAGAAGGTTCTGAAGTGTTTCTGCACACCCTGTCAAGTATCGGTGATGCCATTAACAAAAAACGGCTGCGAGAGCTCAAACAAGCAAATATAAAATCCTTTTTCACTAGCCAATAAGTGGCAATTCCCACTGTTTTGACATTTTTTTTTAATTCCAGTACGAGTACTGGAAAAAAAATTCCCTGCTTATCTTTCTCTAATAAAGTTTGTGCTCATAGGGTACCGTTCTTATTACCTAGATTTCGCAAATTGAGATCCGCTGAGACTGCCAACTGCGCGCGCGCGCGCCAGCCGCGTCGGGACCACGCGGAAGCGGATTGCGCAATGCTGAACCTATTCACTCTATAAACGAAACTCCTAATAAACAGAACATATTTTCCCGGTCCCTTGAGGTTCCGTTTAACGACAGTCCACTGTACAGTATTCTTTTCCTCCTCACCACTGGACTAAAACTCACGTGAAAGGAAAAAATTCCTAATCACCATTTGAATAACAAAAACAAACAAGAGCTGCACAAAAATCTGTCTTGGTATCAATACAGTTTGCTTCTAAAAACAAAAAAACAGCCAGTGACAGCAATACTCGCATTTCATTTCAGTGCAAAAGTACTAGTTCATGACATCACCAAGTTTGTGTGAAGCTTGACCTTGGCAAAACCTAGCACAGCAATAGCCCATGCAGAAGTAAAATAAATATTGCCGCGACTGGGTTTCCAGCCCGTGGCAGAGTGAAGAGGTCAACTTCGCTGGTCACTGCACGTGGGCACTATGCTTATCACCGCAGCCGATTACGCTTTGTGTTTAACTGCAAGACACTCTCGCGCTGCTCCAGGCACTTTTCCAAAGGAGGGAGGGAGGGGGCCTGAAGCTTAGCTCCCCCCCTTCAATACAAAAAATTGTCTGGGCCCCTCCTGAAAAAATATTTCTGGCTGTGTGCCTGCGCTGCACACTACACATCGTCAGTCTTCATCAACTTCCATATGCGGCACAAAAAGCTCAGATGAGCTAAACCCGAGTCAAATATTGTGGCCAGACGTGCCGACGGCCAAGCAAAGTAAAAACATGAGCCAACCAGGCTAAACACATGCTTTCGCACAGCTACTCAGGTTGGCTACATTAAAACCCTACCACTTATTTTGGTGTCTTTCTAGTTTACTAAAAGACGTATACTGTTCATTAAAAGTAGCCTCTTCGGCAACAGAATGTGAAAATCTGCTGACCCATGTCAACTTAAGTTAGTACTCATCCTCCCTTTAACCATTTTCACATCTTAACAATGCAGTGAATACACCCCAAACACACCAATACTCAAACGGCTCACAATTCACACAATTGTATGAAAGAAAATGTATGCACTGGCCTCTTTTCTTTTTTCAAATTTTTTCTGCACAGCCTGTTGCAGAGAAAAATGCCCAGAATGTTCAAGAGGCTTAAAGTTTTGAAGTCAAAAATATATTCTAGCCCTGTACAATGAATTGTACCAGTTATAAGGCCTTCAGTGCACACTTTCAGCCACCGCAATGCTGACATGAGAAAACGTGTAATGACACTTAATAACACTACCTGTAGCACTAACGACAGCAGAACGCCGTTATTGCAAACTACTAGGACAATGAGAAATGTTTATATCCCCAAAATCACTTCCACAATCCTACTTCAACAAACAAGACCTTATCTGGAATGTGAGCAAGGCCGACCAAAAAGGCATGGATGTAAATTCATCCATCCATCTGTGCAAGCTAATTATGTCAATATGCTTTTAAAATGCTTTTTATCATTTTATTTAGCAGACAGCTCAAACCCCAAGAGTTAGTGCCCGGTAAAAGAGGATTCAAACAATTCGTCGAGAACTTTCCAAATGTGAGGCAGAGTCCAGAAAATGATGAGAATAGTAGCCAAAAACTGATTGGTTGAAAAGAACCTAATTGTACTGACGTGATATTCTGTACGACACCCGAGAATCCACACACGCCCAGTGCTTGCACTATTTGGTTCAATGGGGTTTTACGTCCCAAAGTGACTCAGGGTGCACTGACATCGTACAGTACACAGGCCTCAAGAATTTCACCTCCATCGAAAGCTCGCACTTTTTGTGGCAGCCTGCTGGAAAATAACAGTTAACATGATTACAACCAATGTCACAGCTTCCAGACGTTGTCCCCTGCAATGGAATGGCATCCAATCAAATGTGTCCTCAGACGGAAGAAAAGCTTTTGAAAAGCTGTTTAGAATAGAGGCAGCCAATGAAGTGTGAAGCAGTGCATTGCTCTCGTGAAGATCCACAAAACAGCAATTTCATGAACCAAACAGAAAACCCTCTTCCCCAGATGATCAATACTGTATTTAGTCGCACAACGGACTTACTTACTTTCTTTAAAAATCTCTAGATGTTTGCGGGCTGAGTTCATTATATGGCGTAATGCAACCACCAAGCAAAGGGTGCGTGCATTCATTATGTGTGTAGATACGGTAATTTTCAAGTGAAACAATATTTGACTTTCTGACCGACACTGCAGCATAAAATTTTTGTTAATCTCTCAAGAGTAAAAGGTGACAATCAGCATTAACTTCATTCTATTATTTTGCCCACACAAGTCATTGGTGAAGTCATGCAGCTAAGTGGCTGAATAAAACAAGATGTTCATTTCAGATTGATGGATTTCAATAATATGCGAAGTTTTCACTGCGCTGTTCTACGGTATTAAATGTCAGCTAAGGAACTGGCAAGCACCATTACAGACAACATGCTGCTGTTGAAGAATTGACGGACTAGATGGCAGAGTCCACAGTAGTAGCATGGCATACTAACTTTGTGCAACTCCGCGGCCACAAACAGCAGCCTCAAGGTCATGTGAAGTGTTGGTAATGTTAGTGACAATCACTAATGCTTGATGCTATCCGACCTTTTTCACATTTATATGTGGCCCGCACAAAGCTACGTTTATGTGCTTTCTGGAAAGATTTCAGTCAAAAAGCCACACACAATGAAAAAAACCGCGAAGTTGCAGTTTCCCAAAGCCTTACAGGTTATTACTTGCATCAGCTGTTGCTTTTTACCGTTGCTGCAATGGCTCAGTGGTTATGGTACTCAGCTGCTGACCCAAAAGACGCAGCTTCGAATTCGGCCACAGTGGTCACATTTTGACAGAAGCGAAATGCTAGAAGCCTCGTGTACTGTGCTATTTCAGTGCACGTTAAAGGACTCCAGGTAGTCGAAATCATCCAGAGCCCTCCACTGCGGCGCCTCTCATAGCCAGAGTCGCTTTGGGACATAAAACCCCATAAACAAACAAAAATGTTGTTTCAGGTTTACTTTGCACTTCAGCACAAGAGCAACAAAACCATGAAAAACTTGCGTAAGAGTTGAACAAAATACAAAAGTTCTGCTACAACTCAATGCACTGGGAGCAACAGCAAGACTGTGCAAAAAAATTAAATACGTATTTACTCGCGTAATAGGCGCACTCGCATAATAGGCGCACCCCTAGTTAGGGCGCGAAAAATCAGATTTTTTTATTTCCGCGCATAATAGGCGCACCCCGAACTTGGCACTGTGATCAGTACTGTATTTACACGATTGCAAGCCGACGCCTCGCCACCCCCCGCTTCCCAATCTTTATTTTAACAAAGTTTTTGCTGAACTGACTACTAGTCCCTACTAGTGCTGCTGCCGTCGCAGCTGCTGCGGACCCACAGCACGTACAACGACATCGCGTAGAACAGCCGCACACAGTTTTCAGGGATGCTCACTTTAAACGTCTGTTTGGAAAGCTTCATCTCCAGCCGGAAACGTTCCCGACTCAGGCCCGCGAAAACCTCGGCGCTTGGAGTCGGCGCTTGGAGTCGCGTACGAAAATTTACGGACGCCGCAGTCGCAACTGCCGCACTTCTCGGCCACGTCGTATTTTCCGACCTGCCGCACGCTTGCCGCGTTCGAGAGCAAACTCCCAGCCGTGTAGCTGTTAAGGTGCTTGCCCATCGAGCTAAAACATCAACGCTCCCCGGCAAAGCCATAAACCACGATAACTATCGCGCTACCGCAAATCCCGGCACTTGAAAGCAACAACAACAAAAAAAAAACGAGCTCGCGGCGGAGGAACACGTTGATGATGATGATAAGCTTGGCCTTGGGCGCCCTACGTGGGCGGCGTCTGGAAGCTCCTGCGCGCGTGTGTGGCCTCCGCGATCAAGCGCCCGTTGCGCGCAGCCGGAGCCGATCGCGGAGGCCTCGGCGCGTGCATTCCTAAGGCTATTCCCGCGTGTGTCGTGGAAAGTTTCGGTGCAACCCTTACACGGATCTTTTTTTTTTTAACATTTTCTTCGCGAAAACGGGGTGCGGCCCGTACACGAGTGCGTTTACGCGGTGTGTTCAATTTTGCGAGTCGAAAAATTTCCGGAAATTTTATCCCGCGTAATAGGCGCACCCCGTCTTTGAGCCGGATTTTCTGGAAAAAAAGTGCGCCTATTATGCGAGTAAATACGGTACAGCTATGCTAAATGCAAAACCGAAAGGTACTTTATTCTGCCCATTAAGGGCAGCAGGTGCTATTATGAAATAGCAGGGCCCTCCCAAGAAGGCCAGCGCATCAAGACATATTCAAAAACTACGGACCCAAATATTAAGTTTTTGCAGTGACATAACGGTGACAGCTGCATTAGCCTAGTGCTTCCAACGCAACCAAGAAAGCTAAATAAAAAATTAGTGTGGAATGGAAAGTGGACAGTGGTGCAGTCAAGGAACAACAGTACGCAGTTGTCAGCAAGAAGGAAACGGCAGAATAAAACTAAGCTGTGAAGCAAGTTGCCTGCAGAGCTGACCTGTGTAGAGACATGCACCGCAAGATTGCACACAACCTGAACAGCAGTAGCTACTCTTCACATGCTGGAAAGTGCATGACACTGCTTTGTTGCCTGCCAAGTTACAAAATATTCAATAATGAACCACTCTGGACAATGTGCCTGAGATGTGGACTGGTGAAAAGACAAGCCAAGAGCATTTGGGAGCAGGTTTCACAGAAGGCAAGACTTACTAAGTCATCTGCACTTAGCGTGAAAATGAGAGCATGCGGCCACCCTCTTCAGAATGCCAATGCGACCATCACAGCCACGCATTGAAGAGGAAGTGGCAGCCCTCACAAAGCAGCACCTCCAGGTCCATCCTCGCCTGCAACACATTTCTTCGATTCGTGGCTGTGTCGAACGTACTGGCACTCCACAGAGCATAGCCACGGGCTCACACATTTACACTAAGTGCTGACAACCCTGTACATTTGCAGCAGCTTTCTAGTGTTTGGAACTACAAACCCAATGCTGAAGTCGAGATGAATATATGTTTTTACACTAGAACCACAAACTCAAGTACCCCATAGCACATAATATGTAAAAAAAGGAAACCTAGGTGCCCAAACAGAAACTAAAAGGAAAATAATGTGACAAGGAGCGTATCAGCTGCAAGCACCCTACCAGTCACATACTCTCTCCACCTTTTCATTGCCGCTGCAGGTCAGTACTTATCAGCCAGAATTGAAAAAGCAAGGGGTTCGCGCCCTTGGGCCCTGCTGCCCTGAAACTAGTCATGAGGATATGGCAAGAGAGTGAAGCTTGCAACGTGCTGCAAATGCGGGACCCAGAGATCAAGAACTAAGTGTAGTGGCAGTAGTGAATGTTAGATGGTAATGAAATGCACTTGGACCACAAGGAGATAAAATTGTGAACGCATGAAGTTTGGGCGGAAAGCACAACTTCTGGATGCAGAAGCAACAAGAAAGAGAGAAACCAACAATGACGGGGAATGGACTCAAATCTAGCACAATCCGAAGGTTAAAGGGACACTGAGGAGAAATTGAAGTTGGCTTGTATCGACAGAATACCAGCTCCTGATTACAAAAACGCCACTCATACTGACAACAAAGCTCTTGTAACGTAGAAAAGAGCAAGAACCAAAATACAGGTATCGCCGCCACAGGCCAAACTCTCAAGTACAAGCGTGATGAGATCATAGGCCAAAACAGTGTTGCTAGAACGAATGGTTTTAGCAACACCAGGAACCGAGAAACCAGGCATCACTGAGGCGCAGCAAATGCATGCGCAAATCTCCTTGACGTCGCCAGATGGCGCCACGTGCCCGGCTGCTACGCGCGCTCCTGCAGCATCGGGACAAATCAGCGCCTGTTTTCCGGCGGTAGGCGGGCTCCCGGTATTCCGCTAGCGGTAACAAGGTACACGGTATGCTAAAGGTGTCTATTTGCGAGAACTTCGTTGACGACTTCGAGAACAAGATCCATCGTAACGCTGGCAAAACGCCAGTGCAAACGTAATCGAAGCGACTGTAGCGACGGCCGCAATAGCCGATAGATGCCTTCAACGTGCGGCCGGCGGTAGCTTTCTTTTCGGCTGCTGCTAGGCCGCACTGCTGGCAGTCAGAAATCACGGAGTCTGCGTTACGTCATGTGCACGTCATGTTTCACGTCTCTTAGTCCCTTGTCGTCATAGACGAATCCCAAGTTTGAATCAGAGCGGCGGGAAAAACTTTTTCAACTTCGAATCCAAATTTCTTAGAAATAAATGCATCTTTCGCTGCCGGCCAAGTGGCAACAAAGCCATGACATGCCGAACTATCGGATTTTACTATAAAAAAAATATTAATAGTGCTCTCCTCAGTGTCCCTTTAACTTCAAGTGGCACACGAGGCAGTGAGAATGGCAATATGAACGTGACAACCAACAAATTAAGCTCCTTTTAGAAGTATTCAAGTGGGTCTATCGCGGAAACGTTTTTTTTGCTTCACACATGTGCACTTATGTTCGTTCTGGATAACGATGTCTTCTCAAGAGAAGCAGAGGGGAATAATGTGCATACACTGTGCAGACCTTCAGCAAAAAAGTGCGCAAAAGTGGAATGGGGATGGAATCTGCTGATCGCACCCTTCTTGGCACACACAGAGGGAATAAGCCAATGGGCCATGCACATACAATAGGCAGCCCTTGCAACCTGTCTTTGGCTATGGCTCCTGTTGGTTGTTGGATCCCAGTTACAGCAGCACGTAGCAGACAGTGCAGTATGGCTGCTGCTTACTACCACCACCACCAGACAAGGCGTAAATTGAAACACCTGCCCAGGACACTCGCAAACCATACAGGAAGTCCCCTGCAAATGCTGAACATAAGCTGTGCACACCTGTGCCACTCCGTGGGAATCCCTAAGGATGACGCCGATCTGGGAAGGTGTGAGGCCCTTCTTGGCGAGCTTGTAGATGTGCTCCTTGAGGTCGTCAGGGGTCAGCTTGAGCCATGTGGGCACGCTCCGCCGGTATGGCAGCGCTGACTGGGAAATACCCTTGCCACTGCAGTGCATACGCCCCATCCTGGATACCTTGTGCTACGCAACCCTGCAAAACCAATCAGAACACACATGTCAAACGAGCGCTAAAGCGAAATCCAGCACCAAATCCAAGACTAAACCATGAAAGCCTACAAGTCAAGAAAGCAAACATCTGTTGAGTATCCACATTTGGGTTCAAAGCAAGCTTTAATTATTCCTCGCAAGCGTAAAAATCGCGCCATGCGGAAAGGCAAAATGCATGCAGCGCTTACGTTTCAAGAATAACGAGATTCAAGCGACATGGTCAAGAAACTGCGCACACACGACCGGGCGGGATCACAAACTAACTCAGCAACCTTGCAGACTGATCGAAAGCAAAAATGCAAAGTTAGGCTGTTCAGGACAGCTTTCCAGTTTTACTTTCAAAGGTGGCGGGCTGCCGACATGTGCAACACGCAAAAATCGTGCTAGTCGCCGCCTACGGGCCCTTCAACATTTGCAGCTGCTAAAATGAGCTGGACGTTCCCGTTCAGATGACATTATCTTAAGGTTTAGTTTAGCTGAGGAGCTAATCGAACGAAGGCTTGTCACAAACGCGGTTATGGTTAGAAACCGGCATTGCAGCAGCGCAAGTGCAGCCGGCGTGAGCATTAGGGCTAGCGCAAAACAGACACTCGGCAGCGCAAGCAAGGTAAGACGCTGTTACAGCCATTCCATGCCAGGTAGTCACGGTTATTCGATGTCTCCCTTTTCAATAACCACATCCTAGCTTCAGGCTAAAAAAAAAACTAGTTCAGCACCCGACCACATGTGGTCGTATTAGCTAGGGACATCACTACCAGGCCGAGAGCCCAATACGACTTAAGCCTACCCAACAACACGTCCGTAAAACAACTAACGACATTTAATACACAATGCCTCTGGTTTTAATGAGCGAAGGAAACACTAAAAGCACACCACCAATATTATTTTATGCTTCCGATGAGGTTCATAACATACGAAAGGCACACTTACAGGCTCCTATGACACGCGTGGCCGCACTCGCGAAAGAGTCGGTGAAAAAGGACGTTGCCAGACGAGTAAACCCGACAGTGCCAAGTTGACCAAGTTTAGACCTAAGCCATGCTAAGCCGTCCAACCAAAGTGCCGAGCTAACGGGTATTCTTTTTTGTCTCACGCTCTAAAACATTACCAAACTTAACAAAAAAATATATAACAAACTGTGAGCACTTCGTGTCATTATCTATTGATTTAGCTATTAATTAGTTTTATATAAAATTAACGTTATGGCACTGCATAGCACACAGGCACCATTTGCGTTTAGCTTCGCGTTTGCATTGCGTTGCGCATTGCTAATTTATTACCCGGGTTTACTAGCATATGTTATGCTCCTTGCTGCGCTTGGGAAGAATGTGCGGCTGCGTGCATGATGTGGCTGTGGAGGTAGAGGAGTGGCGAAGGAATGCCTCTCAAAAAGAAAAAAAAATTGGAAAGACGCTTTGGACTTTGCCTTAAGAGTAGACGCGGTAGCAGTTTCCGAAATCACGTCTCAATTACCAATCATCATCATCAGCCTGACTACGCTCACTGCCTCTCCAGTTAACCCTGTCTAAAGTGAGCTAGAAGGGGGTAGTGGGCTCGCTGGGGCTCTTTCCCTGACGCAGTATATGTTACACACACGGGGTGGCGCCACCGGCGACTTCACTGTAGCGCTGTGCTGGTTGAGCAGCTTTCTCGCGGCAGTCTGGCTTGGAAAAACTCGCTGCCTTCAGTCACATTTGTTAGACTTGCATGGAGCAGGTAGACAGACGTCGAATATAATAATAAATAATGCTCCTGCCGGTAGCACACGATGAACTAACAGGTTACCGCGTTCGAACCGCAAACGCATTTCTGGCTCCTCTCCGGCGTACCTGCCGCAACGCAGATCAGAAACACGAATACACACCTGTATGAAAATGATTGCGGCGCCCAATAGCCCCGCTTTCTGAGGATTATTACTCACGGCTTCAAGTATACGAAGCGTGCAAGGACTAGCATACGTTCTTGGTATTTCTTTCACTACAGCTGTAGCTGTCAGCGCCGTTTCGTTGCGCGCATTTCTTTTGGCTCGTGAATTTGCTGCTCACACCGTTTCTGGAACAGAGCTACCTAAAATTGTTGTGTTCAACATAGCTTAAAAGCTTGCAGCAGCGCTTGTCCAATGTAGATAATGTATCTCAAATAACTGTAATATGAAATGGCTATTAGCGCATATGCAGTTTTTACATTGACATGAAAACTGAATAGGAAAGAAGTGAGGCCGCACCATGGAGTTCTGAACACATGAAAACCACGATTTATAGGACGTGTATGGTTCATGAGCAGCGGCTCAACTTTAAATGTTTATCTTTTTCTCGCTTCCCTGATCCGCCAGCATTCCTTTCACAAACACACACAAAAAAAATGCAACCGTGTCGTTAGATAAAAACGTTAGCCGAGGGACGCGAGGCATGTTGTGGGCACCCGTTTTCTTGCGAGAGCCTTTCTTTTACAACTCTGAGTACATCCATGATGCTGTCCGAATGCAGCTCGATCGTTGCAGAAAAAACGTGAACATATTTTCTAGTTTGTTCATGTAGCTGTACAGCTGACCTGACGTTATACAGCAGTCTCTCATTTATTTATTTATTTATTTATTTATTTATTTGGTACCTGCATCGCCTTTCGGCATTACAGCAGGGGGGCACTTCATATTCAAAAAACAAGAAATCATGCACTCAACGCGTGAAAAAAAAGGCTTCATTAGGTAGAACATTAACAATATGTGGCGGCAAAGCATTCCATTCGCGAACTGTTCGCAGAAAAACGAATAACGGAGTACGCCACCTCTTAAGGGAAGTTCATAAAGCTTTAAGTAGTGGTCCCAATTCGCTTCGAGACATAGAAAGGCGGCTTCAAATATTTTGTTCCGTCTATACCACTCTTGGAATAGAAAATGTTATGTAAAAATTTCGATCACAGATTTCTGCTTCGAGTTTCCACTGAAGATTCCTTCTGGTTTCTGAAATAGTGTCGTGGAATAATATCCAAATACAAAAGCGGACTGCCCTAGCTGTTTTGTATTTTTTCCAATAAGTTCTTGTGTGTGCGGGTCCCAGCACACTGAGGCATATTCGAGTACCGTGCGGACGCGAGTAAAATATAGCTGTTCTTTGAGATGTTATGAAAGGTGGCTGAAATTTGGAAATGGTCGCGAAAAGTTGTAAGCCGAACAAGTTGAAAGCCTCCCTGCGGTGCCATGGTTAGTAGGCTTGTACAGGCTTCGCAATTCGTTTTCACTACACATTTTCTAGCAACCAGAAATGTAAAATATCAGTCTAGAATGACTTCTAGCTGTATGCTGGCTGTGGTCAGCAGATGTCGGTGCAGTAACTGGCTGACCTATTTACACTCGTAGCTGCATTTGTGCTTTCTTGATGTGACAGCGTGTCAGCACAAGTGTGTATATCTAGCAATGCGGCTAGCTCGCCCTGGTCACAGTTCCCCTGGCTTACTGTCTTGACAAGACCACTAAATGAAAGACATTATCTGTTGGGAGTGGGGCCGTCACTGCTACCTGATGACTGCCGGATAATACCAAATAGGTTTTCAAGGGGGTCCTGACTGGTTCTTGACGCCATCCAGTATTTGTATCCAACTTTCTGCGTAAGATAGGCTGAAGTACTGATTATGGCAACGCGCAAGACGCGAAGGCAAACAGCAGCGGCTGCAGCGGCGGCAGCGGCTCAAACGCGCGTCAACGCACGCTCCTACAGTGAAGGCGGCGGTGGTGCCGCCTCCCGGTGGCGCGGAGAAGTAGAATCTGTTGACATAGACGGCGTCACCGCAATGCATGGCGCCGGCTGAGGAGTGAGCCCACTACCCCCTTCTAGCTCACTTTACCCTGTCCTGAAGCTGTGGCCACAGTATCCCCGAAGCGACTGAGCGATTGAGCGGCGCATTGCAGCGGAAATATCCAACTAGTTGGAACCTCGCTGCTCATCGCTGCGACGAACAGGTTTTTCCGCCGCAGCGACAGGTTTCGCTAGCATTTTCACTTGCATGTGAAACAGGCTTTAATCTCATCCCCTAACTTTCTGCGGTCCCCTGTCCCTGCTACACTTGCCTTCTCTTGGAATCTACTCCCTTACCCAAAAGGATATGCGGTTATGTTGCCTTCGCAATCATAAAGAGCATTTGATTACCAAGTACCAATTCCAATTATGACTACAATTAATCGTCGATCACCAATCACTAATCACCAATTACCAACCATCATTATATATCACGGTCGTCGATTACAGCCGCACTCACCGTTCACCAATCACAATTATCGATTATCAATAACCAAACACCAATCACTATCTAGGTTACGCTGCAGGACATACTCATACACATAGACACACCCTATTAGAGGAACTTCATCACCAATATTGGCTTCATTTGTTTAATTTGTTTGCATTATTTGAAACTTCAGGGATTTTTTCTGACTGACGCAGGACGACGGGCTATGCCAGGTTTTCAGCAGAACCGAGCTTACGCGATTATGTAAAAAGGCTCGAAGATCCAAAAAGGATGCGTGCATATCGAAACGGTGCTTGTGGAGTTGCGAAGAAGGGCTAAGTGACTTCTAAAGCCATCACATTTGTCTTCCCAAGGGCTGTTTAGGAGTTTGCAATTTTTGTTTCCATTTACCTGACTGCTGCCTTTGCAATTGTACAGATTTTTTTGCCGCGCGAGGGGCAAGAGCTGAGATGTCGACGTACAGGCGGCAATATATGGCATGTATTGTACGCTATGACCTTTGTAGATTTTTAAAGACAGGTTCCCATAATCTCCTTGTAATTTGTGCACCCCCTTTTTGAAGTCCTAATTTAAAGAAAAAGAGTGCGCAAATTATGCCAGTAAATATAGTAATTGGTTGTATTTCCACATCCTGTATTTGTACATAGTGTATACTGCCGCCCTACCCTTATCCTTTTTTATCGTGCCCCCCTCTGCCTGCCCTCTCCTTGTCCTTTTATTCCCGCTAGCCGCAGCTCAGGTGCTTCAGGTTTCAATGGTACATGCCGCGGCTAGCAACATCTTTTCCTGCCATTGTTATATTTACTTTAGTAATAAATAGCCTCTAACAACATAACAGCAAATGGCACACCTGTACAATATGCAGCACAGGTCATTATAAAACAAGACAATGAGCAGCAGTGAAGATGGTTCTTTAATGATTCCCTCAGGCACGCAATGCAGCAAATTGTTGGAAAACCTCCAGCACGTGTGGGTCAATGTCGCTGGTGAACAAGAGTGATTCCAGTGTGGTTACATATTTGAAGACATGTTCATGGTGCTGCAAGAAAAGGAGACACACAACCAACTTCAGTAAACAAGAACCGACGGCACAGAACGCTAGTTAGCACACAAGTCACCGACTTCAAAATGACAATTAGAATTGATGATGAACAGGAAGCCACTCATACAAAGTGCTAAAGTATCTCAAAGTGTAAAAAGAAACAAAAAATACTTGGATGGTGCTAAACCTACCCTTAAGAGTAGTACTACAATGCAACAGCATAAGAGATCCCTCCATGAAAGCACTTCTTCTCTTTCATGGAATCACAGATAATGGGAAGTCCTCATACCACCACTGGCGCAGTGGTGCAGTGGTTGAAGGGGTATGTGGGCCGAAAAATGAATTTATGATAAAGAAAAAACTTCTGGATTCTCATTAAAAAGGTTACAGATCAGGGACATATCTTCTAAGTTTGGTCATGAACTGCGCTGTAGAAGTTTAGAAAATTTAGTTTTCTTCTTTGAAGGGTGGTGCACGAGGTGTCGCCAGCAGTGCGTAAAAACGTTGTTTCTAACACATGATCCTGGCCTTGCTAGCTGTAACTGGTAGGCAAAGTGAAACTAACTCAGTGATTAGCGGAAACACATCACGTGACACTTGAAGGTGAATTTCAAGCCTTTATTGCCTTATTGTTCAAAAACCTCGGTTTTATGGCTGCCTTAGCTGCCTATATTCACTGTTCAGCGCATCTCTGTGGGTTTCTGAGCACAGACAAAGTCGCCCATAGTTCAAGAACAGAAAAATAACCCATCAAAGCGGCAAGTGCTTGCTACTGAGCTGCATCACATCGAAGGAGGAAGCCTCACGAATGCAGCATGGGTTTTTAAACAAACAAACGAAAAAAAGCCCGTAAAACAAAATCACAGGTGCTCAAACCTTTGAAGTCATTTTACTCAGTTCACATTCTTGGGCGTAACTGCAGATTTAAGAACCCTCGTTTTCAAACTGCGAAGGCAAAATTTACATTCAAGATGCTTTCTGAAATCGTTAGGCCTTTATGAAAAAAAAAAAAATTTATAAAGCAGTGAGTTCAAAAAGCAAAGTTGCTTTTGAGTTGTGGGATATTTAGAAACACTGGCAAAAAACAACACTGTCTTCCCTTTATTCTGTACGAGAGGCTTTTCTGGGGTCATTTATGCCAAAAGAGTGAACAAATCAAAGAATTTTTAAAATGATAAGTTTTCCTAATCCTGACAGTCTTATTGGCTCATTCTGTGTTGAACAACTTTTGCCACACTCAAGGTACAGCATTAAAACTTCGGTTCTGTTTTAACAGCGTACGGATGCGGCATCCCTGAAAATTTCATTGCAATTGGCACAGTGTTTCAAGAATTGACCCTTGAGCTGATGTGCAGTGCCACGGTGGGCAGGTGGCAATTGCAGTGAATTTATTTGAATTGATGTTATTGCCACAGGCCATGGTGGGCAGGCTGCCCGCACTGGGTGGCGGGCCACCTGCTTGTAGAGTCAAACCAAGTGGCAGCATTATCAGTGAAGAGAAAGCACTAATCTCAGAGCAACAATGGCAAAGTTGGTCATTAAACTTGCTGTTCCATGAGGTGACGTCCTCAGGCAGTGTGAATGGCGTCACATGTGTATGCTTGACAAAACTGAGTGGCTTCAATTGAGCATAACATACTCAGAAGTAACAGACTTACGGTAATAGACATAAGTGACATAAAGCAATAGTAGACATGAGTAACAGACATAGTGATAATTCTGTCTATTACTCAGAATAGACCGAATGAAACAACTGAGGGAATTTCCATTACCTTTGTAGAATTCAAATCTTTCCGCGTTTTCGATCACACAAATTCTGGATGACGCGGATATTTTGCAACGATGTGAGAAATTCATATCACTGAAATTTTACTTTTTCCAGGTGAGTGAAAACCATGCAATCTTTAATACATAATAACCTGGACACTGAGTTAAAGCATAAGCATTCACTCAAAAAATTCATCCACTGAAATCAGAAGTTCAAATTACAGTCTAGCCCGTTTATAACGAAGCCACTTATAGCGAAATAGCGGTTATAACGAAGGGATTTCAATTTCCCATTTTCACATTTTCAATACATTTTGAGTCCGGTTTTAACGAAGTAAATAAGAGCGCGTCAGCGGATATAACGAAGAGATTTAATACCAACCGAAAAATAATCTGCCAATCATCACATTTTTGCGTCCTTGAGGAGATTTTTTCCGCGAAAATAAGAGCAAAATTCGGCTGACGGCGTCCTTTTGTGGCGTCGTCTGCTCTCCTGCGGAGCGAAAGGTTGCTTCACTGCATCGCATGGCACGCCAGTCTCGTGTTGCGCCGTCCTTGAACGGTGTCACGGCGTAGAGCGGTAGAGCACGCCGCGCAGGGGAAAAATGTAAAAAAGTTGGATGGTATGGAAGCCGCAATCCTGAAGTCCGCACTCGCGAAACGTGTTCAGGGGACGCTGGACGACTTCTTTCAGCGGCAATAAATCGGTATGCCGATGTTTGCATTTTTTTTTCGTAGTCCGCATATTACGAAATAGCGGATATAGCGAAGTGATTTCCGATTCCCGCCGACTTCGTTATAACCGGGCTAGACTGTACCAAAAAATTCCACACTCCACTCTACTGACCGCCTGCGTGAGCAACCTCACCTGGAAGAATACTTCCTGCAGGCGACCCAGCGTCCAGCGAAACCAGTACGTCTGGAAGTTGGTGCCTTCAACTTCACACTGGCCAATGTGCTCGGTCAGTGTCATGATGAATCTCTGGAGAAAGAAAGAGGGGGGCAAGCAATGATGCAGACTTAATTGTGCTACTTGTGCCACTAGGTATCAAAGAGCACACGCTAAAGTAATAACTCCAGAGTGCAGGGGTCCTACATCTCTTTAGCCTCGGGAAACCTCAACAGCTTTCAAACTGTGCAGAGGAATCTCGCATGTTTCGGCTTCTGACATTTCCTACCTAACATGTGTGCAAACAAGAGCATGCAAATGTATGGCCCATGAGAAAATGTGGCCAAATTAAAAAATTACGCCTGGCTCTATAGTAAAACAGCCTGTGATGAGCAAAACAGTATACGATACTTAGTCACAAAATAAAGTGGGTAAAGCAACAGTGGATCTGAAGGCCAGGAGAGCATACTGCCAGCATGCATACCAGGCATGCAGGGATTTAGGTGCTTGGGGAACCAAAAAAGTGCTTCAAGGAGCCCAAGGGTTCTGCAGAACTCTGTTTCGGTTTGGTTTATTGGGGTTTAGCGTCCAAAAGCGACTCAGGCTATGAGGGACAGAACTCTGTCTAAGGGGGGACACTGGTCTTAGACCTGTTTTCCTTATTTTTAGTCCAATTCTAATGAAACTGTACCACCTTGCTCAGTTTTTTATACTGATTTCAGCAATGAAATTACCTTTCTCATAAATTAGTCGGCTCCCAAGATAATTAATTTTAACTAGTCGTTCATTAGTACCTCGGTGCAAAAAGAACTGCTCAATAAAAAATCATTTTTAATCCATGGCTACATAGTATGGTGAGTAAAAAGTGCAATAATCAAAACCATTTTTTCATTTTACCCTCATTAGTAATTTTACAGCACTTGGAATATCAGTGTTCAGGGTTCGAATGTAATGCATCGATAAACTTTGCGAAATTGTAGATTTTTAAAGTGCGATTGAACAAATCTGCTTCGATTATTGCACACACTGTGCTTTCAGCTTCCCTTAGCAAGCAATATGACATCTCTGTCTGTCCTAGATGTTGAGATATCGACATATTAAGACAGCCAGATGTGCGAAATTTTCATGCCATTAAATTATCTGCTCCTGCATAAATTCAGCCCACACAATGATCTAAATCGAATATTATGGTAAAAAATGTTGATTCCTTGAAAGAAAAAATTGTTACAGTTGGAAAATCATAGCTGTAGATTCCGCAAATGTCATTACTTGAAAATTGATTTTTTGGTCTCAAAGACCAGTGTAGGAGAGGCTTTTAATTTCACATTACGACATGGACAAACACCCCAAAGACAGCAACGATACCAATCCTATCTGATCAGCTTTCTGAATGTCAATATAATAGCATGGTGGTAGTAATGGGTGAAAAATGTTCAATCAGTTGTTTCTAATTAAAAGGGCACCTGCCCACATCGCACCTGGAAAATGATGAGGAACAGGTTCTTTAGGTCACTTTGGGTTGCTTCCAACTTCTCTTCCATCCTCTCCACCATCTCGTCTGTGGGCTGATCCTTGTCACCTGAGTCACCCTGTGCGTAACACACCATCACCACACACATCACCAGCTTGCTCGATTTACTAGCTTTAACTAAAAAGCAAGGCAGACAGTAGCAAACAGCCAGTGGCGTGGCAATATATGTCAGCACTCTGTAAACTCATCAAATGGTAATGTGCAAGCAAAAAGATAAAAGAACAGCACCACCTTGTAATGGTTAAATGCGATCGTAGTCTACCTACACACAGAGAAGTTCTAGGTGAAATATATGAGGTACGAATGTCATGTCAGCTCGAGCGAATGAAGTACAGTCGAACCCCGCAATAACGAAACCGCCGGGGAAGGAAAACCTTTTCGCTGTCGTGAGAATTTCGCTGTCGCGAAAATGGACAAACAAGCACACCCATTACCATCCAGAACCAAAATTTAATGAAAAAAGTCGCTTATTTTGCTCTGCTTGACATTGCTGTGCAGGAGCTTGACGACTCTGGCTTCGCAGCTTGATAAGCTATGCATAGCTTCGTCGTCGTCGTGGTCGCCGAGAAAAGTCCGGATAACATCGAAAGCATCAAGCACATCACGCGAGCTTACTTGCGTAACTTTCCTGCATTCAGGAAGATGCTGCTTCAGCGTCGACGCGCACACACTCCGCTGACAACACTTTGGCGACGATGCAGTGCCGCGCTTTAAATCGACTTAGCCACCGGCGCTCGCCTTAAAGTTGTCCTGCCCCAGAATGCACGCGAAGTCAATCGCCTTTTGCTGCAGAAGGCTTCCAGACAAAGGCACCTTGTTCGCTCTCTTGTTCAGGAACCACTGAAATACGGCTTTGTCCACGCCTTCGTAGACCGGCGTTGCCAAAGTCTTGTTCAGAGCGCGCGCGCCGTTCTGGAGTGCCGCCATGATGCCATTCTTTGATTTCAGAATCGTAGAAAGTGAGCTGCACGGGATACTGAACAAGTGAGCTGCACGGGATACTGAACTCCTCCGCAATGTCCGTCTTCTTTCTGCCTTTTTCAGCTTGGGCGAAGATAGCAGCCTTTTCCTGCAGCTTAAAAAACTTGCGCTTCTTTACAGGAGGCAGCATGTTTCCGACAGTCGAAAAACAACAAAAAACACTGTACACAAGCAAGTCGAGGGCGAATTCGGCTTGCACAAGGCGGACGGCGAGATCGGCGAGATAGCGTGGTCGCCGCACTAGAGAAAAGAAAAAAAAGGGTTCCTTGCTCTTCCCCGGTTGGGCGGCGGTGTAGTCACGTGAAACGTCATGTGCGTGCGTAGTCGCCAACAGACGGGCTAGCAAAAAGCCGCTTTCAGAGGGCAAAAAAAGAAATTGCTTTGCTATCATCATTACCGAACCAACCGAAACTAAACAAAAATGGCTGTGCCGGTGCTTGTTGGCAGGCTAAATGAATGGGCCCGACTTGTCGGATGAGTGTGCTGCTGCAGTTTTGCCCATTCTATGTTCCCGACTGGCTGATGTGCCGAAAAAATGTTGCAGATCACTACCTCAAACTTTCGTTAATGCGGGACTGCTTTTTAAAAACCCTTCGCTGTTGAGAGGGGACAAATGTATTGAACCCTATGGGAGTTCGCCGGGGGCGCCAGAATTTTTCGTTGCCGCGAGAATTTCGTTCTTGAGGGCTTTCGTTATTGAGGGGTTCAACTGTAGCACGAAATAATGTTGGAACACCTACCTTGCTGAGCTTGCTTTTGGCATCCTCTAGTTCATACTCCAATTTCCTGACATGCTTGATCATCTTACGAATCGTGAGGTGGAGGATTTCCCATACGTAGGGCCTGAAAGAAGAGAGAAAGAAATAAAAATGTAGCATGTAAAAAAACGCCAAGCATACGCATACTTCTACCACTGAGATAACTGATTACTATTGCTGAAAGAGGCTGCTGTTTAACAGTAAACTTGGATGGCGACGATGAGCCAGCCTCATTACAAGAGAGTTGCAATGTTACAAGTGAGCTGCAAAGCTTCTTCCTGTAAACTGAATGCATTGACGACTGTGCAAAGCACATAGCTAGGAGAAGTGATAGGTTTGTACAATGCTCGCATCTGAAGCAACTAGCTCACCTGCACTAAGTGAAGCTGAACCCCATAGAAGGGTGCAGTAAATATCTCACACTGACATGAATGGACTGCACACAAGTGTATTTCACTGCTACTAATATACCGAAATTTGCCACAAAAGGATTAACTACTATAAAATAATGGGGAAAACTGACAACAGAGACTTGCACCTCTTCAGCATTAATCCCTCCGCTCTAGCATGCACGTAAAGCAGCATGGAAAATGTACATTCTACAAGCAATATTGCCAGGAGTCAAATCAGCAATAGCATATTCACTACGGGTGTGCGAATAGCGGTTTTCTGGTTCGAAGTGAATTTGAAGCAAACAGTAGATTTCTTAGAATATTTTGGATACTTCAACTGCGCAAAAAAAATGTAGAATGGCACAATAAGCATTTTCAAAATCATGTACGTTTCTAACGCATAAGGCGATTACACGAAAAGGAAAAAAAAAGTGTACTGAAGGTTTGCAAGCTCACTGAAGTAATATTTCTTCCAAAAATTGCCAATCGGAAATTGGGGGGGGGGGGGGGAGTTGATCTACTTGCAGTGCCAACATATATATACTATTAATGGCGTGTAAGATCTGTCTGTGGGACCTTCAACTGCTGCTCTTAACTGCGAGTGCGTCACTGCGCAGCTGTTGACTATAAGTGGTGACTAGACACCTGCAAGTTGTACACCACGTGCCCAGTGCACTGGCCAGATCATTTGGTCTCAGTAACCGTGTACGTGTCCAGCGTTCTGGCTTTTTGGAAGCACAGCTATCATGTGCACAGCAACACGTCATCTAAAATTATGCAACAAACTGTGGGAAGAACGAAGAGCCACCTGACCTCATGAACTCAGGTGCCAGGTCTTTGGAGACGATCCAGTTTGCCACTGCAGAACACTCGACGATTTGCGTCTTCAAGTACTTGTCCACAAGTCCAATCATCATCTGGCAGCACAAAAAAGTGGCACTCAAAAGCAGCACTTCTTTTCTTGAAAAAGCTTTACAAACCATAAAAGTCAAAAGAACACATTACTATGTTGATCCAACCAAAGCCACGAGTCAGCAGATGCTGTCATTGTTCTTTTTTGCTCCATTACCCTTCGCTACGAGTATTTGGTTGTTTCAAAACTGTGGGCTACATACGCTTCCACCCTTGAACTACAAACCAGCATCTACAAAAGAGATCAAACACGCTTAACTATCATGGCTAACCTAGTTGGTGAACACACATAACATACGGACAAGACGTCTGTCACAATATACTTAAAAGGGATGCCAGTGAACCAAACTGTAAAATTTCATCAGCCCACAGCACTGCACAATTGTGTTCAAATTATAGAGGAACCCCACAGTAGATCTGACCTGGATGTAACGTGCAAGCATAAAGTGTGCAGGGATAGCACAGAGAGCAAAACACAACTAATAGCAAAAGTGCAGAGCAGTTTGACCCTTAATTGGCAAAGTAAAGCCTAATATACAGTGGATTTCTTGGTCTTCTGATTCCCATTAGCCCAGAACGGGCATGGCGCCCAGTAGAATTACACTGCAATATGTCTTACCGCGAAAATGTCATTAACACCTCTTTCGAGGTCTACCACATGCTTGTCATTAACATGTGGTACACTGCAACCCACACTGCGACATCACATTCTTTCTGAACACATAAGCAAACACGCTGCTAATACAGGTTCATTAGCTGCTTCAGTTATTCATAAATGCCTAAGATAGAAGCCATCAGGTTCCAGCAAGGCAGTTATTACGGCGGAAGCCTTTAATGCCTCATCGTTGTAAGCAGGGGTTGTCGACAGAAATGTAACGCTTTTCAATTGGTCGAAACGGTCGTGACGTCACAGTGCGCGAATTTCAGACGGGGCCAATTGTACTTGTATAGTAACCCTGCAACCAATTAAAGGGATCGTATAGTGATGCTCCAAGTAAGTGAGACTGAGTTTAGTTAATTGCTTACTTAACCATTTAGCCTAATTAAGATTTCTAGTCAGACCAGATAAATAAATAAAACCGAGTAGGAAATTGGCCGAGCTCGGGAATCGAACCCCGGACTCTGGAGTGCGAGACGAGCATGCTACCACTCCGCCATGCCAGCTCAATGGTTTGAAATGAACAAAGGCGCGTCTAGTGAATACGGTGTCTTCGTTCATTCCCATCTTTCTCCCTTCCCGTTACGAGGAGGTTTAGGTTAGAGGCTAAGCTTAACACCTTAACCACACATCAGTGACACAAGCAGCAACACCACGCTTAAGGCTTTCGCCTCACCGCACTTTAGGTCATCAAAGTGCCCCCTGATTTTTTCTCAGCAAAGAACGCTCTTAATGCACAGGTCAGAGCAAAGCAAAAGGTTCAGCTGCAAAGAGCAAAAAGGTGAGCACCGACCTGCTGATGGTTGTGCCAGAGGTCATAAGTACTGCGCAGGACACATATTTGGGCCTCCTCTGTCGAAGCTAACGTCTTGAATGCATAGTGAAATCTATGCAACAGAAAAAGAAGTTTTGACTTGAGAACAAAAAGTTCCACATCAATACACAATCCAGAAATAATGTAACACACAGCCTCACCCCTGCTAGGGTGGGTGATGCAGGCGAGGCTGAGGTGACCAAGCCAAAAACTTAACATTTCTCCCATAACAATACCACACAGTGCAAAGAAGGCTGAACTTTTTTCAAGTACCGCTGTTGCATGTCACATCTTGACACACTTTTGTCGAAAGAACACACGTTGGTAGCAACACGAACCTGAAACCAGAAAATCTGAACACAGACTTGTCCGTTTTATATTTCACCAAGCTGCAGTGAACCGAAATTCACTACAAATATAGAGGCTGGTCAGATATGACATCAAGCTCACAAAATCTAAATGCAAGAACAAACGGCTCAACTCAGAAACCAGTTGTTCGGTATGCTACAGAGCATGTATGAGAAGAGTTGCTTATCCATTTTCTCCAAATCGTCAGTAAAATATATAGAGAAACGAAGAATTTTAAAATTCGCCTCCACACAAATGGTGAAAGCAAGAATCGAAAAAAAAAACAGCAATACTTACTTGGCAATGCCTGCAAAGGAATGAGAGAAAGATTTGCTTGCTATGAACAGCAAAGTCTCCACAAAAACTTGGATCTTGAGGGGGTTGTGCGCAGGCTCCACTGCAACCACAGTATGGAAACAACAGCCCGATTTGAACCCCAGTGCGACAGCAAGCACTCAAACAGCGCCACGAAACATGTCACTACACCATAGACGTATTTATCGCAAACAAGCACTATTCTGTGTCCCTTTGGCACAGGAAGTTTCAATGATTATTAAGGGTCTTAGAGCATTTTTTTTATTTACAGACCAAATGCAATGAAACTGCACAGACTTATTCAGTTTTTTCTGCTGATTTCAAATATGCAATTTGTTTATTTCTAGGCCAATCAGTTCCTGAGATATTAATATATATCATGCCATTGTCTGCTGAAACAATAGAAAAACAATGGGCCACCAGAAATTTATTTAATTTTAATATGTGGATAGATACTACAACGTGTGAGGAATGCAACGCTGGAAGCAGTTTTCAGTTTTTTGTCCGTGTGGACAAATGGGCTTAATAGTTAGTTTTCAAGTGAGTTAAGCCCGACCCACATGGAGCGGTTTTCTCGCGGAAAACCTGCGTACGGCCGCCCGGCGGCCGCTTGGCCGCCGGCGGCCGTTCGCCGCCGACCAAGCAGTGCTAGATACGTTCGCCCGGCGGTCAGCCGCTCACCGGAAGCGGCGAATGCGGGCTGTCAGCGCGGACCAATGAGGGCGCTCTCTTCCCGCATCTAGCTTCCGCCCGCGCGCGGCGACAAACATGGCGGCGCCTTTCGAAGCCGGACCCCTCGCTTTGGACTGAATTCTCGTTGTTGCTGCCTTTTTCACTGCGTTCACTGGCCGTAAATGGAGCACCGGTCTTTCACTTCGTCTCACCTTGCCTATAATTAAACTTATAAGTGATAAATTCGCCTTATTTTTTTATTTAGAGTGACGATTCTCCCACTTCTAGGCTTAAGAGGAGAGCCGGTTAGTTTACAATAATGGTTCCTGTCCCGAGAACCAGATGGCGCTACTATAGGCTGAGTCTATTTTTGCGTCTCTGCTAGCAGCAGCTGCCGGTGGCTCGGCGCGCAGGGTGAAACCGAGTGGGGGTGGAGTGGAGAGGGGAGATAGCATACGCTGAACTAAAAAGTGAGAATGCGCCCTCCAATAAACAATGGCTTTAGAGTAAGCATACAAATCTTTTTTTTTGTTTTTGGCGGCAGCGGTTTGGCGGCAGCCGCCCGTTTTCTGCCTCTTGTGGTGCGGCACAGCGGCGGTGCGTCCGCGTTCCGCCGCGCAGCTCAAAATCAGCAGCGCAAGTTCGCTCCATGTGGGTCGCCCTTTAACCAGACATACAGTGCCAGAAAACACATGACACACATGAAACTAACTATTAAGCCATTTGTCCACACGGACAAAAAACTGAAAACTGCTTCCAGCGTTGCATTCCTCACACATTGCAGTACCCACCCACATATTAAAATTAAATTTCTGGTGGCCCATTTTTTTCCTATTGTTTGAGCAGACAATGACATGATGTATATTAATATCTCAGGAACTAATTGGCCTAGAAATAAACAAATTGCATATTTGAAATCAGCAGAAAAAACTGAATAAGTCTGTGCAGTTTCATTGCATTTGGTCTGTAAATAAAAAAACGTTTTAAGACCCATGTCCCCCTTAAACCTGACAGGTATCAAACACACGAAGCTCACCTACAGCCTCACTATACATTCAAATTCAATGGCCACTAAAAGTTCGCAAGACACCAGATGGAATTAAAGAAGCAGCAAGAACAATGTGGAGTCTTGGCTGCATCGCTCTGTATGCAAGACTGAAACAGCAGAATGTCATTACACCACCAAGTTATACCAACAAAAGCTCTGTTAAGCATGGTCTCCACTGTCTCAAATCAAATGTCAAGGTCAGGTACCCAATGGTCATAGTCATATGATCACGTGGTCATACTACCATAGCGTAGGCCATACCACCACGCAGTTAAGTTCGGATTGACCACTGAAGGTCATTCTCTCATCTACATTGAAACTGGAAGTTGTACCCCGAGGAGCAGAGCTTTCACTTCAAAAGGAATAAGGCAAACACTTACATAGGCATTTGGTCCAGAGACGGTTGTCAACAGTCAGAGAAACACTACTCTTCAAAGCAAAAGCTGCCTGATTCCCAAAAGTCTGACACATATTGTTATGCTTATAGGCGGCCATCACACTAGGTCTTATCCAGCTTTTTTCTTTCAAAATGCAGTTTGCCTTATACATACCAGGTGTCCCAACTTAGTTTAGAAAAAAGCTTAAAAATATATTGAGGCAAGACTGTTGCAGGCAAGTTCAACAATGTTGCTGACCATTGTATGCAATCACTCAGTATTTCTGTATTTTGTTCAACTAAATAATGAAATAAAGTAAAGAGAGTAATTGAAAGTGCCTGAAATATGTAAAAAATCCCATTTGGCCATGTAAGCGCACTCTCAAATGCGGAATCCATGAACGTAGCCAGGTTCGATAGTGCCATGAATGTGACGAGGCAGAAACAATCAACGGAGCGCTGCCACCAAAACTGAAAGTAACACTTGTGACCTCGCCACACGCAGTGTAGAAATAACACCGGGTGCGCTAGTTAACTGCAGCTATACACAGGCCGAAACCCTACGCTGTGCTACATTTAGCGGACAGCGTTTTGCGTCTGGTACCTCGCATATGTCGTCTTTGCATTCCAACACAGTGCTGTGCTCCTGAAAGTGGCAAGTTTACTCCACAATGACAAACGAAACACCCAACCAATGACTAGGAATGCTGCTTCGCTTTGGTCTGCATATAACTACCAGCAACTGGCGCACCTACTGTTCTCTACACAGAACGTGGTCCGGTCATAGGTGCTCCGAAATGCAAAAACTATAAAGTTAGTGTGACGATTCCCCAAGTCAGCGGACGCGAAGTACACCGCAGGCGCCGTCTCAGCGGCACCCAGCTGGACGGGGAAGAAGGGAAAGGGAAATAAACGCTCCCTCGCTTTTCAAGGAGAGGAGCCAGTTTGACTCCCGCCAGCAACGTGTACTGTCGCTTTACGGGCGCCCCTTCCCGCGCCCTCCTCAGGGCACGTCGGTGACCCGTTTCGGCATGCGCTTCCAAGCTCGCCCACTTACAATACTATAACAATTCTGGCGACGAGGTAAAAGTTTTCCGGCATCGCATCATCTGCAACCATGCCGACCTACGGAGCATTGGAGCCATTCCACGGGGAAGGAGGAGCCTGGACAGAGTACTTAGAGCGAGTCAAGCTCTTCTTCGACGCCAACAGTGTTCCAGAGGAGAAGAAAAGGTCCGTGTTCCTGACATGCTGCGGGTCCAGCACCTACTTCTTACTACGGAGCCTGCTGACGCCAAAGACTCCCGATCAAGTCTCCATCGACGAGATATTCTCCGTGCTGTCGGGCCACTACATTCCTAAGCCTTCCGTGGTGGTCTGCCGCTTCAGATTCAATAGTCGCTCTCGTCAACCGGATGAATCTGTCAGCGACTACATCGCATCACTCAAAAAGCTTTCAGCAAACTGTGAGTACGGCACCTTCCTTTCTGACATGCTGCGGGACAGACTCTTTTGCGGCATTAATGACGCGCCAATGCAACGGCGCATGCTTGAAGAGCCAAACCTGACGTTCGAGTCTACAGTCAAGGTCCTAGTTGCTATCGAGACGGCGAAAAAAGACTCAAGCATGTTGATGCAAGCTCAGTGTATGGCCGAAGCTCAGCCAGTTCACAGTGCGATGCGAGCGCAAATGAAACAGACGATAAGTTGTTATCGCTGTGGAGAGCCGCACTACGCAACAGTATGCCAGCATGCAAAATCCCGGTGCAACGCATGCAGCAAGATCGGGCATCTGGCCAGAGTATGCCGCTCAAGGGCTACCGACACGAAGCAAAAGAACGTGTCAAGGAAGTACAATACGCAGAGGCAACAAAAGCAGCTAGTTCACAGCCTTGCAGAGAGTGGAAATCTTCCTGAAATTCAGTCACAGGTCTACGAGACGTGGCAGATGAAAAGCGACCAAACAATTCCTCCGTTTGTCGCAGTTTTACAAGTCGCAGGCAGACCTCTTAGAATGGAGCTGGACACGGGGGCCAGTGTCTCCGTAATGGGGGAGACCGAATTCCAACAGCGGTTTCCCGAGCTCTCAGTAGATCCATCAGACGTGATTCTGAAGAGTTATTGCGGAAGACTGACACCCGTTAAGGGCAAGGTTACCGTTCCAGTCCAGTTCGGGCGAAGAGAGGCAACACTGCCTTTGTTTGTAGCTCCGGACCAGTGTCCAACTCTTCTCGGACGAAACTGGATCAGTGCGCTGCAGCTCAACCTGAATGACGTCAGATCCGTTGACTCACTTACAAGCATTGGCGAGCTGCTGACTTGCTACAAAGAAGTATTTTCAGAGGGACTAGGCACATTCAAAGGCCAAGAACACCAGAGAATGGGAAGGAAAGCACAGTCTAATCCGTGGCCGTTTCCGAAGAAACCATGGTCTAGACTGCATGTCGACTTTGGTGGTCCATTTCAAGGGCACTACTTTTTCGTGCTAGTCGATGCCTACTCTAAATAGGTAGAGGTGGTTCCCGTTCATGCACCTTCAGCGGACGCCACAATTCGATGCCTGCGAAGCATATTTTCCACACATGGCATTCCAGACATCATTGTCTCCGACAACGGCACCGCATTCACCAGCGAGAAGTACGCTGACTTCTTGAGCAAGAACGGCATACGGCGTATTCTTATCCCGCCATACCACCCGGCATCGAACGGAGCAGCGGAACGCGTCGTGCAGACAATTAAGGGGAAGCTCAAGAAGGCAGCGCCTGGAGATTTCCAAACAAACATCGACAGGATCCTGCTTTCCTACAGAACAACGCCGCACGCGTTTACTGGGTCTCCTCCCGCTGAGCTCCTTATGGGCAGGCAACTGCAAACGCCCATTCAACGAATGCACCCCGGCCTATGGGCGCATGTGGACTTCAAACAATTGAATCAAAAGATGCGCTGCGACAGCAACGCACGCAAAAGCTCTTTGCCTTCGTCCGGCGAGCCCGTCTTTGTTCGCAACTTCCGACCAGGCCCAGCTTGGATTACCGGAACGGTTCGCCATCCCACAAGTTCTTCGTCGCTTCAAATACAGCTCGAAGACGGAACGCTTTGGAACAGACACGCGGACCATGTGCGACCGCGAAGGACCCCCGGCGTTCTCTCCGACGACGAGGTGCCTCTTCCTGGACTGGCAGCGACAACGGACACGGAACAGTTGTGCCCACCTCGCTGCTCATTAAGCACCGAGCCGTCTACAACAGCCTCGGCGCGGCAACAGCAGTCAAGTGCGACCCCTTTGCACCCCCAGCTTCGTCGGTCTTCCCGGGTCCGGAAGCCTGTTATCTACTACGGACTATAGAGGCGTAAACAAGCACCGCTCGACACCAGTGCCGTGCAGCAGGCTTCATAACAAAGGGAGGAGTGTGACGATTCCCCAAGTCAGCGGACGCGAAGTACACCGCAGGCGCCGTCTCAGCGGCACCCAGCTGGACGGGGAAGAACGGAAAGGAAAATAAACGCTCCCTCGCTTTTCAAGGAGAGGAGCCACTTTGACTCCCGCCAGCAACGTGTACTGTCGCTTTACGGGCGCCCCTTCCCGCGCCCTCCTCAGGGAACGTCGGTGACCCGTTTCGGCATGCGCTTCCAAGCTCGCCCACTTACAATACTATAACAGTTAGTTTTTTCAGCTTATTTAAAATAATTATTCAATTGAACAACAACATACAAGAATACTCTGAATAACTACATATAATGGTCTACAGCATAGTTGAGGTTGCCTCCACCTATTGTGCCTCGGTATATTTTAATCTTTGGTTAAAGTTAGTTGGGACACCTAGTACAAAATAACAGCCAGAGCATGACAAGTGCCACGGCAACACCAGCGAACAAAGGCACCGACAAATTGGTTATATGCAAAAAGTTTAATTTCTTGTCTTTCTTTACAGCTGTCCGGCAGGCGTTTATCCTTTTTTTTTAACACAGCTTGCAACATGCAAACCTTCTGCAACATGCAACATTAAAACTTCGGTTGGGCCTAGTTGGTACATGTTACTGTTCAGGTGAAGGTTGCGCAGGTGAAGGAAGGTTAAGGTGAAGGAAGCGCCTGTGTGTGTCTCTCTGTCTCTTCATTGTGGATCGTCCTGTGTTTGCGCAACCTTCACCTTAAAGATGCGCTGAAGAGGAATCTGAACTTGTCTTTTTGCCGCGGGAACTCGATCTACACGTTCCGAGCATTCTTAGAAACTGCGACTTATTGCCCTCTGTGGCCGATTTCCTAAATTAAATCGAATTAACGTCCGGCTCCCGCCCTTTTTCTTTTTAATTCTCCCTCGTACGGTGGGCAGAGTCGACAAATGTGTGGAGTGCCTTTCACCCAGTCCCATGGCGGCTTGCCGCTCTGCCATCGGTGGAGTAATACGTAGTAGTCCGTAGTAGCAAATAGTCCGCGTGTATTTTTATTTCTGCGGGCTTATTTTGCGGCTATATTATCTGCGAATGAAACTATTTATTGATGGAAACCTAAAAACAAAATAAAGCGAAAGCAAAGCCTCCACGGAGCTGGCTGAAAGGAACTTTACGCGTTGGTCGACTCCGCCCATCATACGAGGGAGAATTAAAAAAAAAAGGGCGGGAGCCGGATGTTAATTCGATTTAATTAGGGAAATTGGCCATACAGGGCAATAAGTTGCAGTTTCTAAGAATGCTAGGAATGTGTAGATCGAGTACCCACGGCAAAAAGACAAGTTCAGAATCCTCTTCAGTGCACCTTTAACGGTAACATGCAACATGTGTGGAAACAAAATTTTCACATGAAGCAACCTGCACGAATTCAGGTCTTTTCCGATGTTCAATGGACTTACTGCCATCGTCCTCCTGAAGAGGGTTGGGCAACTCAGCAAGCACTTCGAGGGCTTCCTCTGGGGTGCACTTGTTACGAATGCAGCTGCTCAGGCGAGCTGCCACCGCCGCTCCTGGTAGGCTGTCTGCGTAGCCATAAGAAGTGTAAGAATCAATTTCGTTTCGTTACCACCCTCTGCCAGTTCTGGGGCAGTGGCATAGTGGCATGACATACCAGATATTGAGGCAATCCAATTGTAACTTTCTATACAACACAATGCGCCTTCTCCATTCATGCAAGCCACCCCCCCCCCCCCCCCCCTTCAAGTAAAGTTGTAACAAATCTTTTTCATCCCAACTTCTTGCTTTTGTAGTCTGCTAACCCGGACGCTATGGGCTGCCACAAATGCTTCCACAAACAAGGTGGTCAGTGGAAACATCCTTTACATATAGCACTTGCCAATGCATTGGGCTATCCACTGGTGTGCCACTCTCACTGGATGAATGCAGCCGATCCCTCAAACATATCCCGTTGATGTTGCTGCCTTCCATCCGCGCTAAATGCAGCGCCCTTTTACTGGTAACACTGCCAACAACACAGTTTGCAATGCTAAACATACAGCGGGCAGCATCTTGCCAGATCTGCAAAGCAGGCAGCCACCTTTCTGAAAGTGAGTGCGAGATGAACCGGTTCTCAAGCATGTGCTGCAAGATAGCACACGCAAGTGAAGCATTGCACTGTTTATTATTAGTTAATTTCAGGTTCATTTTCTAATTAACCAATTTTATGCTACTTTTATTGGCTCTCTAGAAAAAAAAAGGAACAGTACCTCCTCTAATAGGATGGTGCAACAATGCAACAGCTTTCTACTTGCATTCACGACACAGCCATGGCACAATGGGCATGCCACAGGCTATCTGGTTTGATTTCAGCTACAGCCAAGTAAGCTGTGCTTTTGCTTTAGAACACTAAGTGCTGCCTCTCTAGCAATGTGTGGTCTGCCCCTCATTCTTCTACGGCACTAAGAATTTTCTGTTTGGAAATTTGGAAAAAGCAGGTGCTGATCCTTGGTCAATCTCTTCTAAGGGCTTTTTTCATTGAAGGTTCTGACAGCTTACAGCTTTCATATAAACTGATTTTCATTTGGAAGTGCAACTAGTCAACGTGACAATAGATAAAAATCGGCATAAAATAAAATATTACAGCAAGCAGGTTGGCAGTTTATTAAGTAGAAACAGCTATCCCCACCTTTAGCAGCTATAAAAAATCAGCTTGGCGACAACTATTAAGCCAAATATAATGATACCTGGCATGAGGTTGATGTTTATATGCACTAATGTGCTCACGCCAGTCAAGAGGCGGAGTTGTGTTGCAGCATTCTGAGGTTGATAATCACCTGCTCCTTCCTTGTCGTAGGGGTAGTCGGGAACTGGCTTTGCGGGCAGGAAGGGGGCAAACGAAGGTGGCACAAGTTCCACCACACGCTGGTGATAGGACAACCTGGTGTCGGATGGAAAAAAATTTCAGGAATTTTAGACACACAATAAAGCAGTGCCCGTCAACACTAGTTCCACTAGGATTTGCCAGCTTGTAGGCAAGCCAAAAAAATTTAAATCAAAATCTGTTTTCAAGACCAACTACAGAACAATGAATGTAGGAGAGGCCTGCAACAGTCACACTCCTATCTCGGTCCTTCTATCACGATTATGTGCAGTTAAAATTAACATCACAAATGATGAACAACACAAATTATGCACAAACAAAAAACAGCCCCTTCGCTCCTTGGCTTCGCTGACTGTTGGCTTCCGTCATGTAATGTCAAAAAGAGCCCCTCTTTTTCCTTCTCTTGTCTGTTAAAATTAGGAGGAGCATTTTCAATACCCCTGATACTGACAAGACAAAACTGTCAGTTCAAATAAAGCAGGTCTTAATTAACAAGAGTCTATTGCAAGAACCTTTCACTTCGCCACCCTCATCAATACTCAACGAAGAAAAGTCAAAGCTGGTGCACATTCCTACCTAAGCTTGCATCAAGAAATGAGCATACAATACTGTACATTAGAGCTACCCCTTTGTTTGAAGCTGATGTCATCTTATCTCTATACCACTTCAAATTCAGCAGGTGCTAAGAGGTTCCAAACTCCTTGCCTGAGGCAACGATGCAGTGCCTGTCTCAAGAACACAGCTTTGGGGTGAAGAAGATCCAGAGAGACGGCGTCAGCCCAGTCGTCCCATGTCCACCGAAACTGGAAGTTGCTCAGATGATAGGCAAACCAGCTGCAGAACCTGCAGGAGGCAACGAGAATGAACAAATCCTTGCTTGCCTGCCTAAAAAAAGCAACTTACAGAAGCCAAACTCTATCACGTACTAACTGACTGGTGTAAACACCATGCTGTACTGTGTGCATGCACATGTGCACTTCCAGCTGAGTTGATTTCAGAGCTACCCCTGCCTTGTGCACAATAGAATCCAGAAGAGGATGATCCTTGATGTGCTCCTGACGAGCCCATCATGACAATAGGCGATGCGGGCAGGGCACTGTTATCTTTCTTTTTCTAACCCTCTCCAACGTATGTTCCCCTGATGTGCACAGTTCTTCTCCCCTGAGCATCACCTGCTTTGCTAAAAAGCTATGAGGTTTCCTCAGGCATTTTTAGTACATTAGATTCCCATATCAGGGCCAACACTGTTAAAAGTTGACTGCCAGCTCAGCCTGCCCAGTTAAAAATGCAAAGGATGGTAGCAGACAGCACAAACATTCCTAAAAGGAGCCTACATTACCCCAAGAATGAAAAAGAACATATAAATTTGGGCTACACATGAGGCACAGTACAATGCAAAGCATGCTCACAAAGCCACTTCGCCTGTTACTTTTCAACATGTTCAAGAGTCAGCAAACATTTGGTAGCAAACTTCGCAATGTCCAAACTATTTCTTCATTTGCCCAGCATCAGCCACGAACCCGTAAACATCAACAACCCTTCATAGCAGGCACTGCCCTCATTCTATATTTGCTTGGGTTCTGAACACTATGTGCTATGGAACAAAGGCTTGTCCACGGTGAAAGAGAGGCCTCTTACAACATGCCTGGGAAGTAAGGGAAGCATCAAAAACTGGCTCACCTATCTAAGCAGTCAGTATTCATTGTGTCCAACTGCTCATAAAGAAGCTCGACAGCCTGTGCAAGCTGAATGCCAACAGCATTAAGTGCAAATAAAATCTCACAATGGACAAGACACAGAGCACACACACTGCACACAAAACCATCGTCCTTCTCGGAAATGAACGAAACAGCTTGAGAAAGAGGAGGCTGTTAAAGGTGGGCGACCAGCCATGCAATGCAAAGCCAATGACTGTTCCCCGCCGCGGTGGCTCACTGGTTACGGCGCTCGGCTGCTGGCCCGAAAGACGCGGGTTCGATCCCGGCCGCGGCGGCTGAATTTCGATGAAGCCGAAATTCTTGAGACCCGTGTACTGTGCAATGTCAGTGCATGTTAAAGAACCCCAGGTGGTCGAAATTTCCGGAGGCCTTCACTACGGCGTCCCTCATAGCCTCAGTCGCTTTGGGACGTTAAACCCCAATAAACCAAACTAAACCAACCAAATAAGCACAGCGGCTTTAGCCACAAATTATTATGTGGCAGATGAAGCAGATGCCCACACTAAGAGGTGGTATAAAAAAGTTTTGAGACAAGTTTTGTAACACGCTAACAGAGGGCAGCACAGGGCTGCATACACAGCCACAGAAAGCACCCACCTTCATAAGCCAGTGTGCCAAAGAGATGTCCAATCTATACCAAAAACTGTGCAACCGTTGCTATCCTGACCACGTGTATTATCACGTCTACAATTTCATTATGAAGAGCATGTTAGAACAAAGAGCGAACATGAAATTCTGTATGAGAGTGGGCAAATCTCCCACACAGAAGTCTGGCATGATTCGGCAAGTTTACGGCAACACTACAATGGGTCATGCAAGGTATTTTGAGTGGCACGCGTGGTTCAAGTACGGCAGAACATCGCTGGAAGACGACAAGAGGTCAGGAAGACCTTCATGTTCAATCCGTGGAAAAGTCGAAACCATTCAGCAACTTGTGCATAAGGATTGCCGGACAAAAATCCACAACACTGCTGCCATCTACGAGGTGTCATACCGAACAGTCCTGGCAATCTTCACGCGTGATTTGAACAAGCACCGTGTTGCTGCCAAGCTTGTCCCCCGACTTCTGACCCAGGACTTCAAAAAGAAGACTTCGAGTGCACATTCCAACAGTGGCAGAAACACTGGGAGCATTGTACTGCTGTGCGAGGGGGGTAAACGCAGATAAATAAAGCCCTTCCTTGTAGACAGAGCTAGTCTCCAAAACTTTCTGACACCATCTCGTACAAGAAGTGAAGGCTGGATGAAACGCAAGCTAATAATCTGTGCTTTACTCAATCTAACTCATACCAATTCACCAGCACGTAGATCCATTGAAGCAAGCTAATCTTTCCTGAGGCATCTCATGATGCTGTACAGGCATCCACTTTGAAATGATATTTGTTTACAGTCACCCTCTCAGTGGATGTCACACCGGCAGAAGCTGCAGGCACTTCCTGCTTTCTTTCAAAAGGATACCACTTGGGGCATTGTGCTCGGTTGTAGCTTGCACAACTCCAGCAGAAGCGAGCCGTAGCAAATCTCCAAGTGCCTGGAGGTGGGAAGCCATAGTAGCTCACCGAAGATCACCTGTGACGCGGCGACAAGAGAGAGGACATTCTCTGATTCACTTACAAAGAACTCCAAGCAAAAGATGAGTTTTTATAAGGCGGGTCATTCCGCGCCAAGTGATTCAGCATTTCCTCAACCATGATGGATTTCACTGGAATAAATGTCGCAGGTTTCCCCACACTTACAGATTGCACTTGCCGGCTTAATATTTTAAAAATATATTTTCGCATCTTGATGGCGCTTTTATTTTTCGATTTAACTGGTAGAGGGTGCACTGAACAACAACAGAGCACCGGACGTGTAATTCGGAGGTCGTGGGTTCGGATCCCACCGGCGGCATGTGGTTGTTTTTTCTTCTGCCTTTCTAATCAATTAGCTTTAAGCGATAACATATTCAGAATATAAATTGATCAACACCACAAAAAAAAAATAAATTAATTAGAAATCCCCTGTGCCCCTTGGTTTCTGTGGCTGTTGGCTTCTCTCATATTTATAACGAGCCCCTCATTCCCCTTTCCTCGTCTGCTTAATTGCTTAACGAGGGCCTCGGTTCTGGCAGCCTTGATGCCTTAGGAAGCGTAAGAGGGTTCTCACACAGCTTCCACCCTCGCCGTTCGATGACGTTCTACGTCACATCAGCGGTAACTCAGGACGTGCTAAGTCCGCCGCTTAAGAACGTGGTTGGTGCTGGTGAACACTCCCAAGGTTAAGTTATTTGTAAAACATAAATACCCCCGAAAGCAGAAGGTTTGACAGCCGTCGCCGTAGCTCAGCGGTAGAGCACCGGACGCGCAATTCGGAGGTCGTGGGTTCGGATCTCACTGGCGGCATGTGGTTGTTTTTTCTTCTGCTTTTCTAATCAATTAGCTTTAAGCGATAACATATTCAGAATATAAATTGATCAACACCACAAAAAAATTAATTAATTATTTAAAAATCCCCTGTGCCCCTTGGTTTCTGTGGCTGTTGGCTTCTCTCATATTTATAACGAGCCCCTCATTCCCCTTTCCTCGTCTGCTTAATTTTTCATATAAGTTTTTTTGAATAGCTAAATACTTTTATTGGTTATTACAGAAGGCCAGAGGATTGTAGAGGCTGTCGGAAAACATTTTATGTCAGATTCGGTGATAACACGGAATATACCTCACATAAAAGCATAAAAAAAATTGGAAATTTGAAATTTTTTGCTCAAAAAGCTCCAAGGTGCAGAGGCAAAATTTTTTACATAGGCTGTGGTGCATGAAAGAAAGAAAACAAAGAACATGTTAAAAATATTTCTGGTTAAATATAATCAACACGGTACCAAGGAAAAACTTCCAAACCATGTAAGGTATCAAAAATGTCACTTGGCATTCGAAGCAAAAATACATTTAAAGAAATGCCTTTGCAAACCTTAGGCTTTTCCCAAGAATAAGGAAAGTTCTGAAATGGCATCAATTTTTGACTGTGAGAAATCCTTCATTTTTAAATTTTGCAACACTGCTGCACACAGAGCACGCCACAAGTAGTCTGCACCCCGGAGACCACAGACTAAAGTGAACAAGAATTAGAGGTATAATGGAAAGAGTGGAAGCTGCGGGGAACCAGTAAGATTTTTTCTAACGAAATCTGTGGTGTGTGTGGTCACAAATAAATCTCGTCAGCTGCAAGCAGGTCTCTGAGAATGCAGTTCCTGAGCTTCTACATGCGGATTTTGCTTGTTTTGGATGATACGAATACTGTACAAACTCATGTAAGGGCCACACATTTTTTAATTCAGGCGTGACTTTTGAAGGTGTGGCCCCTACACAAATAAAAAAAACAACTTATAACCATACTTTTCTTACTTATCTAGTTCAAAACATGGTGTGTGGCTCATACACGGAGGTGGCTCTTACACGAGATTATACGGTATTTGTTGGGACCCTGTGAGATTCATATCATTGAAATTTCACTGTATATAAACCTAGTCGCGACTGATTCACTGAGTGCACCACCAATATCTGAGAATTGTCATAGAGCGTGCTCTGCAGCTTTAGCAAAGCGTCTCATAATAACAGCTACACTTGACAATATTCTTGTTCTTTCTACCTACACACCAATAACCGCTCCCACATGTGGCGCATCCTCACAGCTGTCCACTACACTGTCGCCAGTTTTGTTTCTTGTGGCCCCCACATGGTGGTGCCACAGGGGAACACAAAAGGGCAGTACTACTCAAAATACGAACACATGTCTAAAACCAAGGAGTGACCTGTGCTGCCAAATGCTGAGAAGAGCCATTACTGTGCAGTGCTAAGCCACACGCCTTCATATGACACCGCACAGCCTAGCAAGCACTCTTCAACTTTCGGCCACAGATTGTACCGATGTTCCTCCCACCAAAGCAGCCAGACTCGAGAGCTTCTCTGCCAAGGCTCACTCACCTCAACGATCATGTACTCCAGGGGCACCTTAAGCTTGCCTTGGAAGCTCAGCAGCTGCGCAGCGCTAACAAAAGGGGTGGGAGAGAGAGTGGTGAATGGCAAAACTTGACACAAACTGCTTGTGGTAGGAAAGGACAGAAAAAACAAAGGCCAAAGAGAAGCCAAGAAATAAAATAGGTTCAAATAAAGGTACAAACGGGCAGGCTTTCCAGATGCCGCAAACCTACTGCACTGAGTCGGAGCTCCTGGGTTCGAACCCGGCTGCGTTTCGATGCAGGTGAAACGCTAAAGGCGCCCGTGTACTGTTCAATTTCAGTGCATGTTAAAGATACCGGGGTGGTCGAAATTATTCCCAAGCCCTTCACCACGGCACCTCTTTCTCTCTTCTTTCACTCCCACCTTCATCACCACCCTTATGGTGGGTTCGGGTGTCCACTTAGATGTGAGACAATTACTATGCCATTTTCTTTCCTCAATAACTAATTGCCTGGATTATGCGTGCATGTTTAATTTCTAGCGGTGGCAGCTATACACTTTTATGGTGGCAAAGCTCAATAGCATTTCAGTGCGCACTTGAAAAGCCCCCTTTCTCAAGTCGCAGCAGCATTAGATTTCATAGCCGATGAACTAATGACTTGATGTGCTTGTGCTGGAAGAGCTGCTCTGCTATGTGATAGAAGTGCGGAACAATGGCTGCACGTCGACAGCGGACATGTTGCACGACTTCTTGTGGGATGAGCGTGCACCAGAGCACAGCACCAGCTCGGAGTCAGAAGACCGCGAGTGACAAGTGGACGTAGAATAAATGCCATTTATTCCCTGATCGCTGTGTTTTTACATAAGAATTTTTTTTTTCAAATATCGCGTGCATAAGCTGCACCCCGAAAATTGGCCCTCGAATAAGGAAAAAAAAGTGCGACCCTTACACGCGTTGATACGGTATTAGCAAGACTCTGCTAGCAAGTGAAAACTTGTACTATCACACACATGTCCTACAGTAGACAATACATTGCCTAAGCACAGTTCCTGAAGCAATGCAACCTCAGCAGTGCTGAAACGTTACCCATTCAGACTATGGCTCCTCCTTGGAGTGTGTCTGCATGTTATGTGTTGTGCATCAAAGCGCATTCATAAGCTTCAAGACCAAGGTGTTGTAAATTGTAAATTGTTGGGTTTAAGAAGACGAAGAGATACACAAGCTATTAGATATACCGTAATGGAGGGCTCCGGCTTAATTTAGAGCACCTGGGGATCTTTGATATGCGTTTACATTGCACGCACAGCACTTGGGCACCTTTTGTGTTTCACCTCCATCAAAACGCGTCAGCTGCGGCCGGGATTGAACTCGGGACCTCCAGCTCGGTAGCTCAGTGCCCTAATCATTGTAGGTGTTGCAGGCCATATTGGTCTTGCCATAGAGTACACTGTGAACATTTAAGGTATCTAGAATGTGCAACAAAATCACTATGAAAGTAAGCATTTTTGCCCCTTGAAATCAGATGTCAGCATCTTTGGCTTTGGAATCTCTAAATTGATACTCAAAACTGAGTGCAAGCAAACCTGGCCCATTTTATGAGGCAACACTCTACCTTATATTCACTTCTCTTATATCTCTGGTGTAAATTGCGAGCAATTGTGAATAATTTTGAAAATTTACATCTATTTCTGAAGGAGTTGCAAGGACTTAGGCACCTGATGTTAGACGGCAACGTCTTCCTTATAAAACTACTTTCAGCAGCAGAAAATTTTCTAAACACCTGTGTGAATTTATTACAGCAAACAAAAACGAACATGCAAGAGCCTGGTATAAATCAGTTCAGCTTATCAGAACAACCCCGAAATTGCGCTTGTGCTAGAGCACGTGGATGCTGTTAATTTACCAGTAATGGATGCTATTAATTTACCAGTAACGAGAAGTAGTTTTTGGTGCAGATATTCTCAGCACAATAACTATCATTTAGAAAGCAGGAAACAAAAAGACGGTCGGCTTACCAAACTTTGCGGTCAGCATAGTTGCGGTCACGAATTTGGCGCAGCTGTTCTTCAGCCAAGAAGCGCTCAATGGAGTGGGAACCAGGTAATACAGGGCCCTGAAAAACCACAATAAGTGAGCAGAGTTATTTTCTGCTGTGCTTTCCTCGGTTTCAAAATTTTGTTGGCTCCCAAGTATACATGTCCTAATAAGCCTTTCATCTGACTATTTTATAGATACTGCACGCTTTCACAGTCTAATGCAGTTGTAGGCCACAAGAAAACAAGTGAAGCAAGGGTCATAGGAAACAAGAAAATATGACGCAACTCATCATAAAGCAAACACAGCACACACTCAAACGAAAACAATGAAAAGGAAACAAAATGAATGATATGAGCAAAAACAAAATGCAAGGAACTACGGCACACCTCATAGTCCATATGTTGGTTCTGGACAGTTGTTCCAACTTCTGATATAACCAGTATAATGGGGGAAGGAGTCAGTAGTTATAAGCACAGTCTGAAGCGTCACATCACTAAAAACCTCACAGCATGTCATGTGCACAGACGAGGGGCAGTGATCGCTTTCATAAACACAGCTTTAGATGTTTGTACTGCTGTTGGAAGTTACGGACGAACGCACGAGTTGGGACAAATTTCAGACACGAAAGAAAATCCACCGCTACAGAATTTCGCTGTGCCTGCCGTACGAAGGACCCGAAACGAAAAGGAGAAGACTGCAATAAAGGTAACAAAAAATCAAAAAACGGCCAAAGCAAGCATTTCGCTGGCGTTGGTTTTCCCTATAGTCGGTTACAACTTGAAAATGCAGAAGAAGCTCGGCTTTCCAATGCGCCTCTAAGTGGCATACATTTGCCAGCTAATCACAACAACCCCACGAGGTGACGTCGCACCCCAGTGAACTTCTTTCAGAATGGCTGCTCACGCTTCCCAGTGTGCCGTCACCTTGACTGTTTGCTTAGCGTCGTGTTACACTGCACCAGCTAGTCTCACCGTGCACCGAGGCCTCACCGGCCAGTGACAACTGGGCAGCCATGCTTATTATTTCATGCCATTTTTTTATAGATGTCAGGTGGGGGTACACATGGCCAGTCTACATTAGCCACATGTGTAAGCATGCATTGCGTGTCGATGTCACCAATAACCCACGTTCACACAGATGACACTGCACACAGTGACACGGAAGTGTCAAGTTCTCTAAAGCATGTCGCGTACTTGGCAATGTCTTGTTACTTCTGATATAGTGGTTGAAATAACAGCTCTAATTCCACTGAAGATAACTAATTTTATTTCAGCAGATGGTGCAAACAGCGCGCGTTCGATTTTTGCCAGGAGTTGATCGCTCAGCTGTTCCACACCAAGCTTTTATGGAACGAAACTTTTTGTGTTTCCGTTACCAACGACATTCGCTCATGAAAGCATTCTGTAAATTCTGCAACTTCCTACTTGTCATTATGAGCACCTTCCAGGCATGGAACTTTTTCTGCCTAGCAGTTGTTCAAGAGACGCTTCCATCTGTCAGAGAGCCGGAAAGGCAGTAGAAAGTCCGTGGAGGCGAAGCCTCTGCTGCATTCACAAGTTGTAACCGACTATGGATAGTGGAGCCAAGAATCAACTTTGGAACTAGTAATATGTTTCATGTATCCACGCTACAGTGGCTTGTTTGTACTGAGAGGCATTTTTGCCTGCAATCAAAACGCCAGTTCTGATGGTTTGCGACAGAAAAGTCAGGGCTGCGGTGAATTTGGTCATGGGCATGAGCTCCTAGTTTTGAAGAGCAGTGCCGTTTTCTTCTGCTTGCAGTCTCCAGAAGCTGTATGCCTCCCAAGCACTTCGCTGCTGCTTCTTCACTAATTCGGGGCAAAAGGACTCGGAAAAGGTGAGCTATGTGAACTATGATCACTATTCAAGTTTGTGCAGCGGATGATGTCCGCAACCAGTACAAGCTCTCAACAACGAGTCCACAACGTGTCACACTGCAGAGAATATCAGCTGTGCCATTTAAGACACTTTTAGCCTGAATTCTGATCCATTAGACCAAGTTTTAACGCGATAACATTAAGGAGCTCATGTCGCAGAAAATCCGGCGTCGCCATTGACCATGAGTGAAAAATTCATGAAATATCCCCGGAGAAGCAACCCAGGAGGTAGGTGGGCCATCTAGGTCACGTGACCTTGTGGCGTCATCGCAACCTGTTCACTGGATTGTGAGCAAACTGCACATCATGGCAGGTGGCAGTTAAATTAATGACTGGCCACAAAAGGTTGCTGGCAAGAGCAACCTGGATCGCACAAGTCTCATCATTGGCAGCATCTGATATCGAGGGCAGTGACGCATTGCACCAGGAGCGGTATGAGGACCCCCAGGGATCAATGAACTCTAATTAAGTGGAAAATAACCAATTCTCCATATACGGACATTAACCCATTTTCTATTGCATCATATCCTTAAGGGGGAGCTAAGCGTCCCCTCCAATTTTTCGAATCCCCTTAGAATTTGAAGTAACATGGTTCTACTGTACATATTTCAGTGCAGAAGTGAGGTCTGAAATATTTAATTGTCGGTTGTAATGCGTTCGAAATTTCAGTTGCTCTTATACATTGGCTTTAAGGGGCATGCCATGGTGCCGCAAAAAAAGTAAGAATAATCAACCATGTCCAAAAAACCAGGTGTCTGAATGTTTGCTCCACAACATTAATCACATGCAAAGCTATTCGTGCAAGTGCGCACAAATTTTACTTCTAAATAAATTAAGAGTCAGTATTCTCAGCTTTTGGAAGGCGATATCATTAAGCAGTATTATGGTAACCTTCAGCTCATAATCCTGGCTCAGTGCCAGTGGCTATAGGCAGTGGCCTAGTATACGCGGTTCAAAAGTTGGGTTTCGATGAAGGCGAAATTCTAGAGGCCCGTGTACTGTGCGATGTCAGTGCACGTTAAAGAACCCCAGGTGGTCGAAATTTCCGGAGCCCTCCACTACGGCGTCTCTCATAGCCTGAGTTGCTTTGGGACGTTAAACCCCATAAACCAAACCAAAAGTTGGGACACAGCCTCCACTAATAACCGACCTCGGGACAGTCTGTGTAGTCGAAGAGGCGGAACACGACGGTCGGGAACGGGTAGGAGAAATGTGGCTGGTGGGGTGGTGGGCTCAGAGTGGGCAGGTTGTGCTGCAGGGCCTCGCACAGGACCCCGTAAAAGGCCAGGTAGGGCCGCACCAGGTGGCGCTCCACCCACTTCTCCGAACGCAGCTTCGACACCTGCGCCCAGAGGCAGTCCAGACCCTGCAATGCACACAGAGAGAGAACGATCAGACCAATACGGCACCCATGCATGGCACAGGGGCATTTGCTTCAACAAAGCCTATTAGAATCAGAATTTCCTTACAAGTCGAAGTCCCAAAGACCTCCTGAACAAAGAGAAGGAAATTAACAGCAATTGCAAACCAGATAATACAATATGTTGAATTTGGTACTAACAGTCCAAAATGCGTGTTACCGCGAGTACTGATATTGATGAATTGAATTTAATGGTGCAAGGGCAGCGCAGACATGGGAGTCAGTAGCCCATTTTTCCAAGCATTTTAGCTAGCAGAAGGCCAAGGGAAAGCTTTTATCCCCTGAAAAACCCTACACTTCTCGATCTCGATCTTTTCAGCTGATCACGCATCCTTTCTAGGTGTAGTACTTGACAAACATCTTAAATTTCAGACCCACATTACATCCATTTCACGAAAAATGGCATATGGTATTAGAGTACTAATTCATCCACTCCCATATTCAGTATTGCATTTCATCTTGGGGAAACACATATCATTCGCTTTTATCATCTCTGCAAACTATTCAAAACCAAGCCATTCGTATTTTAACATACAGTCACTACTCTGTAAATGCGCCTCGTCTGCTCCTATCCCACAATATTTTGTCTGTGCGCAAAATAATCGAATAAAAATTATGCACCATTATGTACAAATCTGTTAAAAAGCTACTTCCTTTTTCGCTAACTACCGGTGAAGAAATTCCGCGTCGCAACGACACACGCTTTGCTGATCACAATAACTTCTTACTCCCTAAATCTAACACTAATTATGCTAAACAAACAGTTTGTTTCTCCACTACCACTTTATGGAACTCATTACCTATTACCATTAAGCACTCATAAAATATCTGTGCCTTTAGATCCGCTCTTCGTCAGTTTTTACAATCCCTCTAATAGTATTTCTCATGGTAAATGGTACTAGTTTTGTAATTTATATCACTCTATGATTTTTGTTTTGTGTTCTGTATGCTTTTAGGTGTGTAATCATATTTAATTCAAATAAGTTTTTGCATTATTTCCTGTATCTCACTTTCTTCTCTTTACTGATGCCAACATCTTTGTAATTTTTGCATCTGCTGCCCAATATTTATTCTTACAATTGTTCTTACAGGAGGTCCCGTCCACAGTCTCTGACTTTGGGACTTCCTTCTGTTTTCCAGTGTTTTTTATTCTTCTTGTACCGTAAACATGTAATACACGAACCTTGAACCTTGAACTTCCCTGGGGAGGGGGGCTGAAATGCACTCAAACCACTAGCCCCTCCACTGTAGACGCTACTGCTGTAGAAGTGCAGCCTTGAATATTCATAAAATAGTCACCTGTTAGCTGCCATAACCCTACGCTATCTACAAAGAATGGCTGGGTTCAAATTTTCCTACAGCATCAGGTAGGCTGAATTGGCTGCAGTGCTTTAGAATACCCCCCCGATGTCGATCTGTGCCAAACCTAGGAGAGAGAAAAAAAAGAAGAGGGCACTAGCTGCACTGCCGCTCCCCTATACTACTTGCCTCTACACATACTAGTCAATAATACATCCCATCAGCACACACGGTTGGCAACTACGGCAGCTGCTGTCCACATGGAATGACCAACGTAACACTGTCCATGCCAGCATACTAAGATTATCTGCAAAACATGCAGGCCAAATGACGGAAGACCAAAGAGAAAAGTCAAGCAAGTAAAGACCAAACCTTCACTTGAGCATCGCTAGAGGGCTACAGGAAAGCTAAGCAACTTTCTTAACCCTTTGAAGGTTTTTGCCGTATATGTACGGCGGCGGTTTTCTGCCCCGCAAGGTCTTTGCCTTACGGGTACAGTTTCGATCTTCCGTTTGAAATTTTGCGCCAAAAGAACAATGCGTGCTCACTGGGGGGTGCTGCCACCTCTTAGGACTTACAAGAAGTGTTTGAATTTTGTGCTGCCTTCTTACGAAGATAAGCAGAACTTATGTCTAGCTTTAGCGCTGCGGCACAGACTGCGGCAACACCCCTTTTGTAGCTTTGGTTTCGCCGCGTGATCGCAACGGAGTCGCGCGAAATTTGAGTTTTCTTTTTGTCAGCACTATCTTGCAGGGGCTGCCGAAGTTGATTTCTATCTTTACTGGCGCTGCTCTTAGCTTGCTTATCACCATTGCTCGCGAGGTATTCTCGCCCTCTGAGGCAACGCGCCTACGCGGTTTCAATTCCGCCGCGGGATCGCAACGGAGTCACGCGAAACGTGTTTTCTCTTTTTGGGCACTCTCTTGCAGAGGCGGCGAAAGTTGATTTCTATCTTTATTGGTGCTGCTCTTAGCTTGCTTATCACCATTGCTATTCTATTCTATTGAACATTTTCCAGTTGTGAGTGATGCTGTCACCAAAGTACTGTTCCTAATTTTTTTTTTTTACTATTTATTCTCGATTATATACATTTTGTAGATTCAAGATCCGCAGTAAAGTAATTTGACCACCTGGGAAAGTTTTCTTCAAAATAATTCGACCCTCAAAGGGTTAAATACACTTTTTTAAAAGACAAACTCATCCTACCAATTTGGGACTCAAAACCCAGCACCACCGCCTCACCAGAACAGTGAGGCTGAAGTAGCCAGAAAGCGGTCGGGCGAAGTTGCTTCGATCAAAGTCTTCTTCATTCCAACCAAGTAGAATAAAAGAATAATGCCCAGTTTTCCTTAGCAGCCACAAGACTGAGCTTTGTTATTCCCACACCACCTTACAGGATTTTCGCAGAACACGACATTGGTAAATGACTGCTGCTGCCCTTGGCACAGACTCTGCAACCAGCAGCGGTGATCCAAACACAAAACGCTGGCATGCGGGAAGTGTGGGGCCTACAACTCACCTCTTCCTGGGCATGAGGAACTTCAGCTTGCCAGACACGCAGTGCTGGGGCATGCCTCTTCTGACGCTTGCTGCATTCACATGCACACCAGGTATGAAGTGAGGCAAGCCATTAAATAAAACAAGGATACAAGTAAGAGCTTCCAAACCCTTGCATTGACTAGTCAGGTGCAACTAAAACAATGCAGCATGAAGAGCACAGAAATGACACCCACTTCTTTTTTTAATATGAATTTTAAATAGGGGTGTAAGGATATTGAAATTTTCAAATATGAATATGAAAAAAAATTCCTTCAAATATTAAAATATCTGTTCGGTATGAAAAATATCTTCAGAAATACATAGTCAAATGTTGTTGGCCTTAATTTTTTTTAAATATTCCATGGTCTGTGCAACCAAAGTATACAAAAAAACTAGACTGACTCAGTACGAAATAAAAAAGTACACAAGACTTGCGCAGGAATGTACACTGATTAGACAGAGTAACAGCGCGCTACTTGCAATGTGGTCATGCAAAAAGAGTGACAAAATCAAATTCATGATTTGACGCTCATACTGGCAACTTAAAATACAATGACGGGTAGTAAAGCCTCATTAATTTGTACTTCAATGGACCAGAGAAATATGCCCGAATTGTCCGAAGGTCGAGCTGTAACCTGTCTCTTTCCCTCAGAAAAAAAATAAAATAATAATAATAATAACAATGCAAAAGAACCTTTTAATAATCGTCAAAAAAACCCGTCAAACTGCTGAAAAAGGAACAAAAGTATGATTTTCGTTATGCTATGTTAAAATATGGGCCAAGGAAACAAGCGCCTACTGTAGAATCTAGTATTTCTTCCATATATATAAGCTGACAGAAAATGCTTTTTAAAGTGTGGTGAACAAATTTCTCCAGAGAAATAATGAGCACGAATTAGTGCAGCACTACAGAAGCATTTACTTGTCTTTTTTCATTTCTTTTTGCCAAACAGCATCACACTGCATTGAACATAAAAATACATAAAATGCTATATTTAACCCATTAGCGCCCAGCGTACTTTTTAAAGTACAGTTCATTTTTTTATAATTTCACCACCAAAGACTGGAATTTTCTTTTCAAGTAGGGCATACTTTTGTCAATAGGGGATTGGCCAACCACCCTTAACTAATTTGGCGCACTTCCTCTGCTCAGTATGTCAGCTTTCCGTGGTGAAACTTCAGGATTTTTGTTTCCCACGAACTGCACTGGTAGTTGCTTGCTTATAATTTTCTCACGGCCGCATTTATGTACATGTTACGCTAGTTTCAAGTACAGAGCAGCACGAAAGACGAAAGTAAACAACGGATGCTTTGAATGTCCCGCATCTTTGGCGTTTCTTGCTCTTTGATGATTTATATACTGCTGTACTTTCTATAGTACACTGGATCTTCCTGTGTGCAGAACGGCGCCTATTTATTCCAGTTCATAGATCTTATGGTTCCTTTTAAATTTTCGGAAAAAAATCACTTTGTCTGCTCAGCAAGGCCTCGGAGGCTGCTGTACGTGCCGCTAGCGGTCTTGAGTATGATGATGGTATGATTTTAATTGGTTGTAATAAAGTTTGCTTATAAGAACTGAAGGTTCTGCAGAGCAGACAGTTACTGTTATGCTATTCACACCGTCTGCGGAAAGTACTTGAGTTCAGAAATGAAACGTTTGGAAGCGCGTGTTGTCCTGTCGTCACCTGAGGTGATTTCAACGCTTAGTGACCATTTCATCTTTTTTTTTGTAATTTTTTTACCTCTCAAGACATTCTTGTAACGCTCCACTGGGAGGAATTTAGAGCTAGAGGAACCGTTTGCCAAAACGGGTTTGGGAAGTTTCCACTCGGGCCAAAGAAAGCGATGAAATAGAAGCAGCCATGAAACATCGATTCTTGCTTCAGTAGTATAGGTTACATGCTTTTATTGAAGTCTACGATCAACAGTATAGTAACTATGGCTTGCAACTATAACAGCAGTGAGCCTACGTGTTTTGTAGAGTGGTGGTCGCCTATAGCACAAGAAAAACAATTTTTTTAAAGCCAAAACTCCTTTCCTTTTACAACAGTGGTATGGCAGGTGTTGACCTTTCGCATCAAGCCATCTACTGCCAGTATATCAGCATCAGGGACAAAAAGTGATAGTAGTTGTTGACACCAAAGCTCAACTTTGCAATTGTGAAAGCCTTAACAATCTGCCAAATTGCTAGAGACGAGCCTGCTGACTATTTTTGCTTTGGTAAGAACGTTACTCATCATTATCTACACCTTGACATGCAGTAACCAGCGGTTCGCAGACACTCTGGCTCAATCGTATCTGATGCTTCTTTGAAAAGGAGCAAGGTTTCCGTGCAAAGTAGGATACCTGCGGTGCCAGTATAGCCAGAAAATATTCATGAGGGCCTGCAAGAAGTGTTGTATCACCCTGCGTAAAAATCGCAGACATAATAACAAAATTCACGCCACCAATAGGAATGCAGTGAAGTAGCCACATGTGCTATGGGGAAGACCCAGTGTACTATAAAAAGTACACCTGTGTAACCTCTGGAAGGAATAAAGCAATCGTGACGAAATTTCAGCAATCTCTTTTTCTTTATATGAGAGTATTATGTGCTAAATATGAAGAAAATCACTCTGTTAGATTTTTCTTGGTCCCTAATGGGTTAAAGGAGTGCAATACTGCTTGGCAGAAGGAAATGAAAAAAAGATAGGGAAATCCTTCAATGGTACTGAACTAATTAATGTACAGTATTTCTGCAAAATCTGTAGTCTATCTCGTCCTCCAGAGTTTAAGCAAGCATGAAATGCATTGCACAAAAGGCATAGCACATTCCAGGACAGTGAGTGGTGATAGAGTACTCAGATATTGGCCAGGTCCTTTGGCAGCTGAACACGCCCTTTTCCTGAACACGTCGCTCAAGAGGCTGCGGAAATGGCCCGAGTTGTCTAAGGCACCAGGGAACAAGGTTGCTCTGCCTGTGTTGCCCCTGGCTCAAAGCCAGCTCAAGGATACATTACGGTAAGCTTTTTCCTGCTGGATACTAGTCAGTTGTGTAATGTTTCACAATGTTTGAGATAAGTTCTGCTTCACGTTTGCACTCATGTTTGGCTTGAGCTTCACCACGGTTCCTGAACAATGTTCCACCTTAGTTTGCCAAGAATGGGAGCTACAGGTATTTCATGCTTAAAATGCTACGAAGTGTGCCGACTGCATAAACCTTCAGCCTAAAGTTCCTTAACATTTTACACTTAGCAAGCTACACACCTGATATAGTCATCAATGTGACGCATGATTCTGTCCAGTTCTTGGTCCTTCTTCTCATAGAGTTCCCGTCCAACCTGTAGCAAAAAACAAGTGAAAGATGAACAGAATGAACACCAAGTTCAAGATTATTTTGAAGCGCAAAATGCTTCACTTCCAATTCTTAAAATGAGTATAGTAGAATGCTTTTTAATGCATTCATGGCCGACATGTTCTCCCGGAGGTTGTGAGAGAGGAGCTCCCAAGAAAAGAAACACCTGCAGACACCCAGGTAATAGTATTCGATGTACAGTCAAACCTCGATATAACGAATAGGGATATTACAAATTATTTTTTATATCAAATTATTAACTTTATATATCTCACATGGTTGGCCACAAAGCAAATATATCTAATTCCCCAGCATCAAGCAGAGGCCGCTCGGATGGCAGATGGCAGACTTTGCCGCGCAACACAAGGTTTGCGTTTTTTTATCTCACACTAGCGTTCGTATCTCGCACTTGCCAACAGCGCCACAGAAGATATAGCAGCGTGGAGAATTGATAGCCAGGTGGTCAGCACAAGTTCACGTCTCTCACATCCATTGACAATGCCTAGGAAGCAGTGGCATGGACAGCTATAGCCTTGCAGTAACTGTCCTTCGCTTGTATTGACTGTCACACAGAGGTGGTGAAAACAGTGACAGCTTTTGGTGCAACGTCCTGTTTCTCCGTCAGCCCGGCTGTTACGCTGGGCAGCCACTCCAGCAGATGCGTGGCCTGCCATCATTGTGCGCTTGCGGTGCTGCGCGGGGAAGAGAATCTAACTGGTGCTCGGCGTTATACAGCTTCTCAAAACAGCACTAAAAATTGAAGGAGACACTGAAGCTCCACCTAAAGGTTTGGTTTGGTTTATGGGGTTAAACGTCCCAAAGCGACTAAGGCTATGAGAGACGCCATAGTGGAGGGCTCCGGAAATTTCGACCACCTGGGGTTCTTTAACGTGCACTGACATCGCACAGTACACGGGCCTCTAGAATTTCTCCTCCAAAGAAATTCGGCCGCCGCGACCGGGATCGAACCCGCGTCTTTCGGGTCAGCAGCCGAGCACCATAACCACTGAGCCACCGCGGCGGCCAGCAGCGCACATCTGTCGCTACCGCCACGTAGCTTAACTCTTAAAGCACGATTGAGGTGTCCACTGTTCCAAGAGGGCAGTTCTACGCCCACCTAAAGGGTATGACGCGAAAGCGTAATGGGTTAACTGCCATACACGCAGGAGGTCATTCTCTACTTTGCATTCGTAGATCCCTGTGAGTCCTCATGCCCCTCCTGGTGCAGTGAAGCAGCATGTAAATGATGAGTCACTGCCCATCGATGGCAGGTGCTCCATGCTGTGGACCATGTGTGGCCCAGGTTGCTCTTCTCAAGCAACCAATCATTAACTTACGGTGGGCAGTCTGCTCGTCACGCTTGTGATTATTCGCCCACAACACCAGCGCTAGATTTTCTGGGTAACGCCTTTAATGCTGTCGCGTTTCTTTAGTAAGGGTCCCGTGAATTGCCATCCCTTTCACTGAGTAAATTGCGCTGCTCTTGCATATCTTTTTGATAAAATTTTATTCTTCGAAGTTCAGCTATGCCAAACTGTTTTGCAATTTTTACCTGTTCACTATAACAAGGTCTGACTGTACCCTTTGATACGTCATTTTCACACGATGCATTTTTGAACTTTGAACAGAGAAATCAAGTTTCAGAAAAATAAAATGAGTCACATAGTCTACAAAGAAGGACAAATGTCTTTGTAGACTCAACGCAAAGCTTTAAATGATTACTGTGTTGGTCACACAATCATAAGAGATTGCATCTGTTGACATTCAGGCTGCATGCTTAGCCACGTAAAAACTCAGCCTTTTCTCGATTTCGCACTTCTGAAGGTTCCAAATGTGGCATAGGCACACACTTTCACAACTTAAGTAATTACTTTAAAAGACCAATACCAGTTAATATTCAGATAATCTGCATAATTCTCTCAGTTCAGCATCACACAGAGCAAACAATACTATACAATAGCAGTGAGCACTGCCCTAAACTTAGTTGAAATCAATTTTGAAAAATCTTCCGTAACCAAAATATTCACACAAGCCAAAGTTTACTGTTTGTACTCAGCCAAATGACATGCAGACAAATCTGTAAGAACACTTACCCATGGCAAAGCAGTCAGCACAGCATACACATACCAATCTGAGCGAACCTGCAGTTTTCCAAAAAGAAAGTGGCAATGAGTCAATAAATGAGAATGATGACTGACAAAATGGTACACAGGAATGAATTAATGTTCACCTGTGGCTACAACCATGGCGAGCAACTTGAGCATCCCAAATGCAATGCATGTCGTGATGTGCCAAGCAGTGTTTGAGTGGCTTACCTGAGGTGTGTTTTTCTCCAGGATGACCTCCAGCATGCTCTCAAAGAGACTGACGACTGAGCCAACCGAAATGACATGGCAGTTAACAAGGTCGGCAAAAACTCGTACCTAGAACAATGAAAGCGCATTGTTTTCAGTATGGCTTTCAATAGGGAAGGGAGGTAAATCCACAACTTACGATGATCCTCGCATCTTCAAACTTGCACTCCTTGAGCCGTTCCTTGTAACTCTTCACCAGAAGCTCCAGAAACTGCACGGCACACAAAGGCATTTCAATGCACGCATCTAATAAGACAAACGCAGTATGGCAAGCCACAGGCACATAGGATTTGACCATCTGGTAAGAACCATTCAAAGATGAAAATTTCCATTGCGGCAACTTCTTAAAGGGACAGTGAGGAGAGCACTATTAATATTTTTTATAGCAAAATCCGATAGTTCAGCTTGTCATGGCTTTGTTGCCACTTGGCCGGCAGCGAAAGATGCATTTATTTCTAAGAAATTTGGATTCGAAGTTGAAAAAGTTTTTCCCACCGCTCTCATTCAAACTTGGGATTCTCCTATGACGACACAGGACTAAGTGACGTGAAACATGACGTAACGCAGACTCCGTGATTTCTAGCGGCCAGCGCTCCCTAGCAGCAGCCGAAACGAAAGCTACCGCAGGCCGCACGTTGAAGGCATCTATCGGCTATTGCGGCCATCGTTACAGTCGCTTCGCTTACGTTTGCACTGGCGTTTTGACAGCGTTACGATGGATCTCGTTCTCGAAGTCGTCAATGAAGTTCTCGCAAATAGACACCTTTAGCATACCGTGTACCTTGTTACTGCTAGCGGAATACCGGGAGCCCCCCTAACGCCGGTGAGCAGGCGCTGATTGGTCCCGATGCTTCAGGAGCGCGCGTAGCTGCCGGGCACGTGGCGCCATCTGGCGACGTCAAGGAGATTTGCGCATGCATTGGCTGCGCCTCAGTGATTTGTGGCTTCTCGGGTCCTAGACTTGCTAGAACCATTGGTTCTAGCAACACTGTTTTGTCCTATGACGTCATCACGCTTGTACTTGCGAGTTTGGCCTGTGGCGGCGATACCTGTATTTTGGTTCTTGCTTTTTTCTACGTTACAAGAGCTTTGTTGTCAGTATCAGTGGCGTTTCTGTAATCAGGAGCTGGTGTTCTGCCGATACAAGCCAACTTCAATTTCTCCTCAGTGTCCCTTTAATGTCTTAAATGACAAGGCAGTGCGGTGAAACAGATTCCATGCTGACAGGCTTCAGTGGAATGACAAGTACCAAAGGACTAACCACATAAAACACTGGCTAAATTATGTTCCATTTCATGCCTGTTCGCACTCATGATTGAAAATTACTGGAAGGCACCACCATACACAGAGGAAACAAACCAGAGGGTTTGTTAGTCTAAGCAATTTTATGTGCCACTTAAACGCAATAACACAACATCAGCTGATGTCCACTTATGCCTAAGCAGGCTGAACATTGTGCAGTGCATGCTCACCTCTCCTCCAAAGTTGTAGTTTCGAGCATTCAGCAGTCCAATTAGTGTTGTATAGATTGTTGTCTTCTCTGGCATGTAGATGGCACTGCAGATGGAAAGTGCGTAAGCATCAGCCATACGATTTTCCTCCACAATGCACACAGTCTTGGACAGAAAATAAGCTGCAAGCAGTTGACAACTGAAGCACTTTTCAATGTGATACAACATGCTGCCCTGAGCTAAAATTCCATCCCTCAGAGCAATAGCTGACATGCACAAGTCATCAAATCTTGATTTTAAAGAAGCAAGCTACTTGGTGGACCTTATTTTCTCTGTGTCTAGTTACACAAAGAAAATGCAGGGAGTGAAATAAAACTACTGACTACACAATTTCCGAAATGGTGCACTGCTGCGGCAACCGCTTCGGAGTAGCGCAGGAGCTATAAATACCTAATATCAACAACTGTAGATTCTGAGCAGCTATTCAGGAAAAAAACTGAGCACTTAGGTGTGTACATTAAAATTCAACAGTTCTATGGAATATCTGCCACTGCAGGCGTTATCAAACAAAATCACCTACTATCCCAAGCTTGACAGTCTGAAAAATGAGGAATTTCCTATTTGACAAACAATGCCCTCACTGTTCAGCTTAGCTGTTCTAACATCTCAGTGAACCATAAGACTAGAAATGCAACGCCAAGCTTAGGCCAAATAAAAACTAACTACTAAGATATCAGATACTAGGACAATGAGGCCTAGATATACCTTTGAAGGTTTAGCTACCATTTGTGCACAGCTACGCAATAATGAATAGACGGCTACTTGCCCCTCAAAGATTACAGGTTGATTGCAAAGCATGCCCTTGCACAAATAGCACAGGTTGCCATAAAAAAGAAAACTCCACCTCTCAAGCAAATGCAGCTGATGTTATTCATGCTGATGTTATTCAGCCAGACGAGCTCCCATTAATGCGCATATGAATGTTAGCCAAACGATGAAAACAAACACAAACAAAAACAAAACTGTGCAAAAACCACCAGAACTGCTACAGAACCAAAAAAAAAACAAGTTTTTGTCAGCATCAGTTTTGCATAATAGAAAGATTAGATAATGTGCTTGGGTTGAAAAGGCAGCAAAGGCTAAAAAAAATTTAGGGGGGCATTTTGTTAACCTAAAGTGTGGTGAGGCAAAAGCGTTTAGCGCGGTGCTGATGCTTATGTCACTGATGTGCGGTTAAGATGTTAATTAAGTACACAATTGTTTGTGAATCTTAAATGCTGAGACACTGGAGGGCGTTTGAAAGGCATCCGTCTGATTCAACGCCTTTCTGCAAACACTCACCAGCGTCCTAGACAAGGAGAACAACATATGTGTTGGTAGGAAGTAGCGTAGCCATTAGCACGCTCGGCTGCGGAACGGTAGGATGGTGGTTCGAATCCGATTGTGCACAAAGATTTTTTTTCTGGTCTGACAAGAAAAGCGCGACACCTCTGCTGACAACCTTCTGTTGACAACAATGAGGCATTAAAGGTTTTCGCCTTAATATGCTGCACAGATAGGTCTTAGCTATTTTGTCGTGTTTGCAACCCACGTTCACTGTAGGCAAAGAGGAAAATACGTTCGCCACCCTCTACTCAAAGCCTGAAACACCTCTTAAGCCCAGGTAGTAATGAAAGCTACCCGTTCACAACATCTGCATTTGTTCCCACTTCGCACAGCAGCGTTTTAAATAGGGCCGAATATGCAATCAGATCGAGCACATTAATTACATAAAAACAATGCTTGTACCATTCCACCAAAATGTTCAAGATGTTTCCCTTGTAACTTGGAAGGTCTGCATCCAACATTCCAGCCAATCCTTCCAGATTGCTCTCCAGTGATGATGTGCTCTGTGAAGTACAAATATATATAAAAAGAATGACCACTGATGGTCACAAACACTAATCACATCCATCTGTCACCAGAGGCAGTAATTCCCAGTGTAAAGTTGCTTTTAAGAAGGCAAATACAACTATAGATATGCAGGCAGTTTTCAAATATCAGTGCCACAAGAATTGTGCATGCACTGTGCCAGTGCATTTTTAAAGGAGCTCGGCTACTGACCCGAAAGACACGGGTTCGATCCCGGCCACTGCAGTAAAATGTCTATGGAGTGAGTGAGTGAAAAACATTTATTGTCCAACAGAATGAGACTAACTCATCCAGACCTCCCCCATCCTATACCCTCAGTTGAGGGAGGAGGATCAGGAGAGAGCCGGCCGCATGGGGTAGTTGCGTCAGATGCTGGCCAGGATCTCTTGTATCCCGGCGTCCTCTTCAGCCAGTCGGACGGCGGTGAGCTGGAGCTCAGGGTCCGAGCTCCGGAGCAAGGTCTCCCAGGCGTCTCTACTATTATTGTTGTTTGCCCTGCCTGAGGATTGGCTACACTCCCATATTAAGTGGTCGAGGGACCCTCTCGCTCCGCACTTCTTGCATTTATCGTCTTCTATTTCAGGAATTATGTCTTTGCATAGAATTGGGTGTGGGTACATATCTGTTTGTAGACGCCTCCACGCCACCGCCTGTTGATTGTTGAGTGTTATGCTAGGCGGGGGAAAGTACCTGCTATGTTGTCTGTAATATTCTGTAACTTCCTGACAGGAGATTAGTCGCCCTTCTCTCCCGTGATTTGCGAGCGGTGGACCGTCGTGTGCAGCTCGGTGGTAGAGATCTCGAGCCACCTCGTGGGCCGCCTCGTTGCCACGGACAGATTCGTGCGCGGGGGTCCAGATTATATTGATTGTTCTATTCACTGTCGCTTGTCTTAAAATTTTGGCAGCGAGGGGAGAGACTCTCCCTCTACCAAAATTTTGGAGTGCAGCTTTGCTGTCGCTTATGACGTATTTAGCTTTGGAACCGACAAAAGCTAGTGCTATTGCGACCTCCTCCGCCGTCTCAATGTTTGTCCCTAGGATAGTTGCGGTCGTAATGAGGCTACCCGCTCCGTTCACTACCGTGACGGTAGTGTACTGACTATGTGTATCACCTGCTGCGTCTACGTAGGCGACCTCCTCCTGAGGCTTGTCACCGTAGATGCGGTCTATCACCTCTGCCCGTTTTTGTCTTCTTTCCTTGTTTATTTCTGGGTGAATGTTCTTGGGTAAGGGGGGAATCCTGAGATTGCTCCTCATCTCCATGTCGATATCCTCCCTCTGTCTAGCTCCCCTGTCTGTTTTGAGTCCGACTTTGGCTAGTGTGGCTCTTCCCGCATGTGTTATGCTGAGTCTCTCTAGCTGTTATGTATGGACTGCTTCTGCGAGCTCTGTAAGCGTGTTATATATGCCCAGTGATAGGAGTTTTTCCGAGGATGTGCACATGGGCAGGCCTAGAGCTTTCTTGACGCACTTCCTTATGAGAGCGTCGATTTTGTTCCTCTCTGCTGCTTTGAGATTTAGGTATGGCGTGGCGTAGCTGACTCTACTTATTATGAAAGCTTGTATGAGCCTAAGTAGGTTTTTTTCTTTAAGACCGCCTCTTTTGCTCGATACACGTTTGATGAGATTGAGGGTCTGCATCACATGGCTCTCAAGCTTTTTGATGGTTATCATGTTTTTTCCATTTGACTGCATATAAAGGCCTAGGATTCTGATTGTGTCCACTTTGGGTACCTCCTTTCCTCCTACAGAAATATGAATTTCCGAGGGTGGTTTGTTCCTCAGAGCCTTATCGTTATATATGAATATTTCAGATTTTTCGGGCGAACATTCTAAGCCCCTTTCTTCTGCATACGTCGAAATTATATTGGCAGCTGCCTGTAAGGTTTGATTAATCTCTGCATCACTTCCTCGGTTGATCCATAGATTAATGTCGTCCGCATACAGGCTATGTTCTAAGTTTGGGTTGCCAATTTTCTCAAGTTCGCCCAGGAGTTCTCTCATGGCCATGTTAAAGAGAATGGGTGATAGCACCGACCCTTGAGGGGTTCCCTTGCTTCCCAGCTTTATTTCCCCGGATTTAATCTCCTGCAAGCTCATGCTCGCAGTTCTATCTGTGAGGAAGTCTCTTATGTAGCGATAGGTTTTGTGGCCTACTCCGACGTGGCTGAGTCCTTTCAATATTGCCTCATGTTTGACGTTATCAAATGCCTTTTTGAGATCGAGACCTAGGAGGTGAAATTCTGGAGGCCCGTGTACTATGCGATGTCAGTGTACGTTAAAGAACCCCAGATGGTCAATATGGCATCCCTCATAGCCTGGGTCACCTTGGGAAGTTAAACGCCATAAACTAAACTAAAATTTTAAAGGAGTATAGACACCAGATTTTGGCTGCATGTGTTCTTTGCAATGATGCATAAGGCATTAGTATAGATGTATCACCACATGGTATTCACCTATGACATCTAAAAAATTTATAATTGAATTTCTTCTGCCATGCTATTTTGGTTACATTTCAATAGCCGAATGATGGCTGCGACATCAATGCTTAGCAACAGTTCACGTTAGGAATGAAAAAACTACGACAGCATCGCTGCTTCTTCATAAGTTGTCATTATGCCCCTTGGAGCAGGCTGGTTTTAGTGTTGTCATGAATTAAAACGACAAAGCAGTGATTATATCGCAGTTTTTTACTTCCTCACGTGACCTATACTGAACACTGACATCACGGCCATCATTCGGCTGTCGAAAGGGAAACAACACAAGAGAACAAATTCAATTATGAATTATTTAGCGGTTGAAGACAAATACCACATGATGATCATGTACACCGATGTCCTACATATAATTACAAAGAAGAAAACACTTAACGAAAAATTTGATGTCTATACTCGTTTAAAGAAGATTACCAAGATCCACATATTCCAAATGCTGATGCAAACAAGACATGATAATCAGGAGCAAAACTAATCTAAACTAAATAAATGGTACCCACATTTTTTTTACAAACTAAGCTTCTTGTTCATGCTGTAGCTGCACAGGTCAGGCTACAAGTATTTTGCACCATCAATGATGCAGAATGACTGTGTCCCCTGGCTCCGTCCTACACTTCTACGTGGTTCTTTTATATGCCTCATTACAGCTAGGCGTAAGACGGCCCATCTTTGGGCCCCATACGCGGCTGCATGTGCAAATGCAACTACCAGATAACGACCCCAGACAAAGAGTGATGAACTAGGCAGCTGAGAGAATTTGATCACACATCGTAACACAGCTGTAGGCTGGCACCAGTCTTCGAGTCACGCTTTATGCATTCAGCAGCTGCAATCACGGGGATGAATATAAGGTACCTCGTCTTTTCAACGTCAGAGCACGGCAGGCTGTCGAATGCCTGTCAGCTGCCACTTGCAGTCAATGCAAGGTATCCTGCTTTATTCTAACGCACTCCGAATCGACAACACCCAGCAGTAGACGGCATGGCTCGTTAATTAAGGCTGACGTACTTTAATTATAATCCATCACAATGGCAGCCTAATTTAAACGTTGAAAGGAAAGCGTAAGCGACCTGTAGCTCGACGTTTAGCTCACTATGTTCCGATCACAGTCCAGCGCACTTTAAAAGTAGTAAAGAGTAAAAGAATACACAGGGTGAAAACTGAACCGAACTGCAGGCACGGTGAAAATGGAGCACTCACCTTCTCACCGACCCTCTCGATTAAAGATTTCAGCCGGTCCTCGATCTCCCTGGGCTCTGAACTGACCCTTCGTCGCTTGCGAACGCGGAAATCTGAAAATCAACGAGAACTTAGTAGCGGCAACCATGTTCTGAACCTTGAAGGGACTTGAGAGGAATAGATGAGCCACTGAAATAAGGTATGAGTTCAAAAGCTGTTTGGCAGAAATAAACACACGATGCCAAAGGTGCAGTGAGCGACGGTCAACACATGCCGGCGTTTGCACGTCAAATAAGCACGATGGTCAAAGACGCTAGCGACGGCCCAAATGGCAAAACATTAATCTATCTTTTTCAGGACAACTCTTACCATCCTCATCGTCGTCTTCATAGGCTCTTCTTCGGCTCATACTGAAGCTGCCGCAGTTATATTAGCAAAAGCAGCTACTCTGCTAATGCTCGTCCACGCAGGAGACAGAAATAAGCGACGCCATAGTGACCCAAGCCGGCTGCGCAGACTGTCAACAAAACTGGTTTTGGATTGATGCTCAAAAATTAGTCATTTTACATCTAATAATTAAATAAAAAAATTAAACAAAAGTAATTATTTTTTGCATAATAGATTTGCTGAAATGCTTTGAAACTCATAAATGTTGCTATCTGCATGTCTAAATGTAACCAAAACCGAAACCATTCGGACATGCGGCCGGCTGCATGTCGTAGTGATCACTTGTACCGATATGCAACAAACGTGGTTAACCGGGCCAGTACATTAATCACATCTTATTAATGCGTAAGCATTAATTAGGTGGCTCATATACACGAAAAGCCGGCGTCCCTCCGAAAGTGGCGGCGTTGCAAAACTCGCGATTGGTAGTAACGTGTGACGCCACAAAAGAAAGGAAAACGCGAAATATCCCTTCCCTTACGGCGCGGTTCAGGTGTCCGCCGATATATGTGAGACAGATACTGCGCCATTTCCTTTCCTCAAAAATTAATTTTTACGAAATATTGAGCAATAAAGTAGAACTGCAGCAATAAATAAATTGAAATGGAATTTGAACGCTTTCGAATTACTCGCGCGTAAGCTCGTTAAGTGCCCCTGGTAATTTCTGAAGTGATTGCTGATCAAAATGAAGATGGAAATCATCTGGTTCTTTCGCTACCATATCGATATTTTACACAATAAGTAAAATATCTATCTGTATTGATCAAAGTGTTGCACAAGGCTCAGGAAAATGGCTCTACATTGAGTTACCATATGGATACCATATATTCGCTACCATATAGATATTTTACACAATTAGTAAAATATCTATCTGTATTGATCAAAGTGTTGCACAAGGCTCAGGAAAATGGCTCTACATTGAGTTCTGACACAAACTGCCTAAGACAAAATAATGTGCAATATGACAGAATTGCAACCCTGCCAATCTTCCTTATCCTTTTGAGCATGCTGAATTACAATATGAAAATAATACCAGCCAAGTGATACGGGGTCCATCTTTTACAAAATTCTTTGGTGTACATCGTAATCTTATTGAGCAAAATATGTTCACACTGCCTTTGCCATTTTTAGACCTGGTTCTGATAAAAGCATGCAAAGCTCCTGAACGCTGCATTTAACAAAACCTGCAACTTACTTCCTTGGGTGACACATGCACTATGTCAGCAGACATTGAACAATGTAAATGATCATCTAAAATAATAAAGATTTTGCATATTGAAATGTTTCATAAAGACTAAGCACCACTTTATGATCAATATTATCTGCACTTTGGCACAGTTATGCTTAACTCGAACACATAGCAGCACATCACTCATGCTGTATTGTACCTGTTTGCCAAAAAGACCAGCAAGTTAAAAGGTAAAACGTGATAGGTTATACCATTGCTAATAAACCAAAGAACTTGTAAGCAGGATCACAACACTAAGACAATAACGCACTGTATTTATTTACAACAATCGAGGAATGGGCATGACAGAAAAACATGTCAGCTTGCATACAAGCACCGTTCTTACATTTCCACGAAACCACTTGACAATTCAGGTTGATAACAAATGAGTGGATGTGACAAAAAAAATATAAAAATTAAAACTTTTCAAACAAGCAAATCCACGCGAGGAACCAGGTAACCACAACAGCTGACCAGTGAGAAATGTTTTGGAATCGATGAGGACCTAAGAGATGATAAAGTATTTCATTGCTCTATTTACAATCAGCAGGACATAAGAAGAGTAGTAGAAATAAAAGTGACAAAAACACGACTTCACAGCACAAAGTCGTGTCTTCACAAGGTGAAATGGTAAACTTAGAAGACTCTTACATCCACGAAGTACTATCTGAGCAAAATTAAGAGACCCCTTGCCTGCGCGTGCCGACCCATGCCAAACTGCATGCGAGCGCCACCTGACGACGCAGTTCTGGTTCCGAGACCAGCACACCGGCGCACGCTGATCTCGAGCAACATGAGCGCTGCGCCGGTCTCATAACCAGGAGTGCTTCGTCAAGTAGCGTTCGCATGCTGTTTGGCGTGGATCGGCGTACGACGGCAGCGGTCTCAATTTTGCTCTCGATAGTGCAAATGACGCCATTTGTGTTATTGTCATGATACTGGTTCGCTTGAGCTGATCTTCAATGGAGGAGCTGAAGTTGCTTGTAATGCTCTTGCTGTGTCTCATCCCAATATGAATAGCTTTAAATTAAACTTCACTGTGGCCAAATGCATTTTGTATGCCTCTGATGGCACAGCTTTGCAATCAATGAAAGGAGACAAAGAAATGAAGACAAAATATGCACACAAATGCCACATTTAACCTTCGATGGGATCTATCCAGAGCTCGTCACAGTCCAAAAGGTGAGGCAAGAAGATCTGCTGCCAACAATAAGATGGTGTTACTCTAACAGGTACAAGAGCTGCACAGGAAACCAAACTCAGCACATTGCACATACTACCACAGGGGCACCCCTGCCCCCACTGCACCGCCACGCCTGCGCGGCTGAGAAGCGAGATCTTTGATGAAGGGACATAGAGTGGGCATTCTTTGGTGATGAGAGGAGATCCAAGACTGCATCGCGTGGTGCTTGAACAAGAAAGGCCATTTCACCTGCCATTGAGGCAAGCCTGTAGCCTCTCCAAAGTCATTCTATCCAGTGCACAAAGGTCAAAGTCAAAAGATTCCTCGGTCATCTTGTAGAGACCGGTGCCCTCCACGAGGTCCACAACTGCCTGCAGCCGGCGTGGGTCGTCCAGGGTGAGGATTTGATTCTTGAGTTCGCGCAGCTCCTCCAGATGGTCCGTGGCAGGCGCTGGTGCTTTTGCGACAGGAGCAGGGAGTTCCCGAGTCGGCCTGGGTGATACTGATGGGCTTGACAGTGGTGAGAGCAGATCTTCCTGTTCCATTTCCAGCATGAGGGCATTCAGAGGGCCCCTCACAGGGGCTGCTGCCTTGGGGCTGTTCGAATCTTCAGACGGTACGGGTGGAGGGGCAGCCTGATTCATCGTATGCACGGGGCTTGATTCACAAGTTGGCAGCACGGGTGGTGGGGAAGCAAGCAGAGGGAGCAGTGGTGACGGAAGCTTCTCGGGCGGCTCAGGCGGCTTCCGATCGAGAGGTTCGGGTGGCTTCCGATCAAGGGGTTCGGGTGGCTTCCGATCCAGCTGCTCTGGGTGCTTCTTCGGCGAGTCCTTTGGCCGGTGCAGCTTGGAAGAGTCTTTTTTCTTTCGTTCTGGCTCCTGCAGTCGTGGCTTCTTAGGAGGAGGTGGTGATGGGGGGCGGCGAGGTGCTGAAACGCTCTTTGAACTTTTTGAAGAGCTAGCTTCCGCAGGTGCAGGTGGTGGCAGTGAAGGCGCCTTGTGGGATGTCTCTTTCTGTGAATTATGCTCCTTCACAGAACGCTCCTTAGAGCTTTTGTCTTTGGACTTATCCCTGTGTTTCTGAGATGACTTCTCTGTTCGCCTCGACTCTGTCTCCGACGGCCCCTTGGCATCAGGTAATTTAGGCTCGATAGGCTTTGCCTCCACCTGTTTTGGTTCGGGAGGCTTCGGTTCAACTGCCTTGCGCTCAGTCTTATGTTCAGCTTTGTGTTCAACTTTGTGTTCAACTTTATGTTGAGCCTTGTGCTCAATCTTGTGTTCAACCTTGTGCTCAGATTTGTGTTCTGCCTTGTGTTCAGATTTGTGTTCAGCATTGTGTTCAGTCTTGTGTTCAGTTTTGTATTCAGCCTTGTGTTCCGCCTTGTATTCAGCCTTGTGTTCCGCCTTGTGTTCAGCCTTGTGGTCTTGCGGCTTCTGCTCTGGTGCCTTGACATCAACCTCTCCTGTGGAAGGAAGTTTGGTGTCCCGTGACTTATCTCTCTCCTTGTTTTTCTCCCGTGAAGGGTCTTTATGCCGATCCTTGTCTCGAGAGCTGCTTTTGTGCTCTTTGCTGCCAGATGAAGACAGCTTGTGTGAACTGCCACTGCTGCCACTGCTGCTATGACTTTTACTTGACTTGGATTTGGACTGGCTGCTTTTTTGCTCCTAAAGCATAAAAACAAAAAAAGAAAAAAAGAAACAGCATTAGGAAAATGCCAGCCAAGCTGGCAGTCCGTAAAGTGCCAGTCGATGCCCATCATAGAAAAAAAATCTATTGGACACAGTTGTCGTATGAGGCACACAAGAACTGAAACATCAGGCTTTTCTCAATGCTAAAAGCAAACAGAAAAGAATTATTACCTGTTGTCCTGCAACAGTCTCTTATTTTCTCATTTCTCCCTCTGATATCTTATTTTCAAACAAAGCCCAAGTTTCTCTAACAGTTTCAGCGTCCTGAGCAAGCTTTATGAGAATCAGATTGAAACTTGAATTCTACCGGACAAGACGCCCCGGCAGAGTAGTGAGTTGGCAATGTTTCTGAGGGCAAACAGCAGGGTTGCCAGATTGGGCTATTAATAGCCAAATTGGGCTACTTGTTGTCCGAGTTGGCGTCAGAAATTTCGTTTTGGCTATGTGGCTACTTTTGGGCTGCATCTTTTTCGTGCGTGAAAAAAAAGTTAAAGTAGTTATAATGTGCTCTGTTACAATTATACAGTGACAGAAATAAAAGGCATACTGGAATCAAAATGCAGGCTATAGAAGGTTAAAGAAATTGAACGCGTCTGCTACAAAATGACAATTTGTAAACGCTGTGTTCGAGAAAACTTGTACTTCAGGCGGTCAAGGATCATGGCCTTTCGATTTCTAAAGAGTGGACACTACGTGAAAGTTGCCCCCCAGAAACACTTCAAGGCCTATGGATTCCACTTAATCCGCGAACTAACGCCACACCCCCCCCCCCCCCCCGCGCGCGCGCCACCGAATATAAACTGTTGCCGTCTGCACATGTGAGCGTTCTCCCATTGACGGTGCACCTCGGGTGACCATGACAACCATGGTACCAGAATAGAGAGAAAACATTAAGAGAACTTGAGTCTCCCTACGTGGTGCGAATGCGTAAGCATTAAATGCTACTATTTCGCTTCTGTTGCCTGGTTTCGTGATCCTCACGTGTTCACCGTTAACCATAGACGTGGCCTAGTGGTTTGGGCGTCCGCTTCGGCTGCGGTAGGTGGCTGGTTGGAAACCCACCGGCAGGCATGTTCTTTTCTTGTATTGTTTATTCTGGTTCTGTGGACACATTCTGCTCAAGACACGCATGAGACAAGTAATGCTTACGCGCATTAATAAGGTCTTTTTCTGTTTCTTCCTATTCGCGTGGTGGACACAGCAAGCGTGCCGCTCGCAAGAGCCTACGCTTTTTCTGCAGCCTCAAGAGGCACACGTGCAGCCCTCGAGATTCATTGCAAGCGACGCGAGAGCGCCGTGTCCGTTGCTTAATCTGCGTGCACTCATGCGGAGCCATCCTTTGGCGCTGCGTGGATCCCACTGTAACTATCGAAGGCGGCGGAAGTTAGTGGCATGGCATGGCATTAGATCCGTCGCTACGAGAACTTTCAGAATGGGCAAGTGGGCGATGTAGGTACATCCGGAACTACAAAAAGAAATGGAAAAAGGAGCCGGAATTCAAGGGTAATTGTTTTTCTCATTATTGTGAACATGCTGTCATACTGAAGATAAAATCGACATAGATTATCATCTAATGGCATATATCCTTGATTTATTCTGAGCTCATGCATATCATAGAATGTAGCTTCAAGAAGGCGCATGCTCGATGCTTTGAGGCGACGCTCTCAGTGAGAACCTTTCTCTTAAAGCATAAAATTGAAATGTGAGGCTGCGTAAGTATACAGTAAGGTATTTCCACTGTCGATGTGTCTAATCTGCGCGCGAACATTTAAAAGGTGAAATATCCCTAAACTAGAGCTGCAATTGCGTTTTTTAGCGCCGCCTTTCTTTTCCGCATGCAGACTGGCGGGCGTCAACCGCCTCAGGTGATAAGGCCTACTGCCGCGCCTGCAAAGTGGAACTGCGGCTCCGTCTTTAGGACCTGGTTAGCCGCACCTGTTAGCCGCACTGGTTAGCGCGCATTACGGATGGGAAACGTAACAACGGAAAGAACACGCCGTGCGCACCCCCTCAGACATCATCTGCGTGAAATAAATCTAATATGCAAATATTCTTGCCGAAAATTAATTCAATATGCTTAAGAAATGTCGTCAAAAAACAAATATTTTTGGCTACTTTTGGGCTCCGCAAAAATTTCGCTTTTGGCTACGTTTGGGCTACTACGGAGGCCAATTTGGCTACCTGAGGTCGGAGCCATCTGGCAACCCTGGCAAACAGCTGAACAGAGGGCATAGAAAACAGCAGCTTCAATTAGGCCTACTAAGAGATATCTCCTCAGATATTGCACATGATTGCGCACCACTTTCACCTTTTGTCAAAATGAGTTAGAACTGCTGCATCAAGCATTACCCCATGTTAGCAAACACTGCCTTAATGCCATTTTACAGAGACATTTGTTAGAGGCTCAAATCATCTGATTCCACCCAGCACTGAAGCAGGAAAATCTTATGAACAGTTGATCGATTCTCCTTCACAATGGAGAGAGAATTCTACTGATAAACAAGACCATACATAATGCATCGGCTTGCTAGCTGGCGAGTGACAGTGCCTTCGCTGTTCTGACAGCCATTCACACAAATAGTAGGCAGCAGTACCTCAAGCAAGCATAACCGTTCATCATTACACGTTTATTTTAGGCTTCTTTCAAATGAAAAGAACAAACATCATGCACAACAAGCTCTGCAATACAGTGCACACAATTACTGCGCCTTCCAAGAAGAGTGCCGAGTGCTCAACACGAAGAAAAAGCGCTGCATTGTTTGAGAAGCAAAGAGCCACAAAGTCAACCTACGTATGTTGTTGGAATGCCAAAGAAAAACGGCACCGCATCACTAAAGGAGTGGAGGTGTGAATTAAACACTCGTCAGAATCCCACTGATGCGACCAAGGAGCGGCACAGCCAAGAGTAGTACTCCCAAGGTCACTGGCGGACTTAACCAGCAGTTCACGAGCAATTAATTTGAAATTTGCAGATGTTGACCAATTGTCGGCATTATTTCTGTGTGATAGCACAAGTTTCAGGCTTATGGTGAATTCCAACTGCTGATTCAGAGCGGTGAGCCCACCCTACAACAGAGCACCTGCCCCAAATCCATGTTAGGAACACCTCTCTCCGTAGCAAGCTGGTAGCGCTCGCAAAGTAACCAGCATTCCTTGCACTCTCCTGCATGCATCGTCTGCTGCGGAACATTGAATCCGCCATTTTCGGTGGAGCAGTCTGGTCTGCTTCATGGAGCCATCTTGGCTTGACAACTGCTCCCAATCTGCCGCCAGAACAAACGATCCTCAATCCCAATCTACCATTGGAATAGAACGGCTCTGAAATGAGGCAAAACATGACCTTGAAGCGTTCCAAACCTGCGACTGGAATTTCCCAATATTTTTTCATTCCAGATGGCAACTGCAATTCTGAAGGAATGCTCACAAGGTTAGAATATGTACAAAGGCCTGACAGGGCAGCAGTCGTACAGATATGTGCACAATGAAGACGGCAATGTGTAAAAAAAGAAACGGTTCGAAATAAAGAGAAAAGTGTAAAAGTTAGAAGATGTTACCTCAGTGCATATTGTCCTTTAAAGCGCCCTTGGGAAAATTAAGTATATTTTATGCTCCACAAAAACTAGTGCTCGTGGGCAATTCTTTTCTACACCACAAACTAGAAAACAGTAAACTCTTGCAATGGCTTCTAGAAGAATTCAATATGTACTTTAATCTTGGGTCAGAAGAAAAGTGCCCAATTTCTAACCCCTGAATTCAAGAAAACGAACAATAAAACTGCAACTGAAGGGTCCCAGTAAAACAACTGAGATTTAATATGCCAGATTTCCTTGGCAAGCCTATTTCGTTTGCTATAGTAAGTGCCTTAGCTTGGATGCCCCAGCATGATTATAACTCGAAAGAAAAATTAATAACAGAAGAACAATCCCTGTCTACACACAAACTACTAAAACATAATAAATCAAGGATTCCCAGGAAATTAATGCTAATCAATGCTACCTTTATCAAGAAGTGTGCATGCTAATAACAACACAGAAAAGGCTGGAAACAGCTCCCATAACAAATGACTGCGCTCGTTAGCATCGAATGTCATAGCTACTTGAAAGGAACAGCCCCATGTGCAGTGCGGCAAAGTCTGCAACATGCTATCGGAGCAGGAACTGCTTGGCACTGCAGAGTCCAACATATCTCATTATTTGGATTGGTTATTTTAGGACGAAAAAGTCCATAACATTGGTTTGATCCGTTTTTCTTTTCCTTAATGTGGCCAAGTAGTTTCTTTTCAACGGCATCATCAACACCAGGCACCAGAGGGCAGGCATTCGGTGGTATGCATGTTCCTATCATCCACCATGGCTTGAGAAATTGTTAACATCACCCTGAACCTTAACACATAGTAAACAATGCACTCTGCCCGAGACATATTTAATCTTCGTATCATCACGAAATTCAAATCAACCGAGATAGTACCATCGAGATTCTACTGCACCCCTCCCGAAGGATTACAATATCCATGCCCCACAGTCAATATCAACAATTTTCATGATCTAGAAGGGGCGCCTCAACTGGTCCAATATGGTGGCACTATGGAAGACTGCTTGAGGGGTCGGTGTAGGTATAATATCTCTTGTCATAAAATTGCATGTTAAACTCGTGCTTCTTTGCGGACGCTGGCAACCTCACGTGAGCTAGGTGGTCTTTCTTTTCTCAAGGGTGTTAAAGGGAAGCTGAAATGCTTTTTTGAGGATTCGAAGAGATTCACGGATGCTGCTTGTAGGCTAAGCATACCAAGTTGTTTGCTTAGTTGTTTAATAAAAGTCACGACAATCTTCAAGCTTTTCTTCAAAGCAGTGGAGGTGTGGAGATGCCCGAACACCCCCACAGGCTTATTCAGATATTACGTCATCACTTTAAACGTTAACACAAAAAGATTTAAAACTTGAAAACCTCTTCAGATGCCCTTTAACGAATAAATGAGAGACAAGAAAGAAATCGCTGCATGGCGTTCAAAAATGAACAGCATGAAAGCAGAGTGAGAGACTGTCCATACGCGTTTTGGAGGGATTTAAAATTCTCTCCCAATGACATCGACGATGACAACTTTTGTACAATATGTGAATGATGAAAAAGAAGCGCAATTTTTTAAAATTCAGCATCAAGAGTAAGCAAGACATAAGCAGGACGCAGCATATGTCAGTTTGTCAGGTTGCTTTGCAGAAGAGAACTTTGTGAGTAAATTTCCCTTAATTTTGAAATTATAAATATGTGCCCTTTCATGTTTTTTGCTGGTGGTAAATTTTATTACCCATAAGCAACTATGAGGGGGGAAGCTGATCCTAGAAAAAAATTTTAAGCAACAGTGTATACAACTCCTTCCATCCAAAAGTCGCCGTCCTAGTATTCATGAGCACATCGTGTCGGAAAAAATTCGTATCATGCCAACTGTTTGCCGCAGAATGTTCTGGATGGTGTCATACGATTCAGCGTTTCGTGCAACATAAACGTACTAGTAAAGTTAGAGCCTAGCTCGCAGCAGGGATTTGAACCGGCGACCTATAATACGGGGTTACTTATCATGCGCAGTTCCATTGTCCATCAAGACAAGTGAGACTATTACTGCGTCAATTCCTTTCTTAAAAAAAACAATTTTCGATTTGTGCAAGGGCAAAGCATCCCGCCAAATGATGATGGCGTTCCATTCTGTGGACTTTCTGGTGTTCCACTCTTACAGGTGAAGCTTAAGCGTCCTCGAAATTTTTTTATTAATGAAGGCACAGTTATGAAAACATCGGGAAATATGTATGTTTGCACGCTGATTTTAAATATGTAATTTAATCTTACATAACACAAGTCCCTGTGCACTTATATAATGTATTATATAATTTTTTGCCGAGAGCTTTCAAGAAACTTTGCTGCAGGGAACTTCTCTTAACATCAAGCTATGCAATAAGCTGCCACTTCACAAACAGGAAGAAAAATTTGTATTCCTGTGCAGTAAATTTTCTTTAAAGCTCTCAGCAAAAAGTTACATAATGTAAGGAAGACGACGGGCATACGCGCGAGCCGCATTGCCATCGCCTGGTGCACGCTCCTGGCTCCACTGCCTGACCTCGGACTGCTGTTAGCCCTGCTCCCGTTGAGAAGCTTCGCTGTACGAATCCCACCTTACATTTGGTGGAGGTACGGGGTAATATCATCTCGCCCTGGAACTCCGCAGCCGAACGCTACCCCCTACCGCGATGCCTTCAAGTGAGCCCGGCCGCCGTCGTCTGTGCTGGTTCTCTCCGCCAGCGGCACAGACGACCATGATGTTGAAGATTGGCTCACATCGTACGAGCGGGTGAGCGCATACAATAAGTGGGACGCGGAAACCAAGCTGAACAATGTCATTTTCGATCTGACGGGCGTGGCAAATCTGTGGTATCGGAACCACGAGGCGGACATTACATCATGGTCCGTTTTCAAAACGAAATTCTCAGAGGTATTCGGCCGCCCGGCTGTCAGAAAACTTCGTGCCGAACAGCGGTTGCGTGCGCGGTCGCAGCAGGTAGGAGAGAACTTCACGAGTTACATCGAGGATGTCGTGGACCTGTGCAAGAGGGTGAACGCACAGATGACCGAAGCCGACAAGATCAGGCACATCCTCAAGGGAATTGATGACGACGCCTTTCAATGTTGTTGGCACGAGACCTGCGCACCGTCGCCGAAGTCGTCACCCTATGTCAGAGCTTCGACGAACTCCGCAAGCAGAGGGCTCTGACACGCGAACACACCACGAGCATCGACTCGCTTGCTGGCCTGAATGATGCAAGAGACCAGTCATCGCTCCTGCCGCACATCAAGAGCTTCATCCGTGAAGAAGTTGCTCGGCAGCTCTCGCTTATTTCAAGCCATCAAGAACCATCACCAAACATAACTGCGAATCTGGGGTACATCATTCAAGAACAGGTCGCTGAGGCTCTTCCGCAAGCCCCTCAGCCCACACCTTTCGCGGTCCCGCTGACGTAGGCGGAGGTTGTTGCGCGACCTCGACCAGCTACCTATGCTCCACCTCCTGGTCCTGTTCAAGAGCCTGCTGCTTTTATTCCACCGCCTGCTCATCTGCGAGCCTCCTGGGGCACGCCTGATAACATTCGACCGCCAGCTCAACTGGGCAACTCCTGGCGCACGCCTGACAACCGCCCAATCTGCTACTTCTGCGGCTTGCCAGGTCATGTGGCGCGGCTTTGCCATCGACGCAGGAATGCCTCACGACCACCTCCTGCTGAGCCGCCCCTAAGCCGTCCTCCTGAGCGCACCGCCTTCTCTGGACGCCGTTCGCCTTCTCCACGTCGGCGCTCCATCTCTCCAATGCGATGGCGTCCCTCGACCACTCAAGAGGAAAACTAGGTGCCGCAGTTCCTAAGGCGAGAACTGCGGAGTCGTCGAAATTTGGAAGGTCTCATTTGTCTGCCGCTAATTTAATTGAAGTTTTTGTAGAGGGCGTATCTGTCATGGCGCTTGTCGACACCGGTGCTGCCGTTTCTGTCATGGATGCAGCGCTTTGCCGCTCTTAGAGGAAAGTGAAGACGCCCCTCTCTGTCCTGTCGTTACGAACTGCAAGTGCGCACCTCATCCAGCCGTTAGCAGCGTGTACTGCTCGAGTAGTCATAGAAGACGTTTTATATTTGGTCGAGTTCATCGTTCTGCCATCATGTTCGCATCGGTCATCTTGGGCTGGGACTTCCTATCGCTCCATGACGCCGTCATCGACTGTGCTCGGGCTCAAGTAGAGCTCTCTACGCTGCCGAATCCCGTGCTAGAGACTGAAATTTGTGGTGCCCCTGTTTCTGCCAAAGCTTTTGTCGCCAACAGTACCGATATTCCAGTGAGCTCTTCTGTGATCATGCCTCTCTCCTGTGACTGTGTTCGCGATGCCAGTGTCACCTTCACGTCGTCTCCCACTTTTCTACGCCGCCATTGTCTGCCGCTGCCTTATGCCCTGCTCACTTTATCCGCCGGCCTCACCGCACTGTGGGTCTTCAACCCGTTTTCCAGCCCCTTCGCACTGCGCCGAGGGGAATGCGTCGGAACCGTGCAGCTCTTTGATTCTGTTCTCAACCACCCCGACGTTGCCGCAGAACCACCGCCGGTCGCCATGGACGCCCTCAGCTCCACTGCCTGACTTCGGACTGCTGTTAGCCCTGCTCCCGTTGAGAAGCTTCGCTGTACGAATCCCACCTTACACATAACATATTGAATAAGTGTACAGGGACAAGTGTTCATAAAATTAAATGCCACATTTGGAATCAGCACGCAAAAATACACGTTGCCTGAAGGTTTCACAATTGTGACTTCATTATTAAAAATTTTTTTCTAAGACCCTATTCCCCCCTTAACTATGAATATAGCTTTCTAATGGTGCGTACAGCAGGCAAGCAAGAAAAAAATTATGTCTCCTTTTTTCGTGCACTGTCTTCTCAGAGCAATTAATGGCACCTTGTGCTCTGAGTTTATTTGTAAGCAGTGGACAGAAGGCATGCAATGAACGTAAGACCATTAGATACTATTCTTTTCGCCCAATTCTATTCGATTCTGGTCATCCTCCTATCTGCCCGACTCAGACAATGACTCAGTGACACGGCAGCGTGGGCATGAGGCAGTCAAAGTGAAAGAAGATTCAGAATGAAACAGAATTCAAATTAAATCATTTTATCACCTCGCTGCCCCATCTTCATTGATAACAAAGCACCATATCACTATACAGCATGCCGTAATGAGGCCTCCAATTACAGACAGTCAGGCACAAAGCACCTTGCATTCAAAATGTGCTTGTTAGTCACGCATGCTCAGCCATGCTGCTTAACAAACAGCACTTGGTATTTGTGTAGGCCCTGCTATTCCAGGTCAATCATCTCTTTAGAAAATGCAGAGTGGGTGCCTGATAAGAACTGAACTGAAATGGTCCTGCAGGCTGCAGCATGGAAACTTCCTGCTTCCACGATTTCCTGATTTCCCTGTACTGTTGGCAGCAGGATGACGAGATAGAAGCACCGCTTCTATCTCGTTAACAAGCAAACATCCACATAATAGTTAAGATGTGTTTCTAGTAAACTCTGATAACAATGACTGATGTGCTACCAAAAAATTCAAGCAACACAAAAACGTGATGTGATTCCACGCGCACCAATTCTTATTCGACTAGCTCACAATGCTGTCGCAGCATGGCGTCGATTTCATGAAAAATTCAGGGGGGCACTTTGTTGACCTAAAGTACGGTGAGGCGAAAGCCTTAAGCGTGGTGTTGAAGCTTCACCTCTAAGAGTGGAACGCGACAGCGTCTTGCAACACTGCCAGGGAGTCCACAGAACGCCATCGCCCATTCGGCTGTATGCCTTGCTAGTCGGTAAGCTAGTTTTTGAGGAAAGGAAACGTATCTGTCTGGTATATCTCGGTGGACGACATAACTGGAAGGGAGGAAGATGGGAGTCAACGAAGACACCATATTCACTAGATGTGCCTTTGTTCAATCCGAACCATCAAGCTGGCATGGCGGAGTGGTTAGCGTGCTCGTCTCGCATTCCGGAGAACCTGGTTCGATTCCCCAACTCGACCAATTTCCTACTCGGTTTTATTTATTTCTCTGGTCTGACTAGAAAGGTTAATTAGGCTAATTAGTTAATTAACTAATCAACTAAACTCAGTCCCACTTACTTGGAGCATCACTATACGATCCCTTTAATTGGTTGCATGGTTACTAGCCAAAGTACAATTAGCCCCGTTTGAAATTTGCGCACTGTGACGTCACGACCATTTCGACCAACTGAAAAGCGTGACATTTCTGTCTACAACTCCTGCTTACAACGATGAGGCATTAAACGCTTTCCGCCTTAATATCGCCAACACCTGCCGTCCCCACAGACAACATCCAGTCCCCACTGGCAATAGCCAGTCCCCAGACTGAAATAAGACACAAAAAGAAAGAAGGGCACTAGTAGCAACCCACACACCTTTCCTTTGGATGGCTTCTCAACTGGTGCCTCCTTTTTAGCAGCCGGAGCACTGAATAAGTCGGGAATGGGGCTGTGAGGTGATGGATGAGTGGAGGACGGTCCTGGTGGGTGTTCCATGGGTGGGCTTTTGACCATATCCTGGATATAAACCAAACAGAAGCACACAACCACTAAGCACAGAGTTAATCTGATCACACACAAGGCTTAGCCACTAAATGCACAAATACGTTTCAGACCTTCCAGCTCAGAACAAAAACCCAAGTGGCTGTAGGATACATGAAGACACAGCACTACAGTTTTGCAGCAATGCAGAACAGAACCCGCTTTCTTCGTGGAACAGGATTTGACGCAAGTTCTGCGTCTTGCAGTGCTTCTATGATCCCGATAGTAAGTCACAGATTAAAACAACAAAGGACTCCTGCATCATTACTGCAAACCATATTTCACTTCAGTGAAGCCCAGATGTATGGTTACATACTTGGATAATGCAAGAGGGTATCGCCGAGCACCAAGTCCAATGACCATGTGTGTTCCGCAAGAGAGAGTACACTTCGACTACCTCTTCATCTATGTGCCACCTGGCAACTCATTCCAGAAGAAAAAGAAGAACATCAGCATAATATTCATGGAACGGGCTCCCACTTACCCGCCATAGGTATGTGTTATTCCTTCAGAGGCAACAACAACGGGCTCTCAGAATACGGCGACCAACCACCAGTTTGAAGTTCAATAAAGGATGTTATCATCATCATCATGGAACTAGGCAGCTCAAGTAGAAGAGGAAAACGAGGATGGTATAAAGGAAGAAGCAAGCTTAACTGCCCCACAAAGAAAAAAGAAAAAGCCCAGTGTACTGCTTAAGACATACTGTTTCGAAAGTACAATATGCACAATCTCGGCGTGGCTGTATCAAAGCTATAGGCTACAAGGTACCCTCCATAGGGGCTTCACGATTCCATCTGCTGATGTGGTGCAAGATTTGTGCGGTCCAAAATAGCTGCCAAGCAGGTATTCAGACAAGCCTGCGAATAAATGACGATCTACACCCTGAACTTGCACACTTGGCTGATAGTCAGTTCATTCGCAGGGACGATTATAGTGATGCTGATCTGCATCTCAATGCTGCATGATCATAGTTTATAGCGCATTCTATATTCATTAAGTCCACACTGCACTATGCCTGTGCGATGGCACAAGCTTATCAGTAGCATCTTGTCAAACGTTAAGGGGGCCAAATCTATCCGCTGGATTTGTCAATAGTTACTACGGTTGACTTGCAAATATCTCGGAAATAAAAACCACATCAAGACTGAACTCAGACCAAAGCTTCTCCATCAAGTTTATTATAACAAGTCTGCTGTCAGCTGTGGCCGCTATCTGTTGAAGCCAGCGTACCTGTCATCTTGTTGAGACAGTACACAAAAAAACCTTTGGACAGCAGTACAACCCCAATACTGTTGCTTGTTTATTTACAATGAAATACTAGAGGAAAAACCAAAGATCTGATTATTATAAACTACATTAATTTCTCTATTTTTTCTACAAAGTGGCACTTCACAATTGGTGCTGATAATGAGTTATTCTTCCCGAATCCTATTTTTGTTTGTACACACTGTACTACTTATTAAGCGATACTTTTGCACTGTTTCCTTTAAATTGTAGTCTACTTTCTCGTGCGTAACCTAATGTAGCCTGTTTGTTTAACACCCCTTGTGCAATGTTTCTGAGGCAATATAGGCAGTAAAAAATTAAAATGAATATGGGCAATCTGACAAGCTTCCTCAGCAAGCTGAGCATTTTGCTCAGTGTGTACGGTGATGACAGAGTAGGTTTCACACGGAAAGACGAGATAAAATGGTGCGAAGTGCTGCACCACGGCCATGTTACAAGGAAATCTGGTGTACAAAAGGACTACATCTGAAGCTTCTGCGGGGCACCAACATACACCGAGAGCACACCAATGGCGGTTCTGTTTATAGTCTTTCTGTCAGTGTGTTTATGTGCAAGCGACAGGCAGTTTCTCGAAATCTACGCAGACCGGCGTGAAGGTGTCCACCAGCTGTCTGTAAAAGCCATCCGTCTGTCAGCTGTCATGTATTATGAGCATCATGGTGCAAGACAATGTTGGCACTTAAAAATTGCACACACTGGGATGTTGAGCCAAATGGTAACACTTTAGCCTTTGCTGAATGAGGAAAGTATAGTCAGTCATGGATATTATCCACTTATTCACAGCTGGCTACGAAGGAAATGGTCCCAGAAAGTCCAAGAACACGAATGCTGGAAGCAGCAGCCCTTGGCATATTGTTTTGATGGTTGCAGCAAGTTGAGATCAGCAGCACGTCCAGTGTCCATGAAAAACCCCGCTGCCAAAGATGGGCTTGTCTTGACAAAGCAAAGCAGAAAAAAAAAAGTAATCACAGACGTTCGTTGGTACAACTTGAAGGTAGGCTTTGTTGTCTGAGCTTGCTTTTCCTTGTAATATTAGATGCCCCTCTCAAGAGAGGAACAGGTCATGTTTAGAGAAATGTGCCAAAATTTAGAGGCATTCTGGCCCTCTAAATGATCGATCACGAAGTGCATTTCCATGTCAGTTAGCAACTTTGTGATCAAGCTTGGTTCTCCCATTGCTCCAAGAAAGCCACTGTTGTCTTCCGCGTTTTGAACACCAAGTTCAAGAAGTGTGAGAGGGAGCATGCCCGTGTGTTCGTGCTTACGCCCTTGGCAATGGCTGCCATTAGCTGGTACTCTTTTTTTGCTGCTAGCTGCACAACGCATGAGGTGATGTATCCTCTCTGCTTGCTTGAAAAGGTGCATCATGTCTTGGACAACATCTTGAGGTTTTCATTCTGCACCTGAACACTCGACTTGATCACATGCTCAGCTTGTTCACAGCAACCTGTGCAGGCGTAGGCTGCCAGACGAATGAGCACCGTCCTCAAGGCTGAAGTAGATATTCATCCATTCTTGCTGCACCCTCCCGATGGACGAATGCAGCAGCACGACCAAAGTGATCCAGGCAGTTTTCAAGGTCCTTAAGAAGATAGCCGTGGAATGCCCTCGGGATCTGTCAACCCTGGGGAACGTAGCAGGCTAGCATTGCACTGTCCACAGCTGTTCAACCAGTAGTCGACATGGTCCCTGGGAAATATACCAAGCTCAGCGAACAGTCCTGAAATTCTCTGACAGGCGAGATGAACCTGGCTGTCAAATGGCGCACGGCTGGCATTCTTGACTCACTGAGACGCAGCCAGCAATCCCACCAGTTCTTTCATGCACCTGGAGCACACAAAGGGATCATTTAATGCAGAGTACCAAGCATGGTGTTTGCACCCATTTGAAGGTAAATAAATGCACACTATTGCTACCTCTTCTTCTAGGCACCACCTGGCAAGACCACACAGCAATATGTCGGCAGACAGAAGGCGTAAAGAAAAACATGACACAAAGAAAGACTAGGTAAGGCAGAGAACAGCACTCCATTGCCTTTTCCAGTATTTATAAATACTGTGACCTCCTACAAAAACATTAGAGGGTGGGTGCACAACAAAACACACACATACAATACACATGCGAATTCAACAATTGCAGTGCAGCTGCAGGTAATTTCAAGAAGCAAAAAGTTATGTCAACCTACTATTGCCCTCCGAAAGAAAAAAGAATGCATAAGACAGTTATTTCGGGCATTTAACATGCCTGTGTCTCGCTTTATAGCCCGACAAATGAGTAAAAATATGCGAAGTATTTATGCTAGTATAATGACTACTGGCTAAATGGCAAGCATAAATGCACTTAAGACACCACAGATAATTCAGTGCATACAAATAGTTTCCCTAGAAATGTTCAAGATGTGCGAAGTTGACAAGTTTCAGACAAAAAAGTCACACTTTCATAAAACCCTGAGCCTTTCGTCGACCTAGTAGTATCATCGACAAGCTCATACAAGGTGGGACATGCTGTCATTTCTGCCACATGCCATGGACCTTGAGAAAAGTTATTTTTGGGTGGTTATATTCCATGACCTTTAAAAGCAGCTGAAATGAACCGCAGTCAGTAAAAAAATAAAAAACTAGCACGCCATGAGGGATGCTGCATCATACATAACACCTGGATATAGCAGTGCGAGACTGAATAACGCGGCAACGCTCATAATTTGAGTGTTTCTTAAGAAACCAAGAGCAGTGAACGTTGAAAGGGACAAGAAGCATCAGGGGGAAAAAAGGCAAATGGCAGCTTTCACCGAGTAAAGCTGTTATGCAGAGCCCTCCCAAGTGGATTTAGGGTGCAAACCGTCAACATCCAATCACTTGACCATCCATATGAGGTCACCTGTCATCCCGTGACTGCACACCTGTTGCGATTGTTGTGGTAACCCAGGCTGCCACAAAGTCTTTAGACCTTAGCCACCTGGCAAAAGATAACTAGGAGCACAGTGAGAGCTCTCGCTGAGTTTAGTGCGTTACACAACAAAGTGTGTAAACAGTTCGCAAGTTTTTTCTCGACAGCAATTTGTGCAGCAGCGGCTACTTCAGGAAATCAAAAGAACGAGTACAGTTCGATGTACAGCAAAACCTCATAGCCTTAGCTGCTTTGGGACGCTAAACCCCATAAACCAAACCAAACCAAAGTCATTGAGACCACGAAGAATATTTAAATTAACGGAGCGGAGTGCAGCAATAACAAAATGGGACCCAGGAAAAATATTTGGTATAGGGAACGTGCTATCTTCAGTGGATGAACTTTGTGATTATTTTAGGAAACATAGATGCCGGCAACCTACCACTACGCACCCCACAAAGAAACAGCACAAGGCAGCAATGCATGCAGTCAACTTCTCAGAGGCACAGCGCAAGAATGGTTGCGTCGTGAGACATGCACTGTCGTTGCTAGAGGTGGGAGGCACTTTAGCATCGGCATTGCTCTGCACTGCTGCATCGTGGAAAAGCTATTAGAATTATCCAGGATTTCGCATTAACCAAGTCTGAATAATTGAGGCTTTACTATATATTTGTTTACTTGCCAGTTAAGTGACTAAGAACCACAACATGACATTATCCCATATCACACTGCCGACAAGAGGGGAGATGTCATCAGGAGAGGCCTTGCGTGAGGCTATTCACCCACCCGACTGTAGGTAAAGCAAGGCAGGTACAGGACTATGGGTAAAGCAAAAGCGGTGCGAAGAGTGATATCCAGCAGCCAAAAATGCGTTGAGAGCCTACAAAGGGCTTAAGGAGGAGGTCTGTTAAACACACTACTAATGCTGGCTCACTGCATGAAATACCAGGAGAGCACTTGAAAGAAGATGCAATAGTCAAAAATGTTCCTTCACTGATCAGTGTGCTCAAAAGTTATTCGACCGTCGCACAGTAGGGTATACGATTTCGTAACCTTGTGTCTGCGCATGCTTAACAGTCAGCGCCTGAACAAGCAGCTGAGAGAACATAACAGGAAGGCAACAAAAGGAGCTAATCATTACTTGGGACTTGTCACAAGAGTGAATGATGTCCATTCCTCACTCAGAGTTCTCTGAATGGTGCACAGGTGTCCTGCAGCTGACATCAATCCCCATGTCAGGGCTCCATTGGCTTTTATGCTGGCCCCTGTATCTTCCTTTACTTCTTCTTTGCACTGCGTGACCGTTTCGAGCATTTGACCCATAAAATGTTTTCTTCAACTGTTTGTGTGATCAAAAATGTCCACATCATTACGAGTTAAAAATCACTGCTTTTAAAGAAGAGCAGCGTTGAATCATGTTTACTACTCTAAGCCGGTAGCAGGACAGATTACTGCACCCATCGCTGAAATGGTGAAATGGTGTGTGAAAAGCCTGCAGCAGTTCTGGCCCACTACTTCTCTACAAGAAAGCCGGGCCCTCTCCTCCTTTAATCCCAAGCCAAAGTTATTCCTCCGTTATGTAGACGACTGTTTTTGTGTGGTGAAAACCTCAGAGATAGAAAACCTCCAGAGTCATCTAAATTCAGTTGAACCGGCCATACAATTTACTGTTGAACATGAACAGCAGGGCAGCCTGCCTTTTCTGGATGTCCTACTTACAAGGCACGACAAAGGCCTGCAGTCCTCGGTGCACAGGAAGCCAACCCACACAGGACGGTACCTACATTTCGATTCGAACCATCCCATCCCGCACAAAGCATCTGTCGTGACGTCATTACTGAAGAGAGCCGACTCCATATGTTCCTCAAGTGAAGATAAAAGGAAGGAGAAGAACCGAGTCATTTCTGACCTCCAAAAGAACGGCTACCCAAGCTCATTCATCCGGCGCATTATCAGGAAGCAAGAAAGGCAAAACAAAATCCGGTCTATTATTTCCTCAGACGCATGCCAGAAGCGGAAACGTGTTTGCATCCCCTACGTGAGAGGGGTGAGCGAGACGCTCGGTCGCATTCTCGGAAAAGAAGGGGTGCTGACAACGCACAAACCGACCAGCACTATCGGTCGCCTTCTCCCCCGCCCAAAAAACCGGCAGCCCAGAGAAAAGGCCCAGGGCGTCGTGTACAAAATTCCGTGTTCCGTCTGCCCGGCGTCGTACATAGGGGAAACGAAGAACTTCGCGGAAAGGATGAACCAACACAAAGCGGACGTCCGTCACATGAATCGTCAACGCAGCGCCGTGGCCGAACACTGTGAAGGGTGTGACCACCCAATTGACTTCGACAGCACCATTGTATTGGAAACGGAAGCTAACCCACGCAGGAGGCTTCTACTCGAGTCGTGGCACATACAGCAAACACGAGAGAATGTTAATCGTTCCCTGGGGACTCTCCCCTCATCCTACGTCCATGGGCTGCGGCCATTGACCCGCAGGTCCTCCACACAGGGGCTTAAAAAGCCAAGCTGCGCTCGCCCGTAGTCACACCGTGAAGAAGGGGCCGAGCCGGTCCCGAAACGTCGTGTTTTTCCTGTATTTTACTTGGTTGGCGTCACTTACCTTCTCCTAACATTAAATTTCCCAACCAGACAGACTTCTGTCGAATGTTTTCTTTTGAGTTTTTTTTTTGCTTATAGGTTCTGCAAGTAGAGCTTAACACTACCTGAATAAGATGATTAAAATTTTCAGCACGGCACTTACCACAGCCTCAAAATTGTCACTACAGTATTAACTCCTCGGCACACATACTGTAGAACTTTACAATCCACTATAAAGGAAAAAAATGCTTCTAAATCTAGCTTTTCCACGCAAAGCACATGAGCACCCAAAGCAAGACGAGGCACACATATAACTGCCTGGCCCGCTCAAATAACCAAACAGCTATGCCCTCAGAGAGAAAGCACAATAAACTGATTGATAACCCAAGCCAGACAGGTACTCATAAACTACTCATCACAGTTCTAAACAAGGGTGATGTAGTGGGGCACATAGTGTGCACTAAAATGGAAGTGCCCTGCTAAGCTACACATCAGACTGCACAAAGGTACTTCCCCTTGGCCATACGTCAAACTCCGAACAAACCTAAGAGCTGAAGAATTAAACTTACTGGACTGGATATTGACACAAAATTTGTGGAGAATGAACGAGCCTGGGAGAGGCTGTGTATCGTAGGCTGTGCTCAATTCTGCAAAGCCTTTTTGCGCGCAGCTCTGGCTGAACTTGAGACCAAAAAAAAAAAGAGAAGTCAGTCAGTGTTTGCCAATTTGCAATGGCAGAGTCTGTCTTTTTATAGAAATTCTTAGTATACCTTGCATTGAAACTGCAGCATCTGGACAATGCACCCAACAAACATGAAGTAGCCACGGTTGTAATGGCTTAAGAATCACAAAAATTCAACACTTTTATCGCAGAGTACAAAGTGATATAGTCTTCGCGTAACAGAAAATTCATGGGGAGAGGGGGTCATTGCGATTTTCTTTATTTGTCCACACAACTGCAAAGCACGTTTCCAAAGAAGCAGAGAAATACTGGGCAGCTGAACATGAATGGATTTAAAACGGCAAATCTGTACTTGCACTAGCACATGCAATCCTCATACCTGCTCAGCAGAACATATTCCACTAAAGATATTGAGCATCACGCATTGAGCATGCCTTACCAAAGTTGTTTTATTCTGAATTTTCATTTAGAAAGCTTCATACTAGCTGCTCTAGTTTAACCAAACTGAGACTCCTCGTTCCTTGAACAGCTACTGAATAGCCCGTTTCAATTCAGGCTAGGTCAGAGACAACTCTCCAGTATTGGAGAGCTATATGAGACCAACCTCTTACATGTTATCAACAGTCCACTTGCTGTTAGGAACATTCAGCCAATAGTTCGCACAATTGGTCACATAAGTTTAGTTTAGTTTAGTTTATGGGGTTTAACGTCCCAAAGCAACTAAGGCTATGAGAGACGCCGTAGTGGAGGGCTCCGGAAATTTCGACCACCTGGGGTTCTTTAACGTGCACTGACATCGCACAGTACACAGGCCTCTAGAATTTCTCCTCCAAAGAAATTCTAGCCGCCGCGGCCGGGATCGAACCCGCGTCTTTTGGGTCAGCAGCCGAGCACCATAACCGCTGAGCCCCCGCGGTGGCGGTCACATAAGTTTGAAAACTACTTGCTAGGATGCCATTCTACAACCAACTTTCCTGTCATCAGTCAACCATAACAGAACATCAGTATGATTACACGAAAATATATAAGCATAACGACATACAAAGAACTAGGACCATTATGAGAATTAGAATGTTACACACACTACTCACTGCACGATAAGAGGGCAAAGGGTGCTTACGCTTGCCATCCGTGGTTTCTTGTGGCCTTCACTTTTTGACCGGGCAGGTGGACCACTGTTGCGTGTAGGACTGCCGGGAATGCCGCTTGGAGGTGCGGGTGATGTGTTTGCGCCAGCATGGTTGGCCTCTGTCTGGGAAACCAAACCAACTCTAGCATTAGTTTAGTGACAAGTTAAGTCAACCACATTTTGCAACACGATAATCTTAATGAGGGTCGTTGATTGCATTAGTTGATGCTCAGTCGACACCAAGAGAAATGAAAAAAAAAAATTGCTGAGGCTCAGCTTGGCTAAGCCTGGGGAATGCGAAGCATATTAGTGGCTAGGCTTGGTAATACATGGCTTTCCTTGGTAGAATACTTGGTCATTTTAATACAACCACTAGAAGCCTTCGTCGTGGGGGAAGACAACGGCATGGCTACAGCGGAACGCCGACTAACCCCGAGACGCGCGTTGGGTGAGCGTTTCACCTACACCGAGTGTGAACGCGCGTTCGAAATGCGCGGGAATGCGCGGGTGTGACGGCTAGGGGTCCCACGGCGACGGCGCGAGGTGGAGGCCGGCTCTCTCATCCGATGTCACGTGGTGTGACGTCACGGTGTCACGTGGGGGTCCCACGGCAACGGCGTGAGTGGTAGCTCTAGCAATATGCTTCGCATAAAAAAAGACAAACAGCGGGATGACAGATTCGTTCAAGTCTGTTGTCCTTTAGTGTATAGCAAAAACGAAAGGCGCACGCAGCAATGTACAGACAGTGAAACTGTCTACCCATCACTGCTACACAAATGCTTCATTAATAAATCCAATTTTCTCACCAATAAATGTCTTTTGTTGCAAAACAAACATCAACATAGCTACAAATAGCCAAACAAGCAATTTTTACTGAGATCGAAAATTGAATGCAGTTGTCGTCAGTGTCCCTTTACGCCAGGCCAGTAACTGAAGGGTACAATCATAAGCAGCACAGCGGCAGCAACACAGCTTATCAGTTGGTGCTCACCCCTCCTGCTTTGAGCAGCTTGTGACAGAAGTCATCCGGTGGGTTGTGGAAGGTGAGCTTCTCGCACCGAATGTTGGAGATGGGTGTGCCATCCATGGAGAGGTACAGGTCGTACACAAACTTGACCTTCTTGGGGTCTTCCCGAGTGCGGAAGTACACCTCCACGGGCATGTTGAAGCCTGCATAGCCGCTCCCGGAGACTTGGTAAGGTGGCTCCTTGAGCACTGCGTAAGGGAGAAAACAACACAAGTGTTTCATCTTTCTAGACCATTTTGCATACTTTGCAAAGACTGCGTGCAAAACTGTTGCACTTGCAATGTTCAGAGCCCTACTGAAAGCAAAAGGGAGAAACTGATGCCCACTGACATGAAAGGTGTGTGTTAACACTACCTCACTCTTTTCACAACAGCAACTAAGGCCAGTTAACCAAGTCAGTGTTATCATGACACTCTGCTAGCACTGAGACAATGGCCAGGTACTTTCAGAAACAGTCATTAAAGCTATGTGCAACCTTTTTCCTTCGATAACAGAATGAATGACAAATGCAGATGCTTTATTTATAATTCTTTAACACATGCATTCTTTTTTTTTACTGTCACTAAGTGCTTCACTAGGAGAGTATCAATCTTCACTGAATTTGAGACAACTACACACACTAGTTTATGGATACACAGCTGCAGCAGAAGCAAAGGAATTTATAAAGGTGTATTTTTCTAGATTAAAAAGAAATGTGGGCAGCTGCTGCTTATTCCACTAGTCCTCGTCTCTTCAGTGCCACCTGATTGATAAATTAATTGACCGAACACTCTAGAGTAATGGTCTCAGGCGGTAAAGTAGCTGCAGTGGCTCAGTGGTTATGGTGCTCGGCTGCTGACCTGAAAGACACGAGTTCAATCCCGGCCGCAGCGGTCGAATTTCGATCGAGGCGAAATTCTAGAGGCCCGTGTACTGTGCGATGTCAGTGCACGCTAAAGAACCCCAGGTGGTCGAAATTTCCGGCGCCCTTCACTACGGCATCTCTCATAGCCTAAGTCGCTTCGGGACGTTAAACCCATAAACCTAACCAAACTAATTTCAGTCTCAGTTCATGTGAGCATGAATCAAACACAGTGAGGCTCCTCTAAAGGAATATTTACACCCAACTGTTCCAAAGCTGTGGCTATAGTTCATAAAACTTGAAACATGTTTTGGTGAGGACACCATGTTACGCAGTGTTCCAGGAGGCAAGAAAATATCAGGTACTCTGATTCAAAGTGTTTTTTTTTGTTTTTTTTTCGAAGTTCCGGACTTATCAGTGGCAGTTGTAATCCACTTTTCCAGTGATCACAAAACATGGGCTCTGGTCACGTCGGCTGGGAAGGAGCAACCAGAGCGAAGGAGATAAACGAAAGAGCCAACATAAACAAGAGCGACGCAGGCCATGAGGAGATAAGGCTAGGTGAGAGGAGAGCAGAAGCAGGCGTACCTCGCTTGGGCTTTGGGAAACTTTCGTGCAGAAGGAAGACAACTTTGTCAACGAAGTGCTGGATGTTGCAGCCCTCGGGTCCACGCACGAATACAGTCCAGTCGTGGGTGAAACCCTCGGCCGTCGGGCGAGCACGGAGCACAGCCCTGTGACCCAGTTCCAGCTTCACCTCGATAGACTGCAAGTTGGAGAGCGCGCGCTTAGTTCGGCCCGCTCTGACGCCATAGCGGGGCGTCTGCATGAGCTCCACTGGATGCCGCCGCGCCGCCTCGGCGTCTCGGAAGCGATGCAACGAGAAACCGCGCTACGTGAGATGCGCGCCGGTGCTACGAACGGAGAGAGTGAAAAGGTGGCGTAGCCAGCAAGCACTGAGCTGACGTTTCAAGGGAGCAGGTCTGAACCGATGTTCGCATGCAGGTAGCGCGCATAATACCAGGCATTAATTACTTCACACCAACGTATCTTAATTTTCTTTTTCGACAACAAGTCATGTTTTGCGGGAAACATGCGAAGCAAGATAACGTGAAATCTTAGCCGAGATGGGCGTTTCATGTAACGTTTTGGCAGGTATGCATCCGGGGATCTCAGATGCGTTAATTTAGACAGCGGAAATTTCCCGCGAAAAACCACTATCCGACTGCTGCACATAACTCATTCATCGGAACTCTGAACAAAGCGTGCAATGTTTAACTCAGTTAAAAACCGGCCGGTCTCTACTCATTCTTCGAGAAAAGTAGACGTCGGCTCTGTATTAAGCTAGGAACTCATTTTAGGAAAGCGGTGCCGCCAAAATACTGCACGCGCCTGATGAAAAAAAGCTTGCAGTCAAATTGTGCAAACAGCGATTACTACAACCAATGATATATATTCCGCGCCATTTAAACGAACGACTAAAATGAAAAACGGCTAACTGTCGAAACGGTTACCTTCGTCGGAGATGTCATGTTGGCTGCAAACTTACGCTCACGACGCGGCCATGTTGTTTTATGCGATGATTGTTTGGATTTTATAAGCCGCCTGAGCGTATTTTAGCACTGCGGCTTGAAGCGCGTTGTTCAAAGGCGGTTTTGCATTGAGTGAGGCGTTTAAAAAAGTATCGTAACTTTAATTTATCTCACAGCGCGTGCCTTTGCTCTGCAACATTTTTCATGCTCATGCTCTCGAATACACTCATCGCAGCCGCGCAGTCGCATCAACCTTGGCATCACGGCCATAGTCACCGGTGGTCGTGATTTGTCAGGCCGGATTGGCCGCCGTCTCCTGCAAAATCTCGCCGCGTCTTTCCTGCACAACACAGGTAGTACGATGCTCTTGAGCTCCGAACGTGTTCCCATCTTTCGGCTATTGGAAACCACGCGAGAAGTCTCATTTCACCATGGCCGGACGTGGAAGGGGACGCGGTCGTGGCAGTGGAATGTCCTTCAATGTTGAACAGCTGGGTTTGACACGGCAAGAAGCAGCGCTTACACTGTGCCAACAGCCGCCGCCAGCATTCCCGGTTTGTCTGAAGAGCGTATCTTGTCTGTGCCATGTGATTGTTGTTTGATAAGGCGCCTGTGGTGTACCAGTGCTGCTGTGCGAGGCGCTCACATTTAACTTTGGTTCACGCTTTGCAGCCTTTGGACTTCTCCCCGGCACCGCTAGTTAATTCGGGGGAGAACACTTACCTGGCCGTCCTCCTCCGTGAGCAGCGCAAGAACTTGCGCGAGTCCAGCTTCAACGTCGCACCTTGCAAGCAGCCTCAAATTGTGGAGAGGTACTCTGACCGTTACCAGGTGCCGAAGGCGCCTGATGTTGTATTTGGTAAGAATACTCGCTCGCCAAATGTGATGTTCAGGCGTCCTATGCGGCCATCTATGCAATCTGTACTTAAGCTTGTATGCATGTAGTTTACTACGCTTTTAAAGACATGGGCGCAGTGCTATTTATTGTTGTCTACCAGAGGTTGGGCTTCCATCGTTTACCAGCTCAGCGCTGCGGGGTGGACGCAAAAGTGGGTGAAAGTCTGGCTTACAAGCCGTAAGGTTCATTTCTACATTGTAAAGATAATCTGGATTAGTAAAATGCTTTCCACGGTAGCCTGTTCTTCTGAGTTAATGGTTTATATACCAAATCATACTATCTGTATTGTATGTGTGACGCTGGTCACTGCATGACCATTCTGATCAGCGGAATTGCTGGTTGTATATATATATATATATATATATATATATGTTTTGCAGACTTCTCTTACTTCCCGTCTGAACTCAAGGTCGCTAAAAAGGCTAAAAAGACCAAAAAGTCAGCCAAGGCTTCCAAAGGACGCGATGCCATTGCCACCGGACTAGACATACAGAAAAAGCTGCAGGTATGTGCTGAGACGTTAACATATAGGTTCCTGACTCACGACCAATGCAAGTACCTGCTTGGGAAGCACGCTGATAAAACAAGTGTTTCATTCCAAAGGACAGGTTATCCAGCTAAGTGAGCCCATAACTTATGCACGATGTATGTAGTACAAGACAGGAATCCAAGCACTACTGCAATCTTCAGGTTAGCACGCTATGCTTAAGCACAAGGACTATATTTACAAAAAACAGGACAAGACAGATATGTGCGCGAACTTTCAAGTGTTTAGCCTCCGTGGTGGCTCAGTGGTTATGGTGCTCGGCTGCTGTCGGTTCGATCCCGGCCGCGGCTTTTGAATTTCTTTGGAGGAGAAATTCTAGAGGCCCGTGTACTGTGCGATGTCAGTGCACGTTAAAGAACTCCGGGTGGTCAAAATTTCCGGAGCCCTCCACAATGGCGTCTCTCATAGCCTCAGTCGCTTTGGGACGTTAAACCCCATAAACCAACCAAACCAACCAACCTTTCAAGTGTTTATTAAATGTATCCTTATACTCGCATACAAAGTACAAATGTACAAACTCATATGAAAAACAAGATGGAAAACAGACTGGGTGGGCATCGAAGAAACTGTGGCAAAATCAACAATCCAAACAATCTCGCCAAGCTTGTAGCTCGCTGCAAAGAATGCATCCCAAGATTCGAGGAAACCACTATAATCGGGAATTTCACAGACCGGAATGAAAGATTAGTCTTTGAAGCGTACGAAATGGCACGGGCCGGTTCCGCGGAATGCGTAAGCGATCTGTCAATAGTGCTGACACACAGCGAGGTTCAGTGGTTAACAAGCAGCGCGATGGAAAGCGGTGATACACGGGTTACGGTTTCATGAGTAGCACTGAACATCTTGTACCTCATGTGTGTTTGTACATTTGTACTTTGTATGTGAGCATATAAGGAGAGCCGTGAATTTAATAAACAGTTGAAAGTTCGCGCACATACCTGTCTTGTCCTGGTTTTTGTAAACAGTACTTGTTCAAATATAGCGTGCCAGCCTGAAGATGACAAACCAACTAGCTGCCATTACAGCATTGCTTACTACTGCAATGTTTCATTTTTTTAGTGTATCGATGCATTATGTCACATTAACTCTAGGCTTTTAAACAGGTTCACCTTAATTATATGAGTCTCTGGATAGGCATAATTTAGTGAATGTCATACTTGAATCAACACACAGCTTGATTGGGTCTTGTGGTCTATACAAGAAAATGTAAAGGGCTTCAGTAAGAAGCAGCACCTTTGGAGACCCTGTAAATGTAAGGATCACACAAAGCTCTTGGAACCTCATTTGAGAACCTGTGTGCTGGCTATGCAGTATTGGTCTGGATCACTGCAGCTGGTAAGACACATGGTTGCAAGTCGCAGGTTGAAGAGTAGGCCAGGGAGAGGTTAGAGCTGTGTAAATATTTGGTTATTTCTAGTGCCAAAAGACATTAGTACTGATTAAAAGCATGGTGTTTGGTATTGATGCAACAGTACCGCATAATAATAGGATGCTCTGAGTGAAAATTTGGTTTGTTCTGCGGTGACCTGAAGCATTTCAAATGAAGGTGCACTTTTATGGCATCCTTAGGTGCAGGTTTGAGGTAATTTATGAGGACAGAGAAAAACCTGTGAGACCAATATCGCATGAGGGTTGAGAAATCTTTCTGATATTTTGCCGCCGCCATGGCATTTGAAAAATTTCTTCACTGCTGTGAACTGGTTGGTATGCCATCTCTGATATGGAACTTTAGTCGGATACAACTCAAGAACAAAGTGACAGACGCCCCTCAGAAGAAGCCCTCCAGCCAGTGGGGTGGATAGATATTTTCATGGCCTCGTGGTTAATCTTTTTAAGCTCTGATTAAGCCCCTTTCATCTGCCACCCCCTGGGATTTCGTGTTAGCAGGCCTAAGGGGATTAACCGTGATGTCATGAGAATCCGTCAATGCTACTGGCAGGACAGCCTCCTAAGTTGGCACTGGGTGAACTACAGAATTTCTTTATTTGTTAAAAACGTCTGCACTTAAACTTCTTGCTTTGTGGATGTTTTATGCCAATAAGCAGTGGAGAGCTCATTGTGTACCCTGTCGTCCCGGGGAGGTTAATGCATGCACGTCATATGCCATTGCAGGCTCTGGAAGAGACGGAGGCAGGTGGTGAAAGTGGTGAGGAAGGTGATGAAGAGCCTGGTGAGAAGAAACCCAAAGAGGGTGAGGAGGAAGAAGAGGAAGAGGGAGCTGAGGAATTGGACGAAGAGGAGCTGGAAGAGGTAAGGCGCTTATAAGTTGGCGTTACGGGTGTCGTGCCTAGCAGCTGTTGCGTGTGCATGCATTCAGCGCGGTGCTGTCCGTAAGATGGGAAAGGCAGGCTGCCGCCGCTTCAGAAATGTTTGCATCAAACCAGTCCCTGTGCCACTTGGTTGGTGGTCATTCAGCATGCACATCCTCGTAGTAATTAAGCCAATGCTTAGCTGCATCTGGAATATTGCTTCTCAAGTTTATTGCCAGACACTGCGAAGAGTTGTGCATGCTCGGCAAGCTTTGCTTCTCGCTGATGGAGTGTCAAACGCATCCGAAATGTTGCGTAGCTACTAAATGGCTGCTGTAGCACTTTAGCATGAATTGCTTGTGCGTCTTTGATTGTTTGTGCTGCATTCAGGTAGTCAGTTTCGTAGAGCATCGCATATGTGCATGCGAAGTCGCACTGTCAAAATGTGCAGTCAACACTGGCCTGATGCCCCTGCAAGCACTAAGCATACACAGACTGCAGTTGTGAGCAAGGGTCAGGAAGGGGTCAAGTGGGGTCAGGTTGAAACTCCATGCTGTCCTGAGATAATATTAACCTATATATAAACAACCCAGCCTTTTCCTCTTCTCTCACCTTTCTACACCCCAAGGGGCCAGCTTTATGTAAGGCATGATACTTTCCCCTGAAAAAAAAGATAAAAACCTAGCTACACCACTGGTTGGGAGCCGTATCGCCATTTCTGTCATGTTTCCATGTAAAGATGCTCTGTTTTGTTAGGTTTCTGGTAGTGTGAAGGGAAAGAAAAGCAAACCTAAATTACAATTTACTCTGGAACCTTGTGTGATACACCAGCCACACTAGCTTGTTATGAAAAGAGCCCACAGAATGTATCCATGTTTTTGAAATTTGGTGTTCTCTTTTGCCCAAGTGCTGTAACTTTTTTTATAAATTCAGCTTATGAAGCCATTGTTTTATACCACATTGCCGTTCACGTGCAAAGCACATCTTGTGTTAGCCCTCTATATTTTCTGCTGTCATGCTTTCAGAGTTGAGTGGTATGGTCTTCTTTTAATGTCCTCCATTGCATTTAGCCATGCCACTTAAGACATCTGTGGAACTAAATAACAGGCATGGTCATGTTCTCGACTTCACAGGCTGTGTTGAATGACATAATATGGAGCTCTGAACCAGTGGCCTAACCTAGCGGTCAACCAGTCGTCACTTTCTTGATATAAGCTTCGTTCATTCACTGTGTACACGGAAAGCCAGTTGATATTCAGCTGAGAAACTCATTTTTACTGAAACTGCCCTGAAACCAAACCCCTAAAAACCCAAGGTTGTAAATTTTGTCTATACAACACTTGCCAACAAGGTGTGTGTTCAGTGATCAGTGTGATTAACTTTTTGTCAAAATGCTAACTTATGAGCGAATGTGCTGTTAAACTGTCACTGTTTTCTATTTTGTTTCTAGGAGACAGATTATGCGTTCAATCATTTCGACAATGGTGAAAGTTATCTGACAGATGAAGATGACAATCTGGATGATGGTGCTGTGTACTGACACACACCCGTCTGCATTATTTATTGACATAGTACTTGTAATATAAAGTCTTGATTTCTGACGCAGCTGCCTTCGTGCAGCATTAAAATATTCTCATTTAATTGTGTTGTGTGCATTCTTATCTGGTGCAGTCATAGACAAATGTTCGTGGGATGTGGATTAAAAAAAAATGATTTGTGTTGCCTCGCTAGTCAGTCAGCTGGTATTCATTCTATAGGATGTAGGTGCAGCATGCTTTTCCCTTCGAGCGTTTATGCTTTTTGTTTATGTGCCTTGCCTGATTACGCAGAATTTTTTTTTTGCAAACCCACATTCCCCAAATTTTTGTCAATTGTGTGAATGTCAAGAATCTCAAGTGACAGCGTCACATTCAGAGTTTAAGACTGTTAGGCATGGTTTACAAACTTCTTGACACAAAGCAAAATTTTTTTTCCAAAAAATTAGGTGAAGTTAAACAAGGCCTGACAAGCACCCATGTGCTTTTCCTATGCACATAAAAATTGATATTTTGAATTAAAAATGTCGAACATTGGAACAAAAGAAACAATTTTTTGATGCAAGCTGTTTTATATTATGCATGATTATTTCAAGTTTATGATGCTTGTTTTTTGTTGGAATCTTTGTCCAATTTATAATAGGGATCCCCCTTGCAGTTTTTAATTTTGAGACCTCAAGTGGTATTACAACCCATTCACAATCGTATGTAAATCCTGATGTATTGTAGACTCTAGACCAAACTTTAAGGGAGTTGAGATTTTTGTCTAAATTATCAGAAGTGCACTGTAGTAGTATTATGAACTTTTTTATTGATGGCAAAATAGTGTCTCTTCAGGTGGTGTTGTTAGTATGAGTCAGGGCGAAATGTGTTTTGCTTTATGCACATCTGAGTATACAAATAGTAATTTGGACCATTTTCTCTACGCTGTAAGCGGTAACGCAACATAAAATAGTGAAAGCCACTGATTTGTTTACTCAGCCAGCAGTCACAACATGGCTGAAAAAAAAAGTTAGTATGAGTTCCCACTGGAATGAAATATCATTATAAGACACCTGAATTGCCTGAAAGTCCAACTGTAAAATGTCCATAAAAATGCTGCCAAAAATAGTCTCACATCATAAAAGATATAACTTGTGAAAAAAAAAATGGTCCAACGGTTGTCGATTGTCTGCTTCCGACTGAAAACTGCACGGTGACGACGATTTTTCTCTGTTCCATCAATGCTGCATTTCGTGCACGCTGTCGAGAGCTAGTGTCGAAGCAGACCTGGGCCTCCACGGTCTCTTTCACGGTGCGACGCGGTAGCGGTGTAGTCATTCAGAAGTGGTGGCATCTACCGTATTTTCCGGTGTATAAGACGCAGCTTTTTTTCGAAAATCTTGCTGGTGCGTCCTATACAAGGGTGCGTCTTATATGCGAATTTTTCATCTTTTTTTGCGAGTTCATCGATTACTCCGGTTCATGCTCAAGCTTTTTTCACCTAAAAAATGTCACTACCAACAACGCGGTTGCAACACAGTTAATACTTCAATACCGGGACCGCCGTGCGCGACATTCTAGGTGATCTTTATCATGAAACGGCGGGGATGACGACTTCCGGGATCACAAACGCGCGGCTGTTTCGAAGGCCCCAAGCAAAAGTAACGAGAAGCACCAAAAGATGGTGACAATCGCGCTTCTCGCCATTGTCAAGACAAGCCGGCGCTCTTTTTTAGTCACCCTTTGCAATTTTTTTGCTCCGTGTACGTAGTGCATGTTTCAGCCGAGTTGCTTCCAGAAATGGGTGAACCTTTTGATAGCGCATCTGAAGATGAAGACTTCAAAGGTTTCAAGTAGAAATAAAATGTTGTTATGGACATATGGGGAGCTGTATCGTTCTTTCTTTCTTTTTGCTAAAACGTGGACGGGTATGGCGTAAGTGTTGCCTTTTTTGATCACTTAGCGTTGCTTAAGAATTGCTCACAGGTACGGTGCATTTCGCGATAGTCGCGCAAGCGTGTTTAATGAAGCCTCACTAGCCTAACTGGGTAAACTGGGGTGCGTCTTATACAGGGTGAGTCTTATATACAAACTTTTTCAGTGACAGCTTGCATATATGGCAGGTGCGTCTTATACACCGGAAAATACGGTATGTTGACTCGGAGGCTTCACCGCACAGCGAACAGCTCGTGACAAGCGCGCAGGTTTGGCGCACAGGAAGATCCAGGCGGAAGTGAGGGGAGCGCATGATCACTTGGTGCAGTTGGCGGCAGAACCGCGAGACACCTTTTAGAAAAGAAAAACAACTAGCGAAGCGCCAATCAGTGCCTGAAAGGGCGTGCAGCTGGACTGCTGGGCTTGCAAGGGTAGAGGTTCACGCAAGTCGTTTGTTCACAGCACGAAAAGGATAGATGAACACGAAAACTGGACACAAACAGCATTGACGATATATCAGCTCGTAAGTTCATTTTAAAAAATTGTGAATTTACACAAAAATCACAGCATGACAATACCATGATAGGGAAGCATACAAGGTCATCTTGTGACATGAACGCAAGATATTTATAATGCCCACTGATGCATGGATAATATGGTATCTGAAAAGTACTTAGCTATAGCCCTTGTCAGTGACCCACCAGTTTCTTCAACAAGGAAAGAAACAGAATACTTATCGGATAGAATGTAATTACCTCGATTTCATGTCACATGGTGACCTTTGCTTCCCTATCACGGCTTTTTCATGGTGTTATTTGTGTACAAATTTACGATTTCTTGAATAAATCCACGAATTGATAGCACTGGGCTTGGCTGAGCCATACATGGCCAATAACCGCTATCGATGCAATCACCGCCACCTGGTAGCGTAGCTCAGAAAATGAAACTATACCCAGCAGGGCCTGCCGATCGTCATCACGCCTGCCATTGAGCGCACGTCAGAGCATGGCGGGCAACAGTGTGCGAGGGGTATTTGAACGCTCACCTGTCGTGTCGAGGTACGCATACGAAGGATGAACTTGCACCCGACATGGCGCTGCTAGCCTGAAGTAGCCAACCTCGGACACGGCTCTTTCAAGTGTTTGGAGTGTTGGCACAATGCAAAAAGATTGAATTAAGCTAAGCCACGGCATGAATTAAACGGCTTTAAAATGCATTTAAAATATTGCCAGCCAACCAAAATTTTTAAATTTGTTTGAATTCACTGACAGTGTGAATTATCCAAGTTTGAATTATTGAGAGTCTACTGTAAATCTCAAATCTTGGAGAGAGTTTCATTGGCCTGGCCATATTATGGCCACTGCACCTTGGTACTAACACTTAAAATAACGTTTCTGTTCCTGTCACGGAGGCAGTGCTGATATCCGAACAGATTGCATCTGTTCGGACTGGACACACTCCAGGCATCCAAACACCATAAAGCTTGGCAACTCAACATGTTGCTGTGCATGCACGCAGTTCCTGAACAAAGACCTTCATGGGCCAGGATAAATTGCGATTAAAGTGAAAACTGCTCTTAAACTTGCACATGAAGACGATGTCAACCAAGCATGTCTGCATTGTAGGATAGCCTCTACAGTGTCCTTTCAGTGCAAGTGCTTACTTCACTAAACGTATATGTAAATTCAAGAAAACTTAATTCACCCTTTTTTTAATTTGGATAATCTGGACTGGCCTTGTATATCGTTGCTTAGTCTAATTAACATTCCAAGACTCTACAAATGAAGGGGAATTTCCAGCTCGCATTCTGTTCAAGTCTCTATGTCCCACGCCATTTTTCCAAAGCCATACAGGCTTTTCTTTGTATCTAAAGCTGTAAATAAGTGAAGCTGCCTGCACAAGAGAAGTGAAAATGTGCGCTCGAACATTTCTCTGGAAACAACAGAGTGAAGAAAGCGTTAAATTAATTTTATTTTTTTCCGCCAAGCTGCACAAGGTCAACTCTTGTCAAAAAATGTCACTCAGATGAGGTGGTTTTTGTGTTCTGCTGTTCAAGCTTGCCCGTCAGAATGGAGTCCCAAAGAAGAAACTGCTTTGATATTGTGTTTACCTGAAAAAGAAAGCCTGTTAGTCGGCACTAGCGACACAACATAAAAAGTGTAATATTTTACGTCTCCGGGCAACATCCAAGCTGTAAACAACTAGCAGGAAACTCTGAAATGAACTTAAATATACCCCATGACAACTTTTCTTGGAAAGGAGCGAAAGCTACAGGGCCAAAGCATGCCCGTTCTTCCTACGCAGCACAAAATACTCCCTAGTTGCAGTTAAAGGGACACAGAAAAGGGTGTTCAAGCTTGGCTTTAAAATGCTTGCACTATGTAAACTACAAGACCTCGAAAGTAAGGGGGAAATTTATAATACATCTTTGAAAATTCCCGCTTTCGCACTTCGTGGCGACATACGGTGCCAGATTTTCGCGCGAAACCTGGCATATTGTTACGGTGCATAGTTGCTAGGCGAAGACGACGTTGTTTTGGACGTTCGGCAGTGGACGACGACGAGGACGTGGCAATTTGTGCTGGAGTGATTTAGCTCGGTGTGCCTTCTGACTGTGGCCTGTCCTGTCTGCTGCTGGGCTAACCCCCCAACGAAGACGTGTGACGACGACGAAGCTGGCAGTGGCGCGGGACGGAGCGCTCGTGCTAGGCCAGCGGCCATTAAATCATCTCTGCTCCATCGTTCACCACGCCTCATTCTTCGGCTGGCCGCCACGTTACATTTGGTGTGAGGTGCTGGGGTCCCTTCATCGCCATCCTGGTCACGGGGCTTCGGCGTCCTGCGCCTGCTGTGGACGTCGGCAGTGAGTACCTGGTCCGCCCCCAACGGTCGTGCCCCAGCCCGCCCGACCTGAACCGACCTCGCCGCTCGCCCCAGCCCCGTCCCCCGCCCGGACCAAAAGACACGACGAACTGACAACGTTGCCGCGACCATAATGACCCGACCGACCCAAGACCCTGCCCACACATGAGGACACCACCCCCCTGCCCCTGCCGTTCGGTGTGTCCGAGGGCCTCGGCCATCAGCTCCTGGCACTCTACCGCCCGGATGCTTCGTGGACCGGGACTCATTCTCTCATCTTTCTCATCGTGGCGGCCAGCACTGCACCATCTTTTACATACTGTTCAACCCTCCACTTACGACCATCGCCATTTCGCGCATCCGTTCGTCACCGATCGGGACGCTCGCTCGGTGGACCCGGGTAGTGTGACGAAGCTGGCAGTGGCGCGGGACGGAGCGCTCGCGCTAGGCCAGCGGCCATTAAATAATCTCTGCTCCATCGTTCACCACGCCTCATTCTTCAGCTGGCCGCCACGTTACAATATGACGTCAAGTCTCGCAAGTGACATCAGCAGCCGGGGGTTGTCGTTGGTTCACGACGCCAAACTCTTTCAGCCATCAGGCAGCTACCATGGCAGCAGCCGGCGGAGGGGCCGGCAGAGGAGCGCTGATGTTTTGGCGTGCAAAAATTGACGAGGGGAGAGGGAAAGGCGCAAGGACGCGGAAGTTCAAATTTTGACTGCATATAACTCGTCTTACACAGAACACATTAAAAAAATTCTTGCTAGTGGACATTTGTGAAGCAGCAACCTTTAACGTCCCAGACATACCGAAACTTTATTGAGAGCCCCTTTCTGAGGCCCTTTAATAATTTACTCTCAAAACATGGTACATACTGGTAATACTCGTAATTTAAGACACATCTCTATAACCTTACTGCCAAGTTTCAATGTTGGAAAGCCAAGGCAAAACACTGTCCTTGATTACAAAGAATTTCCTCAGCATGCCTTGTTAAGAGAAACTTCCATAGATGGCACCACCTACATCAGCGATGGAGCGAAACAACCGTGCAGGCAGCAATATCCTACGACAAAGCTGCTTGGTGCAGCGGCACAGTTGCGGATGCTCCACCCTTGTAGCTTTTCTTTCATTTCCAAGAAACGTTGTTGCTAAGTGTACCATATCTCCTTTGAAGGGACAGCGAGGCCAACTCCATCCAATTTGTTTTTCACAAAAATCTATTGTTTGGCTTTTGTGGCTATAGACATGCTTGTTTGGCAGCCAAAGATGCATTTAATGCTGAGAAAATTAGATTAAAAGAATGGAACATTACTTTCCAACCACTCGAAATAAACTCATGGCGTCAAGATCAAAAGGATTCCATGATTACGTTTTCAAAGTGAATGGCAGTTTGGCCTAGCCTCAGAGATCTGCAGCAAGAATTGATGCCATCACAGTTTGCTTGTGAAAATGTCATAACCTCTTCCTTCCATGATAGCCACCCTATGGTTTCTTCCCGTCACCTTAAGGTTGCCCACTCCTCCGCTCTCGCCATAACCTTCCAAGCTACTATACTCCGTTTCATACATAGCAGGCAACGTTACGGAGGTAGCTGAAGAAGTGCGTCCAGGAAACCGTATTACTCCGCCCAGTATCATTCGTTCTTCTTGAAACGCTGGTCAGTATTTGGACGAATGCAAAGAGCGGTATAAAACGATGTGGTAGCACTGGAAATCACAGTCAAAGCTGTCAGGTGCTCAGTGTTCGGGCTCTCTGGCCATAATTTTCACGGTGTGTGAACTATTTTTTTCGGTGCGGATTGAGTAGGAGCGATTCGCCCTACCAACCGCGTATCATACTGCCACGTGTACATTTTGCTTCTCAAAATCTCGATGAGTCGCAGGACGAAAGTGTGGCAAGAGATAAAAGAAGTCTAGGAGGTGCTAGTCATGGCACATAAGATTTGTCGCAATGAAATATGCCTGTGTTCGCTTTGGTCGTATGACGAACTACTTTTTGCGTGCGGACTTAGCCTGCGCGAACAGGTGTGCTAGCTTTGGCAGCATTGCCTGCTATGTATGAAAACGAGTATAGGCCATCCGTCGCCTCCCACCCTATCTCTCTTCCCTCCCTAAAAAGTAGAGAGGGCTTTACCTCTCTCCACTTTGCCACCTGCCATGGTTGGGTTGACAGGTGGCAACTGAATTGGTAGGTGGCAAATTCAAGTCAATTGAAAGATAACAATGAAACTGAATTTAAATAAATTAAATTGGCTGAAATCAAACACCATTAATTAAGTTAAATTAATTCACTAAGTAATTAAGATCTTAAGGCTGACACTGCACAATCCATACTAGAATGTGGGGCTATAAGGCTATAACAGCTTTCGCTGTACTAAAAAAGAGATTGTCACAAGGATCAACACCTAAATGTTTACTGCAACAAATATTAACACTGCACAGGTAAGCTTGTTCAATTCTATGGATAAATGAGCAGATTTAAATTTCAAGAATCAACTTTATACTGCTTTGCCGATTAGTAGTAGCACTTTTAGTGTGAAAGCACTGCTTACTAGCAAATCTGAAAAACTCGGGGTAGGTGTGAAGCCTCAATCTTTGGCAGGGGCATGTATGGAACACTACATTGATCTTTGACAGAGTGCCAGCGGTGGAGGCCTTGCGCAGTTGCTCCGTCAATGCGTGGAAGCCCCTCTCTTCACGTGTCATTGCCAACAGCAGCTGACGATAAGATCTTGCATGCGGTTGCCTTTGAGGCTGTGTTGCCTCAAGTGCTTTTGCATGTCTTACTCGGTTTAACAAAGTTAAAACACTAACTTTCTTTTATTAAAACTTCCTTTCTACATCACTTTCAGAGTACGACAGAAACCCACATAAACTACACCTATGGAAACATTCAGCAGCTCATGGTAGTCAAAATACCAACTGGCTCAAAGGGCACTGAGTGTGACAGTACAATGTTTCGCTTGCATCACATTGCAGGAAATATGATCGCAGACTGAACTGACTGAGAATTAAAAGTGCTCGCGTGAATGGTGTATAACACTGATTTCTTTGCAACAGCTCACCCCTGGAGCCCGTTCAAGAAGTGCTAGCTTTAGCCAGAAATTGGACTTGCTCTCTACCAGTGAACAAAGCATATTTTTAAGCTATCATAAATGACAATTTCATTCTTGCGCAAGTTTTGTACAAATTACATGTTGGAGAAGACAATGAGTGCATACCAGATCATTGTAGGTTGCTAGCAGATGGTGCAATTTCCTGGTCTGCTCGTCAGCCTGTTCCTACAGGGTCAAAAAAGTAAGGTCAGCCCAGACTGCATGAAAAAAAAAAGCTACGCAAACTTTTAGCAATGGCAAACTTAGAAATGCATTAAACTATTTAAAGATGCACATAAATTTATGAACACAGTAGCCGCACACAAATACAAAAATATTACAACTACTATATATAATAGAAAATGACAAAAAGAGAACATTGGGCTCTAGTGAGAGCTTGCCCTTGGGAACTGTGATAACTTAAAGCATCTACTACATAGCAGTACTCAAAGCCTGCTCTCAAGAAAATTATTTGTGACGTACGTACCTGCTGTTCAAGTTGAATAGCAGCAAGCGCTGAAACCTTGCCAATGTGAGATGGCGCATCTGTAGATTAAAAATGAGACGTTAACAAATAGGAATGTGCTACAAATATGAACATTAATGCATGGTACGAAATACTCACCTTTAATGTGAGTGCTGTCAAGGACTGGCTTGAGGTCCTCCATTTTTTGAAAGGCGGCTATCACCTGTCGAATTCTGTCTTCGTCTAGAATGCAAGGCAAATTCAGCACAGTTTCTTAAAACAGACCCAGCTCAAGAACAAGTTTTTTCTTTGCACATACAGTCACTGCTATACTACATTGGCTGGCTGTAGCAAGGAAGATTGAATGCTCAGAACCGAAAAGCTAAACTGTAAATTGTGGGGTAACGTCTCAAAGCGTAGGGCTCCGGATTAATTTAGACCACCTGGGGGTCCTTTAGCTTGCGCTGACATTGCAGAACTCGGCCTGACTGCGCGCACACTGAGTACAGCACATAGCATATTTTCATCGAAGCGCACAATTTATTACATGACCAAAGCAAAACTTCACATACATGCTTCAGATAGAATTATGATAATGAGGTCTCTGGCTATGCTACCTTCATTCAGCCACTTCAATTAATTACAATCACTAGGAGTTTATATGACCTATATAATGCACTTTATTACATGCACAGTGTCTAAACATCAGCATACGCGTCAAAAAAGTTGTGCACAACTCGCCTGCTAAAATCAGCTGGAGCTTAGCACCCTCTGTCAAATCGGCTCGGTCCTGGAATTCAGCATCCAGGTACTTGTCAAGCTCGTCAGCTGAAGGAGTGCCAAAAGCAGCATTGTTACGTTGAAGCAATCATTAACAGATCTCGCGCGCACGTACTTTTTTTGAGCACTGACAGTTTCTCCCGAGAAGCGACGGCAGCTTGTATTTTCGAGTTGACGTTAAGCAGTACTTCTTGCAGTAAGAGATAGTTAGTAGCAACCCGCGTGGAATGGCACTAAAAAGGGTTCGTTACCGTTATGCTAGATTTGTTAGGCGGTTCTTTCGTTGGATCGCAGTCAGTGAGACGCCTCTCTAGTGCTTCTATGCGATCCTCGAGCATCTTCAGCACTTCGGGCGTCGCCATGATGACAGCTTGCTTATAGACAAACCGACTTCAAGACGCCAGCTGCTTGAGTTTATGAGACGGCAACATCGCGCGCGCCACCACCACTCTCAGCACTTTGGCTTCATTCTTTTAGCTCGTTCATCTCTCTATATCTTCGTTGTGACGCGCATGGTGGCGCATTTAGCGCGATTGTGTTGCGCTCGCGGGTCGCGCCGTTTTCGTTTGATGAGCTGTATTCTTGTTAACAAAATCGCGTAAAGATTTAATGCACAGAGCGGATTTTTACATGCGAATGCGTCGCCCTTGGTTCTTTGGTAGCTAGACTTACGGACTTCCTTTACCACTGCCGTCGGAGCTTCGGCAGCTTCGGTCTGGTGCTTTTAGTTAATATTGGTCGATAAAAGCATGGGGGGAAGCTCCACAAATTTTAGAAGTCATTTTTCTGACTTTAAATGTGCCCAATTATGATACAATATTGTAACAGTTGCTACACAGAAAAGTAACTGCAGCGGCTGAACGAGGGCACCAGAGAAACGGACCTCCACTTCAGCGTCGTCTACTTCTTGCGGCTGCGATCTTTTTCCTCTTCTACGTCCAATCCTCGTGTCACTGCCCCCTCTTCAGGAGCATCGCCCCGATGCGGTGTTACCGTCAGACCGAAGAAAAAGTGTTCAAGAGTTGCACCACGAGTCTGACATCACGGAATATGACTGCATGCAGCCGGAAAGTCACTCGGGGGGTCGCTCGTAGTACGGCTTCATTCGCACCACATGCACAACGTCGCTGCGCTTGCCGTTGTGCGATGAACGAGCTGGCGAGGCTGGTGCAAGTTCGTACGTTACGTCGCTGAGGCGGCGGACAACAAGGTAAGGGCCGAAGTAGCGGCGCAGTAACTTTTCGGACAGCCCGCGGCGACGAACGGGCGTCCAAACCCACACATAGTCGCCTGGGTTGTAGGTAACGTGGCGGCGTCCAAGGTTGTAGCGGTCAGCATCGATCTGCTGCTGACGATGAATGCGGTGTCTGGCCAGTTGCCGCGCTTCTTCCGCACGCTGAACATAGGTGGCGACGTCGACATCAAGTTCACTCTCACTGTCAGGGGGGTCCACGGGTAGCATAGCATCCAGGGGGGTGGTAATCTGTCGACCGAAGACTAATTCGAACGGAGTGAACTGCGTCGTCTCTTGCTGCGCGGTATTATACGCGAATGTTGCGTATGGAAGAATTTCGTCCCATGTCTTGTGCTCGATATCAATATACATGGAAAGCATGTCGGTCAAGGTCCTGTTGAGGCGTTCCACCAAGCCGTTTGTCTGCGGGTGGTAGGCCGTTGTACGTCTATGGCTGGTGTGCGTGAGCTTGAGTACAGCCTGAGTGAAGCGGGCCGTAAATGCAGCTCCACGGTCAGTAATGATAGCTGCAGGAGCGCCATGACGCAGGACGATGTTGTGGACGAAGAAGTCGGCGACTTCAGCAGCAGTACCGTTTGCAAGTGACGCGGTCTCAGCGTATCGGGTCAAATAATCTGTCGCGACCGCAATCCACCGTTTTCCTCTGGACGACTTCGGAAAAGGGCCGAGGAGGTCTATGCCAATTTGCTGAAAAGGGGTCTTCGGTGGTGCTATGGGCTGCAGAAAGCCTGCTGGCTTTAGAGGAGGAGATTTCCGCCGTTGGCAATCCCGGCATGTTGTTACGTATCTACGCACGGATTGTAGTAAATTGGGCCAGTAATACTTAAGCCGAATCTTTGCCAGTGTGCGACTGACCCCCAAGTGGCCGGCGGATGGTTCATCATGAGAAGCGCTTAAGATTTCGGAGCGTAACTGGGATGGCACAACAAGCAGAAACGTCTCCTTGTTGCTGTCAAAGTTGCGCTTGTAGAGGACTCCGCGCCGCAGAATGAAGGACTGTAGTCCACGGCGAAACACACGAGGTACATGAGCATTCAAACCCTCCAGATACTTAACTAGTGGCGCCAACTCAGAATCTGCTCGTTGAAGCTGCGCCATACGGGAGATGCTAATGGCACAAAGAGTAGGGCAATCTTCGGTGATGTCTTGCGTAGCCGGTTCCACGGGCGCTCGCGATAAACAGTCCGCGTCTTGGTGCTGCCGACCCGATTTATAGACGACCGTAACGTCGTACTCCTGTAAACGGAGGCTCCATCTAGCCAACCGGCCGGAAGGGTCTTGAATGCTGGCTAGCCAGCATAGCGAGTGATGATCGCTGACAACACGAAACGGTCGGCCGTAGATGTAAGGTCGAAACTTACTCAGAGCCCAGATGACGGCAAGGCACTCCTTTTCTGTCGTCGAATAGTTCCGTTCCGATCGAGAAAGTGTGCGGCTCGCATAAGCGATTACTCGCTCTGCGCCGTCCTGCCACTGTACGAGGATCGCTCCGAGGCCGACATTGCTGGCGTCAGTGTGGACATCAGTCTCTGCATTCTCGTCGAAATGAGCTAGTATTGGTGGACTTTGAAGGCGGCAGCGGAGTTCCTCGAAGGCTGCGTCTTGGGCACTTCCCCATACGAAGGGTGTGTCATCTCGAGTCAAGGCAGTCAATGGCTCAGCTAGGCGAGAAAAATCTTTAACAAAGCGGCGGTAATACGAGCAGAGGCCCAAAAAACGTCGGAGGGCCTTCTTGTCGGTTGGGCGTGGGAAACGGGAGACGGCGGAAGTCTTGTCGGGGTCTGGAAGAACACCTTGTGCGCTGACAACATGTCCTAAGAAACGGAGCTCCTGGAAGGCGAAATGGCATTTCTCTGGCTTGATAGTTAGTTGTGCAGACTGGAGGGCTTGAAGGACAATGCGCAATCGCTGCAAGTGTTGTTCGAAGTTAGACGAAAAGATGACCACGTCGTCCAGGTACACAAGGCACGACTGCCACTTCAAACCAGCTAAAACAGTGTCCATCATGCGTTGAAATGTGGCCGGAGCGGAGCAAAGTCCAAATGGGAGCACCTTAAATTCGTACAGACCGTCGGGTGTCACGAAAGCCGTTTTCTCGCGGTCTCGCTCGTCCACCTCGATCTGCCAATATCCGCTTTTCAGATCTAAGGAAGAGAAGAACCTGGCGTCCCGGAGTAGGTCGAGGGCATCATCGATCCTCGGGCGTGGGTATACGTCCTTTTTGGTAACATTATTCAGTTTCCTGTAATCAACACAGAATCGCAACGTGTTGTCTTTCTTTTTCACCAGGACCACCGGCGACGCCCACGGACTTGTTGACGGCTGTATAACATCGTCTGCAAGCATTTCATCGACTTGCGTTCTAATAGCTTCGCGCTCTTTAGGCGAAACGCGGTATGGACGCTGACAAACTGGTGGCGTGGTCGAATCGGTGACAATGCGATGCTTGGCTACCGGCGTACGTCCGACCTTGGAGCTCGCCGCGAAGCAATCTTTAAAATCAAGTAGCAGCGACGACAGAAGGTTCTTCTGATGAGGTGACAACTCCGGGTTGATTTTAACCTTCTGAAGGGCGTTACTTGGTGCGGCATCGTCGTGAAGATTCACCTGTACGGGGCACAGATTCGGCAACCTATCCACGTCGTCGAGAAAGGCGACGGCCGTTCCCTTGGCGAGGTGCTGAATTTCATTCGAGAAATTCGTCAGAAAAACTGTCGCACAGCCGTCATTCAGTTCGACAAGACCGCGCGCGATAGCCACACCCTTCTCGAGCAACAGCGAAGGGTGACTGTCCGCAATACCTTCGTAGTCGTGAAACGAGTCGTTCCTCACTAACACCAGTACACTGGACCGTGGTGGCAGCATTACGTCGTCTTCGACTATACGCAGAGCGTTGACTCCTGGGCCTTCTGTGTCACTCTGCGCCACGGCTTGCTTCGTCGAAAATCTGACTCGCGCCTCGTGTAGATCGATCACAGCACCGTTTGCCTGTAGAAAGTCGAGGCCCAGAATCAAATCTCTCGAACACTCGCTCAAGACGACGAATTCACCCACGTAGACGAAACCGCGGATGCAGACTCGGGCTGTGCACCTTCCGGCCGGGCTAATGAGGTGACCTCCAGCTGTGCGAATGCTAGGGCCCAACCATGGTGTCAAAACTTTGCTCAATTCCTGGGCGAGGGTGTGGCTCATCACTGAATAGTCAGCACCAGTATCAAGTAAAGCGATGGTGTCAGTTCCGTCAATCGTCACACACAAATCAGAAGTAGCGCGTCGGATGCTGTCGCTACCCTGCCCCGGTGAGGAATCAGCGTATCGGTATATCGGCGGCGGAGGATCTTCAGTTTTCCCGACAGCAGCGGCCTTGCCTCCGGAGACCGCTGGAATTAGTTTTCCCGATGTGGACTGGGAGAACGCCGCTCAGGGTAGCCGGCGTCTCGGCGAGGGCTTGGAGAACGGTAACGCAGCGGAGATGACGACCTAGGATCGTAGCGACCGTATGTCCCAGGCCTCTGACGGGCCGACAGATGAGCTTCAATTTCGAATGGTCGTTCGCCATTCCGGGGGCAAGGGTCGTCGGGCGCGAAACCACGCAGACCTACTCGGCGGTACGGGCAGGCCCTGTAAAGATGTCCCGCCTCACCACAGTGGTAGCAAAGGGGCCGCCGGTCCGGTGCACGCCACACATCACACTTCCGTGGCCGCTGGTAAGCTGGTCGATCAGGCACACGGGAAAGACCAGACGGCTGCGCTGCGTGAGTCGCGGTATTCACGTCGTAGCCTGACGTTGGGGCCCGGCAGAGGACAGACGCATAGGTAGGTCTGACCTCAGTCTGTCTTGGGATCTCAGGCAGTTGTTGCTGCTGTGCTGCTAGGCGCACCTCGTCCCGGACGACTTCAGACAGCGATGTAACAGACGGCGCGCTGGGAGGCAGCTGGAGGGCTTGTAATTCCTCCCTGACGATCGACCTGATTAGGTCCCGTAAAACGGCCGCATCACTCCCTAGCGGCATCGAAGAAACAGCGGGCCCAAGCGTGCTTACATCCCGATTGTACTGCCGGGCTCGTTGCAGGAGCGTCGTCTCCATGGTAGTCGCTTCTGTGAGGAATTCGGCAACAGTACGCGGTGGACTGCGCACAAGACCGGCGAAAAGCTCCTGCTTGACCCCGCGCATGAGGTGGCGAAGCTTCGTCTCCTCCGCCATGGATGGGTCAGCACGCTTGAAGAGGCGTGTCATGTCCTCCACATACATGCGGACGCTTTCGTTAGTCCGCTGGTTACGGGAGCGAAGCGCAGCTTCAGCTTTCTCCCGGCGGTCTGCGTTGGGGAATGTAGCTAGGAGATTTTGGCGAAATGCCTCCCAGGTGGACAGGTTGCTCTCGTGGTTCTCGTACCATGTCCTAGCGGAGTCCTCGAGCGCAAAATACACGTTATGCAGCTTACGGTCGTCGCTCCAGCCGTTGTAGCGGGCGACCCGCTCGAAGGTGTCTAGCCAGTCTTCCGCATCTTCGTACACGTCACCGTGAAAAGATGGCGGTGTTCGCGGCATGTGGTAGAGGATGGGCGCCGGGGACATACTGTCTGTGGCCATTTCCGGTGGGACCGCCGGTCGAGGCTGCGTCATCCTCGTCGGGTTGGCAAGAGGCCCGAACTCAGGCGACTCACCTCGGAGGCGGCGGCTTGGGCGCTGATGGACCGGTGTGAGTTCCGTCTTTATCTCGTAGGCGTACGCAGGTCGGGAAGCGTACCCCGCACTGCTCCACCAGATGTGTAACAGTTGCTACACAGAAAAGTAACTGCAGCGGCTGAACGAGGGCACCAGAGAAACGGACCTCCACTTCAGCGTCGTCTACTTCTTGCGGCTGCGATCTTTTTCCTCTTCTACGTCCAATCCTCGTGTCAATATGTCTGCTGGGCAGTCTAAAATCACAAGTTTTTTTGTTTCCTCAAGCCCTACTAAGGCAGCTGGAAAACGCGTGAAACCTTCTACACCGGTGACAAGAAGAAGAGGTGGAAAGCTATCACTTAAAAATAAAACTACCCGGTTGTGTGGGAACAGCCCAAGTAAAAAAATTAAATTAGACCTCTGCCGCTCGGTAGTATTGCCCAGCGGAGATGACAGTGACGTTGAAATCGTGAAAGTTGTGCCGCCGAAAAGTGAGAGAAGTTCGCAAGATACGAAACAGAAAGAATGCATCCGTGAAAAGTTTGAAGAAAATAGCCCACCAGCAGTTAGCGCTGTGTCTGCGATTGTAGAGCGCGAAAAAAGTTCGCAAGATGACACAAAACGGAAGGAATGCACCCGAGGAAAGTCCACAAGTGTTGGTGCTGTGTTTACAACAGCAGAGCGTGAAAGATCAGTCAGTCACTTAAAGCAAAATGTTCTGATAGAACGAAAAAAACGTGGCATAGAAAGCGAACCTGCAGATTCGGCTGCCCAAAGCTTTACTAGTCCAGTGAAAATAACAGCTGACTGTGGCGGCTTGTCTGCACGGACAGGTGGTGTAACGAAGCCTGTGCCGAAAGAACCAGCCGCTGGTGACAGCATTCAGTGCCAGCAGTCAAATTCAACTGACCAAACTGTGTCAACTCCAGTGGAGGAATCTGCTGATGGTGTTGCTGCTAAAAGTCCCTACTATTTAGACAACCTTGTTTTGATTATAAACACGGTAAAAAATAGTGAAGACTGGAATCTTTTCAGTCAGCAAGAGCAAGATATGTTTTTTGAATTCCTAGAAGCTGACGGTGAGTGTTGGTTCTGGTGCACTGTAAGATGGCCTACTGTTAATCATTTTGCTATAATCTGCTTGAAGCCTCTGAAATATATGTCTATCGTGAAGACCACTAACAGAACAGTGTTTACTTATCATCGTGGATACTTATTTTTGGCAGAGAAATGTCAGAAGCTGCTTGCTCGACTTCTACAGCGAAAACACATGGGGAGAAGGACATCAAAGATTGGGTATCCTGACATTGCCCGTGACATCTCCCCAGTACTTCTGGCCTTACGGGACAAAGGCTACATTGAAGACGGTAAGCCCTGAAAGCTTGAATGTGCATGCCATGCAACTGATGATTGCTTGCTCATTGGCAGCGACAAGCCTGAAGGATTTGGGCGTAGCGCTCCGCCTTCTTTCACCTTATGAGCTCAAGACCTTAGCCCAAGTGTTTAAACTGAAGACTGGTGGCCAGGGCAAAGGCAGTCTCGCAGATTCATTGCTAGACCACTGCAGCAAACAGCAGCCTGTGCTCTTCGGCTCCAGGAAGACATCGCTTCAGCAGCTGGTACTGAAACGGTGGGAGGCTTTTATATCGAGTATTAAAAACAAGCTCGCCTGCTGGTGTTGTCAACATATTGCATCCACTAGTTGAGTTAAGGATTGTCTCTGATAGAGCCATTTAATCTTAATGTCTTGAAGTGATGTGTTCCTTGTGTAATGGGGTTTTGCACTTAATTAAAATGCAGAAATTGCTGAATTGTTTGAAAAATAGAAATGAAGAAAGATGGTAAATTCATGCTGGTATTACAGCACTTGGTTTTTTGTGCAGGAGATGTCAGCAATTTCGGTGAAAGCTAAAACAACCAGATCTATATTTGTGAACATAAACTGCACATAAACTGTACATAAACATAAACTGCACATATTTCAAACATCATGGTGGCTTTTGAATGCAGTGTTTTATATTTGCACTTACATTTCTGCTTTGTGACCAACGCGTTCTTCAATTTCAACTCCGAAAGAAATACTGTACGCTAAAACTTGTGTTGCAGGTAACAGATTTTAGACTGTGGCTACAAAAGATGACAATGCTATTACTGTAACTTCTGCTTGGGATGATTCATTTAATCTTTATTTCTGTGCTACAAGTAATTTCATGCTGATTAACGCACATAAACAAGTGGAAATGCTATTTTGAACTTAATGGACACCTTGGAATAGCGGCCTAGCCCTCTAAGTCCTCTATACAGTGCAGGTCTGAGGCAAACAGTGCCACAGTTGAAGAAAACAAACATTCACTGAGTCTGTGAATTGAACCTGCTCCAAAGTCAGACATCTGCACCCTATTAACAACGAATCAATGTTATGCACATCAGAGCACTAGATATCCTTGGTCCTGCATGGCGACTGTGTGATGAGCCAAGAGGTGCTTGGAGACGCTTACTCAGACTGTTCTCGTTGGGAATACCATGGGACATGGAGGAGGCGGGAGAGACTCCTCAAGTGTGAGTAATGCCTTCCACCTCTAAACTGTAGCCACTGACCCATTCAGAATATGCTACAAGCAGTGTATATGGTCCGCTTGCGCAGGTATGGCCTGCAACTAGTTGCAGCAGGCAAGATGGCCTTTCCAGAATACCAAGTCACCAGGGCGCATGCTGTTTTCTCCTCACGGCTGGACTTAATAAGGTGGGATTTGTGCATATTGATATGCAGACATAGTGGCAACATTGGCAGTTACCTCAGTTTTCTGCGGTCATCAGGAAACGGTTGTTGGCTGGGACTCTTTTCTCTTGAGAAGCAAGCTGAGCAGTTGATGATGACGATGATGATGATATTGTGGCATTGCCCTTTGTAGCGGGCGGGCACAGAATTTGTGTCCGGATTTGAAAGGCGACGCCACCTGCCGAGCCAAGTACCAACTGACATAAAGTGCAAATGAACTAAGTGGATGGGCAAGTAGCATGGTTGCTTCTTTTTCAGCAGATAATGCCACCTGCTGAATGCACTGCTCTGCTTGTTTCTTTGCAAACACGAGTCACGAGCAAGAGCAGTTTTTTAATGATCCAGACAATCCTGGCAATTAACAATGTTAAATTACTTCTGAAGCAATGTAGAACGTAATATAATCTTGGTATGTGCTGTCTGGCTGCAAATAGGAGAGTAGTTTGCACAGAGTTATTTTTAAAATTCATCAGCCAAATACAGGAGACTTTGTATATCAATCCACAATTTCACCTTTCTAGATGTGGTCACCTCTGCTCTGCTTACAAAGATGGTAACCGGCTAACGAAACAATACGGCGTACAGCTTGATATAAAACGGCACAAGTGTTTGACAGTTCAAATAGAATCAGCAGCAGTTGATAGGTTATGTATAGCTCATAATTACATGTAGCTCGTAAATACTGCAGAGTAAAATAACCAAATATTTTTGTCTTTTTTGCATCACTCATTTTATAAATCAATCACATCTGAATATAATAGTGACAGATGCTGAACATATGAACCCATTGCTTTCTTTGGTAGCAGTACTGTGTTAGGGGAAGTGCAGCACTATTCACCTTATTGTAGTCATAATGTGATGTGGACACTAGAGAGATTCTGACCATGAAGCAGAATGGTGATTCGAATCACACACTGGTGTTGTATTGCAGCAGAAACTACGAAGTTCTCTTGCTAACACATAATTACAGCAAGTGGAAATAACCTTCAACTTGTTTCCATCAGCAAACTCTCTTCATCAGAAAATGTACTGGCTGGTATTTAAAAAACCTTTGCAGCAGCTTGACAGCTTTGCCGTTGATGTATTTAGTTGGGCTGTTGATTAGTGAAGAATCTTTTTTTTATCAGAATGCTTTTCACAACTCTTTTTCACTCATTTGTGAAGGCTACCAAGACTGCAGTCATGTAGTTTGTGCAGCAGTTTCTGCACAGATTACATGAGTGCATGATAGCAACGTTTCATATTTGAAATGCAGACCCCTTCCTTCAGGTATGAAACATCGAGGATCCTGGAAACAGAGCTGATCCAAGCCACTGCTGAAAAGAAGTGGGACAAGGCCAAGGAGCTCTTCTACGACATAGAGAAGCTTGCCAAAAGCACTGATGCATTGGAGCGTCAGGAAAGGTGACACCTGCACCAGTGGTATTTTGTCACAGTGCTCTTCAAATGGGGCTCTTGCAGGGATCAACAGTTGGCGCCATTCTTGAGGCACTTCAGCATGTGTGGTGTCTACACGCGGTGCCGCTGTCTGGGTGTTGATGTGCTGCAACGCCTTAAGGAGCACCGGCATGCCATCAAGGTTCTTCAGGACCTTCTTGGTCAAAAAGTGGGTAGATCCTCCAATGCACCTGTTTGAGGATTACTTGTTCAAGCACTGGAGTTTTTTCAGCTTAGATTGTGTCACTTGTGAGGTTGTATCTGTTTGGGAAAGAAGGCAGTGTTAATGTTTAGCTGTACATGTTTATTTTGTGGAAGTTTGTCTTGTTTTACTTGTTTGCATGGCATTACCAATATTTTCCCCTCAATTTGAGTTTTTAGTCAAGACCCACCCAACAATTAAATGGCCACTAAATTTGAGAATGAATAGCCTCTACAAGTTGAGCTTATAGCTCTTAAATGACTAATATTTTACACATTTGAATTTGATAACGGACTGAAATTGCATGCAGTTTAGTTAGTACTGTAGACAAAGTTACTGATGTCAGATACTGAGAAAAATACATCAGATATCACACTTTATTTCCTGCATGCATTAAACTTTAGTATTGTATGTATTATATCATTCATGTAAGCATTAAATCACTAGTGGGCCAGCAGGCTTTCCAGAGGCACACAGTGCAGTTATGTAAGGTGGCAAGGAATTACTGCTAAAATGTTGTGCATAATGTGTAAATTTTTTTATGTGTAACTTTTTTTTGTCAAACTATGCAGTGTTACCTAAACTAAACACCTATACTGTGTTAATGCCTTTGCAGTGTACGATTATAATATTTACTGTTTACTTATTGTCTGCGTATTATAACAACTAGCAATGTTTCAACATTTTGTTATTCTTTGTATAATACTACCGACATTAGCCTTATTTTATGCGTTATTTGATTGTTTTCGTCACAGCTCGGTTGTATTTTCGTTTTACCGTTCGTTGTTTTTCTTAACATGCTGACCAGTTGAATGTTCCAATTATGCTTGACCGGGTTCTGTTAACCTTACTAAGCCCTCCTGCCACAATCCCAATTGGGATTAGCAGTATTCGTAAATAAATAAAATAAAATAAATAAATAATTACAAGGATAACTGGAAAGCAAATTGAGTGCTTTATTCCTTACACCACATTCCCAGTTCTTCAAAGAACGGTGCGATGGTTAAATTTGTCAAAGATTTTTTTAAATGTCTGCTGATATTCCTAAGGTAATCAATTCATTTATCTGTCATTTTTACTCAGTGACTGTGTAATCCTTAAAAAATGTTTTCTTTTGCTTGTGAATGAATGTGTATGAATGGTGACCAATAATTGTTAAGATTGGAGTAATGCCTGAATGAACTTAGTCAAATCCTCTTGTGTACAGACTGGGAAAAAGTATGGACTTAATTTAGTATATCACAAATTGTGTGTAAGCGCATTACATATTTTAATAAACTAAATGTTGAATATGTTTTAATTATATAGTAATCGATAAATTGGTTGTCCTGGGGATTTATCAGTAAAGTAGTTAAAAAATCTTATTCAGAAAAATGTTTGGGAAGCAAGAGTCATGACGTAGAAAAACAAGTTGCTGTGCCATGCGCTTGCTGTTCTATGCATGTCTGCTCGTAATTTGTTCCTTTTCTTTTTGCTGAGTGCTTGCACATTGCAAAAGGAATGTATTTGGGCTGTAATTAGCAGTGAGTGTTCCTTTTGTTTGCTGGTCTTGAAAAATTTAATTGTCATTCTAGTCCAAGGGTTGTAGCTTTTTCAGAAAAGCCACTGGTAGCACCACTGGTTTCAAAAGGTACTGTGGAATCCATGTGCCCTGTCTCGTGACCCTTCCTACTTAACATGTATGCAAATGAGAACACGCATCTGCAGCTTCTAAATAAAACGACCAAAACTGATTAATGATCACTGCCTGCATTTTCTGCAGTAAGAAGTTATAGTGTGATTAGTCTCAAAATAAAGCACATAAAGGAAAAGTTGCAGTTGAGGCATGCATGAATTTAGGTACATAGGGAAACCAAGCTTGAGAACCCCTGTTCTGGTCAAACAGACAGGCTTAGATTTTCAAGGGAAATTAGAAGGTCATCATTTTATAGCAGTTTGTTGCCACATTACTGAAACTGCAGTTATCTCAATGAAATTGGCAGTTAGCTGATATCATGTGCACAACATTCATTTTGCAGCTGTACTGCCAGAGCCGCAGAGGTCATTGGTGGGATCGGCTGGCGCTCAACTTGGAAGTTCACCTTGGAAAGCCCAATGAGGTACAGTTGTTTTGCATGCTGATTATATCTTTACTTATCCAGTAACATTGCTGAAAAAAAAATTCAGAAGAGAAAGCATATTATGTGTAAGGCCCCTAACTTTATGCGGTGGAAAATTCTAAATATTTTGGATGCAGAACAAAGAATCTGTGACATTCTGCGGATGCAGAATTAAGAATCCGCAAAATTAATCGGGAAGTGTAAGATGCATGAAAGAAACATGCATGTTTATTTTTTGAGCACATGCCGCACATGCTGCAGAGATCCCGCTTCTAAAATTGAATATGGCTGTTGGAACTCAGCGCATCAAGTGATGTTTCCATTACCTTCACTCGAGCAATGGTGCTTGTTTGATACCAGATCTCCATAACGACTCATTGATCCCCGTGCATCAGCAGGGTTGATTGTGATAGAACAAATATTTGAAAGCAATGCAGTGGAAGAGAATGTTGGGGTCACTTCTTCCAGTCCAGCCTAGAAAGACAGGATGTCAAAATCTTCACCTTTTTCATCTTGCATAGAAAGAAAGTGTACATCTTTCATTTGATTTCAGTTCTCAACCAGTTTTCTCAAGTTCTAGAGCAGGTACACTTGCCATTCAGCAGCTAAGCTATTCTTGACTAAGTCCAGGCATGCTTGCAAACTGCAAACTTTTTGCTGGTAGAAACCTGATCTGTAGCTGATCGTACTTCAGCTATGGTTGACCTGCACTGTTTGGGATTTCTGTGTAATCATAATATTTCTTTTAAAATTTTCTGAGGTCTCAAACTCTCCCTCATGGCATATTTGTGTAGTTAAAGTAAATGAGTCATTTTTCCATTGTTATGTCTTGTTATGTCGTTATTACTCATGTCCGTAACATCAGTGGTATCAAAAAATGAGATTTTGGCTGCCGGCTCTAGATTTTGCGGGAAATGCATAAATCTGCGATTTTTTGCGGAGACGAAGTAATGGTAAGTTAGGGGCCTAAATTATGTCCTCTGAATTCTCTCTCTGCATCTGTGTCGAGCTGTGAAGGAGGAGAAGTTAATGGAATTGTAGTGGCCAAAGCAACAACAACAAAAAAAATAAGCATGATATGCTCCGCAACATGTTCAGGTTAACCCATGGATCTCTTTTTGTGATTGTCTTGAGCAGAACAAAACTTGAAATAGTAAAATGTTCAGCCAGAGAGGTTTGCATTGTCATTAGCTGTTAGCTGTTGGATGAGTTCACTTACGCCTGTGAAACGTCATTAAAATTTTCCCAGTGGTGGGAACCTACTGCAGGCCTTGAAAGTTCTGCACGAAGCCCTGGACGATCCCACTATCAGCCCTGCTGCCCGTCATGCCCTGGTGACTCGGGCAAATCGATTGGTGGTCAAGATGCCCAAGAGCGTGTCACCTACATTAGAATCACTCTTGAAGTTGGAGAAATGGGACGCACTTCCACAGGTGAATCCACATTTACCCAATAAAGAAAGGTTAACTGACGTTTAACAGTTAAGAGTAACGGAGTGGATTCCAAGAGAAGGCAAACGTAGCAGGGGGCGGGAGAAAATTAGGTGGGCGGATGAGATTAAGAAATTTGCAGGAATATGGCGGCCGCGGCTGGCGCAGGACAGGGTTAATTGGAGAGACATGGGAGAGGCCTTTGCCCTGCAGTGGGCGTAGTCAGGCTGATGATGATGATGATGTGTCAGCTATTGCAGGCGACATGGTAGAACGCTTTTGTAGAGGGCTCAGAAGCACAATGGAAGAGGAGCACAATGGAAGTCATCTCTGTTGAAGAGGTGCCACTGCGACACTACAGCATGCAAGGATACCCTAAAGGTAACCTAAGATTATGGCAAGTGAAGTGCGTTAAAATTTTAATGTGGTTGATGCTTATGCTGATTGTTGTGCTTTATTTCTTTTCACAGCATATATTCTTCCGTATTTGTTTCCACATAGGTCAGCTATGAATGCACGTCAATTACTAAACTTGGTACTAGCCACACTCTAGAATGTAAAAGCGTTAATGTAATGGACTTCATGCGTCGAAGGTTCACTCTGGTCTATAAGGCATACCGTAGTAGAGGGCTTCGTATTAATATCGATTACCTAAGGTTCTTGGCTTGCTTTGAAATCTCCGCACACAAGCATTTTTACATTTTACCATTGAAATGAAGCTACCTTGACTGGATTCAAACACAGACTTGTGTTCTGTAGCAAAACATCATAGTTACCAAGCTACTGTAGAATGGTAAAAAAGGCATTGCGAGTGCAGGCCGCTTCTTACGTTTATGAAGGCAAGGTACAGTTTGAAGACAACAAACCTTTATTCTGGGACAGATTATCAGACCCGAGGGCTGCAGATGACACCTTCGTGTGGGTGCAATGACTGACAAAATACTATCATCTGAGTTGTGGATAGGGCCCCTTATGATATTCATAACTAGGAACCACCGCTGCAGTGCCTGTTTCTTCTCGGAAATAGGGAAGTTATGCAGCCCAGGGTGAGCTTGGCACTGGTTGGCATTGCACGTGCCATCAACTACACGAGGAAGAATAGGATAGTGGATACTTGCGCACTGACATAGCCTTAGGTGGGTGTCCTGCCATTTTCCCCAGATGCGCCTTCTCTTGTTGCACTGCTGTTTTGCTTACCTTGATACTGTGTTACATTCGCAGTGCTGTCATGCTATTAGATGTAGGAACCATGCTTATAGCAATTTTTAGTAATAAGGGAGTAATTACTCATTGACATCCACCCAATTGTAGATAGGGCCTTTTATGATATTCATAACTAGGAACCACCACTGCAGTGCCTGTTCCTTCTGGGTGGATGTCAATGAGTAATTACTCCCTTATTACAAATCTACTCCACCTTGGGGGATTCCCCTAAACATTTGACCAGCAGTTTTTATGTCTCAGCAATGTTCTGCTGAAAGTGAAGCAAGGAAGGGGGAAGTTATCTATGTAAGGGAAGTACGCTCCCTTATGTTCATGTACCTTATGCTGTTTATCTTGAGAAATCAAGCATATCCATGTCCACAGTGAGTAGTACAGATGCGGACATAAGTGAGCAGAGCACGCTATTCTGTTCTAAATATAATCACTATTGGTGATCAAGAAAGATTATTTGTCTATGAGAAAGTGCACTAACTTCCATTAACAGCATGCACATGTCATAGCTCGCAATTTCAATTAGCCAATGCATGAAAAATGTTGGTAGACAGTAGTATGCTCCAGTTACTTTTATCTGCATCTGTACATAGTGGTGATCAAATAATCCAACGTGGCACCCTTGCATTCACTGTTTTGAATCCTATGATTGTGAGATGGTGGTGACCAATAGTATTATTGTGAGACATTCCAGCGGCTGAAAAGACAAGGAAGAAGGTAGACAAGACAGGACGAACGCCGGACTTCAACTGGTTGAAGTTCAGTTGAAGTCCGGCGTTCGTCCTGTCTCGTCTACCTTCGTCCCTGTCTTTTTAGCCGCTGGAATGTCTCACAGTAGTACTAGCAACCAACTAGCCCAACTTTCTACGCTTAAAGACTAATAGTATAACTGAAAGTATTGCAACGCAGTGCAATGTGTTCTAGCCCCTGGATCAGCAGGGTCCTGGTCAAAATTTTTCGGGGCCTAATTTGCTGTTCATGCGACACCATCCGGATGGCATGGGTGCCAGGGTTGGATGTTCGTAGGGTAAGCTGAGCCATTTTTAATGGCAGATGTACAAGGACACTATGAATCTTCAGTGAACAATTTCGGTAAGAATATCATTATCGGTCCATGCCTTTATCCCACTCCTCAAACATCGCATGGTCCTGTCAGGGTACCAAGCACCAAGATACAACTTAGTTATAATATCATACTGCATTCATTGTTTGTTATGTTCGTGGAAAATATACCGAAATGGCAAAGTGCGTTTTTTAGTGCTGTAGCAATACAAATGTGCCTATTTTTGTCTACCTTCAGTTTTTTTTTTATTGAGGTGGTTTTTAGCTTTGTCCACACCCTTTGGCAGCTCTGGCAAAAGGTGAGATTTCTTGAAATGCGAAAGTTTGTTGTCTTTAGATTTTAAATGCTTTTCTGATGATCTGTTGTGTTCTGCAGATACCTCTAGGGTTCTTTCATTTGGTGTGTTTCCTTTAGGGGTCCATGGTGAAGGCTCTACATTTCGTGCGCTTTTTGGCCTTCTCTGCTGGGATGTGATCTACGTCAGTGGTGTACCAGATGCGTTTCGATCTGCATACCAGGCCCTGCCCTTGGACCTTCACACAGATTGCTTCTTTGCGAACCGGGAAGAGCACTTCCTGAAAGCATTCAAGGCTATCTCAGAAAGCACAATACAGGTAATAGTGACAACTCTGGAAAAGTGGAGAAGTTAGGTGGCAGTCATTTGAGGGCATTTGTAGTATTTGCCTGAGCTCAGAATTGTAGACCTGCAATTTTCTTGGCTCTATATTTAAAAGATGGTGACCTCAAAGCCCGTGTTAAACGATGTTGTATGTATTTCTTAAATCAGTCTATATATTAAACTTTGTGTTTAAATTAACTTCTGCCTACCCTTGTTAGTACCCCGAGTACAAAAAATGGAATACTTATGCATACTTGAAACTTCATATGTAAATATTCTTTCTTTCTTCTCTGATCCTTAGCATACAAGTGACTTTTTGAAACAAATGTTTGTTGCAATACTCAACATTTGAATATAGTAACATCATATTTTTCAGATATTTTAAGGTGTCCACAGTTTGATGTGTCTAAAAATTTTATTTCACTTGAAAGATACAGTCAAATCCACTTATAACAATACTGAAGTGCCATGGAAATACCATTGTTATAACCAATAATTGTTATAACAGGGTTGTGCCGAAAATACCATAGAACACATGCAAAAGCTGACGGTGTCGCAACTGACCATTGTTATATCAGATATATTGTTATAACCGGTAGTGTTATAAGTGGGTTTGACTGTATAGTAAATACAGTTCCACATTCTCAGTGGCTAAAAATATTTGCCCTTAAATGGCTTACCATTCTTGAATTAGTTGAATGAGCCATCTAAATGTCATCCATTTGCTCGTCAGGGTCAACTGTCATTAATTCACACTGCCAGTTTAAACTGAAGGTTTGATCCCATCAGCTTCAGGTGTATTTTTACGAAAGGGCTTCTTTTAATTGGAACTCCGAATATTTGAAACAAATTTTTGGTGACCTTTGAGTTCATTATTGAGAGTTGACTGTCCAGGGTGTTCTGAAATCAATTATGCCTATTTTTACAGGAACTTGAGGAGACGGTTGCAGCTACCTACGGCGCCCACTGCGGGAAGTCCAGCTTAGTGCAGTGGGACTGGTTCAGCTGCACTGACATCCAGGTACCCGGAGTCATTGGCTCATGCATTTACTACTACTACTAGTACTACTCTGTGCCGACAGTAGAAAGCATCCAACCCATTGTCTGTATGCATGTATCTGTGTGAGTGCATTTGTATGTGCATATGTGAGAGAAAAAAACCTCTGGAAAATGCCTCCTCCAGGGCACCCTTCAGAAGCCTACGGCAAAAGCAGATTGATATAAGTGATAAAAAGGCGCTCAGTGCAGAAAGTGAAACGTATAGATAGTAGTGCTAGCTGATATTTCTCACATCGCATAGTATAATCACCTGTGCATTTTTTATTTCAACTGAAGTGTGAAGTGTGTAGAGGAACTTACATGCACATTCATGCATGCATGCACGCACACACGCACCCCCATCCCTCACACACACACAGAATGAAGCAAAAAAATAAGGCAGTTGTAAAAAATAAGAGTTTGCATACCACTGTAGTTGCGTTTACCTATATTACTATCCATCCATGAGCGGCTGAGCCAGTGGCTATGGCATTTGATGGCTGAACCATGCACAAAATTTTCTCATAAAAACAACATTTTTTTCAATACTTGTGACCTGTTTTTGCGTTTAAGTAGTACAGCCAAAATTCTACTTCTATGCCAACAATTTCACTAAAACATTCCATGCTTTTTTCTCTAATATATTAACTATAGTAGGATACAACTTAAAATACAGCAGCAGTTGACACTAGGCCATGATCCGCATCCTATATTACTCCTCTAGCCAATCACAACTGTCACCGAAATCACTTTTTTAATTAAGCAATCCAGATATCAGAAGTCTAGAGCTTATTTTTTCTTGTGCTCAGCTTCTTGCTTAGGCAGCAAAGAAAGTTTTAACTATAGACTACTTTTTTGTCGTGGAGGAATTCTGTGTGGCGGTCCTGAATGTTGGCGGAGCTTCACTGCAGACTTAATTAAGTTGTATTCGACTATAACGGATTCAAGTTAAGTTTCATTTCTTTTCTTTTGTGATGAGTGCCAATTTCAGGCTGGAATAGGCTTAGAAGCTGGTTTGCACAGCATTGCTAGTTATTAAAAAAACTGATGTTTTACGAACTTACTTTTACTTACTTATATATATATATATTGTGACAAAGACGAAGCTGGAAGTGGCGCGGGACGGAGCACTCGCGCTAGGCCAGCGGCCATTAAATCATCTCTTGTCCATCGTTCATCACGCCTCATTCTTCGGCTGGCCGCCACGTAACAATATATATATACAAACACACTAAATAATGGACTAACAAGAAGGAAAAGCTAACTTTTCCTTCCATATTATGAAATGATATTAGTGCTGCACTTGCCGTTCAGTGCAGTGCATCTTTTTGCCACAGTTGACTTCAACACATGTACCTCAAGTATTTTTTATTAGCTTTCTTTACAGCCACTTTGACTGTAGCATTGTTCTTGTGCCAGCCATAGAGTTCTGGCTTCTTAGATTCACTCCTGCATACTTTTTTGTTTGTGAACTGTAGAGTAAAAAAGGCAGTCTTTCACTTAGCTTCAATTACATTAATTTTAAATGATATATTCTTAATGTTGAGCTTAAATACTGAGGTCCTTGGAAGATCCCAAACTCAAATTGCCGAGTCAGCTTTGCAACACTGTTTCTCTAAATTTAACCCAGCACCACTGCCTCATGAAAAGGCCGAGAAGCTTGGCATTTCCGAGAGCTCATGCGAGCATGCTGGACTAACCCTGCGAATACATTTCAGGTTCGGGTAGCCTGACTTTCTTCTTTCTTTCTATGTTTGGGTGTGCCAAACCAACACTTCTGCTTGCTGATTTGTGCAGTCTGGTATCACTTGCTGTGCCAGTGGCACTGTGCCGTAAAGTTTCTTGGGTCAGTTTCTTTTTTCACAAATAATGAAGCATTTGTTCACATGTGAACTGTAGGAATACTACACTTGGTAATAGCCTTTCTTGGCAATGGAAGGAAAGATACAGGGGCGGAGCCTCTGACCCTGTGTCACTCCACCAGTAGTTTGGCTGCATGACGGCCAGTAGTAGTAGTACAGTACAACCTAATTAATTCAATCCCCCCTTAATTCGGAGAACTGGATAATTCGGACACCCTGTCATGTAAAAAATATGCGCTCTTCGATGGCTTGAAACTTATTAAATCAAAGAAATTAGACCAAGGTCTAATTTGGATGGGCGGCGGATATCACATGTGCACAGGGTACCTGACATGAGGTGGTGACTCAGCTATCTCGCCACTATAGCAAGAGTCAAGCTTGTGTCAACCCGACATGCAGAGGCACTGCACACATAGCCACGATTATTGAGGAAGGTAAACACAGTGCTTCATTTTGTGCAGTTCTCTGCCATTTTCTTTGTTTTTGTTGCATGCACTTTGAGGACTGTGCTGTGAATGTTCGTTATCGCAGAGCCTGTAATCATTTTACATCATGTCCTGTGCACGTAAGCAGAGTGTGCTTTTTTTTTGCAGGGTATTTGTGCGGGAGGGGGGCGAGGTTGTTGATTCTCCTGGTGTGCGAGAGGACATGTGTGTTGAGCCATCTGACAGTATGTGCACACTACACCGTCAGGCGGATATGCAGAAAGTTATTTCCACGCAAATTTCTCACACCAAGCAATCAGTGATTACAGTTCTTATCAGGAAACAAAGGCGTGTTGATGTGGGACACTTTGTTGCGGTTTTTACCAGTGCCCCTGATAATCTGACGTTCACTTACTTCGGACATTTTTTCGCCAGTCCCGTCAAATTATTGATGGGCTTTAACTGTAGTATATGGGGTTTAAAGGGACACTGAGGAGAAATTGAAGTTGGCTTGTATCGACAGAATACCAGCTCCTGATTACAAAAACGCCAGTCGTACTGACAACAAAGCTCTTGTAACGTAGAAAAGAGCAAGAACCAAAATACAGGTATCGCCGCCACAGGCCAAACTCGCAAGTACAAGCGTGATGACGTCATAGGACAAAACAGTGTTGCTAGAACCAAAGGTTCTAGCAACTCTAGGATCCGAGACGCCACAAATCACTGAGGCACAGCCAATGCATGCGCAAATCTCCTTGACGTCGCCAGATGGCGCCACGAGCCCGGCAGCTACGCGCGCGCCTGAATCATCGGGACCAATCAGCGCCTGCTCACCGGCTCCCGGTGTTCCGCTAGCGGTAACAAGGTACACGGTATGCTAAAGGTGTCTATTTGCGAGAACTTCGTTGAAGGCTTCGAGAACGGGATCCATCGTAACGCTGGCAAAACGCCAGTGCAAACGTAAGCGAAGCGACTGTAGCGACGGCCGCAATAGCCGATAGATGTCTTCAACGTGCGGCCGGCGGTAGCTTTCTTTTTGGCTGCTGGCAGGCCGCACTGCTGGCAGCAGAAATCACGGAGTCTGCGTTACGTCATATGGACGTCATGTTTCACGTCACTTAGTCTTGTGTCGTCATAGGAGAATCCCAAGTTTGAATCAGAGCGGCGGGAAAAACTTTTTCAACTTCGAATCCAAATTTCTTAGAAATAAACGCATCTTTCGCTGCCGGCCAAGTGGCAACAAAGCGATGACATGCCGGACTATCGGAGTTTGCTATAAAAAAGATATTAATAGTGCTCTCCTCACTGTCCCTTTAATGTCCTGAAGCGACACCTAGGCCATGAAGAACGCTGTCTCTTGGTTGGTTTATACCATCTGGAGTTCTTTCACGTGTGCCGGCATCACACACCACACTGCCTCCATCAAAATTTGGCTGCTGTGGCCGGAATTCAATCCTGCAACCTTGGGATAGTTATAGGCTAGGTAAAGAGCACCAGGTCCCATATTAGTGTAATGCAGTTTGTGGAGCCAGGATGTGCACTCTTGAGTCGTGGTGGAAGACGCACCATTTCTTTGAACCAGAGCACATTATATTTTAATGTTCACCCACGTGAGGAGGTATTCTGATCCTTGCTTGAGCTTTAAGGGTCATGTGTAACGAAAATTTTCCAACTGATTGTGTAGCAACATAGTATGAAGGGCTTCATGTTCTTCAGGCTCTATTCCACCTTGATGGTGCACTAAAGTTGGTTTTTTGGCATGGCACCATTTCAGCCTTCTTTATTTTATGTGATTGTGTAGTAAATTCAAACACGTTGCCAACGTGTTTTCAAGATGGTAATTGTCAGTGGCATGACATGTGTAGGAAATAGTACGTTGACTGGGCCCCACTGTGCTTTCAAGAGTCTGCGAGCTGCTGGCGCGTCAGTTTCGTCATCGTCGCAGCGGCCTCCCAGACTTGCTTGTTTGGAACCCAGAGACGAACAAGGCTAAGGTGAAGGATGTTTCTGCTTTTATGCCTGTTGCACAAAGTAGTAGCAGAGATCTTTGCGTTTTTTTAGTGTAGTTTATCAGGTTTAATGTGCCGAAGCAGCTGAAGCTACGAGGGACACCGTAAAGGAGGGCTCTGGATAGTTTCGACCATCTGGGGTTTTTTAATATGTGCTCCGACAATGCACAGTACATGGGCTTCTAGCATTTCGTCACCATCAAAATGTGACCACTGCAGCCAGGATCGAACCAGTGTCTTTTGGGTCAGCAGCCGAACACCATAACCGCTGAGCCACCATGGCGGCTTTTTAGTTTTTTAAAGCAAATGTCTGGAGAGCTTCAGTGTTCTACATTACTAGTACAATTGATTTTTACTTAGTCCAGCACATTTTTTGCGGACCTCTATCTACAATGAAGAAATTTTTAAAAAACTGCACGGTTTTTGGTACGACAAAGTATTTGTGTGCTGGGGACGGTTGCATCTGCTTCTTCTTTTCGTGATTTTTAATCTATGCATCCTTTTCGACATACTTATTTTTTTTTCTGTGCATCAAGGTAGCAGAAGTGAAAGGACTTGGGGACACACTGTCCCCAAAGCAGGTTGTTTGGCTACGCGAAAACTTGGCTCTGGGTGTGGACTGCGAAGTCTGTCGCGTCACAGGTGAGCTTTCCTCTGGCTTGGATGTTTCATATGTCATAACAGAGGCAGCTGAAGACTGGCCAAAAGTACACGATGCCTTGATCTGACGACTGTGTGTGATATGACTGTAATGACCGTATGTGAAAAATGTTTTCTCCAACTTTCAGCAACAAGCTCCAAAAGGTTACAGAAGAGAAAGAAGAATGGAGCAGATGAGAGAGAATGCTCAGAGAAAATGGACTGAATTGAACGCCATCTGAAAGTGCCTTTTGCAAGTTGCATTGTGTAATATACAGCTTGATTTTTGTAACAGCCTCATGACTTCATTACTTCACCATGCTTGCAAAGGCTTAGAGTGCTTGGTGTTTTGCCTTCAGAGCATTTTCAAGTGGTTGGAAAGACGAACTTATACTCCTATAACTGGGTTATACTATGACTGACTTATACTCCTATAACTGGGTTGTACTATGACTGACTGATACTCCTATAACTGGGTTGTACTATGACTGACCAGAAGTCTTTCTTGCCAACTGCTTTGGCTAGGACACATAAAAGGGCAAAGGGCTGCTGTTTTCACTTCGTCAGCTGCGAGGTTGTAAAACCAGGATGGCATTTGTTAGGACCAAAAACTACAAGGATTAAGAGAAAGCTACAACTTACTGCAGCAAGCACTGCAAGAACTGAACCAGAAAGAAATGAGGGGTCAGTTACCTGACACAGCGTCTACAAAGTCTTTAGTGATTTTGTGTTTTGCAAAGCTGTTTACGCAATGAAAAAGCACAGGTTAGCTTACGGGACTGTTTATTCTCTGTTAAGTACAAAAAAAAGAGGGGTCTCACATACATCTGGGCATAAAAAGGTGCAAGTAACAGCAGATGACTGACTTCTCTGAAAACCGGTTTCTCCAAAAGTTAGCATCAAGGTGCAAAAATAGCAGCTGGCACAACCACCTCCATGCATAACAAGATCTTTCAAATTTATAAAACTGGCTGCATAGCATGTCTGGAAGTTAACTAAGCTGCTATGCAACATCTGCTGCAGTGTAAAAATGCAACTGCATCGTAGATGGGCAATAAAGGCACTGACAACCAAAGTGCAAGGCTTGCCGAGAATTTGGGAGCTTCTTCCACTTGCATGCCATTGTTGTTTATATTCAACCTGACCTCAGATTGAAAGATTCTTCTAAGTATATTGGCTACTGACCAGCAGGCGTTTGACTTGCAGCAAATACAAATATTCAGGCTGCAATACACTAATTTGCTATAGAAGCTGCTTTAGCTGGCTTTCAGCACTAAATCAAAAACACAAACATTCACCAAACTCCAGTGCTTCCACTGAAGAAAGACAGCTAACCATAAAGGTTAGTACAAGATTATGGCACTGCTTAACTTGGTACACAGATGACTAAAAGGCTTCCCCATTGACACAGGTGACTGGATATTTTGTTTGTCTGTTTACATGCGTCAGCACCAAGTGGCGACATTGGCCCGGTGAGTGTGAAAGTTATGGCAAACCAAAATGTTAGAAAAAAACACAGCAAAGAAAAATAGGGGCACCGTATGGAGTACGACATTCATTCCTGCTAGTAAACCTGTAAAACACGACTAGAATAAATGGTCGTAAGCAGGCTTTTCAATAACAAAGTGAGGCTGTAAACAGGCAAAACTTCGGTAAGAGGTTAAAAAAAAGAGTAAAGAAAATACCATTTGTGCGCGAAAGGTAACGTCAGAGGAGCATGTGTCGCAAAAGAAAAAAATATATATATATTGCATGCATGCAGGCTGTTCAGTGCCCATTATGCTTTTTGAGTCCGCAGCTCTTCTGAAACATGGAAAATAAGAAACTGAACAGTAAGCACACTATGAATATGGCAATCGTTTGCCAAACTGTTGATTGTCACTTGAGTTACTGAGCAAGATCTTTTTTTTTCTGTATGACAACACCATGTCCATATACGCGACACCAGGCAACCATCCAGCTGGGCAAGAGGGACATGCGATTATACGAGGCGAGGCACACATGTCAAGAAACTTTGAAAAAAAAAAGAGTCAAAGTTCCACAAGTAGAGCTGGGTCGCTCTGGTCAATATGCTGTTGGAAAATGGCTAGCCAAGACAAAAAGCTTTGCTTCCGTTATGGTTAGCGGTATCAGAATAAATAAATATTTGTTCCCCAGTACCACTTACGGCATGGCAAGACTGCAGAGAAAGTGGTAGATCGACTAATAAATGATCATAAAACAGCACACAAGAAAGCATGGAATAATAGACAGTTAGCCACTGCAAAATCAACCACAATGAAACATAGCAGCACTATCAGGGATGCCGTTGCAGACACTACGGTACTCAATAGACTTTCGCTTGATGCAACAATGACTTAGACACTTATTTATAGACAACAGCGACGAAATAATGCACAGGCATATTCAAGCAGAAATTGATGATAAAGTCCCCTTCCACCCCTTTTTTTGCATGCATGAAGCTAAGTAGGCATCAAAAATGTGCACATTGCTCAGAATTGTACGCCAGACTCCATAGCTGACAAACACGGCTGGCAGCATAATGCACCCTGTTGGCCACATGTGTAGTGTCACAGGTATGCCGAAGACCTGGCATAAGGCACTAAGCACATTAATCTCCAATGGTGCCAGGGTAAATTGTACTGAATCAGGAGGCCACTTAGGTTTCTAAGAGACAGCTTTGGCTCCGGTGCTTGTATAATGTATATGGCAGTGCGTACATTTTTTCACCATTACTACTGCGTTTTTTTGTTCGAAAGAGCCACTGTACTGCTTTCAATGAAGTCTGCTGCTCTTACAAGCATTAAGTACAGTGCAGGATGCAGCCATACTTTTACATGAAAGGGATGCTTACATGTTATTCACAAAAACACAGTCACGAAATTGAAATCTTCATCATCTCCGAGACTTGAGCATTACACTGTTTGGCATCAGCATTGAATACACATGTAAAAACAATTTCCGTTCCACAACTTTGTTCAAAATGAGGAAACTGCTGTGCTGTCAGTTTTGTTTCTTCGGCCAACGTGATTTATTCCTAATGGCGCAGCTCTGGTGGCTAAATGAAACCCATTTCCCTGCTCTCACTGTTCACTTGTGCATAGAAGCGTTAGCTAACGTTTCTGATCAGATAAGACAGTTGGCAAAAACCAGCTGCAATCATCCTCAGTGACACTCCACTAACAAGACGCTCTACAAACATGCCAGTGTTCTGCTCTGTGGTAAACATTTAACCTTTTTCAACACATAGTGAGTGAGTTAAGAAGGTAATGAGTCAAAATTTGGTTTCAGCATCCATGGCTCTCCTTAGACACCGTCCCATTTTGGATGTTCTGTGTGTCCCACCAGATGACAGTATAAGCCAGTTAAAAAAAAATGGTGCTGTACCAAGTCTCTCTGAACACCAAGTGCAGGCACAGTTGCGTAGTGGGTCGCATAACTGACTGACCCTCCTGTGCACATTAATTACACACATATATGAAAAGGTACCTCTTGCATAGAAAAGACCAGCGCCTTGGAAGGCACAAATCTAGGCACTTTCCAGCGCATCACCAGGTATAAGTAAAACAACCAAATACATTACATGGACAGTATAACAACAGTGGGTCACCCATGCATAAAGCACTTTCCTTGTTCTTTGCTCCAGGTGTCTACACTCTCCGTTCATTTTCCCATTAGTTACAGTGAGCATTAAAAGAACAAACCTGGCTACGAGCACTCAGATGGAATGCACGTACAGTCTTGAATATGCAAAGGCAAGCGCCATTTGAAAGCAAACCTGCCAACCTTTCGGCAAGGAGAAGAAACTGGCTGGCTCCTTTTCCTTAAGCCTGTGCGCTGTGATAACGTTTCGAAGAGACACGTGCTTTCAAGCGCACCGAGTAAGGCTTCACCATAGTGCAATCTCTACCCAGGCAGATGCATAAACACCAGAGGCACATTTTCCTTTTCTGCCAACCAGCTTTCCCCTCAGAGGCTCTCTTTGTCCAAGGCTTCATGTAAATCTTTGACGACTCTTCCCAGGCACTCACGGTGAGCACTGTCGTTTCCAAACACCGAGTCCAATGTCTCAGGTTTTCCAAAGAAGCCAAAGATGTGCTCGATCCGACCCATTGACTTGGCCGTCAAGTGGGAGCGCACAAGGTCGGCAAGCAGAGCTCTACACTCGTCGAAGGCGCCAACAAGGTACCGCCGGTCGTATGAGAACTCCATCTCGTAGAAGCTCACCACAGCCATGGCGTGAGCACGCAGCTTGCGCTGATGCTGTTCAGCCACCTTTACCTCGTCTGGTGAGAACTGGTTGTTTCGGTGCAGGACACCAACTTTCACCACAATCTGGGATGGGAAAACGGGTTGCAATGGTGATACCAACAGACAAAAATAATAGGGAGAAAAAAGTGGGTTCTGAGAAGTGTTTTATCAGAGGCAAACATAATCTCAGGACCGAGTACAAAAACAATGCAAGAAAACATAAGAATGCATGCTTGAATTGTTAAACCAGTTCAAGCTTATGATCCTAAGGTAAAAAAAAAAATCTGCACGAAGTGTGCAGAACCAGATTTCTAGGTTTGTTCTTCAGACCTGCACAAGACATGTCAAGAGCAAAACAATCCATATTTAGACCGTTCACTATATTTATACCCATAACATATTTACTGGAGCGTTCAGAAATCAGTACATCTATACCGGAGTGCATTTCATGTGTCAATTGCATTAACCCAAATGCGCCCTGATGTGCTACATGTAGGACAGTTTTTTTTAAAAGCTTGCGCCTGCTTATTTGGTTTATTGGGGTTTAGCGTCTCAAAGCAGCTCCGGCTATGAGGGACGCCGTAGTGAAGGGCTCCGGAAATTTGGACCACCTGGGGATCTTTAACATGCACTGACATCGCACAGCACACGGGCCTCTAGAATTTCACCTTCAAAGAAATTCGGCCGCCGCAGCCGGGATGCACCTGCTTGTGTAGGTTCAAGAGGCTCTAACTTTTCTGTGCAAGCAATGGATTTGGAGCGTTGGAGCAAATGGATTCTCCAGTTGGAATCAATTGGTTCCAGTTGCGTTTTTAGCCATCTGACCAACTGGATCCAACTGGACTAACCAATTAGACCCATTAGGCCCTAGGCAGTTACTGCATCCACAAAATATTCACAAAATATACCTCACAATTAGGTTGTGCAAAATACATAGTGCAAGATATATTTATATAATTTAACATATTATTAACATGCAAAAGGTTTGGTTTGGTTTGGTTTATGGGGTTTAACGTCCCAAAGCGACTAAGGCTATGAGAGACGCCGTAGTGGAGGGCTCCGGAAATTTCGACCACCTGGGGTTCTTTAACGTGCACTGACATCGCACAGTACACGGGCCTCGAATTTCTCCTCCAAAGAAATTCAGCCGCCGTGACCGGGTTCGAACCCGCGTCTTTCGGATTAACATGCAAAAGGATAACCCATTTGTGAGGACTGCAGGGAGACACTCCCTGGTGCCAACCAACATTTTTAGTACGGAATTGAAATCCACATGCATTTATAGAAATCAAGGCCAATAGACACGCATACATCAAACACAAGAAACACTACACTAGTAGCATATATATTAGCTCAGTATGCACATCCAGAGAACACACTTCGACTCCAACTTCTATACCCCATTTATGAGGCTCTCATGCTGGAGCCAGTGATGCTTGCCCATTGAGTGCAGTTATTTAACTTTTGAACGCAGTGGTGGTGCAGATGATGAATGCAATTTAGTAGGTTAAGCTGCCGACTGCTCTTATTATAAGAACCGTATTAGTTCTGCCTTGTTTGTCAAATACGCAAACATTCACATGGATTTGGACAGACCAATTGGATAAAACAGCTAAGACCAATTGGGCTCACCAGTAGAAACTCAACTGGCCCAACTGGATATTCCATTTTGACTATCGAATTGGAACAACATTCCAACTGGAACCAGTTGGAAATTCAACTGATTCCACTTGCGTTTCTTTTTTTTTACTGGGTTCTGAGAAAGCAGCCAGTCTTCTCTGGTAGCAGTGAGCTGATTCAACCCCACCGACTACATTATATGAGTCTGCAAGAGAAGCATACAGGATTTTCATACTGTCATGAGAACATGGCCATATGTGATGAGAAATGTGACAGAGATGAGTTCAAATGTTTAAAACATTATTAAACGTACGCAATAGACAGTGCATTTGCTTAGTGCCCCTATTATATTATGGCTCAAAAGTCGGTATTGAGAAAAATATTTCCATCAATAAAAGGGCGATTCAGAGTCTGAAACCCACTTTACTACTTAAAACATTTCCTGAAGTTAGGGCATATATGGGTTAATGAGGCGAAACAAATCTACTGCAAAACCGAATCGTTCAAAATCATCCTTTTTAAGAAAATTACACTTTTGAATGCGAAACGCGCAAGTCAAATGCACTGTTGATGTCAGCTGTCAGTATCGGAAAAGAGGCCTGTGGACTGACGTTGTCACGGCCGCCAGAGAGGGTGGTGCGACCGCACATGCGGCTTACCGAGTCACAACGTTCTCCGCAGCTTGCAAGCACTCACCTTAATAATATTCTTGGTAATTTTTTCTGCATCTTTTTTGTTGCCCGACACATGCTTTACAAGTTTGTACAAATTATCCAGGAGACTTGCGGAGACATCATCGATGAACGCCTTGGCGACGCTCTTGTTGCTCACGCGACTAAGCAGTTTTTTCTGGACGCGCAGGCCGATGTCATTCGCGTGGAACTCAGCCACTGTAAAAAACACAATGCACGCAGAGTCATGACAGGTTTCATATCGGCCACGTAAAACATGTATGTACTAAGCCGTTTTTCTGGTTGTTATAACCACTACAAACACCATACAAGGCAAGAACTAGTTTGACTGCCCACATAGCAGCTGCCGTCAAATCTTTTAATGGGTTAATCAGACTTCGTCTTCCTGCGAGGTGCTTGCTGATAGTGAACGCATGCAAAACGGAGCGTGTGGTGACCGAACAGCGCAGTAACGCCGCTAGTGCGAACATAAGGAACGGAAACACGAGGCCAGGAAACTCCGCCGCCAACGCCTTGAAGCGCAAAAGCAAATGGTAACAAAGACAAAAGGGTAACTTACTGTTCTCAGCTTGAAACGGGACCCGATTTACAGCTGTCGGAGAGCATACAAGGAGATGCAGACCCGTGGACGCACCGTTGATACACAAGATGATGCGTTCAAATCCCAGCTGCTCAAAACCGTTCAATCGGAACTGCCAATCTCTAGTCCGTGAGTCACCTGACCTCTTTCCTTCTCCTGCTACAGTTTCGCGCAGCGTTACAGTGGGTGTAGAAGCAAACCAGTAAACTTAAAAATGGGAAGTCCGCTACGGCAGCACAAGAACGGTGCGTAACATTCGTTACTACCACGCTACGCTGTCTGTGTCATACTCGATATGCTCGATTGGCTCGGCACTCGTTCATTCATGCCAGTGCTATCGTTGGCTGGAAGCGCTAGCTCCTGTTGCTCAGTTGAGTAAGCATTTGTTTATGGTCAATCTGGGCACTGATCTGGGTCGCCGTGAGTCACTGACATAAGACGCACCCGTTTGTGCCCTCGTTAATATGTTCGAATAAAAAAGGAAAAAACAAGCGTTTCCTGTCCCGAACGTTGGATGTGGCGACCTGACATAACGATTTAAAAAAAAAAGCTGCTGAAACACCGCACCGACCGCATTGACAAGAGAGAGGGAAAAAGAGGGGAGAATGAACTTCGAAGAGAGAATGGCGACAGCTTTGTACTGAATTTTAAGCTTATGCTGGCTGTAATTACAGAACACTGTAATGACAGAAAAATTGCAAGATGGCACTTCGCGGGTTCCAAAATACGCGCTTTTCACATATGTAGCAAAACGCTCAGCTGGCGTGTATGCGAACTGCATGCGTCCTTTCATCACCTTTTTATATAAATAATGTACTCAGTCATTTATTATCAGTCTCTACTTTAGTTAATCCTTTATTACTAACTACCTTTAACATGACTCATATCGGAGCAGCAACAAGCAGTTGTCGACAATTTCGTTGGTTTCGTTAACGACGGCAGCGCTGGAGCGGCCGATCCACAGTAGCGGCCTATCCAAAGCCAGTTAAGAATGCGGAGCCAGCTGGCTAAATGCTATCAGCGCCCCCTCCTCGGGTGCGCCAAATAAGGGAATCTATCTGCGGCCGGCGCATTGTCACCACCGGCGGAGCACGAGGTATTCGTAATAAGGGCGATTCAAAGCTCGCCTTCGCAATTTATCGAGTCGGTAGGACTCGTTAGAGGATTTGAGACTTCCCGAAGCATCTCTGTCAAACAAGGCTACGACTATGTCGTTCCGTGGCGGTGCTCCGACAGCCCTTTCGCAGATGCTGAAAGAAGGTTCGCGACATTTCCAGGGCGTCGATGAGGCCCTCTTCCGCAGCATCGAAGCCTGCGTGGAGCTTGCTCGGAGCCTTGCCTCGGCCTACGGACCAAATGGACTGAACAAAATGGTGATCAACCACTTGGAGAAGCTCTCTGTGACCAGCGATGCCGCTACCATTCTAAACCAGCTCGAGGTGCAACACCCCGCCGCCAAGCTACTCGTCATGGCGTCTCAGATGCAGGAGGCTGAGGTGGGCGATGGTACGAACGCGGTCGTTCTGCTTGCCGGAGCCTTGCTAGAGAACGCCGAAGAGCTCGTGCGAACTGGCCTTACGCCTGTGCAAGTTGCCGAAGGCTATCAGCTTGCGCTGAAAAAGGCCCTTGACCTGCTGCCCGAATTGAGCGTCGATGAAATACAAGACATCCGCAATCCAGAGCAGGCTGTGAAGGCAGTTCGCACGGCAATGTCCAGCAAGCCTTTAGCCGGCGCCGACTACTTGGCCAAGCTGGTGGCCGAAGCTTGCCAGGCAGTGCTACTTGAATCGGGCGCTCTCAATGTGGACATACGTGCGTGTCTGCAAAGTCCTCGGTTCTGGCCTCGACCAGTCTCAGGTTGTCCTCGGCATGGTTTTCAAGCGGCAGGTCGAAGGCGACATCACCAAAGCACGCGACGCCAAGGTTGCCGTCTACTCGTGCGCCGTGGACACAATGCAGACCGAGACCAAAGGCACAGTGCTCATCCAGTCGGCGCAGGAGCTGCGGCACTTCTCGCGCGGCGAAGAGAACCTGCTCGAGGAGCAGATTAAGGCCATCGCTGACGCTGGCGTCAAGGTGGTGGTGAGCACTCCATGGCACTCCATTACCTCAACATGGCACTCCATTACCTCAACAAGTACGGCCTCATGGCGGTCCGGCTGCCGTCAAAATTCGACGTGCGACGCGTGTGCCGCGTCGTGGGCGCCACTGCCCTGCCAAAGCTTGCGGCGCATCGACCCGAGGACCTGGGCCTGTGCGACTTGGTCTACCTGGACGAGCTGGGTGACACGCCGGTGGTGGTTTTCCGCCAGGAGGGCCACCAGACCCGCGTGGCTACGGTGCTGCTGCGCGGCTCCACCGACAGCCTGCTGGACGACGCCGAGCGTGCCGTGGACGACGGTGTGAACGCCTTCAAGGCGGCCACCAAGGACGGGCGCCTGGTGCCCGGCGCTGGGGCCGTCGAAGCCGAGCTGGCTCTGCGCCTGGCCACCTGGGCAGACACCCTCCCGGGGCTCGAGCAGTACGCGGCGCACAAGTTTGCCCAGTCGCTGGAGTCGCTCATCAGGACTCTGGCGCAGAACTCTGGCGCCTCGAAGCCCGAAGAGCTTGTGGCTCAGATCCAGGCAGCACACAACCAAGGCGATGCCAATTCATGCCTGAAGGAAGAGGGCGTCGGAGATGCGGTGAAGAATGGCCTGCTGGATCTTCTCATCACAAAGCACTGGAGTCTCCAGTATGCAACCAATGCTGCTTCCACGGTTCTGCATGTGGACCAGATCATCATGGCCAAGCCAGCTGGAGGGCCAGCACCAAGGTCTGGGGAAGGGGACAGGGATGATTAGTTAAGTGTGACCAATAAAACCCGGTTCTGTCTGTATTCTGCTGCCATTTTTATGTGCATTTACTGTGCCACTGTGCAGAGCTGACTTGACTCTGCTACATGGCTTCAAGCAAATGCACATGGTACTTTGTTGCTACTTTAATATCCCAGATAAATTTTGTCACCTATGTAAGTGCTGTGATGTCAGCAGTGTAAAATATAGCAGATGGAAAATGAAACATAAGGGAAACAGCTGCAGGAGATTTAATGAATACAATGGCACTAATGTTAAGTACACAGCAAGACTTGCGGAACTGGAAATGCCTATCCCTAAGTAGCTATGCATAAAAATTCTTTATATTGGTAGTATTCATTCCCTTCAGGCACAAATAATCCAGTGGAGAGAAAATTATAATTTCAGATTTTTGCAAGGAGCATACTTGGATTATGCACCAAATTATCCCAGTCTTCCTCGATGAGTAAATATTCAATTTCTGTTGCATCCTTGTGTATCCGCATCATTACTCCGCACTTTTGAAGATTTCATTTATACTTTGTCATGATGAGTTATGTAAATGAATCAATCTGTTTTATGCACTTGTTTATGCTTGCAAAACAAGTGAAAACTGATACCACTCACATTCTGAAGTTGCTGTAGAACAAGGTAGGCTGCTGCCCCGAACAATGTTGGCTCTAACCCGGCTGCAGCGGTCGCATGTTGATGTGTGGTGAAATGCTAGAGGTCCGTGTACTGTGTGATGTGTGTGCATGTTGACGAGCCCCAGGTGGTCGAAATTATCTGGAGCCCTTCAATGCAGCGTCCGTCATAGGTCAAGTTGCTTTGTGACATCAAACCCTATAAATCAACCAAACCAGCATAAAACAAGGTGGCAGGGATTAAGAAAAAAGTGGATTCCTGCGTTAATTTCATATGCCTGACTCTCTCCCTTTCTACGCAAGGTTTTTCAGACTTCAGCACATTTTATTGCATCCACATTTGAGGACATTGCGCTATATCATTGTGGTCGCATCCACATCTATGGATATAGCACCCGACAGGACTGTGCCCAGTCATTCCCAATTTGGACTTTCTGTAGTTCTCATTTGTGCATTCTCGTTCTGAGCTACATTTTGTTAAATGTACCATGAGTCATGGTGAAAAAATAGTGTCAAAGGAACACGAGGGATGGAAAGGGAACTTTCAGTTTTGTATCATGAGTCTTCCTTTCAGTATACACACAAATTGCTAGATTATGCTTATTATAAAGTTGACCTGTCTCAAGGAGCTGGTGCAGCCAAGTTGTTTATTTTTATTGAGCTCAAATGTCATATTAATCCTGCTTGGGTGTGGTGTGATATTACAGGCTAGTGACAGTGCTGTAGATGAGAGCAGGTCATTAAATAACACCTGTAGAGCTTACTGAAATTTGATTTCAGTGAGCTTTCAGCCTTGCTGCTTGTGATACTTTGAGCAAAGAAATAACATGTTCATTCTGCAAAAAAAGTGAAAAACAGAGATCGAAACATTACAGTGCATTGCATTACATTATCACCAAAATAAATATCATGGCTATAAGTAGGTGCAGTAATGGAAGGCACTAAATAGTACTTAGTTTCTAGATTAAAGTAATTAAATCTTGTCTGTTTCTATAACTCACTAGCCATATATTTACTCTTGATTCTAACTTCAGCTTGTTTGGTTCCAGAAAAATAAATTTGACATTGGCACAAAGAACTGCTTTGTCTACAGAGAGTATTAGGCGTATCAATAACAAGGGCAAAATAAAGTGTGGACCTAAAATAGAACTTCGTTGTGTGCATCTTGTTTCTGATGGTCTCAGGATGCAACATCTTATTCCTCCTTCAGCTTGTCCCATTTGTCTATGTGGGGTCACTGTTTCTAATTAACGTCCTCCACTTCTGCCTTCCTTGAACTGTATACACAGACTAATTATCCTGAAGAACTATCTCCACTAGCTCTCTCAACCTTCTCTTTGGGTGGACCCATGCTGTCTCCCTTTGGTGCCAATTTCTAATGCCTTTCTTCCAAAATATTCTTCATTTCTCCTCATTGCATGACCAAACCAATGAAGCTATGACCTCCTGTACATTTGCCACTCACATTGGGGTTGTTCCTATGTTTGCAACCTTACTCATGCTCCTTGAGTGGTCATTCTATACTCGATCCTTCCAGGTCACTTCTGATCTGTGTTCTGATCTCAGTCACACTTTATATTTACCCAGTTTTACCCTAGCTTCTGTGTATTTGCCTTTTATTTGGAAGAGGAAGGGAATATTGGTGTAGTGCAACTGCATGTTGTAGAGGTGGATATTTAGTTGCAGTGCATTCTGTTACTTCTGAAAACAAAATGTTTAGCATGAAGATGTAATGGTGGTTATTTACAGACCTTTTCGTGCCCCTTTTATTAATGTTATTTATGTGGTCCCTAGTTCACCTTTAAAACATTGTTCAGATAAATATAACTGTGTGCATGATTAAGTGGCATTGCAATATCTGGTGCTATGGAACTAGACCTGCCTTTATTCTGGCCCTTGGGCACACTATGCATGTTCAGAGATTCTTTGACATTTTGATGTTCAGTTAACACAGGGGCTTCAAAGGGACTGTACTCTGCATATTATTGCAGATGCAGCTCAATTGCGAAGCAACATTCCAATGCAGTTGTGTTCTGAAATTTAGCACATATAAAATGCAAATTAAAATTAGTGGAGTAGTATACCCATATCCATATATCCATACAACCATATAAAGTTTCTATAACCATATCATCATCAGTACTATTTAGTATCTATTTAGGGCTAGTTGATGCTTGCGTGAGAACATAATGTGAAAATAGCGCATTGACGTGGGACACAAGAAGAGGAGTGCCCTGTGTGAGTATGCTACCTTCTCATCATGTTCACAGTATGTGTTATTCAATTTCGTGTGTGGTTTGTCAGCAATTTGAAATTTGTGATTCTGATAAGCAAATTATATATTTGCATTTTATCTTTGCCCTTACTTTCATGGGTTTGTCAAAGAGCTTGCTTCCTTCTTTCATGTGGTTATAAGCTTACACATGCAATTTCATTTCATTTTGTGCTTCATCCAGAAGCACGTACTGAAATGTTTTAAAGCTCAGATCAATACTGTTTTCTCATAAAAACAAAGAAATGAAAAATTAGACTCTATCTCATTCAGAACATCAGAGCAATTTCTACTTCCTACAAGAGCCATGAATGTAGCCACAGTTTCCTCATAAAATTTGGCACATAACATTAAGAATGAAAAATAAAGGTAATTAATCATTCATATTCAAGGCCAATGAAGCGGACCCATTTCTGCTGTTTTCAGCATTACAAAAGTACACATCATTCAAACTCTTGGAAGGTAGTGCAATTTAACTGTGAAGCACAGCATATCAGCTAGGTTACCACAGCAATAAAGTAACTGGCAGATAAATACTCTGTTTCAGTACACCCACATGAGTTTAAAAGTATGTCGCATACAATGAGCATGGTACATGGTACTAGCTTAATCTTGGAAACACTATATGTTGTCCAACAGTGACTTGTGTATAGTACCACAATTATTACAGTTTCATCACAGCGTACAGTAAATATCTCATAAGTGCTGATGGCCAAAAGACACTCAGAAATACAGGACAATGTTAGAGGTGTTACCACTTTTCCTCTCTTTTCTGAATAGGTTGAAGTCTTTCTTTGGCTGATGAGAAGACATACTTGGGTGATAAGAAAAAAAAATTTCCTGTTGTGATACTTTATGTACGAGTTTACAATCAGCCTGTAAGCAGACAGTATCCTGCAGAAGTGTTTGACCTGTACAAATGCATTAGGATATTATTCATCAATAAGGTTTTGCTTTAAGAGACTAACTTATATTGAATAGACAATTTTTTTCATTGCGTGAGTACATTTTTTTCTCCCCTAAATCCCACCTCAGTGCATCCAATAAAGTTTTTACCTACCTACAGCCTGCACATGTTAAAAAGATGCTGGAGATGTGTTGCAAGTTCTTGATAGATCCAGCCTTGAGCACTTTCAGTAAGCTGTTGTCAAGGTAGATTCCTGACATATATTCACGAGTCGAATATAACGAAACATCTTTCTTGGAGTGACAACATCTCTTAAGAAACACATACTTAAGACATCTATACAGTGTCATATACTAGCTGCGTTCAGTCAGCGGGCATGTCGGTCATCCACCTTTATTATACATGTCTGTATATTTAATTGAAAGTGAGCTGGTATAGCATCCCAACATCTGCTGGTATGGTCAATTGCTTGAGCTGTTCAAAAAGGCACCCCTACTTGCATGTTCGTCTTGTTTATAAAGGGCATGGTTGTGCCAGTAGTGGTGTCACTACAAGGACATGGAAAGGGAAAGCCTGGAGAAATTCTCTCATCCCCACACATCTTTGAATACGGGGAGCTGCGAGCTACATAATTTCATCTTCTCGCTGTTTACATTTCTGTATCAAACATTTATTATGATGACTGTCGTTAATACGCAGCCTTAACAAGCACGCTACTTCAGAGGTAAACTAATCGAGAATGTGTGACCGATCCACACCTTTTAATGATCATTCGGTCTGATGCAGAATTATGAACGCATTAGAGAATCGTAATGTCACAATTAAAAATTTTTGTGACTATGCAGGGAAATAAATGTACTCTCAGTTATTTCTACATGGCTGTCTTCCCTAACACTCATTTAAATGCAGTGGGCTAAGGCCAAGAGAATGTACAATTCAGAGCACATTTGTCTCTTCATCAAGTGAGCATGTGATAGAGAGTTCCACTCTTTCTATGGGCTCTTACAGTTCAACGACATCCTCGTGTGCATGGAATTTTTCTGGAATAATTTTTTACCCATTGTGTTACATTTGGGCTGTGTAAAGTGGTTGGCCACAAAGTAGACACTCTTCTGCATGTAAACGTTAAAGCAATAAGCCTCAGAACTGCAGCTTCTGTAAATCCTCTCCCAAGGTTAGGTTATTTGTAAACATAAATACCCCCGAAAGCAGAAGGTTTGACAGCCGTCGCCGTAGCTCAGCGGTAGAGCACCGGACGCGTAATTCGGAGGTCGTGGGTTCGGATCGCACCGGCGGCATGTGGTTGTTTTTTCTTCTGCTTTTCTAATCAATCAACTTTAAGCGACAACATATTCAGTAATATTATAAATTGATCAACACCACAAAATAAAAAAAATAATTAAAAATCCCCTGTGCCCCTTGGTTTCTGTGGCTGTTGGCTTCTCTCATATTTATAACGAGCCCCTCATTCCCCTTCCCTTGTTTGCTTAATTGCTTAGCGAGGGCCTCGGTTCTGGCAGCCTTGACGCCATAGGAAGCATAAGAGGGTTCTCACACAGCTTCCACCCTCGCCGTTCGATGACGTTCTACGTCACACCAGCGGTAACTCAGGACGTTCTACGTCCGCCGCTTAAGAACGTGGGTGGCATTGGTGAACACTCCCAAGGTTAGGTTATTTGTAAACATAAATACCCCCGAAAGCAGAAGGTTTGACAGCCGTCGCCGTAGCTCAGCGGTAGAGCACCGGACGCGTAATTCGGAGGTCGTGGGTTCGGATCCCACCGGCGGCATGTGGTTGTTTTTTCTGCTTTTCTAATCAATCAACTCTAAGCGACAACATATTCAGTAATATTATAAATTGATCAACACCACGAAATAAAAAATAATAATTAAAAATCCCCTGTGCCCCTTGGTTTCTGTGGCTGTTGGCTTCTCTCATATTTATAACGAGCCCCTCATTCCCCTTCCCTTGTTTGCTTAATTGCTTAGCGAGGGCCTCGGTTCTGGCAGCCTTGACGCCATAGGAAGCATAAGAGGGTTCTCACACAGCTTCCACCCTCGCCGTTCGATGACGTTCTACGTCACACCAGCGGTAACTCAGGACGTTCTATGTCCGCCGCTTAAAGGCCCCCTGCCCACCCGCGGCCAGCAGACGCTCTCTACCTCACTTTGAGCGAGCCTCCTCTCCTTCCATTCCCTCCTCGAAATTTTTCTCTCCCGCTCCTCGTCGAGTAGGCTCGGCAAGGCAAAATCACCCCTTCCTTCTCCGGTGTAAGCCGGAGGCGTGGTGTCTGTGGAGTGCGTCACAGGGCGACGTCATGGCCCCGCCTTCAATAGAATTCTTTTCTTGGTTTTTGCATTTTCTCCGCACACTGAACGATCGAGAGGCGCGATCGGCTCGACCACCTAGACTTGTTAGCGAGCGCATCCTTTCATACATCTGTTTGTCATTCCCAGTTAACGAGCCACCTTTTCATTTTCTTTTAGGCCTCCCCACCGTTTCACGAGCGGACGGGCGGAAGTCGGTTGTGTTCGAAACACACGGCGAAGCGCGGACCCGGCAACCGCCCGTTTGCTTTTCTCCATGCGTGTTTGTGTTCTGTGTGTTTGTGTCTTTTCTCCGCTCCAAAGCATATGTCATTCATTGGAGTCAAGGCGTACGCAAGATGCACGAAAGATAAGCGGTATGTGTGCGGAGCGGTAAAGTGGGCGAGCGAGGGAAAGGCTCTGCTGCACTACTAATTAAAACCTTGTTTTGGGGGGCTCGCATAGAAGAAAAGAAACTGAGAAGGGAGCGCGCACGCAGAGCGTCTCGTGACGGGATCACGGCGGGGGGGGGGGGGAGGGGGGGGGGGCGAGCCAACTCCCTCAGTTTTACTGTTTTTTTACTTTTTATGGCTAGGGTTCAAGGCTGTCGCCGCACGCTCCCTCCGCAGTTTTTTTTTTTTTTTTTGTTCCTTCATGCGGGTTTGTAGGCATGAGCCAGAACAGAAGGCGCTGCGGAAAGCGTTGTGCAGACGACGCGACGCCAAGGCTACGCCCAACCTTCTCCCGTCAGTCAGAACGATGCACCAATGGAGTGCCTTTAGCGAAAGTAGCCCCCCTTGACGTCAGCGGGGTGCAGAGTAGTGGGCCGGGCCCGTTTTTGAAGGAAGGAAAGAACGAACGGGCTTTGATTTGAATTTTCGCAGCTTTTCGGGGCGCGCATGGCTCTAGTATTTTGCAGAGGTTATCTTCGATGCCTCATCTATGCAGTGGGCTTGTTTTTCAAAAATGTCCGGACCCTGGTCAGTGGCCCTTTAAGAATGTGGGTGGCATTGGTGAGCACTCCCAAGGTTAGGTTATTTGTAAACATAAATACCCCCGAAAGCAGAAGGTTTGACAGCCGTCGCCGTAGCTCAGAGGTAGAGCACCGGACGCGTAATTCGGAGGTCGTGGATCCCACCGGCGGCATGTGGTTGTTTTTTCTTCTGCTTTTCTAATCAATCAACTTTAAGCGACAACATATTCAGTAATATTATAAATTGATCAACACCACGAAATAAAATAATAATTAAAAATCCCCTGTGCCCCTTGGTTTCTGTGGCTGTTGGCTTCTCTCCTACTGATAAAAGGTAATTTGCACTGTACAATCGTTACTGCTGTTTTACTTAAGCCCCTAGTGTACTTAGCTTGTCATGAGCTGACTGTCATTTCTGGCTCTTGACGAGTCCAGCTTATTAGTGAGTTTTCTGGCACTGTGTGTTCGGTTTAAGGTGATTAGGGCTTATCAAAAGCATTTTGCCCACAGATGTCACCATAGGCACTAAAAAACCACATTGTTGCTATTAAAAAAAACAAAAAAGTGCCCATTAGCAGTATAATGTTTCTACATTAAGCTCTGCTTGCTAGCTTCATTAACTGCGAGGCGTCAAATCAGTCTTAGGCACATGTGTGGCATTATGCTAGCTACACAATATTTTATATCTTACAGTATGAATGATTAATAGCAAAGGTAAATCCAACACAATTTATATATGCGAAACATTCACAGATACACCTAATTACCTTATACAGGGTCTGTTCTGAAAGTAGTAGGACTGGTTTTTTCCTGGGCGAACGGGCGGACAAGAGGCGGTCTACTCGTGCAGGATCGCTGAAGGGGGATATTGGGAATGCTGGGGAAAATCGGCAGTCGGCTATTGGCCGTTGAAGAGAGCAGGTCGCTTGTACTGTGAACCCCTGTCGAAATGTCTCGTCACGCAGAATCATAGAGCGTTTACTGGACCAGCGATACGCGATCAAATTTTGTGTACATCTTGATAAAATGAACAAAGAAACTCACGACATGATTAAGGAGGCCTACGGTGACGCTGCCATGGGTATATCAGGAGTTTTTTGAGTGGCACAAGCTGTTTCGAGAAGGTCGGGAAAGAGTGGAAGATGACGACCGCTCCGGACGCTCTTCGACCAGCAAGACCAACGAAAATGTGTAGCGAGTGAAACATTTACTGAACAGTGATCGTAGGACGAGTATCAGAATGATTGCTTGATCTTGAGCATTCCTCAAACCCAAGTTTTTGAGATCCTAACAGAAAACTTAGCCATGAGGAAAGTGTGCGCGAAGTTGGTGCCAGGAGTGTTGTCAGAGGAGCAAAAGTCCAACCGGAAAGCGATCTGCCAGGATCTTCATCATGTGAATGAGGACCCCGATTTTTTGCCCAGCACAAGGCGGCAACGCTGCCTCAGGCCCCCTACAGCCCCGACTTGGCCCCACCAGATTTTTTTTTATTCCGGAGAATAAAATCGACGCTCGAGGGGAAACATCACGGATCGGTAGAGGCGGTTCAATAGGCCGTGACGAGGGAGCTAAACAGCATTCCGGTCCGGGCGTTCCTGGAGGCGTACGAAGACTGGAAAATTCATTGGCAGTAGCGTGTAGGTGCGGAAGGGTGCTACTTTGAAAAATTCTAATTGCCTGTACTATTCTCTTTTTTGATGCCTTTACCAGAAGTGATGTCACTTCAGATCTGTTGGCTTCATTCCCCTCCAGCCAATGGGCAAACTTTATGACACATTTTTTTCCCTGTGAGGCATTTAGTGTTATCACATCAAAATATGGTAGGTTATATGGTTTTACAGACATCTGTGAAGGTGTCTGTAAACATGACAAATCGAGAAACTTGAGTGCACGGGCAGATCGAGCCATGTGCCTGCATGTGGTACAGTACATGGTTGAGTAATTGAAAAAATTTTCAAATCTTCCAGACACTCTTGCACGTGGTGCCTAAGAGAAGTCTGCGCATGCGAAGAAGGAGTGCTGCACCTGTGAAGTTGGTTGCGTCGCAATGAATTGGAATCTTTGATGTCAGCGCGCCATATGATCGCCGAAAATAGTCGTGAAACTCTGCTCCCTGCGGAATAAAATGCCCTGCGGTAGTAGAGACTTCTGCACTTATCAAAAAAATTCATGTGCACCTAATCGAGAGCCAATGTTTTGTCTCCTCGTTAAAATCAAAGTTTAAAGGAAGCACCATCGTCAGGGACTATGGAACGTTTTCTGAGTTGGGGAGTGGCGGCAAGTCTGAGTTTGTTTTATTTTTATTATTTTTTTTCGTTTTGTTGACATGTTAAATTATATATATATTTATATTTTTATTTGCACTGCAGTTCAAATGGGCAGCTTTATAATGACGTACAAATGAGGAGTAATCAGCTGCATTGCAAGACCGACCATATAGTCTGTTTCAATTCTGGTAATCTAATGAAAGTTTCAGTGAAACAAAACGCTTTACTACTGCCTATGAAGCTAACTAGCTGAGCCCCACTGTGCCTTATATTAATAACATCCTAGAACTGAGGTGCTTGTCAGAAATCTGATTTGAGTGCAGCAGTTTGGTACTGGCATAGAGTTTCTAAACACCCTAAGGAGACGGGGAGCACTTCTCCCTCTGGAGAAATGTTGGGGAGCGACCACCTCTCTTGCACTCCCCCTGCCTGGGGTCCCTGGCTAAAACACTGCAAAAATACAACCATATGCATCAAAACAAATATGCAACTCGCCTATGTACTGAGCAGGGCTTTCTGTTACTTCTTCGTCTAGCAGGTGGGACAGCCAGTCGGATACGCTGCTTGGCATGTGAGGCTTGCGTTTACAAAAGCTGCTTGCAGCCAACAGTAGTTTAATTCTAGAAAATGCAGGCAAGTATCAGTGTTTAATTACATATCTCAAAGAATGTATACTATAATATGCTGACTTGTGAGCCCCCCCCCTCCCCCCGCTTCCCCCCTTTCCTCCTGAGAGAAAGCCATGCAGTGCACGGGACCCTGGCGTCACAACCCACCAGTGCTAATTGATTATGCCAGTTGCTGAATTCTTACAAGACCCGTTGTGTCAAAACCTAGCGCTTCGTGTCTACTCTCGATTAAGCCAGTAGTTGGCGCATAGGAATTTTTCAAAATCCGGACAGATAAATATAGAAGGAACTCTCTAACTACACTCGATAGTTGGATGGAAGATTAGTGTGCTGCGTTTGGAATGTAGTTGTGGCAGTTGTGACCATGGTTGCGACCAACATTCAGCTTTCTAATTAATGTGTTTTTGTAAACGTACAGAGAAAGAAACTGTTACATATTTCCTCGTGTAATTTCAAAGCAATGAGAGCACTAGTGTCTCTTGTTAGGCACAAAATTTTGATTCATGAAATTTTCCTTTGCTATGTTTTTTCTAACCTAATTTATTTATATCTTCTTTAAAAAGCACCAGCAAATTTATCACTTTTCCAAACGAGTGTTATGAGAATTGGCATTAATGATGTAATAAGGTGGCATAGCAGATAAAATCCTCAAGTTTTTTTTCACACGTATGAAAAAGAAATCGCACACATATTTATAATGTTATTGCGTTTTCTCGGTGCATTAGATGGTGACATTGCTGAGTATACTGTGCAAAATGTCTTGACAACTGTGGGACCACATGGCCGCACAGATGCCTCGACCAATGAGCACGTGCTGTTTTGAATGAAAGACGTTTTTCAATCAGTCATGGAATTAGGGACGCATTCCGATTCAACGTGGATCTTACTTCAGCTTTTTTCCGACATACTTACCTTCTTTTTCTTCTCGCTCCATTTTTTCTGCCTTAGGTTCAGGAATTTAAAAATTGTGGCATGGACCTAGACGTGCCAGGTATTCCAAGTAGTCACTCTTGCACACGCGCCTTGAAGAACACGGAGCAGAAGGCAAAGAAGATTCCCTCGTGGCGTTCATTGCACCCGCTCTTCTCTTCCAGCTGTCCAAGACTGGTCGGAGGCTCTTTCGTCGCAGGCTTCTCTCTACCACCGTTCGAACAACCGATGGCGCGCAGACTCCGCATTGCTGAACAGGCTCCTGATTGCGTGGCTGCCTGGCCGTTGCTGAACAAGGAGTCAGCCTGTGCGACGGCAGGGGCGGTAACACCACGACTAGCGCGCCGTCTTCGTCCTGGTAGTCGCCGGCCTCCCAGCTCGCCCAACGCCTTTCCTGTGCACAGATCAGTCACCGCGCACACGGAGCACTCGACGCTGGCGATGGGACGCACCAACCCACTCCAGGGCAAGGACCACAAACCCGATGAAAAATATCCGCCCGCAACTGGACCCACCCTGGCAGAGCCGTTAGCCGACCTCCCAGTGACTGCCACGGTGAGGGCTTTTCAAAATTTTCTTTCCTGATTTCTTGCGAATAGACGCCTCGGCCGACACCGTACTCGATCTCACCCGGGAAACACAACACATATCAGAACATCACTAGCAAGCTCACTAGGCTAGTGCTCTGTAAGTTGTAGCGAGCGTTCCACACAATACAAAAAAAAATACAGACGTTTTAACTTTTAGCACAGCTAAGCGCGGAATATCGTGCCGCATAGCAGTATTTAAGGTCAATAATTCAGGTCCTTACGCGCTAAAGTGAATTGACCTGAAGACCTTTACCTTCCCCGAGGCCTTCACTCAGGATAACGCCTGCTAGGTGTGCACACATGCAGGTTGCCCACAACCTGCCTGTCACACAGCAAACTTCAGGGACGTAAGTCAGCGCAGATACTGTATTCGTACGCATGCCTGAAATCGGAAATACACCGAATAGTGCTGCTGCACTAAAATTAGAGGGGACACTTAAACCCCGCCTTAGGAGAATGACGCGATTGCGTTAATGAGCAGGTACCCATATATGCGGAATTGGTAATTCTCTGCATAACATTCAGAGATGCTCGGGAGTCCTCACACCACTTCTGGCCCAGTGGTCCAGCGTTCAAGCGACGCGCTGCTACCCTTCGATGGCGCGTGATGCCGCTGGTGGGGATCGGGTCACACCGATTGCTCTTTCCGAGCAACCCCTCGCGACCAATTTGCTCACAATCCGGCGGCAGGTTGTGATAACGCCATAAGATTGCGTGCCCCAGCTGGCCCACATGGCACCTAGGTTGCCTCTCAGGGGATTTTTCGGGGGTTTTTCGCTCGCGGACAGCGATGCCGACAACAGAGGCCGACGCCAAAAATGGGCGGCATTTTTGCGTTAAACATGGCGGGTACGGTAGGAAATACATGAGCCATTAACTCACTTTGCATTCCACAGAATGACGCGTCATTGAGAAAAACTTGTTTTATAAATCAAATAACTCCGCCGGTAAGCGCAGTTTTCCCGTCTATAACATATGGATTCTGGGATGGGACGCCGCGGCTTTATGTCAAGGTAGCCTCGTTTAGGCAATCGTTGTATAATTCGGTGTACAAATTGTCTCAACCTTCATTATGCAGTCCATGACCAAGATATGGCCCGCAGCCTTTTCTGGAGTCAAAACGCGGTTTTGGGCAGTGGTTCAAATCGCCGTGTGGGTGGCGGTGACCTCGCTTATCATGGCCATGGCGTGGTCGACCACCACCACCAATACGCTGCTCGACGCGCACCGGCCTGGAGAGAGCACTCGACGGCGCTCGTCTTAGGATGGGCCTTTGCGGGGGCTGCTGCTGCGGCCTCTACGGTGCGACTGCGTGAGTACTGTTCAACACGCGCATCCACTCTGCGTCCGCATCTAACAAGTTGCTGCATACAGCTCCCAGCGTACCATCATGAACTAGGAAAGAGAACAGGAATGGCGGCTTTCGCCGCCACGAAGTCTGGGCTACGTGTTGATTTGGCGTGTTGATTCGGGTGTCTCAATTGTGCCGCTGGTTAGCAAACACATAGAGGGGCTTTTATCTTATGGGAGCCTTTGCAAGCTCTGAAACCGAAATGTATCACCATGTGCTTTCGTGCTTCTTATTGTAATTTTACGATGATTTCGCTGGTGACGTGGAAGCTGCTTTTACCTTCAAAATTTTTTCGTTTCGTGCTTACATTTGCATATGGTCGACGCCAGAGAGAAACAGCGCGCGCTGACTGCGGACTACTGTTAGAGAGTAATGGTGTAAGTGGAAGCCTTCTTCTCGCTTAGCGTCACATTGTTTCACCAGCAGCAATGGCGCAAATTTAGAGGATCCGCGTAAAGTGCAAGATGACCGTGGTTTAAATCCCGGTGCCGCGCAAATATCTACCTATTAAAAAAATAACAAAAAAATCCCCGTGTTTAGAAAGAATTCGATAACCAGGGCTTGGGTGCGACCTCTACTCGGTGACCGTATTCATCAACGTACGCCTTCACGAGCGCAGGATTTTGCCACTCTCGTGTAGTACTCGACCTGAACCTACCATGAACAAACCAACTCACTCTAAGCCTCCAGCGGCCGCGGAGGAATTGACCAAGGCGGCGGTGAGACCTGTGAGGCAGCGGAGGGAGTTAAGAATCTCGGGCTCCGGACAGGCTGAGGTTGGAATCTGAACCTGGCAACGTGAAATGATAGAACCTTAAACAGTGAGGCTAGCCTAACAGTGCTGTTCGAGGAAGAAGCGGGTATTAAACGGGATGTCAGAGGATTTAGTGCGGTTAGAAAAGATGCCGCGTATACAGTGCTAAGGGGCGGGCAGGTACTCAGCTTTCGTGTATGAGTGGACAGACGAGAACTAGGTGTGGGATTTCTTATGAAGAGGATATAGCTGACAACATAAATGAAATCTTTTGTATTAACGAGAGGGTGGTAGCCATCGTAATTAGACTTCATAAGAGGCACAAGCTGAAGGTGGCGCCGGCTCATGCCCCTTAATTGAGCCATGATTACAAGGTCATTGAAAGCTTCTATGAAGACATGGAATCTCCAATGAACAAAGTAAAATCACAGTATACTTTGTTAATGGCCGACTTCAATGCGAATCAGGCCCAAGACTTGGCGGTGGGTGGCTATGGCATAGGGTGCAAGAATAGCAGGGGAAGTCGTTAGTAGAGCTTGCAGAGGGCATTAATTTACGGATAATTAACAGCTTCCGGAAACGAAAGGACACGTAGAAGACACCCAGTGGTGAGACTAAATATGAAATAGCCTTCGTACTATGCGCTCACTCTGGCATCGTGCGGAATGTGGAGGTCCTCGGCAAGGTGCGTTTTGCGACCACACAATGGTAAGGTCTCGAATTAGCTCAGACTTGAAGAGGGAACGGAAGAAACTAGTCAAGCGGATGCTAATTAACGAGTTAGAGGTAAGAGGTATGGGGTTCTTCTACGCCGTCGCGTCTCCTTTCAAGTGTAGGCCGCGAACTCCAAGCTCTCGATATCGCATGCACACAGATGTAAAGATGAGAAATTAAGGATATCGCTGCAGCACAGATAGCCGCTTGAATTTAGCAAGAGGAGTTTCAGGATAAAAAAAAATGAACGGCAATTTCGCACATACAGTTACCGAGTGCGCAGTAGAAGTAGGCGGTAGGGTGGTTCGGCAGGGTACCGGCAAGCTCTCCCAGGAGACGAAATATCTCTTAAGAAACGCCAATGCATGAAAACGCCTAAACCTACAGAAACAATAAATCTGGCAAAGGTATGAAGTTCATGAACATTCGCAAGGTAGCCGACACGAAAGTTTAATATGGAGAGAATCGGGCATACTCTAAAGAACGCAAAAGCGGTGAAGAGAAAAATTGGCGTAGGTAAAAACGAGACGCACACGACAAGAAACAAAGAGGGTAATATCCTTAGCAATATTGATAATATAGTTAAAGTATCCATACACCCCAGGTGGTCGAAATTTCCGGCGCTCTTCCTTAGGGCGTCCCTCGTAGACTGAGCGGCTTTGAGACGTCAAACCCCATAAACCTAAGAAATCTCTGCAGCAGTCAATCTGATCTGAACGTGGAGGAGACAAGCAGGAGAGCACAGTGATATGTCATTTCGCCAGTAACGAAAGAGGAAGTAAAGAAAGCCTTAGGACCATGGCAAAGTGGGAAAGCAGCTGGGGAGTATCAGGTAAGAGCATATCGGTTGACGGAAGGAAGGGAGATATTTGTGCTAGAAAAACTAGGCACCCTGTATACGCAAAATCTTACGACCTCGACCGTACCAGAAGCATGGAAGAATGCTAATATTAATTAATGAGGAACGATGCATTAAGGACCGGAAAAATTACAGACCAATCAGGTTTCTGTACGTTGTCTACACGGGATTTACTAAGGCTATCGTCAATAGAGTCAAGACAACCTTAAACATCAATCAACCCAGTGATAATGGAGGGTTTCGTTAAGGATACTCAACAATAGACCGGATTCACACATCAATCAGGTGGTGGACAAATGTGGAGAATATATTCAACCTCTATATACAGCATTTGTGGCTTACGAGAAAGCATATGACTAGTGGAAACCTGAGTAGTCATGCAGGCATTGCGACACCAGGGTGTAGAAGAGCCTTATATGAAAATACTGAACGATATTATATCAGCTGCACAGGTACCATAGTCCTCCTTAAAGTCAGCCATAAAATTCCAATGAAGAAGGGTGTCGGACACGGAGACACAATCTCTCCAATGGTATTCATCACCTGTTTACAGGAAGTATTCAGAGGCCTAGATTGGGAACAGTAGGGGTAATGCGTTAATAGAGGATGCCTATGTAATATGAGATTCGCTGACGACATTGCCTCGCTAAGTCACTCAGGAGATGTAGGCAGAGCAGAACGGTGGGTCTAAAAATTAGCCTGCAGAAAAGCAAAATAATGTTCACCAGTCTCGCATTGGATCAGCAGTTTAAAATTGGTAGCGAGGTGCTGAAAGTGGTTAGGAAATATGTTTACTTAGAACAGGTAGTGAACGCTGATCCGGATCATGGGAGGGAAATAACTTATAAGAAGCGCATATGGATGACTCTGAGGTCATGAAGGGTACTTTGTCAATATCGCTCAAAAGAGAAGCATAAAACACCGGTATTCTGCGGGTGCTAACCTATGGGGCAGAAACGGGGAAGCTAACGAAAAGGGTTCAGCTCAAGAATAAACTGGCTACCTATGGAAATAAAAATGATACGTGCAGCGTTAAGACGAAGGAAGCGGGCAGTGAGGTTATAATCTTTCGCTCTTCCTGTCTTCCAGCATCACTGCTAATATATTTTCTGTGTAACGATTGACTGGTGTGAAATTAGGCCTCATTTGCAAGCTGCTCGCTACTGAATGTCGGACATGGTGTCAAAGTTATTACGCAGGTAACTCCTTGAGCGTCAACACCACTTCCCTTCCAGGCAACTCGTGTCCTGTTTTTATCTCACTAGACGTGTTTTTTCTAAAAGTGAAGCTTAAAACTTGGGTGCCTTTTGGTGACTCGATATTCCTCGCATTAAAGAGTTGCATGAGCTGCCCACTAATGAAAATATTGTGGCCCTTTACAGCACACAGACGCAGAAAGCCCTATTTGTAACGGCCTAAAGGGCGTCTTATGTGTTTTATTTTAAAAAAACTGGCTTCTTAAGGCAGAATTGGTCCATTTGAAGTGGCGGAGGCTAGAAAAATATTTAAGGGTATGCCTTGGTAGGCATTTTAAAACCTTTCCTTAGTGCACGCAATATTAACCCTTTCCACACTTTTCTAAAATCGCGTTCTCCATACTCGGGGCTACACGAATTCGCGAATTATGGACAAGCCACGGTGTAAACGCAACTGTAAATGCAGAAAATTAAGGGAGAGAACGAAAGGAAGGACCCTCCCGGGGAAAATTACCGTCTTTCGCATCATTTCGCGCATTTGCAATAAAGTGCGCCTGGTGCTAAAATTACTATGCGATGGCACCATTTCCTTTTCTTTTGCAAAAGAAGGATTTTCAAGTGAGGCCCATAAGAAAATGAACACGGAGCCTCGCCGAGCCGTCTCAGCCCAAACCGGTGCGCGTTGCAAAAAGGAATCTTCCCAGCGCTTCAGCGAGCCGTCGCCTTTTGTGAGGAGGCGTCGAAGAGTCTCGAAAACTGAGCTAGATGCTAAGGAAAGCAATCGGAGCGCCTTTTCGCGTGATACAGTGCCATGCGTGTTATGCCACTGGTCAGGACTACTCTCGCCAATGTTCGCCCTCGCCGCGACGTTTCCGGCGTTTTGCGTGCCTGCTTTACTTTAATCGAACGAAACGATAGTTTTTACACCTCGGATGTTCTACCGCGCGTTGCTCAAGACTAAGTGCGAAATTTCGGTGGCAAATTACGCATGGCGCTGTCACAGCTCTTATATAGTATGCGTTGCGCCGGTCGCCTTAACTCAATGCCGGTGGCTTGGATCCGCCGTTTGTCTCGGGCACGACTTGCCAATTCTATTTCTTTCTCTGGTTTCCGAATTTGAGGCCTCTATTTCTACAGCGCATCGACCCATATTAGAGTAAATACGGTAACCAAGCCTGACCAGTCTAGGGCAAACTATTGGCTTCTCTTGCAGTGAACGCGCGATACACTTTACTGTAACTGGAACAAGTACAAGACAGAGCCTAATATGAATGACTACATTGCAGGCCGGCCACTTTAGTCATGAAGGATCGCGTGTAAGGACGCACAAAAACTCGTTAGCTTTGTCTACAATCCCGAACTCGCTGTTTTGGTCGCTATTCTAAATCGCCTTTAAAGATCTTTTTAGCACACCTACACTGAAGTGATTGCTGTTTGTACAGGCGAGTTATAAGGGAAATTTACTTGCGTGGTTGGAATTGATGTGAAAATCGCAGCAATTTACATAAGCGCGATGGTTGTATCAAGATCTGCAGGAAGAATTCACTAGAAATAATTTCTTATATGGGGTTCTGAGGTGCTGTATTGGACTGTATATTCGTACAGAACGAAATCTGCACTGCTGATTCAGGGTTATCTCTAATCTTTCTTATATGCAGACTGGGCCATGAGGAGCCGTCAGCTACGTCGTGGCCTTGGCGGCGTTCGGGGGACGAATTAAATGAAGAATTTTGTACTTTAATATTTCCCTTTGAGAAATTTTCAGTATTAAAGAATTGAATGATGCGTCAAATGAGAGTCTCGGTTATTTAAACTACATCGACAGGAGGTGCACAGCAAGTAAACATGAGTGGAAAGGGGAGAGGGTTGACATTAGTCGGCCCTGCTACTGCACAGAGGGGAAATGTGAAGGAAAGGAAAGAGAGGGGCTGAGAAAATGGAGGCTGAAAATGACACAATGCAATGAATTTTATGGGATGACCCAGGCAACAGAGATGTACACGCACACACTGCCTGGCTCTCATCTCCCATGCTGAATTGACGCGTTGCACACGCAGTCTGTCTTACACACACACAGATGCGCATCACTTGCACATGCTTCGAAGATAGGACGTCATGCAACCACTCAACTAAGCATACTCCCGTTTAGCCATGCAGCTGTCGCAGAGCTGACACAAATCTTACTCTGGGCGTCTTAACGGGAGCTTATTAGTATGAAACAATATTGTTTTTTTCTAAAAAGCAACATTTTCCCGAAAGGCACCAACGCGAACGTCAGCTCTGCACCACCTCGTACTGAACGTACTAAACGTACAGGCGAGTAATCAGAAGCTGTTCAAAATATTCGAATGCGGTCGCTGGTGTTCCTTCCTTGTTTCGAGATCTGCAACTGAGCAAAGATTTAAGCAACTGCTTTATGGGTACCTGTATGTGCCGGCAACGCTGGCAACGATGTTGCTAGCAGCGAAGGACCACCTGCACTGCGCAGGGTGACATCCGTAGAGTGCTCATTTACCGTTTCAATGAGTGAAGACAACCACCATTGCGCCTGCGATTTCAAAGAAATAGCCAAACAACGACGCCACAGCGCACCTGAAGTGCTCGGCCAGGAACGGGAGCATTGCCTTGAGTTTAAACGTATCATCCCACCCACTGATGGACCGTCTTTCTATACACTCCCCTATACCCCTGCCTTGGAAAAACCAATCCTGTATACCCGACTCCGGAAAGCGTGCTACTTCAGACCGTCCTAGACAAAGAGACGAGCTGCCGCCGCCGCACCGAGATTGGGTTGTGAAGTTTGTCTACCTTAGTAGAGGGAAGCACGCGCTGAGGTCTATCTGTACAGTGCAAAAAAAGGCCACGCTTAAATTCATCCTTGCACCCAGTTCAAGGTGTGATGCGCCTGTTTAGGTGCGAATGCCGTTTTCAGCACCATGTGAGCGAAAATACGCCTGTGCGTCTTTTCTCGAAGCGTGAGCACGAGACTTCGCGGTCGACTCGTGCTCCCTGCAAGCTTGAAGCAACACCATACGCATGACGAACGTTAAACGCACGCTTAGATTCGAACAACTGTTTTTCCCGTCACGCGTTAAGGCCGGGTTACATGCGACGTTTTTTTCTACGACATTCGCGCGGCAGAAAACGTCGCGGCGGCGCGACGCCCGGCTGAAGATACATGGAGCGTTGAAGCGGCGGCGCGCCGCTGAGTACCCCTCGACGCGAAAGCAAATGTGATCAGCAAGTGGCAAACACCACTGTGCAAGGAAGTCTGTGACAACAGCGACGCTAACCATTCTGTTAAAATCAGGAAAGTTTCACTTCGACACCATTGTACAAATTTTAGCACGCGCGCTTAAGTATCTATAAAGATTTGCGTGCTCGAATGCATGCCGTCGCGTACCTTTGGACGCCCGCTCAGCCGCGGAGACCAGCGGATGCGGTTTTCTTCGACACATTCGCTTCAGGGAGGGAGCGCAGGCATTTCGATCCAAAAAAGTGACATTTCAAGTCTGATGTAGCGTTTATTTTCACGACAATAACATTTCCGTGCCAAAAACACTGCGTAGCTCGACGGCCATGGCGGCCATGTTGGCGGCGGCAGGCAGAGGACCGGAAGAGCGGGCTTTCTGCGCTGCTATTGGCTCGCTTCAGCCGCCGCTTCCGGTCTCACCGGACACCGCGCGTCAAAATCTAGCCGGTCCTGATCGGCGGCGGCGGGCGTTTTTCTCGACGCCGGGCGTCAAATCTGCGCCGTAGGGCGAAAATCGACGACTCGCCGCGGTAAAAACCCTCCATGTATTCTGGCCTTTATTCGGTCGATGCTCTCGCCGCCTTGAGCTGAACACGCGAAGTTTCTTTAGTTCAGGTAGAAAGAGCTCAGGCGACCCTCCCGTCTGACTCCATTCGCGCGCGCTGGAAGCTGAAAGGTGCAGTTCTTTTCGAAAGGTCTGTTCTTCGTGCTATGACATTTCGGGAGGATGCTTACGTCAGTGCAAACTCGTGGTGTTCCGTGCGGACAGCGCAAGACTAGCTGTTGGTTTGTTTAAGGTCGCAAAGCGATACCGGCAATGAGGGACGCCGTAGAGAAGGGCTCCAGAAATTGCGACCACCTGCAGTTCTTGATAGTGCTCTGATATCGCACGGAACACGGGCCTCTAGAGTTTCTCCTCCATCGAAATTCCACCGCCGCGGTGGGGATCGAAGTCCTGCCTGTCGGGTTTGCAGCCGAGCGCCATAGCCACTTAGCCCCCACGGCGGCGCAGGAATAGCTATTGTGACTGCGCTCATTGCCTGGGCCGTCAAGTGGTGACATAAGAGCTGGATTTCACCATGCATGATGCACGAAGTGCGACCATTCTCCAGCTCTTCATGAATGGTTGAAGTACAATGCGTTTGTGTGCCTGCCTCTAATGTGCGAAATGCCTGCATCTATTGGTTTTTGTTCTCATTGTATCGGTTTGTACGTTTTCGCTGTAGGGTTTAGAAAGACAGTTTCTATAAGTGAGCGCAGGCACGTCAAGGCAGCGACGGCCCTGTTTCTGCCATTTCAGCCCTCGGAACGGACGAGCAGTGCCGACGAAGGCGCGCGCGTGACCGAACCGGTGAAACCGGTTTTTCATGAAGCCCCCTTGGCCGGCGAGCTGCCTGCGCCCTACTTTTCTGCAACGCGCTCAGCCGGGAACTGAACGAATGACTCATTCAAGATTTCTAGTACACCACTTCTCAGTGCAAGCATTTAGAAAAGAAGTGCTGTATTTTTTCCACTGTGTTTGCGTGTCTACTACAGCATGTGATTTGACTGCATGAGCTGCCACATTTTGTCAGTGGAATTTGTGCGCCAGCCAGCTGGTAGCAATATTAGTGACACTGGCGCTCTCAGGGACGCTGTCCATGAGGCATTTTCTCCCCTCCGCTGATTCCAGTAACTGAGAGCGCCAGATTGGTGTGATCAAACAGGTGACGTTCGGGGAAGGTTTGCATCTCCTCGACAATTCTAATGATAGAATTGCGGCTTTACTTTGGTCATACCAGTGTTTTATTTTTACTTTGTAGCGATTTTTTTAAAAAAGCGTAGCAGATACGACGGCACTGTTTGTATACGCATATTTGATCTAATATTTGGGTTTAAGTGTTTTTGCTATAGGGGCAATATTAAATTCCAAAATTTAAAGCTTTGAAAGACCCAATCAAAACGAGTTTCCTAAATTTCGTGATCCGCATCGTAGTTCAAGATGTCCGACATGTAATTATGCGCGAAAGCGAGTGGATGTCAAAACATACGTGTGACATGCGCCTCAAGTGGTATCATGCTACTGCGCGCAAGGGGACTGTCAGCAGCCACAAAAGCACACGCACATTCTGTAAAACGTCAGAGACGTGCCCTTGACTCGAAGCATTCCTCGTTGGATGCTCCTGATGCGGACATGCAGTCATGCAGACTCCTGCTCTGCAAATAGCTTCTGCTCCCTTCCTGGCGACACTGCAGCAGAGAAGGCAGCAATGGCTGCCAGTATCCCCTGCTACTTTACTTAGTCTACCGTTTCAATGCATTTTCCCCACTGTTCTCCTATGTTGAACACTAATGATAGTTAAAATCGGAGCTCGTAGTTTCGGATCCCACCTGCTTGCCTGTGGTTGTTTTTCATCTGCTATAATTCTCCAAAATATGAAAGACGACAAATTAAAAAAAACACACCCCCTATGCTCCATGGTGTCGCTAGCTGTTGGCTTGCGTCATGCATACCATACCACGAGCACATATTTTCTCTTCACTTGTATGCTTCATGGTTTAACGAGGGCTTCGAATCTTGTAGTTTTGATGCCAAAGGTAGCATAAGAGGGTTATCGCACAGCTTCCGGCCTCAATGTTCGACCATGTTCCTACGTGGCACTCGCGATAATACAGGACCTACCACGTCCGCCGCTATGGACGAGGGTGGCGCTGGTGAACACTCTTAAGGTTCGCTTACACTACACATAAATACCCACGAATACAGCAGACGGGACAGCCCTCACCGTACCGTAGTTGGTAGAGCTCGGGACGCGATATTGGAAGTCGTGGGTTCGGATGTCTCTGGCGCTGGTTGTTTTTTCTCCTGCTTATATAAATTTCCCACTTATAAAACTACCAACTAAAAAAAATACAGCCCCTATGCTCCTACCTTTCGCATGCTGTTTGCTTCCGTCATTTATGTTGAACACGTTTGATTTCGTTTATAATATTCAACGTTTCCAAAGCGACTCTGGCTAAAGGGCGCCAGTGCCGACACCGAAAATTTGGACTACGTTGCTGATTCAACGTGCACGGAAATTGCGCAGTACACTGGCACTGAATACGTAATTTAATGCCGAAATTGTGCTGGGTTTAATTGTCGTCGTCACTGTGCACTCGGTGAATAGCCTTCCTCTTTAGGTGAAGGCTTTGTCTCAGGCTGAGCACAGGGGAAACGAGCCGGTTGGTCGGACGCCCAAGGAAAACTCCTTCCTTTTGCAAGCTTTGAATGCGGCTCCCCGGCGTCACATGTGGCTATACTACTTGCGGCGCAACACATGTCCCGGACTTTATATCAGCTAGATTTAGGGGCATAATTTCATTTTCGGTATTAAGCATCAAATGCTTTCGGCTCCCGTGTACGGCAGTGTGGTGACGTCAAGCCGAGACCGAGAGCCAACATCCGGGCACTGAATTCCACTCATCGGGGCACTGAAACGAGAGCATCCGGGCACAGCACGAGATTTAACGAGAATCTCTGAGAGGGCCGCTTAGAGCAAGAGGGGAGCTCCAGGGCGAGAAGGGCTTTGGGCGGAAAAACTGCTTCCGCGCCGTCCCCAAGGATGGCGCAGCGGTCCCACACTCACGCATGCAAAAGACCGGCTGCTGGGCCTTCGTCTCATGACGTTCCCCCTATGGCAAGCAGATGTATACACGCTCGCGGAGTATTCGAACACGCTGCATATACATTCTTGTCAGGCCCGTGTCTCGTCGTGTTCGCGTACGCTTTTGCATCGTCCTGCATTTCAATGCCGCCACCGTTACAGATGCTTAAGCCGAGAAATGGAGCCTGATGAAAGGAGAGGTAGGAAGCGTCTTGCGGAAAGCGATCGCTTTCCGAGTGATACGCCACAGCAGAAGACTGCTCGCCCTTGCCGACAACGCCATGATTATGCGGCCGCTCCCGAAAGCGACAAGGCCGCCACGGTTCGCGGCTGCCTACTTAAGCCCGCACTATTGCAGGCGATCGCTTCGACGGAAGAAGAGGAGTGTGGTGTGGTGTGTTGAACACAAGACCCACTTCAAGATTTTGACTAGTACCATCTACAACCAATGTGTTATGCCCGTAAACATTTCATGCTTACTCTACTCTCGGTTACTGGAGAGGCAGAGATATTTTGGAACTGCAATGCAGTTTTAATTTTTTTTAAAAAGGTGAAGGTTGAAGAAATGAGCAACGCTAACGCAACGATCAATTATCGATCGTTAAAACAAATAACATAGGTGGGCGGTTTGGCTCCCTGCCGAGAGCTAGGCTCTTACTAAACTAGTAACTTTATGGTGCACGAAAAGCAGAATCGTATGACACCAACGGGGACATTCTGCCGAAAACGGTTCGGCCAAAAAATTTACACGGATATCACGACTAAGTGGCTGGACTGTGACGCCTGACAGACAGGGATTTATTTACCGGACAGATGCGGTTTACTTTCGGGCATCACGCTACCGCCTGTTGTAATTTTCTTCCATTATGCAATCTCCTCGGTTGCGATCGCGACCACTGGGTTAGGATTTGCGTTAAAACGCATAACACTTAGTCCCGAAACGCGATAATAGAGCTCACCAGTGTAAAAGGCTAAGGTAAAGTGTGATTAAGGGCGTGGTATGGATTGAGGCGAGCGATATCAACGACAAGAATTACAGGGCGGGTGGATAATGTCGCAGAAGAGACGGGACTAATTTCGTACGCGTCGTCGATCACCTGGCGAAGGATTCGATGAAGGTCAGTGTATCGGGGCAGCAGCTTTCCAGACTGCCCAACACGGCTAGAATGACACCACGAGAGGAGGAGGGACCTTGGGGAGAAGTGCGTGTCCCGATGTTGGCAGTCGTAAATGGCCTTCTGCTTGACTTGAAATGCGGAGAATTGAGCGTGAGAAACTTGGCACGCCATGTTGGCACGTGCAATGACATCCTTGGCGCACTCTGCGGTCGCATGGCGGGACGAATTATAAGCGAATGTGATATAAGGCAAAATTTCATCCCAATCGCGATGGTCGGCAGACACGTAGAGCATATCTGTGAGTGTTCGATTCAGGCGTTCGGTAAGTCCATTAGTGGGAGGATGATATCATGTGGAGATGTTGTGCTGGATAGTACGGAGCCGAAGGATGTCGCCCACTACTTTTTACGGACGGGTAATTGCCGAGAAATTATAAACAAAGCGTCGGAAGTGTGGACAAAGGCCAATAGAACTGCAGACATCCTCTGGAGACTAGGGAATAGAGAAATCTGATGGAGCGGATTTCATTTTGGTCCAGGCGCATTGACGAAGCTCCGACGAGATGGCCGAGGATTGTGAAGTGGCGGCGGCCATAAAGAGGCTTCGAGGAGTTTAGCTGGAGGCCAGCGCCGCGAAAAAGAGCTAGGATAGCTGAAAGTATTTCAAGATGAGTGTCAAAGGGCGCCGAGAAGACTACTACATCATCGAGGTAATATAAACATGTCGACCATTAGAATCAGCGAAGAAAGGAGCCCGTCATCCGCTTCAAATTGGCCTGCGCATTGAACAGACCAAACGGCATTTTTTTATTTTATTTTATTTATTTGAACATACTGCTAGCCTCACATTTGAGGCCGTTGCAGGAAAGGGACACATTACACATTGAAAGCAATAAACTTCAAGTAGGCACGGTCATAAGCAATTTGAACTGATGAGGCAGTAGATATGTATTCTATGTTCGCTTATACAAACGCTAAAAAATGGCCATAAAGAGGAGTAAATGATAGGTAAGAATATTTAGCTCACGAAAACAGAGACAAAAAGCTAAAAGTCTAAAAAGTGAGTACATATTCAAGAAGCAAATGAAAGACGCATCATCTTTTGACAAATATCAAACAAACATACAGACAACCAAATCAAGAAGCAACATAGCGCGCATGCGTCCCGGTCTAAACTGTACAGCATTGCTTGATATGTAAGCGATGAAAGCTTCGAGAGATGCGCAATAGACGAAATGCGAAATGCGCAGCGCCATCTCTCGGCGCTCCGAGAACTAAGTCCTCCATGTTGGTATGGTACAGAAAACGAAACCGCTGCCCAGCGTTGGGTTAAAACGGCTGCGCTTTGTTTGAAAAGCAAAATGCCGATGCAGTGTTGCGCTACCCTCTCCACTGCGAAAAGACACTACGATGCGTGCCAGAACTAGGTGCGTTCCAGCTTCTCGCTTTTCTATTTTTTTTTTACTCCGTCCCAACGTTTTAGTAAGACAAAATGCCATGCGAGGTATCATGTGTCAGCACGCGGGTCAGTGCGCAGCTTTCGCTTTCTGCGCTGATTTTTGACAAATCTCTCGAGGTGATTTGCGTTTAAATTAAGATAAGGACCACAGCCTTTGTTGTCTCTGATCAAAATTAGAAGCCGATTTCGTGCATTTATAAACTCTACGGTCGGGCGTGAATATATATAGACGCATACTTGAACAACGTCAAAGAGAAGATAATTTTTTTGAGCGGGCCAATCGCTCGTGCCGTGGCTTCACTCGAAGAACCATATGCCGATTATTGCTTAGTTGGCTACGTGTTCAGTTAAGTTTTTCCCGTGTTCAATTAGTTTTAGAAGGGCGAGCAAACTCTCTGGACCATACGCATATGTTATGCGCGTTAGGGAGTCTTTGTGAAGCAATACACCCTACGTATAAAAACTGAGGTGCGAATGCTTTATTTCTTGAGGATTCCTATACCTTCGATACCTGCGGCGACGAAAATCTAAAAAAGAAGAAGCGAATAATACAGCTACTTTATTATAAAGGAGGGACGCATTTCTAAGCTAGAAAGTACGTGCAACAGTGTTCTGAAAAAGGTTCAGGCCATCAGATTTTATTATCATTGTGGCAAGCTCCAACAGCTTGCTTCTCAACAAAGCCATTTGTCCAAGTTTGGGAGTAAGCTAATTAAGTTTCGGAAGCAACCGAACATGCTAATTTCGCCCCTGCACACACAGCTTGACCAGCGTATCGAGTCCGTGCATGCACCTACAGCGGTAGCATCTTTCTCTAATCAAGCCGCCGCGTTGGCTCAGTGCTTATCTGAAAAGAAAGCTGCGTCTTTGCTTACAATATTTTGAATTATATGTGCATGCCTACTTTCCTCTTGTTAATGTCGACTGACTGCGTCTTAAGCAGGACGTGGTTTCAACGAATTGTGGCGAAAATCAACCGACGCCGGGCTCTGAAACGGTGACGTTGAAAACCGCGGATGCGCATTGGACATTACAGTAAAGGAATCGAATTACGCAGCTGGTCGAGGGTCTTGTGTGATTATACTGCAATGCACGAAGCTCCTGGCGTCGGCGCGCACTGTCACAGAAGTTTGTCAACACACGTGCGCACTCACCGCAAAATAGCCGCTCGCTACCCTACCAGATGAATTCGCGTCCACCTGGAAATAAAATAGCCATGATAATGCGTGATGCTTCTTGAACTTCTGCTTTAATGCGAGCATTAAAACGACAACAGCACACGGTCCCGGTTCGACTTTCCAACCCACTTTCGAGTGCCGATTATTGCGATCATCAGCGCCAGACTTCAAGCGAAGCTGAGGACGTGGTAGGAATAAGCTGGCGCTTATTGAAAGCACCTACATTTGGTCAAAGATCAGCTATGAAAACGACGCAGGAGCTGAAGCTTGCCTGTTGAAATTCCACTCGCAAGAAGAAAGTACGCATAGCAAACGATGCACCAGCTCGACGAGCTCGACCGAGCCAAGATGGAAACCGGAAGTTGTGGGCGCGGTGTTGCCAGACCGCCAAGCAATTTCGCATATCGTCTATTGACAGCATCGCTAGCCAAGCTGTTCCACTCACGGATCGCTCGTGGGAAAAATGAGTATCGGAATATGTCGTTGTGAAATCTGTTTTCAGTTAAATGTTTGTTTGGTTCTGGTACTGCGTGTATTTGATTCCAGTAAGTACTTACTTGTATCGACTTTCATGCAGGCAATAAAAAGAACGAAAAGAAACTTGAGGCGCAGTAGTCTGGCTCGACTTTGTATGGTTGGAAGGTTGGCTTGCCTTAATAGTTCTGTAGGTGAGTCATGACGGCGATACTTGTTAAAAATTAATCTAAGCGCTTTCCTTTGAACACGCTCCAGTTTTATTATGTTCTCTTTGCTGAAGGGGACACAACATATTATTCCATACCCCAGTATAGAGCGGACAAGTGAGGTGTATGCTAGGCGCTTACTATCGACTGATGCAGATCTAAGCGAGCGCTTGAGCCAGTACAGAGCTGCCATTGCTTTATTAGCGATATATATTACCTGTTTGTTCCATTTTAGGTCTGATGAAATTATGATGCCTAGGTATTTATACTCTTGAACGTTCCTTAGCATCTGTCCTTGTAGATAATATGGGAAGTTCATGGGTACTTTCTTATTCGTCACTGTGATACAAACCGTTTTTTCTACGGTTTAAACCGATTAAACCGATAGAAACTATCGGGAGTAATGACTGCTATTTTTCCGCAGTACATGTCGTCCACGGCAATCCGCCAATAACCGGAAGGAAGATCAATAGACGAGAAATATATGGCTCTGTGAAGGCAGTCCAGGGCATCGTCTATAGAGGGTAATGAATAGACGCTTTTTTTCAATTTGGTTACGGTGGCTGTACATGACGCAAAAGTGCGAGGTACCGTCCTTCGATTTGACTAAGACCAGAGGAGAAAGGCCCACGGAATTTAGGAATGCTCAACAATGTCCTTGCCTAGCACCTTCTCAACATCCTGTTTGATGACGGTACGTTCGGCACTGAAGACTCTGGACGGCAGTCGATGAACAGGGGAGGAGTAGCCTGCTTTTATCCGATGCTTAAAAACAGACGTTCGGCCCAAAGGGTGGGCGTCAAAATGAAAGACGGCACGAAAGGATTCCACAACACGTCAATGATCATGAGCTTATGTTGGCGACAGATCGGGAGCTCTCATTTTCGAGTGCTCTTCGGCTTGTGCGGCTACACTAGACGATAGGGCAACAGAAGAGGACAGTACGGGTGCTGTGAGAGATGAGATGTGCCCTAACGCAATACCAGCATTCAAATACCTATACACAGTATGCGCTTTTTCCCGTCAACCGTGCCTTCAGCGTACCGGCCTCCACGTGGGTTCATTTGTCGTCTGCTGCCCCTACCGTGTCATGTTCACGCGTACCGGCAGACGACACCACTATACAACGCGGACAGTGCGCAGACAGCTCGGCAGCAAGCGAGATTAGCGGGCTACTGCCTTCACTCAGCATGCATTTTGCGGAGCTGCCTCCACTAAACGAAATGTGAGTAACCAATGAAATTGTCTAATACAGAATGGCTGGCTAGTTCGTTCATCGTACTGAGGCCTGCAGCACAGTAGCAACAAGGACAAGAAAGAGGTACGCCTTTGTTTGCGTCCGTCTTTTTTGTCGGTGTTGCTACTGCGCTGTTGTCTTCAGACCAAATGAAAGGCGGACGAGAGAACTCAAACGCGAACATAAAAAGAAAGATTTTATTACGTCCTGGAATAGAAATAAAAGCGACGTTCATTAACACTTTGAAGGAACAGGCATCGCACCTTGAAAGGAAAATTTAGCTGCGCTTGTACGGACCTTCTCACAGGAAATATAGTCTCGATTTGCTGTTTAGGATTGAACGGTCTCTCCGGATTCTTATGCTGGTGATTGTGCATCGGCCACTTCACCAAAGAAAAAGTGTTATCTTAGGAACGAAAGAGGCTGTCGCGCGCTGAACGATAAACCCGAATCCTTCGCGTGTTTCTGGCTGGATAACGACGTGCAAAAGCGGCATTCCGTCTGCTTTACGGTCGCTGGTCGCCACAGCATTTCATTTCGTGGTACTGGTGACAGAAGACGCGTCGATGAGCTACTTCTGCAGGGAAGATAGGGCGAGGAGAAAGCATGCACATAACCATTTCGGCGAGCGAAGGGAGCAGAGGGAGAGAGTAGAGCGCAACACTGGGCGCCGGCCGCACGCTGGGCGTTGCTGTGCGTCAGAGTCGGCGGTGCAGTCTAAGTGAACGCTGCTTCAACGTCTAAATGAACGCTGCTAATGCTTTTTCAGAGAAACTTGCCTCTGGCCTGTCACATCGTAGTATTGTGAATAAATTTCCGCTTATGGATCAGTGATAATTTATTTTTTTCCTGATGAATCAATCTGAAATGTGCAAGGTCGGGACGATGAACCTTTACAGTTTATGGGTTTTGGGTAGTTAACGTCCCAAAGTGACTCTGCCCATGAGGGACGCCGTAGTGAAAGGCTCGGAAATTTGGACCACCCGAGGTTCTCTAACATGAACTGACATCGCAGTGTACACAGGCCTCTAGTCTTTCGCTGGCATCGAAATGCGACGGCTGCGCCCGGGATTGAACCCACTTCTTTCGAGTGAGCAGCCGGGTCGCATGACCACACAACACTTCGGCGACTCTTCACAGCTTTTTGCAACCAGACTCAGTTGCAACGATACTTACGCTGAACCAAAGGACAAGGAACTAAGGAAGAAAACTCAACATGGGGGAGCTCGACTAGCTAGTTTTATATTTCCATGTGCCTTTTCTTGCTCCTCCACATGGCGGAAGTATATTTAAAAAATGGCCGACGATTTGGCGCGGAAAGCCCAAATACGAATTATTGTAGCACTTTGGTTTTCACTGTGGTTTCGGTACGCAGCTCGGTTTTCAAGCATATGAGGCACGCTTCAGAGATTTATCAGCGAGATCGGACTGAACGATATGACGAGATTGCGTTAATTCTTAAGGCACCTATACGCAAAATTCGTCATTTTCTACTTAACATTAATAGGTCATTGGGAGTCCTCATACCACTTCCCGCGCTGCGGTGCAGCAGCTAACCGACGTGTACTGCACTGCCAGGGCAGGTGCTCCACAAGCAACCTCACGGTGGCAGAGAGTGGCTTCAGTCCAGTGGCTTCAGATTGTAATGCAAATCTTAAACACCCATGCGGTTTGTTTATAGTGTAAACGACACATGCTGCTTGGCAGTTAATTAGTTTCTCACGCAAAATCTTCCAGTTTTCTTCAATTGTTCTTCCATTAAGCTGGTGCAAGTAGGAAGACGAAATTCACTCAGGATTGTCAATACCTATACCACATCTCCTCTGTTATGATGGAATATTTGTTCGCCCATGCGGCCTCATTTCTGAACTCGAAATGCTAAAGTGCAATGCACAGCGTGGTGATCACTAATACATTCAATAATATTCCATGCCGCGAGTACAGGATTGATTGTCAAGAATAATTCTAAAACAAACTTATGGCTCATTGGCACGTAACAATTTGTTTTAATTCATAGTAATTAGTAATATCGCTCATTTCCATACGTGCACTACCGGGTAAATTTGTTCGGTATGGTACAGTTGATCCAGTCAATACTGGGATAGTTGAAATCACCACCAAGGAAAATAGGAGTATTTGGAAAGCTTGACATCACATCATTGATTTCGTCAGACAGACGATCAATAAAATCTTACTAAGCGTCACGCGGTCTGTAACATACGCCATCCAGGATATTTGGGTACGTGTGCATATTGCTATTCATAGCACTTCAAGTGTGGAATCGATAATTAAGAGAGATCTACGAGTTGTGTTTTAAACGCCAATCCGAATGCCTTCAGCCCTTTAACAGGACCAGTCCCTTCGAAAAACCGAAAATGCATATGAAAAAAGTAGCTCAGCGTTCGAGATATTTCAGTTTAGCTATGTTTCTTTTGTCAGAGTAACGTCTGGATAGCGACTGCCAATGATGGAAAGTCTCCTTGCCTTGGCAGCAAACTACGGTAGTCGGCAACAATGAATGATATAGGTCCAAGTGTTTCAAATACCTTCATTCGGAAAAGCGTTTTAGTAATTATCACATGAAATGGGCACCCCTCTGCTTCACTGCACAATACGGCCACGAATCTTGTGGTTTCTGTATATTATATCTCTTATGCTCAGCTTATGTGACATTCTAACTTCGCTTTCGCCTGCCCTCCAGAATATATCAAAGTTTTCCAGCGCCACTAGCAGTTTCGGTGAAAAGTCTTCGTCAATCTGTACTTTAGGGGAAGTTGCGTCCTACAATTTTAATGCGTCTTTTAAGATGGAAATTTTGCTTTTGTAGGTGAAGAGTTTAATTACTATCGGGGGATGCTATCAGACTAGCGCCTACCAATGACATGAATCTGTTCAATTTCTCCCGCTTCAACCTTCTAGTGGGTGGCGAAAAACTCCTTGGTGATTCTTCCCGTGTTTTTCAGTTTTCAGTTTTTCAGCTCTGGTAAGCACTTAACTATGAAGTTAATTTGTATAGGGCGGTTGTTAAGGTCATCGAAGATGTCCGAAGACTCGCCGTGCGAAGTTACGGGCTGCTCCTAGTGAGCAGTTTCCGTTCCTTTTAGCTAACTGAACGTGTTTGGCGTCGATCCCGCGTAGTCGGTTGCTTGCGCCACAATATATTCATTGTCAAGTCACAATGTCTACCAAGGGAGACTTTCTTGGTGCTTGTGCCATCGTCGTGCTCCGGCGAGGACGCCGTTGCCTTGCCTAACGCCGCTGCCATGATGTGGCCGTCTGTCTACATACACAGCGAGTTCGCCTCTCGTGCGACTGTCCACTGTCTCGGCTGGCTGGGCGCTCCCGTGCGCTTTGGATGTGTCCTTCAATGAGGTAATGCGGCTGTTGTGGGCTGCAGCTCGGATGACGGTTTTTGCGAAGGCCTAACTCCGGAGACCTCCGGAGACCTCTGGAGAAGCGGGCAGTCCTGCTTGACGTGAGTATGAGAAAGTGGCTTTAATTCTGTTGCGGTGAGATGAATGAATTTACACCTCTTGTCACAATTTGTTCTCTCTCATCTGAACGCTAGAAGCACGCGGTGGCGGTTACCGCTACGATATTCACTTCGAGCGCCCGCGTGCCAACCACGCAACTCTGGCTGACGTCGCCTGACCCTTGCATTTACTCCGCTCCTCAGGTGTCAGGAGGGTCAAGTTACATTTACTGTATCTTAAAAGCTCGGTTCTTCTTTATAGTGTTTGAATAGGTTCGACAGACGAAGGGGAAACCATTCGGGCGTGTGTTGCGCTGTGGCTCTTCACTCTTAAGCTCGTCGTCGTGCAATATGTGTTCAGATTTGGAAAACGTTTTTCGCCCATTCCCAAGCCCATTCCCACATGCATTAGAATATCGTGGAGTGGTTTAAATGCGGCAGTGAAGCGAAGATTCCTTGTAGGAGGACCACTGAATAGCAACCCAGCGTAAAATGTCCGCCACCGCGAAAGTGGTTCGTGTAACTGCTTGGAACCCTGACAGAGCAGCTAGGACGACGGATAATACACACACAGCGCTGATCTTTCTAATCCTCAATTAAAAATAGCGATACTTGGCGGCGAGCTTACCTCCATGTTCTTCTTTTGTTTGAGATATTATATGTAGAGAAGAAATTCAACTTGTCCTGATCGCAGTTTCCCAGGTTCAAAAAAACTAGCGCGCATACTTGTATGTAGCATTTTTTCCCAACCGAAAGAGCAGCAAGCTCTCATTGAGGGCCGGCTTTGGGGATGCTTGATTGCGTAGCTGCTCATAAAGGGTCTGCTGGCATTGTAATGGGTCTTTGCAAATGCAAAGGGAAAGAAGCTGATACATATTTCCTCATGTCGTTTCAACGCACTGGGAACACTTGTGTCTCTTGTTATGCATAAAATTTTGAATGCGTTGCCGAGAAATCGGAAGCAGTCTCCTTCGGCCCGTAAAAGTGACAAAGAAAGCCCCATGAACACAGGATCACGCTAACGGTAAAGAAGGACAAAATGCCCAGGGTAGACATGACTAGAGTACTGAGTCTGAGGATACAGTCGAACTGTAGAAACACGGAAACAATAGCAAAAGTCAAATTGAGTGCAGGCCAGACGTGTAGACTACTCAAAAGAATAGCAAATATACACGCGGGAATGAAGGAGATGAAACTCTTGAGACTAGTCCAAATCATTCGTAATCAGTATAGTATCCCATACGTGGCACCGTGCCTACGGCTGGCCAGGGCAGAAAAGAGCAAAATTGAAATCCTAATCAGGAAAGGCGTCGAAACCACCATATTCCTCCGCCGTAAAAATCCACCCAGAACATTCTGCAGATTAGGATTTAAAAAAAGACTAGACGAGCTCATTGAGGCTACCTAAGTAGTGCAACAGCAACTATTCCTACAAGTAGTAGAAAAGTTCGCCTTCGCACCTCGAGCGAGGCTCAAACACACAAAGAGTATTTCAACAGACACAAGGAAGAAAATCAGAACCCCACCGCTCCCAATGAACACGCACCCGGTACACCATGTGGACAGATGAAAAGACAGAGCGAAAGCTCTACAGAAAAAGTTAAACAGCGGTTCAAAACTGTCGAACCGAATTTCACGTAGCGAAAGCTGCGGTGACTGATAGTCTGCGGTAGTAGCTTCGTCGCTTCTCTGCTTCTTTAGTCCTGCTCTTGGGAAGTCGCTCTTCTTGTTCATCTGCGGTTTCCGCCGCTTGTTTAGCCTTGCCAGTCTCATTTTTTTGTTCAGAGCCCGCTCTCCGCGAGTGATGTCCGCCGGATGGTCGGAAGTTGCTTGCCGCAATGTTGGGAGGAGTCATACCTGACGTCACGGCTGCGATTGATTCGCGTGTTATGATTACACATGATTACTACGTAACTTTCTTGCTGCCTCTGCCGACAACTTGTAAGGTCAAAATGCAGTGTCAAAGTGCATGATCAAAGTTCAAGATTAAAGCTCAATGTCCAAAGCTCAGGTAAAAGTTCAAAGTTTAATTTCAAATATCAAGGTCAGAGTTGAACCACTAAATGGACCACACACTGTTACCTATATGTGCATAGCAGCACTCGCCATGACTTATCTCAAGGCTGTTTCAAGGTTATTGGAAGGCACACGGTGAAATGCGTCCCAGCTGCAGTATTATAGCTCTCGCTACAAAAAGCTAGCAAACAGACAGGAAGTGTTTTAGACGGACGCGGCGGAATAATAAAGCAGAGCGGGTTTCGTAGCCGTAGCAGCAAAGGACCACGAGGTCCGAGCCTCATGCTGCAGCATCCGACAGAGGGACGCAACAGCAGCTGAGGAGGGAGCCATTGCGCTTGCCGTAACTCCACAGAATGTCAGGGTGATTATAACAGTTTCAAAATAGGCTATCTGAAACTACAACGCACGTAGGCCCGACAGTGGCAGAGCTAATTAGTCTAATCTGGACTCCCGCCCAAATGGCTTGCGAAGAAACGAGACAGCGCACGCATTGGCCCGAGGACACATACACCGGCATCCCAATGAGGTCTCATCGAGCATAGAGACCCTTCAGAGGGACGATGAGCCGGACACGTGCCAAGATATTCTTAGCCATTGCAGATTAGGAAGATAGACGCTACCTCGAGCAGGCAAAGGCCTCAGCAAAAAGGAAGAGCTCATATGGAGAAAGTTACACGCAAGCGTTTTTCGGCAAGCCACTAGCAGTAAGCAGATGGCAGCAGGCGATCTATTACCAGAGTGTAAACACTTCAACAAAATTACAGATATGATACACATGCCGTGGACATGCCCTAGCTACAAGGAAGCCGACAGCAATGTAGAGTCCTGGGAGAGTTCAATGCCAGCCACAACAAAGAAAAAAAGGAGGTCATCCGTCTGGCCCTGGGCAGCACTTAATCCCAAGGAATGTCCGCCTGCTGAAAGGGGAGCAAGATGACGGCGGTCAAGACTCAAGTCTTCATCGCCTCTGATTCTTTGATGGGTGCATAGAAAGTTATTTCACGATGATCATTCATGTCAATTTTCTTCTGCTAAGCTTTTTAATTATTTATTTGCTATTATCTTCTCTTACAAAGCTGCAGCAAATTTATCGCTTTTTAAAACGTGTGTGATGAGAACTGGCACTCACGTTGTATTATGATGGCAGAGCAAATTTCCTCGCCCAGATTTTTTTACACTGATGCGAAACAGATCGCACACGTATTTATAATGTTCTTTACAACCTAATTTCGTTTTCGCAGCCTGTTAGAAGATGACATTGCAGAGTTCACTGTGCGAAATGTAAGAAGTTGACTGGGTCGTCTTTACAACTATGGAGCCGCACGCCGGCACACATGTCTCGAGCAATGTGCACGTGCGGGCGTTGATAAAAGACGCGTTTCAATTAGTCGTAAAATTAGGAACACATTGTGATCAAACTTGGATTTTACTAAAGTATTTCTGACACGCCTACCCTTTTTTTCCTTTCCCTTCGGTTTTTTCTGCCCTACGTTCAGGCTTTTAAAATTTGTTGCATTTACCTAGACATGCCAGTTACTCCCAGCATTAACTCTTGCACACGCGGCGTAAAGAACACGGAGCAGAAGGCGAAGAAGATTTCCTCGTGGTGTTTGTTGCACCTGCTCTCCTCTTCCAGGGGCACCACTGTGGTCTGAGACGCTTTCGTCTATAGGACACGGCCACGTTGAACGGGGCTCCCTACCGCCGTTTAATCAACCCATGGCTCGCAGTCTCCCCGCCGCTAAAGAGGCTCCTGACGGAATCAGGAATGGCTGGCCGTCGCTGAACAAAGAGAGAGACTCTGCGATTGCAGGAGTTTTGACACCACGACTAGCATGCCGTCCACATCGTGACGGTCGCCGTCCTCCGAGCGCGCACAAAGCCTTTCCTCTGCCCGGTTCAGCCCCCGCGGACACGGGACACTCGGCACTGGCGTTGAATTGCACCACCCCGCTCCAGGACAAGGACCGCGGACGCCGTGACGAATATCCGCCCGTAACTACACCAATCTCGGCAGAGCCGTTAGTCGACCTCCCAGTGACCGCCACGGTGAGCCATTTTTCGAAAATTTCTTTCCTGAGTTCCTGCGAACAGCCACCTTGGCTGAGGTCGTACTTGGTCTGAACCAGGGCACACAACACATATCTGAAAATGCCCAGTAAATTACGGTAGGTACATAAGGTACTTAAGTTCTAAAAGCAGTTGAATTGAACCCCTACCTTGAAGCCCTACAACCAGGCCTTCACTCAGGTGAACGCCTGCTAGATGTACACACGTGGCATGTTGCAAATGACCTGCCTGCCGTACAGCAGGCTTAAGGGACTTGAGTACGTATAGGTACTGTACGTACAGTTGGGAACAAAAGTCTCCGGACCGCATGTTCCTCAAACGAAGCTTATAGCTCTACTATCAGACAGCGGCTGGGGGGCCGCACTTGTGAAGATGAAAGAACAAAAATTTAACTTTTACCTCCACAAGTGTGGTCTCCAGTCGCCGACTAATAGCAGAGATATCGGCTTCGTTAGAGGAACACGTGGTCCGGAGACTTTTGTCTCTGACTGTACGCATGCCCACATGCGGAAAATGTGTCTAGTAGTGCCACAGCACTAAAAAAATGGCTGAGGCTTAACTTGGCTAACCCTGGTCAGATGCGAAGCATATTGATGGCTAGGTTTGGTAATACATGGCTTTCCTTGGTTGAATACTTGGTCATTTTAATACAACCCCTAGAAGCCTTCGTCGTGGGGGAAGACAACGGCATGGCTACAGCGGAACGCCGACTAACCCCGAGACGCGCGTTGGGTGAGCGCCTGGATTGCCACGGAAGCCGCGTCCGCCTGCCCGGTGGAGCGAGCGTTTCACCTACACCGAGTGTGAACGCGCGTTCGAAATGCGCGGGAGTGTGACGTCACCATACCACGTGATTCACACGGCGTGCAACCGCAGCGACGGCACAAGTTGGAGCCCCGTTTCTCCACTGTCGTGACGTCATCGTGTCACGTGGTGTGACGTCATGTATCACGTGATTTGGAGGCGCACAACCACAGCGACGGCGCGAGGTGGGCCCCCGTTTCTCCACTGTCGTGACGTCATCGTGTCACGTGATGTGACGTCATGTATCACGTGATTTGGAGGCGCACAACCACAGCGACGGCGCGAGGTGGGCCCCCGTTTCTCTACTGTCGGGACGTCATCGTGTCACGTGGTGTGACGTCATGTATCACGTGATTTGGAGGCGCATAACCACGGTGAAGGGCTGAATTGGTAGGTAAAGTAGTATGCTTCGCATAAAAATTGAAGGGCACACAAAAGCCCAGACTTAAGAGTGTGACGCGGTTGCATAAAAGATTAAATGACAATATAAGCGCAACTGGTCATTCTCTACTTGGCAGTCAGAGAGCCCCGAGAGTCCTCATACCTATTCTGGCGCAGTGGTCTAGCGGTGAAGCGATGCACCGTTTCTCTGGAATGGCAGGTCCTGCCACTGGTGAGGCTCGTGCGACACCGATTCAACCTCCCGCGACCAGTTTGCCCAGAATCCGATGGGCAGGCTGTGATAACGCCACAAGATCGCATGACATAGCTGGCCGACCTGCCACCTAGGTTTCCGCTCTGGGGATTTTTCGCGGATTTGCTGCTCGCGGTCAACGACGCCGAAATCACACCGACATCAACAGCGGACGCCAAGGACTGCGCCGCCTAATCTGCGACACGTGCTCTTCAATACCATCGCATTAAAAGCAGCGGGTACGAAATAAATTACACGAGTAATTAACTGACCTTACCTCTTCAATAATTCCACCTTGTTGAGAGGTACGTGTTTCAGATATCACAAAACCATCGACAAGCGCAGGTTTCCTTTCTATAAACTGTGTATTCTGTAATTGGACGCGTGTGCCATTAACCTGCATTCACCTGCGTTAAGTCAGCACTGTTAAGGTATACGCAGTAGAGGTTGCTATACAAAGCTTCTCATCCTTTTTGTTGCAGCCTACCACCAAGCAACGGCCCGCAGCCTTTTGTGGGGTGAACCAACGGTTGTGCGCTGTTCTAATCGGCATGTGGATGATGGCGGCCCAGCTAATTGTGGCAATGGCGTGGCCGAAAACCACCAAGACCACGCTGCTGCAGGAACACCGGTCTGGAGGTCGCGTTCATCCGTGGTGGTACTAGGATGGTGTTTTGCGAGGCTGCTGCTGCGGCCGCTCTGATGCGATTGCGTGAGTACCGTTCAACAGCGCGTGCACACTGCATCCGCATCTACCCGGTGCCAGCATGCAGCCCTTAGCGTAGATTTCAGAACTAGGAAACGAAACAGCAATGGCGGCTTTCGCAACCAGGAATGTCTTGCGAAAATCCTTCCCGCTTATTTTGGCCTCTCAAGCGTGCCAAAGAGAAGTGTGCCGCCATCTATTAAACAGGTAGATGATTTTTACCTTGTGGGTGTATTTAGAACCTCTAAGAGCAAAATATATGTGCATGCACTTCGCACCTCTTATATCAATTTTATGATGAATTCGCTAGCGACATCGAAGCCGCTTTTACTTCGAAAGCAGTTTCATCTGGTTCTTACATTTCATATGCTCGGCGTAGGATGGAAAATGCGCTTATCTTCTTTGACATCATGCAACAGAATCGTGGTGGAGGAGGAGGCTTGCTTCAATCTTACCCTATTGAAAAATCCGGTATCGCGGCAAACCGGATTTTACCGGAACATATCGGTTTCATACCGGTCCGGTATGACTCTCATACCGGCGAGACCCGTCCGGTTAGATGGCTATACCGGTTCATACCGGTCCGGTATCGATCCCAAACCGGACAGACCGTTCCGGTACGGAGCTCATACCGGGCAGTCCATTCCCGGTTCGAAGCTCAAATCGGACAGACCAGTCCGGTACGGAGCTCAAACCGGACAGACTAGTCCGGTACGGAGCTCAAACCGGACATACCAGCCTGTATTCAGAGCGATATGTGCTGCGGTTTTGGCGCTTGGTCTGCAGATTGACTGTTGTACGCCAGCAGATATTTTTTAGGGGAAGGGGGGTGGGGGGGGGGGGGCAGCGTGCGCATAAGTGCGATAATCAACACACACACGGTTTTGTTGAAAGGGTTAGGAAAAGAAAAGGGCTAAGCGTGAGCTTCGCAGTGGCCAAACATGCCTCCGGTGAATGCGCCAGAGGCTCAAAAAGGTTTGTTACTGTCGCGTTCATTGCAGCAGCTTTCTTAATGTTCGCTAGCGGCAGCCTCTAGCGACGCATCGATGAAGAAAGAAAATTCTTGGTTTTCGTGCAGGAATTCTTTGCACTCCTTCTTCAAGTGATCGCCCACTGATAACGCAACTTGTCCAAGCGTCATCGCGAGCGGCCCCACCCTTCACTCTATCAGGAACACATACTAATCACAAATCGCCCAGAACATTTCTATCGACGAACAAGAAAAGGTTAATTCAACGGAGCCGGCAGCTTGGGGTGTTCCCTTAAGGGCGACGCTTCGTGCTAGCTAAAAGATACAGCGCTCGAGAGAACAAAATAAAAACAAAAACCACCTGTAGAAACCTTACACGAGTAACCCGTCTTTGCGCAATTTTTTTTAAAGCTTTTTTCTTTTCTCTCCTCACCGCCTTTGCTTTTCCTGGGTCCGGTCGCAAAAAAAAAAAAACCTGCGCATTCCTGGCTTTTCTATCGGCCTTTGTTCCTTCCCCTTGGGGTCCTCTGTGTCTGTCATGTCCCTTCCAGTGCCGTTCCACGAAGCGGCGCGGAGGCGCTCACTCTACAACCCACGACCGAGCATTTTAAGCCGCCCTCCCGACCACGCTACCCGCGAGGCTTCCATGAAGTGGCGAGTAGGTTCCGATTCTACTTGTTCACTCTGCCCGGTCGCAGCGCGGTGACTTTATGCAGAAGTCCTCCCCCGCCTTTCCTGCGTTTGTTTGGAACAGGTTTTTCTCTCCTGCGGCTGGGAAATTGAGTGTCAAGCGATGAAGGTAGCTGCGAAAACACGCTGGCACTCGCTCGTTGGCTTTGAATTTGTGTTATACAATTTTTTGCACCTTTCTTCGTGTTGCCTTGATCAATCCATGATCAAAGATGACATCGCCTTTCATGCGTACGTCCAGTGCAAATATGGTGGAACCCTATCATCCTTGTCTCAGTGATGAATGACTTCGCTGATGAATGACTTCGAAGACGTGAGTGGTGAACATTTGACCGGTGGAGGCCACGGCGGTGAAGGCGGATTTTATGACGGCGACGTCGTGCTGCTAGGACGTAAGTACGCATTTTAAATCACTCTGTTCTTTAAGTACTGCCTCCGTTCCGGGGATATGCTCGGCGTCAACAGAAACGTTCTAACTGTCCAGTGTCTTTCTAACTAAAACTTTGTAGATTGCACAGCGTAGAGGGACGGAATAGCGCAAAATTTTCTTTCAGTTACATACCGAAATTCCTTGTCCTTCATGATAACACGACTAAAATTAGTTTTATAGTTTGTATTCTTTCTTTACAGAGGCATGTGGTGTACACGTGCGAGAGCAATCATCGATAAGCGTCCTGAGGGGGAGCGGCTCAAGCCCTCGAACAAACATCAAGCATCGCATCGATGCTGCGGTATGTGCCGTAAATAATGGAGGATGACCACGGAAACATCGGAATCGTCCGAGCAACCTGTTTACACACCAACAATGTTACGACGCAGATTTTCAATACATTATTGATTCAAATATGGAAGGCGTGAGGTGCATTCACGATACTGAGCATTGCCAATGCTCAGGGCCTGGCGTCTTGAGACGCCTTGCTTGTCTGTGGCTTATCTGGGCCCACGAGGGCCCGCAATTCAGAGCCCAGTTTGTGCTACTGGGGTATGCATTTGTAATTATTGCATACAGGTCCACCTCGGGAATGGAATTTTTAATCCTTCGGCAACGTGGGCAGCAGTTATGGTGGCACCCAAAGATTCGCGTTTCTGCAAGGACGCAGCCTTTGGACGACTCCACAACTCCTGGAAAGGAGCGTTACAGGGCAAGCTTGCCATCGGAACCTGAAGTCAGAAGCCTCGACAGTGGGCAGGAAGCCAATGACCCCTGAAAAGCTACAAGCCATTGGCCGTAAGTTGCATGTCACAGTGCTCAATGCATTATGTTGTGTGTCAGTGCCCAATTAAATGACAAGGTGGGGGCATTATGTACTACCAATCATATTTTCTTTTCTGCAGGTGCTTTTCACTACTTCATTGGCCAGCACCCTGCAGAGACCCCAGCGCCGGTAGATCATCGCAAAGAGTTAAATTATTACCTCAGTGAGCTCGTTCAAGACATGCGAAAAAAATAAACATCTTTTGGAGTTTTTGATGCATTATAATACTCACCAAGCTACCAATACTTGGTAAAAGCTGGGAGCAAATAACACAATTGCACATCGACTGCAATACGAGTCGCTGATAATCGCAGATTACCAGTTTCTGAGGCTCTGTATATTGCAGCATTTGGCATGTACACTTATGGCCCCAGTTTTTGGGCAGATTTAGTCCAAGTGGAATATATTTGAAGCATTTTATTCCCGCCTTGGTCCTGTAATACAGGGCCCTCCTGTATAATACGGGCCTAGCCTGTAGAATACAGAACTGTCCTGTAATCCGGTATGAATTTTAAACCGGAACCGCATACCGGGTTATTGTACAGGATTTGCGATACCGGATTACCGGAGTATCCTGTACAAAACAGGAGAGTCCTGTACAAAACAGGAGAGTCCTGTATTATACAGGACTCTCCTGTTTTGTACAGGATACTCCGGTAATCCGGTATCGCAAATCCTGTACAATAACCCGGTATGCGGTTCCGGTTTAAAATTCATACCGGATTTTTCAGTAGGGTAGCTTCACTTTATGTTTCAGTTCCAACGATGGCGCAGAGGTACAGGATTCGCCTCGAGTGGAAGATGAAAGGGATTCGAATTCCGATGCCGCGCATATCTCCACTAGATTTGACAGGAAAAACTCCGCTTATCGATAGAATTGAATATCAAGATCTCGGGTGCGAACTGTACTCGATGAAGATTCTGCGGCGCACTCCCTTACCCCCGCATGATTTGGCCACCCTGGAGTAGTACTTAGCCACATCCTTCTATGAACAATCCAATTCACCCTCGGCCCTCAGTCGCCCCGGCTGCGGAGTTACTTCCCAAGGCGGCGGTTAGCACTGTGACGCAGCGGAGGGTGCTAAAAATCTCTCGCTCCGCACAGGCCTCCATTGTAAACTGAATCTGGCAAAGTTAAATGCTAGAACCTTATCCAGTGAGGCTGCCCTAGCAGTGCTGTTCGAGGAACTAGCGGGTATTAAATGACGAACGGCTTGGTGAGGTTAGGGCCAATTACGCCTATACAGCCCTAAGAAGTGGCCAGGTACAGTGCTATCGTGGATTAGCGGACACACGAAAACTTGATGTAGAATCCTTCATCAACAGAATATAGCTGGTAACAAAAATTAGGTCTTGCCGATTAACGAAAGGATGGCCGCCATCGTTATTAGGCTTAATAAGAGGCACAAGAGGTACATCCAGCGATCATGACCAGATCGCTGAAAGCTTCTATGAGGACGTGACATTTGCAATGAACAAAGTATTCATAGTACACTGTACTGAAGGGGGACTTCCATGCGATGGTATAGGCAAGAAGCAGGCCGAAGTCCAGGGGGTCGACGACTATGGCATCAGGCTAGGAATAGCAGGGGGGAGTTAGTTGAGTCGCCGTAGAGAAAAAAAATTAAGGATTATCAATACTATCTGTAACCGACACAGCAGGGGGTAACCGTGGAAGAGCCACAATGGTGACAATTAAAATGAAACAGACGACATACTATGCGCTGAACCTGGAATCGTGCATAATGAGGAGGTCCTCGAAAAAGATGCTTTGTAGCGAACACAAAATGGCAAGGCCTCAAATTAGCTCACCCTTGAAAAGGGAACGGAAGAAACTGGTGAAGCGGAAGCCCATTATAGAGTTAGCGGTAAGATGAAGAATGCAGGATATCGCTTCAGAACAGACATTCGGCTTTAACTGAGGAAGAGGGCCTTAATGTTCAAACAGTGAACGATCATCTCACAGCTTCCATTACAGAATGTGTAGTACAAGTAGACAGTAGGTTGGTTCGAGAGGATGCCGGCAAGCTCTCTCAGGCGACAAAACATCGCATTAAGAAACGCCAAAACATGGAAGCGAATAATCCTATAGGGAGAAGAGGTTTGGCAGAGGTATCAAGTGAATAGCCACGAGGTAGCCGACATAATGATGTTTCGTTTGGAGAGAATCGAGCATACTCTAAAGAAACGGAAAAGCGGTGATTAGAAAAATTTGCATAGATAAATACCAGATGTGTGCGATAATAGACAAAGAGAGTAATATCTTTAGCAATGTGAATAAGATGCAGTTAAAGTAGCCGAAGAGCTGTACAAAACTCTATACAGTAGCGAATGTGGTTATAACCTCAGTTATAGAAGCAGAAGCCCGCAGCAATGGGACACACGGACAGTAACGAAAAAGGAAGAAAAGACAGCCTTAGGACCATGGCAAAGTAGTAAAGCGGCTCGTGATGTCAGTAACCGCAGATCTGTTGAAGAACGGAGGGGAATTGCGCTCGAAAAACTAGCCACCGATGACCGATGAGCTTGCTGTCGGCTGGCTCCAAGGTGTTTTCTAAGATTACCTGTAATACAATCAGGACCACCTTAGATTTCATTCAACTCAATTATCAGAGAGCTTTTCTTAAGGATACTCGACAAAAGACCTTATTCACACCATCATTCAAGAGAGAGAGAAATGCGCAGAATATGATGATGAAGGATTTTTATGGCGCAAAGGCAGCTGTGGCCAAAGAGCGCAATATTACAAGGTATTCGCTTACTCAAATTGGGGTCCCCTTCCCAACCATTTCACCCCAAATAAGCCGAGCACCAGACCAGGGGCAAGCTTGTGCCCATTTTATGACCGCTGGGTAGCCGGCGGCACTGGGGATCGAGCCCCACACCTCTCGTATGCGAGGCGGATGCTTAGACTACTAGGCCACCGCTGCGATCCATGCGCAGAATATAAACTACTATATGTAGCCTTCATGGTTTACTAGAAGCTTTTGACTGAGTGTAAACCTCAGCAGTCATGCAGGCATTGCTGTATCTGTGTGCAGAAGAGATTTATGTGATAATGCTCGAATATATTCTAAAAGCTACACAGCTTCCATAGTCCTCCATAAAGTCAGCAATAAAATTCCAAGAAGAAAGGGTATCGGGCACGGAGACACGATCTCGCCAAGGCGAGTCACCACCTGTTAACAGGAGGTATTCAGAGGCATAGATTGCGAACAGTTACGGTTAAGCGTTAATGGAGGATGCCTAAGTAATCTGAGACTCGCTCATGGCATTGCCTTGCTAATCGCTCTGGAGATGAACTCCAAAAAACGATAAATCAGTTAGGCAGGTAGAGCAGTACAGGTGGTCAAAGAATTAAGAAGCAGAAAGCGAAAGCAATGTTCAACATTCTCGCTAGGAAACAGTTCAGAATTGGTACTGAGGTGCTCAAAGTGCTCAAAATACGTCTACTTGGGGCAGGTGGTCAACACCGGTCAGGATCAGGAAAAGGAAATGACATCGAAGAAACTGATTCTCTGAAATTGTAATTGATAGTTTACCCATATCCCTCAAGAGACAAGTATGCAACCCCTGTATCTTACTGGTACCTTCCTATGAGGCCGGAACTATGAGGCTAACGAAAAGGGTTCAGCTTAGAAACGACGTGGCTAAGTATGGAAAGAAGAATGATGCGTGCAACGTTGAGACAGGAAGCAGGCATAGTAAATGCGGGACATACGCGGGTGAATGACGTCCAATTCGCAATAAACAGGAAGAATGGGGCTGGGCAAGGCATGTAGTGCGAAGGCAAGACAAGCTGAGGTCGTTAAGTGTAACGGAGTGGATTTCAAGAGAACGCAGGCGTAGCAGGGGCCGGCGGTAAGTGAGGTGGGCGGCCGAGACTAGGGAGTTTACGTCGATACTGTAGCCGCAGCTGTCAAAGAACACGGCTAACTGGAGAACCATGAGAGAGGCCTTTTTGCTGCAGTGGGCGTAGTCAGGCTGATGATGATGACGTTATCTCTCTGTAGTTCGTGGCATTTCAGGTGAAACTTCAGCGAATGAGTGCCACCTGTACTTTCAATGCGCCGCAGTGAGGTTAAGAACTTTCGCTCTTCCTATCTTTCAGCGTCATTCCTACTCTGTGTTCGGTGAAACGTTTGACCCATGCGTAACTGGGTCTGCTTTGGAAGCTGCTTGATAATGAGCGCCGGACAGATTGCAAGGTTGTTCCGTGGGTGACTCCTTGAGCATGAGCACCAGTGCCCTTCCAGGCGACGTGTTTCGCGTTTTTATTCCGAAGCAATACTACTTTCGCTACCACCTCAGCCCGTGCCGTGCCGCGGCCGCATAGCCACGCTTCACCTTTCGCGTGACCTCGCTGCGTGACGTCATACCATCTGTGTAAAAACGGGGCCCCATCTCACGCCGTCGCCTTGCGCGGCGCATAGCCACGGCCTGACTCCCGCTCCTCTCACCGGGGGCGCTGCGCGCTATGTGACGTCATACCATCTGTGTAAAAACGGGGCCCCATCTCACACCGTTGCCTTGCGCGGCGCATAGCCACGGCCGCGGCCTGACTGCGCTCTTCTCGTCAAGCCCATGAGATGCCGCCTCCAGCCTGTACGCTTGGGCAGGTTGCAAAGAGAAAGCATCAGCGAGCTACGGAGACAGAAGAAGAACGAGAAGAACGGCTTTCCAATCGACGAGCTCAGATGCAGCAGAACCACGTATTGCTTCGCAATTACCAGGCTTAACCAAGCTAAGCCACAGCCAATTTTTTTATCTCACTGGGCGCGTTTTTACAAGAGAGAATAATAAATACCGGCGACCTTTGGTCCCTTGATACACCTCCCTTTAAAGCGTACCATGAACTGCCCAGTAATGAAAATATTGAGCTCTTTCACTGCGCACACTTGAAGAAAGCCCAAAGGTTGCTTCCTAAAGGGAGACTTTTGTGTTTTATTTTCAAAACACTGGCTGCATAGGGCATAATTGCGCCGATTGACAGCGGCTGAGCCTGGAACAATAGGTAGGGAATGATTTGGTAGCCATTTTGTAACCGTTATTTAGTGCACGCTGCATTAAAAATAGCCTGTTACCTACCATAATTAACCACCTAGACCTCGGGGCTAAATCAATACGCGAATAATCACCACGCCAAGGTGAAAACCCAAATTTAAGCACAAAAAAGGAAAGGAGAAAACGAAGCGAAGGGCGCAATACTGGGAAAAGTTCTCGCCTTCCGCAGTGCTTCAAGCATTCACTAAATAGTTTGCCTTTTGCTAACATTACTGCAATGGTACCATTTTCTTTTCTTTTGCAAAAGAAAGATTTCCACATAAGATCCATACGAAATTGAACATGGAAGATCACCCCGCCGTTGCCGCGCTAACCGGGGCCCCGTCGCAAAGGGGAATCTTAATGGTTGAGACGCGCGGCTCGGCAACGTTTAATAGAGCCGTCAAATTTTGGGAGGAGGCGTCGAAGAGTGTCGAAAATTGAGCTAGATGCTCGGTAAAGCAACCGGAAGGCCCTCCTCAGGATGAACTTTCAAATTTCGGTGACAGGTTCCGCAAGGCGCTCTCACAGCTCTTATATCTACGCGTTGTGCTGGTCGCCTTAAGTGAATGCTATTGGCTTCGATCCTCGGTTTGTCTCCGGCACGACATTCGCATTCTATTGCTTTCTCTGGTTTCCGAATTGGAGGCTTCTATATCTACAACTCGTCGGCCTATATTAGAGTAAATACAGTAACCTTGCACATCCAGTCAAGAGCAAAATACTGGCTTCTATTGCAGGGAACGCACGATACAGCTGACGCTTGCCTGTACTAAGCAAAAAGAACAGACAGCGCCTAATATGGATGGCTATACATTGCAGGCCGAGCCCTTAAGTCATGATGGATCGCCAGCATAAGGAGGCAAGAAAGCTCCGAAGCCGCGTCTATAATACCGACCTCTGTGTTTTGGTCGGTATTCTGAATGATGTGAGAAAACGCCTTTAAAGTTCGTTTGAGTACACCTACGCTGAAGTGATTCTTGTTTGTACAGGCGCGTTGCAGGGGAAATTTACTTGCGTTATTAGAACTCTTGTGAAAATCGCAACAATGTACAGTCAGGCCGGAATGAAACGGGAACACAGCATCTCAAGAAAACAAAATATTTTACTTGCCTACTTTCAGCTGAAGTGTACAACTAGCCTGATTCATGTGTCTGGGTAAAGGGCCTACTGAAATGCATAATGGAAAATAGGTTGTAAACGAATATCTCGCTGCAAAGCAGAAATGTATGACATATGCGTGTTCGCGTTTCATTCCGGCCTGACTGTAGATAAGCGCGATGATTGTATCGGCATCTGCTGGAATTACTCACATGAAATAATTTCTTATATTGGGTTCTGAGGTGCTGTATTGGATTGTACACTCTTACTGAACCAAATCTGCACTGCAGATTCAGCGTTATCTCTAATCTTTCTTCTATGCAGATTGGGCCATGAGGAGCCGCCAGCTGCTTCGTGGCCTTGGCGGTGTTCAGGGGACGAATGAAATGAAAAATTTTGTACTTCAATATTTCCCTTTGAGAAATTTTCAGTAGTAAAGAATTGATTGATGCGTCAAATGAGAGTCTCGGTTATTTAAACTACGTCGACAGGAGGTGCACACCAAGTAAACATGAGTGGAAAGGGGGGAGGGTTGACATTAGTCGGCCCTATTACTCCACAGAGGGGAAATGTGAAGGAAAGGAAAGAGGGAGGCAGAGAAAATGGAGGCTGAAAATGACACAATGCAATGAATTTTATGGGATGACCCAGGCAACAGAAATATCCACGCACACACTGCCTGACACTCGTCTCCCACGCCGAATTGACGCGTTGCACACGCAGTCTATCGGTGTGTGTAAACACACCGATACGCATCACTTGCACATGCTTCAAAGACAGGCCTCCATGCAACCACTCAACTTAATATACTCAGATATAGCCAAATATCTTGCGCAGCGCTGACACATCCTACTGTGGGCGCCCTAACGGGCGCTTACGTGTATGAAATAATATTCTGTTTTCTCTGAAAAGCGACATTTCCCCCAAAGGCACCAAGGACGAAACTCATATCTCCGCCGCTTCTTACAGCGCTTGCAAAAGGCATAGGCGAGTGGGTGGAAGCTGTTCAAAATACCTGAATACGGTTGCTGGTCCTCATGGAGCAATTTTATGGGCTTTTGTACATGCAGGAAGTACCACCAGCACCGTGCAAGCTTACATCCGCAGATACCTTTCAATGAGTAAAGAGAACCTCCATTGGGCGACGACGCTGCGACGGCCCCTGAAATCCTTAGCTAGGAACGGGAGTGCCTTGAGTTACTACTTCTCATCCCACTCGCCGAGGGGGCGGCATTCTGTACACTACCCTGTAGCCATGCCTTGGCATATGCAATCCTGTATAAGCAGCTCCGCGAGGCGTGCTGCTTCAGAACGGCTTAGAGAGGAGGCTTGCTGCGTCACCAAGTCGTGGGTGGTCAAGTATGCCTACCTTGGTGAAGGGAAGCTCACGCTTTGATATCTCTGTACAGTCGAAAACAGACCACGCTTGGATATATCCGTACGCCCAGTTTTAGTAGTGTGTGCGCATGTTTTGGCACGAATTACGTTTTCAGCCCCACGTGACGAAAATACCAGTGAGCGTCTTTTCTCCGAGCGTGAGCGCGACACTTCACGGTCGGCTGAGCCTGGCTGCAAGCCTGAGGTATCAGCCTACGCGTGACGAAAGCGAAATACACGCTGATATAAGCGCCACAGTATCCCCGTCCCGCGTTAAGCGGCCGACGCTCTCGTCGCCTCAGATGAATAAGCGACGCGTTCGGAGGGAAGCAGCTCAGGCTACTCTCCCGTCTGTCTCGATTCGCGCGCTCTGGAAGCAAAGCTTCCTTGACAGGTGCTATTATTTACGAAAGGCATGTACTTAGTGCTGTCACATATCGTCAGGATGCTTACGTCATGGGTCATATGTGGCGTTCCGCTGGGACAGTGCAAGAATACCTATTGGTTTATGATTGAGATATTAACGTCCCAAAGCTACTCAGGCTATGGGGGACGCCGTAGTAAAGGACGCCCGAAATTTCGACCACCTGGGATTTTTTAGCAAGCTGTCGCATCACACAGAACACGGGACTATAGAATTTCGCTCCCATCGGAATTTGTCCGCCGCGGCCGGAAACGAACCCGCGCCTATGGGGTCAGCACCCGAGCACCATAACCGCTTAGCCACTGCGGCGGCTCAAGAGTAGCGATTGTGACTGCGCTCTGTACTTGCGCAACACTGCGCCGCCAAGTGATGACACAAGAGCTTGAATTTCCCATGCATGTTGCACGTACTGCGGCCATTCTCCAGCTCTTCATGAAGGTTTGGACTATGTTGGTATGTTCAGTGAACTTTTGTGCCTGCCGCTGGTGTGCGGCATGCTTGCGTCTATGTTTTTTTCTCGTTCTATTGATTTTTAAGTCTTCGCTGTACGGTTTAGGAAGCCAACGGCTGAGCGCTGTATGCGTCTGAAAACGTGTTTGTACTCCGACGTTGTAAGCAGATGTTCTTCATTCATCCTTTCAGTATGGATTAGTTGGCTGGTTAGTTGGCCTAAAATAAAGGTGGCACATGCCCACTATGAGGGAGTTGCCAAGACACAGGCACTCAATTGCTGGAAGCAGGAGCGTTTAGACGAGGAAAAGGAGTTGTATTCGGGTATACGCTAACGCGTTGGACGACGTATGGACAGGGGACCTGTTAGGAGGTCGAAGACGGGACAATGGCTTTATATAGAAATTCGAGTACAACGCATGTAATTTTTCTATTTCGGACTGACTGATAGCGAAAACATGAAATGCAAGTAGGCAGTCTCTGCGTTTCAAGAAGGAAATTTTCTGCTGCAGAGCTTACACTACTGTTCCGTCGTCCAAGGAAAGAAGCGCCGATAGAAAGGACAATGGCAGTGGACACAGGCAGACCCAGCTGGTGAAAGGGAATTTGTATCAGGCGCCTCTTCGAAGGAGAGAAGCGGCGGCACAACTGCAAGTAGTGATCTATTGTCCCAGGTTCAGCGCAAAATGGGCACCGTGGGGAAACCGCCGCACCAGGTGTGGGAAGGCAGAAATTTAGCAGGGGAACCCGGAAACGCAAACGCATGAAAGACACCTAGAGACTCAGCGTCCGAACATACTTCGTCCACCCAGTCTGCCACACAAGCATCATACTCCTTCATCTTCCTTGTCCAAGCCTGCCCCCATGACAATAATTGTGTGCCAGCAAGTGAGGTAGAGCTGGGATGATGTGATGCGCTAGATTATCTATCTGACTATTACTTCCTTTAGAGAATCCTTTAGAGGTCACACAAATGCAACCCGCATTAAATACGCACGTGACTATGTGCACTTGACATGGGCAAAGTACGGATGTTGAGGTCTAGGGGACCGTTATTAATGCGAAAACATTACAGGGCTCACTTTCAAGGTAACGTACGCAAAAAGTTTCCTCAAGAAACAGCCTCCTGTGACGTCACCAACCGGCCAGTGACGCGATTAAGATGATCACTTCACATCATATATAATTAACGCTAATTATCATACTTAATTATATTTTGAATAATGCAATTATGCAGCGCGAAGACAAATTAAATGAATCAGTGATGACATCATATCAGTGTGACGGCGCACGAAGTCACGTTATACAGTTGTATTGGGGCATCATATAAAATCACGCAGTCACGCAACATCGATATAATGCGACGACACACAATGTAACCTGACAACGACGTAATGTGGTGTCATGAGAAATTCTTACGCTATAATCTGTAATTAAGTAGAAGAAATCGCAGCGAAGGCATCAATTGTTGACCTCAATATGGTGGCAGTATTGTCGACTACATTCGTACCGCAATTATGAGCAACCGTTTGTCGTACAGAGTTTCGGGTGGTGTTATAGCATTTCCTTCGGAAGAAGGTTACATGTAGAAGTTGTAGGCTGGCTTCCAACAGGCGCTCGGCCGGAGAACATATGCACCTTCAATTCCGCACTTCAAGGCGCGGTTGAGGTCGCTCCACCAAGGTGTCGACATATGAGAGCTACTGCTCCTTTTCTTTTCCCTCAAAAGCTCTCCTTTTCTCAAAACAGATCCTTTTGAATCCATCACATTTTTTCTTCTGAAGCCAGCTTGAAGGGAGCAGGTTTGAGGAACGAGATGGAAAATATCGTAATACTTGTCGCTTCGTAATGAAGAAGAAAAAAAAGGCGCTACGATTATGGTTTCTCATCAGCGCGCTTGATCAGCACATGTGTTGCATGCTTTTGCAATTTGTGGCTTTGCCGAGCGAACTCCGTGTCGTCGTCATTATGTCCGTTGCTCTCCAGAGCTCACAAATTAGCGTGCTCTGGCCACTTCTTTCACCAGCCTGGCGAACCTCAACTGCGGCGCTAGGGCTTAAACCAATCAGAGGCGTCCATTACTCACTCGATCTCCGAACGCCTAGAGCGCCCGTACATTGCTCTGACTCTGGACGTTAGACCCTAGTCGCAAAAGTAGTCCACACTAGTGCTCTGATACTATGATATCTGCCTCCCCGGCAACGAAACAGGATGTCAAGGAACAGTGGTGTTCCACAGCCAAAGCATCAGACAATGAAAAATAGAACTTCATCCGAAGGTAAGTACAATGGAAAGGAGGACATTGTGACTGCGGCGCGAGCAGGAAATCCGGAGGTCCCAAAAGAGCGTTGCTTCTTCGCGAATAAAGATGAACCTAGTGTACGCGTTTCCTTATGAAAGCATGCTAATGTGTACGTCTGTCATGAGCAAGGAAAACAAAAAAGCATTGCTTGTGCATTCAAAGCACGTACGTCATCGTAAGTGCTCTCCATAATATTCTTGTAAACAGTTATTGCGGCCGACTTACTTTTTCTCAAAACGACCGGAATTCACACCCAGGCTGTTCAAAGGACGGCGTAGAAAATGACTAATTTTTGCGTGGACTCAAAACGATCGTGAAGGCTGTTTATTCATCTTAAACAGCTCTCTGTAAGTGGATGTGTGAGTTAAGTGCATAGCAGCCGACGTTCTGTTTTATGTGTGGTTTTATTAAGCTTTTTTAGTGCGCTAACATTTATATTGACCACTCCCTGAAGCCCTCGTGTTTGTCTCCCTGTTGGTATGAAGCTGGGTTTGTTGCAGCGTGCTAACCAGCCCTCTACGTCAGGCAGCAGAGCAACCTGGATCACAGCCCAACCCACGCATCCAAGTACCAAACTTCGCAGCACCTACCATAGAAGGGCTGTGGCGCATCGCTTGACCCCTGCACCACTGCGCCAATAGTGGTAGGAAGAATCCAAGGGTATATAAATGTAGAGAATGGCCAGTTCTGTATGTATGGAATTAATCTCTTATCGCTACCGAATATATGCCATCTGTGAACACTGCATGTGAACACCAGAACCAAACTCAAAACAGAACTGCTGTAGCACTTAATTGGCATTTCTACTAACTACGCATATCGAAAATCATTTTTTTTATTTTCTTGGTGCGCCGTTGCCTTCCGCTATTGCTTTGTGTATCTCTGACCCAACACAAATCGCATGCCAAGTGCCAAGCTCCCTGGGTGTGTTATGCAGATGCTGCGAATTCGCTCGCGCACTGGCAGTAGTGCTCGGTACGCCCGTTACAACTGAGAGTGGATTTCCACCTTCCGGCTGCACGTTTTAATGCGACAGCTTTAAGGTTGTCGTCAATCCGAAACCCCCGCCGATGTCCCTTGCCACGAAATTCGCTGATTGGTCGAGGTACGTCACGTCACCTTTACACGTAATCACAATTTGATAATCTGGCTACCATATTGTGAGCAACCTGCCCAATGTGGAAGGTGGGAATGAAAGTTATGATTGATCGAGAGTGGTCATGTGACATTGTGATGTCATTAAAACCTCACACACACACACACACACACACACACACACACACACACACGCACACGCACACGCACACGCACACGCGCGCACACCCACACACACACACACACACACACACACACACACACACACACACACACACACACACACACACACACACACACACACGCGCGCGGGCGCATGCACGCACAGGCACAGACAGAGACAGGTAGACTGTTTGTGTGTTCACACCTAACCATGCACAGCGTCAGCTTTTTTATGCTAATGTTTAATGCATGAAAATAAAAGGACGTGTTTTATATTCTTGTATAGAAGTAAAAGTTTGCGCTGGAAATATGAAGGAAATCTAAGTTTATACACAAGATAGGTGAATTTTCTTCCATCTGCAAGCTGGAATTTCTTAAGGCGTGCTTTGGCACACATGCATACGGTTTTAAAAGTGAAAAGACATTGCACAACACTAAAGGAACATTTTTGGTAGTTCAAAGTAAAAAAGAAAGGAGTGCCCGATGTACAGGGAAAAATATTATGCCTAGGCATGAAACTCCTATTCGAACTCTTCTTCGTCTGTGGCCCCCTGGTGCTGGTGGTATTCGGGAACCAAGTCATTCTTGTCAGAGTGCGCTCCGAATAACTCAATTTTCTCCATGCCATCGACAATCTATGCAGGCGATGGAAGTCGCCGAAGACGGCGTTGCGCCGGACACCATTCTGGCCTCACCACAAGCCTTGCCTGCTCCCGCATTGCTACCCAAGATCTCTCCACTTCAAGACATAGAAGACCCCACCCCGTGCACCACCGTTGTGTACGGCCGCCCAACCCGCAAGCTTCCCGAGCCACCCCCGTCATCGGCACACGCTCATCTCAGTTGGCTTTCACCTACCTGCCTCACTCATAGCTGCACCGGTGAGCCATATCTTCCACCTTATCACGTCCGCCGCCCGCCTCACTGACCATGCGCGCGCGGAAGTTACTGTCCACACCCGTCTGGACCAAAGGCTTCTAATTCTTCGGACTAACTCCAACGACACTGCGAAACGCCTTCTCGGCGTTTCAGCAGTCTCCGGCGTCTCAGCGGTCTTCGGCGACTCATCGGGCCCCGGCGTCTCATCGGATACTGGCGTCTTATCAGAAGCTGGCGTTTCATCACTCTATAGCTCGACTTTTCACCATCTAGCCCCGTACGAGCTCACCCCCGCAAACTCAGCCCGTGGAATATTCCGGATCGACCGCACCGGGCTCACTCACTCCCAACGCTTGGCTGGCATCTCCTCCCGGACCCACACCATCATCAATGAACGAATGATGGGATCCACAAACACCCTCCTGGTTACGTTTGAGGGCCGCACCGTCCCACCAACAATTTATTTTGAACAAATAGTGTACCGCTGCTACCCACACCGCCCCCGGGCATTGTGGTGCCTTCGCTGCCTTCAGTATGGGCACAGACAGTTCCAGTGCCCTTCCACCCAAACCCTCTGCCCTACCTGTACCACCACCCTTCTGCACCCGAACGCTGCCGATCTCTGTGCCCCATGGTGCCTGCACTGTCAAAAGGACCACGTTACTTTCGCCAACACCTGCCCTGTCCGCAAGCAGCAGGACCAAGCCCGAGCACAGCCCTCTACAAAGGCCAGACCTCGGTACCCACCGCCAAGCCACCTCTCGAGCAACATCCCTGAAATCCCCGCAACCACTCCAAACCCCTCCTCTCGCCTGAATCGTCCCTTACCCATTCGAACTGGCATCACCAAGACCTATGCTGATGTCCTGCAAGGACCTTCACGACCAACAACGCACAGCTCCCTAACGCCCAAACTACCGACCACTGCAGCACCGAGCCTGCTCCCAGAACCTGTCTTCCACCAGTGCCCAGTCTCCAGTACGGATGACGCCAGCGTCCTGAGCCAAGAAACACCAGTCTCTCGACCGCATCCCAGTGGGCCACTTCCCATTCGCTCAGCTCCACTACCCGCACCGGCACTCTCCCTTACCCCCACAGAACAACCCGATACCCTAGCCAAGCTTCAACTCGACATGCAGGCCCTTGAGACACGCATGAACCACCACGCCTCCTTCTTTGACACCATACCACAACGACAAGAAGCCCTGGAACAACAAATCTAGGCACAAACATTGCAGATAACTCAGCTCACAGCTCTAGTCACTACACTCTCCAACGCCACCACCAAGCAGGCGGAATTCATAGAACAAATCCAACATACACTTACAGCCCTCTCCTCACCATCTGACTCCCCACTCATCAAAAAGAAAAAGCCCAGTGGCCGTCTTCAGAGCCCCAACCCCGAGGACACATCAGACTATGACACACACCCCATTCCATAGCTTTCTCCAGTGGAACTGCCGATGCATGCGCACGGCACGTACGCCCCTTTCCCAACATCTCCTCACCCTTCCCCACCCCCCTCTGGTCTCCTACTCCAGGAAACCAGAGGAGAATGCAACCTCCCGGGATACAGAGCAATTCAATTGAGTTCTACGGATCGAAAACCACTGGTCTCAAGATATGTCCGAAGAGACCTCATTCCTCAGTCCTCCAAATTCCTTATATACTCACGCAGCATCTAGTTGTCATCAAACTCTTCCTCATACCTACATCCCCTCCCAACATTCTCGTTGACTTCTACAACCCCCCCCCCCCCACAACATTCCCTCCTAGCCCACATTTTCGGCTTCCTCCAAACCATCACTTCCCCGCTCCTTGTGGCAGGCGACTTCAACGCACCGCACACACAGTGGGGCTACAGAACCACACACAAGGCAGGACGCTTACTTCACAATCACATATACTATCGACACTACTACTTGCTGAATGACTTTTTACGCCCCACTAGGCAGGGTTCCTTCTATCCCAGAGACACCACACCCGACCTGACCTTCGCTCTACACATTGCACATATTACTTGGTACAATACTGACACATACCTACTAAGTGACCATTAGATCCTTGTTATCAACATACCCATAAAACACCCCCGACGCACAGCGAAGGTGAGACACACTTCGTGGTCAGACTTTCGCCGGTTCTTACCCCCAACCCCGTCTCACCCCTCTGACTACATTTCATGGGTCGCTAATCTAAGAAATACCCAGTCGCGGGCCACACGTGAAATTTCCAATCCTACCCCGCGTTACAATCCTGATCCTCACCTTCTACGACTGCGGAAGCGGAGAAAACGTCTCCTACGCGCATTAGCTGCACAACCACAACCACACAACACACAGCTCCGCGACAGAGTACAAGCACTCCGCAACAACATTATCTCCCACTGCAAGACACTCGACACCGAACAGTGGACACGAACATGCGACCGCTTAGACGGAACTGTACATCAAAAATCATCTTGGTACCTTCTCCGCTCCCTTCTCGGACCTCAAACTCATCTCACACCCACTCTCGAACGCCTCTTCGCCTCCCATACTCCAACAGAGGTTTTCACTAACCTCCAACAACTTTATTCCCCATCCTCACAATCCTCTTTAAACTAACCGTATCATGGCCCAGCCCTTCCTGCACTAGACGTCCCTTTCACTCACACAGAACTTGACACAGCACTCACACTTTGTAACACACACTCTGCCCCCGGTGCAGATAAAATCACATACACAACTCTCAAGAACCTTCCTCCCGAAGCCCAAACATTTCTTTTTACTGTCATCAACGACACCTGGACTTCTGGCACCCTGCCAGTGGTCTGGACATCGTCCCTGGTCTCATTCATACAGAAACCCAATACACCCTCCACCATCAATAATCTCCGTCCTATTTCCCTCACCTCCTGCGCGGGCAAGCTCATGGAGCACATGGTGCTTGCCTGCCTCACTTCCCATCATCAGGCCACCGACTATCTCCCCCCACCCTCATTTCCCCGAGCACTATCCACCCAAGACCTTTTCCTACTCCTTCAACACACCTTCTTTAACACAAATGCTCCAGACGCTGCGGAGGTCAAAGCCTTAGTAACAGTTGACATACGCAAGGCTTTCGACTACATATCACACGATCAGATCCTCGCCATACTAGCTGACACGCACTGCGGACACAACATGTACAACTACATAGGAGCTTTCCTTTCCCACCGCTCCGCGCGTATCCGCTATCTCGACAAACTGTCTCATCCCATTCCACTCACTCGTGGCACTCCACAGGCTCTCCCATTCTATTTAACCTAGGCATGGTCCCGCTCGTCCGGAACCTAGCCGATATTCCCGACCTTCATTGCCTCTTCTATACAGACGATCTCACCTTGTGGGTCACCACTGGCTCACCGGGAGAGGTCCAAACTACACCCCAACAGGCACTTAACCCCATTTCCTCACGCCTCTCCCAAGCGGGCCTGCAACCCGCTCCGGAGAAATATGAACTTCTACTCATAACACGCAGTAAATATCAACGTACGATGAACCCCTCCATCTCCCTCACCCTAGCCGGACAACGCATCCCCCGTGTCGACCTTTGTCGCATCCTCGGTATGCCACTGACCTCCAACACTTTTACCTCTGCCATCAATCAGTCCATATGCACATGGCAATCAATCACACACTTACTCCGCCGCGTAGTCTTAACACATGCCGGCCTCTCCGAGACACATGCCAGCCGTCTTGCTCAAGCGCTGGCCCTAAACAAATTGTTATACTATATCCCTTACTGCCCCCTTACAAGTACACAACAAGACAAACAAATCCGGGCCCTCAATACACTATACAAAGCAACACTAGGGCTCCCCCCTCAGGCTTCTACAGACACCCTGTACAGAACAGGCCTTTTCCAACGCCTTCCAGCCCTCCTTAACCTGCACCGAGAGAGACAAATCATCCGCCTGTCCAGTTCATCATCTGGGCGGTGGATGCTATCACAGACTCCCTACGCACCCATTTCTTTCCCAGACCCACCGAAGTCTCCGATTTACCCCCCTAACCTCCGCCTCGCACCCATTCCACGCAACATGTCCGCCCACACACACGCAGGCCGCCGCCAGGCATACGCATACAAACACAAGCCGCCCTTGGACGCTGCGGCGGTGGCCTACAAAGACGCCTGTCTCATGGAAACCGCGGGCTCCACAGCAGCGTTCTTCCTCCACCCTTGCCTCTCTACAACCAGCACTCACACAACAGGTTCATACTCCTCACCACCCTCCACGCTCGCCGTAGAAATACACGGGATCGTCGATGCCATCACACACTTTGCCACCCTACCCCCCGCCCCCCAATACGTTGTCTATACAGACTCGCAGGCAGCTCTGCGTGCCTTCCATGAAAGAGCCCTCCCTTTCCCTACCCGATCGCCCTTAGATGCCGCCCTCTTAACATTAAACCCACGACCGGTGACCCTTCGGTGGATCCCTGGTCACATGGGCATCTCCGGCAATGAGCTGGCTCACCAGCTTGCCAGCGAAACTGTACACCGGGCGCCGGGGATCCCTTGGACGAGCCCACCGACGGAGCAGGCGGTCAGGGCTTACAGACACACTGTCTACGAATACTACACGCAGCGAAAATTAGACTTAGCTCATTTACCACCACCACACCCATCCTAATCGATCCGTAAAGCTCGCATTCTTCGCCGAATACAGTTTAATCTCCTATGTTCACCACCCAAACTTTATCTGTACCAGCACACTTCCACAACTCAGTGCCCAAACTGTCCACACACATATGCAGATATAGAACACTGCCTTACACAGTGCCACGTAGCCTTCCAGTCCCCCGCCTATCCTTTCCCGCCACCCCCACCGTGGCCCATCTGGCTTGCCTCGCGGGACCTAAACCTACCACGCGCCCTCGTCACCTTGGCCCAGGACCTATTGAACGCCTAACTTAAAGGCTGTTAATAAAAAGTGTCACACCACCACCACCACCATTGCATCCTCGCTGTACCAGTGCGCCATGTGATGGAACAAGGCTGGGAAAAAAGATTAATGCCAGGCGGACATGCTTTTTTCTCTCCGTCAGACGCCACTGCGGGAATCCGCATCCCAAACTTTTGCCTGTTCAAGGAGTGTCAGTGAAATTCTATCAAGACCACCGCCAAGTGTTCGACTGCGTTATAAATTTTATGAGGGAGCGGCACAACGTTTCGCGATGTCCTCAACCGACACCTATGATCCAGCTTGCTGTCGAAAGAACAATTTTAAAGCGCCGCATGATGTCAACTGTGCTCACTTTACCAGACACGCATGCGATTGCCAATTGAAATTCCTTTCTATAGTGGTGGATATCGCCTTGAAATTTTACGTACACCCTCATTTCATGCTGCAGAGCTGAATGAAAGTTTGGTACACAAAACAGACAGAAACAGCCACACACTAAAGCAACAACTAGTTCTGATATTCACGCTATTCTTTTGCCACTGCAATTCTTAAGTTCTGCAAATTGCTAGGAAACATTTCTTGTACAGGTTCGTAGAGACCCTTATGAAAATGGTCTATAGACAGTCTATAGACTTCTTATAGACTTTATTGCCTTTCAATAAATATTTCTTTTGTCTATTCTTTTTCCATAGACTGTCTATAGACAAAAGTCTGCTAAAATTGTATGGCCATAAAATTGAAGGTTATCTAGAGACTAGCATTTGTATTGCCTATAGACTGTTCTCTAGGATTTGTCTATAGAGAGCATACACTTTATCGACAGAATTCTATGGACAGTCTGTGGACTGCCTAAAAAAAATTTGCATGCAAAGTGAGCCATTATGTAGCGATTTCTCACTGTGTAATTAGCAGGTATATGAGGCTTCAAAACGTTACTCTTTTTCAGAACCGTTCGAGAAAGCTAAGCTCGAAGAAATTAAAATCGAGGTGAGCGGAAGCGCTATTACCGATATTCGATCGAGAGCACCAGGGTTGATATCAGGAAAAAAAGGTGTTGAAAGAATGAAGGCGGTTTTAAAGAAAGATATGATTGCCACCACGCATAGGTGCCAGCATATCAGCGTTTTGAGGTCAATAAGCCGCACACGCGACCCATTAACGACATGTTGTTAAGGGTTTTTCTAATACTTGTAAAATCTTTCCTTTCTCTTTCATGCCATACTCTTTGGCATGTCCGCGTCAACTGAGAAATTTCTTTCGCGTGCTAGCGCGGGAGATATGGTCCGAGCAGCACTTTTGCTTGCGCATGCACCATGCTCCTGACTGCAGCATGTTGGCGCAGCGGCGCCGAACAGTAATTGTGCTGCCACCGCGGGAAGTCAGCACACAGCTTTCCCTCTGCGCAGCCGTCCTATCGGTGTCCAACCGCCGTCGAGCTCGCCGAGCACCCCCTCGTAACGACCCTACTCTCGGACAGCAAACACGGAATACAGGGGGCAGCAGTCGCCCGCAGCCATAGAGCTCCGGCTCAGTGGCCACCCTACCTGTTAGCACGGGAGACCGTCCAGCATGAAAGAGCCGACCGCCGTCCTCCTAACCACTATCCAGGGGCTTTGACATTGAAGGCCTCTTTGGTGAGTTTTATGGACAAGAAATAGCACTGAGATATCGAGGAATTTCTTGTAATATTTGGTACGGAAATAATTTGATTGCACATTGGCGTATATTGGCAAAACAGCCATCTTTACCGTTCTGTATTCCAAAAAAATTCAGGGGGCACTTTGACTGTCTAAAGTGGGTAGAGGCGGAAGCGTTTTCCGCACCACCTTCGCTGTTTCTGTGGCACTGGTGGCGTCACATATAATTGAGTACTAATTATTAAGTGATGACAAATCACTAATTAATGGTTAATTACTGATTAATGCCTGAATACTAATTAACTGCTAATTAATGTCGCTTAAGCTTCGCCTTTAGGAGTGGAACGTGACAGCGCGTTGCAGTGCTGCAAGGGAGTCCACGGACCGCCACCACCCGTTCGGCGCGATGCCTTGCCCTTTGAACGCAACGCTTTTTGAGGAAAGGAAATTCCGCAGTAATTCTCTGTCATCTCGGTGGACACCTGAACCGCACCGTAGAGAAAGGGAGGAAGTGGGAGTGAAAGAAGATAGATAAAGAGTAGCCGTAATGAAGAAAATGAATTGTATTTGAGGAAAGGAAATTACGCAGTAACTGTCTCAAAAAAATCAGGGAGGCACTTTTTTGACCTAAAGTGTGGTCACTGATGTGTGGTTAAGATGTTAAGCTTCGCCCCTAAGAGTGGAACGCGACAGCGTCTTGCAACGCTGCCAGGGAGTCCACAGAACGCCATCGCCCATTCGGTTCTACGCCTCGCTCGTCGGTAAATTGGTTTTTGAGGAAAGGAAATGTATCTGTCTCTCATTTGTCGGTGGACACTTAAACCTCACCGGAAGGGAATGGAGGAGGATGAGAGTGAGTGAAGACGCCGTATTCACTAGACGCGCCTTTGTTCATTCCAAACCGTCGAGCTGGCATGGCGGAGTGGATAGCATGCTCGTCTCTCACGCCGAAGACCGGGGTTGATTCCCGAGCTCGACCAATTTCTTAATCGGTTTTATTTATTTATATGGCCTGACTAGTAAAGCTAATTAGGCTAATTGGGTAATTAAGCAATTAACTAAGCTCAGTCCCACTTACTTGGAGCATCACTATACGATCCCTTCAATTGGTTGCATGGTTACCAGCCGAAGTACAATTGGCCCCGTTTGAAATTCGCGCACTGTGACGTCACGACCGTTTCCACCAATTGAAAAGCGTGACATTTTCTGTCGACAACTGCTGCTTACAACGATGAGACATTAAAGGCTTCCGCCTTAAAAGTTAGTAGATGTGAGCTTATAATCCTAGCGCATTAATCAGCCCAGGTGCTTCGAATGGGCAACGTATCGGGCAGGTTAGGTCGGTCTGACGCATGCATGTAACGAGGGTCGTAGCGCTGGCACAAGCATATTGACAGATATATTATGCTTGCGATGCGTCATTCTGACGCACAAGTAGCTACTTGGCTTCGCTATTCGGTTTCGTGCACACTTGCTTACTTGGCGTCATCTCTCTTTCCTGGCATGTTTAGCTACATGGCTTTTGTTTGTTTCGAGCACGTTTAGGTACTTACCCTAACCTCTCTGTTTAAGCTCGTTTAGCAACTGCACTTCGGCGGTTTATGGCCCAGTAGCCCCGCTAGTGGTGTGGTGGTAGGTTCAGTTCGGACATCAACCCGCTTTCGACTTTCCCGTCGGAATGGAGAACTGTTACATCCGCCGGTATGGCGAATCTTCGAGGATCATACCGCGCACTCATTTCGCGAACATCCGTCCTTGTCTCCTCCTCTTCGAACCTCGTCAACATGGCATTGAACTCCACAGCTGACTCCTTGAAGCGTTCGCAAGCCTCATACGGCTGCTCTTACGCCATGCACTCCACCGCCATGTCTAGGAATCCTCATTTTAACCTTGTTTAAATACCGCGCTAGCGTCTCCATCTCCCCTGCCTTGGCGACGAGGAAGCCGCGGCACAGCTTTCTCTCTTCATTCACTCCGACTTCGCTGCCTACACCCAAGGTGCTGTTCCCCATCTTTCCATTCCTTCCTGTCGTCCTCGCGACGCTAGCTGCGGCTAAACAGGCTTTGACTGCATGGTTTCTACATGGGAATGACTTGTATAAAGCTATTACAGCTCTCTCTGTAACACACTAACCGTACAGTTCAGATTTTACGCTTACGCTTCAGAGGTAATTTTCGGTTAGTATTATTTCTAAAAATCAAGTCAGCAACGATATAGGTTGTTTATATTGTTCTGGAGACAGAGTTGAGCCCGGAAACAGCGTTTTCAACACACTGGCGTTTATTTGCCCGTTCTCTGAAAGATTTCACGCGCATGGCCGTCCCAAATGGTATCAGATTCAGGAGCAGTGCGCCGCATTGTCTCGTTTTTATTTTCTGTAGTTTTGTTGCTAAAGTGCACCGCTTTACGGTGAACGAAAAAATGAAGCTTTTATTATTTTTTCCGCCGCATAACTGGTATTGTGCTTCCAGAACACGGGTGTTTACCATGTGGACATTTCCTTTGCATTTTCGCAACATTTTTCGCGCAGCTGACAACGTTGGCTTGGCTCAGTGGTGAAGCAGGACGTCTGTCGTGCACTGCACGGTCACCCACCTGCGCCTTCGCGATCTCAGTGAACGCGGCATCACCTCAGCCTTTCGTGAGCACCACCACTACCAATTTGCTGGAGATTGACCGACCAGGAGGACACGCAGGATGCTGCACGCTCGTCCTCGAACGGGGCTCTCGGCTGCTTTTTCCTGTCGTTATGATTGAGTGGCCCCTCGCTACCACCTACATACACTTATCTGCGCAGCAGACTTCGAACGAGTAATTTTCTGGTACAAAGAACAAATGTGTATTCACAGTAGAGTGGTATACGTTAGATGCAAATCTTAAAAAATAAAAAGGTTTGAAGCCGAACTTTTGAGGAGCGGCGGCCATCTGGTATTCGCTCACACGCTCTTTTTAACTCGAAAGCGTTAAACGTCCCCTTACGGAGAAAATCCGGCGCCGGCGTTGGCTGCGTTGTGAGTGAAAAATAGGGTGGCGTAGGTAGCCCAGGTAGCAAAACAAGAAAAGCGCCACACCTGAATAGTCATCAGGTATGAACATGTGGTTCAACAACAAAGCGCAAAAATCATTAGTTATATGATATTGGCAACAAATAACGCAGCAGAATGAGAACATATGAGGGCAACTAATTTGGACTGCCAGTATGATGTACATCTCGCTTTTTGGGCTTCCCTTTTTTCTGCACAGTGTGAACGTGGTGGACCTCCTGGATCTTCGGGCACTCCCTACGGCACCGGGATGAGCCTGCTTTACGAAGGGGGTGCTTTGAACTTTTCTGCGCAGTGTGAACGTGCTGGTCCTCGTGGTTCTTCGGGCACTTCCTACGGCTTCCGGATGAGCCTGCTTTATGAGGGGGGAGCTTTGAACTTTTCGTTCATTGTTTTTTATTATCACTACAAGAAAGCGTGTCTAAAATGGTTACCCGACTGAATAAGAGAATGATAATCTCTTATTGATGATCAAACGTCTTTGAACTAAAACAAGTTTCATTTTTCTAATCCTCTTAGAATTTTTTCCCTACACTGTACACATGTTCTTTCGAGCTTGCAACAGCTGGCTGTACGGCATCGTCAGTTCGACATCGCACTGTACTTTGTGTCAGACAAAACTGCCTCCGCTCTCATCCCGGAATTATCCGTCCCCTTATAGCGTTTTGGTACAGAGTCGGTGCACACTGCTGTACTGCGTAGTTTTCTGAACGGCCTGTAGATGGCCCAGTATTGTTGCTTCCCTCTCCTTCTTTTCCTGCCCTGAAAAGATGCAGGTAGCATAGGAGACCTCGCGTAGCCAAGTCTGCGCGCGAATATTAATGGAGCATCGGCTCCGTGTGCGGTATGATGGAAAATCATCATACAGTTATTCGTTTCTATCCAAGCCATTCCTCAGTTATTTTGTATCTCGGATCCGATGGTGGTACAATCTATGCTTTGAAAACCAGAGTGACGCGTCAAAGTTAAGTGCGTCAGGTTGTGAATAGTTTTCGTGCTATAAGGTGACGCAAGTCTATTTTACTCCTGTGACAATGAGGTGAGATGGCAATGGTTGTGTGCGCTTTCAGCGAGGCATGAACACTTACACAAGCTAGGCTGCGCTTTAAAATCTCCTACAAATTTACTTTTAGAGCGCAGCTCTTCGGCGCCCGTTCCTGCGTTTCGCGGCGTCAACGTTGACCCTCGTAACCAGCTCCGCAGCCGGGGCAGAGCGGTGCTCGAGCTGCGCGCGTTCCTGGCGCACTGGCGGTCCTAAGGTTAAAAAGAGGCGGTCGCCGCCCCCCCCCCCCCCCAACCCCCCCGCCCGCCCACAAAAAAAAAATGCCTTTGCACATGTTCCCGAACGTCCGTTTTCGGGATCTCACAGGGCGAGGCGTGAATTTTTGACGTAGAACTGGAAAGGTTTTGCGGCTGCGATGGGTCAAGTAGTCCCCTACTTTGTACGTTCACCGTGTTAGTGCCCGTCTCACTTCACACATTTCTTCGTTCTACAGGATATTCGAGTAAAATTTGTAGTTATTGTCGAATTAACCTCGTTTTTCGGGACAGCAGCCGAGCGCCTTTACCACTGAGCCACCTCGGCGGGTGAACTGGGAATTGTTCCCCTAGTTAGACTAGCTCAGATTTCCAACACGGCGCTCCTTTATAAAAAAAAATGGTGCCCTTGTTCTTTCGTAGTTATCAAAACAAACATGTAGATATAGGAATTTCACGTCGTGCAGCGAGCTCCAAATACAGCGTGAGGAAGGGGCGCGCGTGTTGAGGGAAGACGGTGGCGCGCCAGATCAGAGCAGCGGGTGCCACTGGCCACGTCAGGCACCATAGACGTCTGACTACGTCCGTTGAAAGGCTGGTTCACATGCATGCAAGCGAGTAAAATTGGGCAGCGCAGTGCGACAAAAAATTTTTAACTTGTTGGAACATCGCCGCTGACTACTGCAGCCGCCGCGATGGCTCTAAACAGCTTTTGCGCCGCAGCAACAAAGCGTTTTCACTTGCATGTGAAACAGGCTCTACTCGAACGCACGACGGTGTTGTGCGGACCTCCGTCAGTTGTAGAGAAAAAAACTGCGAAAAGCTTGTACTGTCTTCCCAATCTGAGAGGCCGCCGCGGTGGCTCAATGGTTATGGTGCTCGGCTGCTGACCCGAAAGACGCGGGTTCGATCCCGGCCGCGGCGGTTGAATTTCTTTAGAGGAAAAATTCGAGGCCTGTGTACTGTGCGATGTCAGTTCACGTTAAAGAACCCCAGGTGGTCGAAATTTCCGCAGCCCTCCACTACGGCGTCTCTCATAACCTTAGTCGCTTTGCGACGTTAAACCCTATAAACCAAACCAAACCAATCTGAGAGAGAAAAAAAAACAAGTCTCCAAGCAAATGAAATTTCCCTATATTGTACACAAAACCCCTTTTCCCGTAAACGACGTCCAAATTCCCTAGATGTAGGGAAAAATTCCTAAGATATATAGGCGAGGACACTGTGGGAATGACGCTCGTTGACGTCACAAAAGCCGTTCGCATGGCATGAACTGTTCCTTGCGCTGTCAGCATCGCCGTGGCACGTTAAGCAAGCTTAGTGCGGTCCACGGTGGTGCTGTTTTATGCCGTTGCTTCCTCAGCGAAACGGTGGTGGTCGGTAAACATCAGCAATGGGCCGCAAGTACTTTGTTGAAAACTGCAACAGTGGCTTTCAGTGTATCAAGATCTTTCAGTGCAATCACGTTGTTTTATTTTCAATGTTTTGCTTCAACCCACTGAAACCGATACCTACTGAGCGACAATGAGCAAACGTTTTGGTAAACTGTACAATGTAACTGTTCTGATCTCATGCACATTGTTAGCAATACCTCCTGATTACAAAACAAGTATTTCGGGGTTGCCGTTCCCAAGTATCGGCCAGTAAGATGTGAGCGATTTTATTGACTTTGTAAGTATAAGAAAAAATACTTGCATGCAGTGCGACGAGTTAGTGCTATGGGTTGGAAAGGCAAGACCAGCAAAATTCAGTAACGAAGAAGTGGCGGGCAATAAAGTGTGCCACGAATTAAATGTGTAACGAATGAAATGTGTCGCAAGAAGTAAATAAAATCATTACATTCATCTCGTTTCAATGTAAACTGTGTCACAGTCAAAGTTTGAGAGCACCCTTGCAGCAGTTGTAGAAGCGATGACTAGAATAATTTGTTGGTTGGTTGGTTTATGGGGTTTAACGTCCCAAAGCGACTAAGGCTATGAGAGACGCCGTAGTGGAGGGCTCCGGAAATTTAGACCACCTGGGGTTCTTTAACGTGCACTGACATCGCACAGTACACGGGCCTCGAATTTCTCCTCCAAAGAAATTCAGCCGCCGCGGCCGGGATCGAACCCGCGTCTTTCGGGCCAGCAGCCGAGCACCATAGCCACTGAGCCACCGCGGCGGCAGAATAATTTGTTATTGGCGTGTTAATACTGTTAAGGTTAATCATTCCCTACGCCTTACAGTGCAGCCTTACAGCGCAGCCATGGTTATTTTACAGTAGGCGCTCTGGAAATTTGTTGCACTGTTAGTTATCGTAAATTAAAAGATAGGGACTGCTAAAAACATACCGCAAAAAAATGTGCGTGCTTGATTGCACTATCCGAAGAAAGTCAAGCCCATCCAAATAAGCGGACAAATCAAGAACAAGCAAACGACTGAGTAAACGAACGGTATAAGAAGCAAGTGCATAGAAGTACGAACGAGCGGCACGCACGAAAGCTGTAGCAAATGCTACAATAATTTAAGGAACGAACTGAGGAAGGAACGAGCAGGGCGCGCAGCAGGCGAACGATTGAACGGGCCAACTAACGCACGAACCAAAGCGCCAAAGGTCAAGAGAACAAAAAAGTCGAGCGATGGTTACATGCTCGGCTATCAGGGCTCCGGCAATTATTCGTGTAGCAGGTTCAAAAAACCCGCCAGAACTCATCGCCTTCTTCGCCTTCAACTAAACCAGCGCGAAGCCGCTGCTTCATGAAACTGCAGCGAGCAGCGAAGCAGTAAAGAAACAAAGCGGCAAAAGTGCTTTCTCTTCTCATCGGCAACAGTTTTTGGGAAAATGGCGTTCACAAAGCGCGCATTCCCCCTAGAAAAGCATCGTCTCTCACAACGGCCGGGCCGCCTAGCGAACAGCCATCTGATGGAAATTCTGGAAACTAGGGGACTTTATCTGAGAGCGGCGCGGGCCGCGCTGTACTCACCTATGCAGGGTGCTTCACGTAACTTGCACCAAGGACTTAAATAAAGCGGTACAGCGCAGCCCGCTGAAACCAGCAATACTTTGTTAGCCTTCATGTGGCGCTCCTAAGAATATTTTTTATTGCGCTTAATTAGTTAGTTAACTAAGAATTAGGCAAATTTTAATATGTTAGTTTTAGTGCCAAGACCGTTACGTTAGGTTGTAGAGCTGGTTTACAAACAACCGATCCAGTTTATTGTAGCATCGTATCTCATGCGGGATCCTTTTTTCCGGCATCTAAAGAAGGCCCGCGAAATATGAAAAAATGCCACGTGGCTGTGCTCGTGCGCTACTGGGCGCATTTGTTTTTCAGTCCCGGACTGTCCGGGACTACTTGCGGACTCGAGTCCGGTATATGTTTTTCTCGGCAGCCCGAAAGCTCCGCCCACCTGCTTGCATCGCCATAGCAACGCGTTCGTTTTTAGCCTATGGCAGTCCGCGGGCTGCTTGGGGCTGCTGAGAAGGCAGCAGACGATAGCTGCGCGCCGCGCTGGCAGCCATATTAAGTTAGACTCCGTGTGCATTTTGAGTGCTTTTCGTGTTCCTGGAGGTCGATATCATCCGTTAAACCTTCACATGAGCTCCGTAGCTCCTCTCTGAGCCATCGCAAGACTTTTTGTTTTTGCATCTTCGTTTATTTTCTTGAAATCCACCGCACACGGACGCGCGTTCGGAGCTGCTAGCGCGTATTGTTTGCTCGTGTCGTCAAGAGGTTCTTGTTCGCTTGTTTTGCCACATGCTGTCTGTACGCTTACCTGAAAGCGTCGCAGGTGAACCACTCGTATACTGGAGCAGCTAGAGAGCTTGTTGTCAACATTTTTGCGGAGGCTTTCGTCTATCCGCCTTTCCGCAACGAGTTGGGCTACTTTGTGCGAACTTCGCCGCAAGCAGTAGCGGCGAGCATGCCTCCGAAGCTGAGTTCTGTAATGCACCTACGCTAAGCTGACAGTACAGTCTTTAAATCGACTCAGTATCATGATCGAGCGCACGGCGTTGCTTCGGCGTTGCTTCGGCGTCGTAGTGGCCGTGGCTTGCATCGTCTGCTAGCAGATGACAGCGTCCTTGTACGGTAACCGAGGGGGAGCCCGGCTCTGGCGCCGTGTTCGAAAGCAGCCTATGGCAAGTAGGTCATGTGACCATGACGCTTTTCCTGTCCGAGCGGAAGCCGAGACCTGCCAGCAAGTAGTCCGGGACTGGAAAAACAAATGCGGCCACTAAAGCCAAGGGGCTTTAGATAAAAGCTAGATAGCTAAAAGCTAGGTAGATAAAAGCTAGCTACCTACTACTACCTACCTACCTTTTATCTTTTAGAAAAGCTTTTACAAGCTTTTATCAAGGGGCTTTATGCGCTACCAAACTGCAGCGCTGTCAGCGGCGCTTCGAGCAAACTTAGCGTGCCCGCTGACCGTGGCGAAGGCCACGGTGAGCGGGCATCCCCCAGCGGCCGCCGCACCGCTGGGGGATGTGCGGACGCACTGTCAAGCCGCTGCTAAAAGCGGCGGCCCTTCATTTCGCCACTATATCATAGAGAAAGATTTCTCTATGACTATATCGCCACGGTCAGCGCGCACGCTCCGTTTGCTTGAAACGCCTCTGAGCGCGCTGAAATTTGGTAGTGCATGAGCGCAGTCACGTGGTATTTTTTCATATTTCGCGGGCTTTCTTTAGGTTTGGTTTGGTTTATGGGGTTTAACGTCCCAAAGCGAGTGAGGCTATGAGAGACGCCGTAGTGGAGGGCTCCGGAAATTTCGACCACCTGGGGTTCTTTAACGTGCACTGACATCGCACAGTACACGGGCCTCGAATTTCTCCTCCAAAGAAATTCAGCCGCCGCGGCCGGGATCGAACCCGCGTCTTTCGGGCCAGCAGCCGAGCACCATAGCCACTGAGCCACCGCGGCGGCAGAATAATTTGTTATTGGCGTGTTAATACTGTTAAGGTTAATCATTCCCTACGCCTTACAGTGCAGCCTTACAGCGCAGCCATGGTTATTTTACAGTAGGCGCTCTGGAAATTTGTTGCACTGTTAGTTATCGTAAATTAAAAGATAGGGACTGCTAAAAACATACCGCAAAAAAATGTGCGTGCTTGATTGCACTATCCGAAGAAAGTCAAGCCCATCCAAATAAGCGGACAAATCAAGAACAAGCAAACGACTGAGTAAACGAACGGTATAAGAAGCAAGTGCATAGAAGTACGAACGAGCGGCACGCACGAAAGCTGTAGCAAATGCTACAATAATTTAAGGAACGAACTGAGGAAGGAACGAGCAGGGCGCGCAGCAGGCGAACGATTGAACGGGCCAACTAACGCACGAACCAAAGCGCCAAAGGTCAAGAGAACAAAAAAGTCGAGCGATGGTTACATGCTCGGCTATCAGGGCTCCGGCAATTATTCGTGTAGCAGGTTCAAAAAACCCGCCAGAACTCATCGCCTTCTTCGCCTTCAACTAAACCAGCGCGAAGCCGCTGCTTCATGAAACTGCAGCGAGCAGCGAAGCAGTAAAGAAACAAAGCGGCAAAAGTGCTTTCTCTTCTCATCGGCAACAGTTTTTGGGAAAATGGCGTTCACAAAGCGCGCATTCCCCCTAGAAAAGCATCGTCTCTCACAACGGCCGGGCCGCCTAGCGAACAGCCATCTGATGGAAATTCTGGAAACTAGGGGACTTTATCTGAGAGCGGCGCGGGCCGCGCTGTACTCACCTATGCAGGGTGCTTCACGTAACTTGCACCAAGGACTTAAATAAAGCGGTACAGCGCAGCCCGCTGAAACCAGCAATACTTTGTTAGCCTTCATGTGGCGCTCCTAAGAATATTTTTTATTGCGCTTAATTAGTTAGTTAACTAAGAATTAGGCAAATTTTAATATGTTAGTTTTAGTGCCAAGACCGTTACGTTAGGTTGTAGAGCTGGTTTACAAACAACCGATCCAGTTTATTGTAGCATCGTATCTCATGCGGGATCCTTTTTTCCGGCATCTAAAGAAGGCCCGCGAAATATGAAAAAATGCCACGTGGCTGTGCTCGTGCGCTACTGGGCGCATTTGTTTTTCAGTCCCGGACTGTCCGGGACTACTTGCGGACTCGAGTCCGGTATATGTTTTTCTCGGCAGCCCGAAAGCTCCGCCCACCTGCTTGCATCGCCATAGCAACGCGTTCGTTTTTAGCCTATGGCAGTCCGCGGGCTGCTTGGGGCTGCTGAGAAGGCAGCAGACGATAGCTGCGCGCCGCGCTGGCAGCCATATTAAGTTAGACTCCGTGTGCATTTTGAGTGCTTTTCGTGTTCCTGGAGGTCGATATCATCCGTTAAACCTTCACATGAGCTCCGTAGCTCCTCTCTGAGCCATCGCAAGACTTTTTGTTTTTGCATCTTCGTTTATTTTCTTGAAATCCACCGCACACGGACGCGCGTTCGGAGCTGCTAGCGCGTATTGTTTGCTCGTGTCGTCAAGAGGTTCTTGTTCGCTTGTTTTGCCACATGCTGTCTGTACGCTTACCTGAAAGCGTCGCAGGTGAACCACTCGTATACTGGAGCAGCTAGAGAGCTTGTTGTCAACATTTTTGCGGAGGCTTTCGTCTATCCGCCTTTCCGCAACGAGTTGGGCTACTTTGTGCGAACTTCGCCGCAAGCAGTAGCGGCGAGCATGCCTCCGAAGCTGAGTTCTGTAATGCACCTACGCTAAGCTGACAGTACAGTCTTTAAATCGACTCAGTATCATGATCGAGCGCACGGCGTTGCTTCGGCGTTGCTTCGGCGTCGTAGTGGCCGTGGCTTGCATCGTCTGCTAGCAGATGACAGCGTCCTTGTACGGTAACCGAGGGGGAGCCCGGCTCTGGCGCCGTGTTCGAAAGCAGCCTATGGCAAGTAGGTCATGTGACCATGACGCTTTTCCTGTCCGAGCGGAAGCCGAGACCTGCCAGCAAGTAGTCCGGGACTGGAAAAACAAATGCGGCCACTAAAGCCAAGGGGCTTTAGATAAAAGCTAGATAGCTAAAAGCTAGGTAGATAAAAGCTAGCTACCTACTACTACCTACCTACCTTTTATCTTTTAGAAAAGCTTTTACAAGCTTTTATCAAGGGGCTTTATGCGCTACCAAACTGCAGCGCTGTCAGCGGCGCTTCGAGCAAACTTAGCGTGCCCGCTGACCGTGGCGAAGGCCACGGTGAGCGGGCATCCCCCAGCGGCCGCCGCACCGCTGGGGGATGTGCGGACGCACTGTCAAGCCGCTGCTAAAAGCGGCGGCCCTTCATTTCGCCACTATATCATAGAGAAAGATTTCTCTATGACTATATCGCCACGGTCAGCGCGCACGCTCCGTTTGCTTGAAACGCCTCTGAGCGCGCTGAAATTTGGTAGTGCATGAGCGCAGTCACGTGGTATTTTTTCATATTTCGCGGGCTTTCTTTAGGTTTGGTTTGGTTTATGGGGTTTAACGTCCCAAAGCGAGTGAGGCTATGAGAGACGCCGTAGTGGAGGGCTCCGGAAATTTCGACCACCTGGGGTTCTTTAACGTGCACTGACATCGCACAGTACACGGGCCTCGAATTTCTCCTCCAAAGAAATTCAACCGCCGCGGCCGAGATCGAACCCGCGTCTCTCGGGCCAGTAGCCGAGCACCATAGCCACTGAGCCACCGCGGCGGCTTTCTTTAGATGCCGAAAAAAAGGACCCCGTAGGAGATACGATGCTACAATCAACTGGATCGGTTGTTTATAAACCTGCTCTACAACCTAACGTAACGTTCTTGGCAGTAAAATGAATATTTGAAAATTCGCATAATTCATCTCAGTTAATTAACTAATTAAGCGCAATGAAAAGAATATTCTGAGGAGAGCCACAGAATGGCGAACAATGTATCGTTGGTTTCAGCGGGCTGCGGTTTACCGCTTTTTTAAATCCTCGGTTCAAGTTACGTGAAATGCCCTGTATATCTTCCACCGTGCCCCGGAGACAGGAGCGCCGACGGTAATGATAAGAGGGGCTCATTTCTGCTGCGTCGGAGGGAGCTTCGGCGGCATCTAATCGATAGCGCTCAGATTTGGAATAGGCGCAGGTGCATCACTCCCGGAGTGCCGCTGCTCCTGCGGTGCCAGGGCTCGCGGTACGGACGTCTCGTCCCGCATATTTTGCAAATACGCGCATGCGCCGTGGCAGGTATAGCCGTCGCCTGCTGCGAGGCGCTGTACTGGCGCCATCAGCTGTATCGTCGTTAATACTTTATGGGGTTTAACGTCCCAAAGCGAGTCAGGCTATGAGGGACGCCGTAGTGAAGGGTTCCGGTAATTTCGGCCACCTCAAGTTCTAACAAGCTCTGACGTCACACACTACACGGGCCTCTAGAAATCGCCTCCTTAGAAATTCAACCGCCGCATTCGGGATCGTACCCGCGTAGTTTCGGGTCAGCAGCCGAGCACCGCGGCGAAGCACACATCATCTGCATCGCAGCGTTTGTCCTCTGCTTCTGCCTGCTTCGTACAGCTCACCTGCCACGTTGCGCTGGCTCCTAAGGTATGTCAGGTTTAACGTCCGGCAGCTGCGGATGAGCTAACAGAGAGAGCTCAGGGGAGGGCTCTGGAATAATTTCGGCCGCCTGCAGTTCTTTAATGCGCACTGACGTCGCAAAAGACCCTAATACTCTGCGGATTAAGGAAATTTCCAAAATCCCGCTTGGTGGATGCACCATCGGTAGTAGAACAGCTCTTCGCTGCTGTGAAAACAACATTCCGTCCCCATATCCTGGTTTGCAGCCAGGGACGAAACCGTTCATCGCATATCAGTACGTACGCAGCATCAGCATTCAAATAGCGTTGCACAGTATGCGCTTCTCACGTCTGCCATACCCTGTGCGTACTGGTCAATTCTTGGGTACATTTGTCGTCTGCGTCGTGACTCTGTCGTGTCTTGTTCACGCGTCAGCGCAGACGACACCCAAAAACGACGCGGACGGTGCTCAGACGACCCGGTATCAAGCGAGATTAGTGGGCTGCTGCCTTCATCGAGCATGTATTTTGTGGAGCTGGCTGCGAGGTATGCACTCTGACAGAAATGAAAAGCCGACGATAGAACTGAACACCGAACATAGAAGAAAGATTTTATTACGGATTGGAGCTGCAATAAATGTGAGGTTTTCGAACACTTCGAAGTGACAGGCATCGCACCTTGAAAGTTAAATTTACCTGCGCTTCCGCTAAGATCGCCTCGTCTTCTTGTTTTTATTGAACTGTCATATCCACGTTTCATATGCTGCTCATGCGGCATCGCCCGAATCATCAAAGCGAAAACGCCATGTTAAAAAGAAACGGGCTGTCATATGCTCAACAATAAACACGATTCCCTTCACATGTTTCCTGGCTCGCACACGAAGTATAACAGCGGCAACGAGTCTCCTTTTCGCCCGCTGGTAGCCCCAGCATTTCGTTTCGCGGCAATGTCGACAGGTGACGCGTAGATGAGATACTTCTGGAAAGAGGATAGGCGGGGAGAAAGCGTGCGCAAATAATTTCGCCGAATGAAGGGCAGCGTGGGGAGAGAGTACAAAGCAACGCTGTGCTCCGGACGCACGCTGGGCGTTGGCGTGGTAACATTGAGGCCATCAGACTCAGCGCTCGATCTTGTCTATCTTACGCCGTTGACGTGTCAAGGGGTGTGGCAGAAGCAAATGCGGAAGCTCGAGAAAATCAAAAACGGGAATAATTCTCCCCAGATTAGATACCAATACAGACAAGCACGCGTATTATGATGAAAACGCAACGAAAGAGGGCTAATTGGAAAATAATGGTGATAAACATTGCACAAGCCATGCTGAAAAAAATGAGCAGCTGGGAACACGGTATGAAAGTTAGAAAAATGTTTTTGGTGCAGAAATGCTATAAAAAAGCTAGCAAGCAGGCTTGTTATAATCAAGCAAGAGAGTCACAGGTCACTTCAAAACACCGAATATTTCAACGGCTAGCTGCACGCTGCTAATGCTTTTTCAGAGAAGCGTGCATCTGACCTGTTATCTCGAAGTATTGTGAAGATGTTAGGAGAAGGTAAGTGACGCCAACCAAGTAACCAAGTTGCACTATACGACAGGTTGGCGTCACTTACCTTCTCCTAACATTAAATTTCCCAACCAGACAGACTTCTGTCGAATGTTTTCTTTTGAGTCTATTGTGAAGATGTTTTTGCATATCAGTCAACTTTAATATATGTTTTTCCAAATCAGTCGTTCAGCATTCTGCCAAGTTCGAGGCGATGAAGTTTTACAGTTTTGTGGTTTATGCGTGTTTAATATCCCAAAGCTATGATGAGCGCCGTAGTAAAACGCTCTGGAAATTTCTACCTGATGAGGTTCTTCCACGTGCACTGACATCGCACAGTACGCGGACCTCTAAAATTTTGCCTCTATTGAATTGCACCACCCCGGCCGGGATCGAACCCGCGTCTTTCGGGTCTGCAAGCGAGCGCCATATCCACTGAGCCACCGCGGCGGCTCTTTGCACTTTCCCAACCAGACTCAGCTGCAACCATACTTACTTCGCACAAAAGACCCAGGAACAAAGTAAGAAGAAGACAACTCTACACGGGGGATCTCGACTTCCTAGTTGTCGTTTCCCTGTGCCTTATCTTGCTCCTCCACATAGGGTAAGTATCGCTAAAAAGAACGGCGGACGATGTAGCGCATTTTGCCGAAATGCGAATTGCATGGAGAGCAATTCGTTTTGCACTGCTGCTTTGGTTCGAAGATCGGTTTTGAAGAAGGTCAAGCAGGCTTCACTGAATGATCGGAGCAAATCGGACTTAATCTGCTCCTTTAGCTCCACCTTAACAGCACTATACGACTGCATTAATGGGTTAATGCACTTATGAGCACAATTTTTTATTTTCTACTTTACAGTCACAGCTCGTTGGCTGTTCTCATACCACTCCTTGCGCAGTGATGCAGAGGTTAAGCAATGCGCCACATGCCCTCCCATGGCAGGTGCTGCCATGGGTGGAGCTTGTGAAACCCGGGTTGCTCTTTCCAAGCAACCTCACAGCCACGGAGAGGGGCTTCGGTGAGACAAATATCAGCGAAATCTGAGATTCGAGTTTTTAGGGGTGGCGCAAAAAAAACAAAAACAAATAGCAATCAACCACCCATGCAACATGGCACCAAGTACTTTCATTTAATAACTTACATTCAGTTAATAACTTCCATCTTTCTTCAGCTATCCTTATACTGATGCAAGTAGGAACATGAAAAATCAATCAGCATTGTCAAAAGCTTTTCCACATCATCTCTGTTATAATCGAATATCTGTTCTTCCATGCGGCCATATTTTGGAACTTGAAGGGCTAAATGCAATCCACTGCACGGTGATCACTAATATATTCAATGACGTTGCAAGTCTTACTTCAGCATGGGTTCTCAAGACTAACTCTAAAACAGACTAGTATCTGCGTTTGGTGTGTTAAGAATTCGCTTTATTTCAAAGTAATTAGTAATTTCGATCATTTAATATATGCACTGCAACGAGTGCATTTGGTCGGAACAGTACAGCTGATCTAGTTCACACCAGGATAGTTAAATCTCCGGGGAGGACAGTGAGCATTTGCAGACCGTGATCGACTTCATCGTACAGACGATCAAGGAAATGTGCCCAGTATCAGGTGGTCTGCAACACACACCAATATGAGCATTTTGGAAACGTATGCCTATCCTTTCTTACTTAGGGCATTTCAAGAGTCGAATCGACAAACAAGAGAGAAGAACGAATTGTGTCCTTAACGGCAATTAGAACGCGTCCTGCTTTGGAACTTGACCGTTTCTTTCCGTAAGCCGCAAATACATATGAAAAAACAAACCCAGCGTCCCAGATAGCTAGGCTCAGCCATGTTCCTGTTCTCATAATAACATCTCCCTAACACGTGACAATGATGGAAAGCAAGTTTTCTTGCATAGGTAGTAAAGTATGTGAGTTAGCAACAATGAATGATACAGGTCAAAGGGTTTCAAATGCCTTTGTTCTGAAAAGGCTGCTCGTGATTATTCGCTCAAATGGGCTCCACATGGCTTTATTGCACAACACGGTCACGAATTTTGTCATATCTGTAACTTCTATCTCTTATGCTCAGCTTATCATGTGACAACATAAACTTGCTTTCGGCTTCATTACGGTTAGCGAATTCTCACAGCCGCTTGCAGTTTCTGTGAAAAGTCTTCTTCTGTCCATACTTTAGGTGAAATTACATCCTTCAGCTTTGACGCGCTTTTTAAGATGGCAGTTTCGCTTTTTTAGTTGAAGAACTTAATTACTATCGGGGGATGCTATCAGACTTGCGCCTACAAATGACATGAATGCGTTCCATTTCTCCCTATTCAACTTTCTTGTGGGTGGTGAAAAATTCCTTGGCGATTCTTTCTGTATCTTCCCAGTTTTTTTCTTTCCAGCTGTAGTAGCCCCTTAACTATCTAGTTATTTCGTCTTGGGCGATTTTTAAGGTCATCTACTATGTCAGAAGACTCACCGTGCGAAGTCGCGGGCTGCTCCCTGCGAGCAGTTCACCTTCCTTCTAGTTCATTGAAAGTGTTTCTAGTCGAACCCATGCTGCCGCTTTGAAGCGGTAGCTTCTATTCATTGTCACGGCTTCGTATTTGCCTACCGCCGCTCCCATGAGGTGGCCGTTCATCTATAGACGCAGCGAATTCCTGTCACATGCGACTGTCCACTGTCTCGGCTGGCTCGGCGCTCCCGTGCGCTTCGGATGTGTCCTTGAATCCGGTATTGCTTCTGCAGTTACCTGCAGTTTGGATTGTCGTTCCTGCGAAGGCCTAACTCTGGAGACCTCTGGAGAAGTCTGCTGCCGTGCTTGATGTAACTGCAGTGCCAGAAATTGGCATTCTCTTCTTTATGGTGGGATGAACGAATTTAAACTTCGTGTCACAAGTTGTTCTCTGTGAATTGAGAGCTAAGAACACGCGCTGGCGGTTGCCGCTACGATATTCACTTCTCGCGCCAGCGAGCCAATAACGCTGCTCCGGCTGACGTCGCCTAACTCTTGTAATTACTGCGCTCCACGGAGGGTGTGAAAACGGCAAAATTACATTTTCTGAATGATGATTGTGCGTTTCTTCACTACTGCGTCTGAATAGGCTCGACGCACGACGGAGAATCCATTGGAGCGGTATGCTACGGTGTGACTCGTGGCCCTTACGTTTGTCATTATGCGAAATGTGCTCAAATTTCTAAAACGTCTTCTGCTCATTCCCACGTCTACCCATATGCATTACACTATTTTTCAGCTCTTTAAATGCAGCAGTGAAGTTACGATTGCTAGTAAAAGGACGATTCGACAGTAACGTTACTAGCGTGAAAACGTTCGCCTGAGAAAATGGTGGCCCTGCTCGGCAGCCCGACGTGGAAAGAAAAACCGTGGATAATACAGACAAAGCGCTGGCCTTTCCAATTCTCCATTAATAAAAGCACCACTTGGCTGCGTGCTCACCTCCGTGCTCGTATTTCATACGAGATGTTATTTATAATGAATTAATGCAACTTGTCCATATCTGAGTTCCCTATCTCGATAACAAATTTCGTGTATATATTTACGTGAGCCTTTTTTCTCCATCTTAAATAGCAAATAGGCGTTCTGTGAGGGTCGGCTTTCATCGATGCTTCATTGCGACGCTGTTCAGAGAGCATTTAGCAGGCGTTGTAATGGTTCCCTGCAAATTTACACATAAAAAGCAGCTTCATATATTCTTCGCATCACTTAAAAACGATGAGAACACCTGTGTCTGTAGTTATGCATAACATTTTGACTGTTGTCTTTTTTCTACAGGTACGTTTTTTGCTAATTTAATTTGGTAATACCTTCTTTTACATAGTTGCAGGAAATAATCAGTTTCTCAAACGTGTGCGCTTACATCTGCCACTCATGTTGTAATTTTGTGGCATTGCAAATTTAGTACTCCAAATTCTTTACACCTATGAGAAATAGATTGCACACATTTTTATAACGTCCTTTGCAACCTAAATGCATTTTCGCGGCCTATTAGAGGGTGACATTGCTCAGTCCACTGTGCGAAGTGTGATAATTCGACTCTTCGTTTATACAACTGTGGCGCGACATGCGTGAACATTTATCTCAGCAATGTGCGCGTTTGGGCTTTGAAAAAAAGACGTGTTTCAATCAGTCATAAAATTACGAACGTGTTCTGATTACATTTGGATTTTATTTAAGTTTGTGCGACACACCTAACTCTTATTACCCTCCGGTTTTTTTCTGCCCCTGGTTGAGGGCTTTAAATTTTGCCGCATTTTCCTGCACGTGCCAGTTATTTCGAGCACTAACTCTTGCCAACGCGCCATAAAGAACACGGAGCAGAAGGCAAAGAAGATTCCCTCGTGGCGTTCGTTGCATGCGCGCTCCTGTTCCAGCTGTCCGACCCTAGTAAGAGGCTCTTTCGTCGATGAGACGCGGCCACGTTGTACGCGGCTCAGTACCACCGTTTGATCAACCAATGGCTCGCAGACTTCGTGCTGCTGAAGAGGCTCCTCAGTACAGCGTGGTGTCCAGGCCGTTCCAGAACATGCAACCAGTCTCAGCGACGGCAGCGGCGGTGACATCACGACCAGCGCTCAGTCTTCATCTTGGCGGTCGCAGGTCTCTGAGCTCGTCCAACTCCTGTCCTCTGCCCGGATTACCCACCGCAGACACGGGGCACTCGGCGCTGGCGATGGGCGGCACCAATCCGCTCCAGGAAAAGGACAGCGTACGCCATGATGAATGTGAGCCCGCAACTGGACCCATCCAGGCAGAGCCGTTAGCCGACCTCCCAGCGACCGCCACGGTGAGGCATTTTCGAAAATTTCTTTCCTGAGTTCCTGCGAATAGACGCCGTGGTCGACATCGTACTCGGTCTTAACCAGGGTACACACCACAAATCCGCAGGAAGTTTCCTGGGGTCGCGCTCTGGAAGTTATACGTGCATTTTTTTCCCTTGAAGTGACAGTTTGACACATAAAAAATAGCACACTGTTTAGGGTGGTTAAACGTGAAAATCGTGTACTCTAACACTCCTTAGAGTACGTACTTAACGACCTAACAAGCTAAAGGCATTGACCTGAAGGCGTTCGCCTGGGAGATATTTACAATCAAGACCTTCACCCAGGCCGTCACTCAGGTGAAGGCTTGCCAGGTGTACACACCTAGCAGGTTGCCCAAAACACAGTGTGCAGGTGGGCCGCCTGCCACAAAGCAGGATACAGCGACGTAAGTACGCGGAGTCACGACGAAAAAATATTTGCGCTGTGACGTGTCACCGGAGCGGCAGACAGCAGCGCTCGGCGTGGTGGTTACGAACACACCGATAACAAAAGTGCAGATCGTGCTTGCGAAGCACAGTGCTGTGCCAGCCGCATGGTTGTCATTGTGCTAATATTTTTTCATCTCGACTGAGCGTACTGTATGTAGTACGTACGCATGCTAGAAATCGAAAAATGTGCCTAGTAGTGCTAGAAAACTAGAGAAATTAAGGGGGACACATAAGATGAGCCTCAAGAGTGCGACACGACTCCGTTAATAAGTTCATCCCCACATATGCGGGAATGGTCATCCTCTACTTGACATTCATCGATCCCCGAAGTCCTCGTACCACTTCTGGCTCATTGGTCCGGCAGACAAGCGACGCGCCACTGCCCTTTGGTGGCACGAGATGCCAAAGGTGGGGCTCACACGACCCCGGTTGCTTTTCCCGAGGTATCTCGCGCGACGAGTTTGCTCGCTATTCCGCGCGCAGGTTGGGACAACGCCTCAAGATCGCTTCACCCAGCTGGCCCACCTGCCCCCTAGGTTGTCTCTCAGGGAATTTTGTGTGGATTTTTCGCTCGCGGTCAACGATGCAGAGAACAGACGCCGAGATCAACAAGGTACCGCAACGACGACGTCGGCTAATCTGCGACACGGCCACTTTAACGCCATGACAATAAAAGGGGCGCGTACGTTATGATTTCCACGGACAATTAACTGACCTTCCTTCCTCAAGAATTCCACCTTATTGAGAAGCACCTGCTTCATAAATCAGAAAACCACCGACAAGCGCAGGTTTCCCGTCTATAAGCTACAGATTCTGTAATAGGACGCGGGTGCTGTTCGCCTATGTTAAGTTGTCCGTCAAGGTATTCGTTGTAGATGCTGCTATACAAATGGTCTAAACCTTTCTGTTGCAGCCCATCACCAAAATATGGCCCAGAGCACTTTCCGGGCCTAAATCATGCTTTGGCGCCGTTCAAATTGGCGTGTGGGTGGTGGCCCCCATGCTAATGATGACTTTGGCATGGCCGACCTATACCACCACCACGCTACTGGAGGCGGACCAGTCCGGAGGGCGCATTCGACGGCGGTGGTCCTAGGACGGGCCTTCGCGGGGCTGCTGCTGCGGCCTCTCCGGTGCGACAGCGTGAGTCCCGCTCAAAAGCACACGCACACTGCGTCTGCATCTAACCGGTGCCTGCATACAGCTCCTAAGGTAGTTTCAAGAACTAAGAAACGGAACAGCAACGGCGGCACTCGCCTTCTCGCAGTCTCTCGAAAATCCTTCGCGTTGATTTGGCCGTCTCAAGCGCGCGAATGAGCAGTGCTACCTGTTAGCAAACAGTTAGAGGGTCCTTTACGTCGTGGGTGTACTTACAATTAAGATCTGAGGGCGAGAAGCATCAGCTTGAGCTCTCGTGCCTCTCATTCAAATTTTCCTATGATGACCTGACAACCTCATTCTGCCCCTCTTGAGATCCTCTCGACGTTTGTTTAATTGCAACAGTGTTGAGCGCATTCATGGTACTATTAACGCTTTAAATAATTCCCTTTTGCCAACTGTTATGTCCGAGTGGAATGTACTTCCTGACGGTATTGTCAATGAAATGAACTCAGTAAAATTTAAACACTTATTAATCGCTTAATTCTCTCCCCAATTCCTGTAAAAAGCCTTTTTATCGACCTATTTATTGCCTTGCTAATTTCAATTCGTTTACTGTGCTTATTTGTGCGTGCAATTTATATTTGTGTTCTAACATTCGATCCCTGCCGCGGCGGCTGAATTTCTTTGGAGGAGAAATTCGAGGCCCGTGTACTGTGCGATGTCAGTGCACGTTAAAGAACCCCAGGTGGTCGAAAATTTCCGGAGCCCTCCACTACGGCGCCTCTCATAGCCTTAGTCGCTTTGGGACGTTAAACCCCATAAACCAAACCAAACCAAACCATTTGTGACCCGTTATTACCATGTGACCCGCGCACTTTATGTAATGCGCTGTTGGGGCTTGTAAGTAAAAATAAATGATGATGATGATGATGATAATGATGATTTAACTAGTGGCCAATAAGCCACTTCTACCTCGAAAGCAGTTTCGTCTGGTTCTTACATTTCCATAAGGTCGAAACCAGTGTTCTTATTGTGTCTCATCCTGCTACACAGTAGTGGTGAAGGAGGAGGCCTCCTCCTATTTTAGCGTCACATTATAGGTTTCAGCTTCAGCAATGGTGTGGAGGTAGAGCATCCGCCGAGCGTGCGAAATGACCGGGGATCGAATCCCAATGCCACTCAGGCCCCTACCCTATTTATTACAGATGAGGCGTAAGCGTACAGATTACAGATGAGGCGTATGCAGTGCTAAGGGATGAGCACGTACTGAGCTGTCACAGAATAGCAGACAAACGAGAACTAGGTGTGGATTTCACTTCATTCAGGATGCAGCTTGGAGGCACAACGGGCCCCCAAGCTGCATACTGCCGCTTTTTCCGTTGTGTCCCCTCGGAAGCATATATTCGGTGAATCAGTTCTTTAGTAATAACAAGAGGGTGTCAGCTGTCGTAATTAGGCTTAATAAGAGGTGCATGCTAAAGGCGGTGAATGCATGTCTGCCTACATCCAGGCATGATGATTGTTCAAAGCTTCTACGAAAAAGTGAAATTTGCAATGAACAAAATAAAATCACAGTACGCTGTAGTCATGGGGAACTTAAATGTGAATGTAGGGAAGAAGCAGTGCGGAGACTAGGCGTTAGGCTACCATGGCATCGGCTCTAGGCATAGCAGTTTGGAGTTACTAGTGAGCAGAGAGAAATATTCTATGGACCATCAATAGCTTGTACAAACTAGAGAACAGGAAACGGCCGTGAAAGAACCCAAATGGTGAGACTAAAAATTACATAGACTTGACACTACGCCTCACCCTGCAATTGTGCAGAATGTGGATGTCTACAGAAAGGGGCCTTGTAGCACCCACAGAGTCATAGAGTGGTAAGGTCTCGAATTAGCTTCAACATGAAGAGGGAAATAAAGAAACTAGTGAAGCGGAATCCGATAACGAGTTAGCGGTAAGAGGAAAGGAAAGAAGATTTAGGATATCGCCCCAGAGCAGATATTCAGCTTTAGCTGAGGAAGACGATCTTATTGTTTAAACAATGGACGATAATTTCCCTGCTATCATTAAGGAGTGCACAGTAAAAGTAGGCGGTACGAAGGTTCGACAGGATACTAGCAGGCTTTCTCAGGAGACCGAAGATATCTTTACGAAACGCGAGAGTGTGAAAGCGTTTAACCCTACAGAGAGAATAGATCTGGCAGAGCTATAAAGTTAATAAATAAGAGCAAGGCAGACGAAATCATGAAATTTATTATGGAGATAAACGAGAATGCTCTATAGAACGGAGGTAGCTTAAAAGCGACGAAGGGCAAGCTACTCGTAGGTAAAAACCAGATGTATGCAATAATAGCGAGAGAGGGCAATGTCACTAAAAACAGTAACACGATTGTTAAAGTTCCCGAAGAGTTCTACAAAAATCTGTACAGTAGCCAATGTAATCAGGACGCCGATGAGAGGGGCAGTAGCGCACAGCAAAGGGCCAGCCCGCGAATAACGAAGAGGAATTAAAGGAAGTCTTAGGAGCAATGCTAAGGTGGATAGAAGCTGGTCAAGATGAGGTAAGAGGGCATTAGGTAAGAGGACAAAGATCCGATAGGACATTGTGCTAGAAACACTGGCCATCTTGTATACACAATGCCTTTCAACCTCGAGCATACTAGATACTTTGAAGAACGCTACCATTATCTTTATACATCCAGTGCTTGAAAAATTACTGGCCGGTCAGCTTGCTGTGCGTTTTCTACAAGGTATTCACTAAGGTAATCGCCAATAGAATCAGGACAACTTCAGATTTCAGTCAACCCAATGACCAGGAAGGCTTTTGTTAAGGATACTCGACAATAGACCATATTCACACTATTAATAAAGTCATAAAAATACACAGCATATACCTTTCATGGGTTACGAGAAAGCATTTGACTCAGTGTAAGCCTCAACAGTCGTCCAGGTATTGGGGAATCAGGGTGCAGAAGAGTCTTATGGGATAGTTGCGGAAGATATCTATAACGGCTGCACAGCTATTGTTCCCCTAGCAATAAACGTCCAATACAGAATGGTGTCAGGCAGAGAGACGCGATCTCGCCAACGGTATTCACCACCTGTTTCAGGAGGTAATCCAAGGCCTGGATTGGAAAAAAGTAGGGGATAAGAGTTAATGGAGAATACCTAAGTAACCTGCGATTCGTTGATTACATTGCCTTGCTAAGTGACTCAGGCAACGAACTTGAAAAAATGACCAGTGAGATCGTTTGGTCTAAAAATTAGCCTGCACAAGAGTACAAGAGTCTCACAATGAAATACTAATTTGCAGTTAGTAGCGGGGTGCTGGAAGTGGTAAAGGAATAAATAAGTGTACTTAGGGCAGGTGGTTACCGCTGATACGGATTGTGAGAGGGAATTGATTAGAAGAATAAGAATCGGATGGAGTGCATATGGCAGGGTTCCTGAGATCAGGAATGACAGTTTACCAATACTCGTGACGAGAAAAGCATGAAAGAAATGTATTTTCCGGTACTCACCTAGGTGGCAGAAAAGTGGAGGCTAATTTAAAAGATCCAGCTTAAAGGGAGACTGAAGAACTTTTTTTAAAATCAGGCTGGCAGCGGCGTCCTATAGTTTTTCATGCTGATACTGGAATATCGCATACAATTAAGGCAGAAACAAGCGCGATTTACCTTATTTAGCAGAAATATGCGGCCTGTGCCGCAGGACACGCCGTGCGGCGCGCCGCCGCCCGTGATTGGTCAAGAGAGGTCGTGACGTCACTTTGAGGACTGGAGAAGCCGCCGATACGGATCCGGCGCTGCGATGAGTGGGGATCGCAGCTTTCCGTGGTGTTGTAAAAGCGAATATGGCGACTATTTTTTTACCGACGTTCAAAAAAAGGATACTGCATTTTGTTCATTCCACGTATCATCTGAAAGCAAAAAAGACACAAGCGAAAAACTGTGCGCCTCGCACAAGCATACGCCAGCGTGAAAGACGCGTATGCTGACCACGCGTTAGAGGTGCCAGCACAACCTCGGCTCGTATTCTCGGAAAGGAAGGGGTGCGAACAATACCCAAGTCAATTACCACCACCGGACGCCTCCTGGCTCGCCCGAAAGAGCGCCATCCTAAAGAAAAGGCCCAAAGCGCTGAGTACAAAAAATCCTGTTCTCAGTAGCCGGCGTTGTAGGTTGGGGCAAGAAATTATTTCAAGGAAACGATGAAGCAGCACAAAGTTCATGTCAACATTTGCGAAGCGGAGTGGCTAAGCACCGCGAGGCATGTGACCACAGGATAGTGACGCAATCATTGTGCGCTGGAAACCAAGCCAAATACGCGCACAAGGCTGGTGCTTCACTCGTGGCGCAAACGTTCGCCCTTCCTAGATTTGCAGTATTGGTTCAGTGAAGTAATGGCCAGCTATATGTGTGTTTAAAAGCAAGCTAGCTTCCCGCTGCCACATCTTGAAGAAACCGAGTAAGGTTGGGAAACATGGTGTATTTTTTTGCCAAAACTTCGTTGCCATTCATTTCTCTCTTAAATTTGCATCCGAAATCAGAACGTCGGCCGTTTTCATTTTAATCGCTTTGCTACGATTAAACGAGGTGCCGCACATGAAGAGCTTCGATGCTTGCTTGCTTGCTTGGACACGCCGAACCGAGTATAAATCACTAACCGAGCCTTGCTGAGCACGCCTCAGGTGGTCTGGCCGCACCAATGCTGAGGAGAGCGCCACATGCTTGAGCCTGTATAAGGTTTCAGCAGGGGCTAAGTGAGCATGTTTTTACTTTTAGAAGAGGCGCTTCTTCGGAATGGTGACACGCCTCTCATGCGCGAGAAAATCGAAGGAACTGTGCCAAGGTTCAGCCGCGCCTTTTCGACAGAAATCTCCAGAGATCACATTAGGGACAAGCTCTGCATGTAGCCGCTCTTACGAAAGTGCTTCGAGCAGAGTAGGCTTGCTTTGGTCGGCTTGAATTCTTCGCTACAGCAGCGAGCGCTTGCGCTGCGAGCTTATTATCTTGCGGAAAACAGTGGAAGACGACAGAGTCGTGGCCGTAATTGTTCGTGGACACGAACGCAGACTAGTGCCTCGTGTAGAACCTGATTCTCAAGGTCGGCTGACACGCATTGTACGTCACAACGCACGCAGCACGAGAAACAACGCGCGCTGAAATCTCGCTCGAGTGCGCCGAAGTATTCCCGGCTCCTCAATGTGACGTCACGTTGGCCGACATGGACAAGGTTTCCCTCTCCGCTGTTCTCCTCTCCTGCGCTCGCGCGGAGCGCGGTAGATTTAAATATCGCGTTTTTAAGTGGCGATTGCGCCACTGTTTAGCCAAAATCGAAAAATTAATTTCACAGACGTGATCAGCAATGACACTACTTCAAAACCCTAAAAAACTAGCTGATTCGAAAACCGCCTCAGTATCCCTTTAAGAAAAATGCAGCGGGCTATGGATTGAAAATTGATATTTGTAACGGTAAGAGACTGGATGTTGGTAGAGTGGGCGTGGGAATATACGCGGGTTAATGACTTTCTAGTCGAAATCAAGCGCAAGAAATGGGAAGGCAAGATAACCGCTCGTCGTTAACTGCAACAGAGTGGATTTCAAGCGAAGGCAAGCGTAGCGAGAGTTGGCTGAAAGTTACGTAGGCGGATGAGATTGAAAAGTTCCCTAGGCTACGGTGGCCGCAGCTTTCAAAGCCCACAGGTAATTCTAGATACATTGGTGAGGTGTTTACCCTGTAGTGGGCATAGTCTGGTCCATAATTATTCCATTATGATGATGGTGATATGACACTCCATGTAATTTTGAGCGAATTAGTTCCACCGTACTTTCACTGAGCCGCAATGAGCTTACAAACTTTCGCTCTTTCTATCTTCCTGCCTAACTCCTAATCTTTTTTCGATGCAGCGTTTGGCTCGCGTGTAATCGGGACTGCTTTGTGTGCTGCGCGATACTGAGTGCCCTTCCAAGCGACGTGTGCCGTCTTTTAATCGTACTAGACGGGATTTTATGCCTCGATATTCCGCCCGGTATACAGTTGCATGAGCCACCCAGAGATGAAAATATTGCGGCACTCCGGCGCGAACACGTGAGAAAAACTTAAAGGGTCAGTCTACTCACCGAGATGAGTGTATAAATAATGGCATATTATTGTAGTTGGCACCCTATAACATCAATAACGAGGGATCTGCGCCCGGTTTAGGCAGGAATTTATATTTTATTTCGGCGTTAAAAGTCGCGCAAAAATGCATGGTGGCGACTCCAAACGTTCATTTTGTTCAAGAAAGTGGCAGTCTTTTTTTGTAGAAGCATAAGTGAATATACAGCGTACCATTTGTATGCCCCAATGTCAGAGAAACCGACGTTTTGTTCTAGTAAACGGTAGAAGGCGTGCCGCTCGCTTTTTCTGTACATCACATGAGCATTTATAGTTACACGTACGCAAAACGCACGCACATTCCCACTTTTAGTTCAGCGTATGCTAGCAGAGACGCCAAAATAAACTCAGCCTATAGTGGCGCCATCTGGTCGTCAGGATGGGAACCATTGCTGTAAACAAACCGACTCTCCACTTAAGCCTAGGAGCGGCAGAATCGTCACTCTAATTATTAAAATAAAGCAAATTTATCTCTTATATGTTTTCTTATAGGCGAGATGAGACGAAGCGAAGGACAGGCGCCCCATTTATGGCCATTGAACGCACTGGAAAAGGCAGCAACAACGAGAATTCAGTCCGAAGCGAGAGGTCCGGCTTCGACGGGCGCCGCCATGTTTGTCGCCGCGCGGCGGAAATCCAGATGGTTGCCAGATGAGACTACCATCCCATACAGATGTATTCCCACATTAATAAATTCTATTTTAATATGTTCTACCGCACTCCTTGGCACCACAGCTGGCAAAACGGTAATTTGAGTAAAGAGCTATCGGTTGCCGCAAAGAAAATATGGTCGATAAAATTCAGTAGACTGACCCTTTAAAGTTAACTCACTAGACTAAAGTGACCATTTTATTTTCGAAAAACTGGCTGTATAGGGCAGAATTGGTACTATTTGACAGCGGCTAAGGCCAGAACAAAATTGAAGGGTGCACCATGGTCGGCATTGTAAAGCTTTTGTTCAGTGCATGCGATATTAACCTTATTTTGTTACTGACGCTATTTATTTGTCTAATGGTCAATCCGCTTTTTTCAAATTCGTGCTCTCTGAACTCGAGGCTACACCAATGCGCGAATCATGGCCAGGTCAAGGTGTAAACTTAAATGAAAACGCAGGAAAAGGAAGGGAAAGAACGAGTTGAAGGATGCTATTGTGAAAATTTCTGCCCTTCCACACCACATTAAATTTTCACCATAAAATTCGACTGCTTCTACCATTGCTACCATCCAGCTTTTTTTTTTCTTGCAAACAGAGGATTTTAAGAGAAGGCCCATATCAGATTGAACACTGATTCTCGCCTCGCTGTCACAGTCCAAACGGAGGTAATTTTGCTTAAAGGAATCTTCTCCCACTGATTCAGCCGCCGCGTGGCTCGGCAGCATATAACCGAGCCATCGGTTTTCGGGAGAAGGCCTCGATGACTGGCGAAAATTGAGCTAGATGCTCGGGAAAGCAGCCACGTGCTATAGCGCCTTGCGTTTTGGATATGCCGCTCTTGAGGACTACTGTCTTTAATGTTCGGCACCGCAGCGACACTTCAGAAGTTCCGCGTGCCTGCCTTCGTTTAATCGAACGATATGAAGATTTCTACGCCTCGGGTGTTATATCGCGCGTTGCTCAGGACCAAGTGTCAAATTTCGGTGATAGGTTCAGCACGACGCTGCCACTCCTCCGATGTACTACGCATTATACCGGCCGCCTTATCTAAATGTTGGTGGCTTGGATCCTCCATTTGTCTCCGACATGTCATTACTATTATTTTCCTTTCTCTGGTTTCGGAATTTAGGGCCTCTATTTACACTACGCACCGACCTGTATTACCACTACAAGGCAAACAGCGGCTTCCACTGCAGGTAAAGCACGAAAAATCTCACACTTCACTGTAATAGCAAGAAGTAGAAGACACCGCGTAATATGGATGGATACATTGCAGGCCAGACCCTTCAGTCATAAAGGATCGCGTGTTTAAGGAGGCAAGAAAACTCGTAAGCGTTGCCTATAATCACGAACTCCGTGTTTCGGTGGCTATTCTGAATAATGTTAGAAATCATCCTAAAGTTCATTTGAGCAGACGTACGTTTGAGCGAGCCTGGTTTGTACTAGCGCGTTGTATGAGATATTTACATGCGGTATTGGTACTGCTGGCAGAAACGCAGGTAAACGGAAGTATGATGGTTGCATCGGCATCTGTTCACAACTCACATGAAAGCAGAAAAGGAAAATAGCGCTGCAAAAAGACGTACACAAGAAAGACTGAAACAGCGCAAGTCCTGTGTCAGTCTTTCTTGTGTACGTCTTTTTGTAGCGCTATTTTCCTTTTCTGTCTCAAATAATGCACCATCTAGCCCAAATTGACATTCTTCTAAATCACATGAAACCATTTCTTTTGTGGAGTTCTGAGCTACTGTACTGGAGTGTATACTCGTATTGGAACCATTCTAGACTGGGAATCAGCGTCGACTTTCTCCTCTTAATTCTTTGCAGCTTGGGCCAGGTGGCGGAGCTTGCTTCTTCCCGTTTTGGCGGCGCCCAAGAGATGCACCAATGAAGAATTTTTTTACTATTATATAATTCCTTTGAGAAATTTTCAGTAATACACAATTCGTTGATGCGTCGAATGAAGGTCTCGCTTATTTAAACTACACCGACAAGAAGCGCAGGGTAAGTAAAGTTTAATTAGCGGAAAGGTGGAGACTGCTGACGTGAATATGTCCTGCCACACCGCAGAGCGGAAATGTGAAGGAAAGGAAAGACAGAGGCAAAGCAAAGGTATGATGACACTGTCACACTACAATGAACTTTACGGTGTGATCCAGGGAGTAGAGATGTCCACTCACACAATGTGGTCACAGTATGGCTTTCGAAAACAAACGTCAACAGAATTTGCTCTTCTCTCTCGAACAGAATTCATATTAGATAACGTTTAGAGCAGACGTATAGTATTAGGCTTTTTTCTTGAGTTGGCAAAGCTTTTGACCTCGTTAACCATGAAATATTGTTCCAGAAACTTCTATGACATTCGTGGTAACCCTTTATAACAATTATCATCCTACCTACAGCATCGCACACAATTCGTTGATATAAATGGACACTTCTCAGTCGTTACATCAGTGACAACAGGCGTTCCCCATGGTAGTATTCTTGATACGTTTCTTTTTATGTTATATATTAATCGCGTTGTGCGCATATCTGAACCTGACAAATACACCTTATATGCAGACGATACAGCTGTGATCTTTTCGGGAAGAAAGGCTGAGATTTAAATACTTGTGTGAGTGGCACCCTTTCGCAAATTAGCAACTGGGCATGTAACAGCTATTTAAGGTTAAATACCATTAAGCCTGAAGCAATTTATATTTCATACAGGAAACACGAACACTGAACTGCCTCTCCTCCTGCTGAACGAAAATATAATGGAAGTTGTACCCTGTTATAAAGCTTTAGGAGATTACTTCACAGAAAACATATGGGATAGGCACATTAAACATTTGGTCGGTAAATCATCTAACACCATCGATGTTATACGTCGCTACTTCTCGAGATTCCCCTCATCCGTAATACTCTCCTTTTTAAGTATCTCTTCATATCTTCGATTAAAGGGAAACTGCACAGGTTTTATAAATGATCGAGCTTAAGAAGGTCGAATGTATGAAACTTGCAGGTAAAGCATGCGAAGTCTTTTTGGGCCAGCACTTTGAAATCCAGACGCCCTTCAAGCTTCTCCGCAGCGCACAATTCCAAGTGGCGGGTGGGCATGATGACGTCATTGAAGATGTCGGTACGTTTTCAATGCATAAACGCCTGCTTTGAAGGAAGAAACCAACGCCACCGAAGACCCTGCTGAGAGATGTTTGGCAGCGTATAACGCGTCAGGGCAGGGTGCGGATGACGACAGCGGTAATTTGAAATTATACCTTCCGAGGCGTCACGCTGAGTTTCTTTGCACTCCTCTGTTGCATTGAGGAGAAGCACAAAATTCAGTAATCGATTACGTCTCTATTTTAAATGCTAGTGCAGAAATACTTGGCATGCTTGCCTTAGAGTCTACACATATTTGAATCCTTGATTATCGCGAAATTTTGAAAAAGTTGCCCTTTAACTATGGCATCCTAATGTTGGCTACTACAAGTACCGAAAACATGCCCAAGTTGGTCGTCTTGCAAAAACGTGCCATAAGGATAAGTACCATACCAATATCCTACAGTTTACTTATTGAAAAAACTAAACTTTCCTCACTTGGACTCCTTGTATGGCTTTAGGTTATGCAAATGTTAGAGGTCGAACGTCATAACATCCGAACCCTGGCTGAATTAGCCGAATTAAATATAAACATAGTTTCATAAAGGAAGAAATGGGCTTGGGCAGGTCATGTAATGCGAAGGCAAGATAACCGCTGGTCCTTAAGGGTAACGGAGTGGATTCCAAGAGAAAGCAAACGCAGCAGGGGACGGCAGAAAGTTAGGTGGGCGGATGAGATTGAGAAGTTTGCGGGGATACAGTGGCGGCAATTGACAAAGGACAGGGTTAATTGGAGAGACATGGGAGAGGCCTTTGCCCTGCAGTGGGTGTAGTCAGGCTGATGATGATGAGTATGATGATAGTTTCATACCCAACACGTCATCCTGAATTCTGGAAAGTTGCCAAATGTCGTATCAGTTATGGGAAACATGCTAAAGTTCACTTTGTTAACTACCATATTTAAGCTACCACAAAATGACATCGATGTCGCTAGATTATTCATGAAGAAGTCGCCCGATATCTTCACTTAGATAAACCATGTGTTTTCCACTGGTACTTTTTTTTTTATTCGTGAAGTCTGCCTTGAGGCATATTAACTAGTAATGCTTGTTTTGTATATTTTTTGTTTGCAAATACGACAGTAAGCGTAATATCTTTTTTTTTTGCTCATGTATACACTGTGCCTACGGGTGGCATATATATGTTGTGTAACATTCCATTGCCCTCTCCGTTTGTATTTTTATCGATGTATGTATTCATGTTGTGCAACGTAATATTTGCCAGCCCTGCTGTAAAGGATTGGGTGCACTGGCCTAGTCAAGCTTTTCTGGTTTTTCTGCCTGTGCACCTAACATCCCCTGATGTTCAAAAAAAGATCATATCAAATCATATCAAATAACTGGCAGGCACTCGTCTCTCACTTCGAATTGGCGCGTAGCACACGCAGTCCGTGTCTTACGGACACACCGGTGAACATCATTCACACATGCTTCAAAGATTGGCCTCAATTCAAAGTAGTAGTAGTAGTAAAAGACCTCTATTCGGCCATAATTTATAGGCCGAGCATGTCGACCGCTTAGGCGACCAGGGGTGGTATTCTCCTGGTGTCGCCTTTCGCGACATGTCGCATTAGGGCGGGGCCTAAAAAAGTGCGTACAGTTCCTCGAAGAAACGGAAAACGCCGCTGTCACTTTCGTCGGCGATGCTTTCATTCACTCCGTGAAGCGACAATTTAGCACTGCTGATTCACTAGCAGGAATAGTTTCGCATCTTTAATTAGTAGTTGTTAATTATAGGAGAGATGATTATTTGTTATTTCAAGCACCATAATGTATATACTACAGTCAATGAGTACTTATAATGCCATTTCGTCACTGCGGGCAGCGTCTGCTTAGTCGTCTGTTTACGACGGTACAAAATAAGTTCGCATGGCGAGCGGCAGCCCGGCTCAGCAGACGGTAATTTGCCCGCGCCGCAAGAATGCCTGCTTCACTCCTGCTAGCCCCGATGTACTACGAGGAAAGGAGACCCAGTGTTGTCGTGTACCGACTCGCACGACAGAGCCGCGCCAACATCGAAAAACTTTGTCGGTCAAAGAAAACGGGTCGCGGTGTCCGCGGACACGGCACTTTTCTTCAGGGCTCAAAAACCAGGCAAGGAGAGTGGGATCCATGGCGTCTAGTATCAATTTCCTAGCCCGTCGCCCGCGCGAATCGCTTCATCGCATTACGTTGTTCGACTAAGCGTAGTAAATTGGGGCGACGTCACGATGACGTAGCAGGAAGGAGGATCCGTGTCGTCACGCCGCCGTCACCGCGGCTCCAGCCAATCAGAGAAGAGCGAAGGCGAAGTGTCGCAAAAGGCGACACCGGGAGAATACCACCCCAGAAGTCGCTGTTCTTCTTCTCCTTCAGCGCCAGGCCAGTCGAGCCAGGTGGTGATGGATAGAGAGGGTGGGGAGAAGGAACCCGACTGCTGAGCAGCCGGGCAATAGAAGAGGCAATGGGCCAGGTCCGCATAGATACAGGGCAGTTGGGACAGGAAGGTTCCGAACGATAGCGATAGAGAAAGAGGCGGGATGGGTGATAACTGCATTAATTTGGATGTTCCGAAGAAGGCGGTAATCCGGCACCGTGAGTGATGAATGAGGGGGAGGGTAAAGGCGTTTGTCGAGGCGGAGCTCAAGGTAGACCTCTTTTATGGTGCGGCGAAGCGTGAGTCTCCCACTGTCCTCCGAGGGAGGACAAACACCGTCATCGTGAAAAACACCTTCACCGTCATGATGTGATCGTGGCAAACACCGTCAAAGGCCTTGCGAACATCGACGGTCACAATTTTTGTGGGTATAGGGGACAGGAACTTTTGCTGGAGAATCAGAAACATGTCCTGTGCACAGACGCGGTGTCGGAAGCTGATGAGAGAATGGGGAAGAACTCCCGTTCCTCAAGAAAATTAGAGGAGAGTCAGAGCCATGCGCTCAAGGGTCTTACCAACGCACGACGTCAGGGAGATTGGGTGGAGGTTAGAGAGAGAGAGAGGTTTGCCCGGCTTTGGAATCATAGAAATAAGGGAGGATGTCCAGGAGCTCGGCAAGCAACCGCTCTCCCAGACCTCATTGTAGGTTTGAAGGAGGAAATGTTTCGCGCAATCAGGAAGGTTACGAAGTGTGGTGTATGCAATGGCATCCTCACCGGGAGCCGAGCGTGTAGCATTAGCAGCCAGAGCAGATTCGAGCTCCCGGAGAGTGAAGGAGTGGTCCATACCGGGGTTAGGTCAACCTGAGTACACCGGGTAGGAGGGTGCTAGAGCGGGCGGATGGTAGAGAGAGGCGAGTTGATTAAAAATTTCGGAGGGAGTCCCCTGAGGGAGGGCTTTAGCTAGAGTGGGTGCAAGGGCAGGCTTAGTGCCAAGGAGGGATTTAAAGAGAGACGATGCGGATCACGAGTGCAATGCAGAGTCAAAGCCATCACAAAGAGCACTCCAACGAGAGTGCTCGAGGAGGCACAGTGGGCGACGATCTCGGCCCGCAGAGCAGTGATCCGGGAGGAGAGTTGGGCATTGTGGGGTTGGGAGCGAAAGGAGCGTTGAAGACGTTTACGGCGACGCCATAAACGGAGAAGGTGAGGATCTGGGTCTGGGATTGGGTGACAAGAGCGAACGCGACGGCTACTGGACGTGAGCGGTGCAGAAATGCGCGACGTCCAGTCGTCGTAGGATTGAAAGGAGTCAGAGGTGAGATTAGTGCGAAAAGCATGCCAGTCAGTGTGAATAACCAGACGACAGCGAGGGACGTGGGAAAGAGAGGTGGTAATATGGATAAGAAAGTGGTCACTGAGAAGAGTTTCGGCTGTCACCTGCAAGTTAAAGGAAAGCGAACCGCGAGAGAAAGTTAGGTTGGGTGTTTTGGGGCGTTGTGAGGCAGTGCCCGCTCGAGTAGGGGAGCCAGGAGCATTAAGAAGGGTGAGGTGGCGTTCCTGAGCCAGACAGTGGAGGAGGCGGCCGGGTTTTAGGGTTTGTGGGTAGCCCCAGAGTGTGTGAGGGGCATTAAAGTCACCACCAAAGAGGAGATGAGAGGTAGAAGGAAGAGAGTGAAGGAATTTGCCCAGACCAGAGAATAAAGAAGATGTGACAGGGGGGTTGTAAAAAGACAAAAGGACGAGTGAGATGCGGGAAGAAGGGTGATAATAAACCACACCAACTAAATATTTAAGGAGAGTGAAGGGGATGTCAATTGGCTCTACGAGCACGTCACTCCGTACATAAATAGACGCAAGTGGTGTGGCCGTAGTGGCATGGTAGGCGCTGTAGCCAGGGACAGTGCGGACCGTCCGAGTCTCCTGGAGAAGGAGAAAATGAGGCAGGGAGGGGGGGGGGGGGGGTGAGTAGATACTGGTGGAGGGGGGTCTTATTGTGGCAAAGATTTCGGCAGTTCCACTGAACAGTCTCGATGTCCTCGCCAAACGCCATTATGATAGTGGAGAGGTAGGGGCTCAAATACACCATTTAGCACACTCACGCATTGCCACACAGCTTTCGCTGCGTTGACACAAGTTATCTTACTCTGGCAGTGTTAATAGAAGCTTACCTGTGCCAAATAATACTCTGTTTTCTCTGAAAAGCAACATCTGCCCGAAATGCAGCAGCAGCGAACATCTCTTCACCGTCTCTTACTGCGCGTACGACACGTGCATTTTCAGAGGCAACAGGTTCGCGCGTTAAGCCGACGGCGTTCACTCGCCTCCCAATTATCGAGTCGTGACAATGGATGCACCATGCCACAGCTGCGTATGCGGTCCTGACGGCACTCTCGCAACAACCGCAAACCGCGTGACAGGCTGTTCGCTATACAGAACCATGTGGCGAGTGCTTACCTTCACTGAAAAGCATGGATGAGCAACGTGCCGGGTCTGGCGCTTCGACGATGTATGGTTGCCGTCGCGCGGAATCTGACTAACTTTACGATCATTTTTGAAACAGCGCAACAAAGACGGGACGTGGAAACTAAGGGGTAAAGACAAAGGGGTAAAGGCAGAGGCAGGAGGGAAACAAAAGGGCTTGTCAGGTGCGCCATGTTTCCCCTTATGTACCTTGCGAGGTAGGGGTAGTATACAAAATTCCCTTCTCGTGTGGCGCCATATATATTGGCCAAACAGGAAGATGCATCAACAAGCGACTCTTGGAACATGAGAACACCAGAAAAAAAGACCCCCTGTCACACGTGGCGGTCCACTGCAGAAATAGCAAATGTCAACACTAAAAAGATTACGAAAAAAGAAAATCTGAAGGAGACCCTCTTGCTATAGGTGCATTCCGTTGCAAGAAATGCAACAGTACCCCCGACTATAAAAACACCAATATCGTGTTCCGCCATTGTGATAAGATGACGCCAGAAGTGATTGAAGCTTTTCTTATACGTGAGAAAGGCGCAACGTGCATCAGTTGCCCATCGGTCGCCCTTTCCGAAGGGGAGATTGGGTATCTGGCTTCACATGTGGCATGAGTTGACTATGGTGGCGATTAATCTTTCCTAACTCTGTCTATATATCTGTGTGTTTTTTTCAATAAACCCAGTTGTTAGTCAGCGCCTGTTTGTCTTTACCCCTTAGTTTCCACGTCCCGTCTTTGTTGCGCTGTTTCAAAAATGAATACATACCAACTTGCCCAAATTTCTGCTTTACTCAATGTTAACTTTACGATATCGACAGGCGTCAGATTGGAAAGCCATCCTTAACAGAGCTTTAGCTCGTACTAGGTTCAGCCGGGTTTAACCGGTGGCTGGTGGCCACACCGGGAGCTGAGCCGTTGCCTAGCAACCGCCGCAGCTAGCAGCACCGCTCGCCGTGCCATCTGGCATGACGTCAGAGGAGGAGCCGGTGAAGCCGCGTTGCAACAACAGAGGAGGAGACGGCGTTGCGTCGTATATATAGACGGGGCAGCTCGGTGGGATTCGTCGGGAGATATGGAAAGTGAGTAGGAGAGACTGAAGGAAGCCAGGCTTCCTCGTCGGAACGAAACCAAGAGGAGGCAGCGAGCCGAGGAGACGGAGGAAGAATGAGCCTTATGGTTCGAGATGCGTCGTAAGTACGAAGAGGCCAGGCGAGTGCACTCAGACGAGGATGGGCCGTCGTCTAGTTCGCCATGTCGTGCCATGGCCGCCAGTAGTGCTCTGGAACCATTCAGGCAGCTGCTTGCTAGTTCACCGATCATCGGGCGTTCTTTGTGGCAAAGGAAAAAAGAAGATGAAGACTTTGAATATAAATGCGCTGCACATTAATATTTTCTATCATTTAACGTAACCATAACTTAACGATAGATAACTACAAAACCTAAACACTCAGACGAACCAAGCTAAACCATAAAGATGTAACCGTAGAGATAACCATGCTGAACAATAACATTAACAGTACCTCTCGCCACGCACATCCAGGCATAAATAAGTTAAGCCGCAGCTAACTTTCTTGAGGCCAGTCGTGCAGACTTAACCCCTGCTCTCGCCCCACCCCGCTCAATCTGCGCAGCAGGCAATGCAGCAGACGACGCCGCTGCGCCCGGCGTCACCATTGGCTGCGCTGTCGGCCAAAGACTCCCAGTGGTCCTTGGGAAACCTTGTGACTTCCAGCTGCGCACTCCTTTGCTTGCAGGTCGGGTAGCGAGGGCCTCTCTCGAGTCTTCCTTCCACCGTCAGTGGCAGTTTTTAATTATTCGCTGATGTTATAAGGGCGTACCCATGCTGCGTCGGCTGCTGTGCGCTATTCGCTGCGTTGTCGCCGCACTAGCCCACTTGTGGCTTCGGCGCTTCCGTTTTTTTTTGTATGTTCAGATTACGCTGAATAAAGATTATTATTGTTATTATTATTATTATTGAGTTGCATAATTGCGGCGCTTGCATGCCCGCCGCAGACGGTGGTCGCTCAAAATGTTTTTTTTTAGCTTAGCGAAATAAAATGTTTTGTGTCTGCTTTCTTTTCGAAAGCCTTCAGCATAGTACGCAAGCTTATCCTTGGGAAAGCTCGTGGCGGCCTAAATTGGTAAATCGGTTTTTGAGGAAAGGAAATGGCGCAATATCTATCTCGCATATCTCGGTGGACACCTGAACCGCTCCGTAAGAGAAGGGAGGCTGGCGTCTTGTGATTGTTTAAAAAAATAGGAAACGATGGGTCTTTGCTGTATTCTGTGCACTTGGATGCCTGTCATTCGTATATTATGGGAGTGGTCTCTCTCAAGCAGCACAGGTGTCCGGCATGTCTCTCGCCTCCATTCGGAGATGTGCGCCGTGAACGACATGGCGATGGCGTTCCGTCGCGAATGGTAAGTTTTCTCGCGCTATTCGTCACCTCGACATTTATTTATTTATTTATTTATTTATTTATTTATTTATTTATTTATTTATTTATTTTTTTATTTATTTATTTATTTATTTATTTATTTATTTATTTATTTATTTATTTATTTATCTTTACCCTCACGGCCGTACAGGCATTGCTGAGGGGAGTGGGGAGAAACATTTACAGAACACAGCGGAAACAACAGAACAAAAAAAAACCTGTCAGTGTTGATACAGAGTTAACTAAAGCTTTTCGAAAGTAATTTATGTCTGTAATAGATACAATTTCATTAGGAAGAACGTTCCATTGTTTAGAAGTACGGGGAACAAATGAGCGTAAGCATGAAACTGTTTTGCATAAGGGGATGGAAACTTTAGGGCGATTATCAAAGCGACGCGATATGGAATAGTGTCTATGAAGGAAATTACTGTGTACACTACGATGATAATATAACTTGTGAAATAGGGTTAGCCGAAAAAGCTTTCGTCGTGAATGTACTGGCTGATGACTAAGATACTTTTTCCTCGGTTATAGCTGCAAGGAATGAAACGAGGGGAGTTATTTTGAACACGTTCAAGCGAAGTAAAGTTGTCATGGCTAGAAGTCCGGACTTCTCTTGAGTATTCTAGCTTTGGACGTATTAAGGTTTTATAAAGAACTGATTTCATAGAAGATGGTGCTGGAGAAAAATTACGTCGCAGATAACCTAATGTTTTGTTAGCGTTTTTGATTACCTAATCAATGTGAATCCTCCAAGCCAGGTCAGATGTAGTGTGAAAGTGCAAGTATTTATAAGAATTGTTGCTTTCAGGTGCAATGTTATTCAGATAGAATACTCCAGACAGATTGGCAATACGGGATACACGCATGACCTTGCATTTCTTAAAGTTTAGTTCCATTACCCACTGGCTGCACCAACTAAATATAGCCGCGAGGTCGCGCTGTAAGATCGTAATATAATTATCCCTTATCATTTCGAAATAATCACAAAGTAACCGGCCAATAAATGATTTGGTTGGTTGGTTTATAGCGTTTAACGTCCCAAAGTGACTCAAGCTATTAGGGACGCCGCAGTGAAGGGCTCTGGAGATTTCGTCCGCCTGGGGTTCTTTAACGTGCACTGGCATCGCACACCAAACGGGCCTCGAGAATTTCTCCCCCCTCGAATTTCGACCGCCGCGATCGGGATTGAACCCTCGTCTTTCAGGTCTGCAGCCGAGCACCATAACCACGGATCCACCACGGCGGCGGCGAAGAAATGTATGTTAGATGACACATAAGAACGAAGATCCTTGATATTAATTAGAAATAGTAGTGGCCCGAGAACAGAACCATTTGGATCGCAAGAAAGTACAGCCTTTGTCAAAAGCTTAGAGCCCAGGGGGTCTGCTTCTGGGCCACATTGCTTTGCTCGTAATGCGTCCTCAGCGTCCCAAATTTCCTGAAGGTAAGAAGATTTTTGGTCCTGCTCCCTCCGATGCGTGGACTTCCATTAGGGCTACAGGAGCGCCACAATAGTGCTTGGAAGCAAACCCCCTGGGCTCTAAACTTTTGACAAAGGCTGTACATAAACAAAAGGTTAGTTGTAACCGTTAGCGGCGACTAATATTCGAAGTGAAAAGAGCATTGAATTGAACTAAAATTTGCGAAATGCGGCACTATAGAAAACTTTCGGCACGAAAGGAACATAAAAGAATTGCCGAATGTGGCAGCTTCCCTGCTGCGTACATGCTTGAGTAGCTTCGTGCGGCTTCGTGCGTGAGCGTGTTAGCCAAACTTCTGTTCATTTCAGCTCGAAGAACGCTTTTGCAAAAAAAGCGGCTGGCAAAACCCAAAGAAACTCGAATGTTTTGTGGCCCGCGCCCACGAATAGCTGCCGCTGCCTTCACTTCATCCCGCCGCTGTGGGACTGCTCCCGCTCTCGAGGCAGTACGTACTGCTCGTTTTTCTTCTTTGCCGCTAGTTAGGCAAATAACTCATGTATTCGCTTAATGAATGATTCAAAATAATATTACACCACTTAGCCTTTACTGTCCGTGCGCAAAGTTGCCTGAAAATGCGCCGATTACGACGACAGCCACCCTGTGATAAGGTTGTTGGCATAGCTCTGCACAAACAGCACTGCTCGTTTGCATGCATGGCATAAAGCGCAAGTTGGGTTCTCCATATCATAAATATTACCTTGCTGACAAGTTGCAGCTTTATTCCTTTACGCACCGCGATATCTATGCAATAAGCGCTGATGCTATCGCCTGTCTGGGGAACGCTCGTAGCAGCTATAGTGCACTAGATTAGGCTAGTATACTTTAGTAGTACCGACGCTTCCCTCTAATGCGCTTTTTTCGCAAAATATGGCAGCCACTGGGGAGTGGCAAAAATTCACCAGCTTCGCATTGCAAAAAACATACTTGCGAGACGCACGTGCGATCTGGTTCCGCGAGGAGCCAGCTGCGTCTGCCTGCGTACACCTTCGGAGTGGCCAGCTGCCGCCATCTTTCGCACGCGCCCGTCACTAATACGAGCTCCATCAGTGAAGCTGGAGGAGAACAGCGGCGCAATTCTCTACTTCCACCGCTATCAGTAATGCTTGATTTTATATCGCTTTATCAAGAACCGCGCTTGGGGACCATTCACTCTAATTCAAAAGGCGAAATTTGTTGTCCCGGCCGACGCCGACGATGCGTGCTATAGCTGCATTCAGTGCTGCTTTGCAGACCCGTCACATCGGTACGTCCCCTTTTTTGTGCGCGCGTCCTGCGATGGAAGCAGTCGTCGCTTTGAGGTCATTGTAGCCAGAACCACGCTTGGCGGCTGCTTGTATGCGCGAAAACTTGGGAATTCACTCGCCGCAATCGCTGAAACCGCACGCACGAATCTTGAGAACTCGCTAAGTCTCGTCACGCAAGGTGCCAGCGCGCTGCGCCATCCACTGAGACTTAACGATCTGACAAAAGTGCATCGTGGACTACTGTTTACGTGTGATGGCATGAAATGCATCCTCTCGTTTCGCTCTTTCCTGATATGGATAATGTAATCACCAGCACACTTTTTCAGGAAGTGCCTAACGTGGCGAGGAGCTTTCGCTCGGCCAAGCTGTTTTGTCAATGTCGCGTGCATGGACGCTCAGAACTGTGCGCAGGGATCTTCCAAACTGAAATCTTCGCGGGTTCACGTACGCGGGGGACGCGTATTTACGCGAATTACACGGCGGACGCGTAATTCGGAGGTCGTGGGTTCGGATCGCACCGGCGGCATGTGGTTGTTTTTTCTTCTGCTTTGCTAATCAATTAGCTTTATGCGATAACATATTCAGTGATATTCTAAATCGAACAACAGCACAAAATAAATAAATAATAAAAACAAAAATTAACTTTCCCCTGTGTCCCTTGGTTTCTGTGGCTGTTGGCTTCTCTCATATTTATAACGAGCCCCTCATTCCCCTTCCCTTGTTTGCTATATATATATATATATATATATCGAGAGAAAGAAAGAGAATCACCAATTCTGCATATATAAAAATTAATCTGTTATCGCTATCTGAACAACTGCCATGTGTGAGGATGTCAACACCTGAACTGAAATGAAAAAAGAGCTGCCATAGCACCTAATTCGCCTTTCTACTAACTGCGCTAATCGACCACCATTTTTTTCTCTAGCCGCCGCGGTGGCTCAGTGGCTATGGTGCTCGGCTGCTGTCCCGAAAGACGCGGGTTCGATCCCGGCCGCGGCGGTTGAATTTCTTTGGAGGAGAAATTCGAGGCCCGTGTACTGTGCGATGTCAGTGCACGTTAAAGAACCCCAGGTGGTCGAAATTTCCGGAGCCCTCCACTACGGCGTCTCTCATAGCCTTAGTCGCTTTGGGACGTTAAACCCCATAAACCAACCAACCAACCAACCATTTTTTTCTCGGAATTTTCATGGCGTGCCTTCGCCTTCTGCTCTTGCCTTGTGTGTCTCTGACCCTGCACATGTAGTGCGCCAAGAGCTAGGCTCCCTCGGTGTGTTCTACGATCGGTGCGCGTTACTGGCGCAGTGGCAGTAATGCTCGCTATGCCCGCCGCAGCTGAGATAGAGTGGATCTTCCCTTTCCAGCTACACGTATTAATATGAGATAATTAAGGCCGTTGTCGCACGGAAACTTCACCGATGTCTCTTGGCATGAAATTCGCTGATTGGTCGAGATACGTCACGTGACCTATTGAAGTAATCACAATCCGTACGCCGAGGCAAGTGTTAACAAAAAATAGCAATAACGGCGCTGAAAGAATTCCAAAACACTGTGTTTTCTACTCTCTAAACTCCACTCGTCCTGTAGAATATCTTCGTTGAGGTGCTTGTACCATTTGTTCGTGGCTCTCACGCTACTCTGACATCCAATGTCGTGTCATTTGATTATTTGATTATTTATTTTTAATGTATTGTGGTTGCGCCTATTGTTTGTTGTGAGTTTACTGTAGCGTTCGTGGCCTGTGAATTCTCTTCCCTAAGTTAGATATTGTATGCTGTAGCGGTGTTATGCTTTGTATTACGTCATCAAATTTAGTTTTACTTTCTTCGCCTCCGCGAAAAGGAGCATGCAGAGCAGCTGTAAGCCCAGACCTCTACTTAAGGTTCATATAAAATAAAAAGGCATTCGAAAACAATGCATCGTAAAGATGAAGAGTTCTAGAAGGTTTGCGGAAGGCCTCCCTTTCAATTTCACGTCTTTGACTGCGAATCGTTTCATCTATTAAGGCACAAATGGTCCAGCCAGCAGTATACATCCAACACCCTACATCTCTAGTAGCGACCTGTCGGCTTCGGCCAGGTGTTGGCAGCGCATTAAATTAACGCCTCATTCAAGTATTCTAGACTGAGTCGCATGATGGCCTCCTTTTTTTTAGGTGCTTGCATTCGATTGTTCCCCTGTTTCGAAAGCTCATGACGTTAGTTTCATATAAGCAGGTTTATTTATGCCCCTGCTCTGTGGAAATTCTTTTCATAGTAGGCAGCAAATTCGAAAGTAATAAATATTAGTCTTTCCGCAGCAAAAAAAAGAAACACACCGGGAAAAACACTAATAAAGCAATCATTAGGCAAAAAAGTCATTCATTGCGAAGACCACGGAAAACATTTACAAGGCATCCCTGCTTGCGTTTGTAGCAATAGGGTGCGCTCCGTATTTATTTTAGCTGATTTGCAATGCAGGTGCCTATCAGTAACTAAGGTCCGACATATGCCCGCGCAGTCAGCTTCTTCCATAACGGCAATACTTCCGAAACCAGCACGATAGGCTGCTCCATTGCTTATCTGTTCAATTTGCTATGTATAGGTGTACAAAATTTTTAATGGGTGCTCAAGGCGTCCTTTATTACTAAGAATGGTGAGCGCAAACTTTCATACATCCGCTACTGAGTTCTGTTGTCTCCTTGTGGTACAAATTTAATCGATAATACCCTTTTTACCTCGTCTGTTTACCCAGCTTTTTTCCTTGACGTGGTAACAGGGCAACAGAAAATATTTAACTGTCTGTTGAATATTAAAAAAAATATTAGGGCTTTGTGAAACAAAATTTTACCTGCCTGTAGTGGAGTAAACTCGTTCGCAAACTCAACGAGAACACCAAAAAATTTGCTACTATTTTCGTACATCTAGCAAAAATAGTAATTTCCTGTTTCATTTTTCGTATAGTGATGTGGGGGTGGGGGGGGGTGGTAGGGGGGTGAGGAGTGAGGCGTAAAATGTATTCGAGTATTTCCATAGTTCGTTTATGGCTCCCGTAAGCCCACTTGAGCGGATAAACAGGCGAAAAAAAGATGCTTAAGGCTGAATAATATGCTCTTTTCACAGCTTCAAACTAAAATAAACGACCGCAAGTGCGGGTGGCATTTATTTTTTCGCTTTGTCCATACGTCCCTAACTAATGTAGTCGTCACGAAGAGTATGTATCGCGTGGTCTTGTTTCGACCACATCTATTGTCTTTAAGTGTCCAAGTCGATAATCCATCCCTGTCCTTACAGAACAATCATCGTTAAGGGCGCCAACGAGCCGTGGACTCGCCCGACGAGTAACGCACACAACCAGAACAAAAAAACTCCGTTTATTCCAGCCAAACGAAGACGACACAAAATTAAAGTCCCATTAACTGAGGCGATACATCGCGAGTGCAAAGAATACACCTTGCTTCTACAGACGCAATGCAATGTGGGCGCGTCAAGAGTCCAAGCAACAACACCACAACAAATAAAATTCGGTCGGGACACTGAAGAATCCTAAAGTGCGGATATGGGAAAGCATTACGGTCTCTGTGTGCATTGTTTACGCGTAACATTTGTGCATGCGTTAAAGTTCTTTCCTGCTAGTTTGTGTTTCTGTATTGGTTGCGCACCAGACTGCAAACGTTCGGACCCTTTCGGTGCACGGCAATGAGTTTGGCCGAATTTGCGTGTCGGGGACCCAAGACGTAGAAGTTTAGTTGGTTGCGACGCCCCTTCCCCCCCCCCCCCCACACACACACACATACACGCGCACACATGTCCAACGTCCAAATTTGAAAACGTTGACATACTTGTATAGAAATACTGAAGGTAATGGTCCATTTTTCCGAAATATAGAAAAATCATTCTTTTATAGCGTTTCCGTCGCTAGAATCGAGCAGTTAAGACAGCCACGGAAAACCAATAGGGAGCGCTTTTGAGGATAGCAAAAACGTTATTAGCAAAAAAAATGCAAGAATGCCGACGAGAGACCTGTCACTCTGTTTATTTTTTTAGTGTAGCCTTACATTACATGAAAAAAATGCGCTCGTATACTCTTTATCGTTCAAAAATGCTCTAGTCCAGAATTGTAAGGCATGCTCAGCGCGCTGCCTGCCAAGGACCCGCAGTAGTTCACCATTAGGAGTTCTATTGCACGTTTTTGTGCCCGTTAGCACCAGAGCGATGCCAAAGGCAGTCGCACGTCCCGTGCAGTCGGGCATGCCGAGCCATAAGTGGGTCATGAGGACGTCAGCCTCACCCGCGAACCCGACAACAGTTGACTTGCCACACGGTTTTAACAGCGAAGGCCTTAATAGCTTTCCATGAGCCATTTTGGAGAAACAATTGGGGGGTTCAGCAGTAGCCGCTTAACGAGTTACCTGCAAAGTGTTTTTGTAGGTTGACACCAGCGCCAAGAATATCAGAGCGCCGTGGGGGTGTCCACGCTCCCAGGAACCTAGTTATGCGCCTTTCCTTTCGTTAGAACTAACGGATTCTAAACCCTCCGTTGGTTTCAAAGAATTGCGTATAACTGCCTCAGTTTGTAGGGTGACACCACCGCCACCTCACAGCGGGATTGATGTGGCCACTGAGGCGGTGAGCCAGTTAAGTGCCGTTCCGTTCCTCAGAGCAAACGGAACGTTTAGACAGCGAATAAGACAACACTGGGAACTAGACTATTATTTCGGAGCAAGAGGTTCCTGGAGTCCATGAAATGTGCCGAGATCGCGATCGAACCGAAGACCGCAAGCCGAAGAAGTCCGAGTACGTACTTGAGCGTATATAGAGACGCCAATACGAGCATGAGAGACGCCCCACCAGGCAGACGACTGTGAAGCACCGAAATAGGTGAGTCACACCAGACCTGCCTGCCCGTAATGAAAATCAGCTTTCGCGGATTAATGCGATAAGCCCGTTAGCTAAGATTAAAATCTCTTTAAGTGAGGATTTTCCATGAAATGCGATCACCTCTCACTAAAGTTTTTGCTGTTTTCTTTCAACAAGAATTGCAACGAGTTCAGCGAACTGAGTGGACAACTTTTGCGACTCCGCTGTAGCCTACAGCGTCCTAGCCAATCGAGGGCGGGCTTTCCGCTCGGAGGCGGCGGGAGTACTCAACGCCTGTGACTGGCTTAACTACGAACACCCTGATTTGAATTTCCCCAATTTGATGAAAGAAGTGGTCCGAAGAGAGTAAAATAGAGATCCTCGGGAGCAACGGACGTCGTGGTGTCGCCACGCAGTTCCCCCCGCAAAAGCAATGCAACTGCACTAGTAAAACCCATCGATTAGAGAGCAAATAGCAGCACCTTTTTTCTCGGTTCCGGAACGGAAATCATTCCAACATTTTCGCCCTCTTTGCCACCTATTACCCGCAAATATGCTTGCCTTTAAGCTGACTGGGAACTAATAGTTTCCTAGACCTCAACTTCCCTACTTTGGCCACGCTAGGTGCACGTCTTCACATGCGTAATTAATGCGGGTTACACCTGTGCAAGCTCAAAATGCTGTTTGTTCAAAGTAATAGTCAGAGGCTGACAACGTAGTAGCGCATCTCTATATACAAGCATCATTTCACTCGCTGGTGTAAAAATATTCCCGAAGACTCGCTCTGCCCCGTTCCTTAAAAAAGAAAAGATTCTTTTAGCGGCGGCCTTGCTGGTCTTGCAACTCGCCCTCTTTCCAAAAACCCAGGCCCCCTCGATTCAAAAATTTACTTTTGACCCCTCCCCCCCCCCCCCCCAAAAAAAAAAAAAAACTTGGCTACGTGCCTGCTTGCGGTACTGGATATCTTAGTCCTTTCACACGCGATATACAGTGCAGTATACAAAGCGAACTCCACGGTTTTCCTGAGAGTGGGCTGTACCTATAGCGGCGATTTCTTGCAGCTATAGGCACAGCGCAGCTTTCATTTGCAGCAGTGGCTAACCCATGTCCACGGCATTCTACATAAAAGAGAAAGATAAACTAGAGCGAATGTTTGCGACATTCGAATTAGTGCGAAAACATGAATTTCTGCTACGTAAAACACAGCGATGAGCGGTCAGTGTCGCGGCGGGAAGGAGCGCTCGCGCCAGGCCAGATGCTTACAAACAATACAACAGACAATGGAAGATTTTGCTCGTAGTTGGTACCCACCGTTACGCATTAAAAATATCAATTCTTTGAACTACCTACTATTGTGCCGTAACTTGCAGGCTACAGAAAATGCTGTAAAACCGGACAACCTATGCCTCCCAAAGCCCATTGCGGGTATTAACCACTAGACACCGGGAGAACGAGAATAAGTGATCGAATAGAGCAATATATGTTTTGCTGCATAATTTTCCCATCATGGCATGAATTTTACCAGCCATAAGAATTTAGTAGCGGTTAACGCTTCTCAAAACGAATCATGAATAAGCTGCCGTACCGAAACGTGGGCGGAGAAAGATTTCGCCTTCCATCGATGACCAGTGCTATCCAGCATTCTAAAAAACTAGCGAAGTATATGAATTCATTTGAACTTTCCGAAGACACTGCCTTATATGGGACAAAAGAAACTGACCCCATCTGCAAGCCCCGAATCCTGTCGTTCTGCATAGGGGCGCCATCCGACGATGCACTCATGGTCTCGCCGGTCTCGACTCCAAGAGTGCATCGTCGTATGAGGCGCACATGCAATGCGGAACGGTTGCTAACTTGGAAGGTGGGTGAGATACTCGTCACCCGATGTGCATCAAATCAATGGGCGAAAGAGTTATGAAGGATGCAGTAATGATTAAAGTAATGAGAATTGGTGAACTGATTTTTTGAATACCAGTAGTGAGATGGTATGGTACTTGCGTCCAGGCAACTTATGAAGCAGGGTTGCACGGTGAAAGACCCGTTGCCTTCAGGTGCCGATTGCTTCTAGGGTTGAGAGCTTTGCAGTCCCACAGTAAGTGGTAAATGTGATCTCGTGTAGGTTGGCAAAGATAAAATCCGAGAGCTAAATAAAAAGGGCTGCATACAGGCGTAGTAGTCTACTTTATGTTCCCCCATGATTGTAATTCTGCTGCCCGCGAAGTATAAAATATTAAAGCTGCCTAGCAAGCAGTAAGATGACGAATTTTTAGTGAACGCGATCTCACGGGTTTAGCTCATAGCCAAACTGGTCGCCTTTCGGCAGGAACGAAAAGCTAAAAGGCTTGAGTATTTCATGGTATGTGCTTGAAGACTATAAGCGTCCTAAACTAATATGTTATCCCCAAATGAATTTCTAATAATGTATAGGTATGGTTGGGATGACGAACGATCAATGACCAATTAGGGCCAGGCCGATTGAATATTTCTCTTACTTCACCGCGGCGTGGAAATAAGGAAATGAATGAGTCAAAGCATAGAGCTTAGTTTTTTTTTCTCAACGCGTGCGATAACTCATAGGTCATCCGTGTCGCAGCTTCAATGCCGCAGTTGTGTACTTCACTCTGCAATAGTGAATGAAAAGTCAGACACCAGCCGTTTCTCTACGGACCCAAGCCCGGCTAAGGCCCGCAGCTTTAAGCCCGAGCCCGGCCCGGGCCCGCAAATTGTTTATTGTTTATTGTAATACCCACAGCGCCACAAGTGGCATTACGGTGGGGGGGAATAACACATCATACAAACGAAAAAAAAAGGTAACAAAGTGCAGCACATACAATGCAACCATGATGCAGCATTAATACAGCCTAAAACAGCATTCACAGAGATGGAGAGAGTAAATCACCTGACGTAATTGATACCACCTCTTCAGAGAGCCGGTTCCAATCTCTTATAGACCTAGGGAAAAAAGCATATTTGTACACCTCTGATTTACAGTTAATTTCCTTAACTTTTAATCGATGGTCACGGCGTAGTGAAATATAGTTTGGTGAATGGATGTACAGGTCACGGTTTGTGCCAGTATTAGAATAGTAAATACTATGAGAAAATTTCAACCTCAAACAATATCTACGTTTTACAAGCGTCTTCCATCCCAGCGAGCTTTTTGCACGTGAAACGCTAAAGCTCCTGGTATAGTTGTTAAAGACATATCGGATACCCATGTTTTGTACCCTCTGAAGTTTATCTATATCCGTTTTATGCCAAGGGTCCCATACTGCGCAGGCATATTCGACAACCGAGCGAACGTTTGTCATGAAAAGTAACTCTTTAGTTTCTAAAGGGAACTGCTTGGTGTTACGCCTTAAAAAACCAAGAACGCGACACACCTTTCCTGTTACGTAGTCGACATGTCGTCTCCAGCTTAGGTTGGAGGTTATGAATACGCGGAGATATATGTATTCTGACACTGAGGAAAGTTGTGTCCCATTAATTGTATAAGAGAATTCATGGGGCTTTTTCTTTTTTTGACTCGCATATACACAGATTTTTGCAAGTTAATAAACATACCCCATTTCTTACACCAATCAGACACCCTGTTCAAATCATTCTGTAACTGCTCACTCGTTCGGACTATCAACAACCCTATACAATGCGCAGTCATCTGCAAACAGACGAATATGAGAAGAGATATTAGAGCAAATGTCATTCATCAAGATAAAAAATAACAAAGGTCCGAGCACTGATCCTTGAGGTACACCAGAAGATACAATGCATTCGCTTGATAATTTTCCATTAATAACTACTCTTTGTTTCCTTAAGTGCAAGTAATCTTGTATCCAGTCAATCATTCTCTCATGAATGTTATACCAAGACAATTTTTCAAGCAAAAAAAGAATAAGGAACAACATCAAATGCCTTCTTCAAATCTAAGAGGACGCAATCTACAGACAACCATTCATCAAGTGCACTTGTCAGATCATGAATTAGTTCAGTCAACTGTGTTACACAAGAAAGGCCTTTACGAAAACCATGCTACTGATTGCTTAATAAGAAATGCGTATTCATATGATTAATAATGCCAGTGAAAAACACATGTTCCAAAACTTTACAAGCAATACTCGTCAAAGAGATGGGACGATAGTTAGAAACAACAGTTCGAGGGCCAGATTTGTGCACAGGAACTACATTGGCTAATTTCCAGCCAGAAGGCAGTGCACCTTCCTCTAAGGATTTTGTGTAAATTACTCTCCGATATGCAGACAACTCACACGCACATTCACGGAAAAGAGCAGTTGGTAGATCGTCAGGGCCAGGAGCACTGGCAGCATTCAGCCCTTTGAGTATCGACTCAATTCCTCTTTGACTAAACTCGACACAACGCATGTGATCAGAATTAACTCGACCAAGATTGAGCTCACCGTGAGAGGTGTTGGAAGGAGCAGAGAATGCAGAAAAAAAAAACTCATTGAAGCACTCAGCTTTATCGATACTCTCGTCGATAATGGAGCCTTCATGTACAAGAGAAGGAATCGATACTTGATCCTTGCCGTTTCTTTTCATGAACTGCCAAAATTCTTTAGGGTGCTTTTTTATGCGCAAATGAAAAGAAGAAAAAAATAAGTCTTTAGCTTGTTTAACGGCTACATTCGCTGCGTTTGTTGTATATTTTAATGTTTCATTGTTCTGTATAGAATGATTCCTTCTATACGCCCTGTAAGCAGCCTGTCTTTTGTATATGAACCTGCGCACAGTTTTGTTAAACAAAGGCTTGCTTTTGCTTCGTCGTGACGTCAAGATCCAACTAGGAACGCACATTTCACGTAACTCTAAATTTTTTTTCTTTGAAACCTTGAGGCCCGGGCCTGGCCCAGGCCCGTTAAAATTAAACATGTCCCGGCCTGGTCCAGCCCACGGGCCGGGCCGGCCCGTGCAGTGCACTAGTTGGCATACACCGTACACATGGCAAAGGGTATCGCCGAAGAAAATGCGAATGCTCGAGAAAAAGAAAAACGAGAAATCCACCCCTCCCCCAATTTCGATAAAAACACACCCAGTAAGCCAAGCACGCGTATCTTAAAGGAAAAAGAATGAAAGAGTGCTAAATACAAAATAGAAATCGGAGTTAAGCTCCGCCTGAACGGTACGACGCGATTGCGTTAATGGCTAATATGCAGAATTCTTCATTTTCTTCTTAACATTAATAGGTCGTTGGGGGTTCTCATACCACTCCTCGCGCAGGGGCGCAGAGGTTAAGAGATGTGTAACTGCACTGCCAGGGCAGGGGCTGCCATGGGTGCCAGCACAAGCAACCTCACGGTCGCGTCGCGGAGAGAGGCTTCAGTCAGGGAGATATCGGCGAAATCTGAGATTGGGGTTTTAGCGCTGCCGCACTATAAACAACCATGCGGTTTTTTTTAGTGCCAACGACACATGGGCCTTGGCATACGATTAGTTTGTCGCGAAAATCTTCCAGTTTTTCTCAATTGTCCTTTCATCAAACTGATGCAGGTAGAAGACGAAAATCACTCAATAGAGTAAATACTTTTTCACATCTAATCTGTTATAATCGAATATTTATTCACCCATGCGGCCACGTTTTTGAACTTGTAGTTCTGAAAAGCAATGCACAGCATGGTGACCACTAATACATTCAATAACATTGCACGTCTCGATGGGCTGTCAAAAGTAAGTCTGAAACAGGCTCGTATCTCTGGTCGGCGTGGTAACAATTCGCTTTAGTTCAAAGTAATGAGTGATTCCGAAAATTTAATACATTCACTACCTGAAGTACATTTGGCCGGAACAGTGCAGTTGACCCGCTCATTACCAGGACAGTTGAAATCATTAGCCAGGACAATAGAATATTTGAAAACCTTGACTTCACACCATCGATCTCGTCAGGCAGACGATCAATAAAATATTCGTCAGCATCACGCGGTCTGTGACATACGCCAACCAGGAGTTTTGGAAATGTATGCTTATTGTTACCGATAGCACTTCAAGTGTAGAATCGACAAGGAGACAGGTAAAGGAGACGCCTCCTGCCCTGGAACAAGGCCGGTCCTTTCTATAAGCCGAAAATGCATATGAAAAAACTAGCTCAGCGCCCGAGATACTTGCGCTTAGCCGTGTTTCTGTTCTGAGAATAATATCTGCATCACACCTGTCCCAGATGGAAAGTAAGTCTCCTTGCTTAGGCAGCAAACTGCGAAAGTTAGCCACAATGAGTTATACGGGCACAATTGTTTCAAATACCTTGATTCTGAAATTATCACTGGAAATGGGCTGCTGTCGGCTTGATTGCACAACACGGTCACGAATCTCGTGGTATTAATAAGATATATCCCGTGTGCTCTGCTTGTCATATGATAAATAAGTTTGCGTTCGCATGCATTAGCTTTCGCGAATTACGTCAACTTTTTCCGTGGCACTTGCACCTTCGGTGAAAAGTCTTCGTAAAACCATACTTTAGGTGAAGCTACGGCCTGCAATTTTGATGCGGCTTTATAGATGGAAATTTTGCTTTTGTAGTTGAAGAACCTAATTACTATCGGGGGGTGCTATCAGACTTGCCCCTACCAATGACAGGAACGCGTTCAATTTCTCCCAGTTCAACCTTCAAGTGGGTGGCGAAAAACTCCTTCGCGATTCTTCCCGTGTCTTCCCAGTTTCCAGCTTTCAGCTCTGGTAAGCCCTTAACTGTGACGTTATTTCGTCTAGGGCGATTCTTAAGGTCATCGACTATGTCCGAACACCCGCCGTGCGAAGTTGCGGGCTGGTCCTTGCTCATTGAAAGCGTCTCCCGTCGACCCCACTCTCTTGCTTTCCGGCGGCAGCATATATATTCATTGCCAAATCACGATGTCCAACGAGGAAGACTTTCTTAGGGGGACCGTTCCATCGTCGCTCTCCTGCGAGGACGCCGTTGCCATTGCCTCCTACAGCTGCCACGAGGTGGCCGTCCCTCTAAAGGCGCAGCCAGTCGTGTGACTGTCCACTGGTTCGGCCGGCTCGGCGCTCCCGCGCGCTTCGGCTGTGTCGAATATGGAAATGCGGCTGTAGTGGGCTGCAGTTCGGATGGCGGTTCTTGTCAACACATAACTACGGAGACCTCTGGAGAAGCGGGCAGCCCTGCAGGATGTAAGTACATTGCAAGAAAATGGCTTTCACTCTGTTGCGTGGAATGAATGAATTTACACTTCGTGGCACAATTTGTTCTTTGTGATTTGAGCGCTAAGAGCACGAGGTGCCGGTCTTCGCTACGGTATTCACTTCTCGTGCCCACAAGCCAATCGCGCAGCTCCGGCGGACGCCGCCTAACTCTTGTATTTACTGTGTTGCACGGAAGGTGTGAGAAGGCTCAAGTTACATTAACTGAATCATGAAGGTTCGTTTTCTCATTATTGCGCGTTAATAGGTTAGACGCACGAAGAAGAAGCCGTTCGGGCGTGTGTTGCGGTTTTTCCAGTGAGCCTTATGTTTGTCGTCGCGCAAAGTGCGCTCAGATTTGTAAAATTTGTTGCACCCATTCCGAAGCGCGCCGACATGCACTACAATCTACTTAAGCACTCTAAATATTGCTGTGAAGTTACGATTGCTACTAAGAGGACCATTCGACAGTGACCTAGCGGGAAAACCTAGTGGGAAAGTGGTGGCTATCACAGCTCGGAAGCCATACGGTGCAAAGACGACCGAGGATAACACACACAAAGCGCTGATATTTGTAAGCTTTTATTGGTAACAGCACTACTTGGCTGCGTGCTCACCTTAGTGTTCGCTTTGGTTTGAGACGCTCTTTGAAGAGAGGAAATTCAACATGTCCGGATAGCAGTTTCCCAGGTTGAAACAAGTTAGCGCGCATAGAATTTCGTGTAACATCTTTTTTTCCATCCCGTGTGGCATTAAGCTTTTAGTCAGCTCAGGCTTTGTTCGGTGCTTCATTACGCGCTACTTAAACAAGAATTACCTTTCATATTAATGTGTCTTTCAAAATGTACAGAGAAGGAAGTTGTTACATATTTCCTCGTGTCATTTTAAAGCAATGGGAGCAGTTAGGTCTTTTGTTATGCATAAAATTCAGATTGAAGCAATTTTTATTCCGATATGCTTTTTACTAACCTAATTTATTAACATCTTCTTGTACAAAGCTGCATCACATTTATCACGTCTTCAAACGTGTGTGTTGAGAATTGGCACTCATGTTGTAATATAGTGGCATGGCTGATCTAATCCTGAAGTTTTTTACATATAGGAGAAAGAAGTAGCATACATATTATAACGTTATTTATTGCGTTTTAGCGGCGCATTATATGGTGACATTGCTGAGTACACTGTGCGAAATGTCGTGACAACTGTGGGGCCACATGCCCGCACAGGTGCCTCGAGGAATGTGCACGTGCTGTCTTCCAGTAAAATACGCGTTTCAATCATTCATGAAATTAGGGACGCATTCTGATTCAGCATGGATCTTCAGTTTTTTTTTTCCGAGACACCTACCTTCATTTTCTTTTCCCTCCGTTTCTTTCTCCCCTAGGCTAAGAATTTAAAATTTGTGGCCTTTACTACGTACAGGTGAATACCAACCTTTACCACCCGATTCTTGGCCGATCCCCCAGAGTGGGTATGTGCCATTCTGTTGTAGGCTACAACAACAACAACAACCCGCTCTCCTCTTCCCACAGTCCAAGCCTGGTCGGAGGTTCTTTCGTCGAAGGCTTCTCCCTACTGCCGTTCGATCAACCCATGGCGCGCAGACTCCGCACCGTTGAACAGGCTCCAGATTGCGTGGTTGCCTGGCTGTTGCTGAACAAAGAGTCAGCCTCTGTGACTGCAGGGGTGGTGACACAACGACTACCACGCCGTTTTCATCTTGGCAGTCGCCGGTGACTGGGCTCTCCCAACGCCTTGCCTCTGCCCGGATCAGCCACCGCGCACACGGAGCACTCGGCGCTGGCGATGGGCGGCACCAACTCACTCCAGGAGAAGGAGCGTGGACCCCACGACAAATATCCGCCCGCAACTGAACCCATCCAGGCAGAGCCGTTAGCCGCCCTCCCAGTGACCGCCACGGTGAGGCATTTTCAAAATTTTCTATACTGAATTCCTTCGAATAGACGACTTGGCCGACATCGTACTCGGTCTCAACCGGGGAACACACTACATATCTGAACATCACCAGCAAGCTCACTGTTGTCACGCTCTGTAACTTGAAGGGAGAGTTCCACACAATACAAAATACAACAAACGGTTTGACATAGCTAAGCGCGGAATATCGTAGAGTATAGCACTCTTTGCGGTCAGTACTTAAGGTCCATACGTGCTAAAGAAAATTGAGCTGAAGACCATTACCTGGAAGGCATTTACCTTGAAAGCCTTCCCCGAGGCCTTCACTCAGGTGAACGCCTGCTAGGTGTGCGCACCTGGCAGGTTGCCCACAACCTGCCTGCCACACTGCAAGCTTCAGGACGTAATTACGGATAGGTAGTGTACTTACGCTTGCCTTATATCTGAAAATGCTCCGAATAGCGTAACTGCAGTGAAGTTACAGGATACACTTAAGCTCCGCCTTTAGAGCATGACGCGATTGAATTAACGAGTTCATCCCCATATATGCGGAACTGGTCATTCTCTACTTAACATTCAGAGATACCCTAGCATGGTGTTAGAATAGGTAACACCATGCCCTGGACTCCTCACACCACTTCTGGCGCAGTGGTCCAGCGGTCAAGCGACGCGCCACTACCCTTCGATGGCGCGTGCTGTTACTGGTGGGGATCGTGCCACACCTATTTCTCTTTTCGAGCAACCTCTCGCGCCCAAATTGCTCCCAATCTGGCGGCAGGTTGTGGTCACGCCAGAAGATCGCACGCCTCAGCTGGCCCTCCTGCCACCTAGGTTGCCTCTCAGGGGATTTTTAGCGGATTTTTCGCTCGCGGTCAATGATAGCGACAACAGAAGCCGACCGCAACAATGGACGGGCACGTAGACGCCGGCTTCTCTGTGGCGCGGGCGCTTTATCGCTATTGCGTATAACTGGGCGGGTACGATAGGCAATTAATTGACTTTGCTTTCTCAACAATGAGACCTTATTGAGAAGTACCTGTTATATAAATCAGAAAACTCCGACGACATGCGCCCGTTTGCAGTCTATAAAATACGGATTCTGGAAAGCGGCACGGCTGGCTTATGTCAAGGTAACCTCGTTAAGGTATTCGTTATAGATGTTGCTATACAAATTGTCTGGACCTTTCTGTTGCAGCCCATCACCAAGATATCGCCCGCAGCATTTTCTGGAGTCAAAAGAACGGTTTTGGGCGGTTCCAGTCGCCGTGTGGGTGGTGGCGACCTTGCTTATGATGGCCTTGGCATGGCCGACCACCACCACGCGGCTGGAGGCGCGCCGTTGTGGCAGGCGCGTCCGACGGCGGTGGTCTTGGGACGCGCCTTTGCAGGGCTGCTGCAGCTGCGGCCTCTGTGGTGCGATTGCGTGAGTACCGTTCACGACGCGCATCCACGCTGCGTCCGCATGTAACTAATGGCTGCATAGAGCTCCTAGCGTGCTTTCCAAAACTAGGAAAGGGAACAGCAATGGCGTCTTTCACCGTTCCGCAGCCTGGGCTGCGTGTTGATTTGGCGTGTTGATTCGGGCGTCTGAATTGTGCAGCTGGTTAGCAAACACATAGAGGGCTTTTATCTTGTGGGTGAATTTACATGCTCTGAGGACAAAATGTATCAGCATGCGCTTTCTTACCTCTCATTTCAATGTTAAGATAATTTCGCTGGCGACATGGAAGCCGCTTTTACCTCCAAAATAGTCTCGTCTCGTCCTGACATTTGCATAAGGTCGACGCCAGAGAGAAACAGCGCGTGAAGTCTGCGGTCTCCTGCTAAAGAGTAGCGGTGAAGGTGGAGGCCTTCTTTTAGATTAGCGACACATTACGTTTCAGCTAAAGCAATGGCTCAAAGTTAGAGGATCCGCCTAGAGTGCAAGATGAGCGGGGTTTATATCCCGGTGCCACGCAACTATCTACCTATTTTTAAAAAAGAAAAACTTGGTTTGTAGACAGAATTGCATAACCAGTCCTGGGGTGCAAGCTCTACTCGGTGACCAGAGTCGACAGCGCACTACCTCAAAAGCGCAGGATTTGGCCACCCTAGCGTAGTGCTTGACCACAACCTCCCATGAAAAAACAAACTCACCCTTCGCCCCCAGCCTCCAGCGGCTGCTGAGGAACTGACCAAGGTGGCGGTGTGACCTGTGACGCAGGGGCGGGAGTTAAGAATCTCGGGCTCCAGATAGGCCGCCGGTGGAATCTGAACCCAGCAACGTTAAATGCTGGAACCTTATCCAATGAGGCTAGCCTAGCAGTCTGTTCGAGCAAATAGCGGGTATTAAACGGGATGTCACAGGACTTAGTGTGGTTAGAAAAGATGACGCGTATAGAGTCCTAAGGGGCGGACATGTAGTCTGTTATCGTGGATGAGTGGAAGAACGAGCACTAGGTGTGGGATTGCTCATAAACAGGATATAAATGAAATCTTTTGTATTAACGAGAAGGTGGCAGCTATCATAATTAGGCTTCATAACAAGCACAAGCTGAAGGTGGTGCAGGCCTATGCGCCACCTTCCCGCAAAGAGAAATATTTAACTGATCATGAAGTAACATGAGTGGATATTCAAGAGTCCCAACGGTGAGACTCTTGACGGTGAGACTCTTGAATATCCACTCAATGCACTCTCACTCTGCCATCGCGCAGAGTGTGGAGGTCTTCGGGGAATTGCGCTATAGCGACCACAAAATGGTAAGCTCTCGAATTCACTCTGATCTGAAGCATCGGAAGCAACTAGAGAAGCGGAAGTCGATTAACGAGTTAGCAGTAAGAGGTTGGGGGGGGGGGGTTCTTACAGTGCCATCGCGCCTCCTTAGAAGTCTAGGCCGCGAACTCTGAGCTCTCGGTATCGCACACACATACAGTGTTAGAGATGAGAAATTCAGGATATCACTGCAGTACAGATATCCGGCTTTAACTGAGCAAGACAAGCTTCAGGGTGTAAAAAAAAAATGAACGCAATTTTGCACCTATGGTTACGGAGCGCGTAGTAGAAGTAGGCGGTAGGATAGTTCGACAGGGTACCGGCAACCTCTCTCAGCCGACGAAATATCTCTTAAGAAACACCAAGAAATGAAAGCGCCTAACTCTACAGACAGAATAGAACAGGCAGACGTATCAGGTTAATGAACATTCGCAAGGTTACCAACATGGAATTTTAATATAGGGAAAATCGAGCATACTCTAAAGAACGGAAAAGCGGTGAAGAGAAAAATTGGCGTAGGTGAAAACCAGACGCACACGATATGAGACAAAGAGGGCAATATCATTAGCAATATTGATAAGATAGTTAAATCATCTATACACCCCAGGTGGTCGAAATTTCCGGAGCTCTTCATTACGGCGTCCCTCGTAGACTGAATGGCTTTGGGACGTTAAACCGTCATAAACCTAAACAAATCTCTTCAGTAGCCAAAGTGATCTGAACGTCAATGAGACAGGCGGAAGTGCACAGCAATGCGACTTCCCGCCAGTAACGAAATAGGAAGTAAGGAAAGTCTTAGGCGAAGTGGGAAAGCAGCGGGTGGGGATCAGGTAACTGAAGATGTGCTGACGAACGGAGGAGAGATTGTGCTAGAAAAACTGACCACCATGTATACGCAAAAACCTTATGACTTCGACCGTACCAGATGTATGGAAGAAGGCTAACATTAACTTAATTAATGAGATAGGAGACGTTAGGGACAGGATAAATAAGACCAATCAGCTTGCTGTACATTGTTTACACGGGATCTACTAAGGTAATCGCCAATAGAGTGAAGACAATCTAAGTCTTCAATCAACCCAGTAATAAGGGAGGCTTTCGTTAAGGATACTCAACAGTAGACCATAATCACACTATCAATCGGGTGATAGACAAATGCGCAGAATATAATCAACCCCTATATATAGTCTTCATGGCTTACGAGGAAGCATTTGACTCTGTGGAAACCTCAGTAGTCATGCAGAAATTGCGGAATAAGGGTGTAGAAGAGTCGTATGTGAAAATATTCAGCGATATTATAACGCCTGCACAGGTCCTGTAGTCCTCCATAAAGTGAGCCATATAAATTCCAATAAAGAAGGGTGTCGGGCAGGGAGACACAATCTCGCCAATGGTATTCACCACCTGTATGCAGGAAGTAATCAGAGGACTAGATGCCCATGTAATATGAGATGCACTGATGACATTGCCGTGCTAGGTCACTCAGAAGATGAGCTGGAAAGAATGATTAGTGTGTTATGTAGTCAGAGCAGAACTGTTGTTCTAAAATTAAAATGCCGAAAAGCAAATTAATCTTTAGCAGTCTGCAATTGGATCAGCAGTCCAGAATTGGTAGTGAGGTCCTGAAAGTGATAAGGAAATACGTTTACTTAGAGCAGGATGTGACGGCTGATTCGCATCATGAAAGGGAAATAACTCAGAAGGAGCGCATTTGGATGATTCCCTCAGATCATGAATGGTAGTTTGCCAATATTCGTCCAGAGACAAGTATGCAGCACCTGTAATATACCGGTGCTCGGAGAAAGAAACGGGGAGGCTAACGAAAAGGGCCGAGCTTAAGAATAAGCTGGCTACCAATGGAAATAAAATTGATACGTGTAGCGTTAATACGGAGGAAGCGGACAGAGTAGGTGAGGGGACATGCGCGGGTAAACGATATTTTAGTCGAAATCAAGAGGAAGGAGTGGACATTAACAGGCCATGTATTGCGAAGGCTAGATAACCGCTAGTAGTTACAGGCAACGGAGTGGATTTCAAGAGAAGGGAAGCTTAGCAGGAGGCGGTGGAAAGTTTTTGGGCTGTTTAGAGTAAGAAGTTCCCGGGGATGTGGTGGCCGCAGCTTGCAAAGGACAGGGATTGGAAAGACATGGGAGAAATAGTTTCCCTTCTGTGGGCGTAGTGGGGCAGATGGTGATGACACCATCTACCCCACTGTATTTTGTAGCATTAAAGGTGAATTTTTAGCGAATAAGTGCCACCTGCACTTTCAATGAGAAGCAGTGAGGTTATCAACTTGCGCTGTTCCTATCTTCCAGAATCACTGCTTATGCGTTTTCGGTGTAACGTTTGACTCACGTGTAATTGGGCCTCCTTTTTAAGCTGCGTCGGACATGGTGTCAAGGTTATTAATGCGGGTAACGACTGTAGCGTCAACATAAGCACCCTTCCAGAGAACGTGCGTCGTGTTTTTATCTTACTATACGTGCTTTTCTAGGTGTGAAGAATAAAAGCTTCGCTGACTTTTGGTGGCTCGATAATTTTCCCCTTAAAGCATTGCATGAGCTGCCCAGTAATGAAAACATTGGTGTCCTTCACTGCGTACACGTGAAAAAGCCCCAGTGTCTACCTAAACGGTGCCTTAGGTGTTTTGTTTTCGAAAAACTGGCTGCATAAGGCAGAATTTTGCCATTTGACAGCGGCTGAGGCTAGAAAAATATTTTAGGGTATGCCTTGGTAGACATTTTAGAACCTTTCCTTAGTGCACACAATATTAACCCTATCCTGTTACCTATGATATTTATTCGCCTTTAGATCAACTGCTTTTCCAAATTCGCGCTCTTCATACTCGGGGCTAGACGAATACGCGAATCATGGCCAAACCAAGGTGTACACAACTGTAAACGCCGAAAATGAAGGGAGAGAACGAGACGAAGAACACTCCTGGGGAAAGTTCCCGTCTTCCGCATCCCTTCGAGTATTCACCATAAAGTTCGCCTGCTGCTAACAATACTACGCGAAGGCACCATTTCCGTTTCTTTTGCAAAAGAAGGATGCTCAGGTGAGGCCCGTACGAAGATGAACACGGAGGCTCGCCGCGCCGTCGCAGCCCAAACCGGGGTCACGTGCAAAAAGGAATCTTCTCCTAGCGCTTCAGCGAGCCGTCATCTTTTAAGAGCAGTTGTCGAAGAGTGCCGAAAACGGAGCTAGATGCTCGGGAAAACAACCGGAGCGCCTTTTCACTTGCTGCAGCGCCATGCGTGTTGCATCGCTGGTTAAGTCTGCTCTCGTCAATGTTCGCCCTCGCCGCGACACTTCCGACGTTTTGCTTGCCTGGTTTACTTTAATCGAACGAAATAACAGTTTTTGTACCTCGGTTGTTCTATTGCTCAGAACGAAGTGTGAAATTTCGGTAGCAACTTGCGTGTGGCGCTGTCACAGCTCTTATATACTATGCGTTGCGCCGGTCGTCTTAACTGAATCATGTTGCCTTGGATCATACGTTTGTCTCCGGCGCGACATTCGAATTCTGTTTCTTTCTCTGGTTTCCGAATTTGAGGTGCCCATTTCAACAAGGCATTGACCTATATTAGAGTAAATACGGTAACATAGCACTAGCAGTCCAGGGCAAACTTTTGGATTCTATTGCAGGAAACGCACGATAAAGCTCAGACTTCCGTGTAACTGAGCAAAAAGCCAAAACAGCACCTAACTTCAAAGCCTACATTGCAGTCAAGGCCATTCAGTCATGAAGAATCGGGTGTAAGGACGCTCAAAAACTCGGAAGCCTTCTCTGTAATCCCGAACTCTCTGCTTCGGTCGCTATTCTGAATCGCCTTTAAAGTTTGTTTGAGCACACCTACGCTGAAGTGATTCTTCTTTCTACAGGCATGTTGCAGGGGTAATATACTTGCGTTATTGGAATTTTTGTGAAAATCGCAGCAATGTACATAAGTGCGATGGTTGTATCGGCATGTGGTCGAATTACTCACTAGAAATAATTTCTTGTATGGTGTTATGAGGTACTGTATTGGACGCTATACTCGCACTGAACCTAATCTACAGTGCAGAATCAGCGTTATCTCTAATGATACTTCTATGCAGATTTGGCCATGTGGAGCCGCCAGCTGCTTCGTGGCCTTGGCGGCGTTCGGGGGATGTATTAATGGATAATTTTCAGTAGTAAAGAATTGATTGATGCGCCAAATGAGAGTCTCATTTATTTAAACTGCATCGAATGGAGGTGCAGAACAAGTAAACATTCATGCGTGGAAAGGGGGAGAGGGTTGAAATGAGCCGGCCCTTCCACTCCACAGAGGGGAAATGTGAAAGAAAGGAAAGAGGGAGGCAGAGAAAATGAAGCGTGGTAACCACACAAAGCAATGAATTTTATGCGACGACCCAAGCAACAGACATGTTCACACACACAGTATCTAGCACTCGTCTCCATCGTAGAATTGACACTTTTCACACGCAGTACAAGTCTTACACACACCGTTGCACATCACTTGCACATGCTTCAAAAATTGGCCTTGCAACCACTCAACATAGCGTGCTCACATATATATCCATACAGCTTTCGCAGCACTGGCACCAATCATACTCTGGGCGCCTTAACGGGAGCTTCCTGTAATGAAACAATATTATGTTTTCTCCGAAAAGCAGCATTTTCCCGAAAGGCGCCAACGACGAACGTAATCTCTCCACCGTCTCTTACCGCGCGTGCGAAACGTACAGGCGACTGAGCGGAAGCCGTGCGAAATACCCCAATACATTCGCTGGTATTCTTTTCACGCATCGAGAACAGCTACTGAGCGAAAATGTATGCAACAATTTTATGGGCACCTGTACAGGCTGGCAACGCAGGTAACGACGTTACTAACAACGAAGGATCACGAGCCTCGTGCTAGATGACATCCGCAGATAATGCCTTTAGCCTTTCAATGCATAAATCCAACCCCCATTGGCCGCCGATTTAAAAGAAATCGCCACAGCCAATGAATGACGTCGCTATGCCCCTGAAGTCATTAGGTAGGAACGGGATCAGTGCCTTGAGTTATTACCTCTCATCCGACCTGCCTACGGGCGCGCCTTCTATGCACTCTCCTGTGCCCATGCCTTGGCAAAGGCAATCCGGTATACCCGGCTCCGTAAGGCGTGCTACTTCAGAACGGGTTAGACGATCAGACGAGGTGCCGCTGCCGCATCGAGTTTGGGTTTTCAAGTTTGTCAACCATAGTAGGTGGAAGCGTGCGCTGAGATCTGTCCGTACAGTATAAAAAAGACCACGGTTAAATTCATCCTTGCGCCCAGTTTAAGGTGTGATGCGCATAACAGGTGCGAATGCTGTTTTCAGCGTTACCTGAGCGAAAATACGCCTGCGCGTCTTTTCTTGAAGCGTGAGCACGAGACTTCGCGGCAGGCCCAAGCTGCCTGAAAGTTGAAGCATCAGCCTACGCATGATGAACGTGAAACGCACGCTTACATTCGCGCCACAGTTTTACCCGTCACGCGTTAACCAATTGACGCTCCCGCCGCCTTGAGCTGAACACGCGAAGTTTCTTTTTCTCAGGAAGAAGGAGCTCTGGCGACTCTCCCGTCTGACTCGATTCGCGCGCGCTGGAAGCAAACCTCTCTTAACAGGTGCAGTTGTTCTCGAAAGGTATGTACTTACTGCTGTGACATTTTGTGAGGATGCTTACGTCAGTCGAAATGAGTGTCTTTCCGCGTGCATGATGCAAGAATAGCTGTTGGTTTTGAAGCGATAGCTTCACTACGCCAGCCACTTCGCCTCGTCGAGCGAGGTCGCACCTCGGCCGTATTCCCGTGGCTGCAGCTGTGCGTCGGAGCCGCCGCAAGAGGCGTTGCCTAGCAACCGCTGCCCCTGTGCTTCGCTGCTCCGCCGCGCCATCGGTATGACGTCACCTAACCGTTGCGCTCGCCATCGGCAAAAGGGCAATAGCGCGCGGTGCGTTATGTGGTATGGTGTCATCTAGACGCGCGGCGGGGGTACGTATATATAGAGGCAGTTGGTTCGTCAGTAGACGAACCGTTATGGAGGACGATTGGCCGTCTAGGGGACTTGCGCGTTGAAATGAAACCATGCGTAGACGGCATGAAGGGGATGAAATTAGGATGTGTCTTCGTTTCTGTGTCTTCGCGCTCGTAGGGACGCTTCACATGAGGCATATTCTCCCCTCTGCTGATTCCAGTCATTGAGGGCGCCGGATTGATATTATCTAACAGGTGACGCTCGAGGAGGCATTGCGTCTCCTCGATAATTGTAATGACTAGATTGAGGCTTTACTTTAGTCATGCCAGTGTTTTATTTTTGCTCTATAGCGATTCTTCTTTTAAAAAGCATGGAAAATGCAATGGCGCTATTTGTGTACGCGTATTTGAATTAAAATGCTCCAATTAACTTTAAATTTTTTGCTATACGGCGCAATGATACATTCCAAAACACAAGGCATTGAACGTCCCAGTGGAAAGCAGTTTCCCAAATTTCAAAATCCGCATTGTAGTTCAAGATAATTAACGTGCAATTATGCGTGAAAACGACGATGTAAAAACAGACGTGTGGCATGCGCTGCAAGTGGTACGGCCCTACTGCACGCAAGATGACTGTCAGCAGCCACAAAAGCACACGCACATTTTGTAAAACGTGACCGACGCGCCCCTTACTCGTAGTATTCCTGATGAGGATCCTTCACACGGCTTAGTCATGCAGACGCGTGCTCTGCTAATAGCTTCTGCTCCTTTCCTGGTCGCATTGAAGCGCAGAAGGCAGTAATGGCCGCCAGTATCCCTTATTACTTCACTTAGTCAACCGTCTCAATATGTATTTCCAGCTGCTCTCCTATGTTGAACACTACTGAACGGTAAATTCGGAGCTCGTAGGTTCCGATCTCACGTGTGGCGTGTGGTTGTTTTTCTTCTGCTATTTTTATTCTCCCAATGATGGAGAACTAAAAATTAAAAAAGACCATCTCCATATGCTCCTTGGTTTCGCTAGCTCTTGGCTTGCGTCATGTATGCCATACCACGAGGACCTCTTTTCCCTTCACTTCAATGCTTCATGGTCTAACGAGGGTCTCGAATCTAGCAGCCTTGATGCCAAAGCAAGCATAAGAGAGTTATCGCACAGATTCCGGCCTCTAAGTTCGACCATTTTCCTACTTGGCACTTGCGATAATACAGGACCTACCACGTCCACCGCTGTGGATGAGGATGGCGCTGGTGAACACTCTCAAGGTTCGCTTACACTACACATAAATACCCCCGAATACAGCAGACGGGACTGCCCTCACCGTAGCTTAGTGGGTACAGCACGGGACGCGATATTTGCAGGTCGTGGGTTCGGATTCCTCCTGCGCTGGTTGTTTTTTCTCCTGCTTATATTAATTTCCCACTCATGAAAAATAACCAATTAAAAAAAATACATCTCCTATGCTCCTTCTTTTCGGAGGCTGTTTGCTTCCGTCATTTATGTTGAACACATTTTGTTTCGTTCATAATGTTCAACGTTTCCAAAGTCACTCTGGCTATGTGGGCGCCAATGTCGACTCCGGAAATTTTGACCATCGTTGGTCCTTCAACGTGCACTAAAATTGCGCAGTACATTTCTACCAAACGCGTAATTTACTGCTGAAATTGTGGAGGGTTTCGTTGTCGTCGTAAATGTGCGCACAGTGAATCGCCTTTCTCTTTAGGTGAAGGCTTTGTCTCAGGCTGAGCAAAGGGCAAACGAGGCGGTTGCCCCAAAGCCCAATGAAGGTTCCCCCCATTTTGCTCGCTTTGAACGCGGCTCCCCGGCATGGAATGTGGCTATACTACATTCGGCGCTACTCATGCGCCTGGTTTGATATCAGCTAACTTCGGTGGCATAATTTCATTTGGGTGTTCTGAAATACAATGCAGTTTTAATTTGTTTTAAAAAGGAGAAGGTTGAAAAAATGAGAAACGCTAAGCCAACGATCGAATATCGAGCGTTAGAACAACATAGGTCACCGGTAATGCTCCCTGCCGTGAACTGGGCTCTTACTTAACAAGTAACTTTATGCTTCACGAAACACAGAATCTTATGACACCAACTGAAACATTCTGTGGGAAATGGTTGGCCCAGAAATATTTACACGAACGTCGCAACTAAGGGGTTGGACTTCGACGACTGCCAGACAGGGATATATATCCCGGACAAACGTGGTTTGCTTTCGGGAATCAAGCTACCGCCTGTTATAATTTTATTCCACTATGCAACCTCCTCGGGTAGATTACGACCACTTGGTTACGATTTGCGTTATAACAGGTAACGCTGAGTCCAGAAACGTGAGAATAGAGCTCAAATCTGTAAAAGGCTAAGGTGAAGTCTGTTTATGGGCGTGATATCCATTGAGTCACAGGGCGGATGGATGATGTCGCCGAAGAGACGGGACTTAATTCGTACTTGTCGTCGGTCACCCGGGTGAGGACTCGATCAAGGCCGGTGTATCGGGGCAGCAGCTTTCCGACTGTTCAACACGGCGAAAGGGACACCACGGCAGGAGGAGGGACCCTGGGGAGAAGTGGCGGTTGTACCAATGTCGCCGGTCGTAAATTACCTTCTGCTTGACTTGAGATGCGGAGAGTCGAGCGTGAGAAGCTGGGCGCGCCATGTTGGCACGTGGAATGACATCCTATGTGCTTCTGCAGTCGTAACGATGGCGGGGAGTAACATAGAGTCAAGAGGCAAGTTAGGGTGCCGGCCGAACAAAAAAGTAGAAATGAGAAATGACTGCAATGCCATGGCGGGCCGAATTGTAAGCGAATGTGATATAAGGCAAAATTTCGTCCTAATAGCGATGGTCGGCAGACACGAACATAACATATTTGTTAGTGTTCGATTCAGGCATTCGGTAAGTCCATTCAATGTTCCATTCAAGTTCCATTCAATGGAGGAGGACCGAAGGGAGTCTCGCACGACTTTTTACGGATGGGTAATTGCTGCAAAATTGTAAACAACTCGGCGGGAGTGTGAACAAAGGCCAACAGAGGTTCAGACATCCTCTGGAGACTAGGAAACAGGGAATTCTGTTGGAGCGGGTTTTTAGTTTGGTCCGGGCGCATTGCCGAAGCACCGACGAGATTGGCTGAGGATTGTGAGCTGGCGGCGATTAAAAAGACGCTTCGAGGAGTTGAACGGGAGACCAGCGGTGCGAAAAAGGGCTACGATTGCTGAAAGCATTTCAGGATGAGTCTCAAAGGGCGCCGAGAAGACTACAACATCGCCGAGGTAATAAAAATATGTGACATGTCGTCCACGGCGATCTGCCAATAACCGGAACGAATTACAATAAATGAGAAATATTTGGCTCCATGAAGGGAGTCCAGGGCATTGTCTATAGAAAGATTGATGGACGCTTTTTTTTCATTCAGTTAAGGTGGCGGTAATTGATGCAAATGTGCGAGGTACGGTCCTTCTTTTTGACTCAGACCACACCCTGCCACGGCAGGTGCTGCCATGCGTGGTGCCTGTTCGAGACCCGGGTTGCTCTTTCCAAGCAACCTCACTGTCACGGAGGGAGCCTTCGGGCAGATAAATATCGGCAAAATCTGAGATTAGGGTTTTAGGGCACCGCCAAAAAACACCAAATGGCACTGAAACACCCATGCAGCTTGCATTCAATTACTTTGTCGCGCAAGAACTTCTTGCTTTCATCAGCTGTTCGCTCTTAAAGTGATGCAAGTAGGAACATGAAAAAATTACTCAGCATTCTCAAAAGCTTTTCCACATCTTCTCTTTTATAACTGAATATCTGTTCGCGCATGCGGTCACATTTTTGAACTTGAGGGGCTAAAATGCAGTGCACAGCATGGTGGTCACTAATACATTCAATGTCATTGTCCGTCAGATCTTCAGTATGGGTTATCACGAATAAGTCTAAAACAGACTCGTATCTGTGGTTGGTGTGTTAAGAATTGGTTTTAATTCAATGTAATTAGTAATCCCGACCATTTAATATATGCACTACGACGAGTGCATTTGATCAGAACAGTACAGTTGATCCAGTTAACACCAGGGTCGTTGAAATCACCGGGCAGGACAATTGAAGTATCTGCAGACCGTCATCGACTTCGTCATATAGGCGATCAATTAGATCTGCCCAGCATCAGGCGGTCTGCAACACACACCAAGCAGAACTTTTTGGAAACGTATGCCGATTGTTACCCAGAGCACTTCAAGTGTGGAATCGTTACGTAAGAGAGATAAACCAGTTGTGTTTTTAAGGCACTCATAACGTCTGCTCCAATGTAACAACACTGGTCCCTTCTATAAACAGAAAAAACTGCTGAAAAAAACTAGCCCAGCGTTCTAGATACTTGGGTTCAGCTATGCTTCTCTTCCTAGAATAACGTCTGCCTGACGTGTGGCAATGATGGAGAGCAAGCCTTCCTCCTTAGGTAGAAAAGTACGAACGTTAGCAACAATGAATGATATCGGTCCTAGGGTTTCAAATGCCTTTGTAGTGAAAAGGCTGCGGGTGATTATCGCATCAAATGGGCTGGTCTCGGCTTCATTGTACAACACGGGCACAAATTTCTTCATATCTATGAATCCTATCGCTTTTGCTCAGCTTATAATGTGACAACCGAAATTTGCTTTCCCCTGTACTAGCCTTAATCTGCTTCTTCGCTCAGCCAGTCGCAGTTTCGCTGAAAACTCTTCGTCAATCCATACTTTTGGTGAAATCACATCCTTCAATTTTGATGTGTTCCTTAAGATGGGAATTTCGCGTTTTTAGTCGAAAAACTTAATTACTATCGGGGGGTGCTATGAGACCTGCGCCTACCAATGACATGAACACGTTCAATTTCTCCCGATTAAACCTTCAAGTGGGTGGCGAAAAATTCCTTGCCGATTTTCAGTTTTCAGCTCTGGTCAGCCCTTAGCTATCAAGTTATTTAGTCTAGGGCGATTAGTAAGGTCATCTACTACATCCAAGGACTCGCCATGGGAAATGGCGGGCTGCTCCTTGTGAGGAGGTCACCTTCCTCCTTGCTCACTGTAAGTATTACCCGTCGATTCCACGCTCTCGCTCTCTAGCGGCAGCATCTGTATTCGTTTTCAAGTTACGATGTCCTGCAAGGCGATTTTCTGCGGAGCCGGTGCCATCGTCGCACTCCTGCGCGGATGCCATTGCCGTTGCATTCCACCGCTAATATGAGCTGGCTGTTTCTCTGAAGACGCAGCGAGTTCCTCTCTCGTACGATTGCCCACTGTCTGGGCAGATTATGCGCTCCAGTGTGCTTGGGTTTGCCGTGAATCCATGAATGCGGCAATCCGGCTGTAGTGTGGTCCAGCTCGCATGGCTGTTCCTGAGAAGGCCTAACTCCGGAGGTCTCTAGAGAAGCGGGAAGCCGTGCTTGGTGTATGTACAGTGCAAGGAAATGGCTTTCACTCTGCTGCGCTGGGATGAGTGAATTTACACTTCGTTTCGCAAGTTCGCTGTGATTTGAACGCTAGGAGAACGCGGTGGCGATTACCGCTGCGGCATTCACTTCTCGCGCTCGCGAGAAAATCACGCCGCTCTGGCTGACTTCGCCTAACTCTGGTAGTTACTCCGCTGCTCGGAGGCTGTGAGAAGGTTCGAGTTACATTTCCTCAATCATGAAGGTTCGTTTCTTCATTATTCCGTCTGAATAGGTTCGACGCACGAATGAGAAGACATTGAGGTGTGTGTTTTGGTGTGACTCGTGACCCTTATGTTTTTCTTCGTGCAAAATACGCTCAGATTTGTTAAACGTCTTCTGCTTATTGCGAACCGTACCACATGCACTGCAATCTAGTCCAGCGTTCTAAATGCGGCAGTGAAGCGACGATTGCTGATAAGAGGTCCGTTCGACAGTGACTAGTGTGAAAGCACACCGCTGGGAAAGTAGTGGCTGTCACTGACCGGAAGCCCGACGGAGCAACGAAGACCGAGGATAATACACACAAAGTGCTGATCTTTGTAATCCTTTATTAGTAACAACACTACTTGGCTGCGTGTTCACCTCCGTGGTCGCTTTCGTTTCAGATGTAATATACAGAGAAGAAATGTCACTTGTCCACATAGTGGTTTCCTGGCTCGAAAAAAAATTGGCGCGTATACATTACGTAGCAATTCTGAAAACATTTAGCAGACGCTCTAATCGGCCTTTGCAAATGTAAAGCAATACGAGCGCTTGCGTCTCTTGTTATGCATAAAATTTTGATTGATGTCATTTTTCTTCGGCTATGCTTCTTAGTAAGTTGCCTTGTTAATTTCTACTTTTACAAATCTGCAGCAAATGAATCACTATTGAAGCGAAAGCTTCACTACGGGACCTCGTGCTTCGATCGCCGGGTGCAGAGTTTTGACCTTCACCGGAGTTAGGGGTGAAACCATGAAAAAGAGGAAAAGAAATTGAATCAGTATCCATGACTGGGAGTCGAACTCGCGGCTGCGCGAACAGGTCTCCTTTAAAGGCCGGTCAGCGAGACCACTAGGCTGTCGCCGCAGCCATCACGCCTCGTGTTGAACTGCACAACACTTGGTTGGTTGGTTGCCCTCAAATTAAATGGCACATACCCACTACGAGGGAGTGGCCACACTCTCGCGCTGTGCAGTGGAGGGCGTCGTCTTCACCAACATCCATCGTGCGGCGGCACTGCCTGCTCACCGCCGTCTTCTACGTAGCACAAATATGCACTTTCGCTCCGATTCGAATGGTGTAAACATTTTCTGTAGTTTTTATTGCGAAATAAATACTACACCAATGTGTCGCCTTTTCGCGTTACCGCAGCCTACCCTTCACAGTCGATGGTCGGTCATGTGACTACAGACGTCATACCAGAGCGAGAGATGGGGCACCAAGTCGGCTCTTCAGCGCACCGCAGCTAGAACTTCACGGACGGTCGACCAACTGCGAACGGCGGCAAGCGATTTACGTCATACAAGTTGCAAGAGCTTGCAGGCCTTGCTGCGATGATCGCTGTCGGGTGTAGAGAAAAGTAGCGCCTGCTCGCCGCTTCTTCGGTATAGCTATGGAAGACTTCGGACGCTGGGGCACCAAGTCGGCTCTTCAGCGCGCAGCAGCTAGATTTCGCGGCCCAACGACAGTTGGCGGTCAGATAGCGTTCGTCGCCGCCGCAGCGTCTACTGCTAGCCAACTCCACGCTCTAAGGGACGCGAAGAGCTTCAGACCCACAGACGCATCGCAGTCGGCTGCGTTCGTCGCCGCCGCCAGTGCCGCCGCGCCTACTCGGGACATTAGAAAATGTGCACCACCCATAAGCGAAACACATAGCCTAGCCAAAGGGATATTGCTTTCGCAATTACCTGGGCTTAACCAAAGCTAAGCCCCAGCAATTTTTTCTGCGGTTAATTATGGGTTAATTATGGGTCATGTTACAATACGGTGGCATTCAAATTTACTCCGTATATTTTCTTTACATATATGAGAAGGAGAGCGCACCCATGTTTATAATGCTTTTTATACCCTAATTGGATTTACGCGGCCCATCAGAAGGTGAAATTGCTTGAGTTCACTGTGCGAAATCTCAGAATTCATCTCGGTCATCGTGACAACTGTGGGGCCACATGCCCGCGCACAGATGGCCCGAGCAATGTGCACAAGCTGGCTTTCAATAAACGGCGTGTTTCAATCCGTTATGAAATTAGGGGTGCATTGCAATTGAAAATGGATCTTACTTCAGTTTTTCCGGGCACGCCTACCTTCTTTTTCTTTTTCCTCTGTTTTTTCTCCTTAGGTTCCGGTTTTTAAAATCTGTTGCATTTACCTTGACGTGCCAGCATTCACTCCTGCCCACGCGCCGTAAAGAACACGGAGTAGAAGACAAAGAAGATTCCCTCGTGGCACCCGCTCTCCTGCTCCAGCTGTCCAATTAAGGTCAGAGGCTCTTTCGTCGATGGAACGCGTCTACGTTGTATGCGTCTGCCTAGCGCCGTTAGAGCAGCCATTGGCTCGCAGACTCCGAGCCGCTGAAGAGGCTCCTGAATACGTGGTAGCCTGGTCATTGCTGAACAAGAAGACAGCCTTTACGACGGCAGGGGCGCTGACACCGCGACGAACGCGTGGTCTTCCTCCTGGCGATTGTCAGTCCTCGAGCTCACCCAACCTGTTTCCTCTGCCCGGTTCAGCCACCGCAGCCACGGGGCACACGGCGCTGGAGATGGACGGCACAACCCCGCACCAGGACAAGGACCGCGGACCGCATGCTGAATATCCGCATGCAACCGCACCCTTCCAGGCAGAGCCGTTAGCCGACCTCCCAGTGACCGCCAGGTGAGACACTTTCGAAAATTGTTTTCCAGATTTCATGCTAATAGACGCCTTGGCCGACATCGTACTCGGTGTTAACCAGGGAGCACACCACATATCCCAAAGGTACCAGCAAGCCCACTAAAGTAGAACTCTGAAAGGTTAAGCTGCATTTTTTTTTCTTGAAGCGAGAGTTTTAGAAAACAAAAAATTGCAGACAGTTCAACATTGCTAAGCGCGGATTATTGTGCAGTATTGCACTTATGATAAGTACTTAACGCCCTACGTGCTAAAGGTATTTCAGCGGAGGGCCTTTATTTGGGAGGTATTTGCTTTAGGGGTCTTCACACATGCCTTCACTCAGCCAGGTGCTGCTAGCTGCACACATCTGACATGTTGCAAACGACCTGCCTGCCATACAGCAGGCTACAGGGACGTACGCATGCCGGAAATCGGAAGATGCTTCGAATAGTTCCACTGCACTAAAAATTATAGGGGACACTTACGCTCTGCCTTAAGAGTATGACGCAACTGCGTTAATGAGTTGCTACCCATAAATGCGGAATTGGTCATACCACTTATGGCGCAGTGGTCCAGCAGTCAAGCGAGGCGCCACTGCACTTCTATGGAACAACCTGCCACTCGAGGGGATCGTTTCACAGCGATTGCTCTTTCCGAGCAACCTTTCGCATGCAGTTTGCTCACAATCCAGCGGGCAGCTTGTGACAACGCCCCAAGACCGCATGACCTAGCTTTGCCGCCTTCCATCTAAGTCGCCTCTCTGGGGATTTTCTGCGCATTTTTCACTGGCTTTCAGCGACGCCGACAACAGACGCCGACGCGCAGAATAGACGGCAATGACGACGCAGGCGTATCTGCGACACGGGCGCTCTAACGCTATCGGGCTAAAACTGGCTCGTGCGAAATTTATTACCTGAACCATTAGATGACTTCCCCTTCCAAAGAATGCCACCTTATTCAGCAGTGCCTGTTTTATAAATCACAAAACTCTACCGACACAGGTTAGCCGTTTATAAACTACGGACTCTGTAATGGGACGTTGGTGCTTTCCGCCTTTCTTAAGGTACCTGTTAAGGTATTTCTTGTAGAAGTTGCTATATAAGTGCTCTCAACCTTTCCGTTGCAGCCCATCACCAAGTTATGGCCCGCAGCATTTCTCTGGCGTACACCATGCTTTTGGGCTGTTCAAATTGGCGTGTGGGTGGTGGCCTCTATGCTTATGGTGGCCTTGGCGTGGCCGATCTCCACCACCACCACACTGCTGGAGGTGCGCCGGTCCGGAGGGCGCATTCGACGGAGGTGGTCCTAGGACGGGCCTTCGCGGGCTGCTGCTGCTGCGGCCTCTATGGTGGGATTGCGTGAGTACCTTTCAACTCGTGAATCCGTACTGCCTCTGCATCTAACAGGTGGCTGTATACAGCTCCTAGCGTACTTTCAAAATCTAGGAAAGGGAGCAGTGGCTGTTCTCGCCATCACGCGGTCTGACGAAAATCCTTGGCGCTGATTTAGCCGTCTCAAACGTGCCAAAGAAGAGTGTGCTGCCTGTTAGGAAACACCTAGAGGGACATTTAGCTTGTGGGTGTATTTACAAGCTATTGGGTTTTATTGAGTTTTATGGGGATATAACGTGCAAGATTAATTCAGGGTACAATGGGCGCCGTAGTGAAGGGGTCCGGAAATTTTAACCACCTTGTGTTCCATAACGTGCAGAGACATCGCGCAGTACACGGGCATCTGGAATTTCGCCTCCATCGAAATTCGGCTGCCGCGGCATGGATCGGACCGCGTCTTTCGGGTCAGCAGCCAAGCGCCATAACCACTGAACCACCGTTGCGGACTATTTACAAGCTATGAGACCAAAGAGTGTTAGCCTGCGCTTTCGTACCTATTTCAATTTTCCGATGATCTCGCTCGCGACATGAAAGCTGCTTTTACTTATAAAACACTTTCGACTCGTCCTGCAGTAGTGGTGAAGGTGAAGATGGAGGCCTCCTTCTATCTTATCCTCACATTATGCTTCAGCTGCAGCAATGGCGTAGAGGTAGCGGATCCGCCTCGAGTGCAAGATAACCGGGGTTCGAAGCCCGGTGTCGCGCAAGTTTCTAGCGGATTTGAAAAGAAAAAAAATTCCACCTGTCGCTAGAACTTCCTAATTATGCTTGGGGTGCGGCCTCTGCACATTGATCAGAGTCGACAACCCACTCCCTCACGAGCGCAAGATTTGGCCATGCTGGCGTAGTACTCGGCCAAACGTTCTATGAAAAAAAAAAACCAATTCCCCCTGGGCACTCAGTACCCAGCGGCTACAAAGGAACTGACCAAGGCGGCGGTCAGGCCTGTTGACAGAGTGGAGGGTGTTAAGAATCTCGTGCTCCAGAGAGGCCGCGTTTGGAAACTGAACATGGCAACGTTAAATGCTGGAACATTATCCATTGAGGCTAGCGTAGAAGTGCTGTTCGAGGAATTAGCGGGTAATCATTCGTATTTTAGAGGGCTTCGTGAGGCTACAACAGATGACGCGTATACAGTACTAAGGGGTGGGCAGGCAGTCTGCTATCATGGATGACTGGACAAACGAGAACTAGGTGTGCGATTCTTCATCACACAGGATGTATTTAGCAATACAAATGAGTTCTTTCGTATAACAAGATGGTGGTAGCTGTCGAAATTAGACTTAATAAGAGGCAAAATCTGACTGTGGCGCAGGCCTACGCGCCTACATCCAGCCATAATGTCCGGATCACTGAAAGGTTCTATGAAGACATAGAATCGCAAATGAACAAAGCAAAATTACAGTATACGATACTAATGGGGGACTTCAAAGTGAAGGTAGGCAAGAAACAGGCCGAAGACCAGGGGGTAGGCGACTATGGCGTAGGTTCTAGGTATACTGTGGGTAATTGTTAGTACGCATAGATAAATAGTTTACCGATTCTGAATACCTTCTGCAAACGAGAGAACAGGAAGTGGACGTTGAGGAGGCCCAAAGATGAGACTGAAAATGAAAGTCTTCGTACTATGGGCTCAATCTGGCATCCAGCAGAATGTGGAAGTCATCTGAAATGTGCGTTGTAGCGACCAGACAATGGTAAGGTCCTGAATTAGCTCAGACTTGAGTGGGAACGTGAAAAATAGTGAAACAGAAGCCCATTAGCGAGTTAGCGGCAAGCGGTAAAGATGAGGAATTCAGGGTACCGCTGGAGAACAGATATTCGCCTTTTATTGAGCAAGCAGACCTTGATCTTTAAACAAAGAATGACTTTCACACCTACCGTTACGGAGTGCGCAGTAGAAATAGGCGGTAGGATGGTTCGAGGGATACAGGCAAGCTCTCTCAGGACACGAAGATCTCATTAGGAAACATCATATCATTGAAGCGCCTAACCCTACAGAGAGAGCAGAACAATCAGAGGTATCAAGTTAAAAAATATTCGCAAGGTAGCCGACATAAGGAAGTTTAATAAGAAGAGAATCAAGCATACTCCAAAGAACGGAAAAGCCATGAAGAGAAAAATTGGCATAAGTAAAAACCAGATGTATGCGATAAGTGGAAAAGAGGGCATTACCATTGGCAATATCTATAAGATAGTTAAAGTAGCCGAAGAGTTCTATACATCCCAGGTGGTCGAAATTTCCGGAGCTCTTCACTACTACCTTGTTCGTAGCCCGAGTCGCTCTGGGACCTAATACACCCATTAATCTAAAGAAATGTATTCAGTAGCCAATGTGTTCAGAAAGTGAATGAGAGAGGCGGAAGTGCATATATATGGGACATCCCGCCAGCAAAGAAAGAGGAAATAAAAGCCTTAGGACCATAGCAAAGGAGGAAAACAGTTGGTGGGGATCACGTAAAAGCATATCTTTTCACGGAAGGAGGGGCGATTGTGCTCGAAAAACTAGCCACCCTCTATAAGCAATGTCTTATGACCTGGAGCGTACCAGATACTTAGAAGAACGATAATATTAACTTAATTATTGAGAAAGCACACGTTAAGAACTTGAAAAATTACAGCCAACAAGGTACCTAGAAAGGTAATCGCTAATAGAGTCACGAAATCCTTAAACTTCAATCAACTCAGTGATCACGGAGGCTTTCGTTAAGGATACTCGAGAATAGCCCATATGCACGCTACCAATCATGTGATAGAGAAATGCACAGAATACAACCAACTCCCATATATAGCCTTCATAGATTACGAGAAAGGATTTGATTCAGTGGAAACCTCAGCAGTCATGCAAGTAATACGGAATCAGGATGTAGAAGAGTCGTATGGGGTGATAATGGAAGATATTATAACGGCTGCTCAGCTACCACAGCCCTCCATAAAGTCAAGAACATTCCAATCAAGAGTAGTGTCGAACAGGAAGACACGTTCTCGCCGAGGCTATTCACCACCTGTTTACAGGAGGTATTCGGAAGACCAGATTTGGAAAAGTAGGGTTAAGCGCTATTGAAGAAAGCCTAAGTAATCTGAGATTCCCGGGTGACAATGCTTTGCTAATTCACTCAGCAGATGAACTGCAAAGCATGAGCAGAGCAGAACGGTAGGTCTAAAAATTAACATGCAGAAAAGCAAAAAAATTTTGAACAGTCTCGCATTGGATCAGCAGTTCCGAGTTGGTAGTGAGGTGCTGGAAGTATTCAGGAAATACGTGTACTTAGGGCAGATACTGACCGCTGGTCCGGATCAGGAGACGAAAATAACTTAGGAGAAGCGCATATGAATGATTCTCTCAGAAAATGAATGGTAGTTTACCAGTATCCCTCAAGACAGAAGTATGCAACAGCTGTATTTTTTCCGGTGCTCACCTATAGGGCAGGAACAGGGAGGCTAACGAGAGGGTTTAGCTTAAGAATAACCTGGCTGCATCATCACCAGCCTGACTACACCCACTGCAGGGCAAAGGCCTCTCCCATGTCTCTCCAATTAACCCTGTCCTTCGCCAGTTGCCGCCACTGTATCCCCGCAAACATCTTAATCTCATCCGCCCACCTAACGTTCTGCCGTCCTCTACTACGTTTGCTTTCTCTTGGAATCCACTCTGTTACCCTAAGGGGTAACTGCAAAGAATGATCAATCAGCTAGACAGGCAGAGCAGAACGGTGGGGCTAAGCATTAACATGCAGAAAACCTGGCTACATATGGAAAGAAAATTGATACGTGTAGCGTTAAGACGGAGGAAGCGGGCGAAATAGGTGAGGAAACATACGCGAGTAAATGATGTACTAGTTGAAATCAAGAGGAAGAAGTGGACATAGGCAGGGCATGAAACGTGAAGGCAAAACAACCGCTGGTCGTTATGGGCAACGAAGAAGATTTCAAGAGGTGGGAAGCGTAGCAGGCGACGGCGGAACGTTAGGTGGGCTGTTCAGAGTAAGAAATTTGCTCGAATGTGGCGCCCGCAGCTTACAAAGGACAGGGATTTGAGAGACATGGGAGAGGTGGCTTCTTTGCAGTGGGCGCAGTGAAGCAGGTGATGATGGCACTGTCTCTCTGTAGATCGTCGCATTGTAGATGAACTTTCAGCGAGTTAGTGCCACCTGTACTTTCAATGAGAAGGCGTGAGGTTACCAAATTTTCACTGTTCCTATCTTGCAGCATCACTCCTAATATGTTTTCGGTGCAACGTTTCGCTCACGTGCAATTGGGCCTGATTTGGAGGCTGCTGGATATTGAGCTTCGGACAAGGTATCAAAGCTATTGCGCGCGTGACCCCTTGAGCGTGAGCTTTCCCTGACCCTTGAGCTTTCAGGCAATGTGTGTCGTGTTTTTATCTCACTAGACCTGTTTTTCTACGAGTGAAGAATGAAAACTTTAGTGACTTTTGGTGCCATGATATTTCTCCCTGTAAAGAGTTGCGTGAGCTGCCCAGTAATGAAAATATTGAAGTCCTTCACAGTGTACACGTGAAGAAAGTCCCAAGGAAACTACTTTAATAAGAGGGACTGTTGTATTTTGTTTCCGGAAAACTTGCTGCATAGGGCATAATTGTGCCATTTGAAAGCGGCTGGGTCGACAACAATACTTAAGCGTATGCCTTGGTAGCCATTTTATAAAAGCTGTTTGATGCACGCTATATTAACCGTAACCTGTTACCTACAATATTTTGCCGCCTATATATCAACTCGCTTTTCCAAACTCACGCTTTCCAAACTCTGGGGTATACCAATGCTCGAATCATAGCCAGGCCAAGATGTAAACCCAATTGTAAACGCAGAAAAGGAAGGGTGAGAACGAAACGAAGGACACTCCTGGGGAACGTTCTTGCCTTCCGCACGGCTAACATTAATACGAAATGGTGCCATTTCGTTTACTTTTGCAACGAAGGATTTTCAGATGAGTAAGGCAAAAAGTTGAGCTAGTTGGTTCTTGGAATCATTCATAATAAAACTGTGCGAAGAAGTCAGGGGAACAAGATGAACACGGAGGCTCGCCGCACCGTCACAGGCGGAAGGGGGGCCACGTCGCAAAGGGGAATCTTATCCCGGTCGCTCAGCCTTGCTGCCCGGCAGCGTTTCTCGAGCCGTCGTCTTCTGGGAGGAGGTGTCGAAGAATGTCGAAAATTTAGCTAGATGCTCATGAGGACCAATTGCCATCCCGAGTGGAATTCCGGAAGCAACGGCGCGGCAGTAGCAGTGGCGGCGGCGCCTCTGAGTCACCCGCGTAGCGGAGGAGTCGGCGGTGGCCCCAGCGCCGCAGCTGTGCGCCGTGTGACGTCACTCCTCCTGGAGAATGCACCGCTGGCGCAGCAGCGATGACACCTCTGAGTCACCCACGCAGGAGAGGAGTCGGCTGCGGCTCCGCGCTCCTCTGACGTCAATCGCTCCTCGCGCTTGCGCAGCTGGGGCTCTCCGGGGCACCGTGAAATCGCTCACACTTAGCGTAGTGTTGCTTTCGCAACAAAAGGCTGCTAGTAAAATCTGCTGCACCCACTGGTCATGTCTAAGCTTTTCCGAATAGAGCCTCAAAGCGGAAACGTGTGTATAGCGATGAGGTTTAGCCATCAACCGTAACCAAAAATGAATTGCCAAAGTAGTTTTTGAAGAAAGGAAATGGCGCAGTATCTGTCTCTCATATCTCAGTGGACACCTGAACAGCAACATAGGGGAATGGAGGAAGGTGGGAGTGAAAGAAAAAGGTACCGTAGAGGGGGTCTCCGGAGTAATTTCGAGGATCTTTAACGTGCACTGACACCGCACAGCACCCGGGCGCCTTTCGCGTTCCGCCTCCATCCAAACTAGGCTGACGCGGTTGGGTTCGGACCCGGTTTCTCCGGCTGGGTAGACGAGCGCCTTAACCACTGAGACACCGCGGCAGGTCCGTAACTACGGTTTTTCATAATACAACATTGTGGGCTAGTTGGTTACCTACATTCATTATTACAGCGCAAAGACGGCACTGTCCAAGAAGGGGCCACAACGGAGCTGAAGGCCCAAGACTTCAAGTGGCCCGCGCATGCCCGGCGCGAATACCACAGCACCCGTCGTTACGAGCCCGAAAAGGCGACGCCGCCTTTGATGGGCAAAGCGCCCGGAGCCGGCCGGCAGCCCAAGACGGATAGTCCGCTTCCTCAAAACAGTCGGTGCAACGAACCCGCCGGGAACAACCGACGCATCAGCCCTTCGGACGACGCCTGCGCAAGGGGTCAACAGCAACCTGCCAGAGGCGGTTGTCATTCGGCTGGTCTCAACCGAAATCGCTCCAACCGCCAATCCAACGGCTACAACCAGTGGAATAAGGACAGGGCGAGACCAGACAATCCGGACGGTGGAAATCGCGGCGGAGGTGTGGCCGCTCAACGCAATCCGGGCACTTACGGCTGCCAAAAGGCGACTGGAGCTTCCAGACTGACAGGTCCAGCCAACACAAAAGCAGCGACGCCTCCGCCGCCCCCGCCATCGTCTCGAAGACGTCACTACAACAACAAGCAGAATGCAGGAGGCCGACAAACGCAGGTCCGGAGGCAGTTCTTTAACACCAGGCCGGGTCCTCAACCGGTAACCCCTCCCGCCGCAGCAGCGACCGCTGCCCCTCGGGCGGCAACAGCCTGCAACAACACCAACAGGTCTCCAACGCATAAGAATAAGGGCCCGGCCACTGGCGGTCCTACGAGCCCATCGCGAAGGTCCCGCCGACAGCAACACCAACAGAAGCAGCGGTCGGACTACAAGCAGCCCCGCAACAGCCGGGTTAACGCTCTGGCGGCGGACACGACTCCGCGGCAGGCCTCCCGCGATGGTCAGCGTTCTGCACGCGGGGGTGTGGCCGACGCTTCGCCCGAAGGTGCTGGCGACGATCTGCCGGACGATGGGTCCCGTAGGCGCTCCATGTCCCTCAAGGGGCTTTGGGAGAAAACCAACCTGACCATTTTTTGCCGGCGGACGTCGCAGAGAACACGGTACATGTTTGCACACCCCCAAGGCCGCCCGACTGCCGGACTGGAGCCATACGTTTCGCCTTCATCAGCTGGCAACCAGGGTGTATGCTGCCGCTTCTGATGTGACGGGAGTTAGGTTCAAATCGGTGTCACTTGATTTTAAATTTATCGCTGTGCCCACAGACTCGTATTTAGCGCACTGGCAATTTTCTACGAACTGTCGTTGTGTGAAAAATTACAGAAAGCTATTCCCTTAGCAAAAACTAATGCGTTTGGAATATACGGTGGGCTATTTAAATTGTATTTTGAACATATTTTGTATGCACTAAAAATATGTAGGAAATACGTTCCTGAAATTTCATGCTTGGTATTCGAAATATATTTTTAAAATGTGCCAAAAATACCTGACTTAAAGCATACTTCGAGCAGTTTTCAAATAAGTGAAAAAATATGTATGCAGTTTTAGCATCTTGTCAGTGTATTAAAAGTGTATTGTCGGAAATATGAAATTAATTCATCCAAAGTATACTTTGGCAGTCCTTGTAAAAAACGGGCAGTCCTTGTAAACGTATATGTATGCAGATTTAGCATCTTGTCAATGTATTAAAAGTGTACTTTCGTAAATATGAAATTAATTTATCCGAAGTATACTTCAATTCTAACAAACGGGCAGTTTTTTTAACGTATTTGCACCACACTTCTAGCTGCCGTTGAACAGTCGAGTGCTCGAAATCGCGTTTGGGGAAATGGCATTTGCGTGTTGTCAATGTATTTGAAGTGTACTTCCGCAAAATACGCAATTAATTCGTCCAAAGAATACTGAAATTCTAGCAAATTGGCAGTCCGCATTAGCATGTTAGCAGCGCACTGCAAGCTGTCGTTGAACAATCTAATGCTCGAAATCAAGTTTCGGGAAATCGCATTTTGGTGTTGGCCATGTATTTAAAGTGTACTTTCGTAAATACGCAGTTAATCTGTCTGAAGTATATTTAAATTCTAACAAATGGGTAGCCCGCGTAAACATATTTGCATTACACTTCAAGCTACCGTGGAACTATCTAGGGCTCGAAATGATGTTTCAGCGAAGAGTGAAAACTTTCCCTTTCTTGTAATTCTTTCGTTTATGCTAACCTCTAGCAGGAGGGTGATCACCACTTATACCTCTGCTACACGGGCGCTTCGAATGCCTTCCAACCGAATATCATCTAACGCATGCTACACGTGTTCTGTCTAAGGGAGTGCTTGAAGATAGTATTAAGCCAATGAATATTTAACCGCGTCAGCATGACATTTCCCCAGGAGTGCGCCGATGAGGACGACTGCACTCATACTGTTGTTTACATCGTTGCGTACGAACAGCTAGTGCTCTTTTCATAACATAAAACGCACTCTGCGCTTTAGTTCTATTAAAGAATCTGGTTTCTTTTTTAGTGGTTGTATTCGTGCTTGTTCACGCAGTGCGACAATATGTGGGAAGCGATGATGCGATCGCTCGCACGCCTGAGAAACACTTGGCAGCCGGGTTGTTGGCATCGCGCAGGATCGGCGCTTCTCGCTTCTTGTCCCGGGTTTCTCCGAAGTGACCAGTACTTTTTTTTAAACTACTTTATCCAGAAGTATGTTTGGCGACTGTTCGCTTTAACTGAAACGGCCTAACTTGTTATCCACAAGCTAGCGACGGCGACGACTGCTGCTGGCCGTAAAGCACGGCTCGGCAGTCTGGGTCACACCGGCGTTTCCCGTTCATCGTACGCGTGCCCTGCGATGTAAGCAATAGTTGATTTCAGGTCAGTGTTGCCAAAACTACACCCGGTGACCATTTGCATTTGCTAAAGCTTCTGATTCGCTCTTCACAACCGCCGCAATCACTGATCCAATCCTGCGGACTCGCTGGGCCTAGTCGTCGCGGAAGGGAAGAGAGCCGTAGTCGACTGAAATTGATTTGGCAAGCGCTTATCGCTGGTGAGTGTTCAGGTGGGCACATGTGAAATATAGCCGCTCGTTTCGCTCATTTAGAAGCGCGAGCATATTCACACCGCCGCCTCATCACCGTGCTCTCGCTCAGCCGCCGACTAGGCTGACTGTCCGCCGACCGGATTCGTCGGAGTCGTTGGCCTGAAAAACATGTCCCTCTACAATTATATTATAGTAAAGTAGATATTTCACTATAATCACATGCTTTTGTTGAGCGTGATATATACTGCCGTTGTCGGACTAGTGTGACCGCCGCCGTCGTCGTCGCTGTACACTGAAAACGAGCTGAGGCTTTCGAATGCGTTTGGAAAGTGTCGTGTAGCACCGCGGGAGTCCGTCGATTCCGAATGTCATTCCAATTATCGAATGACATTCGACTCAGATGTGATTTGAACATTTCCGTGTGAGAACGTGATAGCATTATACCAGCAAAAGCGCCTTGGGTACTTCTGGGCCCGAATACGCCAGCGGAACGGACCCCGACTGGCAAGGCCGACCGGCTCCTTAGACGCCCGTGTATCTGTTGGTTGACGGTTCGACTTCTGACCTATGCCTGACGCAAGTTTCAACTAGCAATTCCGTTCTCGATGAGCCGCAGATTCGAACGCGATCAGTAGGGTACTTCTGCTATAATTTGGCAGCCCACAGTCTTTGCGCAAAAAAAGGCCTCACCGGGCAAGATAGTGCGTCGTTCTCGCTGGGTATATATAAGGCAAGTCAAGTACACCGCTTGTCGTAGGATTTCTAGTTTGCCGCGTCGACGTCAGGGAGACCGGTTCTGACCTTTGACCGAGTCGGACGTGTTTTTTGACGCTCCTTCGACTTCGGCCGGGCCTAGCTACGCCGTGCAGCAACCGGGTTGGGTCCGCATCGCCTGCACGTACGACCCGCAGGCAACGGACCTGGACCTAGGATAGTCACCTCCCGTGGCCCCCCGGCCATGGAGCCCCACCAGGAGGCCCGCGGCCGCGGAATGCGCAAGCCTAGGACTGTGCCGGACGGACCTCGTTCGCAGAGCGCACGCCGCGACCGGTCTATCGATTCATCTCCGCTGCTAGAGAGATGGATAGAGTGCGTGCAACGCGCAACACAGCGCGCTGCCCTGACTCCGGAGACGGCGAAGGCAACGCTACGCACCTTGGCCCTTCCGCCACGTGCTGCTGCGATGGCGGCGCGCGCGGACCAACACGTGGGAGCCGCCATTGCCAGCCCGGTCCTGCAGCCACCACTCGGCGGCGGCTACATTCCAGCAGCGGTGGAAGCAGCTGTGGAAGAGCCAGAGGGGGACGACGCCATGGATCAATGCATCCATCGCAAGCGGCGCCGTTCCACCCACTCTGAAGAGGGGGAAGGGAACAAAGACAGCGGGGGCGAGGAATCTGCTGCTAAGCGCGAAGCGCTGCAGCTAACTGCACCTGTCTCACCTCCCCCTCCGCGTCCTGAGGGAGCGACCACAGGACAAAGAGCCAGGGAGGTGACAGCCGACAATGGCGTGTTTGCCAGTGCTGGCTGCTTTCCCCCTGCTCTCGCCGGAACGCAAGCCCCCACCCTGAGGGACCAGCTGCCGGTGACGACATCGGCTGACGCGGCGCAGAAGCCAGCAAACCCAGCACGTGACCCAGAGGCCGCAGCTGCGGCTCTCAGACGGAGCGCGGCGCACGCTTCCAGCGTGCTTGACAGCAACGAACGCCACGCCCCCTGGCATCCTCATGCTCACTGGAGACCGCCAGCCTGATCCCCTGGCGCCAGGCTTCAACCCGAGCACAGCGAAGGCGTAAGGCTGCCCTGCAGAGAGCTGCTGCTGCTGTGGCGGTCCATGAGGAGCTCCACTGGACAGTCCTGTTCCGGCCAGCGGAACGCGGCGTGGCCATAAGCAGGGAACAGGGCTGGGAGATTGCTGAGGAGCTGGGCCCGCGCCCTGGCGTGCTGGCGGTTCGCGTTAACACGCGGCGGAACGTCGTGGCGGTGGACACCGGCTGCGCAGCTACCTTCGGCTCGCTTCTGGCCACGACTGTCATCCGTGGCCTGGCTGTGTGCGCCAGGGAGCCAGCTCCTCGCAACCAGTCCAGTGGGCTCGTGTTCGGCGTGGACGCGCGCCGCTCAGCGGATCAGCTGCTTGCCGCAGTGGAGTCGGCGGTGGCAGTGACGTCGGCGTCGCTGTCGGGAAGCACGCTGCATCTCCGATTTGCGGCGCCGATCCCGCCGCCGCATGTGTTCATTTACAGGCGGCGCCTCGCTGTCCGGCCCTGCCGCCCGCGCCCACTGCAGTGTTCCCGCTGTTCCAGCCTGGGCCATGCCACCGAGGCCTGCAGAGCTGCTGCCCGCTGTGCCCGCTGCGGTGCGCCACACGACACTGGAGCGTGCACCAGCGGAAAATCGCGCTGCTCGAATTGCGGCGGTCGACACCCAGCCACGGACCCTTCATGCCCCCACTGGCAACGAGAGAGGCATGTCGCCACGATTTTGGCTTCGTCAGAGGTGCCTCTCTCACGACGGGCCGTGCGCGCGGTTGTACGCGAAGAAACGGCTCCGCAGGATGCACAGCAGCAACCAAGCAAGCGCAGCTATGCGCAGGTTGCGGGCCACAGCCAGCAGCAGCAGCAGCCTTCTCAGCAGCTCCGGCCTCAGAAGCAGCGGGGGCAGCATCCCAAGCAGCAGGCCGGTTCCCGCACCGCACCAGTGAGGCCCGCACCGACTACCTCCGGTGGCTCCCCTCTGGACGCACGCGACGCCTTAATCGAGCGCCTGCAGGCCGCGCTGCGAGCACTAAGCGTGCTCCTGCCAGAGGGCTCCGAGGGTCGCCGCATCTGTGAGGAAGCGACAGGCCCTCCTGCACTAAACAGCCAACAACATGGCTAGTCGCCGGGCAGTACCCCGCATTCCCACAGTCCTGCAATGGAACGTCCGCTCCCTTGCAGCGCGATACGCTGAGCTCCGCTCACGCATAACATCCGAACAACCAGAGGTGATCGCGCTGCAGGAAACTTACGTCCGGCTGCGGGATGGGGAGCCCCAAAGGCGGCTGCCCGGCTACATCGGTTACCATTCACCAACGAAGTGTGAGGAGGAGTCATGTGCATCGATCCCCTGCGGCGACCCAGGCCATCGACCCGGGAAATCGCGGGCCTCCATTTATGTGCGACGCGACGTCCAGCACGCGCTCGTCGGCACGGCGGCGGCGACGAGTGACGTTCAGGAGTGCGTGGCAGTGACAGTGCGCGTCGGGGGTGTTGACACATCAGTGGCCAGTGTTTATGTGCGCCCAGCTGTGGCGTGGAACGCGCTGTGTTTTCGTGCAGTGTCGTCGTGTTGTGCCCCGCGCCAGCTCATAGTTGGTGACTTCAACGCCCATCATTGTGCGTGGGGCAGTGCGCGCAACGACCGGCGCGGCGACGACCTGCATGACACAGCAACGCAGCTGGGACTCACTCCTCTCAACACTGGCCAGCCCACCTTCCGACGGCGTGGATCGTCAGGCTCCTGCATCGACGTTGCGTTCGCGTCCAGCGGCATCGAGGCGACCTGGCGTCGTGCACCATCTCTCTGGGGCTCGGATCACTTCTCCATCACCATAGAGCCCACTGCTAAAGAGGCGCGCCCCATGCGTACGTACGCAATCGTGAATTGGGGCCGCTTCCGCCAAGAGGTGGACGCCGCCGCTGCGTCCGGCGCCGATTACTTCACCAGTCTTGTCCGGAGCGCCCTCGCAGCCACGCGTCGCGCAGAGGTGCGGGCAGGTCAGCCAACACCCGACAATAAGCTGCTCGATCTGCGCGACAAAAGGGACAAGGCGGAGCGCAGGGCGCGACGGACGGACAAGCCAGAAGACTGGACGGTCTACAATCGGCTGGACGCAGCGGCAAGGCGTCACTCCAACAAGCTTTATCGACGGCAGTGGGCTTCTCTCTGCAACACGATGGAGAAGGATCGCAGCTCGCGGCGGCTCTTCACCACCCTGCGGCGCATCACTACACCTCAGGCGAACCCTCAGCCCCTGGCCGCTCTCGCCATCTCGAGCGGCCAAACAAACCAACAGCTGGCTGAGCAGTTCGCTGACCGATTTGCGCCACAGCGTCCCGCGAGCAGTGCAGTGACGACATCGGGCCCCACTTTTGACGCCAGGTACTCTTCCCCCGCCCCGGATGACGGCCCGTGCAACGCGCTCTTCACAGCGGCGGAACTGAACGACGCGCTGCACCACTGCACCCGCCGCTCATCGCCCGGGCCAGACGGGGTTACGTACCAGATGCTGCGCAACCTGGACGCGGAACAACGTCAAGTCCTCCTGCGGCAGCTCAACCTGGTGTGGGAACGCGGGGTGCTACCTGAGGAGTGGCGCACAGCGGTCGTCTGCCCGATACCGAAGCCAGGCCGCCCACCCACGGAGCTCAGCGGATACCGGCCAGTGGCGCTAACGTCGGCGGCATGCAAGCTGATGGAGCATATGGCGCTCCAACGCCTGCATGCGCGGGCCGCGGAGGCAGACTTGTTCGACGAGCGTCTGACAGGGTTTCGCGGGATGCGCTGCGCGGCAGATTCAATCGCGGACGTTGTCTCCGCACTCGAGCACGCCGTGGCGGCGCGGCAGGTAGCACTGCTCTTGCTGCTCGACGTGTCGAGTGCGTTTGACAACGTCCACCGTGCGGTAATTCTCGCGAGGCTGGAAGAGGCGGGCGTGGCCGGTCGTCTGTTGCGTTATGTGCAGGCGTTCCTCAACGCGCGCACTATTCGCGTGCGCGTGGGAGCGGCTCTCTCTCAGCCCCGCCCGGTGGATCTAGGCGTGCCGCAGGGGTCGGTGTTGTCCCCGTTCCTCTTCAATGTGGCGATGTCGGCGGTGCCGGGCTGTCTGCCCACAGGCAACCGGCACCGCGTGTACATCTCCATATACGCGGACGACATCGCTCTGTGGTGCTTGGGACCTCCGGGCGAGGCTTCCCGCGTGAGAGACTGTCTCCAGGGGTCCCTTGACGCTATCGGCGACCGGTTGCGGGGCCTCGGCCTGGCGCTTTGTGCGGAGAAGACTGCAGCCATGGCCTGCGCAGCTCGCAGATGCGCCCGCCTGGCGCCGCTGACGTTGGCTGGGACGCCGCTGCCGTGGAAGAGCTCCGTGCGGTACCTCGGCCTGGAAATCGACCAGCGCCTCTCCTTCCGCCCCGCGGCGACCAGGGCCTGCCAGCAGATGAAGAGGACTACAGCCGCTGTGCACAAGCTCACCGCCCGGGGCCAGGGGATTTCTCAGCAGGCTGCGCTGCGCCTCTACAACGCCGCAGCCTTAGGGGCGATACTCTACGCGCTGCCCCTCGTCACGGTGCGCAAACCATCATGGAAGGCACTGGAGGTGCAGCATCGCAAAGCGCTGCGGACCTGCCTCGGTCTACCCGGAAACTCGCAATGCGAGGCGACACTGGCCGAGGCGGGCGCGTGGCCGCTGCAGCTACAGGCCACGCAGCGCTCGCTGCACCACATTGACCGCCTTCACCGCGCACCAGACGGCGCGGAACTCCTGCAGCGCCTTCGTCACTACCCGCGCTCAAGAATGGGCGCGGCACTGCAGGAATATGACCAGCTGACGCGCGCCACGCCCCCCTACGGCCTCTGCTCCCCCTGGCCCCTCACGACGGAGGTACAGCGAGAGATCGTCGGCATCGCGGGAAAACGCAGCACACCACTATGTGCGGTGCAGCAGCTAGCCGGAGCCGTCATCTACGAGCAACTGCGCGACCATCTGCTTGTGTTCACTGACGGCTCCGTGGTGAGCGAAAACTGCTCGCTCGCCGCAGCGGCCACCATCCCCGCCCTGCAGCTGCACCGCCAGCAAAGAGTGGCTTACCTGGGCTCTTCGACCACGGCGGAGCTACTGGGTCTTCGCCTGGGCTTGGACCTGGTGCTCACCCTTACTCCGCCGCCACCCAGGTGTGCTCTGCTGTGTGATTCCCGTGCCGCCCTCAGCCGCCTGCAGACTCCCGCTCGTGGCACCCCGTTGCTGTGCGCGTTACGCGAGCGCATTGAGCGCCTCGCGGAGCGCAGATGCAGTATTCGCGTGCAGTGGGTGCCCGGTCACTGCGGCATCCGCGGCAACGAGCAAGCCGACGAGCTCGCCACCGCCGCACATCAGCTTCCTCCCAGCGACGAACCGCTCGCCCTGGAAGACGTGCGTGCGGTGATCTACGACCACCTCCGTCAGCAACACCCGGACCCTCGCATCGCGCGAGGAGAGCGCATTTCTCTCGTCGGCGCGCGCTCACTGTCGCGCCTCCAGCGGGCGATGATCATCCGAGTGCGCGTCGGCTGCGTGTGGCCCGGGGAAAGACGGGTGCGCCACGGACTTTCGTCAAGCGACGCGTGCGCTGAATGCGGCGCAGTGGAGACATTGGAGCACATGCTCCTTCGCTGTACCGCTTCTGCAGTGCCGCGTCGCGAGATGCTCGCGGCATACAGGGCGCTGGGAATCATCCCGGACAGTCTCGAAGCGCTCCTGTGGCCGCGCGGCAGTGCGCGCACCCGTGACAGAACAATGGTGAGCCTCTGTGCGTTCATCGAGCAGGCGGACTTGACTCCCCGCTTGCTCTACGCCAGGTAGTGCACGCGTGACACGAACGCTCCGTGGGTGCTACCTCGGACGGTATACGCGGCCGGGCGCCCCACCCCGGCCGCTAGTGCAGTGTGCCGCGCGCGCGATTAATCCGAGACAGGACGCTACGTGCGCGCGGCTATGTACATACAGTTTACTTCTGGTGTAAGTGATTGTGCGCAGTGGCCGCTCGCGCGCACTTACTTTCGGACAATGCTTGGACATTAGCGCGCGAGCGGCGCGAACTTGATTACTTTTGTATTTTGTAAATAGTGTACAAAGCTCTACCCTGTCCTTTCTCGCTGTCGCTCCCCTCTATACTTCTCCTCACTATCCTCTCCCTTTCCCTTTCGTTTCCGCCGGCTGCAGCTCGGGTGCTTAAGATATTAGATAGCAATTGCCGCGGCCGGCAACACTCTTTTGCTTCACTTTTTTTTTTTTTTAAATAAACCACTACCACCACCGCGTCGACGTCATCTTGGTATGCTGTGTGTAGGTTTCTGCCGTTCCCATTCAGTCACGTGACCTTATAATTTCAGCCTCCTGTTAATTGATGATGAATACTCGTCTACAATTTGTTCTCCAGTTGAAGAATTAACCCGTCTCATTCCATGGAGCCGCCCAGTAGACATTTTTTTAAGCCCGAGATTTATATTTTTAATGTATTCAATGCATATTTTTAGTCTATTTCTAAGGTATATTTTTAATGCATTATAAATACGCTAAGCGGGCAAAAATGTATTTTTCACGTATTTTTAAGAACGTTCAAACAATTATTCCAAGTATACTTAGAAAGCATTCGTATTGCAGTTTAAGCATAGGGACAAAAAAATTCGAAATAAATATGAAATTAATACAATACGTTTGAAATGCATTTTTAGCACATCCTCTTTTTCGCTAAGGGATTTTACTGCGGATGGAGCAAAAAGTTGAGCTGGCGAGGATGAAATTGTAGGCACTGACTGTCCGAGCGCGTCGGGTTTGCTGGCATAGCATGACAGCTCTCCTGTACATACCTTAGGTGTTTCATGAACATACCTGACTATATCGACGTCCTCCCTATTTCGGCGCTCTTGTGTCCCCTACTTCTTCTGTGCCGTCCTTGCGCTGTAATAATGAATATATGTTTTTCATATTTTTGGAAATATTCGTATTAAAATGGACAGCCCTAACACGATGTCTTAATATGTGCCCAATTATCCACATTCTTTTCGAATATAGTGCTTCGCGCGAGATTTCCATGCTTGTTCGCGCTCGCCAGTTCTGTCCTAGCCTGCATTCGAGCTGCAGCTTCGCTCCCATGGGCATTGCGCAAATTAGTCTAACCTTGATTTTATTCCGAGGGTATTCTGATTTAGTAAACCGGTACCAGTTAGGATTAGGCTTACAAGTCGGGGACGCTAGTTTGGAAATACCTTCCCCTGAGGCTTCAATGCGATCAACGCTACATTCAGCGACACCTTGCCTCCACTGCGCGGCCATGTCGCATCACCAGCAGCGCCGACAGGCGGCGCCTGGCTGAAGGGAAGCGTAGCGCTCGCTTGTTCCCACATGTGTCTTGCTTTTGCGTTTTGATGGTTTTAACGTTTTTATCCTTTCTTGTGCCAACGCATGGCATGTCTTTGGCATTTGAGTGTAATGACATGATAGCGAAACCACCCAGTGCTTGCAGCTCCATTTCGAACAGAGCGATGCGTCTTCGGCATGGTTGTACAGCGTGTCACGGGCAGCTGTCGCGGATCCGGTAGCTCCCCGAAGATCGTGCCACGCGAGGAAAAGCTTGCACACGTGAAACGAAGTTACTTTCAATCGAATTATTTTTTTGGCTCTTAAATTGGGGAAGTGGTCCTTAAAACAGCTCTCAAACACCTTCCAAGGAGAGCACATCAAGTAGCACAATCAGTGCATTGTACTCTCATAAAATCTTGAGCCCCCCGCCACCACCCAAAAATTACAGACAACTGTGGCAGCCCGCAATGTGAAAATGAGAAAGCATTGAAGCCTCCTCGGCCCTTGCCGCCTCTTTTTCTCTCTCTCTATAATCTTCTAATCGTTTGATAATTAATTTAACTATTTTATTAGCGTAGTTAGTTTAAGCTTTATTTAAGGATCGATTCAGTTACTCTGGTTATACCTTCTTTTATCTTAATCAATGGTTTGGATTTTTCAAATCTGACACCGTGGTTGCTTTCCCGTTCACTTTCTATATTCCCGTCCAGCTTATTTAAAAATCCATGGTTTTTCTGATAATTAACTGAATAATCTATGTCAATGAAACTTTTTGCTCGATTAACTATCACTGATGAAATACATTTCAAATCATTTGAATTTTTTTTCGTTCTATTACCTCTTTTTCCACTGTTTTGGCTGTCCAGGGCGGTTTTCCCGTCCACTCACTATATCGACGTCCCCCTTATTTTGGCGCTTTTTCGACATCTTTAATTAATGAACTCATCATCCTATCGACATATTTTTTTGCCATCATCACAACTGCTGGGGACACGTTTTGCAGGCACAGTTTGCGGACAGGTTTTTGTGAAACGGCCACGCCGACATAGCCTAGAAATGCCTTCGCATTAATAATACAATTCTACACGTTATCGAGTTTCCGAGCTCTTCCCGGCGACTTTTTCATGCTCGCACCTTCCTCCGTCGCTCGAACCTGCGTATTCAAGTTGAGAGGTGGCTATTGGTGAGATTCTTTCAGACGTTAAGCAGCTACCACGGCTGCGACCAATAAACCGCTTAATTCCGGCGGGTCAGGAAGCTACGCTCAGGGAGGTTGGCGTGGCGTAGGAGCGCCGACCTGCCTACGGGCAAAAAGTGACTGCAGGTTTTCACTAAAAATTTTGACTACAGAAAACTCAGCTTCTATAAACCGAAGTGAAAATTCTTGCTGGTCAATATTCGTGAAGCGGATGGCTTTAACAAGCCTGCATAATGCAACTTCATTATACCCCTTTACGAACCCCTTTAACGAGTTTCAGCTCTTAAGCAGGTGTATAGAGGGTGTTTCAGTGAACACTCTAAAATTTTAAGGAATACCCATTTTGAGGCGGAAATATGGCAGTGTTGGCGGACACATCAAAACCAGTGATTCGTTTCAAGTAGTAAGCTGGTTAGATAATTTTGAATAATTAATCTTTAAACTACGAGAGTTAGGCGCCTAGTTGCAGTTAGAGATTTGTAGCCGGTCGTTATCAGCACCCATATCAGTTTTCAGAAATTCGATAATTCGATTTCCCTAGGCACGGTGGCTCGACAAATTCTGGCTGCATGCTGCGAATATAGATGCGCTTACGAAAGCATGCAAGCAAAGCAACCGCTGCAGTGCACGTAACTAAACGAAAACGCCAACTTTTGTTGAGCGACAGCGCCAAGGATAATCGTGTTTTCGAAATTCTGAAAAACACTATGGCAATTACTCTCGACATGCTACAAATCTCTAATTTCAATTAAGCACGTAACTTGATTAGTTAAAAGATATTTATTAAAAATTAGTTAACCAGCTTACTGCTTCAAACGATTCGGTGGATTTTTGGTGTCCGCCAACATCGATAATACTACACAGCAAAAGCCATAATTTTGCAACAAAATGCCTATATTTGACGATAGGCCTATTTTTACCTCTTTTTGAAGAAAGGCATTCTGGTCTCAGCGAACACTGGTAACACTATGCAGCAAAAGCCATATTTTTCCCCAAAAAAGCCTACGGCTGAAGAATTTTGAAGCATACTCACTGAAACACCGGCACATGGTACATGGTCAAAGCCAAGAGCACCGTAATGCTTCCTGGGGGATATGAAATTTAAGTTGCCGAGACATGGAATGGAGGAAAAAGGAAGGAGGTGAGGGCTTTTCAGCAAAGTAGACAGATCTCTAGTGTGTTTTTAAACTTCAAAGAGAGAACCGGACTACCCATGTAAAGTCATATTCATTGCAAACTACGGCTGAGAGATTCGGAGTAGTTCTGCCTACATGCTCTTCTATGGTTTCCAATAGAAATGTTCGCGGGAACCCGTTCCTTTTGATATGTTGGAGTGACGGCAGTCCACCGGTCAGGAAGACAGCAAGATGACTTGCAAAGGAACCCTTAGCGAAAAAGAGGATGTGCTAAAAATGCATTTCAAACGCATTGTATTAATTTCATATTTATGTCGTATTTTTTTGTCCCTATGCTTAAACTGCAATACGAATGCTTTCTAAGTATACTAGGAATAATATTTTAAACGTTCTTAAAAATACGTGAAAAGTACCTTTTTGCCCGCTTAGCATATTTATAATGCATTAAAAATATAATAAAAATATACATTAGAAATATACATTTAATACATTAAAAATATGTTTACTGGGGCTTGAAAAAAGTCTACTGGGCGGCTGCATGGAATGACACGGGTTAATTCTTCAACTGGAGAACAAATCGTACACGGGTAATCATTAATCAACAAATCATTAATCAACAGGAGTCTGATATTATAAGGTCACGTGATTGAATGGGAACGGCAGATACCTACACACAGCATACCAAGACGACAGCGACACAGCAAACCACAAATCCTATGACAAGCCCTTTACTTGGCTTGCCGTATATATACCTAGCGAAAGCGACGCACTATTTTGCGCGGTGAGGCCTTTTTTTGCGCAAATACTGTGGGCTGCCAAATTATCGCAGAAGTACCCTACTGGTCGCGTTCGAATCTGGGGTTAATTGAGAACGGAACTGCTAGTTGAAACTTGCGTCAGGTCCGATACTAGCACCCTTAACCACCACCAATCGCAGGCGATGTTCCTGCCCCTTGAATTCCACCTTCACGGTCCTCACCACAGGAAGCAGATTCGGTACTGGGCGCTGCAGCCTCCTCCAGTCTTTCTCCTTGGTCCCGTCTTCCAGGGTCCTCTAGGCTTGAAGGAATGCCAAGCCCGGAACACCCTGCCGGGGAAGCAACCAGCGGTTCCTCCTCTTCACACATCCCAGAAGCGAAACTGTCCAATGCGTAGCTGGCAGAACGACTTCTGAGTTGGTCAACATGACGTCTCCATCGACGACCGTCCTTGGTGACGACCAAGTACGACACTGGTCCTGTGACAGCATCCACAATGCCCGGCAACCACTTGGGCCCATAGAGATAGTTGCGCACAAACACTCGATCCCCCACATCAAACAGTCGCACTGCCTGGCTACGGCGCTGCATCACCTGCTCTTGTTTCTGCTGCACACTGGACTGCAGGTCAGGATGCAGACGCTCTAACACAGTTGAAAGTTTCCTGCCCATTAGCAATTCGGCCGGGCTCTTGCCTGTTGTAGCATGAGGCAGGATATGCTGGGTCATTAAAAACCTAGCCAGACGTGTGTCGATATCGCCTCCAACCATTCGCTTGAGTACTCCCTTGGTTTCGCGCACCATGCGTTCTGCTTGACCATTCGAAGAAGGGTGATATGGGGCAACGGTCACATGTCGGATTTGATTCCGGCACATGAAGTCTCTGAACTCCTCCGAACAAAAGGCAGTGCCATTATCAGAAACAACAGTTTCTGGAATGCCATGGGTAGCAAAAAGGAAACGAAGCTTCGCACAAACTGTAGCTGTCGACATGGAATTCATCCGGCACACTTCCAACCACTTTGAGTGAGAGTCCACCACAATGAGGAAAACTTTGCCTTGGAAGGGCCCAGCAAAATCGATGTGTAGTCTTGTCCAAGGACGCTTGGTGAATTCCCAAGGGTGAATCTTTGCAGCTGCTGGCGCAGACCTGGATTCCTGACAACGTGCACAGTCTCTCACCTTCTGCTCAACATCTCTGTCGATTCCTGGCCACCACACGGCTCCTCTGGCAAGCCCCTTCATCTTGACAATTCCTGGATGAGCTGTGTGAAGAATGTCCATGACATACGGTCGAGCTGGCTCTGGAATGACCACACGACTGCCCCACAGCAAACAACCTTGGTACACCGACAGTTCATGCTTGCGGCTCACAAACGCTGCAAACTCTTCTGGCAGCTTACCCTCTGGCCACCCATGCTGCACCCAATTGCAGACTCTAGCCAACATCTTATCCCTTGACGTGAATCTTGCCACCTTCCTAGAGTTCCATGCTACTTCCGGCGCCATTTCCAGCATCCCTACTTCCCAAAGACGCTGCTCCTCTTCCTCTGCCCTACTGGCTCTCAGTGGTAAACGACTGAATGCATCAGCATTGGAAAGCTTCTCCGCTGGTCGATACTCAATTTCATAGTCATAAGCCGATAACATGAGGGTCCAACGCAGCATCCGTGGTGATAGCACCTGGGGAATGGGCTTGGCATGGTGCAACAGTCCTAAGAGGGGTTTGTGGTCTGTCACAATTTTGAAATGTCTCCCATATAGAAACTGATGATACTTCTTTATGCCAAAGCCGATGGCGAGCGCTTCTCGGTCTGTCTGGGCATAATTCCGTTCTGCCGCACTCATAGTTCTCGACGCATATGCAACCGGTCTCTCGCTGCCATCTTCGCACACATGACTCAACACAGCACCCAGTCCGTACGGGGATGCGTCACAGGCCAGCACTAGGGGTTTGTTGACATCATAGTGCACCAGAACATGTGATGACTGCAGCAGATCTTTCGCCTGGCGAAATGCTTCTGCCTCAGCTTCCATCCAACGCCACTCGCGACCCTTGTCCAACAGCCGGTACAGTGGCTCCAAGGCATGAGCTGCTCCTTTAAGAAACTTGTTGTAAAAGTTCAGAGCTCCTAAAAAGGCTTGAAGTTCCTTTTTGCATGTCGGCTCTGGGGCCTTGTGAATAGCACGCACCTTGTCTTCTGTCGGCTGCACACCTGCAGAGTTCACACGGAATCCCAAGTAACACACTTCCTCAACACCAAATTGACATTTGTCAAACTTTAGTCGCAGACCGTCTTCATGAATTCTTTTGAGCACTTCTTGTAAACGAGCATTGTGCTGCACCTCATCCTTTCCACCGATCAAGATGTCATCCAAGAACACAAGAACACCATCAATTCCATGCAACAGTTCTTCCATGTACCTCTGAAAGATAGCCACTGCCACTGCCACGCCAAATTGAAGACGGGTTACGCGGAACAGTCCCCGATGTGTTGTAACCGTCAACAAGTCAGCTGTTTCTTCATCAACAGTCTTCTGTTGATACGCCTGTCCGAGGTCTAGCCTTGAAAACTTCGAGCAACCTGCCAGCCTGGCAAACAGCTGCTCCGGTGTCGGCAGGGGATACGTCTCCCACTGCACTACACGATTGACTGTGCTCTTGTAGTCCCCACAGATCCTTATCGATCCATCTTTTTTGACAACTGGAACGACAGGTGTTGCCCACTTCGAGTGCCGCACAGGCTGGAAAATGCCTTGGCTCACCAACTTGTCCAGTGCTTCGTCCACCTTCGGTCTCAATGCAAACGGTACTTGTCGTGGCTTCAGAAATCGCGGCGGAGCTGCCGGGTTCACCTCTATGCGTACAGGAGGCCCTTTACTTGTCCCAAGTCCAGGCTCAAAGACTGAAGAATACTTCTTGAGCAAGGCTGTTGTTCCCCTACTGCCAGTTCGACTCGGCTCGTACACACTGTGAACACCACTCAGACTTATTCCCAAAGACTTGAACCAGTCCCGACCGAGAAGTCCGATACTAGCACCCTTAACCACCACCAATCGCAGGCGATGTTCCTGCCCCTTGAATTCCACCTTCACGGTCAGTTCACCCAACACTCGTAGTTCCTTGTTATTGTAAGCTCGGAGATGAAGAGTACTTGGGCGCAACGCCCTTTTCGATATTCGCAGCTTCTGCATAGTCCGGTCGTTGATGACTGAACACACTGCACCAGAGTCCACCTCCATCTCTAGGGGACTTCCGTTGACGCGCACTTCCACTCTCACGGCTGGCTCTTCACCAGACAGCACGAACACGTCGTAAACGTCCGACGCAGCATTCTTGTGACGGCCTCCACTGGCCCGTTTTTTGTTCTGAGAGTTGGGTTCAGCCGAAGCGCGAGCTGCCGCCTTCCTCCTGCATGCTCTCACTATGTGCCCTCGTTGCTTGCAGAAGTGGCACTGCATATTCATGAATGGGCAACTGCTTGGCGAATGCGCACCCTTGCAGCGGAAACATACGCTTGTGCTCCCAGGCGAACCAGCCTGCTTATGGGTACCCTCCTTGGCTGTCACTGGCGCAGAGACCTTCGCAACACACGGGTCGAAACGCTGCCCGCTCACGCTGCCAACTTCACACGATGCGGCACTGCCGCGAATTTGCTCGGTCTGTCGCTGCGCAGATTCCATTGCAATGGCTTTCTCCCGAGCTGTAGCAAACGTAAGCTCCGGCTCCGCCAGCAACCGACGCTGAAGGGTCTCGCTTCGCACCCCGCACACTAGCCGGTCGCGCAACATGTCATCGAGCGACGCACCGAAATCGCAGTGTTCCGAGAGACGTCGCAATTCTGCGATGTAGTCGGCAATTGACTCACCGGGCTGCTGTTGACGTGTGCCAAACTTGAAACGCTGTACTGTCACCGACGGTCGCGGCGAGAAGTGGTTTGAGAGACGCCTGACGATCTCATCGTAGGCCACGGCCGACGGCGCATCCGGAGAACAAAGGGAGCGAACGATGGCATACGTTGCTGGGCCGCAAACGCTGCAGAGCGTTGCTCGCTTCTTCTCGTTACCGTCGATGTCGTTTGCTTGAAAGAAAAATTCGAGGCGCTCCAAATACAAGGGCCAAGACGTCGCCTCTGTTGGAACGAATTCCCCAATCGTGCCCAGCGCAGTTGCCATTTTTACCTCGTCGCCAATTATATGTTACGTCCTTTATTGCTGGTGGCAGGGTACAGACTGGCGGGAAAGCCGCCAACACGTGACACATGGTAGCTCAGGGTTGCTTGGCCCTAAAGATTGTCCCGCTATAACATCAGGCACAGGTCAGGAGTCGAACTGTCAACCAACAGATACATGGGCGTGTAAGGGAGCCGGTCTGCCCTGCCAGGCGGGGTCCTTCCCGCTGGCTTATTCAGACCCAGAAGTACCCAAGGAGCTTTTGCTGGTATAATGCTATCACGTTCTCACACGGAAATGTTCGAATGACATTGAGTGGAATGACATTCGAGAATAGGAATGACATTCGGATTCGACGGACTGCCGCGGTGCTGCACGACACTTTCGAAACGCATTCGAAAGCCTCAGCTCGTTTTCAGTGTACAGCGACGACGACGACGGTGGTCACACTAGTCCGACAACGACAGTATATATCACGCTGAACAACAGCATGTAATTATAGTGAAATATCTAGTTTACTATAATATGATTCTAGAGGGACATGTTTTTCAGGCCAACGACACCGACGAATCCGGTCGGCGGACGGTCAGCCTTGTCGGCGGCTGAGCGAGAGCACGGTGATGAGGGGGCGGTGTGTATATGCTCGCGCTTCTAAATGAGCGAAACGAGCGGCTATATTTCACGTGTGCACACCTGAACACTCACCAGCGATAAGCGCTTGCCAAATCAATTTCAGTCGACGACGGCTCTGTTCCCTTCCGCGACGACTAGGCCCAGCGAGTTCGCAGGGTTGGATCTGTGATTTCGGCGGTTGTGAAGAGCGAATCACAAGCTTTAGCGAATGCAAATAGTCACCAGGTGTAGTTTTGGCAACAGTGACCTGAAATCAACTATTGCTTACATCGCAGGGCACGCGTACGATGAACGGGAATCGCCGGTGTGACCCAGACTGTCGAGCCGTGCTTTACGGCCAGCAGCTGTCGTCGCCGTCGCTAGCTTGTGGATAACAGTCGCCAGACATACTTGTGGATAAAGTAGTTTAAATAAAGTACTGGTCACGTCGGAGAAAGCCGGGACAAGAAGCGAGAAGCGCCAGTCCTGCGCGATGCCAACAACCCGGCTTTCTCAGGCGTGCGATCGCATCATCGCTTCCCACACATTGTCGCACTGCGTAAACAAGCACGAGTACAACCGGTAAAAAAGAAAACATATTATTTAATAGAACGAAAGCGCAGATTGCGTTTTATGTTATGTAAACAAGCGATGTAAACAACAGTATGAGTGCAGTCGTCCTCATCGGCGCACTCCCGGGGAAATTTCATGCTGACACGGTTAATATTCATTGGCGTAATATTATCTTCAAGCACTCCCTTAGACAGAACACGTGTGGCATCGTTAGATGACATTCGGTTGGAAGGCATTCGAAGCGCCCGAGTAGCAGGGGTATAAGTGGTGATCACCTTCCTGCTAGAAGTTACCACAAACGAAAGGATGACACGAAAGGGAAAGTTTTCACTCCTCGCTGAAACGTCATTTCGAGCCCTACATTGTTCCACGGTAGCTTGAAGTGTAATGCAAATATGTTTACGCGGACAACCCATTTGTTAGAATTTAAGTATACTTCAGACGGATTAATTGCGTATTTACGAAAGTACACTTTAAATAGATGGCCAGCACCAAAATGCGTTCCCGAAACTCGATTTTGAGCATTAGATTGTTCAACGACAGCTTGTAGTGCGCTGCAAACATGCTAATGCGGTCTGCCAATTTGCTAGAATTTCAGTGTTCTTTGGACGAATTAATTGCGTATTTACGGAAGTACACTTCAAATACATTGACGGCACGCAAATGCAATTTCCCGAAACGCGATTTCGAGCACTCGACTGTTCAACGGCAGCTAGAAGTGTGCAAAGACGTTTAAAAGTACTGCCCGTTTGTTAGAATTGAAGTATATTTCGGATGAATTAATTTCATATTTACGAAAGTTCACTTTCTATACATTGACAAGATGCTAAAACTACATACATATAGGTTTACAAGGGCTGCCCGTTTTCTAGAATTCAAGAATACTTTCGATAAATTAATTTCATTTTTCCGAAAATACACTTTTAATACACTGACAAGATGCTAAAACTGCATACATATTTTTTCACGTATTTGAAAAGTGCTCGAAGTATGCTTTAAGTGAGGTATTTTTGGCACATTTTAAAAATATATTTCGAATACCAAGCATGAAATTTCAGGAACGTATTTCCTACATATTTTTAGTGCATTCATGAATACAAAATATGTTTAAAATACAATTTAAATAGCCCACCGTATATTCCAAACGTATTAGTTTTTGCTAAGGGAAAGTCTTTATTTGGGCTGACTTGCGCCCGAAAAAGAAATAAAGCAAAAAAGTGCACGTCAGTCGTCGAACTACGAATGCCCGCCGCATGCTGCATCGCTGAATATAAAGCCGGAAAAGAAACTTCAAGATAACAGGTCAAAATTTATGTCAGTAACTTGGAAAAACGTAGGCGCCGTTCCTGATCGCTGCGATCAATCGAGATTAGACCGGTCGCTTCTCGCCTCACGAACAAAAATGATAACGCCTGTAGTGTCTGCTCGCGGGCAGGTGAAATCTCGCGCCGCTCACCGCGGGTAGCCTCGGACCCCTTCATCCCGAGTGGCAGGGCGGGGGGAGCGAGGCTAGGAGAAAGCCTTTATAAGGCGCGACCGGGAAGGCTCGCGCTCTCTCGCTCTTGGACCAGCCCTGCCAAAGGACCACCTGCCCACCCCGCTGCCCCACGACGACGACCGGCCCCCCTGATGTGAGATTAAACCTTTTCATACAAAGACCTGCCTCGAGTCACTGCCTGTGCGTCCCCGCGCAGAGGAATCGCCCACACGCCTCGCTCCTGCGTCCTTGAGCGCGAACGAACGGACGCTACGATGATACGTGTCACTATGTAGCCTCCACATAAATACATTGCAACGTCGCTCTCTCGAGCGAAGTAAAATACCGCAGAGGGATGTTGCAAAAGCTTTTAACAATGATTAACGGCTGTTAATCCCTGCACACAATTTCAGTCATTTTTTTTTCTTACCGCACTCTCTAACCCAACATATTTTATAGGATCTGGATACGTTTGCGTTTTCATTGCATGTTTTACACAACTGCGAGACATCGGGCTTGTTGCTACTGCATAACTAGCGAAAGAGGGCGAGAACGAAAAACGCAAATTCACGTACCTAACATACCTTGGAGGCACCGGTTGACCGTCAGCCTTCTTCTAGCAGCTCTTCACTTACAGCCGCCCTCACATCATAAAATGATCATCACAATGTCATCGCCCATCACAGCTGATGCGTCGCAGTTTACGCACGTCGACGTAGCTAAGGTGGTTCCTACCGATAGTTTTTTGCAGGATTGCAACAGGGTGGATGGAGCCTCAGAAGAAAAGGCTTGCATCATTTCGATAGGGAATCTCTACGAAGTGCTGCGATCGCATATCTCGCTGTATTTTAAGCAAAGACATCAAACAGTTTTCCAGATATCATCCGCTCCACTGCAACTGACGCTTGAACTATTTTACATGAGGGCCGATGTCGTATCTACATCGTATGTCTAACGGTAGTGTTTATTTTATGCAGTATGCGGATGTTCCTGCTTATGGTTTCATGTTCTCGAGGAGGCCCGCAACCGGACAGGCGCCCTGATGATTCCTTTCAGAAATTTTCAGTAGTAAAATATGGAATAATGCGTCATACATAGTCTCGCTTATTGCATTACTACTGACACAAAATGTCACGGTATATCGATGTCCTTGCCAGTGGTTTTTGAACCACCACTGGGTTTTCTCATGCACTCCTGGTGCAGTGGTGCAGCGGTTAAGGAATGCGCCACTGTCCATTGATAGCAAGCCATGCCACCAGAGGGGTTGTGCGATTGCATGTTCGAAAAAACAGCGCCAAAAAGACGACCACGGCAGAAAGGGCACGCGCACGATGGTCCCCTTTCTTTCGTTGTCATTTTTTAGCTGTTTTTTTTTCGACAAGCAACCACTCGACAAGCAACCAAGCGACGATTAATTCATTTAATTGCCTCCTGCCGTGGTAGTCAGTTTGCTCACAATCCCGTGGGCAGGATGTGGTCACGCCACAAGGTCACGCAACCTCGGTGGCCCACCTAGCTTGCCGCAGCGCCCGGAGCAACCGGCCGCTCCAGATGCCAGGGTCACCAAGTCGCCGACGCCGACGCCGGACAATTTTTTATTAGAGGGCCGCTCTTAAGTTCCCGTTTCTGCGTTTCGCTGCGTTCCGTCGCCGTTGTCGTCGCCGTTGTCCGTTGTAACCAGCATATGACAATCTTGAAGTTGCGAAAGCAATGGAGGGGGAGCTTGGAAAGGAGAAAGTAAAAGCGCAAGCTCCTCCCCTCCTTAGCAACTGGCGCACCAGTTGGGAGCGCAGCTGTGCATAGCAACCGTGACGTCACACAGTAGTGGTAGAGCCAGCACGCGCGCGTCGGTGGCGGCAGCTATACCGTCGCTACTTCGGTAGACGTCTCGTTACAGTAGAATGATTGGTACGCATGGCTCCGAAGCGGTCCAGAGATTCCGCGCTAAGCGGTTCGGTGAAGCGGTAGTGGGTTGACCACAATGCTTTCGCCCAGCACACTTTAGAATTTCCAAAGTATCATCGGTATACTTTTGGGGAAAAGAAATGCGCAGTATCTGTCTCCATCAACTGCGAAACCATTGGAGCGCGGACTTGGAAAGCAGAGAGTAAAATTTGTTTTTGAGGAAAGGAAATGCGCAGTGTCTCACACATCTCGGTGGACACCTGAACCAGAGCGAAGGTGCATAAGTGCCCTTATGGAACAGTGGACACCTCAATCTTGCTTTAATCATCGTGGCGATAGTGACAGATGTGCGATGCATGCTTTTGCATTGATGACGTTGGGAGAGAAACGCTGCCACCTGCGAGGGTGGCAGGGTGAGTGGGGACTTTTATGTATATATAAAGACAAGCGGGAAATTCTCACCACTTATGCTGGAGAAGAACCCGTTCCTCTCACTCGTAACGGCTCCCACAGCTTTGACAATCTCGAGAAATAGTTGCGCAGACCTCGTCTTTGAGAACCAGGCATTGGTCAGCAAGTCGAGCATATATCCATCTATTTCTCCGTCCACAAACCTTCCTTTATGACAATCAATAACTGTTAGTGGAGTGTTTCTTGAAGAACGAAAATGTGTGAAAAATAAGTTCTCTGCAATTTTACATACATGCCTTGAACGAATGCTTTGCTCAATATATCGAAAAGCTGAAACAGCTGATAAGTTGCGCTCAAATTTCGCATTAGGCAGTAACGTCTCGGCGAGGAACCTGTCTTTCCTCTGCGGCGGTAGAAACCACGAGCGTTTTAGCTTGCACCAGGAATAGCCTTCACACGATGTCGTTGGTTATGACAACCGCGACCGGTTGCTAAAAGCTTATTCGAATAGACTGGCGTAGTGCAGGGCATGCCTGCACATGTGCCAGTATGTCAACCAGGCACGTCACCAGAGATTTTTTCCGGAGGGGCGGGAAGTAACATTTTGTATCGGGGGCCAGCAAGCCCTGCAAAAGCACGCTAAATCATTGTGTGTGTGATAGGGGGGGGGGGAGGTGTTGAGGCGGCTGGATGCTTGCCTCATCACAAAATTACTTTCTACCCGTCAAAGAAGTGCTGCTTGGACAAACAGGTATGCTAGATTATCAGACTCAGACTATTACTTTCAACATACATTCCTTTAGACGTTTACACAGCCGCAAACGGCTTTAACTACGTACGCGACGACGTGCACTTGCACGGACTAAGTAAAGGAAAGTTGGGTTATAGGGGACAATTATTTCTGAAGTCAGCTTAATTGGAAGTAGGTTTGCTCTAGAGAGGTGGTAAGGTGGGGTAAAAAGGTTGTCGGAATGTTTTTCGTTCCCTAACAGAAAAAAAGCCTCTATGATTATGGTTTGTCATTAATGTTTTTGACCAGCACAGCTGTTGTATGCTTTTCCAATTTGTGCTTCTGCGGCTCTAAGTTTGCGGCGTCATCCATAGGTCATTTTCTCCCCAGCACTTCTACCTGTATTTAAGTTTGTTTTGACCGCTTCTTTCATCAGCCTGGCCAACATCATATGAGGTGTTCGTTGTTAAGCCAATCAGAAACGTCGAGTACTCACGCCATCTCCGATCCGCTCGCAGATTGCTAGACGCTGTATGTTAAAACTGAGACGCAAAAGTGGCCCATTTCAGAGCACTGACATCTTTGAAATGTGGTTTTAGTCAGCACACTTTTTTCAGAACGATTGGAGCGCTCACTCTGGCTCTTCAAAGCATCACGCAGAAAATGGCCGTCTGTATTATCCGGGCTCAAAATAATTGTGAAGGTTGTTTATACGTCTTAACTACTTTTGAAGCGGATTTGTTACTGAGTTAGGTGCACACTAAACGATGTGTTGTCTAACTGACGTGCTGTCTTAGGAGTGGTTTTATTGCGCCCATTTTTTAATATTCTTGTCGTGGTCGTCATCCGCTTCTCGTCTTGTGTCTCTCTCAGCCCGCAAGTGTAGTACTGTGCCACGTGCAACGCTCCCTCGGTGTATTCAGCGGTTGCTGCGAATTGCTAGCGGAGTGGCACTAGGAGGCCCTATTTGCAGTTTCGACTTTTGGGCCTCCTGATGTATATATACCCCATAACCATGTTCTGTAGTGTAACTCTGAAATAAACTTGATATGATTTGAATGCTCACTGTGGTCGCTGCAGCTGAGATAGAGTGGATTGTCACCTTCCAGCTGTACGTTGTAATGCGATAACGTTACAGTTGTCGTCAAACCGAAACCATGCCGTTGTCGCATTTGTCACGGGATTCGCTGATTGGTCGATCTAACTTGATGACCTTGTGACGTCATCACATTGCGGCCACTCAAACAAGTGATAACCTAGCCACCGTGTTGTAAGCAACCTCCCAATGTAGCAGGTGGCAATTAAATTACTTCTTCGAGAGATACACGTGAAATTGTGATGTCATAAAAACCTGCCCTCCGGTTTGTCAGAACCTAATATTTCATAAGAACCTAAATGAAAAATAAAAAATAAAAAAGTGATATATGCAAATGCCGCCAACGGGAAAACATAGCGGTTACCTGCTACTGCAGCTAGCAGCACAAGTATGACAAAGTATGGGTCAAAAATTGCAATACACTCACACACACGCACATACACACGCACACTAGCACACATGCGCCCACACATGCACGCAGAGCGCGTATACGGCTACACACCCAGGTTGCAACAGAAGCTGCTATAATTATGGAATCTAATGCTATACTGCCCAGTTGAAAAATACACCAGGATGGCTTGGTGTGTTCTGGTGTTTCCTAGTGTGAACACGAGCTTCTGTAGTGTGTTCTGATGTTAACACCAGACCGGGCTGGTGTGTTGTAGCGTGCACACCAGACTGGGCTGGTGTGTTGTAGTGTGCACACCAGACTGGGTTGGTGTGTTGCAGCGTGCACGCCAGACTGGGCTGGTGTGTTGCAGTGTGCACACTAGACTGGGTTGGTGTGCTGCAGCGGGCACACCACAACGGGTTGGCGTGTTGTAGCGTGCACACCACACTTGATTGGTGTATTTTGGTACCCACAGCGTGCAGTGTTAGTGTGCTGTAGTGCATACACCAGACTGCATGGGTTGTGGTGTGCACACTGTTTTGGTCGTCAATTGCACTTAAGAGTGGATTGGTTAATTTTGGCATGCAAAACACTTTGAATAGGCATTAAGGTTTGGACACCAATGAACCACATTCTGGCTGACACACACAGGAAGTTAGTCTGCTGTTGTAAACGTATACAACTACACTGCAGTACCTAATTTAGTTTACTTCAGTTTGGGGGCATACACAGCAAAGACAAATATTGGCAGAGTGCATCCATTCTAATCTGGACTTCTTGTCTAACGCGCGTCGCGCTGATCACAAAGTGCAGTATAGAACTATACAAACCATTTTTCAGGTAAAGCGAAGGGCAGAAGTGTTTCATGCTTAAGCATGCCCTAACTTTGCTTCACTGGATGTTATGTGCTGATGCAAATGCCTCAACATACCAATTCAAGCTGAACGTATGCAGCAGAACGTCGCCCTTCTAGATCTAATCGCCTCTGTGAAACAATGTTGAGTAGAATGATAATTAAGGTAACCTCCTAACATGTTTTCATAAACATGTGTGAAAATTATATATCAAACATCATAATTCTTTATTTACACTACAAATGAAGCGCTATTTTAACAAACCTCAGATAACAAACTAACAATCTCACATAACAAACCAAAACACGTACATTTGAACCTTAGGCCAAATATGGCATATGAAAAATGCGATTACAAGCCACACTCAACTTTTGTAATTACAAACAGGACTACACACTGGACATTAGACAGAATGCTTCTTCTATATACAATGACCTATAACAGTGCAACACAGAGATGCAGAGATGTTTCACAATAATCGAGAACAGCACAAGGAAATAAACTTCAAATGACATATGCAGCAAAAGGTGCACACCTTCCATACAACTGAGGCAAATATTGTCACAGAGTCACAGTGTCATGGCATCGCTCGACCATATCTCGCCCCTCCATGATATATTTCAGGGTGCCTGAAAAAAGAAATGACAGATAAATTTGTCATAGTACTATGCATAATAAACAAAGAAATACATGCTAAAGAACAGACAGGAGAGTATGAATGCACATGTAAGTGATGGTTATGAAATGCTAAAATAACTTAAACTACATGCAATGGTACCACATCTACCTTTAATCAATGCACAAGCCCATTTTACAAAATTAGGCTTTTCATGTTACACTCAGAATATGTAAATGGGCAATAGGTCAACATGTGGAGCTTGCATGCCCTATTTTTCACTGCAGAACCCAACTTCCAAGAGGTAGTCCTAGGCTACGGGAGATGCTAATGAAAAGCTCTGGATTATTAGGATCACTACGGAATCTGACCTGCACAGTCAATCTTCCTGACCTTTAATGTGCATAGCTTCTGCAGGAAGAGGTACAAAAGTTTACAAGAGTGCTTGTGTAAGATAGAACTTCCAAGTGACAATTTTTTCCATTCTGAATCCATAGATGTGCACCACAGGTGACAACTGTGATTCCAGTCTTCACACCTCGTACGTCTTGGATCACCAGACAATAAACTTATAACAAGAGTTTAAACAGACCGCACAGACATTTTCTCACATAATTAACAGCACCCAATCTCCTCGTAGCTAGAAATAAGTGCCCTGTGCATATCTGCACATATTTCTCACAGTAAACACAAAGCTAAATGTGACTGCTCACCAACGCGCAAAATGTCCTTCCTTTGTCATTATGCCAGCTAGAGAGTAAACTAAGCACCCCACAACAGCCTTTTGTTTCAGAATACTTATGAGGAGTTTTAGAAGACCTGTGATCCCTATGGTCGAAAAATGCTATACCCTGGCACTTGTCAGCCTCCGTCTCTGGAATATGTGAATAGAAAAATTTCTTTAAAAGACTAAGCAGCAGAGTTACAGCTGTCACAATCAAGCAACTTTGCCATCCTTTTCTCTGCCATACCATCTTCGAGTCTCTCTCTCCCCCATATGGGTGATAATCCTTCCCAAGTGAAATTTCTTTCACTGCTTTTATGGGGAAGCACAGATTGTCACGTCATCATCATGGCCCTCCATCACCAAGTTGCTGCAACACCAAGTTGTTTTTGTATTAGAACGCAACCTTGTTCAAACTGATATGAACCAGTATTTTTATACCTGGTAACAGTTGACACCAACCACATGGAATACGAGTATGTTGCTTGTTGCATGTGAATGCATTTAAGCAACAAAATTATGTTCTTAGAGCTGTACAGTGTGCAGAAAGCAGAAGAGGCAAAGCTTGTAATATGACTGAAACAATTCTTACCATCAACAAGCGTTTCTTTTTGAAGGCACCAAGAACAGCCATAGTATCCGTTGTACTGCTTAGCATTCAGCAGTGAAGCGCGAGCTGGCGAGTCAACACAAAAGCGCAACACATTCACTGTTGACTGCACAACTTTGCTGGCAAATGACCACGTGAAGCTGCCCATAGTGTGGAATTTCTCAACAAATGTCTTCAAGTAGAGGCGAGTAGGTGGGTGACCTTTGGCAAACCAAATGACGCCAATGAGGATGTTCTTCCAACGATAGGGAAGAGGGAGCTGATTAAGCGCTACTTGAATTGGCCAGACTGACCCTTTGCTCGAATTAAATACTGGCGATCCATCGCTGTTAGCGGTAACAGTCAGGTCACTCCAATTAATGTTCCTTTCACGGCGGACCTTTCTGTAGAGTTGGCCATCTGTGATATCCTTATAAGCTCCCTGATGAGTTTCAGCTGTCAGTTTCTGGAGGTTTGCGCCAACTATATCCCCAAACTTCTTTAAGAGACACTGTAGCTGATGCTTGAGGTCGACAGTTATGAAAAAGCTTCCTTTTTTTCACCAGCTGTGCCATAGTCATTGTGGCTGCACAATTAGTGCAGTGCTGGAAATCTAGGCCGCAGCTTGATGTCAGGCACTCACACGTTGGGCAGTATGTATGGACTTCCACCATCCTTGATTTGTGCAAATCCCATAACTTCCTAAAGCCATATTTTGTCGATGGGAAGACGTTCTGGCCAAGAAATGCATTCAACAGCTTCAACAAGCTGTCCACTTGTGTCAAAGGAAGGCCAGCAGCAACAACAAATGTTAATAATGTTAATACAAGCAGCATCGCCTGCAGGTGGGTAGTGTTCTGTGTGGAAGTCTCGACTCGGAGTTCACTCTGATAAATTCCGACAAGTCTTCATTGGGGTCCTCTAGCACATGGTTGTCAAGCCCATTGGTGTCCTCATCAAGCCTTGGCAGTTGTGCATCAGAAATGCTGTCATCAAGATGCAGGGTTGAAGGCTCATCATCCAAGTTAGGATGACTTGTAGAGGCGTTGTCATGCACCTCATCTTCAGCTTGCTACAAAAAACATTGGAAAGGCTACATCAGCAACAGAAGAAAAAAACATCAGTATCGAAGTGAATAACGGCAACCTGTTCATGTATGCCCCGAGTTGGTATCATTCCGCATGAACATCATTCCGATTCCCTTCACATTTTAATATCTTCATCACAGGTTTATGTTTTTTTCTTTATAATGATCCATAAGAGATAGTATACATGGACCACCATGTGACATTTACCTACAATCACTAAATAATTTATAATCGAATTTCGTATCTCACCTGTTTCAGCTTCAACAGTCAAGTAATGGCTACAACGTGAAAGGTCAGTATAAGTCACGTGAGACACAAATAAAAAGTGCAACATAATCACTGCTTCATAATTTTAATTCACTGTGATGCTAAAGACAGCTTGCCGCAAGAGCTGGAATGGCAATGGGTTTGGTGCATGGTTCATGGGAGTTGTGGCGTCCTAAAGCGACCCCGGCTATGAGGGATCCCAAAGTGGAGGGCTCCGGATAATTTCACCCACACCTGGGGTTCTCGAATGTGTACTGACATCGCGCATCACATGAGACTCTAGCATTTCAACTCCACTGAAATGTGATCATAGTGGCTGGGACTTAACCCCCGCTTTTCAAGTTAACAGTCGAGAACCATAACAACTGAGCCACCACAGCAGCAGAATCGCAATGAGTGAAGCAGCAGCGATTACATTGCAGCTGTCTTCATGCCTCATGTGACCCATACTGACCTAACATCGTAGCCATCACACTGCTTTTGTAACAGAAGCCGAATCAGGTGAGAGATGAAATTTGATTATTATTTGGCAGCTGTAGCCAGATACCTCATGGTGTTCCATGTATAGTAATGTCTAACGCACCATTACAAACAATAAAACATAGGCAACCAAAATTTGGTATCTACACTCCTTTAAATTTTATATGGGAAAGTGTTAAAAAGGTAGGACCAAGAGTGAAAGTGCGACAAGCCGCCTTACAGTTCAGCATTGGCAGTTTCGTTGAGTATGATTTCACAACAGTCACACAAGGCAGACAACAACAAGAGATGCTAATATTTTAAAAAAGAGAGTTGCTCAACAGTGGCATGAGCCCATGCATAGAACAAGCATTAGCACAACTGAGTGGGCAGGAAACATAGGCAAATAAAATAATACATTTCCTCATAATACCGCATCTGCCTGGTTCACAGGCAGCTAACCTTAAACTATCAAAAGGGCACACAAGAAACCAAACATGCATTTTCGGGCTCAACTGCCAAGCACCTAAACAAATAGTCACCACAGCAAGTCTACGTGCACATATCTATGTGGCTTCGCTTGAATTCAAGAATTGCCTCTGAACACCTCAACATTTCCACGAAAATTTAGATTCATTCTGGGGCAAAGGGCAGTAGGGTAGTACATCTCTCTCTCTGTGTGTGTGTGTGTGTGTGTGTGTGTGTGTGTGTGTGTGTGTGTGTGTGTGTGTGTGTGTGTGTGTGTGTGTGTGTGTGTGTGTGTGTGTGTGTGTGTGTGTGTGTGTGTGTGTGTGTGTGTGTGTGTGTGTGTGTGTGTGTGTGTGTGTGTGTGTGTGTGTGTGTGTGTGTGTGTGTGTGTGTGTGTGTGTGTGTGTGTGTGTGTGTGTGTGTGTGTGTGTGCGTGTGTGTGTGCGTGTGTGTGTGCGTGTGTGTGCGTGTGTGTGCGTGTGTGTGCGTGTGTGTGCGTGTGTGTGCGTGTGTGTGCGTGTGTGCGTGTGTGCGTGTGTGCGTGTGTGCGTGTGTGCGTGCGTGCGTGTGTGCGTGCGTGCGTGCGTGTGTGTGTGTGTGTGTGTGTGTGTGTGTGTGTAAGGGGGGGAGGGCAAACCATTTGAACTGTGTACTGCTTGGAGATTTTTTTTTCTTTTCGGAAAATTGGGATAAGCAAAGTTTTCCTATGCAAAATTTCAGGCTTGTGGAGGGGGATAGATTGTCCCCTTTCAATGGGTGAGGTGCGTTTCCAGAGTCAGCGCAGAGGCTCATGGAAAAGTCGTCTGCTACAGCTACTTCCGGTTCCAAATTTCTCCCCCGGCTCGCTTGCTTCACGGCAGTCGCTGTGTTAATTCGCTTCTAACACTAATTTATTTCCACTGCAACACCGCTGATTGTATTGCATCATCGCAAGACCAACCAGACGTCGACTCTGTTCTGCTTCGTAGCGTGCACTCGCATGAAGTACGACCACAATAATGTAAACGGTCGGATTCTTCCTATACGTACGCAGTGGGACGTGTTGAGACGCGCTGCGCGCACGGTTGCATGTATGTGCTAGCCCACTGGCAGCTTTTACACGCTTTGAGGCAAATACATCAATCGTTTGCTAAACTGTGCAAGCTCAGCCTTCGTTGCCTTCGTGATGCAGCAAAAAAAAACATAACGACCACCGCGTTAAACTATTTCGCGCACACAGCCGACTGCCGTGCATACACTCGAGAAAACACTCGTACCTTTCGTAATTGTCATTTTCTGCGCTCAGGACGCGTTCATACACAGCACGCTCTGATCTTACGGTGCAATACGCAATGTCGCAGCACAAATAGATTAGCGAATAAACGATGCACGAATACAGGGCATTTGCTATGCAGAAGGCAGTGCACGGGAGAAATTTGTAACCGGAAAAAGCTGGCAGACGATTCTTCCATGGTTGTTTGCATTCACTTCGGAAACACGCCTCACCTATTCACCACTGCCTGTTAAATCCGCCCCCATCCCTCAAATATGCACTCGCCTCGATTCGGTGCGGACCCCACGACACGCTAGGAACAGGCTTACTTGCCTCTGCTCATCGATTTTTTATTTTTTTTCGTAGAAGCCCAAGGTACAGCCCAAGGAGTACGGGGAAAAATTGGGGGGTAGTGGGCGTATTTGGAAACGTGCCATGCGCAACGAAACTTCATTCGACGGTTCCCTTTGCCGCTGGCTCCACACGGTTTGCCGCGGAACTTTCGCTGACGACGCACCGGGCTCAAAATAAGCAATTTATCGTTTTTTAGGAGGCATGCTGCGATAAAGTGCACGGCCTGCTGGTAAAAGAAAGCCTTCGAACCGAGTACCAAAAAGGCGACACAGATTAACAGACGCACTCAACGAAGGCGAGGCACGAAGGAGCGCACCATGGAAAAATAGACTGCGCTATTGGCGCGCGGTCTCGGCCTCCACAGTTACGTAACCATCACGCCGCCGCTTTGCACCACTGAACTCTCAAAACAATACCTTTTTTTTATTAATACAAGCGTAAATGACCGTTTTTCACAGTTCTTCTTTCTTCGCGGTAGATACTGTAGATCTGTGAGCAGGGAAATGTTTTGTCATGCTGTTTCGGTTTCGGTTTTAACAGCCGAACGATGACTGTACCGTCAAAGTGGCTTATAGGTCAAGAAGCGCGAGACATGAAAAAACTACAATATAATCTCTGCTTCTACATTCATTGTCATTCCGATTCTTGAAGCAGACTGCATTGTAGCGAAGTAAAACGACTAATCAACGTATCGCCGTTTTTTCATGTCTCCCGTGACCTGTGAACCATAAGCACAGTGCAGACCACGGTGTAAGACAACTGACACAAACAGAACATGCACAGAATAGCAACAGTTATCAGTATCAGTAAGCGCGATATCTGCACTATGAAGGACCAGCTTTAGGCCCCGCTCTTGCCTTGTTAGCTATAAACACACGTTGCCGTCACAGCCATCGCTATAGGCTGTTGAAACCGAAATAGCACGAGAAAGAAATTTGATTATAATTATTTAGCGCTCGTAAGAGAACACCACGGAATAATCCATGTACAGCAATGTCTTGCGCATCATTACAATCAAGACATTGCACACAATTAGATGCATATACTACTGTAACCACCACAGCGGCTTTCCTTTAATTGTAATCAGAGATGTCCATCCCTTTTGCTTCCGCGACCTGTACCATTTATTTAGGCTTCCTTTACTGAGATCTTTGTTTCAGTTGCTGTTAACTGGTAAAAGTGAAGAAATATCATGGGCAGTAAAATTAAGCGCCCACAGAAAGATACACCATTTGAGGGGCCTGTAATTTACGAGCGAGGGCTCATTTCACATGCGTATACTTCTTGGATATTTTTCGCCGAAAAAGTGGAGTTCGGCATGGCCTTCCTACGTAATCTTTTTTATTGGCTGGGGGGGGGGGGGGGGGGGTTAGAGAGCGCCATATTTCTACTTAAATCATGCCTGAGTTTCTGGGTTTGTCATACGTACGGTTTATTATTCTTAGCTGTTCGCATAAAATGATCGCGAAGCTTTTTTTTTTACCAAAGAAGCTTTTCTCAGTCTAACTGGATTATTTCCACCACATTTTGAGTTGCATAATGAGCGCAGTTCCTTTTTATGAGATTTCTATAGCTTCGAATGTGACAGCAAGAACTATATGTGATACATTCTGGTTCATTGCAGCCTATATACTGCTATAATTACTCGATGGTGTGAAGCTGGCAGTGAATTTTTTGCAGTGCCCTACACAGCGGCCTATAAATATGGTCGACGTGTTCATTCTGCGACCACCATTCTCAATACTCGCGCTGGACGTGGCGCTTTGGGCTGCCTGGGATTGAGATTCCGTTATCAGCGTGATTATTTATTTGGAAATCATGCCCATCCACCTGGAAACCGGTCGATTCCAACTAGAATCGCATGTATATCCAGCTGCAAAATGCCATTCACCGAAAATCATGTACATCTGGCATAATTTTTTCTGAAAAATTTACACTTTCAGTTCACCCCATCTCGAACTCTCCCAGTGCCAGGGAGAGAATGTCACTCCAGGAAGAAATTCAACCGAAAAAGTGCTTTTCAAGCTGGAATGGGCGCCCGAGACGAAAGTCCGCCCTGTCTCCATTTTCATCACGAAACACCAGCCGGCAAAGAAGCAATCGCCGAATAAGTGACCAATACATTAAATAGCTTATTTTGCGGTTTGATTTCACCCGAAATCGTGATGCGGACACACGGGGCGTTGGTGGCCGACAGGAGCGTGTGAAGCTTCTGTCCAAGGTAGACCTTGTTCTGTCTTTCTAGACATTTCCAGATAATGAAGGGAAATGGTGATGATAATGTCTTACAGTACCTGTTAACCTAAGATCACAGAAAGAATTAGAGCGAACATATCGTAATATGCTGTTTTGTGCGCGGATAGAAGTCTTACGGAATTCTTTGCGTATCTGACGAGATTACAGCGCCACCCCTAGCAGCCTAAATAATGAGCTATCCGGCAAGCCTAGGCGACGTGGGCGCATCATGGAGGCTCGCGCGTGGATCTCCGTCGTTTGTTTTGGCCAAGTTTTGGCAGCGTTAATCTCCAGTGGGGCTGCCCGGACAAATCAATGGAGTATTACTATAGTGCCTAGAATATATTCTAGGTACTATAGTATTACGTCTACGTGAAATTCTTGGAGACAATGTAAAGAAAATCGCGAAATCTCGTCATGTGAAAGGGTTCCGCCCGGCCGATGTGGACGATTTTAGCGCCGGGGAAATTTACAGCGTATTTTGGGAAGGCGACGAAAGAACCAGTGGAGGGTATTACGACGCCAGAGTACTCCACATGTCAGGTAAGCAGAACGGTCCTGAAGACCCTGATGAAAGTTTTTTTTTTATCCCTGTGCCATGAACCATTGCTGCAAAACATGTCGGCAGGCATATGCCGCCTCTCTGCTCACATGGGTTTGCTCGGGGCACACGATTCAAAACAAAGGGTGCCCTTTCATGTCCTGTGTCAGCGCTGTTTTCTCTTTCATGTTGTCGAATCTGCACCGACTAGCCCAACCACACGTTGTGTGCGTTGTTTCTCGAACATTTTTCGCCCTCTATCACTTTCTTTTTATCGCTTGTGCGCTCCAAGTGTACTGCATGTTTGATGTACCGAAATCCCGTGCCCATTAATTTGCCGTGGTTTCGGAGAGACGGCAGAATGGTTAGACCTGTTTTATTTTTAATTCTGTGTGTTTACATACACTGTATAGCTTTGCAGTATTTGCCTATCTGGTGTTGCAGTATTATGAAATACACTGCACAGCAATGTCACCTATTTATATGCTGCATTCCTTGCACTAATGTTGTCTTCTCATCTTTTCCTTGCTTTTAAAAATGTTAGCTGATCAGTTCCACCAGGCTGAACATTAATTATGTGGATGCTTGAGAAAAACACTGCACCGTGCGAGTGTAATTATGTGGACACTGGACACTTGGTGAAAACACAAGCATATGAGTGCGAGCACTGAGATGTATCAGCATGAGTGTTGTGTGGCCTGGTCGTTACTACGAGAAACAAGTGTTCATTCAAATTTATTTCAACAAATTTATTTCAGAGTCCAAAGAAGATATGGACATGTTCTTAGCAGATAAGGCACAGCGTGCAAAACTGAAGCGGCAGGGGCCACCAGAAAACGTGCGTGTTGGAAACTGCATGTTCCGTTCAGGAATTGTCATGTTGGTAGTATGTACACATGGGTTTCATGCGATGTCATGGGTGCCACAATACAGAGTCTAACGGAGAGCTTCTGCAGTGCAGATTGGGGCAGGTAATGAAAAATGGATTAGAAAAATTTGCAGGTTTCTAGTATGCATCTAATCTCAAACATGGCAACAGCTATGATTTCGGTGCAACCCATGTATAAGCAATTTTCATTAATGCCACTGCTGGGCCCTTTGCTATCTCCCTGGTCATTCTGAATATGTTTACTCCTTTTGTATATTTTGTGGAAGTGTTAGCTAGTGTTGAATTATTGAAACATGTGCAAGTCTTAGAGCAAGCAGCATGTTGCCATGCGGGCGCATATATAATCACAGCCATGGTAAACAGAGCGTGCAGTTGTAGGAAAAGCTTATATGTGCTTATATGAGTGATGTAGTGCATTTTTCTGGTATTTGTTTAGTTCATGCATCTAAACTTGGAAATTCATATGCAAAGAGTTGTATGATATAGCTGTTTGCTCTGATGTACCATTTAAGTTGCTGTTGTAAAGAGCGACCAAGTAAGAAGCGGCTTTAGCTCAGAGTCGTGAAGGACTTGACATTGACAATGCAAGCTTCAAAGTCACATCGAAGCACTGCTGAATCTTTTCAAGGAGACCTCTGGACAGGAACTTGCTGCAGGTTCTTAGGCTTAATGCAGTCATATATACAGTCATATGCACTCCTGGCATTGCTATTATTCCTAACATGTATCAGGAGCATGAACTGTCAAGCGCAAAAGCTTGCAGGATCTGCAAAACTGCATTGCTGTGCCATCTGCCATCACAGAGCGTGGTGTTGAGGTTCACATGAGCCTGGATACTATGCTCTGTTATGGCAGATCACGCAGCAATGTTGTTTTGCTTCGCCCCGCCACGCATCACAGATCCTGCAAACTTTTGCGGCCAACAGTACCGTGTTATGGATGAGGAAACGCCTAGTGTACTTGTGGCAAGTGGGTGAATCTCCTTGCAATGGTCAAACAAATGCCAGTATGCTGATTATATACGAAGTGCATGATGACTTGTGCATGATACACATTTGCTGCATTTATATTGGTTATGCCTATGCTTTAATTCTAGTGAACAAAAAAGGTGAAGAAGTTGAGAATGGCTGCGAAAAGTGCCAATGAGGACATTGGGGCACTCAGAGAAAGCAATGCGCTAAAAGAGGAGCTGGAAGTCCTCAAGAAAGAAAATTCGAAGCTGTGGCAGGTAAACATCAAGCTGCAGGAGCAGCTTCTGAAATGCCTCTCAGCTCCAGGTTAGTCTTGTATGGCAGTATGCCTACTTCTTAATCTGGATACCGCTTGCTACAGCCTGTAAGTTACTACTTTTTTCTTGTAAGCTCCAGTGTGTTAAAAATACACAAGTGCATTATAAAAAGGACTTCTTTTTGGGAAAGCAAGTGTTAAAAATTTTGCATGTTTATTACATTCCTCATTGGTTGTAGAAATGCAGGTTTCCCCTTACTCCATGGCTTTAATGATCCTAACGTCTGCATCACAGTGGAAATGTGAACTTTCATTCACTCATATGTGAACTTTCATGTGAACTTTCATGGAAATGTGAACTTTCATTATTCATATGATATCAGCATGTCATCTTTAAAAGCAGAGTTGAGCCTAGCAAACCTTGCCTGTCGTCGTCGCATCGCCAGTATGTGTTTATTTCAGAAGTTTTTTTACAGCTCATTGCGTATTTCACCCTACATTAGCCCTCCAGCATGTATTTCACTCCGCCTTGGTCATCCCCTGCAAGTTTCCCGTCCACAGACTCATACCACAACGTTTGCTGCATCATTCTTTCCTCGCTCAGCCAAACACTAGAACGGCCTTCCACACGACGTCGCTGCAACCACCTGTCCATTCTCATTTTTGAATTGTATAACCGCCATATTTAATGAATAACATCTTTGTACACAAAATTTAATTCTATTTGTACCCACCCCTTATGTAATACCCCCTATCTGGGGGTCTTTAAGGTAATAAAGTGAAGTGAAGTGAGGTGAACGGAGTGGATACCAAGAGAAGGCAAGCGTAGCAGGGTGCGGCAGAAAGTTAGGTGGGTGGATGAGATCAAGAAGTTTGCGGGGATACAGTGGCCGCAACTGGCAAAAGGACAGGGTCAATTGGAGAGGCCTTTGCCCTGCAGTGGGCGCAATCAGGCTGATGATGATGCATGTGGCTGTCTTATATTTTGGTGTATGCTTTGCAGCTGTGCACTCTTTCTTAGCATTGTCATGCGTAGTAAACAAGCTAGACGCTTTACAAAATTTTTCTATTAGGCCAGTTGGTTTAGCACACTGAACTTTGAATGCACGAGTAAGGACAGAGGAGAAGTGCTTGTCCCGTTCACTTCTGTCCTTCATCATTACCAGTGCTTTTAAAATTCAGTAAGCTATATGCATTTTATTTTGGTGGTTTAACGACAGGTATATGGGACTAGTTTTGGTCAGGCTTGAACAGTCAGATGCTTATTTCTTGCGGCTTGTGCAGTTACTTTACAGGTTCAGTTTGGTCCACAAAGGTAGCCCATGTAGTATTAATGATCACTAAAATTTTTCCATATGATCATGCTTAGTGCTGCTTTTAAAAAGAGCACTGGCAGCTAGCACATCAATGAGATGTTAGGGGTCAGTGCAGGCTGAGCAGTAGAAGAGCCTGTGTTGCAGCCATGTGCCCCACAATGACAGCAAAAGGGGAGGCATGAGGGTGAAGCATGAGAGGCCAGCTCTGTGTCGGAAGGGTAGCTTGTCTTTGAGGGTGGTCTTTCGCATTGCTTAGTCATCATGACATGTCTTGAGAAGGGCATCTGGTTGCCATAGAAATTTCGTGACCATTCCACTCTGCAAGGGGCACCATATCATGTGAAGCACAAACAGCACGGCTTTTTTGTGTGCTGTTCTTATTTTTTTAGCATTTGTTACTGTGCGCACATACTAATTGGCTATGTCCAGCAAGGTAGAGCCATTTTTCTGAAATTATTTGCAGATAGCATTCCAAACATGAATTGAGATTAGCATTAGCCAGTTACAAGCACTGCATGCAGTTACCTTTGATACTCCACTGCTCTTAATAAGGGCCACTAAATGCCCGTCGCACTGTTAATGTCCACGCTTAAGTTCTGCAGTTATTTTAAAGTTTTAAATGATTTTGACCTTGGTGCTGTGGCAAGTGCTAACACTGAGTTTTAAGTCAGAATGCACTCGGTAAACAATGATAATTTGTACATTATGTACGTCCCTTTCAGTTCGGCATGCCATTTTTCTTTTTCCTGTAGGTACACCTGGCCAATGGCCACGAAATATCGAAAGAGGCGTACGATACTCCCATGGCGCTGCCAATAGATTCACTGTTTTTCAAAAGAGCGGCAACCACATTGTGGTCAACAGAAGTGCTGGCTCAGCGCAGCTTTACAGGAACGCTGTCCAACAGATTCCTGGCAGAGGGTGGGGACAAGGCACCGAAGAAGCCACTGACGGCGCTGAAGGTGGAGATGATAAGGGGTAATTATTGTATTCTACTGGGGTTAGCACATGTGCATATTGTCATATTGAATTAACATATGAAAGGAGGCTATCTCGACCTTGGCAATAGCTCATGAGAAGGTAATAATTATCAAACACTATTGGACTCATATTAGAATGGATCAATTCATTGCATGACTTTTGGTTGTGCATGAGAATTCATGTGCAGTTAGCTACTTGACAGGCACAATGAGAAGCATTTGGTAGAGCTAAGAACTTCCTACAGAGCTGAGCTGCTAGATGAGTGTATGACATGAGCACTCCACATCTGTGGCAACAACCAAAGAACATAACTTGTTTTGTGATGCTAAAATAAGCTGTTGTCACATGACAATGTTGAGCTAAAATGTTAGGTTCTTAAGAGCTGCGCACTTTTAAAACCTTTAAATGTGCACTGAAGAGGAATCAGAACTCGTATTTTTGCCACGGGAACCCGATCTACACGTTCCAAGCATTCTTAGAAACTTTGAATTATTGCCCTGTGGCGCTGAGTTTCCTCATTTAAATGTGATTAATGTCTGGCTCCCGCCTTTTTTTTTAATTCTCCGCAGTCGGGGAGGAGTCAGCCAACGCATGGAGTGCCTTGCTGGCAGTCACATGGCGGCTTTGCTTTCGTTTTTATTTTGCTTTTTTTTACATTTCCGTGGATAAATAGATCTATTCAGAGACTACATAGCTGCAAATTAGGCCCACAGAAATAAAAATACGCGTGGACTCTGCTTTCGCCAATCACTCCGTATCGCTCCGCCGATGGCAGAGCGGCAAGCCACCACAGGACTGCTTGAAAGATTAGTCGACTCCTCCCACTGTCTGCGGGGGAATTAAAAAAAAAAGGCAGGAACCGGGTGTTTATTCGATTTAAACTAGAGAAACCGACTGCACAGGGAGATAATTCGCAGTTTCTAAGAACGTTCGGAATGTGTAGAACGAGTTCCATAGGTAAAAGTATGAGTTCAGATTCCTCTTTAGTGCACCTTTAATGCAAACGCTGATGATATCATTCTTATGTATCTTCCTGTCCTTTTTGTTATTGTTTCATCTTATTGCCTTAGCAAAGGCACTAATTATGGGATGGTTTAGCACAAACATATTCTGAGGAAATGTACGCAGTTCGACCTGTTGTACACTTCGCATGCATTGTAATGCAACTGAGCCCTTACTTGGTGTTCTTTGGCTTTGTGTTCAGGACCATACCATGTATGCATGTGCTAGGGCACTGGGCACTGCCTGCATTCTTACAATTGACAAACGCTTTTTTCTGATGACCTTAGTCATTTTTCTGCTTTACACTTGGCGTGAATATTAAGGCGACATGCTCATTTTGATGATGTAGGCAGTGCAAAGTGTCACAGCAGCTGTCGTCCTTGCAGTATTGGCACTCATGGCCTTTGCACATGCACAAGATTTGGCAACATAGCTTTGTGCAACCTTTCTAGAGTGGAGAAAGTGATTTGTTTACATATCTGCTGAGATTTACCCAGAAACAGAACACCTTGTGGCACTATTACTCATATTAGGCAGAAGTGTTCTAGGCTTAATTCTAGGCTCATTTACAACTTTCTTTCGATGTGCTGTGTGGGTGTTTCGCTTAAATTTGCTCACCATTACTGCTGCACTGTTCTGTTGAGATTGCACATGCTTCTACACTTACTAAGAGCAGAAGGAATGGCATTGTGCATCGTCAGAGCTACAGCTTTGTGCCCTAATTGTGTTACAGGTGTTGAAACATGGACGGTCTCACACCAGGATTTGGCCCTTTTCATGTGTGAATCGAACTATGGGTTCATTTTCTAACCCAATTTTCGCAGCAATGAATGACTCTGCAACATCAACATGGCCCCAAAGCCATACAATTAAGTTTTACAAAGAACTAAAGCTGGATGAGGTTGTCCTGTGTGTCCCTTTGATATGATCAGGCGAATGAATTTACTTATCATGTAGCATACTGTTCTTTGTTACAACAAGCCGTGGCGTTACAAGTAGATGCGGCAGTTTTTGTAGTGCTGAGCTAATTGTCAGGCTAAGACTTACTGTATGTCCTGGAAATTGGTTCTACAACAACAATTCTGCCGAAGCCAGAATAATAACAAAGCTTGCGCTATTTTTAACTCTTATGCATGATTTTCTTTCAGTGTTCTTCAGGCATTATGCCCGCAGTCGGGGAGTGATGGACGAAGCAGCCACGAAAGCTGAAAAAAGCATAAGACTGGCTATCACAGAAAACTTGCGAACTTCGCCGAAAGAGGCCCGCTGCTTCAAAGAGCTAAGCGAATCAGAATAAATTTTGTTTCTTTTTTCTTTTCTGCATGCCCTTGCAATTTCTTTTGGCAATCATACGAATTGAGTATTGGCGTATGCGTGCAAATTTTGTTTCATTTTCTTTCCCTAAAATTTCTATTGGTAAGTGTAAAAATTGAGTGCTGGTGTATGCATGCTGTTATGTGTATCCTAATGCACTGCATCGCTATCAAAGCACATTGAATTTGCGTTTTGCTCACGGCCACTCTGCGTACACACAACTCTTCTCTTTGAGCTCTCCAGTGATAGTGAACAACTGCGCAAGCATTGCAGAAGCTGGTGGTTTAACTATACTTGTGCAGTTTATATCAGCAACAGTACCAAAGACAGAAGAGGGCAGCTGTCGAGCTCACACTTGCCTCCTCACGTGTGAAGTTGGCGTCTTGTGGAGCCGCACCTTGCCTGCTTCACTCACGTGCGCTTCTTTTCAACCTGTTTTCTCGGTACCAGGTATGCTCGTTATGCTCCAGAGCGGGCGGCACATATCGTGAAACAGGCAAACTGTTCCCGAAGGCTCCTAACCCGGTCAGCACGGCACCAAATTAAATCTCATCAGAAAACACCAGACCGGGTCACACCAAAAACATCAGCCCGGGTCACACCAGACCCGGTAACACCAGACCCGGTAACACCAGACCGGGACACACCAGACCGGGACACACCAGACCGGGTCACACCAGGCCGGGTCACACCAGGCCGGGTCACACCAGAACCCGTGTCTGAATTTCCGGTCTGGTGTAAACACCAGATAATGGCTGGTGTTTTTTTCGACTGGGTGCCGCATTTCTTTTCGAGACGTTACCAAGTGCAGCGTTAGCTTTAATAAGCGTGAATATTTTATGCCATGATGTAAAATGTGATAATGTTTGTTACTGCGCAGTTAAGTATGCAATTCACACTAGAAGACATAAGGCGCTACAAAATACATACGATGAGACAGGACGACGATTCTTTATTCTTTTGAACACTGACTTTGACAATTCTGTTGAAGCAAATGTTTTTAGGATTTTAAATGTCTTTAACAATAAAGCCCGTGGCATAGTTATTACACCCGAGCTACCAAGGAGAATCGAGCTGCAGTTTTTGACATTAAAACCAGCGTTCCAGGTGGAACGCAAGTGTGACACAGTCTGACACTGGTTCACATACTGAAAATACCCGTTTGTTGCATGGCACATGTGCAGGCGGCGGGTACTGCACTACGTCAGTTTATTAGAATACGCACTTAGCAGCCGGTGACTGTCGTCATAAGCAATGGAATCGTGTAAAGTTTTTTTCGCGTGCAAGCTAAAATCCTCGTGGTGTCTGCCGGCGCGGAGGAAAGATCCCTTCCGAGCCGTCGCGGCGGGTGTGCGGCCAGAGCGACGAGGTCCCAGCAAGTTGGAAATTTTTCGCCGTGACGGACCGCCCACATAGCTCAGTCGCTTGCATGTGAAGCAGCGCTAATCGTGAACAAATTCCGTGATATTCGCCCATAGGAGATCGGCGGTCGCGTTGCCATGTGCACTGGTGAGCAACTAGCCGCCATACCTGCAGACAGACCTCAATGTGCGCTTCCCGATGCTAAGGTCGACACATACCTGACAACACAGATTGTGTGGGGCAGCGAAGCACGTCTCATTGTCCAGACCTGTGTGAAAAAAAAAATATTTCGCACAAATCACATGATTTGTGCGAAAACTAAAGACCATATCTGCGCAGAACGCGTTTCTGCACTCAACTGAAGCTGTCCGTTTCGCTCATCAAATAATTCATTTAGGAAGAAGTGATATAAAATAGTTGGTTCAACAGTTAGGTGTGTGTTTAAAGTGCCTCATGCTATGAAGGATGAGGTAGAGAAGAGCCCCGGATAATTTCAACCCCCTGAGATTGTTAACGTGCATTGACATCGCACAGTTCACAGGCCTCAAGTATTTTGCCTCCAAAGAAATCCCCATAGCCGTTGAGACAAAAAAAAAACCTTTCTGCGATATGTTTTTCATTCAGCGATGTTAATTAATGGGAAGTATAATTTTGTAATCATTTTTAACGCGAAAGTGCAGTACGTACATCTCGGAAAACAATTTTCCGGCGTCAGCTACTGTTTGACCCTCGCACCCGGAGCGGCCGATATCTCCGGCCCCTGTGGCAAGCCACGTGGGCCACCGAGGTCAAGTGACCTTGTGGCGTGATCACATCCTGCCCACGGGATTGTGAGGAAACTGACTACCAAGGCAGGATGCAAATAAATGAATTATTCTGCGCGAGAGGTTGGGCGGGAAGACCAGCCCGGGTGGCACAAGACCATGGATGCAAAACTGGGCGAGTTCGAGTGGTTGGTTATCGAGAAAAACAGTGCAAAAAAGACGACGACGAAAGAAAGGGGACCAATGTGCGCCTCCCCTTTCTTCCGTAGACGTCTTTTTGGCGCTGTTTTATCCAACATGGAATTGCACAACCCCCCTGGTGGCATGGCTTGCCATCAATGGGCAGTGGCGCATCCCTTAACCGTTGCACCACTGCGAAAGGAGTGCACGTGAGCCCCCAGGGACTATAAATGTAAAGTAATGAATGACCAATTCCACATATATAGATATAAACAAATTAGTGTTATCGTGTCATATTCTAAAAGCGGAGCTGGAGGGTCTCCTCCAATTTTTAATTTTTTTATTGTGGAAGCTTTACTCTGGACGTAGCCACTATGAGGCAGTATCTTGTCTTGTGTGATCAGAGTAACTCACGTAAGATTGGGTTAGTTCGGAGAAGCGTCGAGGAAGCTACAGCCAATGGGAGGCCCGTATTTATTCCAGAATTCTCACAGCTCTGCAACCTGATATACAGCAATATCTCCGCCGCAGTTCAAGGCATCTGCAGTTTTCGCTGCAATATTTGAGTTGTAAATCTAAACTGTACTTTACTTCCAACCGGAATGTATTTCACCGGCTAAATTTTCGAAGAATCATGCGGTAGTCTTTACTTGTATTCAGATCCATCCAGAGTTTCTCGTTCTTTTTTAACGAACTTATCTAAATTGCTAATAGCATTGTTGAAAATCTTACTCATTACCGCTAGCGCCACGCAAAAATCAGGTGGAGGAGGATAATATTGCAAGTTATTTCCGAAAAGGAAAGCAGAATAACATCAATTCCTGTGAAGACTACACAGGAGTGTTTCATTATTTGAAATCGGCAGATTGATACGCGCTACCTTAACGTAGCCTACCTCCCGCTCTTCGTTGAAGATAAAAGATAATAAGCACCGCTGCTTGGGAATTTCTATGAAAATCTATCATCGACTAAGCGCCGCTATTTCGCCCTATGAAGTACTAGGAGCGCTCGGTGCGGATATAGGGATATGTGGCGCTGGACACGCATCGCCATGAACCCACTCGTTGCCTTCAATGACAACTTGTGCAGGCACCAGATAGTTTAAAGGGTACGCCTCGGATGGAGATATGAAAATGTGCAGAGGAGCCCACTGTGCGGTTAACTTAACGGGCTTCCCCCAAATCGCCTGCACATTTCGTTTGCTCGGAAAAAGGCGTTTACATGATGATGCATGTGTGCAGTTGCTTTCAGAGGAATTCTTGCTTTGAAGAAAAAATGTAAGTGGAGGTTCAAAAACCTCAAGGAAGGAGAGGGATATACCGTCATATTTTGTGTCAGTATTGATGCAATAAGCGAGACTATCCTTTGACGCATTATTTAACGTTTGGCTACTGAAAATTTCTCAAAGGAGCCGTCAAGGCTCGCTTACGGTCCCGGGCCTCTTCGGGAACAACATGAGGCCATCAGCAGGAACATCAGCTAGCTGCATAAAAAAAAACGTTAACGTTAGACACACGGCATGTATTGGGCATAGGTCCTCACTGTAAAAGACTTCAAGCATCACTTGCAGTGGAGCGGATGGTATATGGAAAACTGTTCGATGTCTTTGCGTCAAATACAACGAGTGAGGCGATCGTAACTCTTCATACAGATTCCTTATTGAAATGATGCACGCCTCTTCCTGTGAGGCTCTAACCACTCTGTTGCATTTCTGCAAAAACTATCGCTAGGAACCACCTCAGCTACGTCGACGTGCATAAACTGCGACGCATCAGCTGTGATGGGTGATGACATTGTGATGATCTTTTTATGATGCGAGGGCAGCTCTAAAGGAAGAGCTGCTAGAAGAAGGCTGACGGTCAACAGGCGTCTCCACGATGTGTTGGGTAGCAGATTTTGCGTTTTTCATTCTCGCGCTGTTTCGCGCGTTATGGAGTTGCAACAAGCCCGATGCCTCGCAGTTCTGTAAAACCTGCAAAGAAACCGCATAACGTTTTCAGATCCTATAAAATATGTTGATTCAGCCGCGAAGTTCCAAAGGAGAGAGTGCGGTAAGAAGAAAAGAAAAGCTGAAATGGTGTGCAGGGACTAACAGAGGTAAAACGTTAATGACAGTTAGAAAGATTTTGCAACTTCGCTCTGCGGTATTCTACTTCGCTCCAGAGCGCAAAGTCGCTCCGTATTTTAGTGGAAGCTACATAGCGGCATGCATCCCTGTAGTGCCCGTTCGTTCGCGCTCATGTGGCAGGAACGGGCGCTATTATTTTTTTCGTCACGCGAGAAGCGACCGTACTAATCTCCATTGATCATAGCCATGAAGAACTGAATCTACATTTTTGCAGATTACTCCAGTTGATTTTGGCCTGCTATCTCGAAATTTCCTTGCCGGCTTTAAATTGAGCAATGCAGCGAGCGGCGGGCATTCGTAGTTCAACGACTGAGAAGCAAGTTTGTTGCTTACGCTGTTGAGCACGTTCGTTTTAGTATTATCAATGTTGGCGGACACCAAAAAACCATCGAATCGGTTTAAGTGGTAAGCTGGTTAATTAATTTTTAATAATTATCGTTTTAAGTAACGAAGTTAGGTGCCTAGTTGAAATTAGAGGTATATAGTATGTCGACAGTAATTGCCATATCCTTTTTTTAGGATTTCGAAAACACGATTTCTCTTGGCGCTGTAGCTCGTCAAATATTGACTTTTTCGTCCAGTTAACTGCACTGGAGCGGTTGCTTTGCCAGCATGCTTTCGGTAGCGCATGTATATTCGCAGCATGATGCCAGAATTTTTCGAGCCAGAGCACCTAGGGTAATCGCATTTTCGAATTTCTGAAAACTAAAATGGGTGCTACTAACGACCGGCTACAAACCTCTAATATAAGATAGGCGCCTAACTCTACAGTTTATAAAGGTAAAGGTCATTTAAAAAGCGGCAGGACTCGCGTCAAGCCGTTGTTACGGGTTTTTGTCCCGTCTCCTCCTCTGAAAAAGGAAATAAAAGGAATCGAATGGAATTGAATGATTCAAAATTAGTTAACCAGCTTACTACTTCAGACGATTCGCTGGTTTTTTGGTGTCCGCCAACACTGCCATATTTTTGTCCCCAAATGCGTATTTTTAAAATTTTAGAGTGTTCACTGAAACACCCGGTATGCACTCATGTAAGAGGTGAACGCTCGTTAAAGGGGCTGTTAGAGGGGCTCTAATAAAGTTGCGTCATGGAGGGTATGGTAAAGCCCGCTCCTTCGCGAAGATTCACCAGCAAGGATTTTTAATTCGCTTTGTAGAAGCTGAGTTCTCTTTACTCAGAATTTGTAGTCAAAATGTGTAGACACTTTTTGCACGTAGGCAGGTCGGCGCAACTATGCCAGCCCAACCTCCCTGAGCGAATTTCCCTGACCCGCCGCAGCTACGCGGCTTGTTACTTGAAGCCGAGGTAGCTGCCTGACGTCTGAAAGAATGTAAACAACAGCCAGTCACCAAAGTTGCCGGGAAGGGCGTGATTTCGCGTGATTTTCGGGCGTGATTTTGCGTTCTCTGTTGTGTGTGAAATTTTATTATTTTTGCGGGAGGATTTCTATGCTATGTCGGCGGGGTATTGTCACAAAAGCTCTTCCTCAAAACGTGTCTGCAAAACGTGTCCGCAGCAGTTGCGTTGTTCTCAGGTGAGGTTGCATGAAGCGAATGGTTGTGATCGTTAGAAGACTATGTGAGGATGCTGCGCAAAAAAAAGTATGTTGATAGGATGATCTGTTAAGTAACTACAGCCAAAAATGTCGAAAGAATGTCGCATTAGGGAGGACGCCGATATTATGAGTAGACACGAAAACAGCCGTGGACTACAAAATAGTAGCAAAATATTCAAAGGAGTGAAAAAAGAGGGAAACTAATTAAAATATATTTGATCAGTAATGGTCAATGGATCAAAAAAGTTTCATTCACATAAAATAATTAGTTAATTATTATCTGAAAAATCTTGAACGGTTGAATAGGCTGGATGGGAACACAACGAGTAGATGGGAAAGCTACCACTGTATCAAATTTCAAAATTCGAAATCGATAATTGAGATAAAAGAAGTTATAATCATAGTAAATAAATGCACCTTTAAATAAAGCATAAGACAATTACAGTAATTAGGTAGTTCAAATGATGATCAATATCAAGAAATTTATAACAGAGACAAAGAGAGGCGACGAGTGCCGAGGAGGCGTCAGTGCTTTCGCATTCTCCCAATGCGCGCTGCCGGAGTGATCTAACTTTTTTAGCTTAGGTTTTCATGAGAATACAATGCACTGATTGTGCGAGTTGATGTGCTCTCCTTGGAAGGGGTTTGAGAGCCCGTTTAAGCACCACTGCCCCAATTTTACAACCGATAGCATGAAAAAAACTCCATTGAATCGAATTCTATTTCGCGTGAGCATGATTTTCATTGCGTGGCACGATCTTCCGTGAGCTACCGGACACTCCGCAGCTGCCTGTGACACGCGGTACAACCACACCGAAGACGCATCACTCGAAATGGAGCTTCAATTACTGGGTGGTTTCTCTATCTTGCCATTGGGCTGAAATGCCGTGGGTTGGACCCAGAGAAGACAACAACGTTACAACGACCACTTGAGGTGCAAAAGCAAGATACATGTGTACACAAGGGATCGCTATGTTTCCCTGCTGTTAAGCGTCGCCTGCAGGTACGGCTGGTGATGCGACATGGTCGCACACTGGTGGCACGGGGTCGCTAGTCCTAGCGTTTTTCGCATTGAAGCTTCAGAAGAACCTATACTGAAACTAGTGTCTTGGAGCTGATTTACGGTAGTTAACGAAGTGAACTTTATCATGTTTCCCATAACTAGTACGACATTTGGCAACTTTCCAGAATTCAGGATGACGTGTAGGGTATGAAACTATGTTTCTAGTTAATTCGGCTAATTGAGCCAGGGTTCGGATGTTGTTTATGACGTTGGATCTCTAATATTTCCATAACCTAAAGCCATACAAAGAGTCCACGTGAAAAACGTTTAGTTGTTTCAATAAGTAAACTGTAGGATATTGGTATGGCACTTAATCTTATGGCACGTTTTTGCAAGATGGCCAACTTGTGCATGTTTCCGGTACTCGTAGCAGCCCACATTAAGATGCCATAGTTAAAGAGCAATTTTTTTGAGAATCTCGCGATAATCAAGGATTCAAATCTATGTAGGCTGTAAGTCAAGAATGCCAAGTATCTCTGCACTAGCCTTTAAAAATAGAGACGTAATCAATGATTGAATTTTGTGCTTCTCCTCAATGCAACGGAGGAGTGCAAAGAAACTCAGCGTGACGCCTCGGAAGGTATGATTTCAAATTACCGCTGGCGTCAGCCACACCCTGCCCTTACGCGTTAGACGCTGCCAAACATCTCTCAGCAGGGTTCGCCTTCGGTAGCGTTGGTTTTTTCCTTCAAAGCAGGCGTTTGTGCATTGAAAATGTACCGACATCATCAATGACGTCATCATGCCCCCCCCGCCACTTGGAGTTGTGCGCTTCGGAGAAGCTTGAAGAGTGTCCCGATTTTAATCGGCGATTACTTCAGTATTTAAAGTGCTGGCCCAAAAAGACTTTGCATGCTTTACCTGCAAGTTTCATGCATTTGACCCTCTTAAGCTCGCTGATTTCTAAAACCTATGCCGTTTCCCTTTAATCGAAGATATGAAGAGCGACTTAAAAAGGAGGGTATTAACAAATGCGCGGAAACTGGAGCAGTAGCGTCGCATAACATCGATGGTGCTAGATGATTTACGGACCAAATGTTCAATGTGTCTATCCGATATGTTTTCTGTGAAGTTATCTCCTAAAGCTTTATAACAGGGTACAACTTCCAGTATATTTCCGTTCAGCACGAGGGGAGGCAGTTCAGTATTCGTGTTCCGTGTATGAAATATAAATTGCTTTAGGCTTATTTGTACTCAACTTTAAATAGTTGTTACATGCCCAGTTGCTAATTTGCGAAAGGGTGCCACTCATACCAGTACTTAAGTCTCAGCCTTCCTTCCCGAAAAGATCATAGCTGTATCCTCTGCATATGAGGTGTATTTGTCAGGTTAAGCTATGCGCACAATGCGATTAATATACAACATAAACAGAAACGGATCAAGAACACTCCCGTGGGGAACGCCTGTAATCACCGATGTAACGTCTGAGAAGTGTCAACTTATATCAACAAATTGTGTGCGATGCTGTAGGAACGATGATAATAGTGATAAAGCGTTACCACGAATCCCATAGAAGTTAAGTTTCTGGAACAATATTTGATAGTTAACGAGGTCAAAAGCTTTGCCAACTGAACAAAAAAAACCTAATGCTATAAGTCTGCTCTAAAAGTTATCTAATATGAATTCTGTTCGAGAGAGAAGAGCCAATTCTGTTGATCTGTTTGTTTTCGAAAGCCATATTGTGACTACATTGTGTGAGTGGACATCTCTACTGCCTGGATCACGCCCTAAAATTAATTGTAGTGTGAAATTGTCGTCATTCCCTTGCTCTGCCTCTGTCTTTCCTTTCCTTCACTTTTCACCTCTCCGGTGTGGCAGGTGAGATTCACGTCAACAGTCTCCGCCTTTCCGCTAATTAAACTTTACTTACCCTGCACCTCTCGTCGGTGTAGTTTAATTAAGCGAGACCTTCATTTGACGCTTCAATGAATTCTGTATTACTGAAAATTTCTCAAAGGAATTACATAATAGTACAAAAATTCTTCATCGCTGCATCTCCTGGGCGCCGCCAAAACAAGGAAACGCCAGCTCCACCACCTGGCCCAAGCTGCAAAGAATCAAGAAGAGAAAGTCGACGCTGATTCCCAGTCTAGAATGGTTCCAATACGAGTATACACTCCAATACAGTAGCTCAGAACTCCACGAAAGAAATGCTTTCATGAGAGTTGTGAACAGATGGCGATGCAACCATCTCACTTCCGTTTACCTGCGTTACCTGCGTTTCTCCCAACAGTACCAATGCGGCATGTAAAGATCTCATACAACGCGCTACTACAAAACAGACTCGCTTAAACGTACATCTGCTCAAATGAACTTAAGGATGATCTCTCACATTATTCACATTAGCCACCGAAACACGGATTTTGGGATTATAGGCAACGCTTATGTGTTTTCTTGCCTCCTTACACACGCCATTTTTTATGACTGAAGGGTCTGGCCTGCAATTTATCCATCCATATTACGCTGTGTCTTGTACTTCTTGCTATTACAGTGAAGTGTGAGTGAAGTTTTCCCTGCAGTGGAAGCCGCTGTTTGCCTTGTACTGGTAATACTCGTCGGTGCGTAGTATAAATAGAGGCCCTAAATTCCTAAACCAGAGAAAGCAAAATAATTGTAATGACATGTCGGAGACAAACGGAGGATCCAAGCCACCAGCATTCAGATAAGGCGGCCGGTATAATGCGCAGTACATCAGAGGAGTGGCAGCGTCGTGCTGAACCTATCACCGAAATTTGACACTTCCTGAGCAACGCGCGATATACCATCCGAGGCGTAGAAATCTTCATATCATTCGATTAAACGAAGGCAGGCACGCGGAACTTCTGAAGTGTCACTGCGATGCCGAACATTGAAGACAGTAGTCCTCAAGAGCGGCATATCCAAACGCAAGGCGCTATAGCACGTGGCTGCTTTCCCGAGCATCTAGCTCAATTTTCGCCAGTCATCGAGGCCTTCTCCCAAAAGGCGACGGCTCGCTTATATGCTGCCGAGCCACGCGGCTGAATCATGGAGAAGATTCCTTTTAGCAAGATTACCCACCTTTGGACTGTCACAGCGAGGCGAGAATCAGTGTTCAATATGATATGGGCCTTGTCTTAAAATCCTCTGCTAGCAAAAAAAAAGCAGGATGGTAGCAATGGTATCAGCAGTCGAATTTTATGGTGAATGTTATATGTGGTGCGGAAGGCAAGAAATTTTTACAATAGCATCCTTCAATTCGTTTTTTCCCTTCCTTTTCCTGCGTTTTCTTTTAAGTTTACGCCTTGATTCCATGATTCGCGTATTGGTGTAGCCTCGAGTTCATAGAGCACGAATTTGAAAAAAAAAAAACGGATTGACGTTTAGACGAGTAAATAGCGTAGGTAACAAAATAAGGTTAATATAGCATGCACTGAACAAAAGTTTTACATTGGCGACCATGGTGCACCCTTCAATTTTGCTCTGGCCTCAGCCGCTGTCAAATAGTACCAATTCTGCCCTATACAGCCAGTTTTTCGAAAATAATATAGTGACTTTAGTCTAGTGAGTTCACTTTAAGTTTTTCTCACGTGTACGCGCTGGAGTGCCGCAATATTTTTATCTCTGGGTGGCTCATGCAACTGTATACGGGGCGGAATATCGAGGCATAAAATCCTGTCTAGGACGCTTAAAAGACGGCAAACGTCGTTTGGAAGGGCACTCAGTATCGCGCAGCACACAAAGCAGTCCCGATTACACGCGAGTTAAACGCTGCATCGAAAAAAGATTAGGAGTTAGGCTGGAAGATAGAAAGAGCGAAAGTTTGTAAGCTCATTGCGGTTCAGTGAAAGTACGGTGGAACTAATTCGCTCAGGATTACATGGAGTGCCATATCATCATCAAAATCATCATAATGGCATAATCATGAGCCAGACTACGCCCACTGCAGGGTAAACTCCTCTCCCATGTGTCTAGAATTACCGGTGGGCTTTGAAAGCTGCGGCCACCGTAGCCTAGGAAACTTCATTCTCATCCGCCTACCGAACTTTCAGCCAACCCTCGCTACGCTTGCCTTCGCTTGAAATCCACTCCGTTACAGTTAACGACGAGCCGTTATCTTGCCTCCCCATTTCATGCGCTTGATTTCGACTAGGATGTCATTAACCCGCGTATATTCCCACGCCCACTCTACCCACACCCAGTCTCTTACCGTTGCAAATATCAATTCTCAATCCATAGCTTGCTGCATTGTTCTTAAGCTCAATCCTTTAAATTAGCCTCCTCTTTTTTGCCACTTAGGTGAGTACCGGAAAAAACAGTTATTTCATGCTTTTCTTGTCACGAGTATTTGTAAACTGTCATTCCTGATCTCAGGCACCCTGCCACATGCACTCCGCCCCATTCTTATTCTTCTAGTAAATTCCCTCTCATAATCCGTATCAGCGGTAACTACCTGCCCTAAGTACACTTATTTATTCCTTTACCACTTTACTCTTGTGCAGGCTAATTTTTAGACCAAACGTTCTCACTGGTCATTTTTTGAAGTTCGTCGCCTGAGTCACTTAGCAAGGCAATGTAATCAACGAATCGCAGGTTACTTAACTATTCTCCATTAACTCTTATCCCCTACTTTTTCCAATCCAGGCCTTTGGTTACCTCCTGAAACAGGTGGTGAATACCGTTGACGAGATCGTGTCTCTCTGCCTGACACCCTTCTGTATTGGACGTTTATTGCTAGGGGAACAATAGCTGTGCAGCCGTTATAGATATCTTCCGTAACTATCCTACAAGACTCTTCTGCACCCTGATTCTGCAATACCTGGACGACTGCTGAGGCTTCCACTGAGTCAAATGCTTTCTCGTAACCCATGAAGGCTATATGCTGTGCATTTCTTTATCATTTATTGATAGTGTTAATACGGTCTATTGTCGAGTATCCTTAACAAAAACCTTGCTGGTCATTGGGTTGACTGAAATATAAAGTTTTCCTGACTCTATTGGTGATTACCTTAGTGAATACCTTGTAGAAAACGCACAGCAAGCTGACCATTTTTCAAGCACTTGATGTCTCTCTTCTCATGTATAATGATAATGGTAGCGTTCTTCCAAGGATCTAGTACGCCCCAGGTTGTAAGGAATTCTGTATACAAGATGGCCAGTTTTTCTGGCACAATATCCTCTCCGATCTTTGTCCACTTAGCTAATGCCCTCTTACCTCATCTTGACCAGCTTCTATCCACCTTTGCATTGCTCCTAAGATTTTCTTTAATTCCTTTTCGTTATTGGCGGGATGGCCCATTGCAGTGTGCTACTGCCCCTCTCATCGGTGTTCTGATTACATTGGCTACTGTACAGATTTGTGTAGAACTCTTCGGGCACTTTAACTATCGTATCACTGTTGTTAGTGACACTGCCCCCTCTTTCTCTATTATTACATACATCTGGTTTTTACCTACGAGTAGCTTGCCCTTCGTTGCTTTTAGGCTACCTCAGTTCTTTAGAGCATACTCAGTTATCTCCATAATAAACTTCATGATTTCGTCTGCCTTGCTCTTATTTATTAACTTTATAGCTCTGCCAGATCTATTCTCTCTGTAGGGCTAAACGCTTTCACACTCTCACGTTTCGTAAAGATATCTTCGGTCTCCTGAGACAGCCTGCCGGTATCCTGTCGAACCTTCGTACCGCCTACTTGTACTGTGCACTCCTTAATGATAGCTGGGAGATTCTCGTCCACTGTTTAAACTCTAGGATAGTCTTCCTCAGCTAAAGCTGAATATCTACTCTGTGGCCATATCCTAAATCTCTTTGCTTTCCCCCTTACCGTTAACTCGTTATCGGATTCGGCTTCACTAGTTTGCTTTGTTCCCTCTTAATTTTGAATCTAATTCGAGACCTTACCACTCGGTGACTTTGTGGGTGCTACAACGCCCCTTTCTGTAGACATCCACATTCCGCACGATTTCAGGGTGAGAGCATAGTGTGAAGTCTATGTAATTTTTAGTCTCACCATTTGGGCTCTTTCACGGCCATTTCCTGTTCTCTAGTTTGTACAAGGTATTGGTTATCCGTAGAATATTTCTCTCTGCTCACTAGTAACTCCAAACTGCTATTCCGAGAGCCGATGCCGTGGTAGCCTACCGCCTGGTGACCGCACTGCTTCTTCCCTACCATCACATTCAAGTTCCCCATGACTACAGCGTGCTGTGATTTTATTTTGTTCATTGCAAATTTCCCGTTTTCATAGCTTTGAACAATCATCACGACTGGATGTAGGCACACATGCATTCACCGCCTTTGGCATGCACCTATTATTAGGCCTCATTACGACAGCTGACACCCTCCTGTTCTTACTATGGAACTGATTCTTGTTGAAAATTCAAAAATGAAAAATTTTCTTCTCTCTCGCCGAATATATGCTTCAGAGGGGACACAACAGAAAAAGCGGCAGTATGCAACTTGGAGTCCCGTTGTGCCTCCAAGCTGCATCCTGAATGAAGTGAAATCCACACCTAGTACTCGTTTGTCTGCTATTCTATGATAGCTCAGTACGTGCCCATCCCTTAGCACTGCATACGCCTCATCTGTAATAACCTGACTGAGCCATATCACATCCCATTTAATGGCCAATAGTAACAGCACTCGAAGGCTAGCTTCGCTGGATAAGGTACCACCATTAAACATTGTCGGTTTCAGTTTCAAATGGCGGCCTCTCCGAGAGCCAGAGATTTTCAGCACCCTCCGCTGCGTCACAGGTCTGGGCGCCGCCTTAGTGAGTTCCTCGCCGCCGCTGGGGACTGAGGGCCGAGGGTTAACCGGTTGTTCATAGAAGGTTGCGGCCGAGTTCTACAGAGGGTGTCCAAATCATGCTCTGGTAAGAAAGTCAGGTGTCGGCTCTAAGTAGCCGGTCGAACCCCAGGCCTATTCGCGGAACTTTATCGGCGCCTTGAGATTTTTTAAAATCGGGTAGAGGCCTGAGTGGCATTGGAATTCGATCCCCGGTCATTCCGCACGCTCGGCGGATGCTCTATCTCCACACCATTGCTGAAGCTGAAACGTATAATGTGTTGCTAAGATAGGAGGAGGCCTCCTCCTTCACCACTACTGTGTAGCAGGATGAGACACAATAACAACACTGGTTTCGACCTTATGGAAATGTAAGAACCAGACGAAACGGCTTTCCAGGTAATGGTGGCTTATAGGCCTCTAGTGCAATCATCATCATCGTCATAATCATCATCATCATCATTTATTTTCCCTTAAAAGCCCCAACAGCGCATTACATAAAAGGGTGGGGGGCACGTGGAAATAACGGGTCAGCAAGGTTAGAACACAAATATAAATGGCACGCACAAATAAGCACAGTAAGCGAATTGAAATTAGCAAGGCAATAAATAGGTCTATAAAAGGCTATCTACAGGAATTGCGGAGAGAATTAAGCGATCAATAGGTGTTTAAATTTTACTGAGTTCATTTCATTGACAATACCGACAGGAAGTACATTCCACTCGGATATAACAGTAGGCAAAAGGGATTTATTTAAAGCGTTAATAGTACCATGAATGCGCTGGACACTGTTGCAATTAAACAAAACGTAGAGAGGATCTCAAGAGGGGCAGAATGAGGTTGTCAGGTCATCATAGGAAAATTTTAATGAGAGGCACGAAAGCGCAAGCTGATACTTCTCGCCCTCAGAGCTTGTAAGTACACCCACGAGGTAAAGGACCCTCTAGCTCTTTGCTAACTGGTAGCACATTGCTCTTTCCCTCGCTTGAGACGCCCAAATCAACGCGAAGGATTTTCGAGAGACTGCGAGACGGCGAGTGCCGCCGTTGCTGTCCCGTTTCTTAGTTCCTGAAACTACCTTAGGAGCTGTATGCAGGCACCGGTTAGATGCAGACGCAGTGTGCGTGTGCTTTTGAGCGGTACTCACGCTGTCGCACCGGAGAGGGCGAAGCAGCAGCCCCGCAAAGGCCCGTACTAGGACCATCGCCGTCGAATGCGCCCTCCGGACTGGTTCGCCTCCAGCAGCGTGGTGGTGGTGTAGGTCGGCCACGCCAAAGCCATCATTAGCATGGGGGCCGCCACCCACACGCCAATTTGAACGGCCCAAAAGCATGATTTAGGCCCGGAAAGTGCCCTGGGCCATATTTTGGTGATGGGCTGCAACAGACAGGTTTAGACGATTTGTATAGCAGCATCTACAACGAACACCTTAACGGACAACTTAACATAGGCGAACAGCACCCGCGTCCTATTACAGAATCCGTAGCTTATAGACCGGAAACATGCGCTTGTCGGTGGTTTTATGATTTATGAAACAGGTACTTCTCAATAAGGTGGAATTCTTGAGGAAGGAAGGTCAGTTAATTGACTTTCCAAATCATATCGTACGCGCCCTTCTTATTGTTATGGCGTTAAAGTGGCCGTGTTGCAGATTAGCCCACGTGGTCGTTGCCGTCCATTGTTCACCTCGGCGTCTGTTGCCGGCATCTTTGACCGCGAGCGAAAAATCCACAAAAAATTTCTTGAGAGCTCACCTAGCTGGCAGGTGGCCCACCTTGGTGACGCGATCTCGGGGCGTTATCACAACCTGCCCGCGGGATAGTGAGCAAACTCGTCGCGCGAGGTTCCTAAGGAAAAGCAACAAGGGTCGCGTGAGCCCACCTTTGGCATCACGTGCCACGAAAGGTCTGTGGCGCGTCGCTTCTCTGCCTGACCAATGCGCCGGAAGTGGTATGAGGACTTCGGGGATGGATGAATGTCATGTAGAGGATGACATGTATATGGGGTTGAACTCATTAACAGAGTCATGTCACTCTTGAGGCGCATGTTATGTGTCCCCCTCAATTTATTTATATCTCTAACACTACTAGGCACAATTTTCGATTTAAAGCTTGTGCACGTACTATATACAGTACGTTTAGTCGAGATGAAAAAACATTAGCACAATTACGACACCGGAGAGGCAAAAATCGCACCAGGAAGCTGGTACAGCGCTGTGCTTCACGAACACTACCTGCACTTCTGTAATCGTTGGCTTCCTAACCATGGCGCCGAGCGCTGCTGTCTGCCGCTCCGGCGACACATCGCTGTGCTAATATTCTTCCGTCGCGAGTCCGCGTACTTACGTCGCTGTAGTCTGGTGTCTGGCAGGCGGGCCACCTGCACACAGTTTTCTGGGCAACTTGCCAGGTGTGTACACCTGGCAAGCCTCCACATGGGTGACGCCCTGGGTGAAGGCTTTGAAGGTAAATATCTCTCAGGCAAACACCTTCAGGTAAGATGCCTTCAGCTGGTACGGAAATTGAGTAGTTACTGTAACTAGTTTTAGACAACACGATATTCCACCCTATAACCATCCTAAACAGTATGCGACATTTAGTACTTAGTGCAACTTGTGTTAGACTACACGATATTCCACGCTTAGCCATCCTAGACAGTATGCTATTTTTTGATCCGTCAAACTCTCAATTGAAGGGAAAAAATGCACGTAAAAATTTGAGAGCATGACCTCAGTGAACTTCCGGGACAGTTTCAGATATGTGGCGTGTACCCTGATTCAGACTGAGTACGATGTCGCCCAAGGCGTCTATTCTCAAGAACTCAACATAAATTTTCGAAAATGCCTCACCGTGGCGGTCACTGGGAGGTCGGCTAACGGCTCTGCCGGGATGGGTGCAGTTGCGGGCTGACATTCATCTTGGCGTCCGCGGTCCTTGTCCTGGAGCCGGATGGTGCCGCCCATCGCCAGCACCGTGTGCCCCGTGTGCGCGGTGGCTGACGCGGGCAGAGGAAAGGCGTTGGGCGAGCTCTGAGGTCGCCGACAGCCAAGATGAAGACGGTGCGCTGGTCGTGGTGTCACGGGCCCTGCCGTCACAGAGGCCGACTTCTTGTTCTAGAAGGGCCAGGCAGCCACGTTGCACTCAGGAGCCTCTTCTGCGACGCGGAGTCTGCGAGCCATGGGTTGATCAAACGGTGGTAGCGAGCCACGTAGAACCTGACCGCGTCCCATCGAGGAAAGAGCCTCCGACCAGACTCGGACAGCTGGAACAGGAGCGCGCGTGCAACGATGATGATGATGATGATGTCCTCAGGCTGAACGCCACGAGGGAATCTTCTTTGCCTTCTTCTTCGTGTTCTTCACGGCGCGTGTGCAAGAGTGAGTGCTGGGAATCACTCGCACGTGCTGGCAGACAAAATTTTAAAACCCTCAACCTTGCGCAGAAAAAAACCGGAGGGAATAAAACACGTAGGTGTGTCGCAAAAACTCAAGTAAAGTCCATATGTATTCAGAACACGTTCGTAATTTCATGACTAATTGAAACACGTCTCTTATTCAAGGTCCGCACGCGCAAATTGCTGAGCCATGGCGCCCCACGGTTGCAAAGACGACGGCGACGAGTTCTCACAGTTCGCACAGTGAACTGAGCAATATCAGCCTCTAATATGCCGCGAAAACGCATTTAGGTTGCAGAGGTTATTATAAATGTGTGTGCAGTCTCCTTTTGATGTGTGTAAAAAATTTGCTGTAGTAAATTTGCAATGGCAGCGAATTACAACCTCAGTGCTAGATCTCATCGCACACGTCTAAAAAAAGTGATAAATTTCCTGCAACTATGTAAAACAAGATATTTGCAAATTAAATTAGTAAAGAACATATGGGTAGAAAAAGGTCATCAATCAAAATTTTATGCACAACAGGAGGCACAGGTGTTCTCATTGTTTTAAAGTGATACAAAGAAATACGAAGCGGCTTTTTCCCTGTGCATTTGCAGAGAACCATTAAAACGCCTTCTAAATGCTCTCTGAACAGCGACGCAATTAAGCATCGATAAGATTGATTTAGGATAGCTTGCCATAAGCACAAAAGCGCGTTGCTGGGATGAACATTAAAGGTTGTCGTGAAGGAAAACCAGCCGCGCCACATGGTCGGGCTGAAGTAGTTCCCTTCTAGCTGAAACGACTTCTCCAGCCCCAGGAAATTCCCTCTCACTTGGCACTGAAGTGGCACGTATTGCGAGGTACTTCGTGCACAGCTCTGAATATACCAGCTTCGCAGTTATACCCACAAAGGAGCTCACCAGCACAGTCAGCTATGTCATGGCCCTATGTTACCATAGAGTTTCTTACTATTACCTAGAGGGAAAGCTGGCAAGCCGTCTATGGGAGTTTGCATGGAGACCCCACGTGACCACCTCAGCCACCATGGGCGCTCAAAGCATCATGGGGCGGTGAGCTACTTGTTGCGGAACTGCAACTTTTGGCCAAAAAATAATCAAGAAATAAAGCTGTTTGATAACTACAAACGTCCTGACATTGAAAATCTTGTCTAATGATTGCAACAAACGAGCAGAAAAGCATTTAAGTGCAAAATTTGCCCAAAATAAGAGACGACTCGCTCTCCTATTGGCCAAGTAATGAACACTATAAAAACTAATATTTCGTAATTAACAAGCGCACTTTTAAAAGTAAACATGTTTACAAAAAAAATGTTGTTGCTTAGATACTTTAAGAGGTTTTTTAATGGCATTTCAGAAGAGTAAAACCTTTTATTGGCGTCGTGTGTCGTCGCGTTTTCACTACTATGGTTTTTGCACACTGCGGTCGCGCGAAAGTCGTCTGCGCACACACCAACAACGTTTTTGAAATGAAACGTCTGAGTAGTACCACTCTGTGTTCCCGAAAAACTACGACTGTTCCGCAACAAGTAGCTCACCGCCCCATGATGCTTTGGGCGTCCACGGTGGCTGAAGGGCAGCGCCGCCAGCTTTCCCTCTAGGTAATAGTAAGAAACTCTATGTATGTTACGCATTGCTCTGCGCGGCCATGTTGTTATGTCTCTATCGATAGGACTTGCGGACCGAATTGAGCGCCGGTGCTCGCAATAGAATATATTCGGCTAGATACGAATATTCGCGCTGGGTCGAATATTAAGAACCACACCAATACTTGGATTCCGAAACGGATACGAATAGAAAAAAATATAATATTCGAAGTGTATTCGAAAATTTCGAATATTCGCACACCCCTACTCTCCAGCTGTCGTAGCCCCTTAACTATCTAGTTATTTCATCGTGGGTGATTTTTCAGGTCATATACTATGTCCGAAGACTCACCGTGCGAAGTCGTGGGCTGCTCCCTGACCCTGTAAGAAGTTCACCTTCCTCCTAGTTCATTGAAAGTGTTTCATGTCGATCCCATGCTGCCGCTTTCAAGCGGCAGCATCTCTTCATTGTCACGGCTTCGCCTTTGCCTAGCGCCTCTGCCATGAGGTGGCTCGGCACTGCCGTGCGCTTCGGACGCGTCCTTGAATCCGGCAATGCGGCTGCAGCAGGCTGCAGCTCGGATGGTGGTTCCTGCGAAGGCCTAACTCCGGAGACGTCTGGAGAAGCAGGCAGCCGTGCTTGATGTAAGTACAGTGCAAGAAATTGTAATTCTCTCTGTTGCGGTGGGATGAATGAATGTACACTTCGTGTCACAAGCTGTCCTCTTATATTTCAAAGGTAAGACCGCGCAGTGGCGGTTACAGCTACGATATTCACTTCTCGCGCAAGCGAGCCAATAACGCGGTTCTAGCTTACGTCGCCGAACTCTTGTATTAACTCCACTCCTCAGGGAGGGTGAGAACGGCAAATTACATTTACTGAATCATGAATGTTCGTTTCTACTGCGTCTAAATAGGTTCAACGCACGACGGAGAAGCCATTGGAGCGTGTGTTGCGGTTTGTCTCGTGAGCCTTGTGTTTGTCGTCGTGCGAAATGTGCTCAGATTTCTAAAACGATTTCTGCCCATTCCCATGACGGCTCAAATGCATTACACTATTGTTCAGCACTTTAAATGCGGCAGTGAACAGACGATTACTAGTAAGAGGACCATTCGACAGCAACCTAGCGTGAAATGTGTACCACTGCGAAAGTGGCGGCTATCACTGCTCAGAAGCCCGACGTGGCAAGGAACACCGAGGATAACACACGCAAAGCGCTGATCTTTCTAATTCTCCATTAACAGCAGCACCACTTGGCTGTGTGCTCACCTCCGTGCTCGTCTTTCGTACGAGGTGTTATTTTTAATGAAGAAATGCAACTTGTCCAGATTTCTTGTTCCTAGCTTGAAAAAAAATTAGCTCGTATATATTTATGTGAGCGTTTTTTCCGCATCCCAAACAGCATTTAGGCTTTCTGTGATGGTCGGTTCTCATCGATGCTGTTCATTGCGTCGCTGTTCAGAGAGCATTTAGAAGGCGTTGTAATGGTTCTCTGCAAATGCACAGGGAAAAAGCCGCTTCATATTTCTTTGTATCACTTTAAAACAATGAGAACACCTGTGCCTCCTGTTGTGCATAAAATTTTGATTGATGACTTTTTTCTACCCATATGTTCTTTACTAATTTAATTTGCGAATATCTTGTTTTACATAGTTTCAGCAAATTTATGGCTTTTTTCAAACTTGTGCGATGAGATCTAGCACTGAGGTTGTAATTCGGTGCCATTGGAAATTTACTACAGCAAATTTTTTACACAGATCAAAAAGAGACTGCACACACATTTATAATAACCGCTGCAACCTAAATGCGTTTTCGCGGCATATTAGAGGCTGATATTGCTGAGTTCACTGTGCGAAGTGTGAGAATTCGTCGCCGTCGTCTTTGCAACTGTGGGGCGCCATGGCTCAGCAATGTGCACCAGCGGGCCTTGAATAAAAGACATGTTTCAATTAGTCATGAAATTACGAACGTGTTCTGAATACATATGGACTTTACTTGAGTTTTTGCGACACACCTACGTGTTTTATTCCCTCCGGTTTTTTTCTGCGCAAGGTTGAGGGTTTTAAAATTTTGTCTGCCAGCACGTGCGAGTGATTCCCAGCACTCACTCTTGCACACGCGCCGTGAAGAACACGTAGCAGACGGCAAAGAAGATTCCATTCTGTCGTAGGCTACAACAACAACAACAGAAGATTCCCTAGTGGCGTTCGTTGCACGCGCGCTCCTGTTCCAGCTGTCCGAGTCTGGTCGGAGGCTCTTTCTCCGATGGGACGCGGTCAGGTTCTACGTGGCTCGCTACCACCGTTTGATCAACCCATGGCTCGCGGACTGCGCGTCGCAGAAGAGGCTCCTGAGTGCAAAGTGACTGCCTGGCAGTTCCAGAACAAGGAGTCGGCCTCTGTGACGGCAGGGCCGGTGACACCACGACCAGCGCACCGTCTTCATCTTGGCGGTTCGCGACCTCAGAGCTCGCCCAACGCCTTTCCTCTGCCCGCGTCAGCCACCGCGCACACGGGGCACACGGTGCTGGCGACGGGGGGCACCAGCCTGCTGCAGAACACGGACCGCGGACGCCATGATGAATGTCAGCCCGCAACTGCACCCATCCCGGCAGAGCCGTTAGCCGACCTCCCAGTGACGGCCACGGTGAGGCCTTTTCGAAAATTTTTCTTGAGTTCCTGAGAATAGACGCCTTGGGCGACATCGTACTCGGTGTCAACCAGGGAGCACACTACATATCTGAAAATGTCCAGGAAGTTCACTGGGGTCACGCTCTCAAATTTTGACATGCATTTTTTTTCCTTCAATTGAGAGTTTGACGGGTCAAAAAGATAGCATACTGTCTAGGATGGCTAAGCATGGAATATCATGCAGTCTAACGTAGGTTACACTAAATACTAAATGTCGCATACTGTTTAGGATGGTTATAGGGTGGAATATCGTGTTGTCTAACACTAGTTACAGTAGCTACTTAATGTCCGTACCAGCTGAAGGCATCTTACCTGAAGGTATTTGCCTGAGAGATATTTACCTTCAAAGCCTTCACCCAGGGCATCACTCAGGTGGAGGCTTGCCAGGTGTGCACACCTGGCAAGTTGCCCAGAAAACAGTGTGCAGGTGGCCCGACTGCCCGACACGAGACTACAGCGACGTAAGTACGCGGACTCGCGACGAAAGAATATTAGCACAGCGATGTGTCGCCGGAGCGGCAGACAGCAGCGCTCGGCGCCGTGGTTAGGAAGCCAACGATTACAGAAGTGCAGGTCGTGTTCGTGAACCACAGCGCTGCACCAGCTTCCTGGTGCGATTTTTGCCTCTCCGGTGTCGTAATTGTGCTAATCTTTTGTCATCTCGACTAAACGTACGGTATACATCACGTACACATGCTTTCAGTCGGAAAATGTGCCTAGTAGTGTTAGAGATATAAATAAATTGAGGGGGACACATAACATGCGCCTCAAGAGTGACATGACTGTTAATGAGTTCAACCCAATATACGAATATACGCGGAATTGGTCATCCTCTACTTGACATCTCTTCATCGATCCACGAAGTCCTCATACCACTTCCGGCGCATTGGTCAGGCAACAAACGACGGGCCACAGACCTTTGGTGGCACGTGATGCCAAAGGTGGGCTCACGCGACCCCTGTTGCTTTTCCCGAGGAACATCGCGCGACGATTTTGCTCACTATGCCGCGGGCAGGTTGTGATAACGTCCCAAGATCGCTTCACCCGGGTGGCCCACCTGCCACCTAGGTGAGCTCTCAAGGAATCTTTTGTGGATTTTTCGCTCGCGGTCAAAGATGCCGACAATAGACGCCGAGATCAACAATGGACGGCAACGACTACGTCGGCTAATCTGCGACACGGTCAGTTTAACGCCATAGCAATAAAAAGGGCGCGTACGATATGATTTGCAAAGTCAATTAACATACCTTCCTTTATCAAGAATTCCACCTTATTGAAAAGTACCTGTTTCATAAATCATAAAACCACCGACAAGCGGACGATTCCCGTCTATAAGCTACGGATTCTGTAATGGGACGCGGGTGCTGTTCGCCTATGTAAAGTTGTCCGTTACGGTATTCGTCGTAGATGCTGCTATACAAATCGTCTAAACCTTTCTGTTGCAGCCCATCACCAAAATATGGCCCAGAGCACTTTCCGGGCCTAAACCGGGCTTTTGGGCCGTTCAAATTGGCGTGTGGGTGGTGGCCCCCATGCTCATGATGGCCTTGGCGTGGCCGGTCTCCACCACCACCACGCTGCTGGAGGCGGACCGGTGTGGAGGGCGCACTCGACGGCGGTGGTCCTAGTACGGGCCTTTGCGGGGCTGCTGCTGCGGCCTCTTCGGTGCGACAACGTGAGTACCGCTGAAAAGCACACGCATACTGCGTCTGCATCTAACCGGCGCCTGCATACAGCTCCTAAGGTAGTTTCAAGAACTAAGAAACGGAACAGCAACGGAGGCACTCGTCGTCTCGCCGGCTCTCGAAAATCCTTCGCGTCGATTTGGGTGTCTCAAGCGTGCGAAACAGCAGTGTGCTACCAGTTAGCAAACAGCTAGAGGGTCCTTTACCTCGTCTGTGTACTTACAAGATCTGAGGGCGAGAAGTATCAGCTTGCGTTTTCGTGCCTCTCATTCAAATTTTCCTATGATGACCTGACAACCTAATTCTGCCCCTCTTGAGATCCTCTCGACGTTTGTTTAATTGTAACAGTGTTCAGCGCAGTCATCGTACCATTAACGCTTTAAATAATTTTCTTTTGCAAACTGCTATATCCGAGTGGAATGTACAGCCTTTGTCATAAGTAACCAGGCTGCATGGTTTGCTTCTCATTCGTATAAGAGAGCTCTCACGGCTTCCCTAAAGGGCTGGCATAATAGCTTTAATATACGACTGAGAAGAAAAAAAAACGTGCAACCTGGTTACTTTTGACAAAGACTGTACTTCCTGACTGTATTGTCAATGAAATGAACTCAGTAAAATTTAAACTCTTATTGATCGCTTAATTCTCTCCCCAATTCCTGTAAAAAGCCTTATTGACCTATTTATTGCCTTGATTTAAATTCGTTTACTGTGCTTGTTCGTGCGTGCCATTGATATTCGTGTTCTAACCTATGTGATCCGTTATTACCATGTGCCCCCCACCCTTTTGTGTAACGCGCTGTTGGGGCTTTTAAGGGAAAACAAATGATGATAATGATGATTTCACTAGTGGTCTATAAGCCACTTTTACCTCGAAAGCAGTTACATTTCCATAAGGTCGAAACCAGTGTTGTTATTGTGTGTCATCCTGCTACACAGTAGTGGTGAAGGAGGAGGCCTCCTCCTATCTTAGCGTCACATTATACCTTTCAGCTTCAGCAATGGTGTGGAGATAGAGCATCCGCCGAGCTTGCGAAATGTCCGGGGATCGAATCCCAATGCCACTCAGGCCTCTACCCGATTTTATAAAATCTCACGGCGCCGATAAAGTTCCGCGAATAGGCCTGGGGTGCGACCGACAATGCAGAGCCGACACCTGACTTTCTTACCAGAGCATGATTTGGCCACCCTGGGTAGAACTCCGCCGCAACCTTCTATGAACAACCGGTTAACCGTCGGCCCTCAGTCCCCAGCGGCTGCGGAGGAACTCACTAAGGCGGCGGCCAGACCTGTGACTCAGCGGAGGATGCTGAGAATATCTGGGGTACCTTATCCAGCGAGGCTAGCCTTGCAGTGCTGTTACTATTGGCTATTAAATGGGATGTGATATGGCTCAGTCAGGTTATTACAGATGAGGCGTATGCAGTGCTAAGGGATGGGCACATACTGAGCTATCATAGAATAGCAGACCAACGAGAACTAGGTGTGGATTTCACTTCATTCAGGATGCAGCTTGGAGGCACAACGGGCCTGCAAGTTGTATACTGCCGCTTTTTCTGTTGTGTCCCCTCTGAAGCATATATTCGGTGAGAGAAAAGAAAATTTTTCATTTTTGAATTTTCAGCATGAATCAGTTTCATAGTAATAACAGGAGGGTGTCAGCTGTCTTAAATAGGCTTAATAAGAGGTGCATGCTAAAGGCGGTGAATGCATGTGTGCCTACATCCAGCTATGATGATTGTCCAAAGCTTCTATGAAAACGTGAAATTTGAAATGAACAAAATAAAATCACAGTATGCTGTAGTCATGGGGAACTTAATATGAAGGTAGGGAATAAGCAGTGCGGAGACCAGGCGGTAGACTACCACAGCACTGGCTCTCGGAATAGCAGTTTGGAGTTACTAGTGAGCAGAGAGGAATATTCTACGGATCATCAATACCTTGTACAAACTAGAGAACAGGAAATGGCGGTGAAAGAGCCCCAATGGTGAGACTAAAAATTCTTCACACTATGCGCTCACACTATGCGCTTACCCTGAAATCGTACAGAATGTGGATGTCTACAGAAAGGGGCGTTGTAGCACCCACAGAGTGGTAAGGTCTTGAATTATCTTCAACATAAAGAGGGAACAAAACAAACTAGTCAAGCGGAATCTGATAACGAGTTAGCGGTAAGAGGAAAAGCAAAGAGATTTAGGATATCACCGCAGAGCAGATATTCAGCCTTAGCTGAGGAAGACGCTCTTATTGTTTAGACAGTGGACGATATCTCCCAGCTATCATTAAGGAGTGCACATTAAAAGTAGGTGGTCCGAAGGTTCGACAGGATACCGGCAGCCTGTCTCAGGCGACCGAAGATATCTTTACGAAACGCGAGAGTGTGAAAGCATTTAACCCTACAGAGAGAGGAGATCTGGCAGAGCTATAAAGTTAATAAATAAGAGCAAGGCAGATGAAATCATGAAGTTCATTATGGTGATAACTGAGTATGCTCTAAAGAACTGAGGTAGCCTAAAAGCGACGAAGGGCAAGCTACTCGTAGGTGAGAAGCAGATGTATGCAATAATAGAGAAAGAGGGGGCAATGTCACTAACAACAGTGATACGATAGTTAAAGTGCCCGAAGAGTTCTACACAATTCTGTACAGTAGCCAATGTAATCGGAGTGCCGATGAGAGGGGCAGTAGCGCACTGCAATGATCCATCCCGCCAATAACGAAGAGGAATTAAAGAAAGTCTTAGGAGCAATGCAAAGGTGGATAGAAGCTGGCAAAGATGAGGTAAGAGGGCATTAGGTGAGTGGACAAAGATCGGCGATGACATTGTGCTAGAAAAACTGGCCATCTTGTACACACAATGCCTTACAATCTCGAGCCTACTAGATGCTTTGAAGAACGCTACCATTATCTTTATACATGGGAAGAGAGACATCCAGTGCTTGAAAAATTACTGGCCGGTCAGCTTCTTGTGCGTTTTCTACAAGGTATTCACTAAGGTAATCGCCAATAGAGTCAGGACAACTTTAGATTTCAGTCAACCCAATCACCAGGAAGTCATGTGTTAAGGATACTCGACAATAGACCATATTCACACTATTAATAAAGTGATAAAGAAATGCACAGCATATACCTTTCATGGGTCACGAGAAAGCATTTGACTCAGTGGGAGTCTCAGCAGTCGTACAGGTATTGGAGAATCAGGGTGGAGAAGAGTCTTATGGGATAGTTACGGAAGATATCTATAACGGCTGCACAGCTATTGTTCCCCTAGCAATAAACGTCCAATACAGAAGGGTGTCAGGCAGACAGACGCGATCTCGCCAGCAGTATTCACCACCTGTTTCAGGAGGTAATCCAAGGCCTGGATTGGAAAATGTAGGGGATAAGAGTTAATGGAGAATACCTAAGTAACCTGCGATTCGTTGATTGCCTTGCTAAGTGACTCAGGTAACGAACTTCAAAAAATGACCGGTGAGATCGTTTGGTCTAAAAATTAGCCTGCACAAGAGTACAAGAGTCTCATAATATAATACCAATTTGCATTTAGTAGCGGGGTGCTGGAAGTGGTAAAGGAATAAATAAGTGTACTTAGGGCAGGTTGTTAGCGCTGATACGGATTGTGAGAGGGAATTGACTAGAAGAATAAGAATGGGGTGGAGTGCATATGGCAGGGTTCCTGAGATCAGGAATGACAGTTTACCAATACTCGTGACGAGAAAAGCATGAAAGAAGTGTATTTTCCGGTACTCACCTAGGTGGCAGAAAAGAGGAGGCCAATTTAAAGGATCCAGCTTAAAGGGAGACTGAAGCACATTTTTTGAACATCAGGCTGGCAGCGGCGTCCTATATTTTTTCATGCTGTATACTGGAATATCGCATACAAATAAGGCAAAAACAAGCGCGATTTGCCTTTTTTTGCAGAAATATGCGGCCTGTGCCGCGGGGCACGCCGTGCGGCGCGGCGCCGCCCGTGATTGTTCAAGAGAGGTCGTGACGTCACTTTGAGGACTGGAGAAGCTGCCGATGCGGATCCGGCGCTGCGTTGAGTGGGGATCGCAGCTTTCCGGGGTGTTGTAAAAGCGAATATGGCGACTATTTTTTTACTGACGTTCAAAAAAAGGATACTGCATTTTGTTCATTCCACGTATCATCTGAAAGCAAAAAAGACACAAGCAAAAAATTGTGCGCCTAGCACAAGCAAACGCCAGCGTGAAAGACGCGTATGCTGACCACGCGTAAGAGGTGCCAGCACAACCTCGGCTCGTATTCTCGCAAAGAAAGGGGTGCGAACAATACCCAAGTCCATTACCACCACCGGACGCCTCCTGGCTCACCCGAAACAGCGCCATCCTAAAGAAAAGGCCCAAAGCGCTGAGTACAAAAATCCTGTTCTCAGTAGCCGGCGTTGTAGGTTGGGGCAAGAAAGTATTTCAAGGAAACGATGAAGCAGCACAAAGTTGATGTCAAAATTAGCGAAGCGCAGTGGCCAAGCACCGCGAGGCATGTGACCACAGGACAGGACGCAATCATTGTGCGCTGGAAACCAAGCCAAATACGCGCACAAGGCTGGTGCTTCACTCGTGGCGCAAACGTTCGCCCTTCCTAGATTTGCAGTATTGGTTCAGTGAAGTAATGGCCAGCTATATGTGTGTTTAAAAGCCAAGCTAGCTGCAACCCGCCCGCTGCCGCATCTTGACGAAACCGAGTAAGGTTGGGAAACATGGTGCCTTTTTTTGCAAAAACTTGGTTGCCATTCATTTCTCTCTTAAATTTGCATCCGAAATCAGAACGTCGGCCGCTTTCATTTTAATCTCTTAGCTACGATTAAACGAGGTGCCGCATATGAATAGCTTCGATGCTTGCTTGCTTGCTTGGACACGCCGAACCGAGTATAAATCACTAACCGAGCCTTGCTGAGCACGCCTCAGGTGGTCTGGCCGCACCTAAGCTGAGGAGAGCGACACATGCTTGAGCCTGTATAAGGTTTCTGCACGGCCTAAGTGAGCATGTTTCTACTTTTAGAAGAGGCGCTTCTTCGGAATGGTGACACGGCTTTCATGCGCGAGAAAATCGAAGGAACTGTGTCATGGTTCAGCCGCACCTTTTCGACAGAAATCTCCAGAGATCACATTAGGGACAAGCTCTGCATGTAGCCGCTCTTACGAAAGTGCTTCGAGCTGAGTAGGCTTGCTTTGGTCGGCTTGAATTCTTCGCCACAGCAACGAGCGCTTGCGCTGCGAGCTTATGATCTTGCGGAAAACAGTGGAAGACGACAGAGTCGTGGCCGTAATTGTTCGTGGACACGATCGCAGACTAGTACCTCGTGTTGAACCTGATTGTCAAGGTCGGCTGACACGCATTGTACGTCACAGCGCACGCAGCACGAGAAACAACGCGCTCTGAAAGCTCGCTCGAGTGCGCCGAAGTATTCCCGGCTCCTCAACGTGACGTCACGTTGGCCGACATGGACGAGGTTTCCCTCTCCGCTGTTCTCTCCTGCGCTCGCGCGGAGCGCGGGAGATTTAAATATCGCGTTTTTAATTGGCGATTTCGCCACTGTTTAGCCAAAATCGAAAAAAATAATTTCACAGACGTGATCAGCAATCACACTACTTCAAAACCCTAAAAAACTATCTGATTCGAAAACCGCCTCAGTATCCCTTTAAGAGCAATGCAGCGGGCTATGGATTGAAAATTGATATTTGTAACGGTAAGAGACTGGATGTGGGTAGAGTGGGCGTGGGAATATACGCGGGTTAATGACATTCTAGTCAAAATCAAGCGCAAGAAATGGGAAGGCAAGATAACCGGTCGTCGTTAACTGCAACAGAGTGGATTTCAAGCGAAGGTAAGCGTAGCGAGGGTTGGCTGGAAGTTAGGTAGGCGGATGAGATTGAAAAGTTTCCTAGGCTACGGTGGCCGCAGTTTTCAAAGCCCACAGGGAATTCTAGACACATGAGTGAGGTTTTTACCCTGCAGTGGGCGTAGTCTGGCTCATACGTATCCCATTATGATGATTATGATGATGATATGACACTCCATGTAATTTTGAGCGAATTAGTTCCACCGTATTTTCACTGAGCCGCAATGGGCTTACAAACTTTCGCTCTTTCTATCTTCCTGCCTAACTACTAATCTTTTTTCGATGCAGCGTTTGACTCGCGTGTAATCGGGACTCCTTTGTGTGCTGCGCGATACTTAGTGCCCTTCCAAGCGACGTTTGCCGTCTTTTAATCGTCCTAGACAGGATTTTATGCCTCGATATTCCGCCCCGTATACAGTTGCATGAGCCACCCAGAGATAAAAATATTGCGGCACTCCAGCGCGTACACGTGAGAAAAACTTAAAGTTAACTCACTAGACTAAAGTCACTATATTATTTTCGAAAAACTGGCTGTATAGGGCAGAATTGGTATTATTTGACAGCGGCTGAGGCCAGAGCAAAATTGAAGGGTGCACCATGGTCGCCAATGTAAAACTTTTGTTCAGTGCATGCTATATTAACCTTATTTTGTTACCTACGCTATTTACTCGTCTAAACGTCAATCCGTTTTTTTTTTCAAATTCGTGCTCTATGAACTCGAGGCTACACCAATACGCGAATCATGGAATCAAGGTGTAAACTTAAAAGAAAACGCAGGAAAAGGAAGGGAAAAAACGAATTGAAGGATGCTATTGTAAAAATTTCTTGCCTTCCGCACCACATATAACATTCACCATAAAATTCGACTGCTGATACCATTGCTACCATCCTGCTTTTTTTTTGCTTGCAGAGGATTTTGAGACAAGGCCCATATCAAATTGAACACTGATTCTCGCCTCGCTGTGACAGTCCAAAGGGGGGTAATCTTGCTAAAAGGAATCTTCTCCCAATGATTCAGCCGCGTGGCTCGGCAGCATATAAGCGAGCGGTCGGCTTTTGGGAGAAGGCCTCGATGACTGGCGAAAATTGAGCTAGATGCTCGGGAAAGCAGCCACGTGCTATAGCGCCTTGCGTTTGGATATGCCGCTCTTGAGGACTACTGTCTTCAATGTTCGGCATCGCAGTGACACTTCAGAAGTTCCGCGTGCCTGCCTTCGTTTAATCGAATGATATGAAGATTTCTACGCCTCGGATGGTATATCGCGCGTTGCTCAGGAAGTGTCAAATTTCGGTGATAGGTTCAGCACGACGCTGCCACTTCTCTGATGTACTACGCATTATGCCGGTCGCCTTATCTAAATGCTGGTGGCTTAGATGCTCCGTTTGTCTCCGACATGTCATTGCGATTATTTTCCTTTCTCTGGTTTCGGAATTTAAGGCCTCTATTTACACTACGCACCGACCTGTATTACCACTACAAGGCAAACAGCGGCTTCCACTGCAGGGAAAGCACGAAAAATGTCACACTTCACTGTAATAGCAAGAAGTACAAGACACCGCGTAATATGGATGGATACATTGCAGTCATAAAGGATCGCGTGTTTAAGGAGGCCAGCAAACTCATAAGCGTTGCCTATAATCACGAACTCCGTGTTTCGGTGGCTATTCTGAATAATGTGAGAAATCATCCTAAAGTTCATTTGAGCAGACGTACGTTTAAGCGAGTATGGTTTGTACTAGCGCGTTGTATGAGATCTTTACATGCGGTATTGGTACTGCTGGGAGAAACGCAGGTAACGAAGGTAAACGGAAGTGAGATGGTTTCATCGGCATCTGTTCACTACTCACATGAAAGCATTTCTTTCGTGGAGTTCTCAGCTACTGTATAGGAGTGTATACTCGTATTGGAACCATTCTACACTGGGAATCAGCGTTGACTTTCTCTTCTTAATTCTTTGCAGCTTGGGCCAGGTGGCGGAGCTTGCTTCTTCCCGTTTTGGCGGCGCCCAGGAGATGCACCGATGAAGACTTTTTCTAATATTATATAATTCCTTTGAGAAATTTTCAGTAATACACAATTCATTAATGCGTAAAATGAAGGTCTCACTTATTTAAACTACACCGACAAGAGGCGCAGGGTAAGTAAAGTTTAATTAGCGGAAAGGTGGAGACTGCTGACGTAAATATGTCCTGCCACACAGCAGACCGGAAATGTGAAGGAAAGGAAAGACAGAGGCAGTGCAAAGGAATGATGACAATGTCACACTACAATGAACTTTACGGTGTGATCTAGGCAGTAGAGATGTCCACTCACACAATGTGGTCACAATATGGCTTTCGAAAACAGATTAACAGAATTGGCTCTTCTCTCTCGAACAGAATTCATATTAGATAACGTTTAGAGTAGACGTATAGTATTAGGTTTTTTTCTTGAGTTGGCAAAGCTTTTGACCTCGTTAACCATTGAATATTGTTCCAGAAACGTAACTTCTATGACATTCGTGGTAACCCTTTATCACTATTATCATCCTACCTACAGCATCGGACACAATTCGTTGATATAAATGGACACTTCTCAGACGTTACATCAGTGACTACAGGCGTTCCCGATGGGAGTATTCTTGATCCGTTTCTTTTTATGTTATATATTAATCGCATTGTGCGCATAGCTGAACCTGACAAATACACCTTATATGCAGACGATACAGCTGTAATCTTTTCGGGAAGAAAGGCTGAGATTTAAGTACTTGTTTGAGTGGCACCCTTTTGCAAATTAGCAACTGGGCATGTAACAGCTATTTAAAGTTAAATACCATTAAGCCTGAAGCAATTTATATTTCTTACAGGAAACACGAATACTGAACTGTCTCCCCTCCTGCTGAACGAAAATATAATGGAAGTTGTACCCTGTTATAAAGCTTTAGGAGATTACTTCACAGAAAACATATGGGATGGACACATTAAACATTTGGTCGGTAAATCATCTAACACCATCGATGTTATACGTCGCTACTTCTCGAGTTTCCCCTCATCCGTTAATACTCTCCTTTTTAAGTCGCTCTTCATATCTTCGATTAAAGGGAAACTGCACAGGTTTTATAAATCAGCGAGCTTAAGAGGGTCGAATGTAAGAAACTTGCAGGTAAAGCATGCGAAGTCTTTTTGGCCCAGCACTTTAAATAGTGAGGTAATCGCCGATCGAAATGCGGACGCCCTTCAAGCGTCTCCGCAGCACAAAATTCCAAGTGGCGGGTGAGCATGATGACGTCATTGAAGATGTCGGTACATTTTGAATGTATAAACGCCTGCTTTGAATGAAGAAACCAACGCCACCGAAGACCCTGCTGAGAGATGTTTGGCAGCGTATAACGCGTCAGGGCAGAGTGTGAATGACGACAGCGGTAATTTGAAATTTTACCTTCCGAGGCGTCACGCTCAGTTTCTTTGCACTCCTCTGTTGCATTGAGGAGAAGCACAAAATTCAATCATCGATTGCGTCTCTATTATAAATGCTAGTGCCGATACACTTGGCATGCTTGACTTAGTCTACACAGATATGGATCCTTGATTATCGCGAAATTTTGAAAAAGTTGCTCCTAAAACTATGCCATCCTAATGTTGGCTACTACAAGTACCGAAAACATGCCCAAGCTGGTCGTCTTGCAAAAACGTCCCATAACAATAAGTGCCATACCAGTATCCTACAGTTTACTTTTACCAATCCTACAGTTTACTTTTACCAATATCCTACAGTTTACTTTTACAGTTTACCAATATCCTACAGTTTACTTTCCTCACGTGGACTCCTTCTATGGCTTTAGGTTATCCAAATGTTAGAGGTCGAACGTCATAACATCCGAACCCTGGCTGAATTAGCCGAATTAAATATAAACATAGTTTCATACCCCACACGTCATCCTGAATTCTGGAAAGTTGCCAAATGTCGTATCAGTTATGGGAAACATGCTAAAGTTCACTTTGTTAACTACCATAATTAAGCTACCACAAAATAACATCGATGTCGCGAGATTAGTCATGAAAACGTCGCCCGATATCTTCACTTAGATAAACCATGTGTTTTCCACTTGTATTTATTTTATTAACTAGTAATGCTTGTTCTGTATATTTTTTGTTTGCAAATACGACAGTAAGCATAATATGTTTTTTTTTGCTCATGTATACACGGTGCCTACGGGTGGCATATATATGTTGTGTAACATTCCATTGCCCTCTCCGTTTGTATTTTTATTGATGTATGTATTCGTACTGTGCAACGTAATATTTGCTAGTCCTGCTTTAAAGGATTGTGTGCACTGGCCTAGTCAAGCTTCTCTGGGTTTTCTGCCTGTGCACCTATATCCCCTGATGTTCAAAATAAAGATCATATCAAATCATATCAAATAACTGGCAGGCACTCGTCTCTCACTTCGAATTGGCGCGTAGCACACGCAGTCCGTGTTTTACGGACACACCGGTGAACATCGTTCACACATGCTTCAAAGATTGGCCTCAATTCAAAGTAGTTGTAGTAGTAAAAGACCTTTATTCGGCCATAATTTATAGGCCGAGCTTATCGACTGCCTAGACGACCAGGGGTGGTATTCTCCCGGTGTCGCCTTTTGCGACATGTCGCATTGGGTAGGGGCCTAAAAAAGTGCGTACAGTTCCTCGAAGAAACGGAAAACGCCACTGTCCTTTTCGTCGGCGATGCTTTCATTCACTCCGAGAAGCGACAATTTACTACTGCTGATTCACTACATTCACTAGCATCTTTGATTAGTAGTTGTTAATTATAGGAGAGATGATTATTTTTTATTTCAAGCAGCATAATGTACATACTACAGTCAATGAGTACTTATAATGCCATTTCGTCACTGCGGGCAACGTCTGCTTACTCGTCTGTTTACGACGGTACAAAATAAGTTCGCATGGCGAGCGGCAGCCCGGCTCAGCAGACGGTAATTTGCCCGAGCCGCAAGAATCCCTGCTTCACTGCTGCTCGCTCCGATGGACTGCGAGGAAAGGAGACCCAGTGTTGTCGTGTGCCGACTCGCACGATAGCCGCGGCAACATCGAAAACCTTTGTCGGTCAAAGCAAACGGGTCGCGGTGTCCGCGGACACGGCACTTTTTTTCACGGCTCAAAAACCAGGCAAGGAGAGTGGGATCCATGGCGTCTAGTATCAATTTCCTAGCCCGTCGCCCGCGCGAATCGCTTCAGCGCATTACGTTGTTCGACTAAGCGTAGTAAATTGGGCCGACGTCACGATGACGTAGCAGGAAGGCGGATCCGTGTCATCACGCCGCCGTCACCGCGGCTCCAGCCACTCAGAGAAGAGCGAAGGCGACATGTCGCAAAAGGCGACACCGGGAGAATACCACCCCAGAAGTCGCTGTTCTTCTTCTCCTTCAGCGCCAAGCCAGTTGAGCAAGGTGGTGATGGATAGAGAGGGTGGGGAGAAGGAACCCGACTGCTGAGCAGCCGGCCAATAGAAGAGGCAATGGGCCAGGTCCGCATATATACAGGGGCAGTTGGGACAGGAAGGGTCCGACCGATAGCGATAGAGAAAGAGGCGGGACGGGGTGATAACTGCATTCATTTGGATGTTCCCAAGAAGGCGGGACTCCGGCACCGTGAGTGATGAATGAGGGGGAGGGTAAAGGCGTTTGTCGAGGCGGAGCTCAAGGCAGACCTCTTTTATGGTGCGGCGAAAGGTGAGTCTCCCACTGTCCTCCGAGGGAGGACAAACACCGTCATCGTGAAAACCACCGTCACCGTCATGATGTGGTCGTGGCAAACACCGTCAAAGGCCTTGCGAACATCGGCGGTCACAATTTGAGTGGGTATAGGGGACAGGAACGTTTGCTGGAGAATCAGAAACATGTCCTGTGCACAGACGCGGAGTCGGAAGCCAATGAGAGAATGGGGGAAGAACTCCCGTGCCTCAAGAAAATTAGAGGCGAGTCAGAGCCATTCGCTCAAGGGACTTACCAACGCACGACGTCAGGGAGATTGGGTCGAGGTTAGAGAGAGAGGGAGGTTTGCCCGGCTTTGGAATCATAGAAATAAGGGAGGATGTCCAGGAGCTCGGGAAGCAGCCGCTCTCCCAGACCTCATTGTAGGTTTGAAGGAGGAATTATTTCGCGCAATCAGGAAGGTTACGAAGTGCGGTGTATGTAATGGCATCCTCACCGGGAGCCGAGCGTGTAGCATTAGCAGCCAGAGCAGATTCGAGCTCCTGGAGAGTGAAGGAGTGGTCCAGTCCGGGGTTAGGTCCACCTGAGTACACCGGGTAGGAGGGTGCCAGAGGGGGGGGGGGAGGTAGAGAGAGGCGAGTAGTATCAAAAACTTCGGAGGGAGTCCCCTGAGTGAGTGCTTTAGCTAGAGTGGGAGCATGGGCAGGCTTAGTGCCAAGGAGGGATTTAAATAGAGACCATGCGGATCGCGAGTGCAATGCAGAATCAAGGCCATCACAACTAGCACTCCAACGAGAGTGCTGAGGGAGGAGCAGTGGGCGACGATCTCGGCCCGCAGAGCAGTGACCCGGGAGGAAAGTTGGGCATTGTGTGGTTGGGAGCGAAAGGAGCGTTGAAGACGTTTACGGCGACGCCATAAACGCAGAAGGTGAGGATCTGGGTCTGGGATTGGGTGACGAGAGCGAACGCGACGGCTACTGGACGTGAGCGCTGCAGAGATGCGCGACGTCCAGTCGTCGTAGGATTGAAAGGAGTCGGAGGCGAGATTAGTGCGAAAAGCATGCCAGTCAGTGTGAATAACCAGACGACAGCGAGGGACATGGGAAAGAGAGGTGGTAATATGGATGAGAAAGTGGTCACTGAGAAGAGTTTCGGCTGTCACCTGCAAGTGAAAGGAAAGTGAACCCCGAGAGGTCGGGTGTCGTGGGACGTTGTGAGGCAGTGCCCGCTCGAGTAGGGGAGACAGGAGTATTAAGAAGGGTGAGGTGGCGTTCCTGGGCCAGACAGTGGAGGAGGCGGCAGGATTTGTGGCTAGCCCCAGAGTGTGTGAGGGGCATTAAAGTCACCGCCATGAGTTGATGAGAGGTAGAAGGAAGAGAGTGAAGGAATTTGCCCAGACCAGAGAATAAAGAGGAAGTGACAGGCGGGTGGTAAAAAGACAAAAGGACGAGTGAGATGCGGGAAGAAGGGTGATAATAAACCACACCAACTAAATATTTAAGGAGAGTGGAGGGGATGTCAATTGGCTCTACGAGCACGTCACTCCGTACATAAATAGACGCAACTGGTGTGGCCGCAGTGGCATGGTAGGCGCGGTAGCCTGGGACAGTGCGGGCTGTCCGAGTCTCCTGGAGAAGGAGAAAATGAGGCAGGGAGGGGGGGGGGGGGTGAGTAGATACTGGCGGAGGGGGGTCTTATTGTGGCAAAGATTTCGGCAGTTCAACTGAACAGTCTCGATGTCCTCGCCAAACGCCATTATGATAGTGGAGAGCTAGGGGCTCAAATACAGCATTTAGCACACTCACGCATTGCCATACAGCTTTCGCAGCGTTGACACAAGTTGTCATACTCTGGGAGTGTTAATAGAAGCTTGCCTGTGCCAAATAATACTCTGTTTTCTCTGAAAAGCTACATCTCCCCGAAATGCAGCAGCAGCGAACATCTCTTCACCGTCTCTTACTGCGCGTACTACACGTGCATTTTCAGAGGCAACAGCTTCGCGCGTTAAGCCGACGGCGTTCACTCGCCTCCCAATTATCGAGTTGTGTCAATGGATGCACCATGCCCCAGCTGCGTATGCGGTCCTGACGGCACTCTAGCAACAACCGCAAACCGCGTGACAGGCTGTTCGCTATACAGAACCATGTGGCGAGTTCTTACCTTCACTGAAAACCATGGATGAGCAACGTGCCGGGACTGGCGCTTCGACGATGTATGGTTGCCGTCACGCGGAATCTGACTAACCTTACGATATCGACAATCGTCAGATTCTTAGCAGAGCTTTTGCTCGTACTAGGTTCAGCCGGGTTTAACCACAGCTAATTTTTGTAGCGAGAGCTAAATCGGCCGTATTCTCGCCATTTCGCGGTGGCCGGTGGCCACACCGGGAGCTGAACTGTTGCCTAGCAACCGCCGCAGCTGGCAGCACCGCTCGCCGTGCCATCTGGCATGACGTCAGAGGAGGAGCCGGTGAAGCCGCGTTGCAACAACAGAGGAGGAGACGGCGTTGCATCGTATATATAGAAGGGGTGGCTCGGTGGGATTCGTCGGCAGATATGGAAAGTGAGTAGGAGAGACTGAAGGAAGCCAGGCTTCCTCGTCGGAACGAAACGAAGAGGAGGCAGCGAGCCGAGGAGACGGAGGAAGAACGAGCCTTATGGCTCGAGATGCGTCGTAAGTACGAAGAGGCCAGGCGAGTGGATTCAGATGAGGATGGGTCGTCGTCTAGTTCGCCATGTCGTGCCATGGCCGACGCCAATACTGCTCTGGAACCATTCAGACAGCTGCTTGCTAGTTCACCGATCATCGGGCCGTCTTTGTGGCAAAGGAAAAACAAGAAGATGAAGACTTTGAAAATAAATGCGCTGCACATTAAAATTGTCTATTCTTTAACGTAACCATAACTTAACGATAGATAACTACAAAACCTAAACACTCAGAAGAACCAAGCTAAACCATAAAGATGTAACCGTAGAGATAACCATGCTGAACAATAATATTAACAGTAGCTCTCGCCCCGCACATGCAGGCATAAATAAGTTAAGCCGCAGCTAACTTCCTTGAGGCCAGTCGTGCAGACAGCCCCTGCTCTCGCCCCACCCCGCTCAATCTGCGCAGCAGGCAATGCAGCAGACGACGCCGCTGCGCCCGACGTCACTATTGGCTGCGCTGTCGGCCAAAGACTGCCTGTTGTCCTTGGGAAACCTCGTGACTTCCAGGTGCGCACTTCTTTGCGTGCAGGTCGGGTAGCGAGGACCTCTCTCGAGTCTTCCTTCCTCCGTCAGTGGCAGCTTTTAATTATTCGCTGATGTTATAAGGGCGTACCCACGCCGCGTCGGCTGCTGTGCGCTATTCGCTCCGTCGAGTTGCATAATTGCGGTGCTTGCATGCCCGCCGCAGACGGTGGTCGCTCGAAAAGGTTTTTTAAGCATGAAATGCTTTTAGCTCCCGTTGTCGGCAGTGTGGTGACCTCACGCCGAGACCGAAATCCACTCATCCGGGCTCTGAAACGAGAACATCCGGGCACCGTACGAGACTTAACGAGATTTAACGAGACTCTCTAAGCCCTCCTACGCGACCGCCATGCAAGCGCCGGTTGGTCTCCAAACGATCACAAAAAATAACTGCTGCCAGTGCCTTCTCAATGTTTATCAAGATATCAGTCGGGCTGTGCGTTTGATAATGCACGGAATTATAATTTCCGATTTCTAATAACGCGTGCAAAAAGCACATACATGCCACATCCGGGCACCGTACGAGATTTAAGGAGACTCTCTAAGCCCTCCTACAGGACCGGCATACAAGCGCCGGTAGCTTCGCGCCGAACGGGTGGTGGCGTTCCCCCTTCCTGTACGGTGCGGTTCGGGTGTCCACCGCGATGACAGAGAATTACTGCTCCATTTCCTGTCCTCAAAAAACGTTGCGTTCAAAGGGCAAGGCATCGCGCGGAACGGGTGGTGGCGTTCCTACCTTCCTGTAAGGTGCGGGTCGGGTGTCCACCGAGATGGCAGAGAATTATTGCGTAATTTCCTTTCCTCAAAAAGCGTCGCGTTCAAAGGACGAAGCATCACGCCGAACGGGTGGTGGCGTTCCGCGGACTGCCTGGCAGCTCTACAACACGCTGTCGCGTTCCACTCCTAAAGGCGAAGCTTAAGCGTCATTAATTAGCAGTTTATTAGTATTTAGTTATTAATCAGTCATTACACACTAATCAGTAATTTGTCATTACTTCGTCATGAATTATGTGTGACGTAATCCAGTGGTAACATCACCAGTGTCACATACGCAAAGTGGTGCTGAAAACGCTTTCGCCTCTACGCACTTCGGACAGTTTCGAACGCGCTGCATATACATTCTTGTCAGGCCTGCGTCTCGTCGTGTCCGCGTGCGCTTCGCATTATGCCCGTAAACATTTCATGCTTACTCTACTCTCGGTTACGGGAGAGGCAGAGCTTTTTTTAGCTTAGCGAAATAAAATGTTTTGTGTGCTTTCTTTTCGAACGCCTTCAGCATGGTACGCGAGCTTATCCTTGGGAAAGCTCGTGGCGGCCTAAATTGGTAAATCGGTTTTTGAGGAAAGGAAATAGCGCAATATGTGTCTCACATATCTAGGTCGGTGGACACCTGAACCGCGCTGTAAGAAAAGGGAGGCGGGCGACTTGTGATTGTTTAGAAAATACGAAACGATGGGCCTTTGCTGTATTCTGTGCATTTGGGTGTCTGTTGTTCGTATATTATGGGAGTGGTCTCTCTCAAGCAGCACAGGTGTCCCGCAAGTAAAACCCGTCAGGCATGTCTCTCGCCTCCATTCAGAGATGTGCGCCGTGAACGACATGGCGATGGCATTCCGTCGCGAGTGGTAAGTTTTTTCGCGGTATTGGTCACCTCGATATTTATTTATTTATTTATTTATTTATTTATTTATTTATTTATTTATTTATTTATTTATTTATTTATTTATTTATTTATTTATTTATTTATTTATTTATTTATTTATTTATTTATTTATTTATTTATCTTTACCCTCACGGCCGTACAGGCATTGCAGAGGGGAGTGGGGAGAAACATTTACAGAACACAGCGGAAACAACAGAACAAAAAAAAACCTGTCAGTGTTGATACAGCGTTAACTAAAGCTTTTCGAAAGTTATGCATGTCTGTAATAGATACAATTTCATTAGGCAGAACGTTCCATTCTTTAGAAGTACGGGGAACAAATGAGCGTAAGCAAGAAAGTGTTTTGCATAAGGGGATGGAAACTTTACGGCGATTATCAAAGCGACGCGATATGGAATAGTGTCTATGAAGGAAATTATTGTGTACACTACGATGATAATATAACTTGTGAAATAGGGTGAGCCGAAAAACCTTTCGTCGTGAATCTAATGGCTGATGACTAAGATACTTTTTCCTCGGTTATAGTTGCAAGGAATGAAACCAGGGGAGTTATTTTGAACACGTTCAAGCGAAGTAGTTAAGTAGTCATGGCTAGAAATCCGGACTTCTCTTGAGTATTCTAGCTTTGGACGTATTAAGGTTTTATAAAGAACTGATTTCAAAGAAGATGGTGCGGGAGAAAAATTACGTCGCACATAACCTAATGTTTTGTTAGCGTTATTGATTACCTAATCAATGTGAATCCTCCAAGCCAGGTCAGATGTGGCGTGAAAGTGCAAGTATTTATAAGAATTGTTGCTTTCAGGTGCAATGTTATTCAGATAGAATACTCCAGACAGATTGGCAATACGGGATACATGCATGACCTTGCATTTCTTAAAGTTTAGTTCCATTACCCACTGACTGCACCAACTAAATATAGCCGCAAGGTCGCGCTGTAAGATCGTAATATAATTATCCCTTATCATTTCGAAATAATCACAAAGTAACCGGCCAATAAATGATTTGGTTGGTTGGTTTATAGCGTTTAACGTCCCAAAGTGACTCAAGCTATTAGGGACGCCGCAGTGAAGGGCTCTGGAGATTTCGTCCGCCTGGGGTTCTTTAACGTGCACTGGCATCGCACACTACACGGGCCTCGAGAATTTCTCCCCCCTCGAATTTCGACCGCCGCGATCGGGATTGAACCCTCGTCTTTCGGGTCTGCAGCCGAGCACCATAACCACTGGTCCACCACGGCGGCGGCGAAGAAATGTATGTTAGATGACACATAAGAACGAAGATCCTTGATATTAATTAGAAATAGTAGTGGCCCGAGAACAGAACCATTTGGATCGCAAGAAAGTACAGCCCTTGTCAAAAGCTTAGAGCCCAGGGGGTCTGCTTCTGGGCCACATTGCTTTGCTCGTAATGCGTTCTCAGCTTCCCAAATTTCCTGAAGGTAAGAAGATTTTTGGTCCTGCTCCCTCCGATGCGTGGACTTCCATTAGGGCTACAGGAGCGCCACAATAGTCCTTAGAAGCAAACCCCCTGGGCTCTAAACTTTTGACAAAGGCTGTACATAAACAAAAGGTTAGTTGTAACCGTTAGCGGCGACTAATATTCGAAGTGAAAAGAGCATTGAATTGAACTAAAATTTGCGAAATGCGGCACTATAGGAAAACTTTCGGCACGAAAGGAACATAAAAGAATTGCCGAATGAGGCAGCTTCCCTGCTGCGTACATGCTTGAGTAGCTTCGTGCGGCTTCGTGCGTGAGCGTGTTAGCCAAACTTCTGTTCATTTCGGCTCGAAGAACGCTTTTGCAAAGAAAGCGGCTGGCAAAACCCAAAGAAACTCGAATGTTTTGTGGCCCGCGCCCACGAATAGCTGCCGCTGCCTTCACTTCATCCCGCCGCTGTGGGACTGCTCCCGCTCTCGAGGCAGTACGTACTGCTCGTTTTTCTTCTTTGCCGCTAGTTAGGCAAATAACTCATGTATTCGCTTAATGAATGATTCAAAATAATATTACACAACTTAGCCTTTACTGTGCGTGCGCAAAGTTGCCTGAAAATGCGCCGATTACAACGACAGCCACCCTGTGATAAGGTTGTTGGCATAGCTCTGCACAAACAGCACTGCTCGTTTGCATGGCATAAAGCGCAAGTTGGGTTCTCCATATCATAAATATTACCTTGCTGACAAGTTGCAGCTTTATTCGTTTACGCACCGCGATATCTATGCAATAAGCGCTGATGCTATCGCCTGTCTGGGGAACGCTCGTAGCAGCTATAGTGCACTAGATTAGGCTAGTATACTTTAGTAGTACCGACGCTTCCCTCTAATGCGCTTTTTTCGCAAAATATGGCAGCCACTGGGGAGTGGCAAAAATTCACCAGCTTCGCATTGCAAAAAACATACTTGCGAGACGCACGTGCGATCTGGTTCCGCGAGGAGCCAGCTGCGTCTGCCTGCGTACACCTTCGGAGTGGCCAGCTGCCGCCATCTTTCGCACGCGCCCGTCACTAATACGAGCTCCATCAGTGAAGCTGGAGGAGAAGAGCGGCGCAATTCTCTTCTTCCACCGCTATCAGTAATGCTTGATTTTATATCGCTTTATCAAGAACCGCGCTTGGGGACCATTCACTCTAATTCAAAAGGCGAAATTTGTTGTCCCGGCCGACGCCGACGATGCGTGCTATAGCTGCATTCAGTGCTGCTTTGCAGACCCGTCACATCGGTACGTCCCCTTTTTTGTGCGCGCGTCCTGCGATGGAAACAGTCGTCGCTTTGAGGTCATTGTAGCCAGAACTACTCTTGGCGGCTGCTTGTATGCGCGAAAACGTGGGAATTCACTCGCCGCAATCGCTGAAACCGCACGCACGAATCTTGAGAACTCGCTAAGTCTCGTCACGCAAGGTGCCAGCGCGCTGCGCCATTCACTGAGACTTAACGATCTGACAAAAGTGCATCGTGGACTACTGTTTATGTGTGATGGCATGAAATGCATCCTCTCGTTTCGCTCTTTCCTGATACGGATAATGTAATCACCAGCACACTTTTTCAGGAAGTGCCTAACGTGGCGAGGAGCTTTCGCTCGGCCAAGCTGTTTTGCCCATGTCGCGTGCATGGACGCTCAGAACTGTGCGCAGGGATCTTCCAAACTGAAATCTTCGCGGGTTCACGTACGCGGGGGACGCGTATTTACGCGAATTACACGGCGGACGCGTAATTCGGAGGTCGTGGGTTCGGATCGCACCGGCGGCATGTGGTTGTTTTTTCTTCTGCTTTGCTAATCAATTAGCTTTATGCGATAACATATTCAGTGATATTCTAAATCGAACAACAGCACAAAATAAATAAATAATAAAAACAAAAATTAACATTCCCCTAAGTCCCTTGGTTTCTGTGGCTGTTGGCTTCTCTCATATTTATAACGAGCCCCTCATTCCCCTTCCCTTGTTTGCTATATATATATATATATATATATATATATATATATATATATATATCGAGAGAAAGAAAGAGAATCACCAATTCTGCATATATAAAAATTAATCTGTTATCGCTATCTGAACAACTGCCATGTGTGAGGATGTCAACACCAGAACTGAAATGAAAAAAGAGCTGCCATAGCACCTAATTCGCTTTTCTACTAACTGCGCTAATCGACCACCATTTTTTTCTCTAGCCGCCGCGGTGGCTCAGCGGCTATGGTGCTCGGCTGCTGTCCCGAAAGACGCGGGTTCGATCCCGGCCGCGGCGGTTGAATTTCTTTGGAGGAGAAATTCGAGGCCCGTGTACTGTGCGATGTCAGTGCAAGTTAAAGAACCCCAGGTGGTCGAAATTTCCGGAGCCCTCCACTACGGCGTCTCTCATAGCCTTAGTCGCTTTGGGACGTTAAACCCCATAAACCAACCAACCAACCAACCAACCAACCATTTTTTTCTCGGAATTTTCATGGCGTGCCTTCGCCTTCTCCTCTTGCCTTGTGTGTCTCTGACCCTACACATGTAGTGTGCCAAGAGCTAGGCTCCCTCGGTGTGTTCTGCGATCGGTGCGTGTTACTGGCGCAGTGGCAGTAATGCTCGCTATGCCCGCCGCAGCTGAGATAGAGTGGATCTTCCCTTTCCAGCTACACGTATTAATGTGAGATAATTAAGGCCGTTGTCGCACGGAAACTTCACCGTTGTCTCTTGGCATGAAATTCGCTGATTGGTCGAGATACGTCACGTGACCTTTTGAAGTAATCACAATCCGTACGCCGATGTAAGTGAGAACAAAAAACAGCAATAACGGCGCTGAAAGAATTCCAAAACACTGTGTTTTCTACTCTCTAAACTCCACTCGTCCTGTAGAATATCTTCGTTGAGGTGCTTGTACCATTTGTTCGTGGCTCTCACGCTACTCTGACATCCAATGTCGTGTCATTTGATTATTTGATTATTTATTTTTAATGTACTGTGGTTGCGCCTATTGTTTGTTGTGAGTTTACTGTAGCGTTCGTGGCCTGTGAATTCTCTTCCCTAAGTTAGATATTGTATGCTGTAGCGGTGTTATGCTTTGTATTACGTCATCAAATTTAGTTTTACTTTCTTCGCCTCCGCGGAAAGGAGCATGTAGAGCAGCTGTAAGCCCAGACCTCTACTTAAGGATCATATAATTTAAAAAGGCATTCGAAAACAATGTATCGTAAAGATGTAGATTTCTAGAATTTTTGCGGAAGGCCTCCCTTTCAATTTCACGTCTTTGACTGCGGATCGTTTCATCTATTAAGGCACAAATGGTCCAGCCAGCTGTATACATCCAACACCCTACATCTCCAGTAGCGACCTGTCGGCTTCGGCCAGGTGTTGGCAGCGCATTAAATTAACGCCTCATCCAAGTATTCTAGACTGAGTCGCATGATGGCCTCCTTTTTTTTAGGTGCTTGCATTCGATTGTTCCCCTGTTTCGAAAGCTCATGACGTTAGTTTCATATAAGCAGGTTTATTTATGCCCCTGCTCTGTGGAAATTCTTTTCATAGTAGGCAGCAAATTCGAAAGTAATAAATATTAGTCTTTCCGCAGCAAAAAAAAGAAACACACCGGGAAAAACACTAATAAAGCAATCATTAGGCAAAAAAGTCATTCATTGCGAAGACCACGGAAAACATTTACAAGGCATCCCTGCTTGCGTTTGTAGCAATAGGGTGCGCTCCGTATTTATTTTAGCTGATTTGCAATGCAGGTGCCTATCAGTAACTAAGGTCCGACATATGCCCGCGCAGTCAGGTTCTTCCATAACGGCAATACTTCCGAAACCAGCACGATAGGCTGCTCCATTGCTTGTCTGTTCAATTTGCTATGTAGGTGTACAAAATTTTTAATGGGTGCTCAAGGCGTCCTTTATTACTAAGAATGGTGAGTGCAAACTTTCATACATCCGCTACTGAGTTCTGTTGTCTCCTTGTGGTACAAATTTAATCGATAATACCCTTTTTACCTCGTCTGTTTACCCAGCTTTTTTCCTTGACGTGGCAACAGGGCAACAAAAAATATTTAACTGTCTGTTGAATATTAAAAAAAAATTAGGGCTTTGTGAAACAAAATTTTACCTGCCTGTAGTGGAGTAAACTCGTTTGCAAACTCAACGAGAACACCAAAAAATTTGCTACTATTTTCGTACGTCTAGCAAAAATAGTAATTTCTTGTTTCATTTTTAGTATAGTGATGTGATAGCAATGAGTTTGGCCGAATTTGCGTGTCGGGGACCCAAGACGTAGAAGTTTAGTTGTTTGCGACGCCCCTCCCCCCCCCCCCCCCCCCCACACACATACACGCGCACACATGTCCAACGTCCAAATTTGAAAACGTTGACATACTTGTATAAAAATACTGAAGGTAATGGTCCATTTTTCCGAAATATAGCAAAATCATTCTTTTATAGCGTTTCCGTCGCTAGAATCGAGCAGTTAAGACAGCCACGGAAAACCAATAGGGAGCGCTTTTGAGGATAGCAAAAACGTTAATAGCAAAAAAAATGCAAGAATGCCGCCGAGAGACCTGTCACTCTGTTTATTTTTTTAGTGTAGACTTACATTACATGAAAAAAATGCGCTCGTATACTCTTTATCGTTCAAAAATGCTCTAGTCCAGAATTGTAAGGCATGCTCAGCGCGCTGCCTGCCAAGGACCCGCAGTAGTTCATCATTAGGAGTTCTATTGCACGTTTTTGTACCCGCTAGCACCAGAGCGATGCCAAAGGCAGTCGCACGTCCCGTGCAGTCAGGCATGCCGAGCCATAAGTGGGTCATGAGGACGTCAGCCTCACCCACGAACCCGACAACAGTTGACTTGCCACACGGTTTTAACAGCGAAGGCCTTAATAGCTTTCCATGAGCCATTTTGGAGAAACAATTGGGGGGGGGGGTTCAGCAGTAGCCGCTTAACGAGTTACCTGCAAAGTGTTTTTGTAGGTTGACACCAGTGCCAAGAATATCAGAGCGCAGTGGGGGTGTCCACGCTAACCTAGTTATGCGCCTTTCCTTTCGTTAGAACTAACGGATTCTAAACCCTCCGTTGGTTTCAAAGAATTGCGTATAACTGCCTCAGTTTGTAGGGTGACACCACCGCCACCTCACAGCGGGATTTATGTGGCCACTGAGGCGGTGAGCCAGTTATGTGCCGTTCCGTTCCTCAGAGCAAACGGAACGTTTAGACAGCGAATAAGACAACACTGGGAACTAGACTATTCTTTCGGAGCAAGAGGTTCCTGGAGTCCATGAAATGTGCCGAGATCGCGATCGAACCGAAGACCGCAAGCCGAAGAAGTCCGAGTACGTACTTGAGCGTATATAAAGACGCCAATACGAGCATGAGAGACGCCCCGCCAGGCAGACGACTGTGAAGCACCGAAATAGGTGAGTCACACCAGACCTGCCTGCCCGTAATGAAAATCAGCTTTCGCGGATTAATGCGATAAGCCCGTTAGCTAAGATTAAAATCTCTTTAAGTGACGATTTTCCATGAAATGCGATCACCTCTCACTAAAGGTTTTGCTGTTTTCTTTCAACAAGAATTGCAACGAGTTCAGCGAACTGAGTGGACAACTTTTGCGACTCCGCTGTAGCCTACAGCGTCCTAGCCAATCGAGGGCGGGCTTTCCGCTCGGAGGCGGCGTGAGTACTCGACGCCTGTGACTGGCTTAACTACGAACACCCTGATTTGAATTTCCCCAATTTGATGAAAGAAGTGGTCCGAAGAGAGTAAAATAGAGATCCTCGGGAGCAACGGACGTCGTGATGTCGCCACGCAGTTCCCCCCGCAAAACAATGCAACTGCACTAGTAAAACCCATCGATTAGAGAGCAAATAGCAGCACCTTTTTTCTCGGTTCCGGAACGGAAATCATTCCAACATTTTTGCCCTCTTTGCCACCTATTACCCGCAAATATGCTTGCCTTTAAGCTGACTGGGGAACTAATAGTTTCCTAGACCTCAACTTCCCTACTTTGGCCACGCTAGGTGCACGTCTTCACATGCGTAATTAATGCGGGTTACACCTGTGCAAGCTCAAAATGCTGTTTGTTCAAAGTAATAGTCAGAGGCTGATAACGTAGTAGCGCATCTCTATATACAAGCATCATTTCACTCGCTGGTGTAAAAATATTCCCGAAGACTCGCTCTGCCCCGTTCCTTAAAAAAGAAAAGATTCTTTTAGCGGCGGCCTTGCTGGTCTTGCAACTCGCCCTCTTTCCAAAAACCCAGGCCCCCTCGATTCAAAAATTTACTTTTGACCCCTCCCCCCCCCCCCCCCCCCCCAGAAAAAAAAAAAACCTTGGCTACGTGCCTGCTTGCGGTACTGGATATCTTAGTCCTTTGACACGCGATATACAGTGCAGTATACAAAGCGAACTCCACGGTTTTCCTGAGAGTGGGCTGTACCTATAGCGGCGATTTCTTGCAGCTATAGGCACAGCGCTGCTTTCATTTGCAGCAGTGGCTAACCCATGTCCACGGCATTCTACATAAAAGAGAAAGATAAACTAGAGCGAATGTTTGCGACATTCGAATTAGTGCGAAAACATGAATTTCTCCTACGTAAAACACAGCGATGAGCGGTCAGTGTCGCGGCGGGAAGGAGCGCTCGCGCCAGGCCAGATGCGTACAAACAAAACAACAGACAATGGAAGATTTTGCTCGTAGTTGGTACCCACCGTTACGCATTAAAAATATCAATTCTTTGAACTACCTACTATTGTGCCGTAACTTGCAGGCTACAGAAAATGCTGTAAAACCGGACAACCTATGCCTCCCAAAGCCCATTGCGGGTATTAACCACTAGACACCGGGAGAACGAGAATAAGTGATCGAATAGAGCAATATATGTTATGCTGCATAATTTTGCCATCATGGCATGAATTTTACCAGCCATAAGAATTTAGTAGCGGTTAACGCTTCTCAAAAGGAATCATGAATAAGCTGCCGTACCGAAACGTGGGCGGAGAAAGATTTCGCCTTCCATCGATGACCAGTGCTATCCAGCATTCTAAAAAACTAGCGAAGTATATGAATTCATTTGAACTTTCCGAAGACACTGCCTTATATGGGACAAAAGAAACTGACCCCATCTGCAAGCCCCGAATCCTGCCGTTCTGCATATGGGCGCCATCCGACGATGCACTCATGGTCTCGCCGGTCTCGACTCCAAGAGTGCATCGTCGTATGAGGCGCACATGCAATGCGGAACGGTTGCTAACTTGGAAGGTGGGTGAGATACTCGTCACCCGATGTACATCAAATCAATGGGCGAAAGGGTTATGAAGGATGCAGTAATGATTAAAGTAATGAGAATTGGTGAACTGATTTTTTGAATACCAGTAGTGAGATGGTATGGTACTTGCGGCCAGGCAACATATGAAGCAGGGTTGCACGGTGAAAGACCCGTTTCCTTCAGGTGCCGATTGCTTCTAGGGTTGAGAGCTTTGCAGTCCCACAGTAAGTGGTAAATGTGATCTCGTGTAGTTTGGCAAAGATAAACTCCGAGAGCTAAATAAAAAGGGCTGCATACACGCGTAGTAGTCTACTTTATGTTCCCCCATGATTGTAATTCTGCTGCCCGCGAAGTATAAAATATTAAAGCTGCCTAGCAAGCAGTAAGATGACAAATTTTTAGTGAACGCGATCTCACGGGTTTAGCTCATAGCCAAACTGGTCGCCTTTCGGCAGGAACGAAAAGCTAAAAGGCTTGAGTATTTCACGGTATGTGCTTGAAGACTATAAGCGTCCTAAACTAATATGTTATCCCCAAATGAATTTCTAATAATGTATAGGTATGGTTGGGATGACGAACGATCAATGACCAATTAGGGCCAGGCCGATTGAATATTTCTCTTACTTCACCGCGGCGTGGAAATAAGGAAATGAATGAGTCAAAGCATAGAGCTTAGTTTTTTTTCTCAACGCGTGCGATAACTCATAGGTCATCCGTGTCGCTGCTTCAATGCCGCAGTTGTGTACTTCACTATGCAATAGTGAATGAAAAGTCAGACACCAGCCGTTTCTCTACGGACCCAAGCCCGGCTAAGGCCCGCAGCTTTAAGCCCGAGCCCGGCCCGGGCCCGCAAATTGTTTATTGTTTATTGTAATACCCACAGCGCCACAAGTGGCATTACAGTGGGGGGATAACACATCATACAAACGAAAAAAAAGGTAACAAAGTGCAGCACATACAATGCAACCATGATGCAGCATTAATACAGCCTAAAAACAGCATTCACAGAGATGGAGAGAGTAAATCACCTGACGTAATTGATACCACCTCTTCAGAGAGCCGGTTCCAATCTCTTATAGACCTAGGGAAAAAAGCATATTTGTACACCTCTGATTTACAGTTAATTTCCTTAACTTTTAATCGATGGTCACGGCGTAGCGAAATATAGTTTGGTGAATGGATGTACAGGTCACGGTTTATGCCAGTATTAGAATAGTAAATACTATGAAAAAATTTCAACCTCAAACAATATCTACGTTTTACAAGCGTCTTCCATCCCAGCGAGCTTTTTGCACGTGAAACGCTAAAGCTCCTGGTATAGTTGTTAAAGACATATCGGATACCCATGTTTTGTACCCTCTCAAGTTTATCTATATCCGTTTTATGCCAAGGGTCCCATACTGCGCAGGCATATTCGACAACCGAGCGAACGTTTGTCATGAAAAGTAACTCTTTAGTTTCTAAAGGGAACTGCTTGGTGTTACGCCTTAAAAAACCAAGAACGCGACACACCTTTCCTGTTACGTAGTCGACATGTCGTCTCCAGCTTAGGTTGGAGGTTATGAATACGCCGAGATATATGTATTCTGACACTGAGGAAAGTTGTGTCCCATTAATTCTATAAGAGAATTCATGGGGCTTTTTCTTTTTTTGACTCGCATATACACAGATTTTTGCAAGTTAATAAACATACCCCATTTCTTACACCAATCAGACACCCTGTTCAAATCATTCTGTAACTGCTCACTCATTCGGACTATCAACAACCCTATACAATGCGCAGTCATCTGCAAACAGACGAATATGAGAAGAGATATTAGATCAAATGTCATTCATAAAGATAAAAAATAACAATGGTCCGAGCACTGATCCTTGAGGTACACCACAAGATACAATGCATTCGCTTGATAATTTTCCATTAATAACTACTCTTCGTTTCCTTAAGTGCAAGTAATCTTGTATCCAGTCAATCATTCTCTCATCAATGTTATACCAAGACAATTTTTCAAGCAAAAAAAGAATAAGGAACAACATCAAATGCCTTCTTGAAATCTAAGAGGACGCAATCTACAGACAACCATTCATCAAGTGCACTTGTCAGATCATGAATTAGTTCAGTCAACTGTGTTACACAAGAAAGGCCGTTACGAAAACCATGCTACTGATTGCTTAATAAGGAATGCGTATTCATATGATTAATAATGCCAGTGAAAAACACATGTTCCAAAACTTTACAAGCAATACTCGTCAAAGAGATGGGACGATCGTTAGAAACAATAGTTCGAGGGCCAGATTTGTGCACAGGAACTACATTGGCTAATTTCCAGCCAGAAGGCAGTGCAGCTTCCTCTAAGGATTTTGTGTAAATTACTCTCCGATATGCAGACAACTCACACGCACATTCACGGAAAAGAGCAGTTGGTAGATCGTCAGGGCCAGGAGCACTGGCAGCATTCAGCCCTTTGAGTATCGACTCAATTCCTCTTTGACTAAACTCGACACAACGCATGTGATCAGAATTAACTCGACCAAGATTGAGCTCACCGTGAGAGGTGTTGGAAGGAGCAGAGAATACAGAAAAAAAAAACTAATTGAAGCACTCAGCTTTATCGATACTCTCGTCGATAATGGAGCCTTCATGTACAAGAGAAGGAATCGATACTTGATCCTTGCCGTTTCTTTTCATGAACTGCCAAAATTCATTAGGGCACTTTTTATGCGCAAATGAAAAGAAAAAAATAAGTCTTTTGCTTGTTTAACGGCTACATTCGCTGCGTTTGTTGTATATTTTAATGTTTCATTGTTCTGTATAGAATGATTCCTTCTATGCGCCCTGTAGGCAGCCTGTCTTTTGTATATGAACCTGCGCACAGTTTTGTTAAACCAAGGCTTGCTTTTGCTTCGTCGTGACGTCAAGATCCAACTAGGAACGCACATTTCACGTAACTCTAAATTTTTTTCTTTGAAAACTTGACTCCCGGGCCTGGCCCAGGCCCGTTAAAATCAAAGATGTCCCGGCCTGGTCCAGGCCACGGGCCGGGCCGGCCCGTGCAGTGCACTAGTTGGCATACACCGTAGACATGGCAAAGGGTATCGCCGAACCAAATACGAATGCTCGAGAAAAAGAAAAACGAGAAATCCCCCCCCCCTCCCCTAGTTTCGATAAAAACACACCCAGTAAGCCAAGCACGCGTATCTTAAAGGAAAAAGAATGAAAGAGTGCTAAATACAAAATAGAAATCGGATTTAAGCTCCGCCTGAACGGTACGACGCGATTGCGTTAATGGCTAATATGCAGAATTCTTCATTTTCTTCTTAACATTAATAGGTCGTTGGGGGTTCTCATACCACTCCTCGCGCAGGGGCGCAGAGGTTAAGCGATGTGTAACTGCACTGCCAGGGCAGGGGCTGCCATGGGTGCCAGCACAAGCAACCTCATGGTCGCGTCGCGGAGAGAGGCTTCAGTCAGGGAGATATCGGCGAAATCTGAGATTGGGGTTTTAGCGCTGCCGCACTATAAACAACCATGCGGTTTTTTTTAGTGCCAACGACACATGGCCCTTGGCATACGATTAGTTTGTCGCGAAAATCTTCCAGTTTTGTCAATTGTCCTTTCATCAAACTGATGCAGGTAGAAGACGAAAATCACTCAATAGAGTAAATACTTTTTCACATCTACTCTGTTATAATCGAATATTTATTCACCCATGCGGCCACGTTTTTGAACTTGTAGTTCTGAAAAGCAATGCACAGCATGGTGATTACTAATACATTCAATAACATTGCACGTCTCGATGGGCTGTCAAAAGTAAGTCTGAAAGAGGCTCGTATCTCTGGTCGGCGTGGTAACAATTCGCTTTTGTTCAAAGTAATGAATGATTTCGAAAATTTAATACATTCACTACCTGAAGTACATTTGGCCGGAACAGTGCAGTTGACCCGCTCATTACCCGAACAGTTGAAATCATTAGCCAGGACAATAGAGTATTTGAAAACCATGACTTCACACCATCGATCTCGTCAGGCAGACGATCAATAAAATCTTCGTCAGCATCACGTGGTCTGTGACATACTTCAACCAGGAGTTTTGTAAATGTATGCTTATTGTTACCGATAGCACTTCAAGTGTAGAATCGACAAGAAGAGAGGTAAAGGAGACGCCTCCTGCCCTGGAACGAGGCCGGTCCTTTCTATGAACCGAAAATGCATATGAAAAATCCCGCTCAGCGCCCGAGATACTTGCGGTTAGCTGTGTTTCTGTTCTGAGAATAATATCTGCGTCACACCTGTCCCAGAGGGAAAGTAAGTCTGCTTGCTTAGGTAGCAAACTGCGAAAGTTAGCAACAATGAATGATACGGGCACAATTGTTTCAAATACCTTGATACTGAAATTATCACTGGAAATGGGCTGCTGTCGGCTTGATTGCACAGAACGGTCACCAATCTCGTGGTATTAGTAAGATATATAGATCCCTTGTGCTCTGCTTGCCATATGATAAATAAGTTTGCGTTCGCATGCCTTAGCTTTCGCGAATTACCTCTACTTTTTCCGTGGCACTTGCAGCTTCGGTGAAAAGTCTTCGTCAAACCATACTTTAGGTGAAGCTACGGTCTACAATTTTGATGCGGCTTTATAGATGGAAATTTTGCTTTTGTAGTTGAAGAATCTAATTACTATCGGGGGATGCTATCAGACTTGCCCCTACCAATGACAGGAACGCGTTCAATTTCTCCCGGTTCAACCTTCAAGTGGGTGGCGAAAAACTCCTTCGCGATTCTTCGCGTGTCTTCCCAGTTTTCAGCTTTCAGCTCTGGTAAGCCCTTAAGTGTCACGTTATTTCGTCTAAGGCGACTCTTAAGGTCATCGACTATGTCCGAAGACTCGCCGTGCGAAGTTCCAGTCTGCTCCTTGTGAGCAGTTCACGTTCCTCCTTGCTCATTGAAAGCGTTTCCCGTCGACCCCGCTCTCTTGCTTTCCGGCGGCAGCATATACATGATCTGTTCTGAAAGTAGTAGGACTCATTTTTTTAAACAAAATTTATTCAAGAGAATAGTACAAACGATTACAATTTTTCAAGGTAGCGCCCTGCCGCACCTACACGCTGCTGCCAATGAGTTTTGCAGTTTTCGTACGCCTCCAGGAACGCCTGGACCGGAATGCTGTTTAGCTCCCTCGTCACGGCCTGTTGAACCACCTCTACCGATCCGTGATGTTTCCCCTCGAGCGTCTATTTTATTCTTGGGAATAGAAAAAAGTCTGGCGGGGCCAAGTCGAGTCTCCAGGGGGGGCTGAGGCAGCGTTGACGCCTTCTGCTGGGCAATAAATCGGGGTCCTCATTCACATGATGAAGAAGATCCTACCGGTTGGCCCTTTCCTCCTCTGACAACACTCCCGGCACCAACTTCGCGCACGCTTTCCTCATGGATAAGTTTTCTGTCACGATCTCACAAACTTGGGTTAGAGGAATGCTCAAGTCATCAGCAATCATTCTGATACTCATCCTACGATCACTGTTAAGTAAATGTTTCACTCGCTACACATTTTCGTTGGTCTTGCTGGTCGAAGGGCGTCTGGAGCGGTCGTCTTCCTCCACTCTTTCCATACCTTCTCGGAACAGTTCGTGCCACTCAAAAAACACCTGATCACCCGTGGAAGCGTCACCATAGGCCTCCTTAATCATGTTGTGAGTCTCTTTGCCCGTTTTACCAAGATTTACTCAAAATTTGATCGCGTATCGCTGATCCAGTAAACGCTCGACGATTCTGCGTGACGAGACGTTTCGACAGGGGCTCACAGTACAAGCGACCTCCTCTCTTCAAAGGCCTAGAGCCGACTGTCGATTTTCCCCAGCATTCCCAATATCGCCCTTCAACGATCCTGCACGAGCAGGCCACCTCTCGTCCACCCGTTCGCCCAGGAAAAAGCCAGTCCTACTACTTTCAGAACAGACCCTGTATATTCATTGCCAAATCACGATGTCGACCGAGGGAGATTTTCTTCGGGGGACCGTGCCATCGTCGCTGTCTTGCCAGGACGCCGTTGCCGTTGCCTCCCACAGCTGCCACGAGGTGTCCGTCCCTCTAAAGACGCAGCGAGTTCCTCTCTCGTGCGGCTGTCTACTGGTTCGGCTGGCTCGGTGCTCCCGCGCGCTTCGGCTGTGTGGAATCGGGAAATGCGGCTGTAGTGGGCTGCAGCTCGGATGGCAGTTCCTGTGAACACATAACTACGGAGACCTCTGGAGAAGCGGGCAATCCTGCTTCATGTAAGTACATTGCAAGAAAATGGCTTTCACTTTGTTGCGTGGGATGAAAGAATTTACACTTCGTGTCACATTTTGTTCCGTGTGACTTGAACGCTAAGAGCACGAAGTGGCGGTTACCGCTACGGTCTTTCCTTCTCGTGCCCACGAGCCAATCGCGTAGCTCCAACCAACCAACCAACCAACCAACCAACCAACCAACCAACCAACCAACCGACCGACCGACCGACCGACCGACCGACCGACCGACCGACCGACCGACCGACCGACCGACCGACCGACCGACCGACCGACCGACCGACCGACCGACCGACCGACCGACCGACCGACCGACCGACCGACCGACCGACCGACCGACCGACCGACCGACCGACCGACCGACCGACCGACCGACCGACCGACCGACCGACCGACCGACCGACCGACCGACCGACCGACCGACCGACCGACCGACCGACCGACCGACCGACCGACCGACCGACCGACCGACCGACCGACCGACCGACCGACCGACCGACCGACCGACCGACCGACCGACCGACCGACCGACCGACCGACCGACCGACCGACCGACCGACCGACCGACCGACCGACCGACCGACCGACCGACCGACCGACCGACCGACCGACCGACCGACCGACCGACCGACCGACCGACCGACCGACCGACCGACCGACCGACCGACCGACCGACCGACCGACCGACCGACCGACCGACCGACCGACCGACCGACCGACCGACCGACCGACCGACCGACCGACCGACCGACCGACCGACCGACCGACCGACCGACCGACCGACCGACCGACCGACCGACCGACCGACCGACCGACCGACCGACCGACCGACCGACCGACCGACCGACCGACCGACCGACCGACCGACCGACCGACCGACCGACCGACCGACCGACCGACCGACCGACCGACCGACCGACCGACCGACCGACCGACCGACCGACCGACCGACCGACCGACCGACCGACCGACCGACCGACCGACCGACCGACCGACCGACCGACCGACCGACCGACCGACCGACCGACCGACCGACCGACCGACCGACCGACCGACCGACCGACCGACCGACCGACCGACCGACCGACCGACCGACCGACCGACCGACCGACCGACCGACCGACCGACCGACCGACCGACCGACCGACCGACCGACCGACCGACCGACCGACCATTTTTTTCTCGGAATTTTCATGGCGTGCCTTCGCCTTCTGCTCTTGCCATGTGTGTCTATGACCCTACACATGTAGTGTGCCAAGAGCTAGGCTCCCTCGGTGTGTTCTGCGATCGGTGCGCGTTACTGGCGCAGTGGCAGTAATGCTCGCTATGCCCGCCGCAGCTGAGATAGAGTGGATCTTCCCTTTCCAGCTACACGTATTAATGTGAGATAATTAAGGCCGTTGTCGCACGGAAACTTCACCGATGTCTCTTGGCATGAAATTCGCTGATTGGTCGAGATACGTCACGTGACCTTTTGACGTAATCACAATACGTACGCCGAGGCAAGTGTTAACAAAAAATAGCAATAACGGCGCTGAAAGAATTCGAAAACACTGTGTTTTCTACTCTCTAAACTCCACTCGTCCTGTAGAATATCTTCGTTGAGGTGCTTGTACCATTTGTTCGTGGCTCTCACGCTACTCTGACATCCAATGTCGTGTCATTTGATTATTTGATTATTTATTTTTAATGTACTGTGGTTGCGCCTATTGTTTGTTGTGAGTTTACTGTAGCGTTCGTGGCTTTGGAATTCTCTTCCCTAAGTTAGATATTGTATGCTGTAGCGGTGTTATGCTTTGTATTACGTCATCAAATTTAGTTTTACTTTCTTCGCCTCCGCGAAAAGGAGCACGTAGAGCAGCTGTAAGCCCAGACCTCTACTTAAGGTTCATATAAAATAAAAAGGCATTCGAAAACAATGCATCGTAAAGATGAAGAGTTCTAGAAGGTTTGCGGAAGGCCTCCCTTTCAATTTCACGTCTTTGACTGCGGATCGTTTCATCTATTAAGGCACAAATGGTCCAGCCAGCTGTATACATCCAACACCCTACATCTCCAGTAGCGACCTGTCGGCTTCGGCCAGGTGTTGGCAGCGCATTAAATTAACGCCTCATCCAAGTATTCTAGACTGAGTCGCGTGATGGCCTCCTTTTTTTTAGGTGCTTGCATTCGATTGTTCCCCTGTTTCGAAAGCTCATGACGTTAGTTTCATATAAGCAGGTTTATTTATGCCCCTGCTCTGTGGAAATTCTTTTCATAGTAGGCAGCAAATTCGAAAGTAATAAATATTAGTCTTTCCGCAGCAAAAAAAAGAAACACACCGGGAAAAACACTAATAAAGCAATCATTAGGTAAAAAAGTCATTCATTGCGAAGAGCACGGAAAACATTTACAAGGCATCCCTGCTTGCGTTTGTAGCAATAGGGTGCGCTCCGTATTTATTTTAGCTGATTTGCAATGCAGGTGCCTATCAGTAACTAGGGTCCGACATATGCCCGCGCAGTCAGCTTCTTCCATAACGGCAATACTTCCGAAACCAGCACGATAGGCTGCTCTATTGCTTATCTGTTCAATTTGCTATGTATAGGTGTACAAAATTTTTAATGGGTGCTCAAGGCGTCCTTTATTACTAAGAATGGTGAGCGCAAACTTTCATACATCCGCTACTGAGTTCTGTTGCCTCCTTGTGGTACAAATTTAATCAATAATACCCTTTTTACCTCGTCTGTTTACCCAGCTTTTTTCCTTGACGTGGTAACAGGGCAACAGAAAATATTTAACTGTCTGTTGAATATTAAAAAAAAATTAGGGCTTTGTGAAACAAAATTTTACCTGCCTTAGTGGAGTAAACTCGTTCGCAAACTCAACGAGAACACCAAAAAATTGGCTACTATTTTCGTACATCTAGCAAAAATAGTAATTTCATGTTTCATTTTTCGTATAGTGATGTGGGGGTGGGGGGGGGGGGGGTAGGGGGGTGAGGAGTGAGGCGGAAAATGTATTCGAGTATTTCCATAGTTCGTTTATGGCTCCCGTAAGCCCACTTGAGCGGATAAACAGGCGAAAAAAAGATGCTTAAGGCTGAATAATATGCTCTTTTCACAGCTTCAAACTAAAATAAACGACCGCAAGTGCGGGTGGCATTTATTTTTTCACTTTGTCCTTACGTCCCTAACTAATGTAGTCGTCACGAAGAGTATGTATCGCGTGGTCTTGTTTCGACCACATCGATTGTCTTTAAGTGTCCAAGTCGATAATCCATCCCTGTCCTTACAGAACAATCATCGTTAAGTGCGCCAACGAGCCGTGGACTCGCCCGACGAGTAACGCACACAACCAGAACAAAAAAACTCCGTTTATTCCAGCCAAACGAAGACGACACAAAATTAAAGTCCCATTAACTGAGGCGATACATCGCGAGTGCAAAGAATACACCTTGCTTCTACAGACGCAATGCAATGTGGGCGCGTCAAGAGTCCAAGCAACAACACCACAACAAATAAAATTCGGTCGGGACACTGAAGAATCCTAAAGTGCGGATATGGGAAAGCATTACGGTCTCTGTGTGCATTGTTTACGCGTAACATTTGTGCATGCGTTAAAGTTCTTTCCTGCTAGTTTGTGTTTCCGTATTGGTTGCGCACCAGACTGCAAACGTTCGGACCCTTTCGGTGCACGGCAATGAGTTTGGCCGAATTTGCGTGTCGGGGACCCAAGACGTAGAAGTTTAGTTGTTTGCGACGCCCCTCCCCCCCCACACACACACACACATACACGCGCACACATGTCCAACGTCCAAATTTGAAAACGTTGACATACTTCTATAGAAATACTGAAGGTAATGGTCCATTTTTCCTAAATATAGCAAAATCATTCTTTTATAGCGTTTCCGTCGCTAGAATCGAGCAGTTAAGACAGCCACGGAAAACCAATAGGGAGCGCTTTTGAGGATAGCAAAAACGTTATTAGCAAAAAAAATGCAATAATGCCGACGAGAGACCTGTCACTCTGTTTATTTTTTTAGTGTAGTCTTACATTACATGAAAAAAATGCGCTCGTATACTCTCTATCGTTCAAAAATGCTCTAGTCCAGAATTGTAAGGCATGCTCAGCGCGCTGCCTGCCAAGGACCCGCCGTAGTTCACCATTAGGAGTTCTATTGCACGTTTTTGTGCCCGTTAGCACCAGAGCGATGCCAAAGGCAGTCGCACGTCCCGTGCAGTCGGGCATGCCGAGCCATAAGTGGGTCATGAGGACGTCAGCCTCACCCACGAACCCGACAACAGTTGACTTGCCACACGATTTTAACAGCGAAGGCCTTAATAGCTTTCCATGAGCCATTTTGGAGAAACAATTGGGGGGGGGGGGGGGGTTCAGCAGTAGCCGCTTAACGAGTTACCTGCAGTGTTTTTGTAGGTTGACACCAGTGCCAAGAATATCAGAGCGCAGTGGGGGTGTCCACGCTCCCACGAACCTAGTTATGCGCCTTTCCTTTCGTTAGAACTAACGGATTCTAAACCCTCCGTTGGTTTCAAAGAATTGCGTATAACTGCCTCAGTTTGTAGGGTGACACCACCGCCACCTCACAGCGGGATTGATGTGGCCACTGAGGCGGTGAGCCAGTTATGTGCCGTTCCGTTCCTCAGAGCAAACGGAACGTTTAGACAGCGAATAAGACAACACTGGGAACTAGACTATTATTTCGGAGCAAGAGGTTCCTGGAGTCCATGAAATGTGCCGAGATCGCGATCGAACCGAAGACCGCAAGCCGAAGAAGTCCGAGTACGTACTTGAGCGTATATAAAGACGCCAATACGGGCATGAGAGACGCCCCACCAGGCAGACGACTGTGAAGCACCGAAATAGGTGAGTCACACCAGACCTGCCTGCCCGTAATGAAAATCAGCTTTCGTGGATTAATGCGATAAGCCCGTTAGCTAAGATTAAAATCTCTTTAAGTGAGGATTTTCCATGAAATGCGATCACCTCTCACTAAAGTTTTTGCTGTTTTCTTTCAACAAGAATTGCAACGAGTTCAGCGAACTGAGTGGACAACTTTTGCGACTCCGCTGTAGCCTACAGCGTCCTAGCCAATCGAGGGCGGGCTTTCCGCTCGGAGGCGGCGTGAGTACTCGACGCCTGTGACTGGCTTAACTACGAACACCCTGATTTGAATTTCCCCAATTTGATGAAAGAAGTGTTCCGAAGAGAGTAAAATAGAGATCCTCGGGAGCAACGGACGTCGTGATGTCGCCACGCAGTTCCCCCCGCAAAAGCAATGCAACTGCACTAGTAAAACCCATCGATTAGAGAGCAAATAGCAGCACCTTTTTTCTCGGTTCCGGAACGGAAATCATTCCAACCTTTTTGCCCTCTTTGCCACCTATTACCCGCAAATATGCTTGCCTTTAAGCTGACTGGGGAACGAATAGTTTCCTAGACCTCAACTTACCTACTTTGGCCATGCTAGGTGCACGTCTTCACATGCGTAATTAATGCGGGTTACACCTGTGCAAGCTCAAAATGCTGTTTGTTCAAAGTAATAGTCAGAGGCTGACAACGTAGTAGCGCATCTTTATATACAAGCATCATTTCACTCGCTGGTGTAAAAATATTCCCGAAGACTCGCTCTGCCACGTTCCTTAAAAAAGAAAAGATTCTTTTAGCGGCGGCCTTGCTGGTCTTGCAACTCGCCCTCTTTCCAAAAACCGAGGCCCCCTCGATTCAAAAATTTACTTTTGACCCCTCCCCCCCCCCAAAAAAAAAAAAAACCTTGGCTACGTGCCTGCTTGCGGTACTGGATATCTTAGTCCTTTGACACGCGATATACAGTGTAGTATACAAAGCGAACTCCACGCTTTTCCTGAGAGTGGGCTGTACCTATAGCGGCGATTTCTTGCAGCTATAGGCACAGCGCAGCTTTCATTTGCAGCAGTGGCTAACCCATGTCCACGGCATTCTACATAAAAGAGAAAGATAAACTAGAGCGAATGTTTGCGACATTCGAATTAGTGCGAAAACATGAATTTCTGCTACGTAAAACACAGCGATGAGCGGTCAGTGTCGCCGCGGGAAGGAGCGCTCGCGCCAGGCCAGATGCGTACAAACAATACAACAGACAATGGAAGATTTTGCTCGTAGTTGGTACCCACCGTTACGCATTAAAAATATCAATTCTTTGAACTACCTATTATTGTGCCGTAACTTGCAGGCTACAGAAAATGCTGTAAAACCGGACAACCTATGCCTCCCAAAGCCCATTGCGGGTATTAACCACTAGACACCGGGAGAACGAGAAGAAGTGATCGAATAGAGCAATATATGTTTTGCTGTATAATTTTCGCATCATGGCATGAATTTTACCAGCCATAAGAATTTAGTAGCGGTTAACGATTCTCAAAAGGAATCATGAATAAGCTGCCGTACCGAAACGTGGGCGGAGAAAGATTTCGCCTTCCATCGATGACCAGTGCTATCCAGCATTCTAAAAAACTAGCGAAGTATATGAATTCATTTGAACTTTCCGAAGACACTGCCTTATATGGGACAAAAGAAACTGACCCCATCTGCAAGCCCCGAATCCTGCCGTTCTGCATAGGGGCGCCATCCGACGATGCACTCATGGTCTCGCCGGTCTCGACTCCTAGAGTGCATCGTCGTATGAGGCGCACATGCAATGCGGAACGGTTGCTAACTTGGAAGGTGGGTGAGATACTCGTCACCCGATGTACATCAAATCAATGGGCGAAAGAGTTATGAAGGATGCAGTAATGATTAAAGTAATGAGAATTGGTGAACTGATTTTTTGAATACCAGTAGTGAGATGGTATGGTACTTGCGTCCAGGCAACATATGAAGCAGGGTTGCACGGTGAAAGACCCGTTGCCTTCAGGTGCCGATTGCTTCTAGGGTTGAGAGCTTTGCAGTCCCACAGTAAGTGGTAAATGTGATCTCGTGTAGGTTGGCAAAGATAAACTCCGAGAGCTAAATAAAAAGGGCTGCATACACGCGTAGTAGTCTACTTTATGTTCCCCCATGATTGTAATTCTGCTGCCCGCGAAGTATAAAATATTAAAGCTGCCTAGCAAGCGGTAAGATGACAAATTTTTAGTGAACGCGATCTCACGGGTTTGGCTCATAGCCAAACTGGTCGCCTTTCGGCAGGAACGAAAAGCTAAAAGGCTTGAGTATTTCATGGTATGTGCTTGAAGACTATAAGCGTCCTAAACTAATATGTTATTCCCAAATGAATTTCTAATAATGTATAGGTATGGTTGCGATGACGAACGATCAATGACCAATTAGGGCCAGGCCGATTGAATATTTCTCTTACTTCACCACGGCGTGGAAATAAGGAAATGAATGAGTCAAAGCATAAAGCTTAGTTTTTTTTCTCAACGCGTGCGATAACTCATAGGTCATCCGTGTCGCTGCTTCATTGCCGCAGTTGTGTACTTCACTCTGCAATAGTGAATGAAAAGTCAGACACCAGCCGTTTCTCTACGGACCCAAGCCCGGCTAAGGCCCGCAGCTTTAAGCCCGAGCCCGGCCCGGGCCCGCAAATTGTTTATTGTTTATTGTAATACCCACAGCGCCACAAGTGGCATTACAGTGGGGGGGGGGGGGGAATAACACATCATACAAACGAAAAAAAAAAGGTAACAAAGTGCAGCACATAGAATGCAACCATGATGCAGCATTAATACAGCCTAAAAACAGCATTCACAGAGATGGAGAGAGTAAATCACCTGACGTAATTGATACTACCTCGTCAGAGAGCCGGTTCCAATCTCTTATAGACCTAGGGAAAAAAGGATATTTGTACATCTCTGATTTACAGTTAATTTCCTTAACTTTTAATCGATGGTCACGGCGTAGCGAAATATAGTTTGGTGAATGGATGGACAGGTCACGGTTTATGCCAGTATTAGAATAGTAAAAACTATGAAAAAATTTCAACCTCAAACAATATCTACGTTTTACAAGCGTCTTCCATCCCAGCGAGCTTTTTGCACGTGAAACGCTAAAGCTCCTGGTATAGTTGTTAAAGACATATCGGATACCCATGTTTTGTACCCTCTCAAGTTTATCTATATCCGTTTTATGCCAAGGGTCCCATACTGCGCAGGCATATTCGACAACCGAGCGAACGTTTGTCATGAAAAGTAACTCTTTAGTTTCTAAAGGGAACTGCTTGGTGCTACGCCTTAAAAAACCAAGAACGCGACACACCTTTCCTGTTACGTAGTCGACATGTCGTCTCCAGCTTAGGTTGGAGGTTATGAATACGCCGAGATATATGTATTCTGACACTGAGGAAAGTTGTGTCCCATTAATTGTATAAGAGAATTCATGGGGCTTTTTCTTTTTTTGACTCGCATATACACAGATTTTTGCAAGTTAATAAACATACCCCATTTCTTACTCCAATCAGACACCCTGTTCAAATCATTCTGTAACTGCTCACTCATTCGGACTATCAACGACCCTATACAATGCGCAGTCATCTGCAAACAGGCGAATATGAGAAGAGATATTAGAGCAAATGTCATTCATAAATATAAAAAATAACAAAGGTCCGAGCACTGATCCTTGAGGTACACCAGAAGATACAATGCATTCGCTTGATAATTTTCCATTAATAACTACTCTTTGTTTCCTTAAGTGCAAGTAATCTTGTATCCAGTCAATCATTCTCTCATCAATCTTATACCAAGACAATTTTTCAAGCAAAAAAAGAATAAGGAACAACATCAAATGCCTTCTTGAAATCTAAGAGGACGCAATCTACAGACAACCATTCATCAAGTGCACTTGTCAGGTCATGAATTAGTTCAGTCAACTGTGTTACACAAGAAAGGCCTTTACGAAAACCATGCTACTGATTGCTTAATAAGGAATGCGTATTCATACGATTAATAATGCTAGTGAACAACACATGTTCCAAAACTTTACAAGCAATACTCGTCAATGAGATGGGACGATAGTTAGAAACAACAGTTCGAGGGCCAGATTTGTGCACAGGAACTACATTGGCTAATTTCAGGCCAGAAGGCAGTGCAGCTTCCTCTAAGGATTTTGTGTAAATTACTCTCCGATATGCAGACAACTCACACGCACATTCACGGAAAAGAGCAGTTGGTAGATCGTCAGGGCCAGGAGCACTGCAGCATTCAGCCCTTTGAGTATCGACTCAATTCCTCTTTGACTAAACTCGACACAACGCATGTGATCAGAATTAACTCGACCAAGATTGAGCTCAACGTGAGAGGTGTTGGAAGGAGCAGAGAATACAGAAAAAAAAACTCATTGAAGCACTCGGCTTTATCGATACTCTCGTCGATAATGGAGCCTTCATGTACAAGAGAAGGAATCGATACTTGATCCTTGCCGTTTCTTTTCATGAACTGCCAAAATTCTTTAGGGCGCTTTTTTATGCGCAAATGAAAAGAAGAAAAAAATAAGTCTTTTGCTTGTTTAACGGCTACATTCGCTGCGTTTGTTGTATATTTTAATGTTTCATTGTTCTGTATAGAATGATTCCTTCTATGCGCCCTGTAGGCAGCCTGTCTTTTGTATATGAACCTGCGCACAGTTTTGTTAAACCAAGGCTTGCTTTTGCTTCGTCGTGACGTCAAGATCCAACTAGGAACGCACATTTCACGTAACTCTAAATTTTTTTCTTTGAAAACTTGACTCCCGGGCCTGGCCCAGGCCCGTTAAAATCAAAGATGTCCCGGCCTGGTCCAGCCCACGGGCCGGGCCGGCCCGTGCAGTGCACTAGTTGGCATACACCGTAGACATGGCAAAGGGTATCGCCGAAGCAAATACGAATGCTCGAGAAAAAGAAAAACGAGAAATCCCCCCCCCCCCCTCCCCTAGTTTCGATAAAAACACACCCAGTAAGCCAAGCACGCGTATCTTAAAGGAAAAAGAATGAAAGAGTGCTAAATACAAAATAGAAATCGGATTTAAGCTCCGCCTGAACGGTACGACGCGATTGCGTTAATGGCTAATATGCAGAATTCTTCATTTTCTTCTTAACATTAATAGGTCGTTGGGGGTTCTCATACCACTCCTCGCGCAGGGGCGCAGAGGTTAAGCGATGTGTAACTGCACTGCCAGGAAATGGGGCTGCCATGGGTGCCAGCACAAGCAACCTCACGGTCGCGTCGCGGAGAGAGGCTTCAGTCAGGGAGATATCGGCGAAATCTGAGATTGGGGTTTTAGCGCTGCCGCACTATAAACAACCATGCGGTTTTTTTTTAGTGCCAACGACACATGGGCCTTGGCATACGATTAGTTTGTCGCGAAAATCTTCCAGTTTTCTCAATTGTCCTTTCATCAAACTGATGCAGGTAGAAGACGAAAATCACTCAATAGAGTAAATACTTTTTCACATCTAATCTGTTATAATCGAATATTTATTCACCCATGCGGCCCCGTTTCTGAACTTGTAGTTCTGAAAAGCAATGCACAGCATGGTGATTACTAATACATTCAATAACATTGCACGTCTCGATGGGCTGTCAAAAGTAAGTCTGAAACAGGCTCGTATCTCTGGTCGGCGTGGTAACAATTCGCTTTAGTTCAAAGTAATGAGTGATTTCGAAAATTTAATACATTCACTACCTGAAGTACATTTGGCCGGAACAGTGCAGTTGACCCGCTCATTACCCGAACAGTTGAAATCATTAGCCAGGACAATAGAGTATTTGAAAACCATGACTTCACACCATCGATCTCGTCAGGCAGACGATCAATAAAATCTTCGTCAGCATCACGTGGTCTGTGACATACGCCAACCAGGAGTTTTGTAAATGTATGCTTATTGTTACCGATAGCACTTCAAGTGTAGAATCGACAAGAAGAGAGGTAAAGGAGACGCCTCCTGCCCTGGAACAAGGCCGGTCCTTTCTATGAACCGAAAATGCATATGAAAAATCTCGCTCAGCGCCCGAGATACTTGCGGTTAGCTGTGTTTCTGTTCTGAGAATAATATCTGCGTCACACCTGTCCCAGAGGGAAAGTAAGTCTGCTTGCTTAGGTAGCAAACTGCGAAAGTTAGCAACAATGAATGATACGGGCACAATTGTTTCAAATACCTTGATTCTGAAATTATCACTGGAAATGGGCTGCTGTCGGCTTGATTGCACAGCACGGTCACCAATCTCGTGGTATTAATAAGATATATAGATCCCTTGTGCTCTGCTTGCCATATGATAAATAAGTTTGCGTTCGCATGCCTTAGCTTTCGCGAATTACCTCTACTTTTTCCGTGGCACTTGCAGCTTCGGTGGAAAGTCTTCGTCAAACCATACTTAGGTGAAGGTACGGCCTGCAATTTTGATGCGGCTTTATAGATGGAAATTTTGCTTTTGTAGTTGAAGAATCTAATTACTATCGGGGGATGCTATCAGACTTGCCCCTACCAATGACAGGAACGCGTTCAATTTCTCCCGGTTCAACCTTCAAGTGGGTGGCGAAAAACTCCTTCGCGATTCTTCGCGTGTCTTCCCAGTTTTCAGCTTTCAGCTCTGGTGAGCCCTTAAGTGTCACGTTATTTCGTCTAAGGCGACTCTTAAGGTCATCGACTATGTCGGAAGACTCGCCGTGCGAAGTTCCAGTCTGCTCCTTGTGAGCAGTTCACGTTCCTCCTTGCTCATTGAAAGCGTTTCCCGTCGACCTCGCTCTCTTGCTTTCCGGCGGCAGCATATACATGGTCTGTTCTGAAAGTAGTAGGACTCATTTTTTTAAACAAAATTTATTCAAGAGAATAGTACAAACGATTACAATTTTTCAAGGTAGCACCCTTCCGCACCTATACGCTGCTGCCAATGAGTTTTGCAGTTTTCGTACGCCTCCAGGAACGCCTGGACCGGAATGCTGTTTAGCTCCCTCGTCACGGCCTGTTGAACCACCTCTACCGATCCGTGATGTTTCCCCTCGAGCGTCTATTTTATTCTCGGGAATAGAAAAAAGTCTGGCGGGGCCAAGTCGAGTCTCTAGGGGGGGCTGAGGCAGCGTTGACGCCTTCTGCTGGGCAATAAATCGGGGTCCTCATTCACATGATGAAGAAGATCCTACCGGTTGGCCCTTTCCTCCTCTTACAACACTCCCGGCACCAACTTCGCGCACGCTTTCCTCATGGATAAGTTTTCTGTCACGATCTCGCAAACTTGGGTTAGAGGAATGCTCAAGTCATCAGCAATCATTCTGATACTCATCCTACGATCACTGTTAAGTAAATGTTTCACTCGCTACACATTTTCGTTGGTCTTGCTGGTCGAAGGGCGTCTGGAGAGGTCGTCTTCCTCCACTCTTTCCTTACCTTCTCGGAACAGTTCGTGCCACTCAAAAAACACCTGATCACCCGTGGAAGCGTCACCATAGGCCTCCTTAATCATGTTGTGAGTCTCTTTGCCCGTTTTACCAAGATTTACTCAAAATTTGATCGCGTATCGCTGATCCAGTAAACGCTCGACGATTCTGCGTGACGAGACGTTTCGACAGGGGCTCACAGTACAAGCGACCTCCTCTCTTCAAAGGCCGAGAGCCGACTGTCGATTTTCCCCAGCATTCCCAATATCTCCCTTCAACGATCCTGCACGAGCAGGCCACCTCTCGTCCACCCGTTCGCCCAGGAAAAAGCCAGTCCTACTACTTTCAGAACAGACCCTGTATATTCATTGCCAAATCACGATGTCGACCGAGGGAGATTTTTTTCGGGGGACCGTGCCATCGTCGCTGTCTTGCCAGGACGCCGTTGCCGTTGCCTCCCACAGCTGCCACGAGGTGGCCGTCCCTCAAAAGACGCAGCGAGTTCCTCTCTCGTGCGACTGTCTACTGGTTCGGCTGGCTCGGTGCTCCCGCGCGCTTCGGCTGTGCGGAATCGGACAATGCGGCTGTAGTGGGCTGCAGCTCGGATGGCAGTTCATGTGAACACATAACTACGGAGACCTCTGGAGAAGCGGGCAATCCTGCTTCATGTAAGTACATTGCAAGAAAATGGCTTTCACTTTGTTGCGTGGGAGGAAAGAATTTACACTTCGTGTCACATTTTGTTCCGTGTGACTTGAACGCTAAGAGCACGAAGTGGCGGTTACCGCTACGGTCTTTCCTTCTCGTGCCCACGAGCCAATCGCGTAGCTGTGGCGGACGCCGCCTAGCTCTTGTATTTAACATGTTGCACGGAGGGTGTGAGAAGGCTCAAGTTACATTAACTGAATCATGAAGGTTCGTTTTCTCATTATTACTCATTAATAGGTTAGACGCACGGAGAAGAAGCCGTTAGGGCGTGTGTTGCGCTGTGACTCGTGACCCTTAAGTTTGTCGTCGTTAAAAGTGTGCTCAGATTTGTAAATGTGTTCCACCCATTTCGAAGCGTACCGACATGCACTACAATCTACTTAAGCACTGTAAATGCAGCTGTGAAGTGACGATTCCTACTAAGAGGACCATTCGACAGTGACCTAGCGTGAAAACGCACCGCTGGGAAAGTGGTGGCTCTCCCTGCTCGGAAGCCCTACTGGGCAAAGAAGACCGAGCATAACACACACAAAGCTCTGATATTTGTAAGCTTTTATTGGTAACAGCACTACATGGCTGCCTGCTCACCTTAGTGTTCGCTTTCGTTTGAGACGCTATTTAAAGAGAAGAAATGCAAGATGTCCAGACAGCAGTTTCCCAGGTTGAAACAAATTAGCGCGCATAGATTATCGCGTAACATCCTTTTTTTTTCATCCCATGTAGCATTAAGCTGTTAGTGAGCTTAGGCTTTGTTCGATGCTTCATTACGCACCAGTTAAGAAAGAATTAGCTCTCAGATTATTGAGTCTTTGCAAATGTACAGAGAAAGAAGTTGTTACATATTTCTTCCTGTCATTTCAAAGCAATGGGAGCACTTGGGTCTTTTGGCATGCATAAACCTTTGACTCGAGGAATTTTTATTCCGCTATGCTTTTCACTAACCTAATTTATTAATATCTTCTTGTACAAAGCTGTAGCAAATTAATCACTTTTTCAAACGTGTGTGATGAGAATTGGCACTCATGTTGTAGTACAGTGGCATGGCTGATATAATCCTCAAGTTTTTTTACACATATGAGAAAAAAATAGCACACATATTTATAACTTTATTTATTGCGTTTTAGCGGCGCATTAGATGCTGACATTACTCAGTACACTATGCGGAATGTCGTGACAACTGTGGGGCCACATGCCCGCACAGATGCCTCGAGGAATGTGCACGTTCTGTCTTTCAATAAAATACGCGTTTCAGTCAGTCCTGAAATTAGGGACGCATTCCGATTCAGCATGGATCTTCAGTTTTTTTCCCGACACACCTACCTTGATTTTCTTTTCCCACCTAGGCTAGGAATTGAAAATTTGTGGCATTTACCTAGACGTGCCAAGTATTTGCTCTTGCACACGCGCTGTAAGAAAAACTAATGCACTAATGCTGTGCAGACCAGTTTGGCTTCTCTATCGAATGTAATTACCCCTGCTCTTGTCCTTTCTTCTCTATCTGCATCAGCTCAGCCCCAGGAACAAACTTCTGCACCCAACACTGTTCTTACCTCGGGTACTTCCAGTGACGCTGGAGTTATATCCGATTCCGAGATGATGGAGCCTGACGTGCGGGTCCTAAAGCGTAGCGGGTCCCCGATATATCCTTCATCTACTTCTCGTTCACAATCCAAATCACAGAAGAAGCAGTTTGGCAATATGCCGAAGGACACCATTTTAGAGCAGGCAGTTGCTGCTGCTCTGCTTTCGAAACCATAGCGTCGTTGCGAGTTTTGCAGTGGAACTGTCGCTCTATTCTTACAGCTTCAACAGATTTACACTGTATTTCTTCCCAGCTTAATCCGGATGTCATTATTCTTCAAGAAACGTGGCTTTCAGCCGACAAACATTTTCACTTTAAAAATTATCGTTCATTTCGTCTAGATCGCCAGTCACGAGGAGGGGGTTTGCTAACGTTAGTTTCTTCAAATCTTTGCCGCAAGGCTAAGGTATCTTTTCAGTTAATGTCCCCTGACTGTGAGATTTTGGCATTAGACTTTCTTCTTCCTGGGTGCTCCCCATTTTCCTTAGTAAATGTTTATTTCCCCTATGGAGTCCAGGATACTAGACCGCTAGATTCGCTTCTCGCTAGCTGTGGAAACCCACTTCTCATGGCTGGCGATTTCAATTCACACCATGTGTCTTGGGGCTACCGCACAAATCTATGTGGGAAGCGCCTTTGGGACTTGGTTTCTGATAACAGCCTTATGTGTTCAAATTCTGGATCAGCCACTTACCTTTGCGCTCAGTCTAAATCTGTTTTAGATCTTACATTCACCAGTCCTGGAATTGGCATAATGAATTGGTCGACTGTTGATTGCGCCTCCTCAAGTGACCATATACCTGTTCGTTTTGATATCTTATGTCGTGTAACTCCTGCGGCTCGTCCGTTGCGGACGCATTTAAAATATGACAAATTTGAGACGATATTGCGCTCTGCCCTCGCGTCAGTTTCTAACATCGCCGAAGATCACCAGTCAACAAGTATATGCCTGGCTTTAGAGGATTGCCGGAAAAAGTCGGAGTTCCTGGTACGGCCCTCAAATGGAAATTCCTCTAATCATTGGTGGAACGCGGACTGTACGAGGGATTACAGGCGGAGGAAGGCAGCATGGAAAAAGCTCCTTTATAACCAATGCCCAAATAACTGGAAAGATTACAAATTCATAGCAGCCACCTTTAAACGCACCGTTTCTCGTGCGAAAGAGAAATATGACTCTGAACATTTTGATTTTCTTTCAAAGTCAGGCAACCGACGGGCATTATTTGGCTTTTTACGGTCCAGGAAACAGGTCCTGCCTTCTCGTGATTTACAGTCATTAGTTATGTCTCCAAAGGAAGCTATCGAGGTGGTTGAATCAATTGCCGCTGGCTTGCGTAAGCGGTTCTCGTCTCTATTTCCTTTACGTCCCATGTTGTTTGCGCAAAGGACGCCAGATAATTATTTCACTAAAGTCACTCTTTCGGAGCTTTCTCAAGTTGTTCAGAAATTACCAGCTTCTGCTCCCGGTCCTGATGGTGTTACTTCAAAGATGCTCAAGATTCTATTTGAGGCGTCTCCGAACTCTTTGTTACACCTGGTCAACTATTCTATCAAACACGCTTGGATCCCTTCTGAGTGGATGCTGGCCAAGGTGATCCCTTTACTTAAAAACCAGGGTGGAGGCTATGAATTGGAAAATATTAGGCCTATTTATCTAACATCAAACGCGGTAAAATTAATAGAAAGGGTGTTACTTATGCGGGTTTCTGCCTTTGTGGACCGCAGAACTATTCTCAGCCCGTGTCAACTCGGCTTCCGGCCGCGATGTTCGATATGGAATGCACATGTAGATCTTGAGAGTCGTATTCTTCTAGCTCGTCGTCAACGCCTGTATGCTGCTTTGGTTACGCTCGACGTCTCTAAAGCTTATGACAGTGTAGAGCATTCCATCCTAATACACAGCTTACAGTCCCTCCAGTTTCCGGAATACTTAGTTGCTTGGATATCTGCGTTTCTCTATAACAGGGAATTCTTCTGCGTCCATAATGGGGTAAAATCCGAGAGGTACAAACAGACGAGAGGTGTTCCTCAAGGAGCTGTCCTTTCGCCTGTGCTGTTCAATATTCTTCTGAGCTCCATTCCTCTCCACCACCATGTTCGCACTTACGTCTATGCGGACGACATAGCATTTTTTGCGGCTGCGCCTGATATACATTCCCTCTATGATCAATTGCAATCATATTTGAGTTCTCTTGAGCTCTGGTTTAGCAGTTTACACCTCACATTAAATGTTAAGAAGTGTGCCGTCCTTGTTTTTCCTCTACAGGATCCTGTCGTGCTCTTTCTTTCATGCAAATTTCAACCAATTCCTCAAGTTCAATCCCTAAAATACCTGGGCGCCATTTATGACGACAAACTCACCTGGCGGCCTCACATTGACCATGTTGCTGTAAAAGGGACTCGTGCCGCAGGCATGTTACGGAGGTTATGTAGTCACAGGTACGGCATGCGCAGGGATACGCTCCTAATGATTTACGTATTGTATGTTAGGCCAATTTTAGAATTTGGCTCTGTGTTGTTTTCAGGCTCGGCTTCATACAAACTTCGTCCTCTCGTCCTTTTGGAGAGGGAGGTGCTTCGGATGTGCCTTGGCGTCCCCAAATTCGTGGCTACCAATGTGCTGTACCTTGAGGCCCGCATTCCTCCTCTGTTAACCTGATTTCACTTTCTAACTGTGCAGACTTTCCTCAAAATCTTTGAATCCCATTTTCACCGTTCGCAAAGCATTTTCTGTTGCCAGCCGACCTCCTTTTTTGGTGTCCTCTGGCCTCGTTTTCATACTCCACAGGTTGTGTTCGTGCAAAGGCTGCTTGAGCCTTTAAACGTGCAGATTTACAACATCCTTCCAGCATTAAGCAGTGGGTCCTCTGTACACATTGTTTTCGACAACATTTTTCCTCAAAACGCGAAACATTTACCACCCCGTATTTTAAATGGTCTATTAGAGGATCATTTAAGGTCCCTACCTACAAAAATTGCAATAGCAACCGATGCCTCTCAGTGCAACGAAAAGGCAGGGGTGGGAATTTACTGTCCGAGTTTAGACTGGTCCTTTTCGCTGCGCCTTCCGGATTTCACCCCTATTTTTCAAGCTGAGTTTCTGGCAGTAGTTCTTGTTCTGCGTAAGATTGATCCTTCTATTTCTGCAGTGGCAGTCATTACCGATTCTTTATCTTTGTGTTCGTCCCTCGCATCGCATGTTGACTGTCCCACTTTAAGCACTTTTTTATCGCTTCTTCCTTCGCATTTGAGCCTTGTTCACTTGATGTGGGTACACGGCCACAGCAGCGTGACTGTCAATGAGATCGCGGATAACCTTGCAAAGGCTTCTCTAGGCGGCCCTGTGTTGCCCATCATTCCGGCTACAGCGTATATCACAGCATCTAGGTTCCGGCGACGAGCGTTATTAAGCGTGCAAGACACAAAACTTTTACATCGGTGGAATATCAGCATCTGAAATATTCCTGGAGCATGAAAATTCGTGCATCTCGGCAGCTAGAAGTATCTCTGACGAGGTTGCGCTGCCGCATCCCTCCTCTAAATTTCTATCTGCACAGATCTGGTTTGGCGTTATCTCCCCTCTGTGCATTTTGCCGTGAGCCTGAATCTATCGATCATTTTTGGCTCCATTGTCGTCGTTTCACCTCTTTGAGAAGAAGTCTGCTGGAGTTGCCCTTACAGCAACTTTACCTTATTTTGGGCAGCCCACACTTGCTATCATTTGGTGCCACCACACTTGGGTTCAGCCACAGGTCTGTTTGTGACGCTGTTGAAAATTTCTTGCTGGAATCTCGACTACCTTTATAAAGCTTTCAGTATTTTCTTTTTATGCTTCATTATTTTTCGAATTATTCTCTTTTCTCTCTTTCACTCTCTCTCCAATCGAAACTCCTTTATATATATATTTTTTATGATTATTATTATGAATTATAATTATAATTATTATTATTTGTTCTTTGTTTTGTTTCCTTTTTTTCCTTTTTTTATCCTCTCCGTGCCCTACTTGTGGTAGACTCCCCCGGTGTTCCGCTCCCGTGTGCTTTCCTTTTGCCTTTACTACGTACAGGAGAATATCAACCTTTACCACCCGATTCTTGGCCGATCCCCCAGAGTGGGTATGTGCCATTCTGTCGTAGGCTACAACAACAACAACAACATTCAGCCTGAGGACATCATCATCATCATCATCCTCCTCCAGCTGTCCGAAACTGGTCGGAGGTTCTTTCGTCGGAAGCTTCTCCTTACTGCTGTTCGATGAACCCATGGCGCGCAGACTCCGCACCGCTGAACAGGCTCCTGATTGCGTGGTTGCCTTGCAGTTGCTGAACAAGGAGTCGGCCTTTGCGACGGCAGGGGCGGTAACACGACGACTAGCGCACCGTCTTCATCCTGGCAGTCTCCGGTCACCGGGCTCTCCCAACGCATTGCCTCTGTCCGGATCAGTCACCGCTCACACGGAGCACTCGGCGCTGGCGATGGGCGGCACTAACCTACTCCAGGACAAGGACCACGGACCCCATGACAAATATACGCCCGCAACTGGACTCATCTCGGCAGAGCCGTTAGCCGCCCTCTTAGTGACCGACACGGTGAGGCCTTTTCAAAAATTTTTTTTCCTGATTACCTGCGAGTAGACGCCTTGGCCGACATCGTACTCGGTCTCAACCGGGGAACACACAACATATCTGAACGTCACCAGCAAGCTCACTGTGGTCACGCTCTGCAACTTGAAGCGAGAGTTTCACACAATACAAAAAACTACAGAACGTTTAGCATAGCTAAGCGCGGAATATCGTCGAGTATAGCACTCTTTACGGTCAGTACTTAAGGTCCATACGGGCTAAAGGCAATTGAGCTGAAGACCATTACCTGAAAGGAATATACCTTGAAAGTCTTCCCCGAGGCCTTCACTCAGGTGAATGCGTGCTAGGTGTGCGCACCTGGCAGGTTGCCCACAACCTGCCTGCCACACAGCAAGCTTCAGGACGTAAGTACGTATGGGTAGTGCACATACGCGTGCCTGAAATTGGAAAATGCTCCGAATAGTGCAACTCCACAGGAATTAGAGGGGACTGATATGTTTTGCCGAGCTAGTTGCGTGTTTGCCCAGGCATCGGTTCCAGGAACACTGCCGCGGTGCCGATGAGGGAAGGAACGTGGACCGGAGACGGGGAGTAGAAGGGAAACAAGGGAAAAACTGTATTCACATATTTACAAGATACGTGCCAAACATAACTACAACATTATTTACAAACAAGGTAAAAGCTGAGAAGAGTCTCAGGAAATCGCTGAGGGAATGGCTCAGGGAATCGCTCAGGGAATCGCTGCTCGAAGAACGTGTCGAGCGCTTTTTATCGCCTCTCCAGTTGACTTCCCGCCCTTTTCGTCCAATCACTGGGACTCCGTCTTGGGCACCGCCTTTGGATCCATTTCGTCGAAAACGGGCACGCATTAACGGAGCTCCCCTCTCCAGGGTCTTCCTCGGCTGAGCCACTCCCGAAGGTGCCTGAGATCACCTCCTCACCCACAGTTGGACGAGCAGTCGATGACCTTTCAGGAAGCCGGCCATGGGTCCCAGGTCTTGGTCGAAGGGGGCGCCCGAAGGCGAATACGGGCAGAGCGCCGTCCACAAAGGCAGTGGAGCGGAAGATTCACAGCCCCCTCGTCACGGTGCGTGGCGGCCGGCGTCGCGGTGTCTCCCTGGTGGTGGTGCATTCTTGGGTGCAAGGTTCATAGCCATGTCGTTGGGTACGGCTTGAGGAAACCCGCTTAAGCCGAGAAAACGGGGTGGCAGTGACGCCGCACTTGAAGAAAGGAGTCGTCTAGACTCAAAGTCTCAGTCCGTCATGTCGGGCGCAACTGTTCTTTGCAAGCATTGTATGGGAGCGCGTACTCGGAGAACGCACTACTGTAGCACAACCAAGCACTGCCTTTGGAAATGGCCCAAGTGAAGATGACTATGACAGCAATGCACAAGGAAGGGGGGGGGGGGGGAGGGGTAGAAACACAACAGCCCGTCCGCCGCCCGAAGAGGTCTCTCAGTGATTGCAGCCGACGCTGCTCCCCGCAGAGATCTGGAGTGGTGTCCCTTTCGCTTGTAGTCACAGCTGGCCCCGTGGTTCTTCCTGCTTCGTTGACAGCTGTAATGGTCTCAACCAGCAAAGTCCAAAGCCCAACAAACAGAAAGCGCCAAACCAAGACCTGCCAAGCTGTATTCGGCCAACAAAGATTCTTTCGAGTAAATGAGCTGTCGCGTGAAATTTACGTCCTACTCCGGAAGTTTACAAGTTCGACCAAACCAGAAGACAGAGAGCTTGTTTATCCAAAAGAATAAAAATTTCCTAAACTTTTTGGGGCGTGCCGTAGCACGGTTTATGTGACAGAAAGCCACCTCCCGTGAGAGCATAAAGGGAAGGTGGAGCTGCGGAACACACATAATCATCATCATCAGCAGCCTGACTACACCCACTGCAGGGCAAAGGCCTCTCCCATGTCTCTCCAATTAACCCTGTCCTTTGCTAGTTGCCGCCACTGTATCCCCGCAAACTTCTTAATCTTATCCGCCTACCTAACTTTCTGCCGTCCCCTGGTACGTTTGCTTTCTCTTGGAATCCACTTCGTTACCCTTAAGGACCAGCGGTTATCTTGCCTTCGCATTACATGCCCTGCCCAAGCCCACTTCTTCCTCTTGATTTCAACTAGGATGTCATTAACCCGCGTTTGTTCCCTCACCCACTCCGCCCTCTTCCGATCTCTTAACGTTACACCTATCATTTTCCTTTCCATAGCTTGCTGCGTTGTTCTTAACTTAAGCTGAACCCTCTTTGTTAGCCTCCATGTTTCTGCCCCATAGGTGAGTACCGGTAGGATACAGCTGTTATATACTTTTCTCTTCATGGATATTGGTAAGCTACCATTCATGACCTGAGAGAACCTGCCATACGCGCTCCACCCCATTCTTATTCTTCTAGTTATTTCCCTCTCATGATGCGGATCTGCGGTCACTACCTGCCCTAAGTAGACATATTCTCTTACTACTTCTAGCACCTCGCTACCAATTGCGAACTGCTGCTCCCTTGCAAGGCTATTGAACATTACTTTGGTTTTCTGCATGTTAATTCTTAGCCCCACCGTTCTACTCTGCCTGTCTAGCTGATTGATCATGCTAACACACATACCGAAAGACAAAAAAAGAAGTGATTCACGCTTGACAAAAAAAAAAGAATATACAAATTTGCCTAGCGGATTAACGCCTGGGGAGTTAGGGAAGGGCATTATACCTGAAAGCTTCGGCTGAGGCCATTAGCGTTGCCATTATCTCGCACGTTTCTGCAACGCATGTAAACTGAATGTTCCCGCAATGCCAAGCTCCAAACTTTCGCTCTGAGTTAAATGAACAAAAGACAACAAGCATTAAACTCAAGACGGGATCATTTCTCGAATCCGCCCACAAACAGCGTTGCGACTCAAGGAATTTACTGGTTCCTATTCTTCAGCCGCCCCGTGCGCGGCCGCGGTCCGATAGCTGCTCTAGCAGGTGAGACATGACACAAGGCTAGGAACTTCATCTTGGGACCCTGAACTGTTCCTCGTCCAAGTCTCGCGGTTCTGAATTTGGCTGACGCTCAGAAAGCAGAATGCGAGAAGGGAACGAACGAGTGCGAATGCCGTGCCAGCGTATCCCCCTCTCTCGGATTTGGTTCGCGCGTTGCGTCCTCTTAGCTTGTGTTCCTTTCATGCGGCGCGTGCGAACTCTTGAGCGGTGTGGTGCCAAGTTGGGGCGGTTACACGGTTGTTCGGTTTTTCGTGCAGTAGTCAACATGAGTCACATTTTCCCCCTTCATTAACACTTCCCTTTTGGCCACCTCTGTACGCTGGCGCTCTGTGGAGACCTTCGCTGTTGGCCGCCGCGGTGGCTCAGCGGCTATGGTGCTCGGCTGCTGACCCAAAAGACGCGGGTTCGATCCCGATCGCGGCGGCTAGAATTTCTTTGGAGGAGAAATTCTAGAGACCCGTGTACTGTGCGATGTCAGTGCACGTTAAAGAACCCCAGGTGGTCGAAATTTCCGGAGCCCTCCACTACGGCGTCTCTCATAGCCTTAGTTGCTTTGGGACGTTAAACCGCATAAACCAAACCAAACCTTCGCTGTTGATTTCCCCAACGCGTCACTAGCGATCGCGGAACCGTCACAGGTTAAGCCGCCGGCGTTCGCCTCATCGTCAGTTTGAAATAAAGCCTGCTCTAGCTCATCAACGTGAGAATTTATCAGGCTTACAGGTTCAGGTTTGCCCTGTTCAACAACGTGCTCTGCTGGCGCTGCGAATTCACGAGCCTTCGAAATGGTAAGGACCTGCGCAGCGTTATCTCCAAAACTAAGGCTTTTTTCTTTGGGCATCATATCCGAGCGATTTGAGAAACTGAAGGGGTGCTGCTTAGGCAGGTTTTGAGATACGGCTGCCTCGGTCGCGGTTGATTTGTCTTGCGCGCCACTAGCAATCGCGGCTCCGTCACGGTTTAAGTCGCCGGCGTTCGTCTCATCGTCAGTTTGTAATAAAGCCTGCTCTAGCTCATCACCGCGACAATTTATCAGGCTTACAGGTTCAGGTTTGCCCTCTTCAACTACGTGCTCTGCTGGCGCTGCGAATTCACGAGCCTTCGAAATGGTGTGGACGTGCGCGGCGTTATTTCCAAAACTAACGCCTTTTTATTTGGGCAGCATATCCGAGCGATTTCAGAAAATGAAGGTATGCTGCTTAGGCAGGTTTTGAGAGACGGCTGTCTCGGTCAGACGTACCCCGAGCGGGCTCTCGATCGCGACGCGGGAAATGGGCAAAGACACGCTGGTTTCATTGGAGCATAACTCATTTTCGGGTGTTCGGTCGCGAGCGCCTGTCGTTCCCTCATCGTTGAACTGATCTTTGTTTCTTTGTTTCGAGGCAGCGCTGAGGCCCATTCCTCGCTTACAGTGGAGCTTTCAGCGCGCTTTCTGGAGGACTAGATCTCGGCGCTGCACCTGCACTGCAAACTCAAATAAGCCCAAATAGGAGTATAAACAGCTTGTGTCCGCTTTTAAACTCCTTATTGAAAATTGCGCAATCGGCTTTAAGTAGTAAAAATGAGGAAATCCCCCTTTTTTACCGCTGTCGCGAAACGGAGGAGTAAAATAAAGTATTCACATGATTTTACTACTTTTCCAAGCAGGAGTATGTCGGCTTCAATACTCCTTCAGACCCTTTATGCACTCCTTAGTGTCTGCCCGCCGCCTAGTGGCAGCTGCCGGTTCGCTGCACTTGCAGATGACGACGCCTGCTCGCTCGTCGCTGCCTGCTCGCTTCTCGCTTCTGCTTTTGCTGCTTCAAGCCCGTTTGCCATGTTACAAGACACCGGATCGTCGCAGCCTTGCGCAGCAGTGTGCTCTGCACAGACTGTGCCTGTGAAGTCTCCAGTGTGTTTGGAGAACGCTTGGTGTTGCATCGCCTACGACGGCAGTCCGCGAGAGGCTTCGCCAGCCTAGCTCAGTCGAACCAACATGGCGGTGTGTGACGCGTCGACCTCCCCGCAGCCCCCAGCTTGCCGCCCGCTCCTTTTCGCGCGCTTGTCGGGACATAAGAGACTGGAAATCATCGACCTTAGCAGCAACATGCTGCAATGAACGTCTCACTCAAGCCAGCAATATGTGCAGAAGCAGCGGCTGGTCGTTCATTGTCTACGCAGCATACAAGTGTTGGCTGCTGCCGTTTCGCCGCGCCGACATGGCGGTGTGTGTGTGACGCATCAGTTTTCCCGACACCGACGGCGCCTCGTTCTTTCGCTGTATTACAGCAAGAATACAAAAGGCCGGATTATCATCGTCGTGTATAGCGGTAAGCAGTATTAAAATCTCCTTTGATGCCACAGACGCGCATGCACTTAACGCCGCTCCCTTTTCAGTGTGCGAAGGCTTGCTGTGAACCCCGGGTGCACGGAGACGAAAGGCTTCATCGTCGTCCGGAGGAGCCAGCTCACACAGAGTTCATTAAGTAAGCATCTAGAAATTTGTTGTTGCATGCGGCTGAAAAAGAGTGTGACACTGCAGTCGTGGCTGTTTACGTTATTATGTACGACTGGAAGTAGGGTCAATTCTTCTAGGGACCAAATTTTCTTCATGCGTTCACGCCCCATGAATATGGAAAAGCTGTACAGGCAATGAGCAGGTGAAAATGCACAGCCTTGGGGTCCGGAAATTTTTGTCACGTTATTACGAACAGTGCTGAGAACAAAACATTGCCTGCCCTAATGTGTTGCTTCCTTTCCTGTGTTTTATGAGGGCCTTGTTATGCAAAGAATGCAAGCGATTTTATTCTTTTCAGTCATAGCACAGGACATATGGCGAAGCCTTAGCGCTCAAGGAGATTGCCTAAATTGTTACATTTTCCGAGTTGGTGGCGTCTTAACGTAGCAGCGATTTTCGGCAGCGGACATGAGGTGGCAACCATACTGAGCATTGCCTTTCTGGATCGTTAGGCGTCTAGATCCAAAATGTGGTATCTTGTAAGCTCTTCGCATTTGAAAAATGTGAAAAGAAGTTTCCTCTTCACGTGCAGAGTCCGAACACATTCCATTATGTGAAACTCGTGGAGGCAAGCGTTCCGGTTCGGACTGCTGATCCCGGGAAGGTAGCGAAAGAAAAAGAATAAAGCATACGCTAGAATACAAGAACCCCTGCTCGAGCTGGACGCAGTACAATGGCGAAACCAAGCACTTCCCCGAAAAATTGAAGCAGCACAAAGCGGATGTCAAACAAATGAATAAGGAACGAAGTGCTGGTTGACAAGACTGATTTCAAGGGAACTGTAGTAAAATGGCAGTTTGAGCGAGTTGGTTAAGCATCTTGTAATAAAAACAGCGCAAGGACACAGGACGAGAACAGAGAGTAGACACACACGGCGCTGACTTTTTTTACTTGCAACTATGTTTATTGGAAAAACACGCTGCTTTTCAAGGCAGGGCGTCAAGAAAGCGCGCGCATGCGCTTTGTCAAAAAGACACTAATCGGGTAATAAAATGTCTCCTAAAGGCACGTGTGATTATCGGTGCTAACCACTGTTTAGCAACTTCATTTCCTTAGAGGACAATGCTACTGAAGGCTGGCTGACACATCTGTTTCCTTTTCTCAAGATATGAAATGCCTCTGCTACTTCCCTCGTGCTACGACCGTTATGTATGAACAAGATTATCGGTGTCAACGAAAAACGGGGTGCACTTACACTCGAGACAATGCTTGGCCAAGTTTGTTGAACACTTTCCCAAAGAATTTTGGTGCTCCAAAAGCCGTACATTAATGCAGCGACCTGTCTGCCCAATATAAGTACGGCCACAGGACAGAGGAATCTGGTAGACCACAGCAACCTTACACGAAACAAACCTGTTTGCATGGTTAATTTTACACCCTGTTTTCTTTCCCATTCCATCTCTTTTCCTTTGAACAGCTGCCCCCACTTTGCCTACCTTATTAGGTGCCGAGAACACAACGTTGACACCATACTTGGCCCCCACTTTCTTAAATCTGTGCGAAAGGGAATGTACGTACGTCTATATTCTTTGTTCTATCGTCCACACTGCGATCACCGCCGTGTGTGTCTACTCTCTGTTCTCGTCCTGTGTCCTTGCGCTGTTTTTATTACAAGATTCAAGGGAACTCTTGTGCACTGAGCCGCGCCCGCGCAGGACGCTCTTACTTGAGTCACGGCGCATTCAGCAGACGCAAGGAAATGTTATACTCTCCCTAGAAACCCTACCCCCCTCTTGCATCAACTGTCTACGAGCAGTGACCCGGTGGATGACTAATCGAAGGCTTAAAAAACGCAAGTTGTGACTCACTCGCAGTCACACCTGGTAAGGACGAAGAAGGTTCCGTCGTGTTTTTTTTTAGAGCGCAGCTCTTTGGCGTCCGTTCCTGGGTTTCGCGTCGTCGTCGGCGTTGTCGTCGGCCTCGTAACCAGCTCCGCCCCCCTTTCATCCTCCCAGCGCTAGCAGCGACCGACTGATACCGCTGGATGCCGCTGACGCCGCTAGAGAGTCAAGATAACGTGACTGCATAGAACACCGTCGCCGCCATGCAGAAAGAGGAGGAAAGGGTCCCCCCCCCCCCCCCCCCCCCTGTCGGCCTCGTAACCAGCTCCGCCCCCCTTTCATCCCCCCAGCACTAGCAGCGACCGACTGATACCGCTGGATGCCGCTGACGCCGCTAGAGTCAAGATAACGTGACTGCATAGAACACCGTCGCCGCCATGCAGAAAGAGGAGGAAAGGGTCCCCCCCCCTGTTCTTGTGTGGCGGATAGGGTGCTCTTCAGTTGCCGACGCGCCGGTTATTTCACGTAGGCCCCGGCACGTCGACGAATACGTGACCACCTTCCCACGGCTAGACCTGGTTCTTAGCGCTGCGGAAGCGAGGGTATCATATTGTTTGTGTCGGCATCGGCGGCGTTGTCCCTGAAACCAACTCCGCAGCTGGGGTTGACTCACTATCGAAAAGGTGAAACAGCTTATTTGCTGCGCTCAAATTTCGCATTAGGAAGTAACGTAATCGTCGGTAATTTTTTTAGCTTTTTTTTTTTGTTGTCGTTCTTTCCTACTTAAATTCCTTTCCCAGCCAGATAGACCTGTGTAGAATGTTTTCTTTTGAATCCTGGCAAGGAATGTGAGGGCAAAGCGTAACAGAAGACAGGTGGCGGCGGAGGGTGGGTCTGGTGGTAGCTTTCTATTCCTAACAGTGCCTGCTACGTTAGTCACCCTTGCCCTGCCTTTGACCTGTACACAGAATGACGACGCCCTCAAAATGCACGGCTGCGGGTTCTCCCATCAAGGAAATAGCGATTTGCATACACGCAGTGGAAGCTCACATGCAGTGTTTTGTTTGCATGTTCTGATTTCAATAATTGGTTCTGATATGGTGCCTGGAACGTGTGGGGAACCTTCTGACAAGTGAAAAAGAAAATTATATCGCAATGCTTCTTGCAGTGCCGGAACGCAGACAAAGGCAGCGCGAATGCGCAAGTGCCTCAGTAAGACCATTTTATTTTTTTAGTTTTATTCTTTAAGAGAAAAATGTTCCCCATCGACGCTGCTTCCCATTCGCCGTATTGCCTTAACGTTTACGAAAGCGGCTCTCTGGAATTTTTGATTCCCTGAAAAACGCGTTTAGCCGCTGTCATGCGACAGGGTACAGGTATGTATTAGCTAGTTGATTACCTACTATGTTCTACTAGCTAATCTTTTGTCACGAGAAACGTTTAAACTTCAACAACACCTACTTTATTGAAAAGTGCACTCTGAACTGCTTTGGGAACTTGACTTCTACACTTGAAGCACATCATACTTCAAGCTTGGAGGTGTAATTCCTCTGATGCACTTTTTTTCTTATCTTTCTTTCAGAAGGAGCCTCCTTTGACGTCGTGCCTTTTAACCAGCGATAGCATGACATGCCCGTATGTTGACAGCAAAGCATTTCAAGGTTCCCTCCTTGCTTTCAAATGTGGCATCTCTATTTTTATTCCTTGGGATATTTCAACTCTGTACCCAAAGACAGCGCGGGTTAAGGCACTCTTCTTCTTTTCTACAGGGGCCAAGACATTGGTTCTCTGTAACCATCGAAAGCAAGCTGCCGAACACTTGGTTCAATGTTTTGTACACAATAAAATATTGTTTGAAATAAATCACTGCAATTTCATCGACGCATTTATCCTGGGAAGCCTTTAAAATGAGCCTTCCATAGGAATACTTCATTTCAAATGGGCTTCCTCATCAAGTGAAATAATAAACTCGTCTGGGCACCATGAATATTACCTTATAGTAGGGGATATTGCTAAAAAAAATTCCTGTCAAAACTACTTAAAAGGAACAGGCACGTACTCCTGAAATGTACTATAAAAGTAGCTGCAAAGGAGTATATAATACTTCTGTTAATTGCCATGCTAACTCCTTTGTGATCGCTAATTTACTCCTAAATAAACTCCCGTCTAGAGAGCGGTAACACTTCACTCCTTCCAGCACTCCGAAAGTACCCCTTCAAACAGAGGAGTAGACGATATACTCCTATTCTGAGGAGTATCTAAAACCGCTTTTCGGGAGTGCGCTACGCGATGAGCCATTTACTCCTATTTGGGAGTTTTTTGGTTTGTAGTGTACACCTTTCTGGGTTGCAAGGGCAATCTCTGCGGCATCGCGCTTTTCAGCTAACGATGCGCTCTGGCTTGGAGCGCCACAGTCTCTGTCAGGTGACTGACAACGACGCTCTGTGCCGCAAATTATCACATCAACTTCGCGACTGCTACTGTCCTCCAGCTGCACCAGCGAAGGACCTCCTCTGGTTTCGTCATTTCGCTGACGTAAAACCTCACTGCAGCCTTCCTGGGGCGGTACCTCTGCCTTTAAATCAACAGACTGTGCCGCTGTTTCTGCTGAACTGGCAGTTCTTTCTGGGACTGACCCTACCCTGTCACTGTTCTTCTGAGCAACTACATTGTGCGTAGCTTACCAAGCGGGGCTCTTTGGCTGGTCGCTGACGCACTGATGGGAGCGCTGCCCGCTGCTATCACTTCGGCTTTTATATTCGGTCTGTACACGAATTCTGAAGTGTCGGAAGAGGGCACTTTTCGCTTTGTCGTAGTTTTGGGCATCCTCATTAGACAGCCGCGCCAATACGGGGGCGACATCACAAGGGAGGATAGCCAACAACATCATTGACCATTCGCCCTGATATAGCTCCTCTTCCGTACATATCTGTTCAAAATTCGCTAGGAAAGTTCTGAAGCTCTCGCCTCTTCGAAAAGTCCTCAACCGATCTCGAGCCCTTCGCCGTCTGAGAAACAGAGTCTTACGTATGAGCTCCTGCTGCTCTCGTTCACGCAATTCCTCGAGCTCAGCGGGTCTCTTACGGCATTGCTCCTGCCATTCTATTTCCTCCTCCTGCCGAAGCCTTCGCGTTTCCTGCTCCGCTTTTTGTTCTACAATCATCTCCCACGTCTCCGAAATTTCGTCATCCTCAGCACCACATTCCCTGATAGCCTCAATCAGCTGCGGCTTTCTGTGACTTTTCCCGACCTCAATACCAAGTTCCTCACAAAGCAAAACCAACTCTGGCTTCTTTAGTTTGCTCAAATCCATGGCAAATTCCGAACGAGGACTTTCAAAAGCAAGCTGTGATGTGAAATGCTTTAGCGAGCACGTGCAGAAGATTAATCTACAGGTACTGATAAAATTTCGAGAGTTATCAGCCTCACACATTCTCAAAGAAAGTCAAGCGCTCACCACTGCTGAAGCCAGGACCAAGCGTGGAAGATCCCGCCGCTGCCAACCAGTTGATATGTTTCGCAGGGCTAGTTGTGTGTTTGACCAGGCATCGGGTCCAGGAACACCGCCGCTGTGCCGATGAGGGAAGGAACGTGGGCCGGAGACGGGGAGTAGAAGGGAACCAAGGGAAAAACTGTATTCACATATTTACAAGATACGTGACAAACATCATTACAACATTATTTACAAACAAGGTAAAAGCTGAGAAGAGTATCAGGAAATCGCTGAGGGAATCGCTCAGGGAATCGCTGCTCGAAGAACGTGTCGAGCGATTTTTATAGCCTCTCCAGTTGACTTCCCGCCCTTTTCGTCCAATCACTGGGACTCCGTCTTGGGCACCGCCTTTGGATCCATTTCGTCGAAAACAGGCACTCATTAACGGAGCTCCCCTGTCCAGCGTCTTCCTCGGCTGAGCCACTCCCGAAGGTGCCTCAGATCACCTCCTCACCCACAGTTGGACGCGCAGTCGATGACCTTTCAGGACGCCGGCCATGGGTCCCAGGTCTTGGTCGAAGGGGGCGCCCGAAGGCGAATACGGGCAGAGCGCCGTCCACAAAGGCAGTGGCGCGGATTGTTGACAGTCCCCTCGTCACGGTGCGTGGCGGCCGGCGTCGTGGTGTCTCCCTGGTGGTGGTGCATTCTTGGGTGCAAGGTTCATTCCCATGTCGTTGGGTACGGCTTGAGGAAAACCGCTTAAGCCGAGAAAACGGGGTGGCAGTGACGCCGCACTTGAAGAAAGGAATCGTCTAGACTCAAAGTCTCCGTCCGTCGTGTCGGGCGCCACTGTTCTTTGCAAGCATTTTATGGGAGCGCGTACTCGGAGAACCCACTACTGTAGCACAACCAAGCACTGCCTTTGGAAATGGTCCAAGTGAAGATGACCATGACAGGAATGCAGAAGGAAGGCGCGGGGGGGGGGAGGGGGGTAGAAACACAACAGGACACTTAAGCTCCGCCTTAAGAGTATGACGCGATTGCATTAATGAGTTCATCCCCATATATGCGTAATTGGTAATTCTCTACTTAACATTCTGAGATACCCTGGAGCATGGTGTTAGAATAGGTAACACCATGCCCTGGAGTCCTCACACCACTTCTGGCGCAGTGGTCCAGCGGTCAAGCGACGCGCCACTACCCTTCGCTGGCACGTGCTGCCACTGGTGGGGATCGTGCCACACCGATTTCTCTTTCCGAGCAACCTCTCGCGCCTAAATTGCTCCCAATCTGGCGGCAGGTTGTGGTCATGCTAGAAGATTGCGGGCCCCACTTGGCCCTCCTGCCCCCTAGGTCGCCTCTGAGGGTATTTTTAGGGGATTTTTCGCTCGCGGTCAACGATGCCGACAACAGACGCCGACGTCAACAATGGGCGGCAATGTTGACGCCGGCTTCTCGGCCGCACGGACGCTTTAACGCCATTGGGTTAAACCGGGTGGGTAAGGTAGGAAATTGACTTTGCTTTCTCAAGAATGAGACCTTATTGAGAAATACCTGTTTTATAAATCAGAAAACTCCGATGATATGTGCCGGTTTCCAGTTTATGAATTACGGATTCTGTAAAGGGGCGCGGCTGGTTTACGTCGAGGTAGCCTCTTTAAGGTATTCGTTATAGAAGTTGCTATACAAATTGTCTGAACCTTTCTGTTGCAGCCTATCACCAAGATATCGCCCGCAGCATTTTCTGGCGTGAAAAGAACGGTTTTAGGCAGTTTGAATCGCCGTTAGGCAGTTTGAAGATATGACGGCTGATCCGCATCATGAAAGGGAAATAACTTAGAAGAAGCGCATATGGATGATTTCCTCAGATCATGAATGGTAGTTTACCAATAGCCGTCCAGAGACAAGTATGCAGCATCTGTAATATAACGGTGCTCGGAGAGAGAAACGGGGAGGCTAACGAAAAGGGTCGAGCTTAAGAATAAGCTGGCTACCTATGGAAAGAAAATTGATACGTGTAGCGTTAATACGGAGGAAGCTGGCCGAGTAGGTGAAGGGACATACGCGGGTAAAGGATATTTTAGTCGAAATCAAAAGGAAGGAGTGGACATTAACAGGGCATGCATTGCGAAGGCTAGATAACCGCTGGTCGTTACAGGCAACGGAGTGGATTTCAAGAGAAGGGAAGCTCAGCAGGAGGCGGTGGAAAGCTTTTGGGCTGTTTAGAATAAGAAGTTTCCGGGGATGTGGTGGGCGCAGCTTGCAAAGGACAGGGATTGGAAAGACATGGGAGAGATGGTTTCCCTTCTGTGGGCGTAGTGGCGCAGATGGTGATGACAACATCTACCCCACTGTATTTCGTAGCATTAAAACTGAATTTTTAGCGAATAAGTGCCACCTGCACTTTTAATGAGAAGCAGTCAGGTTATCAACTTGCGCTGTTCCTATCTTCCAGAATCACTTTTAATGCGTTTTCGGTGTAACGTTTGACTCACGTGTAATTGGGCCTCCTTTTTAAGCTTCGTCGGACATGGTGTCAAGGTTATTAATGCGGGTGACGACTGTAGCGTCAACACAAGCACCCTTCCAGACAACGTGCGTCGTGTTTTTATCTTACTAGACGTGTTTTTCTAGGTGTGAAGAATAAAAACTTCGCTGACTTTTGGTGGCTCGATAATTTTCCCCTTAAAGCATTGCATGAGCTGCCCAGTAATGAAAACATTGTGGTCCTTCACTGCGTACACGTGAAAAAAGCCCAAGTGTAACTACCTAAACGGTGCCTTAGGTGTTTTGTTTTCGAAAAACTGGCTGCATAAGGCAGAATTTTGCCATTTGACAGCGGCTGAGGCTAGAAAAATATTTTAGGGTATGCCTTGGTAGACATTTTAGAACCTTTCCTTAGTGCATACAATATTAACCCTATCCTGTTACCTGTGATATTTATTCGCCTTTAGATCAACTGCGTTTCCAAATTCGCGCTCTTCATACTCGGGGCTAGACGAATACGCGAATCATGGCCAAACCAAGGTGTACACAACTGTAAACGCCGAAAATGAAGGGAGAGAACGAGACGAAGAACACTCCTGGGGAAAGTTCCCGTCTTCCGCATCCCTTCGAGTATTCACCATAAAGTTCGCCTGCTGCTAACAATACTACGCGAAGGCACCATTTCCGTTTCTTTTGCAAAAGAAGGATGCTCAGGTGAGGCCCGTACGAAGATGAACACGGAGGCTCGCCGCGCCGTCGCAGCCCAAACCGGGGTCACGTGCAAAAAGGAATCTTCTCCTAGCGCTTCAGCGAGCCGTCATCTTTTAAGAGCAGTTGTCGAAGAGTGCCGAAAACGGAGCTAGATGCTCGGGAAAACAACCGGAGCGCCTTTTCACTTGCTGCAGCGCCATGCGTGTTGCATCGCTGGTTAAGTCTGCTCTCGTCAATGTTCGCCCTCGCCGCGACACTTCCGACGTTTTGCTTGCCTGGTTTACTTTAATCGAACGAAATAACAGTTTTTGTACCTCGGTTGTTCTATTGCTCAGAACGAAGTGTGAAATTTCGGTAGCAACTTGCGTGTGGCGCTGTCACAGCTCTTATATACTATGCGTTGCGCCGGTCGTCTTAACTGAATCATGTTGCCTTGGATCATACGTTTGTCTCCGGCGCGACATTCGAATTCTGTTTCTTTCTCTGGTTTCCGAATTTGAGGTGCCCATTTCAACAAGGCATTGACCTATATTAGAGTAAATACGGTAACATAGCACTAGCAGTCCAGGGCAAACTTTTGGATTCTATTGCAGGAAACGCACGATAAAGCTCAGACTTCCGTGTAACTGAGCAAAAAGCCAAAACAGCACCTAACTTCAAAGCCTACATTGCAGTCAAGGCCATTCAGTCATGAAGAATCGGGTGTAAGGACGCTCAAAAACTCGGAAGCCTTCTCTGTAATCCCGAACTCTCTGCTTCGGTCGCTATTCTGAATCGCCTTTAAAGTTTGTTTGAGCACACCTACGCTGAAGTGATTCTTCTTTCTACAGGCATGTTGCAGGGGTAATATACTTGCGTTATTGGAATTTTTGTGAAAATCGCAGCAATGTACATAAGTGCGATGGTTGTATCGGCATGTGGTCGAATTACTCACTAGAAATAATTTCTTGTATGGTGTTATGAGGTACTGTATTGGACGCTATACTCGCACTGAACCCAATCTACAGTGCAGAATCAGCGTTATCTCTAATGATACTTCTATGCAGATTTGGCCATGTGGAGCCGCCAGCTGCTTCGTGGCCTTGGCGGCGTTCGGGGGATGTATTAATGGATAATTTTCAGTAGTAAAGAATTGATTGATGCGCCAAATGAGAGTCTCATTTATTTAAACTGCATCGAATGGAGGTGCAGAACAAGTAAACATTCATGCGTGGAAAGGGGGAGAGGGTTGAAATGAGCCGGCCCTTCCACTCCACAGAGGGGAAATGTGAAAGAAAGGAAAGAGGGAGGCAGAGAAAATGAAGCGTGGTAACCACACAAAGCAATGAATTTTATGCGACGACCCAAGCAACAGACATGTTCACACACACAGTATCTAGCACTCGTCTCCATCGTAGAATTGACACTTTTCACACGCAGTACAAGTCTTACACACACCGTTGCACATCACTTGCACATGCTTCAAAAATTGGCCTTGCAACCACTCAACATAGCGTGCTCACATATATATCCATACAGCTTTCGCAGCACTGGCACCAATCATACTCTGGGCGCCTTAACGGGAGCTTGCTGTAATGAAACAATATTATGTTTTCTCCGAAAAGCAGCATTTTCCCGAAAGGCGCCAACGACGAACGTAATCTCTCCACCGTCTCTTACCGCGCGTGCGAAACGTACAGGCGACTGAGCGGAAGCCGTGCGAAATACCCCAATACATTCGCTGGTATTCTTTTCACGCATCGAGAACAGCTACTGAGCGAAAATGTATGCAACAATTTTATGGGCACCTGTACAGGCTGGCAACGCAGGTAACGACGTTACTAACAACGAAGGATCACGAGCCTCGTGCTAGATGACATCCGCAGATAATGCCTTTAGCCTTTCAATGCATAAATCCAACCCCCATTGGCCGCCGATTTAAAAGAAATCGCCACAGCCAATGAATGACGTCGCTATGCCCCTGAAGTCATTAGGTAGGAACGGGATCAGTGCCTTGAGTTATTACCTCTCATCCGACCTGCCTACGGGCGCGCCTTCTATGCACTCTCCTGTGCCCATGCCTTGGCAAAGGCAATCCGGTATACCCGGCTCCGTAAGGCGTGCTACTTCAGAACGGGTTAGACGATCAGACGAGGTGCCGCTGCCGCATCGAGTTTGGGTTTTCAAGTTTGTCAACCATAGTAGGTGGAAGCGTGCGCTGAGATCTGTCCGTACAGTATAAAAAAGACCACGGTTAAATTCATCCTTGCGCCCAGTTTAAGGTGTGATGCGCATAACAGGTGCGAATGCTGTTTTCAGCGTTACCTGAGCGAAAATACGCCTGCGCGTCTTTTCTTGAAGCGTGAGCACGAGACTTCGCGGCAGGCCCAAGCTGCCTGAAAGTTGAAGCATCAGCCTACGCATGATGAACGTGAAACGCACGCTTACATTCGCGCCACAGTTTTACCCGTCACGCGTTAACCAATTGACGCTCCCGCCGCCTTGAGCTGAACACGCGAAGTTTCTTTTTCTCAGGAAGAAGGAGCTCTGGCGACTCTCCCGTCTGACTCGATTCGCGCGCGCTGGAAGCAAACCTCTCTTAACAGGTGCAGTTGTTCTCGAAAGGTATGTACTTACTGCTGTGACATTTTGTGAGGATGCTTACGTCAGTCGAAATGAGTGTCTTTCCGCGTGCATGATGCAAGAATAGCTGTTGGTTTTGAAGCGATAGCTTCACTACGCCAGCCACTTCGCCTCGTCGAGCGAGGTCGCACCTCGGCCGTATGCCCGTGGCTGCAGCTGTGCGTCGGAGCCGCCGCAAGAGGCGTTGCCTAGCAACCGCTGCCCCTGTGCTTCGCTGCTCCGCCGCGCCATCGGTATGACGTCACCTAACCGTTGCGCTCGCCATCGGCAAAAGGGCAATAGCGCGCGGTGCGTTATGTGGTATGGTGTCATCTAGACGCGCGGCGGGGGTACGTATATATAGAGGCAGTTGGTTCGTCAGTAGACGAACCGTTATGGAGGACGATTGGCCGTCTAGGGGACTTGCGCGTTGAAATGAAACCATGCGTAGACGGCATGAAGGGGATGCAGTTAGGATGTGTCTTCGTTTCTGTGTCTTCGCGCTCATAGGGACGCTTCACATGAGGCATATTCTCCCCTCTGCTGATTCCAGTCATTGAGGGCGCCGGATTGATATTATCTAACAGGTGACGCTCGAGGAGGCATTGCGTCTCCTCGATAATTGTAATGACTAGATTGAGGCTTTACTTTAGTCATGCCAGTGTTTTATTTTTGCTCTATAGCGATTCTTCTTTTAAAAAGCATGGAAAATGCAATGGCGCTATTTGTGTACGCGTATTTGAATTAAAATGCTCCAATTAACTTTAAATTTTTTGCTATACGGCGCAATGATACATTCCAAAATACAAGGCATTGAACGTCCCAGTGGAAAGCAGTTTCCCAAATTTCAAAATCCGCATTGTAGTTCAAGATAATTAACGTGCAATTATGCGTGAAAACGACGATGTAAAAACAGACGTGTGGCATGCGCTGCAAGTGGTACGGCCCTACTGCGCGCAAGATGACTGTCAGCAGCCACAAAAGCACACGCACATTTTGTAAAACGTGACCGACGCGCCCCTTACTCGTAGTATTCCTGATGAGGATCCTTCACACGGCTTAGTCATGCAGACGCGTGCTCTGCTAATAGCTTCTGCTCCTTTCCTGGTCGCATTGAAGCGCAGAAGGAAGTAATGGCCGCCAGTATCCCTTATTACTTCACTTAGTCAACCGTCTCAATATGTATTTCCAGCTGCTCTCCTATGTTGAACACTACTGAACGGTAAATTCGGAGCTCGTAGGTTCCGATCTCACGTGTGGCGTGTGGTTGTTTTTCTTCTGCTATTTTTATTCTCCCAATGATGGAGAACTAAAAATTAAAAAAGACCATCTCCATATGCTCCTTGGTTTCGCTAGCTCTTGGCTTGCGTCATGTATGCCATACCACGAGGACCTCTTTTCCCTTCACTTCAATGCTTCATGGTCTAACGAGGGTCTCGAATCTAGCAGCCTTGATGCCAAAGCAAGCATAAGAGAGTTATCGCACAGATTCCGGCCTCTAAGTTCGACCATTTTCCTACTTGGCACTTGCGATAATACAGGACCTACCACGTCCACCGCTGTGGATGAGGATGGCACTGGTGAACACTCTCAAGGTTCGCTTACACTACACATAAATACCCCCGAATACAGCAGAGGGGACTGCCCTCACCGTAGCTTAGTGGGTACAGCACGGGACGCGATATTTGCAGGTCGTGGGTTCGGATTCCTCCTGCGCTGGTTGTTTTTTCTCCTGCTTATATTAATTTCCCACTCATGAAAAATAACCAATTAAAAAAAATACATCTCCTATGCTCCTTCTTTTCGGAGGCTGTTTGCTTCCGTCATTTATGTTGAACACATTTTGTTTCGTTCATAATGTTCAACGTTTCCAAAGTCACTCTGGCTATGTGGGCGCCAATGTCGACTCCGGAAATTTTGACCATCGTTGGTCCTTCAACGTGCACTAAAATTGCGCAGTACGTTTCTACCAAACGCGTAATTTACTGCCGAAATTGTGGAGGGTTTCGTTGTCGTCGTAAATGTGCGCACAGTGAATCGCCTTTCTCTTTAGGTGAAGGCTTTGTCTCAGGCTGAGCAAAGGGCAAACGAGGCAGTTGCCCCAAAGCCCAATGAAGGCTCCCCCCATTTTGCTCGCTTTGAACGCGGCTCCCCGGCATGGAATGTGGCTATACTACACTCGGCGCTACTCATGCGCCTGGTTTGATATCAGCTAACTTCGGTGGCATAATTTCATTTGGGTGTTCTGAAATACAATGCAGTTTTAATTTGTTTTAAAAAGGAGAAGGTTGAAAAAATGAGAAACGCTAAGCCAACGATCGAATATCGAGCGTTAGAACAACATAGGTCACCGGTAATGCTCCCTGCCGTGAACTGGGCTCTTACTTAACAAGTAACTTTATGCTTCACGAAACACAGAATCTTATGACACCAACTGAAACATTCTGTGGGAAATGGTTGGCCCAGAAATATTTACACGAACGTCGCAACTAAGGGGTTGGACTTCGACGACTGCCAGACAGGGATATATATCCCGGACAAACGTGGTTTGCTTTCGGGAATCAAGCTACCGCCTGTTATAATTTTATTCCACTATGCAACCTCCTCGGGTAGATGACGACCACTTGGTTACGATTTGCGTTATAACAGGTAACGCTGAGTCCAGAAACGTGAGAATAGAGCTCAAATCTGTAAAAGGCTAAGGTGAAGTCTGTTTATGGGCGTGATATTCATTGAGTCACAGGGCGGATGGATGATGTCGCCGAAGAGACGGGACTTAATTCGTACTTGTCGTCGGTCACCCGGGTGAGGACTCGATCAAGGCCGGTGTATCGGGGCAGCAGCTTTCCGACTGTTCAACACGGCGAAAGGGACACCACGGCAGGAGGAGGGACCCTGGGGAGAAGTGGTGGTTGTACCAATGTCGCCGGTCGTAAATTACCTTCTGCTTGACTTGAGATGCGGAGAGTCGAGCGTGAGAAGCATGGCGCGCCATGTTGGCACGTGGAATGACATCCTATGTGCTTCTGCAGTCGTAACGATGGCGGGGAGTAACATAGAGTCAAGAGGCAAGTTAGGGTGCCGGCCGAACAAAAAAGTAGAAATGAGAAATGACTGCAATGCCATGGCGGGCCGAATTGTAAGCGAATGTGATATAAGGCAAAATTTCGTCCTAATAGCGATGGTCGGCAGACACGAACATAACATATTTGTTAGTGTTCGATTCAGGCATTCGGTAAGTCCATTCAATGTTCCATTCAAGTTCCATTCAATGGAGGAGGACCGAAGGGAGTTTCGCACGACTTTTTACGGATGGGTAATTGCTGCAAAATTGTAAACAACTCGGCGGGAGTGTGAACAAAGGCCAACAGAGGTTCAGACATCCTCTGGAGACTAGGAAACAGGGAATTCTGTTGGAGCGGGTTTTTAGTTTGGTCCGGGCGCATTGCCGAAGCACCGACGTGATTGGCTGAGGATTGTGAGCTGGCGGCGATTAAAAAGACGCTTCGAGGAGTTGAACGGGAGACCAGCGGTGCGAAAAAGGGCTACGATTGCTGAAAGCATTCCAGGATGAGTCTCAAAGGGCGCCGAGAAGACTACAACATCGCCGAGGTAATAAAAATATGTGACATGTCGTCCACGGCGATCTGCCAATAACCGGAACGAATTACAATAAATGAGAAATATTTGGCTCCATGAAGGGAGTCCAGGGCATTGTCTATAGAAAGATTGATGGACGCTTTTTTTTCATTCAGTTAAGGTGGCGGTAATTGATGCAAATGTGCGAGGTACGGTCCTTCTTTTTGACTCAGACCACACCCTGCCACGGCAGGTGCTGCCATGGGTGGTGCCTGTTCGAGACCCGGGTTGCTCTTTCCAAGCAACCTCACTGTCACGGAGGGAGCCTTCGGGCAGATAAATATCGGCAAAATCTGAGATTAGGGTTTTAGGGCACCGCCAAAAAACACCAAATGGCACTGAAACACCCATGCAGCTTGCATTCAATTACTTTGTCGCGCAAGAACTTCTTGCTTTCATCAGCTGTTCGCTCTTAAAGTGATGCAAGTAGGAACATGAAAAAATTACTCAGCATTCTCAAAAGCTTTTCCACATCTTCTCTTTTATAACTGAATATGTGTTCGCGCATGCGGTCACATTTTTGAACTTGAGGGGCTAAAATGCAGTGCACAGCATGGTGGTCACTAATACATTCAATGTCATTGTCCGTCAGATCTTCAGTATGGGTTATCACGAATAAGTCTAAAACAGACTCGTATCTGTGGTTGGTGTGTTAAGAATTGGTTTTAATTCAATGTAATTAGTAATCCCGACCATTTAATATATGCACTACGACGAGTGCATTTGATCAGAACAGTACAGTTGATCCAGTTAACACCAGGGTCGTTGAAATCACCGGGCAGGACAATTGAAGTATCTGCAGACCGTCATCGACTTCGTCATATAGGCGATCAATTAGATCTGCCCAGCATCAGGCGGTCTGCAACACACACCAAGCAGAACTTTTTGGAAACGTATGCCGATTGTTACCCAGAGCACTTCAAGTGTGGAATCGTCACGTAAGAGAGATAAACCAGTTGTGTTTTTAAGGCACTCATAACGTCTGCTCCAATGTAACAACACTGGTCCCTTCTATAAACAGAAAAAACTGCTGAAAAAAACTAGCCCAGCGTTCTAGATACTTGGGTTCAGCTATGCTTCTCTTCCTAGAATAACGTCTGCCTGACGTGTGGCAATGATGGAGAGCAAGCCTTCCTCCTTAGGTAGAAAAGTACGAACGTTAGCAACAATGAATGATATCGGTCCTAGGGTTTCAAATGCCTTTGTAGTGAAAAGGCTGCGGGTGATTATCGCATCAAATGGGCTGGTCTCGGCTTCATTGTACAACACGGGCACAAATTTCTTCATATCTATGAATCCTATCGCTTTTGCTCAGCTTATAATGTGACAACCGAAATTTGCTTTCCCCTGTACTAGCCTTAATCTGCTTCTTCGCTCAGCCAGTCGCAGTTTCGCTGAAAACTCTTCGTCAATCCATACTTTTGGTGAAGTCACATCCTTCAATTTTGATGTGTTCCTTAAGATGGGAATTTCGCGTTTTTAGTCGAAAAACTTAATTACTATCGGGGGGTGCTATGAGACCTGCGCCTACCAATGACATGAACACGTTCAATTTCTCCCGATTAAACCTTCAAGTGGGTGGCGAAAAATTCCTTGCCGATTTTCAGTTTTCAGCTCTGGTCAGCCCTTAGCTATCAAGTTATTTAGTCTAGGGCGATTAGTAAGGTCATCTACTACATCCAAGGACTCGCCATGGGAAATGGCGGGCTGCTCCTTGTGAGGAGGTCACCTTCCTCCTTGCTCACTGTAAGTATTACCCGTCGATTCCACGCTCTCGCTCTCTAGCGGCAGCATCTGTATTCGTTTTCAAGTTACGATGTCCTGCAAGGCGATTTTCTGCGGAGCCGGTGCCATCGTCGCACTCCTGCGCGGACGCCATTGCCGTTGCATTCCAGCGCTAATATGAGCTGGCTGTTTCTCTGAAGACGCAGCGAGTTCCTCTCTCGTACGATTGCCCACTGTCTGGGCAGATTATGCGCTCCAGTGTGCTTGGGTTTGCCCGTGAATCCATGAATGCGGCAATCCGGCTGTAGTGTGGTCCAGCTCGCATGGCTGTTCCTGAGAAGGCCTAACTCCGGAGGCCTCTAGAGAAGCGGGAAGCCGTGCTTGGTGTATGTACAGTGCAAGGAAATGGCTTTCACTCTGCTGCGCTGGGATGAGTGAATTTACACTTCGTTTCGCAAGTTCGCTGTGATTTGAACGCTAGGAGAACGCGGTGGCGATTACCGCTGCGGCATTCACTTCTCGCGCTCGCGAGAAAATCACGCCGCTCTGGCTGACTTCGCCTAACTCTGGTAGTTACTCCGCTGCTCGGAGGCTGTGAGAAGGTTCGAGTTACATTTCCTCAATCATGAAGGTTCGTTTCTTCATTATTCCGTCTGAATAGGTTCGACGCACGAATGAGAAGACATTGAGGTGTGTGTTTTGGTGTGACTCGTGACCCTTATGTTTTTCTTCGTGCAAAATACGCTCAGATTTGTTAAACGTCTTCTGCTTATTGCGAACCGTACCACATGCACTGCAATCTAGTCCAGCGTTCTAAATGCGGCAGTGAAGCGACGATTGCTGATAAGAGGTCCGTTCGACAGTGACTAGTGTGAAAGCACACCGCTGGGAACGTAGTGGCTGTCACTGACCGGAAGCCCGACGGAGCAACGAAGACCGAGGATAATACACACAAAGTGCTGATCTTTGTAATCCTTTATTAGTAACAACACTACTTGGCTGCGTGTTCACCTCCGTGGTCGCTTTCGTTTCAGATGTAATATACAGAGAAGAAATGTCACTTGTCCACATAGTGGTTTCCTGGCTCGAAAAAAAATTGGCGCGTATACATTTCGGTGTAGCAGTTTTTTGGCATCCGAAAGAGTATTCAGGCTTTCATTGAGGGTCGGCTGTGCTCGATGCTTCATTACGTAGCAATTCTGAAAACATTTAGCAGACGCTCTAATGGGCCTTTGCAAATGTAAAGCAATACGAGCGCTTGCGTCTCTTGTTATGCATAAAATTTTGATTGATGTCATTTTTCTTCGGCTATGCTTCTTAGTAAGTTGCCTTGTTAATTTCTTCTTTTACAAATCTGCAGCAAATGAATCACTATTGAAGCGAAAGCTTCACTACGGGTCCTCGTGCTTCAATCGCCGGGTGCAGAGTTTTGACCTTCACCGGAGTTAGGGGTGAAACCATGAAAATGAGGAAAAGAAATTGAATCAGTATCCATGACTGGGAGTCGAACTCGCGGCTGCGCGAACAGGTCTCCTTTAAAGGCCGGTCAGCGAGACCACTAGGCTGTCGCCGCAGCCATCACGCCTCGTGTTGAACTGCACCACACTTGGTTGGTTGGTTGCCCTCAAATTAAATGGCACATACCCACTACGAGGGAGTGGCCACACTCTCACGCTGTGCATTGGAGGGCGTCGTCTTCACCAACATCCATCGTGCGGCGGCACTGCCTGCTCACCGCCGTCTTCTACGTAGCACAAATATGCACTTTCGCTCCGATTCGAATGGTGTAAACATTTTCTGTAGTTTTTATTGCGAAATAAATACTACACCAATGTGTCGCCTTTTCGCGTTACCGCAGCCTACCCTTCACAGTCGATGGTCGGTCATGTGACTACAGACGTCATACCAGAGCGAGAGATGGGGCACCAAGTCGGCTCTTCAGCGCACCGCAGCTAGAACTTCACGGACGGTCGACCAACTGCGAACGGCGGCAAGCGATTTACGTCATACAAGTTGCAAGAGCTTGCAGGCCTTGCTGCGATGATCGCTGTCGGGTGTAGAGAAAAGTAGCGCCTGCTCGCCGCTTCTTCGGTATAGCTATGGAAGACTTCGGACGCTGGGGCACCAAGTCGGCTCTTCAGCGCGCAGCAGCTAGATTTCGCGGCCCAACGACAGTTGGCGGTCAGATAGCGTTCGTCGCCGCCGCAGCGTCTACTGCTAGCCAACTCCACGCTCTAAGGGACGCGAAGAGCTTCAGACCCACAGACGCATCGCAGTCGGCTGCGTTCGTCGCCGCCGCCAGTGCCGCCGCGTCTACTCCGGACATTAGAAAATGTGCACCACCCATAAGCGAAACACATAGCCTAGCCAAAGGGATATTGCTTTCGCAATTACCTGGGCTTAACCAAAGCTAAGCCCCAGCAATTTTTTCTGCGGTTAATTATGGGTTAATTATGGGTCATGTTACAATAGGGTGGCATTCAAATTTACTCCGTATATTTTCTTTACATATATGAGAAGGAGAGTGCACCCATGTTTATAATGCTTTTTATACCCTAATTGGATTTACGCGGCCCATCAGAAGGTGAAATTGCTTGAGTTCACTGTGCGAAATCTCAGAATTCATCTCGGTCATCGTGACAACTGTGGGGCCACATGCCCGCGCACAGATGGCCCGAGCAATGTGCACAAGCTGGCTTTCAATAAACGGCGTGTTTCAATCCGTTATGAAATTAGGGGTGCATTGCAATTGAAAATGGATCTTACTTCAGTTTTTCCGGGCACGCCTACCTTCTTTTTCTTTTTCCTCTGTTTTTTCTCCTTAGGTTCCGGTTTTTAAAATCTGTTGCATTTACCTTGACGTCCCAGCATTCACTCCTGCCCACGCGCCGTAAAGAACACGGAGTAGAAGACAAAGAAGATTCCCTCGTGGCACCCGCTCTCCTGCTCCAGCTGTCCAATTAAGGTCAGAGGCTCTTTCGTCGATGGAACGCGTCTACGTTGTATGCGTCTGCCTAGCGCCGTTAGAGCAGCCATTGGCTCGCAGACTCCGAGCCGCTGAAGAGGCTCCTGAATACGTGGTTGCCTGGTCATTGCTGAACAAGAAGACAGCCTTTACGACGGCAGGGGCGCTGACACCGCGACGAACGCGTGGTCTTCCTCCTGGCGATTGTCAGTCCTCGAGCTCACCCAACCTGTTTCCTCTGCCCGGTTCAGCCACCGCAGCCACGGGGCACACGGCGCTGGAGATGGACGGCACAACCCCGCACCAGGACAAGGACCGCGGACCGCATGCTGAATATCCGCACGCAACCGCACCCTTCCAGGCAGAGCCGTTAGCCGACCTCCCAGTGACCGCCAGGTGAGACACTTTCGAAAATTGTTTTCCAGATTTCATGCTAATAGACGCCTTGGCCGACATCGTACTCGGTGTCAACCAGGGAGCACACCACATATCCCAAAGTTACCAGCAAGCCCACTAAAGTAGAACTCTGAAAGGTTAAGCTGCATTTTTTTTTTCTTGAAGCGAGAGTTTTAAAAAACAAAAAAATGCATACAGTTCAACATTGCTAAGCGCGGATTATTGTGCAGTATTGCACTTATGATAAGTACTTAAGGTCCCTACGTGCTAAAGGTATTTCAGCGGAGGGCCTTTATTTGGGAGGTATTTGCTTTAGGGGTCTTCACACATGCCTTCACTCAGCCAGGTGCTGCTAGCTGCACACATCTGACATGTTGCAAACGACCTGCCTGCCATACAGCAGGCTGCAGGGACGTACGCATGCCGGAAATCGGAAGATGCTTCGAATAGTTCCACTGCACTAAAAATTAGAGGGGACACTTACGCTCCGCCTTAAGAGTATGACGCAACTGCGTTAATGAGTTGATACCCATAAATGCGGAATTGGTTATTTCTACTTAACATTCAGAGATCCCCGGGATTCCTCATACCACTTATGGCGCAGTGGCCGAGCGGTCAAGCGACGCGCCACTGCACTTCGATGGAACAAGCTGCCACTCGAGGGGATCGTTTCACAGCGATTGCTCTTTCCGAGCAACCTTTCGCATGCAGTTTGCTCACAATCCAGCGGGCAGCTTGTGACAACGCCCCAAGACCGCATGACCTAGCTTTGCCACCTTCCATCTAAGTCGCCTCTCTGGGGATTTTCTGCGCATTTTTCACTGGCTTTCAGCGACGCCGACAACAGACGCCGACGCGCAGAATAGACGGCAATGACGACGCAGGCGTATCTGCGACACGGGCGCTCTAACGCTATCGGGCTAAAACTGGCTCGTGCGAAACTTATTACCTGAACCATTAGATGACTTCCCCTTCCAAAGAATGCCACCTTATTCAGCAGTGCCTGTTTTATAAATCACAAACCTCTACCGACACAGGTTAGCCGTTTATAAACTACGGACTCTGTAATGGGACGTTGGTGCTTTTCGCCTTTCTTAAGGTACCTGTTAAGGTATTTCTTGTAGAAGTTGCTATATAAGTGCTCTCAACCTTTCCGTTGCAGCCCATCACCAAGTTATGGCCCGCAGCATTTCTCTGGCGTACACCATGCTTTTGGGCTGTTCAAATTGGCGTGTGGGTGGTGGCCTCCATGCTTATGGTGGCCTTGGCGTGGCCGATCTCCACCACCACCACACTGCTGGAGGTGCGCCGGTCCGGAGGGCGCATTCGACGGAGGTGGTCCTAGGACGGGCCTTCGCGGGCTGCTGCTGCTGCGGCCTCTATGGTGGGATTGCGTGAGTACCTTTCAACTCGTGAATCCGTACTGCCTCTGCATCTAACAGGTGGCTGTATACAGCTCCTAGCGTACTTTCAAAATCTAGGAAAGGGAGCAGTGGCTGTTCTCGCCATCACGCGGTCTGACGAAAATCCTTGGCGCTGATTTAGCCGTCTCAAACGTGCCAAAGAAGAGTGTGCTGCCTGTTAGGAAACACCTAGAGGGACATTTAGCTTGTGGGTGTATTTACAAGCTATTGGGTTTTATTGAGTTTTATGGGGATATAACGTGCAAGATTAATTCAGGGTACAATGGGCGCCGTAGTGAAGGGGTCCGGAAATTTTAACCACCTTGTGTTCCATAACGTGCAGAGACATCGCGCAGTACACGGGCATCTGGAATTTCGCCTCCATCGAAATTCGGCTGCCGCGGCATGGATCGGACCGCGTCTTTCGGGTCAGCAGCCAAGCGCCATAACCACTGAACCACCGTTGCGGACTATTTACAAGCTATGAGACCAAAGAGTGTTAGCCTGCGCTTTCGTACCTATTTCAATTTTCCGATGATCTCGCTCGCGACATGAAAGCTGCTTTTACTTATAAAACACTTTCGACTCGTCCTGCAGTAGTGGTGAAGGTGAAGATGGAGGCCTCCTTCTATCTTATCCTCACATTAAGCTTCAGCTGCAGCAATGGCGTAGAGGTAGCGGATCCGCCTCGAGTGCAAGATAACCGGGGTTCGAAGCCCGGTGTCGCGCAAGTTTCTAGCGGATTTGAAAAGAAAAAAAATTCCACCTGTCGCTAGAACTTCCTAATTATGCTTGGGGTGCGGCCTCTGCACATTGATCAGAGTCGACAACGCACTCCCTCACGAGCGCAAGATTTGGCCATGCTGGCGTAGTACTCGGCCAAACGTTCTATGAAAAGAAAAACCAATTCCCCCTGGGCACTCAGTACCCAGCGGCTACAAAGGAACTGACCAAGGCGGCGGTCAGGCCTGTTGACAGAGTGGAGGGTGTTAAGAATCTCGTGCTCCAGAGAGGCCGCGTTTGGAAACTGAACATGGCAACGTTAAATGCTGGAACATTATCCATTGAGGCTAGCGTAGAAGTGCTGTTCGAGGAATTAGCGGGTAATCATTCGTATTTTAGAGGGCTTCGTGAGGCTACAACAGATGACGCGTATACAGTACTAAGGGGTGGGCAGGCAGTCTGCTATCATGGATGACTGGACAAACGAGAACTAGGTGTGCGATTCTTCATCACACAGGATGTATTTAGCAATACAAATGAGTTCTTTCGTATAACAAGATGGTGGTAGCTGTCGAAATTAGACTTAATAAGAGGTAAAATCTGACTATGGCGCAGGCCTACGCGCCTACATCCAGCCATAATGTCCGGATCACTGAAAGGTTCTATGAAGACATAGAATCGCAAATGAACAAAGCAAAATTACAGTATACGATACTAATGGGGGACTTCAAAGTGAAGGTAGGCAAGAAACAGGCCGAAGACCAGGGGGTAGGCGACTATGGCGTAGGTTCTAGGTATACTGTGGGTAATTGTTAGTACGCATAGATAAATAGTTTACCGATTCTGAATACCTTCTGCAAACGAGAGAACAGGAAGTGGACGTTGAGGAGGCCCAAAGATGAGACTGAAAATGAAAGTCTTCGTACTATGGGCTCACTCTGGCAACCAGCAGAATGTGGAAGTCATCTGAAATGTGCGTTGTAGCGACCAGACAATGGTAAGGTGCTGAATTAGCTCAGACTTGAGTGGGAACGTGAAAAATAGTGAAACAGAAGCCCATTAGCGAGTTAGCGGCAAGCGGTAAAGATGAGGAATTCAGGGTACCGCTGGAGAACAGATATTCGGCTTTTATTGAGCAAGCAGACCTTGATCTTTAAACAAAGAATGACTTTCACACCTACCGTTACGGAGTGCGCAGTAGAAATAGGCGGTAGGATGGTTCGAGGGATACAGGCAAGCTCTCTCAGGACACGAAGATCTCATTAGGAAACATCATATCATTGAAGCGTCTAACCCTACAGAGAGAGCAGAACAAGCAGAGGTATCAAGTTAAAAAATATTCGCAAGGTAGCCGACATAAGGAAGTTTAATAAGAAGAAAATCAAGCATACTCCAAAGAACGGAAAAGCCATGAGGAGAAAAATTGGCATAAGTAAAAACCAGATGTATGCGATAAGTGGAAAAGAGGGCATTACCATTGGCAATATCTATAAGATAGTTAAAGTAGCCGAAGAGTTCTATACATCCCAGGTGGTCGAAATTTCCGGAGCTCTTCACTACTACCTTGTTCGTAGCCCGAGTCGCTCTGGGACCTAATACACCCATTAATCTAAAGAAATGTATTCAGTAGCCAATGTGATAAGAACGTGAATGAGAGAGGCGGAAGTGCATATATATGGGACATCCCGCCAGCAAAGAAAGAGGAAATAAAAGCCTTAGGACCATAGCAAAGGAGGAAAACAGTTGGTGGGGATCAGGTAAAAGCATATCTTTTCACGGAAGGAGGGGCGATTGTGCTCGAAAAACTAGCCACCCTCTATAAGCAATGTCTTATGACCTGGAGCGTACCAGATACTTAGAATAACGATAATATTAACTTAATTATTGAGGAAGCACACGTTAAGAACTTGAAAAATTACAGCCAACAAGGTACCTAGAAAGGTAATCGCTAATAGAGTCACGAAATCCTTAAACTTCAATCAACTCAGTGATCACGGAGGCTTTCGTTAAGGATACTCGAGAATAGCCCATATGCACGCTACCAATCATGTGATAGAGAAATGCACAGAATACAACCAACTCCCATATATAGCCTTCATAGATTACGAGAAAGGATTTGATTCAGTGGAAACCTCAGCAGTCATGCAAGTAATACGGAATCAGGATGTAGAAGAGTCGTATGGGGTGATAATGGAAGATATTACAACGGCTGCTCAGCTACCACAGCCCTCCATAAAGTCAAGAACATTCCAATCAAGAGTAGTGTCGAACAGGAAGACACGTTCTCGCCGAGGCTATTCACCACCTGTTTACAGGAGGTATTCGGAAGACCAGATTTGGAAAAGTAGGGTTAAGCGCTATTGGAGAAAGCCTAAGTAATCTGAGATTCCCGGGTGACAATGCTTTGCTAATTCACTCAGCAGATGAACTGCAAAGCATGAGCAGAGCAGAACGGTAGGTCTAAAAATTAACATGCAGAAAAGCAAAAAAAATTTTGAACAGTCTCGCATTGGATCAGCAGTTCCGAGTTGGTAGTGAGGTGCTGGAAGTATTCAGGAAATACGTCTACTTAGGGCAGATACTGACCGCTGGTCCGGATCAGGAGACGAAAATAACTTAGGAGAAGCGCATATGAATGATTCTCTCAGAAAATGAATGGTAATTTACCAGTATCCCTCAAGACAGAAGTATGCAACAGCTGTATTTTTTCCGGTGCTCACCTATAGGGCAGGAACAGGGAGGCTAACGAGAGGGTTTAGCTTAAGAATAACCTGGCTGCATCATCACCAGCCTGACTACACCCACTGCAGGGCAAAGGCCTCTCCCATGTCTCTCCAATTAACCCTGTCCTTCGCCAGTTGCCACCACTGTATCCCCGCAAACATCTTAATCTCATCCGCCCACCTAACGTTCTGCCGTCCTCTACTACGTTTGCTTTCTCTTGGAATCCACTCTGTTACCCTAAGGGGTAACTGCAAAGAATGATCAATCAGCTAGACAGGCAGAGCAGAACGGTGGGGCTAAGCATTAACATGCAGAAAACCTGGCTACATATGGAAAGAAAATTGATACGTGTAGCGTTAAGACGGAGGAAGCGGGCGAAATAGGTGAGGAAACATACGCGAGTAAATGATGTACTAGTTGAAATCAAGAGGAAGAAGTGGACATAGGCAGGGCATGAAACGTGAAGGCAAAACAACCGCTGGTCGTTATGGGCAACGAAGAAGATTTCAAGAGGTGGGAAGCGTAGCAGGCGACGGCGGAACGTTAGGTGGGCTGTTCAGAGTAAGAAATTTGCTCGAATGTGGCGCCCGCAGCTTACAAAGGACAGGGATTTGAGAGACATGGGAGAGGTGGCTTCTTTGCAGTGGGCGCAGTGAAGCAGGTGATGATGGCACTGTCTCTCTGTAGATCGTCGCATTGTAGATGAACTTTCAGCGAGTTAGTGCCACCTGTACTTTCAATGAGAAGGCGTGAGGTTACCAAATTTTCACTGTTCCTATCTTGCAGCATCACTCCTAATATGTTTTCGGTGCAACGTTTCGCTCACGTGCAATTGGGCCTGATTTGGAGGCTGCTGGATATTGAGCTTCGGACAAGGTATCAAAGCTATTGCGCGCGTGACCCCTTGAGCGTGAGCTTTCCCTGACCCTTGAGCTTTCAGGCAACGTGTGTCGTGTTTTTATCTCACTAGACCTGTTTTTCTACGAGTGAAGAATGAAAACTTTAGTGACTTTTGGTGCCATGATATTTCTCCCTGTAAAGAGTTGCGTGAGCTGCCCAGTAATGAAAATATTGAAGTCCTTCACAGTGTACACGTGAAGAAAGTCCCAAGGAAACTACTTTAATAAGAGGGACTGTTGTATTTTGTTTCCGGAAAACTTGCTGCATAGGGCATAATTGTGCCATTTGACAGCGGCTGGGTCGACAACAATACTTAAGCGTATGCCTTGGTAGCCATTTTATAAAAGCTGTTTGATGCACGCTATATTAACCGTAACCTGTTACCTACAATATTTTGCGCGCCTATATATCAACTCGCTTTTCCAAACTCACGCTTTCCAAACTCTGGGGTATACCAATGCTCGAATCATAGCCAGGCCAAGATGTAAACCCAATTGTAAACGCAGAAAAGGAAGGGTGAGAACGAAACGAAGGACACTCCTGGGGAACGTTCTTGCCTTCCGCACCGCTAACATTAATACGCAATGGTGCCATTTCGTTTACTTTTGCAACGAAGGATTTTCAGATGAGTAAGGCAAAAAGTTGAGCTAGTTGGTTCTTGGAATCATTCATAATAAAACTGTGCGAAGAAGTCAGGGGAACAAGATGAACACGGAGGCTCGCCGCACCGTCACAGGCGGAAGGGGGGCCACGTCGCAAAGGGGAATCTTATCCCGGTCGCTCAGCCTTGCTGCCCGGCAGCGTTTCTCGAGCCGTCGTCTTCTGCGAGGAGGTGTCGAAGAATGTCGAAAATTTAGCTAGATGCTCATGAGGACCAATTGCCATCCCGAGTGGAATTCCGGAAGCAACGGCGCGGCAGTAGCAGTGGCGGCGGCGCCTCTGAGTCACCCGCGTAGCGGAGGAGTCGGCGGTGGCCCCAGCGCCGCAGCTGTGCGCCATGTGACGTCACTCCTCCTGGAGAATGCACCGCTGGCGCAGCAGCGATGACACCTCTGAGTCACCCACGCAGGAGAGGAGTCGGCTGCGGCTCCGCGCTCCTCTGACGTCAATCGCTCCTCGCGCTTGCGCAGCTGGGGCTCTCCGGGGCACCGTGAAATCGCTCACACTTAGCGTAGTGTTGCTTTCGCAACAAAAGGCTGCTAGTAAAATCTGCTGCACCCACTGGTCATGTCTAAGCTTTTCCGAATAGAGCCTCAAAGCGGAAACGTGTGTATAGCGATGAGGTTTAGCCATCAACCGTAACCAAAAATGAATTGCCAAAGTGGTTTTTGAAGAAAAGAAATGGCGCAGTATCTGTCTCACATATCTCAGTGGACACCTGAACAGCAACATAGGGGAATGGAGGAAGGTGGGAGTGAAAGAAAAAGGTACCGTAGAGGGGGTCTCCGGAGTAATTTCGAGGATCTTTAACGTGCACTGACACCGCACAGCACCCGGGCGCCTTTCGCGTTCCGCCTCCATCCAAACTAGGCTGACGCGGTCGGGTTCGGACCCGGTTTCTCCGGCTGGGTAGACGAGCGCCTTAACCACTGAGACACCGCGGCAGGTCCGTAACTACGGTTTTTCATAATACAACATTGTGGGCTAGTTCGTTACCTACATTCATTATTACAGCGCAAAGACGGCACTGTCCAAGAAGGGGCCACAACGGAGCTGAAGGCCCAAGACTTCAAGTGGCCCGCGCATGCCCGGCGCGAATACCACAGCACCCGTCGTTACGAGCCCGAAAAGGCGACGCCGCCTTTGATGGGCAAAGCGCCCGGAGCCGGCCGGCAGCCCAAGACGGATAGTCCGCTTCCTCAAAACAGTCGGTGCAACGAACCCGCCGGGAACAACCGACGCATCAGCCCTTCGGACGACGCCTGCGCAAGGGGTCAACAGCAACCTGCCAGAGGCGGTTGTCATTCGGCTGGTCTCAACCGAAATCGCTCCAACCGCCAATCCAACGGCTACAACCAGTGGAATAAGGACAGGGCGAGACCAGACAATCCGGACGGTGGAAATCGCGGCGGAGGTGTGGCCGCTCAACGCAATCCGGGCACTTACGGCTGCCAAAAGGCGACCGGAGCTTCCAGACTGACAGGTCCAGCCAACACAAAAGCAGCGACGCCTCCGCCGCCCCCGCCATCGTCTCGAAGACGTCACTACAACAACAAGCAGAATGCAGGAGGCCGACAAACGCAGGTCCGGAGGCAGTTCTTTAACACCAGGCCGGGTCCTCAACCGGTAACCCCTCCCGCCGCAGCAGCGACCGCTGCCCCTCGGGCGGCAACAGCCTGCAACAACACCAACAGGTCTCCAACGCATAAGAATAAGGGCCCGGCCACTGGCGGTCCTACGTGCCCATCGCGAAGGTGCCGCCGACAGCAACACCAACAGAAGCAGCGGTCGGACTACAAGCAGCCCCGCAACAGCCGGGTTAACGCTCTGGCGGCGGACACGACTCCGCGGCAGGGCTCCCGCGATGGTCAGCGTTCTGCACGCGGGGGTGTGGCCGACGCTTCGCCCGAAGGTGCTGGCGACGATCTGCCGGACGATGGGTCCCGTAGGCGCTCCATGTCCCTCAAGGGGCTTTGGGAGAAAACCAACCTGACCATTTTTGCCGGCGGACGTCGCAGAGAACACGGTACATGTTTGCACACCCCCAAGGCCGCCCGACTGCCGGACTGGAGCCATACGTTTCGCCTTCATCAGCTGGCAACCAGGGTGTATGCTGCCGCTTCTGATGTGACGGGAGTTAGGTTCAAATCGGTGTCACTTGATTTTAAATTTATCGCTGTGCCCACAGACTCGTAGGTTAGGTTAGGTTAGGTTAGGTTAGGTTAGGTTAGGTTAGGTTAGGTTAGGTTAGGTTAGGTTAGGTTAGGATAGGTTAGGTTAGGTTAGGTTAGGTTATTCATTCATTCATTCATTCATTCATTCATTCATTCATTCATTCATTCATTCATTCATTCATTGGTCTTTGTTGCTTTACAAATGTACGCAAACACTGCCCGGACCCATGTCGTTGTGTGAAAAATTACAGAAAGCTATTCCCTTAGCAAAAAGTAATGCGTTTGGAATATACGGTGGGCTATTTAAATTGTATTTTGAACATATTTTGTATTCGTGAATGCACTAAAAATATGTAGGAAATACGTTCCTGAAATTTCATGCTTGGTATTCGAAATATATTTTTAAAATGTGCCAAAAATACCTGACTTAAAGCATACTTCGAGCAGTTTTCAAATAAGTGAAAAAATATGTATGCAGTTTTAGCATCTTGTCAGTGTATTAAAAGTGTATTTTCGGAAATATGAAATTAATTCATCCAAAGTATACTTTGGCAGTCCTTGTAAAAAACGGGCAGTCCTTGTAAACGTATATGTATGCAGATTTAGCATCTTGTCAATGTATTAAAAGTGTACTTTCGTAAATATGAAATTAATTTATCCGACGTATACTTCAATTCTAACAAACGGGCAGTTTTTTTAACGTATTTGCACCACACTTCTAGCTGCCGTTGAACAGTCGAGTGCTCGAAATCGCGTTTGGGGAAATGGCATTTGCGTGTTGTCAATGTATTTGAAGTGTACTTCCGCAAAATACGCAATTAATTCGTCCAAATAATACTGAAATTCTAGCAAATTGGCAGTCCGCATTAGCATGTTAGCAGCGCACTGCAAGCTGTCGTTGAACAATCTAATGCTCGAAATCAAGTTTCGGGAAATCGCATTTTGGTGTTGGCCATGTATTTAAAGTGTACTTTCGTAAATACGCAGTTAATCTGTCTGAAGTATATTTAAATTCGAACAAATGGGTAGCCCGCGTAAACATATTTGCATTACACTTCAAGCTACCGTGGAACTATCTAGGGCTCGAAATGATGTTTCAGCGAAGAGTGAAAACTTTCCCTTTCTTGTAATTCTTTCGTTTATGCTAACCTCTAGCAGGAGGGTGATCACCACTTATACCTCTGCTACACGGGCGCTTCGAATGCCTTCCAACCGAATATCATCTAACGCATGCTACACGTGTTCTGTCTAAGGGAGTGCTTGAAGATAGTATTAAGCCAATGAATATTTAACCGCGTCAGCATGACATTTCCCCAGGAGTGCGCCGATGAGGACGACTGCACTCATACTGTTGTTTACATCGTTGCGTACGAACAGCTAGTGCTCTTTTCATAACATAAAACGCACTCTGCGCTTTAGTTCTATTAAAGAATCTGGTTTCTTTTTTAGTGGTTGTATTCGTGCTTGTTCACGCAGTGCGACAATATGTGGGAAGCGATGATGCGATCGCTCGCACGCCTGAGAAACACTTGGCAGCCGGGTTGTTGGCATCGCGCAGGATCGGCGCTTCTCGCTTCTTGTCCCGGGTTTCTCCGAAGTGACCAGTACTTTTTTTTAAACTACTTTATCCAGAAGTATGTTTGGCGACTGTTCGCTTTAACTGAAACGGCCTAACTTGTTATCCACAAGCTAGCGACGGCGACGACTGCTGCTGGCCGTAAAGCACGGCTCGGCAGTGTGGGTCACACCGGCGTTTCCCGTTCATCGTACGCGTGCCCTGCGATGTAAGCAATAGTTGATTTCAGGTCAGTGTTGCCAAAACTACACCCGGTGACCATTTGCATTTGCTAAAGCAGGTGATTCGCTCTTCACAACCGCCGCAATCACTGATCCAATCCTGCGGACTCGCTGGGCCTAGTCGTCGCGGAAGGGAAGAGAGCCGTAGTCGACTGAAATTGATTTGGCAAGCGCTTATCGCTGGTGAGTGTTCAGGTGTGCACATGTGAAATATAGCCGCTCGTTTCGCTCATTTAGAAGCGCGAGCATATTCACACCGCCGCCTCATCACCGTGCTCTCGCTCAGCCGCCGACTAGGCTGACTGTCCGCCGACCGGATTCGTCGGAGTCGTTGGCCTGAAAAACATGTCCCTCTACAATCATATTATAGTAAAGTAGATATTTCACTATAATCACATGCTTTTGTTGAGCGTGATATATACTGCCGTTGTCGGACTAGTGTGACCGCCGCCGTCGTCGTCGCTGTACACTGAAAACGAGCTGAGGCTTTCGAATGCGTTTGGAAAGTGTCGTGTAGCACCGCGGGAGTCCGTCGATTCCGAATGTCATTCCAATTATCGAATGACATTCGACTCAGATGTGATTTGAACATTTCCGTGTGAGAACGTGATAGCATTATACCAGCAAAAGCGCCTTGGGTACTTCTGGGCCCGAATACGCCAGCGGAACGGACCCCGACTGGCAAGGCCGACCGGCTCCTTAGACGCCCGTGTATCTGTTGGTTGACGGTTCGACTTCTGACCTATGCCTGACGCAAGTTTCAACTAGCAATTCCGTTCTCGATGAGCCGCAGATTCGAACGCGATCAGTAGGGTACTTCTGCTATAATTTGGCAGCCCACAGTCTTTGCGCAAAAAAAGGCCTCACCGGGCAAGATAGTGCGTCGTTCTCGCTGGGTATATATAAGGCAAGTCAAGTACAGCGCTTGTCGTAGGATTTCTAGTTTGCCGCGTCGACGTCATCTTGGTATGCTGTGTGTAGGTTTCTGCCGTTCCCATTCAGTCACGTGACCTTATAATTTCAGCCTCCTGTTAATTGATGATGAATACTCGTCTACAATTTGTTCTCCAGTTGAAGAATTAACCCGTCTCATTCCATGGAGCCGCCCAGTAGACATTTTTTTAAGCCCGAGATTTATATTTTTAATGTATTCAATGCATATTTTTAGTCTATTTCTAAGGTATATTTTTAATGCATTATAAATACGCTAAGCGGGCAAAAATGTATTTTTCACGTATTTTTAAGAACGTTCAAACAATTATTCCAAGTATACTTAGAAAGCATTCGTATTGCAGTTTAAGCATAGGGACAAAAAAATTCGAAATAAATATGAAATTAATACAATACGTTTGAAATGCATTTTTAGCACATCCTCTTTTTCGCTAAGGCATTTTACTGCGGATGGAGCAAAAAGTTGAGCTGGCGAGGATGAAATTGTAGGCACTGACTGTCCGAGCGCGTCGGGTTTGCTGGCATAGCATGACAGCTCTCCTGTACATACCTTAGGTGTTTCATGAACATACCTGACTATATCGACGTCCTCCCTATTTCGGCGCTCTTGTGTCCCCTACTTCTTCTGTGCCGTCCTTGCGCTGTAATAATGAATATATGTTTTTCATATTTTTGGAAATATTCGTGTTAAAATGGACAGCCCTAACACGATGTCTTAATATGTGCCCAATTATCCACATTCTTTTCGAATATAGTGCTTCGCGCGAGATTTCCATGCTTGTTCGCGCTCGCCAGTTCTGTCCTAGCCTGCATTCGAGCTGCAGCTTCGCTCCCATGGGCATTGCGCAAATTAGTCTAACCTTGATTTTATTCCGAGGGTATTCTGATTTAGTAAACCGGTACCAATTAGGATTAGGCTTACAAGTCGGGGACGCTAGTTTGGAAATACCTTCCCCTGAGGCTTCAATGCGATCAACGCTACATTCAGCGACACCTTGCCTCCACTGCGCGGCCATGTCGCATCACCAGCAGCGCCGACAGGCGGCGCCTGGCTGAAGGGAAGCGTAGCGCTCGCTTGTTCCCACATGTGTCTTGCTTTTGCGTTTTGATGGTTTTAACGTTTTTATCCTTTCTTGTGCCAACGCATGGCATGTCTTTGGCATTTGAGTGTAATGACATGATAGCGAAACCACCCAGTGCTTGCAGCTCCATTTCGAACAGAGCGATGCGTCTTCAGCATGGTTGTACAGCGTGTCAAGGGCAGCTGTCGCGGATCCGGTAGCTCCCCGAAGATCGTGCCACGCGAGGAAAAGCTTGCACATGTGAAACGAAGTTACTTTCAATCGAATTATTTTTTTGGCTCTTAAATTGGGGAAGTGGTCCTTAAAACACCTCTCAAACACCTTCCAAGGAGAGCACATCAAGTAGCACAATCAGTGCATTGTACTCTCATAAAATCTTGAGCCCCCCGCCACCACCCAAAAATTACAGACAACTGTGGCAGCCCGCAATGTGAAAATGAGAAAGCATTGAAGCCTCCTCGGCCCTTGCCGCCTCTTTTTCCCTCTCTCTATAATCTTCTAATCGTTTGATAATTAATTTAACTATTTTATTAGCGTAGTTAGTTTAAGCTTTATTTAAGGATCGATTCAGTTACTCTGGTTATACCTTCTTTTATCTTAATCAATGGTTTGGATTTTTCAAATCTGACACCGTGGTTGCTTTCCCGTTCACTTTCTATATTCCCGTCCAGCTTATTTAAAAATCCATGGTTTTTCTGATAATTAACTGAATAATCTATGTCAATGAAACTTTTTGCTCGATTAACTATCACTGATGAAATACATTTAAAATCATTTGAATTTTTTTTCGTTCTATTACCTCTTTTTCCACTGTTTTGGCTGTCCAGGGCGGTTTTCCCGTCCACTCACTATATCGACGTCCCCCTTATTTTGGCGCTTTTTCGACATCTTTAATTAATGAACTAATCATCCTATCGACATATTTTTTTGCCATCATCACAACTGCTGGGGACACGTTTTGCAGGCACAGTTTGCGGACAGGTTTTTGTGAAACGGCCACGCCGACATAGCCTAGAAATGCCTTCGCATTAATAATACAATTCTACACGTTATCGAGTTTCCGAGCTCTTCCCGGCGACTTTTTCATGCTCGCACCTTCCTCCGTCGCTCGAACCTGCGTATTCAAGTTGAGAGGTGGCTATTGGTGAGATTCTTTCAGACGTTAAGCAGCTACCACGGCTGCGACCAATAAACCGCTTAATTCCGGCGGGTCAGGAAGCTACGCTCAGGGAGGTTGGCGTGGCGTAGGAGCGCCGACCTGCCTACGGGCAAAAAGTGACTGCAGGTTTTCACTAAAAATTTTGACTACAGAAAACTCAGCTTCTATAAACCGAAGTGAAAATTCTTGCTGGTCAATATTCGTGAAGCGGATGGCTTTAACAAGCCTGCATAATGCAACTTCATTATACCCCTTTACGAACCCCTTTAACGAGTTTCAGCTCTTACGCAGGTGTATAGAGGGTGTTTCAGTGAACACTCTAAAATTTTAAGGAATACCCATTTTGAGGCGGAAATATGGCAGTGTTGGCGGACACATCAAAACCAGTGATTCGTTTCAAGTAGTAAGGTGGTTAGATAATTTTGAATAATTAATCTTTAAACTACGAGAGTTAGGCGCCTAGTTGCAGTTAGAGATTTGTAGCCGGTCATTATCAGCACCCATATCAGTTTTCAGAAATTCGATAATGCGATTTCCCTAGGCACGGTGGCTCGACAAATTCTGGCTGCATGCTGCGAATATAGATGCGCTTACGAAAGCATGCAAGCAAAGCAACCGCTGCAGTGCACGTAACTAAACGAAAACGCCAACTTTTGTTGAGCGACAGCGCCAAGGATAATCGTGTTTTCGAAATTCTGAAAAACACTATGGCAATTACTCTCGACATGCTACAAATCTCTAATTTCAATTAAGCACGTAACTTGATTAGTTAAAAGATATTTATTAAAAATTAGTTAACCAGCTTACTGCTTCAAACGATTCGGTGGATTTTTGGTGTCCGCCAACATCGATAATACTACACAGCAAAAGCCATAATTTTGCAACAAAATGCCTATATTTGACGATAGGCCTATTTTTACCTCTTTTTGAAGAAAGGCATTCTGGTCTCAGCGAACACTGGTAACACTATGCAGCAAAAGCCATATTTTTCCCCAAAAAAGCCTACGGCTGAAGAATTTTGAAGCTTACTCACTGAAACACCGGCACATGGTACATGGTCAAAGCCAAGAGCACCGTAATGCTTCCTGTGGGATATGAAATTTCAGTTGCCGAGACTTATGGAATGGAGGAAAAAGGAAGGAGGTGAGGGCTTTTCAGCAAAGTAGACAGATCTCTAGTGTGTTTTTAAACTTCAAAGAGAGAACCGGACTACCCATGTAAAGTCATATTCATTGCAAACTACGGCTGAGAGATTCGGAGTAGTTCTGCCTACATGCTCTTCTATGGTTTCCAATAGAAATGTTCGCGGGAACCCGTTCCTTTTGATATGTTGGAGTGACGGCAGTCCACCGGTCAGGAAGACAGCAAGATGACTTGCAAAGGAAAGTCTTTATTTGGGCTGACTTGCGCCCGAAAAAGAAATAAAGCAAAAAAGTGCACGTCAGTCGTCGAACTACGAATGCCCGCCGCATGCTGCATCGCTGAATATAAAGCCGGAAAAGAAACTTCAAGATAACAGGTCAAAATTTATGTCAGTAACTTGGAAAAACGTAGGCGCCGTTCCTGATCGCTGCGATCAATCGAGATTAGACCGGTCGCTTCTCGCCTCACGAACAAAAATGATAACGCCTGTAGGGTCTGCTCGCGGGCAGGTGAAATCTCGCGCCGCTCACCGCGGGTAGCCTCGGACCCCTTCATCCCGAGTGGCGGGGCGGGGGGCGCGAGGCTAGGAGAAAGCCTTTATAAGGCGCGACCGGGAAGGCTCGCGCTCTCTCGCTCTTGGACCAGCCCTGCCAAAGGACCACCTGCCCACCCCGCTGCCCCACGACGACGACCGGCCCCCCTGATGTGAGATTAAACCTTTTCATACAAAGACCTGCCTCGAGTCACTGCCTGTGCGTCCCCGCGCAGAGGAATCGCCCACAAATAATGGCGCCCAGCGTGCGGCTTTAATTAACACCTTGTGGACGATTTCTCTGCCGATTTTGGGACGTGCAGCCAGACTCGTGGCAGGCCCTCTTTGTTCGCGGCCACGCCGGACCGATAGGGTTAAGGAGCGGGTCAGGCGGAATGTTCGCGGGGTAGCGACTTGTGTAGTGTTGTAAATTTGTTAGGGGTTTTGTGTTATTTATGTAGTTTTCGGGCGTTTTCTGTTGTGTATTTCCGTGTGTTTGTAGATAGATTGTTGTGTATATGAATGTTCTTGTTGCCATGAGCAGTTAGCTGGTGCGGCCGGACAGTTAGCGCGAACTATGCCTCCCAGAAAGGATGTTTCAGCCACGGCTTTGGATGGCGGGGCAGCCGGTAGTGAGACGGCCGACGCGGCGGCCGTAATAGGGCAGGTGACTGAGATGTTTGCCGCATTAGCCCGTCAGCCCGGTTCGGTGGCTGGCGCCAACCAGGCCGCAGCATCGGTAGCATCGGCGACAGCATCGCGCCCGCGGATAAATATGGAGGTCCCCTCCTTTTCCGGGTACACGGACGCGAAATCAGTCCACGAGTTTTTACAACAACTCGAGGACTACCAGACGGCTCTGGGCGCCCCAGATGACGTAATGCTAGGGCAGGTCCTGCCTGTAGCACTCGTCGAGAGCGCGGCGCGATGGAGGCGCTGCCAGCCGACTTTCCAGTCGATGGCGGACTTCAAAGACCGTTTCCGCGCCGAGTTCTTGCCGCCTGATTATGAGCGCCGGATGCTGGAGGAGCTCGCGTTGCGCACCCAACACCCAGAGGAAAGCCTCCTCGAGTACGTACGAGCAATGCAAGAGCTGTACAAGAGGGCAGATCCGACGGCAACCGACCGAGATCAGGTTGCGCGTGTGATCAGGCAGTGCCATCCACGCTTCAAGCCGTATCTGCGGGGCCGCAGTTTTACAAACCTCGAGGCCCTAGCGCAGGAGGCCAAGACCGTGCAGGCGGATTTGCTGGCCGAGCTGCGCTACCAGCCGCCCCCCAGGCCGGCCGAATCGCTGGAACCGGGATGCGCATGGGATGGAGGCCGAGAATGCGCGATGAGGGCTCGGCGCGCCTAGGTAATGGCCGTGGAAAGGCAGGCGGAACCCCCTGTTGTCCCTCGCGCGCTGGACCCGTACGCATTCGAGCAGCGGCGTCATGCCGGCCTCACAGGCCGCGCGCCGAGCGAGCGTCAGGAAGGCGCGGAGAAAGGGGAGAGTCGTCCCCAACCGATTCGTGGAACGAGGGGTCCTCCGTCCACGCGGCGGGTGAACGACCGGCTTTGCTGGAATTGCAACCAGCCCGGCCACATGGCACGCGAGTGCCAAGCTAGGCGTATGCAGGGAAACGTCAGACGCTGGCGGTGATGTCTGGTGGCACCGGCCTTTCACCGTCAGCGGGAGAATTTCATGGTTGTCAAGGCGCTAGTCAGGAAAAGAACTCCGGCGCCGGCGACGGGGAGGCCTTTGTCCCGCTCGCCTGTAGAGCTCAGGGAGTCGTTCCGCGCTTAAGCCCATTTATGCTAGTGCAGTTAGCGGGTCGATGCTACTCTGCACTCGTAGACACGGGCTCAACGCTGTCACTGGTCGGTGACGAGGTGTACGAGGCCTGCCGGATAGGTAACATCCGTGTCAGACCGGCCGAAACCCCGTTAAGCTTAGCAGCTGGGGTGGCAAAGGCAAAGGGAGCAGTGGGTCTTACGATGCGCTTTGACGGCAGAAAGCGGAGACATCGCTTCGTCTATCTGCCTGGCTTGTCGATACCAGTAATTCTGGGAAGGGATTTTCTCTCTAGCGAAGGCATTGTGCTTGACATGGGGGAGAATGGCTATTGTTACAGCCAGCTCGCCCCCCTCATTCCCTTCGAAAGCGCATCCTTGCCCGGCTGTCTTGCACAAAAGGTGGGTGTCCACACCTGTGCGACAGAAAGGCAGGGGAGCTCCCTCGAGATGCTGAGAGACGGTGGCCCGTTAGAAGCGATTATTGCGTCTTTCTCAGGACCCAGTAGTCAGCGCCGAAGGCTCGCGGAAACTTTACTCCCGTTTTCGGATTGCTTCACGGAGAAACCGGGCAGAACCGACCTGCTTCAGCACGAGATTCAGACGGGTGATACGCGCCCTTTCAGGTGTAACCCGAGGCCGTTAAGTGCGCATAAGAGGCAGCTTCTCGACTGTGCCCTTGACGAGATGATTGACATCGGTGCGGTGAGACCCTCACAAAGTCCCTGGGCGTCGCCAGTGGTTCTAGCACCGAAGAAAGATGGATCTGTCAGGCTGTGTGTTGATTATCGTATGCTCAACTCACTGACGCCTACGGTTGCGTACCCTTTTCAGTCGATCGAGGCTGTGATGTATGCGTTAGGGAACGCGAGGTTCTTCACAGTCCTGGATGCAAGCAGAGGGTACCTGCAGATTGAGGTGGCCGAAGGTGACATTGAGAAAACCGCATTCACCTGCCACCGCGGGCTCTTCGAATTTACTCGACTCCCGTTTGGTTTGTCTAACGCCCCGAGCACGTTCATGCGACTGATGGACATCGTGCTGGGCGATGCAAGGTTCAACTACGCCATGGCGTACCTCGACGACGTTGTGATATTCTCACAGTCGTTCGAGGAGCACCTCATTCACCTGAATTCCGTTCTCGATAGAATGAGACGTGCCGGTCTAACCATCAATCCAAAGAAAGTGCAGTTGGCATCGAAGAGAGTGAACCTCTTGGGCTTTGTCGTGGATGATGGCACACTGAGACCGAATGATGACAAACTGCAGGCAATTCTGAACTACCCCTGCCTCATGGATGTGAAAAGCTTGCAGAGGTTTTTGGGGATGGTTGCGTTCTACAGGCAATTCATCCCGCGCTGTTCGGAGCTTGCAAGGCCGCTGAACCTGCATTGCGTAAAGGCTCGAAGTGGGTCTGGGGCAACGAACAGAGTGACGCATTTGTTGCCTTGGCTCGCGCGATAGCGAATACCGCTAGTCTGCGCCTCCCCGACCTGAACAAGCAGTTTGTCTTGCAGACAGACGCTAGTGACTACGGTGTTGGAGCTGTTTTGTTACAGGAACACGAGGGCAAACTGCGCCCTGTCGCGTTCGCTAGTCGCACGCTCACATCGGCGGAGCGGAATTACTCCGTGACCGAAAAGGAATGCCTGGCGATCATGTTCGCATTGTCGAAGTTCGAGATGTACCTAGACGGAGCGGTCTTCACCGTGCAGACAGATCATCAGGCATTGTCTTGGTTAAAGAGGCTCAAGAACCCCGCAGGCAGACTCGCGAGATGGGCGCTGACGTTGCAACGTTACGCGTACGCCATCGAGTACCGCCGGGGCAGCTTGAACAAGGTGGCCGATGCTTTATCGCGCGCACCGTGGAATGCTGGCGGAAGCGCTTCAGAGGCGCAGCCCAGCTTTGTAAAAAGCGGCGTCACCGCTGTTGGAGAGGAGGAGAGGGCGGACGGGAGTGTCGCGCCCGGTTTGGAGAGAGAGGAGACGGACAAAGGTCCCGCACGGTACTGTGACGGAAGGGAAACACAGCAGCTTGTGGCGGCGACCGCTCGCCTGCCTAGGAGCGAGGCAGAAAGAAATCTGTCTTGGGGAGTAGCGGTCAGTAGAGAAGAGCTGATCGAGGCCCAGAAAGCAGACGGTCTTTGCCAGCGGGTGCTGAAGGAGCTTGCGAGCAGCGCAGCTTGCACCGGGAACGCTGAGGGCAAGTACGACGCGTATCTGCTGGGCGATGATGGCTTGCTGCTCCGCTATATTCCCCAACTTGACGAGGAAGAGGCGATAGCATCCCCTTTCCGAGTCGTGGTCCCGAGAAGGTTGCGGAAACGGTTCCTGCAGTACTTCCATGACTCAGCGCTGGCAGGCCATGGCAGCGGCAGTAAGACTTACGACAAGTTATGGCGTGTCGCGACCTGGCCAGGCATGAGAAAGGATGTGCTGGGATACGCCCGTACCTGCCCGGTATGCCAGGTAGCCAAGCCTCGGGCGGGCAAGCCCGCTGGCATGATGAAGGCGCTAGTTAGCAACTACCCGTGGCAAGTGGTCGCGTGCGATATCATGGGACCCCTCCCTCGGTCCGCGCGCGGAAACCAATTCATCCTGGTAATAACGGACCACTATTCCAAGTGGGTTGAGGTTTGCCCCCTTAGGAAGCTTGTGTCGGAACGAATTTGGGAAAAACTGTTGGAGACTTTCACTCGTTTCGGTTTCCCTTCCGACCTGATTACAGACAATGCTTCGTATTTCACAAGCAAAGTCTTTGTAGACTCTTGTCGGGCGCTTCAAATCCGCCACAGGAGAACGAGTCCCTACCACGCTCAGAGCAACATAACCGAGCGGGTGAATCGAAATCTGATGAGCATGCTGGTCGCGACGACCGAGCAGCACAGAGATTGGGACGCGCGGCTGTCCGAACTGGCGTTCGCTACAAGGACAACCGTGAACAGGTCAGTGGGTATTACACCCGCTTACTTGAATTTTGGGACAGAGATCGCTTTTCCGCTAGAGAATGCCCTACTCGACGCGGCGGGGCCTAATCCCCCTCCGCTTTCGCAGTACGCGGCAAGGCTCCGGGAGCGCCTGGAGGCAGCGCAGCGAGCAGCCCGCGAAAACCTCGATGTCGCGCGCATGGAGCAGGCGAATCAGTACAACAAAGGTCGCCGTCACATCGTTTTCAACACGGGCGACTTAGTACTCAAGAGAACGCACCCACTTAGTAACGCAGCGCGCGGTTTCGCCGCGTCGCTAGCGCACAAGTGGGCTGGGCCGTACGAACTTACGGCACGGACTACGCCGCTCACCTACCAGCTGCGGTTGTTGACAAACGGCGAAACTGCCGGTCCGGTGCATGTCGCTGATTTGAAGGCTTTCCACCTTCGCAAGGACGATGGCTGCGAAGCGGTGGAAAATCAGCGCGATGCGGCGATCTCACCCCCGGGAGGACGAACAGGTAGCGGTGCGGTTCGCAACCGACGCTAGAACTTGAGGACCAGGTAGCACCCGTGTCTCTCGATCAATTATCACTCGCAATGCTCTCGCCCTCTCAATATGCCTTCTAGGAAGCTCCAGCGGACCGACACCCGGAGCTCGGACTCCGGAAGGGATGGCAGACCACCGTCGAACGGTGGCCGCCATCAAGGCGCGCCACCCGGCCGGCGGCAGGGTCCACGCGAGTGGCGCCGGTTCCACGGCCGCGGTGGCCCCCACCGCCAGTCTAACCGCGCGCCTGACCACTGGAGAGAACCTCCCAGTGGTGCAGGACAACGCAAGAGGGCCAGTGACGACCAGGCGCAGGGCCCCCTCAGCACCCAGCCGGCGCTTCGGCCGCCGAGCAGCCGCAACCCAAGCGGCCCAGGGTCCTGCGGCACGTGGCCACCTGGACCACGGTCGCCAACGGAGCGGCCATGTCTTACTGCGCGCGGTCCAGGTGGCGGGACCAGGCGCAGCCCCTTCGCGGCGGTGACCTCCAGGAAGTGCCGCTGCCTTTCCGCGGCCTGACCCTGGAGGAGAGGGACCAGGAGCCCCCGGCCGTGTTTAGTGACGAGGAGCGGGCCGGCCTGTGTTCCCTCTGCGGCACACTTGTTGTGCACCGGCCCCGCCACGAGGCCGGTGCGCTGCATAGAGCGCGCAGGGAGGCGGCGGAAAAGCGCTTGGCGGCTGCAGCGCCTTCCCCCGCTGCGCCACTGCAGAGGGGCAGCCCGGAGGAGGCGGCCCTCCGCATCCTCCAGTCCAGCCGCCCAGACCTGCTGTCTCCGGCGGCCGAGGAGCTTTGGAGGGCGCTGCCGGCAGGGCCCCCAGCGGAGCCAGGCGCCTCGCTCCCCCAGGCGGCTCGTGAGGAGCCCATCCAGCCAGCGATGAGCGGCCCCCCGGCGAGCACCCCTCCCCCCTGCGACGACTCTATGGACCCGGACCCGGAGGTCATCGAACGCCTACTGGCGGACCCCGGGACGGACGTTTGAGGGGGGGGGGAGATGTAGGGTCTGCTCGCGGGCAGGTCAAATCTCGCGCCGCTCACCGCGGGTAGCCTCGGACCCCTTCATCCCGAGTGGCGGGGCGGGGGGAGCGAGACTAGGAGAAAGCCTTTATAAGGCGCGACCGGGAAGGCTCGCGCTCTCTCGCTCTTGGACCAGCCCTGCCAAAGGACCACCTGCCCACCCCGCTGCCCCACGACGACGACCGGCCCCCCTGATGTGAGATTAAACCTTTTCATACAAAGACCTGCCTCGAGTCACTGCCTGTGCGTCCCCGCGCAGAGGAATCGCCCACACGCCTCGCTCCTGCGTCCTTGAGCGCGAACGAACGGACGCTACGATGATACGTGTCACTATGTAGCCTCCACATAAATACATTGCAACGTCGCTCTCTCGAGCGAAGTAAAATACCGCAGAGGGATGTTGCAAAAGCTTTTAACAATGATTAACGGCTGTTAATCCCTGCACACAATTTCAGTCATTTTTTTTTCTTACCGCACTCTCTAACCCAACATATTTTATAGGATCTGGATACGTTTGCGTTTTCATTGCATGTTTTACACAACTGCGAGACATCGGGCTTGTTGCTACTGCATAACTAGCGAAAGAGGGCGAGAACGAAAAACGCAAATTCACGTACCTAACATACCTTGGAGGCACCGGTTGACCGTCAGCCTTCTTCTAGCAGCTCTTCACTTACAGCCGCCCTCACATCATAAAATGATCATCACAATGTCATCGCCCATCACAGCTGATGCGTCGCAGTTTACGCACGTCGACGTAGCTAAGGTGGTTCCTACCGATAGTTTTTTGCAGGATTGCAACAGGGTGGATGGAGCCTCAGAAGAAAAGGCTTGCATCATTTCGATAGGGAATCTCTACGAAGTGCTGCGATCGCATATCTCGCTGTATTTTAAGCAAAGACATCAAACAGTTTTCCAGATATCATCCGCTCCACTGCAACTGACGCTTGAACTATTTTACATGAGGGCCGATGTCGTATCTACACCGTATATCTAACGGTAGTGTTTATTTTATGCAGTATGCGGATGTTCCTGCTTATGGTTTCATGTTCTCGAGGAGGCCCGCAACCGGAAAGGCGCCCTGATGATTCCTTTCAGAAATTTTCAGTAGTAAAATATGGAATAATGCGTCAAACATAGTCTCGCTTATTGCATTACTACTGACACAATGTCACGGTATATCGATGTCCTTGCCAGTGGTTTTTGAACCACCACTGGGTTTTCTCATGCACTCCTGGTGCAGTGGTGCAGCGGTTAAGGAATGCGCCACTGTCCATTGATAGCAAGCCATGCCACCAGAGGGGTTGTGCGATTGCATGTTCGAAAAAACAGCGCCAAAAAGACGACCACGGCAGAAAGGGCACGCGCACGATGGTCCCCTTTCTTTCGTTGTCATTTTTTAGCTGTTTTTTTTCGACAAGCAACCACTCGACAAGCAACCAAGCGACGATTAATTCATTTAATTGCCTCCTGCCGTGGTAGTCAGTTTGCTCACAATCCCGTGGGCAGGATGTGGTCACGCCACAAGGTCACGCAACCTCGGTGGCCCACCTAGCTTGCCGCAGCGCCCGGAGCAACCGGCCGCTCCAGATGCCAGGGTCACCAAGTCGCCGACGCCGACGCCGGACAATTTTTTATTAGAGGGCCGCTCTTAAGTTCCCGTTTCTGCGTTTCGCTGCGTTCCGTCGCCGTTGTCGTCGCCGTTGTCCGTTGTAACCAGCATATGACAATCTTGAAGTTGCGAAAGCAATGGAGGGGGAGCTTGGAAAGGAGAAAGTAAAAGCGCAAGCTCCTCCCCTCCTTAGCAACTGGCGCACCAGTTGGGAGCGCAGCTGTGCATAGCAACCGTGACGTCACACAGTAGTGGTAGAGCCAGCACGCGCGCGTCGGTGGCGGCAGCTATACCGTCGCTACTTCGGTAGACGTCTCGTTACAGTAGAATGATTGGTACGCATGGCTCCGAAGCGGTCCAGAGATTCCGCGCTAAGCGGTTCGGTGAAGCGGTAGTGGGTTGACCACAATGCTTTCGCCCAGCACACTTTAGAATTTCCAAAGTATCATCGGTATACTTTTGGGGAAAAGAAATGCGCAGTATCTGTCTCCATCAACTGCGAAACCATTGGAGCGCGGACTTGGAAAGAAGAGAGTAAAATTTGTTTTTGAGGAAAGGAAATGCGCAGTGTCTCACACATCTCGGTGGACACCTGAACCAGAGCGAAGGTGCATAAGTGCCCTCATGGAACAGTGGACACCTCAATCTTGCTTTAATCATCGTGGCGATAGTGACAGATGTGCGATGCATGCTTTTGCATTGATAACGTTGGGAGAGAAACGCTGCCACCTGCGAGGGTGGTAGGGTGAGTGGGGACTTTTATGTATATGTAAAGACAAGCGGGAAATTCTCACCACTTATGCTGGAGAAGAACCCGTTCCTCTCACTCGTAACGGCTCCCACAGCTTTGACAATCTCGAGGAATACTTGCGCAGACCTCGTCTTTGAGAACCAGGCATTGGTCTGCAAGTCGAGCATATATCCATCTATTTCTCCGTCCACAAACCTTCCTTTATGACAATCAATAACTGTTAGTGGAGTGTTTCTTGAAGAACGAAAATGTGTGAAAAATAAGTTCTCTGCAATTTTACATACATGCCTTGAACGAATGCTTTGCTCAATATATCGAAAAGCTGAAACAGCTGATAAGTTGCGCTCAAATTTCGCATTAGGCAGTAACGTCTCGGCGAGGAACCTGTCTTTCCTCTGCGGCGGTAGAAACCACGAGCGTTTTAGCTTGCACCAGGAATAGCCTTTACACGATGTCGTTGGTTATGACAACCGCGACCGGTTGCTAAAAGCTTATTCGAATAGACTGGCGTAGTGCAGGGCATGCCTGCACATGTGCCAGTATGTCAACCAGGCACGTCACCAGAGATTTTTTCCGGAGAGGCGGGAAGTAACATCTTGTATCGGGGGCCAGCAAGCCCTGCAAAAGCACGCTAAATCATTGTGTGTGTGATAGGGGGGGGGGAGGTGTTGAGGCGGCTGGATGCTTGCCTCATCACAAAATTACTTTCTACCCGTCAAAGAAGTGCTGCTTGGACAAACAGGTATGCTAGATTATCAGACTCAGACTATTACTTTCAACATACATTCCTTTAGACGTTTACACAGCCGCAAACGGCATTAACTACGTACGCGACGACGTGCACTTGCACGGACTAAATAAAGGAAAGTTGGGTTATAGGGGACAATTATTTCTGAAGTCAGCTTAATTGGAAGTAGGTTTGCTCTAGAGAGGTGGTAAGGTGGGGTAAAAAGGTTGTCGGAATGTTTTTCGTTCCCTAACAGAAAAAAAGCCTCTATGATTATGGTTTGTCATTAATGTTTTTGACCAGCACAGCTGTTGTATGCTTTTCCAATTTGTGCTTCTGCGGCTCTAAGTTTGCGGCGTCATCCATAGGTCATTTTCTCCCCAGCACTTCTACCTGTATTTAAGTTTGTTTTGACCGCTTCTTTCATCAGCCTGGCCAACATCATATGAGGTGTTCGTTGTTAAGCCAATCAGAAACGTCGAGTACTCACGCCATCTCCGATCCGCCCGCAGATTGCTAGACGCTGTATGTTAAAACTGAGACGCAAAAGTGGCCCATTTCAGAGCACTGACATCTTTCAAATGTGGTTTTAGTCAGCACACTTTTTTCAGAACGATTGGAGCGCTCACTCTGGCTCTTCAAAGCATCACGCAGAAAATGGCCGTCAGTATTATGCGGTCTCAAAATAATTGTGAAGGTTGTTTATACGTCTTAACTACTTTTGAAGCGGATTTGTTACTGAGTTAGGTGCACACTAAACGATGTGCTGTCTAACTGACGTGCTGTCTTAGGAGTGGTTTTATTGCGCCCATTTTTTAATATTCTTGTCGTGGTCGTCATCCGCTTCTCGTCTTGTGTCTCTCTCAGCCCGCAAGTGTAGTACTGTGCCACGTGCAACGCTCCCTCGGTGTATTCAGCGGTTGCTGCGAGTTGCTAGCGGAGTGGCACTAGGAGGCCCTATTTGCAGTTTCGACTTTTGGGCCTCCTGATGTATATATACCCCATAACCATGTTCTGTAGTGTAACTCTGAAATAAACTTGATATGATTTGAATGCTCACTGTGGTCGCTGCAGCTGAGATAGAGTGGATTGTCACCTTCCAGCTGTACGTTGTAATGCGATAACGTTACAGTTGTCGTCAAACCGAAACCATGCCGTTGTCGCATTTGTCACGGGATTCGCTGATTGGTCGATCTAACTTGATGACCTTGTGACGTCATCACATTGCGGCCACTCAAACAAGTGATAACCTAGCCACCGTGTTGTAAGCAACCTCCCAATGTAGCAGGTGGCAATTAAATTACTTCTTCGAGAGATACACGTGAAATTGTGATGTCATAAAAACCTGCCCTCCGGTTTGTCAGAACCTAATATTTCATAAGAACCTAAATGAAAAATAAAAAATAAAAAAGTGATATATGCAAATGCCGCCAACGGGAAAACATAGCGGTTACCTGCTACTGCAGCTAGCAGCACAAGTATGACAAAGTATGGGTCAAAAATTGCAATACACTCACACACACGCACATACACACGCACACTAGCACACATGCGCCCACACATGCACGCAGAGCGCGTATACGGCTACACACCCAGGTTGCAACAGAAGCTGCTATAATTATGGAATCTAATGCTATACTTCCCAGTTGAAAAATACACCAGGATGGCTTGGTGTGTTCTGGTGTTTCCTAGTGTGAACACGAGCTTCTGTAGTGTGTTCTGATGTTAACACCAGACCGGGCTGGTGTGTTGTAGTGTGCACACCAGACTGGGCTGGTGTGTTGTAGTGTGCACACCAGACTGGGTTGGTGTGTTGCAGCGTGCACGCCAGACTGGGCTGGTGTGTTGCAGTGTGCACACTAGACTGGGTTGGTGTGCTGCAGCGGGCACACCACAACGGGTTGGCGTGTTGTAGCGTGCACACCACACTTGATTGGTGTATTTTGGTACCCACAGCGTGCAGTGTTAGTGTGCTGTAGTGCATACACCAGACTGCATGGGTTGTGGTGTGCACACTGTTTTGGTCGTCAATTGCACTTAAGAGTGGATTGGTTAATTTTGGCATGCAAAACACTTTGAATAGGCATTAAGGTTTGGACACCAATGAACCACATTCTGGCTGACACACACAGGAAGTTAGTCTGCTGTTGTAAACGTATACAACTACACTGCAGTACCTAATTTAGTTTACTTCAGTTTGGGGGCATACACAGCAAAGACAAATATTGGCAGAGTGCATCCATTCTAATCTGGACTTCTTGTCTAACGCGCGTCGCGCTGATCACAAAGTGCAGTATAGAACTATACCAACCATTTTTCAGGTAAAGCGAAGGGCAGAAGTGTTTCATGCTTAAGCATGCCCTAACTTTGCTTCACTGGATGTTATGTGCTGATGCAAATGCCTCAACATACCAATTCAAGCTGAACGTATGCAGCAGAACGTCGCCCTTCTAGATCTAATCGCCTCTGTGAAACAATGTTGAGTAGAATGATAATTAAGGTAACCTCCTAACATGTTTTCATAAACATGTGTGAAAATTATATATCAAACATCATAATTCTTTATTTACACTACAAATGAAGCGCTATTTTAACAAACCTCAGATAACAAACTAACAATCTCACATAACAAACCAAAACACGTACATTTGAACCTTAGGCCAAATATGGCATATGAAAAATGCGATTACAAGCCACACTCAACTTTTGTAATTACAAACAGGACTACACACTGGACATTAGACAGAATGCTTCTTCTATATACAATGACCTATAACAGTGCAACACAGAGATGCAGAGATGTTTCACAATAATCGAGAACAGCACAAGGAAATAAACTTCAAATGACATATGCAGCAAAAGGTGCACACCTTCCATACAACTGAGGCAAATATTGTCACAGAGTGGTGACTGCAGTACGGAGAGCAAGAAGACAGCGAAAATTGCTTCTAACCGAAACTCTTTTTGTGCTGACTTGCACAAGCAAAGAACTGAATGACTCCGCGGCGGCGTAGCAACAGGCGAACTCTGCGGTCGGACAGAATGCCTGCCGCTCTTGGCCATGCTGAATTTAAAGCTGATAGCGAACTTTCGAGATAAAGCGTGCAAAGTTACTAGAACATTCTGGAATAACGTAGAAGCGGCTCCGCCTGGATGCGATCAATCGAGATAAATCTGGTCGCGTCTTGCATCACAGCCAAAGCAATAAAGCGGCGCACCGGCAACACTGAAGAATAAAGAAACACTACAAAGGTTAACAGAATTTCTCCCCTTTCAAGGAAGCATCGACCCAATGCTTTAAAACATAAGACTACAAACAAATAAAATGGACTGTGCAAAAAAAACAGTGTGGGAACAGTGTCCTTCAGCATGCATATTTGGGCTCTAGACGGACAACATAGAAAACTTCTGGTCATACGCAGCATCGCAGGGATTGGCTATAAGCCAATTTAAATTTGTCCCTGGCATGTGTTCCTAATCACTTTCATAGAGATTGGGCACCTTCACAATATGTGACTGGTCGCTCTGTGCCACAAGCACACAAGGTGAAATAACTTTCTGCTCACAAATTAGGCACAACCAAACATCAGTCGGAGGGTGTTCAGCAGTGAACATGAAAGGCATAAAGCTTTCCTCGGTAATTAGTTCTTGGCAGAGTAAGAAGATACTGTTTTCCACTAAAAAGATTTTGATCACTCGCAAGAACTTGCCATCATCTGTTAGAATATATTCAGAGCACGTTTTCTCGGTGCTGTTGTAATTGGCACTATGTACAGTGAACCCTTTAATACGTGCTCTGAGGTATTCACTCATACTGGGCACAGCACCAATGGCCTGGCTGATCAAATCCAGAATACGGCATTCAAGACTGCCAGGCTGCAATGGCGAACCTAATACTCCTAACTGGAGCTTATTGCCTTGCTTCCCCGAGATGAGCTTTTGCTGCTTGTTCAGGTAGGGTGGCAGTAGCACCAGACGCTTCAGGGACTTCTGCACCTCTCGCATGATGAAGCGCTCTGCTATTTGATGTGGAACACCTTTCGCTGCAGAAACCAGCTTGAGAATGTCACCATTCCCTCCTTCAAATGGGAAGGTAGAGGTTGCCCACAGTGGCCCAGTCATGCGCACAGATTTTGCAAGGTGCACAAGTTGGTGCACATTGAATGTCAGGGTGTGTTCACCATAGAGAATTGGCATCGGCTCAACAAACTGCACAAGAAGCCTTTCGGTACAAAAAATATCTGTCTCTTCAACGCTTGCTTGTAAGAGTAAAAATAAACTCTGGCAAGAAGGCAGAAATGCGTCAAATATCTCTGCGGGAGCATATTGAAGAGGCAAGGTGCACTGTAATAAAGAAGGCAATATCTCCACTCTGTAGCTTTCCAAAACGAGCGCTCAGTTACCAGTCTTGGCAATCTGGTGAAATTGGTGGCCGAATTTTCAACAGGCGGTCATTCAACTCCCTCACATGATTTCCAATGTGCCAGGCACTTCCTGGTGAACACAGCCAAAGTTCCATTTGGTGCGATGTGACACCTTCCAGTACGCAGTGCATGTAGTCCGGTGGAAAGCCCCACGACAGGTTCAATGTGCTGAGGGTTGCGACGGCTGACAAGCCCTTCATACCATCCACAGGACGGTCTCGCCTGGCTGCAAGTTTCATTGTACTGTACACAGTGTCATGGCATCGCTCGACCATATCTCGCCCCTCCATGATATATTTCAGGGTGCCTGAAAAAAGAAATGACAGATAAATTTGTCATAGTACTATGCATAATAAACAAAGAAATACATGCTAAAGAACAGACAGGAGAGTATGAATGCACATGTAAGTGATGGTTATGAAATGCTACAATAACTTAAACTACATGCAATGGTACCACATCTACCTTTAATCAATGCACAAGCCCATTTTACAAAATTAGGCTTTTCATGTTACACTCAGAATATGTAAATGGGCAATAGGTCAACATGTGGAGCTTGCATGCCCTATTTTTCACTGCAGAACCCAACTTCCAAGAGGTAGTCCTAGGCTACGGGAGATGCTAATGAAAAGCTCTGGATTATTAGGATCACTACGGAATCTGACCTGCACAGTCAATCTTCCTGACCTTTAATGTGCATAGCTTCTGCAGGAAGAGGTACAAAAGTTTACAAGAGTGCTTGTGTAAGATAGAACTTCCAAGTGACAATTTTTTCCATTCTGAATCCATAGATGTGCACCACAGGTGACAACTGTGATTCCAGTCTTCACACCTCGTACGTCTCGGATCACCAGACAATAAACTTATAACAAGAGTTTAAACAGACCGCACAGACATTTTCTCACATAATTAACAGCACCCAATCTCCTCGTAGCTAGAAATAAGTGCCCTGTGCATATCTGCACATATTTCTCACAGTAAACACAAAGCTAAATGTGACTGCTCACCAACGCGCAAAATGTCCTTCCTTTGTCATTATGCCAGCTAGAGAGTAAACTAAGCACCCCACAACAGCCTTTTGTTTCAGAATACTTATGAGGAGTTTTAGAAGACCTGTGATCCCTATGGTCGAAAACTGCTATACCCTGGCACTTGTCAGCCTCCGTCTCTGGAATATGTGAATAGAAAAATTTCTTTAAAAGACTAAGCAGCAGAGTTACAGCTGTCACAATCAAGCAACTTTGCCATCCTTTTCTCTGCCATACCATCTTCGAGTCTCTCTCTCCCCCATATGGGTGATAATCCTTCCCAAGTGAAATTTCTTTCACTGCTTTTATGAGGAAGCACAGATTGTCACGTCATCATCATGGCCCTCCATCACCAAGTTGCTGCAACACCAAGTTGTTTTTGTATTAGAACGCAACCTTGTTCAAACTGATATGAACCAGTATTTTTATACCTGGTAACAGTTGACACCAACCACATGGAATACGAGTATGTTGCTTGTTGCATGTGAATGCATTTAAGCAACAAAATTATGTTCTTAGAGCTGTACAGTGTGCAGAAAGCAGAAGAGGCAAAGCTTGTAATATGACTGAAACAATTCTTACCATCAACAAGCGTTTCTTTTTGAAGGCACCAAGAACAGCCATAGTATCCGTTGTACTGCTTAGCATTCAGCAGTGAAGCGCGAGCTGGCGAGTCAACACAAAAGCGCAACACATTCACTGTTGACTGCACAACTTTGCTGGCAAATGACCACGTGAAGCTGCCCATAGTGTGGAATTTCTCAACAAATGTCTTCAAGTAGAGGCGAGTAGGTGGGTGACCTTTGGCAAACCAAATGACGCCAATGAGGATGTTCTTCCAACGATAGGGAAGAGGGAGCTGATTAAGCGCTACTTGAATTGGCCAGACTGACCCTTTGCTCGAATTAAATACTGGCGATCCATCGCTGTTAGCGGTAACAGTCAGGTCACTCCAATTAATGTTCCTTTCACGGCGGACCTTTCTGTAGAGTTGGCCATCTGTGATATCCTTATAAGCTCCCTGATGAGTTTCAGCTGTCAGTTTCTGGAGGTTTGCGCCAACTATATCCCCAAACTTCTTTAAGAGACACTGTAGCTGATGCTTGATGTCGACAGTTATGAAAAAGCTTCCTTTTTTTCACCAGCTGTGCCATAGTCATTGTGGCTGCACAATTAGTGCAGTGCTGGAAATCTAGGCCGCAGCTTGATGTCAGGCACTCACACGTTGGGCAGTATGTATGGACTTCCACCATCCTTGATTTGTGCAAATCCCATAACTTCCTAAAGCCATATTTTGTCGATGGGAAGACGTTCTGGCCAAGAAATGCATTCAACAGCTTCAACAAGCTGTCCACTTGTGTCCAAGGAAGGCCAGCAGCAACAACAAATGTTAATAATGTTAATACAAGCAGCATCGCCTGCAGGTGGGTAGTGTTCTGTGTGGAAGTCTCGACTCGGAGTTCACTCTGATAAATTCCGACAAGTCTTCATTGGGGTCCTCTAGCACATGGTTGTCAAGCCCATTGGTGTCCTCATCAAGCCTTGGCAGTTGTGCATCAGAAATGCTGTCATCAAGATGCAGGGTTGAAGGCTCATCATCCAAGTTAGGATGACTTGTAGAGGCGTTGTCATGCACCTCATCTTCAGCTTGCTACAAAAAACATTGGAAAGGCTACATCAGCAACAGAAGAAAAAAACATCAGTATCGAAGTGAATGACGGCAACCTGTTCATGTATGCCCCGAGTTGGTATCATTCCGCATGAACATCATTCCGATTCCCTTCACATTTTAATATCTTCATCACAGGTTTATGTTTTTTTCTTTATAATGATCCATAAGAGATAGTATACATGGACCACCATGTGACATTTACCTACAATCACTAAATAATTTATAATCGAATTTCGTATCTCACCTGTTTCAGCTTCAACAGTCAAGTAATGGCTACAACGTGAAAGGTCAGTATAAGTCACGTGAGACACAAATAAAAAGTGCAACATAATCACTGCTTCATAATTTTAATTCACTGTGATGCTAAAGACAGCTTGCCGCAAGAGCTGGAATGGCAATGGGTTTGGTGCATGGTTCATGGGAGTTGTGGCGTCCTAAAGCGACCCCGGCTATGAGGGATCCCAAAGTGGAGGGCTCCGGATAATTTCACCCACACCTGGGGTTCTCGAATGTGTACTGACATCGCGCATCACATGAGACTCTAGCATTTCAACTCCACTGAAATGTGATCATAGTGGCTGGGACTTAACCCCCCTTTTCAAGTTAACAGTCGAGAACCATAACAACCCTTAGCAAAAACTAATACGTTTGGAATATACGGAGGTCTATTTAAAATGTATTTTAAACATATTTTGTATTCATGAATGCACTAAAAATATGTAGGAAATACGTTTCTGAAATTTCATGCTTGGTATTCGAAATATATTTTTAGAATGTGCCAAAAATACCTCACTTAAAGCATACTTCGAGCACTTTTCAAATACATGAAAAAATATGCATGCAGTTTTAGTATCTTGTCAGTGTATTAAAAGTGTATTTTCGGAAATATGAAATTAATTCATCGAAAGTATACTTCAATTCTAGAAAACGGGCAGCCCTTGTAAACGTATATGTATGCAGTTTTAGCATCTTGTCAATGTATTAAAAGTGAACTTTCGTAAATATGAAATTAATTCATCCGAAATATATTTCAGTCCTAACAAACGGGCAGTCCTTTTAAACGTCTTTGCACACTTCTAGCTGCCATGAACAGTCGAGTGCTCGAAATCGTGTTTCGGGAAATGGCATTTGCGTTTCGTCAATGTATTTGAAGTGTACTTCCGTAAATACGTAATTAATTCGTCCAAAGAACACTGAAATTCTAGCAAATTGGCAGTCCGCATTAGCATATTTGCAGCGCACTACAAGCTGTCGTTGAACAATCTAATGCTCAAAATCGAGTTTCGGGACATCGCATTTTGGTGCTGGCCATCTATTTAAAGTGTACTTTCGTAAATACGCAATTAATCCGTCTGAAGTATATTTAAATTCTAACAAATGGGTTGTCCGCGTAAACATATTTGCATTACACTTCAAGCTACCGTGGAACAATCTAGGGCTCGATATGACGTTTCAGCGAAGAGTGAAAACTTTCCCTTTCTTGTCATCCTTTCGTTTATGGTAACTTCTAGCAGCCCAAGTAACGCATAATGTTGCTTCAACGTTGCCTGTAAGTACCAACTTCCATGCAACGTTATGTGACAAAATCTCACATTGCTGCAACGTTGCCTCTGGTATGTTACTATGACGTTTCAAAATTACGTTAGTGTAACGTTTCCAGACATCAGAGCACTAACGTTAGGTATATGTTTCAAATTTACGTCAGAGTAACGTTTCTAGACATCAGAGCACCAACATTAGGCATACACATCTCGCCAACGTTCAGTGTGACCAATGTTCAGATGACATTCATATTTTGTAACATGTACATAATACTGACAAAGCCACTAGGGCTCCTCAAATTTTCTATGAATTGACAACACACAAACACGTTCAGTGATACATATGACACACTTTTATTATAACATGAAGGCCATTTCGGTAGTAATTATTTTCTAACACGTAAGTCAGTTCACAGGGCACATAACCAATGGCTGTACTTTTCAGTGCTAACAAAATCTCAAAGATAAACTCCAAGTTACATTTGAGCACTCAGTGGCATCATACATTTCATCGAAAAAGTAGGTGTGTGCGAATATTCAAAATGTTCACATATTAACTCAAGTATTATTGTATTCGATAACTCCGACACCACACAGCATGCTGCCGCAATCAGACAGAAAGGAGGGTTCAATACTACAACGCTTTCTGTTCATGTGGTGACATTCATAATGCCAAGACACGGCCTTTAAGTGTTCAGTGAGCATTCGAAAATCCTGCGGAATGCCTTATCTCGGAGGCCACAGCTCAAACTTTCGCCGCTCTCATCAACTGGGATTTGAATCAGTTTATATGCTGTCGTCATCAGAAGTAAAATGTATTTTTCCTATGGGTATTACATGAAGGTCGCAATGTTAATATACAGACTGAGTTATAATATGTCTAACAACAGTTACAGCTCTTTTTCATACTCACACAAATAACGAATAATCATGAAAATATTTGATTCATTTTTTGACTAAATCATTCATATTAGATTCAGTTCTGAGAAAGCACTATTCGCACATAGCTAAGAAAAAACCAGGAATTCTGATCTGAAATAACCACTCGAAAAAGTCTCTCTTCATTTTGAGAGTAACCAGTTGTGTCATGCCTGGAGGTGTTGTAAGCGAACGTCACATAGGGCAAGGTGAGATCCCAGTCTTTGTGGTCGGGGGAGACGTACATAGACAACATGTCTGTTAATGTTCGATTCAAACGCTCGGTTAGCCCGTTTGTCTGTGGGTGGTATGCTGTGGCAATCTTATGCTTGGTAGAACACGAACGCAGGATGTCGTCGGCAACTCTGGACAGGAAATAGCGTCCGCGGTCTGTGAGTAATTGACGAGGGGCACCATGTTGTAGAATAAGACTGTGCAAAAGAAAGTCAGCGACATCGGTCGCGCAGCTCGTAGGCAGCGCACGGGTGATCACATACCGAGTGGCATAGTCTGTGGTTACTGCGATCAACCTATTTCCGGAATCCGAGGTCGGGAATGGTCCGAGCAGATTGAGCCCTACACGGTGGAACGCCTCCACAGGCACGTCTATAGGATGCAGAAGACCAGGAGGTGGTGCCGAAGGCTTCTTTCTGCGCTGACAAAGGTTGCAATTGGTGACGTAATGCCGGACTGTACGGTATAATCCAGGCCAAAAGAAACGATGCCGTATGCGGTCGTAAGTTCGTGCCACACCGAGGTGGCCAGCTGCAGGCAGGTCATGGAGTTCTGGAATTATAGAAGACCGCAGCTGCTGGGGAATGACTAGAAGGAGTGAGGGCCCGTCAGGACGGAAGTTGCGGCGATAGAGAATGTCATTTTTAGTAACGAAGAGCTGCAGGGAGCGCTTGAAGCTTCCAGAGCTGAGGCCCTCGATGATGGTTTGCAAATATGGGTCTTTGCGCTGCTCCTCGGCGATGTTGTGTAGATCAGAAATGCCAAACAGGGAAGGGATATCGTCAGTATCACTGAGAGCAGGTGGCTCGACAGGGTACCGAGACAGGCAATCAGCGTCTTGATGGAGACAACCAGACTTGTACACGACAGTGTACGAATATTCCTGAAGGCGTAGCGCCCAGCGGCCAAGACGCCCAGAAGGGTCTTTCAGCGTGGACAGCCAGCATAGGGCGTGGTGGTCCGTGACAACAGAAAAAACACGCCCGAACAAGTATGGCCGGAATTTAGCTACAGCCCAAACTAGAGCGAGGCACTCATGTTCCGTAATGGAGTAATTTCGCTCGGCAGGTGAAAGCAGGCGGCTAGCATACGCAACCACGTGGTGTGGGCCCCGGGAGCGTTGAGCCAGCACGGCTCCGATCCCGTAGCCACAGGAGTCCGTGCGGAGTTCAGTAGGGGCCGCGGGATCAAAATGTGCCAGAATCGGGGATGATGTCAGCAGGCGGACAAGCGTGGAAAACGCATTTTGTTGATCAGAGCCCCAGGTAAAGTCTGTGTCCGTCTTCAGGAGGTCAGTGAGTGGACGAGCGATAAGGGCAAAATCTTGAATAAAACGGCGAAAGTAGGAGCACAGCCCAAGAAAACTGCGCACGTCTTTCTGAGAATTTGGGCGAGGGAACTGTTGCACCGCTGCAATTTTAGCTGGATCAGGACGTACACCGGAGGCATCGACGAGATGTCCCAGAATGGTGAGTTGCCGGCGGCCGAATTGGCATTTGGACGAGTTGAGCTGGAGCCCAGCCATACGAAAGACAGTCAGGATACTCCTGAGACGTTCAAGGTGCGAGGCAAATGTGGGCGAGAAGACAACAACATCGTCAAGGTAGCACAGACACGTAGTCCACTTAAATCTGTGAAGGAGTGAGTCCATCATCCATTCGAAAGTAGCTGGTGCATTACAAAGTCCGAACGGCATCACTTTGAACTGGTATAAACCGTCGGGTGTGACGAAAGCTGTCTTTTCGCGGTCCTGCTCGTCAACGGCGATTTGCCAATAACCGGAACGAAGGTCAATGGAAGAAAAGTATTGAGATCCGTGGAGACAGTCGAGAGCGTCATCGATCCTAGGGAGTGGGTAGACGTCTCTTCTTGTGATGCGGTTCAGGTGGCGGTAGTCGACGCAGAAACGCCAACTGCCGTCTTTCTTTTTAACAAGGACGACTGGAGAGGCCCAAGGACTGGACGACGGTTCGATTATGTCCTTAGCGAGCATCTTTTCGACTTCCTGTTGTATCACTTGGCGTTCGGAACTGGACACCCTATAAGGCCGGCGGTGCAGAGGAGCGGCGTCACCAGTGTTGATACGATGCTTCACAATAGTCGTACGAGCTAAAGGGCGGTCATTGAAGTCAAATATGTCCTGAAAAGATGCCAGAAGATGGGTAAGCGCCTCGGCTTGGTCGGCAGAGAGATCTGAAGCGATCATATTGGCAAAGTGGTCAGGTCTCGAAAGAGCTGTGACATGATCGTCCGGAGAGGACGATACACAGTTTGTGACTGCAGAGATCACGTATTCATCGGTAGGGGACAGCGTGGCGAGGCACATGCCTTGAGGAAGCGTCTGGACGTGCGTACTGAAGTTGAGAACAGGTAACCATGCGCTGTTTGCCGAGACTGCGACAACCGTATGGGCAAGGGCAACATTCTTTGTGACGGGCAAATCAAGGACAGGGGTGATGATATACTGGCCGTTAGGAAGAGGTGGAACAGATTTAAACAATACGTAAGTAGCGGCTTCAGGTGGTAAGCGGGTGAACTCGGCAGTACAGAGACGGTGCACAACTGGGGCAGGTGGTTCTGAGAGGTACGGTAGGTCCAACTCAACAACACTTGTAGCACAGTCAATAAGGGCTGCGTGCTCACTAAGGAAATCAAGGCCGAGTATGATGTCATATAAGTCCAACTCTCTTACACTTAGGATACTGCACATCTATTCAATTACAATATTGCTGCTCTCGCACTAACAGCCTATGAGATTGTCAAATCAGCTTTCACGCATATATGTAGTCTGCGTCGTCCTTGTGTAGAGTGCTTGAGCAATGTTCACCACCTGATAAAAACAAACTAGAATGCAGATAAGTTCCCGGACAACGTGCTCGTGCTAATTTTGCTTGCAGGTCTGTGTGGCTCAACGTCCTCGCAAGTGTTGCCTTTGAAAGCTACAGGCTGCGACAAGGTGTCAGTTTAGTGTAGGAAAGTGTGCTGCTGAAGTGCTCTACACAAGGGTGACACGGACTCTATGCATCAGATAACAAAAAATGTCTGATGGGAGATTGCGAGCCAAGGGTCTTCACAATGGGAGCAAAGGGAAAATAACATCTGTGTTCTTGCTCCATGGTAGACACACACATTTTTCAGAGAACTCTCTTACATCCCACATACTGAGACTCTGAGAAAGCTCCTTGGCTTTGTAAACACCGATATCAGTGAGGTGCAGCACTGCATTGTGAAAGCCACTAATATTGGTGTAATACTGTCCACAGATGGAGACCTCTCTATCAGCTACTAACACATTCCTTATTCGGACAATATTTCCATCTTTCATCTTCACGCAGTTATCTCCAGCCTTTGTAGAAAGCACTTTGTTTTGAATTGTCACCTTACTGAATTGCTGCCCTTGGAAATTTGGTGGGACAGGTCCACTATCGTGCATTTTAGCAAGCTTAATGTCATTGCTGCCAGGATGACATGACTGCTTGTTCAGCAGCTTCAGTTCAGTTGCCCTCATGAAAATTTGCTGGGTTGGAAGGGCACGGCCTCTCACTAGTTTCTTCAGCTTCCCAAGAAAACTTTCATATGGGAAGGCGGAAAACGATGCCAGACAGCCAAATCGTCGCACATCCTCTGCCAAATGCATGAGGCTGTGTGTGCTGAGAGTATATATGCCATTACCATACAGGCTGCCCGCTTCTGTAACAAAGTTAAGAAGCAACTCCTCAGCTTTGTTACAGTAAGCCATGCAGAGCTTGGGTGATGCCAGTATGGTAATGGCACAACTCAGTTTCAAAAAATGAACATAGAACTGGTGAGCCAGATGGTGTTTGAGCACTACAGGGCCGAAGTACACGAGGAAGTTCCTGAACTCCGATGCTTTCCAAAACTCTAGGGCTCGTAGTGACCTCGGGTGGCGTTGAATCTCGTATGGAGTGTTAACTGCCAGCTGCACCAGCTTTTCTGAAATTTTCTGACGTGTACCCACAGGCAGCTTTGATGCTGATGGGGCTGTGGATGTCCAGTAGTGAACCAGAAGTCTTTTCATGGCACCAAGGCATACGAGGTGCATGTAGTCTAGCGGGAATTTGCTGACCAGTCCAATACCCAGCTCAAGTAATGGTGAAGCAGAATTATGGTGGTTGGGTTGTACCATATTTCTGAAATCTTCATCTGTACGCAAAGGGGCAAATGCATCAGGAAATATCACTTTCCTGTGCTCTTCAGAGTACACGCCCTTTTGCGTGCATTTTTCGCAAGCAAAGTATGCTGCATGTCCTTTAGTGCACTTAAGAAAAGCCCGCGCAGGCATGTCGCAAACAAATGCACGCACAACCACTGCATAAATAGCCTCACCATGCTGCAATCCAACTTCAAGAAGTGAAGCAAGCTCCTTCAGCACGTCTCGCATGTACATTTCAACATTCTCGGGCTTAGAGTCGCCCATGTATAGAGCTGCAAGGAAAGGCTCATGTCTTGAGCTCTCCTCAACTCGCACAAGAACGGGCCAAAACTGCTTCGACGAGCTCCGAAATATGGGAACACCATCGACGTTTATCGACAGTGAGATCACTGAAGTGTTCAAGGGTATGGAGCCACTTTCTAATTGTTCAAGGAAGTTATCAGTCACCCCGAAAAAGCAGTAACTACCGTTGCCCATGATGGTTACTGTGCTGGAACGAGGAGTACGCAACAGTGCTCTGGCGTCAGAAGGCAGGTCTTGGTGGTATGGTTGTAAGATCTTTAGAAGCTTAGTAACTTGTACGGCACAAATGTTACCACTCACAGCCCACGTACGAAGCTGGTCGCGTACTGTCGGCGTTAAATCCGCTTCACTCTCGCTGCTCTCGTTTGCCGAAAATTCTGGAGGTTCAGAAACTTCGCCACTTGCTCGTGGATCAATTAAGGGCAGTGCAGACACAAATTCCCCATCGTTGATAGTGTTGTCGTCGGACCCATATTCGTGAAACACACACTCAGTCTCACGAGGTTCTTCGTCTGCCTCCGGTGCATTACGGCTTGTAGACGGTTCTGGCTGCATCGCAGCTTCATCAGATTGACAGAGTGCTGCTACTTGGCTTGCTCTGCGCCTGAATTTTTGTCTAGTTCCAACGTCAACGAGGCGTCGCTTAATCCTCTCCATATTCCGGGAACAGTCGGTGTAAATTCACATCCACATCCACACAATGATAGTTATGTTCACTGAAGTTGGCTCGCGTACAAGCAACGCGAGCATTTGCTCAAGGTAGGCTTGTGCATGAGGAGTACCAGAAAAGAAACGATGGGAAGATACAAATGCACTTTCAAAACACCTATATCACACACCGACTATAGATATGCACTCGTCAGCACAAAATTGCAGCGCAGCTAGCGCAGCGGATAGTCGCCGCCATAACTGCATGCCCGTGTGGCTTGGCTTGGCTTGGCTGCGTTTTACCTAAGCTAGAAACCACCTAAGCCAAAAAATGACAAAATAGTTTTGTCAGTAAACTCAAAAAACATATTTACATGACAGAAATATCTCTAAAAATAAAAGTACTGAATACTAAACACAAAAAAACAGATTTTTTTTACAATTGAAATGCTTTTACACGTACAGGACAAAAAAAAAATGCTGTCATGAGCACAGAGGACAAGAAGAGACAATCCAATCCAATCCAAAGTGACCATGTGCGCGCGCTCAATTCGCAGTTGCATCGATTGCATTGCAGCTTGAGGGTCTGAACGTCGTCTTTGACTTTTCGGGGCTGTGCAATAGTTTACAGGTGAGTGCATATTATACTTGTGCTACTGATTTGAAGGCACTGTTTTTAGTTCGTAGGCATAGTTAAGTCAGCATGCTGTCGTTCACGGGTGGCCATACATTTAAGCACTTCTTTTCTTTCCCGCTGCGGTTGAATGGCATCCGCGTTTCTGCGTGTTTTTTCCGACAAAAATTCTTATTGCAGTGAGCATAACGTTGCTGCGCTGCCCACGCATAACACATGGTGGAGATGGATTGTTACGATGTTTGAACATTCTTCTCACCCATTATTTGAGAATCGCGACATGATGCTAAAACCTTAAATCGGCATGCACTTAGCTTATGTTGCTTCATTAGTCTGCGCGGCCGTTTAATGCAATTTAGCGCCCGCAAAAATTCTTACCAGTTAGCCCCCAGCAAGTTGTAACAGCTATGAAGCGTTGCTCAATTTTATTTTTCTATCCTTGCCAGTTTGAAATGTCTTTATTTTGGCAGTTAGACCTGTGGGCATGCTGGCATACTAGCTAATCACGTTTTGTTCTCGCAGGATGTTTTTCATTGTGGAGTTTGCCAGCGGTGACGGAGTGGCTGCAGTGCCCAAAGCTTGGGTGAAAAATGGTGAAGCACTTTGGCCGCCCTACAGGAATCCGTCCCGATGCCGAAGTGCAATAAAAAGTTGCGAGAAGCCAGGAGAGGCATGGACAGCCCATAAATGCCGCGTTTTGGGCGAAGCTGGTATGTCTTCTTTCGTTAGTGTATTATTCTATTTATTTATTTATTGTGCACCTCAAATCCCTCAGATTGGAGTATGCATGCTGAGCTGCTGGGTTTGTAATTTCAGTGTTATGAACTTTTCAGATGAAATGGCAAAACATTCCGAAATCTTGATTCAGTGATTAGCGTTACATTTGTATTGTAATCGCATTATTGTTATTAATCGCATGTCAGAGCTGCTTTTACGAACCTCTGTGTTGCTTACTGAATTGCTTTTTAGCTACCCCATTCAATGTGGTTGGTTTTTAAATACTGAAATCCTTGCATGTAGTGACCTACTGGGAAGCCAAAAAAAGAGAAAAGAAGGCTGAAGAAGTCTCTGATCTCACAACGGATGATGAGCATGCGAAAAAGAGGGTTAGGAGGCCCACTGAGAAGCTCCTCTACGCAGGTGAGCGTCCACCACTGCTGAAGTGTGTTTGCCCAGCATGCTTCACTGAGTCCTACATTTGTTATATGCTTCGCTACTGTTCATGAACATTACTTTACCAGTTCACTAATTTATTGAAATGACTAATGACTTTAGCCATTTTTAACCTTGTAGAGTCTGAGGATGACAGTGGCAGTGAAGTGCCAAAGAACAAGAGGCAGAGGAAAGTGACATCTTTCATCTCTAGCGATGACAGCATTGACAGCAGTGATCATGCTCCTGCAGCTGGTCAGAAACCTGTGCAGCAGATGCCTTTTGCTGCCCGCCCTGCTCCTAGAAATATAGCAGTGTCGGCAGCGCCTGGTCAAGAGGAAAGTGCGATACAAGGTGAACACTTGTGCCTCTACTTAGTTGCAATCAGAATCTAATACGCAACGTATTTTGAAAGAGTAACTAAAATTGCTAGTGGACATGGTTACTTCTGTGTTGCGGTGCTTTCCTAGGTTAGTACAACTAAAATTTGGTCAATTAGGGAATTCTAGGCAGCAGTTCATTTTTGCTGTGTCGTTATTTCAGTGCATTTTTTTATTTTTTTGCATTTCTGTCTCAGGGCTTCTGAAAAATGCCTTAAAAATGCTGGCAAAGGTGGAAGAAAAAATTGATCATCTGACAGAAAGTGTGCAACGTCTTCAAAACGCCCAAGGAAATGCACGACCAGTGCCCTCAGCAAGCTTGGAAGTCCTCCAGCTCTTGCCTCTTTCAACTTTTGAAGAAGTTGAGAGTCTGGAGTGCCTCCTGGATGATACAGAAAATAGAAAGACCTTGGCAAGTGCTTCTTTACTTTGTATGAGCTTAAAAACCTAAAGTGCTATTTGTTTTTTTTTCTTCATTTCAAATACAGGTGATTATTTCATTTGGTGTCATTTGTGAAAATGATGCCTTATGCGAACACTTGAAGTTGGTCTTCTGGACATGAAGGCTTAATGTATGATATATGAGGCAGGGTGGCTTAACTGCTGTGGCATTTGGAAGCTGAGACCTAATCCCAGCTGCAATGGCCCCATTTTGAAGGGAGGAAGGGGGAGGTGCAGAAGACGCTATGGGCTATTTGATTAAACTGCCTGTGACAAAATATGTACAATACAAAACAAACGAGGGTTGAGGGGGAGCCTTAGTTCGTTAGCCAACATTTCAACAAGAGAACTTCTCCATCTGGGCAAGTGTGGTCATCATTGGTGGGGGAGCCTCTTTATGTTACTTTTGTTCAGGTCAAGCTGACCTTTTTTTCCAATGTCTGTGCAATACCTTTTTCTAATTTACATTAATCACCTAGCCGTTCCCTGAACTCCATTCCCTCGCCTGTAATTCTTCCTGAAGGAAGTGAAGGCTCTATTTAACCGCTCCAAGTGATGATCGCACTCGCCCAGATGAATATGAGCATTTGTTAAAATGTTGACTAGTGGACTAAGGCTCCTTCTCAACCCTTGTTTGTTCTTATGTGTTGTCATGAATCCCATCTTCCTGCCTTCTTTCTACTGTGAAAAATATGCTCAAGGCAGTTACATACTTGCGGGTCAAGTAACTAATGAGGATTCATGTTTTCATTCATTAACTAACCAATTGTTCTGAGTGTACAGAGTCATTTATAGTTACTATAGTCGGACACAACTCAAGAAAAAAGCGGCATTTCCCCTCAAAGGATCCCCCTCCAACCATTGGCGTTGACTGATTTTCAGGACGTCGTGGTTAACCTCAGTGAATGACATTACAGGGAGTGGCACATGAAAGGCGGCTAACAGCGACTTAAATGGACTAACCCCGGAGTCATGACAATCAGTTGACTCCATTGACTGGTGGGGGACCTTTTAGGGGAAATGCTGCTTTATTTGAGTTGTATCTGACTAGATCAAAATATAAATATTTATTACATATTCTAATGTTCTCAGATCTCCCATCTGGCTTTGATTGGAGGCTCTTGCCAGAAGGACGTAGTGCGGCAGCTAATGAAAAGGGCCATTACCGATGAGCTAGCCAAAGGCTATTGCCTGACTGGCAGGAAGGGCAAGAGGCCATTCATGGAGTTGAAGCTCATGAATATTATCATTGGTTTGTACAAATTTTGTGTTTTATTGTGGAAAGCCCTTATCATATCACAATAATTCTAACACTTTATAGTTTGTCGTGAAGGAGTCATGAAGAAAAGCATGCTTCATGAATTTATAATTTTCTGGAAGGCAAATCCACAGAACAGTTTCTTTTAGGACATAATTCAAAAGTAAATGTGCTGAGGCATATAACAGACCAAAAGGTACGCATCTCAGTGTGTACATGTTTGAAATTTGTAACAGAAGTTGTAGAAGTGCAGTTCTGAACTGTAGCAGGTATCGATTTCTAGTGTTACTTGTGTAATGCTGTGATACTGTGTCTTTGCAGCTTCACTTCGGCTCTCTTGCCCATCTGGGAAAGAAGTGGATTTTAGGCATGACATTGCCGATCACTTTCGCCACGCACCGGCGCGCTGCAAGAAACGGCAAGTCAGAGCCAATGTTCCCGATTTGCGTGTGGAAGCTGGGTTAATTGAATAGGCTTATGTGCAACTCTTTAGAAGAACTTCTGCATTGTACTAGAAACGGCACATTCTGTATTGATTTCAGCCAATTGACATCTAAGTGTTGAGCCTAGTGCCGAACATGAGGCATATTGTGTGGGGCAGTAGAGGTAGTTAAAATGCATGGGACATAGAGGCAACCAAGAATGTTTGTTTTGTTATTTGTACTTCTCTGTAAGAAGTGTGAAATGCTACTATACTGCGATCTATGGTGTAGCACATTTTAGGGGCTAAAAATTTGTGGGTGTCTTTGCTTCAAGCTTTATCCTTCGTATTTGTAATCCAAAAAATATTGGCACACTCCATACACAGTACAATTCTATCTTGCAAACTAAGTTTTTGTTTCTTCATAACCTTTTCAGTGCACAAACCTGAATATTAGTAATTTGTGTGTTTTTATTTCAGTGACCTCATTCGCGTGCTGGGTGACGAAGATGCATAATTGTGTCAAATAAATGTTTCAGTGGATTTAACATGTGTATCATTTGTAATTCTTGCACTATTGTGCCTGCATCTTTCAAGTAACAAGTCAGTAGTGCAAGTCTGCCTTAAAAGTGCACGATCACTACTTACCATCTTTTGGCAGGTGATTTGCATTTATATATAGATGTGTGTAGCAGTTGACAAAAGGCAGCAGACACGCTTTTTGCATGATTCCTCTATCAGCTGTGACCACACCGCACATACTGCACGCAGGTAGTACTGCTCATTTAGCTTTTTATCCAGCTGCTCCCCGAGGAATGTGCATGCAATGTAACAGAATACAATAAGGCAACGTAGAAGCAACGTTTTTCTGGGCGTTTCTTGTTGATCCAACGTCAACATAACATCACATCAACGTTCTCTAAACGTTGCAAAAACGTTGAATTGTAACGTTATCTGGTGATCAAAAATAGTGACATTAGCAACATGAAGGCAACGTTTTGCACCGACATTCTTGAACATTCAGATAACGTTTAAGCAACATTTTGCGTTGCTTGGGAGGAAGCTGATCACCACTTATACCCCTGCTACACGGCCGCTTTGAATGCCTTCCAGCCGAATGTCATCTAACGATGCTACACGTGTTCTGTCTAAGGGAGTGCTTGAAGATAATATTACGCCAATGAATATTAACCGCGTCAGCATGAAATTTCCCCGGGAGTGCGCCGATGAGGACGACTGCACTCATACTGTTGTTTACATCGCTTGTTTACATAACATAAAACGCAATCTGCGCTTTGGTTCTAATAAACAATCTGTTTTCTTTTTTGCTGGTTGTACTCGTGATTGTTTACGCAGTGCTACAATGTGTGGGAAGCGATGATGCGATCGCACGCCTGAGAAAGCCGGGTTGTTGGCATCGCGCAGGACTGGCGCTTCTCGCTTCTTGTCCCGGCTTTCTCCGACGTGACCAGTACTTTTTTTTAAGCTACTTTATCCAGAAGTATGTATGGCGACTGTTCGCTTTAACTGAAACGGCCTAACTTGTTATCCACAAGCTAGCGACGGCGACGACTGCTGCTGGCCGTAAAGCACGGCTCGCCAGTCTGGGTCACACCGGCGATACCCGTTCATCGTACGCGTGCCCTGCGATGTAAGCAATAGTTGATTTCAGGTCACTGTTGCCAAAACTACACCTGGTGACCGTTTGCATTCGCTAAAGCTTGTGATTCGCTCTTCACAACCGCCGAAATCACAGATCCAACCCTGCGAACTCGCTGGGCCTAGTCGCCGCGGAAGGGAACAGAGCCGTCGTCGATTGAAACTGATTTGGAAAGCGCTTATCGCTGGTGAGTGTTCAGGTATGCACACGTGAAATATAGCCGTTCGTTTCGCTCATTTAGAAGTGCGAGCATACACACACCGCCGCCTCATCACCGTGCTCTCGCTCAGCCGCCGACAAGGCTGACCGTCCGCCGACCGGATTCGTCGGTGTCGTTGGCCTGAAAAACGTGTCCCTCTAGAATCATATTATAGTAAACTAGATATTTCACTATAATTACATGCTGTTGTTCAGCGTGATATATACTCAAGAAGTACTTATATACTTCTAGTGATATATACTGTCGTTGTCGGACTAGTGTGTCCGCCGTCGTCGTCGTCGCTGTACACTGAAAACGAGCTGAGGCTTTCGAATGCGTTTCGAAAGTGTCGTGCAGCACCGCGGCAGTCCATCGAGTCCGAATGTCATTCCTATTCTCGAATGCCATTCCACTCAATGTCATTCGAACATTTCCGTGTGAGAACGTGATAGCATTATACCAGCAAAAGCGCCTTGGGTACTTCTGGGTCCGAATAAGCCAGCGGAAAGGACCCCGTGTGGCAGGGCAGACCGGCTCCCTTACACGCCCATGTATCTGTTGGTTGACAGTTCGACTCCTGACCTGTGCCTGACGCAAGTTTCAACTAGTAATTCTGTTCTCAATTAATCCCAGATTCGAACGCGACCAGTAGGGTACTTCTGCGATAATTTGGAAGCCCACAGTATTTGCGCAAAAAAAGGCATCACCGTGCAAAATAGTGCGTCGCTTTCGCTGGGTATATATACGGCAAGCCAAGTACAGCGCCTGTCGTAGGATTTGTTGTTTGCTGTGTCGCTGTCGTCTTGGTATGCTGTATGTAGGTATCTGCCGTTCCCATTCAATCACGTGACCTTATAATATCAGACTCCTGTTGATTAATGATGAATACCCGTGTACGATTTGTTCTCCAGTTGATGAATTAACCCGTGTCATTCCATGGAGCCGCCCAGTAGACTTTCTTTAAGCCAGAGTAAACACATTTTTAATGTATTAAATGTATATTTTTAGTATATTTCTAATGTATATTTTTATTGTATTTTTAATGCATTATAAATATGCTAAGCGGGCAAAAATGTACTTTTCACGTATTTTTAAGAACGTTTAAAATATTATTCCTAGTATACTTAGAAAGCATTCGTATTGCAGTTTAAGCATAGCGACAAAAAAATGCGAAATAAATATGAAATTAATACAATACGTTTGAAATGCATTTTTAGCACATCCTCTTTTTCGCTAAGGGAACTGAGCCACCACAGCAGCAGAATCGCAATGAGTGAAGCAGCAGCGATTACATTGCAGCTGTCTTCATGCCTCATGTGACCCATACTGACCTAACATCGTAGCCATCTCACTGCTTTTGTAACAGAAGCCGAATCAGGTGAGAGATGAAATTTGATTATTATTTGGCAGCTGTAGCCAGATACCTCATGGTGTTCCATGTATAGTAATGTCTAACGCACCATTACAAACAAGAAAACATAGGCAACCAAAATTTGGTATCTACACTCCTTTAAATTTTATATGGGAAAGTGTTAAAAAGGTAGGACCAAGAGTGAAAGTGCGACAAGCCGCCTTACAGTTCAGCATTGGCAGTTTCGTTGAGTATGATTTCACAACAGTCACACAAGGCAGACAACAACAAGAGATGCTAATATTTTTAAAAAGAGAGTTGCTCAACAGTGGCATGAGCCCATGCATAGAACAAGCATTAGCACAACTGAGTGGGCAAGAAACATAGGCAAATAAAATAATACATTTTCTCATAATACCGCATCTGCCTGGTTCACAGGCAGCTAACCTTAAACTATCAAAAGGGCACACAAGAAACCAAACATGCATTTTCGGGCTCAACTGCCAAGCACCTAAACAAATAGTCACCACAGCAAGTCTACGTGCCCATATCTATGTGGCTTCGCTTGAATTCAAGAATTGCCTCTGAACACCTCAACATTTCCACGAAAATTTAGATTCATTCTGGGGCAAAGGGCAGTAGGGTAGTACATCAGTGTGTGTGTGTGTGTGTGTGTGTGTGTGTGTGTGTGTGTGTGTGTGCGTGCGTGCGTGCGTGCGTGCGTGCGTGCGTGCGTGTGTGTGTGTGTGTGTGTGTGTGTGTGTGTGTGTGTGTGTGTGTGTGTGTGTGTGTGTGTGTGTGTGTGTGTAAGGGGGGGAGGGCAAACCATTTGAACTGTGTACTGCTTGGAGATTTTTTTTTCTTTTCGGAAAATTGGGATAAGCAAAGTTTTCCTATGCAAAATTTCAGGCTTGTGGAGGGGGATAGATTGTCCCCTTTCAATGGGTGAGGTGCGTTTCCAGAGTCAGCGCAGAGGCTCATGGAAAAGTCGTCTGCTACAGCTACTTCCGGTTCCAAATTTCTCCCCCGGCTCGCTTGCTTCACGGCAGTCGCTGTGTTAATTCGCTTCTAACACTAATTTATTTCCACTGCAACACCGCTGATTGTATTGCATCATCGCAAGACCAACCAGACGTCGACTCTGTTCTGCTTCGTAGCGTGCACTCGCATGAAGTACGACCACAATAATGTAAACGGTCGGATGCTTCCTATGCGTACGCAGTGGGACGTGTTGAGACGCGCTGCGCGCACGGTTGCATGTATGTGCTAGCCCACTGGCAGCTTTTACACGCTTTGAGGCAAATACATCAATCGTTTGCTAAACTGTGCAAGCTCAGCCTTCGTTGCCTTCGTGATGCAGCAAAAAAAAAAACATAACGACCAACGCATTAAACTATTTCGCGCACACAGCCGACTGCCGTGCATACACTCGAGAAAACACTCGTACCTTTCGTAATTGTCATTTTCTGCGCTCAGGACGCGTTCATACACAGCACGCTCTGATCTTACGGTGCAGTACGCAATGTCGCAGCACAAATAGATTAGCGAATAAACGATGCACGAATACAGGGCATTTGCTATGCAGAAGGCAGTGCACGGGAGAAATTTGTAACCGGAAAAAGCTGGCAGACGATTCTTCCATGGTTGTTTGCATTCACTTCGGAAACACGCCTCACCTATTCACCACTGCCTGTTAAATCCGCCCCCATCCCTCAAATATGCACTCGCCTCGATTGGGTGCGGGCCCCACGACACGCTAGGAACAGGCTTACTTGCCTCTGCTCATCGATTTTTTATTTTTTTTCGTAGAAGCCCAATGTACAGCCCAAGGAGTACGGGGAGAAATTGGGGGGTAGTGGGCGTATTTGGAAACGTGCCATGCGCAACGAAACTTCATTCGACGGTTCCCTTTGCCGCTGGCTCCACACGGTTTGCCGCGGAACTTTCGCTGACGACGCACCGGGCTCAAAATAAGCAAGGTACCGTTTTTTAGGAGGCATGCTGCGATAAAGTGCACGGCCTGCTGGTAAAAGAAAGCCTTCGAACCGAGTACCAAAAAGGCGACACAGATTAACAAACGCACTCAACGAAGGCGAGGCACGAAGGAGCGCCCATGGAAAAATAGACTGCGCTATTGGCGCGCGGTCTCGGCCTCCACAGTTACGTAACCATCACGCCGCCGCTTTGCACCACTGAACTCTCAAAACAATACCTTTTTTTTTATTAATACAAGCGTAAATGACCGTTTTTCACAGTTCTTCTTTCTTCGCGGTAGATACTGTAGATCTGTGAGCAGGGAAATGTTTTGTCATGCTGTTTCGGTTTCGGTTTTAACAGCCGAACGATGACTGTACCGTCAAAGTGGCTTATAGGTCAAGAAGCGCGAGACATGAAAAAACTACAATATAATCTCTGCTTCTACATTCGTTGTCATTCCGATTCTTGAAGCAGACTGCATTGTAGCGAAGTAAAACGACTAATCAACGTATCGCCGTTTTTTCATGTCTCCCGTGACCTGTGAACCATAAGCACAGTGCAGACCACGGTGTAAGACAACTGACACAAACAGCACATGCACAGAATAGCAACAGTTATCAGTATCAGTAAGCGCGATATCTGCACTATGAAGGACCAGCTTTAGGCCCCGCTCTTGCCTTGTTAGCTATAAACACACGTTGCCGTCACAGCCATCGCTATAGGCTGTTGAAACCGAAATAGCACGAGAAAGAAATTTGATTATAATTATTTAGCGCTCGTAAGAGAACACCACGGAATAATCCATGTACAGCAATGTCTTGCGCATCATTACAATCAAGACATTGCACACAATTAGATGCATATACTACTGTAACCACCACAGCGGCTTTCCTTTAATTGTAATCAGAGATGTCCATCCCTTTTGCTTCCGCGACCTGTACCATTTATTTAGGCTTCCTTTACTGAGATCTTTGTTTCAGTTGCTGTTAACTGGTAAAAGTGAAGAAATATCATGGGCAGTAAAATTAAGCGCCCACAGAAAGATACACCATTTGAGGGGCCTGTAATTTACGAGCGAGGGCTCATTTCACATGCGTATACTTCTTGAATATTTTTCGCCGAAAAAGTGGAGTTCGGCATGGCCTTCCTACGTAATCTTTTTTATTGGCTGGGGGGGGGGGGGGGGGGTTAGAGAGCGCCATATTTCTACTTAAATCATGCCTGAGTTTCTGGGTTTGTCATACGTACGGTTTATTATTCTTAGCTGTTCGCATAAAATGATCGCGAAGCTTTTTTTTTTACCAAAGAAGCTTTTCTCAGTCTAACTGGATTATTTCCACCACATTTTGAGTTGCATAATGAGCGCAGTTCCTTTTTATGAGATTTCTATAGCTTCGAATGTGACAGCAAGAACTATATGTGATACATTCTGGTTCATTGCAGCCTATATACTGCTATAATTACTCGATGGTGTGAAGCTGGCAGTGAATTTTTTGCAGTGCCCTACACAGCGGCCTATAAATATGGTCGACGTGTTCATTCTGCGACCACTATTCTCAATATTCGCGCTGGACGTGGCGCTTTGGGCTGCCTGGGATTGAGATTCCGTTATCAGCGTGATTATTTATCTGGAAATCATGCCCATCCACCTGGAAACCGGTCGATTCCAACTAGAATCGCATGTATATCCAGCTGCAAAATGCCATTCACCGAAAATCATGTACATCTGGCATAATTTTTTCTGAAAAATTTACACTTTCAGTTCACCCCATCTCGAACTCTCCCAGTGCCAGGGAGAGAATGTCACTCCAGGAAGAAATTCAACCGAAAAAGTGCTTTTCAAGCTGGAATGGGCGCCCGAGACGAAAGTCCGCCCTGTCTCCATTTTCATCACGAAACACCAGCCGGCAAAGAAGCAATCGCCGAATAAGTGACCAATACATTAAATAGCTTATTTTGCGGTTTGATTTCACCCGAAATCGTGATGCGGACACACGGGGCGTTGGTGGCCGACAGGAGCGTGTGAAGCTTCTGTCCAAGGTAGACCTTGTTCTGTCTTTCTAGACATTTCCAGATAATGAAGGGAAATGGTGATGATAATGTCTTACAGTACCTGTTAACCTAAGATCACAGAAAGAATTAGAGCGAACATATCGTAATATGCTGTTTTGTGCGCGGATAGAAGTCTTACGGAATTCTTTGCGTATCTGACGAGATTACAGCGCCACCCCTAGCAGCCTAAATAATGAGCTATCCGGCAAGCCTAGGCGACGTGGGCGCATCATGGAGGCTCGCGCGTGGATCTCCGTCGTTTGTTTTGGCCAAGTTTTGGCAGCGTTAATCTCCAGTGGGGCTGCCCGGACAAATCAATGGAGTATTACTATAGTGCCTAGAATATATTCTAGGTACTATAGTATTACGTCTACGTGAAATTCTTGGAGACAATGTAAAGAAAATCGCGAAATCTCGTCATGTGAAAGGGTTCCGCCCGGCCGATGTGGACGATTTTAGCGCCGGGGAAATTTACAGCGTATTTTGGGAAGGCGACGAAAGAACCAGTGGAGGGTATTACGACGCCAGAGTACTCCACATGTCAGGTAAGCAGAACGGTCCTGAAGACCCTGATGAAAGTTTTTTTTTTATCCCTGTGCCATGAACCATTGCTGCAAAACATGTCGGCAGGCATATGCCGCCTCTCTGCTCACATGGGTTTGCTCGGGGCACACGATTCAGAACAAAGGGTGCCCTTTCATGTCCTGTGTCAGCGCTGTTTTCTCTTTCATGTTGTCGAATCTGCACCGACTAGCCCAACCACACGTTGTGTGCGTTGTTTCTCGAACATTTTTCGCCCTCTATCACTTTCTTTTTATCGCTTGTGCGCTCCAAGTGTACTGCATGTTTGATGTACCGAAATCCCGTGCCCATTAATTTGCCGTGGTTTCGGAGAGACGGCAGAATGGTTAGACCTGTTTTATTTTTAATTCTGTGTGTTTACATACACTGTATAGCTTTGCAGTATTTGCCTATCTGGTGTTGCAGTATTATGAAATACACTGCACAGCAATGTCACCTATTTATATGCTGCATTCCTTGCACTAATGTTGTCTTCTCATCTTTTCCTTGCTTTTAAAAATGTTAGCTGATCAGTTCCACCAGGCTGAACATTAATTATGTGGATGCTTGAGAAAAACACTGCACCGTGCGAGTGTAATTATGTGGACACTGGACACTTGGTGAAAACACAAGCATATGAGTGCGAGCACTGAGATGTATCAGCATGAGTGTTGTGTGGCCTGGTCGTTACTACGAGAAACAAGTGTTCATTCAAATTTATTTCAACAAATTTATTTCAGAGTCCAAAGAAGATATGGACATGTTCTTAGCAGATAAGGCACAGCGTGCAAAACTGAAGCGGCAGGGGCCACCAGAAAACGTGCGTGTTGGAAACTGCATGTAACGTTCAGGAATTGTCATGTTGGTAGTATGTACACATGGGTTTCATGCGATGTCATGGGTGCCACAATACAGAGTCTAACGGAGAGCTTCTGCAGTGCAGATTGGGGCAGGTAATGAAAAATGGATTAGAAAAATTTGCAGGTTTCTAGTATGCATCTAATCTCAAACATGGCAACAGCTATGATTTCGGTGCAACCCATGTATAAGCAATTTTCATTAATGCCACTGCTGGGCCCTTTGCTATCTCCCTGGTCATTCTGAATATGTTTACTCCTTTTGTATATTTTGTGGAAGTGTTAGCTAGTGTTGAATTATTGAAACATGTGCAAGTCTTAGAGCAAGCAGCATGTTGCCATGCGGGCACATATATAATCACAGCCATGGTAAACAGAGCGTGCAGTTGTAGGAAAAGCTTATATGTGCTTATATGAGTGATGTAGTGCATTTTTCTGGTATTTGTTTAGTTCATGCATCTAAACTTGGAAATTCATATGCAAAGAGTTGTATGATATAGCTGTTTGCTCTGATGTACCATTTAAGTTGCTGTTGTAAAGAGCGACCAAGTAAGAAGCGGCTTTAGCTCAGAGTCGTGAAGGACTTGACATTGACAATGCCAGCTTCAAAGTCACATCGAAGCACTGCTGAATCTTTTCAAGGAGACCTCTGGACAGGAACTTGCTGCAGGTTCTTAGGCTTAATGCAGTCATATATACAGTCATATGCACTCCTGGCATTGCTATTATTCCTAACATGTATCAGGAGCATGAACTGTCAAGCGCAAAAGCTTGCAGGATCTGCAAAACTGCATTGCTGTGCCATCTGCCATCACAGAGCGTGGTGTTGAGGTTCACATGAGCCTGGATACTATGCTCTGTTATGGCAGATCACGCAGCAATGTTGTTTTGCTTCGCCCCGCCACGCATCACAGATCCTGCAAACTTTTGCGGCCAACAGTACCGTGTTATGGATGAGGAAACGCCTAGTGTACTTGTGGCAAGTGGGTGAATCTCCTTGCAATGGTCAAACAAATGCCAGTATGCTGATTATATACGAAGTGCATGATGACTTGTGCATGATACACATTTGCTGCATTTATATTGGTTATGCCTATGCTTTAATTCTAGTCAACAAAAAAGGTGAAGAAGTTGAGAATGGCTGCGAAAAGTGCCAATGAGGACGCTGGGGCACTCAGAGAAAGCAATGCGCTAAAAGAGGAGCTGGAAGTCCTCAAGAAAGAAAATTCGAAGCTGTGGCAGGTAAACATCAAGCTGCAGGAGCAGCTTCTGAAATGCCTCTCAGCTCCAGGTTAGTCTTGTATGGCAGTATGCCTACTTCTTAATCTGGATACCGCTTGCTACAGCCTGTAAGTTACTACTTTTTTCTTGTAAGCTCCAGTGTGTTAAAAATACACAAGTGCATTATAAAAAGGACTTCTTTTTGGGAAAGCAAGTGTTAAAAATTTTGCATGTTTATTACATTCCTCATTGGTTGTAGAAATGCAGGTTTCCCCTTACTCCATGGCTTTAATGATCCTAACGTCTGCATCACAGTGGAAATGTGAACTTTCATTCACTCATATGTGAACTTTCATGTGAACTTTCATGGAAATGTGAACTTTCATTATTCATATGATATCAGCATGTCATCTTTAAAAGCAGAGTTGAGCCTAGCAAACCTTGCCTGTCATCGTCGCATCGCCAGTATGTGTTTATTTCAGAAGTTTTTTTACAGCTCATTGCGTATTTCACCCTACATTAGCCCTCCAGCATGTATTTCACTCCGCCTTGGTCATCCCCTGCAAGTTTCCCGTCCACAGACTCATACCACAACGTTTGCTGCATCATTCTTTCCTCGCTCAGCCAAACACTAGAACGGCCTTCCACACGACGTCGCTGCAACCACCTGTCCATTCTCATTTTTGAATTGTATAACCGCCATATTTAATGAATAACATCTTTGTACACAAAATTTAATTCTATTTGTACCCACCCCTTATGTAATACCCCCTAACTGGGGGTCTTTAAGGTAATAAAGTGAAGTGAAGTGAGGTGAACGGAGTGGATACCAAGAGAAGGCAAGCGTAGCAGGGTGCGGCAGAAAGTTAGGTGGGTGGATGAGATCAAGAAGTTTGCGGGGATACAGTGGCCGCAACTGGCAAAAGGACAGGGTCAATTGGAGAGGCCTTTGCCCTGCAGTGGGCGCAATCAGGCTGATGATGATGCATGTGGCTGTCTTATATTTTGGTGTATGCTTTGCAGCTGTGCACTCTTTCTTAGCATTGTCATGCGTAGTAAACAAGCTAGACGCTTTACAAAATTTTTCTATTAGGCCAGTTGGTTTAGCACACTGAACTTTGAATGCACGAGTAAGGACAGAGGAGAAGTGCTTGTCCCGTTCACTTCTGTCCTTCATCATTACCAGTGCTTTTAAAATTCAGTAAGCTATATGCATTTTATTTTGGTGGTTTAACGACAGGTATATGGGACTAGTTTTGGTCAGGCTTGAACAGTCAGATGCTTATTTCTTGCGGCTTGTGCAGTTACTTTACATTTTCAGTTTGGTCCACAAAGGTAGCCCATGTAGTATTAATGATCACTAAAATTTTTCCATATGATCATGCTTAGTGCTGCTTTTAAAAAGAGCACTGGCAGCTAGCACATCAATGAGATGTTAGGGGTCAGTGCAGACTGAGCAGTAGAAGAGCCTGTGTTGCAGCCATGTGCCCCACAATGACAGCAAAAGGGGAGGCATGAGGGTGAAGCATGAGAGGCCAGCTCTGTGTCGGAAGGGTAGCTTGTCTTTGAGGGTGGTCTTTCGCATTGCTTAGTCATCATGACATGTCTTGAGAAGGGCATCTGGTTGCCATAGAAATTTCGTGACCATTCCACTCTGCAAGGGGCACCATATCATGTGAAGCACAAACAGCACGGCTTTTTTGTGTGCTGTTCTTATTTTTTTAGCATTTGTTACTGTGCGCACATACTAATTGGCTATGTCCAGCAAGGTAGAGCCATTTTTCTGAAATTATTTGCAGATAGCATTCCAAACATGAATTGAGATTAGCATTAGCCAGTTACAAGCACTGCATGCAGTTACCTTTGATACTCCACTGCTCTTAATAAGGGCCACTAAATGCCCGTCGCACTGTTAATGTCCACGCTTAAGTTCTGCAGTTATTTTAAAGTTTTAAATGATTTTGACCTTGGTGCTGTGGCAAGTGCTAACACTGAGTTTTAAGTCAGAATGCACTCGGTAAACAATGATAATTTGTACATTATGTACGTCCCTTTCAGTTCGGCATGCCATTTTTCTTTTTCCTGTAGGTACACCTGGCCAATGGCCACGAAATATCGAAAGAGGCGTACGATACTCCCATGGCGCTGCCAATAGATTCACTGTTTGTCAAAAGAGCGGCAACCACATTGTGGTCAACAGAAGTGCTGGCTCAGCGCAGCTTCACAGGAACGCTGTCCAACAGATTCCTGGCAGAGGGTGGGGACAAGGCACCGAAGAAGCCATTGACGGCGCTGAAGGTGGAGATGATAAGGGGTAATTATTGTATTCTACTGGGGTTAGCACATGTGCATATTGTCATATTGAATTAACATATGAAAGGAGGCTATCTCGGCCTTGGCAATAGCTCATGAGAAGGTAATAATTATCAAACACTATTGGACTCATATTAGAATGGATCAATTCATTGCATGACTTTTGGTTGTGCATGAGAATTCATGTGCAGTTAGCTACTTGACAGGCACAATGAGAAGCATTTGGTAGAGCTAAGAACTTCCTACAGAGCTGAGCTGCTAGATGAGTGTATGACATGAGCACTCCACATCTGTGGCAACAACCAAAGAACATAACTTGTTTTGTGATGCTAAAATAAGCTGTTGTCACATGACAATGTTGAGCTAAAATGTTAGGTTCTTAAGAGCTGCGCACTTTTAAAACCTTTAAATGTGCACTGAAGAGGAATCAGAACTCGTCTTTTTGCCACGGGAACCCGATCTACACGTTCCAAGCATTCTTAGAAACTTTGAATTATTGCCCTGTGGCGCTGAGTTTCCTCATTTAAATGTGATTAATGTCTGGCTCCCGCCTTTTTTTTTAATTCTCCGCAGTCGGGGAGGAGTCAGCCAACGCATGGAGTGCCTTGCTGGCAGTCACATGGCGGCTTTGCTTTCGTTTTTATTTTGCTTTTTTTACATTTCCGTGGATAAATAGATCTATTCAGAGACTACATAGCTGCAAATTAGGCCCACAGAAATAAAAATACGCGTGGACTCTGCTTTCGCCAATCACTCCGTATCGCTCCGCCGATGGCAGAGCGGCAAGCCACCACAGGACTGGTTGAAAGATTAGTCGACTCCTCCCACTGTCTGCGGGGGAATTAAAAAAAAAGGCAGGAACCGGGTGTTTAATTCGATTTAAACTAGAGAAACCGACTGCACAGGGAGATAATTCGCAGTTTCTAAGAACGTTCGGAATGTGTAGAACGAGTTCCATCGGTAAAAGTATGAGTTCAGATTCCTCTTTAGTGCACCTTTAATGCAAACGCTGATGATATCATTCTTATGTATCTTCCTGTCCTTTTTGTTATTGTTTCATCTTATTGCCTTAGCAAAGGCACTAATTATGGGATGGTTTAGCACAAACATATTCTGAGGAAATGTACGCAGTTCGACCTGTTGTACACTTCGAATGCATTGTAATGCAACTGAGCCCTTACTTGGTGTTCTTTGGCTTTGTGTTCAGGACCATACCATGTATGCATGTGCTAGGGCACTGGGCACTGCCTGCATTCTTACAATTGACAAACGCTTTTTTCTGATGACCTTAGTCATTTTTCTGCTTTACACTTGGCGTGAATATTAAGGCGACATGCTCATTTTGATGATGTAGGCAGTGCAAAGTGTCACAGCAGCTGTCGTCCTTGCAGTATTGGCACTCATGGCCTTTGCACATGCACAAGATTTGGCAACATAGCTTTGTGCAACCTTTCTAGAGTGGAGAAAGTGATTTGTTTACATATCTGCTGAGATTTACCCAGAAACAGAACACCTTGTTGCACTATTACTCATATTAGGCAGAAGTGTTCTAGGCTTAATTCTAGGCTCATTTACAACTTTCTTTCGATGTGCTGTGTGGGTGTTTCGCTTAAATTTGCTCACCATTACTGCTACACTGTTCTGTTGAGATTGCACATGCTTCTACACTTACTAAGAGCAGAAGGAATGGCATTGTGCATCGTCAGAGCTACAGCTTTGTGCCCTAATTGTGTTACAGGTGTTGAAACATGGACGGTCTCACACCAGGATTTGGCCCTTTTCATGTGTGAATCGAACTATGGGTTCATTTTCTAACCCAATTTTCGCAGCAATGAATGACTCTGCAACATCAACATGGCCCCAAAGCCATACAATTAAGTTTTACAAAGAACTAAAGCTGGATGAGGTTGTCCTGTGTGTCCCTTTGATATGATCAGGCGAATGAATTTACTTATCATGTAGCATACTGTTCTTTGTTACAACAAGCCGTGGCGTTACAAGTAGATGCGGCAGTTTTTGTAGTGCTGAGCTAATTGTCAGGCTAAGACTTACTGTATGTCCTGGAAATTGGTTCTACAACAACAATTCTGCCGAAGCCAGAATAATAACAAAGCTTGCGCTATTTTTAACTCTTATGCATGATTTTCTTTCAGTGTTCTTCAGGCATTATGCCCGCAGTCGGGGAGTGACGGACGAAGCAGCCACGAAAGCTGAAAAAAGCATAAGACTGGCTATCACAGAAAACTTGCGAACTTCGCCGAAAGAGGCCCGCTGCTTCAAAGAGCTAAGCGAATCAGAATAAATTTTGTTTCTTTTTTCTTTTCTGCATGCCCTTGCAATTTCTTTTGGCAATCATACGAATTGAGTATTGGCGTATGCGTGCAAATTTTGTTTCATTTTCTTTCCCTAAAATTTCTATTGGTAAGTGTAAAAATTGAGTGCTGGTGTATGCATGCTGTTATGTGTATCCTAATGCACTGCATCGCTATCAAAGCACATTGAATTTGCGTTTTGCTCACGGCCACTCTGCGTACACACAACTCTTCTCTTTGAGCTCTCCAGTGATAGTGAACAACTGCGCAAGCATTGCAGAAGCTGGTGGTTTAACTATACTTGTGCAGTTTATATCAGCAACAGTACCAAAGACAGAAGAGGGCAGCTGTCCTCACGTGTGAAGTTGGCGTCTTGTGGAGCCACACCTTGCCTGCTTCACTCACGTGCGCTTCTTTTCAACCTGTTTTCTCGGTACCAGGTATGCTCGTTATGCTCCACAGCGGGCGGCACATATCGTGAAACAGGCAAACTGTTCCCGAAGGCTCCTAACCCGGTCAGCACGGCACCAAATTAAATCTCATCAGAAAACACCAGACCGGGTCACACCAAAAACATCAGCCCGGGTCACACCAGACCCGGTAACACCAGACCGGGACACACCAGACCGGGACACACCAGACCGGGTCACACCAGGCCGGGTCACACCAGGCCGGGTCACACCAGAACCCGTGTCTGAATTTCCGGTCTGGTGTAAACACCAGATAATGGCTGGTGTTTTTTTCGACTGGGTGCCGCATTTCTTTTCGAGACGTTACCAAGTGCAGCGTTAGCTTTAATAAGCGTGAATATTTTATGCTATGATGTAAAATGTGATAATGTTTGTTACTGCGCAGTTAAGTATGCAATTCACACTAGAAGACATAAGGCGCTACAAAATACATACGATGAGACAGGACGACGATTCTTTATTCTTTTGAACACTGACTTTGACAATTCTGTTGAAGCAATTTTTTTTGGATTTTAAATGTCTTTAACAATAAAGCCCGTGGCATAGTTATTACACCCGAGCTACCAAGGAGAATCGAGCTGCAGTTTTTGACATTAAAACCAGCGTTCCAGGTGGAACGCAAGTGTGACACAGTCTGACACTGGTTCACATACTGAAAATACGCCTTTGTTGCATGGCACATGTGCAGGCGGCGGGTACTGCACTACGTCAGTTTATTAGAATACGCATTTAGCATCCGGTGACTGTCGTCATAAGCAATGGGATCGTGTGAAGTTTTTTTCGCGTGCAAGCTAAAATCCTCGTGGTGTCTGCCGGCGCGGAGGAAAGACCCCTCCCGAGCGGTCGCGGCGGGTGTGCGGCCAGAGCGACGAGGTCCCAACAAGTTGGAAAGTTTTCGCCTGGACGGACCGACGAAATACCTCAGTCGCTTGCATGTGAAGCAGCGCTAATCGTGAACAAATTCCGTGATATTCGCCCATAGGAGATCGGCGGTCGCGTTGCCATGTGCACTGGTGAGCAACTAGCCGCCATACCTGCAGACAGATCTCAATGTGCGCTTCCCGATGCTAAGGTCGACACATACCTGACAACACAGATTGTGTGGGGCAGCGAAGCACGTCTCATTGTCCAGACCTGTGTGAAAAAAAAAATATTTCGCACAAATCACATGATTTGTGCGAAAACTAAAGACCATATCTGCGCAGAACGCGTTTCTGCACTCAACTGAAGCTGTCCGTTTCGCTCATCAAATAATTCATTTAGGAAGAAGTGATATAAAATAGTTGGTTCAACAGTTAGGTGTGTGTTTAAAGTGCCTCATGCTATGAAGGATGAGGTAGAGAAGAGCCCCGGATAATTTCAACCCCCTGAGATTGTTAACGTGCATTGACATCGCACAGTTCACAGGCCTCAAGTATTTTGCCTCCAAAGAAATCCCCATAGCCGTTGAGACAAAAAAAAACCTTTCTGCGATATGTTTTTCATTCAGGGATGTTAATTAATGGGAAATATAATATTGTAATCATTTTTAACGCGGAAGTGCAGTACGTACATCTCGGAAAACAATTTTACGGCGTCAGCTCCTGTTTGACCCCCCCATCCGGAGCGGCCGGTAGCTCCCGCCCCTGTGGCAAGCCACGTGGGCCACCGAGGTCAAGTGACCTTGTGGCGTGATCACATCCTGCCCACGGGATTGTGAGGAAACTGACTACCAAGGCAGGAGGCAAATAAATGATTTATTCTTCGCGAGAGGTTGGGGGGAAGACCAGCCCGGGTGGCACAAGACCAAGGATGCAAAAATGGGAGAGTTCGAGTGGTTGGTTATCGAAAAAAACAGTGCAAAAAAGACGACGACGAAAGAAAGGGGACCAATGTGCGCCTCCCCTTTCTTCCGTAGACGTCTTTTTGGCGCTGTTTTATCCAACATGGAATCGCACAACCCCCCTGGTGGCATGGCTTGCCATCAATGGGCAGTGGCGCATCCCTTAACCGCTGCACCACTGCGAAAGGAGTGCACGTCAACCCCCAAAGACTATAAATGTAAAGTAATGAATGACCAATTCCGCATATATAGAGATAAACATATTAGTGTTATCGTGTCATATTCTTAAAGCGGAGCTGGAGGGTCTCCTCCAATTTTTAAATTTTTTATTGTGGAAGCTTTACTCTGGACGTAGCCACTATGAGGCAGTATCTTGTCTTTTTTTTTTTTTAGTTGTGCCGTAGGAGAAGAAACACATAACGAAGGGCCCACTGTATAAGAAAGATAATCTAGCAGAACTTTTTGCTGGGCTAGTTGGTCCATTCTGACATTGGTGAAAACAGCACGAAAGAAGAAGCCCGAAGGCGAAACGAGGAAGTGACAGGAAAGAGCGCTCTTTCCTGTCACTTCCTCGTTTCGCCTTCGGGCTTCTTCTTTCGCGCTGTTTTCACCAATGTCAGTATCTTGTCTTGTGTGATCAGAGTAACTCACGTAAGATTGGGTTAATTCGGAGAAGCGTCGAGGAAGCTACAGCCAATGGGAGGCCCGTATTTATTCCAGAATTCTCACAGCTCTGCAACCTGATATACAGCAATATATCCGCCGCAGTTCAAGGCATCTGCAGTTTTCGCTGCAATATTTGAGTTGTAAATCTAAATTGTACTTTACTTCCAACCGGAATGTATTTCACCGGCGAAATTTTCGAAGAATCATGCGGTAGTTTTTACTTGTATTCAGATGCACGCAGAGTTTCTCGTTCTTTTTTAACGAACTTATCTAAATTGCTAATAGCATTGTTGAAAATCTTACTCATTACCGCTAGCGCCACGCAAACATCAGGTGGAGGAGGATAATATTGCAAGTTATTTCCGAAAAGGAAAGCAGAATAACATTAATTCCTGTGAAGACTACACAGGAGTGTTTCATTATTTGAAATCGGCAGATTGATACGCGCTACCTTGACGTAGCCTACCTCCCGCTCTTCGTTGAAGATAAAAGATAATAAGGCACCGCTGCTTGGGAATTTCTATGAAAATCTATCAGCAACTAAGCGCCGCTATTTCGCCTTATGAAATACTAGGAGCGCTCGGTGCGGATATAGGGATATGTGGCGCTGGACACGCATCGCCATGAACCCACTCGTTGCCTTCAATGACAACTTGTGCAGGCACCAGATTGTTCAAAGGGTACGCCTCGGATGGAGATCTGAAAATGTGCAGAGGAGACCACTGTGCGGTTAACTTAACGGACTTCCCCCAAATCGCGTGCACATTTCGTTTGCTCGGAAAAAGGCGTTTACATGATGATGCATGTGTGCAGTTGCTTTCAGAAGAATTCTTGCTTTGAAGAAAAAATGTCAGTGGAAGTTCAAAAACCTCAAGCAAGGAGAGGGATATACCGTCATATTTTGTGTCAGTATTGATGCAATAAACGAGACTATCCTTTGACGCATTATTTAACGTTTGGCTACTGAAAATTTCTCAAAGGAGCCGTCAAGGCTCGCTTACGGTCCCGGGCCTCTTCGGGAACAACATGAGGCCATCAGCAGGAACATCAGCTAACTGCATAAAAAAAAAACGTTAACGTTAGACACACGACATGTATTGGGCATAGGTCCTCACTGTAAAGGAGTTCAAGCATCACTTGCAGTGGAGCGGATGGTATGGGAGAACTGTTCGATGTCTTTGCGTCAAATACAACGAGTGAGGCGATCGTAACTCTTCGTACAGATTCCTTATTGAAATGATGCACGCCTCTTCCTGTGAGGCTCTAACCACTCTGTTGCAGTTCTGCAAAAACTATCGCTAGGAACCACCTCAGCTACGTCGACGTGCATAAACTGCGACGCATCAGCTGTGATGGGTGATGACATTGTGATGATCTTTTTATGATGCGAGGGCAGCTCTAAAGGAAGAGCTTCTAGAAGAAGGCTGACGGTCAACAGGTGTCTCCACGATGTGTTGGGTAGCAGATTTTGCGCTTTTCGTTCTCGCGCTGTTTCGCGCATTATGGAGTAGCAACAAGCCCGATGCCTCGCAGTTGTGTAAAACCTGCAAAGAAAACGCATAACGTAGGCAGATTCTATAAAATATGTTGATTCAGACGCGAAGTTCCAAAGGAGAGAGTGCGGTAAGAAGAAAAAAAAAGGCTGAAATGGTGTGCAGGGACTAACAGAGGTAAAACGTTAATGACAGTTAGAAAGATTTTGCAACTTCGCTCTGCGGTATCCTACTTCGCTCCAGAGCGCGAAGTCGCTCCGTATTTTAGTGGAAGCTACATAGCGGCACGCATCCTTGTGGTGTCCGTTCGTTCGCGCTCATATGGCTGGAACGGGCGTTCTCATTTTTTTTCGTGACGCGAGAAGCGACCGGACTAATCTCCATTGATCATAGCCATGAAGAACTGAATCTACATTTTTGCAGAATACTCCAGTTGATTTTGGCCTGCTTTCTCGAAGTTTCCTTGCCGGCTTTAAATTGAGCAATGCAGCGAGCGGCGGGCATTCGTAGTTCAACGACTGAGAAGCAAGTTTGTTGCTTACGCTGTGGAGCACGTTTGTTTTAGTAGTATCGATGTTGGCGGACACCAAAAAACCATCGAATCGGTTTAAGTGGTAAGCTGGTTAATTAATTTTTAATAATTATCGTTTTAAGTAACGAAGTTAGGTGCCTAGTTGAAATTAGAGGTATATAGTATGTCGACAGTATTTGCCATACCCTCTTTTTAGAATTTCGAAAACACGATTTCTCTTGGCGCTGTAGCTCGTCAAATATTGACTTTTTCGTCCAGTTAACTGCACTGGAGCGGTTGCTTTGCCAGCATGCTTTCGGTAGCGCATGTATATTCGCAGCATGATGCCAGAATTTTTCGAGCCAGAGCACCTAGGGTAATCGCATTTTCGAATTTCTGAGAACTAAAATGGGTGCTACTAACGACCGGCTACAAACCTCTAATATAAGATAGGCGCCTAACTCTACAGTTTATAAAGGTAAAGGTCATTTGTAAAGGGGCAGGACTCGCGTCAAGCCTTTGTTACGGGTTTTTGTCCCGTCTCCTCCTCTGAAAAAGTAAATAAAAGGAATCGAATGGAATTGAATGATTCAAAATTAGTTAACCAGCTTACTACTTCAGACGATTCGCTGGTTTTTTGGTGTCCGCCAACACTGCCATATTTTTGTCCCCAAATGCGTATTTTTAAAATTTTAGAGTGTTCACTGAAACACCCGGTATGCACTCATGTAAGAGCTGAGCGCTCGTTAAAGGGGCTGCTTGAGGGGCTCTAATAAAGTTGCGTCATGGAGGGTATGGTAAAGCCCGCTCCTTCGCGAAGATTCACCAGCAAGGATTTTTAATTCGCTTTGAAGAAGCTGAGTTCTCTTTACTCAGAATTTGTAGTCAAAATGTGTAGTCACTTTTTGCACGTAGGCAGGTCGGCGCAACTATGCCAGCCCAACCTCCCTGAGCGAATTTCCCTGACCCGCCGCAGCTACGCGGCTTGTTAGTTGCAGCCGAGGTAGCTGCCTGACGTCCGAAAGAGTGTGAACAACAGCCAGCCACCTCTCAACTTATATACGCAGGTGCGAGCGACGGAGCAGGAAGCGAGCATGAAAAAGTCGCCGGGAAGGTCGTGATTTCGCGTGATTTTCAGGCGTTATTGTGCGTTCTCTGTTATGCGTGAAATTTTATTATTATTGCGAAAGCATTCCTATGCTATGTCGGCGGGGTCTTGTCAAAAAAATGCTTCAAAACGTGTCTGCAAAACGTGTCCGCAGGAGTTGCGATGTTCTCAGGTGAGGTTGCATGAAGCGAATGGTTGTGATCGTTAGAGGACTATGTGAGGATGCTGCGCAAAAAAAAAGTATGTTGATAGGATGATCTGTTAAGTAACTACAGCCAAAAATGTCGAAAGAATGTCGCATCAGGGAGGACGTCGATATAATGAGTAGACACGAAAACAGCCGTGGACTACAAAATAGTAGCAAAATAGTCAAAGGAGTGAAAAAAGAGGGAAACTAATTAAAATGTATTTGATCAGTAATGGTCAATCGATCAAAAAAAGTTTCATTCACATAAAATAATTAGTTAATTATTATCTGAAAAATCTTGGACGGTTGAATAGGCTGGATGGGAACACAACGAGTAGATGGGAAAGCTACCACTGTATCAAATTTCAAAAACCGAAATCGATAATTGAGATAAAAGAAGTTATAATCATAGTAAATAAATGCACCTTGAAATAAAGCATAAGACAATTACTGTAATTAGGTAGTTCAAATAATGATCAATATCAAGAAATTTATAACAGAGACAAAGGGAGGCGACGAGTGCCGAGGAGGCGTCAGTACTTTCGCATTCTCCCAATGCGCGCTGCCGGAGTGATCTAACTTTTTTAGCTTAGGTTTTCATGAGAATACAATGCACTGATTGTGCGAGTTGATGTGCTCTCCTTGGAAGGGGTTTGAGAGCCCGTTTAAGCACCACTGCCCCAATTTTACAACCGATAGCATGAAAAAAACTCCATTGAATCGAATTCTATTTCGCGTGAGCATGATTTTCATTGCGTGGCACGATCTTCCGTGAGCTACCGGACACTCCGCAGCTGCCTGTGACACGCGGTACAACCACGCCGAAGACGCATCACTCTGCTCGAAATGGAGCTTCAATTACTGGGTGGTTTCTCTATCTTGCCATTGGGCTGAAATGCCGTGGGTTGGACCCAGAGAAGACAACAACGTTACAACGACCACTTGCGGTGACAAAGCAAGATACATGTGTACACAAGGGATCGCTATGTTTCCCTGCTGTTAAGCGTCGCCTGCAGGTACGGCTGGTGATGCGACATGGTCGCACACTGGTGGAACGGGGTCGCTAGTTCTAGCGTTTTTCGCATTGAAGCTTCAGAAGAACCTATATTGAAACTAGTGTCTTGGAGCTGATTTACGGTAGTTAACGAAGTGAACTTTAGCATGTTTCCCATAACTGCTACGACATTTGGCAACTTTCTAGAATTCAGGATGACGTGTAGGGTATGAAACTATGTTTCTAGTAAATTCGGCTAATTCAGCCAGGGTTCGGATGTTGTTTATGACGTTGGACCTCTAATATTTCCATAACCTAAAGCCATACAAGGAGTCCACGTGAGAAACGTTTAGTTGTTTCAATAAGTAAACTGTAGGATATTGGTATGGCATTTAATCTTATGGCACGTTTTTGCAAGATGGCCAACTTGTGCATGTTTCCGGTACTCGTAGCATCCCACATTAAGATGCCATAGTTAAAGAGCAACTTTTTTGAGAATCTCGCGATAATCAAGGATTCAAATCTATGTAGGCTGTAAGTCAAGAATGCCAAGTATTTCTGCACTAGCCTTTAAAATAGAGACGTAATCAATGATTGAATTTTGTGCTTCTCCTCAATGCAACGGAGGAGTGCAAAGAAACTCAGCGTGACGCCTCGGAAGGTATGATTTCAAATTGCCGCTGTCGTCAGCCACACCCTGCCCTGACGCGTTAGACACTGCCAAACATCTCTCAGCAGGGTTCGCCTTCGGTAGCGTTGGTTTTTTCCTTCAAAGCAGGCGTTTGTGCATTGAAAATGTACCGACATCATCAATGACGTCATCAGCCCCCCCCCCCCCCCCCCCCGCCACTTGGAGTTGTGCGCTTCGGAGAAGCTTGAAGAGTGTCCGGATTTTAATCGGCGATTACTTCAGTATTTAAAGTGCTGGCCCAAAAAGACTTTGCATGCTTTACCTGCAAGTTTCATGCATTTGACCCTCTTAAGCTCGCTGATTTCTAAAACCTATGCCGTTTCCCTTTAATCGAAGATATGAAGAGCGACTTAAAAAGGAGGGTATTAACGAATGAGCGGAAACTCGAGCAGTAGCGTCGTATAACATCGATGGTGCTAGATGATTTACCGACCAAATGTTCAATGTTTCTATCCGATATGTTTTCTGTGAAGTAATCTCCTAAAGCTTTATAACAGGGTACAACTTCCAGTATATTTCCGTTCAGCAGGAGGGGAGGCAGTTCAGTATTCGTGTTCCGTGTATGAAATATAAATTGCTTTAGGCTTATTTGTACTCAACTTTAAATAGTTGTTACATATGCCCAGTTGCTAATTTGCGAAAGGGTGCCACTCATACCAGTACTTAAGTCAGCCTTCCTTCCCGAAAAGATCATAGCTGTATCCTCTGCATATGAGGTGTATTTGTCAGGTTAAGCTATGCGCACAATGCGATTAATATACAACATAAAAAGAAACGGATCAACAATACTCCCATTGGGGAACGCCTGTAATCACCGACGTAACGTCTGAGAAGTGTCAGTTTATATCAACAAATTGTGTGCGATGCTGTAGGAAGGATGATAATAGTGATCAAGCGTTACCATGAATCCCATAGAAGTTAAGTTTCTGGAACAATATTTGATAGTTAACGAGGTCAAAAGCTTTGCCAACTGAACAAAAATCCTAATGCTATAAGTCTGCTCTAAAAGTTATCTAATATGAATTCTGTTCGAGAGAGAAGAGCCAATTCTGTTGATCTGTTTGTTTTCGAAAGCCATATTGTGACCACATTGTGTGAGTGGACATCTCTACTGCCTGGATCACGCCCTAAAATTAATTGTAGTGTGAAATTGTCATCATTCCCATGCTCTGCCTCTGTCTTTCTTTTCCTTCACTTTTCGCCTCTGCCGTGTGGCAGGTGAGATTCACGTCAGCAGTCTCCGCCTTTCCGCTAATAAAACTTTACTTACCCTGCACCTCTTGTCGGTGTAGTTTAATTAAACGAGACCTTCATTTGACGCTTCAATGAATTGTGTATTACTGAAAATTTCTCAAAGGAATTACATAATAGTACAAAAATTCTTCATCGGTGCATCTCCTGGGCGCCGCGAAAACAAGGAAACGCCAGCTCCACCACCTGGCCCAAGCTGCAAAAAATTAAGAGAAAGTCGACGCTGATTCCCAGTCTAGAATGGTTCCAATACGAGTATACACTCCAATACAGTAGCTCAGAACTCCACGAAAGAAATGCTTTCATGTGAGTTGTGAACAGATGGCGATGCAACCATCTCACTTCCGTTTACCTGCGTTACCTGCGTTTCTCCCAACAGTACCAATGCGGCATGTAAAGATCTCATACAACGCGCTACTACAAAACAGACTCGCTTAAACGTACGTCTGCTCAAATGAACTTAAGGATGATCTCTCACATTATTCACATTAGCCACCGAAACACGGATTTCGGGATTAAAGGCAACGCTTATGTGTTTTCTTGCCTCCTTACACACGCCATCCTTTATGACTGAAGGGTCTGGCCTGCAATTTACCCATCCATATTAGGCTGTGTCTTGTACTTCTTGCTATTACAGAGAAGTGTGAGTGAAGTTTTCCCTACAGTGGAAGCCGCTGTTTGCCTTGTACTGGTAATACTCGTCGGTGCGTAGTATAAATAGAGGCCCTAAATTCCTAAACCAGAGAAAGCAAAATAATTGTAATGACATGTCGGAGACAAACGGAGGATCCAAGCCACCAGCATTCAGATAACGCGTCCGGTATAACGCGCAGTACATCAGAGGAGTGGCAGCATCATGCTGAACCTATCACCAAAATTTGACACTTCATCCTGAGCAACGCGCGATATAACATCCGAGGCGTAGAAATCTTCATATCGTTCGATTAAACGAAGGCAGGCACGCGGAACTTCTGAAGTGTCGCTGCGATGCCGAAGATTAACGACAGTAGTCCTCAAGAGCGGCATATCCAAAACGCAAGGCGCTATAGCACGTGGCTGCTTTCCCGAGCATCTAGCTCAATTTTCGCCAGTCATCGAGGCCTCCTCCCAAAAGACGACGGCTCGCTTATATGCTGCCGAGCCACGCAGCTGAACCATTGGGAGAAGATTCATTTTAGCAAGATTACCCCCGTTGGGACTGCGACAGCGAGGCGAGAATCAGTGTTGAATCTGATATTGGCCTTGTCTTAAAACCCCGTGTTTGCAAAACAAAAAGCAGGATGGTAGCAATGGTAGCACCAGCAGAATTTTATGGTGAAAGTTTAATGTGGTGCGGAAGGCAAAAAGTTTTCACAATAGCATCCTTCAATTAGTTCTTTCCCTTCCTTTTCCTGTGTTTTCATTTAAATTTACGCCTTGACCTGGTCATGATTCGCGTATTGGTGTAGCCTACAGTTTGTAGACCACGAATTTGAAAAAAAAGCGGATTGATCTATAGACGAGTAAATAGCGTAGGTAACAAAATAAGGTTAATATAGTATGCACTGAACAAAAGTTTTACAATGGCGACCACGGTGCACCCTTCAATTTTGCTGTGGCCTCAACCACTGTCAAATAGTACCGATTCTCCCCTATACAGCGAGTTTTTCGAAAATAAAATGGTCACTTTAGTCTACTGAGTTCACTTTAAGTTTTTCTCATGTGTACGCACTGGAGTACCCCAATATTTGCATCTCTGGGTGGCTCCTACAACTCTATACGGGGCGGAATATCGAGGCATAAAATCCGGTCTAGTATGATTTAAATACGGCACACGTCGTTTGGAAGGGCACTCAGTATCGCGCAGCACACAAAGCAGTTCCGATTACACGCGAGTTAAACGCTGCATCGAAAAAAGATTAGGAGTTAGGCTGGAAGATAGAAAGAGCGAAAGTTTGTAAGCTAAATGCGGTTCAGTGAATGTACGGTGGAACGGATTCGCTCAGAATTACATGGAGTGCCATATCATCATCAAAATCATCATAATGGCATAATCATGAGCCAGACTACGCCCACTGCAGGGTAAACTCCTCACCCATGTGTCTAGAATTACCTGTGGGCTTTGAAAGCTGCGGCCACCGTAGCCTAGGAAACTTCATTCTCATCCGCCTACCGAACTTTCAGCCAACCCTCGCTACGCTTGCCTTCGCTTGAAATCCACTCCGTTACAGTTAACGACGAGCCGTTATCTTGCCTCCCCATTTCTTGCGCTTGATTTCGACTAGGATGTCATTAACCCGCGTATATTCCCACGCCCACTCTACCCACACCCAGTCTTTTACCGTTACAAATATCAATTCTCAATCCATAGCTTGCTGCATTGTTCTTTAGCTGAATCCTTTAAATTAGCCTCCTCTTTTCTGCCACCTAGGTGAGTACCGGAAAATAAACTTCTTTCATTCTTTTCTCGTCACGAGTATTGGTAAACTGTCATTCCTGATCTCAGCAACCTTGCCATATGCACTCCACCCCATTCTTATTCTGCTAGTAAATTCCCTCTCATAATCCGTATCAGCGGTAACTACCTGCCCTAAGTACACTTATTTATTCCTTTACCACTTCCAGCACCTCGCTACTAACTGCAAATCAGTATTTCATTGTGAGACTCTTGTACTCTTGTGCAGGCTAATTTTTAGACCAAACGTTCTCACTGGTCATTTTTTGAAGTTGGTCGCCTGAGTCACTTAGCAAGGCAATGTAATAAACGAATCGCAGGTTACTTAAGTATTCTTCATTAACTCTTATCCCCTACTTTTTCCAATCCAAGCCTTGGGTTACCTCCTGAAACAGGTGGTGAATACCGTTGGCGAGATCGTGTATCTCTGCCTGACACCCTTCTGTATTGAACGTTTATTGCTAGGGGAACAATAGCTGTGCAGCCGTTATAGATATCTTCCGTAACTATCCTATAAGACTCTTCTGCACCCTGATTCTGCAATACCTGGACGACTGCTGAGGCTTCCACTGAGTCAAATGCTTTCTCGTAACCCATGAAGGCTATATGCAGTGCATTTCTTTATCATTTTATTGATAGTGTTAATATGGTCTATTGTCGAGTATCCTTAACAAAAACCTTCCTGGTCATTGGGTTGACTGAAATATAAAGTTTTCCTGACTCTATTGGTGATTACCTTAGTGAATACCTTGTAGAAAACGCACAGCAAGCTGACCAGTCTGGAATTTTGCAAGCACTTGATGTCTCTCTTCTCATATATAATGATAATGGTAGCGTTCTTCCAAGCATCTAGTGCGCCCCAGGTTGTAAGGAATTCTGTATAGAAGATGGCCAGTTTTTCTGGCACAATATCCTCTCCGATCTTTGTCCTCTTACCTAAAGCCCTCTTACCTCATCTTGACCAGCTTCTATCCACCTTTGCGTTGCTCCTAAGACTTTCTTTAATTCCTCTTCGTTGTTGGCGGGATGGGTCATTGCAGTGCGCTACTGCCCCTCTCATCAGCACTCTGATTACATTGGCTAATGTACAGATTTGTGTAGAACTCTTCGGGCACTTTAACTATCTTATCACTGTTGTTAGTGACATTGCCCTCTCTTTCTCTATTATTGCAAACATCTGCTTTTCACCTACGAGTAGCTTGCCCTTGGTCGCTTTTAGGCTACCTCAGTTCCTTAGAGCATACTCAGTTATCTCCATAATAAACTTCATGATTTCGTCTGCCTTGCTCTTATTTATTAACTTTATAGCTCTGCCAGATCTCTTCTCTCTGTAGGGTTAAACGCTTTCACACTCTCGCGTTTCGTAAAGATATCTTCGGTCTCCTGAGACAGCCTGCCGGTATCCTGTCGAACATTCGTACCGCCTACTTTTAATGTGCACTCCTTAATGATAGCTGGGAGATATCGTCCACTGTCTAAACAATAAGAGCGTCTTCCTCAGCTAAGGCTGAATATCTGCTCTGCGGTGATATCCTAAATCTCTTTGCTTTTCCTCTTACCGCTAACTCGTTATCGGATTCCGCTTGACTAGTTTGTTTTGTTCCCTCTTCATGTTGAAGATAATTCAAGACCTTACCACTCTGTGGGTGCTACAACGCCCCTTTCTGTAGACATCCACATTCTGTACAATTTCAGGGTGAGCGCATAGTGTGAAGTCTATGTAATTTTTAGTCTCACCATTGGGGCTCTTTCACGGCCATTTCCTGTTCTCTAGTTTGTACAAGGTATTGATGATCCGTAGAATATTCCTCTCTGCTCACTAGTAACTCCAAACTGCTATTCCGAGAGCCAGTGCTGTGGTAGTCTACCGCCTGGTCTCCGCACTGCTTATTCCCTACCTTCATATTAAGTTCCCCATGACTACAGCATACTGTGATTTTATTTTGTTCATTTCAAATTTCACGTTTTCATAGAAGCTTTGAACAATCATCATGGCTGGATGTAGGCACACATGCATTCACCGCCTTTAGCATGCACCTCTTAATAAGCCTATTTAAGACAGCTGACACCCTCCTGTTATTACTATGAAACTGATTCATGTTGAAAATTCAAAAATGAAAAATTTTCTTTTCTCTCACCGAATATATGCTTCAGAGGGGACACAACAGAAAAAGCGGCAGTATACAACTTGCAGGCCCGTTGTGCCTCCAAGCTGCATCCTGAATGAAGTGAAATCCACACCTAATTCTCGTTTGTCTCCTATTCTATGATAGCTCAGTATGCGCCCATCCATTAGCACTGCGGCCGCCGCGGTGGCTCAGTGGCTATGGTGCTCGGCTGCTGTCCCGAAAGACGCGGGTTCGATCCCGGCCGTGGCGGTTGAATTTGTTTGGAGGAGAAATTCGAGGCCCGTGCACTGTGCGATGTCAGTGCACGTTAAAGAACCCCGGGTGGTCGAAATTTCCGGAGCCCTCCACTACGGCGTCTCTCATAGCCTCAGTCGCTTTGGGACGTTAAACCCCATAAACCAACCAACCCTTAGCACTGCATACGCCTCATCTGTAATAACCTGACTGAGCCATATCACATCCCATTTAATAGCCAATAGTAACAGCACTGCAAGGCTAGCCTCGCTGGATAAGGTACCCCAGATATTCTCAGCATCCTCCGCTGAGTCACAGGTCTGGCCGCCGCCTTAGTGAGTTCCTCCGCAGCCGCTGGGGACTGAGGGCCGACGGTTAACCGGTTGTTCACAGAAGGTTGCGGCCGAGTTCTACACAGGGTGGCCAGATCATGCTCTGGTAAGAAAGTCAGCTGTCGGCTCTGCGTTGTCGGTCACACCCCAGGCCTATTCGCGGAACTTTATCGGCGCCGTGAGATTTTTTAAAATCGGGTAAAGGCCTTAGTGGCATTTGAATTCGATCCCCGGTCATTCCGCACGCTCGGCGGATGCTCTATCTCCACACCATTGCTGAAGCTGAAACGTATAATGTGTCGCTAAGATAGGAGGAGGCCTCCTCCTTCACCACTACTGTGTAGCAGGATGACACACAATAACGACACTGGTTTCGACATTATGGAAATGTAACTGCTTTCGAGGTAAAAGTGTCTTATAGGCCACTAGTGAAATCATCATTATCATCATTTGTTTTCCCTTAAAAGCCCCAACAGCGCGTTACATAAAGGGGTGGGGGGCACATGGTAATAACGGGTCACAAAGGTTAGAACACAAATATAAATGGCACGCACAAACAAGCACAGTAAACGAATTTAAATCAGCAAGGCAATAAATAGGTCAATAAAAAGGCTTTTTACAGGAATTGGGGAGAGAATTAGGTGATCAATAAGTGTTTAAATTTTACTGAGTTCATTTCATTGTCAATACCGTCAGGAAGTAGTCTTTGTCAAAAGTAACCAGGCTGCACGTTTTTTTCTTCTCAGTCGTATATTAAAGCTATTATGCCAGCCCTTTAGGGAAGCCGTGAGAGCACTCTTATACGAATGAGAAGCAAACCATGCAGCCTGGCTACCTTTTAACAAAGGCTGTACATTCCACTCGGATATAGCAGTTGGCAAAAGGGAATTATTTAAAGCGTTAATGGTACGATGACTGCGCTGAATACTGTTGCAATTAAACAAACGTCGAGAGGATCTCAAGAGGGGCAGAATGAGGTTGTCAGGTCGTCATAAGAAAATTTGAATAAGAGGCACGAAAACGCATGCTGATACTTCTCGCCCTCAGATCTTGTAAGCACACGGACGAGGTAAAGGACCCTCTAGCTGCTTGCTAACTGGTAGCACACTGCTGTTTCGCACGCTTGAGAAACCCGAATCAACGCGAAGGATTTTCGAGAGACGGCGAGACGGCGAGTACCTCCGTTGCTGTTCCGTTTCTTAGTTCTTGAAACTACCTTAGGAGCTGTATGCAGGCGCCGGTTAGATGCAGACGCAGTGTGCGTGTGCTTTTGAGCGGTACTCACGCTGTCGCACCGGAGAGGCCGCAGCAGCAGCCCCGCAAAGGCCCGAACTAGGACCACCGCCGTCGAATGCGCCCTCCAGACCGGTCCGCCTCCAGCAGCGTGGTGGTGATGGAGACCGGCCACGCCAAGGCCACCATGAGCATGGGGGCCACCAGCCACACGCCAATTTGAACGGCCCAAAAGCATGGTTTAGGCCCGGAAAGTGCTATCGGCCATATTTTGGTGATGGGCTGCAACAGAAAGGTTTAGACGATTTGTATAGCAGCATCTACCACGAATACCTTAACGGACAACTTATCATAGGCGCAAAGCACCCGCGTCCTATAACAGAATCCGTAGCTTATAGACGGGAAACATGCGCTTGTCGGTGGTTTTATGATTTATGAAACAGGTACTTTTCAATAAGGTCGAATTCTTGAGGAAGGAAGGTAAGTTAATTGACTTTGCAAATCATATCGTACGCGCCGTTTTTATTGCTATGGCGTTTAACTGACCGTGTCGCAGATTAACCGACGTAGTCGTTGCCGTCCATTGTTGATCTCAGCGTCTATTGTCGGCATCTTTGACCGCGAGCGAAAAATCCACAAAAATTCCTTGAGAGGTCACCTAGGTGGCAGGTGGGCCACCTGGGTGACGCGATCTCGGGACGTTATCACAACCTGCCCGCGGTATAGTGAGCAAACTCGTCGCGCGAGGTTCCTCGGCAAAAAGCAACAGGTGTCGCTTGAGCCCGCCTTTGGCATCACGTGCCACCAAAGGTCTGTGGTCCGTCGCTTCTTGCATCACCAATGCGCCGGAAGTGGTCTGAGGACTTCGTGGATCGATGAATGTCAAGTAGAGGATGACCAATTCCGCGTATATGGGGATGAACTCATTAAGAGAGTCATGTCACTCTTGAGGCGCATGTTATGTGTCCCCCTCAATTTCTTTATATCTCTAACACTACTAGGCACATTTTCCGATTTAAAGCATGTCTACGTGCTGTATACAGTACGTTTAGTCGAGATGAAAAAAGATTAGCACAATTACGACATCGGAGAGGCCAAAATCGGACCATGATGTTGTTACAGCGCTGTCCTTCACGAACACGACCTGCACTTCTGTAATCGGTGGGTTCGTAACCACGGCGCCGAGCGCTCCTGTCTGCCGCTCCGGAGACATATCGCAGTGCTAATATTATTTCGCCGTGAGTCCGCGTACTTACGTCGCTGTAGTCTGGTTTGTGGCAGGCGGGCCACCTGCCCACTGTTTTGAGGGCAACCTGCCAGGTGTGTACACCTGGCAAGCCTCCACCTGAGTGACGGCCGGGGTGAAGGCTTTCAAGGTAAATATCTCCCAGGCAAACACCTTCAGGTAAAATGCCTTCAGCTGGTACGGACATTAAGTACTTACTGTAAATAGTGTTAGACAACACGATATTCCACCCTAAATCATCCTAAACAATATGCGACATTTAGTACTTAGTGTAACTAGTGTTAGACTACATGATATTCCACGCTTAGCCATCCTAGACAGTATGCTATTTTTATGTTCTGTCAAACTCTCAATTGAAGGAAAAAAATGCACGTAAAAATTTGAGAGCATGACCTCAGTGAACTTCCTGAACATTTTCAGATATGTGGCATGTACCCTGATTCAGACTGAGTACGATGTCGCCCAAGCCGTCTATTCTCAGGAACTCAAGAAAAATTTTCGAAAATGCCTCACCTTGGCGGTCACTGGGAGGTCGGCTAACGGCTCTGCCGGGATGGGTCCAGTTGCGGGCTGACATTCATCATGGCGTATGCGGTTATTGTCCTGGAGCGGAGCGGTGCCGCCCATCGCCAGCGCCGAGTGCCCCGTGTCTGTGGTGGCTGACCCAGGCATACGAAATGCGTTGGGCGAGCTCGAAGACCTGCGACCGCCAAGATGAAGACGGTGCGATGGTCGTGGTGTCACTGCCGCTGCAATCGCAGAGGCTGATTCCTTGTTCTGGAACGGCCAGGATACCACGTTGCACTCAGGAGCCTCTTCTGCGGCGCGGAGTCTGCGAGCCATGGGTTGATCAAACGGTGGTAGCGAGCCGCGTAGCACCTGGCCGCGTACCATCGACGAAAGAGCCTCCGACCAGACTTGGACAGCTGGAACAGGAGCGCGCGTGCAACGAACGCCACGAGGGAATCTTCTCTGCCTTCTGCTACGTGTTCTTTACGGCGCGTGCGCAAGAGTGAGGGCTGGGAATCACTCGCACGTGCTGGCAGACAAAATTTTAAAACCTTGAAGCTTGGGCAGAAAAAAACCGGAGGGAATAAAAGACGTAGGTGTGTCGGAAAAACTCAAGTAAAAAACATATGTAATCAGAACACGTTCGTAATTTTATGACTAATTGAAACACGTCTTTTATTCAAGGCCGTCACGCGCACATTGCTGAGCCATGGCGCCCCACAGTTGCAAAGACGACGGCGACGAATTCTCACACTTCGCACAGTGAACTCAGCAATACTAGCCTCTAATATCTCGCGAAAACGCATTTAGGTTGCAAAGGTGTGTGCAGTCTCTTTTTCATCTGTGTAAAAAACTTCCTGTAGTAAATTTGCAATGGCACCAAATTACAACCTCAGTGCTAGATCTCATCGCACACGTTTGAAAAAAGCCATAAATTTGCGGCAGCTATGCAAAAGAAGATATTAGCAAATTAAATTAGTAAAGAACATATGAGTACAAAAAAGCCATCAATCAAAATTTTATGCATAACAAGAGGCCCGGGTGTTCTCATTGTTTCAAAGTGATACAAAAGAAATATGAAGCGGCTTTTTCTCTGTGTATTTGCAGAGAACCATTACAACGCCTGCTAAATGCTCTCTGAACAGCGACGCAATGAAGCGTCGGTGAAAGCCGACCATCACAGAAAGCCTAAATGCTGTTTGGGATGCGGAAAAAGTCTCACGTAAATATATACGCGCTAATTTTTTTCAAGCTAGGAAAAAGAAATCTGGACAAGTTGTAATTCTTCATTATAAATAATACCTCGTACGAAAGACTAGCATTGAGGTGAGCACACAGCCAAGTGGTGTTGATGTTAACGGAGAATTAGAAAGATCAGCGCTTTTTCTGTATTATCCTCGGTTTTCCTTGCCACGTCGGGCTTCCAAGCAGTGATAGCCACCACTTTCGCAGTGGTACACATTTCACGCTAGGTTACTGTAGAATGGTCCTCTTACTAGCAATCGTCTGTTCACTGCCACATGTAAAGTGCTGAACAATAGTGTAATGCATTTGAGCGGACATGGAAATGGGCAGAAATCGTTTTACAAATCTGAGCACATTTCTCACGACGACAAACATAAGGCTCACGAGACAAACCGCAACACACGCTCCAATGGCTTCTCCATCGTGCGTTGAACCTATTCAGACGCAGTAGTGAAGAAACGAACATTCATGATTCAGTAAATGTAGTTTGCCCTTCTCACCCCCCGTGAGGAGTGGAGTTAATACAAGAGTTAGGCGACGTCAGCTAGAATAGCGTTATTGGCTCGCTTGCGCCAGAAGTGAATATCGTAGCGGTAACCGCCACCGCGTGATCTTATCTTTGAAATCGCAGAGCACAACTTGTCACGCGAAGTGTACATTCATTCATCCCACCGCAACAGAGAGAATTACAATTTCTTGCACTGTACTTACATCAAGCACGGCTGCCTGCTTCTCCAGACGTCTCCGGAGTTAGGCCTTCGCAGGAACCACCATCCGAGCTGCAGCCTGCGGCAGCCGCAGTGCCGGATTCAAGGACGCGTCCGAAGCGCACGGGGGCGCCGAGTCACCTCATGGCAGCGGCGCTAAGCAAAGGCGAAGCCGTGACAATGAATAGATGCTACCGCTTGATACTTTCAATCAACTAGGAGGAAGGTGAACTTCTCACAGGGAGTAAGCTCGCGACTTCGCACGGTGCGTCTTCGGACATACTATATGACCTTAACAATCGCCCAAGATGAAATAACTAGATAGTTAAGAGGCTACCACAGCTGGAAAGTAGGGGTGTGCGAATATTCGAAATTTTCGACTACATTTCGAATATTATAATTTTAGTATTCGTATTCGTTTCGAAATCCAAATATTCGTGTTGTTCTGAATATTCGACCCAGCGCGAATATTCGTATCTAGCCGAATATTCTATTGCGAGCACCGGCGCTCATTTCGGTCCGCAAGCCCTATCGATAAAGACATAACAACATGGCGGCGCGCAGAGCAATGCGTAACATAGGGCCATGACAGCTGACTGCGCTGGTGAGCTCCTTTGTGGGTATAACTGCGAAGCTGGTATTGTCAGAGCGGTGCACGAAGTACCTCGCAATACGTGACACTTCAGTGCCAAGTGAGAGGGCATTTTCTGGGGCGGGAGAAGTCGTTTCAGCTAGAAGGGAACTCCTTCGGCCCGACCATGTGGCGCGGCTCGTTTTCCTTCACGACAACCTTTAATGTTCATCCCATCAACGCGCTTTTGTGCTTATGGCAAGCTATCCTAAACCAATGCTATCGATCTTTCATTGCGTCGCTGTTCAGAGAGCATTTAGAAGGCGTTGTAATGGTTCTCTGCAAATGCACAGGGAAAAAGCCGCTTCGTATTTCTTTGTATCACTTTAAAACAATGAGAGCACCTGTCCCTCCTGTTGTGCATAAAATTTTTATTGGTGACTTTTTTCTACCCATATGTTCTTTACTAATTTAATTTGCGAATATCTTGTTTTACATTGTTGCAGCAAATTTATCACATTTTTCAAACGTGTGCGATGAGGTCTAGCACTGAGGTTGTAATTCGGTGCCATTGCATATTTACTACAGCAAATTTTTCACACAGATCAAAAGCAGACTGCACACACATTTATAATACCCTCTGCAACCTAAATGCGTTTTCGCGGCATATATATTGCTGAGTTCACTGTGCGAAGTGTGAGAATTCGTCGCCGTCGTCTTTGCAACTGTGAGGCGCCATGGCTCAGCAATGTGCGCGTGCGGGCCTTGAATAAAAGACGTGTTTCAATTAGTCATGAAGTTTCGAACGTGTTCTGATTACATATGGATTTTACTTGAGTTTTTGCGACACACCTACGTGTTTTATTCCCTCCGGTTTTTTTCCGCGCAAGGTTGAGGGTTTTAAAATTTTGTCTGCCAGCACGTGCGAGTGATTTCCAGCACTCACTCTTGCACACACGCCGTAAAGAACACGTAGCAGAAGGCAAAGAAGATTCCCTCGTGGCGTTCGTTGCACGCGCGCTCCTGTTCCAGCTGTCCGAGTCTGGTGGGAGGCTTTTTCCTCGATGGGACGCGGCCAGGTTCTACGTGGCTCGCTACCACCGTTTGATCGACCCATGGCTCGCAGACTCCGCGTCGCAGAAGGGGCTCTTGAGTGCAACGTGGCTGCCTGGCCGTTCCAGAACAAGGAGTCAGCCTCTGTGACGGCAGTGCCGGTGACACCACGACCAGGACACCGTCTTCATCTTGGCGGTCGGCGACCCCAGAGCTCGCCCAGCGCCTTTCCTCTGCCCGGTTCAGCCACCGGGCACACGGGGCACACGGTGCTGGCGATGGGCGGCACCGCTCCGCTCCAGGACAAGGACCGCGGACGCCATGATGAATGTCAGCCCGCAACTGCACCCATCCCGGCCGAGCCGTTAGCCGACCTCCCAGTGACCGCCACGGTGAGGCATTTTCGAAAATTCTTCCTGAGGTCCTGAGAATAGACGCCTTGGGCGACATCGTACTCAGTCTGAATCAGGGTACATGCCACATATCTGAAAATGTTCAGGAAGTTCACTGAGGTCATGCTCTCAAATTTTTACGTGCATTTTTTTCCTTCAATTGAGAGTTTGACAGAACATAAAAATAGCATACTGTCAAGGATAGCTAAGCGTGGAATATCATGCAGTATAACACTAGTTACACTTATTACTAAATGTCGCATGCTGTTTAGGGTGGTTATAGGGTGGAATATCGTGTTGTCTAACACTAGTTACAGTATGAACAAGGGAGGGGAAAACCTCAGTTTGCTAGAGCCAACGTTTCGACAAGGGGACTTGTCTTCGTCTGGGCAAAGCGTTCATCATCGGCAGGGATTAAATAGGGCCTTCGCTCCGAGGAGGAAGGCCCCGGGGGTGGGGAAGGAAAGTGGTGTGGGAGGGGATGCGTGTCAGGAAGGGGAGGGAGGTGAATCATGATTCGTTAGGCTGCAATAGTGGAACAACTTATATCCGGGGGGTGTATAATGAACAAAAGGCTTTGAAGGGGCTGCGACGGGGGAAGGGGCTGAGGCGCTGGGTGAACCTGCAAAACTCAGATAAAAGGATTAGTCAGCGTGGTACAGGGATGTGAGAGCAAGGAAAAAAAAAAGGCTGGCACTGGAAGGAGAAAGGAAGGGGGGCATTTCCAAGGAAGGACAAGGCAGGGGGGGGGGGCGAATGGCTCGTGTTCAGAGAAAGCCAAAAAGTGGGGGCGGAGGGGGTAACAGGAGTGTCATGGTTTCCGAGAACTGGTAGCAGGGGATTAGGAGAAAAAAAAAAGATGAACAAAGGGAGAGGGTGACAAGGCCGGAAATGTGGTGGAAGATATGACGTGCAAGGAGCGACAGTATACTTATGTGAGGTTCTAGAAATAGTCTGACCACGTGCAAGACATTTGTTAATTTAAAATTATGCTGACCCTGGAATGTACCTGAGAGATTCCAGGTTTCCTCTGGACATGTTGATCCCTGTTGGTTGCAGTGTTTTAAATTTGTGGATTAGGAATGCTTCTCTGTATTTTCTGTCCCTAGTCGATTTGAAGTCTCACTGAAGAATGAACAATTTGAGTTCGTGGAATTTGTGATGGCGTTGATTAAAATGGGTCGACACTGCCTTCTGTTCATTCCGTGTTGTGTCAGCCCGGTGCCCGTTTAATCTGGCACTCATTGTTTGTCCGGTTTCTCCGATATATTGTTTCTGGCAGTAGGAGCACTGGAGCATGTAGATAATATTGGACGATGTGCAGTCAAAACTGGTCTTTATATCGAAACTGAAATCGCTTGCCGTACTTTTAACCGTAGTGTCCTTTTGTAAATGTTTGCATGTCTGGCATCGAGGTCGAGAGCATGAAGTTACTGTCGGTGGTGGTTTCTTACCGAGCCTAGCATGCACCAGGATGTCCCTCAGGTTGGTGTTGCGTCTGTATGTTACCCTTGGTGCGTCGGGAAATATTTTCTTGAGACGGTCGTTACCAGTTAAAATGGGGTGGTATTTCCGCAGGATATTGTTTATGTTTGGAAGCGCGTTTGAGTATTTCGTTATAAGTGCAGGAGGTCGTTGACTGTTAGCTTTTGTTCGTTTTTTAAGAACTACATCTCGTTTCAAAGTGGTTGCTCGTTGGAACGCATTATTAAGGGTTGTCTGTGGATGGTTTCTGGTGATTAGTGTGTTTTTTAGCGAGTGGAGGTGTTTCAGGTAGTCATCGTCGTCGCTACATATTCTTCTTAGTCTCGTTGCCTGTCCTACGAATATACCTTGTTTGCAGTGTCTTGGATGATGGCTAGCGAAATCTAAGTATTGTTGTCGGTCAGTAGGCTTCCTGTAAAGTGTGGTTTTGAGCTTGCTATTTTCTAAATGGACAGTGGTGTCAAGGAAATTGACTTGCGTTTTCGAGGAGTTGAAGGTGAATTTAATGCTGGAGTGGAATGAATTGAAATGTGTGACGAATGCCTTCAGGGTCTCAGCCCCATGCTCCCATATCATGAAAATATCGTCTATGTACCGCAGGTATACGAGTGGTTTTTTTAGAAATGAATTTAGAAGTTTAGATTCTAGTAGCCCCATAAAAATGTTCGCGTAGGTGGGTGCGAAGGGAGTGCCCATGCTTGTTCCAAATACTTGAAGGTAGTAAGAAGAATTGAATTCAAAGTAGTTGAGTGTTAGTACCAATTCAAGTAGCGTGAGGTACACTTCAGTTTCGTGCGGGTGAGGACTTTGAGTTAGAATTTTTAAGAGTGCGTCGATACCTTCATTAATGGGAATATGTGTGTACAAAGCGGCGACGTCAAGTGTGACAAGTATGCTATCTGCTGGGATAATGGAAGCGTCATTCAGAGACTCTATTATGCGGAGAAAGTGCGGTGTATCCTCGACAAAGGAAGGGAGGTGGGTGGGAATATCTGCAAGATAGTTGTTCAGGAAAATTGATAAGTTCTCTGTGGGCGTGTTATTGTTTGAAACGATAGGTCTGCCGGGGATATCTGCGGTAAACAAGTCTTCTGCGGAAACTTTATGGATTTTGGGAAGTAGGTAAAATCGTCCTGCCTGTTTGTTTAGCGAATTTAAGAAGTGGTAATCGGACTGCGTGATTAGTTCTCTTGATAGTAAGTTTGCCAGTTTCTTCAGAATCAATTTGCAGAACTCTGAAGTGGGATCTGAATCTAATTTCTTATAATGACAAGGGTTGTTAAGTTGCCTAAAAGCTTCTTTTTTGTATTTTTCGGCTGGCAGGATAACTATGCTACCTCCTTTGTCTGCAGGTTTAATGACTATATCGATTCTAGAAGCTAAGTGGTTCAGAGTAGCCTGTTCCGTTGGGGTAACGTTTCTGCGTTTTCGAGCTTGCTTTGTTTGGTCTATAATTTCTTTCGAGACAGATTTAATGTACAAGTCTAATTCTGGACTCTGCTGCGCTTCCGGCGTCCACGTGTTTTCAGCTTTGAGAGGGATGGGATTAAGGCTGGTTACTGCAGTAGGGTGAGCACGTGTTGACCACGTGTTACAGGAAAGAGCTAGGTTAGTAATTGGGGTGTTTGCTTTTTCGGCAAAGAATTCCTTAATTCGCAATCATCGCGCAAATTCTGTGAGGTCTCTGTGAAGTTCATATTCGTTAAAATTATTGTTAGTTGGACAAAATGTAAGGCCATGCTTCAGAATCCGTTTGTCGCTACCACTTAGGGATTTGGAAATATCGACAATGTTGCTGTCAGTGTCCTGCGGCGGAAAATGCGTATCTTTTGTCTGTATCGAAATTGGAGGGCGGTTGTTAAACTGTCCAGATGTATTCGTATCTAGCGGAAATTTATCTCTAATTTGTTTATGCTGTTGTTTATCGTGCAGCTTGCGTTCCTTTCTGGCTACAAAATCTGCTAGTGCCTGGCTTTCGCCCGAATTTAGTTCTATCTTACTAAGTTGATCATCGAGGGAATTTAACTGCTCTTGACAATGTTCTTTTAAAATAGCTATGAATGAAAGGGATGCGTCATTTGAAACCTTTTCCCATCGAGCGAGGAGTTCAGGCCTGAGCGCACCGAGGGAGCACCTAACATTAACTCGAAGTCCTTTGGGTATTGTCCTGTGCTGCGAGTAGGATTTGTAAGTGTGTAGGTGGAATCGGTAGTTAGTTTGTTTAGTGGCTAGTTTTCTGGCGACCAGGAAAATTCGTCTTTTGGGTTCGGGGCGATTGGTGCTGCCAGATGTGAGTCATCTGCGCTTGTGCCGAGTGGACCTCTTGACGGGTGTTGTGTGTTTAGGGGATTTCTGTTTGGGGGTGGTATCGGTGTCGAGGTCCGCGTCGGTGACAATCTGGGTGCTAGTGTGCGTCACTAATCGCTTAGGTGTCTGTGTGAAGTGGTCGCTTTGTTGTTTAGTGGCTACTTTCGGTGTGATTACTACGTGCTGTTCCGCTGGTGTGGGATCCACGGTTACCGTCTGTGTGCCAGCGTCGCCAGTCTCTGGAGTGAACTGTGTGGAGGTGTCCTGGGCCCTAGCGGGGGCAGGCTGTGTTCGTTCAGGGGTGTTGTCGCTTTTGTGGGTGGTCTGTTGTTGAGTGTTGGCCAGAGTGGGAGAGGGAGCATAAGTGGGCTGTAGCGTCCGCCTAAATGTGTTTCTCAGCCGCACTTTATGTTGTCTGCCATTACTTGGACGCCAAAAAAATTAGGGTGAAGTCCATCTCTGGCCAGGAGTGCCTCGGGGTCATGATGGATCTGAGCGTGGTGGATGATTTCAACGTCTTTTTGGTAATGTTCCATGTCCAGCAAAAAATTGTTGAGCTTAAACGAGTCCTGTGCGTGAGCTGCGAGTTGGCGGAATTGTGGCATGTGTCTGTGGTGCAAGTTGACTACCCTAGGAAGCACGGTTGTCAAGTGCAGTTTCGTGTTTGGTCTGTTGGCATGGACCTCGTGTACCAGTGTATTCATGGCCTCAATGGTCTGTTCCTTTATCTGAGTTTTGCAGGTTCACCCAGCGCCTCAGCCCCTTCCCCCGTCGCAGCCCCTTCAAAGCCTTTTGTTCATTATACACCCCCCGGATATAAGTTGTTCCACTATTGCAGCCTAACGAATCATGATTCACCTCCCTCCCCTTCCTGACACGCATCCCCTCCCACACCACTTTCCTTCCCCACCCCCGGGGCCTTCCTCCTCGGAGCGGAGGCCCTATTTAATCCCTGCCGATGATGAACGCTTTGCCCAGACGAAGACAAGTCCCCTTGTCGAAACGTTGGCTCTAGCAAACTGAGGTTTTCCCCTCCCTTGTTCATTTTGTGATCGCCAAGGACCATCTACCGCACCCTCTCTCTACCATGGACTTCAGTCAACGGAAGATGACGGAACAAGGTAAGCCTCTCCCCCTTCTTTCATTGGCACATGTAGCGTTGATAGGTGATAGTCAATACAAGCACATCCACAATCACTTTCCTCCCGGAGAACATGCACCATACATTAGTTTTCAGAGCGGCGCCAAAACCAATGACATAAGGAAACTGATAGCCGCTGCACCACAGAACATCACACACTTCGTCATTCACTGCGGGACTAATGACCTGAAACACAGCAGTGCGGAACAGACCATTGAGGCCATGAATACACTGGTACACGAGGTCCATGCCAACAGACCAAACACGAAACTGCACTTGACAACCGTGCTTCCTAGGGTAGTCAACTTGCACCACAGACACATGCCACAATTCCGCCAACTCGCAGCTCACGCACAGGACTCGTTTAAGCTCAACAATTTTTTGCTGGACATGGAACATTACCAAAAAGACGTTGAAATCATCCACCACGCTCAGATCCATCATGACCCCGAGGCACTCCTGGCCAGAGATGGACTTCACGCTAATTTTTTTGGCGTCCAAGTAATGGCAGACAACATAAAGTACCGGCTGAGAAACACATTTAGGCGGACGCTACAGCCCACTCATGCTCCCTCTCCCACTCTGGCCAACACTCAACAACAGACCACCCACAAAAGCGACAACACCCCTGAACGAACACAGCCTGCCCCCGCTAGGGCCCAGGACACCTCCACACAGTTCACTCCAGAGACTCGCGACGCTGGCACACAGACGGTAACCGTGGATCCCACACCAGCGGAACAGCACGTAGGAATCACACCGAAAGTAGCCACTAAACAACAAAGCGACCACTTCACACAGACACCTAAGCGATTAGTGACGCACACTAGCACCCAGATTGTCACCGACGCGGACCTCGACACCGATACCACCCCCAAACAGAAATCCCCTAAACACACAACACCCGTCAAGAGGTCCACTCGGCACAAGCACAGATGACTCACATCTGGCAGCACCAATCGCCCCGAACCCAAAAGACGAATTTTCCTGGTCGCCAGAAAACTAGCCACTAAACAAACTAACTACCGATTCCACCTACACACTTACAAATCCTACTCGCAGCACAGGACAATACCCAAAGGACTTCGAGTTAATGTTAGGTGCTCCCTCGGTGCGCTCTGGCCTGAACTCCTCGCTCGATGGGAAAAGGTTTCAAATGACGCATCCCTTTCATTCATAGCTATTTTAAAAGAACATTGTCAAGAGCAGTTAAATTCCCTCGATGATCAACTTAGTAAGATAGAACTAAATTCGGGCGAAAGCCAGGCACTAGCAGATTTTGTAGCCAGAAAGGAACGCAAGCTGCACGATAAACAACAGCATAAACAAATTAGAGATAAATTTCCGCTAGATACGAATACATCTGGACAGTTTAACAACCGCCCTCCAATTTCGATACAGACAAAAGATACGCATTTTCCGCCGCAGGACACTGACAGCAACATTGTCGATATTTCCAAATCCCTAAGTGGTAGCGACAAACGGATTCTGAAGCATGGCCTTACATTTTGTCCAACTAACAATAATTTTAACGAATATGAACTTCACAGAGACCTCACAGAATTTGCGCGAAGATTGCGAATTAAGGAATTCTTTGCCGAAAAAGCAAACACCCCAATTACTAACCTAGCTCTTTCCTGTAACACGTGGTCAACACGTGCTCACCCTACTGCAGTAACCAGCCTTAATCCCATCCCTCTCAAAGCTGAAAACACGTGGACGCCGGAAGCGCAGCAGAGTCCAGAATTAGACTTGTACATTAAATCTGTCTCGAAAGAAATTATAGACCAAACAAAGCAAGCTCGAAAACGCAGAAACGTTACCCCAACGGAACAGGCTACTCTGAACCACTTAGCTTCTAGAACCGATATAGTCATTAAACCTGCAGACAAAGGAGGTAGCATAGTTATCCTGCCAGCCGAAAAATACAAAAAAGAAGCTTTTAGGCAACTTAACAACCCTTGTCATTATAAGAAATTAGATTCAGATCCCACTTCAGAGTTCTGCAAATTGATTCTGAAGAAACTGGCAAACTTACTATCAAGAGAACTAATCACGCAGTCCGATTACCACTTCTTAAATCCGCTAAACAAACAGGCAGGACGATTTTACCTACTTCCCAAAATCCATAAAGTTTCCGCAGAAGACTTGTTTACCGCAGATATCCCCGGCAGACCTATCGTTTCAAACAATAACACGCCCACAGAGAACTTATCAATTTTCCTGAACAACTATCTTGCAGATATTCCCACCCACCTCCCTTCCTTTGTCGAGGATACACCGCACTTTCTCCGCATAATAGAGTCTCTGAATGACGCTTCCATTATCCCAGCAGATAGCATACTTGTCACACTTGACGTCGCCGCTTTGTACACAAATATTCCCATTAATGAAGGTATCGACGCACTCTTAAAAATTCTAACTCAAAGTCCTCACCCGCACGAAACTGAAGTGTACCTCACGCTACTTGAATTGGTACTAACACTCAACTACTTTGAATTCAATTCTTCTTACTACCTTCAAGTATTTGGAACAAGCATGGGCACTCCCTTCGCACCCACCTACGCGAACATTTTTATGGGGCTACTAGAATCTAAACTTCTAAATTCATTTCTAAAAAAACCACTCGTATACCTGCGGTACATAGACGATATTTTCATGATATGGGAGCATGGGGCTGAGACCCTGAAGGCATTCGTCACACATTTCAATTCATTCCACTCCAGCATTAAATTCACCTTCAACTCCTCGAAAACGCAAGTCAATTTCCTTGACACCACTGTCCATTTAGAAAATAGCAAGCTCAAAACCACACTTTACAGGAAGCCTACTGACCGACAACAATACTTAGATTTCACTAGCCATCATCCAAGACACTGCAAACAAGGTATATTCGTAGGACAGGCAACGAGACTAAGAAGAATATGTAGCGACGACGATGACTACCTGAAACACCTCCACTCGCTAAAAAACACACTAATCACCAGAAACCATCCACATACAACCCTTAATAATGCGTTCCAACGAGCAACCACTTTGAAACGAGATGTAGTTCTTAAAAAACGAACAAAAGCTAACAGTCAACGACCTCCTGCACTTATAACGAAATACTCAAACGCGCTTCCAAACATAAACAATATCCTGCGGAAATACGACCCCATTTTAACTGGTAACGACCGTCTCAAGAAAATATTTCCCGACGCACCAAGGGTAACATACAGACGCAACACAAACCTGAGGGACATCCTGGTGCATGCTAGGCTCGGTAAGAAACCACCACCGACAGTAACTTCATGCTCTCGACCTCGATGCCAGACATGCAAACATTTACAAAGGGACACTACGGTTAAAAGTACGGCAAGCGATTTCAGTTTCGATATAAAGACCAGTTTTGACTGCACATCGTCCAATATTATCTACATGCTCCAGTGCTCCTACTGCCAGAAACAATATATCGGAGAAACCGGACAAACAATGAGTGCCAGATTAAACGGGCACCGGGCTGACACAACACGGAATGAACAGAAGGCAGTGTCGACCCATTTTAATCAACGCCATCACAAATTCGACGAACTCAAATTGTTCATTCTTCAGTGAGACTTCAAATCGACTAGGGACAGAAAATACAGAGAAGCATTCCTAATCCACAAATTTAAAACACTGCAACCAACAGGGATCAACATGTCCAGAGGAAACCTGGAATCTCTCAGGTACATTCCAGGGTCAGCATAATTTTAAATTAACAAATGTCTTGCACGTGGTCAGACTATTTTCTAGAACCTCACATAAGTATACTGTCGCTCCTTGCACGTCATATCTTCCACCCCATTTCCGGCCTTGTCACCCTCTCCCTTTGTTCACCTTTTTTTTTTCTCCTAATCCCCTGCTACCAGTTCTCGGAAACCATGACACTGTTACCCCCTCCGCCCCCACTTTTTGGCTTTCTCTGAACACGAGCCATTCCCCCCCCCCCCTGCCTTGTCCTTCCTTGGAAATGCCCCCCTTCCTTTCTCGTTCCAGTGCCAGCCTTTTTTTTTTCCTTGCTCTCACATCCCTGTACCACGCTGACTAATCCTTTTATCTGAGTTTTGCAGGTTCACCCAGCGCCTCAGCCCCTTCCCCCGTCGCAGCCCCTTCAAAGCCTTTTGTTCATTATACACCCCCCGGATATAAGTTGTTCCACTATTGCAGCCTAACGAATCATGATTCACCTCCCTCCCCTTCCTGACACGCATCCCCTCCCACACCACTTTCCTTCCCCACCCCCGGGGCCTTCCTCCTCGGAGCGAAGGCCCTATTTAATCCCTGCCGATGATGAACGCTTTGCCCAGACGAAGACAAGTCCCCTTGTCGAAACGTTGGCTCTAGCAAACTGAGGTTTTCCCCTCCCTTGTTCATTTTGTGATCGCTAAGGACCATCTACCGCACCCTCTCTCTACCATGGACTAGTTACAGTAAGTACTTAATGTCCGTACCAGCTGAAGGCATTTTACCTGAAGGTGTTTGCCTGGGAGATATTTACCTTGAAAGCCTTCACCCAGGTCGTCACTCAGGTGGAGGCTTGCCAGGTGTACACACCTGGCAGGTTGCTCTCAAAACAGTGGGCAGGTGGCCCGCCTGCCACAAACCAGACTACAGCGACGTAAGTACGCGGACTCGCGACGAAATAATATTAGCACTGCGATGTGTCTCCGGAGCGGCAGACAGCAGCGCTCGGCGCCGTGGTTACGAACCCACCGATTACAGAAGTGCAGGTCGTGTTCATGAACCACAGCGCTGTAACAGCATCCTGGTGCGATTTTTGCCTCTCCGGTGTCGTAATTGTGCTAATCTTTTTCATCTCGACTAAACGTACTTTATATAGTACGTACTCATGCTTTAAATCTGAAAATGTGCCTAGTACTGTTAGAGATATAAAGAAATTGAGGGGGACACATAACATGCGCCTCAAGAGTGACATGACTCTGTTAATGAGTTCAACCCCATATACGCGGAATTGGTCATCCTCTACTTGACATTCATCGATCCCCGAAGTCCTCATACCACTTCCGGCGCATTGGTCAGGCAGACAAGGGACGCGCCACAGACCTTTGGTGGCACGTGATGCCAAAGGTGGGCTCAGGCAACCCCTGTTGCTTTTCCCGGGAACCTCGCACGACGAGTTTGCTCACTATCCCGCGGGCAGGTAGTTATAACGCCTCAAGATCGCGTCACCCAGGTGGCCCACCTGCCAGCTAGGTGAGCTCTCAAGGAATGTTTTGTTTATTTTTCGCTCGCGGTCAAAGATGCCGACAACAGACGCCGAAATCAACAATGGACGGCAACGACTACGTCGGCTAATCTGCGACACGGCCACTTTAACGCCATAGCAGTAAAAAGGGCGCGTACGATATGGTTTGCAAACTCAATTAACTTACCTTCCTTGCACAAGAATCCCACCTTATTGAGAAGTACCTGTTCCATAAATCATAAAACCACCCAAAAGCGCATGTTTCCCGTCTATAAGCTACGGATTCTGTAATAGGACGCGGGTGCTGTTCGCCTATGTTAAGTTGTACGTTAAGGTATTCGTTGTAGATGCTGCTATACAAATGGTCTAAACCTTTCTGATGCAGCCCATCACCAAAATATGGCCCAGAGCACTTTCCGGGCCTAAATCATGCTTTTGGGCCGTTCAAATTGGCATGTGGGTGGTGGCCCCCATGCTAATGATGGCTTTGGCGTGGCCGACCTACACCACCACCACGCTACTGGAGGCGGACCAGTCCGGTGGGCGCATTCGACGGCGGTGGTCCTAGTTCGGACCTTTGCGCGGCTGCTGCTGCGGCCTCTCCAGTGCGACAGCGTGAGTACCGCTCAAAAGCACACGCACACTGCGTCTGCATCTAACCGGTGCCTGCATACAGCTCCTAAGGTAGTTTCAAGAACTAAGAAACGGAACAGCAACGGCGGCACTCGCCGTCTCGCAGTCTCTCGAAAATCCTTCGCGTTGATTTGGGCGTCTCAAGCGTGGGAAAGAGCAATGTGCTACCAGTTAGCAAAAAGCTAGAGGGTCCTTTACCTCGTGGGTATACTTACAAGATCTGAGGGCGACAAGTATCAGCTTGCGCTTTCGTGCCTCTTATTAAAATTTTCCTATGATGACCTGACAACCTCATTTTGCCCCACTTGAGATCCTCTCTACGTTTGTTTAATTGCAACAGTGTCCAGCGCATTCATGGTACCATTAACGCTTTAAATAATTCCCTTTTGCCAACTGTTATATCCGAGTGGAATGTACTTCCTGACGGTATTGTCAATGTAATGAACTCAGTAAAATTTAAACACTTATTGATCGCTTAATTCTCTCCCCAATTTCTGTAAAAAGCCTTTTATTGACCTAGTTATTGCCTTGCTAAGTTCAATTCGTTTACTGTGCTTATTTGTGCGTGCCATTTATATTTGTGTTCTAACCTTTGTGACCCGTTATTTCTATATGCCCCCCTCCCCTTTTATGTAATGCGCTGTTGCGGCTTTTAAGGGAAAATAAATGATGATGACTTCACTAGTGGCCTTTAAGCCACTTTTACCTCGAAAGCCGTTTCGTCTGGTTCTTACATTTCCATATGGTCGAAACCAGTGTTGTTATTGTGTCTCATACTGCTACAAAGTAGTGCTGAAGGAGGAGGCCTCCTCCGAACGTAGCGTCACATTATAGGTTTTAGCCTCAGCAATGGTGTGGAGGTAGAGCATCCGCCGAGCGTGCGGAATGACCGGGGATTGAATTCCAATTCCACTGAGGCCTCTACCCGATTTTAAATAATCTTAAAGCGCCGATAAAGTTCCGCGAGTAGGCCTGGGGTGCGACCGACAACGGAGAGCCGACACCTGACTTTCTTACCAGAGCATGATTTGGCCGCTCTGTGTAGAACTCGGCCGCAACCTTCTATGAACAACCGGTTAACCCTCGGCCCTCAGTCCCCAGACGCTGCGAGGAACTCTCTAAGGCGGCGGCCAGACCTGTCACTCAGCGGAGGGTGCTGAGAATCTCTGGCTGTCGGACAGGCCGCCATTGTAAACTGAAACCGACAATGTTTAATGGTAGTACCTTATGCAGCGAGGCTATCCTTCGAGTGCTGTTACTATTGGCCATTAAATGGGATGTGATATGACTCAGTCAGGTTATTACAGATGAGGCGTATGCAGTGCTAAGGTTTGGGCGCATACTGAGCTATCATAGAATAGGAGACAAACGAGAACTAGGTGTGGATTTCACTTCATTCAGGATGCAGCTTGGAGGCACAACGGGCCTGCAAGTTGTATACTGCCGCTTTTTCTGTTGTGTCCCCTCTGAAGCATATATTCGGTGAGAGAAAAGAAAATTTTTCATTTTTGAATTTTCAACATGAATCAGTTTCATAGTAATAACAGGAGGGTGTCAGCTGTCTTAAATAGGCTTAATCAGAGGTGCATGCTAAAGGCGGTGAATGCATGTGTGCCTACATCCAGCCATGATGATTGTTCCAAGCTTCTATCAAAACGTGAAATTTGAAATGAACAAAATAAAATCACAGTATGCTGTAGTCATGGGGAACTTAATATGAAGGTAGGGAATAAGCAGTGCGGAGACCAGGCGGTAGACTACCACAGCACTGGCTCTCGGAATAGCAGTTTGGAGTTACTAGTGAGCAGAGAGGAATATTCTACGGATCATCAATACCTTGTACAAACTAGAGAACAGGAAATGGCCGTGAAAGAGCCCCAATGGTGAGACTAAAAATTACATAGACTTCACACTATGCGCTCACCCTGAAATCGTACAGAATGTGGATGTCTACAGAAAGGGGCGTTGTAGCACCCACAGAGTGGTAAGGTCTTGAATTATCTTCAACATGAAGAGGGAACAAAACAAACTAGTCAAGCGGAATCCGATAACGAGTTAGCGGTAAGAGGAACAGCAAAGAGATTTAGGATATCACCGCAGAACAGATATTCAGCCTTAGCTGAGGAAGACGCTCTTATTGTTTAGACAGTGGACGATATCTCCCAGCTATCATTAAGGAGTGCACATTAAAAGTAGGCGGTACGAAGGTTCGACAGGATACCGGCAGGCTGTCTCAGGAGACCGAAGATATCTTTACGAAACGCGAGAGTGTGAAAGCGTTTAGCCCTACAGAAAGAAGAGATCTGGCAGGGCTATAAAGTTAATAAATAAGAGCAAGGCAGATGAAATCATGAAGTTCATTATGGAGATAACTGAGTATGCTCTAAAGAACTGAGGTAGCCTAAAAGCGACGAAGGGCAAGCTACTCGTAGGTGAAAAGCAGATGTTTGCAATAATACAGAAAGAGAGGGCAATGTCACTAACAACAGTGATAAGATAGTTAAAGTGCCCGAAGAGTTCTACACAAATCTGTACATTAGCCAATGTAATCAGAGTGCTGATGAGAGGGGCAGTAGCGCACTGCAATGATCCATCCCGCCAACAACGAAGAGGAATTAAAGAAAGTCTTAGGAGCAACGCAAAGGTGGATAGAAGCTGGCCAAGATGAGGTAAGAGGGCATTAGCTAAGTGGACAAAGTTCGGAGCCGACATTGTGCTAGAAAAACTGGCCATCATGAATACACAATGCCTTACAACCTCGAGCATACTAGATGCTTTGAAGAACGCTACCATTATCTTTATACATGAGAGGAGAGACATCCAGTGCTTGAAAAATTACTGGCCGGTCAGCTTGTTGTGCGTTTTCTACAAGGTATTCACTAAGGCAATCGCCAATAGAGTCAGGACAACTTTAGATTTCAGTCAACCCAATGACCAGGAAGGCATGTGTTAAGGATACTCGACAATAGACTATATTCACACTGTTAATAAAGTGATAAAGAAATGCACAGCATATACCTTTCATGGGTTACGAGAAAGCATTTGACTCAGTGGAAGCCTCAGCAGTCGTACAGGTATTGGGGAATCAGGGTGCAGAAGAGCCTTATGGGATAGTTACGGAAGATAACTATAACGGCTGCACAGCTATTGTTCCCCTAGCAATAAACATCCAGTACAGAAGAGTGTCAGCCGGAGAGACGCGATCTCGCCAACGACATTCACCACCTGTTTCAGGAGGTAATCCAAGGCCTGGATTGGAAAAAGTAGGGGATAAGAGTTAATGGAGAATGCCTAAGTAACCTGCAATTCGTTGATTACATTGCCTTGCTAAGTGACTCAGGCAACGAACCTCAAAAAATGACCAGTGATATCGTTTGGTCAAAAAATTAGCCTGCACAAGAGTACAAGAGTCTCACAATGAAATACTAATTTGCAGTTAGTAGCGGGGTGCTGGAAGTGGTAAAGGAATAAATAAGTGTACTTAGGGCAGGTTGTTACCGCTGATACGGATTGTGAGAGGGAATTGAGTAGAAGAATAAGAATGGGGTGGAGTGCATATGGCAGGGTTCCTGAGATCAGGAATCACAGTTTACCGATACTCGTGACGAGAAAAGCATGAAAGAAGTGTATTTTCCAGTACTCACCTAGGTGGCAGAAAAGAGGAGGCTAATTTAAAGGATCCAGCTTAAAGGGAGACTGAAGCACTTTTTTTGAAAATCAGGCTGGCAGCGGCGTCCTATAGTTTTTCATGCTGTATACTGGAATATCGCATACACATAAGGCAAAAACAAGCGCGATTTGCCTTTTTAGCAGAAATATGCGGCCTGTGCCGCGCGGCACGCCGTGCGGCGCGCCGCCGCCCGTGATTGGTCAAGAGAGGTCGTGACGTCACTTTGAGGACTAGAGAAGCTGCCGATGCGGATCCGGCGCTGCGTTGAGTGGGGATCGCAGCTTTCCGTGGAGTTTTAAAAGCGAATATGGCGACACATTTTTTTACTGACGTTCAAAAAAAGGATACTGCATTTTGTTCATTCCACGTATCATCTGAAAGCAAAAAAGACACAAGCAAAAAATTGTGCGCCTAGCACAAGCATACGCCAGCGTGAAAGACGCGTATGCTGACACGCGTAAGAGGTACCAGCACAACCTCGGCTCGTATTCTCGGAAAGGAAGGGGTGCGTACAATACCCAAGTCAATTACCACCACCGGACGGCTCCTGGCTCGCCCGAAAGAGCGCCATCCTAAAGAAACGCCCCAAAGCACTGAGTACAAAAATCCTGTTCTCAGTAGCCGGCGTTGTAGGTTGGGGCAAGAAAGTATTTCAAGGTAACGATGATGCAACAAAAAGTTGATGTCAAAATTAGCGAAGCGGAGTGGCCAAGCACCGCGAGGCATGTGACCACAGGATAGTGACGCAATCATTGTGCGCTGGAAACCAAGCCAAATACGCGCACAAGGCTGGTGCTTCACTCGTGGCGCAAACGTTCGCCCTTCCTAGATTTGCAGTATTGGTTCAGTGGAGTAATGGCCAGCTATAGGTGTGTTTAAAAGCCAAGCTAGCTGCAACTCGCCCGCTGCCACATCTTGAAGAAACCGAGTAAGGTTGGGAAACATGGTGTCTTTTTTTAGCAAAAACTTGGTTGCCATTCATTTCTCTCTTCAATTTGCATCCGAAATCAGAACCTCGGCCGCTTTCATTTTAATCGCTTAGCTAAGATTAAACAAGGTGCCGCATATGAAGAGCTTCGATGCTTGCTTGCTTGCTTGGACACGCCGAACCGAGTATAAATCACTAACCGAGCCTTGCTGAGCACGCCTCAGGTGGTCTGGCCGCACCTATGCTGAGGAGAGCGACACATGCTTGAGCCTGTATAAGGTTTCTGCAGGGGCTAAGTGAGCATGTTTCTACTTTTAGAAGAGGCGCTTCTTCGGAATGGTGACACGCCTCTCATGCGCGAGAAAATCGAAGGAACTGTGCCAAGGTTCAGCCGCGCCTTTTCGACAGAAATCTCCAGAGATCACATTAGGGACAAGCTCTGCATGTAGCCGCTCTTACGAAAGTGTCGAGCAGAGTAGGCTTGCTTTGGTCGGCTTCAATTCTTCGCCACAGCAGCGAGCGCTTGCGCTGCGAGCTTATGATCTTGCGGAAAACAGTGGAAGACGACAGATTCGTGGCCGTAATTGTTCGTGGACACGAACACAGACTAGTACCTCGTGTTGAACCTGATTCTCAAGGTCGGCTGACACGCATTGTACGTCACAACGCACGCAGGACGAGAAACAACGCGCGCTGAAAGCTCGCTCGAGTGCGCCGAAGTATTCCCGGCTCCTCAATGTGACGTCACGTTGGCCGACATGGACAAGGTTTCCCTCTCCGCTGTTCTCCTCTCCTGCGCTCACGCGGAGCGCGGGAGATTTAAATATCGCGTTTTTAAGTGATTATTGCGCCACTGTTTAGCCAAAATCGAAAAAACAATTTCACAGACGTGATCAGCAATGACACTACTTCAAAACCCTAAAAAACTAGCTGATTCGAAAACCGCCTTAGTATCCCTTTAAGAACAATGCAGCGGTCTATGGATTGAAAATGGATATTTGTAACGGTAAGAGACTGGATGTGGGTAGAGTGGGCGTGGGAATATACGCGGGTTAATGACCTTCTAGTCGAAATTTAGCGCAAGAAATGGGAAGGCAAGATAACCGCTCGTCGTTAACTGCAACAGAGTGGATTTCAAGCGAAGGCAAAGGTAGCGAGAGTTGGCTGAAAGTTAGGTAGGCGGATGATATTGGAAAGTTTCCTAGGCTACTGTGGCCGCAGCTTTCAAAGCCCACAGGTAATACTATATACATGGGTGAGGTGTTTACCCTGCAGTGCGCGTAGTCTGGCTCATAATTATGCCATTATGATGATTATGATGATGATATGACACTCCATGCAATTTTAAGCGAATTAGTTTCACCGTACTTTCACTGAGCCGCAATGAGCTTACAAACTTTCGCTCTTTCTATCTTCCAGCCTAAATCTTAATCTTTATTCGATGCAGCGTTTGACTCGCGTGTAATCGGAACTGCTTTGTGTGCTGCGCGATACTGAGTGCCCTTCCAAGCGACGAGTGCCGTCTTTTAATCGTACTAGACGGGATTTTATGCCTCGATATTCCGCCCGGTATACAGTTGTAAGAGCAACCCAGAGATGAAAATATTGCGGCACTCTAGCGCGTACACGTGAGAAAAACTTAAAGTTAACTAACTAGACTAAAGTGACCATTTTATTTTCGAAAAACTGGCTGTATAGGGCAGAATTGGTATTACTTGACAACGGCTGAGGCCAGAGCAAAATTGAAGAGTGCACCATGGTCGCCATTGTAAAACGTTTGTTAAGTGCATGCTATATTAACCTTATTTTGTTACATACGCTATTTACTCGTCTAAGGGTCAATCCGCTTTTTTCAAATTCGTGCTCTCCGAACTCGAGGCTACACCAATACGCAAATCATGGCCCGGTCAAGGTGTAAACTTAAATGAAAACGCCGGAAAAGGAAGGGAAAGAACGAATTGAAGGATGCTATTGTGAAAATTTCTTGCCTTCCGCACCATATTAAACTTTCACCATAAAATGCGACTGCTGCCACCATTGCTACCATCCTGCTTTTTTTTTTGCAAATAGAGGATTTTCAGACAAGGCCCATATCAGATTGAACACTGATTCTCGCCTCGCTGTCACAGTCAAAACGGGGGTAATCTTGCTAAAAGAATCTTCTCCCTATGATTCAGCCGCGTGGTTTGGCAGCATATAAGCGAGCCGTCGTCTTTTGGAAGAAGGCCTCGATGACTGGCGAAAATTGAGCTAGATGCTCGGGAAAGCAGCCACGTGCTATAGCGCCTTGCGTTTTCGATATGCCGCTCTTGAGGACTACTGTCGTTAATGTTCAGCATCGCAGCGACACTTCAGAAGTTCCGCGTGCCTGCCTTCGTTTAATCGAACGATATGAAGAATTCTACGCCTCGGGTGTTATATCGCGCGTTGCTCAGGACGAAGTGTCAAATTTCGGTGATAGGTTCAGCACGACGCTGCCACTCCTCTCATGTACTACGCATTATACCGGCCGCCTTATCTAAATGCTGGTAGCTTGGACCCTCCGTTTGCATCCGACATGTCATTACAATTACTTTCCTTTCTCTGGTTTCGGAATTTAGGGCCTCTATATACGCTACGCACCGACCAGTATTACCACTACAAGGCAAACAGCGGCTTCCACTGCAGGGAAAGCACGAAAAATCTCACACTTCACTGTAATAGCAAGAAGTACAAGACACCGCGTAATATAGATGGATACATTGCAGGCCAAACCCTTCAGTCATAAAGGATCGCGTGTTTAAGGAGGCAAGAAAACTCATAAGCGTTGCCTATAATCTTGAACTCCGTGTTTCGGTGGCTATTCTGAATAATGTGAGAAATCATCCTAACGTTCATTTGAGCAGACGTACGTTTAAGCGAGCCTGGTTTGTACTAGCGCGTTGTATGAGATCTTTGCATGCGGTATTGGTACTGCTGGGAGAAACGCAGGTAACGCAGGTAAACGGAAGTATGATGGTTGCATCGGCATCTGTTCACAACTCACATGAAAGCATTTCTTTCGTGGAGTTCTCAGCTACTGTATATGAGTGTATACTCGTATTGGAACCATTCTAGACTGGGAATCAGCGTCGACTTTCTCTTCTTAATTCTTTGCAGCTTGGGCCAGCGGGCGGAGCGTGCTTCTTCCCGTTTTGGCGGCGCCCAGGAGATGCACCGATGAAGAATTTTTCTACTATTATGTTATTCCTTTGAGAAATTTTCAGTAATACACAATTCATTGATGCGTCAAATGAAGGTCTCGCTTATTTAAACTACACCGACAAGAGGTGCAGGGTAAGTAAAGTTTAATTAGCGGAAAGGCGGAGACTGCTGACGTGAATCTCACCTGCCACACCGCAGAGGCGAAATGTGAAGGAAAGGAAAGACAGAGGTAGAGCAAAGGAATGATGGCAATGTCACACTACAATGAATTTTAGGGTGTGATCCAGGCAGTACAGATGTCCACTCACACAATGTGGTCACAATATGGCTTTCGAAAACAAGCAGATCAACGGAATTGGCTCTTCTCTCTCGAAGAAAATTCATATTAGATAACGTTTAGAGCAGACGTATAGAATTAGGTTTTTTTCTTGAGTTGGCAAAGCTTTTGACCACGTTAACCATGAAATATTGTTCCAGAAACTTAACTTCTATGAGATTCGTGGTAACCCTTTATCACTATTATGATCCTACCTACAGCATCGCACACAATTCGTTGATATAAATGGACGCTTCTCAGACGTTACATCAGTGACTACAGGCGTTCCCCATGGTAGTATTCTTGATACGTTTCTTTTTATGCTATATATTAATCACATTGTGCGCATAGCTGAACCTGACAGATACACGTTATATGCAGACGATACAGCTGTGATCTTTTCGGGAAGAAAGGCTGAGACTTAAGTACTTGTGTGAGTGGCACCCTTTTGCAAATGAGCAACTGGGCATGTAACATTGTAACCATTAAGCCTGAAGCAATTTATATTTCATACAGGAAACACGAATACTGAACTGCCTCCCCTCCTGCTGAACGAAAATACGAGGTCTGTTAGAAAAGTATCCAACTTTATTTTTTTTGGGGAACACCTGATGGATATGAAACAAGCGCGCTTGCATCACGTGACCTTGAATCTTCATGCGCATGCACGAATATTTTCCCGCCTGCCGATAGCGTCAGTCGCTGGGACGCAGCATTTGAGTGAGGCGGTGCGCAGTGCTCTCGTCGGTTTTTTATTGCAAGGAAAATGGCGGAGTGACAGGAGCAGCGCTACTGCATCAAATTTTGCCAGAAACTGGGCGACAGCCAAGTGGAAACCATTCGGAATATTCAGACGGCTTTCTGTGACGATGCTATGAGCAGCACACAGATTAAACAGTGGTACAATTGATTTAAAGATGGCCGCACATCGGTGGAGAGCGAGCCACGCTCCAATCGGCCATCAACATGTCGAAATGACCAGGTCATTGCCGAACAGAACGCTTGGGTGATGTGGGACCGTCGCTTGACTATCCGAGAAATTGAGGAAGAGGTGAACATGAGCAATTTTTCCGCACATTCTATTATCACCGAAGATTTGGCCATGGAGATGGTTGCGGCGAAATTCGTGCCGAAGCTGCTCACGGTGGAGCAAAAGCAGCTTCGTGTTGAAGTCTCACAGGACATGCTGGATTCCGCAAACATTGACCCCGACTTCATCAACATCATAATAACTGGTGACGAGTCTTGGGTGTACAGGTACGACCCGGAAACCAGATCCCAGTCGTCACAGTGGAAGCATTCCACGTCACCAAGACTTCAGAAGGCCCGCCAAGTGCGCAGCAATGTGAAAGTGATACTGACTGCTTTCGTTGACACCCTCTGTGTAGCAGACGACGAGTACGCACTCCACAGGGTAAATAAATGACCAAAGAGTGCTACAGGGATGTCCTTTGTTGCCTATGTGATGCTGTGCGGCGCAAGAACCCGGAGTTGAGGTCAACAGGAACGTGGCGCATCCATCACGACAATGCTCCTGCAGATGCCTCGCATTTGATTCAGACTTTTTTGGCGAAAAACCAGACTCCTGTAGTTCAACAGACTCCTTACTCTCCTGATATGGCCTCTGCGATTTCTGGCTGGTTCCCAAAAACAAAGGGCCATTGAAAGGAGCGCGATTTAAGACAAGGAAGAACATTATGGCTGCAACGACAGCTGTGCTAAACTCCATTCCGAAAGGGGCCGTTGCGGAATACTTCCCAAAATGGCAGCACCGCTGGGAGAAGTGTGTGGAGTCCCAAGTTGACTACTTTGAAGGTGACTAGGTTTGTAACGCTCCAGTTATGCAAGTTTTTTTTCTACGGCCAAAGGTCGGATACTTTTCTAACAGACCTGGTATAATGGAAGTTGTGGCCTGTTATAAGCCTTTAGCAGATTACTTCACAGAAAACATATGGGATAGACACATTAAACATTTGGTCGGTAAATCATCTAACACCATCGATGTTATACGTCGCTACTTCTCGAGTTTCTCCTCATCCGTTAATACTCTCCTTTTTAAGTCGCTCTTCATATCTTTCATTAAACGGAAACTGCATAGGTTTTAGAAATCGACGAGCTTAAGAGAGTCGAATGTATGAAACTTGCAGGTAAAGCATGCGAAGTCTTTTTAGGCCAGCACTTTAAATAGTGAAGTAATCGCCGATCGAAATCCGGACGCCCTTCAAGCTTCTCCGCAGCGCACAACTCCAAGTGGCGGGTGGGCATAATGACGTCATTGAAGATGTCAGTACACTTTCAATGCATAAACGCCTGCTTTGAAGGAAGAAACCAACTCCACCGAAGACCCTGCTGAGAGATGTTTGGCAGCGTATAACGCGTCAGGGCAGGGTGTGGATGACGACAGCGGTAATTTGAAATTATACCTTCCGAGGCGTCACGCTGAGTTTCTTTGCACTCCTCTGTTGCATTGAGGAGAAGCACAAAATTCAATCACCGATTACGTCTCTATTTTAAATGCTAGTGCAGAAATACTTGGCATGCTTGACTTACAGTCTACACAGATTTGAATCCTTGATTATCGCGAAATTTTGATAAAAGTTGCCCTTTAACTATGGCATCCTAATGTGGGCTACTACAAGCACCGAAAAAATGAACAAGTTGGTCGTCTTGCAAAAACGTGCCATAAGAATAAGTGCCATACCAATATCCTACAGTTTACTTATTGAAAAAACATACTTTCCTCACGTGGACTCCTTGTATGGCTTTAGGTTATGCAGATGTTAGAGGTCGAACGTCATAAACAACATCCGAATCCTGGATGAATTAGCCGAATTAAATATATCCATAGTTTCATACCCCACACGTCATCCGGAATTCTGGAAAGTTGGCAAATGTCGTATCAGTTATGGGAAACATGTCAAAGTTCACTTTGTTAACTACCATAATTAAGCTACCACAAAATGACATCGATGTCGCGAGATTATTCATGAAAAAGTCGCCCGATATCTTCACTTAGATAAACCTTGTGTTTTCCACTTGTACTTATTTTATTACCCAGTAATGCTTGTTCTGTATATTTTTTGTTTGCAAATAGGACAGTAAGCGTAATATGTTTTTTTTTGCTCATGTATACACTGTGTCTACGGGTGGCTTATATATGTTGTGTAACATTCCATTGCCCTCTCCGTTTGTATTTTTATCGATGTATGTATTCATGTTGTGCAACGTAATATTTGCCAGCCCTGCTGTAAAGGATTGGGTGCACTGGCCTAGTCAAGCTTTTCTGGGTTTTCTGCCTGTGCACCTAACATCCCCTGATGTTCAAAAAAGATGATATCAAATCATATCAAATAACTGGCAGGCACTCGTCTCTCACTTCGAATTGGTGCGTAGCACACGCAGTCCGTGTCTTACGCACACACCGGTGAACATCATTCACACATGCTTCAAAGACTGGCCTCAATTCAAAGTAGTAGTAGTAGTAGTAAAAGACGTTTATTCGGCCATAATTTATAGGCCGAGCATGTCGACCGCCTAGGCGACCAGGGGTGGTATTCTCCCGGTGTCGCCTTTTGCGACATGTCGCATTAGGGCGGGGCCTAAAAAAGTGCTTACAGTTCCTCGAAGAAACGAAAACGCCGCCGTCACTTTCGCCGGCGATGCTTTCATTCACTCCGAGAAGCGACAATTGACCACTGCTGATTCACTAGCAGCAATAGTTTCGCATCTTTGATTAGTAGTTGTTAATTATAGGAGAGATGATTATTTTTTTATTTCAAGTAGCATAATGTACATACTATAGTCAATGAGTACTTATAATGCCATTTCGTCACTGTGGGCAACGTCTGCTTAGTCGTCTGTTTACGACGCTACAAAATAAGTTCGCATGGCGAGCGGCAGCCCGGCTCAGCAGACGGTAATTTGCCCGCGCCGCAAGAATCCCTGCTTCACTGCTGCTCGCTCCGATGGACTGCGAGGAAAGGAGACCCAGTGTTGTAGTTTGCCGACTCGTACGATAGCCGCGGCGACATTGAAAAGCTTTGTCGGGCAAAGCAAACGAGTCGCGGTATCCGCGGACACGGCACTTCTCTTCACGGCTCAAAAACCAGGCAAGGAGAGTGGGATCCATGCCGTCTAGTATCAATTTCCTAGCCCGTCGCCCGCGCGAATCGCTTCAGCGCATTACGTTGTTCGACTAAGCGTAGTAAATTGGGGCGACGTCACGATTACGTACCAGGAAGGCGGATAAGTGTCGTCACGCCGCCGTCACCGCGGCTCCAGCCAATCAGAGAAGAGCGAAGGCGACATGTCGCAAAAGGCGACACCGGGAGAATACCACCCCAGAAGTCGCTGTTCTTCTTCCTCTTCAGCGCCAAGCCAGTCGAGCCAGGTGGTGATGGATAGAGAGGGTGGGGAGAAGGAACCCGACTGCTGAGCAGCCGGGCAATAGAAGAGGCAATGGGTCAGGTCACCATAGATACAGGAGCAGTTGGAGCAGGAAGGGTCCGACCGATAGCGATAGAGAAAGAGGCGGGACGGGGTGATAACTGCATTCATTTGGATGTGCCGAAGAAGGCGGGACTCCGGCACCGTGAGTGATGAATGAGTGGGAGGGTAAAGGAGTTTGTCGAGGTGGAGCTCAAGGTCGACCTCTTTTATGGTGCGGCGAAGGGTGAGTCTCCCACCGTCCTCCGAGGGAGGACAAACACCGTCATCGTGAAAAACACCTTCACCGTCATGATGTGATCGTGGCAAACACCGTCAAAGGCCTTGCGAACATCGACGGTCACAATTTGAGTGGGTATAGGGGACAGGAACTTTTGCTGGAGAATCAGAAACATGTCCTGTGCACAGACGCGGTGTCGGAAGCTGATGAGAGAATGGGGGAAGAACTCCCGTTCCTCAAGAAAATGAGAGGAGAGTCAGAGCCATGCGCTCAAGGGTCTTACCAACGCACGACGTCAGGGAGATTGGGTGGAGGTTAGAGAGAGAGAGAGGTTTGCCCGGCTTTGGAATCATAGAAATAAGGGAGGATGTCCAGGAGCTCGGCAAGCAACCGCTCTCCCAGACCTCATTGTAGGTTTGAAGGAGGAAATCTTTCGCGCAATCAGGAAGGTTACGAAGTGTGGTGTATGCAATGGCATCCTCACCGGGAGCCGAGCGTGTAGCATTAGCAGCCAGAGCAGATTCGAGCTCCCGGAGAGTGAAGGAGTGGTCCATACCGGGGTTAGGTCAACCTGAGTACACCGGGTAGGAGGGTGCTAGAGCGGGCGGATGGTAGAGAGAGGCGAGTTGATTAAAAATTTCGGAGGGAGTCCCCTGAGGGAGGGCTTTAGCTAGAGTGGGTGCAAGGGCAGGCTTAGTGCCAAGGAGGGATTTAAAGAGAGACGATGCGGATCACGAGTGCAATGCAGAGTCAAAGCCATCACAAAGAGCACTCCAACGAGAGTGCTCGAGGGAGGCACAGTGGGCGACGATCTCGGCCCGCAGAGCAGTGATCCGGGAGGAGAGTTGGGCATTGTGGGGTTGGGAGCGAAAGGAGCGTTGAAGACGTTTACGGCGACGCCATAAACGGAGAAGGTGAGGATCTGGGTCTGGGATTGGGTGACAAGAGCGAACGCGACGGCTACTGGACGTGAGCGCTGCAGAAATGCGGGACGTCCAGTCGTCGTAGGATTGAAAGGAGTCAGAGGTGAGATTAGTGCGAAAAGCATGCCAGTCAGTGTGAATAACCAGACTACAGCGAGGGATGTGGGAAAGAGAGGTGGTAATATGGATGAGAACGTGGTCACTGAGAAGAGTTTCGGCGGTCCCCTGCCAGTGAAAGGAAAGTGAACCCCGAGAGAAAGTTAGGTCGGGTGTCGTGGGGCGTTGTGAGGCAGTTCCCGCTCGTGTAGAGGAGCCAGGAGTATTAAGAAGGGTGAGGTGGCGTTCCTGGGCCAGACAGTGGAGGAGGCGGCCGGGTTTGAGAGTTTGTGGGTAGCCCCAGAGTGTGTGAGAGGCATCAAAGTCACCACCAAAGAGGAGATGAGAGGTAGAAGGAAGAGAGTGAAGGAATTTGCCCAGACCAGAAAATAAAGAGGAAGTGACATGGGGGTTGTAAAAAGACAAAAGGAGTAGTGAGATGCGGGAAGAAGGGTGATAATAAACCACACCAACTAAATATTTAAGGAGAGTGGAGGGGATGTCAATTTGCTCTACGAGCACGTCACTCCGTACATAAATAGACGCAAGTGGTGTGGCCGTAGTGGCATGGTAGGCACGGTAGCCTGGGACAGTGCGGGCTGTCCGGGTCTCCTGGAGAAGGAGAAAATGAGGCAGGGAGGGGGGGGGGGTGAGTAGATACTTGTAGAGGGGGGTCTTATTGTGGCAAAGATTTCGGCAGTTCCATTGAGCAATCTCGAGGTCCTCGCCAAATGCCATTATGATAGTGGAGAGGTAGAGGCTCAAATACACCATTTAGCACACTCACGCATTGCCACACAGCTTTCGCAGCGCTGACACAAGTTATCTTACTCTGGGAGTGTTAACAGAAGCTTACCTGTGCCAAATAATACTCTGCTTTCACTGAAAAGCAACATCTCCCTGAAATGCAGAAGCAGCGAACATCTCTTCACCGTCTCTCACTGCGCGTACGACACGTGCATCTGTTAGAGGCAACAGCTTCGCGCGTTAAGCCGACGGCGTTCACTCGCCTCCCAATTATCGAGTCGTGTCAATAGATGCACCATGCCACAGCTGCGTATGCAGTCCTGACGGCACTCTCGCAACAACCGCAAACCACGTGACAGGCTTTTCGCTATACAGAACCATGTGGCGAGTGCTTACCTTCACTGAAAACCATGGATGAGCAACGTGCCCGGACTACGCTTCGACGATGTATGGTTGCCGTCACGCGGAATCTGACTAACTTTACGATATCGACAGGCGTCAGATTGGAAAGCCATCCTTAACAGAGCATTAGCTCGTACTAGGTTCAGCCGGGTTGAACCACAGCTAATTTTTGTAGCGAGACCTAAATCGGTCGTATTCTCGCCATTTCGCGGTGGCCGGTGGCCACACCGGGAGCTGAGCCGTTGCCTAGCAACCGCCGCAGCTGGCAGCACCGCTCGCTGTGCCATCTGGCAAGACGTCAGAGGAGGAGCCGGTGAAGCCGCGTTGCAACAACAGAGGAGGAGCCGGCGTTGCATCGTATATGTAGAAGGGGCGGCTTGGTGGGATTCGTCGGCAGATATGGAAAGTGAGTAGGAGAGACTGAAGGAAGCCAGGCTTCCTCGTCGGAACCAAACCAAGAAGAGGCAGCGAGCCGAGGAGACGGAGGAAGAACGAGCCTTATGGCTCGAGATGCGTCGTAAGTACGAAGAGGCCAGGCGAGTGGACTCAGATGAGGATGGGTCGTCGTCTAGTTCGCCATGTCGTGCCATGGCCGACGCCAGTACTGCTCTGGAACCATTCAGACAGCTGCTTGCTAGTTCACCGATCATCGGGCCGTCTTTGGGGCAAAGGAAAAACAAGAAGACGAAGACTTTGAAAATAAATGCGCTGCACATTAAAATTCTCTATTCTTTAACGTAACCATAACTTAACGATAGATAACTACAAAACCTAAACACTCAGACGAACCAAGCTAAACCATAAAGATGTAACCGTAGAGATAACCATGCTGAACAATAATATTAACAGTACCTCTCGCCACGCACATCCAGGCATAAATAAGTTAAGCCGCAGCTAACTTTCGTGAGGCCAGTTGTGCAGACTTAACCCCTGCTCTCGCCCCACCCCGCTCAATCTGCGCAGCAGGCAATGCAGCAGACGACGCCGCTGCGCCCGGCGTCACTATTGGCTGCGCTGTCGGCCAAAGACTCCCAGTGGTCCTTTGGAAACCTCGTGACTTCCAGCTGCGCACTTCTTTGCGTGCAGGTCGGGTAGCGAGGGCCTCTCTCGAGTCTTCCTTCCTCCGTCAGTGGCAGCTTTTAATTATTCGCTGATGTCATAAGGGCGTACCCATGCCGCGTCGGCTGCTGTGCGCTATTCGCTGCGTTGAGTTGCATAATTGCGGTGCTTGCATGCCCGACGCAGACAGTGGTAGCTCGAAAAGGTTTTTTTTAGCTTGACGAAATAAAATGTTTTGTGTCTGCTTTCTTTTCGAAATCCTTCAGCATAGTACGCGAGCTTATCCTTGGGAAAGCTCGTGGCGGCCTAAATTGGTAAATCGGTTTTTGAGGAAAGGAAATGGCGCAATATGTGTCTCACATATCTCGGTCGGTGGACACCTGAACCGCGCCGTAAGAAAAGGGAGGCGGGCGACTTGTGATTGTTTTCAAAAAATAGGAAACGATGGGTCTTTGCTGTATTCTGTGCACTTGGGTGTCTGTTATTCGCATATTATGGGAGTGGTCTCTCTCAAGCAGCCCAGGTGACCCGCAAGTAAAACCCGTCAGGCTTGTCTCTCGCCTCCTCTCGGAGATGCGCGCCGTGAACGACATGGCGATGGCGTTCCGTCGCGAGTGGTAAGTTTTTTCGCGGTATTCGTCACCTCGACATTTATTTATTTACTTATTTATTTATTTATTTATTTATTTATTTATTTATTTATTTACCTTTACTCTCACGGCCGTGCAGGCAGTGCAGAGGGGAGTGGGGAGAAACATTTACAGAACACAGCGGAAACAACAGAACAAAAAAAACCTGTCAGTGTTGATACAGCGTTAACTAAAGCTTTTCGAAAGTAATTTATGTATGTAATAGATACAATTTCATTAGGAAGAACGTTCCATTCTTTAGAAGTACCGGGAACAAATGAGCGTAAGCAAGAAACTGTTTTGCATAAGGGGATGGAATATTTAGGGCGATTATCAAAGCGGCGCGATATGGAATAGCGTCTATGAAGGAAATTATTGTGTACACTACGATGATAATATAACTTGTGAAATAGAATTAGCCGAAAAAGTTTTCTTCGTGAATCTACTGGCTGATGACTAAGATACTTTTTCCTCGGTTATAGTTCCAAGGAATGAAACGAGGGGAGTTAATTTGAACACGTTCAAGCGAAGTAGTTAAGTAGTCATGGCTAGAAGTCCGGACTTCTCTTGAGTATTCTAGGTTTGGACGTATTAATGATATAAAGAACTGATTTCACAGAAGATGGTGCGGGAGAAAAATAACGTCGCAGATAACCTAATGTTTTGTTAGCGTTATTGATTACCTAATCAATGTGAATCCTCCAAGCCAGGTCAGATGTAGCGTGAAAGTGCAAGTATTTATAAGAATTGTTGCTTTCAGGTGCAATGTTGTTGAGATAGAATACTCGAGACAGATTGGCAGTACGGGATACACGCATGACCTTGCATTTCTTAAAGTTTAGTTCCATTACCCACTGACTGCACCAACTAAATATAGCCGCAAGGTCGCTCTGTAGGATCGTAATATAATTATCCCTTATCATTTCGAAACAATCAAAAAGTAACCGGCCAATAAATGATTTGGTTGGTTGGTTTATAGCGTTTAACGTCCCAAAGTGACTCAAGCTATTAGGGACGCCGCAGTGAAGGGCTCTGGAGATTTCGACCACCTGGGGTTCTTTAACGTGCACTGGCGTCGCACACTACACGGGCCTCGAGAATTTCTCCCCCCTCGAATTTCGACCGCCGCGACCGGGATTGAACCCTCGTCTTTCGGGTCTGCAGCCGACCACCATAACCACTGATCCACCGCGGCGGCGGCGAAGGAATGTATGTTAGAGGACACATAAGAACGAAGATCCTTGATATTAATTAGGAATCGTAGTGGCCCGAGAACCGAACCATGTGGATCGCAAGAAAGTACATAAATAAAACGTGAGTTGTAATCGTTAGCGGCGACTCAAATTCGAAGTGAACAGAGCTTTGAATTGAACTAAAATATCCGTAATGTTGCACTATAGGAAAACTTTCGGCACGATAGGAACATAAAAGAATTATCGAATGAGGCAGCTTCCCTGCTGCGTGCATGCTTGAGTAGCTTCGTGCGGCTTCGTGCCTGAGCGCGTTAGTCAAACTTCTGTTCATTTCGGCTGGAAGAACGCTTTTGCAAATGCAAGCCGCTGGCAAAACCCAAAGCAACTGGAATGTTTTGTGGCCCGCGCCCACAAATAGCCGCCGCTGTCTTCACTTCATCCCTCCGCCGTGGGTCTGCTCCCGCTCTCCAGGCAGTAAGTACTGCTCCCTTTTATTCTTCTGCTGCTAGTTAGCCAAATAACTCATGTATCCAATTAAAGAATGCTTCAAAATGATATTACACCACTTAGCCTTTACTGTCCGCGCGCAAAGTTCCCTGGGAATGCGCCGATTACGACGACAGCCACCCTGCGATAAGTTTTTTGGCATAGCTCTGCAGAAACAGTACTACTCGTTTGCATGGCATAAAGCGCAAGTTGGTTCTCCATATCATAAATATTACCTTGCTGACAAGTTTCGCACCACAATTCGTTTACGCACCACGATATCTCTGCAATAAGCGCTGGTGCGATCGCCTGTCTGGGGAACGCTCGTAGGAGCTATAGTGTACTAGATTAGGCTAGTACACTTTAGTAGGACCAACGCTTCCCGCTAATCCGCTTTTTTCACAGAATGTGCGGCCTCTGGGGAAAGGTGAAAATTCACCTGCTTCGCATGGCAAAAAACACTTGCGAGACGCTCGTGCGATCTGGTTCCGCGAGGTGCCAGCTGCGTCTGCTTGCGTGCACCTGCGAAGTGGCCAGCGTATACTTGACAGCTGCCGCCATCTTTCGCACACGCCAGTCACTAACACGAGCTCCACCAGTGGAGCTGGAGGAGATGAGCGGCGCAATTCTCCACTTCCTCCGCTATCATTAATGCTTGATTTTATATCGTTTTATCAAGAAACGCGCTCGGGGACCATTCACTCTAATTCAAAAGGCCAAATCTGTTGTCCCAGTCGACGCTGACGATGCGTGCTATAGCTGCATTCAGTACTGTTTTGCAGACCCGGTCACATCGGTACGTCCCCTTATTGTGCGCGCGTCCTGCGGTGGAAGCAGGCGTCGCTTTTAGGTCATTGTAGCCAGAACCACGCTCGGCGGCCATTTGCATGTGCGAAAACTTGGGAATCCTCTCTCCGCAATCGCCTAAACCGCACACACGAATCTTGAGAACTCGCTTAGCCTCGTCATGCAAGGTGCCGGCGCGCTGCGCAATCGACTCAGGCTTAACGATGTGACAAACGTGCATCGTGGACTACTGTTTGCGTGTGATGGCATGAAATGCAACCTCTCCTTTCGCTCTTTCTTGATACGGATAATGTAGGCACAGGCACACTTTTTCAGGAAGTGCCTAAGGTTGCGAGAAGCTTTCGCTCGGCCAAGCTGTTTTGCCCATGTCGCGTGCTTGGGCGCTCAGTTCTGTGCGCAGGGATCTCCCAAACTGAAATCTTCGCGGGTTCACGTACTACCGCACGCATTATGACTTCTAACACACATCAGGTGGTACAAGCTGATGTCACGAAGAAGTGCGAGTGAGGCGCTGGTGCAAAGTTCTGTATAGAGCTGCTGTGCAGCGAGCCCGCGTGCCTTGTACTGCGTAGGAAAGCGTATTCATTCTATATATCGAACGCAAAACAGGAGAAGGTGGCCGCGAGAGCATTGCAGGCCATTCTGACCCGTCTGTACGCCGCGTATGATGCTGTGGGCAGCATGAGGTTTTCGATTAAGCGTCAGTGCGAACAACGGTGGTGCTCGTCGCGCCAGATCGTGTACATGGAGCTCTCTCTTTACTTGACTACGATGCGTGGTGGTTGGTCGCGGTGGCGCCATCTTCAGTCTAGTGTGATAGAACGTTGCGTAAGCGACGGCTTCTGCAGACTCACCAGTCCATCGACTGTAGACTGGCGCCGCATCTGGCCGGACCCAAGCTGTACCGACGAAAACCTACGGCAGTAACATATTCGAAAGCTCCTCATGTATGCGGCATGACTGGAACTTGGATACTAAAGGAGAGAATAGAGCTTGCTGCCCGCATTGCAGCAACGATAGCACAATAGGCTGCTCCGTGGATATGCTTGTGACGCTCCGCGAGCATTCAGTACGGTGGTCGCTGCCGGCGGAAGAAGTTCCTGGGTCTGAATTTCGATCGCATTTTTTTGAATATACAGAGCATCCAAGGCACTGAAATTTTGGAAATAGAATCATATTCTCCTGTAATATTCACTGAAGAAAAGACTGCAGTACGTACAACAAGGATGTTATGGCGTTATGCACGTAGCCACGATATTTTTTTGGGAGGGGCAGGAAGTAATTTCTTGCTTCGAGGGGAGGGGTTTTGGGTGAAGTACAACAAGAGCACTATTCAAAGAATTTCTTCGAGGGGGGCGGGAGGTGACTTGGGGTCCCTCGGGCCAGCTCTTGGAGACGTGCCTGATGACAGCATATTTTTTGCCAGTAAGTTAAGTGGTGCTTGGATAGAGAGGTGTGCTAGATTATCAATCTGACTATTACTCTGAACAGATAATCCTTTAGAGGTTACAGAGATGCAAGCCGCATTAACTACGCACGTCACGGCGTACACTTTGAATGGGCAAAGTCCGGATGTTGAGTTCTAGGCGACCTTTATGTCTGAAGTCGCCTAAAAGGCAGCAGATTTGCCGGACAGAGGTGCATATGCAGGCCGAAAATGTCGGATGGTTTGCCGTCCATAGTGGGTAACGAAGTCCCAACGATTATACTTTCTCAATAATGCGTTTCACCAGTACACTTGTTGGATGCTTTTTCAACTTGTGCTTTTACGGCGCGAACAGCGTGGCGCCATCATGATGTCATTTGCTTCACAGAGCTTATATTTTAGCCTGATCTCACCGGTTCTTTCATGAACGTGGCGAACGTCAACCGCTGAGCTCGTAGCTAACAATGGGAAGCATGTAGTACTCACTCCATCTGCGAGCGGGTAGCGCACTCAGACATGGCTCAGACGCTGGAGGTTAAAGCTTAGTTGCAAAAGTAGTCCACTCTAGTGCTCTGATCCTAATGCGAAAGCGTTATATGGCTCATCGGTAACGAGACGCGGTGTCAAGAAAAAGTGGTACCCCAAAACCCACATGACCAAAGAATGAAAAAATATAACTTCGTTCAAAGGTGCGGGGAATCGAACCCAGGGCTTTCAGACGACCACACAGTCAAGAGGTGCCAAAACGACGTTGTGTCTTCGCGAACAAAGGTGAATCTAGTGAATGCGCTGCCTTACGGATGTATACAGTGTCCCGAATAACTTGAACGAAGATCTAAAAAAAAAACAAAAAAACAATCGTTCTTCACAACAGAAAACGCGTGGATATTTTTAGGGTTTATCTAAAGTTACAGTACGATTTTTTTTGCTCGTCCCAATTGAATAATTAGTCCAGATAAATAAACAAACTTTTTAAATATAGCTTGAAACACTCAGGCGTCAATAGAAAAGTTGTGGAGCTCCACAAGTATTGTCCAATCGAGGCACTTCTAACGAGATAGACTTAGAGTGGCTGTTTTTATTCGGGAAAAACGAAAGCCCGTGGAGTTTAAAAAATACCTCGTGACAGCGCGCTCCGTGCGCCCAGATTAGCCGCGATTACAGCGCTCATCCATGCTTTGCAAGAAAAAAAAACATCGCTTAGCGCCTTTTGTGCTGGCCAAGACACAGCTTCGCGTTGTGCTTCGTTCCAAGATAAGCGCCACTGGGTTCGGGCGGCAGTTGAAAGAAAGTGCTCTGTTATCGCTATCTGAACAACTGCCATGTGTGAGCACTGGATGGCAACACCAGAACTGAAATGAAAAAAGAGCTGCCATATCACCAAATTCGCCTTTCTACAAACTACGCTAATCGACCACCATTTTTTTTCTGGGAATTTTCATGGCGTGCCGGCGCCTTCTGCTCTTGCCTTGTGTGTCTATGACCCTAGACATGTAGAGTGCCAAGAGCTAGGCTCGCTCAGTGTATTCTGTGTTCGGTGCGCGTTGCTGGCGCAGTGGCAGTAATCCTCGCTATGCCCGTTACAGCTGAGATAGAGTGCATCTTCAGATCCCAGCTGCACGTATGAAAGTGAGAGGATTAAGGCCGTTTTCGCACGGAAACCTCACCGATGTCTCTTGGCATGAAATTCGCTGATTGGTCGAGATACGTCACGTGACCTTTTGACGTAATCACAATCTGTACGCCGATGCAAGTGTTAACAAAAAAATAGCAATAACGGCGTTCAAAGAATTCCAAAACACTGTGTTTTCTACCTACTAAACTCCCCTCGTGCTGTACAATATCTTCGTTGAGGTGCTTGTACCACTTGTTCGTGGCTCTCACGCTACTATGACATCCGATGTCATGTATTGCCTTGATGTGCCTTAAATTATGAGCTCATTTTGATCTAGTTACTTTATTATTTAGTTTTTAATTTACGGTAGTTGCGCCTACTGTTTGCTGTGAGTTTACTGTAGCGTTTGTGGCCTGCGATTTCTCTTCCCTGGGTGAGATATTGTATGCTTAGCGGTGTTACGATTTGTATTACATCATCAACTTCAGTGTGACCTTCTTCCCCTCCGCGAAAAAGAGTATCCAGAGCAGCTGTAAGCACAGACCTCTACTTATAAGTTGATATAAACTAAAATGGCATTCGAAACCAATGCACTGCAAAGATGAAGAGATCTAGAAGGGTTGCGGAAGGCCTCCTTTTCAATTTCATGTCTTTGACTGCGGATCTTTTCATCTATGAAGGCACAAATGGTCCAGCCAGCTGTATACATCCAACACACTACATCTTCAGTAGTGACCTATTGGCTTCGGCCAGCTACTTGCAGCGCATTAAACTAACGCCTCATCCAAGAATTCCAGACTGAGACGCATGATGGCCTCCTTTCTTTAGGTGCTTGCATTCGAGTGTTCACCTGTTTCGAAAGCTCATGACGTTAGTTTCTTATAAGAAGGTTTGCTTATGCCCCTGCTGTGTCGAAATTCTTTGCTTAGTAGGCAGCAAATAAAAAAGTAAAAAATATTAGTCGTTCCACAGCAAAAAAAAAAAAGAAACACACTGGGAAAAATACTAAAAAAAGCATTGTTTAGGCATTAGGCAAAAAAAGTCCTTCATTGACCACGGAAAACATTTCCAAGGCATCCCTGCTTGCGTTTGTAGCAATCGGCTGCGCTCTGTATTTATTTTAGCTTATTGCAATGCAACCACCTATCAGTAACTAAGGTCCGACATTCACGCTCTTAGTCAGCTTCTTTCATAACCGCAATACTTCCGAAGCTAGCACGATAGGCTGCTTCATTTTTTCACTGTTCAATTAGTTGTGTTTAGGTGTACGAAACTCTGTGTGGGTGCTCAAGGCGTCTCTTATTATTAAGAATGGTGAGCGAACACTTTCATACATCCCCTACTGAGTTACGTTATTTCCCTGTGGTACACATTTATTCCATAATACCCTTTTGACCTTGTCTGCCTACCCAGCTTTTTTTCTTCACGTGGCAACAGGGCAACAGAAAATATTTTACTGTCTGCTGAATATGAAAAAAAAAAATTAGGGCTTCGTGAAACAAAATTTTCCCTGCCTGGAGTGGAGTAAACTCGTTCGTGAACGCAATGCGAGCACCAGAAAATTTGCTGCTATTTTTGTACATCTAGCTAAAATAGTAATGTCTCGTTTCATTTTTCGTAATGGGGGTGGGGGAGTGGGGCGTAAAACGTATTCGAGCATTTCCAGAGTTCGTTTCTGGTTCCCATAAGCCCACTTGAGCGGAAAAACAGCCGAAAAAGAAGCCGAAAAAAAGATGCTTGAGGCTGAATAATATGCGTTTTTCACAGCTTCAAGCTAAAATAAACAAGCGCAAGTGCGGGTGGCATTTATTTCTTTGCTTTGTCCTTTCGTCCCTAAATGATATAGCCATCACGAAGAGTATGCATCGCGTGGCCTTGTTGCGAGCACATTGATTGTCTTTAACTGCCCAAGTCGAGAGACCCGAATTTCAAAAGGGCGTTCAAGAAAAATATTTCTGTACGAGAGAGGGAACTACGATGCTGTAAAGAATGATTTAGCAAATTACTTCCCTTTGTTTCTCAGTTATAGCGAAACGTGTGACGTGGATGGCTTGTGGATCGCATTTAAGGACAAGCTTCTCTACTTGATCACAGCGTACGTTCCTTCTAAGACTGTATCAGGGAAACTACGCGCTGACAAACCTTGGATTTCAAGGAAGTTACGTAGATCCATCAGAAGAAAGGCCACACTGTATAAGAAGTATTGTAAAACTAAGAGCCCCTCCTTATTCACAAAACTGAAGTTATTGACGTGTTCGCTTAAGACAGAACTGAAAAGTGCTAAGCGTCTTTACCTATCGTCTTTATCGGAAAAGATAAGAGTTAATCCAAAACAAGTGTGGAAGCATATTAAAATACTAAAAAATATAACATTGGAATTCTGTCTTTGGTGCACAATAACAGCGTTGTAGAAGACGACTTGAGTAAAGCTGAAATTTTTAATGCGTATTTTCACTCAGTATTTGTCAGTGATCAATCAGATCTCAATCTAGTCACGCAAAATTTCACACACTTGCCGGAAATGGAAGATGTAATGATAACTGAGACGGGTGTGATGGCGCTGCTGTCTAATCTAAATTCCCATTCTGCTCACGGCCCAGACGATATATCTAATCATATTTTGAAGCTATGTGCAGTAGAAATAGCTCCAATTTTGGTCACAATATTCAATAAATCCCTGGATTATAAAAAACTCCCAAATGACTGGAAACTTGCGAATGTAACGCCAATATATAAAGATGGTGATCGCGCAAATACATGTAATTACAGACCGGTGTCCCTCACCTGTGTTTCTTGTAAAACACTGCAGCACATAATATATTCTGGTCTTATGAAGCACCTTAATGGCAATGATTTCTTCACTACCGCTCAACATGGTTTCCGTTCGGGCTTATCGGGTACAACTCAGCTCACTGAGTTCATCCATGATGTCGTGGAAGGTATAGATAGGGGTGCTAGAATAGACGCAGTTTTTCTTGATTTCCGCAAGGCTTTTGACGTGGTTTCGCATTCTCTGCTCTTAACAGAGTTATTATATTTAGGTATACCTTCTAGACTTCTTGGATGGATTCAAGATTATTTGTATGCACGGCAACAGCGGGTACTTATAAACGGTGTCACTTCGCAGTCTGTCCAGGTTTTATCGGGTGTGCCGGTAGGCTCGGTACATGGGCCTTTATTATTTCTTGTTTTTGTAAATGATTTGCCGAGTGAACTGTGCTCCCGTGTTAGGCTGTACGCCGATGACTGTGTTGTTTACCGTTCAGTCACGTGCGCAAATGATACCATTCTGTTGCAGTCTGACCTTGACAAGGTATGTGCGTGGTGTGACAAATGGAAGATGACTCTCAACACCAGTAAATGTTACCTCAAGCAGTTCACAAACAAAAAAAAGAAGATATGGGGCAACTATAATCTAAATTAATCTGTTGCACTGGCAAAGGACAGAGTAAAGTATCTCGGTATCACATTTACAGCGAAGTTGGAATTGACCGCTCACGTCGATACGATAACTGCCAAAGCTTCCCGCGTTCTCAACCTTTTTAAAAGAAACTTTAAACATGCATCTCCACGCCTAAAAGAAACATTGTACGTTAAGAATGTCAGGCCAATTCTCGAATATGGATGCATATGTTGGGACCCATTCACAAATATTTTAAAAGAGAAGCTAGAACGACTTCAGAAGCGGGCAGCAAGGTTCGTAACTGGGAATTATAACTTTAAGGTTAGAAGTTCTGAACTTCGGGAAGCTCTTGGTTGGAAGTTATTATCCCACCGAAGAAAAGTTTTTAGAATAAAGTTTTTGTACGACATTTACAATAATAAAACAGGAATTAATAAAAGCCTCTATTTAAGGCAACCTCATTACGTTTAGAGTAGAAGGGACAATACCATGAAAATTAGATGGTATAACTGCCGGATTAATACATTTAAATATTCATTTTTTCCCAACACATTAAGTGACTGGAACCTGCTGCTTAATGAAGTGTTTGAGAGCGAGAATTTCCAGGCCGCAATTGACCATGCAATATTCTGATTATGCTGTTATCAGTGTTGGTTCTGCGTCTCGGGTGCAATCAGAATGCTTTTATCTTTTTGGAAGTTCTTAACATTTTTCTGTAACTTTTCTTTCTGTTTTGTTCTCTTGTGCGGTATTGAATATTACTGTTAATGTACTTACCCCCCCCCCCCCACCCCCCTACAGTAATGCCTCTCAAGGCGCTGTAGGTACCTTGAATAAATTGAATAAAAAATCCATCCCTAATTTGAAGCCTGGCATTACACAACATTCATCGTTAAGGGCGCCAACTAGCCATTGTCTCGCTTGACGGGTAACGCACACAACCAGCAAGAAAACACTGTTTATTTGAAGGCATGCTAAACTGACACACAATTGAAGTCCCAACAGCTGAGGCGATACATCACGAGTGCAAAGAATACACCTTGCTTCTAGTGACGCAATGCAATGCGGGCATCAAGAGTCCAAGCAACATGACAAGAAACAAAGTTCGGTCGGGACTCTTATGCATCCTAAAGTGTGGGAATGGGAAAGCATTACGGTCCATGTGTGCATTGTTTACGCGTAACATTTGTGCAAGCATTAAAGTTCTTCCCTACTACTTCGTGTTTCTGCATTGGCTGCGCACGAGGCTGCAAACGTTTGGACCCTTTCGGTGCACGCAATGAGTTTGGCCGAGTTTGCGTGTCGGGGACCCGAGACGTAAACGTTTAGTTGTTAGCGACACCAACCTCCCCCCCCTCCCTCCACACACACACACATACACGCGCACACATGTCCAACGGCCAAATTTGAAAACTGTGAGATACTTGTGTAGAAATATTGAAGGTAATGGTCCATTTTTCCGAAATATAGAAAATCTTTCTTTTATAGCGTTTCCGTCGCTAGAATCGAGCAGTTAAGACAGCCACGGAAAACCAATAGGGAGCGCTTTTGAGGATAGCAAAAATGTTAATAACAAAAAAAAATGCAAGAATGCTGACGAGAGACCTGTCACTATGTTTATTGTTTTAGTGAAGTCTTGCATTACATAAAAAAAAAATGCGCTCGTATACTCTTTATCGTTCAAAAATGCTTTAGTCCAGAATTGTAAGGCATGTTCAGCGCGCTGCCTGGCAAGGACCCGCCGTAGTTCATCATTAGGAGTTCTATTGCATGTTTTTGCATCCGCTAGGACCCGAGCGATGCCACAGACAGTCGCACGCCCCGTGCAGTCCGGCGTTCCGAGCCATAAGTGGGTCATAAGCACGTCAGGCTCACCCACGAACCCGACAACAGTTGACCTGTCACACGGTTTTAACAGCGAAGGCCGTAATAGCTTTCCAGGCGCCATTTTGGAGAAACAATTGGGGGGGGGGGGTGCGGTTCGGTAGTAGCCGCTTAACGAGATACCCGTAACGTGTTGTTGTAGGTGGACACCAGTGCCAAGAATCTCAGAGCGCAATTGAGGTGTCCACTCTCCCAGGAAGCCAGTTATGCGCCTTTCCTTTCCTCAGATCTAACGGAGTCTCAACCCTTCGTTGGTTTCGAAGAATTGCGTATAACTGCCTCAGTTTGTAGGGTGACACCACCGCCACCTCAAAGCGCGATTGATGTGGCCACTGAGGCGGTGAGCCAGTTATGTGCCTTTCCCTTCGTAAGAGCAAACGGAAGGTTTAGACAGCGAATAACACACCACTGGGAACTGGACTATTCTTTCGGTGCAAGAGGTTCCTGGAGTCCGTGAAATGTTCCGAGATCGCGATCGAACTGATGACCGCAAGCGGTAGAAGGCCGAGTATGTACGTGAGCGTATATATAGACGCCATAACGATCATGAGAGCTGTTATGGCGCTGTTTTCTTGCAACAAGAATTGCAACGAGTTCAGCGAACTGAGTGGACCACTTTTGCGACTCCGCTGTAGCCTACAGCGTCCCAGCCAATCTAGGGCGGGCTTCCCGCTCGGAGGCGGCGTGAGTACTCGACGCTTATGACTGGCTTAACTACGAACACCCTGGTTTGAATTTCACCAATTTGATGAAAGAAGTGGTCCGAATAGAGTAAAATAAACGTCCTCGGGAGCAACAGACGTCATGATGTCGCCACGCAGTTCCCCCCTCAAAAGCAATGCAACTGTACTGGTAAAACCCATCAATGAGAGACCAAATAGTAGCACCTTTTTTCTCTGTTCCGGAACGGAAAACATTCCAAACTTTTTGCCCTCTTTGCCACCTATTACCAGCAAATATGCTCCCCTTTAAGCTGACTGGAGAACTAATAGTTTCCTAGACCTCAACTTGCCTACTTTTCCCACCCTAGGTGCAAGTCATCACAAGCGTAATTAAACGGGTGAAACGTGTGCGAGCTCTAAAGTACTGTCTGTTAAAAGTAATAGTCAGAGGCTGATAACGTAGCGCATCTCTATATACAAGCATCATTTCACTCGCTGGTGTAAAAATATTCACGAAGACTCGCTCTGCCCCGTTCCTTAAAAAAGAAAATAAAGCTCTTTTAGCGGCGGCCTTGCTGGCCTTGCAACTCGCCCCCTTTCCAAGAAACCAGCCCCCTCGATTCAAAAATTTACTTCTGATCCCTCCCCCCCCCCCTCCCCCCCCCAAAAAAAAAACAAATCTTGGCTACGTGCCTGCTTGCGGTACTGGATATCTTAGCCCTTTGACACGCTATATACAGGGTAGTTTACAAATCGAACTCTACGCTTTTTCTGAGAGTTGGCTTTACCTATAGCGGCGATTTCTTGCAGCTATAGGCACACCGCGGCTTTCATTTGCAGCAGTCGCTATTCCATGGTCACGAGATTCTACATAAAAGAGAAAGATAAACTAGAGCGAATGTTTGCGACATTCGAATCAGTGCGAAAACATTTCTGCTACGTAAACATGATGATCAGCGGTCAGTGCCGCGGCGGGACGGAGGGCTCGCGCTAGGCCAGATGCGTACAAACAATACAACAGACAACAGAAGATTTCTCACGGTTGGTACCCATCGTTACGCATTACAAAATATCAATTATTTGAATTGAGCCTACCTCCTTTTGTGCCGTAACTTGGTGGCTACGGAAAAAGCTGTAAAACCGGACAACCTATGCCTCCCAAAGACCATTGCGGGTATGAGCTACAAGACGCCACTAAAACAAGAATAACTGTTCCAAAGGGGCAATGTTTGTTTTCCTACATAATTTGCCCATCATGTCATTAATTTTACCAGCCATAAGAATTTAGTAATGGTTAACTCTTCGCAAAAAAGAGTCATGAATAAGCTGCCGTAACGAAACGTAGGCGGAGAAAGGAGATTTCTCCTTCCCATCGACAACCAGTGGTATCCAGCATTCTAAAAAACTAGGGAAGTATGCATCCATTTGCAATTTCCGAAGACACTGCCTTATCGAGGGCAAAAGAAACTTACCCTCTCTGCAAGCCCGGAACACTGCAGTTATGCATGTGGGCGTCAACCGACGATGCACACATGCTCTTGCCTGTCTCGACACCAAGAGTGCATCGTCGGGTGACGCCCACATGCAATGCGGAACGATTGCTAACTTGGAAGGCGGGTGAGCTACTCGTCTCTCCGATGTACTTCAAATCAATGGGCGAAAGAGTTATGAAGGATGCACTAATGATTAAAGGAATGAGAATTGGCGAGCTGATTTTTTGAATACCAGTAGAGAGATGGTATGGTCCGTGCGTCCAGGCAACATATGAAGCAGGGTTACGCGGTGAAAGACCCGTTGCCTTCAGGTGCCGGTTCCTTCTAGGGTTGAGGGCATTGCAGTCCGGCAGTAAGTGCTGAATGTCGGCTTCCATTTCCTCGCGTTTACATATCGAAAACCCAGGCCAAGGAAGGAAGTCTCTGTAATGAGGCCACTTCCGAGTGACGGTAGATGTGAGGCCAACCCCTACCCAGATCCTCCGAAGCGCAACCTCCTCTGCACGGCTAAGAGTGCGGGGAAGGGTTACCGCACACGGAGGGATAAGAGTGCGTGTGCGGCGCCGCAGGTGTTGCTTTCCTGATAAAAGGCGGGTAAAGTTGTCCAAATGAAGAAGCCGAGGCAATGATTAGGCTGGAGTAACGAGGCGGGTCACTAAATCTCCCTGGCTTTGAGAGGTGAGCGGATCACGCGGGACCCACTCAATATGTCCGGGCTGCCGGATGCGTGCCGTGAGCCGGTGGTTGCCCTGCCATATTATTGGGCAGCGGCTAAACATGTCATAGCAGCTGCACTGCTTGAAGGGCGTCTGTGCGGATGGCAACGTGGGACACATGTAGCATAGTTATGGCGGCCATGGAGCAGAGTGCCTTTTGAACTGCAAAGAGCTCAGCACACAAGGACGTAGGAAGTTGCATAAGCTGAAATCTAGAGGTTTGATTTAGGGCAGGTCTGCACGGGCAGTAGATTGCTGCTGTTGCTTCAGGCTTGGATGCTTGCGTCAACATAGACAACAAAAGATCCTTCAGGCAGGCAAGAATCTTGTTCTGAAAATTTCTGGCGAAGCAACGATGCCGAATTAGCAGATGTTGGTCGGCGATTATCTGTTGGCTTGTTGTCGCTGAGCTGTAGAAACTTCGATGGGGGAAGAACTGCCGCTGGCAGCTGAAGAGTGAAGTGTGACGTTGCATTAATCCCTCAGTGCGTGCGTGGAATGCGATAGACTGGCCTCAAGGCTGCGAGCATCACGGCGCTGCTGCACCAGCCCATCAGTGATGTTGAGCTGCACGTTCTCTTGCAAAGCTATGACCGGTGTGATGCGTGGAAGGCATGTAATGGTCCTCATAGCCTTTCGGTTCATGGCCTGGTGGTGATCCCATTGGGCTCTTTTAAGATGTTGAAACTGGGCTTGATAAACAATATGTCGCTGCAGAACAGCCCTCATCAATTGCCCTGCAACGAACGAGCTACCGGTACCCGTCTTAGGAGCAATTCTTCTCATCAAACCCAAAATCTGAATAATTTGCTTTCTTGCCTGAGAAAGCCAAGCAGTCGCTGATCCTGACTGGTGAATCGTTAAGCTCAGGATTTTTGCACCTGGACTTTCTTGCAGTCGGGCGCCTGATACACTAAGACGGATTGGACTTGCCGGAAGTTTACGGCTTCCCCAGCGGTTGGCGACCGACGTGTATGTACCCTGTGTCCCAAAAATGAGTGACGGATTTTGAAAATCAATAAAAAAAATACGGAATGAGTTACAATTGCGGATTTTCAGTTCTCGGCACGACGCCATTGAGCCATATTTTGTTTACGGTGACTAGCAATTGAGGGAGTGCAACGCTACTCAGGTTCTTGGAAACCTCATACTGAGCCTTATCCCGGACGGGCGCTGTTTTCAGTTTCGCAGTATCTATTGCAGCCAGCAACTCAGGCATAGAGATTGGGAACGGGATTCCATCTGCGCCGACATCCGATGGCAGTTGACATATACATGCGCTGGGATACCTGCCACATTAAGACTAGAAGCTGAAGAAGGCACAGCATCATATTTTGGGAAAAACATTCGCGCTGCTTCTTTGGCTAATTCATGCGACAAGCTGGCTGCAAAGCATGCGGTTGCTGCAGCGTCAGTATAACGGAGAACGTGTTCCACTGTGCGGTACGTTCGCCAGGAAGAGGCGTTCGAGGATTGTGCAAAAAGTTGTTCACACCACGCGTGCCACTGCCGTCGTGAGAGGTGGCGTTCATATTTGCGTGCTTTAGCAGTAAGATAATGCATTCGCGTACGTGCCTGCGCCGAAGTTGGATCTCGCGTAGCTACCAGCTCGGCGTGACGGCGTGCAGCCCACAAGTTTTATTAAAGAGGCCGAGGTCTGCTCCCAGTCGACTAACATCAATCCAGGTGGTAGTTGCAGCACTGTCGAGCGCTGTTTGAATGCGCTAAGCTAGGAGAGATAGCCGAGACAGGAGCGGAGGCTGTCCCATTTGATCACAGAACATTTGTAGCGTAAAGGCCGGAGATGTGAGGTATGGAGACCGATGATGGTAGGGTGATGATCACTTCCCCCGCAGTCTGTCTCCATGTGCCACGAGAGAGTACCCAGACCCGACCACTGCGTCAAGTCTGGCGCATAGGAAGCAGTGCGAGTTTGACGCACTGGCCGTGTTGCTGTCCCAAGGTGGTTGAGCAGAACAAACTGGGCATCCGTGAAGGCGTCCCGCACACGCCTGCCACAAGGGCTCGAAGTGGGGTACACTCCATCCAAATGAGGGGCGTTAAATTCGCCCGAGAATAAAATCGGGCACCTGTGGTACAGCGGACGGACACTTAGTATCCAGCCAAGATTAATACGGTAGAAGCGCCACCGGCTGGTGTAGTGTAAAATGAAACGAGCGCAATGGTTCCCTTCTTATCTTTCGCAGCCACTGCCACTACCTCTTTATATAGCGAGGCGTACATCGGGAAAACGTGAGTCCACATACGCCGCCACCTTTCCCGGGAGGGAAGCAGTGTGTACGCGAGGGACTGTCATGGAAGGAGTAGTGTGGCCACTAAAGCCAGGAATTGATGGAAAGGCGTTTGTTTCCTCTAGCATTGTGGTCCATACCTGCGGCTTGTTAATTCGTAGTCGGGTCTTTAGCTCACCCACCTTCGTAGAAATGCCTCTGTAATTCCACTGTAGCGCACCAGGGCGACCGGAACTCTCCATTTCCAGTTACTAGCCCAAGCGCTGGAGTATCATGGACGTCCGGCTGGACAGCTCGTTCACCATAAACCGCTGCTAAGTTCTTGCGGAGTTGTCGAGTGGCATTGCCGTAAACTGTCAAGAGGAAGAAATGACATAGGTGGGCGCAATGAAGTCGATGTTACTGCGCTACTGATGGATGTGGCGGATGATTCCACTGTCCGTCAACGTCGAGCGAGCAGTTCTCGGCGTTGCCGGAGCTTGGTGAACTCTGATAGAAGACGTGCGATTAGTTCGTTGGCTGCGGCCATGTAGTCCTGTGGTAGTTCAGGCATACTGCGCTGTTTTATTGGCGGTTGTCAGCGGCGTTCCTTGCGCACCTTGTCGTTAGACGGCTGCTGAGCTTGAGGATCATGCCAGATGTGCTCAGGAAGCTCCGACCACTCGCTGTCGTCCCACTGGAGAGAGGCGAATCGATTCGATGCCTACAATAGAGTTTTACTGTAATTTATTGGCCATTACTTAGTCCTCTGACGACGAGCCTTTTGTGTTGGCTTTTGTTTTGACCGGCAGCTTGCAGATGTTATTTCGTGGTCGTTGGATTTACAGAGGTCGCATCGATGAGCCACATTTTCTTCCGGTGTACCTTCATTGGTAGCAGCGAAGGGGCAGGATATGTGCATATGCCAAGTACGGAAGCAGTTATAGCAATATACCGCACTCAGTTTACATGGTCGAGGCCGTAAAATACAGTCATAATAGTGCAGGTCGGCTGGTAGTGTCAGAGGGCCTTGCAAGGTACACATGCAAGAGCGCACCTTTCTCATGTGTCTGGCATGGATGACATGGTGCGTGGGACAGTACAGCTCACACTGAAGTGCAGTTTCATCTTCAGTAATGTCGACGTTGCAGAGGACGCTGCGCTACAAATCGGAGCCTTGAACTAAATACATTTGGGCAGGCACTGATATTTCGCTTTTGATTGAAATACTTCTGAAAAGTGTTATTTTAGAAAAGAAAGGGGCTATCATACGCTCAACAATTAACACAATTCCCTTAATTGTGTTTCCTGACCATAAGACGACGAGCAAAAGTGGCATCCCGTCTGCTTTGCGGCCGCTGACCTACATAGTATTTCGTTTCGCAGCAGTGTCGACAGATGGCGCGTCGATGAACTAGTTCCGCAAGGAGGAGAGGGCGAGGATAAAGCCTGAACAAAGCAATTCGAAGAGCGAAGTGCAGCGGAGGGAGAGAGTACAGAGCTACGCTGCACGCCGGACGCGCGGTGGGTGTTGGCATTAGAGCACTGCACAGGCCTCAATCTGAGGCCCGAGCCTGGCCCGGGCCCGAGACCTGGAGCCCAAGCCCAACCCAGGCCCACGGCTTCAATCTCGGGCCCGGGACTATCGCTCTAGCGAGCGCGGCCCGGCCCGTGAATCCCGGAGTAAAGCCCAGCCCGGGCACGTTTCACAGTAACGCTTGAGGCATACTGCTCACTCTGAGCAAGTAGACTGCTACCACACCGATAAGCAACTGGCCGACAAAGGTTATGAAACCGCATTTTGGCTTCGAGGAAGTTGGTTCTTTTTAACCCAGAAGAAAGTGATGAAGAGCAGTGCTCGCCTGGCCCGTCTTTTGGAGAGTGATCTCGTGTAGGTGGGCAAGGATACACACGGAAGTTCCGAGAGCTAAATAAAAATGGCTGTATACACGCGTAGTCAACTTTACTAGATTACTTTTTCAGTTTGCAAACACCGACGCCGCGGATGTCGCCCTTTCCTGTACCGCTGAACGGGGGCGCACTCGTCGCTGTTTGACGGGCTTCTCGGCAGAGTAGCCGCGCTGACCGTGTCAGCGAAGACTAAAGCGAAGCGTTTTTGTGCCAGGCGTTTCTTTGTTGGGTTAAACTGTGCTGCAAGTTCATCGCTGCTACTGTGTCCTTGCCAGATTTATATCAGTGCGTTTCGAGCGACGCAGCTCGTGCGGCTTTGGCTCCGGCTGCAAATCAACACGAAAGCGCAACAGCGTCTGTGCACCCGAGCTATGCGTCCGTGAGTCGGTGCGGCCGAGCTGTCCACCTGTCTACTCCCAAACGAAGGCAAGGCCAGCGTTCTACGTAATAAGCGCCCGCAATTCACTCTGACCATCGCCAAGGCTGGAAATGTTTTCTGGAAAGTGCTGGAAGAGCAAGAGAAGTGCAGCCTTGCTCGCTTGGGTTGTGGTGAGCAGTGTCGGCATTCACTTGTCAGATACTAAACTTTGTTACTGCTAGAAGAATGCACTTTTTTTCTTGCACGTCTCTTGTCTCTTGTAAACGGACGTCTCTTGAAACTGTTTGGCCCATTAACAGTGGCTCCCATTAAGATATATATGTTTTTTTCCGATATGAATTTAATAAACTGCTTTCAATCTGACCTTTGCTATTACCGTCACTTTTCGCGTTTTATGACCTTAATAATAGTCTTCTGGCGGGCTAGTTGGTTCTTTTCGTTCATGGTTAAACTGCGCGAAGGAAACAAGGACAGAGACAGAAACACACGTACACACTGAGCGCAGAACTTCCAACTTTTATTCGAAAACGCTTCGGGCATTAGCTTTTATACGCACTAAACAACCACCACATGACACAACCGGGATAAAAACCAATACTTATCGGTTTTTATCCCGGTTGTGTCATGTGGTGGTTGTTTAGTGCGTATAAAAGCTAATGCCCGAAGCGTTTTCGAATAAAAGTTGGAAGTTCTGCGCTCAGTGTGTACGTGTGTTTCTGTCTCTGTCCTTGTTTCCTTCGCGCAGTTTAACCATGAATGACCTTAATAACGTTCAAGTTTCACGGTGGTAGTGCTGAATCTCCACTTGAAAAGCACGTATGCATCTTTGACTGTCTTGCTTCAAACCGATCGTGCATGGCCTTAGGTTTCGATATTTTCGGCAACATGCGACTCGTTACCGTGTCGTAGCTCGCCGTAAGCAGAGTCATTTAGTTTGTAAGGAAGTATGAAAGAAAAACTATACCACACCAAGATCCAGATGTCTCATCGAAATAGCTAATGATTCAGGCATCCCGATCGCACCTCTGCCGCCCAGGACCGTTCGCGCAGCCTTAATGCCACTGCAGTTGCACATTCAGAATAATATCTTTGCACTATCTTGGAAATATCTCCGTTAAACAGGAATTACCGGCGTAAAGTGGCATGAAACACGGCGAGCTCGTCTCATAGCGATAGTTCGTGTGACGAGAGACCGACCGGAGCGGGCCCACAGCGTCGAAAGTTCCACCTCATGAGAGGGAGCCGAATGGGGCCACGTTTGGCCGCCGAACTGCAGCGGAGTTTACAAACTGGCTAGGTAATCTAGTAACGTTGGGCGTAGTAGTCTACTTTACGTTCCCCCATCATTTATATTCTGCTGCCCGCGAAGTATAAATATTAAAGCTGCCTAGCAAGCAGTAGGATGACAGTTTTTTAGTGAACGCGATCTCACGGGTAGAGCTCGTAGCCAAACTGGTAGCCTTTCAGCAGAAACAAAAAGCTAAAAGGCTTGACTATTTCATGGTATGTGCTAAACTAATATGTTATTCCCAAATGAATTTCTAATAGTGTATAGGTATGGTTTGGGATGACGAACGATCAATAGCCAATTAGGGCCAGGCTGATTGAATATTTTTCTTACTTCACCGCGGCGTGGAAATAAGGAAATAAATGAGTAAATGCATAAAGCTTAGTTTTTTTCTCAACGCGTACGATAGCTCATAATTAATCCGTGTCGCTGCTTTAATGCAACAGTTGTGTACTTCACTCTGCAATAGTGAATGAAAAGTCGGACACCAGCCGTTTCTGTACGGACCAGAGCCCGGCTCGGGCCCGCAGCTTTAAGCCCGAGCCTGGCCCTGGCCCGCAACTTCAGGCCTGGGCCTGGCCCAGGCCCGTTAAATTTAATCATGTCCCGGCCCGGTCCAGCCCGCGGGCCGGGCCCAGGCTTTCGGGTTGACCCGGTCCCGTGCAGTACACTAGTTGGCATACACCGTACACATAGCAAAGGGTATCGCCGAAGCAAATGCGAATGCTTGAGAAAAAGAAAAACGAGAAATAATTCCCCCCAATTTCGATAAAAACACACCAAGCAAGCCAAGCACGCGTGTCTCGAAGGAAAAGCAACGAAACAGTGCTAAATACAAAATCCTGTTGATAAACATTGCAAAAGCCTTGCCTAACGAAAGGCCAGCCAGTAGCACGGCAAGTTATAACAATGTTTTTTGGTCGGAAATGATAGTAAAAGGCCTAGACGGACGTCTTGTTATATTCAAGCGGGGGTTTTACAGGTCAATCCAATACACCGATAATTTCAACGCCTAGGTAAAAGCTGCTTAGGGTTTTTCAGAGAAACTTCAGAGAGGCTTCTATCCTCATTAATTTCTCAGAGATCTGCCAAGGACGACGCTTTGGAGCTTTTCAGTTTTGTAGTTTTTGATGTGTAACGTCCCAAAGGAACTTAGCCTGAGAGGGACGCCGTAGTGAAGGGCTCCGGAAATTTCGACCATCGTGGGTTCCTTAACATGAACTGATATCGGAGTCCACACGGACGTCTAGAATTTCGCCTCCACTGAAATTGGACCGCCACGGCCGGAATCGAACCCGCGTCTTTCAAGTCAGCCGCCTATACTGCCGTAACCGCTCACAGACTATAGTCTTGCAATTAGGCTTGGTTGAAACGATACTTACGCCGAACCAAATGACAAGGAACTAAGTTAGAAGAAAACTCTACATGAAGGAGCTCGACTTCCGAATTCTATCTTTCTCTGTGCCTTTACTTGCGCCTCCACATAGCGGGAGTATCGCTAAAAAAATAACGGATGATTTAGCACGGCAAACCCTAACGCGAACTACTTGCAGTAGCACTTCATTTTCACTGCGGTTACAATTCAAAGCTTGGTTTTCAAGCAGATGAAGCAGGCTTCCGAAAGAGATCGCCGAAATCGTACTTAAGCTCCGCCTGAACGGTACGACGCGATTGCGTTAATGGCTAATATGCAGAATTCTTAATTTTCTTCTTAACATTAATAGGTCGTTGGGGGTTCTCATACCACTCCTCGCGCAGTGGCGCAGACGTTAAGCGATGTGTAACTGCACTGTCAAGGCAGGTTTTGCCATGGGTGCCAGCACAAGCAACCTCACGGTCGCGTCGCGGAGAGAGGCTTCAGTCAGGCAGATATCGGCGAAATTTGAGATTGGGGTTTTAGCGCTGCCGCACTATAAACAACCATGCGGCTTGTTTTTAGTGCCAACGACACATGTGCCTTGGCATACGATTAATTTGTCACGACAATCTTCCATTTTTCTCAATTGTCCTTTCATTAAACTGATGCAGGTAGAAGACGAAAATCACTCAGCAGTGTAAATACCTTTTCACATCTTTCCTGTTATAATCTAATATTTCTTCACCCATGCGGCCATGTTTTTGAACTTGAAGTTCTAAAAAGCAATGCACAGAATGGTGAACACTAATACATTCAATAACATTGCACGTCGCGGTGGGTTGTCAAGATGGGTTGTCAAAAGTAAGTCTGAAACAGACTCCTCGTATCTGTGGTCGGCGTGGTAACAATTCGCTTTTGTTCAAAGTAATCAGTGATTTCGAAAATTTTATACATTAACTACGCGAAGTACATTTGGCCGGAACAGTGCAGTTGATCCAGCCATTACCAGGACAGTTGAAACCATTAGCCAGGACAATAGAGTATTTGGAAACCTTGACTTCACACAATCGATCTCGTCAGGCAGACGTTCAATCAAATCTTCGTCAGCATCACGCGGTCTGTAACATACGCGAACCAGGAGTTTTGGAAATGTGTGCTCGCTGTTACCGATAGCACCTCAAGTGTAGAATCGACAAGGAGACAGGTAAAGGAGACGCCTCCTGCCCTGGAACAAGACCGGTTCTTTCTTTAAACCGAAAATACATAGGAAAAAACTAGCTCAGCAACCGAGATACTTCGGCTTAGCCGTGTTTCTGTTCTAAGAATAATATCTGCATCACACCTGTCCCAGATGGAAAGTAAGTCTCTTTGCTTAGGTAGCAAACTGCGAAAGTTAGCAACAATGAATGATATAGGTCTAATTGTTTCAAAAACCTTGACCCTGAAATTATCACCGGAAGTAGGCTGCTGTCGGCTTGATTGCACAACACGGTCACAAATCTCGTGGTGTGAATAAAATATATCCCTTGCGCTCAGCTTGTCTAATGATAACCAAAATTTGCGTTCGAATTTCGTGAATTACCTCAACTACTCCCGTGGCACTTGCAGCTTCGGTGAAAAGTCTTCGTCAAACCAAACTTTAGGTAAAGCTACGGCCTGCAATTTTGATGCGGCTTTTTAGATGGAAAATTTGCTTTTGTAGTTGAAGAACCTAATTACTTTTGGGGGATGCTATCAGACTTGACCCTACCAATGACAGGAACGCGTTCAATTTCTCCCGGTTCAACCTTCAAGTGGGTGGCGAAAAGCTCCTCGGCGATTCTTCCCGTGTCTTCCCAGTTTTCTGTTTTCAGCTCTGGTAAGCCATTAACTGCAAAGTTATTTCTTCTAGGACAAATTGAAAGGTCATCGACTTGTCCGAAGACTCGCCGTGCGAAGTTGCGGGCTGTTCCTTGCTAATTAAAAGCGTTTCCCGTCGACCCCGCTCTCTTGCTTTCCGGCGGCAGCATATATATTTATTGCCAAATCACGATGTCCACCGAGGGAGATTTTCGTGCGATCGTCGCTCTCCTGCGAGGACGCCGGTGCTGTTGCCTCCCACAGCTGCCACGAGGTGGCCATCGCAGCCAGTCCCTTTCTCGTACGACTGTCCACTAGTTCGGCTGGCTCGGCGCTTCCGCGCCTTTCGGCTGTGTGGAATCGGTCAGTGCGGCTGTACTGGGCTGCAGCTCGGATGGCGGTTCCTGTGAACACAACTACGGAGACCTCTGGAGAAGCGGGCACCTTTGCTTCACGTAAGTACATTGCAAGAAAATGTCTTTCACTCTATTGCGTGGGATGAATGTATTTAGACTTCGTGTCACAGTTTGTTCTGTGTGATTTGAACGCTAAGAGCACGAGGTGGCGGTTACCGCTACGGTATTCCCTTCTCGTGCCCACGAGCCGATCGCGCAGCACTGGCGGACGCCGCCTGACTCTTCTATTTACTCTGTTGCACGAAGGGTGTGAGAAGGCTCAAGTTACATTAACTGAATCATGAAGGTTGGTTCCCTCATTACTACGTATTAATAGGCTAGATGCACGGAGAAGAAGCCGTTGGGGCGTGTGTTGCGGTCTGACTCGTGACCCGTAAGTTTGTCGTCGTGCAAAGTGCGCTCAGATTTGTAAAATGTGTTCCGCCCATTCCGAAGCGTACCGACATGCACTACAATCTACTTAAACACTCTAAATGTAGCTGTGAAGGGACGATTGCTACTAAGAGGATCATTCGACAGTGACCTAGCGTGAAAGCGCGCTGCTGGGAAAGTGGTGGCTATCATGCTCGGAAGCCTGATGGGGCAAAGAAGACCGAGGATAACACACACAAAGCGCTGATATTTGTAAGCTTTTATTGGTAACAGCACTACTTGGCTGCGTGCTCACCATAGTGTTCGCTTTCGTTTGAGACGCTATTTAAATAGAAGAAATGAAAGATGTCCAGATAGCAGTTTCTCAGGTTGAAACAAATTAGCGCGAATAGATTTCCGCGTAACCTTTTTTTTTTGCATCCGATGTAGCATTAAGCTTTTAGTGAGCTCAGGCTTTGTTCGATGCTTCATTACGCACCAGTTAAGAAAGAATTAGCTTTCAGATTAATGAGTGTTTGCAAATGTATAGAGAAAGAAGTTGTTACATATTCTCTCGTGTCATTTTAAAGCAATGGCAGCACTTAGGTCTTTTAGTATGTATAAACTTTTGATTGAAGGAACTTTTATTCCACTATGCTTTTTACTAACCTAATATTTTAATATTTTCTTGTACAAAGCAGTACCAAATTAATCACTTTTTCAAACGTGTGTGGTGAGAATTGGCACTCATGTTGTAATATAGTGGTATGGCTGATATAATCCTCAAGTTTTTTTACACATATGAGAAATAAATACATGCATATTTATAACGTTATTTATTGCGTTTTAGCGGCGCATTAGATGTTGGCATTACTCAGTACACTATGCGGAATGTCGTGACAACTGTGGGGCCACATGCCCGCACAGATGCCTCCAGGAATGTGCACCTTCTGTCCAGCGCCTCGTTCTGTCCAGCCGCATCGCCCGCTTCTCAATGGGAGCCGTCGGTACACCTCACTTGAGTTGCCGCGGTGCGGCGCTAGCCAGATTTTATTTATTTATTTTCACAATACTGCAGACCCTCATTTGGGTCCAGGCAGGGCGGGCAGAAAAACACATTCACACAACAGTGTAGCACATATACAATCTAAAATAGCTCACAAAGTGCGTTGTCAAAATTAACAGCCGATATCGCTTGTAGAGGCAGAGCGTTCCATTCGTCAATAGTTTTCGGGAAAAAAGAAAATTTAAAAGCGTTAGTATGCGCGAAGTATGGTGCTAAGGTGTGATTATGGTGACGTCGAGTTTTACGCGTTTCAGAGTACTGCACATAGGGGGCTGGAGAGATGCCTAGTTTTCCGTGGATTAGTTGGTGAAGGAAAGATAGGCGGGCTGTCTTGCGTCTGACGTGAGGAGGTTTAATATTATTTGCTGCCATTAACGAGGATGGGGAATCAGTTCTGCTGTACTTATTAAATATAAAACGAACTGCGCGCCTCTGTATTTTTTCTAATTCTCTTATGTCTTTTTTTGCATGTGGGTCCCAAACGATGGCGGCATATTCGAGTTTTGGTTTTATAAGAGTATTGTAGGCTAATAGTTTGCATTTGCTAGGTGCGTCTTTAAGTTTATGGCGAAGAAAACCAAGTTTACGTAAAGCTGAGGATTTAATGTGGTCTATATGGTCATTCCATTTTAGTTGCGAGTTTAGAACAATGCCAAGGTACTTATACCTTGGCACTTCTTTAACTGAGACGCCATTAATGCGGTAGCTGAAGGAAAACGGATTTTCTTCCTTGTTATCCGCAAGAGCACAGTCTTTTTAGTATTGATTTCCATTTCCCATTTTTCGCTCCAGGAAACGACACTAAGCAGGGCATTATTTAAATGTTCCTGGTCAGAAACGGAAGATACGGGAGTATATATCATGCAATCATCGGCAAACAAAGCAATCTTGACAGCTGAATTAACACTTGAAACTAAATCATTAACATATATTAAAAATAGCAGGGGACCGAGCACACTTCCCTGGGGGACCCCAGAGGTTACAGGGAGTGGAGAAGAACAACTACCGCCAATCTCCACAAACTGCGTTCTGTTTTGTAGATAAGCTGCAATCCAAGCAATGAGCGGAAATGGTACACCAATGAGTTTCAGTTTTAAAAGAAGCTTGTTATGCGGCACCTTGTCAAAGGCTTTGGCGATTCTAGAAATAAAACATCAATTTGGCCTGACTTGTCTAAAGCTGCACTAAAATTATGAATGGCTATTATCAGTTGTGTGGTGGTAGAGAATCCCTTCCTAAAGCCGTGCTGAGCTGGGTTTAAGGCATTATTACTGTTTAATATTGCAAGTATATGATTGGCAATGATATGTTCGATAAGCTTACAACAGGATGACGTTAGAGAGATCGGGCGGTAGTTGTTTACAGAGAGGCGATCATCATTCTTATAGACAGGAATAACCTTCCCTGTGAGCCAGTCAGGCGGCAAGGAGCAAGAAGATAAGGAGACACGAAATATTTTAGACAAAAAACGAGACAATGATTCAGCATAGCGCCGCAAAAATGCATTAGGAATGCCGTCTGGGCCGGGAGAACGCTTCGCATCTAATCGGAGTAGCATTTCAATGACACCTTCATCAGATACAATGTCTAAAGGTTGAAAGGAATCACAAACAAAACCGTCAATATTTTCACCTTGATCAGTTGAGAAAACAGACTGGAAATAATTATTAAAAGCTGTGGCAATGCCCTTTTGGCACGTAACAGCGAATCCATTCATGACTATTTTTTCGATCGGCTTATGAGACTCTCTGATATGATTCCAAAACTTAGCAAGATTACTTTTTATGAATTTCGGGAGACATTCTGTGAAGTACCGTTTCCGGGCTAATCTAATGTTTGAAGAAAGTTCAGCCGCAAGTTCTGCTAAAAGATCTGTGTTTGGCCGTTTCGAACGCTTTAGGCGCTTGACTTTACGTTTGAGATGAATAATGTGGCAATTAATCCACGGATTATTTTTTTTGACGCGTTTCTTCTTGTCTGGAATAAAATTCAGCTGACAAAATTCACAGTGCTCCTTGAAGGTAGCCCACAGAACCGAGACATCTTCACCCAAAAATCTGTCGAAAGCAATGTCTAAATAATCAAGTACTGATTCATCATTTGCACGTGAAGTCTTTTACAACTTTAAGCAAATTTTTGCATGGTTTATTACAAGAAGAAAATATTAGAGAAACAAGCACTAGTCTGTGATCTGATATTCCCTCCAATACAGATGACATGTGCACAGAAAACGAGCGGCTGACAAATACTAAGTCTAAAACAGAACTGCTCATCCCTCGCACCCTTGTTGGCTCAGTTACAACTTGTACAAGGTCATGAGCAATCATTAGGTCTGAAATTAAATCTGCATTTTCAGAAGTTTCAAAAGATCCAGTAGACCAATTCATATTTGGAATATTAAAGTTGCCACAAATAATTATTTTACTGTTCTTAAATGAATGCATATGATCCTGCAATTTGTGTATATAGTCAGGACCAGAATCTGGAGGCCTATACAACGCGCTCCGAATGAAAGTGTGGCCAACGTAATTAACCTTTAGGAATAAACTTTCATGATTATCTATTTGCTGCAAAACCTCACCTTTAATATCATGTTTTATTAGGATAGCGACGCCGCCGCCGCGGGAACCCCTATCACGCCTGAAGACATGGTAAGAGGGAGGAAAAACGCAGTCGTCACTAACGCCAGAGTGAAGCCAAGTTTCAGTGATCACAACTACGTGGGGACTATGAGTGATCAGTAAGACTTCGAGTGATTCTGCTTTATTGACTATGCTCTGAGCATTTAGGTTAAGAATAGTTAGGTCTCTATAGTTCGAAGGAGTGGAAGCGGGTAGTCAGTCGAAATTCCGTGTGGGGACCGAGGCGATTTTAGTACGGCTATTCAATGTGTCGTTCCAAACAAACGTTTTTTTATCAACAATGAGTCTATCGTGTACCAATCTCACCTTGTGGCCGTCATCATTCTCTTTTCGAGCTGACTCCCAGAGCAACTTGCGTTTTCGCAAAGTTTCCTGAGAGTAGTCGTTCTGAATGTAAATGCCAGAGCCTTTTAGTTTCCCTGTTTTTAAACACGGCGTTCTTTTCATGAAGATCTTGGAAGTGAACTATTATTGGCCTCTTTTTGTTGGCTGATTTACCAAGTCTGTAGAAACGGTCTGCTGATGAAGCAAAGACATCAAGCTGCTTTTTAAATACGTCATTAAGGACGGTTTGCTTTAATTCTTTTACCGTTTATTCCTCTTTTTCCGAAACTCCATAAATGACTATATTTGCGCGCCTGCTACGATCTTCCAAACCTACCAATTTTCGTTTTTGCATATGAAGAGATTGACGAACAAAATTTAAGTGCTGCTCTATAGGGGTGAATGTTTTATGAATGTCGCGAAAGACAGCGACAGTTTTTTCTACTTGAATTACTCGGTCAGACAGGGAAATGATAGCCGCATTTATCTTTTCGTACAGAATTTTCAGATCAGACACGTCTTGCTGTACGCACTTCTGGCTTTCCAAAATCATATCAAGTAATACTTGTAGATCAGGACCCGGGTCACTTTCAACATCTCCACACAAGAGAAGTTCACAAACTCGTAGACACTCGTATGCGATACAAACAACACGGCGTGGGCTCGGCAGGACCAGCAAAAAAGGGTCATCATTTCTGTAAGCATAACCGACACTGACCTGCATAAGCAAGAACGGAGGCATGCTTAGTGCGGTGTTCCGGCGCGGTCCGCCGTGCCCACTGAAGATGAAGCTGTGTAGGTCTTCTTTTATAGCTGAAGCTGTTGTCGACGTCACAGCTCGAACGATACTGCCAGCAGGGGGCTGATCGGGAGCTGATGCGTCATATTCAGATGCCAAGGCCATAGGTGATAGCGGTGAAAGACAGTCGATGCACGTGTGATTGCTGATACCGATACCGATTGCGATACCGAGATGGTAGCACTGCTTGCATCATGCTTGCGTATGGGCGCGCGGTGCTGATTAGCACGGGCTCGGGCCAGCCCGAAAGCCCGGGCCCGGCCCGGCCTGCGGGCCGGGCCGGGCCGGGACATGATTTGTTTTGCCGGGCATGGGCCGGGCCTGGGCCGGGCCTGGGCCTGAAGTTGCGGGCCTGGGCCGGGCTCGGGCTTAAAGCTGCGGACCGAGCCGGGCTTGTGTCCGTGCAGAAACGGCTGGCGTCCGACTTTTCATTCACTGCTGCAGAGTGAAGTACACAAGTGCGGCACTGGAGCAGCGACACGGACGAGCTACGACTTGCAGTACGCGCTGAGAAAAACCTAAGCTTTATTCATTGACTTTTTATTTCCTTATTTCCACTCCGCGGTGGCTTAGTGGTCAAGGCGCGTGATTACTGAGCCGGGGAACCAGGGTTTGCTCCTAGCCTCGGCGGCCGCATTTCTGTTTAGGCGGCAAGCATGACAGCTTTGTACTTTGTAGTATCATTGCTCGTTGAAGAAACCCAGGCGGCCGAAATGATCCGGAGCCCTCTGCTTCGGTGTCTCTCAGAGCCTGACTCCCCTTGGGCCCTTAAGCCCGAAAAACATAGCTTTTATTTTGTAGCTATATTTTTCTCATGTGAGAAAATCCACAAAGTGCGTTTGGTTTTCTTTCTGATCTGCTGACCGGAACGTCTCGTAAATGAAATAGCCACAAATGCTCGCGGGAGTTTGTAAATCTCATCTCATAACCACATCTATCTCTCCCCGCTTGTTCAGCCTGGTTGTCATGACAAGTGTTTTGCGCTGTAAGTTATCGCGTGGTTCGCGCGTTATCTTCTGCTCCAGCAGTAAGAGTAAAATTCAACCGGTCTTAATTGGCCATTGATCGTTCGTCATCTTAAAACATACCTGTACACTATTATAAATGCATTCGGAAAGAACAGATTATTATAGGACGCTTAATTATAGTCATCAAACACACACCGTGAAATACTCAATCCTTTTTTCTTGTTGTTTCTGCTGAAAGGCGACCAGTTCGGCTATGAGTTTAACCAGCTGTGAGATCGCGTTCACTAAAAAAATGTCATCCTACTGCTTGCTAGGCAGCTTTAATGTTTATACTTCGCGGGCGGCAAAATATAACTCACTAAAATCATGGGGGAATGCAAAGTAGTCGATTACGCGCGTATGCAGCCCTTTTTAGTTGGCTCGGAACTTCCGAGCTAAAATTTGCCCACCTACACGGGATCACTGTCCAAAAGACGGGCCTGGCGAGCACTATACTCTTAATCACTTCCTTCTGGGTTAAAAAGAACCAACTTTATTCGAGCCAAACCGCGGTTTCAGAACCTCTGTCGGCCAGTTTCTTATCTGTGTAGTAGCAGTCTACTTGCTCAGAGTGAGCAGTATACCTCAAACGTTATTGTGAAACGGGCCGGGCCGGGCCGGGCCCGGGTTGGGTTTCACTCCGGGATTCACGGGCTGGGCCGGGCTCGCTAGAACGATAATTTAGCGGGCCTGGGCCGGGCCCGGGCTTGAAGCCGCAGGCCCGGGCCGGGCTCGGGCTTGAGGTCTCGGGCCCGGGCCGGGATCCGGCCTCAGATTGAGGCCCGTGCAGTGCTCTAGTGCTGATAGCGCTGTCCTACTCCCACTCCCGGCGTCTGTCAGATTCTTGATTCCTACCCCTTCTTGTGTAGCTCTCGCTTCGACCTCGGCGCGGCACTTTTTCCAACGACAATCGGCTGGAGGGAGCGGCAGCTTTGCATGCCGTTCGCAGAGGTGGACTGCGGCGTTCGCTCCGCTTATCACTTGAGGATGGCAGCTGGCATATTTGATGCGTTGTTTGAGGTGTTCGCGCCACTTATTGCTCTTATTTGGCAGACGAGTAGAGTGTTATAAGTTTTAAGGTTATTTCGTTTCGTGGCACCATGGTTAACGAAAATTGTTTTGCGCAGGTAAATGGTGGTGTCCGCTACGCTGACGAGGTGTCTTCGCCGCCGCAGCAAAATGGCACTGGTTAATTATGTTCAGTACGGCTGTTGATTTCAGTTTTTTGAGAAGTGTGGGAGATTTTATGCTCGTTGATGTGAATCTGAGGAACTTCGCTGCACAGACAGTAAAAAAGAAAGGGTCGCTTACGTGCATTTATTCACATATATTTCCAGCAATTTACAGCAATAGTATATACAATATACGCGATGTATTTGCGAATGAAGTTCATTTTTCGCTTCTCAAAACAATCGTAGCTGCAGGCTGCCAAGGATAGAGAATGCTCTTTATCTAGTTGTTGTAATTATGACCGCTTATCCTGACGAAAGTACAGCTACGACTTGAAAGCTATTGCTACCTGGTAGTCTCAAAAAATGCCTTCTCGGGAACATTTACCATGCCTTCTTCATTTCATCCTCCCATTTTCCTTACAGAACATGATTGAATCCAACGCCAAAATAGCATAACTTATTGCTGAATGCGTTTACCATCTGATTTCATATTTTCGCCAAGCAATTGCAGTGCCTCTCTCGGTATGTTTCAACGTTGTAGCTCAGCTAAAAGACCGACATGATTCGACCAAGCGATCACAGCCTTTCGTCGCAATGCCAACGCCGCTGCGCCGCACACTCTGGGACTCCTTTTGAAACCAGCGCTCCAGGATGAGCAGCGCCACGAACAGCGCGCTCAATGACGCGTCCATACCTGACAAGCAGCATGATGGTCATGCTGGATGCTGAGCGCCGCCTCACGAAGAAAGAGAGAGCGTTTCAAAAATTGTTTCCGTCCGCTTTCCGTCGTTTGGCGCCACTGAGATGGTACTTTCCCTCACAGGAGCACAGCAGGCGTGAATGCTAGCCGATGGGGGAGAGTAGGAAAGGAGGATAGGAGAGAGCCTTGGACGGTCGGATCGGGCGTGCTCGGCAGGCATTGTAAAAATAAAGGAGGCGCTGTTCTGCTTTCAGTAAAATACGCGTTTCAGTCAGTCCTGAAATTAGGGATGCATTCCGATTCAGCATGGATCTTCAGTTTTTTTTCCGACACACCTACCTTCATTTTCTTTTCCCTCCGTTTCTTTCTCCCGTAGGCTAGGAATTGAAAATTTGTGGCATTTACCTAGACGTGCCAAGCATTCACTCTTGCACACGCGCTGTAAGGAACACCGAGCAGAAGGCAAAGAAGATTCCCTCGCGGCGTTCGTTACACCCGGTCTCCTCCTCCAGCTGTCCGAGACTGGTCGGAGGTTCTTTCGTCGGAGGCTTCTGCCTACTGCCGTTCGATCAACCCATGGCGCGCAGACCCCGCACCGCTGAACAGGCTCCTGATTGCGTGGTTACCTTGCCGTTGCTGAAGAAGGAGTCAGCCTCTGCGACGGCAGGGGCAGTAACACGACGACTAGCGAGCCGTCTTCATCCTGGCAGTCCCCGGTCACCGGGCTTTCCCAACGCCTTGCCTCTGCCCGGATCAGCCACCGCAGACACGAGGCACACGGCGCTGGCGATGAGCTGCACTAACCTACTCCAGGACAAGGACCGCGGACCCCATGACAAATATACGCCCGTAACTGGACTCATCCCGGCAGAGCCCCTAGCCGCCCTCCCAGTGACCGACACGGTGAGGCCTCTTCAAAACTTTTTTTCCTGATTACCTGCGAGTAGACGCCTTGGCCGACATCGTACTCGGTCTCAACCAGGGCACACACAACATATCTGAACGTCACCGGCAAGCTCACTGAGGTCAGGCTCTGTAACTTGAAGCGAGAGTTTCGCAAAATACAAAAAACTACAGAACGTTTAGCATAGCTAAACGCGGAATATCGTAGACTATAGCACTCTTTACGGTCAGTACTTAAGGTCTATACGTGCTAAAGGCAATTGAGCTGAAGACTATTACCTGAAAGGAATTTACCTTGAAAGTCTTCCCTTAGGCCTTCACTCAGGTGAATGCGTGCTAGGTGTGCGCACCTGGCAGGTTGCCCACAACCTGCCTGCCCCACAGCAAGCTTCAGGACGTAAGTACGTATAGGTAGTGTACGTACCTGAAATCGGAAAATGCTCCGAATAGTGCAGCTGCCAGAAATCGGAAAATGCTCCGAATAGTGAAGCTGCACAGAAATTACAGGGGACACTAAAGCTACGCTTTAAGAGTATGACGCGATTGCATTAAAGAGTTCATCCCCATATATGCGGAATTGGCCATTCTCTACTTAACATTCAGAGATACCCTGGAGCATGGTGTTAGAATAGGTAACACCATGCCCTGGAGTCCTCACACTACTTCTGGCGCAGTGGTCCAGCGGTCAAGCGACGCGCCACTACCCTTCGCTGGCGCGTGCTGCCACTGGTGGGGATCGTGCCACACCAATTTATCTTTCCGAGCAACCTCTCGCGCCCAAACTGCTCCAAATTTGGCGGCAGGTTGTGGTCACGCTAGAAGATTGCGGGGCCCCACTTGGCCCTCCTGCCCCCTAGATTGCCTCTGAGGGGATTTTTAGGGGATTTTTCGCTCGCGGTCAACGATGCCGACACCAGACGCCGACGTCAAGCAGCGGCAATGCAGACGCCGGCTGCTGTGCGGCACGGGCGCTTGAACGCCATTGCGTTAAACCGGGTGGGTATGATAGAAAATTAATTGACTTTGCTTTCTCAAGAATGAGACCATATTGAGAGGTACCTGTTTTATAAATAAAAAAACTCCGATGATATGCGCCGGTTTCCAGCCTATAAATTACGGATTCTGTAAAGGGGCGCGGCGGTATTATGTCAAATTAGCCTTTTTAAGGTATTCGTTATAGAAGTTAATATAAAAATTGTCTGAACCTTTCTGTTATAGCCCATCACCAAGATATCGCCCGCAGCATTTTCTGGCGTGAAAAGAACGGTTTCGGGCAGTTCGAATCACCGTGTGGGTGGTGGCGACCTCGCTTATGATGGCCTTGGCGTGGCCGACCACCACCACGCTGCTGGAGGCGCGCCGGTCTGGAAGGCGTGTTCGACGGCGGTGGTCTTGGGACGGGCCTTTGCGGGGCTGCTGCTGCTGCGGCCTCAATGTTGAGATTGCGTGAGTACCTTTCAAGACACGCATCCACGCTGCTTCCGCATCTAACAATTGGCTGCATACAGCTCCTAGCGTGCTTTCCAAAACTAGGAAAGGGAACAACAATGGCGTCTTTCACCGTCATGCAGTCTCGGCTGCGTGTTGATTTGGCGTGTTGGTTCGGGGTTCTCAATTGTGCCTCTGGTTAGCAAACACATAGAGGGATTTTATCTTGTGGGTGCATTTACAAGCTCTGAGGCCGAAATGTATCAGCATGCGCTTTCGTACCTCTTGTTTCAATGTTACGATAGTTTCGCTGGCGACGTGGAAGCCGCTTTTGCCTCCAAAATAGTTTCGTCTCGTCCTTACATTTGCGTATGGTCGACGCCAGAGAGAAACCGCGCGTGAAGTCAGCGGTCTCCTGCTACAGAGTAGCGGTGAAGGTGGAGGCCTACTTCTCGATTAGCGTCACATTACTTTTCAGCTAATGCAATGGCGCAAAACTATCTACCTATTTTGAAAAAAGATAAAACTCCGTGTGTAGACAGAATTGCTTAACCAGGCCTGGGGTGCAACCTCTACTCGGTGAACAGAGTCGACAACGCACTCCCTCACAAGCGCAGGATTTGGTCACCCTGGCGTAGTACCTGACCACAACCTCCCATGAAAAAAAACAACTGACCCTCCGCCCCCAGCCTCCAGCGGCTGCGGAGGAACTGACCAAGGGGGCAGTGTGACCTGTGACGCAGGGGAGGGAGTTAAGAATTTCGGGCTCCGGATGGGGCGCCGTTGGAGTCTGAACCTGGCAACATTATGCTAGAACCTTATCCAGTGAATCTAGCCTACCAGTCTGTTCGACACACTAGCGGGTATTAAACGGTATGCCACAGGACTTAGTGCGGTCAGAAAAGATAACGCGTATACAGTAATAAGGGGCCGGTGTGTAGTCTGTTATCGTGGATGAGTGGACAAACAAGTACTAGGTGTGGGAGGCCTCATGAGCGGGCTATAGCTGTCAACATAAATGAGATCTTCTGTATTAACGAGAGCGTGGCAGCTATCGTAATTAGGCTTCATAAAAAGCACAAGCTGAAGGTGGCACAGGCCTATGAGCCTATATGAAGCCATGATTACAAGGTCACTGAAAGCTTCTATGAAGACATGGAATCTTCAATGAACAAAGTAAAATCACAATGTACTTTGTTAATGGCCGACTTCAGTGCGAAGGTAGGCAAAATCAGGCCGAAAGCCAGGCGGTAAGCGGCTATGTCGTACGCTGTAGGAATAGCAGGGGAAAGTTGTTAGTAGAGTCCACGAAGAAAAATAGTTAACTGATCATGAAGTAACAGGAGTGGATATTCAAGAGTCCCAACGGTGAGACTAAAAATGAAATACAAATGCACTCTCACTCTGCCATAGTGCAGAATGTGGAGGTCATCGGAAAGTTGTCTTATATCGACCATGAAATGGTAAGCTCTCGAATTCACTCTGATCGGAAGCAACGGAAGAAACTAGAGAAGCGGAAGTCGATTAATGAGCTAGCAGTAAGAGGTGGGGGGGGGGGGGGGGGGGTTACCATTTCGCCGTGCCTCCTTTGAAGTCTAGGCCGCGAACTCCAAGCTCTCGGTATCGCACACATATAGAGTTAGAAATGATGAATTCAGGATATCGCTGCAGTACAGATATCCGGCTTTATCTGAGCAACCCGACCTTCAGGATTAAAAAAAAAATTAACGCAATTTTGCACCAGCGGTTACTGAGCGCGTAGTAGAAGTAGGCGGTAGGATGGTTCGACAGGGTACCGGCAAGCTCTCTCAGGCGATAAAAGATCTCTTAAGAAACGCCAAAAAATGAAAGCTCCTAACTCTACAGAAAGAATAGAACAGGCAGAGGTATCTGGTTAATAAACATTCGCAAGCCGACATGGAAGTTTAATATTGAGAGAATCGAGGATAGTCTAAAGAACGGAAAAGCCATGAGCAGAAAAATTGGCGTAGGTAAAAACTACATGCACACGATATGAGACAAAGAGGGCAATATCATTCGCAATATTGATAAGATAGTTAAAGTATCTATACGCCCCCAGGTGGTCGAAATTTCCGAAGCTCTTCATTACGGCGTCCCTCGTAGACTGAGTGGCTTTGGGACGTTAAACCGCCATAAACCTAAACAAATCCATTCATTAGCCAAAGTGATCTGAACGTCAATGAGGCAGGTAGAAGTGCACAGCAATGAGACATCCCGCCAGTAACGAAACAGGAAGTAAAGAAAGCCTTAGGTGAAGTGGGACAGAAGCTGGTGGGATCAGGTAACTGAAGATCTGCTGACGAACGCAGGACAGATTGTGCTAGAAAAACTAACCACCCTGTATACGCAAAACCTTGTGGCCTCGACCGTACCAAATGCATGGAAGAACGCCAATATTAACTTAATTAATGAGGAAGGAGACGTTAGGGACTGGAAAAATCAGACAATCAGCTTGCTGTACATTGTCTACACCGGATCTACTAAGGTAATCGCCAATAGATTCAAGACATCCTAAGTCTTCAATCAACCCACTGTTAAGGGAGGCTTTCGTTAAGGATACTCAACAATATACATACTCAACCCCTATATACAGTGTTAAATACGAGGTAGCATGGTCGTGTGCCGGAGAGGGAATGAGGGACGTCTGAGACGAGGCTGCTGGAAAAAGACAATGAGAGAGGACTTTATACAGGAAATTACATATTTGCAAGCGAGCTGCATGAACGCTGCATGACGACAGCTCATCAGGAGACCATTCGATGAAAAAGAGCCCCTCGGCCGTGGCGCTCCCGAGGTTTTTAAAGAGTTCCCTTTCCCTAGGGTCCCTAGATGGGGGCCGGGCCTGCAGGGGAAGGAAGTTCTCTCTTGCACCAATCACAACACACACACACTATCACTCCCGAGGGATCACACCGCCGTCACGCGCTGGGAGAGGGGGAACGATGCCATCCACGTAGCGCAGACGCCGGAATGTCCATGAGCGGCGTTCCCGCGCATTTCGAACGCGCGTTCACACTCGGTGTAGGGGAAACGCTCGCTCAACCGGGCAGACGGACGCGGCTTCCGTGGCAATCCAGGCGCTCACCCAACGCGCGTCTCGGGGTTAGTCGGCGTTCCGCTGCAGCCATGCCGTTGTCTTCCCCACGACGAAGGCGAGACGTAACAACAGCCTTCATGGCTTACGAGAAAGCATTTGACTCTGTGGAAACCTCAGTAGTAATGCAGGCATTGAGGAATAAGGGTGTAGAAGAGTCTTATGTGAAAATAGTCAACGATATTATAACAGCTGCACAGGTCCCATAGTCCTCCATAAAGTGAGCCATCAAATTTCAATAAAGAAGGGTGTCTGGCAGGGAGACACAATCTCGCCAATGGTATTCACCACCTGTATACAGGAAGCATTCAGAGGCCTAGATTGGGAACAGTACGGGATAAGCGTTAATGGAGGATGCCCATGTAATCTGAAATTCAATGATGACATGGCCTCGCTAGGTCACTCAGGAGATGAGGTGGAAAGAATGATTACTGTGTTAGGTAGTCACAGGGGAACGGTGGGTCAAAAATTAAAATGCCGAAAAGCAAACTAATCTTCAGCAGTCACGCATTGGATCAGCAGTCAGAATTGGTAGTGAGGTGCTGAAAGTGGCAAGGAAATACGTTTACTTATAGAAGGATGTGACGGCTGATCCGCGTCATGAAAGGGAAATGACTTAGGAGAAGCACATAGGGATGATTCTCTGAGATCATGAATGATAGTTTACCAATATCCCTCAAGAGACAAGTATGCACCACCTGTAATTTACCGGTGCTCACTTATGGAACAGAAACGGGGAGGCTAACGAAAAGGGTCGAGCTTAAGAATAATCTGGCTACCTATAGAAAAAAAATTGATACGTGTACCGTTAATACGGAGGAAGCGGGCAGAGTAGGTGAGGGGACGTACGCGGGTAAAAGATATTTTAGTGGAAATCAAGAGGAAGAAGTGGACGTTAACAGGGCATGTAATGCGAAGGCTAGATAACCGCTGGTCGTTATGGGTAACGCAGTGGATTTCAAGGAAAGAGAAGCGTAGCAAGAGGCGGCGGAAAATTAGGTGGGCTGTTTAGAGCAAGAAGTTTCCGGGATGCGGTGGCCGCAGCTTGCAAAGGACAGGGTTTGGAAAGACATGGGAGAGATGTTTTCCCTACTGCGGGCGTAGTGGGGCAGATGGTGATGACAATTTGTCTCTACATTTTGTAGCATTCCAAGTGAATTTTCAGCGAATAAGTGCCACATGTACTTTCACTGAGAAGCAGTAAGGTTATCAACTTGCTCTGTTCCTATCTTCCGGAATTACTGCTAATGCGTTTTCGGTGTAACGTTTGACTCACGTGTAATTGGGCCTCCTTTTTAAGCTGCGTCGGACATGGTTTCAAGGTTATTACGCGGGTGACGACTATAACGTCAACACAAGCGCCCTTCCAGATAACGTGTGTCGTGTTTTCATTTTACTAGACATGTTTTTCTATGTGTGAAGAATAAAAACTTTGCTGACTTTTGGTGGCTCAGTAATTTTCCCCTTAAAGAGTTGCATGATCTGCCCAGTATTGAAAACATCGTGGTCCTTCACTGCGTACACGTGAGGAAAGCCCCACAGTAACTACCTAAACGGCGCCTAAGGTGTTTTCGAAAAATTAGCTGCATAAGGCAGAATTGTGTCATTTCAAGCGGCTGAGGCTAGAAAAATATTTAAGGGTGTGCCCTGGCGGACATCTTAAAACCTTTCGCTGGAGCACACAGTATTAACCCTTTCAACCGCTTCTTCCAAATTCACACTCTCCATACTCGGGGCTAGAAGATTATTTGAATCATAGCCAAGCCAAGATGTAAAGGCAACTGTAAACGCAGAAAATGAAGGGAGAGAACGAAACGAAGGGCACTCCTGGGGAAAGTTCCCGTCTTCCGCATCCCTTCGAGCATTAAGCACAGTTCGCCTGCTGGTAACATTACTACGCGATGGCACCATTTCCTTTTCTTCCTTTTCTTTTGCAAAAGAAGAATTTTCAGGTGAGGCCCATAAGAAGATGAATACGGATGCTCACCGCGCCGTCCAAGCTCAAACCGGGGCCATGCGCAAAAAGAAATCTTCTCTTAGCGCTTTAGCGAGCCGTCATCTTTTGGAAGGAGGTGTCGAATAGTGCCAAAAAAGGAGCTAGATGCTCGGGAAAACAACCGGAGCGCCTTTTCGCGTCTACTACTACTACTCGGACTACTCTCGTCAATGTCCGCCCTCGCCGCGACACTTCCGACGTTTTGCGTGCCAGCTTCACTTTACTCGAACGAAATGATAGATATTACACCTCGGCTAATTTATTGCGCGTTGTTCAGGACGAAGTGTCGAATTTCGGTGGCAACTTACGTGTGGCGCTTTCGCAGTTCTTATATACTAAGCGTTGCGCCGGTCTCCTTAACGGAATCACGTGTCCTTGCATCATCCGTTTGTCTCCGGCACGACCTTCCAATTCTATTACTTTCTCTGGTTTCCGAATTTGAGGCCTCTATTTCAAAAACGCATTGACCAATATTAGAGTAAATACGGTAACCTAGCACGACCAGTCCAGGGCAAACTATTGGATTCTATTGCAGGGAACGCACGCTAAAGCCCACACATCCGTGTAACTGAGCAAGAAGCCAAGACAGCACCTAATTTCAATGGCTGCATTGCAGTCAAGGCCATTCAGTCATGCAGGATCGGTTGTAACAACGCACAAAAACTCGGAAGCCTTGTCTGTAATCCCGAACTCTCTGCCTCGGTCGCTATTCTGAATCGCCTTTAAAGTTTCTTTGAGCACACCTGCGCTCAAGTGATTCTTATTTTTACAGGCATGTTGAAGGGGTAATTTACTTGCGTTATCGGAATTCTTGCAAAAATCGCAGCAATATACATTAGTGCGATGGTTGTATCGGCATCTGGTGAAATTACTCACTAGAAATTATTTCGTGTATGGTGTTTTAAGGTACTGTATTGCTGTACTCGTACTGAACCCAATCTACAGTGATGAATCAGCGTTATCTCTGATCTTACTTCTATGCAGATTTGCCCATGTGGAGGCGGCAGCTGCTTTGTGGCCTTGGCGGCGCTCGGGGGATATGCTAATTAAGAATTTTTTACTCCTAATATTGTCCTTTGAGAAATTTTCAGTAGTAAAGAATTATTTGATGCGTCAAATGAGAGTCTCGGTTATTTAAACTACATCGACAGGAGGTGCAGAGCAAGTAAACATTCATGCGTGGAAAGGGGGAGAGGGTTGACATGAGCCAGCCCTTCTACTCCACAGAGGGGAATTGTGAAGGAAAGGAAAGATGGAGGCAGAAAAAATGAAGGGTGCTAATGACACAAAGCACTGAATTTTATGGTATGACCTAAGCAAGAGACATTTCCAAGCACACAGTAGTTGGCACTCCTTTCCCGCGTAGCATTGACGTTTTGCACACGCAGTCCGTCTTACACACACCGTTGCACATCACTTGCACGTGCTTCAAAGATTGGCCTTGCAATCACTCAACATAGAATACTCATATACCGTATATCCATACAGTTTTTGCAGCACCGACACCAATCTTACCCTCGGCGTCTAAACGGGAGCTTACAGGTATGAAGCAATATTCTCTTTTCTCTGAAAAACAGCATTTTCCCGAAAGGCGCCAACGACGAATGTAATATCTTCACAGTCTCTCACTGCGCTTACGAAACGTAAAGGCGATTGAGCGGAAGCCGTTCTAAATACCCGAATACGGTCGCTGGTATTCTTTCCACGCTTCGAGAACGGCTACTGAGTGAAAATTTATGCAACAATTTTATGCGCACCTGTACAGGCTGGCAACGCAGGTAGCGACGTTGCTAAAGGCGAAGGATCACCAGCCCCGTGCTAGATGACCTCCGCAGATAATGGATTTAGCCTTTCAATGCGTAAAGCCAACCCCCATTTGCCGCCGATTTAAAAGAAATAGCCATAGCCAAGCAACGACGCGCTATGCCCCTGAAGTCCTTAACTAGGAGCGGGATCAGTGCCTTGAGTTATTACGTCTCATCCGACCTGCCGATGGACCGGGCTTCTATACACTCCCCTTTGTATACCCGGCTCCGTAAGGCGTGCTACTTCACAACGGGTTAGACGATCAGACGGGGTGCCGCTGCCGCATCGAGTTTGGGTTTTCAAGTTTGTCAACCATAGAGGGAAGCGTGCGCTGAGATCTGTCTGTACAGTATAAAAAAGACCACGGTTAAATTAATCCTTGCGCCCAGTTTAAGATGTGATGCGCATGTTTAGGCGCGAATGCCGTTTTAAGCACCACGTGAGCGAAAATACGCCTGTGTGTCTTTTCGTGAAGCGTGAGCACGAGACGTCGCGGCAGGCCCAAGCTGCGTGCAATTTGAAGCATCAGCCTACGCATGACGAACGTGAAACGCACGCTAAACATTCGCGCCACAGTTTTCCCCGTCATGCGTCAATCAATCGACGCTCCCGCCGCCTTGAGATGAACACGCGAAGTTTCTTTTGCTCAGGCAGAAGGAGCTCATGCGACTCTCCCGTCTGTCTCGATTCGCGCGCGCTGGAAGTAAACCTCTCTTGACAGGTGCAGTTGACAGGTCGTGGTTGTGACATTTTGTGAGCATGCTTACGTCAGTCAAAATAAGTGTCGTTCCGCGCGCATGGTGCAAGAATAGCATTTGGTTTTGAAGCGATAGCCTCACTACGCCAGCCACTTCGCATCGTCGAACGTGGTCTCACCTCGGCCGTATGCCCGTGGCTGCAGCTGTGCGTCGGAGTCACCGCGTTGCCGAGCAACCACCGCACCTGCGCTTCGCCGCTTCGCCGCGCCATCTGGTATGACATCACCTAACCCTCGCGCTCGCCATAGGCAAGAGCGTTCGCTGCGCTACCTGGTATGTCGTCATCTAGCAGCCCGGTGGGGGTACGTATATACGCGTATAGAGGCAGATGGTTCCTCAGTAGACGAACCGTTATGGACGACAATGGGCCGTCTAGGGCACTTGCGCGCTAGAATGAAACCAAGCCTAGACGGCGTGAAGGGTATGCAATTGGGATGTGTCTTCGTTTCTGTGTCTTAGGGCTCGTAGGGACGTTTCACATGAGGCATATTCTCCCCTCTGCTGATTCCAGTAAATGAGAGCGCCGGATTTGTGTTATCCAACTGCTGACGCTCGAGGAGGCTTTGCGTCTTCTCGATTACTGTAATGACTAGATTGTGGCGTTACTTTGGTTATACCAGTGTTTTATTTTTGCTCTATAGTTATTTTTCTCTTAAAAAGCATGGCAAATGCGAAGGCACTGTTTGTGTACGCGTATTTCAATTAAAATGCTCAATTAACTTTAAATTTTTTGCTGTACGCGCCATAATAAATTCCAAAATATAAAGAATTGAACGTCCCAGTCGAAAACAGTTTCGTAAATTTCATATCCGCATTGTAGTTCAAGATAATTAACGTGTAATTATGCATGAGAACGACTGGATGCAAAAACAGACGCGTGACGTGCGCCGCAAGTGGTATGGCCCTACTGCGCGCAAGGTGATTGTCAGCAGCCACAAAAGCACACGCACATTTTGTAAAATGTGAGAGACGCGCCCCTGACTCGCCGCATTCCTGATGCGGACAGTTCACACTGCTTAGTCATGTAGAAGCGTGCTCTGCAAATAGCTTCTGCTCCTTTTCTGGTCACATTGAAGCGGAGAGGGCAGTAATGGCTGCCAGTATCGCTTGTTACTTCACTTAGTCAACAGTGTCCTTATGTATTTCCTGCTGCTGTCCTATGTTCAACACTAGTGAACGATAATTTCGGAGCTCGTAGCCTCCGATCTCACCTGTGGCGTGTGGTTGTTTTTCTTCTCCTATTATTATTCTCCCAATGATGGAGAACTACAAATTAAAAAAAAAACATCCCTTATGCTCCTTGGTTTCGCTAGCTCTTGGCTTGCGTCTTGTATGCCACACCACGAGGACCACTTTTCCCTTCACTTGTATGCTTCATGATTTAATGAGGACCTCGAATCTAGCAGCCGTGATGCCAAAGGTAGCATAAGAGGGTTATTGCATAGCTTCCGGCCTCTAAGTTCGACAATTTTCCTACGTGGCACTTGCGATAATACAGGACCTACCACGTCCACCGCTACGGACGAGGATGGCGCTGGTGAACACTCTCAAGGTTCGCTCACACTACACATAAATACCCCCGAATACAGCACGCGGGACTGCCCTCACCGTAGCTTAGTGGGTAGAGCAAGGGACACGATTTTGAAGGTCGTGGGTTCGGATCTCTCCTGCACTGGTTGTTTTTTCTCCTGCTTATATTAATGTGCCACTTATGAAAAATAACCAATTAAAGAAATACATCCCCTATGCTCCTTCTTTTCGGAGGCTGTTTGCTTCCGTCATTTATGTCGAACACATTTAATTTCGTTCATAATGTTCAACATTTCCAAAGTGACTCTATCTATGAAGGCGCCAATGTCGACTCCGAAAATTTTGACCACCGTTGGTTCTTCAACGTGCACTGAAATTGCGCAGTACATTTCTACCAAACGCGTAATTTACTGCCGAAATTGTGGAGGGTTTCGTTGTCGTCGTAAATGTGCGCTCGTCGGTGAATCGCCTTTCTCTTTAGGTGAAGGCTTTGTCTCAGGCTTGACAAAGGGCGAACGAGCCGGTTGCCCCAACGCCCAAGGAAGGCTCCTCCCTTTTGCGTGCTTTGAACGCGGCTCGCCGGCGTGGAATGTGGCTATACTACATTCGGCGCTACTCATGCGCCTGATTTGATATCAGCTAACTTCGGGGGCATAATTTCATTTTTGCTGTTTTGAACTAGAATGCAGTTTCAATTTTTTTTAAAAAGGCGAAGGTTGAAAAAGCGAGCAACGCCAGGGCAACGATCGAATATCTAGCGTTACAACAACATAGTGGTCACCGGTAATGCTCCCTGCCGTGAGCTGGGCTCTTACTTAACATGTAACTTTATGCTTCACGAAACACTGAACTTTATGACACCATCTGGAACATTCTGTTGCCAATGGTTGGCCCAGAAATTTTACAGCAATGTCGCAACTAAGTGGCTGGACATTGACTGTTGCCAGACAGGGATATATACGTATACCGGACAGACGTGGTTTGCTTTGGGGCATCACGCTACCGCCTGTTATAATTCCATTATGCAACCTCCTCGGTTAGATAACGACCACTGGGTTACGATTTGCGTTAAAACGTATAACTCTGAGTCCGAAACGTGAGAATAGAGTTCAACTCTGTAAAAGGCTAAGGTGAAGTCGGATTATGGGCGTGATATCGATTGAGTCACAATGCGGGTGGATGATGTCGCAGAAGAGACGGAACTAATTTTGTACATGTCGTCGGTCACCTGGCGGAGTACTCGATCAGGGCCGGTGTATCGGGGCAGCAGCTTTCCGACTGTTCAACACGGTGAAAGGCACCCTGGCGAGAAGTGGCGGTCGTGCCGATGTCGGCGGTCGTAAATTACGTTCTGCTTGACTTGAGATGCGGAGAGTCGAGCGTGAGAAGCTTGGCGCGCCATGTTGGCACGTGCAATGTCATTCTGTGGGTACTCTGCGGTCGTAACGAAGGCGAGTGGTAACAAAGATTCTAGAGTCAATTTAGGGTGCCGGCCGAACAAAAAAAGTAGAAATGAGAAATGACAGTAATGCTATGGCGGGACGAATTATAAGCGAATGTGATATAAGGCAAAATTTCGTCCCAATCGCGATGATCGGCAGACACGAACATAACATATCTGTGTGTGTGTTCGATTCAGGCATTCGGTAAGTCTGTTAGTGTGAGGATGGTAGAATGTGGACATTTTGTGCTGGATGGACGCGCGCCGAAAGATGTCTCCCACGAATTTTTACGGACGGGTAATTGCTGCAAAATAGTAAACAACGAGGCGGGAGTGTGAACAAAGGTCAATAGAGGTGCAGGCATCCTCTGGAGACTAAGAAACAGGGAAATCTGTTGGAGCGGATTTTATTTTCGTCCGGGCGCATTGCTGCAGCACCGACGAGATGGCTAAGGATTGTGAGCTGGCGGCGGTTAAAAAGGCGCTTCGAGGAGTTCAGCTGGAAACCAGCGGTGCGAAAAAGGGCTAGGATTGCTGGAAGCATTTCAGGATGAGTGTCAAAGGGCGCCGAGAAGACTACAACATCGTAGAGGTGATAAAAACATGCGACATGTCGTCCACAGCGATCTGCCAATAACCGGAACGAAGTACGTTAACTTTGCAATATTTGGCTCCATGAAGGCAGTCCAAGGTATTGTCTTTAGAAAGATAGATGGAAGCTTTTTTAAGGCGGAAGCCTTTAATGTCTCATCGTTGTAAGCAGCAGTTGTCGACAGAAAATGTCACGCTTTTCAATTGGTGGAAACGGCCGTGACGTCCCAGTGCGCGAATTTCAAACGGGGCCAATTGTACTTTGGCTAGTAACCATGCAACCAATTGAAGGGATCGTATAGTGATGCTCCAAGTAAGTGGGACTGAGCTTAGTTAATTGCTTAATTACCCAATTAGCCTAATTAGCTTTACTAGTCAGGATATATAAATAAACAAGAAATTGGTCGACTCAGGAATCGAACCCCGGTCTTCGGCGTGTGGGACGAGCATGCTACCCACTCCGCCATGCCAGCTCGATGGTTTGGAATGAACAAAGGCACGTCTAGTGAATACGGTGTCTTCACTCACTCTCATCCTCCTCCATTCCCTTCCGGCGAGGTTTAGGTGTCCACCGACAAATGAGAGACAGATACATTTCCTTTCCTCAAAAACCAATTTACCGACGAGCGAGGCGTAGAACCGAATGGGCGATGACGTTCTATGGACTCCTTGGCAGCGTTGCAAGACGCTGTCGCGTTCCACTCTTAGGGGCGAAGCTTAACATCTTAACCACACATCAGTGACCACACTTTAGGTCAAAAAAGTGCCCCCCTGAATTTTGTGACAAAGTTACTGCGTAATTTCCTTTCCTCAAATACAATTTTCATTTTCTTCATTACGGCTCCTCTTTATCTATCTTCTTTCACTCCCACTTCCTCCCTTCCTCTACGATGCGGTTCAGGTGTCCACCGAGATGACAGAGAATTACTGCGCCATTTCCTTTCCTCAAAAAGCGTTGCGTTCAAAGGGCAAGGCATCGCGCCGAACGGGTGGTGGCGTTCCGTGGTCTCCCTGGCTGCGCTACAACGCGCTGTCGCGTTCCACTCCTAAAGGCGAAGCTTAAGCGTCATTAATTAGCAGTTAATTAGTATTCAGGCATTAATCAGCAATTAACCATTAATTTGTGATTTGTCATCACTTAGTAATTAGTACTCAATTACATGTGACGCCACCAGTGCCACAGAAACAGCGAAGGTGGTGCGGAAAACGCTTCCGCCTCTACCCACTTTAGACAGTCAAAGTGCCCCCTGAATTTTTTTGATTCAGTTAAGGTGCCGGTAATTGATGCAAATGTGCGAGGTACCGTCCTTTTTGACTCAGACCATACCCTGCCACGGCAGGTGCTGCCATGGGTGGCGCCTGTTCGAGACCCGGGTTGCTCTTTCCAAGCAACCTCACAGTCACGGAGAGAGGCTTCGGGCAGATAAATATTGGCGATATCTGAGATTAGGGTTTTAGGGCACCACCAAAAAACACCAAATGGTACTGAAACACCCATGCAGCTTGCGTTCAATTATTTGTCGCGCAATAACTTTTCTCTCTTCAGCTGTCCGCTCTTAAACTGATGCAAGTAGGAACATGAAAAAATTCCTCAGCATTGCCAAAGGCTTTTCCACGTCCTCTTTGTTATAACTGAATATCTGTTCGCCCATGCGGCCACATTTTTGAACTTGAAGGGCTAAAATGCAGTGTACAGCATGATGATAACTAATACATTCAATGTCATTGTCTTCAGGATGGGTTGTCACGAATAAGTCTAAAACAGTCTCGTATCTGTGGTTGGTGTGTTAAGAATTGGTTTTCATTCAAAGTAATTAGTAATTTCGTTCAATTAATATATGCACTACGACGAGTGCATTTGGTCGGAACAGTACAGTTGATCCAGTTAACATCAGGGTAGTTTAAATCACCGGGCAGGACAATTGGAATATCTGCAGACCATCATCGACTTGGTCATATAGGCGATCAATGAAATCTGCACAGCATCAGGTGGTCTGCAACACACACCAAGCAGAACTTTTTGGAAACGTACGCCTATTGTTACCCAGAGCACTTCAAGTGTGGAATCGCCATGTAAGAGAGATGAACCAATTGTGTTTTTAACGGCACTCAGAACGCCTGCTACAATGCAATAACAGCGGTCTCTATAAACAGAAAATACTGCTGAAAAAACTAGCCCAGGGATTTAGACACTTGGGTTCAGCTATGTTTCTCTTCCTAGAATAACGTCTGCCTCACGTGTGGCAATGATGGAGAGCAAGCCTTCCTCCTTAGGTAGAAAACTACGAAAGTTAGCAACAATGAATGATATAGGTCCCAGGGTTTCAAATGCCTTTGTAGTGAAAAGGCTGCCGGTGATTACCGCATCAAATGGGCTGCTTTCGGCTTCATTGTACAACACGGGCACAAATCTCGTCATATCTATGAATCTTATCGGTTTTGCTCAGCTTATAATGTGACAACCAAAATTTGTTTCCCCTGTACTAGCCTTCGCTTATTCGCTCAGCCACTCGCAGTTTCGCTGAAAACTCTTCGTCAATCCGCACTTCTGGTGAAGTCACGTCCTTCAGTTTTGATGCGTTCCATAAGATGGTAATTTCGCGTTTTTAGTTTAAAAACTTCATTACTATCGGGAGATGCTATCAGACCTGCGCCTACCAATGACATGAACGCGTTGAATTTCTCCCGATTCACCCTTCAAGTGGGTGGCGAAAAACCCCTTGGCGATTTTCAGTTTTCAGCTGTAGTAAGCCCTTAACTATCGAGTTATTTCGTGTAGGGCGATTGCTAAGGTCATCTACTATATCCAAAGACTCACTATAGAAAATTGCGGGCTGCTCCTTGTGAGGAGGTCACCTTCCTCCTTGCTCACTGAGAGTATTACCCGTCGATTCCACGCTGTCGCTCTCTAGCGGCAGCGTCTATATTCATTGTCAAGTTACGATGTCCTGCAAGGCGACTTTCTACGGGGCCTGTGCCATCGTCGCACTCCTGAGAGGACGCCGTTGCCGTTGCATTCCACAGCTCATATGAGCTCGCTGTCTCTCTGAAGACGCAGCGAGTTCCTCTCTCGTACTATTGGCTACTGTCTCGGCTGAGTAGGCGCTCCAGTGTGCTTTGGATGTGCCCATGCATCCAGTAATCCGGCTGTAGTGTGGTCCAGCTCGCATGGCTGTTCCTGAGAAGGCCTAACTCCGGAGACCTCTAGAGAAGCGGGAAGCCGTGCTTGGTGTATGTACAGTGCAAGGAAGTGGCTTTCACTCTGCTGCGCTGGGTAGAATGAATGTACACTTTGTGTCACTATTTGTTCACTGTGATTTGAACGCTAGGAGCACGCGGTGGCGATTACCGCTGCGGCATTCACTTCTCGCGCTCGCGAGCAAATCACGCCGCTCTGGCTGACTTCGCCTAACTCTTGTATTTACTCCGCTGCTCGGAGGCTGTGAGAAGGTTCGAGTTATATTTCCTCAATCATGAAGGTTTGTTTCTTCATTATTGCGTCTGAATAGGTTCGACACACGAATGAGAAGACATTGGGATGTGTGTTTTGCTTTGACTCGTGACCATTATGTTTTTCTTCGTTCAAAATACCCTCAGATTTGTTAAATGTCTTCTGCTTATTACAAACCGTACCATATGCACTGCAAACTAGTCCACCGTTCTAAATGCGGCATTGAAGCGACGATTGCTAGTATGAGGTCCGTTCGACAGTGACTAGCGTGAAAGCACACCGCTGCGAAAGTGGTGGCTGTCACTGATCGGAAGCCCAACGGAGCAACGAAGATCGAGGATAATACACACAAAGTGCTGATCTTTGTAATCCTTTATTAGTAACAACACTACTTGGCTGCGTGTTCACCTCCGTGTTCGCTTTCGTTTCGGGTGTAATTTACAGAGAAGAAATGTGACTTGTCCAGATAGTGGTTGCCCGGCTTGAAAAAAATTAGCGCGCATACATTTCGGTGCAGCAGTTTTTTGGCATCCGAGAGAGTATTCAGGCTTTCAGTATGGGCTGGCTTTGCTCGATGCTTCATTACGCAGCAGTTCTGAAAATATTTAGCAGACATTGTTATGGGCCTTTGTAAATGTAAAGCAATGCGAGCGCTTGCGTCTCTTGTTATGCATAAAATTTTTATTTGTCATTTTTCTTCTGCTATGCTTCCTACTAACTTGCCTTGTTAATTTCTTCTTTCACAAAGCTGCAGCAAATTAATCACTATTGAAGCGAGAGCTTCAGTACGGGACCTCGTGCTTCGATCGCCGGTTGCACAGTTTTGACCTTGACCTGAGTTAGGAGTGAAAGCATGAAAAAGAGGAAAAGAAATTGAATCAGTATCCATGACTGGAACTCGCGGCTGCGCGAACAGGTCTCCTTTAAAGGCCGGTCAGCGAGACCACTAGGCTGTCGCCGCAGCCATCACGCTTCGTGTTGAACTGCACCACACTTGGTTGGTTGGTTGGCCTCAGATTAAATGGCACATACCCACTATGAGGGAGTGGCCACACTGTCGCGCAGTGCATTGGAGTGCGTCGTCTTCACCAACTTCCATCCGCTACGTCCCGCGGCACTGCCTGCTCACCATAGTCTTCCATGTAGCACAAATATGTGCTTTCGCTCCGATTCGAATGGCGCAAAACATTTTCTGTAGTTTTCATTGCGAAAGGAATACTACGCCAGGTGTCGCCTTTTCGCGGTACCGTAGCCTACCCTTCACGGTCGGTGGTTGGTCATGTGACTACTGACGTCATACCAGAGCGAGAGATTGGGCACCAAGTCGGCTCTTCAGCGCGCCGCAGCTAGAACTTCGCGGCCGGTCGACCAACTGCGAACGGCGGCAAGCGATTGACGTCATACAAGTTGCAAGAGCTTGCAGGCCTCTCTGCGGTGATCGCTTTCGGTTGTAGAGAAAAGTAGCGCCTGCTCGCCGGTTCTTCGGTATAGCTATGGACGACTTCGGACGCTGGGGCACCAAGTCGGCTCTTCAGCGCGCCGCATCTAGACTTCGCGGCCGAACGACAGTTGGCGGTCAGTAGCCGGCAGTATTCGTCGCCGCCGCAGCGTCTACTGCTAGCCAACTCCACGCTCTAAAGGACGCCAAGAGCTTCGTACCCACTGACGCATCACAGTCGGCTGCGTTCGTCGCCGCCGCCAGTGCCGCCGCGCCTACTCCGGACATTAGCAATGTGCACCACCCATAAGCGAAACACATAGCGTAGCCAAGGGGATATTGCTTTCGCAATTGCCTAGGCTTAACCAAAGCTAAGCCCCAGCAATTTTTTCTACGGTTTATTATGGGAACTGAAGCTCATGTTGCAATTTGGTGGCATTCAAATTTACTCCTGATATTTTCTTTACATATATGAGAAGAAGAGTGCACCCATGTTTATAATGGTTTTTATACCCTAATTGCATTTACGCGGCCCATAAGAGGGTGAAATTGCTTGAGTTCTCTGTGCGAAATCTCAGAATTCATCTCGGTCATCGTGACAACTGTGGGGCCACATGCCCGCGCACAGATGTCCCGAGCAATGTGCACAGGCTGGCTTGCAATAAAAGGCGTGTTTCAATCAGTCATGAAATTAGGGGTGGATTCCAATTGAACATGGATCTTACTTCACTTTTTCCGGGCACGCCTACCTTATTTTTCTTTTCCCTCCATTTTTTTTTTCTTTTTAGTTTCCGGCTTTTAAAATATGTTGCATTTAGCTGGACATGCCAGCATGCACTCCTGCACACGCGCCGTAAAGAACACGGAGCAGAAGACAAAGAAGATTCCCTCGAGGCACCCGCTCTCCTGTTCCAGCTGTCCGACTCAGGTCAGAGGCTCTTTCGTCGATGGGACGCATCTACGTTGTATGCGTCTGCCTAACGCCGTTAGAGCAGCCATTGGCTCGCAGACTCCGAGCCGCTGAAGAGGCTCCTGAATACGTGGCTGCCTGGCCGTTGCTGAACAAGAAGACAGCCTTTACGACGGCAGAGGCGCTGACACCACGACGAACGCGTGGTGTTCCTCCTGGCGATTGTCGGTCCCCGATCTCGCCCAACCCCTTTCCTCTGCCCGGTTCAGCCACCGCAGATACGGGGCATTCGGCGCTGGAGATGGGCCGCACAACCCCGCTCCAGGACAAGGACCGCGGACGCCATGATGAATATCTGCCCGCAACTGGACCCATCCAGGCAGAGCCGTTAGCCGACCTCCAAGTGACCGCCAGGGTGAGGCATTTTCGAAATTTTTTTTTCCAAATTTCATGCTAATAGACGCCTTGGCTGACATCGTACTCGTTGTCAACCAGGGAGCCCATCACATATCCGAAAGTCACCAGCAAGTCCACTAAAGTAGCACTCTGAAAGGTTAAGCTGCATTTTTTTTTCTTGAAGCGAGAGTTTCCACAAAACAAAAATTGCAGACAGTTCAGCATTGCTAAGCGCGGAATATTGTGCAGTATAGCACTTATGGTAAGTACTGAAAGGTGCACCGAAGAGGAATCTGAATTCGTCTTTTTGCCGCGGGAACTCAATCTGCACGCTCCGAGGATTCTGAGAAACTTCGATTTATTGCCCTGTGTGGCTGATTTTCCTAATTAAATCGAGTTAACGTCCGGCTCCCGCCTTTTCTTTAATTCTCCCTCGTACGGTGGGCGGAGTCGACCAACGCGTGGAGTGCCTTGCAGCCAGTCCCGCGGCGGCTTGCCGCTCTACCATCGGCGGAGTAATAGGTAGTAGTCCGTAGAAGCAAATAGTCCGCGCGTATTTTTATTTCTGCGGGCTTATTTTACGGCTATATTATCTACAAATGAAACTATTTATTCAGGGAAACCTAAAAAACAAAATAAAGCGAAAGCAAAGCCTCCACGGAGCTGGCTGCAAGGCACTCCACGCGTTGGTCGACTCCGCCCAGCGTACGAGGGAGAATTAAAAAAAAAGGCGGGAGCCGGACGTTAATTCGATTTAATTAGGAAAATCAGCCACACAGGGCAATAAATCGAAGTTTCTAAGAATGCTCAGAACGTGTAGATCGAGTTCCCGCGGCAAAAAGACGAGTTCAGATTCCTCTTCAGTGCACATTTAAGGTCCCTACGTGCTAAAGGTATTTCAGCGGAAGGCCTTTATTTGGGAGGTATTTACTTTAGGGGTCTTCACACATGCCTTCACTCAGCTAGGTGCTGCTAGGTGCACACATCTGGTATGTTGCAAACGACCTGCCTGCCATACAGCAGGCTTCAGGGACGTACGCATGCCGGAAATCGGAAGATGCTTCGAATAGTTTCACTGCACTAAAAATTATAGGGGACACTTACGCTCCGCCTTAAGAGCATGACGCAACTGCGTTAATGAGTTGATACCCATATATGCGGAATTGGTCATACCACTTATGGCGCAGTGGTCCAGCAGTCAAGCGACGCGCCACTGCACTTCGATGGAACAAGCTGCCACTCGAGGGGATCGTTTCACACCGATTGCTCTTTCAGAGCAACCTTTCGCAAGCAGTTTGCTCACAATCCAGCGGGCAGCTTGTGACAACGCCCCAAGACCGCATGACCTAGCTTTGCCACCTTCCATCTAGGTCGCCTCTCCGGGGATTTTCTGCGCATTTTTCCCTGGCTTTCAGCGACGCCGACAACAGACGAAGACGCGAAGAATGGACGGCAACGACGACGCAGGCGTATCTGCGACACAGGTGCTTTAACGCTATCGGGTTAAAACTGGCTCGTGCGAAATTGAACCATTAGATGACTTCCCCTTCTAAAGAATGCCACCTTATTTAGCAGTGCCTGTTTCACAAATTACAAACCTCTACCGACGCAGGTTAGCCGTTTATAAACTACGGACTCTGTAATGGGACGTTGGTGCTTTTCGCCTAAGTTAAGATACCCGTTAAGGTATTTCTTGCAGGAGTTGCTATGTAAATCCTCTCAACCTTTCCGTTGCAGCCCATCACCAAGTTAACGCCCGCGGCATTTTTCTGGCGTAGACCATGGTTTTCGGCCGTTCAAACCGGCGTGTGGGTGGTGGCCCCCATGCTCATGATGGCCTTGGCGTGGCTGGTCTCGACCACCACCACGCTGCTGGAGGTGCGCCGGTCTGGAGGGCGCATTCGACGGCGGTGGTCCTAGGACGGGCCTTTTGCGGGGCTGCTGCTGCTGCGGCGTCTTAGGTGGGATTGCGTGAGTACCTTCCAACGCGCGCATCCACACTGCGTCTGCATCTAACAGGTGGCTGCATACAGCTCCTAGCGTACTTTCAAGATCTAGAAAAGGGAGCAGTGGCTGCTCTGCCATCACGCAGTGTGGCGAAAATCCTTGGCGCTGATTTAGCCGTCTCAAACGTGCCAAAGAAGAGTGGGCTGCATGTTAGGAAACACCTAGAGGGACATTTAGGTTGTGGGTGTGTTTACAAGCTATTGGGTTTTATGGGGTTGTAGGAGGGTTTAACGCCCAAGAGTAATTCAGGGTACGATGGGCGCAGTAGTGAAGGGCTCCGGAAATTTCGACCACCTTGTGTTCCTTAACGTGCAGAGACATCTCGTAGTAGACGGGCCTCTGGAATTTCGCCTGCATCGAAATTCGGCTGCCGCGGCAGGGATTGAACCGCGTCTTTCGGGTGAGCAGCCAAGCGCCATAACCACTGAGCCACCGTGGCAGACTATTTACAAGCTATGAGACCAAAGAGTCTTAGCCTGTGCTTTCATACCTATATCAATTTTCCGATGATCTCGCTCGCGACATGAAAGCTGCTTTTACCTATAAAAGTTTCGACTCGTCCTGCAGTAGTGGTGAAGGTAAAGATGGAGGCCTCCTTCTATCTTATCCTCACATTATGCTTCAGCTGCAGCAATGGAGCAGAGGTAGAGGGTCCGCCTCGAGTGCAAGATGACCGGGGTTCGAATCCCGGTGTAGCGCAAGTTTCTAGCGGATTTGAAAAGAAAAAAAATTCCGCGTGTCGCTAGAACTTCCTAACTATGCTTGGGGTGCGGCCTCTACTCGGTGATCAGAGTCGACAACGCACTCCCTCACGAGCGCAAGATTTTGCCATGCTGGCGTAGTACTGCACCAAACGTTCTATGAACAAACCAATTCACCCTGGGCACTCAGTCCCCAGCGGCTACAAAGGAACTGACCAAGGCGGCGGTCAGACCTGTTCACGTAGAAGAGGGTGTTAAGAATCTCGTGCTCCAGAGAGCCCGCGTTTGGAAACAACCTCGCAACGTTAAATGCTGGAACCTTATCCATTGAGGCTAGCGTTGAAGTGCTGTTCGAGGAATTAGCGGGTAATCAATTGTATTTTAGAGGGCTTCGTGAGGCTACAACAGATGACGCGTATACAGTACTAAGGGGTGGGCAGGCAGTCTGCTATCATGGATGACTAGACAAACGAGAACTAGGTGTGGGATTCTTCATCACACAGGATGTAGTTGGCAACACGAATGAGATCTTTCGTATTAACAAGACGGTGGCAGTTGTCGAAATTAGGCTTAATAAGAGGTAAAAGCTGAGGGTGGTGCATGCCTACGCGCCTACATCCAGCCATAATGTCCGGACCGCTGAAAGGTTCTATGAAGACGTAGAATCGCACATGAACAAAGCAAAATTACAGTATACGGTACAAATGGGGACTTCAAAGCGAAGGTAGGCAAGAAACACGCCGAAGCCCAGGCGGTAGGCGACTATGGCATAGGTTCTAGGAATACCTTTGGGGAGTTGTTAGTCCGCATAGAGAAAAAATTTACCGATTCTGAATACCTTCTGCAAACGAGAGAACAGGAAGTGGACGTAGAGGAGCCCCAAACTGGAGACTGAAAATGAAAGTCTTCATACTATGGGCTCACTCTGGCATTCAGCAGAATGCGGAAGTCATCTGAAATGTGCGTTGTAGCGACCAGACAATGGTAAGGTCCTGAATTAGCTCAGACTTGAGTTGGAACGTAAAAAGTAGTGAAACAGAAGCCCATTAGTGAGTTAGCGGCAAGCGTTAAAGATGAGGAATTCAGACTACCGCTGAAGAACAGATATTCGGCTTTGACTGAGCACGAAGACCTTGAGCTTTAAACAAAGAACTACATCCGCACCTACCGTTACGGAGTGCGTAGTAGAAGTAGGTGGTAGGATGGTTCGAGTGATACAGGAAAGCTCTCTCAGGACACGAAGATCTCATTAGGAAGCACCATATCATGGAAGCGCCTAACCCTACAGAAAGAGCAGAACTAGCAGAGATATCAAGTTTAAAAATATTCGCAAGGTAGCCGACATAAGAAAGTTTAATAAGAAGAGAATGAAGCATAATCAAAAGAACGGAAAAGCCATGAAGAGAAAAACTGGCATAGGTAAAAACCAGATGTATGCGATAAGTGTAAAAGAGGGTATTACCATTAGCAATAACCATAAGATAGTTAAAGTAGCCGAAGAGTTCTATACACCCCAGGTGGTCGAAATTTCCGGAGCTCTTCACTGCGGCGTTGTTCGTAGCCTGAGTCGCTCTGGGACGTAAAACACCCATGAACCTAAAGAAATGTATTCAGTAGCCAATGTGATAAGAACGTGAATGAGAGAGGCGGAAGCGCATAGATATGGGACATCCCGCCAGCAAAGAAAGAGGAAGTAAAAGCCTTAGGACCATAGCAAAGTAGGAAAACAGCTGGTGGGGATCAGGTAAAAGCATATCTGTTGACGGAAGGAGGGGCGATTGTGCTAGAAAAACCTAGCCACCCTCTATACGCATTATCTTACGACCTGGAGCGTATAATATACTTAGAAGAACGCTAACATTAACTTGATTATTGAGAAAGGACACGTTAAGAACTTTAAAAATTACAGCCTACAAGGTATCTAGAAAGGCAATCACTAATAGAGTCAAGAGAACCTTAAACGTCAATCAACTCAGTGATCAGGGAGGCTTTCAGTAAGGATACTCGAGAATAGCCCATATGCACGCTACCAATCATGTGATAGAGAAATCCACAGAATACAACCAACTCCCATATATAGCCTTCATAGATTACGAGAAAGGATTTGATCCAGTGGAAACCTCAGCAGTCATGCAAGCAATACGGAATCAGGATGCAGAAGAGCCGTATGGGGTGGTAATGGAAGATATTATAACGGCTGCTCAGCTCCCACAGCCCTCCATAAAGTCAAGAACATTCCAATCAAGAAGACTGTCGAGCAGGGAGACGCGTTCTCGCCGAGGCTATTCACTCTTGAATAGGTTTTAGGCGCAAAAAACAGACGAGACACATAGGAAGGTCACAGGACGAAGCGCCAGGAAGGTAACAGGAAGCGCCAGGAGATCGCGCTTCGTCCTGTTACCTTCCTATGTGTCTCGTCTGTTTTTTGCGCCTAAAACCTATTCAGATATGAACCAAAACCAACTAGCCCAGCAGCAAGTGCTCTTAGGCTATTCACCATCTGTTTACAGGAGGTATTCGGAAGCCTAGATTTGGAAGAGTATGGTTAAGCGCTATTGGAGAAAGCCTAAGTAATCTGAGATTCCCGGATGGCAACCCTTGTTTATTCACTCAGCAGATGAACTGCAAAGCATGAGCAGAGAATAACGGTGGGTCTAAAAATTAACATACAAAAGCAAAATAATGTTCAACAGTTTCGCATTGGATCAGCAGTTCCGAGTTGGTAGTGAGGTGCTGGAAGTTTTCCGGAAATACGTCTACTTAGGGTAGATATTGACCGCTGGTCCGGATCAGGTGACGAAAGTGACTTCGAAGAAGCGCATATGAATGATTGTCTCAGATCATCAGTGGTAGTTTACCAATATCCCTCAAGACAGAAGTATGCAACAGCTATATTTTTGTGGTGCTCACCTATAGGGCAGAAACGGGGAGGCTAACGAAAAGGGTTTAGCTTAACAATAACCTTGGTACATATGGAAATAAGGAAGCGGGCGGAATAGGTGAGGAAACATACGCGGGTAAATGATGTACTAGTCGAAATCAAGAGGAAGAAGTGGACATAGGCAGGGTATAAAACGTGAAGGCAAAACAACCGCTGGTCGTTATGGGTAACGGAGTAGATTTCAAGAGACGGGAAGCGTAGCAGGCGGCGGCGTAAAGTTAGATGGGCTGTTCAGAGTAAGAAATTTCTGGTAATGTGGTGCCCGCCGCTTACAAAGGACAGGGATATGAGAGACATGGGAGAAGTGTTTTCCCTGCAGTGGGCGCAGTGAAGCAGGTCATGATGGCACTATGTCTCTTTGTAGATCGTCGCGTTGTAGATGAACTTTCACCAAGGTAGTGCCACCTGTACTTTCAATGAGAACACGTGAGGGTACGAATTTTCACTCTTCCTATCTTGCAGCATCACTCTAATATGTTTTCGGTGCAATGGTTCGCTCATGTGCAATTGGGCCTGCTTTGGAAGCTGCTGGATATTTAGCTTCGGACAAGGTGTCAAAGCTATTGACACATTGACCCCTTGAGCGTGAGCACTGCTGCGCTTTCAGGTAACGTGTTTTGTGTTTTTATCACACAAGACTTGTTTTTGTACGAGTGAAGAATGAAAACTTTAGTGACTTTTGGTGCCATGATATTTCTCCCTGTGAAGAGTTGCGTGAGCTGCCCAGTAATGAAAATATTGAGGTCCTTCACTGTGTACACGTGAAGAAAGTCCCAAGGAAACTACCTTAATAAGAGAGACTGTTGTATTTTGTTTGCGGAAAACTTGCTGCTTAGGGCATAATTGTGCCATTTGACAGCGGCTGAGTATAGAACAATGCTTAAACGTATGCCTTGGTAGCCATTTTATAACCGCTGTTTGATGCACGCTATATTAACTGTAACCTGTTACCTACGATATTTTGCGCGCCTATAGATCAACCCGCTTTTCCAAAATCGTGCTTTCCAAACTCTGGGGTAGACGAATACGCGAATCGTAGCCAGGCTAATATGTAAACCCTATTGTAAACGCAGAAAAGGAAGGGTGAGAACGAAACGAAGGACACTTCTCGGGAAAGTTCTCGCCTTCCGCACCGCTTCAAGCATTCACCATAAAGTTCGCCTGCTGCTAACATTACTACAGAATGGTGCCATTTCCTTTTCGTTTGCAACGAAGGATTTTCAGATGAGTAAGGGAGGAAGTTGACCTAGTTGGTTCTTGGAATCATTCATAATAAAACTGCGCGAAGAAGTCAGGGGAACAAGATGAACACGGAGGCTCGCCGCACCGTCACAGGGGGAAGCGGGAACACGTCGGAAAAGGGAATCTTATCCCCGTCGCTCAGCCTTGCTGTTCGGCAGCGTTTCGCGAGCCGTCGTTTTCTGGGAGGAGGCTTCGAAGAGCACCGAAAATTTAGCTATATGCTCGGGAAAGCAGCCGGAGCTCCTTTTCGCGTACTACAGCACCATGCGTTGAATGCCGCTCTTCAGGACTACTGTCGTTAATGTACGGCATCGGCGGTGCTTCCAACGTTCCGCGTGCCTGCCTTAATTTGTTTGAACGAAATGAAGATTTGAAGAATGAAGCGCCCGTCCTGTGTTTTTCGTGTTCCTTCTGTCCTTGTTCCGTAGCGCTGTTGTGAATCTGTTTATTAAGCATGAACCAACTAGCCCACACCAGAATCCTCTTAGAAGATTTCTAGGCCGCGGATATTTTATCGCGCATTGCTCAGTGCAGAGTGTCTATTTTGGTGACATATTCGGCGCGGCGCTGTCACAGCTGTGATATATTATGCGATGTGTCGATCACCGTAACTTAATTCTGGTGGCTTAGATCCTCGGACGGGTCCGACGGACCCGTCGGAAATACAGCACGACGGGTACAAGGCAAATTAATTTCTTCTATTGCAGTGAACGCACGATAAAGTTCGCACTTCACTGTAAAAGCAAGAAGCAGAAGACAGGGCCTACTATGAATGGCTACGCTGCAAACCAGGCCTTTCAATCATGAAGGATCGCGTGTAAGGACGCAAGAAAATTCGTAAGCATAGTCAATAATCCAAAGCGCCATGTTTTAGTGGCTATTCTGAATGATGTGAGAAATCGCCTTTATAGTTCGTTTGAGCAAACGTACGCTGAAGTGATTCTTGTTTGTACTAGCGTGTTGCAGGGGAAGTTCCCCTATTCGAACTCTTCTCAAAAACGCAGCAATATACAGTCTTTGTCAAAAGTAACCAGGCTGCATGGTTTGCTTCTAGCTTGTATAGTGGAGGCCTTGCGGCTTTCCTAAAGGTCAAAACGTGTTGGAAGGTAAGAAGACCCCCAGTCCTTACCTTTAACGACCATTTCAGCTTCAGGCAAGCTGTAAGCTAGAGCTCCACTGTAGGAGCTAGAAGGAAACCATGCAGCCTGGTTACTTTTGACAAAGGCTGTACGTCAGTGCGATGGTTGTGTCGGCATCTGCTGGAAGTACTCACTAGATATTGTAGATATTGTCACTAAATAGAATTTCTTGTATGGGGTTTTGAGTTTCTGTATTGGAGTGAATACTCGTACTGAAACTAAGCTGCACTGCAGAATCCGCGTCATATATGTAATCTTATTTCTATGCAGATTCGGCCAGGTGCAGCCGCCATGTTCTCCGTGATCTTGGCGGCGTTCGGGAGCACACTGTTGAAGAATTTGGGATTATACTATTGTCCTTTGAGAAATTTTCAGTAATACAGAATTCATTGATGCTTCAAATAACAGCCTTGCTTATTTAAATAGTATCGACAGGAGGCGGAGAGGGTTGACGTGAGGCTGCCCTGCTACTCCACAGAGGAGAAATGTGAAGGAAAGAGGTAGACAGAGCAAATAGATGGTGACAATGTCACAATACATTGCAATTTATGGGGTGACTAAGGCAACAGATTTCGACACACACACACTGCCTGGCACTCGTTTTTCACGTGGAATTGACGCGCAGCACACGTAGTGCATGGCTTACACAAACACATCCTTCAAAGATTGGCCTTCTTGCAAATACACAACATAGCATACTCACGTATAGCAATACAGCTTTCGCCGCACTGACATAAATATTACTCTGAGCATCTTAATGGGAGCTTACTAGTATGAAATACTATTCTATTTTCTCTAGAAAGGAACATTTTTGCGAATGACGGCAGCGACGAACGTCATCGCTTCACCGCCTCTCGCTGCGCGTACGAAACGGGCAGGCGAGTGAGCGGGAGCCGTTCAAAATACCGGAATACGGCCGCTGGTATACTTTCCAGGTTTCGAGAGCTGCTACTGAGCAAAGATATATGCAACAGTTTGGTGTGTACCTGTACATGTAGGCAACCCCCATTGGATCTTTGATTTCTATGAAATATGCAAGGAACGACGCCGGGACGCCCCTGAAATTGTCGGCCTGGAACGGGAGCCATGCCTTGATTTACTGTCTCATCCCACCCACCGATGGGCCGGCCTCCTATACACTACCGTATACCGATATCTTGGCAAAAGCATTCCTGTATGCCGGCTCCGTAAAGCGTGTTACTTCAGAACGGCTTAGGCGAAGAGACGAGGCGTCGCTGCCGTGCAGAGTCTGGCTTGTCAAGAGCGCCCGATGAGATCTGACTGTACAGTGTATAAAAGGACACACTGAAAGACACGCTAACGCCCAGTTTTAAGTGTTTTACGCATGTTTAGGCCCGAATGGCACTTTCAGCCCCACATGACCGAAAGCGTGTTTTCTCCAAGCGTGAGCACGACAATTTCTTGGTCTGCTCAACCTGCGAGGAAGCGTGAGGTATCAGCCTACGCGTGACGAACGCGAAACCCACGCTTAGAATCGCACCATAGGCTTCCCAGTGACGTGTTAATCGGTCGGCGCTCCCGCCCCTCTAGTGCTCTAGCCCTTACAGTGGACATTCCCCGCATTTAGGACGAAATGGTCACTTCAAAATTTTCACAAATCCACTTCAAATCTGCTTTAGCCGTATGAACATCCTTCATAATAGTTTTGAGCCCGCATAACAATTAGACGGCCATTTTGATCCTCCCACTTTACTAGCATTTGGGGCAGCCAAACCTACCCTCCTGCACATCCTATGGGAATTCCAAAATGCCATGGTAGCTCCACCCATACCCAACCAATCCCCCTCCTCATGGGAGGCTACTTTGCGAGCTGCTCTACCAGCGGGAAAAACATTGCTAGTGGACAGAGCTCTCCATGAGCCCGAGGCCCGTGGGCTCTTGGGCAAGTTAGAGCCCACCCTTGAGGGCCTTTTTTTTCTTTTCCTAAAATAAAGTTGTTCCTCCTCCTCCACCCAGCGTTTAGCCGCTGTGAGTGTTTGTCTTTATCTCCGTCTGAAACCGGTGTTGTTGGAGGCTGCTCGCCTGTTCAGTTAATCGTGACAGGCTGCTGGCGAAGCGTAGCCTTGTTGGGAACCCAACTCAAGGAACCCAAGTCCCACTTATGGTAGCACCTGCCATAGAAAGGCAATGGCACATCGTTTACCCCGGCACCACTGCGCCAGGAGTGGTAGAAAGGCTCCCATGGATATATGAATGTAAATAACCACCAATTTCTCATATACGGACAATAACCTGCTCACTGTAACAAGGTACCCATGTGGGCTAGTTGGTGTACACCAGACTTAACTTCACTAGCGAAAGAACGAGACACGAGGAGAAGAACACAGAACAACGCTGGACTAACAACTGAAGTTTAATCGAGAAGCGGCCAACCTAGGTCAACAGAAGACGCAAGCGTATCACACACACTAAACAAAACAAACAAATACATAAGCGGCAGATCACCGAGGAGTGGATACACGCTCCAACACTGGCAAACAACAAAATACAATTAATTCGTCTATCAATCTTGCACGCGCACACTTCTGCTTAGGAAATTAACTTCCTTGCTAGTGAGATGCAAGGACGCGCGCCTAATACTGCCTTGCAGCCTAATATGAAAGTCCTCAAAGATTTCCCTCTCCTTCCTGTTTTTCCCTTTTCCGATAACAGAAATGTTGTTAAAACCTGGAACACAATTTTTACAACTCCTGCAGTGACGTGGGAGAGTATTTTGGTCTGACGAATTTTTCAGGGAATTATTATGTTCGCGTGCCCGGTCAGTAACACCTCTGCCAGTTTGGCCCTGTGTTACAGGTTTTAACAACATTTCTGTTATCGCAAAAGGGAAGAACACTGAGAAGAGGCTAATCCTTCAGGCTTCAGAGGGTAATCCTTCAGACACTCGCGAGTGTCAAAGAAATGGTTTCAAGAGCAGCGCAAACTTCGGCAAAGTTGTGAATTTTGGGAGGCAGTGGCACAACATAGTTCGCTTTGGTGGCCCCACGGCCCGCTTGGCTTTGAACACTCAAAAATTGTGCGCTGACATCGTTCATGACGTGAGAAGGAAAAAGATTAGTCGTTTGTCTGCAGAATAGAAAGTGGCAGCTGGTTAGGCTTAGTGGCACTGGCTTCGCGTTGCCCCGAGTGACTGGTTAATTAACGCGGTAACACGAACAATGCGATGCTAATCCATACCAACGAGCGACGCGACACAACTCCGAAGTTCAACGCGATGCAAAAGGCGAGACTGCAGGCGCCATAGTCGCCCACAGTAGGGGCCAGATCTACGCCGCCGGTGGAGAAATGCTGACGAGCCAGAAAAGATGCCGCTCTTGAGGGCACGATCCATGAGCGTCTCGGCGGCCGCGCTGCAGCGCGGATAGCACCAAGATGCGCTCCTGCGTTGAACTTCATCCTGTACGCCGCTTTCTCGGCTATTAGCGAGGTGCTGCCGCCATACGATCAATATTACGCGCATGCTCCGCGCACTTCCTGCGGATAACACACTGTAATTGATTGTTATGAGTCGTATTGCGCAGTCGTATTGTTATTGTTATGCGTCGCATTGTTATGAGTCGTATTGTACCTACGAGCCCCGCAGTGGTTGCCCTGTGAGAAGGTTTTTGCAGCGAAAGCTAGAATAGCCTTGTACGACCCATTTAGGAGAAACAATTGATGCTGTATAGCGGTAGACGTGAACGCGTTTCTGTAGGTGGACACCACCGCCACGAAACTCAGAGCAAAGTTGAGATGTCCACTTACCCAAAAAGCCAGTTACGGGACTTTCCTTTAGTCAAAACTAATGGAGTCTAAACCGTCCGTTGGTTTGAAGAAAGCAAAAGCACGTAACTTCCTCAGTTTTTAGGCGGATTGGCTATTGATTGGCATATGCCCATATAAAGCATGCATCCGAAACGCGGACACATTTGCTAACACGTCTTGCCCAGGACAGTATGAGGCATTAAAGGTTTTCGCCATAAAAAATACATGCTTGAATCCATCTTTATGCCCACTTTTAGGTGTGGTGCGCATGTTTCAGCACCTGGTGATCAAAAATACGCGTCCTTGCTACAAGCGTTTGCACGACAGCTCGAGATCGGCTCAACCTGTTTGCAAGCGTGAGGCATCAGCCTACGTGTGACGAACGCGTAACACACGCTTAGATTTGCACCGGAGTCTTCGTCGTCGTGCTTTAAGCTGTCGAAGCTCCCGTCGCCTTGAGATGAACACTCGAGGTTTCTTTTGTTCAGACAGAAGAAGCTAAGGCGACTCTCCGGTCTGGCTGGATTCGCGCGCGCTGGAAACCAACCTTGCTTCACAGGTGCAGTTTTAGTTCAAATTCATTAAACAGCTATGTTGACGCTGGAGGTGTCGCCGGAAGTTGCTCCCCTGTGACGTCATCGGTCATATGACGCCTGGAGAGGTTATGGTAAAAATAAGAAAAGAACATTTGTGTCTAGGTGGGAACGAAGCCAGGCCGTCGGCGTCCTAGATAGCGTGACAAGATGACGCAAAATTTAGAGAGTGAATACGTCACACCCGAGCTGAGTCACAATCGCTGCCACATGTACACAAGAGAGAAAGAGAAGGAATATTTGAAAAAGCCATGCGGCGCAAAACCGCGTCCGCTGAAGCGAAGACGCTGGTTTCAGCAAGAGATATCGCTGAAGAAGCCAAAATCCTAGCGACGTCATCACTGGTTGATGTCAATGTGGTGGCAGTATCCTAAATACATTCACAAAAATATTAATCACCCGTTTGTCCTATGTATACAGCATTCCCGGTGGTGTCATATAGCTTACATGTTATAGTCAAGTTGGAGGCTAGCTTGAACAGGGGTTCGGGCAATGACATATGCACTTTCAATTGGATGCTTTCTGAGATTACATTTGCCCCTAAGGTGCGGTTTAGGTGTGCACCGAGATGTCGAGATGTGAAGTTGGAGGCTAGCTTGCGACACGAGTTTGGACCGATGACATACAGGGTCTGTTCTGAAAGTAGTAGGACTGGTTTTTTCCTGGTCGAACGGGCGGACGAAAGGTTGTATGCGCGCGCAGGATCGGTGAATGGGGATATTGGGAACGCTGGGGAAAGTCGGCAGTCTGCTCTCGGCTCTTGAAGAGAGCATGTTGCTTGTACTGTGGACCCCTGTCGAAACGCCTCGTCACGCCGAATCATGGAGTGTTTACTGGATCAGCGATACGCGATCAAATTTTGTGTAAAACTTGGTAAATGGGCAAAGAGACTCACGATATGATTAAGGAGGCCTACGGTGATGCTGCCATGGGTAGGTCAGGTGCTTTTGAGTGGCACAAGCTGTTCTGAGAAGGTAGGGAAAGTGGAAGACGACGACTGCTCCGCACTGTCATCGACCAGAAAGACCAACGAAAATGTGTCGTGATGAAATATTTACTTAACAGGGATTGCAGGATGAGTATCAGAATGATTGCTGATGACTTTAGCATTCCTCAAACCCAAGTTTTTGAGATCGTGACACAAAACTTAGCCACGAGGAAAGTGTGCTCGAAGTTGGTGCCGCGAGTGTTGTCAGAGAAGCAAAAGGCCAACCGGAAAGCGATCTGCCAGGATGTTCTTCATCACGTGAATCAGGACCCCGATTTTTAGGATAACGTAGTGAACTGTGTCGCGACGTGGGTGTTTGAATACGACACGGAGGGCAAGCGGCAGAGTTCAGAATGGCCCACCCTTTCTTCCCCACGCCCCAAGAAAGCTCGAAGGAGCAAATCCAAGGAAAAGTTCATGCTCATTTGCTTTTTTGATCGACATGGAGTCACCCACAAAGAGTTCGTACCACCCGGACAAACAGTTAACGCGGTTTTTTACGTGGAAGTCCTCAGAAGACTGCGAAGACGCATTGTTAGGGTCCGCCCAGCCATCGCCAACAAATTGTGGCTGCACCATGACAACGCGCCGAGCCACACAGGGTTCCTCGTAATGGAGTATCTTGTCTAGTATTTATTTATTTATTTGTGACGCGGAGTGTGCCGCGCGGCATAAAACGCGATGTTAGTCACGAACGGTAGAATAAGTTACAGAAATGCATGAAGCCCGGTTGCGTGTAAAAAGTCACATAAGTTTCGGGCGTTAATGTTTTTAGTTACCCACACGTTCAAACTACAGTCATTGTTTGCAGACAGTCCTGCCTCTTGAAGAACTCGAGCGCGCACCAGTGAAGTTCTGGGACATGTCCACAGTAGGTGGTGGACATTGGTGTCGGAAGCGGGTGCCTCGCAGTGAGGGCATTTTTGCGGCGCAGGAATCTTGTCACTTTTCCACTGGTTGCGAACTGCAGGCGTAAGGGCCACTCCGACACGCAGCCGCCTCAGAGAGACCTCCTCCACCCGTGATAGGTTGGGGGGAAGGGGGTAGGTACACGGGGGAATAAGAGCACGTGTACGCTGCCTGAGGGAGGCTGAAGATGTTAGATGTGTCAGAAGTGGATCTGGTGGCAAAGAGGCAGGTGGAGTTTGTGGAGTGTCAGTCTCACGAGATATGTCAGGTGCGATGCCGAGGACATCTGTGCGAGCTTGAACCCACTGAATGCGTATAGGCACCGGGTAAGATTTACAAGCAGCATGTATGGCCTGGGAAACCCGAAGGGTACCGCGGACTTTCTTTAGATGCTTCACGGCTTCTTGTGAATGGGTACATAGGTGCACCTGGTTATAAGGAGGGTCGTCAGGTAAATCTGCTATGGCATTTAATATTGCTTGCAGCTCCAAAGAAAGAAATGATAAAGTGTCAGTAGAGTAGGTTTGTCGGTCGTAGAGTTGAGGGTGTGTCGGGCTTATAAAAGCAGTTGATCCTCCTGTTGGAGTTATGGCGACCTCTGTGTAAAGAGTTCAGCTGTCATGTTGCGTAGAAAAACCTTGTGGTAACGGCGGTGAGAAGAACTCCGACTTCTTATGACGGGCAGGCTTGTTTGATGTGATGTGACAGTAGTCCCATGGAGGTAGTTGAGGCGCGAACATCGGACGAAGAGAAACTTTACGTGCTCTCTTTGTTTGTCTCTGGGTAATTAAATCTTCCAGTGTGTTGAGCTGCGCATACTCCTGCAGCAGACAAATAGGAGTTGCTCATGGTAGGCTAGTAATGACTCGCATGGCTTCGTGGTTGAGTGTTTCAAGTGTGGACCACTGTCGTTTAGTAAGTTGTTGGAACTGAGCCTGGTATAGGAGCCGAGGTTGAAAGACAGTAGGAACAAGTCGACGAGCTGTATCTGAATGGGCACCTCCAGAGCGATTGGCTATCCTGCGGATGACGCCAAGGGTGTTTATAGCACTCTTGCGCATGGCTGACAACCAAGCCGTGCCCTTGCCTGAAGAATGAACGTGAAGGCCTAAAACATTGGCATGTTCCACCTCAGGAAGTGGGGAATTGTCAATAGTGAGCACGAACGGAGTGGATTTGAAAGTACGGCGGCCAGCTTTGTTGCCCACATGGCCATAGCAAGACTTGGAGAGGTTGAGAGAGGCCAGTGTCGGCAAGAAAGTTGTGCAGGATACTGAGGGCATTTTGCAGGGAGTCTTGCTGCACCTGAGCTGAGCGATTTGTGGACCAGAGAGTGATATCGTCTGCATATGCTAGAACCTGAACATTAGGACATTAGGAAGGGTGGACAGATTGTGTACCAGAGGAATGAATGCGATGTTAAATAGAACTGGGGCTAAAACTGAGCCCTGCGGTACACCCCGATTAGAAATGAAGTGGCCTGTGGGTTTACCATTGACGCGGATAGCAAATGTTCTTTGCGAAAGAAAGGCATGAATTGCTCGACAAAGCTGCAAGGGCATGCCAAGTGATGCCATAGTGTTGAGAATGGCTGCGTGGAGAATGTTGTCGTAGGCCTTCGTGATGTCTGTTGCCAGGACTGTGCGAACGAGACGGCTGTGAGGTGAGCGACGTATCACATCGTTGGCAAAGCGGTCAAGACCATCCTCAGCGCCGTATCCTGGTCGGAAACCAATTTGAGCAGACGAATATTTCTGATGATGGTCGAGCGACCAAGAGATTCGAGTGGCAAGCAGTTTTTCATAGAGTTTACAAATTGTTGGGGTTAGAGAAATCGGTCGTAGGGCTCCAAGAGTTGTGGGTGGTTTTCCGGGCTTTGGTATCGGAACAACCACTGAATGTTTCCAATCGGATGGCATTTCACTGGATGTCCAGATTTGGTTAAAAATTTTGAGAAGTGCAGTCAATGCTTCACCTTCCAGGTTCCGGAATAAGGCATAAGGTACACCGTCATGACCAGGTGCAGTGTTAGGGCGGATGTCTTCAATGGCAGCTATAAGCTCAGCCATGGTGAACGGGCAGGTGATCTCATCCTCTGCCTCATGTTTGGGACTGACTGGAACAGGCGCAGGTGAGCAATCATAATTTGGAAAGAACTGAAGGGCAGCTTGCGAAGCGAATTCATCTGGAGAAAGACGAAGGGCAAGGCGAATACTCTCGGCATAGTCTTTGACGGACGGCTTGCGATCCATTGCATGAAACACACGCCACAATTGGCGGTTGCCGACAGGGGTATTGAGTTGAGAACACCACTCTGTCCAGCTTGTGCAGAAGGTGTTTAAAATACCGACGGGCTTTAGCTGTGACTCTATGAAGTTCCGTTCGTGCGTGTTGATCTGACGGATGGCGAGTGACGTATACGTCCAGCTGCTTGCGCCTTGCCCAGAGATTAGGCAGGTGAAACTCAGGATTTGGTTGGTCTTCGTTGATAGTGGAAGAACTTGTGTTCTGAGTTAAGACAAGCATGAATGTAGAAAGGGCCGAGGCAGGAGTTATTGAGAGGAGGTGATCATCCATACGGAGACTGTCCCAAGAAGTGATATGGATCTTGCGGCGAATTTTACGTAATGTACTTGAGACAAAGTCAATTAGAATGGGGGAGTGATCACTGCCCCAGGTGTCTGTTTCGCAAAACCAGTGAGGATTGCCGGGACCCAGGCACCAGGCAAGGTCCGGAGTTGATGGAGGAGCACGTGGTCGGGTATAATTAGAGGAGTTGTTCAAAAGTGTAAAGGAGTGGTCGAAAAACGTGTCGTAAATCTGATCTCCACGTTTAGAGGTATTAGTGTATCCCCAGGCTGTATGTGGGCCATTAAACTCTCCTCCAACTAATATGGGTACACCTGGGTAGGAGGTGCGTAGATGTGTAAGCCATCCAAAGTTCAGTAGAGAGGTTTGTGGCCGACCATAAAAAGAGACCAATAATACTGGAGTACGCTGTGGCTTAGTGATAATGGCAATTACTTCTTGACGGGTATTGCACCAACGAGATAGGTCGACGGGAGAATATGGTGTCGAACAATGAACATATATAGCTGCTTTTCCAGGAGCAAGACCACTTCGGCGGTCGGGTATTGATGGACAGTGATATGCACAATAACCAGACAGAGGAAGGATGGCGTTATGATCCTGTAGAAGGAAAGCCCAGACAGAGAGTTTGCCGTCTTGAATACGCAGCTTCAATTCAAGGAGCTTATTAGTAAGACCCCGACAGTTCCATTGTAGCACATGGGAAGTAGCGTTAGTGGCCATTCGCTTGCAAAACAGATGCAATCATTTGAGGCAGTTGCTGCAGCAGGGTAATAAGGGATGACATTGAAGTTGTAGTTACTGATTGCTCGGGTTGTTCATATTTTGAGCCTGAAAGTTTAGGCACTTGGCAGGACACGCGCAACTGGCGGTAGACGCGGACGTTGAAGTAGGAGAGAGCGACGTCGGCATAGCTGGTCAAGTTGATGGCGAATGCTGGCGATCGCATCATCGATGGCAGAGATCTCATCAGACATAGAGGGGTTTAGCGGAGGAAATTCGTCCTCTGTTTTCCACTTGTTACGGGAACCTGGCTTTAAAACAGAGGCATAGGAAGGGCGGATACTGGAAGGTGAGTGCAACGATGCTGGCGGTTTTTCAGTATCATTGTCATATGTGTCTGCCGACAGAGCATCAAAACGGTTGGAGATCTTGACTCCAGGCTGAGTATGCACAGCTATCGGACGACGTTTCTTTCGAGGGCATTTAGAATAAGTGATGTCGTGGTCGTTTGTCTTACAAAATGGACACGAGAATGAGGGAACGCCATCCGCTGGTGGTTTAGGCAGAGTGTCTTGCGATGCAGGTCACAACTTTTTGACGTGACCTTGTCGCAGGCACCGATAGCAGAAGACTGGTGCAGGACGGAAAGGCTTCGGATGAACGATTCGTCCATTGTAGAAGAATCGGATGGGAAGTTCTAACGGCCCCGCCAGCAGGAGAAGAAACGTGCCTCGGTTGCCTAGTCGGCGGGCATTAAGCACTGAGTGGTTGTCGGAGTACAGATCCGTCATCACTTCCTTCGGAGGCGCATTAGGCTCCAGGTCATAAATGACACATCTTTGCAAGCCGGGTCCAGATGCTAGGTAGGCGTGCACAGGTACATACTGTCACTCGCTGATATATAATTTGTCAATATGACAGATCTTTTCAGCATCGGCAAGTGACGCTACTTGGGCAGTGATGGAGTTGGAGTGACGGTGGTAAATAAAACCGCGGTACCCTGAGACGCCCAGTGCACGGTCAGTGAGCTGCTGCACCGATCTTGAAGGAACTGATGTTATGTCGTATTGCAAGGTAGGCTTAATATGCACTCGGAAGGAGCGATTAAGTTCAGGGAGTGAATATTTTGACGCTGTCATCTTTGAAGGGGTAGGATCGGTTGGAGTGGCCTTTACCTTTTTCGCAGCCGGTTCAAAGCTGGCATCAGCGACAGTCCGCGCAGGAGTGGACAGGAGTGGTGTAGGGGTAGGCACAGGAGTAGGCAATGCGGTAGGGGTGAACGATGATTCGTCCCCTGCAAGTGAAGACGGTGACTTGAGTAGGGATGAAATACCGGGTGCAGGAGGAGTTGAGGCGCTAAGAATACATCCTTGAGGTGGAAGGGTAGGCGAAACAGCAGACGCATTAATAGCAGGATGTGTCCTTTCCATGTCATAATTACTGTTCATGTCCGTTGTCCAGGCTGGGGTAGGCCTGCGCGCCTCACAAAACGAACGTCGGCATTCTGATGGCAGTGTCGGAGGGTCCGTCCCGAGGTCTTGTGGCGTTCTTGGGATCTTCAGGCAGCGTGAAGAGGTGACACTATGGCCGGGAAGATAAACACAGCACAAAAAAAGCTCGGAAGTAGCCAATCGGAACAGAAAGGGCGACCGCCCAATTTGGTCTTCATCGTCATCGTCTTGCCGAGTAGAACGTGGCAACGCTGTCTCGCCCCCCCCCCTAGAGCCGCGACTTGACCCCGCCAGGCTTCTTTCTATTCCCGGGCATAAAGCCGACGCTCAAGGAGAAGCATCACGGATCGGTAGAGGCGGTTTAACAGGTCGTGACGAGGGAGCTAAACAGCATTCTGGTCCAGGCGTTCCTGGAGGCGTACGAAAACTGGAAAACTCATTGGCAGCTCTGTGTAGATGCGGAAGGGGGCTCCTTTGAAAAATGCTAATCATTTGTACTATTATCATCAATAAAATTTAGAAAAAAAATCAGTCCTACTACTTTCAGAACAGACCCTGTATGCAGCTCCAGTTGCAGGCTTTAAGACGGTGTGGCGGTGTGCACCGAAATGAGATTTGAGAGCTGCTGCACCCTTTCCTTTCCTCAAAAACCTTTCCTTTCCTGAAAACACAAACTTTCTCATTCCTCAACGTAAGCCGACTTAGGTTCCCGCATAATTTTGTTCTCGGAAGTTTTTATTGTGACACTTTGTCGGGATGCTTACGTTAGTCGATATCCGTGGCGTTCCGCGCGGATGGTGCAATAATTGCTATTTTAACAGCGCTGTGACAAGACCTGCATTTACCCTTGCATGATACACAAACGGAGGCCATTCTACACCTCCTCATGGACGGCTGGAGTATCTTAGTATGTAGAGTGCACTTGTGTACCTGCCGCTGGTAGGAGACATGCCTGCCCCTATTTGTTCTTTATTCCCATTGTACCGGTTTTTAAGTATTCGCTGTGCGGTTTAGAAAGGTAAATACTAAGCGCTGTTTGTGTCTGTAAACGTGTTTATATATACTTCGACGTTGCAAGTGCCGGAGAAAGCGCAGATGTTTCAAGGAAGCGACGGACCTGTTTATCCCATTGCAGCTCGCGGCAGGGGCGAAGGGGCACGCGCGACTGAACCGGTCAAACCGTTTTTTCGTGGTGCCACCTTCGCTCGCGCGCTGCTTGCGCTCGATTTTTCGTCGACCCGCTGAGCTGTGAACTGAACGAGTAACTTTTAAACCTACTCTGTAGACGCACTTTCCATTGCGAGCACTTAATGAAGAAGTGGTGTTCTTTTCTTCCACCGTATTTGCATGTTTACTGTAGCATGCGATTTGGCAAAACTGCCGCCGGCAGAAAACACCTAGAAAGTGCCAACATAACATGTAGCAAGACTCACCTAAAATCATGTGTCTGTATGGGGAAATAAGGGGATGGATCATAATACCACCCTCCCAAAAACACGAATCCTTGGCACATCAGCAGAAGAAAAGCCTTCCTGGCCAATGTACATAGTAGCCTAGAGATGAAAAAGTGCTGCATGTTGATGCTGCCGAATACAGGCACAAAGACGCATATGTTGTGGCTATAGCCTACCACAAAGGAGAACCCATAGCAGCTGCGACCATAATGGCGAAAAGTCCGGAAGAAGCAGAAGGAGCACCAATAACATACGCCATGTCCATAAAACTCTTAGAGGCAAAGATGATAATAAGCGACTCAAAAACTGAGATAAATATTTTCATAAACGCAGAGTACACACCCCTCCCTCCTTCAGCCACAAAACTAATTCTAATTCAACTAATTCAAGAGATTTGCTGTTACCTGATCTTCACCAGCTGCTTTCATCCTTCGCATTGCTCCTAACGCTTTCTTTACTTTGGCGTTTCCTTAATCAGATTTTTCGTTTCCTGGGATAGCTTGCCGGTATCCGGTCGAACCATCCTACCCCCTACTCCTACAGCGCACTCCATAATGATAGCTGTGAGATCATTGTTCATTATTTGAACATTATCTTTTCTCCAACGAGGTCCTGAATTTCTCTACTTTCCCTTTTACTGCTAACTCATTAACGGGCTTGCTCTTCACTAGCTTCTTCCGTTCTCTCTTGAAGAGTAAGCAAATTCGAGAACTCGCCATTCAGTGATCGCTACAACGCATCTATCCCAGAACCTCCACATCCTCGCTCTACCAGGGTGAGCGCATAATGTGAAGATTATTTCATTTTAAATCTCACCATTGGGGCTCTTCCACGTTCGCATTCTGTGTTTTCGTTCCCGGAAGAAAGTATTCATTATCCGCAAATTAATTCCCTCAAAGAAATCTACTGATAACTATCCCCCCCCCCTCCTTGCTATTCCTGGAGCCTACGCCATAGTCGCCGACAACCTGTTCTCCGGCCTGCTTATTGCCTACCTTGGCACTGAAATTGACGTATCTCCTTCCCTTCCCATTTACCCTGCGTGAAGTAGTAGCATACCAGGGTCACGCCAAAACTCTCCGCCCTTCCTTTGATTGAACATTACTTTCCCTGAGTACAGTGTCGATGGAGTTTAGTAAGCGAGTCTACGATTTTACACATCAATCAATTCTGTATTACTGAAGATTTCACAAGGGGCAAGTCTTCATCAGTTCCTCTCTCGGCCGTGGCCATGAGCAAGAAGAAGGCGGCGGCTCCACTTGGTTCCAGCTGCTTAGACGATTACAGATACGACTCAGATTCTCTGTTTAGGATAGCTCCAGTACGAGCACACTGCAATGCATTAATATCAAAATCACATTCAAGAAGTGAGTCTTTAAGTGTGCCGTTCCCGCAGTTGTCGATACACCCACCGCTGTTTTGTATATTGCTGCGATTTTTACAAGAGATGCAATCTGCGTATATTCAGTTCACCTGCAACTCGAAGCTGCAAACCAGGATCACTTCACCGTAATTTCTTTCAAATGATCTTCAAAGGCGATTTTCCGCATCATTCAAAACAACTGCCAGAACACCCGGTTCCGGATTACAGCCAAGACTTCCGATTTTTTTGCGTCTTTACGTGCAGTCCTTCTTGATTGAAGGCCCTGCAATGAAACCTCAGGGTTTAGCGTTCTCCTATGCTTGTTGCGATGATGACCGCGGTGATATTACAGATAGCGAAGTGCAAGATTTATTGTGTGTTCCCAGGAATCGAAGCCATTAGTTTGAATATGACTAGTCGCGCTAGGTTACGTATTTGCTCAAATATTTATCGATACGTCGCATATATTTAGCCAAAAAATTCGCACTCGGCTGCTGGCCCGAAAGACACGGGTTCGATCCAGGTCGAGGCGGCTGAATATCCATGGAGGTGAAATTCTAGAGGCCCGCGTACTGTGCGATGTCAGTGCACGCTGAAGAACCCCAGGTGGTCGACATTTCCGAAGCCCGTCACTACGGCGTCTCTCATAGCCTGAGTGGCTTTGGGACGTTAAACCCTAATAAACCAAACCGAACCAAAAAATTCGAAAACCAGAGAAAGAAAAACTGTTGGAATGCCGTGTACGCCGATCAAAGGAGGTTACCAGCCACCAGTATTGAATTAATTCTACCTACAAAGCGCATCCCTTATCAGAGATGCGGCTATGCCGCGTGAATCTTCGCACCGAAAATTGAGTCCTCAACAACGTCAAGGGACTTCTACCGGTTACAGCTTAGCGTTGGCTACCCCTTACACTACCTTCACAAGATCGGATTTGAAGCTAACCCGAAAACTACGTACAGTGCCACACTCCAGAGACTATTTGGCACGTTCTTTGCGAGTTCCCGAACTACACTGATGACAGGAGAACTTTGGAAGCGACCGTGAGAAAACTGGACTCTCGCCCTCTCTCTAAGAAACTCTTTTAGGCGCCAGGGCAGAACGTTCTGACTGGTGGTGTGCGACGAAGGCCGTGCTCAAGTTTTTATGTGAAACAGGCCAAGACACCCGTCTCTGACTGCCTGGGCACTACCTACTCAGTTTACTCGGTTTACGGTGAGGCATGATTGAGAGTGCACATTTGTGTTTTCGTGGACCCCTACTCCAGTATATGTTAACGACATGCGTCGGTGTGTGTGTTCAAGATATGAATTTCACGTGCTTCTACTCATCGCGATGTGAGTGCCATCCAGTGTGTGTGTGTGAGTGTGGACATCACCCATAAAACTCACTGTATTATGCCATCATCAACCTTCATTCGCACTTCCCCTTTCCTCCCCTACCCTTTCCCCAGTGCGGAGTAGCAGGCTAGGGCTATGTTGCCACCGGCCAACCTCTCCTCCTTTTTCTGTCTTTAAAATTCCTTTCTCCCTCTCGATCTCTTCTCTCTCCTTCTATTTTTAGATCCCAAGTATTAAATGTCAAGAACGAACCGCTTGAGAGCGTTTGCAGCTCTGACAAGCCAAATGCAATTAATAATGACAGCACAGGTTAACTTTTGCTGTCGTATGAAACAACATATGGGGTAATACGAGGACGACAAACTAGAGCGCTGAACTCAACTTCATGTCAAAAATCTTCGATCCTTTGCAGAAATTACCGCGACAAGCGTCCTCCACGCCTAAAGGTCTACACCCGCGTCCACGGAGGTATATAGGATTACCGACTCCGCTCATAAGAAGGGCTCAGTTTTGCTACATCGGAGAGAGCTTGTGGGGGAGGGCATTTAATACATGGCGCTTGGATTTGCTTTTGGCTTCGGTACAGCACTACTACGATATCGCTGCTCCGGCCGTGCCGGGGTTCGCAATGGGGACGTTTCCTCTCCCTTAGTTTACAAATGTAAGCATCGGTCATGGCATGCAGTGCGTTTCACCTACACCGAGTGTGAACGCGCGTTCGAAATGCGCGGGAGTGTGACGTCACCATACCACGTGATTCACACGGCGTGCAACCGCAGCGACGGCACAAGTTGGAGCCCCGTCTGTCATCTGTCGTGACGTCATTGTGTCACGTGGTGTGACGTCAGCATACCACGTGGTCTGCACGGCGTGCAACCGCAGCGACGGCACAAGTTGGAGCCCAGTCTCTCATCTGTCGTGACGTCATTGTGTCACGTGGTGTGACGTCACCATACCACGTGGTCTGCACGGCGTGCAACCGCAGCGACGGCACAAGTTGGAGCCCCGTCTCTCATCTGTCGTGACGTCATTGTGTCACGTGGTGTGACGTCACCATACCACGTGGTCTGCACGGCGTGCAACCGCAGCGACAGCACGAGTTGGAGCCCTGTCTCTCATCTGTCGTGACATCATTGTGTCACGTGGTGTGCACGGCGTGTAACCGTCACGAAGGGCTTGGGTTACCTATTGTAATATGCTTCGCATAAAACTTCCGGAACTCAGCTTGGTAGATGCGGCATCGGTTTCGGAACGGCGCTCCAATGCTGAGCGAACAACTTTACTTTGTCATATCCCGGCTTGCAGGGAACGATAGAAGACTTCGTCGTCTACCCTCCACGTTCGCAGGACCAGGATTATAACACTGCACAATACGCGCTTATCATGTGTTCCGTGCCGTCTGAGTAGTGTCCACCTCGTGGGTTCGCTTGTCGTCTGCGTGCCCCTTTTATGATCACGGATACATTCCGTCCCCGAAACGACGTGGGCGGTCCGCAGGCAGCCCAGCATCAAGCGAGATGAGCGGGCTGCTTTCTTTAGTGAACTTTTGTTTTGCGGAGCTGTTTGCAAAGTACGCAATATCAGTTACACATGGAACGTGAAAAAAGGAACCAGAATGCGAACACAAAACCAAAACTTTATTAGGAGATGGAGGAGGTTTAAAAGCGAGCTTTATTATTATTTATTTATTTATTTCCTCAAAGGTCTCGGTTGAGACATTACATGAGGGAGTGGACGGTATCTGGCAAACAATGGTAAAAAATGTTAAGATGAAAGGCTGGCGACGCTCCGCTTGAATTCTAGTGGGTTGATGATAATGGCAACTTCGGTGGGCAGGTCATTCCAGTCTCGTGCAGTACGCTGAAAAAATGACTGCTGAAATGTCACAGTATGGGCTTGAAGGGGATACACTGCGTTACTACGGCTGAACCGGGCGATGCGGTGGGCTCTTTTTATGTAGGGGTTATCAAGAGGCAAAGAATGGAAAAATTTATGAAAAAGGTTAAGACGTGCTATCTTACGGCGCGAGGCTAGGGGGGGCACGTTGATTCGAGCTTTTAGTGCTGAGATGCTTGAGTGGTAGGAATAATTAGATAGAATGAATCGTGTTGCGCGGTTCTGAACCAATTCGAGGGCGTTATTAAGATTATTGTGGTGCGGATCAAAAATAGCGTTAGCATACTCAAGCTTGGGACGCACAAAGGTTTGAAAAGCAAGCTAATACGTCTAAATACGGCTAAATGACAGTGGTCACTAGCCGTGACCTGCATCATCTGCAACCAGGGATGGTCACGGCAAGAAGCCGACGCGTCGTGAAACTGCCAAGTCACCTGGACCTGTAGCCCAGCAACTCTTGAGCGTCAGGACTGACAGATGGCGCCACACGCGCGCTCAGCGGGAGTGCGCATCAGACGCGATCGACGCCGATATGCCGAAGACGTATGTCGCGGTGGCTGCGATGTAAAGTCTCGATAAACCCACTTAGTTGAAATTCGCCTTGCCCAAACAGCGCGGACACGATAACTTCTCAATGAAATCAGCGACACATTCTAATCAGGGCATTTTACTTTTTCTAATTTTCCTCTCTTCAGCTGTTTTCTAATTTTTCTTCTCCGCCTTTTTCTCCCTAGGTCCCGCGCTCTTACAATTCGCTGCTGCACTAGCACATGCTCCCTTTGCTAGCACTGTTTCTTCCATACGCGCCAGAACACGGAGCAGAAGGCAAAGAAGATTTCCTCGTGCGGCGCGTGCCGCACCCGCTTTCCTGTTCGAGCTGTTCGATTTAGGCCAAAGGCCTTTTCGTAGAAGAGACGTGACCACGCCACGCAGCACGCCTATGCCGCTGTTCCTTCAATGCATGGCCCGCAGCATAGGTGCCGCGGATGAGGTTCCTGCTTGCCTCTTGGATGTCTGGCCGGCTGTACACAAGACGCGGGCTGCTACAACGGCAAGGTTGGCCACACCACGGCCAGCTGGCCGTCCTCACCTTGGCGGCCACCGGTGTCCGAGCCCTTGCAAAGACGTTCCTTGCTCCAGTTCCGCGACCGCCACCACGGGGCTCTCGTCTCTGGTTGCGGGAGTTTGCAAGGGTCACGAATGCCGCGAGAAGCACCTGCAGGGGAGAGCATCCAGCCCGGCAGAACCGCTAGCCGACTTCCCAGAGACCACCACGGTGATGTATTTTCGATGCTGCTTTGATGCGTTCCCGCTAATGCATAAATTGACCGAGGCCGCTGTACACATCCCGTACTTCGCAATACGCCGCGTTTCTACCTGCTGCGGTGCCTCAGTGGCTTGGGTGTTCTGCTGCTGATCCCCTAGCAACAGCTTCGATGCCGGCGGCGCCGGCCGTATTTCGATTGTCGCGAGCAGCGAAAACGTCTGTGCGATGCCAAAACCCGTGAAAGAATCCCAAGTGGTCTAAATTAACCGGGAGACCTCACCAATACGGGGTCCCTCACAGCGCATGTGTCGCTTCGCAACGTTACATTCCTCGTACGATGCCGCATTTTCGAACATGTGCCATGTAGCCCAACATGGTGCTTCTAGGTTGCACAGTTTCCTTTTAGCCAGCAGTGATATAAAAAAACGGCTTTGTGTGAAGGGCATTATATGAAGCACTACGGACTGCGTGACTGCTAACGCAAGGCTTCCACCTGATTGACAAGTACCTGCTGCTTTTATAACTGAGAAGATATCTTCGACAAACACAGACATGCGGTCATAGAGATACACAATTTTTAATAGGGACGCGATGCTTTTCAATTCTATTAAGAGCACCGCGTTGGACCCTGTGCTGTGCAGTTTTCAATACACGCATCGCCTGTTAACTTGTTTCTTGCAGCCAATGACCACTGCCTGGCCCGCAGACTGTTCTGGAGGAAACAAATCGCTTTTGCGCTTCACGCATCTCCATATAGGCCGCGGTGGCTCTGCTGATTCCGACGTCGTCTGGGCCAATCACCACCGCCAAACACTGGGTGGCCGCGCAGCAGCCTTGATCCGTCTTTTGCCGAATACTTCCAGGCTGGGGTCTTTCCGTCTGCTGCTGCGGTCTGGCCGGTGCCAATGCGTGAGTAACGTTGCAGGGGCGTCTACGTTTGCGTCTGTTTTGAACTAATGCCTTTACACAGCTCATTACGTAGAGTTATAGGCAATTTGAAATAGCACAGGCATGGTGCTGCTCGCCGCGAGGGAAACTGGCGAAACCTTCAAGATTAGCCACCACGAAGAACCAGGGCGGCTGGGTGTCCTACAGGGGCCTTCAGCTCACGCGCGCATTTGCAAATGAATGCACCTGGCTAAGCCACGATGCTGGAAAGTGCCAGCAGGCTGTATAGAAATTGATCTCCGTATTTCCATCAGTATTTCTTACGGCTTTGCACGTGATTTGTCGTGATATTCGACGCTTTTGTACTGTACATATTAGATGGAAACTCCCAAAGTTCCTATGTAACCGTATGGGTGCGATCAGGTTGATGGTAAGGAGTAATTATTCCCTAACTGAAATGTGCGCTATGTTAGGGGTTGCCCCCAAATTCACTGGGTTCGCGCTGTTCCGGTTTCGATTTGTTGTTCAATTTCGTCGCGTCCTACCATGTCTGCTAGCCGTCTTTATTAGCTTCGTCAGCAGAGCGGCTGCCCTGGACAGGCGGTGATCCCGAGCCTGATCCCCAAACCAGGAAAAATTTTTTCTTCAACTGCCAAGCTGCTGAGAAGGCTTTGTTGCGTTCCGTTGTAACCATATGGCTGTACTCCGGTGGCTGTCAATGCATAATTACTCCCTAATTGGTCATGTTCTCTTTTGCACACTAGATTAGCTAGTTAAGCATGCTGTTATCTAAGACAAGAAAATGAGTTCCAGGCTAGCAAATCGATTTATTAAAATGAATAAGGATTAAAGTTTCGCTTTTTCACAGCTGCCTTAATGCGTCGTAAACCCCTACGCATGTTGTGATTACCTAGGAGAAAACAGATTACACTGCAGACCATTTGTTTCACAAGAAAAGGAGGATAAAGAAGCAACAATTTGGGGATTTTGTCTATATACTCTGAAACCTGTTCTCTGAGTGTAAATGGATGACATTGGAATCGCCTCTGATTTCATTTGAACTGATGTGAGCTACACTAAATCGAGACATAACAATATAGCCCAGAAAAACGCGGATAGTCAAGCTGGTGAAGCACACAACCTAGGTGCTCCCCATTATGCAACCAGCCCATTTAACAGCATTAAATGCTTCTATTTCTTGTCTAACGTGCGTCTTCTTGGATCTATAGTGTCCACGTTTTTTTTTTTTCCGCGCTAGTTCATGTGTCGTGATCCAGTAACCAACTAGCCCATTTAAGAGCGTTTGCAGCTGCAGTAAAGCTTGACAGTGGTGCTCTGTTACAGGAGGTCTGTGTAGGCGTTTCTCGCAAATTTTGTGCAATGTTCGTGAAGTATAACCTTTTGTGAAAAACAGGAGACGGAACGGCTACGTTTCTTTTTCACCAAACGCTTTAACAACTAGTGTTGCGCGATCATACCGTGACTATCAATTTGAGTCTGCTGTATTTGACGGTACTCGTCTTTAAGCGATCCTGCAGCGAAAATCAGCGTAGTATCTTACGTTCTTGATTACTTCCACGCAGTATGAGCCCCGGACCAGCGGCGTGGCTCTTCGTGCTCCCTGCGAGAACCGTGCCATGCACTGCGGGAGGCGCCATCATTGAACTTCGAGATATATTCAATGATATGAAATTAAATATTCTGTGCAGTTGAATACAAAACTTCATCTAACCTTATCAAGGCAAATTGGATGTCTCTGGATGTTTCAGTTTGACCTTTACATCATTTTGTGAGCCTCAAGAAACATTTAAACCTAAAAGCAAAACTTCCGAAGAGCACCCAGCACAGATTTATTCTAATCCTATCCTCGTCCATGCGTGTACTTAATGTGCAGGCCTGTAAGTGTGAGTCAGTCATTCTGCACAAACAAGGTCAGTAATCTGCTCTCAAAAATTCTAGAGAGCAACTAAGCAGCGTATATGCTATATTTCCTTAGTAGCCTGCACACGTATTCAGCGACAACGAGTAGGGGGCACAGCGAAGCACGGCCATGTACAAGGGCACCTGGAATGACCGCGCTTAGCATTTAGTTGGCCGAAAGCACGCTCCCGTTGGACGCTCAATTTTCAAGCAGCCGGCAAACAACGACGCCTCTGCATCTTCCTAAACATCCACGTGGAAGAGGAAGGCTATGGTAAGGCCTAGGGTTAGTTCGTCTTCTTACACCCGTGCTGGAGGTAGTACTGAGGACACGCAGACCCTGATTCGCCCCCTCTCGAAAAAACACTTGTGCCCTGTACCAGTCCCTGAGACGGACGGACTGAGAACACCAGGGCTGCTCACATAAAATCGTAACTTTTTCTGACTTCAGAACGCGCCCATGGGGTGTTCTTTGTTCCGCATCAAAAGTATCAGCATAGAAGCATCCGAATGTAGCCCGCTCAGAAATGCGGCATCGCACTTGAGAACAGGGACTAAACAACCAGACAGCATCTCGAGCTTTGACCAACGATTTAGCTTTCAGTATTTTAGACCCTGAACGATATTCCCATTTTCTCTTCTTTTCATCGCAATGCGCACCCTCCCTAATCATGTGCACTGCACTCAACTTCTTCCAGGCCCTCCGCACATCACGCACACATTTATTTCAGGTTTTATGTGAATTCCCCAGCTCAACACTTCTTAGAGACATACGCTGACTATTATTCCTCTGTCTTTGCAACATAGAAAACTTACATTTTAGTTACCCATCACGTCTGGTGCATAGGAGTTTCTACAGGGTGTAAAATTAGGTGGCGGCTAGCGATAGTTTTACCAGCATTGCACCTTGGTCGCAGCTAGTACAAAGTGGCAGCAAAGAGTAGGGCGTTAGGAAAAAGCCAGCATACCAGTAGTGAACAGCTAACTGCTACTAGCTCCTTCAACGCTGTGCACAATAAGGCAAAGGCAATAAATTTAACTGGCACTGGATTTGCTTTTCGCAAATTGCTTCTTGATCACTTCTACAAGAATTAGAGAATGTGTGAATTAGAGGCATCGCTTATTTCAGTTGCATCGGGACGAATTAGCTGTATCTAGGAGTTGCACCGAGCGCCTCCTAGCAGTTTGCGAATCCCTAGCCATAACAATTTATTTGAAAAGCAATATTTTCTCTGAAAGCTGCCAAACCCATTCAGGTTAGAAATGAGTATCATTACGTTTTCCGCGCTTGTCTGCAGCTGAGAGTAGTGCGCGCTACCGGGTAGTGCGTGCTACCGACCGCACGCCGACCACGGCGTGTCTTTCTCTTGAATTAAGAAACAATGAGACCCAAGCTGACAGAGAAAGGCAGTTTATCTTGATACAACATTAACGCCGGCAAGCCAAAAAAATCCGCTAAGGAGTCGAGGTCGTCCGACTGACCAGCAAGCTTAGCTGGGACTGCTCGCCCACGCTAGGGCAGTTCCAGGAGATATCCCGTGGCAGGATGAGGCCAGCTTGCCCCGCTTCGTGGGAGTGAGGGAACGCCTCGTGGGAATGAGGCTTCGTGCCGGTGAAGAACAACTGACAAGCGCCGAAACGTCCGCGAACGTTGACTTCGCGAGTCCGAAGAGGCAGAGAGTTCTCCTGTGACTCAGGCGCAATATCTTGATAGTTAAAAGTGGGGGATGCGATATTACGGGGAGATGAACACAAAGAAATAGAGCAGGGAGAGTCCCCACAGCGCAGAAGTAATCCCCTCGCGGCGTTGCCCGCTACTACTTATGCTTGGGAAGACACTTAGGAAGCCCATTCAGCTAACCGCACCAAACTGGCGGTCCCTTCTGCAAGTTCTGAGAACGCCAGCTGCGGCATGCCCTTTATAAGATACCTTAAGTGCCTGGAGTCGCTGGGATTGAAGGCAACGAGTGTGCGAACAGCTAAATTACCAGCAGCGCGAAGGGTCACATCTACGCTCAGTGCATTTGCATGTGGAAAAAACGTGTGGCGCTTGCACCCTTTATCTTCAGAGATATTTCAAGCAACCAACGCCACAGCCCACATAAAACCATTACTTAGGAACGGGAGTAGAGCTGCGGTAAGTTAGTGCTTGCTATTCTCGCAGTTTGCTCTTCGAACGTGCGGAAACTCCCCTTTGGAAGTGTTCATGAACCCTGCTTGAGTATTCCACAATAGGTAATATTCCTCGCCTTTCTGTCGTGCGAGTGGGCAGTAAGATAGAGCCGATAATTACACCGAGTATTTGTATAGGATAGTGGCGCAAACAGTACAGCTCCGTACGAATGAGTGCATTAGTGAAAATAAGTACAGTAACAACCATAAAAATGTGCCACTATGAAAAGAAAAGCTTTTTGTATGTGAAGAATAAGAAATCAAAGATATCAAACGTTCAAAAGGCAAAAACCTTCTAACGGAATCAAATTACCGCACATTTTGTGAAGAAAGGCAGGGACCTTGCAGCCATGATCTATGACTGGTGACTTCCACCAACGCCTCCTTTATTTTTACAATGCCAGCCGTATCAACCGCTTCGCAATGGGAGCCGTCGGTACGCCTTATTTCAGTTAGTTGCCGCGCTTCGGCGCCACCCAGATGGCAGGAATGCTGGCGTCATGCTTGCGCATGGTCGCGCGGTGCTGGCTTTTTGGTGATAGCTCTGTCCTACTGCTACACCACGAGTCTGTAAAATTCTTGCTTCCTACCCCTTCTTGAGAAGCTTTCGCTTCCTCCGCTTCATGGCGCTTTTTCCAACGGCAATCGGCTCGAGCGGCAGCGTTGCTCGCCGTTTTCAGAGGTGGGCTGAGGCGTCGCCCAGTCTGTCACTTCAGGGGTCGGCTGGCATACTTGAGGCGCTGCCTCAGGTGTTTGCGCCGCTTATTGCTGTTCCTTGCCTGACGACTGCTGCGTTGAAAGTTGTTACGTTCGTTCGTTTTGTAGCATCATCGTTAACGAAAATTGTATTTGCGTGGGAAAATGATGCGGTCCGCAACGCTTACGAGGAGCTTCGAAGCAGCAGTAAAATGGCATTGATTAATTATGTTCAGTACGGCTGCTGCTTCAGTTTTGTGTGCAGTGTGACAGATTCTAAGCTAGTTTATGTGGGGCTGGGGAACTTCACTGCAAAGACTAGAGAAGAAGGGTCGTTTACGTGCATTGATTTATATATATATACAACGATTTACAGTAATAGCATATTCAATACTTTGCGCGTATCTCCAGCTATATAAATTGCCACTCTTTGTATTTTTTTCCCATTTACACGTATAGAATTGTGTCTATTTGCTTGCATTTACTCGTGCTTGCAATCATAAGGAATTTGAATTCAAGAAATTTCTAGGGCAAAGTATATCGCGCGCGAGCGGAACACAACAGGGAACGACAAGAACACACGCAACGCCCGGCTTGAGGTGCCAGTTCATACGCCCTCATGTATTGGATCGCCCTCTCCTGCGGCGGCGAGCGACAAATGCGGTAGAAGAGACGCTCCCTTGTGCTTCAGCCTTTACGATGACTGCCCCTGGACACGTGCTGAAGCGGCCTTGATTTCTGTTTTATCTGTCTCCTTTCTTTCATGCGTTTTTATTGCGAAAGCAATATTGCTAGCACTTTTCTGCCGTCGGCGGAGGTCGTTCCTTTGCTGTCACGTGGCACGACCACGTGACAGCGTGACGTCACGACCAGAGGAGAGCAGGGGCCCCAATTCGTCTCTTCGGCCGTAGTCGTTCCTTCGCTCGGCGCGGCGGCTACCACGTGACGGCCTCCTCGGCCCGCCGCGTGAGGGCGCTCGCTAGGAGAGCGATTGGAGGATTGGTGGCTGAAAAGCAGAGATGTGGCATAAGGTTAGAATTGTACGAAACCGTAGGTAAAGATGACGGCGAATCTTAATGAGAATTGCCAACACAGTAAACAAAAAAATAGTAACGAAAGAAAAGCTCAGCATGGTGGCAATTGCCGCCACCCCGTTTCAAAGGGAGCGCTCCTATCCATCCATCCATACACGGGGCCCTACAGTGCCCTACAGAGCTACTACAGGCAAGGAGACACGGAACGCCCTACCTGCTGCGGAGTCAGCCCTTAAGGTCGAGCGCTGGAGGGAGCTAAGGTATGGCCTAAGCGCCACGGCTTGGGTGCTGTATTGAAGAAGAACCGACCAATCGCAGCCTTGGTTCAAGCTGCAGAAAAAGAAAATTATTGAATACAAAGAAGACCTACTTCGCCTAAAGTACGTAAAAAAGCAGTGCTTCTACTGATAGGCGGGCGCACTTCTGCGCCTTTAGCGAACACGCAGGTTGATTACCTCGCTGTACTTTCTCATTGATAAGCCGCACATAGAAGTAACTGATGCACGCAGATTCAAGTTCTTGCAACGATCAACAAAGCTGACACCGCGTGCATCCACTAACAAACAGACGTGGTGTGAAAGCGGGAACCCGTTTCAAGAGGTAAAAAAGCGTATATTAAGCGTCAGCTTCATAAGTGCCCCGAAACGTCGCTTTTAACCTAAATTAAGTAATTCATCGCAGTGATACATGGGTTTTTAGTTTTTACAATCTTTTCAATGAGATCACTGTACTGTTTTCTTTTAACTTTTTTTCGATCGATACATTCATTTATAGGTCAAGCGCGTATACAAATATTGTGAATATTCCTGCACATGACGCCTATTGTCAGCACTGTTTCTTGCCCACGCGCCCGAGAGGACAGGGAATAGAAGGCAAAGAAGATTACATCGTGGTGTTCGTTGCATGCGCTCCTCTATTCCGGTTGTTCGATTCACCCCAAAAGAACTTTCGTCGATGAGACGAGGCCACATTGTACGCCTGGGCCGTCCGCCGTTCGTCCAAGCCATGGCTCGCAAACCCGGCCCGACTGAAGAAGCTCCTCATGGCAACGGGAATGGCTGGGCGTCGCTGAACACCGAGCAGGACACTGCAAAGGCAGCGGTGGTCACACAACAACCAGCGCGGTGGCTTGATCTTGGTGGTCGGCGTTCTCCGAGCTCGTCCAGCGCCTGTCCTGTGTGCGGTTCAACATCTGGAAACAAGGGGCACAAGGCGCTGGTGACGGCAGGCACCACCCTGCTACAGAACAAGGACCGCGGATGTCGTGAGTTGTCCTGACTTTGGGAGTATACCCATCCCTGCATAGGCAATAGCCTACAACCCACCTACCGCTACGACGTTTTTTTTTTCATAAGCTTGTTCACTGAGTTCAGCCAATAGATTCCGTTACCTGTAGTGGTCAGCCATGAATACACTACGTGGATTAACACGATCGGCAAGCTCGCTGCCAACGCCCCCTTCCCTTATGTTGGACATTTGCCCTTGAAACAATGGTCCTACATATAAATTACGTTCGAGCGCGTAAACAATTGCCTGAAACTGCACTACTTGAGTACCCATTATTTAGTGTTCCCATTTACCAACCGGTGCACTTTTCGCAACGACTATGCCGTTGCGGCTCGCTCACCCTTTGAATTGGACGTGAGGAGCAAGCGCATTCTTTTCGCTGCGGCAAACTTTCGAACGTAAAACTTGCATGAAAGGTCTATTAGTACGGTACAGTTTCTATCGGCAAAAAAGCTTGTTGCATGCCGCTAATGAATGTGAATCTGAGAACGAGGTTTCAGTTAATACTTTTCACCGTAACTATCCATCAAGACACCGCATTAACACAGGCGTCACCTGTGCACTGAATGAGAGCGCCGGAGGTGTTGGGCGTGGCGAGCTTTGCTCTTTCTAGACCCCGAACGGCCATATGTTGGCGTTCCATTAGTCTGTTCACTGCAGTTTCGGATGCGGGTTTTATCTTATCTTTTAGGGCGATAGTGTGCAAATTTTCGTCCTGCAGAAAATACGGCGTCGTCATCGTCGACGCCATCGCAGTTGTGGGCAAAAATTCGGCGGAGAAGAAACATAAGTTGGCTACCTTGGTCACGTAATTTTGTAGCGCCACCACAGTCTGCACACAGGATTGTGAGCAAACTGTACACCGTGGCAGGCGACAGTTAAATTAATGATTGGCCGGCAGGAGTTGCTCTGGACGAGCAACATGGGTCGCACAGGCCCCACCAGGGCCAGAAGCTGCCATCGCAGGGCATTGAAGGATCGCTTCATCGCTGCACTACTGCGCCAGGAGTGATCTTTGAGTGTAAAGTCGAGAATGCAATTCCCCATATGCAATTCCGCATTTATGCCATGAAGGGGGACCTGAAGTATTTCCTCCAATTTTTTAAACATTTAGCTCGAAAGCACTCCTTCGGAAGTACCCACCTCGAGCAAGAATCTTTTCTTGTGGGATGAAATTAACTTGGGTAAGCTCGGGAAATATCTGGGGAGCGCCACGCCAGCTGTACCCAATGGGAGGAGGGCGTCGTGCCAGCTGCTTCCATAGTGGAAAGAGGACGATGAGTATCGAGAAACGCGGTTGTGTGCACATGCTATTACCGGAAAGAGCAAATGAAGAATGAACGTTTGCTTTCGCATGTCTAGTAGGTTTAACTACATTAAAGGGTACCTGAAAACGGTGTTTGAAGTTGGCTATAAAATGCTTGCATTATGTACAATACAGGCCACCGAGCTTTCGTGCCGCATACGTAACCTCAAAATCGAGCCGATAATCTATGGTACATTTCTAATAACTTCAGCTTCCGCGCCTAGCAGCGACCAGCGGTTTCTGGTTTCTGCCCCATTGCGCACGCAACGCTTCATGCAGCGCTCCTTACGTCAGCTGCGGACTGCTGTGATTTGGTCACCATGCCAAATTCACGCAACCGGCGGAGGGGCTGAGTCAGTGGCTCCGGCGGAGGAGCGCCGACATTTCAGAGCGCGAAAACAGACCAGAGGTGATGTAAAGGCGCGAAGATGCAGCAATGAATATTTTGACTACAGATAAATCAGGTTCCACAAAACTAATTAAACAAATTCTTTTTGGAGGATATTTGTGAATGGCTTCATTTAACACCCTAGGCATACCAATATGTTATTACACCCTCCTTCAGAACCCATGTTAAACCGTACCACATTTTTTTTTTGCTGCAGCCAGCGACCAAGGCCTGACCTGGCCTTTTGTGAGGGGCAAGACGGCTGTTTTCCGCCCCATGCATCTCCTTGTGGGCTGTGGCAGCGAGCCACCAACATCACTGCTACGTTCGCGCCCTATCCTGGCACTCCTGGCACGTCTGGCCACGGTGCTAACCGTGCCGCCTTTTTCGAGATTGCTGCAGCGATTCTGTGCGCTGCTATTAGGTGAGTAAAGGTCCATATTCGCCTTCATTCTGGCGTCCGCGTTTAACTGCGGCTTGTATGCAGATCGTCACGAAAATATGCAATAATACAAAAAGTAACTTGCTCGCTGCTGCTTGCGTTCAGAATCGTGGCGAAATATTCGCGTTAAGCTACGCTCTCCACGGTCGCAAGGGCAGCTTAAAAACAAAAGAGAAGTGTTGAAGAGCACGGTAAGCCGACAAGACGTGCGACATGGACCAATATAACCATAAACATGCCATTTTCGTTTTTGTACTAACCAAGTGTATACAGTCAGAACTTGTGATACATCGAGGGACCTATAGATAGCCGCCGCAAATAAGCTTTCTTCTGGGTGTAATCCGTGTCAAGTGAAAACTGAGGGATCAGAAGTACTGAAATCGCGTTCCATATATCGATAAGGGGACGTTCTTTCCCCAACAGGAGGACTCCCACGAATGCCGCAACGACATACCAATGTTGCAAAATTCAGTCCTTAGCATATATAGAAATCAAAGCGCGCTTTCCAGTAGGTCATCAGCTACCCAGCGCAGATATTTAGTCGGTGCTCGGAGTAGACTGTGGAGCTAGAGCCATCTGTTTCCAGTCACTAGGAACACAAATATAGAATAAATGAAAGATCCTGAAAGCCGATTCTTAGCGTCCTTTATCTTTGCTTATTTGCGTGTTCTCGTTCGATGCCTTTATTCTTGCCGAAAGGGCCGCGTAGGTTCCGCAACACCTGCCGTTAACACTTGACTGAGAGCTGCGTTTTTTTTCCGACATTTGTACTCGGGCCAGACATTACACCAAAAACCGGAATTCTTCTTCTGAGCTGTTCAGCCCACTTTGAAACCCACACTTATGTACTCCGATTGCGAGAAGACCCTATTATAAGACGAATTATCGCGTGCCTAGTGCACCTTCCCTAGAGAAAGTCTGAAACATATGGCGACGGGTGGGAACAAGGCACGGGAAAAAAAATTGCCTGTAGTTTGACCAATGGCCATCCCCAGTAGAATTGCGGAAGCAACGGCGCGGCAATCGCAGCGGCTGCGGCACCTCTGAGTCACCCGCGTAGCGGAGGAGTAGGCGGTGGCCCCAGCGCTGTAGCTGTGCGTCGTGTGACGTCACTCCTCATAGACAATGCACTGCTGGCGCAGCGGCGATGGCACCTTTTAGTCACCCGCGCAGCGGTGGAGTCAGCGGCGGCTCCGCGCTGCTCTGACGTCAATCGCTCCTCGCGCATGCGCAGTTGGGGCTCTCCAGGGCTCCTCGAAATCGCTCACTTAGCGTAGTGTTGCTTTCGCAACAAAAGGCTGCTAGTAAAATCTGCTACACCCACTGGTCAAGTCTAAGCTTTTCCGAATAGAGCATCAAAGCGGAAACGTGTGTATGGCGATGAGGTTTAGCCCTCAACCGTAACTAAAAATGAATTGGCAAAGTGGTTTTTGAAGAAAGGAAATGGCGCAGTATCTGTCTCACATATCTCAGTGGACACCTGAAGAGCAACATAAGGGAATGGAGGAAGGTGGGAGTGAAAGAAAAAGGTACTGTAGTGGAGGTCTCCGGAGTAATTTGGAGGATCTTTAACGTGCACTGACACCGCACAGCACCCGGGCGCCTTTTGCGTTCCGCCTCCATCCAAACTACGCTGACGCGGTCGGGTTCGGACCGGGGTTCTCCGGCTGGGTAGACGAGCGCCTTAACCACTGAGACACCGCGGCGGGTCCATAACTGCGGTTTTTCATAATACAACAATTTGGGCGAGTTGGTTACCTACATTCATTATTACAGCGCAAAGACGGCACAGAACAAGGGGACACCACAGCGCTGAAGGCCCAAGACTTCAAGCGGCCCGCGCACGCCCGGCGCGAATACCACAGCACCCGTCGTTACGAGCCCGAACAGGCGACGCCGCCTTTGATGGGCAAAGCGCCCGGAGCCGGTCGGCAGCCCAAGACGGATAGTCCGCTTCCTCAAAAGGGTCAATGCAAAGAGCCCGCCGGGAACAACCGACGCATCAGCCCTTCGGACGACGCCTGCGCAAGGGGTCAACAGCAACCTGCCAGAGGCGGTTGTCATTCGGCCGGCCGCAACCGAAATCGCTCCAACCGCCAATCCAACGGCCACAACCAGTGGAATAAGGACAGGGCGAGACCAGACAATCCGGACGGTGGAAATCGCGGGGGGGTAATAATAATAATAATAATAATAATAATAATAATAATAATAATAATAATAGTAATAATAGTTTATTTTTCCTCTTTTACAAAGGAAAGGAGCAGCCGCGAAAAAGCTGCTTCAGAGAGCAGCTTGACGGGGCGACTGCCCCCTTTCTGACGGCATTTGGCAGCGCAGGATAAATCAACTGATTGAATTTTTGCATCAATAAATCAAAATTGAAAGAAATTTGTGTTAGAAAGCACAAAAAAAATCAAAGTACATCATGTACAAAGCACTAAATGCGGACATGGACAAACTGTTCAGAAAAACATTTGACGTAATTGTTTCACGGAAACAACTGTAAAATTTCCGAATATTGCGTGAGTGCTGATTGAGTAAAACAGGAAGCCTGTAACAAAGCATCTGCTTGCCATAGTTTGTGTGACAGCCAGTGATATGCCAACGTTCTGGATTTCGGATGTTATGTGTATTGATGTTTTGTTGAAGCACCGCTAGTAATGTTAGAGTGTCGTCCTTCTTGGTGATGCCTAGTCTATAAAGTAGGGAAAGTCTGTAGTTAGACAAAGATGTCATTTTAACAATTTTAGTTGCTCAAATAATGGCCCTGTGTGTGCGGCGAAAGGGGCTTTAGAAATTAGTCTGATTGCTCTTTTTTGCAGCAGTAATAACTTGGTGATATTTTCTCCAGTTGTGGTTGCCCACACTAGTGAGCAATTGTTTAAAATAGAGGAAAAGAGTGCATTGTATAGGAGAATATTAATCGAGAGAGGAAATACTGAAAGATGTCGACTTATGGAACCTATTGTGCGTGAGAGCTTTGTGGCTAAGTATTCTACATAGGCATTCCATGACATATTGTCTGAAAAATAGCGATCAAAAATTAGAGATCACTGTGGCCGCCAGCATTGTGAAAATGCGAAAGCATTGAAGCCTCCTCGGCACTCGGCGCCTCTCTTTGCCTGTCTTTATAATTTTCATATTGTTTGATAATTAATTTAACAACTTAATTTGCGTAATTATCGTGTGCTTTATTTAAGCATCAATTCTTTTGCTATGATTATACCTTCTTTTATCTTCATGAAAGATTTCGATTTTTCAAATATGACACCGTGCTTGTTTTTCCGTTCACTTACTATATTCCCGTCCCGCCTATTTAATCATGCAAGGTTTTTGTAATAATTAACAAATTATGTCAATGAAACTGTTTGTTGGATTAAATATCACTGATCTAATGGATTTCAAATCATTTCAAACTTTTTTTCACTCCATTGCCTATTTTTCCAATATTTCCGCTGTCCAGGGCGGTTTTTCCGTCGACTCACTATATCGACGTGCTCCCTATTTCGGCGGTTTTTCAGCATTTTTGGCTCTATATAATTAACTGATGATGCTATTGCCATATTTTTTTTTTTCGAACGTCGCAAGTGCTGCGGGCAGGTTTTGCATGCACATTTTGCGGAGGCGTTTTTGTGACACGGCCACGCCGACATAGCCTAGAAATGCTTTCGCATTAAAAACACAATTCTACACGTAACAGAGACCGCGTAATCACGCCCGAAAGTTGCCGAGCCCTTCCCGGCGACTTTTTCATGCTCTCACCCTCCTCCGTCGCTCGCACTTGCGTATATAAGTTGGGAGGTGGCTATTGGTTAGATTCTTTCAGACGTCAGGCAGCTACCATGGCTGCAACCAATAAGCCAAGCAGCTGCGGTGGGTCAGGGAACTTCGCTCAGGGTGGTTGGGCGGACGTAGGAGCGTCGACCTGCCTACGTGCCAAAACTGACTACAGATTTTGACTCCAAATTTGGACTCCAGAAAACTCACTTTCTACAAAGCGCATTAAAAATTCTTGCTGTTCAATATCAGTGAAGCGGCGGGCTTTAACATACCCGGCATACCGCAGTTTCATTAGAGCCCCTCACAGAGCCCCTTCAACGAGCTTCAGCTCTTTCTTACGTGAGTGTATACCAGGTGTTTCAGTGAACACTCTAAAATTATCAAGAATACGCCTTTTGGGGCAAAAATACGGCAGTGTTGGCGGACACCAAAAAACCTGCAGATCGTTTGAAGTGGTAAGATGGTTAACTAATTTTGAATAATTATCTTTTTAAATACGGGAGTCAGACGCCTTGTTGCAATTAGATATTTGTAGCCGGTCGTTAGTACCACCCATATTAGTTCTCAGAATTTCGAAAATGCGATTAACCTAGGCGCTGTGGCTCGACAAATTCTGGCTCCATGCTGCGAATATAGATGCGCTTACGAAAGCATGCAAGCAAAGCAACCGTTCCAGTGCCCGTAACTGGACGAAAAAGCGAAATTTTGTCGAGCGACAGCGCCAAGGGTAATCGTGTTTTCGAAATTCTGAAAAATGATATGGCAATTTTTGTCGACATCCTACAAATCTTTAATTTCAATTAAGCACCTAACTTCATTACTTACAAAAGTAATTATTAAAAATGAGTTAACCAGCTTACTGCCTAAAACGATTAGATAGTTTTTTGGTGTCCGTGAATGTCGATAATACTACACCGCAAAAGCCATAATGCCCAAAATGCCTATTTTCAAAAAATAAGCTTATTTTTGCCTATTTTTGAAAATAGGCATTCTGGTGTCGTCGAACACTGGTAACACTATGCGGCAAAAACCATATTTTCTCCCCAAAAAAGCGTATGCTTGAAGATTTTTGAAAGTATAGTCACTAAGACACCGGTATATGGTTTACGGTCAAAGCCAAGAGCACCGTAATGCTTCCACTAACCAGTGGGTTATAAAATTTCTGTGGCCGAGGAAGTAGAAAAAGGAAGTAGGGCATGAGCTTTATAGCAATATAGAGTAATATGCGTTGTGGGGCTAGTTGGTTTATGCTCAAATCTCTTTTATGCGCACAGAAAGACGACACAATAAGGCAAGGTAGACAGGAGGGAGCGCAACTTTCAACTGATTTCATTCCGGAAAAAGTACATGACATTTATACCAAAAAAGAATGGATAGTCGTTAGTGCCACGTGCAAGTCAACACCCGGGAAAAGCACATAGGAAGGGCACAGGTGACTCACCTCTTATGTAATTTATCTAAAAAGGCTATATCTTTATCATATATTGTCAAAGATGGTGCACTGACACATGAACTACTGCTTTTCCTTATATGGTAGGCCTCCGCCAATTCTCGCGCAAGCGTGTCAGTGCTCCTGCACAAGATGCTGGTGCCTTGGAGCGTTGCATCACACAGTTTTTTTGCTTTCTGTTTTTTGTCGTTATCTTTTCCACACTCACTGATGTGCGCCGGCAGGTGCGAACCGGTACCGTTCTTCAAAGACAAATTGTGTTCCCTTAGCCGCTCATTAACACATCGGCCCGACTGCCCAATGTACACCTTTCCAGACTTCAACGGAATTTTGTACACTACCCCTTTTTCACACTTCACAAACTTATTAACATATTTGATTTTCCAATCTGAGTACAGCTGTTTGCAATTTTTAGACATAAAATAACCCTTAAGGACGAAGGCTTTTGCTGGAAGTACCAACCGCGTGCACAGAAGAAATTGTTGCCTTTTGATTCCAAGCAATCAAAAACTGTTAAACGTGCTATCGCTTTAATGTGCCTTGAGTCATCTATAAGAAAGTCCTGTTGTCACATGGCGCAGGAAAGCTTTCACGATCAGATCGCTAAGCTAAAACAGGCAGGCTTTCCCCAGATAGTAGTGAGTTCAGTTGCTGAAGCTCTTCTCAAGAAGATCAAACAAGAAAGGAATAGGAACCAGACAATGGTAGCAGTTGCAAAAAAGAAAGTGAAACCTGTGGTCATCCCATATCAGCATAAAGTGGCTCATAACCTCAAGCGCGTGGCTAACAAGTTTAAGGTACCCGTGGTTTTCTCGGCCCCAAGGAAACTCTCTTCACTGTGTCGTCTAGTTTCGCAAGATGGTAGCCGCAACTCAGATTGCAAAATCAAGCATGTTAATAAGTTTGTGAAGTGTGAAAAAGGGGTACTGTACAAAATTCCGTTGAAGTGTGGAAAGGTGTACATTGGGCAGTCGGGGCGATGTGTTAATGAGCGGCTAAGGGAACACAATTTGTCTTTGAAGAACGGTAGCGGTTCGCACCTGCCGGCGCACATCAGTGAGTGTGGAAAAGATAACGACAAAAAAGAGAAAGCAAAAAAACTGTGATGCAACGCTCCAAGGCACTAGCATCTTGTGCAGGAGCACTGACACGCTTGCGCGAGAATTGGCTGAGGCCTACCATATAATGAAAAGCGGTAGTTCATGTGTCAGTGCACCATCTTTGACAATATACGATAAAGATTTTGCCTTTTTAGATAAATTACATAAGAGGTGAGTCACCTGTGCCCTTCCTATGTACTTTTCTCGGGTGTTGACTTGCACGTAGCACTGACGACTATCCATTCTTTTTTGGTATAAATGTCATGTACTTTTTCCGGAATAAAATCAGTTGAAAGTTGCGCTCCGTCCTGTCTACCTTGTCTTATTCTGTCGTCTTTCTGTGCGCATAAAAGAAATCTGAGCAATATAGAGAGATCCCTAATTCGTTTTTAAACTTCAGAGAGACAACTGGGCTACCAATGCAAAGTTATACTCATTGCAGACTGTGGCTGACAGACTCCGAGTAGTTCTGCCTACATTCTATTCTATGATTTGCACTACAAATGTTCGCGGAAAGACGTTCCTATTGTGATGTTGCAGTGACGGCAGTCCAGCGGTCAGGAAGACAGCAACAAGACTTCCAAACGAAGTTCTTTATTAGGGCTGCCTTGAGCCCGAAAAAGAACTAAAGCACCAAACATGATCGCGAGTCGTCGAACTACGAATGCCCGCCATTCGCTGCATCGTTCAATTTAAAGCCGCCAAGGAGACTTCGAGATAAAAGGTCAAAATCAACTGCAGTAATGTGGAAACACGTAGCTGCAATTCTTCATGGCTATGATCAATCGAGATTAGTCCGGTCGCTTCCCGCGTCACGAACAACAATGATAACGCCCCCCCCTCCTGCGGCCTTGAGCGCGAACGAACGCGCACTACAATGATATGGGGCATTATATAGCCTACCGCGGAGGTAAGTTTCAAAAGCTATTAGCAATGATTAACGTTTTATCTCGGTTAGTCCCTGCACACCATTTCAGTCTCTTTTTTTCTTCTTACTGCACTCTCTGCTTTGGAACTTGGCGTCTGACTCAACATATTTCATGAAATCTGCATACGTTATGCGTTTTCTTTGCAGGTGTTACACAACATCGAGGCATCGGGCTTGTTGCTACTCCATAACGCGCGAAACAGGGCGAGAACGACAAGCGCAAATTCACCTACCTAACATATCTTGAAAACGCCTGTTGACCGTCAGCATTCTTCTAGAAGCTCTTCCGTTACAGCTGCCCTCGCATCATAAAAGGATCATCACAATGTCATCTCCCATCACAGCTGATGCGTCGCAGTTTGCGCACGTGGACGTAGCTAAGGTGGTTCCTAGCGATAGTTTTTGCAGGACTCCAACAGGGTGGATGAGGCCTCAGAGAAAACGGCGTGCATAATTTCATTAGGGAATCTATACGAAGAGTTACGACCGCCTGTCTCGCCGCGTTTAACGCAAAGGCATCAAATAGTTTTCGCATACCTTCCGCTTCATTGAAATTGATGCATTAACTGTTTCAGAGTGAGGACCTATGTCGTATCCATATCGTAAGTCTAACGTTTGCGTTTTTTTATGCAGTGTTCGGATGTTCCTGCTGATGGCCTCATGCTGTCCCGAAGAGGACCAGGACCGCAAAGGAGCAATGACGGTTCCTTTGAGAAATTTTCAGTAGTAAAACATGGAATAATGCGTCAAAAGATAGTCTCGCTTATTCCATCAATACTGACAGAAAAGTCACGGTATATCCCTTCCCTTGCTAGCGGCCTCATCATGTAACCGCCTTTTTCCGAGCATATGAAATCTGCAGGCGATTTGGGGGAAGCCCGTTAAGTTAACTGCACGGTAGTATCATCGGCACGTTTTGAGAACTCCAGCTGAGGCATACCCTTTAAACTATCTCCTGCTTGCACACGTTGTCATTGGGTGGATGAGGCCTCAGAGAAAACGGCGTGCATAATTTCATTAGGGAATCTATACGAAGAGTTACGACCGCCTGTCTCGCCGCGTTTAACGCAAAGGCATCAAATAGTTTTCGCATACCTTCCGCTTCATTGAAATTGATGCATTAACTGTTTCAGAGTGAGGACCTATGTCGTATCCATATCGTAAGTCTAACGTTTGCGTTTTTTTATGCAGTGTTCGGATGTTCCTGCTGATGGCCTCATGATGTTCCCGAAGAGGACCAGGACCGCAAAGGAGCAATGACGGTTCCTTTGAGAAATTTTCAGTAGTAAAACATGGAATAATGCGTCAAAAGATAGTCTCGCTTATTCCATCAATACTGACAGAAAAGTCACGGTATATTCTTTCCCTTGCTAGCGGCCTCATCATGTAACCGCCTTTTTCCGAGCATATGAAATCTGCAGGCGATTTGGGGGAAGCCCGTTAAGTTAACTGCAGGGTAGTATCATCGGCACGTTTTGAGAACTCCAGCTGAGGCATACCCTTTAAACTATCTCCTGCTTGCACACGTTGTCATTTAAGGCAACGAGTTTGCTCACGGCGAAGCGTGTCCAGCGCCACCTATGACGACATTTGGACCGAAAGTATCTACTACCTCATAGGGCGAAAATGCGGTGCTTAGTTGGTGATAGGTTTTCACTTAAATTCTCAAGCAACGGTGCCTTATGGCCTTTTATCTTCAATGAGAAGCGGGAGGTAGGCTGCGCTAAGGTAGCGCGTATCAATCTGCCGATTTCAGGTAATGAGACACACCTGTGTAGTCTTCAGAGTAGGTAATGCTGTTCTGCTTTCGCTTTCGGTAATAACTTGCCGTGCTCGCCTCCTCCGCCTGCTGTTTCCGTGGCGATGGTCGTAAGGAGTGGGATGTGCAACAATGCTATTGGCAATTTGGATAAGTTCGTTACACAGAAAGAGAAACTCTGCATGGATCTGCATACTAATTAAAAACTACCCCATGATTCTTCGAAAATTTCAGCCCTGAAAAACATTCTCGTCAGAAGTAAAGAAGAATTGAGATTTACAACTCAAATTTTGAAGGTAAAATTTCGCATCCCGTGAACTGCCGCGGAGATAACGCTGTAGATCAGGTTGCAACGCTGTGAGAATGCTGGCATAAATGCGGGCCTCTCATTGGCTGTGGCTTCATCGACGATTCTCGAAAATAACCCGATATTACCCGAGGTACTCAGATCTCACAAGACAAGATACTGCCTCGGGGTGGCTACGTCCAGAGTAGTGTTTCCGCAGTATAAATTTTAAATATTGGAGGGGACCCTCCAGCTCCGCCTTAAGAATATGACCCGTTAGCCTTACTGGGTTTATATCTATATATGCGGAATTGGTGACTCTCTACAATTATTCTCGCTGGGGGTTCTCATTCACTCCTTCCGCAGTGGTGCAGCGCCAAAAAGACGACCACAGTAGAAAGGTGACGCGCATGCGGGTTCGATTTCTTTCGTCGTCATCGTTTTTGAGCTGCTTTTTTTTTCTACAAGCTACCCCTCGAACTCGCCCAGTTTTGCATCCTTGATCTTGTGCCACCCTGATTGGTCTTCCCGCCCAACCTCTCGCGACCAGTAATTCATATAATTGCCTCCTGCCGTGGTAGTCAGTTTGCTCACAATTCCGTGGGCAGGACGTGATCACGCCACAAGGTCACGTGCCCTCGGCGGGTTGCCGCAGCGGCTGGCGCAACCGGCCGCTCCGGATGCCAGGGTCAACGAGTCGCCAACGTCGACTCCGGACAATTTTTTTTCCGACATGGACGTACTACGCTTTTGTGTTAAATATGATTACAAAATTAATTTCACATTAATTAATACCGCTGAATGAAAAACATATCGCACAACGCTTTTTTTGTCTCAACTGCGTTGGGGATTTCTTTGGAGGCAAAATGCTTGAGGCCCATGCACTATGCGATGTCAGTACATGCTAATGAATCCTAGGTGGTCGAAATTATCCAGGGCTCTCCACTACCACATCCCTCATACCATGAGACACTTTATACATACACCTAACTATTGAACCAAATTTTTAATATCACTTCTTCCTAAATGAATGATTTGATGAGCGAAAGGGACAGGTTCACTTGAGTACAGAAACGTGTTCTACGGAGATATGGTTTTTATGTTTTATGTGATTTGTGCGAAATATTTTTTTCTTTTTTTTTCACACAGGTCTAGATGATGAGACCTGCCTCACTGCCGCACACAATCTGTGTTGTCAGGTTTTTCTCGACCTTAGTATCGGGAAGCGCACACTGAGATCTCTCTGCAAGTATAGCGGCTAGTTGCTCAACAGTGCTCATAGCAATGCGACCGCCAATTTCCTATGGACGAATATCACGGAATTTGTTCACGATTAAGGCTGCTTCACATGCTAGCGACTGAGCTATTTGGGCGGTCCGTCGCGGCGAAAAATTTCCAACTTGTTGGAACCTCGTCCCTCTGGCCGCTCGCCTGCCCCGACGGCTCGGAATGGGTTTTTCCTCCGCGCCGGCAGAAACCACGAGGGTTTTATCTTGCACCAGAAAGAGACTTCACAAATCCCTTTCCTTGTGACGAAAGTCGCCGGCCGCTAAATACGTATTCGAATAGTCAAGCGTAGTGCAGTACGCGCCTGCACATGTGCCATGGACAACAAATGCGTATTTTAAGTATGTGAACCAGGTACGTACGTCGCTAGAGAGTTTTTTCCGGAGGGGCGAGAAGTGACTTCTCGTATCGGGGGCCAGCAAGCCCTACAAGAGCACGCTAAAAGCAGTGTGTGTGTGTGTGTGTGTGTGTGGGGGGGGGGGGTGGCGTGTAAGTAATGGACTCCGTGTGCTACGCATCAGTTCTGCGTGAGAGACTAGTGCGAGGCAGTGTGTGCGGGTAGTCTCATAAAATTCATTGTATTGTGATATTATCAGCCTCCATTTGCTCTGCCTGCGTCTTGTTTTTCCTTCACATTTTCCCTCTGTGGTGTGGCAGGACAGAGTCACGTCAAGCCTCTCCACCTTTCCTCTCATTGTTTACTTGCTTTGCACCTCCTGTCGATGTAGTATAAATAAGCGAGACTCTCATTTGACGCATCAATCAATTCTGTTTTACTGAAATTTTCTCAAAGGGATTATATTATATTCCCAAAATTCTTCATCGGTGCCTCTCCCGGGTGCCTCCAGAAGAAGAAGAAACAGGCTGCTGCACCTGGCACAAGCTGCATAGAAGTAAGAATAGAGATACCATGCTCATTCTCAGTGCATAATGGTTTCAGTACGAGTATACACTCCACTATAGTAGCTCAAAACCACACACAAGAAAAGAGTTCGACTTCCAGCAGATGCCAATACAACCATCGAACTTACGCACATATACCTGTGTTTCTCCCAACAGTTCCATTACCGCATCGAAAGTTCTCCTACAACACGCTAGTACAAATAAGAGTCACTTCAGCGTACGTCTGCTCAAACGAGCTGTAAAGGCAATTTCTCACATCATTCAGAAGAGCCAACAAAACACGGAGTTCTGGATTATAGACAAGGCTTCCGAGTCATTTAGAGGCGATCCTTCCTCGTTTAAGGGCCTAGCCTGCAATGTAGCCATTCATATTAGGCGCTGTCTTCTGCGTCTTGCTGCTACACTGAAGTGCGAGCTTTATCGTGTGCTCCCTGCAATGGAAGCATTTATTTTTGCTTGGACTGGTGGTGCTAGGTTACCGTATTTACTCCAATAATAGTCGATGCGCAATACACATAGACTATCCGGAATCGGAAAGCAGAGAATGAAAAACAAGTTGAACGTTGTGCCGGAGACAAACGGATGATTAAAGGCAACATGATTCAGTTAAGGCGACTGGCACAGCGCATCATATATCGGAGCTTGGACAGCGCCGGGAGGAATCTGTCACCAAAATTTGACGCTTCGTCCTCAGCAACGGTCGATAAAACATCCGAGGCGTAGAAACATTCATTTCGTTGGATTAAAATAAGGCAGGCACGCGGAACATCGGAAGCGCCGCCGATGCCGTACATAGACGACAGTGGTCTTCAACAGAAGCACGAAACGCACGGCGCAGCGCATCAAGATCATTTTTCCGCAGTCTTCGACATCTCTTCACAAAAGACGACGGCTCACTTAGACACTGCCGCGCGGCTGAGCGACTGGGCGAAGTTCCCTTTTGAACGTTGCCCCCGTTAGAGCTGTGACGGCGCGGCAAGCCTCAGTGTTCAACTTCCTATGAGCCTTATCTGAAAATCCTCCGTTTGCGAAAGAAAAGCAGTTTGGTAGGAATGGTAGGAATGGAATGGTAGGAGTGTGGTAGTAATGGATTTCGACTTAGATGTCGTCAACCCGAGTATGGTCCCTCACCCACTCTACCTGTCTCCAGTCTCTTACCGTTACACTTGCCATTTTTCTTTCCATAGCTCGCAGCGTTGTTCTGGAGCTGAACCCTTTCAATTAGCGTCCACGTTTCTGCCCTACAGGTGAGTACCGAAAAACACAGTTGCATGCTTCTCTCTTTATGGGTATTGATAAACTGTCATTCATGATCTCAGACAACCTGGCATATCCGCTCCACCCCATTCTTCTTCTTCTAGTTAGTTCCCTCTCGCGATTCGTATGAGCGGTCACTACCTGCCCTAAGTAGACTTAAGTATTCCCTTAGCATTTCTAGCACCCCACTACCAACTGTGAACTAGTGTTCTGTTGCGAGGCTGTTGAGCATTACTATGATTTTCTTCATGTTAATCTTTAGACCAAACGTTCTGCTCTGATCTCTAATTCATTGGTCATTTTTTGTAGTTCGCCTCCTTAGTGACTTATTCAGGCAATGTCACCAATGAATAGCAGGTTAATTGGGTATTCTCTATTAACTCTTATCCCCTATTGTTCCAAAACCAGACCTTGGATTACCTCCTGAAACAGGTGGTGAATAGCATTGGCGAGATCGCGTCTTCCTGCCTCACACCAATCCTTACTGGAATTATAGTGCTGACTTTATGGACAAAAATGGTAGCCGTTCTGTCGTTATAGATATCTTCCAGATTTATCACATAGATTTTGTGCACCCCAATTCCACCATGCCTTCATAGCTGCTGAGGTTTCCGCTGAGTCAAATGCTTTCTCCTAATCCCTGAACGCTAAATATACGGGTCGGTTATATTCCGCCCACTTCTCTGTCACTTTATTGATAGCAGCATGAGTATGGTCTATTAACGAAAAATATAACGAAAGCCACCCTGGTTATTGGGTTGATTGAAGTCTAAGGTTGTCCTGACTCTACTGGCGATTACTTTAGTAAATACCTTGTAGGCAACGGACAGCAAGCTGACCGGTCTGTAATTTTTGAAGCACTTGTCTCCTTTCTCATGTATAAAACTAATGGTAGCGTTCCTCCACGTAATTAGTACGCTCGAAGTCGTAAGTCATTGCGTATACAGGGTGCCTAGTTTTTCTAGCACAATTTCCTGTTACAGATCATCTCTTACCTGATCTTGACCAGCTGCTATCCCCTTCTGCATTGCTGCTAAGGCTTTCTTTAATTCCTCTTCGTTCTTCGCGAGATGGCCCCTTGCTGAGCGCTACTGCCTCTATAACTGGCGTTCTGACTACATTGGCTATTGTACAGATATGTGTAGAACACTTCGACTACTTTAACTATCGTATTCATTATGTTAATGACATTGCCCTCATTGTCTTTTATCGCATACATCTTGTTTTTACCTAGGCATAGCTTCCCCTTCGCCGCTTTTAGGGTACCCCAGTTCTTTAGGCCACGCTCGGGTTCTTCATATTAAACTTCACTCTGTCGTCTGCATTCGTCTTATTAAATTTATAGCTCTGCCAGTTCTATTCTCTCTGTTGGGTTAGAAACTTTCACATTTTTGCGTTTTTTAAACATATCTTTCGTCTCCTGAGAAGCCTGCCGATATCCTGCTCATCCATCTTACCGTCTACTTCTGCAGTGAAATCCTTAATGATAGCTGGGAGATTATCGTCCACTGTTTAAAGAATAAGATTGCCTTCCACAGCTAAAGCTGAATATCTGCTCTGCGGCGATATGACAAATTTCTTTGCTTTCCATCTTACCGCTAACCCGTTAATCGGCTTCCGCTTCACTAATTTCTTTTGTTCCCACTTCAAATTTGAGCTAATTCAAGACCTTAGCACTCTGTGGTTGCTACAACGCACTTTTCTGAGGACATCTGCATTATGCACAATTCCAGGATGAGCGCAAAGTATGAAGTTTATGTCATTTTTAGTCTCAGCAGTGGGCTCTTTGACGTTTATTTCCTGTTTTCTACTTTGTGGAAGGTATTGATGATCCGTGGATTATTTTTCTCTGCGGACTAATAACTCGATACTGCTACTCCTAGAGACGATGCCGTGGTCGCCTATCACCTGGTCTCCGGCCTGCTTCTTGCCTACCTTCTCATTGAAGTTCGCCATCACTACAGTGTACTGTTACTTTACTTTGTTCATTGCAAATTTCACGCCCTCATAGAAGGTTTCAACGATCTTCACGGCTGGATGTAGGCGCGTATGCATGCACCGCCTTCAGCAAGCGCCTCTTATTAAGCCTAATTACGATAGCTGCCACCCTCCCGTTAATACTATGCAACTCATTTATGCTGAAAATTGAAAACCGAAAAATCTTTATTTCTCTCGAAGAATCTACCCTCAAAAGGGACACAACAAAAAAAGCTGCAGTATGCAGCTTGGAGGCCATTGTGCCTCCAAGTTGCATTCTGAAGAAGAGAAATCTAAACCTAGTTCTCGTTTGTCCGCTAATCCATGATAGCTCAGTACAAACGGCCAAATCCTGAGCTGGCGTGCGTGACGGTCGCGTTTTTCGTGCTCCTGCAGCTCATGACGGAGCAAACCTGCGAAAATATGTACTCTAAGCAAAGGCTCATTAAGCATGTTCTTAGAATTGAGCTTTCTGCAAGGTTGTTCCGTCGCAGACCGCAGTAGCGGAGAAAAAGCGGCCGTCGCGCACCCCAGCTAAAGATTTGGCCGGCTGTACATGCTCGTCCCTTAGCACCTGCATACGCCTCATCTGTCCTAGCCTCACTAAGCCATATCACATCCTATTTAATCATCGATAGTAACAGCACTGCTAGGTTAGCCTCACTGGAGAAGGTCCTAGGGTTAAACGTTGCCAAGATCAGTTACAAATGGCGGCCTGTCCAGAGCCAGAGATTCTCAGCACCCTCCGCTACGTCACAGTTCTGGTCGCCGCCTTACTCACTTCTTCCGTAGCTGCTGGGAACTGAGGGCCGAGGGTTAATTGGTTTGGTCATAGGAGATTGTGGCCGAGTTCTACACCAGGGTAGCCAAATCATGCTCTGGTAAGAGAGTGTGTTGTCGGCTCTGTGCTATCGGTCGCACCCCAGACATGGTTACGCGTCAATATCGACACCATGAGTTTTTTTTAAAACCCGGTAGAGACTTGAGCTGCATCAGGATTCGAACCCCGGTCATTTTACACACTCGGCGGATGCTCTTCCTCCACAGCATTGCTGAAGCTGAAACGTACAATGTCAAGCTAAGATAAGAGGAGGCCTCCTCCTTCACCACTGTTGTGTAGCATGAACTCACACAATAACTGTGGTCTTGACCTTATGAAAATGTAGGAACCAGATCAAACTGATTTAGAGGCAAAAGTGGCTTATAGGTCACTAGTGAAATCATAGCAAAATTTAAATAAGCAGTAAGAAAGTGCAGGCTGACACTTTTCGCCCTCCGGCTTTGTAAATACACTGAGGAGGTAAAGGTACCTCCAGCTGTTTGGTAATTGGTAGAGCACTCCTCTTTGGCACGCTTGAGCCGCCGAGATCAACCCCAAAGATTTTCGAGAGACGGGCGAGCCGCCGCTGCTGTTCCCTTTCCTAGTTCTTGAAACTACCTCAGGAGCTGTATGCAGGCACCGGTTAGATGCGGACGCTGTGTGCGTGTGCTGTTGAGGGGTACTCACGCTGTCGCAACGCAGTGCAGCCGCAGCTGCCCCGCAAAGGCCCGTCGTAGGACCACCGCCGTCGAGTGCGCTGTTCAGTCCGGTGCAGCTCCAGCAGAGTGGTGGTGGTGGAAGTCGGCCACGCCAAGGCCACCATGAGCATGGGGGCCACCACCCACACGCCAATTTGAAGGGCCCAATACCATGTTTTAGGCCCGGAAAGTGCTCTGGGCCATATTTTGGTGATGGGCTGCAACAGAAAGGTTTAGACAATTTGTATAGCAGCATCTACAACGAATACCTTAACGGACAACTTAACATAGGCGAACAGCTCCCGCGTCCTATTACAGAATCCGTAGTTTATAGACGGGAAACCTGTAGTTGTCGGTGGTTTTCTGATTTATGCCAACAGGTACTTCACAATAAAGTGGAATTCTGGAGGAAGGAAGATCACTTAATGGTCCTTGTAAATCATTTCGGACGCGCCCCTTTCACTGCGATGGCGTTAAAGATCCCGTGTCGCAGATTAGCCGGCGTCGTCGCTGCCGTTCGTTCTTGATCTCGGAGTCTATTCTCGGCATCGTCGACCGCGAGAGAAAAATCCACAAACAATCTCCTGAGAGGCAACCTATGCGGCAGGTGGTAAGCTGGGTCGCGCGATATTGCGGCTTTATCAGAACGTGCCCGCTGGACTGTGAGAAAACTCATCGAGCAAGGTTCCTCAAAAGAGTAACTTTTGTCGCGTGAACCTTAGCTTTGGCAGCTTATGCCAACGAAGGCCACAGTGGTGCGCCGCTTCTCTACTGGACCACTGCGCGATAAGTGTTGTGAGGACATAGGGGATCAATGAATGTGAGGTAGAGGATGAACAATTCCGCATATATGGGTATGAACTAATTAACGCTACCATGTCATACTCTTCAGGCGCAGCTTATGTGTACCCCTCAATTTCTTCAGTTCACTAGCACTACTAGGCACATGTTCCGATTTAAAGCATGCGTACATACTGCATACAATACGTTCAGTCGAAATGAAAAGGATTAGCACTATGACAACACCGGAGCGACAAAACTCGCACCATTCGGCTGGCACAGCGCTGTGCTTCGCGAGCACGAACTGCACTTTTCTAATCGGTGCGTTCATAACCACCGCGCCGAGCGCTGCTGTCTGCCGCTCCGGTGACACATGATAGTGCTAATAATTTTTCGTCCTGACTCTGCGTACTTACGTGGCTGTATCCTGCTTTGTAGTACGCGGCCCACCTTCCCACTGTCCTGCAGGTGTGTACACCTCGCAAGCCTTCACCTGAGTGAAGGCCTATGTGAAGGCCCTGAAGGTAAATATCTTCTAGGCAAACGCCTTCTGGTCAAATGCATTTAGCTTGTAAGGCTATTAAGTACATGCTGTAACTAGCGTTGACTACACGATATTCTGCCTTTAGCCATCATAAACAGTATGCAATTTTTGTGTGTCAAACTGCCACTTCAAGGGAAAAAATGCACCTTAACACCTAAGACCGCGACTCCACTGCGCTTCCTGGACATTATCAGATATGTGGTGTTTACCCTGGGTCAGACCAACATAAAAAAAATTGGCAGTGGCTTAGCCCTGGTTAAGCCTGGATATACAGGTACAAGCGAAAAGCCGCAGTTATGCTTGTTTGACACCATGGCTGTCGCAGTTCGTGCACAATGCACTGGGAGCACCACAATAACGGTGCAGGCAAGCGCGTTATAGCCCTCCTTCCGCATGCCTAGCAACTGTGGTAAACACGCGGCTGCAACGAATGTGCAAACGGTGGCGAGGAGGCGAGCGCGCAGTAGCCAGCTCCCTCGCTACCACTTCTGGGTCTTCTTTTCGTCCTTCCATGGCGAATGTCGGCGCCTCTTCTACGGCCGCCGCCGCCGCTCACGCGTTCTCCCAGCGCCTTGCGAAAGAACTTTCTCCTCTTGGGACTGCCGCGGCGACCGCGCGGCAGCGGCGAGGGGTAAAACGGTGGCGAGGAGGAGAAGTGGCGACGTAGCGCGCCGCCGCGGTGGCTTCAGACCTTCAGACTTTTTTATAGTCGGCTGCCTGATACACGAAGACGGATTGTACTTGCCGCAGGTTTACGGCATCCTCTGCGGAGAGCCAACGACGTGTATTTAATTTTATGCGCGCAAAGTTGAGCGCCGATGGATGATGCATAATTAGAGGTAGCATCTACAGCTGATCGAAAGGCAGGCTCCTCAGCTAGGAGATCGTAGTGAGTACTCCACACTGTGATGTCATCAGCGTATTGCAGAAATTTTATGTCTCGGATGTCATCTAAGCGCCATGCCAGCGGGATGAAAGCAATTTAAAATAATGCCAGAGGCAATACTGATCCCTGGGGCACGTCGCGGAGCGGAACAAAGGATCCGAGCGCTTCACCGCTCAGGTGTATTGCAATTTTTTTTTGCCTTCTAAAAAGGATTCAACAAAACTACGCACTCTCAGAGGGAGATGAAGCATGCCAATGGAGTTTAGGATGGCAGCATGACTCATGTTCTCATATGCATTTAAACCTCCATTGCTAAAACGGTACTCACATTGCGGCTGAGGGCAGATGACGAAACTGCGGATGCCAAGACAGCCTATTTCCAATTATCGGCCACGACGCCATCCAGCCATATTTTGTTTATGGTGTCTAGTAATTGAGGGAGTGCAGCGCTGCTGAGGTTCTTGAAAACTTCATAATGAGTATAGTCCCGGGCGGGCGCTGTTTTCCGTTTCGGATCATCTATTGCAGCCAGCAACTCAGGCATAGAGAGTGGTCATGCGACTCCATCTGTGCCGACATCAGATGGCAGTTTGTATACATGCGCTGGGATACCTGCCACAATAAAAGTAGCAGCTGAAGGAGGCAGCGCATCGTATTTTGAAAAAAACTTTCGGACTGCTTCTGTGGCTAATTCATCTGGCGACAAGTTAGCTGCGGAGCATGCGGTTGCTGCTGTGTCAGTACAACGGCGACCGTGTTCCACTGTACGGTATGTTCGCCAGGGAGAGGCGATCGAGGATTTTGGCGAAGGTTGTCCACATCATGCGTTCCACCGCCGTGCGTGCCGTGCCTTAGCAGTAATATAATGCGTCCGTGTACGTGACTGCGCCGAAGCGTAGCAACCAGCTCGGCGTGACGGCGTGCAGATCACAAATTTAAGTACAGAGGCCGAGATCTGGTGCCGGTCGACCAACATCAATCCAAGTGGTAGTTGCAGCACTGTTGAGCGCTGTATGAATGCGCTCAACTAGGAGATATAGCCGAGACAGGAGCGGAACCAGTCTCAATTGATCGCAGAACATTTGTAGCGTAAAGGCCGGAGATGTGAGGCATGATGACCGATGAGGATAGAGTGATGATCACTTCCCCAACAGTCTGGATCCATGTGCCACAAGGGAGTACCCGGACCCGACCACGACTTCAAGTCTGGAGCATAGGAATCCCTGTGAGTTTGACGCACTGGCCGTGCTGCTGTGCTAGGGTGGTTGAGCAAAACAAACTGGGCATCCGTGAAGGCGTCCCGCACACGGCTCCCACGAGGCCTCGCAGTGGGGTACAGCGAATCCAAGTGAGGGGCGTTAAAGTCGCCCCAGACTAAAATCGGGCACCCGTCGTACTGCTTGACGCACACTTAGTAACTACTCAAGATTAATACGGAGGAAGCGCCACCCCCTGGTGTAACGGAAAATGAAACGACCACGGCGGTTCCCTTCTTAACTTTCGCAGCCACTGCCACTACCGCTTGATATGATGTGCACCAGCTTTCAAGAGCAAGGCGTACATCGAGGAAAAATGAGTCCACACACACCGCCGCCTTTCCTGGGAGGGAAGCAGTGTGTACACGAGGGACTATCAAGGAAGGAGACGGGTAGGCACTTAAGCCAGGAATAGATGGAAAGGTGTTCGTTTCCTATAGCAACGTGGTCCGTACCTGGGGCTTGTTATTTCATAGTCAGGACTTGAGCTCACCCACTTTCATGAAAATGCCTCTGCCATTCTACTGCAGCACACCAGGACGACTGAAACTTGCCATTTACAGTGACTAGCGCGAGCGCTGGAGTATCATGGAGGTAAGGTTGGACAACTGGTTGATCATAAACGGTAGCAAAGATGTTGCAGAGTTGTCCAATGTCATTGCGGTAAAGTGGCAAGAGGAAGGAAATGACAGAGGTGGGCGGGAGGAAGAGTTCTTCCCTAGAGATCTTCTTGAGGAAGTCGATGTTGTTGCGCTACTGATTGACGTGGCGAATGATTCCACTGCCCGTCGACGACGAGCGAGCAGTTCGCGGCGTTGCCGGAGCTTGGTGACTTCCGGCAAAAGATGTGCGATTAGTTCGTCGACTGCGGCCAAAGAGTCCTGCTGTAGTTCAGGCATACTGCTCTGTTTTGTTGGCGGTTGTCGGCGGTATTCCTTACGCACCTTGTCGTTAGACGGCTGCTGAGCTGAACAATCGCGTCAGGTGTTCTCAGCAAGCTCCGACCACTCGTCGTCATCCCACTGGAGAGCTGCGAATTGATTGGATGCCTGCAATGGAGTTGCATTGTCGTTTATTGGCCAATGTTTAGTCATCCGACAACGAGCCTTTTGTGTGGCCTTTTGTATTCACGGGCAGCTTGGAGATGTTATTTCGTGGTAGATGGATTTACAGAGGCCGCATCAATAAGCCACATTACCTTCCGGTGTACCTTCATCGGCAGCAGCAAAGGGGATGTATATGCGCATATGACAAGTACGGAAGCAGTTGTAGCAATATACCGCACTCGGTTTACATGGCCGAGGCCGTAAATTACAGCCATAGTGGTGCAGGTAGCCTGGTAGTATCAGAGGGCCTTGCAAGGTAAAAATGCAAGAGCACCCCTTTGCCATGTGTCGGGCCTGGATGACATGGTGCCTGGGACAGTACAGCTCACGCTTAAGTGAAGTTTTATCCTCAGTGATGTCGACGTTGGAGACGACGCTGCGCTGCAAATCGAAGCCTTCAAATAAATACATTTGGGTAGGCACTGAGATTTCGGTTGTGACTGAAATACTTCTGAAAAGTGTTATCTTAGAAAATAAAGGGGCTATCATGCGCTGAACGATAAACACAACTCCCTTAATTGTGCTTCCTGACTCGCACACTACGCGCAAAAGCGGCATCCCGCCTGTTTTCGGCCGCTGACCGGCACAGCATTTCATTTCACGGCAGTGTCGAGAGGTGGCGCGTCGATTGTCTGGTTCTGCAAGGAGAACAGGGCGAGGAGAAAGCGTGCACAAAGCAATTTCGGAGAGCGAAGCGCAGACGAGGGAGAGAGGACACAGCTACGCTATGCGCCGCAGGCACGCTCGATGTTGGCGTGGTATTATCAAGGCCTTACGATTCGGTGCTCGATCCTCTCTATCTTACACCGCACACATGGCAAAGGGTATCGCAGAAGCAAATGCGAAAGCTCGAAAAAAAAAACGAGAAATAATTCACCCCATACTCAATACCAATACAGCCAGCAAGCCAAGCACGCGTATCTTGAAGGAAAAACGACCAAACAATGCTAAATAGAAACTTCTAAATTAAACATTGCCGAAGCCGTGCTTAAAGAAAGGCCAGCCGGTAACACGTTCAGTTATAGCAAGGTTTTTGGCACGGAAATGATAGTAAGAGGCCTAGCCCGACGTCTTGTTACATTCAAGCTGGAGTTTACAGGTCACTTCAAAACACCGATAATTTCAGCGCCTAGGTAAAAGCTGCTTAGGCTTGTTCAAAGAGGGTTTTTGGTTCCTCATTAATCGCCCAGAGATGTGCCATGGTTTCTTTGATGCTTTTCAGTTTTCTGGTTTTTGGATGACTAACGTCCCAATGAAACTCCGCCTATGAAGGACGCCGTACTTAAGTGCCCCGGAAATTTCGACCACCGGGGGTTACTTAACGTTAACTGACATCGCAGTCGACACGAACCTCTAGAATTTCGCTTCCATCGAAATGAGAATTCCATGGCCGGAATCGAACCCGCGTCTTTCGGGGCAGTCGCCGAGTTCCGCTCACCCACTACAGCTTTGCAACTAGACTTGGTTTTAGCGATACTTACGTCGAACCAAATACCAAGGAACTGTGTACGAAGACAACTATACATGAGGAAGCTCGACCTCACAGTTGCATCTTTCTCTGTGCCTTGACTTGCTCCTCCACATTGCGGAAGTATTGCTAAAAAATGGTTGATGATTTAGCAGGATAAGCCCAAATGCAAACTTTTTGATCTATCCCTTCAGTTTCCATTACGGTTTCGATTCAAAGCTGAGCTTTCAAGCAGCTCAAATAAGCTTCAGGAAAAGATCGCCGAAATCGCACTTAAGCTCCGCCTTAATGGTACAACGCGATTACATTAATGGCTAATGCGCCTATATGCATAATTGGTCATTTTCTACTTTACATTAAAAGGACGGTGGGAGTGCTCATACCATCCGTGCAGCGGTTAACCGATGTGTAACCTGACTGCCACGGCAGGTGCTGCCATGGGTAGCAGCACCTGCACGGGTGGCCGCACACGGGTAGCAGCACAAGCAACCTCACGGTCGTGGAGAGAGGCTTCGGTAAGACAAATATCTGCGAAATTTGAGGTTGGGGTTTAGCGCTGCCACACTATAAACAACCATGCGGCTTGTTTATAGAGTAAAATACACATGCGTCTTGGCATTCAATATGTTTGTCGCGCAAGATCTGCCAGTTTTGTTCGATTGTCCTTTCATTAAACTGATGCAGGTACTAACATGAAAATCATTCAGCATTGTTAATACCTCTTCGCATCTTGTGTGTTATAATCGAATTTTTGTTCGGCCATGCGGCCACATATTTGAATTTGAAGTGCTAAAATTCATTGCACAACACGATGATCACTCATACATTCAATAACATTGCACGTCACGACTTCAAATGGGTTGTCAAGAGTACTATTAGTAAAAGACTTTTATTCGATTATAATTTATAGGCCGAGCATGTCGACCACCTGGGCGACCAGAAGCCGGTGTTCTTCTTCCCCTTTAGCGCCAAGCCAGTCGAGCCAGGTGGTGATGGATAGAGAGGGTGGGGGGAAGGAACCCGACTGCTGAGCAGCCGGGCAATAGAAGAGGCAATGGGCCAGGTCCGCATAGATACAGGGGCAGTTGGGACAGGAAGGGTCCGACCGATAGCGATAGAGAAAGAGGCGGGACGGGGTGATAACTGCATTCATTTCGATGTGCCGAAGAAGGCGAGACTCCGGCACCGTGAGTGATGGATGAGGGTTAGTTTAAAGGCGTTTGTCGGGGCGGAGATCACGGTAGACCTCTTTTATGGTGCGGCGAAGGGTGAGTCTCCCACCGTCCTCCGAGGGCTTGGGCCAGGGGATCAACGGTGCTCGGAAAAGTGTGTCGAGGGCGAGCTGATGGGCCAGCTCCTGTTGGAGAGAAGGGGTTAGAGTGCGTTTCTTTATGTGGTGTATAGCGGCTTGGGAGTCTGAATAGACTGTGTACTCTTGGAGAGAGGGAAGAGGGGCAAATGACTGGAGGGCATGCGCAATGGCGAGGACCTCGAGGGACAATGTGTCTGGAGGGTGTAGATACGGCCCGCTGGTGTGGGTTTTAGGAGCAGGGAGGTGTGGATTGTACAGGGCCTAGCCGCAGGAACCTCAAGGAGCCACGAAGGAGGCATCCGTGTAGGCTACACACTGGATATCAAAGAGAGGGGAATAGTGCTGCGCGGCCGCATGACGACGGCTGGCGTGCAGGATGGGGGACATGTTGGTTGCGAGGGGAAGGATACGAAGATTGGTAGCGGGGGTGAGAATAGGAGAGGTAAACGGGGAGATTGGAATGGGCGAGATACCCGCTTGAGTCAATAACCACTGACTCTGACGGGTAAGGGAAAGCCGGGGAAGCTGCGAGTCACGATGGGAGACTGAGAAGAGAACGAAGAGGATGGAAGAGGCCTGTGGCAAAAAGCTTAGTGGTAGAGGTAGTGACAGGGAGGTTGAGAGCTGCCTTGTAGAGGCCCACAAGGGCAGTCTCGAGAGCGTTAAGTTGAGTCTGAGTGAAGGAAGCGTAGGGTGCAAAGTACAAAACCTTGTTGAGGGCCAGCGCGTGGGCAACTCGGCACGCGTGAGCCTCGTGGAGACCTGAGCGTTGAGTGACCACGCGCCGCAGGAGGTGAGTTACCGAGTGGCAGGTGGTGACAGCGCGGTGGAGGGCTTGCACATTCTTGGTCGCATGCAAAGGGAAGCCAAGAACTTTGCACTGTGTGACGACACGAATGGGAGAACCAGAAAGGTGGAGAGAGACGAAGTGGTTGTGTGAGCGCTTGTAGGAGGAATGGTTAAGAAGGAGAAGCTGGGATTTCTCAGGAGCAGGAGACAGGCCAGCGGTGGTGAGAAAGGAGTCAGTGAGATCTAGGCCACTTTGCAGGGTGTCCTGTACGTGACCGGGAGAGCCAGATGAACACCAGAGAGTGATGTCATCGGCGTAAAATATATGATTCAGGTCGGGAATTTCAGCTAGCTGGGAGGCGAGAGGGGTCATAGCGAGATTGAAAAGGATAGGAGAGAGAACAGCACCTTGAGGAGTGCCACGGGTGAGGTGGTGTGGGCCAGACAAGTGGGTGTCTACTCGAAAGCGAGCCACACGTTTATAGAGGAATGAGCGGATATAAGAGTACATGCGGGAGCCACAATCCAAAGAGGCGAGTTGAGAAAGGATGTGATCGCGGCAAACACCGTCAAAGGCCCTGCGAACATCGACGGTCACACTCGTATCTCTGGTCAACGTGCTAAAAAATTGTTTTAATTCAAAGTAATCAGTGATTTGGATCATTTAATACATTCACTACGCGAAGTACATTTGGCCGGAAGTTGATCCAGTCATTACCAGGATAGTTGAAATCAGTAGCCAGGACAACAGGGTATTTGGAAACCTTGGCTACACATCATCGAGCTCCTCAGAGTGATGATCAATATAATCTTCGTCAGCATCACGCGGTCTGTAACATCCACCGACCAGGAGTTTTGGAAACGTATATCTTATTGTTAAGTGTGGAATAGACAACTAAGAGAGAAGAAGGAGTTGTGTCCTTAACGGCAATCAGAACGCCTCCTGCCCTGGAACAAGACCGGTCCTTTTCCTATAAACCGAAAATACATATGAAAAAACTAGCTCGGCATCCGAGATACTTGGGTTTAGCCATGTTTCTGTTCTCAGAATAATATCTGCATCACACCTGTCAGTGATGGAAATTGTCTCCTTGTTTTGGTGTCAAACTACGTAAGTTAGCAACAATGAATGTTATAGGTCCAATTGTTTCAAATACATTGATTCTGAAATTATCACCGGAAGTGGGCTGCTGTCGCTTGATTGCATGGCATGGTTATGAATCTCGTCGTATCAATAAATTATATCCGTATTTGCTCAGCTTATCATAGAAGAACCAAAATTTGCGTTCTCCTGCATTAGCTTTCGGGAACTACGTCAACTTTTCCGTGGCACTTGCAGCTTCGGTGAAAAGTCTTCGTCCATTCATACTTTAGGTGAAGTTACGTCATTCAGTTTTGATGCGTCTTTTAAGATGGAAAGTTTTCTTTTGTAGTTGGAGGGAGGAAGAGGAGGAATAATAGGAAAGGCAGGGAGGTTAACCGTAAGAATAATCGGTTTGCTACCCTACTCGGGGGGAAGAGGGTGAGGGTATAAAAGAATGAAAGAGAAAGGAGAGTAACAGAAAATTGAAGTCACATGAAAGTTAGCATTCGTGAAGTCCCAGCCTACCATGCAGGCCAGTAATCCGCAAGAAGCGGAACAGTGCCTTTGAGAACTTCACCGCCGACGATCGCCGCGGCCAGTGGCTGAAAATCTTCATTGCCTCAGTGGGCGTGGATCTAGACGCTCCAGCGCACGTCTCAGACACTCCCTTCGACGCTGTAGGCAGGGCAGTCACAGAATGTGGGGTATAGTCTAGTTATACCCGCCGATGGCACATGCAGGCTATCAGCCATACCGATCAAGAAAGAGTAATGGTTGTTGAAAGATACACCAAGCCACAGGCGACACAATAAAGTTTCATCACGTCGTGGTAGGCCGAATGGAAGCCGGAGCTTCAGATCTGGGTCCAAGGATTTTAAACGTCAATCGGAAAATTGGCAGTAATTCCATGCGACAATCGTGATGTCCCGCGCAAGTGCGCGAAGCCTACCCGTTGCGTCTGATCTCGTAAGGGGGATCGACACAAAATCGCCGTCCTATTGAGCAGTTCGCGCGACCTCATCCGCGCGGTGATTCCCTGCTATGCCGCTGTGCCCCGGCAGCCATTGGTAGATAATGTCATGTCCTGCACTGATGGCAGAGTGGTGTGGTTGTCCAATTTCCGCAACCAGTTCTTCATGGGCTCCACGGCGAAGAGCAGCTTGCAAGTCTTGGAGGGCAGCTTTAGAATCGGTGAAAATAGACCACCGCTGAGGGCGCTGCTGATTGATGTATTCAATGGCGACACGAAGAGCGGTGAGTTCTGCACCCGTCGAAGAAGTCTGGTGAGCTATCCTAACTCTAATTTCTGTAGTCCTTGCCGGTATGACCACAGAGCCCGAAGAACTGTTAGGGTTCACTGAGCCGTCGGTGTAGACGTGCACCCGGTTTGCATGGAGCTCATAGAAATATTCCACAGTGGCTTGTTTTAGCTCAATTGGCGATAAATCGGTCTTCTTCCTGATGCCAGGTATTGAAAGAAGCACACGGGGATTGAGCAGGCTCCAAAGTTGCGAGGATGGTCCAGAGGTGGGTGTAAACTGGGACGGCAGAATGGCGCGATGTGCATCAATGGTGTCTGTAAACGATGCGCGCGGCCTAGTAATAGTAATACTGGAAAGGTGGTGGGACGGAACCCGGGATATGTGTCGGAAATGCGCCCTCAGTGCGTCAACTGTTAGGTAGGTAGGGAGTGGATGCTCCTGTGTGGTGAGTACAGATGCGGCCGTAGAGGCACATTTCGGCAATTCTATGCAATTCCGGAGCTTGGACGCTTTTCAGACTTCGTATGCTTGTTTTTCGAATGTTTCTAAGTGCACGGAGGCTGTAGCGAAGAAATCCCATGAATAAGGCGTTCTAAAGCTGCATCATCGACCACACTGGCGCTCCCCTATTGAAAAAACTCTGCGTGAGTTTGCACGAGAACAGTGATTTTTGTACGATCACGTTCATTTTGCACACGAATGCGCAGAAATTGTGCGTTACCTGTACGCATTCTGTGCGTCCTGTGTGTACATATGCGCGTACTGTGAGCTGATAGACGTTCACGCACACTCTTTGCGTGTAAAAAATCGTGGACTCTCGTGGAGAACTCTCTGTACGTGGACATCTGCGTGCTGAGAGGGGCTTGCCGAAGCTGTGCGTGCTTATGTGCATACTGAGCAAGCTCAGTGAGGCTGCGTGTGGCCATGTGTGCGTTTGCTTGCTTAGTAGCAACTTGTCGAGACTGTAAAGGCCCATTTAGGGTGAAAGCAAACAAAGTTCGAGCATTCAGTTCATGATTACTTCTCAATAATGAGCAATAAGCTCACGTTTTGCTGTTTTATAATTTTCGTCTTGGCGTAAGTACCCATTAATCATTTTCAACTTCAGCAAACAAATAACCAAAAAATTATCTTTTAGTGCAAAATGGTTCCCTTCGATACTGCAGGGACCTGTACATGACAACATGCACACTGAGCAAGAACTTGTCAACATTGCAAGTTCATTGTAAAATAATGTAAAAAACAAGCTGCTAATGACTCTTACAGCATCCTTCAGTTCTTCCTTTAACCAATTCTGAAAGTTACAGATATCTTATAGATGCATGATGAAAGCCATCCAGAGCACTTATGTTGTTGCCCGTCATGCAGACAGCCATATTTCGAAATCAGAAGCAACACAACCATTTGTTGCTTGCACTCGAAAGGAGTCAATCAATGGAATAAAGGGCAACAGTGTTTGTTAGGTGCAACAAACAAGCTTGGGGATATAATCAGGTTCAATCAAACATGACGTGCAGAAAGCGAATTGTGAGCTGTAACAGGAATGTTACGAGGCAATTTCCAAAACCATTTCCAAAGCAATTTCCAAAGTCATTAGCATAAATTTACATACACGTAAAAAGGCCATGTAAGCCTACACGAAAAGACAGTTTTGAATTCACAGTTGGTGTCAAAAGTTCAGAAATTAGTGCCCTCTCTCAATTTCAGTGACAAATCACAGATCGATTAATTAATTCCCAGTATGGCTCCAGAACAAATCCAATGAATCTCAAATGTGCGAAGTATATATACCACACATGTTGCCTGATTAGCACCAGCATTGCATGATGCATGACGAAGTATCACACTCTTCATTCTTCTTCAATCTGTTTTGAAATTTGCACTACCACAAAGACCATCTGGATGGACTATGATTCCATCATATTGCTGAGAGTCACATTCGGAGACCAAGAGCAACACAACAGTGTGCTGCACATGAGTGGATATAATGCACTGGGACAACTGTGCACAGTAAGGAACGCTTGTAAGGCGTCAGGTATTTGCTTGGGGAATGTAATCAAGTTCAGTCATGTTTCATGTGTAGAAAGGAAGATAAAAGTTGTAGCAGAACTACGAAATCCAACATACAATACTGAACTTCCCCAGGTGATCTACACACACATAAAAAGCACGAAAGGATAAGCTCAGCGGTACTGTTAAGTTTGATGCCCTTTGAGGTTTGACTTGCGCGTCTGTATGCAACCATCAGATACCATCTTGAAGTTACCAGAATGCCCAAAACAACTTTGTTGAACTGTTCTACTCTAAACTGAAATACTTTTCCTTAAAACATTTTTTTTTGCGACATGCTGTGTAGCTAATTATAAAATAAAGAAAAGAAGCTGATAAAATTTTCTCATCTCAAACATACTGATAAGTACACAAATCTGAGTGCTTTCAAGAGAGGTGACGCACCCGGTATTCAGTGTCCAGAAGCATACATAATGCTGCAGAATCCTATAGCAAGAAAATTTCTTTTGGTTGACAGATGGCTATGTCTGGTTACAAAGTCAATACCATTAAGGCGCATATCCTAACCTGCAATTACATGAAGCTGCACGTGCTTCATAGGCTGTAACTCCGCCAATAACTGCTACATATTTCCCACCTCTAGCACGAGTGCGGAATCAATATACAGCATGGAAACAGCAGTTTTGTTGCTTTAGCTTCTTTACTATGCTGTTTAGGCAAGAGACGAGTTGAAATATTTGCATGGGCAGTTCTCGATTGAAGTAACGTAAAAAACATCCGCACTCCTTTCTGCTGAAGCGACTGGTGGACCACTTTTGCATGTCGCATCTCGTATGACTTGCTAAGGGTCCAGACTGACACACGCACTTCGTCAAACCTTCACACAAAACACTCTTCGCTTTTGCTATAAGCTCCGGCCACAGGCAGTAAGTGTCCCGTCACCGTTCACGTCGCAAAAGAAGGCAGCGCTCGCAGGCGGGCAGTTTGAGCTGACAGCGACAGGCGTTGCAGGCACACCGCCGACTAAGTTTCCAAGGAAGCCACACTGTAGAAGGGCGCCGTCTTGTAATCGAAACACACCACAGAAACAATGGCCACTGTCGCTGCTTATGAGCCAGGCAGTTTTGCAACGAAGTTAGCAGTGCAATAGGCCGAAAGGTTCGACTCATCAAACGACGGCACCGCACTGCTGACCTCATTATCGTTGTCGACCAGACATCCATAACACATATGCCCCGACGGATCGCTTAACTACCACTCTTGGATGAGAGCGCGCCCACCGGCAGCACACACCGGTAATCCTTCTTCTTTTGCGATTCCAGCACAGTAACAGCGGCGCGCAAGACTGCCCAGCAGCAGCACAAGAAAACAAGCGAAGCTCACGGCGGTGATCTCAGAAACCACGCAGCATGTCGGATAGGCTTTGGATTTGACGCGCTAGACCATGCCCACTCACGCACGCACGCACGCACGCACGCACGAATGTACCGACACGCATATTAATGCGTCCATGCGTCACAAATTTCTCAAGTTTTTAATGCTAATATGTGCACAATAACTTAATTATTTTTGTAACGAAAGTTTCATTTGGTTTTAGTCCTTTGCTATCGCACTGCCCAAAAGCATAGAGCCCGAAAGAGACGACCTGGAGGAATGCCTGGAGGCGATGCCTTTCTAAACGGGCCGAAGGAAGCCGGAACTGGCCGAAGCGCTAGCCAACGAACGCAGCGTCTGGGGAGGGACAGCATGGCGGTCAGCGTTACTACGTTTGTCGTGGTCTTTTGTGGTGCCGAGGGCATGAACCGTCGCTGGCATGAGCATTTGTCACTCTTCCGATATGTGATGTGCCGACAGCAGTGAAATTCGCTGGTGCGATGTACGAAAACGTGGTAAGGTGCTGAGTAAACCTGTGTTTATAGCGTGCGGCAGCGGGCTCGACGGATAGCGCGTCGTCCTTTGCGCGCCTTCACTGGAAACGCTATGCTGACGGTGGGGCTCATTTCCTCCATGGCGGAGCAGCTGGTGGGAGACCACTACCCGGGTGACATCTCGCATCTTGGGGGTAAGTTAATTTTCTTCGAACCTGTTCATTATTTCAAAGCCTTTGCGCACAACTGGCCACGTCAACACAGCTAGTACAGAGACGCGAAGACGCAGTGCCTATCGCGGCAGCACGCAGCGCTGAAAGGTTGTTTGCTGGCGGCACACGGGCATGAATGCGCGTGTAGTGTCAGTGGTCACACGGTCATGGTCAGTATGCCATGCAAATATGCACAGCTGATCCGATCGCGGGGTGCACGATGTCGGCGCCGTACTGCCATTCATCTCTCGCCGAGAATGGAATATGTGCCCACCAATAGATCTTCGGCCCGGGCTTTACATTCTCGCCGCATGTTACGCTGTAATTGAAGTAACAGCGCTCGAGCAGTTTAACTACGTAGACTGCGATTCAGCTGTATGCGTTAGGATTGAGCTTCCTCCTGTTTCACTTGTATTTCACTTGTACTTTTATAAATTGTGTATTTAAGGTACGAAGCTGCATATGATCCAGCTGCGTTCGTACTTATAGCCGAGCCAGTGTAGTCGAGCCTTGAATAGCAGAACGGTGAGATAAAAACAAATTGCTCTGAAGTTTTCCGCCTCTATTTTGGCATTCGCTTTTTCATACTTTGGCTCGGAGCTGAAATGGTACAAACAACTGCAAAATGCACACAGGTGCCCTAGCTCCATTTGCCCTAAATCCCGAAGTTGCAGTGAAATTTAAGGGTAATTGAGCCTTTAATATGTACGAATAATAAACTTGATTGTTTCATGATTATAACCAATGGCGCAAATAAATCTGACTTTGACTTAAATATGCTGAGGTACCTCTCCAATACCTTATTTGATGTTAAAGGAAAAAGTGTGGTTTTTCTGCAATTGGCACTATTAATTCATCATACTTGTGAGAATGTGAAATCAGTGCTAATCATGCCAGATTTCAAATTGAGGGACGCATGCAGAATTTGAAGCAAACCAGCCTTCTACTGAAAATATCGTTCTGCTGTGGTCTGTTCTTTTGAATGGTGGCATGTATTGTAGAAACGATGCTGGATATCGATATGCAAGTGATGTCTCGTCTGAGGCTAGCTTGTGAATGACTGCCGTGGTTATGAATTTCTTGTTGCCTGGCCCACTTCGAAATGTGGTTAAACAGTTGTGTTCCATTCTGCGACCGGCTCCTTTTTGTGCCTTGCACTTTGCCTTACATGCTTGATTCTAGTCCATTTTTTGCACTGTGCTGCTGTTAAATGTGTCTTTTTACCTTGCAGCGATCTCCACATAGCTTTACCAGCAATGCCTCTTCCAAGCTCTCCAGTATGGCTGTGCCAGCCTTTCACTTGGTGCTAGGATGCCCAGCAAGCAAGCAGGCTTTTGAGGTAAGCACTGAAGACATCTTCCGACACAAGTAGCTTTTATTTTCCTAGTCCACTGCTACTTGTGTGACCCCTCGTTATGTTGATTTTCGCAAGTTAGGTTGCCTATTAAGGGCTCTCTTTTGTTTTTCACCTGCTGCTGTGGCCTACTGCATTGGTGTTCGGCTACTGAGCCCAAAGACGCGGGATTGAATTGTGGTGGCTTCGTTTCGACAAGGCGAAATGCATATTTGCTCGTGTGTTATGCAATGTCAGTGCATGTTAAAGAATCTTTGGTGGTCGAAATTTATGCACAGCCCTCCTCTATGAATGGAGCTATTGTTCAGCTTTGAGGCATTAAAGGGACACTGATGGCAAGCTGAAGTTGACCTGTGATGATGAAGTTCCGCATCCTAACCACAAAGACGACACTTTTTGTGAAAGTGGAGCTTTATAAGCCAGAGAAAGCAAAACATACAATTTTCATCAGCACCGGCTGATTTCGGAAGTAAATTGCGATGCGCTGACTCCGTTTTTTTTTGGCACAGATTCCAGAGGCTAGGCTGAACTGCCATTCACCTCAGAACGGTTATCATGGAGTCCTTTGTGTAGACTTCATGAGTTCAAATCGAGTGGCGGGAAAATTTTTAAATGTAATTTTTGCGCCAACCATTGTGTTGATGGCCTTTGCGCTGCTGTTAAAACCGGGATAGCAGTATGGTATCCCATAAAACTAGGTTCAGGACTTGCAGGAAGTGGTTTATCACATTCCGCTAGCTTGTGCAAGAAACTACTTCAGGGATATGTGCAGGTGTCTTTAATGTGTTCCTGAGTGAGCACTAATTTGTTAGGGGGAAGGCAGCTTCTAATCTGGCACTACAGTGCCAATGTCGTGAGTGTAAATCATAAGATGACCCATCAGAGTGTACGCCTGATTTCTGTGACACTTCAGTGGTGTATAGAAGTGGTAAACAAATCTGTAAGGTATTTGATGCATATCTCCAAGGCAACGGCTGTATGAGTAGCGAAGGCATTAGTCAATCTTCAACGGAAAGAATTTTCTCTTTTAGATGACGTGCTTGGATATCAGTGACAGTTATTTGTTGTCATGCCTTTCGCTGGTGTGGGTCATGTGTGGCGCATCTTCATGCGAGCCTTCTTTTCCTTTACAAAAAATTCAATTGATAGTCCAACCTGTTTTCTTCTCTTTTCCTGTGTTGCATCTTTTGGCTGGTTTTAAATCTGTAGCTGAGCTCAGACCGTGATAATTACTGCCGGTAAACAGAGCTACTGAATGTGAGCTTGGCATACATGCATACTGTATGTGTGAAAGTGCAGTTTACAATATTCAGAAATGCTTGATAGCCTTACAAGAATCTAAAATTTTGTTGGAATTCCTATTTGTTCTCTGTTCAAGTGTCGAGAGTTTTTCCGCTTCATCGTGTGATTAGAGCCACTTTGGTACTTAAGCTGAAATCTTTTCTTTAGCCTGCATGTTTCTCACTTTTGGGACAGAAACTTGGAGGCTAATGAAGAGAGTTCAGCTTAAAAGAGTATAGACACCTAATCTTGGTGGCATGTTCTCTTCTCTATAATGGTGCGGAAGACACTACTATGCATGAATCACCATCTGGTATTCGCGTGAGACCGCTAAATAATTTATAATCAACTTTTTCTGCCATCCTGTTTCGGTGAACAATTTGACTATGGCTATGACATCAAAGAGAGGTTATAGGTCACGTGAGGCGTGGGAAAACTGCACTTATAATCGCTGCTTCATCATTTTAATTCGCTACAGCGCTGACACCAGCATTCCTTAAGAGCCAGAAGTACCAATTGTATTGCAGTTTTTCATGCCTCACGTGACCAATAACCTCGCTTTGACGTCACAGCCATCATTCAGCTGTTGAAACCGAAACAAATACAGCAGGAGAAAGAAATTTGATTATAAATTATTTAGCGGTCATAGGAGGATGCCATGTGGTAATCCGTGTATAATACTTTATGCCTTATTACAAAGAAAAAAACACTTGCCAAACGATAAGGGCAGCAAAGTGAGCTATGGAAAGAAAAATGATAAGTCTAACATTAAGAGAACAAAAGGGGGCGGAGTGGGTGAGGGAACAAACGCGGGTTAATGACATGCTACTTGAAATTAAGAGGAAGAAAAGGGCCTGGGCGGGGCTTGTAATGGGAAGACAACATAACCGCTGGTCCTTAAGGGTAATGGAGTGGATTCCAAGAGAAGTCAAGCGTAGCAGGGGGCGGCAGAAAGTTAGATGGGCGGATGAGATTAAGAAGTTTGCGGGGATATGGTGGCCACACCTAGCAAAGGACAGGGTTAATGTGGAGACATGGGTGAGTCCTTTGCCCTGCAGTGGGCCTAGTCAGGCTGATGATGATGGTATGTGTCGCACCTGCTGCTTCGTGCTATCAGCTGGCCCATGCTTGGCCGACCAGACTAGCCAAATTTGTGATGTGGGTTTTCTATTGCACCTGCATTTGTGTACACAGAGGACTTGAATGGTAGCAGGCGATGCTGTGCATGTGTTCACGCCACAGCACACATGACCCACACTGAAAGCTTCTCTGCCTTTAGTAAGACAGCTGCATCAGTCTGGGACATAAGGTATCCCAGTGCTAGAGTATGAGTAAATTGCTCTGGAATTTTAATCTGGTATCAGGTAGCATAGTGCAAATGAAGGCTAGCGCGGCTGCCTAATATTCTCTTGGGCAGCTGTGTTGGATTTTCAGTGCCTGTTAGTGTAATCCGTGAAAGTTCACTGTAACCCATTCGTTTCGATGTAAATTAGGAAGTCCTTAGAGCCCTGTACTTTTTAATGATAATAACAAGGTAATGCAGTAATTCAATTGTACCTGTTCTCTTTCAACACAGTAAAGTGCTGCTGGGTCGAGATCACAGTTTTACTTTGTAGGTGTGCTCAGGCTGTCATCATCATCATCATCAGCAGCAGCAGCAGCAGCCTGACTACACCCACTGCAGGGCAAAGCCTCTCCCATGTCTCTCCAATTAACCCTGTCCTTTGCCACTTGCGGCCACTGTATCCCCACAAACTTCTTAATCTCATCCACCCACAATTTTTTCCTGTGTGTGTGTCTGAAATTCTATCATACAAATGGATTGATGCACGTAGTGTCAGGTGCGTAATGTGATACCACCAGCTCACCCCAAGCTGTGCTCAGATTTGCCTCATTGCTGCAGGAGCAATAAGGCAGGCTTGAGGCTGAGTGGTGCAAAAACATGATTTTTCAAGAATGTCTCTGTGGAAATTGCAATTAATCATGTGAATTTGCTTTCATTTTAGGAGCTGCTCACAAGCTGTGCGCCTTTCCATGCTGATCATGCTGGCCAGGTACGCTTATGGTTACATTACTAGGTTGTTTTCATAATGGCAGTTGTGGATTTCTGTGTGGTTTTAAAACATAAATTGTATAAGTATTTGGCCTGCCACAAAAGTATAGTGGTGCATTCAAGGCCAGTGTTACAAAGGGATGTTTTGATTGCTGCAAGAACTTGAAGGCCCCTGTGTGGTCACTGTGGAAGGCCCCCTCCCTACTTAGGAATTGCTATTTGGGTTACTCAGTCATTTGGCAGAGGAATAGTGTATAGAGATAAGGGATGGAAGAATGCTTCCAACTAAAGAAAAAAATCCAGCAAGCAGTCATAGAAGCAGAAGTACAAAAATGGCAAGGCTTTCTCTAATTTACATCGAATCTTTTTCACTTAGACTTCTTATTGCATACAACGGCTGATGCTTGGCTTACACACATATTTTCTTTAGGTATGCAGTAGGTCTCACATTCTTGTATGATATGGTCACGGTGCCAAAAAATGATGGTGGTGTTAGAAAACTCGGAATATAGAGGAATTTTATTGCTGACCTTATGGAGAACTATGGTAGCTGTGCAGTCGTTATAAATATCTTCCAATATTTTCACATAACACTCTTCTACGCCCTGATTCCACAATGCCTGCATGGCAGCTGTGGTTCCACCGAGTCAATTGCTGTCTGGTAGTCAATGAAGGCTATATATTGGGGTTGGTTATATTCTGCCCATTTCTCTATCACTGATTGATTGCATGAATGTGGTCTCTTGTTGAGTATCTTTTACGAAAGCCTGCCTGATCATTTGGTTGATTGAATTCGAAGGTTGTCCTGACTCTATTAGTGATTACCTTAGTAAATACCTTGTAGGCAATCGATAGTAAGCTGATCGGTCTGTAAATCTTCAAGTCCTTGACATCTTCTTTCTTATGAATTAAAATAATGTTCGCATTCTTCCAAGCTCCTGATACGCTCGTGGTCACGAGGCAAGCGTGTACAGGGTGGCTAGTTTCTCTAGCACAATCTCTCCTCCGTCCTTCAACAAATCTGCTGTTACCTGATCCTCACCAGCTGCTTTGCCCCTTTGCATTGCTCCTGAGGCTTTCTTTACTTCCTCCCTCGTTACTGGCGGGATGTCCCATTGCTATGCTCTACTGCCTCTCTCCGTAACGTTCTGATTACATTCACTACTGTAGAGATTTGTGCAGAACTCTTCGGCTACTTTAACTATCTTATCCATATTGCTTATGACATTGCCCTCTTTGTCTTTTAGCGCATACATCTGGTTTTTATCTGTGATTAGTTTTCTCTTCACTGATTTTAGGCTACCTCCATGCTTTAGAGCATGCTAGGTTTTCTCCATGTTAAACTTTCTTATGTTGGCTACCTTGCACTTATAAATAACTTCGATAGCTCTCCTAGTTCTATTCTATCTCTGAAGTTAGACGTCCTCATGCTTTGGCGTTTCTTCATCAGATCTTTCGTCTCCTGAGATAGCTTGCAGGTATCCTCTCGAATGATCTGACCACCTACTTCTGCAGCACGCTCCAATGAATTTAAATATGTATTTAAAGATAACAGTTGAGGTGGGAGATTGAGCTTCGAGATTTGCACTTCAACTCGGGAGTTATGCCACTGCTACACAGAATACTTGATCGCCGTAGAGATATTTCATCATCTGGCACCAAGCTGCTGTGGCGCCACTGTCACAGTTGATAATTTTGCTGGGAAGCTGTTGTAGCGCTCACACAGTTTTGAAAAGGTGGTATTCATTGTTTTTGTGCTATTGGCAACAGTAATAATATGCTTGCTGCAGTGTTTTGTGGCTAGCCTTCTTTTTTTTTAGTGAAATAAGTTGTACATTTCATGTTGAGTATTCTTTGAGCGATTAAATTGCTTTGATTTTATTCCTTCGTGTATAGTTGCGAGTGCTCCATGTCTGAGTGCAAATTTCTACCACTGAAAAGCCTTCAAAATCTTAAAAGATGTCCACACTGTTCTAGGGACTCAGTGGCTATTGGAAATGCCCATTTAGCTGTATTCAAGTGCCACTGAGTTAATAGCCATTTGAGAGCCTTCAAAATGCCTGTGTGACACGGTTATTAGATTTTGTGCAGGTTTGATGCTGAGCAGTCTGCGTGCTTGAGTCGGGTTTTCCAGTGTCTGTATTTCAAACCTGAAACTTTTCGAAATCATCATTAGTTCATTAATGGAAGAAGTACTTGTGCCCTTTTCTCGAATTTCCAGAAAACAGATTAACTGAACTTTTTTGCATATACTCCTACCTTTTTGCAGGTGCTGCATAGTGAGAACCTGTATCAAGACGCCAACCTGCTGGACTTGGAGAAACTGAAGAAATTGTTTAGCGACTGTGTGGCACCCATCATGAGGGATGTGGCATTAATAAAGCCAGTTAAGGTGACCTTATCTATGTCCTTTTGCAAGCATGCTACACACATGAGAACCATCCCACGAAGCACCGTTTCTGCAAAGCTTGTTATCTCACAACATGCATGCTGAATGAGGCAGTGACAGACAGATGAGGAGGCCTTAATGCAGTACATTAGCGTACCGTGTTGAGCAGTGATGTAGGAGCCTTGCAGCCATGCAAGGTATTATCGGCATCATGATGGTAACTCCATTAGACACTGTCTAGTGCTCTGTGAGCCAGACTCGGCTCTTGAACATTCTGGGACTCACCCTTGGCTCTCGGACATTCTGGAAGCCTCACCCGGCTTGCGCATATTACGCGAGGATGTCTCCTGTTGTACGAGCCTTACGCGGCTTGCGCACTTATGTGAGAGATGTCTCGCGTTTGCGAGCTTGCTCAGCTTGCGCAAATAATGTGAAATATGTCTCGCGTTCTGCGACCTCGTTCAATCGTCGCATTTTGCGTGGCAATAAACACGCAAAGATAGGCACGCAGAATTCACGCTCAATATTTTCAATAGGGTCCCCATGACTTTCCGCCAAGAAAGGCGACGACGTGAAAAATCGCTGTCAGTATCTTTTTCATGTACGAAATATGGGGGTCCATGATGGATTTCTATCGATGATTACTCCCTGAAACCGGTGGCTCATTACGTAGGGTATTGCTGTGCCGTTTATGCATACGGTATAATGAGACGTGTTCTTGCGTGTAAGGCAACAAGCGAGCACTTTTGGGTTGAAATCTTTAGACCTTGTAGGTGAGGGTAAGCCGCAAGAATATTTGACACCTTTTGAAGTCTCTCTCGTACTTGTGGGCACGTACCTCCGGCTGCCCAGATACAAATGTCGTCCGCATAGACGGAGAGTTACGCCGACTGCGGTAGTATATCGACGATCCCGACAAGTGTAAGGTTGAACAGCGTTGGGCTGAGCCCACCACCCTGCGGGACTCCACGGCAAGTGAAGTGAGTAGATGTTGGGCAATCCTTAGTCTGCACAAAGAGAGATCTTTTGGATAAACAACTGCGTTTCCAGCAGAATACACAACCACCTATCTCGGCAGCTTCCAGAGCGTTCAAAATAGCCTGGTGAGTTACCTTGTCGTATGCACACTTTATATACAGGAAAAATGCCGCAGTTAAGCGCTTCACATGTTTTTAGAGCTGGACGGATGACACCAGGTTGACCACGTTGTCAATTAAAGAGCGTCCACGTCGAAACCCAGATGTTATAGCCGGATATATGCGGTAGCGGATGATGCTATCAGACTTGCGCCTACTAATGACATGAACGCGTTCAATTTGGCCCGCTTAAACCTTCAAGTGGGTGGCGAAAAACTCCTTGGCGATTCTTCCCGTGCTTTCCCAGTTTTCAGTTTTCAGCTCTGGTAAGCCTTTAACTATCAAGTTATTTCGTCTAGGGTGATTATTAAGGTCATCAACAATGTCCGAAGACGCACACTGCGACGTTGCAGGCTGCTCCGTGTGAGCAGTCACCTTCCTCCTTGCTCATTGAAAATGTTTCCCGTCGATCCCGCACTCTTGCTTTCTGGCGGCAGCATATGTTCATTGCCAACTCATGATGTCCTGCAAAGTGACATTCTTCGGGGGCCTGTGCCATCGTCATGCTCCTGCGAGGACGCCGTTTCCGTTGCCTACTACCGCTGCTGTGAGGTAGCCGTCTCTCTAAAGACGCAGCCAGTTCCTCTCTCGTGCAACTGTGTACTGTTTTGGCTGGCGCGGCGCTCCGTGCGCGTTCCTCACAGACTAATTTATCAATTTTGACAAGGAAAGCGCTCAAAAAGACAAGGACGACAGAAAAAGAGAGACATACAAAGCGCTTACTTTCAACTGACTTTATATCAAGCAAAAAACAATTTTATACTCATGGTAACACCCTGCGCATGCTTACAAGAACATTACCAACGAGTGATAGCTGCCACGTTATTTCAGACAACCGGCGGGCCCGATGTAAGATAGGACATCTCTTTTTCTGACAACAAAATTGATGGAGCGCTTACGCAATCATCGCCCGCTCGTGCTATCTCGGGAGCCTCCATAATCTCTCGCGTTATTCGACATTTACTTTTAAAAAGCACTTTACAACTGTGAAAAACGGTAAGGCAGCCTTCCTTGCTTTTCTTGCTTATGTCCATGGACTTCAGACAATGGATACTCAAGTGCGCACCTTTTTTGTTTTCCACGTTGTAATTATGCTCTCCTAACCTCTCGTTTATGCATGTTCCTGTCTGGCCTATATATTATTTGCCACATGTCAAGGGCACCTTGTACACGACGCTTTCTACGCATCTAAACAAATAACTTCTGGTGCCTGATTGTGCAAGCGGCCTTTCCCTGGTTTCCGGAAGTGCTGTTCCTCCACAGGGCGCTCAACTTATTCGGGGCTGAAAACAAAACGTTTACGTTTACCCTGTTGCCAATTTTTCTCAGGTTGTATGATAGCTATGCTTATATGGAATAACAGCCAATTTTCTTTTGTCACTTGTCTTATCCTGCTCTTGCTTGGTCGTAGCTTTCCTTTTTTTCTTTCTGACAAGTCCTTCGGCCACTGATGCCAGCAAGTGAAGCGGATAACCCGCGTCTTGCAACCCTTTTGACTGCATAAACAGGCTCTCCTCAGTCACATGAGGGCATGACTTTTTTAGACAGTTGAGAAACCCTAAACGGGCTATGTTTCGTTTTATGAGCTTAGAATACCAGAAGTGAAAGGCAAAGGCATTTTTCCTTCGCTACGATTATAAGTCCAGCATGTGTCATCTTCTAAAAACATTAACCTGATGTCAAGAAAACGTATGCTATTGTTTTCAGACAGCTCATCTGTGACGACTAGTGGAGTTAAGCAGTCTGAAAAATGATCTAAAACACGTCCAACGGCGTCATTGAGGGGGACACAAGTGGTGTCTAAAAGTATTGAAAAATCGTCAATAAACCAAAACACCTCAACCACTCCTAGTGCTTTAACTTCCTAGGCTGCCGTCCCGTTTTTCACAGTTGTAAAGTACTTTTTAAAAGTGAATGTCAAATAACACGAGAGATTATGAAGGCTCTCGAGATAGCACGAGCGGGTGATGATTGCGTAAGCGCTCCATCAATTTTGTTGTCAGAAAAGGAGATGTCCTATCTTACACTGGGCACGCCGGTTGTCTGAAAAAACGTGCCAGCTATCACTCGTTGGTAATGCTCTTGTAAGCATGCGCAGGTGATTAGCATGAGTATAAAATTGTTTTTCGCATAAAATAAAATCAGCTGAAAGTAAGCGCTTTGTATGTCTCTCCTTTACTGTCGTCCTTGTCGTTTTGAGCACTTTCACTGTAAAAGTGGAAAACCAACTCGCCCACTCAATTCCTTTATTGAATTTACCAAATTTACAACTCGGTGGCGGTTACCTTTGCAGCATTCACTTCTTGCGCTCGCTAGCCAATCGTGCAGCTCTGGCGGACGTCGCCTAACTCTTGTATTCACTCCGCTCCACACAGGGTGCGAGAAGGCTCGGATTACATTTCCTGAATCATGAAGGTTGGTTTCCTCATTATTGCGAATTAATAGGTTCGATGCAAAAGAAAAAGCCTTTGGGGCGTGTGTTGCGCTGTGGCTCGTGGCCCTTCAGTTTGTCATCGTGCATACTGCGCTCATATTAGTAAAACTTGCTGATGATTCCTAATCGTACCGACATGCACTACGATCTGCTTAAGCGCTCTAAATGCGGCAGAGAAGCGACGATTGCTAGTAAGAGAACCATTCGACAGTGACTTAGCATGAAAACGCACCGCTGGGAAAGTGGCGGCTACCACTCCTCGGAAGCCCGACGGGGCAAAGAAGACCGAGGATACACACAAAGCGCTGGTATTTGTAATCCTTTATTAGTAACGGCATTACTTGGCTGCGTGCTCACCTTAGTGTTCGCTTTCGTTTGCGTTGCTATTTAAAGAGCAGAAATGCAACATGTCCAGATACCAGTTTCCCAGCTTGAAAAAAATTTGCGCTCATAGATTTCCGTGTAACACTTTTTTTTGCATCCCCAGGAGCATTAAGCTTTCACTGAGATCAGGCTTTGTTCGATGCTTCATTACGCTCCAGGTAAGAAAGAATTAGACGAAAACGGCGCTAGCGACGAAGTACGCCGTCCCCAAAAGCAGCCTAACAAGAATTCTTCAGGATAAGGACAAGCTGCGGGAGGCGTTCGAGACGTCACACTTTGGTCCTCAAAGAAAAAGACTGCGAGCGGCTGACCACGAAGACTTGGAGAAATGCCTGGTGCTTTGGCTGCGGAGAGCCCGCAGTGAAAACATCCCAATCAGCGGGCCACTCATTCGTGCAAAAGCAGAAGAATTTGTTCTTCACCTCGGCATCGAGGGTTTCTCGTGCAGCGAGGGGTGGCTGACCCGGTTTAAAGAGCGGAATGGACTGGTGTTTCGTGCTGTTTCAGGTGAAGCTGCCGCTGCTGACGCGACGGCATGCGGAGACTGGCGAGAAAGACGGCTCCCCGAGATTCTCGAGGAATACGATCCAGAGAACATCTACAATGTAGATGAGACTGCACTCTTTTACAAGTTGCTCCCCTCAAAATCGTTATCATTTAAAGGAGAGAAATGCACCGGAGGGAAACTGAGTAAGGACAGGCTGACCGTCCTTATTGGTGCCAACATGACGGGCAGCGACAAGTTGAAGCCGCTAGTGATCGGCAAATCGAAGCATCCTCGTTGCTTCAAAAACGTCGCAACCTTGCCCGTTTCATACCAGGCCAATGGCAAGTCGTGGATGACGCAAGCCATTTTTAGTGAGTGGATTTATCGCGAGGATGCGCGCTTCTCTCGCGACAAGCGGAAAGTTCTGTTCCTGGTCGACAACTGCCCTGGACACGGAACTATGACAGGTTTTAAAGTCCATACAGCTGGAATTCCTGCCAGCGAACACCACAGCACTGCTGCAGCCTATGGATCAGGGTATGATTCAAGCGCTCAAGTCGCGCTTCCGCAAAAATCTTCTTAGGAGGATGCTGTTATGCATGGACCAGGGGAAGGAGTACAAGGTGGATGTACTGCGTGCCGTTTACCTCCTGGATGATGCTTGGCGGCAGGTTAGTGCAACAACCATTGCCAGCTGCTTCAGGCATGCGGGGTTTGCCGCAACCACAGAAAAACCCAGCACACAGGGTGAGCCTGATGATGTCCACGACGCAGCCGAGGAAGATTTGCTGCTAGAGAATTGTGCTGCGATGGGCATTCAACTTGATGAATATGTCCAGATCGACCGCGATGTGGCAACATGCCCAGAAAATACCGTGCACAGCATTATAGCCGATGTCTGCCCCCCTGATGAAAGTGAAGACGAGGAAGAAGAGCTTGAAAACGAGACCGCTGACTCTGATCCTGTGGTGACACCTGTGCAGGCGGAATCGGCAGTCCAAATGCTGAAGAGTTTCTTCCAACGAGAAGAAGGTTCTGAAGTGTTTCTGCACAGCCTGTCAAGTATGGGTGATGCCATTAACAAAAAACGGCTGCGAGAGCTCAAACAAGCAAATATAAAATCCTTTTTCACTAGCCAATAAGTGGCAATTCCCACTGTTTTGACATTTTTTTTTAATTCCAGTACGAGTACTGGAAAAAAAATTCACTGCTTATCTTTCTCTAATAAAGTTTGTGCTCATAGGGTACCGTTCTTATTACCTAGATTTCGCAAATTGAGATCCGCTGAGACTGCCAACTGCGCGCGCGCGCGCCAGCCGCGTCGGGACCACGCGGAAGCGGATTGCGCAATGCTGAACCTATTCTCTCTATAAACGAAACTCCTAATAAACAGAACATATTTTCCCGGTCCCTTGAGGTTCCGTTTAACGAGAGTCCACTGTACAGTATTCTTTTCCTCCTCGCCACTGGACTAAAACTCACGTCAAAGGAAAAAATTCCTAATCACTATTTGAATAACAAAAAGAAACAAGAGCTGCACAAAAATCTGTCTTGGTATCAATCCAGTTTGCTTCTAAAAACAAAAAAACAGCCAGTGACAGCAATACTCGCATTTCATTTCAGTGCAAAAGTACTAGTTCATGACATCACCAAGTTTGTGTGAAGCTTGACCTTGGCAAAACCTAGCACAGCAATAGCCCATGCAGAAGTAAAATAAATATTGCCGCGACTGGGTTTCCAGCCCGTGGCAGAGTGAAGAGGTCAACTTCGCTGGTCACTGCACGTGGGCACTATGCTTATCACCGCAGCCGATTACGCTTTGTGTTTAACTGCAAGACACTCTCGCGCTGCTCCAGGCACTTTTCCAAAGGAGGGAGGGAGGGGGCCTGAAGCTTAGCTCCCCCCCTTCAATACAAAAAATTGTCTGGGCTCCTCCTGAAAAAATATTTCTGGCTGTGTGCCTGCGCTGCACACTACACATCGCCAGTCTTCATCAACTTCCATATGCGGCACAAAAAGCTCAGATGAGCTAAACCCGAGTCAAATATTGTGGCCAGACGTGCCGACGACCAAGCAAAGTAAAAACATGAGCCAACCAGGCTAAACACATGCTTTCGCACAGCTACTCAGGTTGGCTACATTAAAACCCTACCACTTATTTTGGTGTCTTTCTAGTTTACTAAAAGACGTATACTGTTCATTAAAAGTAGCCTCTTCGGCAACAGAATGTGAAAATCTGCTGACCCATGTCAACTTAAGTTAGTACTCATCCTCCCTTTAACCATTTTCACATCTTAACAATGCAGTGAATACACCCCAAACACACCAATACTCAAACGGCTCACAATTCACACAATTGTATGAAAGAAAATGTATGCACTGGCCTCTTTTCTTTTTTTCAAATTTTTTCTGCACAGCCTGTTGCAGAGAAAAATGCCCAGAATGTTCAAGAGGCTTAAAGTTTTGAAGTAAAAAATATATTCTAGCCCTGTACAATGAATTGTACCAGTTATAAGGCCTTCAGTGCACACTTTCAGCCACCGCAATGCTGACATGAGAAAACGTGTAATGACACTTAATAACACTACCTGTAGCACTAACGACAGCAGAACGCCGTTATTGCAAACTACTAGGACAATGAGAAATGTTTATATCCCCAAAATCACATCCACAATCCTACTTCAACAAACAAGACCTTATCTGGAATGTGAGCAAGGCCGACCAAAAAGGCATGGATGTAAATTCATCCATCCATCTGTGCAAGCTAATTATGTCAATATGCTTTTAAAATGCTTTTTATCATTTTATTTAGCAGACAGCTCAAACCCCAAGAGTTAGTGCCCGGTAAAAGAGGATTCAAACAATTCGTCGAGAACTTTCCAAATGTGAGGCAGAGTCCAGAAAATGATGAGAATAGTAGCCAAAAACTGATTGGTTGAAAAGAACCTAATTGTACTGACGTGATATCCTGTACGACACCCGAGAATCCACACACGCCCAGTGCTTGCACTATTTGGTTTTATGGGGTTTTACGTCCCAAAGTGACTCAGGGTGCACTGTCATCGTACAGTACACAGGCCTCAAGAATTTCACCTCCATCGAAAGCTCGCACTTTTTGTGGCAGCCTGCTGGAAAATAACAGTTAACATGATTACAACCAATGTCACAGCTTCCAGACGTTGTCCCCTGCAATGGAATGGCATCCAATCAAATGTGTCCTCAGACGGAAGAAAAGCTTTTGAAAAGCTGTTTAGAATAGAGGCAGCCAATGAAGTGTGAAGCAGTGCATTGCTCTCGTGAAGATCCACGAAACAGCAATTTCATGAACCAAACAGAAAACCCTCTTCCCCAGATGATCAATACTGTATTTAGTCGCACAACGGACTTACTTACTTTCTTTAAAAATCTCTAGATGTTTGCGGGCTGAGTTCATTATATGGCGTAATGCAACCACCAAGCAAAGGGTGCGTGCATTCATTATGTGTGTAGATACGGTAATTTTCAAGTGAAACAATATTTGACTTTGTGACCGACACTGCAGCATAAAATTTTTGTTAATCTCTCAAGAGTAAAAGGTGACAATCAGCATTAACTTCATTCTATTATTTTGCCCACACAAGTCATTGGTGAAGTCATGCAGCTAAGTGGCTGAATAAAACAAGATGTTCATTTCAGATTGATGGATTTCAATAATATGCGAAGTTTTCACTGCGCTGTTCTACGGTATTAAATGTCAGCTAAGGAACTGGCAAGCACCATTACAGACAACTTGCTGCTGTTGAAGAATTGACGGACTAGATGGCAGAGTCCACAGTAGTAGCATGGCATACTAACTTTGTGCAACTCCGCGGCCACAAACAGCAGCCTCAAGGTCATGTGAAGTGTTGGTAATGTTAGTGACAATCACTAATGCTTGATGCTATCGGACCTTTTTCACATTTATATGTGGCCCGCACAAAGCTACGTTTATGTGCTTTCTGGAAAGATTTCAGTCAAAAAGCCACACACAATGAAAAAAACCGCGAAGTTGCAGTTTCCCAAAGCCTTACAGGTTATTACTTGCATCAGCTGTTGCTTTTTACCGTTGCTGCAATGGCTCAGTGGTTATGGCACTCAGCTGCTGACCCAAAAGACGCAGGTTCGAATTCGGCCACAGTGGTCACATTTTGACAGAAGCGAAATGCTAGAAGCCTCGTGTACTGTGCTATTTCAGTGCACGTTAAAGGACTCCAGGTAGTCGAAATCATCCAGAGCCCTCCACTGCGGCGCCTCTCATAGCCAGAGTCGCTTTGGGACATAAAACCCCATAAACAAACAAAAATGTTGTTTCAGGTTTACTTTGCACTTCAGCACAAGAGCAACAAAACCATGAAAAACTTGCGTAAGAGTTGAACAAAATACAAAAGTTCTGCTACAACTGAATGCACTGGGAGCAACAGCAAGACTGCGCAAAAAAATTAAATACCGTATTTACTCGCGTAATAGGCGCACTCGCATAATAGGCGCACCCCTAGTTAGGGCGCGAAAAATCAGATTTTTTTATTTCCGCGCATAATAGGCGCACCCCGAACTTGGCACTGTGATCAGTACTGTATTTACACGATTGCAAGCCGACGCCTCGCCACCCCCCGCTTCCCAATCTTTATTTTAACAAAGTTTTTGCTGAACTGACTACTAGTCCCTACTAGTGCTGCTGCCGTCGCAGCTGCTGCGGACCCACAGCACGTACAACGACATCGCGTAGAACAGCCGCACACAGTTTTCAGGGATGCTCACTTTAAACGTCTGTTTGGAAAGCTTCATCTCCAGCCGGAAACGTTCCCGACTTAAGACCCGTTCACACTTGCGAGTCGCAGAGGTCGCGCGACTGTTTTGGTCGAAAAGCGACAGTCGCAAACGGTCGCCCTGGTCGAAATGCGACAGTCGCAGGCCAGTCGCTCGCTGCTCGATTTTTCAGCTTCGCGACTGCGAGTCGCAAACCGCTGAACCAATCAGCGGCGCTTCGGAAGTTGACGAAAGCGTCACCTACATCCGGTTGTTCATTCCCGGCGGCAAGATCAAAATCGGCGTCACACCAGCGTGGTCACTCAAAAGATGGAGTACTCCGCAGAGCTGCTCATCAACGCTGTGCGCGAGTACAGATTTTTGTATGACAAACACCACCCCGAATTTAAAAACCGAACTAAAAAGGACTGCACATGGGAAGAAATTGGAAGACTATTCGGCTTAACCCGTAAGTATCCCGCGTTTGTTTTTTAGATGTGCTCAGTTCGTATTGTTGTAGCATGCATGACGAGGGCAGCATGTTTTTCCTCACAAGAGCGCGTGCTCATGTTTACACACGATGAAAACATATTCCGAACTGGATTTTTCCTTCTACCGCTTGGCGTTCGTCCCCGTTTCGCTCGAAATCGGAGAAGACTAGGGCCGAGACGTGTGTTTTTACGCTCGCGTAAAAGCGTGCATTGTGTGCACGTAGACACGTGCGTTGGCTACTGCGAGGACAGTGTACGCTCGGCCTCTTATCTTTTTTTCTCTCCCCGCGCCTTGTGAAACGCTTGCTCAGGTGCAAGTTATTATTGCTACGCACTTCCATGCTCACCCAACTGCGGTACTTCGACGACAGCACAAAATGTGCACATGCGGAACATGCACGTGCATCAGCATCTCCATGCAGCACAAAGTTCTAGAGATAAGCCACAGCAGTGATTACTTGAAAGAAGCAACACTTTGAGCTTTCAAGCACAGTCAGACAAAACAAGCTGAATGCACAGCGTTTTTTGAATGATGATTATTTTATTTGCGATATATATTCATGAGAACGTTTTTATCTTCCAGGCACCCAGGCAGAGAAAAAATTTAAAAATTTGAAGGATATCTACATTAGGAAACGCCAGGAAATAAAAGAAAAGCAGAAGAGTGGAGCTGGGGCGGCAGATATCCCTACTGTGAAATGGCCGCATTTTGAATCCATGATGGAGCTCATGGAATCTTCACTGCAGCCTGCACTGTGAGTTTAATTTGCTTGTGTAATGAGAACTTCTGCAACACTTGATGTAGAAATACATGTGAAAAGGAGAACAGAGCCAGAGCAAGCATAATATGACTTTTACAAGGCCAAAAATATGGTAGTTGAACAACACGGGCATCTCATAGAGCACTCCATTGAACAAACGCAGGCACCTCATAGCATGAAAGTGATTGTTGGGGTAGTCTAAGCAGAAAGGCTAGTTTAGTGTTATCAAACTATATGCTTAGTGCCTCTAGCAGTATTCTTGTTACATATCTACACTGCTAGCAACATTAAGCTGAACGCTAGGATTTCTTTTGCTAAGGCAGTCAATGTCCAAGTCACATGTTTACAAGTCACCCTCTCATCTGTGCCTCAGTGCATTCAGCAGTAGTACTGTTATCTCTGCGTGTAATCAAGCAGCTGTATTTGCTTTCATGAGAGTGGATCATGAAATGTTGAACTACATAATTTGTTTTTCCAGAGTCCTATGCAGTACAGAGGAAGATGGTACAAGGTGAGAAACAAATAGGCCACTAAAAAAACAACTAATCTTGCGCAAACAAATTTCACAAGCAACTGCACTTGGTTATTCAAAAAGTTCATTCTGGTGTAAAATATGTACGTTAATTTCTTTTCAGCTTTGTCCATGCTGCTGATGACGGTGGTGAAAGGTTAGTGACAAAAAGGAGGCTTTTTAGGTACAACCTAAGACCTATACCGCATGGTATGGGCCTGCCAAGGCAACATGGAAATAAACATGATAAATGAACTGCCGATTGAGCAGCTGGCCAACTTAGGCCTGTGGAGATGGATCGTGGGCACCAGTCATCGTCAGGTCTCCACAAATATATTCGGCTGGACGTGCTCAGCCAGGCTTGGATGGAACAGCGCTGCGCCGGCCTTGCAGTTAAGCAGCCATGAAAATCCAGTCTGCGCGTGCTTGGCAGGCGTACTGGGACAGTCGTAGTCTTCGGCTGCCGGACCACGATGGCACGCTTCAGGGCCCCCCCCTCTAGCGATGAAGCCACGAGCAAGGTGTGAATGGCGAAAAGCGGATAGGCTTGGCGCAAATCGTACGCGACGAGGACTGGCACGGTCGGGAGGGAATGCAGCGGCACAGTTAGTGATGACGTCGGTGTCAAGATGAGCAGGTTTAACGCGGTCAACTGAGATTGTGTCCTGCCGGCCGTTGATGAGCAGGAGAAAGTGCTTAGGAGCACGCCGGAGCACTTGGTACGGACCATCGTATGGTGGCCGTAAGGGCGGGCGTACGGCGTCGTGGCGAACAAAGACGTGAATGCACCGCTGAAGGTCGGAGGGGACGTGGACACGACGGGAATACTGGCGTTGACGTGGTGGAACTACACTGCTCATAGCGCTACGTAGGCGGTAGGCGTAATCTGAGACGTCAGCAGGCGTGGGTGCTGAGGGCTCGAAGAATTCGCCAGGGACACAGAGAGTAGTGCCAAACGTTAGCTCTGCTGCACAGGTAGAAGAGTCACTGCGAAGTGCAGTGCGGAGACCAAGCAGGGCGAAGGGTAGGCGCTCAATCCATGGCGAAGGAAAAGCGGACGCCATAAGTGAAGCTTTCAGCTGCCGGTGAAAACGCTCAATGACACCGTTGGAAATCGGGTGGTAAGAGGTCGTCTTGATGTGATTGACGCCGAGGAGCCGAGAGAGGTTAGCAAATAAGGTGGAGTCAAATTGACGACCATGATCAGTCGTAATGGTGCAAGGGACACCGTAGCGGCTTATCCACACTGTGATGAGTGCTCGTGCGATCGACTCCGCCGTTATGTCCAGAGGGGGCATCGCTTCAGACCATCTCGTGAACCTGTCAATGCAGGTTAACAGGTAGCGGTGGTTCCCGCAGGTAGGAAGGGGACCGAGAATGTCGACATGCAGATGGCTGAAGCGGGCATCCGGGGACGGGAACGTGCCAAGCGGCGTCGCAGTGTGTCGATGCACTTTGCTTTTCTGACAGCTCAGGCACGCGCGCGACCAGCGGCGAACGTCGACGTTGATGCGAGGCCAGACATAGCGAGCCGTGACAAGGCGCTGTGTTGCGCGAATGCCAGGATGGGCCAAAGAATGGAGGGCATCAAAGACGGTTCTTCGGTATGGTGGAGGCACGTAGGGGCGAGGGCGACCGGTTGATGTATCACAAACTAGGGGAACGGCGCAGTCGATTCGCCTCCACAAATTTGGTGACTCCGGACTTCGCGTCTTCGTTCTCTGCTCCTGCCCTGCGCTTTGCATCAGCCGCTTCGCTAGGCCTACCGCTGGCCGGAGCTCGAGACCCCGCCTACCTTCCATTGTGTAAGCCCTGGCCATGGATCCCTCCACTCCTGTGCCGTCTCCGTCGCCTCGCACGCTGTCACTTCATGAGTCCGCGGTCTCCGCCCTCAAGCTCCCCGACTTCTGGTCATCGGACTCGGAACTTTGGTTCCTCACAATCGAGGCCTTGTTCCGCCGGCACCGCATCACGTCCGGGTCACCAAATTTGTGGAGACGAATCGTGGGCACCAGTCATCGTCAGGTCTCCACAAATATATTCGGCTGGACGCGCTCAGCCAGGCTTGGATGGAACAGCGCTGCGCCGGCCTTGCAGTTAAGCAGCCATGAAAATCCAGTCTGCCCGTGCTTGGCAGGCGTACTGGGACAGTCGTCGTCTTCGGCTGCCGGACCACGATGGCACGCTACAGGCCCAAAAGTACAGCAGGAGCAGAGCTTTGAAAGCAGTCTTTTTTTAAAGCGGTCTTGTTTAAACTGTTGCCATCAGCGAAAACAAAGAACATATTCATGGTGCCTTTGCACAGTCTGTTATCATACTGCTGCATATTTATCCTTGATCTCTGGCATTGCAGCTCCACGCAGGCAACGCAGGAGGGGCATGTGGAGCTACTGCCTCAGGCCACTGGCACAATGCCGAAGGAGAAACCTGGGAGCAAGAGTAAGAAAAATTTGCAATACCCTGGTAGATTTTCACATTCTTGTCGTCCACCTACTTTGCACTAGGTTGTGTTCTGCTATAAATTGCACGTGCAAGAAAAGTGCCCTAATGATACTCGTCTTGCAGATGCAGTCCTGACGTGCATGAGCAGGATGCTGCTGAGCTGACACCTGCAAAACGGTACGTGGGCAGAGTTTCTGGCAAAACAATTACTTTGCTAAACAGGCGGACCAAGACAAGTTCTTTCGTCTAATGAAGAAAACTTTGTATTGCATTATAGGCCACGCACGTCGCAGAAGAGAACAACAGAAAATTCTGGGTGAGTTTTGCAATCTGATCATTACTGAGAGTGTACATGTTTGTGTTCCCAAAGTTGAAGGCATTTGCAGTAAGGTTAACTGTGAGACTGCGGTTTGTCTGTTGCTCTCCCTTGTCCAATCTCTTTTGCCCATGATTTCCTTCCATGACGGTTGGTGAACTGACTAACCAGTTTGCATTACACTAAATTGCTTGGTCTGCAGGAATGCTGGCGATGACGTCATGAGGGCTTGTGTGAGCCATTTGGCTCAGATTAGGGAACAGCGGCAACAGCGGCAACAGCAGAGGGATCCCATCGGACTTTTTTGTATGCTGTTGGACGCCCGCATGAGACTCATGCCACAACACCTGGCTGAAGACCTCATGCACAACATTGAAGTCATGACGTATAGCCTGCAGGTGCAGGGCAGGATTGAATAATTAACATACAGACTGTTCCGAAATTAAAGGCGCGCTGTAGAACGCTGCTCACAGCTAAACCAGTGAATTGGTTGAGCTCAAATTTCGTGCAGAAATGGCATTTGGTCGGCAGAATTGCTTTCTACCACATTTCTTTGAGGTACTTGCCTGAATCAATAAGAAGAAGTCGGATATTCCCATAGTTTGCAGCAACGATGAAATGAAATGGGCCAGTTTCTCTGCGATTGTATTGGTGGTGTCGTCTCGTTGTCGGCCATGGAGATTCGGCAAAGGAGGTGGGGCAGAGTTTTGTGGGAGGTTTTGAAGGTGCTCTACCCTAAGAAACTTCAAACTTGGTGCAGTTTTGGCCAAACTAAGCCTTTTGTGGTCATTGATAAAGCAGTTGCTGAAAAGTCTTCAAACCTCCCACAAAAGAACCCCCTCATTTGCCTAATCTCCATGGTTGACCAACGAGATGGCACCACCAGTGCAATCACCGAGAGAGCGACCCATTTCGTTTCGTCGTTGCTGCAAACTATGGGAATATCCGACTTCTTCTTATTGATTCAGGCAAGTACCCCAAAGAAATGTGGTAGAAAGCAATTCTGCCGACCAAATGCCATGTATTTGCGATAATTGAGCTTGAACAATTCACTGGTTTAGCTATGAGGTGCATTCTATGGAGCACGTTTAATTGCGGAACACGCTGTAGTGTTGATGTGCTTTTATTTTTCATTAACTGCAAATGTTTTATACAAATGAATGTGCAATTGCAACTCAGTCATTTTTTAGGTTCCTTTTTTAAGCGCTACAATGTAATTTATAGTACTCAAGTTAACATATGCTAATCCAGATTTTATTGTATTGAACCGCAGAAGTTCCCATTTTTAGCCCTGTTTTACGTGACATGACTAAACTGTGATATTTTTTGTGCTTTTATTTTTCATTAACTGCAAATGTTTTATACAAATGAATGTGCAATTGCGACTTAGTCATTTTTTAGGTTCCTTTTTTAAGCGCTACAATGTAATTTATAGTACTCAAGTTAACATATGCTAATCCAGATTTTATTGTATTGAACCGCAGAAGTTCCCATTTTTAGCCCTGTTTTACGTGACATGACTAAACTGTGATATTTTTTGATCCCAGTCCCTCATAGCCCGAGTCGCTTTAGGAAGTTTAAACCCATAAGCCCTCACCCAGCCACACTTTGTGTAAGGTTGGCTGTAGAATTGTAATATCACAGTCGAGTTTTCTGGGGCTTGACGTCCCAAAGCAACTCTATAAGGGACGTCATAGTGGAGGCAGGGATTGAACCTGCATCTTTTAGGTCAACAGTCTGGCACCGTAACCACTGAGCCACTGCGGCGACGTGACTGCCCTTAAAAGTACAAGTTGATATCGATGTGCCTAGTATTTATGTTCCTGTTTATTTTTTGTGATCAATGTGATTATGTGATATTTTTAAAATAAGGAACCGATAAAAATTACCAATGGCTTTTTACATACAAACACTTGTGCAATCTTCATCTTCAACTACTCACTGCTAATGTTACTTGCACTTAATTTATGAATGACCTCACTTCATGCATTGTTCTTATGAAAGAAGCTCATATTTTCCCTCTTCATGTAAAAGTACCATCTGCTGCAAAAGTTTACAGTGTGCTATACCCTTAGAAGCAAAGGCATGGAGGACTGTCAACTTTTGCTACAGACAGTACATATTTTTATCAAGCAAAACATCATCTTGCAAGCACTTATTGTATAAAATAAAATTCACCATTGTGTAACCCACCTCTGGTTACTCGTGATTTCCGGTCACCATTCCATGTTGCCACGGTACTGCACCTGCCGTGACGAAGTGGTGCGTGAGCTTTTCACGTACTTGCTTGGCATGCCTGGGAAGAAATTGCACTCAAGTTATATTTCATTATCTTGATAAGCCAACTCTAGTGCTGCATGTCACACAGTGCTGAAATGCTCCGAGCCTCTGATGTGTACCATTATAAACGAGGACTTCTGAAACTGGGTTCTACAGAACCCTCTAGTTTATTGGGTTACTTTTTTCCTTTGAGATTTTCTGTACATAAGAAATCAAAACAAATTACATGAGGTTTAGTAAGTTGAACGAGTATGATTGACAATGCCGGACACCTAATGTATGCGCCTGTTTTGGTGGCACATGTAGTGCAATGATTGGAACAAACAGCTGTATAACAAACCACATACCGTGTTGCGTTGCAGCCTGTGAGCCTTTGAACCCTCAAGGCCGAGCTGGAGTCATCACTCCTCCAGCTTCCAGGACAGAGGCGGCCCTCCCAATCTTCAGCGTCGGCAGAGCCTGGCGGGCAGTACATGGAGGAGGATTCTGCGGACTCTTTAAGGAGATAGTTGTGCAGCACTATGCATGCACCAACATATCTATTGATGTTAACTGTTTTTGCCTTAAAGGGTCGCCGCAGAATCCTCCACCTCTGTGCCAGGATGCCAAACGCATTTTCGATGATGCGGCGTACCCGGCTCAGCCGATAATTAAAAATCCGGCGCTCGTAGTTGGACTGCACCGCAGTTTCATGCAGGGCTGAAGACAAGAACATGAGTGATGAAGTATAGAGAACATTTGCATGCACTTCTCAGTCGCAAGCAATGCACTGTGAGACCAAACAGTCTACTTGTTTGCATGGGAAGCATGACCTTGGAGCCTTCACTGAAGCTGAAAAGTTTCAAGCATGAAGAATACTTAAGGCTCATGTTGCTGCCAAGTGTAGAAAAGTTACTGCATGTGTATTGTTTTTTCTAGTACTCCTGCCAATGCACACCTAGAGCGGCATTTCTGTAATGTGATTTCGATACACTTGTTAACAGCAAGGTCACCGGTTTACAGGAATGAACCACAAACGTCCTAGTTAGATGAAAAAGTGACACTGCAAAGGCTGGGCTGACAAATTTGTGGCATGCAACACAAAACTCTTAGAATGCTTTACATGGCCTGTGTTACAGCTTTCTTGAAATGGTAAAATATGACAAACATTGATGAAACTAGGCATGCAATATTTCGAGAGGAAAAAAATATTGAAAATTCAGATTATGACAGATGCACACTTCACTGCTTGATCATGCCAGTGACATAGCTCTTTACGTTTTAAGTGCATTGAAACTTCAGATGTGGTCCTCTACCTCGTCTTGGAAAAGGCCGCATCATGTAGTCCTTCAGCGGGAAGGCCTCGTCCCCCACGAAGAAATAGGGCAGCGGCCCCTCACCACCTAGAGGCCTTGCAGTGGGAAAGCCCCACTCGCCACCAGCAATCTTTTTTTGGAGCGTCGACGAGGCGAAAATTCCGCCATCAGAGTCGCTTCCAAAGTGCCCCATTTCAACGTAGAGGAACCTGTATGGAAGATAGTTTGAAATTCAGTGCAGATTGAGTAGCAATGAATGTGTTTCTGACAACTGCTCTTTTGATTTGTACCTGTAAGTTATGTTTTAAAGGTCACTACATGTTGCAGTTGCTGAGAATGTGCAGTTTGAAGGTTTGAAGGTTTATTTCCGCAACTAGGTGTTGCGAGGACAGCCAGGGAAAAAGCTGTATAGACAGCTTGAGAGGTCCTGGCTTCCTCTTACAGTGCAGCATTGACGGCGGCGGAATAGGACATCAAACAAATAGTAAGAAAAAACTCGTATGTTCTGTACATAGAATGACACATGTACGTTCAGTAAGCAGTACATTCTGCTTGTAAAAGAAAAAAAGAACTATATTAGGTCAAAGAGACTATAAAGGCAAACACAGGGAGGAGAAAATAAAGGACAGCAGAACTGACAGGTGCACTCAAAATGGTAATAGCAAGAAAAAGAAGAACTACACGAATATTTGGGGCAATTCTTTCAGAGAAATATTGGAGACATCAAGATTCTTGTGGCAGTGCAACTGGTTCAGAAGTGTCGGTAAGGTATGCTGCAACATTTGTTTGCCATAATTTGTACGGCATTTCTTAACATTCCAAGGCTCTGCTGCGCGGGTATCATACACAGTTCTGCTTTGCTCTAACCTAGCAAGTGTAAGTAAGAAGTCATCATTTTTGATTATGGCTCAATGATTTTATACATGGATTGAAACCCAAAGGGCTTAAACGAAATGTTGCCCTCTGCATGGCATTGAGATTGACAGTGTGTCTTATTTATTCATCGCTACCTGATAGTCAGCAGTCATGCAAACCTGTGGTCGGCCTCATTATTAAGAAGGTGTCTGCAAACTGAACATGCCAAGATTGTCATAATAGAGAGCCTTACCTGTAGTGTGCATCACAAACAGCAAGCAACGACTTGCTGAATGATCCTTTGTAATTTCGATCTGCACTCCCAGAGTTGGCAGGGCATTCAACCAAGACATGCTTGCCGTCAATGGCCCCAACGCAGTGTGGCATTTGCCACTTTTCTTCAAAGTCAGCTGCGATCTGCAGAATAAAGTTTAACGGATATACTTCCATTCATCAAAATGAATTGCGTTGGTCACTCATTAGTTGTTCCTGTGAAGTATTCCGGAACACCATGTGCAGTAACAACCTTTGCCTGCAGAGCACAGCAACAATAACATAATTAATATAATGAAGCTTACTTTTAGCCACTCGTCTGCCACCTGTGGATGCCTTAGGTAAAGTGGCTTCAGCACATCCCACAGTGCCTGGCAGACTGTTGCCACGAGGCAGCACGCAGTAGACCTTCCTATCAAAAAGTTGTAGGAAAGCTCCCTGAGGCTTTGACCCGTGGCCAGGAACCTGCCAAAGCAATGACATAGAAAGGTTGAACAGCATAGATACTCACTTCACTGGGAAATTGATTTACACACCACAGATGAACTGTTTATACTTGAATATTTATAATGAAAACAGTGCTCACTACTATGCAGCATGAACTCATGAAACAGATCAATTCAGCAAGCATTGTGTTATGACATCGGAACTACAATTGTTATACGCTATACATGAGAAAAAATGTTACCATTTTTCTGACAACGCGGGTTACCTAATTGTCATGGCCAAACGGTCAGCCGCTGAAATGGCACTCCTGAACCTGGTGTCCCGCACAGTTATAGAACTTCGCACCAGATCCAGGAGTGTGTCGAAAGTCCGAGGCGACATCCGGAGAAAGCTGGAATGCGTAAAGGAGAAAAAAGGATTGAACAAGGAAGGTTGCAAAGTTGTGCTTTGCGCCATAAAGACAGAAATGAAAACTTACTCTCGGTAGTATTCTTCATCGTGCGCCCGCAGCTGCGGTAGCAGGCGGCTTGCATGTCCGGCGACATCCCGCGATCGGAGGCATGGTCGAACCCACCAGCGACGCCGTCGCCGCTCTTTCTGTGCCGTACGCGCGCGCGCAGCAAAAGCTTGCGCGGCCGCAGTGCACATCAGAACAGCGACGACGTCTTCCTCCTCGCTGAGGTCGCCGTAAAACATTCTTGTGTTGAGCCGAGGAGCGATGCAACAAAATGTCTCGGGACAAGCGCGAGCAGTGACTGGCGCGAACCGCAGCAGACGGAAAAAGGGCGCGTACGACCGCATTCCTGATGGTTCTCGTTTGGGACGAGAACAGAACGAGAAGGCGACTCGCGTAGTCGCCTTGCTAGTGTGAACATCGGTAGTGGCGAGCTGCTCCCAGGTCGCATGCGACTGCGAGTCGCACGCCCTTTGCGACTCGCAAGTGTGAATGAGCCCTTAGGCCCGCGAAAACCTCGGCGCTTGGAGTCGGTGCTTGGAGTCGCGTACGAAAATTTACGGACGCCGCAGTCGCAACTGCCGCACTTCTCGGCCACGTCGTATTTTCCGACCTGCCGCACGCTTGCCGCGTTCGAGAGCACACTCCCAGCCGTGTAGCTGTTAAGGTGCTTGCCCATCGAGCTAAAACATCAACGCTCCCCGGCAAAGCCATAAACCACGATAACTATCGCGCTACCGCAAATCCCGGCACTTGAAAGCACTAACAACAAAAAAAAACGAGCTCGCGGCGGAGGAACACGATGATGATGATGATAAGCTTGGCCTTGGGCGCCCTCCGTGGGCGGCGTCGGAAGCTCCTGCGCGCGTGTGTGGCCTCCGCGATCAAGCGCCCGTTGCGCGCAGCCGGAGCCGATCGCGGAGGCCTCGGCGCGGGCATTCCTAAGGCTATTCCCGCGTGTGTCGTGGAAAGTTTCGGTGCAACCCTTACACGGATCTTTTTTTTTTAACATTTTCTTCGCGAAAACGGGGTGCGGCCCGTACACGAGTGCGTTTACGCGGTGTGTTCAATTTTGCGAGTCGAAAAATTTCCGGAAATTTTACCCCGCGTAATAGGCGCACCCCGAACTTTGAGCCGGATTTTCTGGAAAAAAAGTGCGCCTATTATGCGAGTAAATACGGTACAGCTATGCTAAATGCAAAACCGAAAGGTACTTTATTCTGCCCATTAAGGGCAGCAGGTGCTATTATGAAATAGCAGGGCCCTCCCAAGAAGACCAGCGCATCAAGACATATTCAAAAACTACGGACCCAAATATTAAGTTTTTGCAGTGACATAACGGTGACAGCTGCGTTAGCCTAGTGCTTCCAACGCAACCAAGAAAGCTAAATAAAAAATTAGTGTGGAATGGAAAGTGGACAGTGGTGCAGTCAAGAAACAACAGTACGCAGTTGTCAGCAAGAAGGAAACGGCAGAATAAAACTAAGCTGTGAAGCAAGTTGCCTGCAGAGCTGACCTGTGTAGAGACATGCACCGCAAGATTGCACACAACCTGAACAGCAGTAGCTACTCTTCACATGCTGGAAAGTGCATGACACTGCTTTGTTGCCTGCCAAGTTACAAAATATTCAATAATGAACCACTCTGGACAATGTGCCTGAGATGTGGACTGGTGAAAAGACAAGCCAAGAGCATTTGGGAGCAGGTTTCACAGAAGGCAAGACTTACTAAGTCATCTGCACTTAGCGTGAAAATGAGAGCATGCGGCCACCCTCTTCAGAATGCCAATGCGACCATCACAGCCACGCATTGAAGAGGAAGTGGCAGCCCTCACAAAGCAGCACCTCCAGGTCCATCCTCGCCTGCAACACATTTCTTCGATTCGTGGCTGTGTCGAACGTACTGGCACTCCACAGAGCATAGCCACGGGCTCACACATTTACACTAAGTGCTGACAACCCTGTACATTTGCAGCAGCTTTCTAGTGTTTGGAACTACAAGCCCAATGCTGAAGTCGAGATGAATATATGTTTTTACACTAGAACCACAAACTCAAGTACCCCATAGCACATAATATGCAAAAAAAGGAAACCTAGGTGCCCAAACAGAAACTGAAAGGAAAATAATGTGACAAGGAGCGTATCAGCTGCAAGCACCCTACCAGTCACATACTCTCTCCACCTTTTCATTGCCGCTGCAGGTCAGTACTTATCAGCCAGAATTGAAAAAGCAAGGGGTTCGCGCCCTTGGACCCTGCTGCCCTGAAACTAGTCATGAGGATATGGCAAGAGAGTGAAGCTTGCAACGTGCTGCAAATGCGGGACCCAGAGATCAAGAACTAAGTGTAGTGGCAGTAGTGAATGTTAGATGGTAATGAAATGCACTTGGACCACAAGGAGATAAAATTGTGAACGCATGAAGTTTGGGCGGAAAGCACAACTTCTGGATGCAGAAGCAACAAGAAAGAGAGAAACCAACAATGACGGGGAATGGACTCAAATCTAGCACAATCCGAAGGTTAAAGAGACACTGAGGAGAAATTGAAGTTGGCTTGTATCGACAGAATACCAGCTCCTGATTACAAAAACGCCACTCATACTGACAACAAAGCTCTTGTAACGTAGAAAAGAGCAAGAACCAAAATACAGGTATCGCCGCCACAGGCCAAACTCTCAAGTACAAGCGTGATGAGATCATAGGCCAAAACAGTGTTGCTAGAACGAATGGTTTTAGCAACACCAGGAACCGAGAAACCATGCATCACTGAGGCGCAGCAAATGCATGCGCAAATCTCCTTGACGTCGCCAGATGGCGCCACGTGCCCGGCTGCTACGCGCGCTCCTGCAGCATCGGGACAAATCAGCGCCTGTTTTCCGGCGGTAGGCGGGCTCCCGTATTCCGCTAGCGGTAACAAGGTACACGGTATGCTAAAGGTGTCTATTTGCGAGAACTTCGTTGACGACTTCGAGAACAGGATCCATCGTAACGCTGGCAAAACGCCAGTGCAAACGTAATCGAAGCGACTGTAGCGACGGCCGCAATAGCCGATAGATGCCTTCAACGTGCGGCCGGCGGTAGCTTTCTTTTCGGCTGCTGCTAGGCCGCACTGCTGGCAGTCAGAAATCACGGAGTCTGCGTTACGTCATGTGCACGTCATGTTTCACGTCTCTTAGTCCCTTGTCGTCATAGACGAATCCCAAGTTTGAATCAGAGCGGCGGGAAAAACTTTTTCAACTTCGAATCCAAATTTCTTAGAAATAAATGCATCTTTCGCTGCCGGCCAAGTGGCAACAAAGCCATGACATGCCGAACTATCGGATTTTACTATAAAAAAAAATATTAATAGTGCTCTCCTCAGTGTCCCTTTAACTTCAAGTGGCACACGAGGCAGTGAGAATGACAATATGAACGTGACAAAAACAAATTAAGCTCCTTTTAGAAGTATTCAAGTGGGTCTATCGCGGAAACCTTTTTTTTTGCTTCACACATGTGCACTTATGTTCGTTCTGGATAACGATGTCTGCTCAAGAGAAGCAGAGGGGAATAATGTGCATACACTGTGCAGACCTTTAGCAAAAAAGTGCGCAAAAGTGGAATGGGGATGGAATCTGCTGATCACACCCTTCTTGGCACACACAGAGGGAATAAGCCAATGGGCCATGCACATACAATAGGCAGCCCTTGCAACCTGTCTTTGGCTATGGCTCCTGTTGGTTGTTGGATCCCAGTTACAGCAGCACGTAGCAGACAGTGCAGTATGGCTGCTGCTTACTACCACCACCACCAGACAAGGCGTAAATTGAAACACCTGCCCAGGACACTCGCAAACCATACAGGAAGTCCCCTGCAAATGCTGAACATAAGCTGTGCACACCTGTGCCACTCCGTGGGAATCCCTAAGGATGACGCCGATCTGGGAAGGTGTGAGGCCCTTCTTGGCGAGCTTGTAGATGTGCTCCTTGACGTCGTCAGGGGTCAGCTTGAGCCATGTGGGCGCGCTCCGCCGGTATGGCAGCGCTGACTGGGAAATACCCTTGCCACTGCAGTGCATACGCCCCATCCTGGATACCTTGTGCTACGCAACCCTGCAAAACCAATCAGAACACACATGTCAAACGAGCGCTAAAGCGAAATCCAGCAGCAAATCCAAGACTAAACCATGAAAGCCTACAAGTCAAGAAAGCAAACATCTGTTGAGTATCCACATCTGGGTTCAAAGCAAGCTTTAATTATTCCTCGCAAGCGTAAAATCGCGCCATGCGGAAAGACAAAATGCATGCAGCGCTTACGTTTCAAGAATAACGAGATTCAAGCGACATGGTCAAGAAACTGCGCACACACGACCGGGCGGGATCACAAACTAACTCAGCAACCTTGCAGACTGATCGAAAGCAAAAATGCAAAGTTAGGCTGTTCAGGACAGCTTTCCAGCTTTACTTTCAAAGGTGGCGGGCTGCCGACATGTGCAACACGCAAAAATCGTGCTAGTCGCCGCCTACGGGCCCTTCAACATTTGCAGCTGCTAAAATCAGCTGGACGTTCCCGTTCAGATGACATTATCTTAAGGTTTAGTTTAGCTGAGGAGCTAATCGAACGAAGGCTTGTCACAAACGCGGTTATGGTTCGAAACCGGCATTGCAGCGCAAGTGCAGCCGGCGTGAGCATTAGGGCTAGCGCAAAACAGACACTCGGCAGCGCAAGCAAGGTAAGACGCTGTTACAGCCATTCCATGCCAGGTAGTCACGGTTATTCGAAGTCTCCGTTTTCAATAACCACATCCTAGCTTCAGGCTCAAAAAAAAAAACTAGTTCAGCACCCGACCACATGTGGTCGTATTAGCTAGGGACATCACTACCAGGCCGAGAGCCCAATACGACTTAAGCCTACCCAACAACACGTCCGTAAAACAACTAACGACATTTAATACACAATGCCTCTGGTTTTAATGAGTGAAGGAAACACTAAAAGCACACCACCAATATTATTTTATGCTTCCGATGAGGTTCATAACATACGAAAGGCACACTTACAGGCTCCTATGACACGCGTGGCCGCACTCGCGAAAGAGTCGGTGAAAAAGGACGTTGCCAGACGAGTAAACCCGACAGTGCCAAGTTGACCAAGTTTAGACCTAAGCCATGCTAAGCCGTCCAACCAAAGTGCCGAGCTAACGGGTATTCTTTTTTGTCTCACGCTCTAAAACATTACCAAACTGAACAAAAAAATATATAACAAACTGTGAGCACTTCGTGTCATTATCTATTGATTTAGCTATTAATTAGTTGTATATAAAATTAACGTTATGGCACTGCACAGCACACAGGCACCTTTTGCGTTTAGCTTCGCGTTTGCATTGCGTTGCGCATTGCTAATTTATTACCCGGGTTTACTAGCATATTTTATGCTCCTTGCTGCGCTTGGGGAGAATGTGCGGCTGCGTGCATGATGTGGCTGTGGAGGTAGAGGAGTGGCGAAGGAATGCCTCTCAAAAAGAAAAAAAAATTGGAAAGACGCTTTGGACTTTGCCTTAAGAGTAGACGCGGTAGCAGTTTCCGAAATCACGTCTCAATTACCAATAATCATCATCAGCCTGACTACGCTCACTGCCTCTCCAGTTAACCCTGCCTAAAGTGAGCTGTCCTTAAGCTGTGGCCACAGTATCCCCGAAGCGACTGAGCGATTGAGCGGCGCATTGCAGCGGAAATATCCAACTAGTTGGAACCTCGCTGCTCATCGCTGCGACGAAGAGGTTTTTCCGCCGCAGCGACAGGTTTCGCTAGCATTTTCACTTGCATGTGAGGCTTTAATCTCATCCCCTAACTTTCTGCGGTCCCCTGTCCCTGCTACACTTGCCTTCTCTTGGAATCTACTCCCTTACCCAAAAGGATATGCGGTTATGTTGCCTTCGCAATCATAAAGAGGATTTGATTACCAAGTACCAATTCCAATTATCGACTACAATTAATCGTCGATCACCAATCACTAATCACCAATTACCAACCATCATTATATATCACGGTCGTCGATTACAGCCGCACTCACCGTTCACCAATCACAATTATCGATTATCAATAACCAAACACCAATCACTATCTAGGTTACGCTGCACGACATACTCATACACATAGACACACCCTATTAGAGGAACTTCATCCCCAATATTGGCTTCATTTGTTTAATTTGTTTGCATTATTTGAAACTTCAGGGATTTTTTCTGACTGACGCAGGACGACGGGCTATCCCAGGTTTTCAGCAGAACCGAGCTTACGCGATTATGTAAAAAGGCTCGAAGATCCAAAAAGGATGCGTGCATATCGAAACGGTGCTTGTGGAGTTGCGAAGAAGGGCTAAGTGACTTCTAAAGCCATCACATTTGTCTTCCCAAGGGCTGTTTAGGAGTTTGCAATTTTTGTTTCCATTTACCTGACTGCTGCCTTTGCAATTGTACAGATTTTTTTGCCGCGCGAGGGGCAAGAGCTGAGATGTCGACGTACAGGCGGCAATATATGGCATGTATTGTACGCTATGACCTTTGTAGATTTTTAAAGACAGGTTCCCATAATCTCCTTGTAATTTGTGCACCCCCTTTTTGAAGTCCTAATTTAAAGAAAAAGAGTGCGCAAATTATGCCAGTAAATATAGTAATTGGTTGTATTTCCACATCCTGTATTTGTACATAGTGTATACTGCCGCCCTACCCTTATCCTTTTTTATCGTGCCCCCCTCTGCCTGCCCTCTCCTTGTCCTTTTATTCCCGCTAGCCGCAGCTCAGGTGCTTCAGGTATCAATGGTACATGCCGCGGCTAGCAACATCTTTTCCTGCTATTGTTATATTTACTTTGGTAATAAATAGCCACTAACAACATAACAGCAAATGGCACACCTGTACAATATGCAGCACAGGTCATTATAAAACAAGACAATGAGCAGCAGTGAAGATGGTTCTTTAATGATTCCCTCAGGCACGCAATGCAGCAAATTGTTGGAAAACCTCCAGCACGTGTGGGTCAATGTCGCTGGTGAACAAGAGTGATTCCAGTGTGGTTACATATTTGAAGACATGTTCATGGTGCTGCAAGAAAAGGAGACACACAACCAACTTCAGTAAACAAGAACCGACGGCACAGAACGCTAGTTAGCACACAAGTCACCGACTTCAAAATGACAATTAGAATTGATGATGAACAGGAAGCCACTCATACAAAGTGCTAAAGTATCTCAAAGTGTAAAAAGAAACAAAAAATACTTGGATGGTGCTAAACCTACCCTTAAGAGTAGTACTACAATGCAACAGCATAAGAGATCCCTCCATGAAAGCACTTCTTCTCTTTCATGGAATCACAGATAATGGGAAGTCCTCATACCACCACTGGCGCAGTGGTGCAGTGGTTGAAGGGGTATGTGGGCCGAAAAATGAATTTATGAGAAAGAAAAAACTTCTGGATTCTCATTAAAAAGGTTACAGATCAGGGACATATCTTCTAAGTTTGGTCATGAACTGCGCTGTAGAAGTTTAGAAAATTTAGTTTTCTTCTTTGAAGGGTGTTGCACGAGGTGTCGCCAGCAGTGCGTAAAAACGTTGTTTCTAACACATGATCCTGGCCTTGCTAGCTGTAACTGGTAGGCAAAGTGAAACTAACTCAGTGATTAGCGGAAACACATCACGTGACACTTGAGGTGAATTTCAAGCCTTTATTGCCTTATTGTTCAAATACCTCGGTTTTATGGCTGCCTTAGCTGCCTATATTCACTGTTCAGCGCATCTCTGTGGGTTTCTGAGCACAGGCAAAGTCGCCCATAGTTCAAGAACAGAAAAATAACCCATCAAAGCGGCAAGTGCTTGCTACTGAGCTGCATCACATCGAAGGAGGAAGCCTTACGAATGCAGCATGGGTTTTTAAACAAACAAACGAAAAAAAAGCCCGTAAAACAAAATCACAGGTGCTCAAACCTTTGAAGTCATTTTACTCAGTTCACATTCTTGGGCGTAACTGCAGATTTAAGAACCCTCGTTTTCAAACTGCGAAGGCAAAATTTACATTCAAGATGCTTTCTGAAATCGTTAGGCCTTTATGACAAAAAAAAAATTATAAAGCAGTGAGCTCAAAAAGCAAAGTTGCTTTTGAGTTGTGGGATATTTAGAAACACTGGCAAAAAACAACACTGTCTTCCCTTTATTCTGTACGAGAGGCTTTTCTGGGGTCATTTATGCCAAAAGAGTGAACAAATCAAAGAATTTTTAAAATGATAAGTTTTCCTAATCCTGACAGTCTTATTGGCTCATTCTGTGTTGAACAACTTTTGCCACACTCAAGGTACAGCATTAAAACTTCGGTTCTGTTTTAACAGCGTAAGGATGCGGCATCCCTGAAAATTTCATTGCAATTGGCACAGTGTTTCAAGAATTGACCGTTGAGCTGATGTGCAGTGCCACGGTGGGCAGGTGGCAATTGCAGTGAATTTATTTGAATTGATGATATTGCCACAGGCCATGGTGGGCAGGCTGCCCGCACTGGGTGGCGGGCCACCTGCTTGTAGAGTCAAACCAAGTGGCAGCATTATCAGTGAAGAGAAAGCACTAATCTCAGAGCAACAATGACAAAGTTGGTCATTAAACTTGCTGTTCCATGAGGTGACGTCCTCAGGCAGTGTCAATGGCGTCACATGTGTATGCTTGACAAAACTGAGTGGCTTCAATTGAGCATAACATACTCAGAAGTAACAGACTTACGGTAATAGACATAAGTGACATAAAGCAATAGTAGACATGAGTAACAGACATAGTGATAATTCTGTCTATTACTCAGAATAGACCGAATGAAACAACTGAGGGAATTTCCATTACCTTTGTAGAATTCAAATCTTTCCGCGTTTTCGATCACAAATTCTGGATGGCGCGGATATTTTGCAACGATGTGAGAAATTCATATCACTGAAATTTTACTTTTTCCAGGTGAGTGAAAACCATGCAATCTTTAATACATAATAACCTGGACACTGAGTTAAAGCATAAGCATTCACTCAAAACATTCATCCAATGAAATCAGAAGTTCAAATTACAGTCTAGTCCGTTTATAACGAAGCCACTTATAGCGAAATAGCGGTTATAACGAAGGGATTTCAATTTCCCATTTTCACATTTTCAATACATTTTGAGTCCGGTTTTAACGAAGTAAATAAGAACGCGTCAGCGGATATAACGAAGAGATTTAATACCAACCGAAAAATAATCTGCCAATCATCACATTTTTGCGTCCTTGAGGAGATTTTTTCCGCGAAAATAAGAGCAAAATTCGGCTGACGGCGTCCTTTTGTGGCGTCGTCTGCTCTTCTGCGGAGCGAAAGGTTGCTTCACTGCATCGCATGGCACGCCAGTCTCGTGTTGCGCCGTCCTTGAACGGTGTCACGGCGTAGAGCGGTAGAGCACGCCGCGCAGGGGAAAAATGTAAAAAAGTTGGATGGTATGGAAGCCGCAATCCTGAAGTCCGCACTCGCGAAACGTGTTCAGGGGACGCTGGACGACTTCTTTCAGCGGCAATAAATCGGTATGCCGATGTTTGCATTTTTTTTCGTAGTCCGCATATTACGAAATAGCGGATATAGCGAAGTGATTTCCGATTCCCGCCGACTTCGTTATAACCGGGCTAGACTGTACCAAAAAATTCCACACTCCACTCTACTGACCGCCTGCGTGAGCAACCTCACCTGGAAGAATACTTCCTGCAGGCGACCCAGCGTCCAGCGAAACCAGTACGTCTGGAAGTTGGTGCCTTCAACTTCACACTGGCCAATGTGCTCGGTCAGTGTCATGATGAATCTCTGGAGAAAGAAAGAGGGGGGCAAGCAATGATGCAGACTTAATTGTGCTACTTGTGCCACTAGGTATCAAAGAGCACACGCTAAAGTAATAACTCCAGAGTGCAGGGGTCCTACATCTCTTTAGCCTCGGGAAACCTCAACAGCTTTCAAACTGTGCAGAGGAATCTCGCATGTTTCGGCTTCTGACATTTCCTACCTAACATGTGTGCAAACAAGAGCATGCAAATGTATGGCCCATGAGAAAATGTGGCCAAATTAAAAAATTACGCCTGGCTCTATAGTAAAACAGCCTGTGATGAGCAAAACAGTATACGATACTTAGTCACAAAATAAAGTGGGTAAAGCAACAGTGGATCTGAAGGCCAGGAGAGCATACTGCCAGCATGCATACCAGGCATGCAGGGATTTAGGTGCTTGGGGAACCAAAAAAGTGCTTCAAGGAGCCCAAGGGTTCTGCAGAACTCTGTTTCGGTTTGGTTTATTGGGGTTTAGCGTCCAAAAGCGACTCAGGCTATGAGGGACAGAACTCTGTCTAAGGGGGGACACTGGTCTTAGACCTGTTTTCCTTATTTTTAGTCCAATTCTAATGAAACTGTACCACCTTGCTCAGTTTTTTATACTGATTTCAGCAATGAAATTACCTTTCTCATAAATTAGTCGGCTCCCAAGATAATTAATTTTAACTAGTCGTTCATTAGTACCTCGGTGCAAAAAGAACTGCTCAATAAAAAATTATTTTTAATCCATGGCTACATAGTATGGTGAGTAAAGAGTGCAATAATCAAAACCATTTTTTCATTTTACCCTCATTAGTAATTTTACAGCACTTGGAATATCAGTGTTCAAGGTTCGAATGTAATGCATCGATAAACTTTGCGAAATTGTAGATTTTTAAAGTGCGATTGAACAAATCTGCTTCGATTATTGCACACACTGTGCTTTCAGCTTCCCCTAGCAAGCAATATGACATCTCTGTCTGTCATAGATGTTGAGATATCGACATATTAAGACAGCCAGATGTGCGAAATTTTCATGCCATTAAATTATCTGCTCCTGCATAAATTCAGCCCACACAATGATCTAAATCGAATATTATGGTAAAAAATGTTGATTCCTTGAAAGAAAAAATTGTTACAGTTGGAAAATCATAGCTGTAGATTCCGCAAATGTCATTTCTTGAAAATTGATTTTTTGGTCTCAAAGACCAGTGTAGGAGAGGCTTTTAATTTCACATTACGACATGGACAAACACCCCAAAGACAGCAACGATACCAATCCTATCTGATCAGCTTTCTGAATGTCAATATAATAGCATGGTGGTAGTAATGGGTGAAAAATGTTCAATCAGTTGTTTCTAATTAAAAGGGCACCTGCCCACATCGCACCTGGAAAATGATGAGGAACAGGTTCTTTAGGTCACTTTGGGTTGCTTCCAGCTTCTCTTCCATCCTCTCCACCATCTCGTCTGTGGGCTGATCCTTGTCACCTGAGTCACCCTGTGCGTAACACACCATCACCACACACATCACCAGCTTGCTCGATTTACTAGCTTTAACTACAAAGCAAGGCAGACAGTAGCAAACAGCCAGTGGCGTGGCAATATATGTCAGCACTCTGTAAACTCATCAAATGGTAATGTGCAAGCAAAAAGAGAAAAGAACAGCACCACCTTGTAATGGATAAATGCGATCGTAGTCTACCTACACACAGAGAAGTTCTAGGTGAAATAAATGAGGTACGAATGTCATGTCAGCTCGAGCTAATGAAGTACAGTCGAACCCCGCAATAACGAAACCGCCGGGGAAGGAAAACCTTTTCGTTGTCGTGAGAATTTCGCTGTCGCGAAAATGGACAAACAAGCACACCCATTACCTTCCAGAACCAAAATTTAATGAAAAAAGTCGCTTATTTTGTTCTGCTTGACATTGCTGTGCAGGAGCTTGACGACTCTGGCTTCGCAGCTTGATAAGCTATGCATAGCTTCGTCGTCGTCGTGGTCGCCGAGAAAAGTCCGGATAACATCGAAAGCATCAAGCACATCACGCGAGCTTACTTGCGTAACTTTCCTGCATCCAGGACGATGCTGCTTCAGCGTCGACGCGCGCACACTCCGCTGACAACACTTTGGCGACGATGCAGTGCCGCGCTTTAAATCGACTTAGCCACCGGCGCTCGCCTTAAAGTTGTCCTGCCCCAGAATGCACGCGAAGTCAATCGCCTTTTGCTGCAGAAGGCTTCCAGACAAAGGCACCTTGTTCGCTCTCTTGTTCAGGAACCACTGAAATACGGCTTTGTCCACGCCTTCGTAGACCGGCGTTGCCAAAGTCTTGTTCAGAGCGCGCGCGCCGTTCTGGAGTGCCGCCATGATGCCATTCTTTGATTTCAGAATCGTAGAAAGTGAGCTGCACGGGATACTGAACAAGTGAGCTGCACGGGATACTGAACTCCTCCGCAATGTCCGTCTTCTTTCTGCCTTTTTCAGCTTGGGCGAAGATAGCAGCCTTTTCCTGCAGCTTAAAAAACTTGCGCTTCTTTACAGGAGGCAGCATGTTTCCGACAGTCGAAAAACAACAAAAAACACTGTACACAAGCAAGTCGAGGGCGAATTCGGCTTGCACAAGGCGGACGGCGAGATCGGCGAGATAGCGTGGTCGCCGCACTAGAGAAAAGAAAAAAAAGGGTTCCTTGCTCTTCCCCGGTTGGCCGGCGGTGTAGTCACGTGAAACGTCACGTGCGTGCGTAGTCGCCAACAGACGGGCTAGCAAAAAGCCGCTTTCAGAGGGCAAAAAAAGAAATTGCTTTGCTATCATCATTACCGAACCAACCGAAACTAAACAAAAATGGCTGTGCCGGTGCTTGTTGGCAGGCGAAATGAATGGGCCCGACTTGTCGGATGAGTGTGCTGCTGCAGTTTTGCCCATTCTATGTTCCCGACTGGCTGATGTGCCGAAAAAATGTTGCAGATCACTACCTCAAACTTTCGTTAATGCGGGACTGCTTTTTAAAAACCCTTCGCTGTTGAGAGGGGACAAATGTATTGAACCCTATGGGAGTTCGCCGGGGGCGCCAGAATTTTTCGTTGCCGCGAGAATTTCGTTCTTGAGGGCTTTCGTTATTGAGGGGTTCAACTGTAGCACGAAATAATGTTGGAACACCTACCTTGCTGAGCTTGCTTTTGGCATCCTCTAGTTCATACTCCAATTTCCTGACATGCTTGATCATCTTACGAATCGTGAGGTGGAGGATTTCCCATACGTAGGGCCTGAAAGAAGAGAGAAAGAAATAAAAATGTAGCATGTAAAAAAACGCCAAGCATACACATACTTCTACCACTGAGATAACTGATTACTATTGCTGAAAGAGGCTGCTGTTTAACAGTAAACTTGGATGGCGGCGATGAGCCAGCCTCATTACAAGAGAGTTGCAATGTTACAAGTGAGCTGCAAAGCTTCTTCCTGTAAACTGAATGCATTGACGACTGTGCAAAGCACATAGCTAGGAGAAGTGATAGGTTTGTACAATGCTCGCATCTGAAGCAACTAGCTCGCCTGCACTAAGTGAAGCTGAACCCCATAGAAGGGTGCAGTAAATATCTCACACCGACATGAATGGACTGCACACAAGTGTATTTCACTGCTACTAATATACCGAAATTTGCCACAAAAGGATTAACTACTATAAAAGAATGGGGAAAACTGACAACAGAGACTTGCACCTCTTCAGCATTAATCCCTCCGCTCTAGCATGCACGTAAAGCAGCATGGAAAATGTACATTCTACAAGCAATATTGCCAGGAGTCAAATCAGCAATAGCATATTCACTACGGGTGTGCGAATAGCGGTTTTCTGGTTCGAAGTGAATTTGAAGCAAACAGTAGATTTCTTAGAATATTTTGGATACTTCTAATGCGCAAAAAAAAATGTAGAATGGCACAATAAGCATTTTCAAAATCATGTACGTTTCTAACGCATAAGGCGATTACACGAAAAGGAAAAAAAAAGTGTACTGAAGCTTTGCAAGCTCACTGAAGTAATATTTCTTCCAAAAATTGCCAATCGGAAATTGGGGGGGGGGGAGGAGTTGATCTACTTGCAGTGCCAACATATATATACTATTAATGGCGTGTAAGATCTGTCTGTGGGACCTTCAACTGCTGCTCTTAACTGCGAGTGCGTCACTGCGCAGCTGTTGACTATAAGTGGTGACTAGACACCTGCAAGTTGTACACCACGTGCCCAGTGCACTGGCCAGATCATTTGGTCTCAGTAACCGTGTGCGTGTCCAGCGTTCTGGCTTTTTGGAAGCACAGCTATCATGTGCACAGCAACATGTCATCTAAAATTATGCAACAAACTGTGGGAAGAACGAAGAGCCACCTGACCTCATGAACTCAGGTGCCAGGTCTTTGGAGAAGATCCAGTTTGCCACTGCAGAACACTCGACGATTTGCGTCTTCAAGTACTTGTCCACAAGTCCAATCATCATCTGGCAGCACAAAAAAGTGGCACTCAAAAGCAGCACTTCTTTTCTTGAAAAAGCTTTACAAACCATAAAAGTCAAAAGAACACATTACTATGTTGATCCAACCAAAGCCACAAGTCAGCAGATGCTGTCATTGTTCTTTTTTGCTCCATTACCCTTCGCTACAAGTATTTGGTTGTTTCAAAACTGTGGGCTACATACGCTACCACCCTTGAACTACCAACCAGCATCTACAAAAGAGATCAAACACGCTTAACTATCATGGCTAACCTAGTTGGTGAACACACATAACATACGGACAAGACGTCTGTCACAATATACTTAAAAGGGATGCCAGTGAACCAAACTGTAATATTTCATCAGCCCACAGCACTGCACAATTGTGTTCAAATTATAGAGGAACCCCACAGTACATCTGACCTGGATGTAACGTGCAAGCATAAAGTGTGCAGGGATAGCACAGAGAGCAAAACACAACTAATAGCAAAAGTGCAGAGCAGTTTGACCCTTAATTGGCAAAGTAAAGCCTAATATACAGTGGATTTCTTGGTCTTCTGATTCCCATTAGCCCAGAACGGGCATGGCGCCCAGTAGAATTACACTGCAATATGTCTTACCGCGAAAATGTCATTAACACCTCTTTCGAGGTCTACCACATGCATGTCATTAACATGTGGGACACTGCAACCCACACTGCGACATCACATTCTTTCTGAACACATAAGCAAACACGCTGCTAATACAGGTTCATTAGCTGCTTCAGTTATTAAGGCGGAAGCCTTTAATGCCTCATCGTTGTAAGCAGGAGTTGTCGACAGAAAATGTCACGCTTTTCAATTGGTCGAAATGCTCGTGACGTCACAGTGCGCGAATTTCAAATGGGGCCAATTGTACTTTGGCTAGTAACCGTGCAACCAATCAAAGGGATCGTATAGTGATGCTCCAACTAAGTGGGACTGAGTTTAGTTAATTGCTTAATGAATCAATTAGCCTAATTAAGATAGAGGAGAATGAAGAGGTCAGAAGACAGAGGAAAAGAAAAGACGCGCGTCGCAGCGACAACAGCGTCCGCGGAAGGAAACGCTGCTGAAAAAACAGATAAGTACGAAGCCGCGTTCGCTCCACCACCACGCACTTCCCCACTCAGTTCGACGTTGCTCGTTTCATATACGTTGTGTCGAACATCCTAGACAGTTCCAACATTTGACAGGTGAATGACAGAACACGATGGATAGAAATACAATGATATAAACATCAAATAGCCTAATTAACCTTTCTAGTTAGACCGCATAAATCAATAAAACCGAGAACGAAATTGGTCGAGTTGGGGAATCGAACCAGGGTCTCCGGAGTGCGATACGAGCACGCTAGCCACTCCGTAATGCCAGCTGAATGCTTTGGAATGAACAAAGGCGCGTCTAGCTAATACGGCGTCTTCGTTCACTCCCATCTTCCCCCTTTCCCTTACGGCCAGGTGCAGGTGTCCACCCAGATATGCGAGAGAGATACATTTCCTTTCCTCAAAAAATAAATTTACCGTCCAGCAAGGCGTACAGCCGAATTGGCGATGGCGTTCTGTGGACTCCCTGGCAGCGTTTCAAGACGCTGTCGCGTTCCACTCTTACCGGCGAAGCTTAACATGTTAACCACACATCAGTAACACACGCAGACAGCCAATGGACGCGTCATTCGCTGGTAGCACTTCAATCATCATTCACAACCACATTCGTGGCAGAATGCTGTACTCAGGCTTTCGCCTTGCACCACTTTAGTCGCCAAAGTGACTCCTAATTTTCATAAATGCCTAAGATAGAAGCCATCAGGTTCCAGCAAGGCAGTTATTACGGCGGAAGCCTTTAATGCCTCATCGTTGTAAGCAGGGGTTGTCGACAGAAATGTAACGCTTTTCAATTGGTCGAAACGGTCGTGACGTCACAGTGCGCGAATTTCAGACGGGGCCAATTGTACTTGTATAGTAACCCTGCAACCAATTAAAGGGATCGTATAGTGATGCTCCAAGTAAGTGAGGCTGAGTTTAGTTAATTGCTTACTTAACCAATTAGCCTAATTAAGATTTCTAGTCAGACCAGATAAATAAATAAAACCGAGTAGGAAATTGGCCGAGCTCGGGAATCGAACCCCGGACTCTGGAGTGCGAGACGAGCATGCTACCACTCCGCCATGCCAGCTCAATGGTTTGAAATGAACAAAGGCGCGTCTAGTGAATACGGTGTCTTCGTTCATTCCCATCTTTCTCCCTTCCCGTTACGAGGAGGTTTAGGTTAGAGGCTAAGCTTAACACCTTAACCACACATCAGTGACACAAGCAGCAACACCACGCTTAAGGCTTTCGCCTCACCGCACTTTAGGTCATCAAAGTGCCCCCTGATTTTTTCTCAGCAAAGAACGCTCTTAATGCACAGGTCAGAGCAAAGCAAAAGGTTCAGCTGCAAAGAGCAAAAAGGTGAGCACCGACCTGCTGATGGTTGTGCCAGAGGTCATAAGTACTGCGCAGGACACATATTTGGGCCTCCTCTGTCGAAGCTAACGTCTTGAATGCATAGTGAAATCTACGCAACAGAAAAAGAAGTTTTGACTTGAGAACAAAAAGTTCCACATCAGTACACAATCCAGGAATAATGTAACACACAGCCTCACCCCTGCTAGGGTGGGTGATGCAGGCGAGGCTGAGGGGACCAAGCCAAAAACTTAACATTTCTCCCATAACAATACCACACAGTGCAAAGAAGGCTGAACTTTTTTCAAGTACCGCTGTTGCATGTCACATCTTGACACACTTTTGTCGAAAGAACACACGTTGGTAGCAACACGAACCTGAAACCAGAAAATCTGAACACAGACTTGTCCGTTTTATATTTCACCAAGCTGCAGTGAACCGAAATTCACTACAAATATAGAGGCTGGTGAGATATGACATGATGCTCACAAAATCTAAAAGCAAGAACAAACGGCTCAACTCAGAAACCAGTTGTTCGGTATGCTACACAGCATGTATGAGAAGAGTTGCTTATCCATTTTCTCCAAATCGTCAGTAAAATATATAGAGAAACGAAGAATTTTAAAATTCGCCTCCACACAAATGGTGAAAGCAAGAATCGAAAAAAAAACAGCAATAGTTACTTGGCAATGCCTGCAAAGGAATGAGAGAAAGATTTGCTTGCTATGAACAGCAAAGTCTCCACAAAAACTTGGATCTTGAGGGGGTTGTGCGCAGGCTCCACTGCAACCACAGTATGGAAACAACAGCCCGATTTGAACCCCAGTGCGACAGCAAGCACTCAAACAGCGCCACGAAACATGTCACTACACCATAGACGTATTTATCGCAAACAAGCACTATTCTGTGTCCCTTTGGCACAGGAAGTTTCAATGATTATTAAGGGTCTTAGAGCATTTTTTTTATTTACAGACCAAATGCAATGAAACTGCACAGACTTATTCAGTTTTTTCTGCTGATTTCAAATATGCAATTTGTTTATTTCTAGGCCAATCAGTTCCTGAGATATTAATATATATCATGCCATTGTCTGCTGAAACAATAGAAAAACAATGGGCCACCAGAAATTTATTTAATTTTAATATGTGGATAGATACTAAAACGTGTGAGGAATGCAACGCTGGAAGCAGTTTTCAGTTTTTTGTCCGTGTGGACAAATGGGCTTAATAGTTAGTTTTCAAGTGAGTTAAGCCCGACCCACATGGAGCGGTTTTCTCGCGGAAAACCTGCGTACGGCCGCCCGGCGGCGGCCGCTTGGCCGCCGGCGGCCGTTCGCCGCCGACCAAGCAGTGCTAGATACGTTCGCCCGGCGGTCAGCCGCTCACCGGAAGCGGCGAATGCGGGCTGTCAGCGCGGACCAATGAGGGCGCTCTCTTCCCGCATCTAGCTTCCGCCCGCGCGCGGCGACAAACATGGCGGCGCCTTTCGAAGCCGGACCCCTCGCTTTGGACTGAATTCTCGTTGTTGCTGCCTTTTTCACTGCGTTCACTGGCCGTAAATGGAGCACCGGTCTTTCACTTCGTCTCGCCTTGCCTATAATAAAACTTATAAGTGATAAATTTGCCTTATTTTTTTATTTAGAGTGACGATTCTCCCACTTCTAGGCTTAAGAGGAGAGCCGGTTAGTTTACAATAATGGTTCCTGTCCCGAGAACCAGATGGCGCTACTATAGGCTGAGTCTATTTTTGCGTCTCTGCTAGCAGCAGCTGCCGGTGGCTCGGCGCGCAGGGTGAAACCGAGTGGGGGTGGAGTGGAGAGGGGAGATGGCATACGCTGAACTAAAAAGTGAGAATGCGCCCTCCAATAAACAATGGCTTTAGAGTAAGCTTACAAATCTTTTTTTTTTGTTTTTGGCGGCAGCGGTTTGGCGGCAGCCGCCCGTTTTCTGCCTCTTGTGGTGCGGCACAGCGGCGGTGCGTCCGCGTTCCGCCGCGCCGCTCAAAATCAGCAGCGCAAGTTCGCTCCATGTGGGTCGCCCTTTAACCAGACATACAGTGCCAGAAAACACATGACACACATGAAACTAACTATTAAGCCATTTGTCCACACGGACAAAAAACTGAAAACTGCTTCCAGCGTTGCATTCCTCACACATTGCAGTACCCACCCACATATTAAAATTAAATTTCTGGTGGCCCATTTTTTTCCTATTGTTTGAGCAGACAATGACATGATGTATATTAATATCTCAGGTACTAATTGGCCTAGAAATAAACAAATTGCATATTTGAAATCAGCAGAAAAAACTGAATAAGTCTGTGCAGTTTCATTGCATTTGGTCTGTAAATAAAAAAATGTTTTAAGACCCATGTCCCCCCTTAAACCTGACAGGTATCAAACACACGAAGCTCACCTACAGCCTCACTATACATTCAAATTCAATGGCCACTAAAAGTTCGCAAGACACCAGATGGAATTAAAGGAGCAGCAAGAACAATGTGGAGTCTTTGCTGCATCGCTCTGTATGCAAGACTGAAACAGCAGAATGTCATTACACCACCAAGTTATACGAACAAAAGCTCTGTTAAGCATGGTCTCCACTGTCTCAAATCAAATGTCAAGGTCAGGTACCCAATGGTCATAGTCATATGATCACGTGGTCATACTACCATAGCGTAGGCCATACCACCACGCAGTTAAGTTCGGATTGACCACTGAAGGTCATTCTCTCATCTACATTGAAACTGGAAGTTGTACCCCGAGGAGCAGAGCTTTCACTTCAAAAGGAATAAGGCAAACACTTACATAGGCATTTGGTCCAGAGACGGTTGTCAACAGTCAGAGAAACACTACTCTTCAAAGCAAAAGCTGCCTGATTCCCAAAAGTCTGACACATATTGTTATGCTTATAGGCGGCCATCACACTAGGTCTTATCCAGCTTTTTTCTTTCAAAATTCAGTTTGCCTTATACATACCAGGTGTCCCAACTTAGTTTAGAAAAAAGGTTAAAAATATATTGAGGCAAGACTGTTGCAGGCAAGTTCAACAATGTTGCTGACCATTGTATGCAATCACTCAGTATTTCTGTATTTTGTTCAACTAAATAATGAAATAAAGTAAAGAGAGTAATTGAAAGTGCCTGAAATATGTAAAAAATCTTATTTGGCCATGTAAGCGCACTCTCAAATGCGGAATCCATGAACGTAGCCAGGTTCGATAGTGCCATGAATGTGACGAGGCAGAAACAATCAACGGAGCGCTGCCACCAAAACTGAAAGTAACACTTGTGACCTCGCCACACTCAGTGCAGAAATAACACCGGGTGCGCTAGTTAACTGCAGCTATACACAGGCCGAAACCCTACGCTGTGCTACATTTAGCGGACAGCGTTTTGCGTCTGGTACCTCGCATATGTCGTCTTTGCATTCCAACACAGTGCTGTGCTCCTTAAAGTGGCAATTTTACTCCACAATGACAAACGAAACACCCAACCAATGACTAGGAATGCTGCTTCGCTTTGGTCTGCATATAACTACCAGCAACTGGCGCACCCACTGTTCTCTACACAGAACGTGGTCCGGTCATAGGTGCTCCGAAATGCAAAAACTATAAAGTTAGTGTGACGATTCCCCAAGTCAGCGGACGTGAAGTACACCGCAGGCGCCGTCTCAGCGGCACCCAGCTGGACGGGGAAGAAGGGAAAGGGAAATAAACGCTCCCTCGTTTTTCAAGGAGAGGAGCCAGTTTGACTCCCGCCAGCAACGTGTACTGTCGCTTTACGGGCGCCCCTTCCCGCGCCCTCCTCAGGGCACGTCGGTGACCCGTTTCGGCATGCGCTTCCAAGCTCGCCCACTTACAATACTATAACAATTCTGGCGACGAGGTAAAAGTTTTCCGGCATCGCATCATCTGCAACCATGCCGACCTACGGAGCATTGGAGCCATTCCACGGGGAAGGAGGAGCCTGGACAGAGTACTTAGAGCGAGTCAAGCTCTTCTTCGACGCCAACAGTGTTCCAGAGGAGAAGAAAAGGTCCGTGTTCCTGACATGCTGCGGGTCCAGCACCTACTCCTTACTACGGAGCCTGCTGACGCCAAAGACTCCCGATCAAGTCTCCATCGACGAGATATTCTCCGTGCTGTCGGGCCACTACATTCCTAAGCCTTCCGTGGTGGTCTGCCGCTTCAGATTCAACAGTCGCTCTCGTCAACCGGATGAATCTGTCAGCGACTACATCGCATCACTCAAAAAGCTTTCTGCAAACTGTGAGTACGGCACCTTCCTTTCTGACATGCTGCGGGACAGACTCGTTTGCGGCATTAATGACGCGCCAATGCAACGGCGCATGCTTGAAGAGCCAAACCTGACGTTCGAGTCTACAGTCAAGGTCCTAGTTGCAATCGAGACGGCGAAAAAAGACTCAAGCATGTTGATGCAAGCTCAGTGTATGGCCGAAGCTCAGCCAGTTCACAGTGCGATGCGAGCGCAAATGAAACAGACGATAAGTTGTTATCGCTGTGGAGAGCCGCACTACACAACAGTATGCCAGCATGCAAAATCCCGGTGCAACGCATGCAGCAAGATCGGGCATCTGGCCAGAGTATGCCGCTCAAGGGCTACCGACACGAAGCAAAAGAACGTGTCAAGGAAGTACAATACGCAGAGGCAACAAAAGCAGCCAGTTCACAGCCTTGCAGAGAGTGGAAATCTTCCTGAAATTCAGTCACAGGTCTACGAGACGTGGCAGATGAAAAGCGACCAAACAATTCCTCCGTTTGTCGCAGTTTTACAAGTCGCAGGCAGACCTCTTAGAATGGAGCTGGACACGGGGGCCAGTGTCTCCGTAATGGGGGAGACCGAATTCCAACAGCGGTTTCCCGAGCTCTCAGTAGATCCATCAGACGTGATTCTGAAGAGTTATTGCGGAAGACTGACACCCGTTAAGGGCAAGGATACCGTTCCAGTCCAGTTCTGGCGAAGAGAGGCAACACTGCCTTTGTTTGTAGCTCCGGACCAGTGTCCAACTCTTCTCGGACGAAACTGGATCAGTGCGCTGCAGCTCAACCTCAATGACGTCAGATCCGTTGACTCACTTACAAGCATTGACGAGCTGCTGACTTGCTACAAAGAAGTATTTTCAGAGGGACTAGGCACATTCAAAGGCCAAGAACACCAGAGAATGGGAAGGAAAGCACAGTCTAATCCGTGGCCGTTTCCGAAGAAACCATGGTCTAGACTGCATGTCGACTTTGGTGGTCCATTTCAAGGGCACTACTTTTTCGTGCTAGTCGATGCCTACTCTAAATGGGTAGAGGTGGTTCCCGTTCATGCACCTTCAGCGGACGCCACAATTCGATGCCTGCGAAGCATATTTTCCACACATGGCATTCCAGACATCATTGTCTCCGACAACGGCACCGCATTCACCAGCGAGAAGTACGCTGACTTCTTGAGCAAGAACGGCATACGGCGTATTCTTATCCCGCCATACCACCCGGCATCGAACGGAGCAGCGGAACGCGTCGTGCAGACAATTAAGGGGAAGCTCAAGAAGGCAGCGCCTGGAGATTTCCAAACAAACATCGACAGGATCCTGCTTTCCTACAGAACAACGCCGCACGCGTTTACTGGGTCTCCTCCCGCTGAGCTCCTTATGGGCAGGCAACTGCAAACGCCCATTCAACGAATGCACCCCGGCCTATGGGCGCATGTGGACTTCAAACAATTGAATCAAAAGATGCGCTGCGACAGCAACGCACGCAAAAGTTCTTTGCCTTCGTCCGGCGAGCCCGTCTTTGTTCGCAACTTCCGACCAGGCCCAGCTTGGATTGCCGGAACGGTTCGCCATCCCACAAGTTCTTCGTCGCTTCAAATACAGCTCGAAGACGGAACGCTGTGGAACAGACACGCGGACCATGTGCGACCGCGAAGGACCCCCGGCGTTCTCTCCGCCGACGAGGAGCCTCTTCCTGGACTGGCAGCGACAACGGACACGGAACAGTTGTGCCCACCTCGCTGCTCATTAAGCACCGAGCCGTCTACAACAGCCTCGGCGCGGCAACAGCAGTCAAGTGCGGCCCCTTTGCACCCCCAGCTTCGTCGGTCTTCCCGGGTCCGGAAGCCTGTTATCTACTACGGACTATAGAGGCGTAAACAAGCACCGCTCGACACCAGTGCCGTGCAGCAGGCTTCATAACAAAGGGAGGAGTGTGACGATTCCCCAAGTCAGCGGACGCGAAGTACACCGCAGGCGCCGTCTCAGCGGCACCCAGCTGGACGGGGAAGAAGGGAAAGGGAAATAAACGCTCCCTCGCTTTTCAAGGAGAGGAGCCAGTTTGACTCCCGCCAGCAACGTGTACTGTCGCTTTACGGGAGCCCCTTCCCGCGCCCTCCTCAGGGCACGTCGGTGACCCGTTTCGGCATGCGCTTCCAAGCTCGCCCACTTACAATACTATAACAGTTAGTTTTTTCAGCTTATTTAAAATAATTATTCAATTGAACAACATCATACAAGAATACTCTGAATAACTACATATAATGGTCTACAGCATAGTTGAGGTTGCCTCCACCTATTGTTCCTCGGTATATTTTAATCTTTGGTTAAAGTTAGTTGGGACACCTAGTACAAAAGTGAGACTATACTAATAACAGCCAGAGCATGACAAGTGCCACGGCAACACCAGCGAACAAAGGCACCGACAAATTGGTTATATGCAAAAAGTTTAATTTCTTGTCTTTCTTTACAGCTGTCCGGCAGGCGTTTATCCTTTTTTTTTAACACAGCTTGCAACATGCAAAACTTCTGCAACATGCAACATTAAAACTTCGGTTGGGCCTAGTTGGTACATGTTACTGTTCAGGTGAAGGTTGCGCAGGTGAAGGAAGGTTAAGGTGAAGGAAGCGCCTGTGTGTGTCTCTCTGTCTCTTCATTGTGGATCGTCCTGTGTTTGCGCAACCTTCACCTTAAAGGTGCGCTGAAGAGGAATCTGAACTTGTCTTTTTGCCGCGGGAACTCGATCTACACGTTCCGAGCATTCTTAGAAACTGCGACTTATTGCCCTCTGTGGCCGATTTCCTAAATTAAATCGAATTAACGTCCGGCTCCCGCCCTTTTTCTTTTTAATTCTCCCTCGTACGGTGGGCAGAGTCGACAAATGTGTGGAGTGCCTTTCACCCAGTCCCATGGCGGCTTGCCGCTCTGCCATCGGTGGAGTAATACGTAGTAGTCCGTAGTAGCAAATAGTCCGCGTGTATTTTTATTTCTGCGGGCTTATTTTGCGGCTATATTATCTGCGAATGAAACTATTTATTGATGGAAACCTAAAAAACAAAATAAAGCGAAAGCAAAGCCTCCACGGAGCTGGCTGAAAGGAACTTCACGCGTTGGTCGACTCCGCCCATCATACGAGGGAGAATTAAAAAAAAGGGCGGGAGCCGGACGTTAATTCGATTTAATTAGGGAAATTGGCCATACAGGGCAATAAGTTGCAGTTTCTAAGAATGCTAGGAACGTGTAGATCGAGTACCCACGGCAAAAAGACAACTTCAGAATCCTCTTCAGTGCACCTTTAACGGTAGCATGCAACATGTGTGGAAACAAAATTTTCACATGAAGCAACCTGCACGAATTCAGGTCTTTTCCGATGTTCAATGGACTTACTGCCATCGTCCTCCTGAAGAGGGTTGGGCAACTCAGCAAGCACTTCGAGGGCTTCCTCTGGGGTGCACTTGTTACGAATGCAGCTGCTCAGGCGAGCTGCCACCGCCGCTCCTGGTAGGCTGTCTGCGTAGCCATAAGAAGTGTAAGAATCAATTTCGTTTCGTTACCACCCTCTGCCAGTTCTGGGGCAGTGCCATAGTGGCATGACATACCAGATATTGAGGCAATCCAATTGTAACTTTCTATACAACACAATGCGCCTTCTCCATTCATGCAAGCCACCCCCCCCCCCTTCAAGTAAAGTTGTAACAAATCTTTTTCATCCCAACTTCTTGCTTTTGTAGTCTGCTAACCCGGACGCTATGGGCTGCCACAAATGCTTCCACAAACAAGGTGGTCAGTGGAAACATCCTTTACATATAGCACTTGCCAATGCATTGGGCTATCCACTGGTGTGCGACTCTCACTGGATGAATGCAGCCGATCCCTCAAACATATCCCGTTGATGTTGCTGCCTTCCATCAGCGCTAAATGCAGCGCCCTTTTACTGGTAACACTGCCAACAACACAGTTTGCAATGCTAAACATACAGCGGGCAGCATCTTGCCAGATCTGCAAAGCAGGCAGCCACCTTTCTGAAAGTGAGTGCGAGATGAACCGGTTCTCAAGCATGTGCTGCAAGATAGCACACGCAAGTGAAGCATTGCACTGTTTATTATTAGTTAATTTCAGGTTCATTTTCTAATTAACCAATTTTATGCTACTTTTATTGGCTCTCTAAAAAAAAGGAACAGTACCTCCTCTAATAGGATGGTGCAACAATGCAACAGCTTTCTACTTGCATTCACGACACAGCCATGGCACAATGGGCATGCCACAGGCTATCTGGTTTGATTTCAGCTACAGCCAAGTAAGCTGTGCTTTAGAACACTAAGTGCTGCCTCTCTAGCAATGTGTGGTCTGCCCCTCGTTCTTCTACGGCACTAAGAATTTTCTGTTTGGAAATTTGGAAAAAGCAGGTGCTGATCCTTGGTCAATCTCTTCTAAGGGCTTTTTTCATTGAAGCTTCTGGCAGCTTACAGCTTTCATATAAACTGATCTTCATTTGGAAGTGCAACTAGTCAACGTGACAATAGATAAAAATCGGCATAAAATAAAATATTACAGCAAGCAGGTTGGCAGTTTATTAAGTAGAAACAGCTATCCCCACCTTTCGCAGCTATAAAAAATCAGCTTGACGACAACTATTAAGCCAAATATAATGATACCTGGCATGAGGTTGATGTTTATATGCACTAATGTGCTCACGCCAGTCAAGAGGCGGAGTTGTGTTGCAGCATTCTGAGGTTGATAATCACCTGCTCCTTCCTTGTCGTAGGGGTAGTCGGGAACTGGCTTTGCGGGCAGGAAGGGGGCAAACGAAGGTGGCACAAGTTCCACCACACGCTGGTGATAGGACAACCTGGTGTCGGATGGAAAAAATTTTCAGGAATTTTAGACACACAATAAAGCAGTGCCCGTCAACACTAGTTCCACTAGGATTTGCCAGCTTGTAGGCAAGCCAAAAAAATTTAAATCAAAATCTGTTTTCAAGACCAACTACAGAACAATGAATGTAGGAGAGGCCTGCAACAGTCACACTCCTATCTCGATCCTTCTATCACGATTATGTGCAGTTAAAATTAACATCACAAATGATGAACAACACAAATTATGCACAAAAAAAAACAGCCCCTTCGCTCCTTGGCTTCGCTGACTGTTGGCTTCCGTCATGTAATGTCAGAAAGAGCCCCTCTTTTTCCTTCTCTTGTCTGTTAAAATTAGGAGGAGCATTTTCAAAACCCCTGATACTGACAAGACAAAACTGTCAGTTCAAATAAAGCAGGTCTTAATTAACAAGAGTCTATTGCAAGAACCTTTCACTTCGCCACCCTCATCAATACTCAACGAAGAAAAGTCAAAGCTGGTGCACATTCCTACCTATGCTTGCATCAAGAAATGAGCATACAATACTGTACATTAGAGCTACCCCTTTGTTTGAAGCTGATGTCATCTTATCTGTATACCACTTCAAATTCAGCAGGTGCTAAGAGGTTCCAAACTCCTTGCCTGAGGCAACGATGCAGTGCCTGTCTCAAGAACACAGCTTTGGGGTGAAGAAGATCCAGAGAGACGGCGTCAGCCCAGTCGTCCCATGTCCACCGAAACTGGAAGTTGCTCAGATGATAGGCAAACCAGCTGCAGAACCTGCAGGAGGCAACGAGAATGAACAAATCCTTGTTTGCCTGCCTAAAAAAAGCAACTTACAGAAGCCAAACTCTATCACGTACTAACTGACTGGTGTAAACACCATGCTGTACTGTGTGCATGCACATGTGCACTTCCAGCTGAGTTGATTTCAGAGCTACCCCTGCCTTGTGCACAATTGAATCCAGAAGAGGATGATCCTTGATGTGCTCCTGACGAGCCCATCATGACAATAGGCGATGCGGGCAGGGCACTGTTATCTTTCTTTCTTTTTCTAACCCTCTCCAACGTATGTTCCCCTGATGTGCACAGTTCTTCTCCCCTGAGCATCACCTGCTTTGCTAAAAAGCTATGAGGTTTCCTCAGGCATTTTTAGTACATTAGATTCCCATATCAGGGCCAACACTGTTAAAAGTTGACTGCCAGCTCAGCCTGCCCAGTTAAAAATGCAAAGGATGGTAGCAGACAGCACAAACATTCCTAAAAGGAGCCTACATTACCCCAAGAATGAAAAAGAACATATAAATTTGGGCTACACATGAGGCACAGTAGAATGCAAAGCATGCTCACAAAGCCACTTCGCCTGTTACTTTTCAACATGTTCAAGAGTCAGCAAACATTTGGTAGCAAACTTCGCAATGTCCAAACTATTTCTTGATTTGCCGAGCATCAGCCACGAACCCGTAAACATCAACAACCCTTCATAGCAGGCATTGCCCTCATTCTATATTTGCTTGGGTTCTGAACACTATGTGCTATGGAACAAAGGCTTGTCCACGGTGAAAGAGAGGCCTCTTACAACATGCCTGGGAAGTAAGGGAAGCATCAAAAACTGGCTCACCTATCTAAGCAGTCAGTATTCATTGTGTCCAACTGCTCATAAAGAAGCTCGACAGCCTGTGCAAGCTGAATGCCAACAGCATTAAGTGCAAATAAAATCTCACAATGGACAAGACACAGAGCACACACACTGCACACAAAACCATCGTCCTTCTCGGAAATGAACAAAACAGCTTGAGAAAGAGGAGGCTGTTAAAGGTGGGCGACCAGCCATGCAATGCAAAGCCAATGACTGTTCCCCGCCGCGGTGGCTCACTGGTTACGGCGCTCGGCTGCTGGCCCGAAAGACGCGGGTTCGATCCCGGCCGCGGCGGCTGAATTTCGATGAAGCCGAAATTCTTGAGGCCCGTGTACTGTGCAATGTCAGTGCATGTTAAAGAACCCCAGGTGGTCGAAATTTCCGGAGGCCTTCACTACGGCGTCCCTCATAGCCTCAGTCGCTTTGGGACGTTAAACCCCAATAAACCAAACTAAACCAACCAAATAAGCACAACGTCTTTAGCCACAAATTATTATGTGGCAGATGAAGCAGATGCCCACACTAAGAGGTGGTATAAAAAAGTTTTGAGACAAGTTTTGTAACACGCTAACAGAGGGCAGCACAGGGCTTGCAGCACAGTGATGCTTTTTGTTGCACTGTACGCCAGCAATTTGTAAGGGCGCAGGGGCCCTGTCAAGCTGTCTTCTGACAAGCTTTTTTGTCCCTGTGCCCTGCATTTCTTTGTATGAAGTGCAAAATAAACCTTTGATTTGATTTGATTTGATTTGATTTGATTTGCATACACAGCCACAGAAAGCACCCACCTTCATAAGCCAGTGTGCCAAAGAGATGTCCAATCTATACCAAAAACTGTGCAACCGTTGCTATCCTGACCACGTGTATTATCACGTCTATAATTTCATTATGAAGAGCATGTTAGAACAAAGAGCGAACATGAAATTCTGTATGAGAGTGGGCAAATCTCCCACACAGACGTCTGGCATGATTCGGCAAGTTTACGGCAACACTACAATGGGTCATGCAAGGTATTTTGAGTGGCACGCGTGGTTCAAGTACGGCAGAACATCGCTGGAAGACGACAAGAGGTCAGGAAGACCTTCATGTTCAATCCGTGGAAAAGTCGAAACCATTCAGCAACTTGTGCATAAGGATTGCCGGACAAAAATCCACAACACTGCTGCCATCTACGAGGTGTCATACCGAACAGTCCTGGCAATCTTCACGCGTGATTTGAACAAGCACCGTGTTGCTGCCAAGCTTGTCCCCCGACTTCTGACCCAGGACTTCAAAAAGAAGACTTCGAGGGCAGATTCCAACAGTGGCAGAAACACTGGGAGCATTGTACTGCTGTGCGAGGGGGGTAAACGCAGATAAATAAAGCCCTTCCTTGTAGACAGAGCTAGTCTCGAAACTTTCTGACACCATCTCGTACAAGAAGTGAAGGCTGGATGAAACCCAAGCTAATAATCTGTGCTTTACTCAATCTAACTCATACCAATTCACCAGCACGTAGATCCATTGAAGCAAGCTAATCTTTCCTGAAGCATCTCATGATGCTGTACAGGCATCCACTTTGAAATGATATTTGTTTACAGTCACCCTCTCAATGGATGTCACAACGGCAGAAGCTGCAGGCACTTCCTGCTTTCTTTCAGAAGGATACCACTTGGGGCATTGTGCTCGGTTGTAGCTTGCACAACTCCAGCAGAAGCGAGCCGTAGCAAATCTCCAAGTGCCTGGAGGTGGGAAGCCGTAGTAGCTCACCGAAGATCACCTGTGACGCGGCGACAAGAGAGAGGACATTCTCTGATTCACTTAAAAAGAACTCCAAGCAAAAGATGAGTTTTTATAAGGCGGGTCATTCCGCGCCAAGTGATTCAGCATTTCCTCAACCATGATGGATTTCACTGGAATAAATGTCGCAGGTTTCCCCACACTTACACATTGCACTTGCCGGCTTAATATTTAAAAAAAATATTTTCGCATCTTGATGGCGCTTTTATTTTTCGATTTAACTGGTAGAGGGTGCACTGAACAACAACAGAGCACCGGACGTGTAATTCGGAGGTCGTGGGTTCGGATCCCACCGGCGGCATGTGGTTGTTTTTTCTTCTGCCTTTCTAATCAATTAGCTTTAAGCGATAACATATTCAGAATATAAATTGATCAACACCACAAAAAAATAAATAAATTAATTAGAAATCCCCTGTGCCCCTTGGTTTCTGTGGCTGTTGGCTTCTCTCATATTAATAACGAGCCCCTCATTCCCCTTTCCTCGTCTGCTTAATTGCTTAACGAGGGCCTCGGTTCTGGCAGCCTTGATGCCTTAGGAAGCGTAAGAGGGTTCTCACACAGCTTCCACCCTCGCCGTTCGATGACGTTCTACGTCACATCAGCGGTAACTCAGGACGTGCTAAGTCCGCCGCTTAAGAACGTGGGTGGTGCTGGTGAACACTCCCAAGGTTAGGTTATTTGTAAAACATAAATACCCCCGAAAGCAGAAGGTTTGACAGCCGTCGCCGTAGCTCAGCGGTAGAGCACCGGACGCGCAATTCGGAGGTCGTGGGTTCGGATCTCACTGGCGGCATGTGGTTGTTTTTTCTTCTGCTTTTCTAATCAATTAGCTTTAAGCGATAACATATTCAGAATATAAATTGATCAACACCACAAAAAATTAATTAATTATTTAAAAATCCCCTGTGCCCCTTGGTTTCTGTGGCTGTTGGCTTCTCTCATATTTATAACGAGCCCCTCATTCCCCTTTCCTCGTCTGCTTAATTTTTCATATAAGTTTTTTTGAATAGCTAAATACTTTTATTGGTTATTACAGAAGGCCAGAGGATTGTAGAGGCTGTCGGAAAACATTTTATGTCAGATTCGGTGATAACACGGTTATATACCTCACATAAAAGCATAAAAAAAATTGGAAATTTGAAATTTTTTGCTCAAAAAGCTCCAAGGTGCAGAGGCAAAATTTTTTACATAGGCTGTGGTGCATGAAAGAAAGAAAACAAAGAACATGTTAAAAATATTTCTGGTTAAAAATAATCAACACGGTACCAAGGAAAAACTTCCAAACCATGTAAGGTATCAAAAATGTCACTTGGCATTCGAAGCAAAAATACATTTAAAAAAATGCCTTTGCAAACCTTAGGCTTTTCCCAAGAATAAGAAAAGTTCTGAAATGGCATCAATTTTTGACTGTGAGAAATCCTTTATTTTTAAATTTTGCAACACTGCGCACACAGAGCACGCCACAAGTAGTCTGCACCCCGGAGACCACAGACTAAAGTGAACAAGAATTAGAGGTATAATGGAAAGAGTGGAAGCTGCGGGGAACCAGTAAGATTTTTTCTAAACGAAATCTGTGGTGTGTGTGGTCACAAATAAATCTCGTCAGCTGCAAGCAGGTCTCTTAGAATGCAGTTCCTGAGCTTCTACATGCGGATTTTGCTTGTTTTGGATGATACGAATACTGTACAAACTCATGTAAGGGCCACACATTTTTTAATTCAGGCGTGACTTTTGAAGGTGTGGCCCCTACACAAATAAAAAAAAACAACTTATAACCATACTTTTCTTACTTATCTAGTTCAAAACATGGTGTGTGGCTCATACACGGAGGTGGCTCTTACACGAGATTATACGGTATTTGTTGGGACCCTGTGAGATTCATATCATTGAAATTTCACTGTATATAAACCTAGTCGCGACTGATTCACTGAGTGCACCACCAATATCTGAGAATTGTCATAGAGCGTGCTCTGCAGCTTTAGCAAAGCGTCTCATAATAACAGCTACACTTGCCAATATTGTTCTTTCTACCTACACACCAATAACCGCTCCCACATGTGGCGCATCCTCACAGCTGTCCACTACACTGTCGCCAGTTTTGTTTCTTGTGGCCCCCACATGGTGGTGCCACAGGGGAACACAAAAGGGCAGTACTACTCAAAATACGAACACATGTCTAAAACCAAGGAGTGACCTGTGCTGCCAAATGCTGAGAAGAGCCATTACTGTGCAGTGCTAAGCCACACGCCTTCATATGAGACCGCACAGCCTAGCAAGCACTCTTCAACTTTCGGCCACAGATTGTACCGATGTTCCTCCCACCAAAGCAGCCAGACTCGAGAGCTTCTCTGCCAAGGCTCACTCACCTCAACGCTCATGTACTCCAGGGGCACCTTAAGCTTGCCTTGGAAGCTCAGCAGCTGCGCAGCGCTAACAAAAGGGGTGGGAGAGAGAGTGGTGAATGGCAAAACTTGACACAAACTGCTTGTGGTAGGAAAGGACAGAAAAAACAAAGGCCAAAGAGAAGCCAAGAAATAAAATAGGTTCAAATAAAGGTACAAACGGGCAGGCTTTCCAGATGCCGCAAACCTACTGCACTGAGTCGGAGCTCCTGGGTTCGAACCCGGCTGCGTTTCGATGCAGGTGAAACGCTAAAGGCGCCGGTGTACTGTTCAATTTCAGTGCATGTTAAAGATACCGGGGTGGTCGAAATTATTCCCAAGCCCTTCACCACGGCACCTCTTTCTCTCTTCTTTCACTCCCACCTTCATCACCACCCTTATGGTGGGTTCGGGTGTCCACTTAGATGTGAGACAATTACTATGCCATTTTCTTTCCTCAATAACTAATTGCCGGGATTATGCGTGCATGTTTAATTTCTAGCGGTGGCAGCTATACACTTTTATGGTGGCAAAGCTCAATAGCATTTCAGTGCGCACTTGAAAAGCCCCCTTTCTCAAGTCGCAGCAGCATTAGATTTCATAGCCGATGAACTAATGACTTGATGTGCTTGTGCTGGAAGAGCTGCTCTGCTATGTGATAGAAGTGCGGAGCAATGGCTGCACGTCGACAGCGGGCATGTTGCACGACTTCTTGTGGGATGAGCGTGCACCAGAGCACAGCACCAGCTCGGAGTCAGAAGACCGCGAGTGACAAGTGGACGTAGAATAAATGCCATTTATTCCCTGATCGCTGTGTTTTTACATAAGATTTTTTTTCACATATCGCGTGCATAAGCTGCACCCCGAAAATTGGCCCTCGAATAAGGAAAAAAAAGTGCGACCCTTACACGCGTTGATACGGTATTAGCAAGACTCTGCTAGCAAGTGAAAACTTGTACTATCACACACATGTCCTACAGTAGGCAATACATTGCCTAAGCACAGTTCCTGAAGCAATGCAACCTCAGCAGTGCTGAAACGTTACCCATTCAGACTATGGCTCCTCCTTGGAGTGTGTCTGCATGTTATGTGTTGTGCATCAAAGCGCATTCATAAGCTTGAAGACCAAGGTGTTGTAAATTGTAAATTGTTGGGTTTAAGAAGACGAAGAGATACACAAGCTATTAGATATGCCGTAATGGAGGGCTCCGGCTTAATTTAGAGCACCTGGGGATCTTTGATATGCGTTTACATTGCACGCACAGCACTTGGGCACCTTTTGTGTTTCACCTCCATCAAAACGCGTCAGCTGCGGCCGGGATTGAACTCGGGACCTCCAGCTCGGTAGCTCAGTGCCCTAATCATTGTAGGTGTTGCAGGCCATATTGGTCTTGCCATAGAGTACACTGTGAACATTTAAGGTATCTAGAATGTGTAACAAAATCACTATGAAAGTAAGCATTTTTGCCCCTTGAAATCAGATGTCAGCATCTTTGGCTTTGGAATCTCTAAATTGATACTCAAAACTGAGTGCAAGCAAACCTGGCCCATTTTATGAGGCAACACTCTACCTTATATTCACTTCTCTTATATCTCTGGTGTAAATTGCCAGCAATTGTGAATAATTTTGAAAATTTACATCTATTTCTGAAGGAGTTGCAAGGACTTAGGCACCTGATGTTAGACGGCAACGTCTTCCTTATAAAACTACTTTCAGCAGCAGAAAATTTTCTAAACACCTGTGTGAATTTATTACAGCAAACAAAAACGAACATGCAAGAGCCTGGTATAAATCAGTTCAGCTTATCAGAACAACCCCGAAATTGCGCTTGTGCTAGAGCACGTGGATGCTGTTAATTTACCAGTAATGGATGCTATTAATTTAGCAGTAACGAGAAGTAGTTTTTGGTGCAGATATTCTCAGCACAATAACTATCATTTAGAAAGCAGGAAACAAAAAGACGGTCGGCTTACCAAACTTTGCGGTCAGCATAGTTGCGGTCACGAATTTGGCGCAGCTGTTCTTCAGCCAAGAAGCGCTCAATGGAGTGGGAACCAGGTAATACAGGGCCCTGAAAAACCACAATAAGTGAGCAGAGTTATTTTCTGCTGTGCTTTCCTTGGTTTCAAAATTTTGTTGGCTCCCAAGTATACATGTCCTAATAAGCCTTTCATCTGACTATTTTATAGATACTGCACGCTTTCACAGTCTAATGCAGTTGTAGGCCACAAGAAAACAAGTGAAGCAAGGGTCATAGGAAACAAGAAAATATGACGCAACTCATCATAAAGCAAACACAGCACACACTCAAACGAAAACAATGAAAAGGAAACAAAATGAATGATATGAGCAAAAACAAAATGCAAGGAACTACGGCACACCTCATAGTCCATATGTTGCTTCTGGACAGTTGTTCCAACTTCTGATATAACCAGTATAATAGGGGAAGGAGTCAGTAGTTATAAGCACAGTCTGAAGCGTCACATCACTAAAAACCTCACAGCATGTCATGTGCACAGACGAGGGGCAGTGATCGCTTTCATAAACACAGCATTAGATGTTTGTACTGCTGTTGGAAGTTACGGACGAACGCACGAGTTGGGACAAATTTCAGACACGAAAGAAAATCCACCGCTACAGAATTTCGCTGTGCCTGCCGTACGAAGGACCCGAAACGAAAAGGAGAAGACGGCAATAAAGGTAACAAAAAATCAAAAAACGGCCAAAGCAAGCATTTCGCTGGCGTTGGTTTTCCCTATAGTCGGTTACAACTTGAAAATGCAGAAGAAGCTCGGCTTTCCAATGCGCCTCTAAGTGGCATACATTTGCCAGCTAATCACAACAACCCCACGAGGTGACGTCGCACCCCAGTGAACTTCTTTCAGAATGGCTGCTCACGCTTCACAGTGTGCCGTCACCTTGACTGTTTGCTTAGCGTCGTGTTACACTGCACCAGCTAGTCTCACCGTGCACCGAGGCCTCACCGGCCAGTGACAACTGGGCAGCCATGCTTAATATTTCATGCCATTTTTTTATAGATGTCAGGTGGGGGTACACATGGCCAGTCTACATTAGCCACATGTGTAAGCATGCATTGCGTGTCGATGTCACCAATAACCCACGCTCACACAGATGACACTGCACACAGTGACACGGAAGTGTCAAGTTCTCTAAAGCATGTCGCGTACTTGGCAATGTCTTGTTACTTCTGATATAGTGGTTGAAATAACAGCTCTAATTCCACTGAAGATAACTAATTTTATTTCAGCAGATGGTGCAAACCGCGCGCGTTCGATTTTTGCCAGGAGTTGATCGCTCAGCTGTTCCACACCAAGCTTTTATGGAACGAAACTTTTTGTGTTTCCGTTACCAACGACATACGCTCATGAAAGCATTCTGTAAATTCTGCAACTTCCTACTTGTCATTATGAGCACCTTCCAGGCATGGAACTTTTTCTGCCTAGCAGTTGTTCAAGAGACGCTTCCATCTGTCAGAGAGCCGGAAAGGCAGTAGAAAGTCCGTGGAGGCGAAGCCTCTGCTGCATTCACAAGTTGTAACCGACTATGGATAGTGGAGCCAAGAATCAACTTTGGAACTAGTAATATGTTTCATGTATCCACGCTACAGTGGCTTGTTTGTACTGAGAGGCATTTTTGCCTGCAATCAAAACGCCAGTTCTGATGGTTTGCGACAGAAAAGTCAGGGCTGCGGTGAATTTGGTCATGGGCATGAGCTCCTAGTTTTGAAGAGCAGTGCCATTTTCTTCTGCTTGCAGTCTCCAGAAGCTGTATGCCTCCCAAGCACTTCGCTGCTGCTTCTTCACTAATTCGGGGCAAAAGGACTCGGAAAAGGTGAGCTATGTGAACTATGATCACTATTCAAGTTTGTGCAGCGGATGATGTCCGCAACCAGTACAAGCTCTCAACAACGAGTCCACAACGTGTCACACTGCAGAGAATATCAGCTGTGCCATTTAAGACACTTTTAGCCTGAATTCTGATCCATTAGACCAAGTTTTAACGCGATAACATTAAGGAGCTCATGTCGCAGAAAATCCAGCGTCGCCATTGACCATGAGTGAAAAATTCATGAAATATCCCCGGAGAAGCAACCCAGGAGGTAGGTGGGCCATCTAGGTCACGTGACCTTGTGGCGTCATCGCAACCTGTTCACTGGATTGTGAGCAAACTGCACATCATGGCAGGTGGCAGTTAAATTAATGACTGGCCACAAAAGGTTGCTGCAACCTGGATCGCACAAGTCTCATCATTGGCAGCATCTGATATCGAGGGCAGTGACGCATTGCACCAGGAGCGGTATGAGGACCCCCAGGGATCAATGAACGCTAATTAAGTGGAAAATAACCAATTCTCCATATACGGACATTAACCCATTGGCTATTGCATCATATCCTTAAGGGGGAGCTAAGCGTCCCCTCCAATTTTTCGAATCCCCTTAGAATTTGAAGTAACATGGTTCTACTGTACATATTTCAGTGCAGAAGTGAGGTCTGAAATATTTAATTGTCGGTTGTAATGCGTTCGAAATTTCAGTTGCTCTTATACATTGGCTTTAAGGGGCATGCCATGGTGCCGCAAAAAAAGTAAGAATAATCAACCATGTCCAAAAAATCAGGTGTCTGAATGTTTGCTCCACAACATTAATCACATGCAAAGCTATTCGTGCAAGTGCGCACAAATTTTACTTCTAAATAAATTAAGAGTCAGTATTCTCAGCTTTTGGAAGGCGATATCATTAAGCAGTATTATGGTAACATTAAGCTCATAATCCTGGCTCAGTGCCAGTGGCTATAGGCAGTGGCCTAGTATACGCGGTTCAAAAGTTGGGTTTCGATGAAGGCGCAATTCTAGAGGCCCGTGTACTGTGTGATGTCAGTGCACGTTAAAGAACCCCAGGTGGTCGAAATTTCCGGAGCCCTCCACTACGGCGTCTCTCATAGCCTGAGTTGCTTTGGGACGTTAAACCCCATAAACCAAACCAAAAGTTGGGACACAGCCTCCACTAATAACCGACCTCGGGACAGTCTGTGTAGTCGAAGAGGCGGAACACGACGGTCGGGAACGGGTAGGAGAAATGTGGCTGGTGGGGTGGTGGGCTCAGAGTGGGCAGGTTGTGCTGCAGGGCCTCGCACAGGACCCCGTCAAAGGCCAGGTAGGGCCGCACCAGGTGGCGCTCCACCCACTTCTCCGAACGCAGCTTCGACACCTGCGCCCAGAGGCAGTCCAGACCCTGCAATGCATACAGAGACAGAACGATCAGACCAATACGGCACCCATGCATGGCACAGGGGCATTTGCTTCAACAAAGCCTATTAGAATCAGAATTTCCTTACAAGTCGAAGTCCCAAAGACCTCCTGAACAAAGAGAAGGAAATTAACAGCAATTGCAAACCAGATAATACAATATGTTGAATTTGGTAATAACAGTCCAAAATGCGTGTTACCGCGAGTACTGATATTGATGAATTGAATTTAATGGTGCAAGGGCAGCGCAGACATGGGAGTCAGCAGCCCATTTTTCCAAGCATTTTAGCTAGCAGAAGGCCAAGGGAAAGCTTTTATCCCCTGAAAAACCCTACACTTCTCGATCTCGATCTTTTCAGCTGATCACGCATCCTTTCTAGGTGTAGTACTTGACAAACATCTTAAATTTCAGACCCACATTACATCCATTTCACGAAAAATGGCATATGGTATTAGAGTACTAATTCATCCACTCCCATATTCAGTATTGCATTTCATCTTGGGGAAACACATATCATTCGCTTTTATCATCTCTGCAAACTATTCAAAACCAAGCCATTCGTATTTTAACTTACAGTCACTACTCTGTAAATGCGCCTCGTCTGCTCCTATCCCACAATATTTTGTCTGTGCGCAAAATAATCGAATAAAAATTATGCACCATTATGTACAAATCTGTTAAAAGTCTACTTCCTTTTTCGCTAACTACCGGTGAACAAATTCCGCGTCGCAACGACACACGCTTTGCTGATCACAATAACTTCTTACTCCCTAAACCTAACACTAATTATGGTAAACAAACAGTTTGTTTCTCCACTACCACTTTATGGAACTCATTACCTATTACCATTAAGCACTCATAAAATATCTGTGCCTTTAGATCCGCTCTTCGTCAGTTTTTACAATCCCTCTAATAGTATTTCTCATGGTAAATGGTACTAGTTTTGTAATTTATATCACTCTATGATTTTTGTTTTGTGTTCTGTATGCTTTTAGGTGTGTAATCATATTTAATTCAAATAAGTTTTTGCATTATTTCCTGTATCTCACTTTCTTCTCTTTACTGATGCCAACATCTTTATAATTTTTGCATCTGCTGCCCAATATTTATTCTTACAATTGTTCTTACAGGAGGTCCCGTCCACAGTCTCTGACTTTGGGACCTCCTTCTGTTTTCCAGTGTTTTTTATTCTTCTTGTACCGTAAACATGCAATACACGAACCTTGAACCTTGAACTTCCCTGGGGAGGGGGGCTGAAATGCACTCAAACCACTAGCCCCTCCACTGTAGACGCTACTGCTGTAGAAGTGCAGCCTTGAATATTCATAAAATAGTCACCTGTTAGCTGCCATAACCCTACGCTATCTACAAAGAATGGCTGGGTTCAAATTTTCCTACAGCATCAGGTAGGCTGAATTGGCTGCAGTGCTTTAGAATACCCCCCCGATGTCGATCTGTGCCAAACCTAAGAGAGAGAAAAAAAAGAAGAGGGCACTAGCTGCACTGCCGCTCCCCTATACTACTTGCCTCTACACATACTAGTCAATAATACATCCCATCAGCACACACGGTTGGCAACTACGGCAGCTGCTGTCCACATGGAATGACCAACGTAACACTGTCCATGCCAGCATACTAAGATTATCTGCAAAACATGCAGGCCAAATGACGGAAGACCAAAGAGAAAAGTCAAGCAAGTAAAGACCAAACCTTCACTTGAGCATCGCTAGAGGGCTACAGGAAAGCTAAGCAACTTTCTTAACCCTTTGAAGGTTTTTGCCGTATATGTACGGCGGCGGTTTTCTGCTCCGCAAGGTCTTTGCCTTACGGGTACAGTTTCGATCTTCCGTTTGAAATTTTGCGCCAAAAGAACAATGCGTGCTCACTGGGGGGTGCTGCCACCTCTTAGGACTTACAAGAAGTGTTTGAATTTTGTGCTGCCTTCTTACGAAGATAAGCAGAACTTATGTCTAGCTTTAGCGCTGCGGCACAGACTGCGGCAACACCTCTTTTGTAGCTTTGGTTTCGCCGCGTGATCGCAACGGAGTCGCGCGAAATTTGAGTTTTCTTTTTGTCAGCACTATCTTGCAGGGGCTGCCGAAGTTGATTTCTATCTTTACTGGCGCTGCTCTTAGCTTGCTTATCGCCATTGCTCGCGAGGTATTCTCGCCCTCTGAGGCAACGCGCCTACGCGGTTTCAATTCCGCCGCGGGATCGCAACGGAGTCGCGCGAAACGTGTTTTGTCTTTTTGGGCACTCTCTTGCAGAGGCGGCGAAAGTTGATTTCTATCTTTATTGGTGCTGCTCTTAGCTTGCTTATCACCATTGCTATTCTATTCTATTGAACATTTTCCAGTTGTGAGTGATGCTGTCACCAAAGTACTGTTCCTAATTTTTTTTTACTATTTATTCTCGATTATATACATTTTGTAGATTCAAGATCCGCAGTAAAGTAATTTGACCACCTGGGAAAGTTTTCTTCAAAATAATTCGACCCTCAAAGGGTTAAATACACTTTTTTAAAAGACAAACTCATCCTACCAATTTGGGACTCAAAACCCAGCACCACCGCCTCACCAGAACAGTGAGGCTGAAGTAGCCAGAAAGCGGTCGGGCGAAGTTGCTTCGATCAAAGTCTTCTTCATTCCAACCAAGTAGAATAAAAGAATAATGCCCAGTTTTCCTTAGCAGCCACAAGACTGAGCTTTGTTATTCCCACACCACCTTACAGGATTTTCGCAGAACACGACATTGGTAAATGACTGCTGCTGCCCTTGTCACAGACTCTGCAACCAGCAGCGGTGAACCAAACACAAAACGCTGGCATGCGGGAAGTGTGGGGCCTACAACTCACCTCTTCCTGGGCATGAGGAACTTCAGCTTGCCAGACACGCAGTGCTGGGGCATGCCTCTTCTGACGCTTGCTGCATTCACATGCACACCAGGTATGAAGTGAGGCAAGCCATTAAATAAAACAAGGATACAAGTAAGAGCTTCCAAACCCTTGCATTGACTAGTCAGGTGCAACTAAAACAATGCAGCATGAAGAGCACAAAAATGACACCCACTTCTTTTGATATGAATTTTAAATAGGGGTGTAAGGATATTGAAATTTTCAAATATGAATGTGAAAAAAAAAATTCCTTCAAATATTAAAATATCTGTTCGGTATGAAAAATATCTTCAGAAAAACATAGTCAAATGTTGTTGGCCTTAATTTTTTTTTTAAATATTCCATGGTCTTTGCAACCAAAGTATACAAAAAACTAGGCTGACTCAGTACGAAATGAAAAAGTACACACGACTTGCGCAGGAATGTACACTGATTAGACAGAGTAACAGCGCGCTACTTGCAATGTGGTCATGCAAAAAGAGTGACAAAATCAAATTCATGATTTGACGCTCATACTGGCAACTTAAAATACAATGACGGGTAGTAAAGCCTCATTAATTTGTACTTCAATGGACAAGAGAAATATGCCCGAATTGTCCGAAGGTCGAGCTGTAACCTGTCTCTTTCCCTCACAAAAAAAATAAAATAATAATAATAATAAAAATGCAAAAGAACCTTTTAATAATCGTCAAAAAAAACCCGTCAAACTGGTGAAAAAGGAACAAAAGTATGATTTTCGTTATGCTATGTTAAAATATGGGCCAAGAAAACAAGCGCCTACTGTAGAATCTAGTATTTCTTCCATATATATAAGCTGACAGAAAATGCTTTTTAAAGTGTGGTGAACAAATTTCTCCAGAGAAATAATGAGCACGAATTAGTGTAGCACCACAGAAGCATTTACTTGTCTTTTTTCATTTCTTTTTGCCAAACAGCATCACACTGCATTGAACATAAAAATACATAAAATGCTATATTTAAAGGAGTGCAATACTGCTTGGCAGAAGGAAATGAAAAAAAGATAGGGAAATCCTTCAATGGTACTGAACTAATTAATGTACAGTATTTCTGCAAAATCTGTAGTCTATCTCGTCCTCCAGAGTTTAAGCAAGCATGAAATGCATTGCACAAAAGGCATAGCACATTCCAGGACAGTGAGTGGTGATAGAGTACTCAGATATTGGCCAGGTCCTTTGGCAGCTGAACACGCCCTTTTCCTGAACACGTCGCTCAAGAGGCTGCGGAAATGGCCCGAGTTGTCTAAGGCACCAGGGAACAAGGTTGATCTGCCTGTGTTGCCCCTGGCTCAAAGCCAGCTCAAGGATACATTACGGTAAGCTTTTTCCTGCTGGATACTAGTCAGATGTGTAATGTTTCACAATGTTTGAGATAAGTTCTGCTTCACGTTTGCACTCATGTTTGGCTTGAGCTTCACCACGGTTCCTGAACAATGTTCCACCTTAGTTTGCCAAGAATGGGAGCTACAGGTATTTCATGCTTAAAATGCTACGAAGTGTGCCGACTGCATAAACCTTCAGCCTAAAGTTCCTTCACATTTTACACTTAGCAAGCTACACACCTGATATAGTCATCAATGTGACGCATGATTCTGTCCAGTTCTTGGTCCTTCTTTTCATAGAGTTCCCGTCCAACCTGTAGCAAAAAACAAGTGAAAGATGAACAGAATGAACACCAAGTTCAAGATTATTTTGAAGCGCAAAATGCTTCACTTCCAATTCTTAAAATGAGTATAGTAGAATGCTTTTTAATGCATTCATGGCCGACATGTTCTCCCGGAGGTTGTGAGAGAGGAGCCCCCAAGAAAAGAAACACCTGCAGACACCCAGGTAATAGTATTCGATGTACAGTCAAACCTCGATATAACGAATAGGGATATTACAAATTATTTTTTATATCAAATTATTAACTTTATATATCTCACATGGTTGGCCACAAAGCAAATATATCTAATTCCCCAGCATCAAGCAGAGGCCGCTCGGATGACAGATGGCAGACTTTGCCGCGCAACAGAAGGTTTGCGTTTTTTTATCTCACACTAGCGTTCGTATCTCGCACTTGCCAACAGCGCCACAGAAGATATAGCAGCGTGGAGAATTGATAGCCAGGTGGTCAGCACAAGTTCACGTCTCTCACATCCATTGACAATGCCTAGGAAGCAGTGGCATGGACAGCTATAGCCTTGCAGTAACTGTCCTTCGCTTGTATTGACTGTCACACAGAGGTGGTGAAAACAGTGACAGCTTTTGGTGCAACGTCCTGTTTCTCCGTCAGCCCGGCTGTTACGCTGGGCAGCCACTCCAGCAGATGCGTGGCCTGCCATCATTGTGCGCTTGCGGTGCTGCGCGGGGAAGAGAATCTAACTGGTGCTCGGCGTTATACAGCTTCTCAAAACAGCACTAAAAATTGAAGGAGACACTGAAGCTCCACCTAAAGGTTTGGTTTGGTTTATGGGGTTAAACGTCCCAAAGCGACTAAGGCTATGAGAGACGCCATAGTGGAGGGCTCCGGAAATTTCGACCACCTGGGGTTATTTAACGTGCACTGACATCGCACAGTACACGGGCCTCTAGAATTTCTCCTCCAAAGAAATTCGGCCGCCGCGACCGGGATCGAACCCGCGTCTTTCGGGTCAGCAGCCGAGTACCATAACCACTGAGCCACCGCGGCGGCCAGCAGCGCACATCTGTCGCTACCGCCACGTAGCTTAACTCTTAAAGCACGATTGAGGTGTCCACTGTTCCAAGAGGGCAGTTCTACGCCCACCTAAAGGGTATGACGCGAAAGCGTAATGGGTTAACTGCCATACACGCAGGAGGTCATTCTCTACTTTGCATTCGTAGATCCCTGTGAGTCCTCATGCCCCTCCTGGTGCAGGGAAGCAGCATGTAAATGATGAGTCACTGCCCATCGATGGCAGGTGCTCCATGCTGTGGACCATGTGTGGCCCAGGTTGCTCTTCTCAAGCAACCAATCATTAACTTACGGTGGGCAGTCTGCTCGTCACGCTTGTGATTATTCGCCCACAACACCAGCGCTAGATTTTCTGGGTAACGCCTTTAATGCTGTCGCGTTTCTTTAGTAAGGGTCCCGTGAATTGCCATCCCTTTCACTGAGTAAATTGCGCTGCTCTTGCATATCTTTTTGATAAAATTTTATTCTTTGAAGTCCAGCTATGCCAAACTGTTTTGCAATTTTTACCTGTTCACTATAACAAGGTCTGACTGTACCCTTTGATACGTCATTTTCACACGATGCATTTTTGAACTTTGAACAGAGAAATCAAGTTTCAGAAAAATAAAATGAGTCACATAGTCTACAAAGAAGGACAAATGTCTTTGTAGACTCAACGCAAAGCTTTAAATGATTACTGTGTTGGTCACACAATCATCAGAGATTGCATCTGTTGACATTCAGGCTGCATGCTTAGCCACGTAAAACTCAGCCTTTTCTCGATTTCGCACTTCTGAAGGTTCCAAATGTGGCATAGGCACACACTTTCACAACTTAAGTAATTACTTTAAAAGACCAATACCAGTTAATATTCAGATAATCTGCATAATTCTCTCAGTTCAGCATCACACACAGCAAACAATACTATACAATAGCAGTGAGCACTGCCCTAAACTTAGTTGAAATCAATTTTGAAAAATCTTCCGTAACCAAAATATTCACACAAGCCAAAGTTTACTGTTTGTACTCAGCCAAATAACATGCAGACAAATCTGTAAGAACACTTACCCATGGCAAAGCAGTCAGCACAGCATACACATACCAATCTGAGCGAACCTGCAGTTTTCCAAAAAGAAAGTGGCAATGAGTCAATAAATGAGAATGATGACTGACAAAATGGTACACAGGAATGAATTAATGTTCACCTGTGGCTACAACCATGGCGAGCAACTTGAGCATCCCAAATGCAATGCATGTCGTGATGTGCCAAGCAGTGTTTGAGTGGCTTACCTGAGGTGTGTTTTCCTCCAGGGTGACCTCCAGCATGCTCTCAAAGAGACTGACGACTGAGCCAACCGAAATGACATGGCAGTTAACAAGGTCGGCAAAAAACTCGTACCTAGAACAATGAAAGCGCATTGTTTTCAGTATGGCTTTCAATAGGGAAGGGAGGTAAATCCACAACTTACGATGATCCTCGCATCTTCAAACTTGCACTCCTTGAGCCGTTCCTTGTAACTCTTCACCAGAAGCTCCAGAAACTGCACGGCACACAAAGGCATTTCAATGCACGCATCTAATAAGACAAACGCAGTATGGCAAGCCACAGGCACATAGGATTTGACCATCTGGTAAGAACCATTCAAAGATGAAAATTTCCATTGCGGCAACTTCTTAAAGGGACAGTGAGGGGAGCACTATTAATATTTTTTTATAGCAAAATCCGATAGTTCAGCTTGTCATGGCTTTGTTGCCACTTGGCCGGCAGCGAAAGATGCATTTATTTCTAAGAAATTTGGATTCGAAGTTGAAAAAGTTTTTCCCACCGCTCTCATTCAAACTTGGGATTCTCCTATGACGACACAGGACTAAGTGACGTGAAACATGACGTAACGCAGACTCCGTGATTTCTAGCGGCCAGCGCTCCCTAGCAGCAGCCGAAACGAAAGCTACCGCAGGCCGCACGTTGAAGGCATCTATCGGCTATTGCGGCCATCGTTACAGTCGCTTCGCTTACGTTTGCACTGGCGTTTTGACAGCGTTACGATGGATCTCGTTCTCGAAGTCGTCAATGAAGTTCTCGCAAATAGACACCTTTAGCATACCGTGTACCTTGTTACTGCTAGCGGAATACCGGGAGCCCCCCTAACGCCGGTGAGCAGGCGCTGATTGGTCCCGATGCTTCAGGAGCGCGCGTAGCTGCCGGGCACGTGGCGCCATCTGGCGACGTCAAGGAGATTTGCGCATGCATTGGCTGCGCCTCAGTGATTTGTGGCTTCTCGGGTCCTAGACTTGCTAGAACCATTGGTTCTAGCAACACTGTTTTGTCTTATGGCGTCATCACGCTTGTACTTGCGAGTTTGGCCTGTGGCGGCGATACCTGTATTTTGGTTCTTGCTCTTTTCTACGTTACAAGAGCTTTGTTGTCAGTATCAGTGGCGTTTCTGTAATCAGGAGCTGGTATTCTGCCGATACAAGCCAACTTCAATTTCTCCTCAGTGTCCCTTCAATGTCTTAAATGACAAGGCAGTGCGGTGAAACAGATTCCATGCTGACAGGCTTCAGTGGAATGACAAGTACCAAAGGACTAACCACATAAAACACTGGCTAAATTATGTTCCATTTCATGCCTGTTCGCACTCATGATTGAAAATTACTGGAAGGCACCACCATACACAGAGGAAACAAACCAGAGGATTTGTTAGTCTAAGCAATTTTATGTGCCACTTAAACGCAATAACACAACATCAGCTGATGTCCACTTATGCCTAAGCAGGCTGAACATTGTGCAGTGCATGCTCACCTCTCCTCCAAAGTTGTAGCTTCGAGCATTCAGCAGTCCAATTAGTGTTGTATAGATTGTTGTCTTCTCTGGCATGTAGATGGCACTGCAGATGGGAAGTGCGCAAGCATCAGCCATAAGATTTTCCTCCATAATGCACACAGTCTTGGACAGAAAATAAGCTGCAAGCAGTTGACAACTGAAGCACTTTTCAATGTGATACAACATGCAGCCCTGAGCTAAAATTCCATCCCTCAGAGCAATAGCTGACATGCACAAGTCATCAAATCTTGATTTTAAAGAAGCAAGCTACTTGGTGGACCTTATTTTCTCTGTGTCTAGTTACACAAAGAAAATGCAGGGAGTGAAATAAAACTACTGACTACACAATTTCCGAAATGGTGCACTGCTGCGGCAACCGCTTCGGAGTAGCGCAGGAGCTATAAATACCTAATATCAACAACTGTAGATTCTGAGCAGCTATTCAGGAAAAAAACTGAGCACTTAGGTGTGTACATTAAAATTCAACAGTTCTATGGAATATCTGCCACTGCAGGCGTTATCAAACAAAATCACCTACTATCCCAAGCTTGACAGTCTGAAAAATGAGGAATTTCCTATTTGACAAACAATGCCCTCACTGTTCAGCTTAGCTGTTCTAACATCTCAGTGAACCATAAGACTAGAAATGCAACGCCAAGCTTAGGCCAAATAAAAACTAACTACTAAGATATCAGATACTAGGACAATGAGGCCTAGATATACCTTTTAAGGTTTAGCTACCATTTGTGCACAGCTACGCAATAATGAATAGACGGCTACTTGCCCCTCAAAGATTACAGGTTGATTGCAAAGCATGCCCTTGCACAAATAGCACAGGTTGCCATAAAAAAGAAAACTCCACCTCTCAAGCAAATGCAGCTGATGTTATTCATGCTGATGTTATTCAGCCAGACGAGCTCCCATTAATGCGCATATGAATGTTAGCCAAACGATGAAAACAAACACAAACAAAAAACAAAACTGCAAAAACCACCAGAACTGCTACAGAACCAAAAAAAAACAAGTTTTTGTCAGCATCAGTTTTGCATAATAGAAAGATTAGATAATGTGCTTGGGTTGAAAAGGCAGCAAAGGCTAAAAAAATTTAGGGGGGCATTTTGTTAACCTAAAGTGTGGTGAGGCAAAAGCGTTTAGCGCGGTGCTGCTGCTTATGTCACTGATGTGCGGTTAAGATGTTAATTAAGTACACAATTGTTTGTGAATCTTAACCCTTTCAGCCCTGAATTTTTTTTGCTACTTCGGGAATTTTTCTAAAGTGTTATTTTGCTTCACTGCCACCCAAGGAACACACTAGTGCAAAAAATTTCTCTAGGACTCCCTTGGTTTTAAAGATGGCGCCGTGTCCTATATATAGGACACCAGGGCTTAGTGGTTGCAAGAACAAAAAAAGGAAAGTTTGACCTTACTCTTTATTTCAAGTCTTTCACAAAAATTCAAACATTGAGAACAAACAAGCTGGTTGCCTTGAGGTGCAGCTAATACTGGACGTCGATTAATCCGTGTTAAAAGTTTTGAAACAGCTGGAATGAGTTCAGTGGATGAACCTTGATAAATGACGAAGTCGTAGGTAATCCCCGAGGCGGCGCACAGCATGAAAACTTTCACTTCCCACGTATGTGGTTTCCCTTTGATGTATTGTTTTGTCTCGCTGTCCTTTGAACGGAATGATTTGCTCATCGCTGCAGAGATGCTCCTCGAAAGAGGTTTAGGCAGGCATCGTTCACGAAATGTGTCCAAATCTGTTCTGACCTTGCAGAAAGGATAATTGGTGGTGTGGTCTTGTTTGAAAGCTTGTACGCGCATTGCGCGTGCCGTGCTCCCATGGAACACAAACGGACGCTCGGGATAGAAAGAGCGTTTATTTATCCCGTTCAGCCAGCTTACATAGCGTGACCGGGCGAGGGTAAGGGGAGGAAGGGACGAGGGAAAGCGTGAGGAGCATGTGCTTCGCGTTCGCCGTTGTGAGTCATAGCGTTCGCCGTAGTGAAGGCATAGCGTTCGCCGTAGTGAAAGCATAGCGTTCGCCGCAGTGAAGGCAGAGCGTTCACAGCAGGTCCTCGTTCATGTCTACAATGTGCAAGCAGATTCTAGCCGTGGCTAGCGAAAGACACCCGTCGCTAAATGCTGTGAAATCAGCTTTCTGATTTCTTCTTCGTCATCTCAACGGATTTTCCTTCTTGATAAATAGAATACATGTTTGTTTCCTCGGCAAGAACAGCAAAAAACACTCTTCGGCACGTACCGAGAAAAATACCGATACGGGAACGGGGTCGGTAGACCATCAAGATCATTCTCATTCTCGTCACCAGATTATTGAGGTTGATACGTGGCTAGCTTATTGAAAGCTCTCTTGCACCACGACCTGTCTTCCGGTGTTGCTTTGTCAACTTCATCACCGCTGGAGGCAGCCGAGAGCTCAAATCCACGTCCTCCTCAGCGTCTTCAACCTCCGACACGTAACCATCCTTCAGTGCAGCAAAAATGACATTTGGATCCTCGAGACGCAGATGTCTTAATCGAGGCCGCTTTGCCATTGAGTAAGGTCACAGTTTTTGCCTCTGCAATAAAACAAAAACAAAAATTAGGCATCACCAAAAAAAAAATGTTGCACACTGCATGCAACACGCGCCAGTGGTTTATAACCACTGAAGCCTGGTGTCCTATATATAGGACACACATATCGCGGCGTGCTGCGACAAATGTACTAACCGCACAGAAAACGTTCTACAACTGTTAAAGCCTTTAGTGTCTTTAAAACAACCTGCAAAATTTTAATCGCGAACACGCTCTTAGGTATGGAGTAAAAAAATGACAAAATAGCACTTACCATTGCATCCGCCGTTCCCATCTTCCGCCATTTTGTTTGTTTACTCTCGGCGCTACGATGAGGAAGACGAAGGAGAAAGTGCTGTCTGTGCTTATAGGGATGCCTTCGGAGTCGGCTCAGTTCTTGTTTCAGATTATTGGGCATTTTAATCATCACTTATAGCCGTTTTGCTTCGTGTCCTTTTTATAGGACACCAGGGCCGAAAGGGTTAAATGCTGAGACACTGGAGGGCGTATGAAAGGCATCCGTCTGATTCAACGCCTTTCTGCAAACACTCACCAGCGTCCTAGACAAGGAGAACAACATATGTGTTGGTAGGAAGTAGCGTAGCCATTAGCACGCTCGGCTGCGGAACGGTAGGATGGTGGTTCGAATCCGATTGTGCACAAAGATTTTTTTTCTGGTCTGACAAGAAAAGCGCGACACCTCTGCTGACAACCTTCTGTTGACAACAATGAGGCATTAAAGGTTTTCGCCTTAATATGCTGCACAGATAGGTCTTAGTTATTTTGTCGTGTTTGCAACCCACGTTCACTGTAGGCAAAGAGGAAAATACGTTCGCCACCCTCTACTCAAAGCCTGAAACACCTCTTAAGCCCAGGTAGTAATGAAAGCTACCCGTTCACAACATCTGCATTTGTTCCCACTTCGCACAGCAGCGTTTTAAATAGGGCCGAATATGCAATCAGATCGAGCACATTAATTACATAAAAACAATGCTTGTACCATTCCACCAAATGTTCAAGATGTTTCCCTTGTAACTTGGAAGGTCTGCATCCAACATTCCAGCCAATCCTTCCAGATTGCTCTCCAGTGATGATGTGCTCTGTGAAGTACAAATATATATAAAAAGAATGACCACTGATGGTCACAAACACTAATCACATCCATCTGTCACCAGAGGCAGTAATTCCCAGTGTAAAGTTGCTTTTAAGAAGGCAAATACAACTATAGATATGCAGGCAGTTTTCAAATATCAGTGCCACAAGAATTGTGCATGCACTGTGCCAGTGCATTTTTAAAGGAGCTCGGCTACTGACCCGAAAGACACGGGTTCGATCCCGGCCACTGCAGTAAAATTTCTATGGAGTGAGTGAGTGAAAAACATTTATTGTCCAACAGAATGAGACTAACTCATCCAGACCTCCCCCATCCTATACCCTCAGTTGAGGGAGGAGGATCAGGAGAGAGCCGGCCGCATGGAGTAGTTGCGTCAGATGCTGGCCAGGATCTCTTGTATCCCGGCGGCCTCTTCAGCCAGTCGGACGGCGGTGAGCTGGAGCTCAGGGTCCGAGCTCCGGAGCAAGGTCTCCCAGGCGTCTCTACTATTATTGTTGTTTGCCCTGCCTGAGGATTGGCTACACTCCCATATTAAGTGGTCGAGGGACCCTCTCGCTCCGCACTTCTTGCATTTATCGTCTTCTATTTCAGGAATTATGTGTTTGCATAGAATTGGGCGTGGGTAGATATCTGTTTGTAGACGCCTCCACGCCACCGCCTGTTGATTGTTGAGTGTTATGCTAGGCGGGGGAAAGTACCTGCTATGTTGTCTGTAATATTCTCTAACTTCCTGACAGGAGATTAGTCGCCCTTCTCTCCCGTGATTTGCGAGCGGTGGACCGTCGTGTGCAGCTCGGTGGTAGAGATCTCGAGCCACCTCGTGGGCCGCCTCGTTGCCACGGACAGATTCGTGCGCGGGGGTCCAGATTATATTGATTGTTCTATTCACTGTCGCTTGTCTTAAAATTTTGGCAGCGAGGTGAGAGACTCTCCCTCTACCAAAATTTTGGAGTGCAGCTTTGCTGTCGCTTATGACGTATTTAGCTTTGGAACCGACAAAAGCTAGTGCTATTGCGACCTCCTCCGCCGTCTCAGTGTTTGTCCCTAGGATAGTTGCGGCCGTAATGAGGCTACCCGCTCCGTTCACTACCGTGACGGTAGTGTACTGACTATGTGTATCACCTGCTGCGTCTACGTAGGCGACCTCCTCCTGAGGCTTGTCACCGTAGATGCGGTCTATCACCTCTGCCCGTTTTTGTCTTCTTTCCTTGTTTATTTCTGGGTGAATGTTCTTGGGTAAGGGGGGAATCCTGAGATTGCTCCTAACCTCCATGTCGATATCCTCCCTCTGTCTAGCTCCCCTGTCTGTTTTGAGTCCGACTTTGGCTAGTGTGGCTCTTCCCGCATGTGTTATGCTAAGTCTCTCTAGCTGTGATGTATGGACTGCTTCTGCGAGCTCTGTAAGCTTGTTATATATGCCCAGTGATAGGAGTATTTCCGAGGATGTGCACATGGGCAGGCCTAGAGCTTCCTTGACGCACTTCCTTATGAGAGCGTCGATTTTGTTCCTCTCTGCTGCTTTGAGATTTAGGTATGGCGTGGCGTAGCTGACTCTACTTATTATGAAAGCTTGTATGAGCCTAAGTAGGTTTTTTTCTTTAAGACCGCCTCTTTTGCTCGATACACGTTTGATGAGATTGAGGGTCTGCATCACATGGCTCTCAAGCGTTTTGATGGTTATCATGTTTTTTCCATTTGACTGCATATAAAGGCCTAGGATTCTGATTGTGTCCACTTTGGGTACCTCCTTTCCTCCTACAGAAATCTGAATTTCCGAGGGTGGTTTGTTCCTCAGAGCCTTATCGTTATATATGAATATTTCAGATTTTTCGGGCGAACATTCTAAGCCCCTTTCTTCTGCATACGTCGAAATTATATTGGCAGCTGCCTGTAGGGTTTGATTAATCTCTGCATCACTTCCTCGGTTGATCCATAGATTAATGTCGTCCGCATACAGGCTATATTCTAAGTTTGGGTTGCCAATTTTCTCAAGTTCGCCCAGGAGTTCTCTCATGGCCATGTTAAAGAGAATGGGTGATAGCACCGACCCTTGAGGGGTTCCCTTGCTTCCCAGCTTTATTTCCCCGGATTTAATCTCCTGGAAGCTCATGCTCGCAGTTCTATCTGTGAGGAAGTCTCTTATGTAGCGATAGGTTTTGTGGCCTACTCCGACGTGGCTGAGTCCTTTCAATATTGCCTCATGTTTGACGTTATCAAATGCCTTTTTGAGATCGAGACCTAGGAGGTGAAATTCTGGAGGCCCGTGTACTATGCGATGTCAGTGTACGTTAAAGAACCCCAGGTGGTCAATATGGCATCCCTCATAGCCTGGGTCACCTTGGGAAGTTAAACCCCATAAACTAAACTAAACTTTTAAAGGAGTATAGACACCAGATTTTGGCTGCATGTGTTCTTTGCAATGATGCATAAGGCATTAGTATAGATGGATCACCACATGGTATTCACCTATGACATCTAAAAAATTTATAATTGAATTTCTTCTGCCATGCTATTTTGGTTACATTTCAAAAGCCGAATGATGGCTGCGACATAAATGCTTAGCAACAGTTCACGTTAGGAATGAAAAAACTACGACAGCATCGCTACTTCTTCATAAGTTGTCATTATGCCCCTTGGAGCAGGCTGGTTTTAGTGTTGTCATGAATTAAAACGAGAAAGCAGTGATTATATCGCAGTTTTTTACTTCCTCACGTGACCTATACTGAACACTGACATCACGGCCATCATTCGGCTGTCGAAAGGGAAACAAAACAAGAGAACAAATTCAATTATGAATTATTTAGCGGTTGAAGACAAATACCACATGATGATCATGTACACCGATGTCTTACATATAATTACAAAGAAGAAAACACTTAACGAAAAATTTGATGTCTATACTCCTTTAAAGAAGATTACCAAGATCCACATATTCCAAATGCTGATGCAAACAAGACATGATAATCAGGAGCAAAACTAATCTAACCTAAATAAATGGTACCCACATTTTTTTTTACAAACTAAGCTTCTTGTTCATGCTGTAGCTGCACAGGTCAGGCTACAAGTCTTTTGCACCATCAATGATGCAGAATGACTGTGTCCCCTGGCTCCGTCCTACACTTCTACGAGGTTCTTTTAAATGCCTCATTACAGCTAGGCGTAAGACGGCCCATCTTTGGGCCCCATACGCGGCTGCATGTGCAAATGCAACTACCAGATAACGACCCCAGACAAAGAGTGATGAACTAGGCAGCTGAGAGAATTTGATCACACATCGTAACACAGCTGTAGGCTGGCACCAGTCTTCGAGTCACGCTTTATGCATTCAGCAGCTGCAATCACGGGGATGAATATAAGGTACCTCGTCTTTTCAACGTCAGAGCACGGCAGGCTGTCGAATGCCTGTCAGCTGCCACTTGCAGTCAATGCAAGGTATCCTGCTTTATTCTAACGCACTCCGAATCGACAACACCCAGCAGTAGACGGCATGGCTCGTTAATTAAGGCTGACGTACTTTAATTATAATCCATCACAATGGCAGCCTAATTTAAACGTTGAAAGGAAAGCGTAAGCGACCTGTAGCTCGACGTTTAGCTCACTATGTTCCGGTCATAGTCCAGCGCACTTTAAAAGTAGTAAAGAGTAAAAGAATACACAGGGTGAAAACTGAACCGAACTGCAGGCACGGTGAAAATGGAGCACTCACCTTCTCACCGACCCTCTCGATTAAAGATTTCAGCCGGTCCTCGATCTCCCTGGGCTCTGAACTGACCCTTCGTCGCTTGCGAACGCGGAAATCTGAAAATCAACAAGAACTTAGTAGCGGCAACCATGTTCTGAACCATGAAGGGACTTGAGAGGAATAGATGAGCCACTGAAATAAGGTATGAGTTCAAAAGCTGTTTGGCAGAAATAAACACACGATGCCAAAGGTGCAGTGAGCGACGGTCAACACATGCCGGCGTTTGCACGTCAAATAAGCACGATGGGCAAAGACGCTAGCGACGCCCCAAATGGCAAAACATTAATCTATCTTTTTCAGGACAACTCTTACCATCCTCATCGTCGTCTTCATAGGCTCTTCTTCGGCTCATACTGAAGCCGCCGCAGTTATATTAGCAAAAGCAGCTACTCTGCTAATGCTCGTCCACGCAGGAGACCGAAATAAGCGACGCCATAGTGACCCAAGCCGGCTGCGCAGACTGTCAACAAAACTGGTTTTGGATTGATGCTCAAAAATTAGTCATTTTACATCTAATAATTAAATAAAAAAATTAAACAAAAGTAACTATTTTTTGCATAATATGATTTGCTGAAATGCTTTGAAACTCATAAATGTTGCTATCTGCATGTCTAAATGTAACCAAAACCGAAACCATTCGGACATGCGGCCGGCTGCATGTCGTAGTGATCACTTGTACCGATATGCAACAAACGTGGTTAACCGGGCCAGTACATTAATCACATCTTATTAATGCGTAAGCATTAATTAGGTGGCTCATATACACGAAAAGCCGGCGTCCCTCCGAAAGTGGCGGCGTTGCAAAACTCGCGATTGGTAGTAACGTGTGACGCCACAAAAGAAGGGAAAACGCGAAATATCTCTTCCCTCACGGTGCGGTTCAGGTGTCCGCCGATATATGTGAGACAGATACTGCGCCATTTCCTTTCCTCAAAAATTAATTTTTACCAAATATTGAGCAATAAAGTAGAACTGCAGCAATAAATAAATTGAAATGGAATTTGAACGCTTTCGAATTACTCGCGCGTAAGCTCGTTAAGTGCCCCTGGTAATTTCTGAAGTGATTGCTGATCAAAATGAAGATGGAAATCATCTGGTTCTTTCGCTACCATATCGATATTTTACACAATTAGTAAAATATCTATCTGTATTGATCAAAGTGTTGCACAAGGCTCAGGAAAATGGCTCTACATTGAGTTCTGACACAAACTGCCTAAGACAAAATAATGTGCAATATGACAGAATTGCAACCCTGCCAATCTTCCTTACCCTTTTGAGCATGCTAAATTACAATATGAAAATAATACCAGCCAAGTGATACGGGCCCATCTTTTACAAAATTCTTTGGTGTACATCGTAATCTTATTGAGCAAAATATGTTCACACTGCCTTTGCCATTTTTAGACCTGGTTCTGATAAAAGCATGCAAAGCTCCTGAACGCTGCATTTAACAAAACCTGCAACTTACTTCCTTGGGCGACACATGCACTATGTCAGCAGACATTGAACAATGTAAATGATCATCTAAAATAATAAAGATTTTGCATATTGAAATGTTTCATAAAGACTAAGCACCACTTTATGATCAATATTATCTGCACTTTGGCACAGTTATGCTTAACTCGAACACATAGCAGCACATCACTCATGCTGTATTGTACCTGTTTGTCAAAAAGACCAGCAAGTTAAAAGGTAAAACGTGATAGGTTATACCATTGCTAATAAACCAAAGAACTTGTAAGCAGAATCACAACACTAAGACAATAACGCACTGTATTTATTTACAACAATCGAGGAATGGGCATGACAGAAAAACATGTCAGCTTGCATACAAGCACCGTTCTTACATTTCCACGAAACCACTTGACAATTCAGGTTGATAACAAATGAGTGGATGTGACAAAAAAATATAAAAATTAAAACTTTTCAAACAAGCAAATCCACGCGAGGAACCAGGTAACCACAACAGCCGACCAGTGAGAAATGTTTTGGCATCGATGAGGACCTAAGAGATGATAAAGTATTTCATTGCTCTATTTACAATCAGCAGAACATAAGAAGAGTAGTAGAAATAAAAGTGACAAAAACACGACTTCACAGCACAAAGTCGTGTCTTCACAAGGTGAAATGGTAAACTTAGAAGACTCTTACATCCACGAAGTACTATCTGAGCAAAATTAAGAGACCCCTTGCCTGCGCGTGCCGACCCATGCCAAACTGCATGCGAGCGCCACCTGACGACGCAGTTCTGGTTCCGAGACCAGCACACCGGCGCACGCTGATCTCGAGCAACATGAGCGCTGCGCCGGTGTCATAACCAGGAGTGCTTCGTCAAGTAGCGTTCGCATGCTGTTTGGCGTGGATCGGCGTACGACGGCAGCGGTCTCAATTTTGCTCTCGATAGTGCAAATGACGCCATTTGTGTTATTGTCATGATACTGGTTCGCTTGAGCTGATCTTCAATGGAGGAGCTGAAGTTGCTTGTATTGCTCTTTTGCTGTGTCTCATCCCAATATGAATAGCTTTAAATTAAACTTCACTGTGGCCAAATGCATTTTGTATGCCTCTGATGGCACAGCTTTGCAATCAATGAAAGGAGACAAAGAAATGAAGACAAAATATGCACACAAATGCCACATTGAACCTTCGATGGGATCTATCCAGAGCTCGTCACAGTCCAAAAGGTGAGGCAAGAACATCTGCTGCCAACAATAAGATGGTGTTACTCTAACAGGTACAAGAGCTGCACAGGAAACCAAACTCAGCACATTGCACATACTCCCACAGGGGCACCCCTGCCCCCACTGCACCGCCACGCCTGCGCGGCTGAGAAGCGAGATCTTTGATGAAGGGACATAGAGTGGGCATTCTTTGGTGATGAGAGGAGATCCAAGACTGCATCGCGTGGTGCTTGAACAAGAAAGGCCATTTCACCTGCCATTGAGGCAAGCCTGTAGCCTCTCCAAAGTCATTCTATCCAGTGCACAAAGGTCAAAGTCAAAAGATTCCTCGGTCATCTTGTAGAGACCGGTGCCCTCCACGAGGTCCACAACTGCCTGCAGCCGGCGTGGGTCGTCCAGGGTGAGGATTTGATTCTTGAGTTCGCGCAGCTCCTCCAGATGGTCCGTGGCAGGCGCTGGTGCTTTTGCGACAGGAGCAGGGAGTTCCCGAGTCGGCCTGGGTGATACTGATGGGCTTGACAGTGGTGAGAGCAGATCTTCCTGTTCCATTTCCAGCATGAGGGCATTCAGAGGGCCCCTCACAGGGGCTGCTGCCTTGGGGCTGTTCGAATCTTCAGACGGTACGGGTGGAGGGGCAGCCTGATTCATCGTATGCACGGGGCTTGATTCACAAGTTGGCAGCACGGGTGGTGGGGAAGCAGGCAGAGGGAGCAGTGGTGACGGAAGCTTCTCGGGCGGCTCAGGCGGCTTCCGATCGAGAGGTTCGGGTGGCTTCCGATCAAGGGGTTCGGGTGGCTTCCGATCCAGCTGCTCTGGGTGCTTCTTGGGCGAGTCCTTTGGCCGGTGCAGCTTGGAAGAGTCTTTTTTCTTTCGTTCTGGCTCCTGCAGTCGTGGCTTCTTAGGAGGAGGTGGTGATGGGGGGCGGCGAGGTGCTGAAACGCTCTTTGAACTTTTTGAAGAGCTAGCTTCCGCAGGTGCAGGTGGTGGCAGTGAAGGCGCCTTGTGGGATGTCTCTTTCTGTGAATTATGCTCCTTCACAGAACGCTCCTTAGAGCTTTTGTCTTGGGACTTATCCCTGTGTTTCTGAGATGACTTCTCTGTTCGCCTCGACTCTGTCTCCGACGGCCCCTTGGCATCAGGTAATTTAGGCTCGATAGGCTTTGCCTCCACCTGTTTTGGTTCGGGAGGCTTCGGTTCAACTGCCTTGCGCTCAGTCTTATGTTCAGCTTTGTGTTCAACTTTGTGTTCAACTTTATGTTCAGCCTTGTGCTCAATCTTGTGTTCAACCTTGTGCTCAGATTTGTGTTCTGCCTTGTGTTCAGATTTGTGTTCAGCATTGTGTTCAGTCTTGTGTTCAGTTTTGTATTCAGCCTTGTGTTCCGCCTTGTATTCAGCCTTGTGTTCCGCCTTGTGTTCAGCCTTGTGGTCTTGCGGCTTCTGCTCTGGTGCCTTGACATCAACCTCTCCTGTGGAAGGAAGTTTGGTGTCCCGTGACTTGTCTCTCTCCTTGTTTTTCTCCCGTGAAGGGTCTTTATGCCGATCCTTGTCTCGAGAGCTGCTTTTGTGCTCTTTGCTGCCAGATGAAGACAGCTTGTGTGAACTGCCACTGCTGCCACTGCTGCTATGACTTTTACTTGACTTGGATTTGGACTGGCTGCTTTTTTGCTCCTAAAGCATAAAAACAAAAAAGGAAAAAAAGAAACAGCATTAGGAAAATGCCAGCCAAGCTGGCAGTCCGTAAAGTGCCAGTCGATGCCCATCATAGAAAAAAAATCTATTGGACACAGTTGTCGTATGAGGCACACAAGAACTGAAACATCAGGCTTTTCTCAATGCTAAAAGCAAACAGAAAAGAATTATTACCTGTTGTCCTGCAACAGTCTCTTATTTTCTCATTTCTCCCTCTGATCTCTTATTTTCAGACAAAGCCCAAGTTTCTCTAACAGTTTCAGCGTCCTGAGCAAGCTTTATGAGAATCAGATTGAAACTTGAATTCTACCGGACAAGACGCCTCGGCAGAGTAGTGAGTTGGCAATGTTTCTGAGGGCAAACAGCAGGGTTGCCAGATTGGGCTATTAATAGCCAAATTGGACTACTTGTTGTCCGAGTTGGCGTCAGAAATTTCGTTTTGGCTATGTGGCTACTTTTGGGCTGCATCTTTTTCGTGCGTGAAAAAAAAAAAGTTAAAGTAGTTATAATGTGCTCTGTTACAATTATACAGTGACAGAAATAAAAGGCATACTGGAATCGAAATGCAGGCTATAGAAGGTTAAAGAAATTGAACGCGTCTGCTACAAAATGACAATTTGTAAACGCTGTGTTCGAGAAAACTTGTACTTCAGGCGGTCAAGGATCATGGCCTTTCGATTTCTAAAGAGTGGACACTACGTGAAAGTTGCCCCCCGGAAACACTTCACGGCCTATGGATTCCACTTAATCCGCGAACTAACGCCACCCCCCCCCCCCCCCGCGCGCGCGCCACCGAATATAAACTGTTGCCGTCTGCACATGTGAGCGTTCTCCCATTGACGGTGCACCTCGGGTGACCATGACAACCGTGGTACCAGAATAGAGAGAAAACATTAAGAGAACTTAAGTCTCCCTACGTGGTGCGAATGCGTAAGCATTAAATGCTACTATTTCACTTCTGTTGCCTGGTTTCGTGATCCTCACGTGTTAACCGTTAACCATAGACGTGGCCTAGTGGTTTGGGCGTCCGCTTCGGCTGCGGTAGGTGGCTGGTTGGAAACCCACCGGCAGGCATGTTCTTTTCTTGTATTGTTTATTCTGGTTCTGTGGACACATTCTGCTCAAGACACGCATGAGGCAAGTAATGCTTACGCGCATTAATAAGGTCTTTTTCTGTTTCTTCCTATTCGCGTGGTGGACACAGCAAGCGTGCCGCTCTCAAGAGCCTACGCTTTTTCTGCAGCCTCAAGAGGCACACGTGCAGCCCTCGAGATTCATTGCAAGCGACGCGAGAGCGCCGTGTCCGTTGCTTAATCTGCGTGCACTCATGCGGAGCCATCCTTTGGCGCTGCGTGGATCCCACTGTAACTATCGAAGGCGGCGGAAGTTAGTGGCATGACATGGCATTAGATCCGTCGCTACGAGAACTTTCAGAATGGGCAAGTGGGCGATGTAGGTACATCCGGAACTACAAAAAGAAATGGAAAAAGGAGCCGGAATTCAAGGGTAATTGTTTTTCTCATTATTGTGAACATGCTGTTATACTGAAGATAAAATCGACAAAGATTATCATCTAATGGCATATATCCTTGATTTATTCTGAGCTCATGCATATCGTAGAATGTAGCTTCAAGAAGGCGCATGCTCGATGCTTTGAGGCGACGCTCTCAGTGAGAACCTTTCTCTTAAAGCATAAAATAGAAATGTGAGGCTGCGTAAGTATACAGTAAGGTATTTCCACTGTCGATGTGTCTAATCTGCGCGCGAACATTTAAAAGGTGAAATATCCCTAAACTAGAGCTGCAATTGCGTTCTTTAGCGGCGCCTTTCTTTTCCGCATGCAGACTGGCGGGCGTCACCCGCCTCAGGTGATATGGCCTACTGCCGCGCCTGCAAAGTGGAACTGCGGCTCCGTCTTTAGGACCTGGTTAGCCGCACCTGTTAGCCGCACTGGTTAGCGCGCATTACGGATGGGAAACGTAACAACGGAAAGAACACGCCGTGCGCACCCCCTCAGACATCATCTGCGTGAAATAAATCTAATATGCAAATATTCTTGCCGAAAATTAATTCAATATGCTTAAGAAATGTCGTCAAAAACAAATATTTTTGGTTACTTTTGGGCTACGCAAAAATTTCGCTTTTGGCTACGTTTGGGCTACTACGGAGGCCAATTTGGCTACCTGAGGTCGGAGCCATCTGGCAACCCTGGCAAACAGCTGAACAGAGGGCATAGAAAACAGCAGCTACAATTAGGCCTACTAAGAGATATCTCCTCAGATATTGCACATGATTGCGCACCACTTTCACCTTTTGTCAAAACGAGTTAGAACTGCTGCATCAAGCATTACCCCATGTTAGCAAACACTGCCTTAATGCCATTTTACAGAGACATTTGTTAGAGGCTCACATCATCTGATTCCACCCAGCACTGAAGCAGGAAAATCTTATGAACAGTTGATCGATTCTCCTTCACAATGGAGAGAGAATTCTACTGATAAACAAGACCATACATAATGCATCGGCTTGCTAGCTGGCGAGTGACAGTGCCTTCGCTGTTCTGACAGCCATTCACACAAATAGTAGGCAGCAGTACCTCAAGCAAGCATAACCGTTCATCATTACACGTTTATTTTAGGCTTCTTTCAAATGAAAAGAACAAACATCATGCACAACAAGCTCTGCAATACAGTGCACATAATTACTGCGCCTTCCTAGAAGAGTGCCGAGTGCTCAACACGAAGAAAAAGCGCTGCATTGTTTGAGAAGCAAAGAGCCACAAAGTCAACCTACGTATGTTGTTGGAATGCCAAAGAAAAACGGCACCGCATCACTAAAGGAGTGGAGCTGTGAATTAAACACTCGTCAGAATCCCACTGATGCGACCAAGGAGCGGTACAGCCAAGAGTAGTACTCCCAAGGTCACTGGCGGACTTAACCAGCAGTTCACGAGCAATTAATTTGAAATTTGCAGATGTTGACCAATTGTCGGCATTATTTCTGTGTGATAGCACAAGTTTCAGGCTTATGGTGAATTCCAACTGCTGATTCAGAGCGGTGAGCCCACCCTACAACAGAGCACCTGCCCCAAATCCATGTTAGGAACACCTCTCTCCGTAGCAAGCTGGTAGCGCTCGCAAAGTAACCAGCATTCCTTGCACTCTCCTGCATGCATCGTCTGCTGCGGAACATTGAATCCGCCATTTTCGGTGGAGCAGTCTGGTCTGCTTCATGGAGCCATCTTGGCTTGACAACTGCTCCCAATCTGCCGCCAGAACAAACGATCCCCAATCCCAATCTACCATTGGAATAGAACGGCTCTGAAATGAGGCAAAACATGACCTTGAAGCGTTCCAAACCTGCGGCTGGAATTTCCCAATATTTTTTAATTCCAGATGGCAACTGCAATTCTGAAGGAATGCTCACAAGGTTAGAGTATGTACAAAGGCCTGACAGGGCAGCAGTCGTACAGATATGTGCACAATGAAGACGGCAATGTGTAAAAAAAAAGAAACGGTTCGAAATAAAGAGAAAAGTGTAAAAGTTAGAAGATGTTACCTCAGTGCATATTGTCCTTTAAAGCGCCCTTGGGAAAATTAAGTATATTTTATGCTCCACAAAAACTAGTGCTCGTGGGCAATTCTTTTCTACACCACAAACTAGAAAACAGTAAACTCTTGCAATGGCTTCTAGAAGAATTCAATATGTACTTTAATCTTGGGTCAGAAGAAAAGTGCCCAATTTCTAACCCCTGAATTCAAGAAAACGAACAATAAAACTGCAACTAAAGGGTCCCAGTAAAACAACTGAGATTTAATATGCCAGATTTCCTTGGCAAGCCTATTTCGTTTGCTATAGTAAGTGCCTTAGCTTGGATGCCCCAGCATGATTATAACTCGAAAGAAAAATTAATAACAGAAGAACAATCCCTGTCTACACACAAACTACTAAAACATAATAAATCAAGGATTCCCAGGAAAGTAATGCTAATCCATGCTACCTTTATCAAGAAGTGTGCATGCTAATAACAACACAGAAAAGGCTGGAAACAGCTCTCATAACAAATGACTGCGCTCGTTAGCATCGAATGTTATAGCTACTTGAAAGGAACAGCCCCATGTGCAGTGCGGCAAAGTCTGCAACATGCTATCGGAGCAGGAACTGCTTGGCACTGCAGAGTCCAACATATCTCATTATTTGGATTGGTTATTTTAGGACGAAAAAGTCCATAACATTAGTTTGATCCGTTTTTCTTTTCCTTAATGTGGCCAAGTAGTTTCTTTTCAACGGCATCATCAACACCAGGCACCAGAGGGCAGGCATCCGGTGGTATGCATGTTCCTATCATCCACCATGGCTTGAGAAATTGTTAACATCACCCTGAACCTTAACACATAGTAAACAATGCACTCTGCCCGAGACATATTTAATCTTCGTATCATCACGAAATTCAAATCAACCGAGATAGTACCATCGAGATTCTACTGCACCCCTCCCGAAGGATTACAATATCCATGCCCCACAGTCAATATCAACAATTTTCATGATCTAGAAGGGGCGCCTCAACTGGTCCAATATGGCGGCACTATGGAAGACTGCTTGAGGGGTCGGTGTAGGTATAATATCTCTTGTCATAAAATTGCATGTTAAACTCGTGCTTCTTTGCGGACGCTGGCAACCTCACGTGAGCTAGGTGGTCTTTCTTTTCTCAAGGGTGTTAAAGGGAAGCTGAAATGCTTTTTTGAGGATTCGAAGAGATTCACGGATGCTGCTTGTAGGCTAAGCATACCAAGTTGTTTGCTTAGTTGTTTAATAAAAGTCACGACAATCTTCAAGCTTTTCTTCAAAGCAGTGGAGGTGTGGAGATGCCCGAACACCCCCACAGGCTTATTCAGATATTACGTCATCACTTTAAACGTTAACACAAAAAGATTTAAAACTTGAAAACCTCTTCAGATGCCCTTTAACGAATAAATGAGAGACAAGAAAGAAATCGCTGCATGGCGTTCAAAAATGAACAGCATGAAAGCAGAGTGAGAGACTGTCCATACGCGTTTTGGAGGGATTTAAAATTCTCTCCCAATGACATCGACGATGACAACTTTTGTACAATATGTGAATGATGAAAAAGAAGCGCAATTTTTTTAAATTCAGCATCAAGAGTAAGCAAGACATAAGCAGGACGCAGCATATGTCAGTTTGTCAGGTTGCTTTGCAGAAGAGAACTTTGTGAGTAAATTTCCCTTAATTTTGAAATTATAAATATGTGCCCTTTCATGTTTTTTGCTGGTGGTAAATTTTATTACCCATAAGCAACTATGAGGGGGGAAGCTGATCCTAGAAAAAAATTTTAAGCAACAGTGTATACAGCTCCTTCCATCCAAAAGTCGCCGTCCTAGTATTCATGAGCACATCGTGTCGGAAAAAATTCGTATCATGCCAACTGTTTGCCGCAGAATGTTCTGGATGGTGTCATACGATTCAGCGTTTCGTGCAACATAAACGTACTAGTAAAGTTAGAGCCTAGCTCGCAGCAGGGATTTGAACCGGCGACCTATAGTACGGGGTTGCTTATCATGCGCAGTTCCATTGTCCATCAAGACAAGTGAGACTACTACTGCGTCATTTCCTTTCTTCAAAAAAAAAACAATTTTCGATTTGTGCAAGGGCAAAGCATCCCGCCAAATGATGATGGCGTTCCATTCTGTGGACTTTCTGGTGTTCCACTCTTACAGGTAAAGCTTAAGCGTCCTCGAAATTTTTTTATTAATGAAGGCACAGTTATGAAAACATCGGGAAATATGTATGTTTGCACGCTGATTTTAAATATGTAATTTAATCTTACATAACACAAGTCTCTGTGCACTTATATAATGTATTATATAACTTTTTGCCGAGAGCTTTCAAGAAACTTTGCTGCAGGGAACTTCTCTTAACATCAAGCTATGCAATAAGCTGCCACTTCACAAACAGGAAGAAAAATTTGTATTCCTGTGCAGTAAATTTTCTTTAAAGCTCTCAGCAGAACGTTACATAATGTAAGGAAGACGACGGGCATACGCGCGAGCCGCATTGCCATCGCCTGGTGCACGCTCCTGGCTCCACTGCCTGACCTCGGACTGCTGTTAGCCATTCTCCCGTTGAGAAGCTTCGCTGTACGAATCCCACCTTACATTTGGTGGAGGTACGGGGTAATATCATCTCGCCCTGGAACTCCGCAGCCGAACGCTACCCCCTACCGCGATGCCTTCAAGTGAGCCCGGCCGCCGTCGTCTGTGCTGGTTCTCTCCACCAGCGGCACAGACGACCATGATGTTGAAGATTGGCTCACATCGTACGAGCGGGTGAGCGCATACAATAAGTGGGACGCGGAAACCAAGCTGAACAATGTCATTTTCTATCTGACGGGCGTGGCAAATCTATGGTATCGGAACCACGAGGCGGACATTACATCATGGTCCGTTTTCAAAACGAACTTCTCAGAGGTATTCGGCCGCCCGGCTGTCAGAAAACTTCGTGCCGAACAGCGGTTGCGTTCGCGGTCGCAGCAGGTAAGAGAGAACTTCACGAGTTACATCGAGGATGTCGTGGACCTGTGCAAGAGGGTGAACGCACAGATGACCGAAGCCGACAAGATCAGGCACATCCTCAAGGGAAATGATGAGGACGATTTTCAATGTTGTTGGCACGAGACCTGCGCACCGTCGCCGAAGTCGTCACCCTATGTCAGAGCTTCGACGAACTCCGCAAGCAGAGGGCTCTGACACGCGAACACACCACGAGCATCGACTCGCTTGCTGGCCTGAATGATGCAAGAGACCAGTCATCGCTCCTGCCGCACATCAAGAGCTTCATCCGTGAAGAAGTTGCTCGGCAGCTCTCGCTTATTTCAAGCCATCAAGAGCCATCACCAAACATAACTCCGAATCTGGGGTACATCATTCAAGAACAGGTCGCTGAGGCTCTTCCGCAAGCCCCTCAGCCCACACCTTTCGCGGTCCCGCTGACGTATGCGGAGGTTGTTGCGCGACCTCGACCAGCTACCTATGCTCCACCTCCTGGTCCTGTTCGAGAGCCTGCTGCTTTTATTCCACCGCCTGCTCATCTGCGAGCCTCCTGGGGCACGCCTGATAACATTCGACCGCCAGCTCAACTGGGCAACTCCTGGCGCACGCCTGACAACCGCCCAATCTGCTACTTCTGCGGCTTGCCAGGTCATGTGGCGCGGCTTTGCCATCGACGCAGGAATGCCTCACGACCACCTCCTGCTGAGCCGCCCCTAAGCCGTCCTCCTGAGCGCACCGCCTTCTCTGGACGCCGTTCGCCTTCTCCACGTCGGCGCTCCATCTCTCCAATGCGATGGCGTCCCTCGACCACTCAAGAGGAAAACTAGGTGCCGCAGTTCCTAAGGCGAGAACTGCGCAGTCGTCGAAATTTGGAAGGTCTCATTTGTCTGCCGCTAATTTAATTGAAGTTTTTGTAGAGGGCGTATCTGTCATGGCGCTTGTCGACACCGGTGCTGCCGTTTCTGTCATGGATGCAGCGCTTTGCCGCTCTTAGAGGAAAGTGAAGACGCCCCTCTCTGGCCTGTCGTTACGAACTGCAAGTGCGCACCTCATCCAGCCGTTAGCAGCGTGTACTGCTCGAGTAGTCATAGAAGACGTTTTATATTTGGTCGAGTTCATCGTTCTGCCATCATGTTCGCATTCGGTCATCTTGGGCTGGGACTTCCTATCGCTCCATGACGCCGTCATCGACTGTGCTCGGGCTCAAGTAGAACTCTCTACGCTGCCGAATCTCGTGCTAGAGACTGAAATTTGTGGTGCCCCTGTTTCTGCCAAAGCTTTTGTCGCCAACAGTACCGATATTCCAGTGAGCTCTTCCGTGATCATGCCTCTCTCCTGTGACTGTGTTCGCGATGCCAGTGTCACCTTCACGTCGTCTCCCACTTTTCTACGCCGCCATTGTCTGCCGCTGCCTTATGCCCTGCTCACTTTATCCGCCGGCCTCACCGCACTGTGGGTCTTCAACCCGTTTTCCAGCCCCTTCGCACTGCGCCGAGGGGAATGCGTCGGAACCGTGCAGCTCTTTGATTCTGTTTTCAACCACCCCGACGCTGCCGCAGAACCACCGCCGGTCGCCATGGACGCCCTCAGCTCCACTGCCTGACTTCGGACTGCTGTTAGCCCTGCTCCCGTTGAGAAGCTTCGCTGTACGAATCCCACCTTACACATAACATATTGAATAAGTGTACAGGGACAAGTGTTCATAAAATTAAATGCCACATTTGGAATCAGCACGCAAAAATACACGTTGCCGGAAGGTTTCACAATTGTGAATTCATTATTAAAATTTTTTTCTAAGACCCTATACCCCCTTAACTATGAATATAGCTTTCTAATCGTGCGTACAGCAGGCAAGCAAGAAAAAAATTGTCTCCTTTTTTCGTGCACTGTCTTCTCAGAGCAATTAATGGCACCTTGTGCTCTGAGTTTATTTGTAAGCAGTGGACAGAAGGCATGCAATGAACGTAAGACCATTAGATACTATTCTTTTCGCCCAATTCTATTCGATTCTGGTCATCCTCCTATCTGCCCGACTCAGACAATGACTCAGTGACACGGCAGCGTGGGCATGAGGCAGTCAAAGTGAAAGAAGATTCAGAATGAAACAGAATTCAAATTAAATCATTTTATCACCTCGCTGCCCCATCTTCATTGATAACAAAGCACCATATCACTATACAGCATGCCGTAATGAGGCCTCCAATTACAGACAGTCAGGCACAAAGCACCTTGCATTCAAAATGTGCTTGTTAGTCATGCATGCTCAGCCATGCTGCTTAACAAACAGCACTTGGTATTTGTGTAGGCCCTGCTATTCCAGGTGAATCATCTCTTTAGAAAATGCAGAGTGGGTGCCTGATAAGAACTGAACTGAAATGGTCCTGCAGGCTGCAGCATGGAAACTTCCTGCTTCCACGATTTCCTGATTTCCCTGTACTGTTGGCAGCAGGATGACGAGATAGAAGCACCGCTTCTATCTCGTTAACAAGCAAACATCCACATAATAGTTAAGATGTGTTTCTACTAAACTCTGATAACAATGACTGATGTGCTACCAAAAAATTCAAGCAACACAAAAACGTGATGTGATTCCACGCGCACCAATTCTTATTCGGCTAGCTCACAATGCTGTCGCAGCATGGCGTCTATTTCATGAAAAATTCAGGGGGGCACTTTGTTGACCTAAAGTACGGTGAGGCGAAAGCCTTAAGCGTGGTGTTGAAGCTTCACCTCTAAGAGTGGAACGCGACAGCGTCTTGCAACACTGCCAGGGAGTCCACAGAACGCCATCGCCCATTCGGCTGTGTGCCTTGCTAGTCGGTAAGCTAGTTTTTGAGGAAAGGAAACGTATCTGTCTCGTATATCTCGGTGGTCGACATAACTGGAAGGGAGGAAGATGGGAGTCAACGAAGACACCATATTCACTAGATGTGCCTTTGTTCAATCCGAACCATCAAGCTGGCATGGCGGAGTGGTTAGCGTGCTCGTCTCGCATTCCGGAGAACCTGGTTCGATTCCCCAACTCGATCAATTTCCTACTCGGTTTTATTTATTTCTCCGCTCTCACTAGAAAGGTTAATTAGGCTAATTGGTTAATTAACTAATCAACTAAACTCAGTCCCACTTACTTGGAGCATCACTATACGATCCCTTTAATTGGTTGCATGGTTACTAGCCAAAGTACAATTAACCCCGTTTGAAATTTGCGCACTGTGACGTCACGACCATTTCGAACAACTGAAAAGCGTGACATTTCTGTCTACAACTCCTGCTTACAACGATGAGGCATTAAACGCTTTCCGCCTTAATATCGCCAACACCTGCCGTCCCCACAGACAACATCCAGTACCCACTGGCAATAGCCAGTCCCCAGACTGAAATAAGACACAAAAAGAAAGAAGGGCACTAGTAGCAACCCACACACCTTTCCTTTGGATGGCTTCTCAACTGGTGCCTCCTTTTTAGCAGCCGGAGCACTGAATAAGTCGGGAATGGGGCTGTGAGGTGATGGATGAGTGGAGGACGGTCCTGGTGGGTGTTCCATGGGTGGGCTTTTGACCATATCCTGGATATAAACCAAACAGAAGCACACAACCACTAAGCACAGAGTTAATCTGATCACACACAAGGCTTAGCCACTAAATGCACAAATACGTTTCAGACCTTCCAGCTCAGAACAAAAACCCAAGTGGCTGTAGGATACATGAAGACACAGCACTACAGTTTTGCAGCAATGCAGAACAGAACCCGCTTTCTTCGTGGAACAGGATTTGACGCAAGTTCTGCGTCTTGCAGTGCTTCTATGATCCCGATAGTAAGTCACAGATTAAAACAACAAAGGACTCCTGCATCATTACTGCAAACCATATTTCACTTCAGTGAAGCCCAGATGTATGGTTACATACTTGGATAATGCAAGAGGGTATCGCCGCGCACCAAATCCAATGACCATGTGTGTTCCGCAAGAGAGAGTACACTTCGACTACCTCTTCATCTATGTGCCACCTGGCAACTCATTCCAGAAGAAAAAGAAGAACATCAGCATAATATTCATGGAACGGGCTCCCAATTACCCACCATAGGTATGTGTTATTCCTTCAGAGGCAACAACAACGGGCTCTCAGAATACGGCGACCAACCACCAATTTGAAGTTCAATAAAGGATGTTATCATCATCATCATGGAACTAGGCAGCTCAAGTAGAAGAGGAAAACGAGGATGGTATAAAGGAAGAAGCAAGCTTAACTGCCCCACAAAGAAAAAAGAAAAAGCCCAGTGTACTGCTTAAGACATACTGTTTCGAAAGTACAATATGCACAATCTCGGCGTGGCTGTATCAAAGCTATAGGCTACAAGGTACCCTCCATAGGGGCTTCACCATTCCATCTGCTGATGTGGTGCAAGATTTGTGCGGTCCAAAATAGCTGCCAAGCAGGTATTCAGACAAGCCTGCGAATAAATGACGATCTACACCCTGAACTTGCACACTTGGCTGATAGTCAGTTCATTCGCAGGGACGATTATAGTGATGCTGATCTGCATCTCAATGCTGCATGATCATAGTTTATAGCGCATTCTATATTCATTAAGTCCACACTGCACTATGCCTGTGCGATTGCACAAGCTTATCAGTAGCATCTTGTCAAACGTTAAGGGGGCCAAATCTATCCGCTGGATTTGTCAATAGTTACTAGGGTTGACTTGCAAATATCTCGGAAATAAAAACCACATCAAGACTGAACTCAGACCAAAGCTTCTCCATCAAGTTTATTATAACAAGTCTGCTGTCAGCTGTGGCCGCTATCTGTTGAAGCCAGCGTACCTGTCATCTTGTTGAGACAGTACACAAAAAAACCTTTGGACAGCAGTACAACCCCAATACTGTTGCTTGTTTATTTACAATGAAATACTAGAGGAAAAACCAAAGATCTGATTATTATAAACTACATTAATTTCTCTATTTTTTCTACAAAGTGGCACTTCACAATTGGTGCTGATAATGAGTTATTCTTCCCGAATCCTATTTTTGTTTGTACACACTGTACTACTTATTAAGCGATACTTTTGCACTGTTTCCTTTAAATTGTAGTCTACTTTCTCGTGCGTAACCTAATGTAGCCTGTTTGTTTAACACCCCTTGTGCAATGTTTCTGAGGCAATATAGGCAGTAAAAAATTAAAATGAATATGGGCAATCTGACAAGCTTCCTCAGCAAGCTGAGCATTTTGCTCAGTGTGTACGGTGATGACAGAGTAGGTTTCACATGGAAAGACAAGATAAAATGGTGCGAAGTGCTGCACCACGGCCATGTTACAAGGAAATCTGGTGTACAAAAGGACTACATCTGAAGCTTCTGCGGGGCACCAACATACACCGAGAGCACACCAATGGCGGTTCTGTTTATAGTCTTTCTGTCAGTGTGTTTATGTGCAAGCGACAGGCAGTTTCTCGAAATCTACGCAGACCGGCGTGAAGGTGTCCACCAGCTGTCTGTAAAAGCCATCCGTCTGTCAGCTGCCATGTATTATGAGCATCATGGTGCAAGACAATGTTGGCACTTAAAAATTGCACACACTGGGATGTTGAGCCAAATGGTAACACTTTAGCCTTTGCTGAATGAGGAAAGTATAGTCAGTCATGGATATTATCCACTTATTCACAGCTGGCTACGAAGGAAATGGTCCCAGAAAGTCCAAGAACACGAATGCTGGAAGCAGCAGCCCTTGGCATATTGTTTTGATGGTTGCAGCAAGTTGAGATCAGCAGCACGTCCAGTGTCCATGAAAAACCCCGCTGCCAAAGATGGGCTTGTCTTGACAAAGCAAAGCAGAAAAAAAAAGTAATCACAGACGTTCGTTGGTACAACTTGAAGGTAGGCTTTGTTGTCTGAGCTTGCTTTTCCTTGTAATATTAGATGCCCCTCTCAAGAGAGGAACAGGTCATGTTTAGAGAAATGTGCCAAAATTTAGAGGCATTCTGGCCCTCTAAATGATCGATCACGAAGTGCATTTCCATGTCAGTTAGCAACTTTGTGATCAAGCTTGGTTCTCCCATTGCTCCAAGAAAGCCACTGTTGTCTTCCGCGTTTTGAACACCAAGTTCAAGAAGTGTGAGAGGGAGCATGCCCGTGTGTTCGTGCTTACGCCCTTGGCAATGGCTGCCATTAGCTGGTACTCTTTTTTTGCTGCTAGCTGCACAACGCATGAGGTGATGTATCCTCTCTGCTTGCTTGAAAAGGTGCATCATGTCTTGGACAACATCTTGAGGTTTTCATTCTGCACCTGAACACTCGACTTGATCACATGCTCAGCTTGTTCACAGCAACCTGTGCAGGTGTAGGCTGCCAGACGAATGAGCACCGTCCTCAAGGCTGAAGTAGATATTCATCCATTCTTGCTGCACCCTCCCGATGGACGAATGCAGCAGCACGACCAAAGTGATTCAGCCAGTTTTCAAGGTCCTTAAGAAGATAGCCGTGGAATGCCCTCGGGATCTGTCAACCCTGGGGAACGTAGCAGGCTAGCATTGCACTGTCCACAGCTGTTCAACCAGTAGTCGACATGGTCCCTGGGAAATATACCAAGCTCAGCGAACAGTCCTGAAATTCTCTGACAGGCGAGATGAACCTGGCTGTCAAATGGCGCACGGCTGGCATTCTTGACTCACTGAGACGCAGCCAGCAATCCCACCAGTTCTTTCATGCACCTGGAGCACACAAAGGGATCATTTAATGCAGAGTACCAAGCATGGTGTTTGCACCCATTTGAAGGTAAATAAATGCACACTATTGCTACCGCTTCTTCTAGGCACCACCTGGCAAGACCACACAGCAATATGTCGGCAGACAGAAGGCGTAAAGAAAAACATGACACAAAGAAAGACTAGGTAAGGCAGAGAACAGCACTCCATTGCCTTTTCCAGTATTTATAAATACTGTGACCTCCTACAAAAACATTAGAGGGTGGGTGCACAACAAAACACACACATACAATACACATGCGAATTCAACAATTGCAGTGCAGCTGCAGGTAATTTCAAGAAGCAAAAAGTTATGTCAACCTACTATTGCCCTCCGAAAGAAAAAAGAATGCATAAGACAGTTATTTCGGGCATTTAACATGCCTGTGTCTCGCTGTATAGCCCGACAAATGAGTAAAAATATCCGAAGTATTAATGCTAGTATAATGACTACTGGCTAAATGGCAAGCATAAATGCACTTAAGACACCACAGATAATTCAGTGCATACAAATAGTTTCCCTAGAAATGTTTAAGATGTGCGAAGTTGACAAGTTTCAGACAAAAAAAGTCACACTTTCATAAAACCCTGAGCCTTTCGTCGACCTAGTAGTATCATCGACAAGCTCATACAAGGTGGGACATGCTGTCATTTCTGCCACATGCCATGGACCTTGAGAAAAGTTATTTTTGGGTGGTTATATTCCATGACCTTTAAAAGCAGCTGAAATGAACTGCAGTCAGTAAAAAAATAAAAAACTAGCATGCCATGAGGGATGCTGCATCATACATAACACCTGGATATATCAGTGCGAGACTGAATAACGCGGCAACGCTCATAATTTGAGTGTTTCTTAAGAAACCAAGAGCAGTGAACGTTGAAAGGGACAAGAAGCATCAGGGGAAAAAAAGGCAAATGGCAGCTTTCACCGAGTAAAGCTGTTATGCAGAGCCCTCCCAAGTGGATTTAGGGTGCAAACCGTCAACATCCAATCACTTGACCATCCATATGAGGTCACCTGTCATCCCGTGACTGCACACCCGTTGCGATTGTTGTGGTAACCCAGGCTGCCACAAAGTCTTTAGACCTTAGCCACCTGGCAAAAGATAACTAGGAGCACAGTGAGAGCTCTCGCTGAGTTTAGTGCGTTACACAAAAGAGTGTGTAAACAGTTCGCAAGTTTTTTCTCGACAGCAATTTGTGCAGCAGCGGCTACTTCAGGAAATCAAAAGAACGAGTACAGTTCGATGTACAGCAAATCCTCATAGCCTTAGCTGCTTTGGGACGCTAAACCCCATAAACCAAACCAAACCAAAGTCATTGAGACCACGAAGAATATTTAAATTAACGGAGAGGAGTGCAGCAATAACAAAATGGGACCCAGGAAAAATATTTGGTATAGGGAACGTGCTACCTTCAGTGGATGAACTTTGTGATTATTTTAGGAAACATAGATGCCGGCAACCTACCACTACGCACCCCACAAAGAAACAGCACAAGGCAGCAATGCATGCAGTCAACTTCTCAGAGGCACAGCGCAAGAATGGTTGCGTCGTGAGACATGCACTGTCGTTGCTAGAGGTGGGAGGCACTTTAGCATCGGCATTGCTCTGCACTGCTGCATCGTGAAAAAGCTATTAGAATTATCCAGGATTTCGCATTAACCAAGTCTGAATAATTGAGGCTTTACTATATATTTGTTTACTTGCCAGTTAAGTGACTAAGAACCACAACATGACATTATCCCATATCACACTGCCGACAAGAGGGGAGATGTCATCAGGAGAGGCCTTGCGTGAGGCTATTCACCCACCCGACTGTAGGTAAAGCAAGGCAGGTACAGGACTATGGGTAAAGCAAAAGCGGTGCGAAGAGTGATATCCAGCAGCCAAAAATGCGTTGAGAGCCTACAAAGGGCTTAAGAAGGAGGTCTGTTAAACACACTACTAATGCTGGCTCACTGCATGAAATACCAGGAGAGCACTTGAAAGAAGATGCAATAGTCAAAAATGTTCCTTCACTGATCATTGTGCTCAAAAGTTATTCGACCGTCGCACAGTAGGGTATACGATTTCGTAACCTTGTGTCTGCGCATGCTTAACAGTCAGCGCCTGAACAAGCAGCTGAGAGAACATAACAGGAAGGCAACAAAAGGAGCTAATCATTACTTGGGACTTGTTACAAGAGTGAATGATGTCCATTCCTCACTCAGAGTTCTCTGAATGGTGCACAGGTGTCCTGCAGCTGACATCAATCCCCATGTCAGGGCTCCATTGGCTTTTATGCTGGCCCCTGTATCTTCCTTTACTTCTTCTTTGCACTGCGTGACCGTTTCGAGCATTTGACCCATAAAATGTTTTCTTCAACTATTTGTGTGATCAAAAATGTCCACATCATTACGAGTTAAAAATCACGGCTTTTAAAGAAGAGCAGCGTTGAATCATGTTTACTACTCTAAGCCGGTAGCAGGACAGATTACTGCACCCATCGCTGAAATGGTGAAATGGTGTGTGAAAAGCCTGCAGCAGTTCTGGCCCACTACTTCTCTACAAGTATAGTAGTTTCTTTTTTGCTTATAAGGTTCTGCAAGTAGAGCTTAACACTACCTGAATAAGATGATTAAAATTTTCAGCACGGCACTTACCACAGCCTCAAAATTGTCACTACAGTATTAACTCCTCGGCACACATACTGTAGAACTTTACAATCCACTATAAAGGAAAAAAATGCTTCTAAATCTAGCTTTTCCACGCAAAGCACATGAGCACCCAAAGCAAGACGAGGCACACATATAACTGCCTGGCCCGCTCAAATAACCAAACAGCTATGCCCTCAGAGAGAAAGCACAATAAACTGATTGATAACCCAAGCCAGACAGGTACTCATAAACTACTCATCACAGTTCTAAACAAGGGTGATGTAGTGGGGCACATAGTGTGCACTGAAATGGAAGTGCCCTGCTAAGCTACACATCAGACTGCACAAAGGTACTTCCCCTTGGCCATACGTCAAACTCCGAACAAACCTAAGAGCTGAAGAATTAAACTTACTGGACTGGATATTGACACAAAATTTGTGGAGAATGAACGAGCCTGGGAGAGGCTGTGTATCGTAGGCTGTGCTCAATTCTGCAAAGCCTTTTTGCGCGCAGCTCTGGCTGAACTTGAGACCAAAAAAAAAAAAAAGAGAAGTCAGTCAGTGTTTGCCAATTTGCAATGGCAGAGTCTGTCTTTTTATAGAAATGCTTAGTATACCTTGCATTGAAACTGCAGCATCTGGACTGTGCACCCAACAAACATGAAGTAGCCATGGTTGTAATGGCTTAAGAATCACAAAAATTCAACACTTTTATCGCAGAGTGCAAAGTGATATAGTCTCCGCGTAACAGAAAATTCATGGGGAGAGGGGGTCATTGCGATTTTCTTTATTTGTCCACACAACTGCAAAGCACGTTTCCAAAGAAGCAGAGAAATACTGGGCAGCTGAACATGAATGGATTTAAAACGGCAAATCTGTACTTGCACTAGCACAGGCAATCCTCATACCTGCTCAGCAGAACATATTCCACTAAAGATATTGAACATCACGCATTGAGCATGCCTTACCAAAGTTGTTTTATTCTGAATTTTCATTTAGAAAGCTTCATACTAGCTGCTCTAGTTTAACCAAACTGAGACTCCTCGTTCCTTGAACAGCTACTGAATAGCCCGTTTTAATTCAGGCTAGGTCAGAGACAACTCTCCAGTATTGGAGAGCTATATGAGACCAACCTCTTACATGTTATCAACAGTCCACTTGCTGTGAGGAACATTCAGCCAATAGTTCGCACAATTGGTCACATAAGTTTAGTTTAGTTTAGTTTATGGGGTTTAACGTCCCAAAGCAACTAAGGCTATGAGAGACGCCGTAGTGGAGGGCTCCGGAAATTTCGACCACCTGGGGTTCTTTAACGTGCACTGACATCGCACAGTACACAGGCCTCTAGAATTTCTCCTCCAAAGAAATTCTAGCCGCCGCGGCCGGGATCGAACCCGCGTCTTTTGGGTCAGCAGCCGAGCACCATAACCGCTGAGCCACCGCGGTGGCGGTCACATAAGTTTGAAAACTACTTGCTAGGATGCCATTCTACAACCAACTTTCCTGTCATCAGTCAACCATAACAGAACATCAGTATGATTACACGAAAATATATAAGCATAACGACATACAAAGAACTAGGACCATTATGAGAATTAGAATGTTACACTACTCACTGCACGATAAGAGGGCAAAGGGTGCTTACGCTTGCCATCCGTGGTTTCTTGTGGCCTTCACTTTTTGACCGGGCAGGTGGACCACTGTTGCGTGTAGGACTGCCGGGAATGCCGCTTGGAGGTGCGGGTGATGTGTTTGCGCCAGCACGGTTGGCCTCTGTCTGGGAAACCAAACGAACTCTAGCATTAGTTTAGTGACAAGTTAAGTCAACCACATTTTGCAACACGATAATCTTAATGAGGGTCGTTGATTGCATTAGTTGATGCTCAGTCGACACCAAGAGAAATGAAAAAAAAAATTGCTGAGGCTCAGCTTGGCTAAGCCTGGGGAATGCGAAGCATATTAGTGGCTAGGCTTGGTAATACATGGCTTTCCTTGGTTGAATACTTGGTCATTTTAATACAACCACTAGAAGCCTTCGTCGTGGGGGAAGACAACGGCATGGCTACAGCGGAACGCCGACTAACCCCGAGACGCGCGTTGGGTGAGCGTTTCACCTACACCGAGTGTGAACGCGCGTTCGAAATGCGCGGGAATGCGCGGGTGTGACGGCTAGGGGTCCCACGGCGACGGCGCGAGGTAGAGGCCGGCTCTCTCATCCGATGTCACGTGGTGTGACGTCACGGTGTCACGTGGGGGTCCCACGGCAACGGCGTGAGTGGTAGCTCTAGCAATATGCTTCGCATAAAAAAAGACAAACAGCGGGATGACAGATTCGTTCAAGTCTGTTGTCCTTTAGTGTATAGCAAAAACGAAAGGCGCACGCAGCAATGTACAGACAGTGAAACTGTCTACCCATCACTGCTACACAAATGCTCCATTAATAAATCCAATTTTCTCACCAATAAATGTATTTTGTTGCAAAACAAACATCAACATAGCTACAAATAGCCAAACAAGCAATTTTTACTGAGATCGAAAATTGAATGCAGTTGTCGTCAGTCTCCCTTTACGCCAGGCCAATAACTGAAGGGTACAATCATAAGCAGCACAGCGGCAGCAACACAGCTTATCAGTTGGTGCTCACCCCTCCTGCTTTGAGCAGCTTGTGACAGAATCATCCGGTGGGTTGTGGAAGGTGAGCTTCTCGCACCGAATGTTGGAGATGGGTGTGCCATCCATGGAGAGGTACAGGTCGTACACAAACTTGACCTTCTTGGGGTCTTCCCGAGTGCGGAAGTACACCTCCACGGGCATGTTGAAGCCTGCATAGCCGCTCTCGGAGACTTGGTAAGGTGGCTCCTTGAGCACTGCGTAAGGGAGAAAACAACACAAGTGTTTCATCTTTCTAGACCATTTTGCATACTTTGCAAAGACTGCGTGCAAAACTGTTGCACTTGCAATGTTCAGAGCCCTACTGAAAGCAAAAGGGAGAAACTGATGCCCACTGACATGAAAGGTGTGTGTTAACACTACCTCACTCTTTTCACAACAGCAACTAAGGCCAGTTAACCAAGTCAGTGTTATCATGACACTCTGCTAGCACTGAGACAATGGCCAGGTACTTTCAGAAACAGTCATTAAAGCTATGTGCAACCTTTTTCCTTCGATAACAGAATGAATGACAAATGCAGATGCTTTATTTATAATTCTTTAACACATGCATTCTTTTTTTTTACTGTCACTAAGTGCTTCACTAGGAGAGTATCAATCTTCACTGAATTTGAGACAACTACACACACTAGTTTATGGATACACAGCTGCAGCAGAAGCAAAGGAATTTATAAAGGTGCATTTTTCTAGATTAAAAAGAAATGTGGGCAGCTGCTGCTTATTCCACTAGTCCTCTTCAGTGCCACCTGATTGATAAATTAATTGACCGAACACTCTAGAGTAAAGCTCTCAGGCGGTAAAGTAGCTGCAGTGGCTCAGTGGTTATGGTGCTCGGCTGCTGACCTGAAAGACACGAGTTCAATCCCGGCCGTAGCGGTTGAATTTCGATCGAGGCGAAATTCTAGAGGCCCGTGTACTGTGCGATGTCAGTGCACGCTAAAGAACCCCAGCTGGTCGAATTTTCCGGCGCCCTTCACTACGGCATCTCTCATAGCCTAAGTCGCTTCGGGACGTTAAACCCATAAACCTAACCAAACTAATTTCAGTCTCAGTTCATGTGAGCATGAATCAAACACAGTGAGGCTCCTCTAAAGGAATATTTACACCCAACTGTTCCAAAGCTGTGGCTATAGTTCATAAAACTTGAAACATGTTTTGTTGAGGACACCATGTTACGCAGTGTTCCAGGAGGCAAGAAAATATCAGGTACTCTGATTCAAAGTGTTTTTTTTGTTTTTTTTTCCAAGTTCCGGACTTATCAGTGGCAGTTGTAATTCACTTTTCCAGTGATCACAAAACATGGGCTCTGGTCACGTCGGCTGGGAAGGAGCAACCAGAGCGAAGGAGATAAACGAAACAGCCAACATAAACAAGAGCGACGCAGGCCATGAGGAGATAAGGCTAGGTGAGAGGAGAGCAGAAGCAGGCGTACCTCGCTTGGGCTTCCGGAAACTTTCGTGCAGAAGGAAGACAACTTTGTCAACGAAGTGCTGGATGTTGCAGCCCTCGGGTCCACGCACGAATACAGTCCAGTCGTGGGTGAAACCCTCGGCCGTCGGGCGAGCACGGAGCACAGCCCTGTGACCCAGTTCCAGCTTCACCTCGATAGACTGCAAGTTGGAGAGCGCGCGCTTAGTTCGGCCCGCTCTGACGCCATAGCGGGGCGTCTGCATGAGCTCCACTGGATGCCGCCGCGCCGCCTCGGCGTCTCAGAAGCGATGCAACGAGAAACCGCGCTATGTGAGATGCGCGCCGGTGCTACGAACGGAGAGAGTGAAAAGGTGGCGTAGCCAGCAAGCACTGAGCTGACGTTTCAAGGGAGCAGGTCTGAACCGATGTTCGCATGCAGGTAGCGCGCATAATACCAGGCATTAATTACTTCACACCAACGTATCTTAATTTTCTTTTTCGACAACAAGTCATGTTTTGCGGGAAACATGCGAAGCACGATAACGTGAAATCTTAGCCGAGATGGGCGTTTCATGTAGCGTTTTGGCAGGTATGCATCCGGGGATCTCAGATGCGTTAATTTAGACAGCGGAAATTTCCCGCGAAAAACCACTATCCGACTGCTGCACATAACTCATTCATCGGAACTCTGAACAAAGCGTGCAATGTTTAACTCAGTTAAAAACCGGCCGGTCTCTACTCATTCTTCGAGAAACGTAGACGTCGGCTCTGTATTAAGCTAGGAACTCATTTTAGGAAAGCGGTGCCGCCAAAATACTGCACGCGCCTGATGAAAAAAAGCTTGCAGTCAAATTGTGCAAACAGCGATTACTACAACCAATGATATATATTCCGCGCCATTTAAACGAACGACTAAAATGAAAAACGGCTAACTGTCGAAACGGTTACCTTCGTCGGAGATGTCATGTTGGCTGCAAACTTACGCTCACGACGCGGCCATGTTGTTTTATGCGATGATTGTTTGGATTGTATAAGCCGCCTGAGCGTATTTTAGCACTGCGGCTTGAAGCGCGTTGTTCAAAGGCGGTTTTGCATTGAGTGAGGCGTTTAAAAAAGTATCGTAATTTTAATTTATCTCACAGCGCGTGCCTTTGCTCTGCAACATTTTTCATGCTCATGCTCTCGAATACACTCATCGCAGCCGCGCAGTCGCATCAACCTTGGCATCACGGCCATAGTCACCGGTGGTCGTGATTTGTCAGGCCGCATTGGCCGCCGTCTCCTGCAAAATCTCGCCGCGTCTTTCCTGCACAACACAGGTAGTACGATGCTCTTGAGCTCCGCACGTGTTCCCATCTTTCGGCTAGTGGAAACCACGCGAGAAGTCTCATTTCACCATGGCCGGACGTGGAAGGGGACGCGGTCGTGGCAGTGGAATCTCCTTCAATGTTGAACAGCTGGGTTTGACACGGCAAGAAGCAGCGCTGACACTGTGCCAACAGCCGCCGCCAGCATTCCCGGTTTGTCTGAAGAGCGTATCTTGTCTGTGCCATGTGATTGTTGTTTGATAAGGCGCCTGTGGTGTACCAGTGCTGCTGTGCGAGGCGCTCACATTTAACTTTGGTTCACGCTTTGCAGCCTTTGGACTTCTCCCCGGCACCGCTAGTTAATTCGGGGGAGAACACTTACCTGGCCGTCCTCCTCCGTGAGCAGCGCAAGAACTTGCGCGAGTCCAGCTTCAACGTCGCACATTGCAAGCCGCCTCAAATTGTGGAGAGGTACTCTGACCGTTACCAGGTGCCGAAGGCGCCTGATGTTGTATTTGGTAAGAATACTCGCTCGCCAAATGTGATGTTCAGGCGTCCTATGCGGCCATCTATGCAATCTGTACTTAAGCTTGTATGCATGCAGTTTACTACGCTTTTAAAGACATGGGCGCAGTGCTATTTATTGTTGTCTACCAGAGGTTGGGCTTCCATCGTTTACCAGCTCAGCGCTGCGGTGTGGACGCAAAAGTGGGTGAAAGTCTGGCTTACAAGCCGTAAGGTTCATTTCTACATTGTAAAGATAATCTGGATTAGTAAAATGCTTTCCACGGTAGCCTGTTCTTCTGAGTTAATGGTTTATATACCAAATCATACTATCTGTATTCTATGTGTGACGCTGGTCACTGCATGACCATTCTGATCAGCGGAATTGCAGGTTATATATATATATATATATATATATATATATATATATATATATATATATATATATATATATATATATATATATATATTTATATATATTTATATATATATATATATATATATATATATATATATATATATGTATATATGTTTTGCAGACTTCTCTTACTTCCCGTCTGAACTCAAGGTCGCTAAAAAGGCTAAAAAGACCAAAAAGCCAGCCAAGGCTTCCAAAGGACGCGATGCCATTGCCACCGGACTAGACATACAGAAAAAGCTGCAGGTATGTGCTGAGACGTTAACATATAGGTTCCTGACTCACGACCAATGCAAGTTCCTGCTTGGGAAGCACGCTGATAAAACAAGTGTTTCATTCCAAAGGACAGGTTATCCAGCTAAGTGAGCCCATAACTTATGCACGATGTATGTAGTACAAGACCGGAATCCAAGCACTACTGCAATCTTCAGGTTAGCACGCTATGCTTAAGCACAAGGACTATATTTACAAAAAACAGGACAAGACAGATATGTGCGCGAACTTTCAAGTGTTTAGCCTCCGTGGTGGCTCAGTGGTTATGGTGCTCGGCTGCTGTCGGTTCGATCCCGGCCGCGGCTTTTGAATTTCTTTGGAGGAGAAATTCTAGAGGCCCGTGTACTGTGCGATGTCAGTGCACGTTAAAGAACTCCGGGTGGTCAAAATTTCCGGAGCCCTCCACAATGGCGTCTCTCATAGCCTCAGTCGCTTTGGGACGTTAAACCCCATAAACCAACCAAACCAACCAACCTTTCAAGTGTTTATTAAATGTATCCTTATACTCGCATACAAAGTGCAAATGTACAAACACATATGAAAAACAAGATGGAAAACAGACTGGGTGGGCATCGAAGAAACTGTGGCAAAATCAACAATCCAAACAATCTCGCCAAGCTTGTAGCTCGCTGCAAAGAATGCATCCCAAGATTCGAGGAAACCACTATAATCGGGAATTTCACAGACCGGAATGAAAGATTAGTCTTTGAAGAGTACGAAATGGCACGGGCCGGTTCCGCGGAATGCGTAAGCGATCTGTCAATAGTGCTGACACACAGCGAGGTTGAATGGTTAACAAGCAGCGCGATGGAAAGCGGTGGTACACGGGTTACGGTTTCATGAGTAGCACTGAACATCTTGTATCTCATGTGTGTTTGTACATTTGTACTTTGTATGTGAGAATATAAGGAGAGCAGTGAATTTAATAAACAGTTGAAAGTTCGCGCACATACCTGTCTTGTCCTGGTTTTTGTAAACAGTACTTGTTCAAATATAGCGTGCCAGCCTGAAGATGACAAACCAACTAGCTGCCATTACAGCATTGCTTACTACTGCAATGTTTCATTTTTTTAGTGTATCGATGCATTATGTCACATTAACTCTAGGCTTTTAAACAGGTTCACCTTAATTATATGAGTCTCTGGATAGGCATAATTTAGTGAATGTCATACTTGAATCAACACACAGCTTGATTGGGTCTTGTGGTCTATACAAGAAAATGTAAAGGGCTTCAGTAAGAAGCAGCACCTTTGGAGACCCTGTAAATGTAAGGATCACACAAAGCTCTTGGAACCTCATTTGAGAACCTGTGTGCTGGCTATGCAGTATTGGTCTGGATCACTGCAGCTGGTAAGACACATGGTTGCAAGTCGCAGGTTGAAGAGTAGGCCAGGGAGAGGTTAGAGCTGTGTAAATATTTGGTTATTTCTAGTGCCAAAAGACATTAGTACTGATTAAAAGCATGCTGTTTGGCATTGATGCAGCAGTACCGCATAATAATAGGATGCTCTGAGTGAAAATTTGGTTTGTTCTGCGGTGACCTGAAGCATTTCAAATGAAGGTGCACTTTTATGGCATCCTTAGGTGCAGGTTTGAGGTAATTTATGAGGACAGAGAAAAACCTGTGAGACCAATATCGCATGAGGGTTGAGAAATCTTTCTGATATTTTGCCGCCGCCATGGCATTTGAAAAATTTCTTCACTGCTGTGAACTGGTTGGTATGCTATCTCTGATATGGAACTTTAGTCGGATACAACTCAAGAACAAAGTGACAGACGCCCCTCAGAAGACGCCCTCCAGCCAGTGGGGTGGATGGATATTTTCATGGCCTCGTGGTTAATCCTTTTAAGCTGTGATTAAGCCCCTTTCATCTGCCAACCCCTGGGATTTCGTGTTAGCAGGCCTAAGGGGATTAACCATGATGTCATGAGAATCCGTCAATGCTACTGGCAGGACAGCCTCCTAAGTTGGCACTGGGTGAACTACAGAATTTCTTTATTTGTTAAAAACGTCTGCACTTAAACTTCTTGCTTTGTGGATGTTTTATGCCAATAAGCAGTGGAGAGCTCATTGTGTACCCTGTCGTCCCGGGGAGGTTAATGCATGCGCGTCATATGCCATTGCAGGCTCTGGAAGAGACGGAGGCAGGTGGTGAAAGTGGTGAGGAAGGTGATGAAGAGCCTGGTGAGAAGAAACCCAAAGAGGGTGAGGAGGAAGAAGAGGAAGAGGGAGCTGAGGAATTGGACGAAGAGGAGCTGGAAGAGGTAAGGCGCTTATAAGTTGGCGTTACGGGTGTCGTGCCTAGCAGCTGTTGCGTGTGCATGCATTCAGCGCGGTGCTGTCCGTAAGATGGGAAAGGCAGGCTGCCGCCGCTTCAGAAATGTTTGCATCAAACCAGTCCCTGTGCCACTTGGTTGGTGGTCATTCAGCATGCACATCCTCGTAGTAATTAAGCCAATGCTTAGCTGCATCTAGAATATTGCTTCTCAAGTTTATTGCCAGACACTGCGAAGAGTTGTGCATGCTCGGCAAGCTTTGCTTCTCGCTGATGGAGTCTCAAACGCATCCGAAATGTTGCGTAGCTACTAAATGGCTGCTGTAGCACTTTAGCATGAATTGATTGTGCGTCTTTGATTGTTTGTGCTGCATTCAGGTAGTTAGTTTCGTAGAGCATCGCATATGTGCATGCGAAGTCGCACTGTCAAAATGTGCAGTCAACACTGGCCTGATGCCCCTGCAAGCAGTAAGCATACACAGACTGCAGTTGTGAGCAAGGGTCAGGAAGGGGTCAAGTGGGGTCAGGTTGAAACTCCATGCTGTCTTGAGATAATATTAACCTATTTATAAACAACCCAGCCTTTTCCTCTTCTCTCACCTTTCTACACCCCAAGGGGCCAGCTTTATGTGAGGCATGATACTTTCCCCTGAAAAAAAAAAAAAGATAAAAACCTAGCTACACCACTGGTTGGGAGCCGTATCGCCATTTCTGTCATGTTTCCATGTAAAGATGCTCTGTTTTGTTAGCTTTCTGGTAGTGTGAAGGGAAAGAAAAGCAAACCTAAATTGCAATTTACTCTGGAACCTTGTGTGATACACCAGCCACACTAGCTTGTTATGAAAAGAGCCCACAGAATGTATCCATGTTTTTGAAATTTGGTGTTCTCTTTTGCCCAAGTGCTGTAACTTTTTTTATAAATTCAGCTTATGAAGCCATTGTTTTATACCACATTGCCGTTCACGTGCAAAGCACATCTTGTGTTAGCCCTCTATATTTTCTGCTGTCATGCTTTCAGAGTTGAGTGGTATGGTCTTCTTTTAATGTCCTCCGTTGCATTTAGCCATGCCACTTAAGACATCTGTGGAACTAAATAACAGGCATGGTCATGTTCTCGACTTCACAGGCTGTGTTTAATGACATAATATGGAGCTCTGAACCAGTGGCCTAACCTAGCGGTTAACCAGTCGTCACTTTCTTGATATAAGCTTCGTTCATTCAATGTGTACACGGAAAGCCAGTTGATATTCAGCTGAGAAACTCATTTTTACTGAAACTGCCCTGAAACCAAACCCCTAAAAACCCAAGGTTGTAAATTTTGTCTATGCAACACTTGCCAACAAGGTGTGTGTTCAGTGATCAGTGTGATTAACTTTTTGTCAAAATGCTAACTTATGAGCGAATGTGCTGTTAAACTGTCACTGTTTTCTATTTTGTTTCTAGGAGACAGATTATGCGTTCAATCATTTCGACAATGGTGAAAGTTATCTGACAGATGAAGATGACAATCTGGATGATGGTGCTGTGTACTGACACACACCCGTCTGCATTATTTATTGACATAGTACTTGTAATATAAAGTCTTGATTTCTGACGCAGCTGCCTTCGTGCAGCATTAAAATATTCTCATTTAATTGTGTTGTGTGCATTCTTATCTGGTGCAGTCATAGACAAATGTTTGTGGGATGTGGATTAAAAAAAAATGATTTGTGTTGCCTCGCTAGTCAGTCAGCTGGTATTCATTCTATAGGATGTAGGTGCAGCATGCTTTTCCCTTCGAGCGTTTATGCTTTTTGTTTACGTGCCTTGCCTGATTACGCAGAATTTTTTTTTTTGCAAACCCACATTCCCCAAATTTTTGTCAATTGTGTGAATGTCAACAATCTCAAGTGACAGCGTCACATTCAGAGTTTAAGACTGTTAGGCATGGTTTACAAACTTCTTGACACAAAGCAAAATTTTTTTTCCAAAAAATTAGGTGAAGTTAAACAAGGCCTGACAAGTACCCATGTGCTGTTCCTATCCACATAAAAATTGATATTTTGAATTAAAAATGTCGAACATTGGAACAAAATAAACAATTTTTTGATGCAAGCTGTTTTATATTATGCATGATTATTTCAAGTTTATGATGCTTGTTTTTTGTTGGAATCTTTGTCCAATTCATAATAGGGATCCCCCTTGAAGTTTTTAATTTTGAGACCTCAAGTGGTATTACAACCCATTCACAATCGTATGTAAATCCTGATGTATTGTAGACTCTAGACCAAACTTTAAGGGACTTGAGATTTTTGTCTAAATTATCAGAAGTGCACTGTAGTAGTATTATGAACTTTTTTATTGATGGCAAAATAGTGTGTCTTCAGGTGGTGTTGCTAGTATGAGTCAGGGCGAAATGTGTTTTGCTTTATGCACATCTGAGTATACAAATAGTAATTTGGACCATTTTCTCTACACTGTAAGCGGTAACGCAACATAAAATAGTGAAAGCCACTGATTTGTTTAGTCAGCCAGCAGTCACAACATGGCTCAGAAAAAAAGTTAGTATGAGTTCCCACTGGAATGAAATATCATTATAAGACACCTGAATTGCCTGAAAGTCCAACTGTAAAATGTCCATAAAAATGCTGCCAAAAATAGTCTCATATCATAAAAGATATAACTTGCGATAAAAAAATGGTCCAACGGTTGTCGATTGTCTGCTTCCGACTGAAAACTGCACGGTGACGACGGTTTTTCTCTGTTCCATCAATGCTTCATTTCGTGCACGCTGTCGAGAGCTAGTGTCGAAGCAGACCTGGGCCTCCACGGCCTCTTTCACGGTGCGACGCGGTAGCGGTGTAGTCATTCAGAAGTGGTGGCATCTACCGTATTTTCCGGTGTATAAGACGCAGCTTTTTTTCGAAAATCTTGCTGGTGCGTCCTATACAAGGGTGCGTCTTATATGCGAATTTTTCATCTTTTTTTTGCGAGTTCATCGATTACTCCGGTTCATGCTCAAGCTTTTTTCACCTAAAAAATGTCACTACCAATAACGCGGTTGCAACACAGTTAATACTTCAATACCGGGACCGCCGTGCGCGACATTCTAGGTGATCTTTATCATGAAACGGCGGGGATGACGACTTCCGGGATCACAAACGCGCGGCTGTTTCAAAGGCCCCAAGCAAAAGTAACGAGAAGCACCAAAAGATGGTGACAATCGCGCTTCTCGCCATTGTCAAGACAAGCCGGCGCTCTTTTTTAGTCACCCTTTGCAATTTTTTTGCTCCGTGTACGTAGTGCATGTTTCAGCCGAGTTGCTTCCAGAAATGGGTGAACCTTTTGATAGCGCATCTGAAGACGAAGACTTCAAAGGTTTCAAGTAGAAATAAAATGTTGTTATGGACATATGGGGAGCTGTATCGTTCTTTCTTTCTTTTTTGCTAAAACGTGGACGGGTATGGCGTAAGTGTTGCCTTTTTTGATCACTTAGCGTTGCTTAAGAATTGCTCACAAGTACGGTGCATTTCGCGATAGTCGCGCAAGCGTGTTTAATGAAGCCTCACTAGCCTAACTGGGTAAACTGGGGTGCGTCTTATACACGGGTGCGTCTTATATACAAACTTTTTCAGTGACAGCTTGCATATATGGCAGGTGCGTCTTATACACCGGAAAATACGGTATGTTGACTCGGAGGCTTCACCGCACGGCGAACAGCTCGTGACAAGCGCGCAGGTTTGGCGCACAGGAAGATCCAGGCGGAAGTGAGGGGAGCGCATGATCACTTGGTGCAGTTGGCGGCAGAACCGCGAGACACCTTTTAGAAAAGAAAAACAACTAGCGAAGCGCCAATCAGTGCCTGAAAGGGCGTGCAGCTGGACTGCTGGGCTTGCAAGGGTAGAGGTTCACGCAAGTCGTTTGTTCACAGCACGAAAAGGATAGATGAACACGAAAACTGGACACAAACAGCATTGACGATATATCAGCTCGTATGTTCATTTTAAAAAATTGTGAATTTACACAAAAATCACAGCATGACAATACCATGATAGGGAAGCATACAAGGTCATCTTGTGACATGAACGCAAGATATTTATAATGCCCACTGATGCATGGATAATAAGGTATCTGAAATGTACTTAGCTATAGCCCTTGTCAGTGACCCACCAGTTTCTTTAACAAGGAAAGAAACAGAATACTTATCGGATAGAATGTAATTACCTCGATTTCATGTCACATGTTGACCTTTGCTTCCCTATCACGGCTTTTTCATGGTGTTATTTGTGTACAAATTTACGATTTCTTGAATAAATCCACGAATTGATAGCACTGGGCTTGGCTGAGCCATACATGGCCAATAACCGCTATCGATGCAATCACCGCCACCTAGTAGCGTAGCTCAGAAAATGAAACTATACCCAGCAGGGCCTGCCGATCGTCATCACGCCTGCCATTGAGCGCACGTCAGAGCATGGCGGGCAACAGTGTGCGAGGGGTATTTGAACGCTCACCTGTCGTGTCGAGGTACGCATACGAAGGATGAACTTGCACCTGACATGGCGCTGCTAGCCTGAAGTAGCCAACCTCGGACACGGCTCTTTCAAGTGTTTGGAGTGTTGGCACAATGCAAAAAGATTGAATTAAGCTAAGCCACGGCATGAATTAAACGGCTTTAAAATGCATTTAAAATATTGCCAGCCAACCAAAATTTTTAAATTTGTTTGAATTAACTGACAGTGTGAATTATCCAAGTTTGAATTATTGAGAGTCTACTGTAAATCTCAAATCTTGGAGAGAGTTTCATTGGCCTGGCCATATTATGGCCACTGCACCTTGGTACTAACACTTAAAATAACTTTTCTGTTCGTGTCACGGAGGCAGTGCTGATATCCGAACAGACTGCATCTGTTCGGACTGGACACACTCCAGGCATCCAAACACCATAAAGCTTGGCAACTCAACATGTTGCTGTGCATGCACGCAGTTCCTGAACAAAGACCTTCATGGGCCAGGATAAATTGCGATTAAAGTGAAAACTGCTCTTAAACTTGCACATGAAGACGATGTCAACCAAGCATGTCTGCATTGTAGGATAGCCTCTACAGTGTCCTTTCAGTGCAAGTGCTTACTTCACTAAACGTATATGTAAATTCAAGAAAACTTAATTCACCCTTTTTTTTAATTTGGATAATCTGGACTGGCCTTGTATATCGTTGCTTAGTCTAATTAACATTCCAAGACTCTACAAATGAAGGGGAATTTCCAGCTCGCATTCTGTTCAAGACTCTATGTCCCACGCCATTTTTCCAAGGCCATACAGGCTTTTCTTTGTATCTAAAGCTGTAAATAAGTGAAGCTGCCTGCACAAGAGAAGTGAAAATGTGCGCTCGAACATTTCTCTGGATACAACAGAGTGAAGAAAGCGTTAAATTAATTTTATTTTTTTCCGCCAAGCTGCACAAGGTCAACTCTTGTCAAAAAATGTCACTCAGATGAGGTGGTTTTTGTGTTCTGCTGTTCAAGCTTGCCCGTCAGAATGGAGTCCCAAAGAAGAAACTGCTTTGATATTGTGTTTACCTGAAAAAGAAAGCCTGTTAGTCGGCACTAGCGACACAACATAAAAAGTGTAATATTTTACGTCTCCGGGCAACATCCAAGCTGTAAACAACTAGCAGGAAACTCTGAAATGAACTTAAATATACTCCATGACAACTTTTCTTGGAAAGGAGCGAAAGCTACAGGGCCAAAGCATGCCCGTTCTTCCTACGCAGCACAAAATACTCCCTAGTTGCAGTTAAAGGGCCACAGAAAAGGGTGTTCAAGCTTGGCTTTAAAATGCTTGCACTATGTAAACTACAAGACCTCGAAAGTAAGGGGGAAATTTATAATACATCTTTGAAAATTCCCGCTTTCGCACTTCGTGGCGACATACGGTGCCAGATTTTCGCGCGAAACCTGGCATATTGTTACGGTGCATAGTTGCTAGGCGAAGACGACGTTGTTTTGGACGTTCGGCAGTGGACGACGACGAGGACGTGGCAATTTGTGCTGGAGTGATTTAGCTCGGTGTGCCTTCTGACTGTGGCCTGTCCTGTCTGCTGCTGGGCTAACCCCCCAACGAAGACGTGTGACGAAGACGAAGCTGGCAGTGGCGCGGGACGGAGCGCTCGTGCTAGGCCAGCGGCCATTAAATCATCTCTGCTCCATCGTTCACCACGCCTCATTCTTCGGCTGGCCGCCACGTTACATTTGGTGTGAGGTGCTGGGGTCCCTTCATCGCCATCCTGGTCACGGGGCTTCGGCGTCCTGCGCCTGCTGTGGACGTCAGCAGTGAGTACCTGGTCCGCCCCCAACGGCCGTGCCCCAGCCCGCCCGACCTGAACCGACCTCGCCGCTCGCCCCAGCCCCGTCCCCCGCCCGGACCAAAAGACACGACGAACTGACAACGTTGCCGCGACCATAATGACCCGACCGACCCAAGACCCTGCCCACACATGAGGATATCACCCCCCTGCCCCTGCCGTTCGGTGTGTCCGAGGGCCTCGGCCATCAGCTCCGGGCACTCTACCGCCCGGATGCTTCGTGGACCGGGACTCATTCTCTCATCTTTCTCATCGTGGCGGCCAGCACTGCACCATCTTTTACATACTGTTCAACCCTCCACTTAAGACCATCGCCATTTCGCGCATCCGTTCGTCACCGATCGGGACGCTCGCTCGGTGGACCCGGGTAGTGTGACGAAGCTGGCAGTGGCGCGGGACGGAGCGCTCGCGCTAGGCCAGCGGCCATTAAATAATCTCTGCTCCATCGTTCACCACGCCTCATTCTTCAGCTGGCCGCCACGTTACAATATGACGTCAAGTCTCGCAAGTGACATCAGCAGCCGGGGGTTATCGTTGGTTCACGACGCCAAACTCTTTCAGCCATCAGGCAGCTACCATGGCCAGCAGCCGGCGGAGGGGCCGGCAGAGGAGCGCTGATGTTTTGGCGTGCAAAAATTGACGAGGGGAGAGGGAAAGGCGCAAGGACGCGGAAGTTCAAATTTGACTGCATATAACTCGTCTTACACAGAACACATTAAAAAAATTCTTGCTAGTGGACATTTGTGAAGCAGCAACCTTTATCGTCCCAGACATACCGAAACTTTATTGAGAGCCCCTTTCTGAGGCCCTTTAATAATTTCCTCTCAAAACATGGTACATACTGGTAATACTCGTAATTTAAGACACATCTCTATAACCTTACTGCCAAGTTTCAATGTTGGAAAGCCAAGGCAAAACACTGTCCTTGATTACAAAGAATTTCCTCAGCATGCCTTGTTAAGAGAAACTTCCATAGATGGCACCACCTACATCAGCGATGGAGCGAAACAACCGTGCAGGCAGCAATATCCTACGACAAAGCTGCTTGGTGCAGCGGCACAGTTGCGGATGCTCCACCCTTGTAGCTTTTCTTTCATTTCCAAGAAAAGTTGTTGCTAAGTGTACCATATCTCCTTTGAAGGGACAGCGAGGCCAACTCCATCCAATTTATGTTTTTCACAAAAATCTATTGTTTGGCTTTTGTGGCTATAGTCATGCTTGTTTGGCAGCCAAAGATGCATTTAATGCTGAGAAAATTAGATTAAAAGAATGGAACATTACTTTCCAACCACTCGAAATAAACTCATGGCGTAAAGATCAAAAGGATTCCATGATTACGTTTTCAAAGTGAATGGCAGTTTGGCCTAGCCTCAGAGATCTGCAGCCAGAATTGATGCCATCACAGTTTGCTTGTGAAAATGTCATAACCTCTTCCTTCCATGGTAGCCACCCTATGGTTTCTTCCCGTCACCTTAAGGTTGCCCACTCCTCCGCTCTCGCCATAACCTTCCAAGCTACTATACTCCGTTTCATACATAGCAGGCAACGTTACGGAGGTAGCTGAAGAAGTGCGTCCAGGAAACCGTATTACTCCGCCCAGTATCATTCGTTCTTCTTGAAACGCTGGTCAGTATTTGGACGAATGCAAAGAGCGGTATAAAACGATGTGGTAGCACTGGAAATCACAGTCAAAGCTGTCAGGTGCTCAGTGTTCGGGCTCTCTGGCCATAATTTTCACGGAGTGTGAACTATTTTTTTCGGCGCGGATTGAGTAGGAGCGATTCGCCCTACCAACCACGTATCATACTGCCACGTGTACATTTTGCTTCTCAAAAACTCGATGAGTCGCAGGACGAAAGTGTGGCAAGAGATAAAAGAAGTCTAGGAGGTGCTAGTCATGGCACATAAGATTTGTCGCAATGAAATATGCCTGTGTTCGCTTTGGTCGTATGGCGAACTCCTTTTTGCGTGCGGACTTAGCCTGCGCGAACAGGTGTGCTAGCTTTGGCAGCATTGCCTGCTATGTATGAAAACGAGTATAGGCCATCCGTCGCCTCCCACCCTCTCTCTCTTCCCTCCCTAAAAAGTAGAGAGGGCTTTACCTCTCTCCACTTTGCCACCTGCCATGGTTGGGTTGACAGGTGGCAACTGAATTGGTAGGTGGCAAATTCAAGTCAATTGAAAGATAACAATGAAACTGAATTTAAATAAATTAAATTGGCTGAAATCAAACACCATTAATTAAGTTAAATTAATTCACTAAGTAATTAAGATCTTAAGGCTGACACTGCACAATCCATACTAGAATGTGGGGCTATAAGGCTATAACAGCTTTTGCTGTACTAAAAAAGAGATTGTCACAAGGATCAACACCTAAATGTTTACTGCAACAAATATTAACACTGCACAGGTAAGCTTGTTCAATTCTATGGATAAATGAGCAGATTTAAATTTCAAGAATCAACTTTATACTGCTTTGCCGATTAGTAGTAGCACTTTTAGTGTGAAAGCACTGCTTACTAGCAAATCTGAAAAACTCGGGGTAGGTGTGAAGCCTCAATCTTTGGCAGGGGCATGTATGGAACACTACATTGATCTTTGACAGAGTGCCAGCGGTGGAGGCCTTGCGCAGTTGCTCCGTCAATGCGTGGAAGCCCCTCTCTTCACGTGTCATTGCCAACAGTAGCTGACGATAAGATCTTGCACATGCGGTTGCCTTTGAGGCTGTGTTGCCTCAAGTGCTTTTGCATGTCTTACTCGGTTTAACAAAGTTAAAACACTAACTTTCTTTTATTAAAACTTCCTTTCTACATCACTTTCAGAGTACGACAGAAACCCACATAAACTACACCTATGGAAACATTCAGCAGCTCATGGTAGTCAAAATACCAACTGGCTCAAAGGGCACTGAGTGTGACAGTACAATGTTTCGCTTGCATCACATTGCAGGAAATATGATCGCAGACTGAACTGACTGAGAATTAAAAGTGCTCGCGTGAATGGTGTATAACACTGATTTCTTTGCAACAGCTCACCCCTGGAGCCCGTTCAAGAAGTGCTAGCTTTAGCCAGAAATTGGACTTGCACTCTACCAGTGAACTAAGCATATTTTTAAGCTATCATAAATGACAATTTCATTCTTGCGCAAGTTTTGTACAAATTACATGTTGGAGAAGACAATGAGAGCATACCAGATCATTGTAGGTTGCTAGCAGATGGTGCAATTTCCTGGTCTGCTCGTCAGCCTGTTCCTACAGGGTCAAAAAAGTAAGGTCAGCCCAGACTGCATGAAAAAAAAAAGCTACGCAAACTTTTAGCAATGGCAAACTTAGAAATGCATTAAACAATTTAAAGATGCACATAAATTTATGAACACAGTAGCCGCACACAAATACAAAAATATTACAACTACTATATATAATAGAAAATGACAAAAAGAGAACATTGGGCTCTAGTGAGAGCTTGCCCTTGGGAACTGTGATAACTTAAAGCATCTACTACATAGCAGTAGTCAAAGCCTGCTCTCAAGAAAATTATTTGTGACGTACGTACCTGCTGTTCAAGTTGAATAGCAGCAAGCGCTGAAACCTTGCCAATGTGAGATGGCGCATCTGTAGATTAAAAATGAGACGTTAACAAATAGGAATGTGCTACAAATATGAACATTAATGCATGGTACGAAATACTCACCTTTAATGTGAGTGCTGTCAAGGACTGGCTTGAGGTCCTCCATTTTTTGAAAGGCGGCTATCACCTGTCGGATTCTGTCTTCGTCTAGAATGCAAGGCAAATTCAGCACAGTTTCTTAAAACAGACCCAGCTCAAGAACAAGTTTTTTCTTTGCACATACAGTCACTGCTATACTACATTGGCTGGCTGTAGCAAGGAAGATTGAATGCTCAGAACCGAAAAGCTAAACTGTAAATTGTGGGGTAACGTCTCAAAGCGTAGGGCTCCGGATTAATTTAGACCACCTGGGGGTCCTTTAGCTTGCGCTGACATTGCAGAACTCGGCCTGACTGCGCGCACACTGAGTACAGCACATAGCATATTTTCATCGAAGCGCACAATCTATTACATGACCAAAGCAAAACTTCACATACATCCTACGTGAAGCATCTTCACATCCCCTCATCCTACGTCCATGGGCTGCGGCCATTGACCCGCAGGTCCTCCACACAGGGGCTTAAAAAGCCAAGCTGCGCTCGCCCGTAGTCACACCGTGAAGAAGGGGCCGAGCCGGTCCCGAAACGTCGTGTTTTTCCTGTATTTTACTTGGTTGGCGTCACTTACCTTCTCCTAACATGCTTCAGATAGAATTATGATAATCAGGTCTCTGGCTACGCTACCTTCATTCAGCCACTTCAATTAATTACAATCACTAGGAGTTTATATGACCTATATAATGCACTTTGTTACATGCACAGTGTCTAAACATCAGCATACGCGTCAAAAAAGTTGTGCACAACTCGCCTGCTAAAATCAGCTGGAGCTTAGCACCCTCTGTCAAATCGGCTCGGTCCTGGAATTCAGCATCCAGGTACTTGTCAAGCTCGTCAGCTGAAGGAGTGCCAAAAGCAGCATTGTTACGTTGAAGCAATCATTAACAGATCTCGCGCGCACGTACTTTTTTTGAGCACTGACAGTTTCTCCCGAGAAGCGACGGCAGCTTGTATTTTCGAGTTGACGTTAAGCAGTACTTCCTGCAGTAAGAGATAGTTAGTAGCAACCCGCATCGAATGGCACTAAAAAGGGTTCGTTACCGTTATGCTAGATTTGTTAGGCGGTTCTTTCGTTGGAGCGCAGTCAGTGAGACGCCTCTCTAATGCTTCTATGCGATCCTCGAGCATCTTCAGCACTTCGGGCGTCGCCATGATGACAGCTTGCTTATAGACAAACCGACTTCAAGACGCCAGCTGCTTGAGTTTATGAGACGGCAACATCGCGCGCGCCACCACCACTCTCAGCACTTTGGCTTCATTCTTTTAGCTCGTTCATCTCTCTATATCTTCGTTGTGACGCGCATGGTGGCGCATTTAGCGCGATTGTGTTGCGCTCGCGGGTCGCGCCGTTTTCGTTTGATGAGCTGTATTCTTGTTAAAAAAATTGCGTAAAGATTTAATGCACAGAGCGGATTTTTACATGCGAATGCGTCGCCCTTGGTTCTTTGGTAGCTAGACTTACGGACTTCCTTTACCACTGCCGTCGGAGCTTCGGCAGCTTCGGTCTGGTGCTTTTAGTTAATATTGGTCGATAAAAGCATGGGGGGAAGCTCCACAAATTTTAGAAGTCATTTTTCTGACTTTAAATGTGCCCAATTATGATACAATATGTCTGCTGGGCAGTCTAAAATCACAAGTTTTTTTGTTTCCTCAAGCCCTACTAAGGCAGCTGGAAAACGCGTGAAACCTTCTACACCGGTGACAAGAAGAAGAGGTGGAAAGCTATCACTTAAAAATAAAACTACCCGGTTGTGTGGGAACAGCCCAAGTAAAAAAATTAAATTAGACCTCTGCCGCTCGGTAGTATTGCCCAGCGGAGATGACAGTGACGTTGAAATCGTGAAAGTTGTGCCGCCGAAAAGTGAGAGAAGTTCGCAAGATACGAAACAGAAAGAATGCATCCGTGAAAAGTTTGAAGAAAATAGCCCACCAGCAGTTAGCGCTGTGTCTGCGATTGTAGAGCGCGAAAAAAGTTCGCAAGATGACACAAAACGGAAGGAATGCACCCGAGGAAAGTCCACAAGTGTTGGTGCTGTGTTTACAACAGCAGAGCGTGAAAGATCAGTCAGTCACTTAAAACAAAGTGTTCTGATAGAACGAAAAAAACGTGGCATAGAAAGCGAACCTGCAGATTCGGCTGCCCAAAGCTTTACTAGTCCAGTGAAAATAACAGCTGACTGTGGCGGCTTGTCTGCACGGACAGGTGGTGTAACGAAGCCTGTGCCGAAAGAACCAGCCGCTGGTGACAGCATTCAGTGCCAGCAGTCAAATTCAACTGACCAAACTGTGTCAACTCCAGTGGAGGAATCTGCTGATGGTGGTGCTGCTAAGAGTCCCTACTATTTAGACAACCTTGTTTTGATTATAAACACGGTAAAAAATAGTGAAGACTGGAATCTTTTCAGTCAGCAAGAGCAAGTTATGTTTTTTGAATTCCTAGAAGCTGACGGTGAGTGTTGGTTCTGGTGCACTGTAAGATGGCCTACTGTTAATCATTTTGCTATAATCTGCTTGAAGCCTCTGAAATATATGTCTATCGTGAAGACCACTAACAGAACAGTGTTTGCTTATCATCGTGGATACTTATTTTTGGCAGAGAAATGTCAGAAGCTGCTTGCTCGACTTCTACAGCGAAAACACATGGGGAGGAGGACATCAAAGATTGGGTATCCTGACATTGCCCGTGACATCTCCCCAGTACTTCTGGCCTTACGGGACAAAGGCTACATTGAAGACGGTAAGCCCTGAAAGCTTGAATGTGCATGCCATGCAACTGATGATTGCTTGCTCATTGGCAGCGACAAGCCTGAAGGATTTAGGCGTAGCGCTCCGCCTACTTTCACCTTATGAGCTCAAGACCTTAGCCCAAGTGTTTAAACTGAAGACTGGTGGCCAGGGCAAAGGCAGTCTCGCAGATTCATTGCTAGACCACTGCAGCAAACAGCAGCCTGTGCTCTTCGGCTCCAGGAAGACATCGCTTCAGCAGCTGGTACTGAAACGGTGGGAGGCTTTTATATCGAGTATTAAAAACAAGCTCGCCTGCTGGTGTTGTCAACATATTGCATCCACTAGTTGAGTTAAGGATTGTCTCTGATAGAGCCATTTAATCTTAATGTCTTGAAGTGATGTGTTCCTTGTGTAATGGGGTTTTGCACTTAATTAAAATGCAGAAATTGCTGAATTGATTGAAAAATAGAAATGAAGAAAGATGGTAAATTCATGCTGGTATTACAGCTCTTGGTTTTTTGTGCAGGAGATGTCAGCAATTTCGGTGAAAGCTAAAACAACCAGATCTATATTTGTGAACATAAACTGCACATAAACTGTACATAAACATAAACTGCACATATTTCAAAGATCATGGTGGCTTTTGAATGCAGTGTTTTATATTTGCACTTACATTTCTGCTTTGTGACCAACGCGTTCCTCAATTTCAACTCCGAAAGAAATACTGTACGCTAAAACTTGTGTTGCAGGTAACAGATTTTAGACTGTGGCTACAAAAGATGACAATGCTATTACTGTAACCGTTCTGCTTGGGATGATTCATTTAATCTTTATTTCTGTGCTACAAGTAATTTCATGCTGATTGACGCACATAAACAAGTGGACATGCTATTTTGAACTTAATGGACACCTTGGAATAGCGGCCTAGCCCTCTAAGTCCTCTATACAGTGCAGGTCTGAGGCAAACAGTGCCACAGTTGAAGAAAACAAACATTCACTGAGTCTGTGAATTGAACCTGCTCCAAAGTCAGACATCTGCACCCTATTAACACCGAATCAATGTTATGCACATCAGAGCACTAGATATCCTTGGTCCTGCATGGCGACTGTGTGATGAGCCAAGAGATGCTTGGAGACGCTTACTCAGACTGTTCTCGTTGGGAACACCATGGGACATGGAGGAGGCCGGAGAGACTCCTCAAGTGTGAGTAATGCCCTCCACCTCTAAACTGTAGCCACTGACCCATTCAGAATATGCTACAAGCAGTGTATATGGTCCGCTTGCGCAGGTATGGCCTGCAACTAGTTGCAGCAGGCAAGATGGCCTTTCCAGAATACCAAGTCACCAGGGCGCATGCTGTTTTCTCCTCACGGCTGGACTTAATAAGGTGGGATTTGTGCATATTGATATGCAGACATAGTGGCAACATTGGCAGTTACCTCAGTTTTCTGCGGTCATCAGGAAACGGTTGTTGGCTGGGACTCTTTTCTCTTGAGAAGCAAGCTGAGCAGTTGATGATGATGATGATGATGATATTGTGGCATTGCCCTTTGTAGCGGGCGGGCACAGAATTTGTGTCCCGATTTGAAAGGCGACGCCACCTGCCGAGCCAAGTAGCAACTGACATAAAGTGCAAATCAACTAAGTGGATGGGCAAGTAGCATGGTTGCTTCTTTTTCAGCAGATAATGCCACCTGCTTAATGCACTGCTCTGCTTGTTTCTTTGCAAACACGAGTCACGAGCAAGAGCAGTTTTTTAATGATCCAGACAATCCTGGCAATTAACAATGTTAAATTACTTCTCAAGCAATGTAGAACGTAATATAATCTTGGTATGTGCTGTCTGGCTGCAAATAGGAGAGTAGTTTGCACAGAGCTATTTTTAAAATTCATCAGCCAAATACAGGAGACTTTGTATATCAATCCACAATTTCACCTTTCTAGATGTGGTCACCTCTGCTCTGCTTACAAAGATGGTAACCGGCTAACGAAACAATACGACGTACAGCTTGATATAAAACGGCGCAAGTGTTTGACAGTTCAAATAGAATCAGCAGCAGTTGATAGGTTATGTATAGCTCATAATTACATGTAGCTCGTAAATACTGCAGAGTAAAATAACCAAATATTTTTGTCTTTTTTGCATCACTCATTTTATAAATCAATCACATCTGAATATAATAGTGACAGATGCTGAACATATGAACCCATTGCTTTCTTTGGTAGCAGTACTGTGTTAGGGGAAGTGCAGCACTATCCACCTTATTGTAGTGATAATGTGATGTGGACACTAGAGAGATTCTGACCATGAAGCAGAATGGTGATTCAAATCACACACTGGTGTTGTATTGCAGCAGAAACTACGAAGTTCTCTTGCTAACACATAATTACAGCAAGTGGAAATAACCTTCAACTTGTTTCCATCAGCAAACTCTCTTCATCAGAAAATGTACTGGCTAGTATTTAAAAAAACCTTTGCAGCAGCTTGACAGCTTTGCCGTTGATGTATTTAGTTGGGCTGTTGATTAGTGAAGAATCTTTTTTTTTTATCAGAATGCTTTTCACAACTCTTCTTCACTCATTTGTGAAGGCTACCAAGACTGCAGTCATGTAGTTTGTGCAGCAGTTTCTGCACAGATTACATGAGTGCATGATTGCAACGTTTCATATTTGAAATGCAGACCCCTTCCTCCAGGTATGAAACATCGAGGATCCTGGAAACAGAGCTGATCCAAGCCACTGCTGAAAAGAAGTGGGACAAGGCCAAGCAGCTCTTCTACGACATAGAGAAGCTTGCCAAAAGCACTGATGCATTGGAGCGTCAGGAAAGGTGACACCTGCACCAGTGGTATTTTGTCACAGTGCTCTTCAAATGGGGCTCTTGCAGGGATCAACAGTTGGCGCCATTCTTGAGGCACTTCAGCATGTATGGTGTCTACACGCGGTGCCGCTGTCTGGGGGTTGATGTGCTGCAACGCCTTAAGGAGCACCGGCATGCCATCAAGGTTCTTCAGGACCTTCTTGGTCAAAAAGTGGGTAGATCCTCCAATGCACCTGTTTGAGGATTACTTGTTCAAGCACTGGAATTTTTTCAGCTTAGATTGTGTCACTTGTGAGGTTGTATCTCTTTGGGAAAGAAGGCAGTGTTAATGTTTAGCTGTACATGTTTATTTTGTGGAAGTTTGTCTTGTTTTACTTGTTTGCATGGCATTACCAATATTTTCCCCTCAATTTGAGTTTTTAGTCAAGACCCACCCAACAATTAAATGGCCACTAAATTTGAGAATGAATAGCCTCTACAAGTTGAGCTTATAGCTCTTAAATGAATAATATATTACACATTTGAATTTGATAACGGACTGAAATTGCATGCAGTTTAGTTAGTACTGTAGAAAAAGTTACTGATGTCAGATACTGAGAAAAAAAATACATCATATATCACACTTTATTTCCTGCATGCATTAAACTTTAGTATTGTATGTATTATATCATTCATGTAAGCATTAAATCACTAGTGGGCCAGCAGGCTTTCCAGAGGCACACAGTGCAGTTATGTAAGGTGGCAAGGAATTAGTGCTAAAATGTTGTGCATAATGTGTAAATTTTTTTATGTGTAAGTTTTTTTTGTCAAACTATGGAGTGTTACTTAAACTAAACACCTATGCTGTGTTAATGCCTTTGCAGTGTACGATTATAATATTTACTGTTTACTTATTGTCTGCGTATTATAACAACTAGCCATGTTTCAACATTTTGTTATTCTTTGTATAATACTACCGACATTAGCCTTATTTTATGCGTTATTTGATTGTTTTCGTCACAGCTCGGTTGTATTTTCGTTTTACCGTTCGTTGTTTTTCTTAACATGCTGACCAGTTGAATGTTCCAATTATGCTTGACCGGGTTCTGTTAACCTTACTAAGCCCTCCTGCCACAATCCCAATTGGGATTAGCAGTATTTGTAAATAAATAAAATAAAATAAATAAATAATTACAAGGATAACTGGAAAGCAAATTGAGTGCTTTATTCCTTACACCACATTCCCAGTTCTTCAAAGAACGGTGCGATGGTTAAATTTGTCAAAGATTTTTTTAAATGTCTGCTGATATTCCTAAGGTAATCAATTCATTTATCTGTCATTTTTACTCAGTGACTGTGTAATCCTTAAAAAATGTTTTCTTTTGCTTGTGAATGAATGTGTATGAATGGTGACCAATAATTGTTAAGATTGGAGTAATGCCTGAATGAACTTAGTCAAATCCTCTTGTGTACAGACTGGGAAAAAGTATGGACTTAATTTAGTATATCACAAATTGTGTGTAAGCGCATTACATATTTTAATAAACTAAATGTTGAATATGTTTTAATTATATAGTAATGGATAAATTGGTTGTCCTGGGGAGTTATCAGTAAAGTAGTTAAAAAATCTTATTCAGAAAAATGTTTGGGAAGCAAGAGTCATGACATAGAAAAACAAGTTGCTGTGCCATGTGCTTGCTGTTCTATGCATGTCTGCTCGTAATTTGTTCCTTTTCTTTGTGCTGAGTGCTTGCACATTGCAAAAGGAATGTATTTGGGCTGTAATTAGCAGTGAGTGTTCCTTTTGTTTGCTGGTCTTGAAAAATTTAATTGTCATTCTAGTCCAAGGGTTGTAGCTTTTTCAGAAAAGCCACTGGTAGCACCACTGGTTTCAAAAGGTACTGTGGAATCCATGTGCCCTGTCTCGTGACCCTTCCTACTTAACATGTATGCAAATGAGAACACGCATCTGCAGCTTCTAAATAAAACGACCAAAACTGATTAATGATCACTGCCTGCATTTTCTGCAGTAAGAAGTTATAGTGTGATTAGTCTCAAAATAAAGCACATAAAGGAAAAGTTGCAGTTGAGGCATGCATGAATTTAGGTACATAGGGAAACCAAGTTTGAGAACCCCTGTTCTGGTCAAACAGACAGGCTTAGATTTTCAAGGGAAATTAGAAGGTCATCATTTTATAGCAGTTTGTTGCCACATTACTGAAACTGCAGTTATCTCAATGAAATTGGCAGTTAGCTGATATCATGTGCACAACATTCATTTTGCAGCTGTACTGCCAGAGCCGCAGAGGTCATTGGTGGGATCGGCTGGCGCTCAACTTGGAAGTTCACCTTGGAAAGCCCAATGAGGTACAGTTGTTTTGCATGCTGATTATATCTTTACTTATGCAGTAACATTGCTGAAAAAAAAAATTCAGAAGAGAAAGCATATTATGTGTAAGGCCCCTAACTTTATGCGGTGGAAAATTCTAAATATTTTGGATGCAGAACAAAGAATCTGTGACATTCTGGGGATGCAGAATTAAGAATCCGCAAAATTAATCGGGAAGTGTAAGATGCATGAAAGAAACATGCATTTTTTTGAGCACATGCCTCACATGCTGCAGAGGTCCCGCTTCTAAAATTGAATATGGCTGTTGGAACTCAGCGCATCAAGTGATGTTTCCATTACCTTCACTCGAGCAATGGTGCTTGTTTGATACCAGATCTCCATAACGACTCATTGATCCCCGTGCATCAGCAGGGTTGATTGTGATAGAACAAATATTTGAAAGCAATGCAGTGGAAGAGAATGTTGGGGTCACTTCTTCCAGTCAAGCCTAGAAAGACAGGATGTCAAAATCTTCACCTTTTTCATCTTGCATAGAAAGAAACTGTACATCTTTCATTTGATTTCAGTTCTCAACCAGTTTTCTCAAGTTCTAGAGCAGGTACACTTGTCATTCAGCAGCTAAGCTATTCTTGACTAAGTCCAGGCTTGCTTGCAAACTGCAAACTTTTTTGCTGGTAGAAACCTGATCTGTAGCTGATCGTACTTCAGCTATGGTTGACCTGCACTGTTTGGGATTTCTGTGTAATCATAATATTTCTTTTAAAATTTTCTGAGGTCTCAAACTCTCCCTCATGGCATATTTGTGTAGTTAAAGTAAATGAGTCATTTTTCCATTGTTATGTCTTGTTATGTCGTTCTTACTCATGTCCGTAACATCAGGGGTATCAAAAAATGAGATTTTGGCTGCCGGCTCTAGATTTTGCGGGAAATGCATAAATCTGCGATTTTTTGCGGAAACGAAGTAATGGTAAGTTAGGGGCCTAAATTACGTCCTCTGAATTCTCTCTCTGCATCTGTGTCGAGCTGTGAAGGAGGAGAAGTTAATGGAATTGTAGTGGCCAAAGCAACAACAACAAAAGAAAAAGCATGATATGCTCCGCAACATGTTCAGGTTAACCCATGGATCTCTTTTTGTGATTGTCTTGAGCAGAACAAAACTTGAAATAGTAAAATGTTCAGCCAGAGAGGTTTGCATTGTCATTAGCTGTTAGCTGTTGGATGAGTTCACTTACGCCTGTGAAACGTCATTAAAATTTTCCCAATGGTGGGAACCTACTGCAGGCCTTGAAAGTTCTGCACGAAGCCCTGGACGATCCCACTATCAGCCCTGCTACCCGTCATGCCCTGGTGACTCGGGCAAATCGATTGGTGGTCAAGATGCCCAAGTGCGTGTCACCTACATTAGAATCACTCTTGAAGTTGGAGAAATGGGACGCACTTCCACAGGTGAATCCACATTTACCCAATAAAGAAAGGTTAATTGACGTTTAACAGTTAAGGGTAACGGAGTGGATTCCAAGAGAAGGCAAACGTAGCAGGGGGCGGCAGAAAAGTAGGTGGGCGGATGAGATTAAGAAATTTGCAGGAATATGGCGGCCGCGGCTGGCGCAGGACAGGGTTAATTGGAGAGACATGGGAGAGGCCTTTGCCCTGCAGTGGGCGTAGTCAGTCAGGCTGATGATGATGATGATGTGTCAGCTATTGCAGGCGACATGGTAGAACGCTTTTGTAGAGGGCTCAGTGAACAATAATAGCTGTGGGGTGCTAGCCAGCGTTGTTGAGTCTATTAAGCATGAGACGCGCTGGTGTGGTGTTCTGCCAGTTTTTGAATAAATTAATGAAACCATAACAAATTTTATCACGGAACTCAAAGTTTGCCTACCCCTGGGAGCTTTAAGTATCACTGTTTAGAGGGTTTCGAGTGAAAGGGTTAATTAGGTAGCATGCAAACTAGATTGCTTTCAATATTAGACAATTTACCGGCAAAACCAATCTTTTGCTGGAGGCGTAGTACGCAGCGAGGTTTGTAAAGGAAAATTGTAGGTGTGACGTTGAGACAGGAAGAGAGCAGAGTGGGTCAGGGAACAAGTGCGAGTTAATGACATCATAGTCGAAACCGAGAAGAAGAGATAGGCAAGAGCAGGGCATGTAATGCGAAGGCAAGATAACTGGTGGTCATTAAGGGCAACGGACTGGAGTTCAAGAGAAGGCAAGCGTAGCAGAATGTGGCAGAAACTCAGGTGGGTGGATGAGATTAGGAAGTTTGTGAGGAAAACGGGGCTGCAGCTGGCACAGGGCAGGGTTAATTGCAGAGATATGGGAGAGGCTTTTGTCCTGCAATGGGCGTAGCTAGGCTGATGGTGACGAAGTACGACTGTTGAGAGTGGTGTCAAGCATGGAACTGCTGAGTTCCTTTGTGTAGTTTGCTGCATGGCATTGAAATTTATGCAGTAAACATTTTGCGACTATGCCTGACGATGAGGTAATGTGGAAATCTCAGTTCAGCTTCTAATGTTTGCACCATATTTGGGGTCCCTTTATTAGAGTTTGTCAAATTGCCAGAGCCCTACTTTTCATCATTTCCGTTTTAGAATTGCCTAACCTTTGTCAGCTAGTTCAACATCACAGGTTGTTTCTGCACATGTGCTTTGCTGTTGGCCGCCTCCATAGACAAAGAGAGAGCATCGTCGTGGGCCGCACTTGGAGTGCACCGGTGTGGTTTTGCCATTTCAGGTGGAAACCGAGGGTCAGCTGGCTGAGCGCATGGTGCCGGGGCGGACCAATCTTTTTGCTGCGCGAGATGGGAGCACAATGGAAGTCATCTCTGTTGAAGAGGTAGCACTGCGACACTACAGCATGCAAGGATACCCTAAAGGTAACCTAAGATTATGGCAAGTGAAGTACGTTAAAATTTTAATGTGGTTGATGCTTATGCTGATTGTTGTGCTTTATTTATTTTCACAGCATATATTCTTCCGTATTTGTTTCCACATAGGTCAGCTATGAATGCACGTCAATTACTAAACTTGGTACTAGGCACACTCTAGAATGTAAAAGCGTTAATGTAATGGACTTCATGCGTCGAAGGTTCACTCTGGTCTATAAGGCATACCGTAGTGGAGGGCTTCGTATTAATATCGATTACCTAAGGTTCTTGGCTTGCTTTGAAATCTCCGCACACAAGCATTTTTACATTTTACCATTGAAATGAAGCTACCTTGACTGGATTCAAACACAGACTTGTGTTCTGTAGCAAAACATCATAGTTACCAAGCTACTGTAGAATGGTAAAAAAGGCATTGCGAGTGCAGGCCGCTTCTTACGTTTATGAAGGCAAGGTAGAGTTTGAAGACAACAAACCTTTATTCTGGGACAGATTATCAGACCCGAGGGCTGCAGATGACACCTTCGTGTGGGTGCAATGACTGACAAAATACTATCATCTGAGTTGTGGATAGGGCCCCTTATGATATTGATAACTAGGAACCACCGCTGCAGTGCCTGTTTCTTCTCGGAAATAGGGAAGTTATGCAGCCCAGGGTGAGCTTGGCACTGGTTGGCATTGCACGTGCCATCAACTACACGAGGAAGAATAGGATAGTGGATACTTGCGCACTGACATAGCCTTAGGTGGGTGTCCTGCCATTTTCCCCAGATGCGCCTTCTTTTGTTGCACTGCTGTTTTGCTTACCTTGATACTGTGTTACATTCGCAGTGCTGTCATGCTATTAGATGTAGGAACCATGCTTATAGCAATTTTTAGTAATAAGGGAGTAATTACTCATTGACATCCACCCAATTGTAGATAGGGCCTTTTATGATATTCATAACTAGGAACCACCACTGGAGTGCCTGTTCCTTCTGGGTGGATGTCAATGAGTAATTACTCCCTTATTACAAATCTACTCCACCTTGGGGGATTCCCCTAAACATTTGACCAGCAGTTTTTATGTCTCAGCAATGTTCTGCTGAAAGTGAAGCAAGGAAGGGGGAAGTTATCTATGTAAGGGAAGTACGCTCCCTTATGTTCATGTACCTTATGCTGTTTATCTTGAGAAATCAAGCATATCCATGTCCACAGTGAGTAGTACAGATGCGGACATAAGTGAGCAGAGCACGCTATTCTGTTCTAAATATAATCACTATTGGTGATCAAGAAAGATTATTTGTCTATGAGAAAGTGCACTAACTTCCATTAACAGCATGCACATGTCATAGCTCGCAGTTTCAATTAGCCAATGCATGAAAAAATGTTGGTAGACAGTAGTATGCTCCAGTTACTTTTATCTGCATCTGTACATAGTGGTGATCAAATAATCCAACGTGGCACCCTTGCATTCACTGTTTTGAATCCTATGATTGTGAGATGGTGGTGACCAATAGTATTATTGTGAGACATTCCAGCGGCTAAAAAGACAAGGAAGAAGGTAGACAAGACAGGACGAACGCCGGACTTCAACTGGTTGAAGTTCAGTTGAAGTCCGGCGTTCGTCCTGTCTCGTCTACCTTCGTCCCTGTCTTTTTAGCCGCTGGAATGTCTCACAGTAGTACTAGCAACCAACTAGCCCAACTTTCTACGCTTAAAGACTAATAGTATAACTGAAAGTATTGCAACGCAGTGCAATGTGTTCTAGCCCCTGGATCAGCAGGGTCCTGGTCAAAATTTTTCAGAGCCTAATTTGCTGTTCATGCGACACCATCCGGATGGCATGAGTGCCAGGGTTGGATGTTCGTAGGGTAAGCTGAGCCATTTTTAATGGCAGATGTACAAGGACACTATGAATCTTCAGTGAACAATTTCGGTAAGAATATCATTATCGGTCCATGCCTTTATCCCACTCCTCAAACATCGCATGGTCCTGTCAGGGTACCAAGCACCAAGATACAACTTAGTTATAATATCATACTGCATTCATTGTTTGTTATGTTCGTGGAAAATATACCGAAATGGCAAAGTGCGTTTTTTAGTGCTGTAGCAATGCAAATGTGCCTATTTTTGTCTACCTTCAGTTTTTTTTTATTGAGGTGGTTTTTAGCTTTGTCCACACCCTTTGGCAGCTCTGGCAAAAGGTGAGATTTCTTGAAATGCGAAAGTTTGTTGTCTTTTACATTTTAAATGCTTTTCTGATGATCTGTTGTGTTCTGCAGATACCTCTAGGGTTCTTTCATTTGGTGTGTTTCCTTTAGGGGTCCATGGTGAAGGCTCTACATTTCGTGCGCTTTTTGGCCTTCTCTGCTGGGATGTGATCTACGTCAGTGGTGTACCAGATGTGTTTCGATCTGCATACCAGGCCCTGCCCTTGGACCTTCACTCAGATTGCTTCTTTGCGAACCGGGAAGAGCACTTCCTGAAAGCATTCAAGGCTATCTCAGAAAGCACAATACAGGTAATAGTGACAACTCTGGAAAAGTGGAGAAGTTAGGTGGCAGTCATTTGAGGGCATTTGTAGTATTTGCCTGAGCTCAGAATTGTAGACCTGCAATTTTCTTGGCTCTATATTTAAAAGATGGTGACCTCAAAGCCCGTGTTAAACGATGTTGTATGTATTTCTTAAATCAGTCTATATATTAAACTTTATATTTAAATTAACTTCTGCCTACCCTTGTTAGTACCCCGAGTACAAAAAATGGAATACTTATGCATACTTGAAACTTCATATGTAAATATTCTTTCTTTCTTCTCTGATCCTTAGCATACAAGTGACTTTTTGAAACAAATGTTTGTTGCAATACTCAACATTTGAATATAGTAACATCATATTTTTCAGATATTTTAAGGTGTCCACAGTTTGATGTGTGTAAAAATTTTATTTCACTTGAAAGATACAGTCAAATCCACTTAAAACAATACTGAAGTTCCATGGAAATACCATTGTTATAACCAATAACTGTTATAACAGGGTTGTGCCGAAAATACCATAGAACACATGCAAAAGCTGACGGTGTCGCAACTGACCATTGTTATATCCGATATATTGTTATAACCGGTAGTGTTATAAGTGGGTTTGACTGTATAGTAAATACAGTTCCACATTCTCAGTGGCTAAAAATATTTGCCCTTAAATGCCTTACCATTCTTGAATTAGTTGAATGAGCCATCTAAATGTCATCCATTTGCTCGTCAGGGTCAACTGTCATTAATTCACACTGCCAGTTTAAACTGAAGGTTTGATCCCATCAGCTTCAGGTGTATTTTTACGAAAGGGCTTCTTTTAATTGGAACTCCGAATATTTGAAACAAATTTTTGGTGACCTTTGAGTTCATTATTGAGAGTTGACTGTCCAGGGTGTTCTGAAATCAATTATGCCTATTATTACAGGAACTTGAGGAGACGGTTGCAGCTACCTACGGCGCCCACTGCGGCAAGTCCAGCTTAGTGCAGTGGGACTGGTTCAGCTGCACTGACATCCAGGTACCCGGAGTCATTGGCTCATGCATTTACTACTACTACTAGTACTACTCTGTGCCGACAGTAGAAAGCATCCAACCCATTGTCTGTATGCATGTATCTGTGTGAGTGCATTTGTATGTGCATATGTGAGAGAAAAAAACCTCTGGAAAATGCCTCCTCCAGGGCACCCTTCAGAAGCCTACGGCAAAAGCAGATTGATATAAGTGATAAAAAGGCGTTCAGTGCAGAAAGTGAAACGTATAGATAGTAGTGCTAGCTGATATTTCTCACATCGCATAGTATAATCACCTGTGCATTTTTATTTCAACTGAAGTGTGAAGTGTGTAGAGGAACTTACATGCACATTCATGCATGCATGCACGCACACACGCACCCCCATCCCCCACACACACACAGAATGAAGCAAAAAAATAAGGCAGTTGTAAAAAATAAGAGTTTGCATACCACTGTAGTTGCGTTTACCTATATTACTATCCATCATATGAGCGGCTGGGCCAGTGGCTATGGCATTTGATGGCTGAACCATGCACAAAATTTTCTCATAAAAACAACATTTTTTTTCAATACTTGTCACCTGTTTTTGCGTTTAAGTAGTACAGCCAAAATTCTACTTCTATGCCAACAATTTCACTAAAACATTCCATGCTTTTTTCTCTAACATATTAACTATAGTAGGATACAACTTAAAATACAGCAGCAGTTGACACTAGGCCATGATCCGCATCCTATATTACTCCTCTAGCCAATCACAACTGTCACCGAAATCACTTTTTTAATTAAGCAATCCAGATATCAGAAGTCTAGAGCTTATTTTTTCTTGTGATCAGCTTCTTGCTTAGGCAGCAAGGAAAGTTTTAACTATGGACTACTTTTTTGTCGTGGAGGAATTCTGTGTGGCGGTCTTGAATGTTGGCGGAGCTTCACTGCAGACTTAATTAAGTTATATTCGACTATAATGGATTCAAGTTAAGTTTCATTTCTTTTCTTTTGTGATGAGTGCCAATTTCAGGCTGGAATAGGCTTAGAAGCTGGTTTGCACAGCATTGCTAGTTATTAAAAAAACTGATGTTTTACGAACTTACTTTTACTTACTCTATATATATATATTGTGACAAAGACGAAGCTGGCAGTGGCGCGGGACGGAGCACTCGCGCTAGGCCAGCGGCCATTAATTCATCTCTTGTCCATCGTTCATCACGCCTCATTCTTCGGCTGGCCGGCACGTAACAATATATATATACAAACACACTAAATAATGGACTAACAAGAAGGAAAAGCTAACTTCTCCTTCCATATTATGAAATGATATTAGTGCTGCACTTGCCGTTCAGTGCAGTGCATCTTTTTGACACAGTTGACTTCAACACATGTACCTCAAGTATTTTTTATTAGCTTTCTTTACAGCCACTTTGACTGTAGCATTGTTCTTGTGCCAGCCATAGAGTTCTGGCTTCTTAGATTCACTCCTGCATACTTTTTTGTTTGTGAACTGCAGAGTAAAAAAAGGCAGTCTTTCACTTAGCTTCAATTACATTAATTTTAAATGATATATTCTTAATGTTGAGCATAAATACTGAGGTCCTTGGAAGATCCCAAACTCAAATTGCCGAGTCAGCTTTGCAACACTGTTTCTCTAAATTTAACCCAGCACCACTGCCTCATGAAAAGGCCGAGAAGCTTGGCATTTCCGCGAGCTCATGCGAGCATGCTGGACTAACCCTGCGAATGCATTTCAGGCTCGGGTAGCCTGACTTTCTTCTTTCTTTCTATGTTTGGGTGTGCCAAACCAACACTTCTGCTTGCTGATTTGTGCAGTCTGGTATCACTTGATGTGCCAGTGGCACTGTGCCGTAAAGTTTCTTGGGTCAGTTTCTTTTTTCACAAATAATGAAGCATTTGTTCACATGTGAACTGTAGGAATACTACACTTGGTAATAGCCTTTCTTGGCAATGGAAGGAAAGATACAGGGGCGGAGCCTCTGACCCTGTGTCACTCCACCAGTAGTTTGGCTGCATGACGGCCAGTAGTAGTAGTACAGTACAACCTAATTAATTCAATCCCCCCTTAATTCGGAGAACTGGATAATTCGGACACCCTGTCATGTAAAAAATATGCGCTCTTCGATGGCTTGAAACTTATTAAATCAAAGAAATTAGAGCAAGGTCTAATTTGGATGGGCGGCGGATATCACATGTGCACAGGGTACCTGACATGAGGTGGTGACTCAGTTATCTCGCCACTATAGCAAGAGTCAAGCTTGTGTCAACCCGACATGCAGAGGCACTGCACACATAGCCACGATTATTGAGGAAGGTAAACCCAGTGCTTCATTTTGTGCAGTTCTCTGCCATTTTCTTTGTTTTTGTTGCATGCACTTTGAGAACTGTGCTGTGAATGTTCGTTATCGCAGAGCCTGTAATCATTTTACATCATGTCCTGTGCACGTAAGCAGAGTGTGCTTTTTTTTTGCAGTGTATTTGTGCGGGAGGGGGGCGAGGTTGTTGATTCTCCTGGTGTGCGAGAGGACATGTGTGTTGAGCCATCTGACAGTATGTGCACACTACACCGTCAGGCGGATATGCAGAAAGTTATTTCCACGCAAATTTCTCACACCAAGCAATCAGTGATTACAGTTCTTATCAGGAAACAAAGGCGTGTTGATGTGGGACACTTTGTTGCGGTTTTTACCAGTGCCCCTGATAATCTGACGTTCACTTACTTCGGACATTTTTTCGCCAGTCCCGTCAAATTATTGATGGGCTTTAACTGTAGTATATGGGGTTTAAAGGGACACTGAGGAGAAATTGAAGTTGACTTGTATCGACAGAATACCAGCTCCTGATTACAAAAACGCCAGTCGTACTGACAACAAAGCTCTTGTAACGTAGAAAAGAGCAAGAACCAAAATACAGGTATCGCCGCCACAGGCCAAACTCGCAAGTACAAGCGTGATGACGTCATAGGACAAAACAGTGTTGCTAGAACCAATGGTTCTAGCAAGTCTAGGACCCGAGAAGCCACAAATCACTGAGGCACAGCCAATGCATGCGCAAATCTCCTTGACGTCGCCAGATGGCGCCACGAGCCCGGCAGCTACGCGCGCGCCTGAATCATCGGGACCAATCAGCGCCTGCTCACCGGCTCCCGGTGTTCCGCTAGCGGTAACAAGGTACACGGTATGCTAAAGGTGTCTATTTGCGAGAACTTCGTTGAAGGCTTCGAGAACGGGATCCATCGTAACGCTGGCAAAACGCCAGTGCAAACGTAAGCGAAGCGACTGTAGCGACGGCCGCAATAGCCGATAGATGTCTTCAACGTGCGGCCGGCGGTAGCTTTCTTTTTGGCTGCTGGCAGGCCGCACTGCTGGCAGCCAGAAATCACGGAGTCTGCGTTACGTCATATGCACGTCATGTTTCACGTCACTTAGTCCTGTGTCGTCATAGGAGAATCCCAAGTTTGAATCAGAGCGGGGGGAAAAACTTTTTCAACTTCGAATCCAAATTTCTTAGAAATAAACGCATCTTTCGCTGCTGGCCAAGTGGCAACAAAGCGATGACATGCCGGACTATCGGATTTTGCTATAAAAAAGATATTCATAGTGCTCTCCTCACTGTCCCTTTAATGTCCTGAAGCGACACCTAGGCCATGAAGAACGCTGTCTCTTGGTTGGTTTATACCATCTGGAGTTCTTTCACGTGTGCCGGCATCACACACCACACTGCCTCCATCAAAATTTGGCTGCTGTGGCCGGAATTCAATCCTGCAACCTTGGGATAGTTATAGGCTAGGTAAAGAGCGCCAGGTCCCATATTAGTGTAATGCAGTTTGTGGAGCCAGGATGTGCACTCTTGAGTCGTGGTGGAAGACGCACCATTTCTTTGAACCAGAGCACATTATATTTTAATGTTCACCCACGTGAGGAGGTATTCTGATCCTTGCTTGAGCTTTAAGGGTGATGTGTAACGAAAATTTTCCAACTGATTGTGTAGCAACATAGTATGAAGGGCTTCATGTTCTTCAGGCTCTATTCCACCTTGATGGTGCACTAAAGTTGTTTTTTTGGCATGGCACCATTTCAGCCTACTTTATTTTATGTGATTGTGTAGTAAATTCAAACACGTTGCCAACGTGTTTTCAAGATGGTAATTGTCAGTGGCATGACATGTGTAGGAAATAGTACGTTGTCTGGGCCCCACTGTGCTTTGAAGAGTCTGCGAGCTGCTGGCGCGTCAGTTTCGTCATCGTCGCAGCGGCCTCCCAGACTTGCTTGTTTGGAACCCAGAGACGAACAAGGCTAAGGTGAAGGATGTTTCTGCTTTTATGCCTGTTGCACAGAGTAGTAGCAGAGATCTTTGCGGTTTTTTTAGTGTAGTTTATCAGGTTTAATGTGCCGAAGCAGCTGAAGCTACGAGGGACACCGTAAAGGAGGGCTCTGGATAGTTTCGACCATCTGGGGTTTTTTAATATGTGCTCCGACAATGCACAGTACATGGGCTTCTAGCATTTCGTCACCATCAAAATGTGACCACTGCAGCCAGGATCGAACCAGTGTCTTTTGGGTCAGCAGCCGAACACCATAACCGCTGAGCCACCATGGCGGCTTTTTAGTTTTTTAAAGCAAATGTCTGGAGAGCTTCAGTGTTCTACATTACTAGTACAATTGATTTTTACTTAGTCCAGCACATTTTTTGCGGACCTCTATCTACAATGAAGAAATTTAAAAAAAACTGCACGGTTTTTGGTACGACAAAGTATTTGTGTGCTGGGGACGGTTGCATCTGCTTCTTCTTTTCGTGATTTTTAATCTATGCATCTTTTTCGACATACTTATTTTTTTTTTCTGTGCATCAAGGCAGCAGAAGTGAAAGGACCTGGGGACACACTGTCCCCAAAGAAGGTTGTTTGGCTACGCGAGCTCTTGGCTCTGGGTGTGGACTGCGAAGTCTGTCGCGTCACAGGTGAGCTTTCCTCTGGCTTGGATGTTTCATATGTCATAACAGAGGCAGCTGAAGAATGGCCAAAAGTACACGATGCCTTGATCTGACGACTGTGTGTGATATGACTGTAATGACCGTATGTGAAAAATGTTTTCTCCAACTTTCAGCAACAAGCTCCAAAAGGTTACAGAAGAGAAAGAAGAATGGAGCAGATGAGAGAGAATGCTCAGAGAAAATGGACTGAATTGAACGCCATCTCAAAGTGCCTTTTGCAAGTTGCATTGTGTAATATACAGCTTGATTTTTGTAACAGCCTCATGACTTCATTACTTCACCATGCTTGCAAAGGCTTAGAGTGCTTGGTGTTTTGCCTTCAGAACATTTTCAAGTGGTTGGAAAGACGAACTTATACTCCTATAACTGGGTTATACTATGACTGACTTATACTCCTATAACTGGGTTGTACTATGACTGACTTATACTCCTATAACTGGGTTGTACTATGACTGACCAGAAGTCTTTCTTGCCAACTGCTTTGGCTAGGACACATAAAAGGGCAAAGGGCTGCTGTTTTCACTTCGTCAGCTGCGAGGTTGTAAAACCAGGACGGCATTTGTTAGGACCAAAAACTACAAGGATTAAGAGAAAGCTACAACATACTGCAGCAAGCACTGCAAGAACTGAACCAGAAAGAAATGAGGGGTCAGTTACCTGACACAGCGTCTACAAAGTCTTAAGTGATTTTGTGTTTTGCAAAGCTGTTTACGCAATGAAAAAGCACAGGTTAGCTTACGGGACTGTTTATTCTCTGTTAAGTACAAAAAAAAAGAGGGGTCTCACAAACATCTGGGCATAAAAAGGTGCAAGTAACAGCAGATGACTGACTTCTCTGAAAATCGGTTTCTCCAAAAGTTAGCAGCAAGGTGCAAAAATAGCAGCTGGCACAACCACCTCCATGCATAACAAGATCTTTCAAATTTATAAAACTGGCTGCATAGCATGTCTGGAAGTTGACTAAGCTTCTATGCAACATCTGCTGCAGTGTAAAAATGCAACTGCATCGTAGATGGGCAATAAAGGCACTGACAACCAAAGTGCAAGGCTTGCCGAGAATTTGGGAGCTTCTTCCACTTGCATGCCATTGTTGTTTATATTCAACCTGACCTCAGATTGAAAGATTCTTTTAAGTATATTGGCTACTGACCAGCAGGCGTTTGACTTGCAGCAAATACAAATATTCAGGCTGCAATACACTAATTTGCTATAGAAGCTGCTTTAGCTGGCTTTCAGCACTAAATCAAAAACACAAACATTCACCAAACTCCAGTGCTTCCACTGAAGAAAGACAGCTAACCATAAAGGTTAGTACAAGATTATGGTACTGCTTAACTTGGTACACAGATGACTAAAAGGCTTCCCCATTGACACAGGTGACTGGATATTTTGTTTGTCTGTTTACATGCGTCAGCACCAAGTGGCGACATTGGCCCGGTGAGTGTGAAAGTTATGGCAAACCAAAATGTTAGAAAAAAACACAGCAAAGAAAAATAGGGGCACCGTATGGAGTACGACATTCATTCCTGCTAGTAAACCTGTAAAACACGACTAGAATAAATGGTCGTAAGCAGGCTTTTCAATAACAAAGTGAGGCTGTAAACAGGCAAAACTTCGGTAAGAGGTTAAAAAAAAGAGTAAAGAAAATACCATTTGTGCGCGAAAGGTAACGTCAGAGGAGCATGTGTCGCAAAAGAAAAAAATATATATATATTGCATGCATGCAGGCTGTTCAGTGCCCATTAGGCTTTTTGAGTCCGCAGCTCTTCTGAAACATGGAAAATAAGAAACTGAACAGTAAGCACACTATGAATATGGCAATCGTTTGCCAAACTGTTGATTGTCACTTGAGTTACTGAGCAAGATCTTTTTTTTTCTGTATGACAACACAATGTCCATATACGCGACACCAGGCAACCATCCAGCTGGGCAAGAGGGACATGCGATTATACGAGGCGAGGCACACATGTCAAGAAACTTTGAAAAAAAAAGAGTCAAAGTTCCACAAGTAGAGCTGGGTCGCTCTGGTCAATATGCTGTTGGAAAATGGCTAGCCAAGACAAAAAGCTTTGCTTCCGTTATGGTTAGCGGTACCACAATAAATAAATATTTGTTCCCCAGTACCACTTACGGCATGGCAAGACTGCAGAGAAAGTGGTAGATCGACTAATAAATGATCATAAAACAGCACACAAGAAAGCATGGAATAATAGACAGTTAGCCACTGCAAAATCAACCACAATGAAACATAGCAGCACTATCAGGGATGCCGTTGCAGACACTGCGGAACTCAATAGACTTTCGCTTGATGCAACAATGACTTAGGCACTTATTTATAGACAACAGCGACGAAATAATGCACAGGCATATTCAAGCAGAAATTGATGATAAAGTCCCCTTCCACCCCTTTTTTGCATGCATGAAGCTAAGTAGGCATCAAAAATGTGCACATTGCTCAGAATTGTACGCCAGACTCCATAGCTGACAAACACGGCTGGCAGCATAATGCACCCTGTTGGCCACATCTGTAGTGTCACAGGTATGCCGAAGACCTGGCATAAGGCACTAAGCACATTAATCTCCAATGGTGCCAGGGTAAATTGTACTGAATCAGGAGGCCACTTAGGTTTCTAAGAGACAGCTTTGGCTCCGGTGCTTGTATAATGTATATGGCAGTGCGTACATTTTTTCACCATTACTACTGCGTTTTTTTGTTCGAAAGAGCCACTGTACTGCTTTCAATGAAGTCTGCTGCTCTTACAAGCATTAAGTACAGTGCAGGATGCAGCCATACTTTTACATGAAAGGGATGCTTACATGTTATTCACAAAAACACAGTCACGAAATTGAAATCTTCATCATCTCCGAGACTTGAGCATTACACTGTTTGGCATCAGCATTGAATACACATGTAAAAACTATTTCCGTTCCACAACTTTGTTCAAAATGAGGAAACTGCTGTGCTGTCAGTTTTGTTTCTTCGGCCAACGTGATTTATTCCTAATGGCGCAGCTCTGGTGGCTAAATGAAACCCATTTCCCTGCTCTCACTGTTCACTTGTGCATAGAAGCGTTAGCTAACGTTTCTGATCAGATAAGACAGTTGGCAAAAACCAGCTGCAATCATCCTCAGTGACACTCCACTAACAAGACGCTCTACAAACATGCCAGTGTTCTGCTCTGTGGTAAACATTTAACCTTTTTCAACACATAGTGAGTGAGTTAAGAAGGTAATGAGTCAAAATTTGGTTTCAGCGTCCATGGCTCTCCTTAGACACCGTCCCATTTTGGATGTTCTGTGTGTCCCACCAGATGACAGTATAAGCCAGTTAAAAAAAAAATGTTGCTGTACCAAGTCTCTCTGAACACCAAGTGCAGGCACAGTTGCGTAGTGGGTCGCATAACTGACTGACCCTCCTGTGCACATTAATTACACACATATATGAAAAGGTACCTCTTGCATAGAAAAGACCAGCGCCTTGGAAGGCACAAATCTAGGCACTTTCCAGCGCATCACCAGGTATAAGTAAAACAACCAAATACATTACATGGACAGTATAAGAACAGTGGGTCACCCATGCATAAAGCACTTTCCTTGTTCTTTGCTCCAGGTGTCTACACTCTCCGTTCATTTTCCCATTAGTTACAGTGAGCTTTAAAAGAACAAACCTGGCTACGAGCACTCAGATGGAATGCACGTACAGTCTTGAATATGCAAAGGCAAGCGCCATTTGAAAGCAAACCTGCCAACCTTTCGGCAAGGAGAAGAAACTGGCTGGCTCCTTTTCCTTAAGCCTGTGCGCTGTGATAACGTTTCGAAGAAACACGTGCTTTCAAGCGCACCGAGTAAGGCTTCATCATAGTGCAACCTCTACCCAGGCAGATGCATAAACACCAGAGGCACATTTTCCTTTTCTGCCAACCAGCTTTCCCCTCAGAGGCTCTCTTTGTCCAAGGCTTCGTGTAAATCTTTGACGACTCTTCCCAGGCACTCACGGTGAGCACTGTCGTTTCCAAACACCGAGTCCAATGTCTCAGGTTTTCCAAAGAAGCCAAAGATGTGCTCGATCCGACCCATTGACTTGGCCGTCAAGTGGGAGCGCACAAGGTCGGCAAGCAGAGCTCTACACTCGTCGAAGGCGCCAACAAGGTACCGCCGGTCGTATGAGAACTCCATCTCGTAGAAGCTCACCACAGCCATGGCGAGAGCACGCAGCTTGCGCTGAAGCTGTTCAGCCACCTTTACCTCGTCTGGTGAGAACTGGTTGTTTCGGTGCAGGACACCAACTTTCACCACAATCTGGGATGGGAATACGGGTTGCAATGGTGATACCAACAGACAAAAATAATAGGGAGAAAAAAGTGGGTTCTGAGAAGTGTTTTATCAGAGGCAAACATACTCTCAGGACCGAGTACAAAAACAATGGAAGAAAACATAAGAATGCATGCTTGAATTGTTAAACCAGTTCAAGCTTATGATCCTAAGGTAAAAAAAAAAATCTGCACGAAGTGTGCAGAACCAGATTTCTAGGTTTGTTCTTCAGACCTGCACAAGACATGTCAAGAGCAAAACAATCCATATTTAGACCGTTCACTATATTTATACCCATAACATATTTACTGGAGCGTTCAGAAATCAGTACATCTATACCGGAGTGCATTTCATGTGTCAATTGCATTAACCCAAATGCGCCCTGATGTGCTACATGTAGGACAGTTTTTTTTAAAAGCTTGCGCCTTATTATTTGGTTTATTGGTTTATTGGGGTTTAGCGTCTCAAAGCACCTCCGGCTATGAGGGACGCCGTAGTGAAGGGCTCCGGAAATTTGGACCACCTGGGGATCTTTAACATGCACTGACATCGCACAGCACACGGGCCTCTAGAATTTCGCCTTCAAAGAAATTCGGCCGCCGCAGCCGGGATGCACCTGCTTGTGTAGGTTCAAGAGGCTCTAACTTTTCTGTGCAAGCAATGGATTTGGAGCGTTGGAGCAAATGGATTCTCCCGTTGGAATCAATTGGTTCCAGTTGCGTTTTTAGCCATCTGACCAACTGGATCCAACTGGACTAACCATTTAGACCCATTAGGCCCTAGGCAGTTACTGCATCCACAAAATATTCACAAAATATACCTCACAATTAGGTTGTGCAAAATACATAGTGCAAGATATATTTATATAATTTAACATATTACTAACATGCAAAAAGTTTGGTTTGGTTTGGTTTATGGGGTTTAACGTCCCAAAGCGACTAAGGCTATGAGAGACGCCGTAGTGGAGGGCTCCGGAAATTTCGACCACCTGGGGTTCTTTAACGTGCACTGACATCGCACAGTACACGGGCCTCGAATTTCTCCTCCAAAGAAATTCAGCCGCCGTGACCGGGTTCGAACCCGCGTCTTTCGGATTAACATGCAAAAGGATAACCGATTTGTGAGGACTGCAGGGAGACACTCCCTGGTGCCAACCAACATTTTTAGTACGGAATTGAAATCCACATGCATTTATAGGAATCAAGGCCAATAGACACGCATACATCAAACACAAGAAACACTACACTAGTAGCATATATATTAGCTCAGTATGTACATCCAGAGAACACACTTCGACTCCAACTTCTATACCCCATTTATGAGGCTCTCATGCTGGAGCCAGTGATGCTTGCCCATTGAGTGCAGTTATTTAACTTTTGAACGCAGTGGTGGTGCAGATGATGAATGCAATTTAGTAGGTTAAGCTGCCGACTGCTCTTATTATAAGAACCGTATTAGTTCTGCCTTGTTTGTCAAATACGAAAACATTCACATGGATTTGGACAGACCAATTGGATAAAACAGCTAAGACCAATTGGGCTCACCAGTAGAAACTCAACTGGCCCAACTGGATATTCCATTTTGACTATCGAATTAGAACAACATTCCAACTGGAACCAGTTGGAAATTCAACTGATTCCACTTGCGTTTCTTTTTTTTTTACTGAATTCTGAGAAAGCAGCCAGTCTTCTCTGGTAGCAGTGAGCTGATTCAACCCCACCGACTACATTATATGAGTCTGCAAGAGAAGCATACAGGATTTTCATACTGTCATGAGAACATGGCCATATGTGATGAGAAATGTGACAGAGATGAGTTCAAATGTTTAAAGCATTATTAAACGTACGCAATAGACAGTGAATTTGCTTAGTGCCCCTATTATATTATGGCTCAAAAGTCGGTATTGAGAAAAATATTTCCATCAATAAAAGGGCGATTCAGAGTCTGAAACCCACTTTACTACTTAAAACATTTCCTGAAGTTAGGGCATATATGGGTTAATGAGGCGAAACAAATCTACTGCAAAACCGAATCGTTCAAAATCATCCTTTTTAAGAAAATTACACTTTTGAATGCGAAACGCGCAAGTCAAATGCACTGTTGATGTCAGCTGTCAGTATCGGAAAAGAGGCCTGTGGACTGACGTTGTCACGGCCGCCAGAGAGGGTGGTGCGACCGCACATGCGGCTTACCGAGTCACAACGTTCTCCGCAGCTTGCAAGCAGTCACCTTAATAATATTCTTGGTAATTGTTTCTGCATCTTTTTTGTTGCCCGACACATGCTTTACAAGTTTGTACAAATTATCCAGGAGACTTGCGGAGACATCATCGATGAACGCCTTGGCGACGCTCTTGTTGCTCACGCGACTAAGCAGTTTTTTCTGGACGCGCAGGCCGATGTCTTTCGCGTGGAACTCAGCCACTGTAAAAAACACAATGCACGCAGAGTCATGACAGGTTTCATATCGGCCACGTAAAACATGTATGTACTAAGCCGTTTTTCTGGTTGTTATAACCACTACAAACACCATACAAGGCAAGAACTAGTTTGACTGCCCACATAGCAGCTGCCGTCAAATCTTTTAATGGGTTAATCAGACTTCGTCTTCCTGCGAGGTGCTTGCTGATAGTGAACGCATGCAAAACGGAGCGTGTGGTGACCGAACAGCGCAGTAACGCTGCTAGTGCGAACATAAGGAACGGAAACACGAGGCCAGGAAACTCCGCCGCCAACGCCTTGAAGCGCAAAAGCAAATGTTAACAAAGACAAAAGGGTAACTTACTTTTCTCAGCTTGAAACGGGACCCGATTTACAGCGGTCGTTCTGCTTGCCGGAGCCTTGCTAGAGAACGCCGAAGAGCTCGTGCGAACTGGCCTTACGCCTGTGCAAGTTGCCGAAGGCTATCAGCTTGCGCTGAAAAAGGCCCTTGACCTGCTGCCCGAATTGAGCGTCGATGAAATACAAGACATCCGCAATCCAGAGCAGGCTGTGAAGGCAGTTCGCACGGCAATGTCCAGCAAGCCTTTAGCCGGCGCCGACTACTTGGCCAAGCTGGTGGCCGAAGCTTGCCAGGCAGTGCTACTTGAATCGGGCGCTCTCAATGTGGACAACGTGCGTGTCTGCAAAGTCCTCGGTTCTGGCCTCGACCAGTCTCAGGTTGTCCTCGGCATGGTTTTCAAGCGGCAGGTCGAAGGCGACATCACCAAAGCACGCGACGCCAAGGTTGCCGTCTACTCGTGCGCCGTGGACACAATGCAGACCGAGACCAAAGGCACAGTGCTCATCCAGTCGGCGCAGGAGCTGCGGCACTTCTCGCGCGGCGAAGAGAACCTGCTCGAGGAGCAGATTAAGGCCATCGCTGACGCTGGCGTCAAGGTGGTGGTGAGCACTCCATGGCACTCCATTACCTCAACATGGCACTCCATTACCTCAACAAGTACGGCCTCATGGCGGTCCGGCTGCCGTCAAAATTCGACGTGCGACGCGTGTGCCGCGTCGTGGGCGCCACTGCCCTGCCAAAGCTTGCGGCGCCTCGACCCGAGGACCTGGGCCTGTGCGACTTGGTCTACCTGGACGAGCTGGGTGACACGCCGGTGGTGGTTTTCCGCCAGGAGGGCCACCAGACCCGCGTGGCTACGGTGCTGCTGCGCGGCTCCACCGACAGCCTGCTGGACGACGCCGAGCGTGCCGTGGACGACGGCGTGAACGCCTTCAAGGCGGCCACCAAGGACGGGCGCCTGGTGCCCGGCGCTGGGGCCGTCGAAGCCGAGCTGGCTCGGCGCCTGGCCACCTGGGCAGACACCCTCCCGGGGCTCGAGCAGTACGCGGCGCACAAGTTTGCCCAGTCGCTGGAGTCGCTCATCAGGACTCTGGCGCAGAACTCTGGCGCCTCGAAGCCCGAAGAGCTTGTGGCTCAGATCCAGGCAGCACACAACCAAGGCGATGCCAATTCATGCCTGAAGGAAGAGGGCGTCGGAGATGCGGTGAAGAATGGCCTGCTGGATCTTCTCATCACAAAGCACTGGAGTCTCCAGTATGCAACCAATGCTGCTTCCACGGTTCTGCATGTGGACCAGATCATCATGGCCAAGCCAGCTGGAGGGCCAGCACCAAGGTCTGGGGAAGGGGACAGGGATGATTAGTTAAGTGTGACCAATAAAACCCGGTTCTGTCTGTATTCTGCTGCCATTTTTATGTGCATTTACTGTGCCACTGTGCAGAGCTGACTTGACTCTGCTACATGGCTTCAAGCAAATGCACATGGTACTTTGTTGCTACTTTAATATCCCAGATAAATTTTGTCACCAATGTAAGTGCTGTTATGTCAGCAGTGTAAAATATAGCAGATGGAAAATGAAACATAAGGGAAACAGCTGCAGGAGATTTAATGAATACAATGGCACTAATGTTAAGTACACAGCAAGACTTGCGGAACTGGAAATGCCTATCCCTAAGTAGCTATGCATAAAAATTCTTTATATTGGTAGTATTCATTCCCTTCAGGCACAAATAATCCAGTGGAGAGAAAATTATAATTTCAGATTTTTGCAAGGAGCATACTTGGATTATGCACCAAATTATCCGTCTTCCTCGATGAGTAAATATTCAATTTCTGTTGCATCCTTGTGTATCCGCATCATTACTCCGCACTTTTGAAGATTTCATTTATACTTTGTCATGATGACTTATGTAAATGAATCAATCTGTTTTATGCACTTGTTTATGCTTGCAAAACAAGTGAAAACTGATACCACTCACATTCTGAAGTTGCTGTACAACAAGGTAGGCTGCTGCCCCGAACAATGTTGGCTCTAACCCGGCTGCAGCGGTCGCATGTTGATGTGTGGTGAAATGCTAGAGGTCCGTGTACTGTGTGATGTGTGTGCATGTTGACGAGCCCCAGGTGGTCGAAATTATCTGGAGCCCTTCAATGCAGCGTCCGTCATAGGTCAAGTTGCTTTGTGACATCAAACCCTATAAATCAACCAAACCAGCATAAAACAAGGTGGCAGGGATTAAGAAAAAAGTGGATTCCTGCGTTAATTTCATATGCCTGATTCTCTCCCTTTCTACGCAAAGTTTTTCAGACTTCAGCACATTTTATTGCATCCACATTTGAGGACATTGCGCTATATCATTGTGGTCGCATCCACATCTATGGATATAGCACCCGACAGGATGTGCCCAGTCATTCCCAATTTGGACTTTCTGTAGTTCTCATTTGTGCATTCTCGTTCTGAGCTACATTTTGTTAAATGTACCATGAGTCATGGTGAAAAAATAGTGTCAAAGGAACACGAGGATGGAAAGGGAACTTTCAGTTTTGTATCATGAGTCTTCATTTCAGTATACACACAAATTGCTAGATTATGCTTATTATAAAGTTGACCTGTCTCAAGGAGCTGGTGCAGCCAAGTTGTTTATTTTTATTGAGCTCAAATGTCATATTAATCCTGCTTGGGTGTGGTGTGATATTACAGGCTAGTGACAGTGCTGTAGATGAGAGCAGGTCATTAAATAACACCTGTAGAGCTTACTGAAATTTGATTTCAGTGAGCTTTCAGCCTTGCTGCTTGTGACACTTTGAGCAAAGAAATAACATGTTCATTCTGCAAAAAAAATGAAAAACAGAGATCGAAACATTACAGTGCATTGCATTACATTATCACCAAAATAAATATCATGGCTATAAGTAGGTGCAGTAATGGAAGGCACTAAATAGTACTTAGTTTCTAGATTAAAGTAATTAAATCTTGTCTGTTTCTATAACTCACTAGCCATATATTTACTCTTGATTCTAACTTCAGCTTGTTTGGTTCCAGAAAAATAAATTTGACATTGGCACAAAGAACTGCTTTGTCTACAGAGAGTATTAGGCGTATCAATAACAAGGGCAAAATAAAGTGTGGACCTTAAATAGAACTTCGTTGTGTGCATCTTGTTTCTGATGGTCTCAGGATGCAACATCTTATTCCTCCTTCAGCTTGTCCCATTTGTCTATGTGGGGTCACTGTTTCTAATTAACGTCCTCCACTTCTGCCTTCCTTGAACTGTATACACAGACTAATTATCCTGAAGAACTATCTCCACTAGCTCTCTCCACCTTCTCTTTGGGTGGACCCATGCTGTCTCCCTTTGGTGCCAATTTCTAATGCCTTTCTTCCAAAATATTCTTCATTTCTCCTCATTGCATGACCAAACCAATGAAGCTATGACCTCCTGTACATTTGCCACTCACATTGGGGTTGTTCCTATGTTTGCAACCTTACTCATGCTCCTTGAGTGGTCATTCTATACTCGATCCTTCCAGGTCACTTCTGATCTGTGTTCTTATCTCAGTCACACTTTATATTTACCCAGTTTTACCCTAGCTTCTGTGTATTTGCCTTTCATTTGGGAAGAAGAAGGGAATATTGGTGTAGTGCAACTGCATGTTGTAGAGGTGGATATTTAGTTGCAGTGCATTCTGTTACTTCTGAAAACAAAATGTTTAGCATGAAGATGTAATGGTGGTTATTTACAGACCTTTTCGTGCCCCTTTTATTAATGTTATTTATGTGGTCCCTAGTTCACCTTTAAAACATTGTTCAGATAAATATAACTGTGTGCATGATTAAGTGGCATTGCAATATCTGGTGCTATGGAACTAGGCCTGCCTTTATTCTGGCCCTTGGGCACACTATGCATGTTCAGAGATTCTTTGACATTTTGATGTTCAGTTAACACAGGGGCTTCAAGGGGACTGTACTCTGCATATTATTGCAGATGCAGCTCAATTGCGAAGCAACATTCCAATGCAGTTGTGTTCTGAAATTTAGCACATATAAAGTGCAAATTAAAATTAGTGGAGTAGTATACCCATATCCATATATCCATACAACCATATATAATTTCTATAACCATATCATCATCAGTACTATTTAGTATCTATTTAGGGCTTGTTGATGCTTGCGTGAGAACATAATGTGAAAATAGCGCATTGACGTGGGACACAAGAAGAGGAGTGCCCTGTGTGAGTATGCTACCTTCTCATCATGTTCACAGTATGTGTTATTCAATTTCGTGTGGTTTGTCAGCAATTTGAAATTTGTGATTCTGATAAGCAAATTATATATTTGCATTTTATCTTTGCCCTTACTTTCATGGGTTTGTCAAAGAGCTTGCTTCCTTCTTTCATGTGGTTATAAGCTTACACATGCAATTTCATTTCATTTTGTGCTTCATCCAGAATCACGTACTGAAATGTTTTAAAGCTCAGATCAATACTGTTTTCTCATAAAAACAAAGAAATGAAAAATTAGACTCTATCTCATTCAGAACATCAGAGCAATTTCTACTTCCTACAAGAGCCATGAATGTAGCCACAGTTTCCTCATAAAATTTGGCACATAACATTAAGAATGAAAAATAAAGGTAATTAATCATTCATATTCAAGGCCAATGAAGCGGACCCGTTTCTGCTGTTTTTAGCATTACAAAAGTACACATCATTCAAACTCTTGGAAGGTAGTGCAATTTAACTGTGAAGCACAGCATATCAGCTAGGTTACCACAGCAATAAAGTAACTGGCAGATAAATACTCTGTTTCAGTACACCCACATGAGTTTAAAAGTATGTCGCATACAATGAGCATGGTACATGGTACTAGCTTAATCTTGGAAACACTATATGTTGCCCAACAGTGACTTGTGTATAGTACCACAATTATTACAGTTTCATCACAGCGTACAGTAAATATCTCATAAGTGCTGATGGCCAAAAGATACTCAGGAATACAGGACAATGTTAGAGGTGTTACCACCTTTCCTCTCTTTTCTGAATAGGTTGAAGTGTTTCTTTGGCTGATGAGAAGACATACTTGGGTGATAAGAAAAAAAAATTTCCTGTTGTGATACTTTATGTACAAGTTTACAATCAGCCTGTAAGCAGACAGTATCCTGCAGAAGTGTTTGACCTGTACAAATGCATTAGGATATTATTCATCAATAAGGTTTTGCTTTAAGAGACTAACTTATATTGAATAGACAATTTTTTTCATTGCGTGAGTACATTTTTTTCTCCCCTAAATCCCACCTCAGTGCATCCAATAAAGTTTTTACCTACCTACAGCCTGCACATGTTAAAAAGATGCTGGAGATATGTTGCAAGTTCTTGATAGATCCAGCCTTGAGCACTTTCAGTAAGTTGTTGTCAAGGTAGATTCCTGACATATATTCACGAGTCGAATATAACGAAACATCTTTCTTGGAGTGACAACATCTCTTAAGAAACACATACTTAAGACATCTATACAGTGTCATATACTAGCTGCGTTCAGTCAACGGGCATGTCGGTCACCCACCTTTATTATACATGTCTGTATATTTAATTGAAAGTGAGCTGGTATAGCATCCCAACATCTGCTGGTATGGTCAATTGCTTGAGCTGTTCAAAAAGGCACCCCTACTTGCATGTTCGTCTTGTTTATAAAGGGCATGGTTGTGCCAGTAGTGGTGTCACTACAAGGACATGGAAAGAGAAAGTCTGGAGAAATTCTCTCATCCCCACACATCTTTGAATACGGGGAGCTGCGAGCTACATAATTTCATCTTCTCGCTGTATACATTTCTGTATCAAACATTTATTATGATGACTGTCGTTAATACGCAGCCTTAACAAGCACGCTACTTCAGAGGTAAACTAATCGAGAATGTGTGACCGATCCACACCTTTTAATGATCATTCGGTCTGATGCAGAATTATGAACGCATTAGAGAATCGTAATGTCACAATTAAAAATTTTTGTGACTATGCAGGGAAATAAATGCACTCTCAGTTATTTCTGCATGGCTGTCTTCCCTAACACTCATTTAAATGCAGTGGGCTAAGGCCAAGAGAATGTACAATTCAGAGCACATTTGTCTCTTCATCAAGTGAGCATGTGATAGAGAGTTCCACTCTTCCTATGGGCTGTTACAGTTCAACGACATCCTCGTGTGCATGGAATTTTTCTGGAATAATTTTTTACCCATTGTGTTACATTTGGGCTGTGTAAAGTGGTTGGCCACAAAGTAGACACTCTTCTGAATGTAAACGTTAAAGCAATAAGCCTCAGAACTGCAGCTTCTGTAAATCCTCTCCCAAGGTTAGGTTATTTGTAAACATAAATACCCCCGAAAGCAGAAGGTTTGACAGCCGTCGCCGTAGCTCAGCGGTAGAGCACCGGACGCGTAATTCGGAGGTCGTGGGTTCGGATCGCACCGGCGGCATGTGGTTGTTTTTTCTTCTGCTTTTCTAATCAATCAACTTTAAGCGACAACATATTCAGTAATATTATAAATTGATCAACACCACAAAATAAAAAAAATAATTAAAAATCCCCTGTGCCCCTTGGTTTCTGTGGCTGTTGGCTTCTCTCATATTTATAACGAGCCCCTCATTCCCCTTCCCTTGTTTGCTTAATTGCTTAGCGAGGGCCTCGGTTCTGGCAGCCTTGACGCCATAGGAAGCATAAGAGGGTTCTCACACAGCTTCCACCCTCGCCGTTCGATGACGTTCTACGTCACACCAGCGGTAACTCAGGACGTTCTACGTCCGCCGCTTAAGAACGTGGGTGGCATTGGTGAACACTCCCAAGGTTAGGTTATTTGTAAACATAAATACCCCCGAAAGCAGAAGGTTTGACAGCCGTCGCCGTAGCTCAGCGGTAGAGCACCGGACGCGTAATTCGGAGGTCGTGGGTTCGGATCCCACCGGCGGCATGTGGTTGTTTTTTCTTCTGCTTTTCTAATCAATCAACTTTAAGCGACAACATATTCAGTAATATTATAAATTGATCAACACCACGAAATAAAAAATAATAATTAAAAATCCCCTGTGCCCCTTGGTTTCTGTGGCTGTTGGCTTCTCTCATATTTATAACGAGCCCCTCATTCCCCTTCCCTTGTTTGCTTAATTGCTTAGCGAGGGCCTCGGTTCTGGCAGCCTTGACGCCATAGGAAGCATAAGAGGGTTCTCACACAGCTTCCACCCTCGCCGTTCGATGACGTTCTACGTCACACCAGCGGTAACTCAGGACGTTCTATGTCCGCCGCTTAAGAACGTGGGTGGCATTGGTGAACACTCCCAAGGTTAGGTTATTTGTAAACATAAATACCCCCGAAAGCAGAAGGTTTGACAGCCGTCGCCGTAGCTCAGAGGTAGAGCACCGGACGCGTAATTCGCAGGTCGTGGATCCCACCGGCGGCATGTGGTTGTTTTTTCTTCTGCTTTTCTAATCAATCAACTTTAAGCGACAACATATTCAGTAATATTATAAATTGATCAACACCACGAAATAAAAAAATAATTAAAAATCCCCTGTGCACCTTGGTTTCTGTGGCTGTTGGCTTCTCTCCTACTGATAAAAGGTAATTTGCACTGTACAATCGTTGCTGCTGTTTTACTTAAGCCCCTAGTGTACTTAGCTTGTCATGAGCTGACTGTCATTTCTGGCTCTTGACGAGTCCAGCTTATTAGTGAGTTTTCTGGCACTCTGTGTTCGGTTTAAGGTGATTAGGGCTTATCAAAAGCATTTTGCCCACAGATGTCACCATAGGCACTAAAAAACCATATTGTTGCTATTAAAAAAAAAAGTGCCCATTAGCAGTATAATGTTTCTACATTAAGCTCTGCTTGCTAGCTTCATTAGCTGCGAGGCGTCAAATCAGTGTTAGGCACATGTGTGGCATTATGCTAGCTACACAATATTTTATATCTTACAGTATGAATGATTAATAGCAAAGGTAAATCCAACACAATTTATATATGCGAAACATTCACAGATATACCTAATTACCTTATACAGGGTCTGTTCTGAAAGTAGTAGGACTGGTTTTTTCCTGGGCGAAGGGGCGGATAAGAGGCGGTCTACGCGTGCAGGATCGCCGAAGGGGGATATTGGGAATGCTGGGGAAAATCGGCAGTCGGCTATCGGCCGTTGAAGAGAGCAGGTCGCTTGTACTGTGAACCCCTGTCGAAATGTCTCGTCACGCAGAATCATAGAGCGTTTACTGGACCAGCGATACGCGATCAAATTTTGTGTACATCTTGATAAAATGAACAAAGAAACTCACGACATGATTAAGGAGGCCTACGGTGACGCTGCCATGGGTATATCAGGAGTTTTTTGAGTGGCACAAGCTGTTTCGAGAAGGTCAGGAAAGAGTGGAAGATGACGACCGCTCCGGACGCTCTTCGACCAGCAAGACCAACGAAAATGTGTAGCGAGTGAAACATTTACTGAACAATGATCGTAGGATGAGTATCAGAATGATTGCTTGATCTTGAGCATTCCTCAAACCCAAGTTTTTGAGATCCTGGCAGAAAACTTAGCCATGAGGAAAGTGTGCGCGAAGTTGGTGCCAGGAGTGTTGTCAGAGGAGCAAAAGTCCAATCGGAAAGCGATCTGCCAGGATCTTCATCATGTGAATAAGGACCCCGATTTTTTGCCCAGCACAAGGCGGCAACGCTGCCTCAGGCCCCCTACAGCCCCGACTTGGCCCCACCAGACTTTTTTTTATTCCCGAGAATAAAATCGACGCTCGAGGGGAAACATCACGGATCGGTAGAGGCGGTTCAATAGGCCGTGACGAGGGAGCTAAACAGCATTCCGGTCCGGGCGTTCCTGGAGGCGTACGAAGACTGGAAAATTCATTGGCAGTAGCGTGTAGGTGCGGAAGGGTGCTACTTTGAAAAATTCTAATTGTCTGTACTATTCTTTTTTTTGATGCCTTTACCAGAAGTGATGTCACTTCAGATCTGTTGGCTTCATTCCCCTCCAGCCAATGGGCAAACTTTATGACACATTTTTTTCCCTGTGAGGCATTTAGTGTTATCACATCAAAATATGGTAGGTTATATGGTTTTACAGACATCTGTGAAGGTGTCTGTAAACATGACAAATCGAGAAACTTGAGTGCACGGGCAGATCGAGCCATGTGCCTGCATGTGGTACAGTACATGGTTGAGTAATTGGAAAAATTTTCAAATCTTCCAGACACTCTTGCACGTGGTGCCTCAGAGAAGTCTGTGCATGCGAAGAAGGAGTGCTGCACCTGTGAAGTTGGTTGCGTCGCAATGAATTGGAATCTTTGATGTCAGCGCGCCATATGATCGCCGAAAATAGTCGTGAAACTCTGCTCCCTGCGGAATAAAATGCCCTGCGGTAGTACAGACTTCTGCACTTATCAAAAAAATTCATGTGCACCTAATCGAGAGCCAATGTTTTGTCTCCTCGTTAAAATCAAAGTTTAAAGGAAGCACCATCGTCAGGGACTATGGAACGTTTTCTGAGTTGGGGAGTGGCGGCAAGTCTGAGTTTGTTTTATTTTTATTATTTTTTTTTTCGTTTTGTTGACATGTTAAATTATATACATATATTTATATTTTTATTTGCACTGCAGTTCAAATGGGCAGCTTTATAATGACGTACAAATGAGGAGTAATCAGCTGCATTGCAAGACCGACCATATAGTCTGTTTCAATTCTGGTAATCTAATGAAAGTTTCACTGAAACAAAACGCTTTACTACTGTCTATGAAGCTAACTAGCTGAGCCCCACTGTGCCTTATATTAATAACATCCTAGAACTGAGGTGCTTGTCAGAAATCTGATTTGAGTGCAGCAGTTTGGTACTGGCATAGAGTTTCTAAACACCCTAAGGAGACGGGGAGCACTTCTCCCTCTGGAGAAATGTTGGGGAGCGACCACCTCTCTTGCACTCCCCCTGCCTGGGGTCCCTGGCTAAAACACTGCAAATATACAACCATATGCATCAAAACAAATATGCAACTCGCCTATGTACTGAGCAGGGCTTTCTGTTACTTCTTTGTCTAGCAGGTGGGACAGCCAGTCGGATACGCTGCTTGGCTTGTGAGGCTTGCGTTTACAAAAGCTGCTTGCAGCCAACAGTAGTTTAATTCTAGAAAATGCAGGCAAGTATCAGTGTTTAATTACATATCTCAAAGAATGTATACTATAATATGCTGACTTGTGAGCCCCCCCCCCCCCCCCCCCGCTTCCCCCCTTTCCTCCTGAGAGAAAGCCATGCAGTGCACGGGACCCTGGCGTCACAACCCACCAGTGCTAATTGATTATGCCAGTTGCTGAATTCTTACAAGACCCGTTGTGTCAAAACCTAGCGCTTCGTGTCTACTCTCGATTAAGCCACTAGTTGGCGCATAGGAATTTTTCAAAATCCGGACAGATAAATATAGAAGGAACTCTCTAACTACACTCGATAGTTGGATGGAAGATTAGTGTGCTGCGTTTGGAATGTAGTTGTGGCAGTTGTGACCATGGTTGCGACCAACATTCAGCTTTCTAATTAATGTGTTTTTGTAAACGTACAGAGAAAGAAGCTGTTACATATTTCCTCGTGTAATTTCAAAGCAATGAGAGCACTACTGTCTCTTGTTAGGCACAAAATTTTGATTCATGAAATTTTCCTTTGCTATGTTTTTTCTAACCTAATTTATTTGTATCTTCTTTAAAAAGCTCCAGCAAATTTATCACTTTTCCAAACGAGTGTTATGAGAATTGGCATTAATGATGTAATAAGGTGGCATAGCAGATAAAATCCTCAAGTTTTTTTTCACACGTATGAAAAAGAAATCGCACACATATTTATAATGTTATTGCGTTTTCTCGGTGCATTAGATGGTGACATTGCTGAGTATACTGTGCAAAATGTCTTGACAACTGTGGGACCACATGGCCGCACAGATGCCTCGACCAATGAGCACGTGCTGTTTTGAATGAAAGACGTGTTTCAATCAGTCATGGAATTAGGGACGCATTCCGATTCAACGTGGATCTTACTTCAGCTTTTTTCCGACATACTTACCTTCTTTTTCTTCTCGCTCCGTTTTTTTCTGCATTAGGTTCAGGAATTTAAAAATTGTGGCATGGACCTAGACGTGCCAGGTATTCCAAGTATTCACTCTTGCATCCTTGTGGAATCGCTTTCTATCTGTCTCCAGCGTTTTTAGTGCATTTTGTGTGTGTATTGCGGGGACGCCGCCCCCGTCATACGGCGATGGATGTGGATCCTCCTGGGCATCCGACCAGACTGCCGGCTCCTTCCTCGAGTTCTTCGAGGAAGCGTTGCAGCCTTCCCAGTGACCCCGACAGCGAGGACACCATAGAGTACTTCAGCGAGGACAGTACCGAAGGTGAATTTGAGACATACCTCAGCCGCAGGACCAAAAGAAGACTATTAAGAGCCAGCTCCTCATCGAGCCAGTCCACGGTGAAGACACCTGGCCAAGCATCGAAGCATACTATTCTCATCCTGCCTGCGCATCGATCCCACAACATGAGGCGGCTTAACAGGCAAGCTGTCTCAATGCAACTTGAGGCCCTTGTGCCGAACGAAGTTAAAGACGTTCGCGTGAACTCGCGCAAAAACGTTGTTGCTGTTGACGTCCATCATGCGCCAGCACTCGAATCACTGCGGGCCATCACTGAACTCGGAGGCATGTCGGTCCGTACAGTTATCCCGCTCGGCGAGGACGTTTCTTCTGGCGTCATCTATGACGTCGATGAGACGATCACGCAAGAAGATCTGCCCATACTTGTGAAACCAGGAAACGAAGGCACCGTGATTCTCCGAGTTTCACGTCTTGGGAAATCTCGCTGTGTCAAGATTGTCTTCAAAGGCGACAGCCTTCCGTCACATGTGAAGGTAGGCCTTTTTCGTCACGCAGTACGGCCATTCATACCAAAGCCCCTACAATGCACGAATTGTATGAAACTGGGCCATGTTAGCGGAGTCTGCGCCAACGCGAGTGTGTGTTCCCGGTGTGCCGAGCCTCATGATTCTGAGACATGCACAGCACAAATTCTCAGGTGTTCAAACTGCAACGGTCCCCATGACGCCTCATCTAGAGACTGCCCGCGGCTAAAAGAAGAGCGTGCTGTCCTAAGACAAATGGTCCGAGACAGCTCGACGCACCGCGAAGCTGCCGCGATCGTTCGCAAGAGACGTGCCCGACGCAAGAGGAAATCCATACAGGCTGCTGCGAATGACAGCCGCAACGACGCGCTGTTGGCGCCTCCTGCTCACCCTCCCCCACCTCCTGTTCCACCTCGCCCCAGTGTGCTCCGTCCGCCCTCTGTGGACAAGGGTGGCCAGATGCCATCAGGTTCCGATCCTTGGCCTGCGCTTCCGCCATTATGTCCTCCTGAGGCCCCTCCACGTAAGCTCCCATCGCCGAGCACGTCGGCCGCTGCAGACGGGCTCCCGGAGCAAGACCGCCAAACCCTCGTGATTTTAAAGACCGTGGTCAACGCAATTCGGCCCCTCCTACAGGCTCTGCAATCCCCAACTGCTCGAAGCGTTTTACTAGTGCTGGACTCCCTGGGTTCAGCACTTCAAGGACTTTAATCCATAATGGCTGGCCACCTTCCCTCCTTTCGTGAGGAAGTCAGAGGCGCCACAATCTTCCAATGGAACGCAAGAGGTCTGAGGTCGCGAATGTCAAGTTTTCGTCCTTACGTATTCACTAACTACTTCCCGATATTGGTAATCTGCGAGCCCAAATTATCAGAAGCAATCAGGCTCTCCGGATACGAATCTTTCTTCGCCCCTACATGCGGGGAACGCAGCCAAGTCTTGGTATACCTCCGCACTGACATGACGTATGTTTGCTGCCCAGTTCCACCTCACAATGACAATCAATACGCATGTTTCTTAATCAAGACAAAAACGCTAGAATTCACACTGATTGCAGCTTATGTGTCACCCTCCTCTCAATTAGACTGCGAAAGGCTGAAAGCCACCATGGAAGAAACCCGTGCTCCTTGGGTCATTACTGGCGATTTTAACGCCCACCATTTGCTATGGGGTAGCACCAGAATTAACGCCAAAGGAAGACATCTGGCGTTATTTGCATCCGACAATGATCTGTATGTTATGAATGACGGCAGTCCGACATACCTGCGCGGCTGTAACTACAGCAGCTGCCTGGACCTGACATTAGTTTCTAGGTCGTTGCACCGGAGTGTTCGCTGGTTCTGTGATGTGGAGACCCATGGAAGTGACCACATTCCTACCTACCTCAAAATAAGCGGCCTTGGTGCGTCCTCCCCAACCCAACTCGCGCGAATTGACTGGGCAGTATTTCGAAAACATATGGAAGAGACGAGCAAAGAAGCCCTCACTGGCAGGCTGGAGCACAATATAGCTAATGCTATGAACGTTGCGAGAAGTCACATCACGTCCTCAAGAATACGCAGTGATTTTGATATTGAACTAGAACGCCTGCGTGCTCTTCGGCGGCGAGCAGAAAAGCGATACAGACGAACCAAGTGCTTAAATGATCTACGGGAGGCGAGACGTACGCAGAAAAAAATCAAACGAAGAATGGATCAGCTGGCAAACCAGCGCTGGAGGTCCTTTTGTCAGCACTTGGATCCCCGCAAGCCCATGTCCCTTATATGGCGTACTGTGCGGGGCCTCCGTACGCTTCCGCAGCAAAGACAACCCTTCTATGCGTTGGCTGTCTATCAAGATCGACAGCAGTCTGAGGTAGCAACGGACTACTGCAGGAAAATTGCTGGTGTACCAACAACTGCTTCGAGTTCCCGGCGTGTTCCTCCTGCCTCACGGGTCTCAGCCATGGATGTCCTTTTTTCTCGCGAGGAACTCGACGCTGCTCTTGCAGGATGTCGGCGTTCGTCTTCACCAGGGCCAGATGGAATCACATATGCTGCGCTGTCCCACCTTGGCCACGACGCGCGAGAAGAGCTCCTCAAACGTTACAACGACTCTTGGCTCGACGGTGCAGTTCCTCAAGAATGGAAATCGAGTCGATTGATACCCCTACTAAAACCAGGGAAATCTCCACTCGAGCTATCATCGTATAGGCCAATAGCTTTGGCCAGTTGCGTAGGAAAGGTCATGGAGAAAATGATTTTGTCGCGCCTTGAGTGGTACCTCGAACACTACAAAATATACCCCGACGCTATGGCCGGCTTCAGGCGGGGTCGCTCTTCTATTGACAACGTCGTTGATCTTGTATCCACGGTTCAACAACAGAAGCGCTTGAAACGTTTGTCAGCGGCACTCTTTCTGGATGTAAAAGGTGCCTACGACAACGTGACCCATGAGGCCATCCTTGATGCGCTGGAAACTGTGGGCATCGGTGGTCGGATGTTTGCGTGGATAGAGAGCTATCTGTCCAAAAGATCATTTTTTATCCAATGTGAAGATGGCCCGACGCCTGAGCATTACACCTACCGTGGCGTGCCCCAGGGCGGTGTCCTTAGCCCTACATTGTTTAATCTGACTCTCATCGCCCTCCCTGAGAATCTCCCCAACACCGTCCAGATGTGTATGTACGCCGATGACATCTGCATTTGGGCCTCCTCTGTGACGCGTCCCCAGGTGCGTGCAAGACTTCAGCGGGCAGCATCGATCACTTCTTCCTATCTCCAGAAGCAAGGTCTCAGCGTTTCACCAGAAAAGTGCGCGCTAGTGGCATTTACACGTAAATGTATGACTCCATATCCGGTACGCATCGACGGTCAAGTCATTTCTTACAGCAAAACTCATCGTTTCCTAGGGATCCTGATCGACCGCAATTTATCATGGAGCCCGCATTGCACTCTACTGAAAAAAAAGCTAACATCTATCGCTCATTTACTGCGATTTCTAGGTGGAAAATCTTGGGGCTCGTCGGTCCAGTCAATGCTGGAGTTGTACAGAGCTCTATTTGTCGGATGCTTGCGGTACAGTACACCTGTACTCTCAAACACGTGCAAAACTAACATGCGTGCCCTCCAGTCAGTGCAGGGTCAGGCCCTTCGCACATGCCTAGGTCTACCTCGGAGCGCATCAACAATGGGTAGCATTGCACTCGCCAAAGACCACCCGATCTCTACTTATATTGTCCTAGACTGCTTGCGAATGCACATACGTCATATCTCAAGGATTCCACAGCATCACCTTGCGCCTCTGCCACTGCAGAGACCACATTCTGCATTTGCAAAGGTGATAACGACGCAACAGTCGTCGATCCCACAACAGTTCACCCCGGCAGCACTACCTCCCTCTCCTCTGTGGTGTACGCGGCTCCCATGTATGCGCCTTGCTATTCCGGGGATAGCGAAGAAGTCAAATTTATCGACGCCAGCCATTAAGCAACTGACACTGTCCATGCTCCACTTCGAATATTCGGACAGCACTCACGTCTATACGGATGGATCAGTAACCTCTACTAGTTCTGCTTGCGCTGTGGTCGTTCCTGCGCGACAGACTCAAATTCACCAACTAATTTCGCATCGGACTACCTCTACTGGAGCAGAGTTGGCTGCGCTTCTTGCGGCAGTACAGTATATCTCACAACAATCACCTCAAAAATGGGCTGTTTTCTGTGATTCAAAAGCTGCCCTACAATGTCTTCAATCTGCCTTGAGACATAGCGACCATGAGCAACTTACAGCGGAGATACGATATCTGCACCACCAGGCAATCGAACAAGATCATGAAATCATCTTCCAGTGGGTACCAGGCCATAGCGGCATTGTTGGTAACGCCTTAGCTGACGATGCTGCTCGATCGGCTCACGATACAACCAACACTGTCCGCATACCACTGACAAGAGCTGACGCAGCAAGGCACCTTCAACTGCTCGCCCGAAACCTGACTGTAACGTCGTGGTCTGCCCCTGGAGGTTGGTCACCCCGCTCGCATCACTTCAACCTCTTGCTCCAACATCACATACCATTCGGCCTCCCCCGCGGTGATACTACGCTGTTGTGCCGCCTGTGGCTGGGAGTGGCGTTCACAAACGCCTATTCCCATCTGATCACAATGGCTGACTCTCCTGCGTGTGACCAGTGCGGTTGTGACGAAACGATCAGCCACCTCCTCTGTGACTGCCCTCGTTTTGAGCGAGAGCGCGGTGTCCTAAGTGTTTCTCTGCTCCGCTTGGACTCGCGTCCTTTAACAGAGTCTAACGTTCTAGGGCCTTGGACTCAACCTTCCAGACAACGGAAAGCGGTGAAAGCGCTCCTGACTTTCTTAAAAGACTCGGGGTTGCATTCCCGCCTATAATCTTTTAGTTTTCAGTGCGCGCCCTCTGTCCCTGTGACATGGTGGTCGCTGGACACTTAGAAAACTCATTTCCTTGCCGCGCTTTTTCCTTTTTTCCCCTTTGTTCCCCTCCCCAAGTGTAGGGTAGCCAACTGGGCATCGCCTGGTTAACCTCCCTGCCTTTCCGTCCTTTTCTCTCTCTCTCTCTCTCTCACTCTTGCACACGCGCCTTGAAGAACACGGAGCAGAAGGCAAAGAAGATTCCCTCGTGGCGTTCATTGCACCCGCTCTTCTCTTCCAGCTGTCCAAGACTGGTCGGAGGCTCTTTCGTCGGAGGCTTCTCTCTACCACCGTTCGAACAACCGATGGCGCGCAGACTCCGCATTGCTGAACAGGCTCCTGATTGCGTGGCTGCCTGGCCGTTGCTGAACAAGGAGTCAGCCTGTGCGACGGCAGGGGCGGTAACACCACGACTAGCGCGCCGTCTTCGTCCTGGTAGTCGCCGGCCTCCCAGCTCGCCCAACGCCCTTCCTGTGCACGGATCAGTCACCGCGCACACGGAGCACTCGACGCTGGCGATGGGATGCACCAACCCACTCCAGGGCAAGGACCGCAAACCCGATGAAAAATATCCGCCCGCAACTGGACCCACCCTGGCAGAGCCGTTAGCCGACCTCCCAGTGACTGCCACGGTGAGGGATTTTCAAAATTTTCTTTCCAGATTTCTTGCGAATAGACGCCTCGGCCGACACCGTACTCGATCTCACCCGGGAAACACAACACATATCAGAACATCACTAGCAAGCTCACTAGGCTAGTGCTCTGTAAGTTGTAGCGAGCGTTCCACACAATACAAAAAAAAAATACAGACGTTTTAACTTTTAGCACAGCTAAGCGCGGAATATCGTGCCGCATAGCAGTATTTAAGGTCAATAATTCAGGTCCTTACGCGCTAAAGTGAATTGACCTGAAGGCCTTTACCTTCCCCGAGGCCTTCACTCAGGATAACGCCTGCTAGGTGTGCACACATGCAGGTTGCCCACAACCTGCCTGCCACACAGCAAACTTCAGGGACGTAAGTCAGCGCAGATACTGTATTCGTACGCATGCCTGAAATCGGAAATGCACCGAATAGTGCTACTGCACTGAAATTAGAGGGGACACTTAAACCCCGCCTTAGGAGAATGACGCGATTGCGTTAATGAGCAGGTACCCATATATGCGGAATTGGTAATTCTCTGCATAACATTCAGAGATGCTCGGGAGTCCTCACACCACTTCTGGCCCAGTGGTCCAGCATTCAAGCGACGCGCTGCTACCCTTCGATGGCGCGTGATGCCGCTGGTGGGGATCGGGCCACACCGATTGCTCTTTCCGAGCAACCCCTCGCGACCAATTTGCTCACAATCCGGCGGCAGGTTGTGATAACGCCATAAGATTGCGTGCCCCAGCTGGCCCACATGGCACCTAGGTTGCCTCTCAGGGGATTTTTCGGGGATTTTTCGCTCGCGGACAGCGATGCCGACAACAGAGGCCGACGCCAAAAATGGGCGGCATTTTTGCGTTAAACATGGCGGGTACGGTAGGAAATACATGAGCCATTAACTCACTTTGCTTTCCACAGAATGACGCGTCATTGAGAAAAACTTGTTTTATAAATCAAATAACTCCGCCGGTAAGCGCAGTTTTCCCGTCTATAACATATGGATTCTGGGATGGGACGCGGCGGCTTTATGTCAAGGTAGCCTCGTTAAGGCAATCGTTGTATAATTCGGTGTACAAATTGTCTCAACCTTCATTTTGCAGTCCATGACCAAGATATGGCCCGCAGCCTTTTCTGGAGTCAAAACGCGGTTTTGGGCAGTGGTTCAAATCGCCGTGTGGGTGGCGGTGACCTCGCTTATCATGGCCATGGCGTGGTCGACCACCACCACCAATACGCTGCTCGACGCGCACCGGCCTGGAGAGAGCACTCGACGGCGCTCGTCTTAGGATGGGCCTTTGCGGGGGCTGCTGCTGCGGCCTCTACGGTGCGACTGCGTGAGTACTGTTCAACACGCGCATCCACTCTGCGTCCGCATCTAACAAGTTGCTGCATACAGCTCCCAGCGTACCTTCATGAACTAGGAAAGAGAACAGGAATGGCGGCTTTCGCCGCCACGAAGTCTGGGCTACGTGTTGATTTGGCGTGTTGATTCGGGTGTCTCAATTGTGCCGCTGGTTAGCAAACACATAGAGGGGCTTTTATCTTATGGGAGCCTTTGCAAGCTCTGAGGCCGAAATGTATCACCATGTGCTTTCGTGCTTCTTATTGTAATTTTACGATGATTTCGCTGGTGACGTGGAAGCTGCTTTTACCTTCAAATTTTTTTCGTTTCGTGCTTACATTTGCATATGGTCGACGCCAGAGAGAAACAGCGCGCGCGGACTGCGGACTACTGTTAGAGAGTAATGGTGTAAGTGGAGGCCTTCTTCTCGCTTAGCGTCACATTGTTTCACCAGCAGCAATGGCGCAAATTTAGAGGATCCGCGTAAAGTGCAAGATGACCGTGGTTTAAATCCCGGTGCCGCGCAAATATCTACCTATTAAAAAAATAACAAAAAAATCCCCGTGTTTAGAAAGAATTGCATAACCAGGGCTTGGGTGCGACCTCTACTCGGTGACCGTATTCATCAACGTACGCCTTCACGAGCGCAGGATTTTGCCACTCTTGTGTAGTACTCGACCTGAACCTACCATGAACAAACCAACTCACTCTAAGTCTCCAGCGGCCGCGGAGGAATTGACCAAGGCGGCGGTGAGACCTGTGAGGCAGCGGAGGGAGTTAAGAATCTCGGGCTCCGGACAGGCTGAGGTTGGAATCTGAACCTGGCAACGTGAAATGATAGAACCTTAAACAGTGAGGCTAGCCTAACAGTGCTGTTCGAGGAACAAGCGGGTATTAAACGGGATGTCAGAGGATTTAGTGCGGTTAGAAAAGATGCCGCGTATACAGTGCTAAGGGGCGGGCAGGTACTCAGCTTTCGTGTATGAGTGGACAGACGAGAACTAGGTGCGGGATTTCTTATGAAGAGGATATAGCTGACAACATAAATGAAATCTTTTGTATTAACGAGAGGGTGGTAGCCATCGTAATTAGACTTCATAAGAGGCACAAGCTGAAGGTGGCGCCGGCTCATGCGCCTTAATTGAGCCATGATTACAAGGTCATTGAAAGCTTCTATGAAGACATGGAATCTCCAATGAACAAAGTAAAATCACAGTATACTTTGTTAATGGCCGACTTCAATGCGAATCAGGCCCAAGACTTGGCGGTAGGTGGCTACGGCATAGGGTGCAAGAATAGCAGGGGAAGTCGTTAGTAGAGCTTGCAGAGGGCATTAATTTACGGATAATTAACAGCTTCCGGAAACGAAAGGACACGTAGAAGAGCCCCAGTGGTGAGACTAAATATGAAATAGCCTTCGTACTATGCGCTCACTCTGGCATCGTGCGGAATGTGGAGGTCCTCGGCAAGGTGCGTTTTGCGACCACACAATGGTAAGGTCTCGAATTAGCTCAGACTTGAAGAGAGAACGGAAGAAACTAGTCAAGCGGATGCCAATTAACGAGTTAGAGGTAAGAGGTATGGGGTTCTTCTACGCCGTCGCGTCTCCTTTCAAGTGTAGGCCGCGAACTCCAAGCTCTCGATATCGCATGCACACAGATGTAAAGATGAGAAATTAAGGATATCGCTGCAGCATAGATAGCCGCTTGAATTTAGCAAGAGGAGTTTCAGGATAAAAAAAAAATGAACGGCAATTTCGCACATACAGTTACCGAGTGCGCAGTAGAAGTAGGCGGTAGGGTGGTTCGGCAGGGTACCGGCAAGCTCTCCCAGGAGGCGAAATAACTCTTAAGAAACGCCAATGCATGAAAACGCCTAAACCTACAGAAACAATAAATCTGGCAAAGGTATGAAGTTCATGAACATTCGCAAGGTAGCCGACACGAAAGTTTAATATGGAGAGAATCGGGCATACTCTAAAGAACGCAAAAGCGGTGAAGAGAAAAATTGGCGTAGGTAAAAACGAGACGCACACGACAAGAAACAAAGAGGGTAATATCCTTAGCAATATTGATAATATAGTTAAAGTATCCATACACCCCAGGTGGTCGAAATTTCCGGCGCTCTTCCTTAGGGCGTCCCTCGTAGACTGAGCGGCTTTGAGACGTCAAACCCCATAAACCTAAGAAATCTCTGCAGCAGTCAATCTGATCTGAACGTGGAGGAGACAAGCAGGAGAGCACAGTGATATGTCATTTCGCCAGTAACGAAAGAGGAAGTAAAGAAAGCCTTAGGACCATGACAAAGTGGGAAAGCAGCTGGGGAGGATCAGGTAAGAGCATATCGGTTGACGGAAGGAAGGGAGATATTTGTGCTAGAAAAACTAGGCACCCTGTATACGCAAAATCTTACGACCTCGACCGTACCAGAAGCATGGAAGAATGCTAATATTAATTAATGAGGAACGATGCATTAAGGACCGGAAAAATTACAGACCGATCAGGTTTCTGTACGTTGTCTACACGGGATATACTAAGGCTATCGTCAATAGAGTCAAGACAACCTTAAACATCAATCAACCCAGTGATAATGGAGGCTTTCGTTAAGGATACTCAACAATAGACCGGAATCACACATCAATCACGTGATGGACAAATGTGGAGAATATATTCAACCTCTATATACAGCCTTTGTGGCTTACGAGAAAGCATATGACTAGTGGAAACCTGAGTAGTCATGCAGGCATTGCGACACCAGGGTGTAGAAGAGCCTTATATGAAAATACTGAACGATATTATATCAGCTGCACAGGTACCATAGTCCTCCTTAAAGTCAGCCATAAAATTCCAATGAAGAAGGGTGTCGGACACGGAGACACAATCTCTCCAATGGTATTCATCACCTGTTTACAGGAAGTATTCAGAGGCCTAGATTGGGAACAGTAGGGGTAATGCGTTAATAGAGGATGCGTATGTAATATGAGATTCACTGACGACATTGCCTCGCTAAGTCACTCAGGAGATGTAGGCAGAGCAGAACGGTGGGTCTAAAAATTAGCCTGCAGAAAAGCAAAATAATGTTCACCAGTCTCGCATTGGATCAGCAGTTTAAAATTGGTAGCGAGGTGCTGAAAGTGGTTAGGAAATATGTTTACTTAGAACAGGTAGTGAACGCTGATCCCGATCATGGGAGGGAAATAACTTATAAGAAGCGCATATGGATGACTCTGAGGTCATGAAGGGTACTTTGTCAATATCGCTCAAAAGAGAAGCATAAAACACCGGTATTCTGCGGGTGCTAACCTATGGGGCAGAAACGGGGAAGCTAACGAAAAGGGTTCAGCTCAAGAATAAACTGGCTACCTATGGAAATAAAAATGATACGTGCAGCGTTAAGACGAAGGAAGCGGGCAGTGAGGTTATAATCTTTCGCTCTTCCTGTCTTCCAGCATCACTGCTAATATATTTTCTGTGTAACGATTGACTGGTGTGAAATTGGGCCTCATTTGCAAGCTGCTCGCTACTGAATGTCGGACATGGTGTCAAAGTTATTACGCAGGTAACTCCTTGAGCGTCAACACCACTTCCCTTCCAGGCAACTCGTGTCCTGTTTTTATCTCACTAGACGTGTTTTTCTAAAAGTGAAGCTTAAAACTTGGGTGCCTTTTGGTGACTCGATATTTCTCGCATTAAAGAGTTGCATGAGCTGCCCACTAATGAAAATATTGTGGCCCTTTACAGCACACAGACGCAGAAAGCCCTATTTGTAACGGCCTAAATGGCGTCTTATGTGTTTTATTTTAAAAAAACTGGCTTCTTAAGGCAGAATTGGGCCATTTGAAGCGGCGGAGGCTAGAAAAATATTTAAGGGTATGCCTTGGTAGGCATTTTAAAACCTTTCCTTAGTGCACGCAATATTAACCCTTTCCACCACTTTTCTAAAATCGCGTTCTCCATACTCGGGGCTACACGAATTCGCGAATTATGGACAAGCCACGGTGTAAACGCAACTGTAAATGCAGAAAATTAAGGGAGAGAACGAAAGGAAGGACCCTCCCGGGGAAAATTACCGTCTTTCGCATCATTTCGAGCATTCGCAATAAAGTGCGCCTGGTGCTAAAATTACTATGCGATGGCACCATTTCCTTTTCTTTTGCAAAAGAAGGATTTTCAAGTGAGGCCCATAAGAAAATGAACACGGAGCCTCGCCGAGCCGCCTCAGCCCAAACCGGTGCGCGTTGCAAAAAGGAATCTTCTCCCAGCGCTTCAGCGAGCCGTCGCCTTTTGTGAGGAGGCGTCGAAGAGTCTCGAAAACTGAGCTAGATGCTAAGGAAAGCAATCGGAGCGCCTTTTCGCGTGATACAGAGCCATGCGTGTTATGCCACTGGTCAGGACTACTCTCGCCAATGTTCGCCCTCGCCGCGACGTTTCCGGCGTTTTGCGTGCCTGCTTTACTTTAATCGAACGAAACGATAGTTTTTACACCTCGGATGTTCTACCGCGCGTTGCTCAAGACTAAGTGCGAAATTTCGGTGGCAAATTACGCATGGCGCTGTCACAGCTCTTATATAGTATGCGTTGCGCCGGTCGCCTTAACTCAATGCCGGTGGCTTGGATCCACCGTTTGTCTCGGGCACGACTTGCCAATTCTATTTCTTTCTCTGGTTTCCGAATTTGAGGCCTCTATTTCTACAGCGCATCGACCCATATTAGAGTAAATACGGTAACCAAGCCTGACCAGTCTAGGGCAAACTATTGGCTTCTCTTGCAGTGAACGCGCGATACACTTTACTGTAACTGGAACAAGTACAAGACAGCCTAATATGAATGACTACATTGCAGGCCGGCCATTTTAGTCATGAAGGATCGCGTGTAAGGACGCACAAAAACTCGTTAGCTTTGTCTACAATCCCGAACTCGCTGTTTTGGTCGCTATTCTAAATCGCCTTTAAAGATCTTTTTAGCACACCTACACTGAAGTGATTGCTGTTTGTACAGGCGAGTTATAAAGGAAATTTACTTGCGTGGTTGGAATTGATGTGAAAATCGCAGCAATTTACATAAGCGCGATGGTTGTATCAAGATCTGCAGGAAGAATTCACTAGAAATAATTTCTTATATGGGGTTCTGAGGTGCTGTATTGGACTGTATATTCGTACAGAACGAAATCTGCACTGCTGATTCAGGGTTATCTCTAATCTTTCTTATATGCAGACTGGGCCATGAGGAGCCGTCAGCTACGTCGTGGCCTTGGCGGCGTTCGGGGGACGAATTAAATGAAGAATTTTGTACTTTAATATTTCCCTTTGAGAAATTTTCAGTATTAAAGAATTGAATGATGCGTCAAATGAGTCTCGGTTATTTAAACTACATCGACAGGAGGTGCACAGCAAGTAAACATGAGTGGAAAGGGGAGAGGGTTGACATTAGTCGGCCCTGCTACTGCACAGAGGGGAAATGTGAAGGAAAGGAAAGAGAGGGGCTGAGAAAATGGAGGCTGAAAATGACACAATGCAATGAATTTTATGGGATGACCCAGGCAACAGAGATGTACACGCACACACTGCCTGGCTCTCATCTCCCATGCTGAATTGACGCGTTGCACACGCAGTCTGTCTTACACACACACAGATGCGCATCACTTGCACATGCTTCGAAGATAGGACGCCATGCAACCACTCAACTAAGCATACTCCCGTTTAGCCATGCAGCTGTCGCAGAGCTGACACAAATCTTACTCTGGGCGTCTTAACGGGAGCTTATTAGTATGAAACAATATTGTTTTTTTCTAAAAAGCAACATTTTCCCGAAAGGCACCAACGCGAACGTCAGCTCTGCACCACCTCGTACTGAGCGTACTAAACGTACAGGCGAGTAATCAGAAGCTGTTCAAAATATTCGAATGCGGTCGCTGGTGTTCCTTCCTTGTTTCGAGATCTGCAACTGAGCAAAGATTTAAGCAACTGCTTTATGGGTACCTGTATGTGCCGGCAACGCTGGCAACGATGTTGCTAGCAGCGAAGGACCACCTGCACTGCGCAGGGTGACATCCGTAGAGTGCTCATTTACCGTTTCAATGAGTGAAGACAACCACCATTGCGCCTGCGATTTCAAAGAAATAGCCAAACAACGACGCCACAGCGCACCTGAAGTGCTCGGCCAGGAACGGGAGCATTGCCTTGAGTTTAAACGTATCATCCCACCCACTGATGGACCGTCTTTCTATACACTCCCCTATACCCCTGCCTTCGAAAAACCAATCCTGTATACCCGACTCCGGAAAGCGTGCTACTTCAGTCCGTCCTAGACAAAGAGACGAGCTGCCGCCGCCGCACCGAGATTGGGTTGTGAAGTTTGTCTACCTTAGTAGAGGGAAGCACGCGCTGAGGTCTATCTGTACAGTGCAAAAAAAGGCCACGCTTAAATTCATCCTTGCACCCAGTTCAAGGTGTGATGCGCCTGTTTAGGTGCGAATGCCGTTTTCAGCACCATGTGAGCGAAAATACGCCTGTGCGTCTTTTCTCGAAGCGTGAGCACGAGACTTCGCGGTCGACTCGTGCTCCCTGCAAGCTTGAAGCAACACCATACGCATGACGAACGTTAAACGCACGCTTAGATTCGAACAACTGTTTTTCCCGTCACGCGTTAAGGCCGGGTTACATGCGACGTTTTTTTCTACGACATTCGCGCGGCAGAAAACGTCGCGGCGGCGCGACGCCAGGCTGAAGATACATGGAGCGTTGAAGCGGCGGCGCGCCGCTGAGTACCCCTCGACGCGAAAGCAAATGTGATCAACAAGTGGCAAACACCACTGTGCAAGGAGGTCTGTGAGAACAGCGACGCTAACCATTCTGTTAAAATCAGGAAAGTTTCACTTCGACACCATTGTACAAATTTTAGCACGCGCGCTTAAGTATCTATAAAGATTTGCGTGCTCGAATGCATGCCGTCGCGTACCTTTGGACGCCCGCTCAGCCGCGGAGACCAGCGGATGCGGTTTTCTTCGACACATTCGCTTCAGGGAGGGAGCGCAGGCATTTCGATCCAAAAAAGTGACATTTCAAGTCTGATGTAGCGTTTATTTTCACGACAATAACATTTCCGTGCCAAAAACACTGCGTAGCTCGACGGCCATGGCGGCCATGTTGGCGGCGGCAGGCAGAGGACCGGAAGAGCGGGCTTTCTGCGCTGCTATTGGCTCGCTTCAGCCGCCGCTTCCGGTCTCACCGGACACCGCGCGTCAAAATCTAGCCGGTCCTGATCGGCGGCGGCGGGCGTTTTTCTCGACGCCGGGCGTCAAATCTGCGCCGTAGGGCGAAAATCGACGACTCGCCGCGGTAAAAACCCTCCATGTATTCTGGCCTTTATTCGGTCGATGCTCTCGCCGCCTTGAGCTAAACACGCGAAGTTTCTTTAGTTCAGGCAGAAAGAGCTCAGGCGACCCTCCCGTCTGACTCGATTCGCGCGCGCTGGAAGCTGAAAGGTGCAGTTATTTTCGAAAGGTCTGTTCTTCGTGCTATGACATTTCGGGAGGATGCTTACGTCAGTGCAAACTCGTGGTGTTCCGTGCGGACAGCGCAAGACTAGCTGTTGGTTTGTTTAAGGTCGCAAAGCGATACCGGCAATGAGGGACGCCGTAGAGAAGGGCTCCAGAAATTGCGACCACCTGCAGTTCTTGATAGTGCTCTGATATCGCACGGAACACGGGCCTCTAGAGTTTCTCCTCCATCGAAATTCCACCGCCGCGGTGGGGATCGAAGTCCTGCCTGTCGGGTTGGCAGCCGAGCGCCATAGCCACTTAGCCCCCACGGCGGCGCAGGAATAGCTATTGTGACTGCGCTCATTGCCTGGGCCGTCAAGTGGTGACATAAGAGCTGGATTTCACCATGCATGATGCACGAAGTGCGACCATTCTCCAGCTCTTCATGAATGGTTGAAGTACAATGCGTTTGTGTGCCTGCCTCTAATGTGCGAAATGCCTGCATCTATTGGTTTTTGTTCTCATTGTATCGGTTTGTACGTTTTCGCTGTAGGGTTTAGAAAGACAGTTTCTATAAGTGAGCGCAGGCACGTCAAGGCAGCGACGGCCCTGTTTCTGCCATTTCAGCCCTCGGAACGGACGAGCTGTGCCGACGAAGGCGCGCGCGTGACCAAACCGGTGAAACCGGTTTTTCATGAAGCCCCCTTGGCCGGCGAGCTGCCTGCGCCCTACTTTTCTGCAACGCGCTCAGCCGGGAACTGAACGAATGACTCATTCAAGATTTCTAGTACACCACTTCCCAGTGCAAGCATTTAGAAAAGAAGTGCTGTATTTTTTCCACTGTGTTTGCGTGTCTACTACAGCATGTGATTTGACTGCATGAGCTGCCACATTTTGTCAGTGGAATTTGTGCGCCAGCCAGCTGGTAGCAATATTAGTGACACTGGCGCTCTCAGGGACGCTGTCCATGAGGCATTTTCTCCCCTCCGCTGATTCCAGTAACTGAGAGCGCCAGATTGGTGTGATCAAACAGGTGACGTTCGGGGAAGGTTTGCATCTCCTCGATAATTCTAATGATAGAATTGCGGCTTTACTTTGGTCATACCAGTGTTTTATTTTTACTTTGTAGCGATTTTTTTAAAAAAGCGTAGCAGATACGACGGCACTGTTTGTATACGCATATTTGATCTAATATTTGGGTTTAAGTGTTTTTGCTATAGGGGCAATATTAAATTCCAAAATTTAAAGCTTTGAAAGACCCAATCAAAACGAGTTTCCTAAATTTCGTGATCCGCATCGTAGTTCAAGATATCCGACATGCAATTATGCGCGAAAGCGAGTGGATGTCAAAACATACGTGTGACATGCGCCTCAAGTGGTATCATGCTACTGCGCGCAAGGGGACTGTCAGCAGCCACAAAAGCACACGCACATTCTGTAAAACGTCAGAGACGCGCCCTTGACTCGAAGCACTCCTCGTTGGATGCTCCTGATGCGGACATGCAGTCATGCAGACTCCTGCTCTGCAAATAGCTTCTGCTCCCTTCCTGGCGACACTGCAGCAGAGAAGGCAGCAATGGCTGCCAGTATCCCCTGCTACTTTACTTAGTCTACCGTTTCAATGCATTTTCCCCACTGTTCTCCTATGTTGAACACTGATAGTTAAAATCGAAGCTCGTAGTTTCGGATCCCACCTGCTTGCCTGTGGTTGTTTTTCATCTGCTATAATTATTCTCCAAATTATGAAAGACGACAAATTAAAAAAAAACACATCCCCTATGCTCCATGGTCTCGCTAGCTGTTGGCTTGCGTCATGCATACCATACCACGAGCACATATTTTCTCTTCACTTGTATGCTTCATGGTTTAACGAGGGCTTCGAATCTTGTAGTTTTGATGCCAAAGGTAGCATAAGAGGGTTATCGCACAGCTTCCGGCCTCAATGTTCGACCATGTTCCTACGTGGCACTCGCGATAATACAGGACCTACCACGTCCGCCGCTATGGACGAGGGTGGCGCTGGTGAACACTCTTAAGGTTCTCTTACACTACACATAAATACCCACGAATACAGCAGACGGGACAGCCCTCACCGTACCGTAGTTGGTAGAGCTCGGGACGCGATATTGGAGGTCGTGGGTTCGGATGTCTCTGGCGCTGGTTGTTTTTTCTCCTGCTTATATAAATTTCCCACTTATAAAACTACCAACTAAAAAAAATACAGCCCCTATGCTCCTACCTTTCGCATGCTGTTTGCTTCCGTCATTTATGTTGAACACGTTTGATTTCGTTTATAATATTCAACGTTTCCAAAGCGACTCTGGCTAAAGGGCGCCAGTGCCGACACCGAAAATTTGGACTACGTTGCTGATTCAACGTGCACGGAAATTGCGCAGTACACTGGCACTGAATACGTAATTTAATGCCGAAATTGTGCTGGGTTTAATTGTCGTCGTAACTGTGCACTCGGTGAATAGCCTTCCTCTTTAGGTGAAGGCTTTGTCTCAGGCTGAGCACAGGGGAAACGAGCCGGTTGGTCGGACGCCCAAGGAAAACTCCTTCCTTTTGCAAGCTTTGAATGCGGCTCCCCGGCGTCACATGTGGCTATACTACTTGCGGCGCAACACATGTGCCGGACTTTATATCAGCTAGATTTAGGGGCATAATTTCATTTTCGGTATTAAGCATGAAATGCTTTCGGCTCCCGTGTACGGCAGTGTGGTGACGTCAAGCCGAGACCGAGAGCCAACATGCGGGCACTGAATTCCACTCATCGGGGCACTGAAACGAGAGCATCCGGGCACAGCACGAGATTTAACGAGAATCTCTGAGAGGGCCGCTTAGAGCAAGAGGGGAGCTCCAGGGCGAGAAGGGCTTTGGGCGGAAAAACTGCTTTCGCGCCGTCCCCAAGGATGGCGCAGCGGTCCCACACTCACGCATGCAAAAGACCGGCTGCTGGGCCTTCGGCTCATGACGTTCCCCCTATGGCAAGCAGATGTATACACGCTCGCGGAGTATTCGAACACGCTGCATATACATTCTTGTCAGGCCCGTGTCTCGTCGTGTTCGCGTACGCTTTTGCATCGTCCTGCATTTCAATGCCGCCACCGTTACAGATGCTTAAGCCGAGAAATGGAGCCTGATGAAAGGAGAGGTAGGAAGCGTCTTGCGGAAAGCGATCGCTTTGCGAGTGATACGCCACAGCAGAAGACTGCTCGCCCTTGCCGACAACGTCATGATTATGCGGCCGCTCCCGAAAGCGACAAGGCCGCCACGGTTCGCGGCTGCCTACTTAAGCCCGCACTATTGCAGGCGATCGCTTCGACGGAAGAAGAGGAGTGTGGTGTGGTGTGTTGAACACAAGACCCACTTCAAGATTTTGACTAGTACCATCTACAACCAATGTGTTATGCCCGTAAACATTTCATGCTTGCTCTACTCTCGGTTACGGGAGAGGCAGAGATATTTTGGAACTGCAATGCAGTTTTAATTTTTTTTAAAAAGGTGAAGGTTGAAGAAATGAGCAACGCTAACGCAACGATCAATTATCGAGCGTTAAAACAAATAACATAGGTGGGCGGTTTGGCTCCCTGCCGAGAGCTAGGCTCTTACTAAACTAGTAACTTTATGGTGCACGAAAACCAGAATCGTATGACACCAACGGGGACATTCTGCCGAAAACGGTTCGGCCAAAAAATTTACACGGATATCACGACTAAGTGGCTGGACTGTGACGCCTGACAGACAGGGATTTATTTACCGGACAGATGCGGTTTACTTTCGGGCATCACGCTACCGCCTGTTGTAATTTTCTTCCATTATGCAATCTCCTCGGTTGCGATCGCGACCACTGGGTTAGGATTTGCGTTAAAACGCATAACACTTAGTCTCGAAACGCGATAATAGAGCTCAACAGTGTAAAAGGCTAAGGTGAAGTCTGATTAAGGGGGTGGTATGGATTGAGGCGAGCGATATCAACGACAAGAATTACAGGGCGGGTGGATATGTCGCAGAAGAGACGGGACTAATTTCGTACGCGTCGTCGATCACCTGGCGAAGGATTCGATGAAGGTCAGTGTATCGGGGCAGCAGCTTTCCAGACTGCCCAACACGGCTAGAATGACACCACGAGAGGAGGAGGGACCTTGGGGAGAAGTGCGTGTCCAGATGTTGGCAGTCGTAAATGGCCTTCTGCTTGACTTGAAATGCGGAGAATTGAGCGTGAGAAACTTGGCACGCCATGTTGGCACGTGCAATGACATCCTTGGCGCACTCTGCGGTCGCATGGCGGGACGAATTATAAGCGAATGTGATATAAGGCAAAATTTCATCCCAATCGCGATGGTCGGCAGACACGTACAGCATATCTGTGAGTGTTCGATTCAGGCGTTCGGTAAGTTCATTAGTGGGAGGATGATATCATGTGGAGATGTTGTGCTGGATAGTACGGAGCCGAAGGATGTCGCCCACTACTTTTTACGGACGGGTAATTGCCGAGAAATTATAAACAAAGCGTCGGAAGTGTGGACAAAGGCCAATAGAGCTGCAGACATCCTCTGGAGACTAGGGAATAGAGAAATCTGATGGAGCGGATTTCATTTTGGTCCAGGCGCATTGACGAAGCTCCGACGAGATGGACGAGGATTGTGAAGTGGCGGCGGCCATAAAGAGGCTTCGAGGAGTTTAGCTGGAGGCCAGCGCCGCGAAAAAGAGCTAGGATAGCTGAAAGTATTTCAAGATGAGTGTCAAAGGGCGCCGAGAAGACTACTACATCATCTAGGTAATATAAGCATGTCGACCATTAGAATCAGCGAAGAAAGGAGCCCGTCATCCGCTTCAAATTGGCCTGCGCATTGAACAGACCAAACGGCATTTTTTATTTTATTTTATTTATTTGAACATACTGCTAGCCTCACATTTGAGGCCGTTGCAGGAAAGGGACACATTACACATTGAAAGCAATAAACTTCAAGTAGGCACGGTCATAAGCAATTTGAACTGATGAGGCAGTAGATATGTATTCTATGTTCGCTTATACAAACGCTAAAAAATGGCCATAAAGAGGAGTAAATGATAGGTAAGAATATTTAGCACACGAAAACAGAGACAAAAAGCTAAAAGTCTAAAAAGTGAGTACATATTCAAGAAGCAAATGAAAGACGCATCATCTTTTGACAAATATCAAACAAACATACAGACAACCAAATCAAGAAGCAACATAGCGCGCATGCGTCCCGGTCTAAACTGTACAGCATTGCTTGATATGTAAGCGATGAAAGCTTCGAGAGATGCGCAATAGACGAAATGCGAAATGCGCAGCGCCATCTCTCGGCGCTCCGAGAACTAAGTCCTCCATGTTGGTATGGTACAGAAAACGAAACCGCTGCCCAGCGTTGGGTTAAAACGGCTGCGCTTCGTTTGAAAAGTAAAATGCCGATGCAGTGTTGCGCTACCCTCTCCACTGCGAAAAGACACTACGATGCGTGCCAGAACTAGGTGCGTTCCAGCTTCTCGCTTTTCTATTTTTTTTTTACCTCGTCCCAACGTTTTAGTAAGACAAAATGCCATGCGAGGTATCATGTGTCAGCACGCGGATCAGTGCGCAGCTTTCGCTTTCTGCGCTGATTTTTGACAAATATCTCGAGGTGATTTGCGTTTAAATTAAGATAAGGACCACAGCCTTTGTTGTCTCTGATCAAAATTAGAAGCCGATTTCGTGCATTTATAAACTCTACGGTCGGGCGTGAATATATATAGACGCATACTTGAACAACGTCATAGAGAAGATAATTTTTTTGAGCGGGCCAATCGCTCGTGCCGTGGCTTCACTCGAAGAACCATATGCCGATTATTGCTTAGTTGGCTACGTGTTCAGTTAAGTTTTTCCCGTGTTCAATTAGTTTTAGAAGGACGAGCAAACTCTCTGGACCATACGCATATGTTATGCGCGTTAGGGAGTCTTTGTGAAGCAATACACCCTACGTATAAAAACTGAGGTGCGAATGCTTTATTTCTTGAGGATTCCTATACCTTCGATACCTGCGGCGACGAAAATCTAAAAAAGAAGAAGCGAATAATACAGCTACTTTATTATAAAGGAGGGACGCATTTCTAAGCTAGAAAGTACGTGCAACAGTGTTCTGAAAAAGCTTCAGGCCATCAGATTTTATTATCGTTGTGGCAAGCTCCAACAGCTTGCTTCTCAACAAAGCCATTTGTCCAAGTTTGGGAGTAAGCTAATTAAGTTTCTGAAGCAACCGAACATGCTAATTTCGCCCCTGCACACACAGCTTGACCAGCGTATCGAGTCCGTGCATGCACCTACAGCGGTAGCATCTTTCTCTAATCAAGCCGCCGCGTTGGCTCAGTGCTTATCTGAAAAGAAAGCTGCGTCTTTGCTTACAATATTTTGAATTATATGTGCATGCCTACTTTCCTCTTGTTAATGTCGACTGAGTGCGTCTTAAGCAGGAGGTGGTTTCAACGAATTGTGGCGAAAATCAACGACGCCGGGCTCTGAAACGGTGACGTTGAAAACCGCGGATGCGCATTGGACATTACAGTAAAGGAATCGAATTACGCAGCTGGTCGAGGGTCTTGTGTGATTATACTGCAATGCACGAAGCTCCTGGCGTCGGCGCGCACTGTCACAGAAGTTTGTCAACACACGTGCGCACTCACCGCAAAATAGCCGCTCGCTACCCTACCAGATGAATTCGCGTCCACCTGGAAATAAAATAGCCATGATAATGCGTGATGCTTCTTGAACTTGTGCTTTAATGCGAGCATTAAAACGACAACAGCACACGGTCCCGGTTCGACTTTCCAACCCACTTTCGAGTGCCGATTATTGCGATCATCAGCGCCAGACTTCAAGCGAAGCTGAGGACGTGGTAGGAATAAGCTGGCGCTTATTGAAAGCACCTACATTTGGTCAAAGATCAGCTATGAAAACGACGCAGGAGCTGAAGCTTGCCTGTTGAAATTCCACTCGCAAGAAGAAAGTACGTATAGCAAACGATGCACCAGCTCGACGAGCTCGACCGAGCCAAGATGGAAACCTAAAGTTGTGGGCGCGGTGTTGCCAGACCGCCAAGCAATTTCGCATATCGTCTATTGACAGCATCGCTAGCCAAGCTGTTCCACTCACGGATCGCTCGTGGGAAAAATGAGTATCGGAATATGTCGTTGTGAAATCTGTTTTCAGTTAAATGTTTGTTTGGTTCTGGTACTACGTGTATTTGATTCCAGTAAGTACTTACTTGTATCGACTTTCATGCAGGCAATAAAAAGAACGAAAAGAAACTTGAGGCGCAGTAGTCTGGCTCGACTTTCTATGGTTGGAAGGTTGGCTTGCCTTAATAGTTCTGTAGGTGAGTCATGACGGCGATACTTGTTAAAAATTAATCTAACCGCTTTCCTCTGAACACGCTTCAGTTTTATTATGTTCTCTTTGCTGAAGGGGACACAACATATTATTCCATACCCCAGTATAGAGCGGACAAGTGATGTGTATGCTAGGCGCTTACTATCGACTGATGCAGATCTAAGCGAGCGCTTGAGCCAGTACAGAGCTGCCATTGCTTTATTAGCGATATATATTACCTGTTTGTTCCATTTTAAGTCTGATGAAATTATGATGCCTAGGTATTTATACTCTTGAACGTTCCTTAGCATCTGTCCTTGTAGATAATATGGGAAGTTCATGGGTACTTTCTTATTCGTCACTCTGATACAAACCGTTTTTTCTACGGTTTAAACCGATTAAACCGATAGAAACTATCGGGAGTAATGACTGCTATTTTTCCGCAGTACATGTTGTCCACGGCAATCCGCCAATAACCGGAAGGAAGATCAATAGACGAGAAATATATGGCTCTGTGAAGGCAGTCCAGGGCATCGTCTATAGAGGGTAATGAATAGACGCTTTTTTTGCAATTCGGTTACGGTGGCTGTACATGACGCAAAAGTGCGAGGTACCGTCCTTCGATTTGACTAAGACCAGAGGAGAAAGGCCCACGGAATTTAGGAATGCTCAACAATGTCCTTGCCTAGCACCTTCTCAACATCCTGTTTGATGACGGTCCGTTCGGCACTGAAGACTCTGGACGGCAGTCGATGAACAGGGGAGGAGTAGCCTGCTTTTATCCGATGCTTAAAAACAGACGTTCGGCCCAAAGGGTGGGCGTCAAAATGAAAGACGGCACGAAAGGATTCCACAACACGTCAATGATCATGAGCTTATGCTGGCGACAGATCGGGAGCTCTCATTTTCGAGTGCTCTTCGGCTTGTGCGGCTACACTAGACGATAGGCCAACAGAAGAGGACAGTACGGGTGCTGTGAGAGATGAGATGTGCCCTAACGCAATACCAGCATTCAAATACCTATACACAGTATGCGCTTTTTCCCGTCAACCGTGCCTTCAGCGTACCGGCCTCCACGTGGGTTCATTTGTCGTCTGCTGCCCCTACCGTGTCATGTTCACGCGTACCGGCAGACGACACCACTATACGACGCGGACAGTGCGCAGACAGCTCGGCAGCAAGCGAGATTAGCGGGCTACTGCCTTCACTCAGCATGCATTTTGCGGAGCTGCCTCCACTAAACGAAATGTGAGTAACCAATGAAATTGTCTAATACAGAATGGCTGGCTAGTTCGTTCATCGTACTGAGGCCTGCAGCACAGTAGCAACAAGGACAAGAAAGAGGTACGCCTTTGTTTGCGTCCGTCTTTTTTGTCGGTGTTGCTACTGCGCTGTTGTCTTCAGACCAAATGAAAGGCGGACGAGAGAACTAAAACGCGAACATAAAAAGAAAGATTTTATTACGTCCTGGAATAGAAATAAAAGCGACGTTCATTAACACTTTGAAGGAACAGGCATCGCACCTTGAAAGGAAAATTTAGCTGCGCTTGTACGGACCTTCTCACAGGAAATATAGTCTCGATTTGCTGTTTAGGATTGAATGGTCTCTCCGGATTCTTATGCTGGTGATTGTGCATCGGCCACTTCACCAAAGAAAAAGTGTTATCTTAGGAACGAAAGAGGCTGTCGCGCGCTGAACGATAAACCCGAATCCTTCGCGTGTTTCTGGCTGGATAACGACGTGCAAAAGCGGCATTCCGTCTGCTTTACGGTCGCTGGTCGCCACAGCATTTCATTTCGTGGTACTGTTGACAGAAGACGCGTCGATGAGCTACTTCTGCAGGGAAGATAGGGCGAGGAGAAAGCATGCACATAACCATTTCGGCGAGCGAAGGGAGCAGAGGGAGAGAGTAGAGCGCAACACTGGGCGCCGGCCGCACGCTGGGCGTTGCTGTGCGTCAGAGTCGGCGGTGCAGTCTAAGTGAACGCTGCTTCAACGTCTAAATGAACGCTGCTAATGCTTTTTCAGAGAAACTTGCCTCTGGCCTGTCACATCGTAGTATTGTGAATAAATTTCCGCTTATGGATCAGTGATAATTTATTTTTTCCTGATGAATCAATCTGAAATGTGCAAGGTCGGGACGATGAACCTTTACAGTTTATGGGTTTTGGGTAGTTAACGTCCCAAAGTGACTCTGCCCATGAGGGACGCCGTAGTGAAAGGCTCGGAAATTTGGACCACCCGAGGTTCTCTAACATGAACTGACATCGCAGTGTACACAGGCCTCTAGTCTTTCGCTGGCATCGAAATGCGACGGCTGCGCCCGGGATTGAAACCACTTCTTTCGAGTGAGCAGCCGGGTCGCATGACCACACAACACTTCGGCGACTCTTCACAGCTTTTTGCAACCAGACTCAGTTGCAACGATACTTACGCTGAACCAAAGGACAAGGAACTAAGGAAGAAAACTCAACATGGGGGAGCTCGACTAGCTAGTTTTATATTTCCATGTGCCTTTTCTTGCTCCTCCACATGGCGGAAGTATATTTAAAAAATGGCCGACGATTTGGCGCGGAAAGCCCAAATACGAATTATTGTAGCACTTTGGTTTTCACTGTGGTTTCGGTACGCAGCTCGGTTTTCAAGCATATGAGGCACGCTTCAGAGATTTATCAGCGAGATCGGACTGAACGATATGACGAGATTGCGTTAATTCTTAAGGCACCTATATGCAAAATTCGTCATTTTCTACTTAACATTAATAGGTCATTGGGAGTCCTCATACCACTTCCCGCGCTGCGGTGCAGCAGCTAACCGACGTGTACTGCACTGCCAGGGCAGGTGCTCCACAAGCAACCTCACGGTGGCAGAGAGTGGCTTCAGTCCAGTGGCTTCAGATTGTAATGCAAATCTTAAACACCCATGCGGTTTGTTTATAGTGTAAACGACACATGCTGCTTGGCAGTTAATTAGTTTCTCACGCAAAATCTTCCAGTTTTCTTCAATTGTTCTTCCATTAAGCTGGTGCAAGTAGGAAGACGAAATTCACTCAGGATTGTCAATACCTATACCACATCTCCTCTGTTATGATGGAATATTTGTTCGCCCATGCGGCCTCATTTCTGAACTCGAAATGCTAAAGTGCAATGCACAGCGTGGTGATCACTAATACATTCAGTAATATTGCATGCCGCGAGTACAGGATTGATTGTCAAGAATAATTCTAAAACAAACTTATGGCTCATTGGCACGTAACAATTTGTTTTAATTCATAGTAATTAGTAATATCGCTCATTTCCATACGTGCACTACCGGGTAAATTTGTTCGGTATGGTACAGTTGATCCAGTCAATACTGGGATAGTTGAAATCACCACCAAGGAAAATAGGAGTATTTGGAAAGCTTGACATCACATCATCGATTTCGTCAGACAGACGATCAATAAAATCTTACTAAGCGTCACGCGGTCTGTAACATACGCCATCCAGGATATTTGGGTACGTGTGCATATTGCTATTCATAGCACTTCAAGTGTGGAATCGATAATTAAGAGAGATGTACGAGTTGTGTTTTAAACGCCAATCCGAATGCCTCCAGCCCTTTAACAGGACCAGTCCCTTCGAAAAACCGAAAATGCATATGAAAAAAGTAGCTCAGCGTTCGAGATATTTCTGTTTAGCTATGTTTATTTTGTCAGAGTAACGTCTGGATAGCGACTGCCAATGATGGAAAGTCTCCTTGCCTTGGCAGCAAACTACGGTAGTCGGCAACAATGAATGATATAGGTCCAAGTGTTTCAAATACCTTCATTCGGAAAAGCGTTTTAGTAATTATCACATGAAATGGGCACCCCTCTGCTTCACTGCACAATACGGCCACGAATCTTGTGGTTTCTGTATATTATATCTCTTATGCTCAGCTTATGTGACATTCTAACTTCGCTTTCGCCTGCCCTCCAGAATATATCAAAGTTTTCCAGCGCCACTAGCAGTTTCGGTGAAAAGTCTTCGTCAATCTGTACTTTAGGGGAAGTTGCGTCCTACAATTTTAATGCGTCTTTTAAGATGGAAATTTTGCTTTTGTAGGTGAAGAGTTTAATTACTATCGGGGGATGCTATCAGACTTGCGCCTACCAATGACATGAATCTGTTCAATTTCTCCCGCTTCAACCTTCTAGTGGGTGGCGAAAAACTCCTTGGTGATTCTTCCCGTGTTTTTCAGTTTTCAGTTTTTCAGCTCTGGTAAGCACTTAACTATGAAGTTAATTTGTATAGGGCGGTTGTTAAGGTCATCGAAGATGTCCGAAGACTCGCCGTGCGAAGTTACGGGCTGCTCCTAGTGAGCAGTTTCCGTTCCTTTTAGCTAACTGAACGTGTTTGGCGTCGATCCCGCGTAGTCGGTTGCTTGCGCCACAATATATTCATTGTCAAGTCAAAATGTCTACCAAGGGAGACTTTCTTGGTGCTTGTGCCATCGTCGTGCTCCGGCGAGGACGCCGTTGCCTTGCCTAACGCCGCTGCCATGATGTGGCCGTCTGTCTACATACACAGCGAGTTCGCCTCTCGTGCGACTGTCCACTGTCTCGGCTGGCTCGGCGCTCCCGTGCGCTTTGGATGTGTCCTTGAATGAGGTAATGCGGCTGTTGTGGGCTGCAGCTCGGATGACGGTTTTTGCGAAGGCCTAACTCCGGAGACCTCCGGAGACCTCTGGAGAAGCGGGCAGTCCTGCTTGACGTGAGTATGAGAAAGTGGCTTTAATTCTGTTGCGGTGAGATGAATGAATTTACACCTCTTGTCACAATTTGTTCTCTGTCATCTGAACGGTAGAAGCACGCGGTGGCGGTTACCGCTACGATATTCACTTCGAGCGCCCGCGTGCCAACCACGCAACTCTGGCGGACGTCGCCTGACCCTTGCATTTACTCCGCTCCTCAGGTGTCAGGAGGGTCAAGTTACATTTACTGTATCTTAAAAGCTCGGTTCTTCTTTATAGTGTTTGAATAGGTTCGACAGACGAAGGGGAAACCATTCGGGCGTGTGTTGCGCTGTGGCTCTTCACTCTTAAGCTCGTCGTCGTGCAATATGTGTTCAGATTTGGAAAATGTTTTTCGCCCATTCCCAAGCCCATTCCCACATGCATTAGAATATCATGGAGTGGTTTAAATGCGGCAGTGAAGCGAAGATTCCTTGTAGGAGGACCACTGAATAGCAACCCAGCGTAAAATGTCCGCCACCGCGAAAGTGGTTCGTGTAACTGCTTGGAACCCTGACAGAGCAGCTAGGACGACGGATAATACACACACAGCGCTGATCTTTCTAATCCTCAATTAAAAATAGCGATACTTGGCGGCGAGCTTACCTCTATGTTCGTCTTTTGTTTGAGATATTATATGTAGAGAAGAAATTCAACTTGTCCTGATCGCAGTTTCCCAGGTTCAAAAAAACTAGCGCGCATACTTGTATGTAGCAGTTTTTCCCAACCCAAAGAGCAGTAAGCTCTCATTGAGGGCCGGCTTTGGGGATGCTTGATTGCGTAGCTGCTCATAAAGGGTCTGCTGGCATTGTAATGGGTCTTTGCAAATGCAAAGGGAAAGAAGCTGATACATATTTCCTCATGTCGTTTCAACGCACTGGGAACACTTGTGTCTCTTGTTATGCATAAAATTTTGAATGCGTTGCCGAGAAATCGGAAGCAGTCTCCTTCGGCCCGTAAAAGTGACAAAGAAAGCCCCATGAACACAGGATCACGCTAACGGTAAAGAAGGACAAAATGCCCAGGGTAGACATGACTAGAGTACTGAGTCTGAGGATACAGTCGAACTGTAGAAACACGGAAACAATAGCAAAAGTCAAATTGAGTGCAGGCCAGACGTGTAGACTACTCAAAAGAATAGCAAATATACACGCGGGAATGAAGGAGATGAAACTCTTGAGACTAGTCCAAATCATTCGTAATCAGTATAGTATCCCATACGTGGCACCGTGCCTACGGCTGGCCAGGGCAGAAAAGAGCAAAATTGAAATCCTAATCAGGAAAGGCGTCGAAACCACCATATTCCTCCGCCGTAAAAATCCACCCAGAACATTCTGAAGATTAGGATTTAAAAAAAGACTAGACGAGCTCATTGAGGCTACCTAAGTAGTGCAACAGCAACTATTCCTACAAGTAGTAGAAAAGTTCGCCTTCGCACCTCGAGCGAGGCTCAAACGCACAAAGAGTATTTCAACAGACACAAGGAAGAAAATCAGAACCCCACCGCTCCCAATGAACACGCACCCGGTACACCATGTGGACAGATGAAAAGACAGAGCGAAAGCTCTACAGAAAAAGTTAAACAGCGGTTCAAAACTGTCGAACCGAATTTCACGTAGCGAAAGCTGCGGTGACTGATAGTCTGCGGTAGTAGCTTCGTCGCTTCTCTGCTTCTTTAGTCCTGCTCTTGGGAAGTCGCTCTTCTTGTTCATCTGCGGTTTCCGCCGCTCGTTTAGCCTTGCCAGTCTCATTTTTTTGTTCAGAGCCCGCTCTTCGCGAGTGATGTCCGCCGGATGGTCGGAAGTTGCTTGCCGCAATGTTGGGAGGAGTCATACCTGACGTCACGGCTGCGATTGATTCGCGTGTTATGATTACACATAATTACTACGTAACTTTCTTGCTGCCTCTGCCGACAACTTGTAAGGTCAAAATGCAGTGTCAAAGTGCATGATCAAAGTTCAAGATTAAAGCTCAATGTCCAAAGCTCAGGTAAAAGTTCAAAGTTTAATTTCAAATATCAAGGTCAGAGTTGAACCACTAAATGGACCACACACTGTTACCTATATGTGCATAGCAGCACTCGCCATGACTTATCTCAAGGCTGTTTCAAGGTTATTGGAAGGCACACGGTGAAATGCGTCCCAGCTGCAGTATTATAGCTCTCGCTACAAAAAGCTAGCAAACAGACAGGAAGTGTTTTAGACGGACGCGGCGGAATAATAAAGCAGAGCGGGTTTCGTAGCCGTAGCAGCAAAGGACCACGAGGTCCGAGCCTCATGCTGCAGCATCCGACAGAGGGACGCAACAGCAGCTGAGGAGGGAGCTATTGCGCTTGCCGTAACTCCACAGAATGTCAGGGTGATTATAACAGTTTCAAAATAGGCTATCTGAAACTACAACGCACGTAGGCCCGACAGTGGCAGAGCTAATTAGTCTAATCTGGACTCCCGCCCAAATGGCTTGCGAAGAAACGAGACAGCGCACGCATTGGCCCGAGGACACATACACCGGCATCCCAATGAGGTCTCATCGAGCATAGAGACCCTTCAGAGGGACGAGGAGCCGGACACGTGCCAAGATATTCTTAGCCATTGCAGATTAGGAAGATAGACGCTACCTCGAGCAGGCAAAGGCCTCAGCAAAAAGGAAGAGCTCATATGGAGAAAGTTACAGGCAAGCGTTTTTCGGCAAGCCACTAGCAGTAAGCAGATGGCAGCAGGCGATCTATTACCAGAGTGTAAACACTTCAACAAAATTACAGATATGATACACATGCCGTGGACATGCCCTAGCTACAAGGAAGCCGACAGCAATGTAGAGTCCTGGGAGAGTTCAATGCCAGCCACAACAAAGAAAAAAAGGAGGTCATCCCTCTGGCCCTGGGCAGCACTTAATCCCAAGGAATGTCCGCCTGCTGAAAGGGGAGCAAGATGACGGCGGTCAAGACTCAAGTCTTCATCGCCTCTGATTCTTTGATGGGTGCATAGAAAGTTATTTCACGATGATCATTCATGTCAATTTTCTTCTGCTAAGCTTTTTAATTATTTATTTGCTATTATCTTCTCTTACAAAGCTGCAGCAAATTTATCGCTTTTTAAAACGTGTGTGATGAGAACTGGCACTCACGTTGTATTATGATGGCAAAGCAAATTTCCTCGCCCAGTTTTTTTTTACACTGATGCGAAACAGATCGCACACGTATTTATAATGTTCTTTACAACCTAATTTCGTTTTCGCAGCCTGTTAGAAGATGACATTGCAGAGTTCACTGTGCGAAATGTAAGAAGTTGACTGGGTCGTCTTTACAACTGTGGAGCCGCACGCCGGCACACATGTCTCGAGCAATGTGCACGTGCGGGCGTTGATAAAAGACGCGTTTCAATTAGTCGTAAAATTAGGAACACATTGTGATCAAACTTGGATTTTACTAAAGTATTTCTGACACGCCTACCCTTTTTTTCCTTTCCCTTCGGTTTTTTCTGCCCTATGTTCAGGCTTTTAAAATTTGTTGCATTTACCTAGACATGCCAGTTACTCCCAGCATTAACTCTTGCACACGCGGCGTAAAGAACACGGAGCAGAAGGCGAAGAAGATTTCCTCGTGGTGTTTGTTGCACCTGCTCTCCTCTTCCAGGGGCACCACTGTGGTCTGAGACGCTTTCGTCTATAGGACACGGCCACGTTGAACGGGGCTCCCTACCGCCGTTTAATCAACCCATGGCTCGCAGTCTCCCCGCCGCTAAAGAGGCTCCTGACGGAACCAGGAATGGATGGCCGTCGCTGAACAAAGAGAGAGACTCTGCGATTGCAGGAGTTTTGACACCACGACTAGCATGCCGTCCACATCGTGACGGTCGCCGTCCTCCGAGCGCGCACAAAGCCTTTCCTCTGCCCGGTTCAGCCCCCGCGGACACGGGACACTCGGCACTGGCGTTGAATTGCACCACCCCGCTCCAGGACAAGGACCGCGGACGCCGTGACGAATATCCGCCCGTAACTACACCAATCTCGGCAGAGCCGTTAGTCGACCTCCCAGTGACCGCCACGGTGAGCCATTTTTCGAAAATTTCTTTCCTGAGTTCCTGCGAACAGCCACCTTGGCTGAGGTCGTACTTGGTCTGAACCAGGGCACACAACACATATCTGAAAATGCCCAGTAAATTACGGTAGGTACATAAGGTACTTAAGTTCTAAAAGCAGTTGAATTGAACCCCTATACCTTGAAGACCTACAACCAGGCCTTCACTGAGGTGAACGCCTGCTAGATGTACACACGTGGCATGTTGCAAATGACCTGCCTGCCGTACAGCAGGCTTAAGGGACTTAAGTACGTATAGGTACTGTACGTACAGTCGGGAACAGAAGTCTCCGGACCGCGTGTTCCTCAAACGAAGCTTATAGCTCTACTATCAGACAGCGGCTGGGGGGCCGCACTTGTGAAGATGAAAGAACAAAAATTTAACTTTTACCTCCACAAGTGTGGTCTCCAGTCGCCGACTAATAGCAGAGCTATCGGCTTCGTTAGAGGAACACGTGGTCCGGAGACTTTTGTCTCTGACTGTACGCATGCCCACATGCGGAAAATGTGTCTAGTAGTGCCACAGCACTAAAAAAATGGCTGAGGCTTAACTTGGTTAACCCTGGTCAGATGCGAAGCATATTGATGGCTAGGCTTGGTAATACATGGCTTTCCTTGGTTGAATACTTGGTCATTTTAATACAACCACTAGAAGCCTTCGTCGTGGGGGAAGACAACGGCATGGCTACAGCGGAACGCCCCACTAACCCCCAGACGCGCGTTGGGTGAGCGCCTGGATTGCCACGGAAGCCGCGTCCGCCTGCCCGGTGGAGCGAGCGTTTCACCTACACCGAGTGTGAACGCGCGTTCGAAATGCGCGGGAGTGTGACGTCACCATACCACGTGATTCACACGGCGTGCAACCGCAGCGACGGCACAAGTTGGAGCCCCGTTTCTCCACTGTCGTGACGTCATCGTGTCACGTGGTGTGACGTCATGTATCACGTGATTTGGAGGCGCACAACCACAGCGACGGCGCGAGGTGGGCCCCTGTTTCTCCACTGTCGTGACGTCATCGTGTCACGTGATGTGACGTCATGTATCACGTGATTTGGAGGCGCACAACCACAGCGACGGCGCGAGGTGGGCCCCCGTTTCTCTACTGTCGTGACGTCATCGTGTCACGTGGTGTGACGTCATGTATCACGTGATTTGGAGGCGCATAACCACGGTGAAGGGCTGAAGTGGTAGCTAAAGTAGTATGCTTCGCATAAAAATTGAAGGGCACACAAAAGCCCAGACTTAAGAGTGTGACGCGGTTGCATAAAAGAATAAATGACAATACAAGCGCAACTGGTCATTCTCTACTTGGCAGTCAGAGAGCCCCGCGAGTCCTCATACCTATTCTGGCGCAGTGGTCTAGCGGTGAAGCGATGCACCGTTTCCCTGGAATGGCAGGTCCTGCCACTGGTGAGGCTCGTGCGACACCTATTCAACCTCCCGCGACCAGTTTGCCCAGAATCCGATGGGCAGGCTGTGATAACGCCACAAGATCGCGTGACATAGCTGGCCGACCTGCCACCTAGGTTTCCGCTCTGGGGATTTTTCGCGGATTTGCTGCTCGCGGTCAACGACGCCGAAATCACACCGACAACAACAGCGGACGCCAAGGACTGCGCCGCCTAATCTGTGACACGGGCTCTTCAATACCATCGCATTAAAAGCAGCGGGTACGAAATAAATTACTCGAGTAATTAACTGACCTTACCTCTTCAATAATTCCACCTTGTTGAGAGGTACGTGTTTCAGATATCACAAAACCATCGACAAGCGCAGGTTTCCTTTCTATAAACTGTATTCTGTAATTGGACGCGTGTGCCATTAACCTGCATTCACCTGCGTTAAGTCAGCACTGTTAAGGTATTCGCAGTAGAGGTTGCTGTACAAAGCTTCTCATCCTTTTTGTTGCAGCCTACCACCAAGCAACGGCCCGCAGCCTTTTGTGGGGTGAACCAACGGTTGTGCGCTGTTCTAATCGGCATGTGGATGATGGCGGCCCAGCTAATTGTGGCAATGGCGTGGCCGAAAACCACCAAGACCACGCTGCTGCAGGAACACCGGTCTGGAGGTCGCGTTCATCCGTGGTGGTACTAGGATGGTGTTTTGCGAGGCTGCTGCTGCGGCCGCTCTGATGCGATTGCGTGAGTACCGTTCAACAGCGCGTGCACACTGCATCCGCATCTACCCGGTGCCAGCATGCAGCCCTTAGCGTAGATTTCAGAACTAGGAAACGAAACAGCAATGGCGGCTTTCGCCACCAGGAATGTCTTGCGAAAATCCTTCCCGCTTATTTTGGCCTCTCAAGCGTGCCAAAGAGAAGTGTGCCGCCATCTATTAAACAGGTAGATGATTTTTACCTTGTGGGCGTATTTAGAACCTCTAAGAGCAAAATATATGTGCATGCACTTCGCACCTCTTATATCAATTTTATGATGAATTCGCTAGCGACATCGAAGCCGCTTTTACTTCGAAAGCAGTTTCATCTGGTTCTTACATTTCATATGCTCGGCGTAGGATGGAAAATGCGCTTATCTTCTTTGACATCATGCAACAGAATCGTGGTGGAGGAGGAGGCTTGCTTCAATCTTAGCTTCACTTTATGTTTCAGTTCCAACGATGGCGCAGAGGTACAGGATTCGCCTCGAGTGGAAGATGAAAGGGAATCGAATTCCGATGCCGCGCATATCTCCACTAGATTTGACAGGAAAAACTCCGCTTATCGATAGAATTGAATATCAAGATCTCGGGTGCGAACTGTACCCGATGAAGATTCTACGGCGCACTCCCTTACCCCCGCATGATTTGGCCACCCTGGAGTAGTACTTAGCCACATCCTTCTATGAACAATCCAATTCACCCTTGGCCCTCAGTCGCCCCGGCTGCGGAGTTACTTCCCAAGGCGGCGGTTAGCACTGTGACGCAGCGGAGGGTGCTAAGAATCTCTCGCTCCGCACAGGCCTCCATTGTAAACTGAATCTGGCAACGTTAAATGCTAGAACCTTATCCAGTGAGGCTACCCTAGCAGCGCTGTTCGAGGAACTAGTGGGTATTAAATGGAATGACGAAGGGCTTGGTGAGGTTAGGGCCAATGACGCCTATACAGCACTAAGAAGTGTCCAGGTACAGTGCTATCGTGGATTAGCGGACACACGAAAACTCGATGTAGAATCCTTCATCAACAGAATATAGCTGGTAACAAAAATTAGGTCTTGCCGAATAAAAGGATGGCAGCCATCGTTATCATGCTTAATAAGAGGCACAAGAGGTACATCCAGCGATCATGACCAGATCGCTGAAAGCTTCTATGAAGAAGTGACGTTTGCAATGAACAAAGCATTCATAGTACACTGTACTGAAGGGGGACTTCCATGCGAAGGTATAGGCAAGAAGCAGGCCGAAGACCAGGGGGTAGACGACTATGGCATTGGGGCTAGGAATAGCAAGGGGGAGTTAGTTGAGTCGGCATAGAGAAAAAATTTAAGGATTATCAATGCCTTCTGTAAACGACACAACAGGGCGTAACCGTGGAAGAGCCCCAATGGTGACAATTAAAATGAAATAGACGTTACTATGCGCAGAACCTGGAATCGTGCAGAATGTGCATGTCCTCGAAAAAGATGCTTTGCAGCGAACACAGAATGGCAAGGTCTTAAATTAGCTCACCCTTGAAAAGGGAACGGAAAAAATTGGTGAAGCGGAAGTTCATTATAGAGTTAGCGGTAAGATGAAGAATGCAGGATATCGCTTCAGAACAGACATTCGGTTTTAACTACGGAAGAGGGCTTTAATCTTGAAACAATGAACGATCATCTCACAGCTTTCATTAAAGTGCAGAAAGTAGGTTGGTTCGAGAGGATGCCGGCAAGCTCTCTCAGGAGACGAAACATCGCATTAAGCAACGCCAAAACATGCAAGCGAATAATCCTACAGGGAGAAGAGAACTGGCACAGGTATCAAGCTAATAGTCACGAGGTAGCCGACGTTATGATGTTTCATTTGGAGGGAATCGAGCATACTCTAAACAAGTGGAAAAACGGTGAATAGAAAAATTGCCTTAGATAAATACCAGATGTGTGCGATAAGAGACAAAGAGGGTAATGTCTTTAGCAATGTGAAAAAAAATTCAGGGGGCCCTTTGTCGACCTAAAGTGCGGTGAGGCGAAAGCCTTAAGCGCGGTGTTGCGGCTTGTGTCACTGATGTGTTGTTAAGATGTTAAGTTTCGCCTCTAAGAGTGAAACGCGACAGCGTCTTGCAAGGCTGCCAGGTAGTCCATAGAACGCCATCGCCCGTTCGGTTCTACGAATTGCTCGTCGGTAAACTGGTTTTTGAGGAAAGGAAATGTATCTGTCTCGCATATCTCGGTCGACACCTGAACCTCGCCGTAACGGGAAGGGAGGAAGATGGGAGTGAACGAAGACACCGCATTCACTAGACGCGCCTTTGTTCATTCCGTACCATCGAGCTGCCATGGCGGAGTGGTTAGCATGCTCGTCTCGCACTTCGCAGATCGGGGTTCGATTCCCGAACTCGACCAATTTCATACCCGGTTTTATTTAATTATCTGGCCTGACCAGAAAGAATAATTGGGCTAATTGAGTAATTAAGCAATGAACTTCACTCATTCCCACTTACTTGGAGCATCACTATACGATTCCATTAATTGGTTGTATGGTTACTAGCCAAAGTACAATTGGCCCCGTTTGAAATTCGCGCACTGTGACGTCACGACCGTTTCGTCCAATTGAAAAGCGTGACATTTCTGTCAACAACTGCTGCTTACAACGATGAGGCATTAAAGGCTTCCGCCTTAGTAACATACAGTTAAAGTAGCCGAAGAGGTGTACAAAAATCTATACAGTAGCGTATGTGGTTAGAACCTCAATTATAGAGGCAGAAGCCAGCAGCAATGGGACACACGAACAGTAACGAAAGAGGAAGTAAAGAAAGCCTTAGGACACGGCAAAGTCGTAAAGCAGCTCGTGAGGTCAGGTAAGAGCAGATCTGTTGAAGAACGGATGGGTATTGCACTCGAAAAACTAGCCACCCTGTATACGGAATAGCTTACGACCTCGAGTACACCAGATGCCTGGAAGAACGCTACCATTAACTTAATTAATGGGAAAGGAGACGTTAAGGACCTGAAAAATTACAGACCGTTGAGCTTTCTGTCGGCTGGCTCCAAGGTATTTTCCAAGATAATCTCTAATACAAGCAGGACAATCTTAGATTTCATTCAACTCAATTATCAGAGAGGTTTTGTTAAGGATACTCGACAAAAGACCGTGTTCACACCATCAATCAGGAGAGAGAGAAATGTGCAGGATGTGATGATGATGGATTTTTATAGCGCAAGGGAATGTGTGGTTAAAGAGCACCATGGTACAAGGTATTTGCTTACTCAAATTGGGGCCGAAGACCCATCTTCCAAGCATTTCACCCCAAATAAATCAAGCAGCAGACCAGGGGAAAGCTTGTGCCCATTTTATGACCGGTGGGTAGCCGGCGGCACTGGGGATCGAACCCCGCACCTCTCGTATGCGAGGAGGATGCTTAGATTACTAGGCCACAGCTGCAATCCATGCGCAGAACGTAACCAACCACTATATGTAGCCTTCATGGTTTACTAGAAGCATTTGACTGAGTGGAAACCTCACCAGTCATGCAGGCATTGCTATCTGTGTGCAGAAGAGATTTATGTGATAATGCTCGAATATATCCTAAAGCTACACAGCTAGCATAGTCCTCCATAAAGTCAGTATTAAAATGTCAAGAAGAAAGGGTATCGGGCACGGAGACACGATCTCGCCAAGGCGAGTCACCACCTGTTAACAGGAGGTATTCAGAGGCATAGATTGGGAACAGTTGCGTTTAAGCGTTCATGGAGGTTGCCTAAGTAATCTGAGACTCGCTGATGGCATTGCCTTGCTAATCGCTCTGGAGATGAACAGCAAAGAACGATAAATGAGTTAGGAAGGTAGTGCAGTAGAGTGGGTCAAAAAATTAACATGCAGAAAGCGAAAGCAATGTTCAACATTTTGGCTAGGAAACAGTTCAGAATTGGTACTGAGGTGCTGAAAGTAGTTGGGAAATACGTCTACTTGGGGCAGGTGGTCACCACCGGTCCGGATCAGGGGAAGGAAATAACATCGAAGAAGCGCAAATGGCTCATTCTTTGAGATCATGAGTGATAGTTTACTAATAGCCCTCAAGAGACAAGTATACAACCCCTCTATCTTACTGGTACCTTCCTATGAGGCCGGAACTATGAGGCTAACGAAAAGGGTTCAGCTTAAGAACGACGTAGCTAAGTATGGAAAGAAAAAGGATGCGTGTTTACGTTAAGAGACAGGAAGCATGCATGGTAGATGAGGGACATACGCGAGTGAATGGCATCCAAGTTGAAATAAAGAGGAAGAAATGGGACTGGACAAGGCATGTAGTGCGGAGGCAAGACGAGCTGAGGTCGTTAAGGGTAACGGAATGAATTTCAAGAGAAGGCAGGCGTAGCAGGGGCCGGCGGTAAGTTAGGTGGGCGGCCGAGACTAGGGAGTTTCCGTCGGTACTGTAGCCGCAGCTGTCAAAGTACAAGGCTAACTGCAGAACCATGAGAGAGGCCTTTTTGCTGCTGTGGGCGTAGTCAGGCTGATGATGATGACGTTATGTCCCTGTAGAGTTCGTGGCATTTCATTTGAAACTTCAGCGAATGAGTGCCACCTGTACTTTCAATGCGCCGCAGTGAGGTTAAGAACTTTCGCTCTTCCTATCTTTCATCGTCATTCCTACTCTGTGTTCGGTGAAACGTTTGACTCATGTGTAACTGGGTCTGCTTTGGAGGCTGCTTGATAATGAGCGCCGGACAGATTGCAAGGCTGTTCCGTGGGTGACTCCTTGAGCATGAGCACCAGTGCCCTTCCAGGCGACGTGTATCGCGTTTTTATTGCGAAGCAATACTACTTTCGCTACCACCTCAGCCCGTGCCGTGCCGCGGCCGCATAGCCACGCTTGACCTTTCGCGTGACCTCGCTGTGTGACGTCATACCATCTGTGTAAAAACGGCGCCCCATCTCACGCCGTCGCCTTGCGCGGCGCATAGCCACGGCCTGACTCCCGCTCCTCTCACCAGGGGCGCTGCGCACTATGTGACGTCATACCATCTGTGTAAAAACAGGGCCCCATCTCACACCGTCGCCTTGCGCGGCGGTACCATTTGGTATCATTTGGTACCGGTACCATGGTACCATTTTCTTTTGCAAAAGAAAGATTTCCGCATAAGGTGCATACGAAATTGAACATGGAAGATCGCCCCGCCGTTGCCGCGCTACCCGGGGCCCTGTCGCAAAGGGGAATCTTAATGGTTGAGACGCGCGGCTCGGCAACGTTTAATAGAGCCGTCAAATTTTGGGAGGAGGCGTCGAAGAGTGTCGAAAATTGAGCTAGATGCTCGGTAAAGCAAACGGAGCGCCTTCCTCAAGACGAAGTGTCAAATTTCGGTGACAGGTTCCGCAAGGTGCTCTCACAGCTCTTATATCTACGCGTCGTGCTGGTCGCCTTAAGCGAATGCTATTGGCTTCCATCCTCGGTTTGTCTCCGGCACGACATTCGCATTATATTGCTTTCTCTGGTTTCCGAATTGGAGGCTTCTATTTCTACAACTCATCGGCCTATATCAGAGTAAATACAGTAACCTTGCACATCCAGTCCAGAGCAAAATACTGGCCTCTATTGCAGGGAACGCACGATACAGCTGACCCTGGCCTGTAACTAAGCAAAAAGAACAGACAGCGCCTAATATGGATGGCTATACATTGCAGGCCGGGCCCTTAAGTCATGATGGATCGCCAGCATAAGGAGGCAAGAAAACTCCGAAGCCGCGTCTATAATACCGAACTCCGTGTTTTGGTCGGCATTCTGAATGATGTGAGAAAACGCCTTTAAAGTACGTTTGAGTACACCTTCGCTGAAGTGATTCTTGTTTGTACAGGCGCGTTGCAGGGGAAATTTACTTGCGTTATTGGAACTCTTGTGAAAATCGCAACAATGTACAGTCAGGCCGGAATGAAACGGGAACACAGCATCTCAAGAAAACAAAATATTTTACTTGCCTACTTTCAGCTGAAGTGTACAACTAGCCTGATTCATGTGTCTGGGTAAAGGGCCTACTGAAATGCATAATGGAAAATAGGTTGTAAAGGAATATCTCGCTGCAAAGCAGAAATGTATGACATATGCGTGTTCGCGTTTCATTCCGGCCTGGCTGTAGATAAGCGCGATGATTGTATCGGCATCTGCTGGAATTACTCACATGAAATAATTTCTTATATTGGGTTCTGAGGTGCTGTATTGGATTGTATACTCTTACTGAACCAAATCTGCACTGCAGATTCAGCGTTATCTCTAATCTTTCTTCTATGCAGATTGGGCCATGAGGAGCCGCCAGCTGCTTCGTGGCCTTGGCGGTGTTCAGGGGACGAATGAAATAAAAAATTTTGTACTTCAATATTTCTCTTTGAGAAATTTTCAGTAGTAAAGAATTGATTGATGCGTCAAATGAGAGTCTCGGTTATTTAAACTACGTCGACAGGAGGTGCACACCAAGTAAACATGAGTGGAAAGGGGAGAGGGTTGACATTAGTCGGCCCTATTACTCCACAGAGGGGAAATGTGAAGGAAAGGAAAGAGGGAGGCAGAGAAAATGGAGGCTGAAAATGACACAATGCAATGAATTTATGGGATGACCCAGGCAACACAAATATACACGCACACACTGCCTGACACTCGTCTCCCACGCTGAATTTACGCGTTGCACACGCAGTCTATCGGTGTTTGTAAACACACCGATACGCATCACTTGCACATGCTTCAAAGACAGGCCTCCATGCAACCACTCAACTTAATATACTCAGATATAGCCAAACATCTTGTGCAGCGCTGACACAGATCCTACTGTGGGCGCCCTAACGGGCGCTTACGTGTATGAAATAATATTCTGTTTTCTCTGAAAAGCGACATTTCCCCCAAAGGCACCAAGGACGAAACTCATATCTCCGCCGCTTCTTACAGCGCTTGCAAAAGGCATAGGCGAGTGGGCGGAAGCTGTTCAAAATACCTGAATACGGTCGCTGGTCCTCATGGAGCAATTTTATGGGCTTTTGTACATGCAGGAAGTACCACCAGCACCGTGCAAGCTTACATCCGCAGATACCTTTCAATGAGTAAAGAGAACCTCCATTGGGCGACGACGCTGCGACGGCCCCTGAAATCCTTAGCTAGGAACGGGAGTGCCTTGAGTTACTACTTCTCATCCCACTCGCCGAGGGGGCGGCATTCTGTACACTACCCTGTGGCCATGCCTTGGCATATGCAATCCTCTATAAACAGCTCCGCGAGGCGTGCTGCTTCAGAACGGCTTAGAGAGGAGGCTTGCTGCCGCACCAAGTCGTGGGTGGTCAAGTATGCCTACCTTGGTGAAGGGAAGCTCACGCTTTGATATCTCTGTACAGTCGAAAACAGACCACGCTTGGATATATCCGTACGCCCAGTTTTAGTAGTGTGTGCGCATGTTTTGGCACGAATTACGTTTTCAGCACCACGTGACGAAAATACCCGTGAGCGTCTTTTCTCCGAGCGTGAGCGCGACACTTCGCGGTCGGCTGAGCCTGGCTGCAGGCCTGAGGTATCAGCCTACGCGTGACGAAAGCGAAATACACGCTGATATAAGCGCCACAGTATCCCCGTCCCGCGTTAAGCGGCCGACGCTCTCGTCGCCTCAGATGAACAAGCGACGCGTTCGGAGGGAAGCAGCTCAGGCTACTCTCCCGTCTGTCTCGATTCGCGCGCTCTGGAAGCAAAGCTTCCTTGACAGGTGCTATTATTTACGAAAGGCATGTACTTAGTGCTGTCACATATCGTCAGGATGCTTACGTCATGGGTCATATGTGGCGTTCCGCTGGGACGGTGCAAGAATACCTATTGGTTTTATTGGTTTATGATTGAGATATTAACGTCCCAAAGCTACTCAGGCTATGGGGGACGGCGTAGTAAAGGACGCCCGAAATTTCGACCACCTGGGATTTTTTAGCAAGCTGTCGCATCACACAGAACACGGGACTATAGAATTTCGCTCCCATCGAAATTCGTCCGCCGCGGCCGGAAACGAACCCGCGCCTATGGGGTCAGCACCCGAGCACCATAACCGCTTAGCCACTGCGGCGGCTCAAGAGTAGCGATTGTGACTGCGCTCTGTACATGCGCAACACTGCGCCGCCAAGTGATTACACAAGAGCTTGAATTTCCCATGCATGTTGCACGTACTGCGGCCATTCTCCAGCTCTTCATGAAGGTTTGGACTATGTTGGTATGTTCAGTGAACTTTTCTGCCTGCCGCTGGTGTGCGGCATGCTTGCGTCTATGTTTTTTTCTCGTTCTATTGATTTTTAAGTCTTCGCTGTACGGTTTAGGAAGCCAACGGCTGAGCGCTGTATGCGTCTGAAAACGTGTTTGTACTCCGACGTTGTAAGCAGATGTTCTTCATTCATCCTTTCAGTATGGATTAGTTGGCTGGTTAGTTGGCCTAAAATAAAGGTGGCACATGCCCACTATGAGGCAGTTGCCAAGACACAGGCACTCAATTGCTGGAAGCAGGAGCGTTTAGATGAGGAAAAGGAGTTGTATTCGGGTATACGCTAACACGTTGGACGACGTATGGACAGGGGACCTGTTAGGAGGTCGAAGACGGGACAATGGCTTTATATGGAAATTCGAGTACAACGCATGTAATTTTTCTATTTCGGACTGAATGATAGCGAAAACATGAAATGCAGGTAGGCAGTCTCTGCGTTTCAAGAAGGAAATTTTGTGCTGCAGAGCTTACACTACTGTTCCGTCGTCCAAGGAAAGAAGCGCCGATAGAAAGGACAATGGCAGTGGACACAGGCAGACCCAGCTGGTGAAAGGGAATTTGTATCAGGCGCCTCTTCGAAGGAGAGAAGCGGCGGCACAACTGCAAGTAGTGATCTATTGTCCCAGGTTCAGCGCAAAATGGGCACCGTGGGGAAACCGCCGCACCAGGTGTGGGAAGGCAGAAATTTAGCAGGGGAACCCGGAAACGCAAACGCATGAAAGACACCTAGAGACTCAGCGTCCGAACATACTTCGTCCACCCAGTCTGCCACACAAGCATCATACTCCTTCATCTTCCTTGTCCAAGCCTGCCCCCATGACAATAATTTTGTGCCAGCAAGTGAGGTAGAGCTGGGATGATGTGATGCGCTAGATTATCTATCTGACTATTACTTCCTTTAGAGAATCCTTTAGAGGTCACACAAATGCAACCCGCATTAATACGCACGTGACTATGTGCACTTGACATGGGCAAAGTACGGATGTTGAGGTCTAGGGGACCGTTATTAATGCGAAAACATTACAGGGCTCACTTTCAAGGTAACGTACGCAAAAAGTTTCCTCAAGAAACAGCCTCCTGTGACGTCACCAACCGGCCAGTGACGCGATTAAGATGATCACTTCACATCATATATAATTAACGCTAATTATCATGCTTAATTATATTTTGAATAATGCAATTATGCAGCGCGAAGACACATTAAATGAATCAGTGATGACATCATATCAGTGTGACGGCGCACGAAGTCACGTTATACAGTTGTATTGGGGCATCATATAAAATCACGCAGTCACGCAACATCGATATAATGCGACGACACACAATGTAACCTGACAACGACGTAATGTGGTGTCATGAGAAATTCTTACGCTATAATCTGTAATTAAGTAGAAGAAATCGCAGCGAAGGCATCAATTGTTGACCTCAATATGGTGGCAGTATTGTCGACTACATTCGTACCGCAATTATGAGCAACCGTTCGTCGTACAGAGTTTCGGGTGGTGTTATAGCATTTCCTTCGGAAGAAGGTTACATGTAGAAGTTGTAGGCTGGCTTCCAACAGGCGCTCGGCCGGAGGACATATGCACCTTCAATTCCACACTTCAAGGCGCGGTTGAGGTCGCTCCACCAAGGTGTCGAGATATGAGAGCTACTGCTCCTTTTCTTTTCCCTCAAAAGCTCTCCTTTTCTCAAAACAGATCCTTTTGAATCCATCACATTTTTTCTTCTGAAGTCAGCTTGAAGGGAGCAGGTTTGAGGAACGAGATGGAAGGTAAAAATATCGTAATACTTGTCGCTTCGTAATGAAGAAGAAAAAAAGGCGCTACGATTATGGTTTCTCATCAGTGCGCTTGATCAGCACATGTGTTGCATGCTTTTGCAATTTGTGGTTTTGCCGAGCGAACTCCGTGTCGTCGTCATTATGTCCGTTGCTCTCCAGAGCTCACAAATTAGCGTGCTCTCGCCACTTCTTTCACCAGCCTGGCGAACCTCAACTGCGGCGCTAGGGCTTAAACCAATCAGAGGCGTCCATTACTCACTCGATCTCCGAACGCCTAGAGCGCCCGTACATTGCTCTGACTCTTGACGTTAGACCCTAGTCGCAAAAGTAGTCCACACTAGTGCTCTGATACTATGATATCTGCCTCCCCGGCAACGAAACAGGATGTCAAGGAACAGTGGTGTTCCACAGCCAAAGCATCAGACAATGAAAAATAGAACTTCATCCGAAGGTAAGTACAATGGAAAGGAGGACATTGTGACTGCGGCGCGAGCAGGAAATCCGGAGGTCCCAAAAGAGCGTTGCTTCTTCGCGAATAAAGATGAACCTAGTGTACGCGTTTCCTTATGAAAGCATACTAATGTGTACGTCTGTCATGAGCAAGGAAAACAAAAAAGCATTGCTTGTGCATTCAAAGCACGTACGTCATCGTAAGTGATCTCCATAATATTCTTGTAAACAGTTATTGCGGCCGACTTACTTTTTCTCAAAACGACCGGAATTCACACCCAGGCTGTTCAAAGGACGGCGTAGAAAATGACTAATTTTTGCGTGGACTGAAAACGATCGCGAAGGCTGTTTATTCATCTTAAACAGCTCTGTGTAAGTGGATGTGTGAGTTGAGTGCATAGCAGCCGACGTTCTGTTTTATGTGTGGTTTTATTAAGCTTTTTTAGTGCGCTAACATTTATATTGACCACTCCCTGAAGCCCTCGTGTTTGTCTGCCTGTTGGTATGAAGCTGGGTTTGTTGCAGCGTGCTAACCAGCCCTCTACGTCAGGCAGCAGAGCAACCTGGATCACAACCCAACCCACGCATCCAAGTACCAAACTTCGCAGCACCTACCATAGAAGGGCTGTGGCGCATCGCTTGACCCCTGCACCACTGCGCCAATAGTGGTAGGAAGACTCCAAGGGTATATAAATGTAGAGAATGGCTAGTTCTGTATGTATGGAATTAATCTCTTCTCGCTACCGAATATATGCCATCTGTGAACACTGCATGTGAACACCTGAACCACCCTTATAAAAATTTCTATAGAAAGTCCATAGACTGTCTATAGACTTTAGTCTATGAAGTCTATAGACTGTCTATAGACAAATCCTTTAGACTGGTCTATAGACAGTCTATAGATTTATGGCCATACACTTTTAGTAGACTTTTGTCTATAGACAGTCTATAGACAAATGTCTACTGAAAGTCTATAGGTCTATAGGAAGTCTATAGACACATGTCTATAGACAGTCTATAGACGATCTATGGACTTATGGTCATACATTTCCTATAGAGTTGTCTATAGACCGTCTATAGACACTTGTCTATAGACGGACTATAGACGACCTATAGACTTATGGCCATGGACTTCCTGTAGATTACTGTCTATAGACAATCTACAGACAAAAGTCTACTGGTCCAGTAGACATATGTCTATAGACTGTCTATAGACATTCCATAGGTGTGTGGCCTGGCAGTGCTATAGACCTTTGTCTATAGACAGTCTATAGACCTCTGTCTACTAAACTATTAGTAGACCATTATCTATAAACTGCCTATAGACAGTCTACAACCATTGAAAAGAGTCACCAGAGTTCACAAATGACACAATCAATATACTTACAAATTTAGTTTTATTTCCAAGCTATCCAGGCCGGGAATATGAAATACATGGACCATAAGAATGCACAATAACATAAATGTTGAAAGTAACAGTCCCGCTAGTTTCCTCAGAAGCATTCTTGCGGCCTGTTGTCTGCAGTTAATCATCCGGGCATGTTCACCTGTACAGCACAAAGGAAAAAAATAACAGAGGAACTGAAAAAAAAAATCCCATACCATCTCTACACATGTGCTTTACAATGAAAGGCATATCCTGGCTATGCCATTCTAGAAAGGCAATCTTGATCTTTTGGTTTGGCTTTATGGGGTTCAAAGACCCAAGGCGACACAGGCTACAAGACGCTGAAGTGAAAGGCTGCGGAATAATTTCGGACAACTCTGCAGAGTACACAAGCCTTTAGCATTTTGCCTCTATTAAAATGCGACCGGATAGGCCGGAATCGAACCTGCATCTTTCAGGTCGCCAGACGAACATGATAGCCACTGAGCTATCACGCCGGCGCAATCATTTCAGTAAATACACGACAGATTATAAGTGTCTTCATAAAACATTGTAACAAAGACCCGTAATCCCTGGAGCACTCTACTCTGAATTCAGTACTGATACTGATTTCTGTATGGCAATCCTTTTACATTATTTGTAACAGAAGACATTGAACAATTGTGCCACATATCTGCATTGACTCGCAAGGAGGTGTTAAGAATGCCACCTCCATAAAATACAGATTCAGCGCACCTTACACAGGGATCCAAAAAGAAGAATATTGCAGCATTTATTCTTATAACCGCTATAGAAGAAGCGCTTCAAAATACCCTGCGTGAAGCCTGGTATACCCGGCCAAATTTTTAACTGGCTCTGGTGTTGCATCGCTAAATGCACCTTGTAAAAAAGGTGCCTTTTAGCTACACTGCTGGCATATTCATGCTGTAATTTGACGAGTGAAATGTCATTTCGTGGTTCCTTTTTGTTCATATATTGTTTGAGTGCAGCACTTGCGTGTTTAGATCAACGTTATCAGAAATATTCGTCTGCCACTACAAAAGATGAAACAAGCGGCAGACGCAGCAATGAATCTGGTCCATATGGCCACATCCTCTGGGTAAACTACCACTCCTTTCATGGCGGACAAGTCGTTTACCTCGAGTAAGTGCAAATGCGCCACCAGAACCATTGGTGCGTATTCCGCTTGTTTCGGCTGTTCGTAGCAGCAGACGATGAATATTTCTGATAACTTTGATCGAAACACGCAAGTACTCCACTCAAACGTTATAGTAACAAAAAGAAACTATGAAATGCCATCTCACGTGTCAAATTACAACATGAATATGCCAGCAGTGTAGCCAAAAGGCACAAGGTTCATTTATCGATGCAACACCAGAGCCAGTTAAAGATTTGGCCGGGTGTACGTAAGTCGATACTCAAACGGGCACAAGCTATACAAAACCGGCAGGCAGAGGCGACCAGTTCACCACAGATTTGCGCCTATAACTTGAAGCACAAAGATGGAACAGCATACTCATACATCTGCGCGTGCTCTTAGAAACAAGCGGGTTGCAGCGCTTCCATGCCGCGCTCATTATTCAGAAAACCCATACTGCACACAGAGGCTGCAGCTGCGCCGTTTCAAAAGCAGTCGCGAGTTTAAGACAACAAATTACTGTCACGATAAAATACCGTCTGAAATTCAATTAGTCTTTCCTTCAAGTGCAGCCCCAACAGCGCCGTAAAGAGGTGTGTTTCTTGCATGGAGGTAGCCTAACCCAACGCTCCTAGAAAAATCAACGAAAGCATTGAACGCGCTCAAAGTACGAAGTATTTAAATGAAGCAATTAACGCTTTCAAGAGGTGCAGCTATAGTAACACGAGAGCTTAATTTAATTTTAGGCGCAAATAAGCGGCGAATTACATCGGCGCTTTCGTAAGTTAGCAGTCTGAAATCAGAAACACATACTTTGCCTCTCGCGCAAATGGTATTAGAGAAATCTGTGCACGCGTGAGCGGGATTCATGAACGAACCACTCGGAGAGAAATGTAAGCCACCTCTTGTCGAGCCGACCTTTACCCAGCTTTCAAAATGAAGTGCCCGCCGGCGAGCGGGGGCGGCCAACGGCTCTGATGACAGACATGGAGGAATCCGTACGTGTGCAACGACGGGGAGACGGGATGGAGCTCGTGGGTTCTTCGCGGTGTTCGAGCACGCCGGCCAATCGCGCGGGCAATGAATTTTATACCATCACACTAAAAGAATTCCTTCAGCGCTGCTTAACTACAACTTTGACAAACGTCTCGCGCTCCAGTCTGTAGCGTTACAAGACACCTTTGCTGAAACGTCGGCGCCCACGACGCGCACCGAGCGAGCGTCCATATACGTAGGAAGGAAATGCACACCTCAAAAAGAACAGCACTCCAAGGTCCAGACAAGCGATAACACAAAGATTAGAAAATAAATGTAATCCACCACAGAACGAGAGTGTATGTAAGTACGTTTTCGGAGGTGCAAAGTAAATTGAGCTCACACGGCGCTAACTACCGCACAGTTCCATTTCGGCCGTCATTCACAGGCTAAACGACATTTCTGGCCGCGCTTCTAACTTGAAACACGAAAACTCTAGTAGACAGCTCGCGAGGAGCGGCTTATCATCAAGGGCATCGCACAGACTGCCTTTCCGCGCGTTAGTAAAGACAGCGGCACTGAGATAAGCGGCATTAGTCGAGAACCCGATGGCTTCCGCCTTAGAATTGAAGATAGGACGTTTGTCACTGCGCACATAATCTGTTCTGCACACACAGCTCTGCTTAGAGTGGTTTAGGAGACCAAATGAATAAAATATAAACGTATAGACTTACCGTAAGCGGACGATGCAGCTGGATTTTGAAGAAAACGTAATCCGCGAAAAAAACGCCGACTCCACCGATGCAGCCACGCACAGGGTTGTTTGCAGCCCGAATGATTTTCCGCCGTCTCTTGGTAAAACGGTAAAACGTGAAACAGAAACCCATTTCACGGTCGTATCTTTATCGCTCGCACTCTTTCCGTGTGGAGCTTGATCTGATATCCAAGACCACAGAAGGTAACTGGTTTATAAGCGTGAATTCTTCGCATACCCTCTAAAAACCTTATTGTTTTCGTGAAAAGAGAACCGAAATCTAACTGCTTGACTGTATACGCGCCGCATCTCCCACCGAATAGTATGTGGTACAATTCTCAGATAATAATTATAATGTTGCATAGCATAACGTCTTTTTTGCGTGTGTTCGTGTTTAGAAAAATGATATGCTCGACATCAGCGTGTCATCGGCTCCGAAGCAACAGGTGCAAGGGTAGCAACGAAAAAATACTGGCTTTCTGATTGTTGCGTCGGTGAACTTATTCACGTGAATACAAACTGCAAAGGTATACATGGGAGATGTTAATCGCACAGAGGACCAGGCTCTTTGAGACTATTCTGAGGTGTTTCTAAGCGATGGGCACTTCCTTGAATTCTCACACCCGTCTTTCCCCCTTTATTTTCGGGACGTTTTAAAGAGAAATGTAGAAGCGTTGATGAAATGTGTCTGATTTCAGCGCGTTGGTCAGTAACGATCGAAAGATGGAATGGAACTGTGTCGAGCGATTCCTTTAAGGGACAGCGTATTCATTCGATGTAGTACAGTTTGCGGCGCCTTTACTTCAAGAACGGCTGCCTTTCCGCGGCTTACTAGTTAGCATTAAATATTTAACTGTATTGACAATATACGTCACGATATAACGAAAAGGAGCTTGTCAAGGCTCCTGAAAATATACAGGTGGGTGTTGTAATGTCCTCACGCAATACTTTTTTAATTTCCGTAATAGCGAAGGAGGTGGAGGACTCCCGACATAGTTGCGGTCACCAGATGCAGGTCCCCGCAGCATGCAGTGCAAAAATAAATTGGCATTGTTCTATACTTAGTCGAAAGTCAGTGTATCGAACATTGTTAGATAAAATTAGGATTGTTATAGACTGGTCTATAGACAGCAGACTATCTATAGTGTACAGTGCATAGACGAAAGGAAATTGAGGTATTTGTAGACTGTAGTCTATAGAGAGTCTATAGACCGACTATAGACGAAAGGAAATTGAAGCAGCTATAGACCGTAGTCTATAGAGAGTCTATAGACCGTCTACAGACGAAAGCAAATTGAGGCTATAGACCTTAGTCAATAGACAGTCTATAGACCATCTATAGACGAAAGAAAATTGAGCCAGCTATACACTTTAGTCTATAGAACATCTATAGACAAAAAGAAATTGAGGCAACTACAGACCTTGGTCTATAGAGAGTCTATAGACCGTCTATAGACAAAAGGAGATTGTGACAGCTATAGACCTTAGTCTATATCGAGTCTATAGACCGTCTATAGACAAAAGGAAATTGAAGCAATTATAGACTTTAGTCTATAGAGAGTCTATAGACAAAAGGAAATTGAGGCAGCTATAGACCTTAGGCTATAGCGAGTCTATAGACTGTCTATAGACGAAAGGAAATTGAGGTAGTTATAGACCTAAGTCTATAGGGAGTCTATAGACCGTCTATAGACGAAAGGAAATTGAGACAGCTATAGACCTTAGTCTATAGAGAGTCTATAGACCGTCTATAGACGAAAGGAAATTGAGACAGCTATAGACCTTAGTCTATAGATAGTCTATAGACCGTCTATAGACAAAAGGAAATTGAGGTAGTTATAGACTTAAGTCTATAGAGAATCTATAGACCGTCTATAGACTAAAGGAAATTGAGGCTGCTATAGACTTTAGTCTATAGAGAGTCTATAGATAGTCTATGGACAAAGGGAAATTGAGACAGCTATAGACTTTAGTCTATAGATTTTCTATAGACTGTCTATAGACAAAAGTAAAAGTCTATAGGATGTCTATAGAGTCTATAAAAAGTCTATAGATAGTCTATAGACCATTTTTATAAGGGCAAACTCAAAACAGAACTCCTGTAGCACTTAATTGGCATTTCTACTAACTACGCATATCGAAAATCATTTTTTTTATTTTCTTGGTGTGCCGTTGCCTTCCGCTATTGCTTTGTGTATCTCTGACCAAACACAAATCGCATGCCAAGTGCCAAGCTCCCTGGGTGTGTTATGCAGATGCTGCGAATTTGCTCGCGCACTGGCAGTAGTGCTCGGTACGCCCGTTACAACTGAGAGTGGATTTCCATCTTCCGGCTGCACGTTTTAATGCGACAGCTTTAAGGTTGTCGTCAATCCGAAACCCCCGCCGATGTCCCTTGCCACGAAATTCGCTGATTGGTCGAGGTACGTCACGTCACCTTTACACGTAATCACAATTTGATAATCTGGCTACCATATTGTGAGCAACCTGCCCAATGTGGAAGGTGGGAATGAAAGTTATGATTGATCGAGAGTGGTCCTCGGCTACGGGAGGTCGGGGGTTCGATTCCCCCGGCCGCCGGTCCACCCAGCCGGTCAATCCAATGGGAACAGGCGGTCCCCCGGCCTAGCGCTCGGCTCTTCAGGGGTGCACCGCGTGGGAAGGATAGCCTGCGCCGCAAAATTCCCGTCAAATGTGGGCAAAAAAAAAGGGGCCACAAATGGGGCTTATGCCGCACGAGGCGGACTTATGGTTGCTTGGCGGGGGAACTTATCACTCATCCGTCAAGGCAACTGTTGGTCTAAGACCCTTTTCCCAAGCATTTCACCCTAGAAGAGCCGAGCACCAGGCCAGGGGAAATCTTGTACCCATTAAAGAAACCGGTGGGTACCCGGCGGCACTGGGGATCGAACCCAGCACCTCCCGAATGCGAGGCAGATGCTCTACCACAAGGCCACGCTTCGGTCAAAGAAGTTTTCGGCCTGCCAAAACAGCCTCCCCCGGCCATACACAGACTAGGCCAGGGCCAGGCCACTTCCCAAGTGCAAGTCTCTTGCACAAAGTGCTTGGTGCGCCCCCTCACCAGAGACTGCTCTTGTACCAATTTAGGTTTGGTCATCCTCGGGCTCGAAAGCCCTCCCATCGAGCGTGGCGGACTGAGGAACTACTGCCACCCCGATGGTCGTGTGTGGGTCCAACCCACGAGCTTCGGAAAGGCGGGGTCGCTACTCCCCGTGGTGCACCTCTGTGATGTGCACCCCTGCCAGACGCCGAAGCGCCCTCGACTTCGGGTAATCCCTTCGCGCCACACTGCAAGCGGGAGCCCGATTCTACCAACTTTTATTAAGCGTCTTGGATTTGACGCCGGCCCTGCAAGCAGGACCTACCGCCTACGTACCCGCAGTGCGAGTGTGGGCTTCATCCCACACCCGTCCGGTCTCACGACGGTACTACTCACAGACTCTCAAGGGACGCAAGCGCCAGTTCTGCTTTCGCTTTGCCCTCGCTCTCTTAGCCTACTGAGACGCCCGAAGGCCTCAGCGTTTCCCAGAGATGGCCCTGGTTTCCCGGAGGGGGAACGAGGGCAGACCCCAGCAGCGCTCCCGAGTGGTCTTTGGACACGGGTTACACAGGGATTCCCTTACCCCTGATGACTTTAGTCAGCGGGGATTTCCCTGCAGCGAATCTGCTGGAGACTTAGCCACAGCAGCCTATCCCTAGACTGCCGCAGCGTATGAACTCTCTCGCTTTAAGTCCTGGGATAGGATCACCACAGACCCTTCCCAGGATCAAGGTCCTGGGATGCATTAGCATCGCCTCCTATTTCACTGGATTACAGGAGTACGCAACTACTCCCAGCGTTTCGCCTCAGGACTTTCATCGCCAGTGCCATCACACCCCGCTAGGTAACAGGAGGACGCTATCCCTCCCAGTGTTAGCCGGCCTGGGAGCAACCCTAATACACCACAGCCCCAGTCACAGCTTTTCAACTGCGGCCAGGTAGCCAACCCTCCGGTTGACAGCCGACAGCAAGCGGTGGTGCTGTGATAGACACAACACCCCAGTCAATCCAGCCCTGACACGAGGCTGCTAACGTTTTGGGTGGGGCTGCGGCTCACCACACACCGAGCACTGCAGCCGTGGCCTCGTGGCAGAGCGCCCGCCTCGGCTTCGGGAGGTGATGGGTTCGACTCCCGCCACCGGCCGGGTACCCACCGGTTTTCTCAAAATGGGTACAAGCTATGGCCCGGCCTGGTGCTCGGCTTACTAGGGCTACATTGCTTGGGAAAGTAGCCTGCGCCTTCAAATCCCGTCACTGTGGGCAGAGAGTCGTGTGGACAAAGCGAAAAAAAAGGGCCACAAATTGGGCTTATGCCGTCCGAGGCGGACTTATGGTTGCTTGGCGGGGGAATTTATCACTCATCCGTCAAGGCAACTGTTTGGTCTAAGACCTTTTTCCCAAGCATTCCACCCTAGAAGAGCCGAGCACCAGGCCAGGGAAAATCTTGTACCCATTAAAGAAACCGGTGGGTACCCGGCGGCACTGGGGATCGAACCCAGCACCTCCCGAATCCGAGGCGGATGCTCTACCACAAGGCCACGCTTCGGTCCCTGCTGCTGATGCTGCTGCTGATGCCTGCTGCTGATGCTGCTACGGTGAGCCAGCGGAACAGTGCGAGAGTTGGGCCGTTCTGTGGGTAGAACTGTAGGACGGTGTGTGTGTACATCACCGTGGCGCTGAGGGAGGTTTTCCCTGCGGAGGGGCTTTTCTTTCTCCTCGAGTAGAGTGAAAGGCCGTTGCGCTAGGGCGTGCGTGCGCCCAGTGCCAGCGTTGGGCATTTTGCTCGCGTTCGAACCGCGTTGGCCGAGGGGTGCCTACCACCTTTAGCAGGCTGCGAGGTTGTTCGAAACCGGGCTTTGCCCGCAAGGGGCACAGCGGGGCACATCCACCTCCCGCAGCCGACACACACACACACACACACACACACACACACACACACACACACACACACACACACACACACACACACACACACACACACAGACACACACACACACACACACACACACAGACACACACACACACACACACGCACGCACACGCACACACGCGCGCGCACGCGCACACGCACACGCACAGGCACAGACAGAGACAGGCAGACTTCACTGTTTGTGTGTTCACACCTAACCATGCACAGCGTCAGCTTTTTTATGCTAATGTTTAATGCATGAAAACAAAAGGACGTGTTTTATATTCTTGTATAGAAGTAAAAGTTTGCGCTGGAAATATTTAGGAAATCTAAGTTTATACAAAAGATAGGTGAATTTTCTTCAATCTGCAAGCTGGAATTTCTTACGGCGTGCTTTGGCACACATGCATATGGTTTTAAAAGTGAAAAGACATTGCACAACACCATAGAAACATTTTTGGTAGTTCAAAGTAAAAAAGAAAGGAGTGCCCGATGTACAGGGAAAAATATTATGCCTAGGCATGAAACTCCTATTCGAACTCTTGTTCGACTGTGGCCCCCTGGTGCTGGTGGTATTCGGGAACCAAGTCATTCTTGTCAGAGTGCGCTCCGAATAACTCAATTTTCTCCATGCCATCGACAATCTATGCAGGCGATGGAAGTCGCCGAAGACGGCGTTGCGCCGGACACCATTCTGGCCTCACCACAAGCCTTGCCTGCTCCCGCATTGCTACCCAAGATCTCTCCACTTCAAGACATAGAAGACCCCACCCCATGCACCACCGTTGTGTACGGCCGCCGAACCCGCAAGCTTCCCGAGCCACCCCGTCATCGACACACGCTCATCTCAGTTGGCTTTCACCTATTTGCCTCACTCATAGCTGCACCGGTGAGCCATATCTTCCACCTTATCACGTCCGCCGCCCGCCTCACTGACCATGCGCGCGCGGAAATTACTGTCCACACCCGTCTGGACCAAAGGCTTCTAATTCTTCGGACTAACTCCAACGACACTGCGAAACGCCTTCTCGGCGTTTCATCAGTCTCCGGCGTCTCAGCGGTCTTCGGCGACTCATCGGGCCCCGGCGTTCATCGGATACTGGCGTCTCATCAGAAGCTGGCGTTTCATCACTCTATAGCTCGACTTTTCACCATCTAGCCCCTACGATCTCACCCCCGCAAACTCAGCCCGTGGAATATTCCGGATCGACCGCACCGGGCTCACTCACTCTCAACGCTTGGCTGGCATCTCCTCCCGGACCCACACCATCATCGGGGAACGGATGATGGGATCCACAAACACCGTCCTGGTTACGCTTGAGGGCCGCACCGTCCCACCAACAATTTATTTTGAACAAATAGTGTACCGCTGCTACCCACACCGCCCCCGGGCATTGTGGTGCCTTCGCTGCCTTCAGTATGGGCACAGACAGTTCCAGTGCCCTTCCACCCAAACCCTCTGCCCTACCTGTACCACCACCCTTCTGCACCCGAACGCTGCCGATCTCTGTGCCCCATGGTGCCTGCACTGTCAAAAGGACCACGTTACTTTCGCCAACACCTGCCCTGTCCGCAAGCAGCAGGACCAAGCCCGAGCACAGCCCTCTACAAAGGCCAGACCTCGGTACCCACCGCCAAGCCACCTCTCGAGCAACATCCCTGAAATCCCCGCAACCACTCCAAACCCCTCCTCTCGCCAGAATCGTCCCTTACCCATTCGAACTGGCATCACCAAGACCTATGCTGATGTCCTGCAAGGACCTTCACGACCAACAACGCACAGCTCCCTAACGCCCAAACTACCGACCACTGCAGCACCGAGCCTGCTCCCAGAACCTGTCTTCCACCAGTGCCCAGTCTCCAGTACGGATGACGCCAGCGTCCTGAGCCAAGAAACACCAGTCTCTCGACCGCATCCCAGTGGGCCACTTCCCATTCGCTCAGCTCCACTACCCGCACCGGCACTCTCCCTTACCCCCACAGAACAACCCGATACCCTAGCCAAGCTTCAACTCGACATGCAGGCCCTTGAGACACGCATGAACCACCACGCCTCCTTCTTTGACACCATACCACAACGACAAGAAGCCCTGGAACAACAAATCTAGGCACAAACACTGCAGATAACTCAGCTCACAGCTCTAGTCACTACACTCTCCAACGCCGCCACCAAGCAGGCGGAACTCATAGAACAAATCCAATATACACTTACAGCCCTCTCCTCACCATCTGACTCCCCACTCATCAAAAAGAAAAAGCCCTGTGGCCGTCTTCAGAGCCCCAACCCCGAGGACACATCAGACTATGACACACACCCCATTCCATAGCTTTCTCCAGTGGAACTGCCGATGCATGCGCACGGCACGTACGCCCCTTTCCCAACATCTCCTCACCCTTCCCCCCCCCTGGTCTCCTACTCCACGAAACCAGAGGAGAATGCAACCTCCCGGGATACAGAGCAATTCAAGCGAGTTCTACGGATCGAAAACCACTGGTCTTAAGATATGTCCGAAGAGACCCCATTCCTCAGTCCTCCAAATTCTTTATATACTCACACAGCATCTAGTTGCCATCAAACTCTTCCTCATACCTACATCCCCTCCCACCATTCTCGTTGACTTCTACAACCCCCCCCCCCACAACATTCCCTCCTAGCCCACATTTTCGGCTTCCTCCAAACCCCGCTCCTTGTGGCAGGCGACTTCAACGCACCGCACACACAGTGGGGCTACAGAACCACACACAAGGCAGGACGCTTACTTCACAATCACATATACTATCGACACTACTACTTGCTGAATGACTTTTTACGCCCCACTAGGCAGGGTTCCTTCTATCCCAGAGACACCACACCCGACCTGACCTTCGCTCTAAACATTGCACATATTACTTGGTACAATACTGACACATACCTACTAAGTGACCATTAGATCCTTGTTATCAACATACCCATAAAACACCCCCGACGCACAGCGAAGGTGAGACACACTTCGTGGTCAGACTTTCGCCGGTTCTTACCCCCAACCCCGTCTCACCCCTCTGACTACACTTCATGGGTCGCTAATCTAAGAAATACCCAGTCGCGGGCCACACGTGAAATTTCCAATCCTACCCCGCGTGACAATCCTGATCCTCACCTTCTACGACTGCGGAAGCGGAGAAAACGTCTCCAACGCGCATTAGCTACACAACCACAACCACACAACACACAGCTCCGCGACAGAGTACAAGCACTCCGCAACAACATTATCTCCCACTGCAAGACACTCGACACCGAACAGTGGACACGAACATGCGACCGCTTAGACGGAACTGTACATCAAAAATCCTCTTGGTACCTTCTCCGCTCCCTTCTCGGACCTCAAACTCATCTCACACCCACTCTCGAACGCCTCTTCGCCTCCCATACTCCAACAGAGGTTTTCACTAACCTCCAGCAACTTTATTCCCCATCCTCACAATCCTCTTTAAACTAACCATATCATGGCCCAGCCCTTCCTGCACTAGACGTCCCTTTCACTCACACACAACTTGACACAGCACTCACACTTTGTAACACACACTCTGCCCCCGGTGCAGATAAAATCACATACACAACTCTCAAGAACCTTCCTCCCGAAGCCCAAACATTTCTTTTTACTGTCATCAACGACACCTGGACTTCTGGCACCCTGCCAGTGGTCTGGACATCGTCCCTGGTCTCATTCATACAGAAACCCAATACACCCTCCACCATCAATAATCTCCGTCCTATTTCCCTCACTTCCTGCGCGGGCAAGCTCATGGAGCACATGGTGCTTGCCCGCCTCACTTCCCATCATCAGGCCACCGACTATCTCCCCCCACCCTCATTTCCCCGAGCACTATCCACCCAAGACCTTTTCCTACTCCTTCAACACACCTTCTTTAACACAAATGCTCCAGACGCTGCGGAGGTCAAAGCCTTAGTAACAGTTGACATACGCAAGGCCTTCGACTACATATCACACGACCAAATCCTCGCCATACTAGCTGACACGCACTGCGGACACAACATGTACAACTACATAAGAGCTTTCCTCTCCCACCGCTCCGCGCGTATCCGCTGTCTCGACAAACTGTCTCATCCCATTCCACTCACTCGTGGCACTCCACAGGCTCTCCCATTCTATTTAACCTAGGCATGGTCCCGCTCGCCCGGAACCTAGCCGATATTCCCGACCTTCATTGCCTCTTCTATGCAGACGATCTCACCTTGTGGGTCACCACTGGCTCACCGGGAGAGGTCCAAACTACACCCCAACAGGCACTTGACACCATTTCCTCACGCCTCTCCCAAGCGGGCCTGCAAACCGCTCCGGAGAAATATGAACTTCTACTCATAACACGCAGTAAATATCAACGTACGATGAACCCCTCCATCTCCCTCACCCTAGCCGGACAACGCATCCCCCGTGTCGACCTTTGTCGCATCCTCGGTATGCCACTGACCTCCAACACTTTCACCTCTGCCATCAATCAGTCCATATGCACATGGCACTCAATCACACACTTACTCCGCCGCGTAGTCTTAACACATGCCGGCCTCTCCGAGACACATGCCAGCCGTCTTGCTCAAGCGCTGGCCCTAAACAAATTTTTATACTATATCCCTTACTGCCCCCTTACAAGTACACAACAAGACAAACAAATCCGGGCCCTCAATACACTATACAAAGCAACACTAGGGTTCCCCCCTCAGGCTTCTACAGACACCCTGTACAGAACAGGCCTTTTCCAACCCCTTCCAGCCCTCCTTAACCTGCACCGATAGAGACAAATCATCCGCCTGTCCAGTTCATCATCTGGGCGGTGGATGCTATCACAGACTCCCTACGCACCCATCTCTTTCCCAGACCCACCGAAGTCTCCGATTTCCCCCCTAACCTCCGCCTCGCACCCATTCCACGCAACATGTCCGCCCACACACACGCAGGCCGCCGCCAGGCATACGCATACAAACACAAGCCGCCCTTGGACGCTGCGGCGGTGGCCTACAAAGACGCCTGTCTCATGGAAACCGCGGGCTCCACAGCAGCCTTCTTCCTCCACCCTTGCCTCTCTACAACCAGCACTCACACAACAGGTTCATACTCCTCCCCACCCTCCACGCTCGCCCTAGAAATACACGGGATCGTCGATGCCATCACACACTTTGCCACCCTACCCCCCGCCCCCCAATACGTTGTCTATACAGACTCGCAGGCAGCTCTGCGTGCCTTCCATGAAAGAGCCCTCCCTTTCCCTACCCGATCGCCCTTAGATGCCGGCCTCTTAACATTAAGCCCACGACCGGTGACCCTTCGGTGGATCCCTGGTCACATGGGCATCTCCGGCAATGAGCTGGCTCACCAGCTTGCCAGCGAAACTGTACACCGGGCGCCGGGGATCCCTTGGACGAGCCCACCGACGGAGCAGGCGGTGAGGGCTTACAGACACACTTTCTACGAATACTACACGCAGCGAAAATTAGACTTAGCTCATTTACCACCACCACAGCCATCCTAATCGATCCGTAAATCTCGCATTCTTCGCCGAATACAGTTTAATCTCCTATGTTCACCACCCAAACTTTATCTGTACCAGCACACTTCCACAACTCAATGCCCAAACTGTCCACACACATATGCAGACATAGAACACTGCCTTACACAGTGCCACGTAGCCTTCCAGTCCCCCGCCTATCCTTTCCCGCCACCCCCCACCGTGGCCCATCTGGCTTGCCTCGCGGGACCTAAACCTACCACGCGCCCTCGTCACCTTGGCCCAGGACCTATTGAACGCCTAACTTAAAGGCTGTTAATAAAAAGTGTCACACCACCACCACCACCATTGCATCCTCGCTGTACCAGTGCGCCATGTGATGGAACAAGGCTGGGAAAAAAGATTAATGCCAGGCGGACATGCTTTTTCCTCTCCGTCAGACGCCACTGCGGGAATCCGCATCCCAAACTTTTGCCTGTTCAAGGAGTGTCAGTGAAATTCTATCAAGACCACCGCCAAGTGTTCGACTGCGTTATAAATTTTATGAGGGAGCGGCACAACGTTTCGCGATGTCCTCAACCGACACCTATGATCCAGCTTGCTGTCGAAAGAACAATTTTAAAGCGCCGCATGATGTCAACTGTGCTCACTTTACCAGACACGCATGCGATTGCCAATTGAAATTCCTTTCTATAGTGGTTGATATCGCCTTGAAATTTTACGTACACCCTCATTTCATGCTGCAGAGCTGAATGAAAGTTTGGTACACAAAACAGACAGAAACAGCCACACAGTAAAGCAACAACTAGTTCTGATATTCACGCTATTCTTTTGCCACTGCAATTCTTAAGTTCTGCAAATTGCTAGGAAACATTTCTTGTACAGGTTCGTAGAGACCCTTATGAAAATGGTCTATAGACAGTCTATAGACTTCTTATAGACTTTATTGCCTTTCAATAAATATTTCTTTTGTCTATTCTTTTTCCAAGACTGTCTATAGACAAAAGTCTGCTAAAATTGTATGGCCATAAAATTGAAGGTTATCTAGAGACTAGCATTTGTATTGCCTATAGTCTGTTCTCTAGGATTTGTCTATAGAGAGCATACACTTTATCGACAGAATTCTATGGACAGTCTGTGGACTGCCTAAAAAAATTTGCATGCAAAGTGAGCCATTATGTAGCGATTTCTCACTGTGTAATTAGCAGGTATATGAGGCTTCAAAACGTTACTCTTTTTCAGAACCGTTCGAGAAAGCTAAGCTCGAAGAAATTAAAATCGAGGTGAGCGGAAGCGCTATTACCGATATTCGATCGCGAGCACCAGGGTTGATATCAGGAAAAAAAGGTGTTGAAAGAATGAAGGCGGTTTTAAATAAAGATGTAATTGCCACCACGCATAGGTGCCAGCATATCAGCGTTTTGAGGTCAGAAAGCCGCACACGCGACCCATTAACGACATGTTGTTAAGGGTTTTTCTAATACTTGTAAAATCTTTCCTTTCTCTTTCATGCCATACTCTTTGGCATGTCCGCGTCAACTGAGGAATTTCTTTCGCGTGCTAGCGCGGGAGATATGGTCCGAGCAGCACTTTTGCTTGCGCATGCACCATGCTCCTGACTGCAACTTGTTGGCGCAGCGGCGCCGAACAGTAATTGTGCTGCCACCGCGGGAAGTCAGCACACAGCTTTCCCTCTGCGCAGCCGTCCTATCGGTGTCAAACCGCCGTCGAGCTCGCCGAGCACCCCCTCGTCACGACCCTACTCTCGGACAGCAAACACGGAGTACAGGGGGCAGCAGTCGCCCGCAGCCATAGAGCTCCGGCTCAGTGGCCACCCTACCTGTTAGCACGGGAGACCGTCCAGCATGAAAGAGCCGACCGCCGTCCTCCTAACCACTATCCAGGGGCTTTGACATTGAAGGCCTCTTTGGTGAGTTTTATGGACAAGAAATAGCACTGAGATATCGAGGAATTTCTTGTAATATTTGGTACAGAAATAATTTGATTGCACATTGGCTTATATTGGCAAAACTGCCATCTTTACCGTTCTGTATTCCAAAAAAATTCAGGGGGCACTTTGACTGTCTAAAGTGGGTAGAGGCGGAAGCGTTTTCCGCACCACCTTCGCTGTTTCTGTGGCACTGGTGGCGTCACATATAATTGAGTACTAATTATTAAGTGATAACAAATCACTAATTAATGGTTAATTACTGATTAATGCCTGAATACTAATTAACTGCTAATTAATGTCGCTTAAGCTTCGCCTTTTGGAGTGGAACGTGACAGCGCGTTGTAGTGCTGCAAGGGAGTCCACGGACCGCCACCACCCGTTCGGCGCGATGACTTGCCCTTTGAACGCAACGCTTTTTGAGGAAAGGAAATTGCGCAGTAATTCTCTGTCATCTCGGTGGACACCTGAACCGCACCGTAGAGGAAGGGAGGAAGTGGGAGTGAAAGAAGATAGATAAAGAGGAGCCGTAATGAAGAAAATGAATTGTATTTGAGGAAAGGAAATTACGCAGTAACTGTCTCAAAAAATTCAGGGAGGCACTTTTTTGACCTAAAGTGTGGTCACTGATGTGTGGTTAAGATGTTAAGCTTCGCCCCTAAGAGTGGAACGCGACAGCGTCTTGCAACGCTGCCAGGGAGTCCACAGAACGCCATCGCCCATTCGGTTCTACGCCTCGCTCGTCGGTAAATTGGTTTTTGAGGAAAGGAAATGTATCTGTCTCTCATTTGTCGGTGGACACCTAAACCTCACCGGAAGGGAATGGAGGAGGATGAGAGTGAGTGAAGACACCGTATTCAATAGACGCGCCTTTGTTCATTCCAAACCGTCGAGCTGGCATGGCGGAGTGGATAGCATGCTCGTCTCTCACGCCGAAGACCGGGGTTCGATTCCCGAGCTCGACCAATTTTTTAATCAGTTTTATTTATTTATATGGCCTGACTAGTAAAGCTAATTAGGCTAATTGGGTAATTAAGCAATTAACTAAGCTCAGTCCCACTTACTTGGAGCATCACTATACGATCCCTTCAATTGGTTGCACGGTTACTAGCCGAAGTACAATTGGCCCCGTTTGAAATTCGCGCACTGTGACGTCACGACCGTTTCCACCAATTGAAAAGCGTGACATTTTCTGTCGACAACTGCTGCTTACAACGATGAGACATTAAAGGCTTCCGCCTTAAAAGTTAGTAGATGTGAGCTTATATTCCTAGCGCATTAATCAGCCAAGGTGCTTCGAATGGGCAACGTATCGGGCAGGTTAGGTCGGTCTGACGCATGCATGTAACGAGGGTCGTAGCGCTGGCACAAGCATATTGACAGATATATTACGCTTGCGATGCGTCATTCTGACGCACAAGTAGCTACTTGGCTTCGCTATTCGGTTTCGTGCACACTTGCTTACTTGGCGTCATCTCTCTTTCCTGGCATGTTTAGCTACATGGCTTTTACTTGTTTGTTTCGAGCACGTTTAGGTACTTACCCTAACCTCTCTGTTTAAGCTCGTTTAGCAACTGCAATTCGGCGGTTTATGGCCCAGTAGCCCCGCTAGTGGTGTGGTGGTAGGTTCAGTTCGGACATCAACCCGCTTTCGACTTTCCCGTCGGAATGGAGAACTGTCACATCCGCCGGTATGGCGAATCTTCGAGGATCATACCGCGCACTCATTTCGCGTCCTTGTCTCCTCCTCTTCGAACCTCGTCAACATGGCATTGAACTCCACAGCTGACTCCTTGAAGCGTTCGCAAGCCTCATACGGCTGCTCTTACGCTATGCACTCCACCGCCATGTCTAGGAATCCTCATTTTAACCTTGTTTAAATACCGCGCTAGCCTCTCCATCTCCCCTGCCTTGGCGACGAGGAAGCCGCGGCACAGCTTTCTCTCTTCATTCACTCCGACTTTGCTGCCTACACCCAAGGTGCTGTTCCCCATCTTTCCTTTCCTTCCTGTCGTCCTCGCGACGCTAGCTGCGGCTAAACAGGCTTTGACTGCATGGTTTCTACATGGGAATGACTTGTATAAAGCCATTACAGCTCTCTCTGTAACACACTAACCGTACAGTTCAGATTTTACGCTTACGCTTCAGAGGTAATTTTCGTTAGTATTATTTCTAAAGATCAAGTCAGCAACGATATAGGTTGTTTATATTGTTCTGGAGACAGAGCTGAGCCCGGAAACAGCGTTTTCAACACACTGGCGTTTATTTGCCCGTTCTCTGAAAGATTTCACGCGCATGGCCGTCCCAAATGGTATCAGATTCAGGAGCAGTGCGCCGCATTGTCTCGTTTTTATTTTCTGTAGTTTTGTTGCTAAAGTGCACCGCTTTACGGTGAATGAAAAAATGGAGCTTTTATTATTTTTTCCGCCGCATAACTGGTATTGTGCTTCCAGAACACGGGTGTTTACCATGTGTACATTTCCTTTGCATTTTCGCAACATTTTTCGCGCAGCTGACAACGTTGGCTTGGCTCAGTGGTGAAGCAGGACGTCTGTCGTGCACTGCACGGTCACCCACCTGCGCCTTCGCGATCTCAGTGAACGCGGCATCACCTCAGCCTTTCGTGAGCACCACCACTACCAATTTGCTGGAGATTGACCGACCAGGAGGACACGCAGGATGCTGCACGCTCGTCCTCGAACGGGGCTCTCGGCTGCTTTTTCCTGTCGTTATGATTGAGTGGCCCCTCGCTACCACCTACATACACTTATCTGCGCAGCAGACTTCGAACGAGTAATTTTCTGGTACAAAGAACAAATGTGTATTCACAGTAGAGTGGTATACGTTAGTTGCAAATCTTAAAAAATAAAAAGGTTTGAAGCCGAACTTTTGAGGAGCGGCGGCCATCTGGTATTCGCTCACACGTTCTTTTTAACTCGAAAGCGTTAAACGTCCCCTTACGGAGAAAATCCGGCGCCGGCGTTGGCTGCGTTGTGAGTGAAAAATAGGGTGGCGTAGGTAGCCCAGGTAGCAAAACAAGAAAAGCGCCACACCTGAATAGTCACCAGGTATGAAAATGTGGTTCAACAACAAAGCGCAAAAATCATTAGTTATATGATATTGGCAACAAATAACGCAGCAGAATGAGAACATATGAGGGCAACTAATTTGGACTGCCAGTATGATGTACATCTCGCTTTTTGGGCTTCCCTTTTTTTCTGCACAGTGTGAACGTGGTGGACCTCCTGGATCTTCGGGCACTCCCTACGGCACCGGGATGAGCCTGCTTTACGAAGGGCGTGCTTTGAACTTTTCTGCGCAGTGTGAACGTGCTGGACCTCGTGGTTCTTCGGGCACTTCCTATGGCTTCCGGATGAGCCTGCTTTATGAGGGGGGAGCTTTGAACTTTTCGTTCATTGTTTTTTATTATCACTACAAGAAAGCGTGTCTAAAATGGTTACCCGACTGAATAAAATTCAATTAAGAAGAGAATGATAATCTCTTATTGATGATCAAACGTCTTTGAACTAAAACAAGTTTCATTTTTCTAATCCTCTCAGAATTTTTTCCGTACACTGTACACATGTTCTTTCGAGCTTGCAACAGCTGGCTGTACGGCATCGTCAGTTCGACATCGCACTGTACTTTGTGTCAGACAAAACTGCCTCCGCTCTCATCCCGGAATTATCCGTCCCCTTATAGCGTTTTGGTACAGAGTCGGTGCACACTGCTGTACTGCGTTGTTTTCTGAACGGCCTGTAGATGGCCCAGTATTGTTGCTTCCCTCTTCTTCTTTTCCTGCCCTGAAAAGATGCAGGTAGCATAGGAGACCTCGCGTAGCCAAGTCTGCGCGCGAATATTAATGGAGCATCGGCTCCGTGTGCGGTATGATGGAAAATCATCATACAGTTAATCGTTTCCATCCAAGCCATTCCTCAGTTATTTTGTATCTCGGATCCGATGGTGGTACAATCTATGCTTTGAAAACCAGAGTGACGCGTCAAAGTTAAGTGCGTCAGGTTGTGAATAGTTTTCGTGCTATAAGGTGACGCAAGTCTATTTTACTCCTGTGACAATGAGGTGAGATGGCAATGGTTGTGTGCGCTTTCAGCGAGGCATGAACACTTACACAAGCTAGGCTGCGCTTTAAAATCTCCTACAAATTTACTTTTAGAGCGCAGCTCTTCGGCGCCCGTTCCTGCGTTTCGCGGCGTCAACGTTGACCCTCGTAACCAGCTCCGCAGCCGGGGCAGAGCGGTGCTCTAGCTGCGCGCGTTCCTGGCGCACTGGCGGTCCTAAGGTTAAAAAGAGGCGGTCGCCGCCCCCACCCCCCCCAACCCCCCCGCCCGCCCACAAAAAAAAATGCCTTTGCACATGTTCCCGAACGTCCGTTTTCGGGATCTCACAGGGCGAGACGTGAATTTTTGACGTAGAACTGGAAAGGTTTTGCGGCTGCGATGGGTCAAGTAGTCCCCTACTTTGTACGTTCACCGTGTTAGTGCCCGTCTCACTTCACACATTTCTTCGTTCTACAGGATATTCGAGTAAAATTTGTAGTTATTGTCGAATTAACCTCGTTTTTCGGGACAGCAGCCGAGCGCCTTTACCACTGAGCCACCTCGGCGGGTGAACTGGGAATTGTTCCCCTAGTTAGACTAGCTCAGATTTCCAACACGGCGCTCCTTTATAAAAAAAAATGGTGCCCTTGTTCTTTCGTAGTTATCAAAACAAACATGTAAATATAGGAATTTCACGTCGTGCAGCGAGCTCCAAATACAGCGTGAGGAAGGGGCGCGCGTGTTGAGGGAAGACGGTGGCGCGCCAGATCAGAGCAGCGGGTGCCACTGGCCACGTCAGGCACCATAGACGTCTGACTACGTCCGTTGAAAGGCTGGTTCACATGCATGCAAGCGAGTAAAATTGGGCAGCGCAGTGCGACAAAAAATTTTTAACTTGTTGGAACATCGCCGCTGACTACTGCAGCCGCCGCGATGGCTCTAAACAGCTTTTGCGCCGCAGCAACAAAGCGTTTTCACTTGCATGTGAAACAGGCTCTACTCGAACGCACGACGGTGTTGTGCGGGCCTCCGTCAGTTGTAGAGAAAAAAACTGCGAAAAGCTTGTACTGTCTTCCCAATCTGAGAGGCCGCCGCGGTGGCTCAGTGGTTATGGTGCTCGGCTGTTGACCCGAAAGACGCGGGTTCGATCCCGGCCGCGGCGGTTGAATTTCTTTAGAGGAAAAATTCGAGGCCTGTGTACTGTGCGATGTCAGTTCACGTTAAAGAACCCCAGGTGGTCGAAATTTCCGCAGCCCTCCACTACGGCGTCTCTCATAACCTTAGTCGCTTTGCGACGTTAAACCCTATAAACCAAACCAAACCAATCTGAGAGAGAAAAAAAAACAAGTCTCCAAGCAAATGAAATTTCCCTATATTGTACACAAAACCCCTTTTCCCGTAAACGACGTCCAAATTCCCTAGATGTAGGGAAAAATTCCTAAGATATATAGGCGAGGACACTGTGGGAATGACGCTCGTTGACGTCACAAAAGCCGTTCGCATGGCATGAACTGTTCCTTGCGCTGTCAGCATCGCCGTGGCACGTTAAGCAAGCTTAGTGCGGTCCACGGTGGTGCTGTTTTATGCCGTTGCTTCCTCAGCGAAACGGTGGTGGTCGGTAAACATCAGCAATGGGCCGCAAGTACTTTGTTGAAAACTGCAACAGTGGCTTTCAGTGTATCAAGATCTTTCAGTGCAATCACGTTGTTTTATTTTCAATGTTTTGCTTCAACCCACTGAAACCGATACCTACTGAGCGACAATGAGCAAACGTTTTGGTAAACTGTACAATGTAACTGTTCTGATCTCATGCACATTGTTAGCAATACCTCCTGATTACAAAACAAGTATTTCGGGGTTGCCGTTCCCAAGTATCGGCCAGTAAGATGTGAGCGATTTTATTGACTTTGTAAGTATAAGAAAAAATACTTGCATGCAGTGCGACGAGTTAGTGCTATGGGTTGGAAAGGCAAGACCAGCAAAATTCAGTAACGAAGAAGTGGCGGGCAATAAAGTGTGCCACGAATTAAATGTGTAACGAATGAAATGTGTCGCAAGAAGTAAATAAAATCATTACATTCATCTCGTTTCAATGTAAACTGTGTCACACTCAAAGTTTGAGAGCACCCTTGCAGCAGTTGTAGAAGCGATGACTAGAATAATTTGTTGGTTGGTTGGTTTATGGGGTTTAACGTCCCAAAGCGACTGAGGCTATGAGAGACGCCGTAGTGGAGGGCTCCGGAAATTTCGACCACCTGGGGTTCTTTAACGTGCACTGACATCGCACAGTACACGGGCCTCGAATTTCTCCTCCAAAGAAATTCAACCGCCGCGGCCGAGATCGAACCCGCGTCTCTCGGGCCAGCAGCCGAGCACCATAGCCACTGAGCCACCGCGGCGGCTTTCTTTAGATGCCGAAAAAAAGGACCCCGTAGGAGATACGATGTTACAATCAACTGGATCGGTTGTTTATAAACCTGCTCTACAACCTAACGTAACGGTCTTAGCAGTAAAATGAATATTTGAAAATTCGCATAATTCATCTCAGTTAATTAACTAATTAAGCGCAATGAAAAAAATATTCTGAGGAGAGCCACAGGATGGCGAACAATGTATCGTTGGTTTCAGCGGGCTGCGGTTTACCGCTTTTTTAAATCCTCGGTTCAAGTTACGTGAAATGCCCTGTATATCTTCCACCGTGCCCCGGAGACAGGAGCGCCGACGGTAATGATAAGAGGGGCTCATTTCTGCTGCGTCGGAGGGAGCTTCGGCGGCATCTAATCGATAGCGCTCAGATTTGGAATAGGCGCAGGTGCATCACTCCCGGCGTGCCGCTGCTCCTGCGGTGCCAGGGCTCGCGGTACGGACGTCTCATCCCGCATATTTTGCAAATACGCGCATGCGCCGTGGCAGGTATAGCCGTCGCCTGCTGCGTGGCGCTGTACTGGCGCCATCAGCTGTATCGTCGTTAATACTTTATGGGGTTTAACGTCCCAAAGCGAGTCAGGCTATGAGGGACGCCGTAGTGAAGGGTTCCGGTAATTTCGGCCACCTCAAGTTCTAACAAGCTCTGACGTCACACACTACACGGGCCTCTAGAAATTCGCCTCCTTAGAAATTCGACCGCCGCATTCGGGATCGTACCCGCGTAGTTTCGGGTCAGCAGCCGAGCACCATAACCACTGAGCCACCGCGGCGAAGCACACATCATCTGCATCGCAGCGTTTGTCCTTTGCTTCTGCCTGCTTCGTACAGCTCACCTGCCACGTTGCGCTGGCTCCTAAGGTATGTCAGGTTTAACGTCCGGCAGCTGCGGATGAGCTAACAGAGAGAGCTCAGGGGAGGGCTCTGGAATAATTTCGGCCGCCTGCAGTTCTTTAATGCGCACTGACGTCGCAAAAGACCCTAATACTCTGCGAATTAAGGAAATTTCCAAAATCCCGCTTGGTAGATGCACCATCGGTAGTAGAACAGCTCTTCGCTGCTGTGAAAACAACATTCCGTCCCCATATCCTGGTTTGCAGCCAGGGACGAAACCGTTCATCGCATATCAGTACGTACGCAGCATCAGCATTCAAATAGCGTTGCATAGTATGCGCTTCTCACGTCTGCCATACCCTGTGCGTACCGGTCAATTCTTGGGTACATTTGTCGTCTGCGTCGTGACTCTGTCGTGTCTTGTTCACGCGTCAGCGCAGACGACACCCAAAAACGACGCGGACGGTGCTCAGACGACCCGGTATCAAGCGAGATTAGTGGGCTGCTGCCTTCATCGAGCATGTATTTTGTGGAGCTGGCTGCGAGGTATGCACTCAGACAGAAATGAAAAGCCGACGATAGAACTGAACACCGAACATAAAAGAAAGATTTTATTACGGATTGGAGCTGCAATAAATGTGAGGTTTTCGAACACTTCGAAGTGACAGGCATCGCACTTTGAAAGTTAAATTTACCTGCGCTTCCGCTAAGATCGCCTCGTCTTCTTGTTTTTATTGAACTGTCATATCCACGTTTCATAAGCTGCTCATGCGGCATCGCCCGAATCATCAAAGCGAAAACGCCATGTTAAAAAGAAACGGGCTGTCATATGCTCAACGACAAACACGATTCCCTTCACATGTTTCCTGGCTCGCACACGAAGTATAACAGCGGCAACGAGTCTCCTTTTCGCCCGCTGGTAGCCCCAGCATCTCGTTTCGCGGCAGTGTCGACAGGTGACGCGTAGATGAGATACTTCTGGAAAGAGGATAGGCGGGGAGAAAGCGTGCGCAAATAATTTCGCCGAATGAAGGGCAGCGTGGGGAGAGAGTACAAAGCAACGCTGTGCTCCGGACGCACGCTGGGCGTTGGCGTGGTAACATTGAGGCCATCAGACTCGGCGCTCGATCTTGTCTATCTTACGCCGTGGACGTGTCAAGGGGTATGGCAGAAGCAAATGCGGAAGCTCGAGAAAAAAAAACGGGAATAATTCTCCCCAAATTAGATACCAATACAGACAAGCACGCGTATTATGATGAAAACGCAACGAAAGAGGGCTAATTGGAAAATAATGGTGATAAACATTGCACAAGCCATGCTGAAAAAAAAGAGCAGCTGGGAACACGGTATGAAAGTTAGAAAAATGTTTTTGGTGCAGAAATGCTATCAAAACAGCTAGCAAGCAGGCTTGTTATAATCAAGCAAGAGAGTCACAGGTCACTTCAAAACACCGAATATTTCAACGGCTAGCTGCACGCTGCTAATGCTTTTTCAGAGAAGCGTGCATCTGACCTGTTATCTCGAAGTATTGTGAAGATGTTTTTGCATATCAGTCAACTTTAATATATGTTTTTCCAAATCAGTCGTTCAGCATTCTGCCAAGTTCGAGGCGATGAAGTTTTACAGTTTTGTGGTTTATGCGTGTTTAATATCCCAAAGCTATGATGAGCGCCGTAGTAAAACGCTCTGGAAATTTCTACCTGATGAGGTTCTTCCACGTGCACTGACATCGCACAGTACGCGGACCTCTAAAATTTTGCCTCTATTGAATTGCACCACCCCGGCCGGGATCGAACCCGCGTCTTTCGGGTCTGCAAGCGAGCGCCATATCCACTGAGCCACCGCGGCGGCTCTTTACACTTTCCCAACCAGACTCAGCTGCAACCATACTTACTTCGCACAAAAGACCCAGGAACAAAGTAAGAAGAAGACAACTCTACACGGGGGATCTCGACTTCCTAGTTGTCGTTTCCCTGTGCCTTATCTTGCTCCTCCACATAGGGGAAGTATCGCTAAAAAGAACGGCGGACGATTTAGCGCATTTTGCCGAAATGCGAATTACATGGAGTGCAATTCGTTTTGCACTGCTGCTTTGGTTCGAAGATCGGTTTTGAAGAAGGTCAAGCAGGCTTCACTGAATGATCGGAGCAAATCGGACTTAATCTGCTCCTTTAGCTCCACCTTAACTGCACTATACGACTGCATTAATGGGTTAATGCACTTATGAGCACAATTTTTTATTTTCTACTTTACAGTCACAGCTCGTTGGCTGTTCTCATACCACTCCTTGCGCAGTGATGCAGAGGTTAAGCAATGCGCCACATGCCCTCCCATGGCATGTGCTGCCATGGGTGGAGCTTGTGAAACCCGGGTTGCTCTTTCCAAGCAACCTCACAGCCACGGAGAGGGGCTTCGGTGAGAGAAATATCGGCGAAATCTGAGATTCGAGTTTTTAGGGGTGGCGCAAAAAAAAAAAACAAATAGCAATCAACCACCCATGCAACATGGCACCAAGTACTTTCATTTAATAACTTACATTCAGTTAATAACTTCCATCTTTCTTCAGCTGTCCTTATACTGATGCAAGTAGGAACATGAAAAATCAATCAGCATTGTCAAAAGCTTTTCCACATCATCTCTGTTATAATCGAATACCTGTTCTTCCATGCGGCCATATTTTGGAACTTGAAGGGCTAAATGCAATCCACTGCACGGTGATCACTAATATATTCAATGACATTGCAAGTCTTACTTCAGCATGGGTTCTCAAGACTAACTCTAAAACAGACTAGTATCTGCGTTTGGTATGTTAAGAATTCGCTTTATTTCAAAGTAATTAGTAATTTCGATCATTTAATATATGCACTGCAACGAGTGCGTTTGGTCGGAACAGTACAGCTGATCTAGTTCACACCAGGATAGTTTAGATCTCCGGGGAGGACAGTTGGAGCATTTGCAGACCGTGATCGACTTCATCGTACAGACGATCAAGGAAATGTGCCCAGTATCAGGTGGTCTGCAACACACACCAATATGAGCATTTTGGAAACGTATGCCTATCCTTTCTTACTTAGAGCATTTCAAGTGTCGAATCGACAAACAGAGAAGAACGAATTGTGTCCTTAACGGCAATTAGAACGCGTCCTCCTTTGGAACTTGACCGTTTCTTTCCGTAAGCCGCAAATACATATGAAAAAACAAACCCAGCGTCCCAGATAGCTAGGCTCAGCCATGTTGCTGTTCTCATAATAACATCTCCCTAACACGTGACAATGATGGAAAGCAAGTTTTCTTGCATAGGTAGTAAAGTATGTGAGTTAGCAACAATGAATGATACAGGTCAAAGGGTTTCAAATGCCTTTGTTCTGAAAAGGCTGCTCGTGATTATTCCCTCAAATGGGCTCCACATGGCTTTATTGCACAACACGGTCACGAATTTTGTCATATCTGTAACTTCTATCTCTTATGCTCAGCTTATCATGTGACAACATAAACTTGCTTTCGGCTTCATTACGGTTAGCGAATTCGCACAGCCGCTTGCAGTTTCTGTGAAAAGTCTTCTTCAGTCCATACTTTAGGTGAAATTACATCCTTCAGCTTTGACGCGCTTTTTAAGATGGCAGTTTCGCTTTTTTAGTTGAAGAACTTAATTACTATCGGGGGATGCTATCAGACTTGCGCCTACAAATGACATGAATGCGTTCCATTTCTCCCTATTCAACTTTCTAGTGGGCGGTGAAAAATTCCTTGGCGATTCTTTCTGTATCTTCCCAGTTTTTTTCTTTCCAGCTGTAGTAGCCCCTTAACTATCTAGTTATTTCGTCTTGGGCGATTTTTAAGGTCATCTACTATGTCAGAAGACTCACCGTGCGAAGTCGCGGGCTGCTCCCTGCGAGCAGTTCACCTTCCTTCTAGTTCATTGAAAGTGTTTCTAGTCGAACCCATGCTGCCGCTTTGAAGCGGTAGCTTCTATTCATTGTCACGGCTTCGTATTTGCCTACCGCCGCTCCCATGAGGTGGCCGTCCATCTATAGACGCAGCGAATTCCTGTCACATGCGACTGTCCACTGTCTCGGCTGGCTCGGCGCTCCCGGGCGCTTCGGATGTGTCCTTGAATCCGGTATTGCTTCTGCAGTTACCTGCAGTTTGGATTGTCGTTCCTGCGAAGGCCTAACTCCGGAGACCTCTGGAGAAATCTGCTGCCGTGCTTGATGTAACTACAGTGCCAGAAATTGGCATTCTCTTTTTTATGGTGGGATGAACGAATTTAAACTTCGTGTCACAAGTTGTTCTCTGTGAATTGAGAGCTAAGAACACGCGCTGGCGGTTGCCGCTACGATATTCACTTCTCGCGCCAGCGAGCCAATAACGCTGCTCCGGCTGACGTCGCCTAACTCTTGTAATTACTGCGCTCCACGGAGGGTGTGAAAACGGCAAAATTACATTTTCTGAATGATGATTGTGCGTTTCTTCACTACTGCGTCTGAATAGGCTCGACGCACGACGGAGAATCCATTGGAGCGGTATGCTACGGTGTGACTCGTGGCCCTCACGTTTGCCATTATGCGAAATGTGCTCAAATTTCTAAAACGTCTTCTGCTCATTCCCACGTCTACCCATATGCATTACACTATTTTTCAGCTCTTCAAATGCAGCAGTGAAGTTACGATTGCTAGTAAAAGGACGATTCGACAGTAACGTTACTAGCGTGAAAACGTTCGCCTGAGAAAATGGTGGCCCTGCTCGGCAGCCCGACGTGGAAAGAAAAACCGTGTATAATACAGACACAGCGCTGGCCTTTCCAATTCTCCATTAATAAAAGCACCACTTGGCTGCGTGCTCACCTCCGTGCTCGTATTTCATACGAGATGTTATTTAAAATGAATTAATGCAACTTGTCCATATCTGAGTTCCCTATCTCGATAACAAATTTCGTGTATATATTTACGTGAGCCTTTTTTCTCCATCTTAAATAGCACATAGGCGTTCTGTGAGGGTCGGCTTTCATCGATGCTTCATTGCGACGCTGTTCAGAGAGCATTTAGCAGGCGTTGTAATGGTTCCCTGCAAATTTACGCATAAAAAGCCGCTTCATATATTCTTCGCATCACTTAAAAACGATGAGAACACCTGTGTGTGTTGTTATGCATAACATTTTGACTGTTGTCTTTTTTCTACAGGTACGTTTTTTGCTAATTTAATTTGGTAATACCTTCTTTTACATAGTTGCAGGAAATAATCAGTTTCTCAAACGTGTGCGCTTACATCTGCCACTCATGTTGTAATTTTGTGGCATTGCAAATTTAGTACTCCAAATTCTTTACACCTATGAGAAATAGATTGCACACATTTTTATAACGTCCTTTGCAACCTAAATGCGTTTTCGCGGCCTATTAGAGGGTGACATTGCTCAGTCCACTGTGCGAAGTGTGATAATTCGACTCGTTCGTTTATACAACTGTGGCGCGACATTCGTGAACATTTATCTCAGCAATGTGCGCGTTTGGGCTTTGAAAAAAAGACGTGTTTCAATCAGTCATAAAATTACGAACGTGTTCTGATTACATTTGGATTTTATTTAAGTTTGTGCGACACACCTAACACTTATTACCCTCCGGTTTTTTTCTGCCTCGGGTTGAGGGCTTTAAATTTTGCCGCATTTTCCTGCACGTGCCAGTTATTTCCAGCACTAACTCTTGCCAACGCGCCATAAAGAACACAGAGCAGAAGGCAAAGAAGATTCCCTCGTGGCGTTCGTTGCACGCGCGCTCCTGTTCCAGCTGTCCGACCCTAGTAAGAGGCTCTTTCGTCGATGAGACGCGACCACGTCGTACGCGGCACCGTACCACCGTTTGATCAACCAATGGCTCGCAGACTTCGCGCTGCTGAAGAGGCTCCTGAGTACAGCGTGGTGTCCAGGCCGTTCCAGAACATGCAACCAGTCTCAGCGACGGCAGCGGCGGTGACATCACGACCAGCGCTCAGTCTTCATCTTGGCGGTCGCAGGTCTCTGAGCTCGTCCAACTCCTGTCCTCTGCCCGGATTATCCACCGCAGACACGGGGCACTCGGCGCTGGCGATGGGCGGCACCAATCCGCTCCAGGAAAAGGACAGCGTACGCCATGATGAATGTGAGCCCGCAACTGGACCCATCCAGGCAGAGCCGTTAGCCGACCTCCCAGCGACCGCCACGGTGAGGCATTTTCGAAAATTTCTTTCCTGAGTTCCTGCGAATAGACGCCGTGGTCGACATCGTACTCGGTCTTAACCAGGGTACACACCGCAAATCCGCAGGAAGTTTCCTGGGGTCGCGCTCTGAAAGTTATACGTGCAATTTTTTTCCTTGAAGTGACAGTTTGACACATAAAAAATAGCATACTGTTTAGGGTGGTTAAACGTGAAAATCGTGTACTCTAACACTCCTTAGAGTAAGTACTTAATGACCTAACAAGCTAAAGGCATTGACCTGAAGGCGTTCGCCTGGGAGATATTTACAATCAAGACCTTCACCCAGGCCGTCACTCAGGTGAAGGCTTGCCAGGTGTACACACCTAGCAGGTTGCCCAAAACACAGTGTGCAGGTGGGCCGCCTGCCACAAAGCAGGATACAGCGACGTAAGTACGCGGAGTCACGACGAAAAAATATTAGCGCTGTGACGTGTCACCGGAGCGGCAGACAGCAGCGCTCGGCGTGGTGGTTACGAACACACCGATAACAAAAGTGCAGATCGTGCTTGCGAAGCACAGTGCTGTGCCAGCCGCATGGTTGTCATTGTGCTAATATTTTTTCATCTCGACTGAGCGTACTGTATGTAGTACGTACGCATGCTAGAAATCGGAAAATGTGCCTAGTAGTTCTAGAAAACTAGAGAAATTAAGGGGGACACTTAAGATGAGCCTCAAGAGTGCGACACGACTCCGTTAATGAGTTCATCCCCACATATGCGGTAATGGTCATCCTCTACTTGACATTCATCGATCCCCGAAGTCCTCGTACCACTTCTGGCTCATTGGTCCGGCAGACAAGCGACGCGCCACTGCCCTTTGGTGGCACGAGATGCCAAAGGTGGGGCTCACACGAGCCCGGTTGCTTTTCCCGAGGTACCTCGCGCGGCGAGTTTGCTCGCTATTCCGCGCGCAGGTTGGGACAACGCCTCAAGATCGCTTCACCCAGCTGGCCCACCTGCACCCTAGGTTGTCTCTCAGGGAATTTTGTGTGGATTTTTCGCTCGCGGTCAACGATGCAGAGAACAGACGCCGAGATCAACAAGGTACCGCAACGACGACGTCGGCTAATCTGCGACACGGCCACTTTAACGCCATGGCAATAAAAGGGGCGCGTACGTTATGATTTCCACGGACAATTAACTGACCTTCCTTCCTCAAGAATTGCACCTTATTGAGAAGCACCTGCTTCATAAATCAGAAAACCACCCACAAGCGCAGGTTTCCCGTCTATAAGCTACAGATTCTGTAATAGGACGCGGGTGCTATTCGCCAATTTTAAGGTATCCGTTAAGGTATTAATTGTAGAGGCTGCTATACAAATTTTCAACCTTTCTCTTGCAGCCAATCACCAAAGTATGGCTGAGAGCCTTTTTCTGGCTTAAACCATGCTTTTGGGCTGTTCAAATTGGCGTGTGGGTGGTGGCCTCCATGCTCATGATGGCCTTGGCGTGGCCGACCTCCACCACCACCACGCTGCTGGAGGCGCACCGGTCTGGAGGGCGCACCCGACGGCTGTGGTCCTAGTACGGGCCTTTGCGGGGCTGCTGCTGCGGCCTCTCCGGTGCGACAGCGTGAGTCCCGCTCAAAAGCACACGCACACTGCGTCTGCATCTAACCGGTGCCTGCATACAGCTCCTAAGGTAGTTTCAAGAACTAAGAAACGGAACAGCAACGGCGGCACTCGCCTTCTCGCAGTCTCTCGAAAATCCTTCGCGTTGATTTGGCCGTCTCAAGCGCGCGAATGAGCAGTGCTACCTGTTAGCGAACAGTTAGAGGGTCCTTTACGTCGTGGGTGTACTTACAATTAAGATCTGAGGGCGAGAAGTATCGGCTTGATCTTTCGTGCCTCTCATTCAAATTTTCCTATGATGACCTGACAACCTCATTCTGCCCCTCTTGAGATCCTCTCGACGTTTGTTTAATTGCAACAGTGTTGAGCGCATTCATGGTACTATTAACGCTTTAAATAATTCCCTTTTGCCAACTGTTATGTCCGAGTGGAATGTACTTCCTGACGGTATTGTCAATGAAATGAACTCAGTAAAATTTAAACACTTATTAATCGCTTAATTCTCTCCCCAATTCCTGTAAAAAGCCTTTTTATTGACCTATTTATTGCCTTGCTAATTTCAATTCGTTTACTGTGCTTATTTGTGCGTGCAATTTATATTTGTGTTCTAACATTCGATCCCGGCCGCGGCGGCTGAATTTCTTTGGAGGAGAAATTCGAGGCCCGTGTATTGTGCGATGTCAGTGCACGTTAAAGAACCCCAGGTGGTCGAAAATTTCCGGAGCCCTCCACTACGGTGTCTCTCATAGCCTTAGTCGCTTTGGGACGTTAAACCCCATAAACCAAACCAAACCATTTGTGACCCGTTATTACCATGTGACCCGCGCACTTTATGTAATGCGCTGTTGGGGCTTGTAAGGGAAAATAAATGATGATGATGATGATGATTATGATGATTTAACTAGTGGCCAATAAGCCACTTCTACCTCGAAAGCAGTTTCGTCTGGTTCTTACATTTCCATAGGGTCGAAACCAGTGTTCTTATTGTGTCTCATCCTGCTACACAGTAGTGGTGAAGGAGGAGGCCTCCTCCTATTTTAGCGTCACATTATAGGTTTCAGCTTCAGCAATGGTGTGGAGGTAGAGCATCCGCCGAGCGTGCGAAACGACCGGGGATCGAATCCCAATGCCACTCAGGCCCCTACCCTATTTATTACAGATGAGGCGTAAGCCTACAGATTACAGATGAGGCGTATGCAGTGCTAAGGGATGAGCACGTACTGAGCTGTCATAGAATAGCAGACAAACGAGAACTAGGTGTGGATTTCACTTCATTCAGGATGCAGCTTGGAGGCACAACGGGCCCCCAAGCTGCATACTGCCGCTTTTTCCGTTGTGTCCCCTCGGAAGCATATATTCGGTGAATCAGTTCTTTAGTAATAACAAGAGGGTGTCAGCTGTCGTAATTAGGCTTAATAAGAGGTGCATGCTAAAGGCGGTGAATGCATGTCTGCCTACATCCATGCATGATGATTGTTCAAAGCTTCTACGAAAAAGTGAAATTTGCAATGAACAAAATAAAATCACAGTACGTTGTAGTCATGGGGAACTTAAATGTGAATGTAGGGAAGAAGCAGGGCGGAGACTAGGCGCTAGGCTACCATGGCATCGGCTCTAGGCATAGCAGTTTGGAGTTACTAGTGAGCAGAGAGAAATATTCTATGGACCATCAATACCTTGTGCAAACTAGAGAACAGGAAACGGCCGTGAAAGAACCCAAATGGTGAGACTAAACATTACATAGACTTGACACTACGCACTCACCCTGCAATTGTGCAGAATGTGGATGTCTACAGAAAGGGGCCTTGTAGCACCCACAGAGTCATAGAGTGGTAAGGTCTCGAATTAGCTTCAACATAAAGAGGGAAATAAAGAAACTAGTGAAGCGGAATCCGATAACGAGTTAGCGGTAAGAGGAAAGGAAAGAAGATTTAGGATATCGCCCCAGAGCAGATATTCAGCTTTAGCTGAGGAAGACGATCTTATTGTTTAAACAATGGACGATAATATCCCTGCTATCATTAAGGAGTGCACAGTAAAAGTAGGCGGTACGAAGGTTCGACAGGATACCGGCAGGCTGTCTCAGGAGACCGAAGATATCTTTACGAAACGCCAGAGTGTGAAAGCGTTTAACCCTACAGAGAGAATAGATCTGGCAGAGCTATAAAGTTAATAAATAAGAGCAAGGCAGACGAAATCATGAAGTTTATTATGGAGATAAACGAGAATGCTCTATAGAACGGAGGTAGCTTAAAAGCGACGAAGGGCAAGCTACTCGTAGGTAAAAACCAGATGTATGCAATAATAGCGTGAGAGGGCAATGTCACTAACAACAGTAATACGATTGTTAAAGTTCCCGAAGAGTTCTACAAAAATCTGTACAGTAGCCAATGTAATCAGGACGCCGATGAGAGGGGCAGTAGCGCACAGCAAAGGGCCAACCCGCTAATAACGAAGAGGAATTAAAGAAAGTCTTAGGAGCAATGCTAAGGTGGATAGAAGCTGGTCAAGATGGGGTAAGAGGGCATTAGGTAAGAGGACAAAGATCCGATAGGACATTGTGCTAGAAACACTGGCCATCTTGTATACACAATGCCTTTCAACCTCGAGCATACTAGATGCTTTTAAGAACGCTACCATTATCTTTATACATCCAGTGCTTGAAAAATTACTGGCCGGTCAGCTTGTTGTGCGTTTTCTACAAGGTATTCACTATGGTAATCGCCAATAGAATCAGGACGACTTCAGACAGTCAACCCAATGACCAGGAAGGCTTTTGTTAAGGATACTCGACAATAGACCATATTCATACTATTAATAAAATCATAAAAATACACAGCATATACCTTTCATGGGTTACGAGAAAGCATTTGACTCAGTGGAAGCCTCAACAGTCGTCCAGGTATTGGAGAATCAGGGTGCAGAAGAGTCTTATGGGATAGTTGCGGAAGATATCTATAACGGCTGCACAGCTATTGTTCCCCTAGCAATAAACGTCCAATACAGAATGGTGTCAGGCAGAGAGACGCGATCTGGCCAACGGTATTCACCACCTGTTTCAGGACGTAATCCAAGGCCTGGACTCGAAAAAGTAGGGGATAAGAGTTAATGGAGAATACCTAAGTAACCTGCGATTCGTTGATTACATTGCCTTGCTAAGTGACTCAGGCAACGAACTTCAAAAAACGACCAGTGAGATCGTTTGCTTAAAAATTAGCCTGCACAAGAGTACAAGAGTCTCACAATGAAATACTAATTTGCAGTTAGTAGCGGGGTGCTGGAAGTGGTAAAGGAATAAATAAGTGTACTTAAGGCAGGTGGTTACCGCTGATACGGATTGTGAGAGGGAATTGACTAGAAGAATAAGAATCGGGTGGAGGCATATGGCAGGGTTCCTGAGATCAGGAATGACAGTTTACCAATACTCGTGACGAGAAAAGCATGAAAGAAATGTATTTTCCGGTACTCACTTAGGTGGCAGAAAAGTGGAGGCTAATTTAAAAGATCCAGCTTAAAGGGAGACTGAAGAACTTTTTTTGAAAATCAGGCTGGCAGCGGCGTCCTATAGTTTTTCATGCTGATACTGGAATATCGCATACAATTAAGGCAAAAACAAGCGCGATTTACCTTATTTAGCAGAAATATGCGGCCTGTGCCGCAGGACACGCCGTGCGGCGCGCCGCCGCCCGTGATTGGTCAAGAGAGGTCGTGACGTCACTTTGAGGACTGGAGAAGCCGCCGATGCGGATCCGGCGCTGCGATGAGTGGTGTTTGCAGCTTTCCGTGGTGTTGTAAAAGCGAATATGGCGACTATTTTTTTACCGACGTTCAAAAAAAGGATACTGCATTTTGTTCATTCCACGTATCATCTGAAAGCAAAAAAGACACAAGCGAAAAATTGTGCGCCTAGCACAAGCATACGCCAGCGTGAAAGACGCGTATGCTGACCACGCGTTAGAGGTGCCAGCACAACCTCGGCTCGTATTCTCGGAAAGGAAGGGGTGCGAACAATACCCAAGTCAATTACCACCACCGGACGCCTCCTGGCTCGCCCGAAAGAGCGCCATCCTAAAGAAAAGGCCCAAAGCGCTGAGTACAAAAAATCCTGTTCTCAGTAGCCGGCGTTGTAGGTTGGGGCAAGAAATTATTTCAAGGAAACGATGAAGCAGCACAAAGTTCATGTCAAAATTAGCGAAGCGGAGTGGCCAAGCACCGCGAGGCATGTGACCACAGGATAGTGACGCAATCATTGTGCGCTGGAAACCAAGCCAAATACGCGCACAAGGCTGGTGCTTCACTCGTGGCGCAAACGTTCGCCCTTCCTAGATTTGCAGTATTGGTTCAGTGAAGTAATGGCCAGCTATATGTGTGTTTAAAAGCAAGCTAGCTTCCCGCTGCCACATCTTGAAGAAACCGAGTAAGGTTGAGAAACATGGTGTATTTTTTTGCAAAAACTTGGTTGCCATTCATTTCTCTCTTAAATTTGCATCCGAAATCAGAACGTCGGCCGTTTTCATTTTAATTGCTTTGCTACGATTAAACGAGGTGCCGCACATGAAGAGCTTCGATACTTGCTTGCTTGCTTGGACACGCCGAACCGAGTATAAATCACTAACCGAGCCTTGCTGAGCACGCCTCAGGTGCTGTGGCCGCACCAATGCTGAGGAGAGCGACACATGCTTGAGCCTGTATAAGGTTTCTGCAGGGGCTAAGTGAGCATGTTTTTACTTTTAGAAGAGGCGCTTCTTCGGAATGGTGACACGCCTCTCATGCGCGAGAAAATCGAAGGAACTGTGCCAAGGTTCAGCCTCGTCTTTTCGTCAGAAATCTCCAGAGATCACATTAGGGACAAGCTCTGCATGTAGCCGCTCTTACGAAAGTGCTTCGAGCAGAGTAGGCTTGCTTTGGTCGGCTTGAATTCTTCGCCACAGCAGCGAGCGCTTGCGCTGCGAGCTTATGATCTTGCGGAAAACAGTGGAAGACGACAGAGTCGTGGCCGTAATTGTTCGTGGACACGAACGCAGACTAGTGCCTCGTGTAGAACCTGATTCTCAAGGTCGGCTGACACGCATTGTACGTCACAACGCACGCAGCACGAGAAACAACGCGCGCTGAAAGCTCGCTCGAGTGCGCCGAAGTATTCCCGGCTCCTCAATGTGACGTCACGTTGGCCGACATGGACAAGGTTTCCCTCTCCGCTGTTCTCCTCTCCTGCGCTCGCGCGGAGCGCGGGAGATTTAAATATCGCGTTTTTAAGTGGCGATTGCGCCACTGTTTAGCCAAAATCGAAAAAATAATTTCACAGACGTGATCAGCAATGACACTACTTCAAAACCCTAAAAAACTAGCTGATTCGAAAACCGCCTCAGTATCCATTTAAGAAAAATGCAGCGGGCTATGGATTGAAAATTGATATTTGTAACGGTTAGAGACTGGATGTTGGTAGAGTGGGCGTGGGAATATACGCGGGTTAATGACTTTCTAGTCGAAATCAAGCGCAAGAAATGGGAAGGCAAGATAACCGCTCGTCGTTAACTGCAACAGAGTGGATTTCAAGCGAAGGCAAGCGTAGCGAGGGTTGGCTGAAAGTTAGGTAGGCGGATAAGATTGAAAAGTTTCCTAGGCTACGGTGGCCGCAGCTTTCAAAGCCCACAGGTAATTCTAGATACATTGGTGAGGTGTTTACCCTGTAGTGGGCATAGTCTGGCTCATAATTATTCCATTATGATGATGATGATATGACACTCCATGTAATTTTGAGCGAATTAGTTCCACCGTACTTTCACTGAGCCGCAATGAGCTTACAAACTTTCGCTCTTTCTATCTTCCTGCCTAACTCCTAATCTTTTTTCGATGCAGCGTTTGGCTCGCGTGTAATCGGGACTGCTTTGTGTGCTGCGCGATACTGAGTGCCCTTCCAAGCGACGTGTGCCGTCTTTTAATCGTACTAGGCGGAATTTTATGCCTCAATATTCCGCCCGGTATACAGTTGCATGAGCCACCCAGAGATGAAAATATTGCGGCACTCCAGCGCGAACACGTGAGAAAAACTTAAAGGGTCAGTCTACTCACCGAGATGAGTGTATAAATAATGGCATATTCTTGTAGTTGGCACCCTATAACATCAATAGCGAGGGATCTGCGCCCGGTTTAGGCAGGAATTTATATTTTATTTCGGCGTTAAAAGTCGCGTAAAAATGCATGGTGGCGACCCCAAACGTTCATTTTGTTCAAGAAAGTGGCAGTCTTTTTTTGTAGAAGCATAAGTGAATATACTGCGTACCATTTGTATGCCCCAATGTCAGAGAAACCCACGTTTTGTTCTAGTAAACGGTAGAAGGCGTACCGCTCGCTTTTTCTGTAAATCACATGAATATTTATAGTTACACGTACGCAAAACGCACGCACATTCCCACTTTTAGTTCTGCGTATGCTAGCAGAGAGGCCAAAATAAACTCAGCCTATAGTGGCGCCATCTGGTCGTCAGGATGGGAACCATTGCTGTAAACAAACCGACTCTCCACTTAAGCCTAGGAACGGCAGAATCGTCACTCTAATTATTAAAATAAAGCAAATTTATCTCTTATATGTTTTCTTATAGGCGAGATGAGACGAAGCGAAGGACAGGCGGCCCCATTTATGGCCAGTGAACGCACTGAAAAAGGCAGCAACAACGAGAATTCAGTCCGAAGCGAGAGGTCCGGCTTCGACGGGCGCCGCCATGTTTGTCGCCGCGCGGCGGAAATCCAGATGGTTGCCAGATGAGACTACCATCCCATACAGATGTGTTCCCACATTAATAAATTCTATTTTAATATGTTCTACCGCACTCCTTGGCACCACAGCTGGCAAAACGGTAATTTGAGTAAAGAGCTATCGGTTGCCGCAAAGAAAATATGGTCGATAAAATTCAGTAGACTGACCCTTTAAAGTTAACTCACTAGACTAAAGTGACCATTTTATTTTCGAAAAACTGGCTGTATAGGGCAGAATTGGTACTATTTGACAGCGGCTAAGGCCAGAGCAAAATTGAAGGGTGCACCATGGTCGGCATTGTAAAACTTTTGTTCAGTGCATGCGATATTAACCTTATTTTGTTACTGACGCTATTTACTCGTCTAATGGTCAATCCGCTTTTTTCAAATTCGTCTCTCTGAACTCGAGGCTACACCAATACGCGAATCATGGCCAGGTCAAGGTGTAAACTTAAATGAAAACGCAGGAAAAGGGAGGGAAAGAACGAGTTGAAGGATGCTATTGTGAAAATTTCTGGCCTTCCACACCACATTAAATTTTCACCATAAAATTCGACTGCTGCTACCATTGCTACCATCCTGCTTTTTTTTTCTTGGAAACAGAGGATTTTAAGAGAAGGCCCATATCAGATTGAACACTGATTCTCGCCTCGCTGTCACAGTCCAAACGGAGGTAATCTTGTTAAAAGGAATCTTCTCCCAATGATTCAGCCGCGTGGCTCGGCAGCATATAACCGAGCCATCGGTTTTCGGGAGAAGGCCTCGATGACTGGCGAAAATTGAGCTAGATGCTCGGGAAAGCAGCCACGTGCTATAGCGCCTTGCGTTTTGGATATGCCGCTCTTGAGGACTACTGTCTTTAATGTTCGGCACCGCAGCGACACTTCAGAAGTTCCGCGTGCCTGCCTTCGTTTAATCGAACGATATGAAGATTTCTACGCCTCGGGTGTTATATCGCGGGTTGCTCAGGACCAAGTGTCAAATTTCGGTGATAGGTTCAGCACGACGCTGCCACTCCTCCGATGTACTACGCATTATACCGGCCGCCTTATCTAAATGTTGGTGGCTTGGATCCTCCATTTGTCTCCGACATGTCATTACTATTATTTTCCTTTCTCTGGTTTCGGAATTTAGGGCCTTTATTTACACTACGCACCGACCTGTATTACCACTACAAGGCAAACAGCGGCTTCCACTGCAGGTAAAGCACGAAAAATCTCACACTTCACTGTAATAGCAAGAAGTAGAAGACACCGCGTAATATGGATGGATACATTGCAGGCCAGACCCTTCAGTCATAAAGGATCGCGTGTTTAAGGAGGCAAGAAAACTCGCAAGCGTTGCCTATAATCACGAACTCCGTTTTTCGGTGGCTATTCTGAATAATGTTAGAAATCATCCTAAAGTTCATTTGAGCAGACGTACGTTTGAGCGAGCCTGGTTTGTACTAGCGCGTTGTATGAGATATTTACATGTGGTATTGGTACTGCTGGCAGAAACGCAGGTAACGCAGGTAAACGGAAGTATGATGGTTGCATCGGCATCTGTTCACAACTCACATGAAAGCAGAAAAGGAAAATAGCGCTGCAAAAAGACGTACACAAGAAAGACTGAAACAGGACTTGTGCTATCCTGTAGCGCAAGTCCTGTGTCAGTCTTTCTTATGTACGTCTTTTTGTAGCGCTATTTTCCTTTTCTGTCTCAAATAATGCACCATCTAGCCCAAATTGACATTCTTCTAAATCACAAGAAAGCATTTCTTTTGTGGAGTTCTGAGCTACTGTATTGGAGTGTATACTCGTATTGGAACCATTCTAGACTGGGAATCAGCGTCGACTTTCTCTTCTTAATTCTTTGCAGCTTGGGCCAGGTGGCGGAGCTTGCTTCTTCCCGTTTTGGCGGCGCCCAGGAGATGCTCCGATGAATAATTTTTTTACTATTATGTAATTCCTTTGAGAAATTTTCAGTAATACACAATTCGTTGATGCGTCGAATGAAGGTCTCGCTTATTTAAACTACACCGACAAGAGGCGCAGGGTAAGTAAAGCTTAATTAGCGGAAAGGTGGAGACTGCTGACTTGAATATGTCCTGCCACACCGCAGAGCGGAAATGTGAAGGAAAGGAAAGACAGAGGCAAAGCAAAGGTATGATGACACTGTCACACTACAATGAACTTTACGGTGTGATCCAGGGAGTAGAGATGTCCACTCACACAATGTGGTCACAGTATGGCTTTCGAAAACAAACGTCAACAGAATTGGCTCTTCTCTCTCGAACAGAATTCATATTAGATAACGTTTAGAACAGACGTATAGTATCAGGTTTTTTTCTTGAGTTGGCAAAGCTTTTGACCTCGTTAACCATGAAATATTGTTCCAGAAACTTCTATGACATTCGTGGTAACCCTTTATAACAATTATCATCCTACCTACAGCATCGCACACAATTCGTTGATATAAATGGACACTTCTCAGTCGTTACATCAGTGACAACAGGCGTTCCCCATGGTAGTATTCTTGATACGTTTTTTTTTATGTTATATATTAATCGCGTTGTGCGCATATCTGAACCTGACAAATACACCTTATATGCAGACGATACAGCTGTGATCTTTTCGGGAAGAAAGGCTGAGATTTAAGTACTTGTGTGAGTGGCACCCTTTCGCAAATTAGCAACTGGGCATGTAACAGCTATTTAAAGTTAAATACCATTAAGCCTGAAGCAATTTATATTTCATACAGGAAACACGAACACTGAACTGCCTCTCCTCCTGCTGAACGAAAATATAATGGAAGTTGTACCCTGTTATAAAGCTTTAGGAGATTACTTCACAGAAAACATATGGGATAGGCACATTAAACATTTGGTCGGTAAATCATCTAACACCATCGATGTTATACGTCGCTACTTCTCGAGTTTCCCCTCATCCGTTAATACTCTCCTTTTTAAGTCTCTCTTCATATCTTCGATTAAAGGGAAACTGCACAGGTTTTATAAATGAACGAGCTTAAGAAGGTCGAATGTATGAAACTTGCAGGTAAAGCATGCGAAGTCTTTTTGGGCCAGCACTTTGAAATCGAGACGCCTTCAAGCTTCTCCGCAGCGCACAATTTCAAGTGGCGGGTGGGTATGATGACGTCATTGAAGATGTCGGTACGTTTTCAATGCATAAACGCCTGCTTTGAAGGAAGAAACCAACGCCACCGAAGACCCTGCTGAGAGATGTTTGGCAGCGTATAACGCGTCAGGGCAGGGTGTGGATGACGACAGCGGTAATTTGAAATTATACCTTCCGAGGCGTCACGCTGAGTTTCTTTGCACTCCTCTGTTGCATTGAGGAGAAGCACAAAATTCAATAATCGATTACGTCTCTATTTTAAACGCTAGTGCAGAAATACTTGGCATGCTTGCCTTAGAGTCTACACAGATTTGAATTCTTGATTATCGCGAAATTTTGAAAAAGTTACCCTTTAACTATGGCATCCTAATATTGGCTACTACAAGTACCGAAAACATGCCCAAGTTGGTCGTCTTGCAAAAACGTGCCATAAGGATAAGTGCCATACCAATATCCTACAGTTTACTTGTTGAAAAAACTAAACTTTCCTCACTTGGACTCCTTGTATGGCTTTAGGTTATGCAAATGTTAGAGGTCGAACGTCATAACATCCGAACCCTGGCTGAATTAGCCGAATTAAATATAAACATAGTTTCATACAGGAAGAAATGGGCTTGGGCAGGTCATGTAATGCGAAGGCAAGATAGCCGCTGGTCCTTAAGGGTAACGGAATGGATTCCAAGAGAAAGCAAACGCAGCAGGGGACGGCAGAAAGTTAGGTGGGCGGATGAGATTAAGAAGTTTGCGGGGATACAGTGGCGGCAACTGACAAAGGACAGGGTTAATTGGAGAGATATGGGAGAGGCCTTTGCCCTGCAGTGGGTGTAGTCAGGCTGATGATGATGATGATGATGATAGTTTCATACCCCACACGTCATCCTGAATTCTGGAAAGTTGCCAAATGTCGTATCAGTTATGGGAAACATGCTAAAGTTCACTTTGTTAACTACCATATTTAAGCTGTGTTACATACGAGGTAGCAGCATCCCACCGCTGCCACCAGTTTGTTAGGGACGAGGTAGCATGGACGTGCTCCGGAGAGTGAATTGAGGGACGCCTGAGACGAGGCTGCTGGGAAAAGACAAAGAAGAGGAATTTATACAATATTTACAAGTGAGCTGCAGGAACGCAGCATCGTGACAGCTCAACAGGAGAGCATGATGACAACGAGCTTCGGCCGTGCCGCTGCCGGGCTTTTTAAGAGTTCTCTTCCCTAGGGTCCCTAGATGGGGGCCGGGTTTCACTGGCACCAATCACCGACACGCACGCACTCACTCACTCCCGAGAGATCACGCCGTCGTCACGCGCTGGGAGAGGGGAACGATGCCAACCACGTAGCGCAGACGCCGAAATGTCCATGAGCGGCGTTCGCGCGCATTTCGAACGCGCGTTCCCACTCGGTGTACGGGAAACGCTCGCTCAACCGGGCAGACGGACGCGGCTTCCGTGGCCATCCAGGCGTTCACCCAACGCGCGTCTCGGGGTTTGTCGGCGTTTCGCTGCTGCCATGTCGTCGTCTTCCCCAGGACGAAGGCGAGTCGTAACAGACTGCCCCGCCGGGGGAAGGAGATCCCGATGGACAGGGGACAGCATCCGCTGTCCGGAGGGATGTCGCTTGAGGCTGGTCTCAACTGCAGTCGGTTCTCTCTCGGCGGTTCTGGAGCTCAGCGCACCCCGAAGTCTTCCTATGCAGGTGCAGATTCCCAAAGGGTACTGCAAAGTGACTCGTGCTCCGCTAGCGTTAGAACCACGCCGAAAACCCGACCGCTCAGTCCGCAAGCACGACACAATCCCCACTAAGCGATGCCAGGCTCTTTCCCTCTAACAAAGTCAATTAATTAATCACTGGGAGTAGTCCAGCAGCACTCAGAAAACTCCCACAGATCGGCACATTACACCACAAAGCGCATCTCAATTTAAAACAAACAAAACCAATCGGTTCAAAATCCTAGATCAGGAAGAAAAACTACCAGCAAACTGCAACTATGATGCTGATTCTTGCGCTAGGGACCTCAATTTAAGCTATCGGCATTACCTTTGAGACTCCCCTTTTTGTGATGTATTTCGATTCGTAATGACCACAACAATTACGAACGCACTTGTTTCCTCACAAAGATTCGCTCAACAACGAAGCCAAGGTCACAGTAATTTTCCTAATGCCATAAAATCAACTCCAGGCGCTTATGCTAGTCGCTTACAATGGCCCGTCTGGCTAGTACTTCCGCGTGTCAGCGGACGCTGCTACACATAGGCACCACTAGTGCATGTTTCAAAACAATTTCAAAAGAAACGCTTTCAATGTAAACAACGCGCCGGAAACCTATTCCTGCTCAAAACTTTTGTTTTTCTGCAAAACTTTTTGTCTGCAGGAATGGTTTAAAACAGCAGAGACATCCTCGGAATCTGCTGCTAACGAGCCGCGCCGCGGCTCAAAGGGGTCGCCTATTCTTCAACCGCGCCCTGCGCGGACGCACACCAACAGTGGCTTTAGCAGCCGACAATCCACAAAATTCGAAGGGCTTAACTGCGCTTCGACACCTGCGAGCCTCAGACGCCACGCGACATTGATTTGTTTCGCACACCGGCCGCGCGTCTCCAACACCTGAGCAGCGTCTGAACTTTTGAATGCGAGGGGTTGACGGTCGCGCATGAAACAAACGCCTGCGTGAACTCCTTTCTCGATTCGGCAATGTCCTTCGACTGGAACGCGTTCTGCGGCGTTCTTTCATGCGGTAGCTATGCGTGCTCCTCCGTGGCCCACTGCGAGTTTTACGCGACCTGCTACCGTAGCGTCCCCACAATGGGTAAGGTGGCTTTCGCGCTGTCTGTAAACGCCGAGCTAGTCTGGCCTTAGCGCGGTGCCTGACGCATATGGAGTGCCGTGATGATGGCCTCGGACGATTACGTTGTTGACCGGCCTTAACCCCTACAATGTTTTGGGCCCGTCCTTCGTCCTTTTTCCACGGTCTACCCCATGGCTTGGCTCTCTCTGAGCGCGGCCGCTTTCCTAAAACTGCCTTCGCAGAACGGCCCTGCGCGCCTCCCTTTCTCGCGGTGTCCTCACCCTCCGCATCTTCTCGCTGACGCAGCACCGAGCCGTATTTCCCCCTTAAGTTCGAATTATCGGCTCGTGCTTTCGGTGAGTCACCGCAGGTCGCAGTAGCCAGCTGTTCCGACAGCACTTTATCTCCTGCTGAGCATAACTTGCTCTCCTGAGGCTTGCTAATCGACCCTGCGACCCTAACTCCCTGGCCTGCAACTTGATCTGAACCACACTCGATGGCTAACGTTGCGATCTGCCCTTGGGTTTCAGCGGTGCACTCGGGTGACTCGCAGCCGCTCTCCTTACAGCAAAGCGCTGTGTCCAAAACTTGGCTACTAAGGTTCGCCAGCCGCATCGAAGGAGGGTCTCCCTTGATTCCTTGACTGCTCTGGCCCGCAAGCTCACTAGTCTCTTCCTGAGCAGAAGCATCAATCTCGCTTGTCAAAGCAGGTTTTGCCTCAGGGCTAGAGACGGTCGCTTCTCCCTTATTAGCGTTGTCTGTGCTCACTAACGAAGCAGGTCGCTCGGCTTTGTTTTCGGTGGGAACCCTGCAACTCACAGTTTGCTCTTCATTCCCAGTAAACTCGGCCTTCACTAAATTCCCGTGATGACCTTCCTCACGTGACCCAAGGACTACATTTCCCGGGTCACTGAGACCTTCGGCGTTTTTCTCCAGGGTACTAACCCCTTGACCGCAGAAATGCGCCTCCATCCCGGAAAGTGCATGCTTCTCTGGGCTCAAAACCAACGCATTGCCCCTTTCCTTATTTTTAGCAGTGCATACATTATCGCCCGAGCCCTCTCGGCTGGCGGATCTGCACTCTTCCTCATTACTAGCCTTAGTGCCTACATTATCCCCCGAGCCCTCATGGCTGGCAGATCTGCACTCTTCCACGTTGCTAGCCTTAGTGCCTACATTATCGCCCGAGCCCTCATGGCTGGCGGATCTGCACTCTTCCTCGTTGCTAGCCTTAGTGCCTACATTATCGCCCGAGCCCTCATGGCTGGCGGATCTGCACTCTTCCTCGTTGCTAGCCTTTCGACCGAACTCATCGGTCCTCGCTGCCGAAGTGGCCTTTCTTTCCTGGACCAAACCTGTCCTATGCCGCCACTTCTGAACAGCACTCGTGTCATCCGGCGACTGAGCAGAGCTTCGAACTCGGTCCCTGACACTATCGCGGTGTAGCTTACCACCGTCAATTTGGCCTTCCAAATCTGCCTCCGCGGGAATTCGAAAGTATCTGAGGAGCGCACTTTTGGTTATCGCATAGTTGCGGGCATCCTCGTCAGACAACCTCGCCCAGACATTACAAGGTTCACATGGGAGGAATCCCATCAACACAAGTGGCCAATAATCCTCGTCTAGCTGCTCCTCCATGCAAATTCTTTCAAAATTTTCCAGAAAAGTTCTGAAATTTTCGCCTTTTCTGAAAACACTTAAGCGAGATCGCGTTCTAATACTTCTGAGCGTGTTAAGTTCACGCGTGAGTTCCCGCATCTCTCTTTCGTATTCCTGTTGCCGCTGCTCTCTTTCGCGTTCCTGTTCGCGCAGCTCTCTTTCGCGTTCCTCTTTCTCTTGTTTTTCTTTACGTTCGCGTTCCTCTTTCTTTTGTTTTTCTTTACGTTCAAGTTCCTCTTGTTCTCTTTTTGCCAATTCCCTCTCCTCAATAGTCTCAAGGCATTCCGCAAGCTCGTCATCTTCAGCCTCTAACGCAAGAATAGCCTTCAGCAGTTCTGGTTTTCTGAGTTTGTCTGATACCTCCAGACCCAACTCTTTCGCAAGCTCCAGTAACTTTGGTTTGCGCAGCGTCTTCAAATCCATGGCTGCTCCGAGTGCTGCTTCTCTACTGTCCGCTATTGTCTTGCTGCAACTAACCCAGCAGCAACGACAACCCAATCACCAGCTCTGTTCCCGACACTAACAAAAGCCTGGCAAAACTCAGCAGAAGAAAGTCCCGCACTCACCAAACCTCGCAGCCAAGAATCCAGCGCAGTCGGTCCGCTGCAGGCAACCAGTCAACACACAGGGCTCGTTGCACTGCCCCCGACTCGCCGTTCTGCTCCTCAGCGTCCCGTTGTCCGCAACTCTCCGCCGGCGTCCGAGGTTTCGCGTCCCACCGCTGCCAACCAGTTTGTTACATCCGAGGTAGCAGCATCCCACCGCTGCCACCAGTTTGTTAGGGACGAGGTAGCATGGACGTGCTCCGGAGAGTGAATTGAGGGACGCCTGAGACGAGGCTGCTGGGAAAAGACAAAGAAGAGGAATTTATACAATATTTACAAGTGAGCTGCAGGAACGCAGCATCGTGACAGCTCAACAGGAGAGCATGATGACAACGAGCTTCGGCCGTGCCGCTGCCGGGCTTTTTAAGAGTTCTCTTCCCTAGGGTCCCTAGATGGGGGCCGGGTTTCACTGGCACCAATCACCGACACGCACGCACTCACTCACTCCCGAGAGATCACGCCGTCGTCACGCGCTGGGAGAGGGGAACGATGCCAACCACGTAGCGCAGACGCCGAAATGTCCATGAGCGGCGTTCGCGCGCATTTCGAACGCGCGTTCCCACTCGGTGTACGGGAAACGCTCGCTCAACCGGGCAGACGGACGCGGCTTCCGTGGCCATCCAGGCGTTCACCCAACGCGCGTCTCGGGGTTTGTCGGCGTTTCGCTGCTGCCATGTCGTCGTCTTCCCCAGGACGAAGGCGAGTCGTAACAGCTACCACAAAATGACATCGATGTCGCTAGATTATTCATGAAGAAGTCGCCCGATATCTTCACTTAGATAAACCATGTGTTTTCCACTGGTACTTATTTTATTAACTAGTAATGCTTGTTCTGTATATTTTTTGTTTGCAAATACGACAGTAAGCGTAATATCTTTTTTTTTGCTCATGTATACACTGTGCCTACGGGTGGCATATATATGTTTTGTAACATTCCATTGCCCTCTCCGTTTGTATTTTTATCGATGTATGTATTCATGTTGTGCAACGTAATATTTGCCAGCCCTGCTGTAAAGGATTGGGTGCACTGGCCTAGTCAAGCTTTTCTGGTTTTTCTGCCTGTGCACCTAACATCCCCTGATGTTCAAAAAAAGATCATATCAAATCATATCAAATAACTGGCAGGCACTCGTCTCTCACTTCGAATTGGCGCGTAGCACACGCAGTCCGTGTCTTATGGACACACCGGTGAACATCATTCACACGTGCTTCAAAGATTGGCCTCAATTCAAAGTAGTAGTAGTAGTAGTAAAAGACCTCTATTCGGCCATAATTTATAGGCCGAGCATGTCGACCGCTTAGGCGACCAGGGGTGGTGTTCTCCTGGTGTCGCCTTTCGCGACATGTCGCATTAGGGCGGGGCCTAAAAAAGTGCGAACAGTTCCTCCAAGAAACGGAAAACGCCGCTGTCACTTTCGTCGGCGATGCTTTCATTCACTCCGTGAAGCGACAATTTAGCACTGCTGATTCACTAGCAGGAATGGTTTCGCATCTTTGATTAGTAGTTGTTAATTATAGGAGAGATGATTATTTGTTATTTCAAGCAGCATAATGTATATACTACAGTCAATGAGTACTTATAGTGCCATTTCGTCACTGCGGGCAACGTCTGCTTAGTCGTCTGTTTACGACGGTACAAAATAAGTTCGCATGGCGAGCGGCAGCCCGGCTCAGCAGACGGTAATTTGCCCGCGCCGCAAGAATCCCTGCTTCACTCCTGCTAGCTCCGATGTACTACGAGGAAAGGAGACCCAGTGTTGTCGTGTACCGACTCGCACGATAGAGCCGCGCCAACATCGAAAAACTTTGTCGGTCAAAGCAAACCGGTCGCGGTGTCCGCGGACACGGCACTTTTCTTCACGGCTCAAAAACCAGGCAAGGAGAGTGGGATCCATGGCGTCTAGTATCAATTTCCTAGCCCGTCGCCCGCGCGAATCGCTTCATCGCATTACGTTGTTCGACTAAGCGTAGTAAATTGGGGCGACGTCACGATGACGTAGCAGGAAGGAAGATCCGTGTCGTCACGCCGCCGTCACCGCGGCTCCAGCCAACCAGAGAAGAGCGAAGGCGACATGTCGCAAAAGGCGACACCGGGAGAATACCACCCCAGAAGTCGCTGTTCTTCCCCTTCAGCGCCAAGCTAGTCGAGCCAGGTGGTGATGGATAGAGAGGGTGGGGAGAAGGAACCCGACTGCTGAGCAGCCGGGCAATAGAAGACGCAATGGGCCAGGTCCACATAGATACAGGGGCAGTTGGGACAGGAAGGGTCCGAACGATAGCGATAGAGAAAGAGGCGGGACGGGTGATAACTGCATTCATTTGGATGTTCCGAAGAAGGCGGGACTCCGGAACCGTGAGTGATGAATCAGGGGGAGGGTAAATGCGTTTGTCGAGGCGGAGCTCAAGGTAGACCTCTTTTATGGTGCGGCGAAGGGTGAGTCTCCCACTGTCCTCCGAGGGAGGACAAACACCGTCACCGTCATGATGTGATCATGGCAAACACCGTCAAAGGCCTTGCGAACATCGACGGTCACAATTTGAGTGGGTATAGGGGACAGGAACTTTTGCTGGAGAATCAGAAACATGTCCTGTGCACAGACGCGGTGTCGGAAGCCAATGAGAGTAGGGGGGGAAGAACTCCCGTGCCTGAAGAAAATTAGAGGCGAGTCAGCGCCATTCGCTCAAGGGTCTTAACAACGCACGACGTCAGGGAGATTGGGTGGAGGTTAGAGAGAGAGGGAGGTTTACCCGGCTTTGGAATCATAGAAATAAGGGAGGATGTCCAGGAGCTCGGCAAGCAGCCGCTCTCCCAGACCTCATTGTAGGTTTGAAGGAGGAATAATTTCGCGCAATCAGGAAGGTTATGAAGTGCGGTGTATGTAATAGCATCCTCGCCGGGAGCCGGGCGTGTAGCATTAGCAGCCAGAGCAGATTCTAGCTCCCGGAGAGTGAAGGAGTGGTCCAGACCGGGGTTAGGTCCACCTGAGTACATCGGGTAGGAGGGTGCCAGAGGGGGGGGGGGGGAGGTAGAGAGAGGCGAGTTGATCAAAATCTTCGGAGGGAGTCCCCTTAGCTAGAGTGGGAGCAAGGGCAGGCTTAGTGCCAATGTGCCAAGGAGGGATTTAAATAGAGACCATGCGGATCGCGAGTGCAGTGCAGAATCAAGGCAATCACAATGAGCACTCCAACGAGAGTGCTCGAGGGAGGCGCAGTTGGCGACGATCTCGGCCCGCAGAGCAGTTATCCGGGAGGAAAGTTGGGCATTGTGTGGTTGGGAGCGAAAGGAGCTTTGAAGACGTTTACGGCGACGCCATAAACGGAGGTGAGGATCTGGGTCTGGGATTGGGTGACGAGAGCGAACGCGACGGCTACTGGACGTGAGCGCTGCAGAGATGCGCGACGTCCAGTCGTCGTAGGATTGAAAGGAGTCGGAGGCGAGATTAGTGCGAAAAGCATGCCAGTCAGTGTGAATAACCAGACGACAGCGAGGGACGTGGGAAAGAGAGGTGGTAATATGGATAAGAAAGTGGTCACTGAGAAGAGTTTCGGCTGTCACCTGCAAGTTAAAGGAAAGCGAACCGCGAGAGAAAGTTAGGTCGGGTGTCTTGGGGCGTTGTGAGGCAGTGCCCGCTCGAGTAGGGGAGCCAGGAGCATTAAGAAGGGTGTGTGGCGTTCCTAAGCCAGACAGTGGAGGAGGCGGCCGGGTTTTAGGGTTTGTGGGTAGCCCCAGAGTGTGTGAGGGGCATTAAAGTCACCACCAAAAAGGAGATGAGAGGTAGAAGGAAGAGAGTGAAGGAATTTGCCCAGACCAGAGAATAAAGAGGAAGTGACAGGGGGGTTGTAAAAAGACAAATGGACGAGTGAGATGCGGGAAGAAGGGTGATAATAAACCACACCAACTAAATATTTAAGGAGAGTGGAGGGGATGTCAATTGGCTCTACGAGCATGTCACTCCGTACATAAATAGACGCAAGTGGTGTGGCCGTAGTGGCATGGTAGGCGCTGTAGCCTGGGACAGTGCGGACCGTCCGAGTATCCTGGAGAAGGAGAAAATGAGGCAGGGAGGGGGGGGGGGGGGTGAGTAGATACTGGTGGAGGGGGGTCTTATTGTGGCAAAGATTTCGGCAGTTCCACTGAACAGTCTCGATGTCCTCGCCAAACGCCATTATGATAGTGGAGAGGTAGGGGCTCAAATACACCATTTAGCACACTCACGCATTGCCACGCAGCTTTCGCTGCGTTGACACAAGTTATCTTACTCTGGGAGTGTTAATGGAAGCTTATCTGTGCCAAATAATACTCTGTTTTCTCTGAAAAGCAACATCTGCCAGAAATGCAGCAGCAGCGAACATCTCTTCACCGTTTCTTACTGCGCGTACGACACGTGCATTTTCAGAGGCAACAGGTTCGCGCGTTAAGCCGACGGCGTTCACTCGCCTCCCAATTATCGAGTCGTGACAATGGATGCACCATGCCACAGCTGCGTATGCGGTCCTGACAGCACTCTCGCAACAACCGCAAACCGCGTGACAGGCTGTTCGCTATACAGAACCATGTGGCGAGTGCTTACCTTCACTGAAAAGCATGGATGAGCAACATGCCGGGTCTGGCGCTTCGACGATGTATGGTTGCCGTCGCGCGGAATCTGACTAACTTTACGATCATTTTTGAAACAGCGCAACAAAGACGGGACGTGGAAACTAAGGGGTAAAGACAAAGGGGTAAAGGCAGAGGCATGAGGGAAACAAAAGGGCTTGTCAGGTGCGCCATGTTTCCCCTTATGTACCTTGCGAGGTAGGGGTAGTATACAAAATTCCCTTCTCGTGTGGCGCCACATATATTGGCCAAACAGGAAGATGCATCAACAAGCGACTCACGGAACATGAGAACACCAGAAAAAAAGATCCCCTGTCACACGTGGCGGTCCACTGCAGAAAGTGCAAATGTCAACACGAAAAAGATTACGAAAAAAGAAAATCTGAAGGAGACCCTCTCGCTAAAGGTGCATTCCGTTGCAAGAAATGCAAATGTACCCCCGACTATAAAAACACCAATATCGTGTTCCGCCATTGTGATAAGATGACGCCAGAAGTGATTGAAGCTTTTCTTATACGTGGAAAGGCGCAACGTGCATCAGTTGCCCATCGGTCGCCCTTTCCGAAGGGGAGATTGGGTGTCTGGCTTCACATGTGGCATGAGTTGACTATGGTGGCGATTAATCTTTCCTAACTCTGTCTATATATTTGTGTGTTTTTTTCAATAAACCCAGTTGTTAGTCAGCGCCTGTTTGTCTTTACCCCTTAGTTTGCACGTCCCGTCTTTGTTGCGCTGTTTCAAAAATGAATACATACCAACTTGCCCAAATTTCTGCTTTACTCAATGTTAACTTTACGATATCGACAGGCGTCAGATTGGAAAGCCATCCTTAACAGAGCTTTAGCTCGTACTAGGTTCAGCCGGGTTTAACCGGTGGCTGGTGGCCACACCAGGAGCTCAGCCGTTGCCTAGCAACCGCCGCAGCTGGCAGCACCGCTCGCCGTGCCATCTGGCATGACGTCAGAGGAGGAGCCGGTGAAGCCGCGTTGCAACAACAGAGGAGGAGACGGCGTTGCGTCGTATATATAGAAGGGGCAGCTCGGTGGGATTCGTCGGGAGATATGGAAAGTGAGTAGGAGAGACTGAAGGAAGCCAGGCTTCCTCGTCGGAACGAAACCAAGAGGAGGCAGCGAGCCGAGGAGACGGAGGAAGAACGAGCCTTATGGTTCGAGATGCGTCGTAAGTACGAAGAGGCCAGGCGAGTGGACTCAGACGAGGATGGGTCGTCGTCTAGTTCGCCATGTCGTGCCATGGCCGCCAGTACTGCTCTGGAACCATTCAGGCAGCTGCTTGCTAGTTCACCGATCATCGGGCGTTCTTTGTGGCAAAGGAAAAACAAGAAGATGAAGACTTTGAAAATAAATGCGCTGCACATTAAAATTGTCTATCATTTAACGTAACCATAACTTAACGATAGATAACTACAAAACCTAAACACTCAGACGAACCAAGCTAAACCATAAAGATGTAACCGTAGAGATAACCATGCTGAACAATAACATTAACAGTACCTCTCGCCACGCACATCCAGGGATAAATAAGTTAAGCCGCAGCTAACTTTCTTGAGGCCAGTCGTGCAGACTTAACCCCTGCTCTCGCCCCACCCCGCTCAATCTGCGCAGCAGGCAATGCAGCAGACGACGCCGCTGCGCCCGGCGTCACCATTGGCTGCGCTGTCGGCCAAAGACTCCCAGTGGTCCTTGGGAAACCTTGTGACTTCCAGCTGCGCACTCCTTTGCGTGCAGGTCGGGTAGCGAGGGCCTCTCTCGAGTCTTCCTTCCTCCGTCAGTGGCAGCTTTTAATTATTCGCTGATGTTATAAGGGCGTACCCATGCCGCGTCGGCTGCTGTGCGCTATTCGCTGCGTTGTCGCCGCACTAGCCCACTTGTGGCTTCGGCGCTTCCGTTTTTTTTTGTATGTTCAGATTATGCTGAATAAAGATTATTATTATTATTATTATTATTATTATTATTATTATTATTATTATTATTATTATTATTATTATTATTATTATTATTATTATTATTATTATTATTGAGTTGCATAATTGCGGCGCTTGCATGCCCGCCGCAGACGGTGGTCGCTCAAAATGGTTTTTTTTAGCTTAGCGAAATAAAATGTTTTGTGTCTGCTTTCTTTTCGAAAGCCTTCAGCATAGTACGCAAGCTTATCCTTGGGAAAGCTCGTGGCGGCCTAAATTGGTAAATCGGTTTTTGAGGAAAGGAAATGGCGCAATATCTATCTCGCATATCTCGGTGGACACCTGAACCGCTCCGTAAGAGAAGGGAGGCTGGCGTCTTCTGATTGTTTAAAAAAATAGGAAACGATGGGTCTTTGCTGTATTCTGTGCACTTGGATGCCTGTCATTCGTATATTATGGGAGTGGTCTCTCTCAAGCAGCCCAGGTGTCCCGCAAGTAATACCCGTCAGGCATGTCTCTCGCCTCCATTCGGAGATGTGCGCCGTGAACGACATGGCGATGGCGTTCCGTCGCGAGTGGTAAGTTTTTTCGCGGTATTCGTCACCTCGACATTTATTTATGTATTTACTTATTTATTTCTCTTTACCCTAACGACCGTACAGGCATTGCAGAGGGGAGTGGGGAGAAACATTTACAGAACACAGCGGAAACAACAGAACAAAAAAATCCTGTCAGTGTTGATACAGCGTTAACTAAAGCTTTTCGAAAGTAATTTATGTCTGTAATAGATACAATTTAATTAGGAAGAACGTTCGATTGTTTAGAAGTACGGGGAACAAATGAGCGTAAGCAAGAAACTGTTTTGCATCAGGGAATGGAAACTTTAGGGCGATTATCAAAGCGAAGCGATATGGAATAGTGTCTATGAAGGAAATTATTGTGTACACTACGATGATAATATAACTTGTGAAATAGGGTTAGCCGAAAAAGCTTCCGTCGTGAATCTACTGGCTGATAACTAAGATACTTTTTCCTGGGTTATAGTTGCAAGGAATGAAACGAGGGGAGTTATTTTGAACACGTTCAAGCGAAGTAGTTAAGTAGTCATGGCTAGAAGTCCGGACTTCTCTTGAGTATTCTACCTTTGGACGTATTAAGGTTTTATAAAGAACTGACTTCAAAGAAGATGGTGCTGGAGAAAAATTACGTCGCAGATAACCTAACGTTTTGTTAGCGTTATTGATTACCTAATCAATGTGAATCCTCCAAGCCAGGTCAGATGTAGTGTGAAAGTGCAAGTATTTATAAGAATTGTTGCTTTCAGGTGCAATGTTATTCAGATAGAATACTCCAGACAGATTGGCAATACGGTATACACGCATGACCTTGCATTTCTAAAAGTTTAGTTCCATTACCCACTGACTGCACCAACTAAATATAGCCGCAAGGTCGCGCTGTAAGATCGTAATATAATTATCCCTTATCATTTCGAAATAATCACAAAGTAACCGGCCAATAAATGATTTGGTTGTTTGGTTTATAGCGTTTAACGTCCCAACGTGACTCAAGCTATTAGGGACGCCGCAGTGAAGGGCTCTGGAGATTTCATCCACCTTGGGTTCTTTAACGTGCACTGGCATGGCACACAACACGCGCCCACGAATAGCCGCCGCTGTCTTCACTTCATCCCGCCGCTGTGGGACTGCTCCCGCTCTCGAGGCAGCACGTACTGCTCGTTTTTCTTCTTTGCCGCTAGTTAGGCAAATAACTCATGTATTCGCTTAATGAATGGTTCAAAATAATATTACACCACATAGCCTTTACTGTCCGTGCGCAAAGTTGCCTGGAAATGCGCCGATTACGACGACAGCCACTCTGTCATAAGGTTGTTGGCATAGCTCTGCACAAACAGCACTGCTCGTTTGCATGGCATAAAGCGCAAGTTGGGTTCTCCATATCATAAATATTACCTTGCTGACAAGTTGCAGCTTTATTCGTTTACGCACCACGATATCTATGCAATAAGCGCTGATGCTATCGCCTGTCTGGGGAACGCTCGTAGGAGCTATAGTGCACTAGATTAGGCTAGTATACTTTAGTAGTACCGACGCTTCCCTCTAATCCGCTTTTTTCGCAAAATATGGCAGCCACTGGGGAGTGGCAAAAATTCACCAGCTTCGCATTGCAAAAAACATACTTGCGAGACGCACGTGCGATCTGGTTCCGCGAGGAGCCAGCTTCGTCTGCCCGCGTACACCTGCGAAGTGGCCAGCTGCCGCCATCTTTCGCACGCGCCCGTCACTAACACGAGCTCCATCAGTGGAGCTGGAGGAGAAGAGCCGCGCAATTCTCTACTTCCACCGCTATCAGTAATGCTTGATTTTATATCGCTTTATCAAGAACCGCGCTTGGGTACCATTCACTCTAATTCAAAAGGCGAAATTTGTTGTCCCGGTCGACGCCGACGCTGCCTGCTATAGCTACATTCTGTGCGGCTTTGCAGACCCGGTAACACCGGTACTTCCCTTTATTGTGCGCGCGTCCTGCGGTGGAAGCAATCGACGCTTTAAGGTCATTGTAGCCAGAACTGTGCTCGGCGGCCGTTTGCATATGCGAAAACTTGGGAATTCACTCACCGCAATCGCTGAAACCGCACACACGAATCTTGAGAACTCGCTAAGTCTCGTCACGCAAGGTGCCAGCGCGCTGCGCCATCCACTCAGACTGAACGATCTGACAAAAGTGCATCGTGGACTACTGTTTACGTGTGATGGCATGAAATGCATCCTCTCGTTTCGCTCTTTCTTGATACGGATAATGTAATCACCAGCACACTTTTTCAGGAAGTGCCTAACGTGGCAAGGAGCTTTCGCTTCGCCAAGCTGTTTTGCCCATGTCGCGTGCATGGACGCTCAGTTCTGTGCGCAGGGATCTTCCAAACTGAAATCTTCGCGGGTTCACGTACGCGGCGGACGCGTAATTACGCGAATTACACGGCGGACGCGTAATTCGGAGGTCGTGGGTTCGGATCCCACCGGCGGCGTGTGGTTGTTTCTCTTCAGCTTTGGTAATCAATTAGCTTTATGCGATAACATATTCAGTGATACTCTAAATCGAACAACAGCACCAAATAAATAAATAATAAAAACAAAAATTAAAATTCTGCTGTGTCCCTTGGTTTCTGTGGCTGTTGGCTTCTCTCATATTTATAACGAGCCCCTCATTCTCCTTCCCTTGTTTGCTATATATATATATATATATATATATATATATATATATATATATATATATATATATATATATATATATCGAGAGAAAGAAAGAGAATCACCAATTCTGCATATATGGAAATTAATCTGTTATCGCTATCTGAACAACTGCCATGTGTGAGGATGTCAACACCAGAACTGAAATGAAAAAAGAGCTGCCATAGCACTAATTCGCCTTTCTACTCACTGCGCTAATCGACCACCATTTTTTTCTCGGAATTTTCATGCCGTGCCGGCGCCTTCCGCTCTTGCCTTGTGTGTCCCTGACCCTACACATGTAGTGTGCCAAGAGCTAGGCTCCCTCGGTGTATTCTGCGATTGCTGCGCGTTGCTGGAGCAGTGCAGTAATGCTCGCTATGCCCGCCGCAGCTGAGATAGAGTGGATCTTCCCTTTCCAGCTACACGTATTAATGTGAGATAATTAAGGCCGTTGTCGCACGGAAACCTTACCGATGTCTCTTGGCATGAAATTCGCTGATTGGTCGAGATACATCACGTGACCTTTGACGTAATCACAATCTGTACGCCGAGGCAAGTGTTAACAAAAAATAGCAATAGCGGCGCTGAAAGAATTCCAAAACACTGTGTTTTCTACTCTATAAACTCCACTCGTCCTGTAGAATATCTTCGTTGAGGTGCTTGTACCCTTTGTTCGTGGCTCTCACGCTACTCTGACATCCAATGTCGTGTATTGCCTTGATGTGCCTTAGATTATGAGCTCATTTTGATCTAGTTATTTGATTATTTATTTTTAATGTACTGTGGTTGCGCCTATTGTTAGTTGTGAGTTTACTGTAGCGTTCGTGGCCTGTGAATTCTCTTCCCTACGTTAGATATTGTATGCTGTAGCGGTGGTATGCTTTGTATTACGCCATCAAATTTAGTGTTACTTTCTTCGCCTCCGCGAAAAGGAGCATGCAGAGCAGCTGTAAGCCCAGACCTCTACTTAAGGTTGATATAAAATAAAAAGGCATTCGAAAACAATGCATCGTAAAGATGAAGAGTTCTAGATGGTTTGCGGAAGGCCTCCCTTTTGAATTTCACGTCTTTAACTGCAGATCTTTTCATCTATTAAGGCACAAATGGTCCAGCCAGCTGTATACATCCAACACTCTACACCTCCAGGGGTGGTATTCTGCCGGTGTCGCCTTTTGCGACATGTCGCATGAGGACGTGGCCTAAAAACGTGCGTACAGTTGCTCGAAGAAACGCAAAACGCCGCCGTCACTTTCGTCGGCGGTGCTTTCATTCACTCCGAGAAGCGACAATTTACCACTGCTGATTCACTAGCAGCAGTACTTTCGTACCTTTGATAGCAAGAATATTTGCCATCACAGAACGTCTAATGTTTAAAAGATACTTGCAATTTTAGTATAAACTCGCTTTACTTCATTTAAGTCTATAAAACACCGCGAAAAAGCTCCAAATCTATTTTTGTTTCGTTCCGGACGATTGTGCTAGGTTTCGGCTGCGTTTCGGGCAGTTGCAGACGGTAGCAGGGAAGCTGGAGGTCCCATTAGGCTTGCGCGCTCCAGAATCGAGAGCGTATCTCAAAAACTAGGCTGAATCGCAGCTTAAACTTTATCGTCGAAGCAAGGTAAGTCATAGCGAAAAGCAACAACACCAGTAGTTGCCGATAAACATGCCGACCGGAATAGCACGGACTGCTGAATTGGCTGAAGCGGGCGGCTCTCGCTTGGAAGGACCCCGCCATGTTTTCACGCTAAGGGCGCAAAAGCCGCAACTGCCGATTGCGTTCGTACGCTAACGCTATTTCCCCAATAGCGTTCTGCGCATGCGCACTCTGGACCCGCTATTCCGCTATGCACGCAATTACGAAAAGCCCGCGATACTAAAAATTGTTCTCTAATGTTCAGTTGTAGGTTTGTAAAAGTAGTCACATTGCTTTAAATCATCTTTGGCTCGTGCAGACACTGGTTCGTTGCACTAACGTGCATTAAAACGCCTTGAAGGGTCATGTAGATGCGAGCGCAAGCGCTGCCAAGGCCACCTCGTCGCAGCGGGCAACGTCTGCTTCGTCGTCTGTTTACGACGGTGCAAAGTAAGTTCGCATGGCGACTGGCAGTCCTGCCCAGCAGACGGTAGCCACAGTGCTGTGTTCTTCGGCAGCCGCTAATGCCGCCGAAAAGCTTCCTCGGTCAAGGCAAACGGGTCGCGGTGTCCGCGGATTCGGCACTCTTCGCGGCTCAAAAACCAGGCAAGGAGAGTGGGATCCATGGCATCTAGATCAATTTGCTAGCCCGTTGCCTGCGCGAATCGCTTCAGCGCGTTCCGTTGGTGGACTAAGCGTAGTAAACTGGGGCGACGTCACGATGACGTAGAAGCAAGGCGGATCCGTGTCGTCACGCCGCCGTCACCGCGGCTCGAGCCAATCAGCGAAGAGCGAATGTGACATGTCGCAAAAGGCGACACCGGCAGAATACCACCCCAGTAGCGATCTGTCGGCTTCGACCAGGTGTTGGCAGCGCATTAAATTAACGCCTCATCCAAGTATTCTAGACTGAGTCGCATGATGGCCTCCTTTTTTTAGGTGCTTGCATTCGAGTGTTCCCCTGTTTCGAAAGCTCATGACGTTAGTTTCATATAAGCAGGTTTATTTATGCCCCTGCTCTGTGGAAATTCTTTTCATAGTAGGCAGCAAATTCTAAAGTAATAAATATTAGTCTTTCCTCAGCAAAAAAAAGAAACACACCGGGGAAAACACTAATAAACCAATCATTAGGCAAAAAAGTCATTCATTACGAAGACCAAGAAAAGCATTTACAAGGCATCCCTGCTTGCGTTTGTAGCAATAGGGTGCACTCCGTATTTATTTTAGCTGATTTGCAATGCAGGTGCCTATCAGTAACTAAGGTCCTACATATGCACGCGCAGTCAGCTTCTTCCATAACGGCAATACTTCCGAAACTAGCACGATAGGCTGCTCCATTGTTTCACTTTTCAATTTGCTATGTATAGGTGTACAAAATTCTTAATGGGTGCTCAAGGCGTCCTTTATTACTAAGAATGGTGAGCGCAAACTTTCATACATCCGCTACTGAGTTCCGTTGTTTCCTTGTTTTACAAATTTAATCGATAATACCCTTTTTACCTCGTCTGCTTACCCAGCTTTTTTCCTTGACGTGGCAACAGCGCAACAGAAAATATTTTACTGTCTGTTGAATATGAAAAGAAAAGAATGAGGGCTTCGTGAAACAAAATTTTACCTGCCTGTAGTGGAGTAAACTCGTTCGCAAACTCAACGAGAACACCAAAAAAATTGGTACTATTTTCGTACATCTAGCTAAAATAGTAATTTCTCGTTTCATTTTTCGTATAGGGGGGGGGGGGGGGGGTATGGGGGTGAGGAGTGAGGCGTAAAATGCATTCGAGTATTTCCATAGTTCGTTTCAATCTAAAATAAAAATAAAAATAAAATAAAAATAAAAATAAAGCTTCAATCTAAAATAAACGACCGCAAGTGCGGGTGGCATTTATTTTTTCGCTTTGTCCTTACGTCCCTAAATAATGTAGTCGTCACAAAGAGTATGTATCGCGTGGCCTTGTTTCGACCACATCGATTGTCTTTAAGTGTCCAAGTGGATAATCCATCCCTGTCCTTACAGAACATCCATCGTTAAGGGCGCCAACGAGCCGTGGTCTCGCCCGACGAGTAACGCACACAACCAGAACAAAAAACTCCGTTTATCCCAACTAAACGAAGACGACACAAAATTAAAGTCCCATTAACTGAGGCGATACATCGCGAGTGCAAAGAATACACCTTGCTTCTACACACGCAATGCAATGTGGGCGTCAAGAGTCCAAGCAACAACACCACAACAAATAAAATTCGGTCGGGACATTGAAGAATCCTAAAGTGCGGACAAGGGAAAACATTACGGTCTCTGTGTGCATTGTTTACGCGTAACATTTGTGCATGCGTTAAAGTTCTTTCCTGCTAGTTTGTGTTTCTGTATTGGTTGCGCACCAGACTGCAAACGTTCGGACCCTTTCGGTGCACGGCAATGAGTTATTTGGCCGAGTTTGCGTGTCGGGGACCCAAGACGTAAACGTTTAGTTGTTTGCGACGCCCCTCTCCCCCCCCCCCACACACACACATACACGCGCACACATGTCCAACGTCCAAATTTGAAAACTGTGAGATACTTGTACAGAAATACTGAAGGTAATGGTCCATTTTTCCGAAATATAGAAAATCATTCTTTTAAAGTGTTTCCGTCGCTAGAATCGAGCAGTTATGACAGCCTCGGAAAACCAATAGTGAGCGCATTTGAGGATAGCGAAAACGTTAATAGCAAAAAAATGCAAGAATGCTGACAAGAGATCTGTGAGTATGTTGATTGTTTGAGTGAAGTCTTATGTTACACAAAAAAAAAAGTGCTCATAAACTCTTTCCCATTGAAAACTAGTTTCGTCCAGAATTGTTATGCTTGCTCAGCGCGCTGCCTGCCAAGGACCCGCCGTAGTTCATCATTAGGAGTTCTATTGCTCGTTTTTGCACCCGCTAGGACCCGAGCGATGCCAAAGACAGTCGCACGTCCCGTGCAGTCGGGCGTGCCGAGCCATAAGTGGGCCATGAGCACGTCAGCCTCACCCACGAACCCGACAACAGTGGACGTGTCACACGGTTTTAACAGCGAAGGCCTTAATAGCTTTCCATGAGCCATTTTGGAGAAACAATTGGGGGGGGGGGGGGTTCAGCAGTAGCCGCTTAACGAGTTACCCGCAAAGTGTTTTTGTAGGTGGACACCAGTGCCAAGAATCTGAGAGCGCAGTGGGGGTGTCCACGCTCCCAGAAACCTAGTTATGCGCCTTTCCTTTCCTTAGAACTAACGGATTCTAAACCCTCCGTTGGTTTCGAAGAATTGCGTATAACTGCCTCAGTTTGTAGGGTGACACCACCGCCACCTCACAGCACGATTGATGTGGCCACTGAGGCGATGAGCCAGTTATGTGCCGTTCCGTTCCTCAGAGCAAACGGAACGTTTAGACAGCGAATAAGACAACACTGGGAACTAGACTATTCTTTCGGAGCAAGAGGTTCCTGGAGTCCGTGAAATGTGCCGAGATCGTGATCGAACCGAAGACCGCCAGCCGAAGAAGTCCGAGCACGTACTTGAGCTTATATAAAGACGCCAATTCGAGCATGAGAGACGCCCCACCAGGCAGACGTCTGTGAGTCACACCAGACCTGCCTGCCCGTACTGAAAATCAGCTTTCGCGGATTAATGCGCTAAGCCGGTTAGCTAAGATTAAAATCTCTTTAAGTGAGGATTCTCCGTGAAATGCGATCACCTCTAACTAAACTTTTTGCTGTTTTCTTTCAACAAGAATTGCAGCGAGTTCAGCGAACTGAGTGGACCACTTTTGCGACACCGCTGTAGCCTACAGCGTCCTAGCCAATCGAGGGCGGGCTTCCCGCTCGGAGGCGGCGTGAGTACTCGACGCCTGTGACTGGCTTAACTACGAACACCCTGATTTGAATTTCACTAATCTGATGAAAGAAGTGGTCCGAAGAGAGTAAAATAGACTTCCTCGGGAGCAACGGACGACGTAATGTCGCCACGCAGTTCCCCCCGCAAAAGCAAGGCAACTGTACTAGTAAAACCCATCAATGAGAGAGCAAATAGTAGCAACTTTTTTCTCTGTTCTGGAGCGGAAATCATTCCAACATTTTTGCTCTCTTTGCCACCTATTACCAGCAAATATTCTTGCCTTTAAGCTGACTGGGGAACTAATAGTTCTATAGACCTCAACTTCCCTACTTTGGCCACGCTAGGTGCACGTCGTCACATGCGTAATTAATGCGGGTTACACCTGTGCAAGCTCAAAAATGCTGTTTGTTCAAAGTAATAGTCAAAGGCTGATAACGTAGTAGCGCATCTCTATATACAAGCATCATTTCACTCGCTGGTGTAAAAATATTCCCGAAGACTCGCTGTGCCCCGTTCCTTAAAAAAGAAAATAAGATTCTTTTAGCGGCGGCCTTGCTGGCCTTGCAACTCGCCCCCGGTCCAAAAACCCAGGCCCCCTCGATTCAAAAATTTACTTTTGACCCCTCCAGCCCCCCCCCCCCCCCCCCCCCCACCAAAAAAAAAAAAAAATCTTGGCTACGTGCCTGCTTGTGGTACTGCATATCTTAGCCCTTTGATGCGCTATGTACACGATTGTTTACAAAGCGAACTCCACGCTTTTCCTGAGAGTGGGCTGTACCTATAGCGGCGATTTCTTGCAGCTATAGGCACAGCGCAGCTTTCATTTACAGCAGTGGCTAACCCATGTCCACGGCATTCTACATAAAAGAGAAAGATAAACTAGAGCGAATGTTTGCGACATTCGAATTAGTGCGAAAACATGAATTTCTGCTACGTAAAACACGGCGATGAGCGGTCAGTGTCGCGGCGGGACGGAGCGCTTGCGCCAGGCCAGATGCGTACAAACAATTCAACAGACAATGGAAGATTTTGCTCGTAGTTGGTACCCACCGTTACGCATTAAAAATGTCAATTCTTTGAACTACCTACTATTGTGGCGTAACTTGCAGGCTACAGAAAATGCTGTAAAACCGGACAACCTATGCCTCCCAAAGCCCATTGCGAGTATTAACCACTAGACACCGGGAGAACGAGAATAAGTGATCGAATAGGGCAAATATATATGTTTTGCTGCATAATTTTCCCATCATGGCATGAATTTTACCACCCATAAGAATTTAGTAGCGGTTAACGCTTCTCAAAAGGGATCATGAATAAGCTGCCATACCGAAACGTGGGCGGAGAAAGATTTCGCCTTCCATCGATGACCAGTGCTATCCAGCATTCTAAAAAACTAGCGAAGTATATGAATTCATTTGAACTTTCCAAAGACACTGCCTTATATGGGACAAAAGAAACTAACCCCATCTGCAAGCTCCGAATCCTGCCGTTCTGCATAGGGGCGCCATCCGACGATGCACTCATGGTCTCGCCGGTCTCGACTCCAAGATTGCACCGTCATATGAGGCGCACATGCAATGCGGAACGGTTGCTAACTTGGAAGGTGGGTGAGATACTCGTCACCCGATGTACATCAAATCAATGGGCAAAAGAGTTATGAAGGATGCAGTAATGATTAAAGTAATGAGAATTGGTGAACTGATTTGGCAACATATGAAGCAGGGTTGCTCGGTGAAAGACCCGTTGCCTTCAGGTGCCGATTACTTCTAGGGTTGAGAGCATTGCAGTCCCACAGTAAGTGGTAAATGTGATCTCGTGTAGGTTGGCAAAGATAAACTCCGAGAGCTAAATAAAAAGGGCTGCATACACGCGTAGTAGTCTACTTTATGTTCCCCCACGATTGTAATTCTGCTGCCCGCGAAGTATAAAATATTAAAGCTGCCTAGCAAGCAGTAAGATGACAAATTTTTAGTGAACGCGATCTCACGGGCTTAGCTCATAGCCAAACTGGTCGCCTTTCGGCAGGAACGAAAAGCTATTTCATGGTATGTGCTTGAAGACTATAAGCGTCCTAAACTAATATGTTATTCCCAAATGAATTTCTAATAATGTATAGGTATGGTTTGGGATGACGAACGATCAATGACCAATTAGGGCCAGGCCGATTGAATATTTCGCTTACTTAACCGTGGCGTGGAAATAAGGAAATAAATGAGTCAAAGCATAGAGCTTAGTTTTTTTTTCACAACGCGTGCGATAACTCATAGGTCATCCGTGTCGCTGCTTCAATGCCGCAGTTGTGTACTTCACTCTGCAATAGTGAATGAAAAGTCAGACACCAGCCGTTTCTCCACGGACCCAAGCCAGGCAAGGGCCCGCAGCTTTAAGCCCGAGCCCGGCCCGTACCCGCAAATTGTTTATTGTTTATTGTAATACCCACAGCGCCACAAGTGGCATTAAAGTGGGGGGGAATAACACATCATACAAACGAAAAAAAAGGTAACAAAGGGCAGCACATACAATGCAACCATGATGCAACATTAATACAGCCTAAAAACAGCATTCACAGAGATGGAGAGAATAAATCACCTGACGTAATTAATACCACCTCTTCAGAGAGCCGGTTCCAATCTCTTATAGACCTAGGGAAAAAAGCATATTTGTACATCTCTGATTTACAGTTAATTTCCTTAACTTTTAATCGATGGTCACAGCGTAATATATAGTTTGGTGATCTTCTACTGTTTGCGCAAGTTTTTACCTTTGGAAACTATGAAAAAATTTTAGCCTCAAACAATACCTACGTTTTACAAGCGTCTTCCATCCCAGCGAGCCTTTTGCACGTGAAACGCTAAAGCTCCTGGTATAGTTGTTAAAGACATATCGGATACCCATGTTTTGTACCCTCTCAAGTTTATCTATATCCGTTTTATGCCAAGGGTCCCATACTGCGCAGGCATATTCGACAACCGAGCGAACGTTTGTCATGAAAAGTAACTCTTTAGTTTCTAAAGGGAACTGATTGGTGTTACGCCTTAAAAAACCAAGAACGCGACACACCTTTCCTGTTACGTAGTCGACATGTCGTCTCCAGCTTAGGTTGGAGGTTATGAATACGCCGAGATATTTGTATTCTGGCACTGAGGAAAGTTGTGTCGCATTAATTGTATAAGAGAATTCATGGGGCTTTTTCTTTTTCTGACTCGCATATACACAGATTTTTGCATGTTAATAAACATACCCCATTTCTTACACCAATCAGACACCCTGTTCAAATCATTCTGTAACTGCACACTCATTCGGACTATCAACGACCCTATACAATGCGCAGTCATCTGCAAACAGACGAATATGAGAAGAGATATTAGAGCAAATGTCATTCATAAAGATAAAAAATAACAAAGGTCTGAGCCCTGATCCTTGAGGTACACCAGAAGATACAATGCATTCGCTTGATAATTTTCCATTAATAACTACTCTTTGTTTCCTTAAGTGCAAGTAATCTTGTATCCAGTCAATCATTCTCTCATCAATGTTATACCAAGACAATTTTTCAAGAAAAAAACGAATAAGGAACAACATCAAATGCCTTCTTGAAATCTAAGACGACGCAATCTACAGACAACCCTTCATCAAGTGCACTTGTCAGATCATGAATTAGTTCAGTCAACTGTGTTACACAAGAAAGGCTTTTACGAAAACCATGCTACTGATTGCTTAATAAGGAATGCGTATTCATATGATTAATAATGCTAGTGAAAAACACATGTTCCAAAACTTTACAAGCAATACTCGTCAAAGAGATGGGACGATAGTTAGAAACAACAGTTTGAGGGCCAGAGTTGTGCACAGGAACTACATTGGCTAACTTCTAGCCAGAAGGCAGTGCAGCTTCCTCTAAGGATTTTGTGTAAATTACTCTCCGATATGCAGACAACTCACACGCACATTCACGGGAAAGAGCAGTTGGTAGATCGTCAGGACCAGGAGCACTGGCAGCATTCAGCCCTTTGAGTATCGACTCAATTCCTCTTTGACTAAACTCGACACAACGCATGTGATCAGAATTAACTCGACCAAGATTGAGCTCAACGTGAGAGGTGTTGGAAGGAGCAGAGAATACAGAAGAAAAAAACTCATTGAAGCACTCACCTTTATCGATACTCTCGTCGATAATGGAGCCTTCATGTACAAGAGAAGGAATCGATACTTGATCCTTGCCGTTTCTTTTCATGAACTGCCAAAATTCTTTAGGGCGCTTTTTTATGCGCGAATGAAAAGAAGAAAAAAAATAAGTCTTTTGGTTGTTTAACGGCTACCTTCGCTGCGTTTGTTGTACATTTTAATACAACAAACGTAAACAACAAACGAAATTGTTCTGTATAGAAGGATTCCTTCTATACGCCATGTAAGCAGCCTGTCTTTTGTATATGAACCTGCGCACAGTTTTGTTAAACCAAGGCTTGCTTTTGCTTCGTCATGACGTCAAGATCCAACTAGGAACGTACATTTCACGTAACTCTAAAATTTTTTCTTTGAAGATTTTCCTTGAGGCCCAGGCCCGTTAAAATTAAACATGTCCCGGCCTGGTCCAGCCCACGGGCCGGGCCGGGCCCAGGCTTTCGGGCTGACCCGAGCCGGTGCAGTGCACTAGTTGGCATACACCGTACACATGGCAAAGGGTATCGCCAAAGCAAATGCGAATGCTCGGGAAAAAGAAACGCGAGAAATTTTTCACCCCAATTTCGATAAAAACACACCCAGTAAGCCAAGCACGCGTATCTTCAAGGAAACACAACGAAAGATTGCTAAATAGAAAATAGAAATCGGATTTGAGCTCCGCCTGAATGGTACGACGCGATTGCGTTAATGGCTAATATGCAGAATTCTTCATTTTCTTCTTAAAATTGATAAGTAGTTGGGGGTTCTCATACCACTCCTCGCGCAGGGGCGCAGAGGTTAAGCGATGTGTAACTGCACTGCCAGGGCAGGGGCTGCCATGGGTGCCAGCACAAGCAACCTCACGGTCGCGTCGCGGAGAGAGGCTTCAGTCAGGGAGATATCGGCGAAATCTGAGATTGGGGTTTTAGCGCTGCCGCACTATAAACAACCATGCGGTTTTTTTTTAGTGCCAACGACACATGGGCCTTGTTATACGATTAGTTTGTCGCAAAAATCTTCCAGTTTTCTCAATTGTCCTTTCATCAAACTGATGCAGGTAAACGACGAAAATCACTCAGTAGAGTAAATACTTTTTCACATCTAATCTGTTATAATCGAATATTTATTCGCCCATGCGGCCACGTTTTTGAACTTGTAGTTCTAAAAAGCAATGCACAGCATGGTGATCACTAATACATTCAATAACATTGCACGTTGCGATGGGCTGTCAAAAGTAAGTCTGAAAGAGACTCGTATCTCTGGTCGGCGTGGTAACAATTCGCTTTAGTTCAAAGTAATCAGTGATTTCGAAAATGTAATACATTCACTACGCGAAGTACATTTGGTCGGAACAGTGCAGTTGACCCGCTCATTACCAGGACAGTTGAAATCATTAGCCAGGACAATAGAATATTTGAAAACCTTGACTTCACACCATCGATCTCGTCAGGCAGACGATCAATAAAATATTCGTCAGCATCACGCGCTCTGTGACATACGCCAACCAGGAGTTTTGGAAATGTATGCTTATTGTTACCGATAGCACTTCAAGTGTAGAATCGACAAGGAGACAGGTAAAGGAGACGCCTCCTGCCCTGGAACAAGGCCGGTCCTTTCTATAAGCCGAAAATGCATATGAAAAAACTTGCTCAGCGCCCGAGATACTTGCGCTTAGCCGTGTTTCTGTTCTGGGAATAATATCTGCATCACACCTGTCGCAGATGGAAAGTAAGTCTCCTTGCTTAGGTAGCAAACTGCGAAAGTTAGCCACAATGAGTGATACGGGCACAATTGTTTCAAATACCTTGATTCTGAAATTATCACTGGAAATGGGCTGCTGTCGGCTTGATTGCACAACACGGTCACGAATCTCGTGGTATTAATAAGATATATCCCTTGTGCTCTGCTTGTCATATGATAAATAAGTTTGCGTTCGCATGCATTAGCTTTCGCCAATTACCTCAACTTTTTCCGTGGCACTTGCAGCTTCGGTGAAAAGTCTTCGTAAAACCATACTTTAGGTGAAGCTACGGCCTGCAATTTTGATGCGGCTTTATAGATGGAAATTTTGCTTTTGTAGTTGAAGAACCTAATTACTATCGGGGGGTGCTATCAGACTTGCCCCTACCAATGACAGGAACGCGTTCAATTTCTCCCAGTTCAACCTTCAAGTGGGTGGCGAAAAACTCCTTCGCGATTCTTCCCGTGTCTTCCCAGTTTTCAGCTTTCAGCTCTGGTAAGCCCTTAACTGTGACGTTATTTCGACTAGGGCGATTCTTAAGGTCATCGACTATGTCCGAACACCCGCCGTGCGAAGTTGCGGGCTGGTCCTTGCTCATTGAAAGCGTCTCCCGTCGACCCCACTCTCTTGCTTTCCGGCGGCAGCATATATATTCATTGCCAAATCACGATGTCCAACGAGGAAGACTTCTTAGGGGGACCGTTCCATCGTCGCTCTCCTGCGAGGACGCCGTTGCCATTGCCTCCTACAGCTGCCACGAGGTGGCCGTCCCTCTACAGGCGCAGCCAGTCGTGTGACTGTCCACTGGTTCGGCCGGCTCGGCGCTCCCTCGCGCTTCGGCTGTGTCGAATCTGGAAATGCGGCTGTAGTGGGCTGCAGTTCGGATGGCGGTTCTTGTCAACACATAACTACGGAGACCTCTGGAGAAGCGGGCATGCAGCCCTGCAGGATGTAAGTGCATTGCAAGAAAATGGCTTTCACTCTGTTGCGTGGAATGAATGAATTTACACTTCGTGGCACAATTTGTTCTTTGTGATTTGAGCGCTAAGAGCACGAGGTGCCGGTCTCCGCTACGGTATTCACTTCTCGTGCCCACAAGCCAATCGCAAAGCTCCGGCGGACGCCGCCTAACTCTTGTATTTACTCTGTTGCACGGAAGGTGTGAGAAGGCTCAAGTTACATTAACTGAATCATGAAGGTTCGTTTCCTCATTATTGCGCATTAATAGGTTAGACGCACGAAGAAGAAGCCGTTCGGGCGTGTGTTGCGGTTTTTCCAGTGAGCCTTATGTTTGTCGTCGCGCAAAGTGCGCTCAGATTTGTAAAATTTGTTGCGCCCATTCCGAAGCGCGCCGACATGCACTACAATCTACTTAAGCACTCTAAATATTGCTGTGAAGTGACGATTGCTACTAAGAGGACCATTCGACAGTGACCTAGCGGGAAAACCTAGCGGGAAAGTGGTGGCTCTCACTGCTCGGAAGCCATACGGTGCAAAGACGACCGAGGATAACACACACAAAGAGCTGATATTTGTAAGCTTTTATTGGTAACAGTAATACATGGCTACGTGTTCACCTTAGTGTTCGCTTTGGTTTGAGACGCTCTTTGAAGAGAAGAAATTCAACATGTCCGGATAGCAGTTTCCCAGGTTGAAACAAGTTAGCGCGCATAGAATTTCGTGTAACATCTTTTTTTCCATCCCGTGTGGCATTAAGCTTTTAGTCAGCTCAGGCTTTGTTCGGTGCTTCATTACGCGCTACTTAAACAAGAATTACCTTTCATATTAATGTGTCTTTCAAAATGTACAGAGAAGGAAGTTGTTACATATTTCCTCGTGTCATTTTAAAGCAATGGGAGCAGTTAGGTCTTTTGTTATGCATAAAATTCAGATTGAAGCAATATTTATTCCGATATGCTTTTTACTAACCTAATTTATTAATATCTTCTTGTACAAAGCTGCATCAAATTTATCACGTCTTCAAACGTGTGTGTTGAGAATTGGCACTCATGTTGTAATATAGTGGCATGGCTGATCTAATCCTCAAGTTTTTTACATATAGGAGAAAGAAGTAGCATACATATTATAACGTTATTTATTGCGTTTTAGCGGCGCATTATATGGTGAAATTGCTGAGTACACTGTGCGAAATGTCGTGACAAATGTGGGGCCACATGCCCGCACAGGTGCCTCGAGGAATGTGCACGTGCTGTCTTCCAGTAAAATACGCGTTTCAATCATTCATGAAATTAGGGACGCATTCTGATTCAGCATGTATCTTCAGTTTTTTTTTCCGAGACACCTACCTTCATTTTCTTTTCCCTCCGTTTCTTTCTCCCCTAGGCTAAGAATTTAAAATTTGTGGCCTTTACTACGTACAGGTGAATACCAACCTTTACCACCCGATTCTTGGCCGATCCCCCAGAGTGGGTATGTGCCATTCTGTCGTAGGCTACAACAACAACAACAACCCGCTCTCCTCTTCCCACAGTCCAAGCCTGGTCGGAGGTTCTTTCGTCGAAGGCTTCTCCCTACTGCCGTTCGATCAACCCATGGCGCGCAGACTCCGCACCGTTGAACAGGCTCCAGATTGCGTGGTTGCCTGGCTGTTGCTGAACAAAGTGTCAGCCTCTGTGACTGCAGGGGTGGTGACACAACGACTACCACGCCGTTTTCATCTTGGCAGTCGCCGGTGACTGGGCGCTCCCAACGCCTTGCCTCTGCCCGGATCAGCCACCGCGCACACGGAGCACTCGGCGCTGGCGATGGGCGGCACCAACTCACTCCAGGAGAAGGAGCGTGGACCCCACGACAAATATCCGCCCGCAACTGAACCCATCCAGGCAGAGCCGTTAGCCGCCCTCCCAGTGACCGCCACGGTGAGGCATTTTCAAAATTTTCTATACTGAATTCCTTCGAATAGACGACTTGGCCGACATCGTACTCGGTCTCAACCGGGGAACACACTACATATCTGAACATCACCAGCAAGCTCACTGTTGTCACGCTCTGTAACTTGAAGGGAGAGTTCCACACAATACAAAATACAACAAACGGTTTGACATAGCTAAGCGCGGAATATCGTAGAGTATAGCACTCTTTGCGGTCAGTACTTAAGGTCCATACGTGCTAAAGAAAATTGAGCTGAAGACCATTACCTGGAAGGCATTTACCTTGAAAGCCTTCCCCGAGGCCTTCACTCAGGTGAACGCCTGCTAGGTGTGCGCACCTGGCAGGTTGCCCACAACCTGCCTGCCACACTGCAAGCTTCAGGACGTAATTACGGATAGGTAGTGTACTTACGCTTGCCTTATATCTGAAAATGCTCCGAATAGTGTAACTGTACTGAAGTTACAGGATACACTTAAGCTCCGCCTTTAGAGCATGACGCGATTGAATTAACGAGTTCATCCCCATATATGCGGAACTGGTCATTCTCTACTTAACATTCAGAGATACCCTAGCATGGTGTTAGAATAGGTAACACCATGCCCTGGACTCCTCGCACCACTTCTGGCGCAGTGGTCCAGCGGTCAAGCGACGCGCCACTACCCTTCGATGGCGCGTGCTGTTACTGGTGGGGATCGTGCCACACCTATTTCTCTTTTCGAGCAACCTCTCGCGCCCAAATTGCTCCCAATCTGGCGGCAGGATGTGGTCACGCTAGAAGATCGGGGCCCCAGCTGGCCCTCCTGCCACCTAGGTTGCCTCTCAGGGGATTTTTAGCGGATTTTTCGCTCGCGGTCAATGATAGCGACAACAGACGCCGACAGCAACAATGGACGGGCACGTAGACGCCGGCTTCTCTGTGGCGCGGGCGCTTTATCGCTATTGCGTAAAACTGGGCGGGTACGATAGGCAATTAATTGACTTTGCTTTCTCAACAATGAGACCTTATTGAGAAGTACCTGTTATATAAATCAGAAAACTCCGACGACATGCGCCCGTTTGCAGTCTATAAAATACGGATTCTGGAAAGCGGCACGGCTGGCTTATGTCAAGGTAACCTCGTTAAGGTATTCGTTATAGATGTTGCTATACAAATTGTCTGGACCTTTCTCTTGCAGCCCATCACCAAGATATCGCCCGCAGCATTTTCTGGAGTCAAAAGAACGGTTTTGGGCGGTTCCAATCGCCGTGTGGGTGGTGGCGACCTTGCTTATGATGGCCTTGGCATGGCCGACCACCACCACGCGGCTGGAGGCGCGCCGTTCTGGCAGGCGCGTTCGACGGCGGTGGTCTTGGGACGCGCCTTTGCAGGCCTGCTGCAGCTGCGGCCTCTGTGGTGCGATTGCGTGAGTACCGTTCAAGACGCGCATCCAGGCTGCGTCCGCATGTAACTAATGGCTGCATAGAGCTCCTAGCCTGCTTTCCAAAACTAGGAAAGGGAACAGCAATGGCGTCTTTCACCGTTACGCAGCCTGGGCTGCGTGTTGATTGGGCGTGTTGATTCGGACGTCTGAATTGTGCAGCTGGTTAGCAAACACATAGAGGGCTTTTATCTTGTGGGTGAATTTACATGCTCTGAGGACAAAATGTATCAGCATGCGCTTTCTTATCTCTCATTTCAATGTTAAGATAATTTCGCTGGCGACATGGAAGCCGCTTTTACCTCCAAAATAGTCTCGTCTCGTCCTGACATTTGCATAATGTCGACGCCAGAGAGAAACAGCGCGTGAAGTCTGCGGTCTCCTGCTAAAGAGTAGCGGTGAAGGTGGAGGCCTTCTTTTAGATTAGCGACACATTACGTTTCAGCCAAAGCAATGGCTCAAAGTTAGAGGATCCGCCTAGAGTGCAAGATGAGCGGGGTTTAAATCCCGGTGCCACGCAACTATCTACCTATTTTGAAAAAAGAAAAACTAGGTTTGTAGACAGAATTGCATAACCAGTCCTGGGGTGCAAGCTCTACTCGGTGACCAGAGTCGACAGCGCACTACCTCAAAAGCGCAGGATTTGGCCACCCTGGCGTAGTGCTTGACCACAACCTCCCATGAAAAAACAAAACTCACCCTTCGCCCCCAGCCTCCAGCGGCTGCTGAGGAACTGACCAAGGTGGCGGTGTGACCTGTGACGCAGGGGCGGGAGTTAAGAATCTCGGGCTCCAGATAGGCCGCCGGTGGAATCTGAACCTAGCAACGTTAAATGCTGGAACCTTATCCAATGAGGCTAGCCTAGCAGTCTGTTCGAGCAAATAGCGGGTATTAAACGGGATGTCACAGGACTTAGTGTGGTTAGAAAAGATGACGCGTATACAGTACTAAGGGGCGGACATGTAGTCTGTTATCGTGGATGAGTGGAAGAACGAGTACTAGGTGTGGGATTCCTCATAAACAGGATATAAATGAAATCTTTTGTATTAACGAGAAGGTGGCAGCTATCTTAATTAGGCTTCATAACAAGCACAAGCTGAAGGTGGCGCAGGCCTATGCGCCTATATTGAGCCATGATTATAAGGTCACTGAAAGTTTGTATGAAGACATGGAATCTTCAATGAACAAAGTAAAATCACAATATACTTTGTTAAGTGGGCGACTTCAATGCAAAGGTATTCAAAATCAGGCCGAAAGCCAGGTGGTAGAGGGCTATGTCATAGACTGTAGGAATAGCAGGGGGAAGTTGTTAGTTGAGTCCGCAAAGAGAAATATTTAACTGATAATGAAGTAACATGAGTGGATATTCAAGAGTCCCAACGGTGAGACTCTTGACGGTGAGACTCTTGAATATCCACTCAATGCACTCTCACTCTGCCATCGCGCAGAGTCTGGAGGTCTTCGGGGAATTGCGCTATAGCGACCACAAAATGGTAAGCTCTCGAATTCACTCTGATCTGAAGCATCGGAAGCAACTAGAGAAGCGGAAGTCGATTAACGAGTTAGCAGTAAGAGGTTGGGGGGGGGGGGGGGTTCTTACCGTGCCATCGCGCCTCCTTAGAAGTCTAGGCCGCGAACTCTGAGCTCTCGGTATCGCACACACATACAGTGTTAGAGATGAGGAATTCAGGATATCATTGCAGTACAGATATCCGGCTTTAACTGAGCAAGACAAGCTTCAGGGTGGAAAAAAAAAATGAACACAATTTTGCACCTATGGTTACGGAGCGCGTAGTAGAAGTAGGCGGTAGGATAGTTCGACAGGGTACCGGCAACCTCTCTCAGCCGTCGAAATATCTCTTAAGAAACGCCAAGAAATGAAAGCGCCTAACTCTACAGACAGAATAGAACAGGCAGAGGTATCAGGTTAATGAACATTCGCAAGGTTGCCAACATGGAATTTTAATATGGGGAAAATCGAGCATACTCTAAAGAACGGAAAAGCCGTGAAGAGAAAAATTGGCGTAGGTGAAACCCAGACGCACACGATATGAGACAAAGAGGGCAATATCATTAGCAATATTGATAAGATAGTTAAATTATCTATACACCCCAGGTGGTCGAAATTTCCGGAGCTCTTCATTACGGCGTCCCTCGTAGACTGAATGGCTTTGGGACGTTAAACCGTCATAAACCTAAACAAATATCTTCAGTAGCCAAAGTGATCTGAACGTCAATGAGACAGGCGGAAGTGCACAGCAATGCGACTTCCCGCCAGTAACGAAATAGGAAGTAAGGAAAGTCTTAGGCGAAGTGGGAAAGCAGCGGGTGGGGATCAGGTAACTGAAGATGTGCTGACGAACGGAGGAGAGATTGTGCTAGAAAAACTGACCACCATGTATATGCAAAACCTTATGACTTCGACCGTACCAGATGCATGGAAGAAGGCTAACATTAACTTAATTAATGAGATAGGAGACGTTAGGGACAGGATAAATAAGACCAATCAGATTGCTGTACGTTGTTTACACGGGATCTACTAAGGTAATCGCCAATAGAGTGAAGACAATCTAAGTCTTCAATCAACCCAGTAATAAGGGAGGCTTTCGTTAAGGATACTCAACAGTAGACCATAATCACACTATCAATCGGGTGATAGACAAATGCGCAGAATATAATCAACCCCTATATATAGTCTTCATGGCTTACGAGGAAGCATTTGACTCAGTGGAAACCTCAGTAGTCATGCAGACATTGCGGAATAAGGGTGTAGAAGAGTCGTATGTGAAAATATTCAGCGATATTATAACGCCTGCACAGGTCCTATAGTCCTCCATAAAGTGAGCCATATTAATTCCAATAAAGAAGGGTGTCGGGCAGGGAGACACAATCTCGCCAATGGTATTCACCACCTGTATGCAGGAAGTAATCAGAGGACTAGATGCCCATGTAATATGAGATGCACTGATGAGATTGCCGTGCTAGGTCACTCAGAAGATGAGCTGGAAAGAATGATCAGTGTGTTAGGTAGTCAGAGCAGAACGGTGGTTCTAAAATTAAAATGCCGAAAAGCAAATTAATCTTTAGCAGTCTGCAATTGGATCAGCAGTTCAGAATTGGTAGTGAGGTCCTGAAAGTGATAAGGAAATACGTTTACTTAGAGCAGGATGTGACGGCTGATCCGCATCATGAAAGGGAAATAACTCAGAAGGAGCGCATTTGGATGATTCCCTCAGATCATGAATGGTAGTTTGCCAATATTCGTCCAGAGACAAGTATGCAGCACCTGTAATATACCGGTGCTCGGAGAAAGAAACGGGGAGGCTAACGAAAAGGGCCGAGCTTAAGAATAAGCTGGCTACCAATGGAAATAAAATTGATACGTGTAGCGTTAATACGGAGGAAGCGGACAGAGTAGGTGAGGGGACATGCGCGGGTAAACGATATTTTCGTCGAAATCAAGAGGAAGGAGTGGACATTAACAGGCCATGTATTGCGAAGGCTAGATAACCGCTAGTCGTTACAGGCAACGGAGTGGATTTCAAGAGAAGGGAAGCTTAGCAGGAGGCGGTGGAAAGTTTTTGGGCTGTTTAGAGTAAAAAGTTTCCGGGGATGTGGTGGCCGCAGCTTGCAAAGGACAGGGATTGGAAAGACATGGGAGAAATAGTTTCCCTTCTGTGGGCGTAGTGGGGCAGATGGTGATGACACCATCTACCGCACTGTATTTTGTAGCATTAAAGGTGAATTTTTAGCGAATAAGTGCCACCTGCACTTTCAATGAGAAGCAGTGAGGTTATCAACTTGCGCTGTTCCTATCTTCCAGAATCACTGCTTATGCGTTTTCGGTGTAACGTTTGACTCACGTGTAATTGGGCCTCCTTTTTAAGCTGCGTCGGACATAGTGTCAAGGTTATTAATGCGGGTAACGACTGTAGCGTCAACATAAGCACCCTTCCAGACAACGTGCGTCGTGTTTTTATCTTACTAGACGTGTTTTTCTAGGTGTGAAGAATAAAAGCTTCGCTGACTTTTGGTGGCTCGATAATTTTCCCCTTAAAGCATTGCATGAGCTGCCCAGTAATGAAAACATTGGTGTCCTTCACTGCGTACACGTGAAAAAGCCCCAGTGTAACTACCTAAACGGTGCCTTAGGTGTTTTGTTTTCGAAAAACTGGCTGCATAAGGCAGAATTTTGCCATTTCACAGCGGCTGAGGCTAGAAAAATATTTTAGGGTATGCCTTGGTAGACATTTTAGAACCTTTCCTTAGTGCACACAATATTAACCCTATCCTGTTACCTATGATATTTATTCGCCTTTAGATCAACTGCTTTTCCAAATTCGCGCTCTTCATACTCGGGGCTAGACGAATACGCGAATCATGGCCAAACCAAGGTGTACACAACTGTAAACGCCGAAAATGAAGGGAGAGAACGAGACGAAGAACACTCCTGGGGAAAGTTCCCGTCTTCTGCATCCCTTCGAGTATTCACCATAAAGTTCGCCTGCTGCTAACAATACTACGCGATGGAACCATTTTCGTTTCTTTTGCAAAAGAAGGATGCTCAGATGAGGCCCGTACGAAGATGAACACGGAGGCTCGCCGCGCCGTCGCAGCCCAAACCGGGGTCACGTGCAAAAAGGAATCTTCTCCTAGCGCTTCAGCGAGCCGTCATCTTTTAAGAGCAGTTGTCAAAGAGTGCCGAAACCGGAGCTAGATGCTCGGGAAAACAACCGGAGCGCCTTTTCACTTGCTGCAGTGCCATGCGTGTTGCATCGCGGGTTAAGTCTGCTCTAGTCAATGTTCGCCCTCGCCGCGACACTTCCGACGTTTTGCTTGCCTGGTTTACTTTAATCGAACGAAATAATAGTTTTTGTACCTCGGTTGTTCTATTGCTCAGAACGAAGTGTGAAATTTCGGTAGCAACTTGCGTGTGGCGCTGTCACAGCTCTTATATACTATGCGTTGTGCCGGTCGTCTTAACTGAATCATGTTGCCTTGGATCATACGTTTGTCTCCGGCGCGACATTCGAATTCTGTTTCTTTCTCTGGTTTCCGAATTTGAGGTGCCTATTTCAACAAGGAATTGACCTATATTAGAGTAAATACGGTAACATAGCACTAGCAGTCCAGGGCAAACTTTTGGATTCTATTGCAGGAAACGCACGATAAAGCTCAGACTTCCGTGTAACTGAGCAAAAAACCAAAACAGCACCTAACTTCAAAGGCTACATTGCAGTCAAGGCCATTCAGTCATGAAGAATCGGATGTAAGGACGCTCAAAAACTCGGAAGCCTTCTCTGTAATCCCGAACTCTCTGCTTCGGTCGCTATTCTGAATCGCCTTTAAAGTTTGTTTGAGCACACCTACGCTGAAGTGATTCTTCTTTCTACAGGCATGTTGCAGGGGTAATATACTTGCGTTATTGGAATTTTTGTGAAAATCGCAGCAATGTACATAAGTGCGATAGTTGTATCGGCATGTGGTCGAATTACTCACTAGAAATAATTTCTTGTATGGTGTTATGAGGTACTGTATTGGACGCTATACTCGCACTGAACCCAATCTACAGTGCAGAATCGGCGTTATCTCTAATGATACTTCTATGCAGATTTGGCCATGTGGAGCCGCCAGCTGCTTCGTGGCCTTGGCGGCGTTCGGGGGATGTATTAATGGATAATTTTCAGTAGTAAAGAATTGATTGATGCGCCAAATGAGAGTCTCGGTTATTTAAACTGCATCGAATGGAGGTGCAGAACAAGTAAACATTCATGCGTGGAAAGGGGGTGAGGGTTGAAATGAGCCGGCCCTTCCACTCCACAGAGGGGAAATGTGAAGGAAAGGAAAGAGGGAGGCAGAGAAAATGAAGCGTGGTAATCACACAAAGCAATGAATTTTATGCGACGACCCAAGCAACAGACATGTTCACACACACAGTATCTGGCACTCGTCTCCTACGTAGAATTGACACTTTTCACACGCAGTAGAAGTCTTACACACACCGTTGCACATCACCTGCACATGCTTCAAAAATTGGCCTTGCAACCACTCAACATAGCGTGCTCACATATATATCCATACAGCTTTCGCAGCACTGGCACCAATCATACTCTGGGCGCCTTAACGGGAGCTTGCTGTAATGAAACAATATTATGTTTTCTCCGAAAAGCAGCATTTTCCCGAAAGGCGCCAACGACGAACGTAATCTCTCCACCGTCTCTTACCGCGCGTGCGAAACGTACAGGCGACTGAGCGGAAGCCGTGCGAAATACCCCAATACATTCGCTGGTATTCTTTTCACGCATCGAGAACAGCTACTGAGCGAAAATGTATGCAACAATTTTATGGGCACCTGTACAGGCTGGCAACGCAGGTAACGATGTTACTAACAGCGAAGGATCACGAGCCCCGTGCTAGATGACATCCGCAGATGATGCATTTAGCCTTTCAATGCATAAATCCAACCCCCATTGGCCGCCGATTTAAAAGAAATGGCCACAGCCAAGCAATGACGTCGCTATGCCCCTGAAGTCCTTAGGTAGGAACGGGATCAGTGCCTTGAGTTATTACCTCTCATCCGACCTGCCTACGGGCCGGCCTTCTATGCACTCTCCTGTGCCCATGCCTTGGCAAAGGCAATCCTGTATACCCGGCTCCGTAAGGCGTGCTACTTCAGAACGGGTTAGACGATCAGACGAGGTGACGCTGCCGCATCGAGTTAGGGTTTTCAAGTTTGTCAACCATAGTAGGGGGAAGCGTGCGCTGAGATCTGTCCGTACAGTATAAAAAAGACCACGGTTAAATTCATCCTTGCGCCCAGTTTAAGGTGTGATGCGCATAACAGGTATGAATGCTGTTTTCAGCGTTACCTGAGCGAAAATACGCCTGCGCGTCTTTTCTTGAAGCGTGAGCACTAGACTTCGCGGCAGGCCCAAGCTGCCTGAAAGTTGAAGCATCAGCCTACGCATGATGAACGTGAAACGCACGCTTACATTCGCGCCACAGTTTTACCCGTCACGCGTTAACCAATTGACGCTCCCGCCGCCTTGAGCTGAACACGCGAAGTTTCTTTTTCTCAGGAAGAAGAAGCTCTGGCGACTCTCCCGTCTGACTCGATTCGCGCGCGCTGGAAGCAAACCTCTCTTAACAGGTGCAGTTGTTCTCTAAAGGTATGTACTTACTGCTGCGACATTTTGTGAGGATGCTTACGTCAGTCGAAATGAGTGTCTTTCCGCGTGCATGATGCAAGAATAGCTGTTGGTTTTGAAGCGATAGCTTCACTACGCCAGCCACTTCGCCTCGTCGAGCGAGGTCGCACCTCGGCCGTATGCCCGTGGCTGCAGCTGTGCGTCGGAGCCGCCGCAAGAGGCGTTGCCTAGCAACCGCTGCCCCTGCGCTTCGCTGCTCCGCCGCGCCATCGGTATGACGTCACCTAACCGTTGCGCTCGCCATCGGCAAAAGGGCAATAGCGCGCGGTGCGTTATGTGGTATGGTGTCATCTAGACGCGCGGCGGGGGTACGTATATATAGAGGCAGTTGGTTCGTCAGTAGACGAACCGTTATGGAGGACGATTGGCCGTCTAGGGCATTTGCGCGTTGAAATGAAACCATGCGTAGACAGCATGAAGGGGATGCAATTAGGATGTGTCTTCGTTTCTGTGTCTTCGCGCTCGTAGGGACGCTTCACATGAGGCATATTCTCCCCTCTGCTGATTCCAGTAATTGAGGGCGCCGGATTTATATTATCTAACAGGTGACGCTCGAGGAGGCTTTGCGTCTCCTCGATAATTGTAATGACTAGATTGAGGCTTTACTTTAGTCATACCAGTGTTTTATTTTTGCTCTATAGCGATTCTTCTTTTAAAAAGCATGGAAAATGCAATGGCGCTATTTGTCTACGCGTATTTGAATTAAAATGCTTCAATTAACTTTAATTTTTTTGCTATACGGCGCAATGATACATTCCAAAATACAAGGCATTGAACGTCCCAGTGAAAAGCAGTTTCCCAAATTTCAAAATCCGCATTGTAGTTCAAGATAATTAACGTGCAATTATGCGTGAAAACGACGATGTAAAAACAGACGCGTGACATGCGCTGCAAGTGGTACGGCCCTACTGCGCGCAAGATGACTGTCAGCAGCCACAAAAGCACACGCACATTTTGTAAAACATGACAGACGCGCCCCTGACTGGTAGTATTCCTGATGAGGACCCTTCACACGGCTTAGTCATGCAGACGCGTGCTCTGCTAATAGCTTCTGCTCCTTTCCTGGTCGCATTGAAGCGCAGAAGGCAGTAATGGCTGCCAGTATCCCTTGTTACTTCACTTAGTCAACCGTCTCAATATGTATTTCCAGCTGCTTTCCTATGTTGAACACTACTGAACGGTAAATTCGGAGCTCGTAGGTTCCGATCTCACGTGTGGCGTGTGGTTGTTTTTCTTCTGCTATTTTTATTCTCCCAATGATGGAGAACTAAAAATTAAAAAAAAACATCTCCATATGCTCCTTGGTTTCGCTAGCTCTTGGCTTGCGTCATGTATGCCATACCATGAGGACCTCTTTTCCCTTCACTTCAATGCTTCATGGTCTAACGAGGGTCTCGAATCTAGCAGCCTTGATGCCAAAGCAAGCATAAGAGAGTTATCGCACAGATTCCGGCCTCTAAGTTCGACTATTTTCCTACTTGGCACTTGCGATATTACAGGACCTACCACGTCCACCGCTATGGATGAGGATGGCGCTGGTGAACACTCTCAAGGTTCGCTCACACTACACATAAATACCCCCGAATACAGCAGACGGGACTGCCCTCACTGTAGCTTAGTGGGTACAGCACGGGACGCGATATTTGCAGGTCGTGGGTTCGGATTCCTCCTGCGCTGGTTGTTTTTTCTCCTGCTTATATTAATTTCCCACTCATGAAAAATAACCAATTAAAAAAAATACATCCCCTATGCTCCTTCTTTTCGGAGGCTGTTTGCTTCCGTCATTTATGTTGAACACATTTGATTTCGTTCATAATGTTCAACGTTTCCAAAGTCACTCTGGCTATGTGGAGGCCAATGTCGACTCCGGAAATTTTGACCATCGTTGGTCCTTCAACGTGCACTAAAATTGCGCAGTACATTTCTACCAAACGCGTAATTTACTGCCGAAATTGTGGAGGGTTTCGTTGTCGTCGTAAATGTGCGCACGGTGAATCGCCTCAGGCTGAGCAAAGGGCAAACGAGGCGGTTGCCCCAAAGCCCAATGAAGGCTCCCCCCATTTTGCGCGCTTTGAACGCGGCTCCCCGGCATGGAATGTGGCTATACTACATTCGGCGCTACTCATGCGCCTGGTTTGATATCAGCTAACTTCGGTGGCATAATTTCATTTGGGTGTTTTGAACTACAATGCAGTTTTAATTTGTTTTAAAAAGGAGAAGGTTGAAAAAATGAGAAACGCTAAGGCAACGATCGAATATCGAGCGTTAGAAGAACATAGGTCACCGGTAATGCTCTATGCCGTGAACTGGGCTCTTACTTAACAAGTAACTTTATGCTTCAAGAAACACAGAATCTTATGACACTATCTGAAACATTCTGTGGGAAATAGTTGGCCCAGAAATATTTACACGAACGTCGCAACTAAGGGGTTGGACTTTGACGCCTGCCAGACAGGGATATATATCCCGGACAGACGTGGTTTGCTTTCGGGCATCAAGCTACCGCCTGTTATAATTTTATTCCATTATGCAACCTCCTCGGGTAGATGACGACCACTTGGTTACGATTTGCGTTATAACAGGTAACGCTGAGTCCAGAAACGTGAGAATAGAGCTCAACTCTGTAAAAGGCAAAGGTGAAGTCAGTTTATGGGCGTGATATCGATTGAGTCACAGGGCGGATGGATGATGTCGCCGAAGAGACGGGACTAATTTCGTACTTGTCGTCGGTCACCTGGCGGAGGACTCGATCAGGGCCGGTGTATCGGGGAAGCAGCTTTCCGACTGTTCAACACGGCGAAAGGGACACCACGGCAGGAGGAGGGACCCTGGGGAGAAGTGGTGGTTGTACCAATGTCGCCGGTCGTAAATTACCTTCTGCTTGACTTGAGATGCGGAGAGTCGAGCGTGAGAAGCTTGGCGCGCCATGTTGGCACGTGGAATGACATCCTGTGTGCACTCTGCGGTAGTAACGTTGGCGGGGGGTAACATAGAGTCCAGAGGCAAGTTAGGGTGCCGGCCGAACAAAAAAGTAGAAATGAGAAATGACTGCAATGCCATGGCGGGCCGACTTGTAAACGAATGTGATATAAGGCAAAATTTCGTCCTAATAGGGATGGTCGGCAGACACGTACATAACATATCTGTCAGTGTTCGATTCAGGCATTCGGTAAGTCCATTAGTGCGAGAATGGTAGAATGTGGACATTTTGGGCTGGATGGAGGAGGACCGAAGGGTGTCTCGCACGACTTTTTACGGATGGGTAATTGCTGCAAAATTGTAAACAAAGCGGCGGAAGTGTGAACAAAGGCCAATAGAGGTGCAGACATCCTCTGGAGACTAGGAAACGGGGAATTCTGTTGGAGCGGGTTTTTAGTTTGGTCCGGGTGCATTGCCGAAGCACCGACGAGATGGCTGAGGATTGTGAGCTGGCGGCGATTAAAAAGACGCTTCGAGCAGTTGAACTGGAGACCAGCCCTGCGAAAAAGGGCTACGAATGCTGAAAGCATTTCAGGATGAGTCTCAAAGGGCGCCGAAAAGACTACAACATCGTCGAGGTAATAAAAATATGTGACATGTCGTCCACGGCGATCTGCCAATAACCGGAACGAATTACGATAAATGAGAAATATTTGGCTCCATGAAGGGAGTCCAGGGCATTGTCTAGAGAATGATTGATGGACGCTTTTTTGTTATTCAGTTAAGGTGGCGGTAATTGATACAAATGTGCGAGGTAAGGTCCTTCTTTTTGACTCAGACCACACCTTGCCACGGCAGGTGCTGCCATGGGTGGTGCCTGTTCGAGACCCGGGTTGCTCTTTCCAAGCAACCTCACTGTCACGGAGAGAGCCTTCGGGCAGATAAATATCGGCAAAATCTGAGATTAGGGCTTTAGGGCACCGCCAAAAAACACCAAATGGCACTGAAACACCCATGCAGCTTGCATTCAATTACTTTGTCACGCAAGAACTTCTTGCTTTCATCAGCTGTTCGCTCTTAAAGTGATGCAAGTAGGAACATGAAAAAATTACTCACCATTATCAAAAGCTTTTCCACATCCTCTCTTTTATAGCTGAATATCTGTTCGCGCATGCTGTCACATTTTTTAACTTGAAGGGCTAAAATGCAGTGCACAGCATGGTGGTCACTAATACATTCAATGTCGTTGTGCGTCACATCTTCAGTATGAGTTATCACGAATAAGTCTAAAACAGACTCGTATCTGTGGTTTGTGTTAAGAATTGGTTTTAATTCAATGTAATTAGTAATCTCGACCATTTAATATATGCACTACGACGAGTGCATTTGATCGGAACAGTAGAGTTGATCCAGTTAACACCAGGGTCGTTGAAATCACCGGGCAGGACAATTGGAGTATCTGCAGACCATCATCGACTTCGTCATATTGGCGATCAATTAGATCTGCCCAGCATCAGGCGGTCTACAAAACACACCAAGCAGAACTTTTTGGAAACGTATGCCGATTGTTACCCAGAGCACTCCAAGTGTGGAATCGTCACGTAAGAGAGATAAACCAGTTGTGTTTTTAAGGCACTCATAACGCCTGCTCCAATGTAACAACACTGGTCCCTTCTATAAACAGAAAATACTGTTGAAAAAACTAGCCCAGCGTTCTAGATACTTGCGTTCAGCTATGCTTCTCTTCCTAGAATAATGTCTTCCTGACGTGTGGCAATGATGGAGAGCAAGCCTTCCTCCTTAGGTAGAAAACTACGAAACTTAGCAACAATGAATGATATAGGTCCTAGGGTTTCAAATGCCTTTGTAGTGAAAAGGCTGCGGGTGATTATCGCATCAAATGGGCTGGTCTCGGCTTCATTGTACAACACGGGCACAAATTTCGACATATCTATGAATCCTATCGCTTTTGCTCAGCTTATAATGTTAACCCCGAAATTTGCTTTCCCCTGTACTAGCCTTAATTTGCTTCTTCGCTCAGCCACTCGCAGTTTCGCTGAAAACTCTTCGTCAATCCATACTTTTGGTGCAGTCACGTCCTTCAATTTTGATGTGTTCCTTAAGATGGGAATTTCGCGTTTTTAGTCGAAAAACTTAATTACTATCGGGGGGTGCTATGAGACCTGCGCCTACCAATGACATGAACACGTTCAATTTCTCCCGATTAAACCTTCAAGTGGGTGGCGAAAATTCCTTGGCGATTTTCAGTTTTCAGCTCTGGTCAGCCTTTAGCTATCAAGTTATTTAGTCTAGGGCGATTAGTAAGGTCATCTACTACATCCAAGGACTCGCCATGGGAAATGGCGGGCTGCTCCTTGTGAGGAGGTCACCTTCCTCCTTGCTCACTGTAAGTATTACCCGCCGATTCCACGCTGTCGCTCTCTAGCGGCAGCATCTGTATTCGTTTTCAAGTTACGATGTCCTGCAAGGCGATTTTCTACGGAGCCGGTGCCATCGTCGCACTCCTGCGCGGACGCCATTGCCGTTGCATTCCACCGCTAATATGAGCTGGCTGTCTCTCTGAAGACGCAGCGAGTTCCTCTCTCGTACAATTGCCCATTGTCTGGGCTGAATACGCGCTGCAGTGTGCTTTGGGTGTGCCCATGAATCCATGAATGCGGTAATCCGGCTGTAGTGTGGTCCAGCTCGCATGGCTGTTCCTGAGAAGGCCTAACTCCGGAGGCCTCTAGAGAAGCGGGAAGCCGTGCTTGGTGTATGTACAGTGCAAGGAAATGGCTTTCACTCTGCTGCGCTGGGATGAGTGAATTTACACTTCGTTTCGCAAGTTCGCTGTGATTTGAACGCTAGGAGAACGCGGTGGCGATTACCACTGCGGCATTCACTTCTCGCGCTCGCGAGCAAATCACGCCGCTCTGGCTGACTTCGCCTAACTCTGGTAGTTACTCCGCTGCTCGGAGGCTGTGACAAAGTTCGAGTTACATTTCCTCAATCATGAAGGTTCGTTTCTTCATTATTGCGTCTGAATAGGTTCGACGCACGAATGAGAAGACAGTGAGGTGTGTGTTTTGGTGTGACTCGCGACCCTTATGTTTTTCTTCGTGCAAAATACGCTCAGATTTGTTAGACGTCTTCTGCTTATTGCGAACCGTACCACATGCACTGCAATCTAGTCCAGCGTTCTAAATGCGGCAGTGAAGCGACGATTGCTGATAAGAGGTCCGTTCGACAGTGACTAGTGTGAAAGCACACCGCTGGGAAAGTAGTGGCTGTCACTGACCGGAAGCCCGACGGAGCAACGAAGACAGAAGATAATACACACAAAGTGCTGATCTTTGTAATCCTTTATTAGTAACAACACTACTTGGCTGCGTGTTCACCTCTGTGTTCGCTTTCGTTTCAGATGTAATATACAGAGAAGAAATGTCACTTGTCCACATAGTGGTTTCCTGGCTCGAAAAAAAATTGGCGCGTATACATTTCGGTGTAGCAGTTTTTTGGCATCTGAAAGAGTATTCAGGCTTTCATTGAGGGTCGGCTTTGCTCGATGCTTCATTACGTAGTAATTCTGAAAACATTTAGCAGACGCTCTAATGGGCCTTTGCAAATGTAAAGCAATGCGAGCGCTTGCGTCTCTTGTTATGCATAAAATTTTCATTGATATCATTTTTCTTCGGCTATGCTTCTTAGTAAGTTGCCTTGTTAATTTCTTCTTTTACAAAGCTGCAGCAAATGAATCACTATTGAAGCGAAAGCTTCACTACGGGACCTCGTGCTTCAATCGCCGGGTGCACAGTTTTGACCTTCACCGGAGTTAGCGGTGAAACCATGAAAATGAGGAAAAGAAATTGAATCAGTATCCATGACTGGGAGTCGAACTCGCGGCTGCGCGAACAGGTCTCCTTTAAAGGCCGGTCAGCGAGACCACTAGGCTGTCGCCGCAGCCATCACGCCTCGTGTTGAACTGCACCACACTTGGTTGGTTGGTTGCCCTCAAATTAAATGGCACATACCCACTACGAGGGAGTGGCCACACTCTCGCGCTGTGCATTGGAGGGCGTCGTCTTCACCAACATCCATCGTGCGGCGGCACTACCTGCTCAACGTCGTCTTCTACGTAGCACAAATATGCACTTTCGCTCCGATTCGAATGGTGTAAACATTTTCTGTAGTTTTTATTGCGAAATAAATACTACACCAATGTGTCGCCTTTTCGCGTTACCGCAGCCTACCCTTCACAGTCGGTGGTCGGTCATGTGACTACAGACGTCATACCAGAGCGAGAGATGGGGCACCAACTCGGCTCTTCAGCGCACCGCAGCTAGAACTTCACGGACGGTCGACCAACTGCGAACGGCGGCAAGCGATTGACGTCATACAAGTTGCAAGAGCTTGCAGGCCTTGCTGCGATGATCGCTTTCGGGTGTAGAGAAAAGTAGCGCCTGCTCGCCGGTTCTTCGGTATAGCTATGGAAGACTTCGGACGCTGGGGCACCAAGTCGGCTCTTCAGCGCGCAGCAGCTAGATTTCGCGGCCCAACGACAGTTGGCGGTCAGCAGCCGGTAGCGTTCGTCGCCGCCGCAGCGTCTACTGCTAGCCAACTCCACGCTCTAAGGGACGCAAAGAGCTTCAGACCCACAGACGCATCGCAGTCGGCTGCGTTCGTCGCTGCCGCCAGTGCCGCCACGCCTACTCCGGACATTAGAAAATGTGCACCACCCATAAGCGAAACACATAGCGTAGCCAAAGGGATATTGCTTTCGCAATTACCTGGGCTTAACCAAAGCTAAGCCCCAGCAATTTTTTCTACGGTTAATTATGGGAACTGAAGCTCATGTTACAATACGGTGGCATTCAAATTTACTCCGGATATTTTCTTTACATATATGAGAAGGAGAGTGCACCCATGTTTATAATGCTTTTTATACCATAATTGGATTTACGCAGCCCATCAGAAGGTGAAATTGCTTGAGTTCAATGCTCGAAATCTCAGAATTCATCTCAGTCATCGTGACAACTGTGGGGCCACATGCCCGCGCACAGCTGCCCCGAGCAATGTGCACAAGCTGGCTTTCAATAAACGGCGTGTCAATCAATTATGAAATTAGGGGTGCATTGCAATTGAAAATGGATCTTACCTCAGTTTTTCCGGGCACGCCTACCTTCTTTTTCTTTTTCCTCCGTTTTTTTCTCCTTAGGTTCCGGTTTTTAGAATCTGTTGCATTTACCTTGACGTGCCAGCATTCTCTCCTGCCCACGCGCCGTAAAGAACACGGAGTAGAAGACAAAGAAGATTCCCTCGTGGCACCCGCTCTCCTGTTTCAGCTGTCCGATTCAGGTCAGAGGCTCTATCGTCGATGGAACGCGTCTACGTTGTATGCGTCTGCCTAGAGCCGTTAGAGCAGCCATGGGCTCGCAGACTCCGAGCCGCTGAAGAGGCTCCTGAATGCGTGGTTGCCTGGCCATTGCTGAACAAGAAGACAGCCTTTACGAAGGCAGGGGCGCTGACACCGCAACGAACGCGTGGTCTTCCTCCTGGCGATTGTCGGTCCTCGAGCTCGCCCAACCTCTTTCCTCTGCCCGGTTCAGCCACCGCAGACACGGGGAACACGGCGCTGGAGGTGGACGGCAGAACCCCGCACCAGGACAAGGACCGCGGACCGCATGCTGAATATCCGAACGCAACTGCACCCTTCCAGGCAGAGCCGTTAGCCGACCTCCCAGTGACCGCCAGGTGAGACACTTTCGAAAATTGTTTTCCAGATTTCATGCTAATAGACGCCTTGGCCGACATCGTACTCGGTGTCAACCAGGGAGCACACCACATATCCCAAAGTTACCAGCAAGCCCACTAAAGTAGCACTCTGAAAGGTTAAGCTGCATTTTTTTTCTTGAAGCGAGAGTTTTAAAAAACAAAAAATTGAAGACAGTTCAACATTGCTAAGCGCGGATTATTGTGCAGTATTGCACTTATGATAAGTACTTAAGGTCCCTACGTGCGAAGGGCATTTCAGCGGAAGGCCTTTATTTGGGAGGTATTTGCTTTAAAGGTCTTCACACATGCCTTCACTCAGGTGAAAAACTTCTAGGTGCACACATCTGGCATGTTGCAAACGACCTGCCTGCCATACAGCAGGCTACAGGGACGTACGCATGCCGGAAATCGGAAGATGCTTCGAATAGTTCCACTGCACTAAAAATTAGAGGGGACACTTACGCTCCGCCTTAAGAGTATGACACAACTGCGTTAATGAGTTGATACCCATAAATGCGGAATTGGTTATTTCTACTACTTAACATTCAGAGATCCCCGGGAGTCCTCATACCACTTATGGCGCAGTGGTCCAGCAGTCAAGCGACGCGGCACTGCACTTCGATGGAACAAGCTGCCACTCGAGGGGATCGTTTCACACCGATTGCTCTTTCCGAGCAACCTCTCGCGACCAGTTTGCTCACAATTCAGCGGGCAGCTTGTGACAACGCCCCAAGACCGCATCACCTAGCTTTGCCACCTTCCATCTAGGTCGCCTCTCTGGGGATTTTCTGCGCATTTTGCACTGGCTTTCAGCGACGCCGACAACAGACGCCGACGCGCAGAATAGACGGCAATGACGACGCAGGCGTATCTGCGACACGGGCGCTCTAACGCTATCGGACTCAAACTGGCTCGTGCGAAATTTATTACCTGAACCATTAGATGACTTCCCCTTCTAAAGAATGCCACCTTATTCAGCAGTGCCTGTTTTATAAATCACAAAACTCTACCGACACAGGTTAGCTGTTTATAAACTACGGGCTCTGTAATGGGACGTTGGTGCTTTTCGCCTTTTCGCCTCGGTACCTGTTAAGGTATTTCTTGTAGAAGTTGCTATATAAGTGCTCTCAACCTTTCCGTTGCAGCCCATCACCAAGTTATGGCCCGCAGCATTTTTATGGCGTAAACCATGCTTTTGGGCTGTTCAAATTGGCGTGTGGGTGGTGGCCTCCAAGCTTATGGTGGCCTTGGCGTGGCCGATCTCCACCACCACCACACTGCTGGAGGTGCGCCGGTCCGGAGGGCGCATTCGACGGCGGTGGTCCTAGGACGGGCCTTCGCGGGCTGCTGCTGCTGCGGCCTCTATGGTGGGATTGCGTGAGTACCTTTCAACTCGCGAATCCGTACTGCCTCTGCATCTAACAGGTGGCTGTATACAGCTCCTAGCGTACTTTCAAGATCTAGGAAAGGGAGCAGTGGCTGCTCTCGCCATCACGCGGTCTGACGAAAATCCTTGGCGCTGATTTAGCCGTCTCAAACGTGCCAAAGAAGAGTGTGCTGCCTGTTAGGAAACACCTAGAGGGACATTTAGCTTGTGGGTGTATTTAGAAGTTATTGGGTTTTATTGAGTTTTATGGGGATATAACGTGCAAGATTAATTCAGGGTACAATGGGCGCCGTAGTGAAGGGCTCCGGAAATTTTAACCACCTTGTGTTCCTTAACGTGCAGAGACATCGCGCAGTACACGGGCGTCTGGAATTTCGCCTCCATCGAAATTCGGCTGCCGCGGCATGGATCGGACCGCGTCTTTCGGGTCAGCAGCCAAGCGCCATAACCACTGAACCACCGTTGCGGACTATTTACAAGCTATGAGACCAAAGAGTGTTAGCCTGCGCTTTCGTACCTATTTCAATTTTCCGATGATCTCGCTCGCGACATGACAGCTGCTTTTACTTATTAAACACTTTCGACTCGTCCTGCAGTAGTGGTGAAGGTGAAGATGGAGGCCTCCTTCTATCTTATACTCACATTATGCTTCAGCTGCAGCAGTGGCGTAGAGGTAGCGGATCCGCCTCGAGTGCAAGATAACCGGGGTACGAAGCCCGGTGTCGCGCAAGTTTCTAGCGGATTTGAAAAAAAAAAAAATTCCACCTGTCGCTAGAACTTCCTAATTATGCTTGGGGTGCGGCCTCTGCCCATTGATCAGAGTCGACAACGCACTCCCTCACGAGCGCAAGATTTGGCCATGCTGGCGTAGTACTCGGCCAAACGTTCTATGAGAAAACCAATTCCCCCTGGACACACAGTACCCAGCGGCTACAAAGGAACTGACCAAGGCGGCGGTCAGGCCTGTTGACAGAGTGGAGGGTGTTAAGAATCTCGTGCTCCAGAGAGGCCGCGTTTGGAAACTGAACATGGCAACGTTAAATGCTGGAACCTTATCCATTGAGGCTAGCGTAGAAGCGCTGTTCGAGGAATTAGCGTGTATATCAGTCGTATTTTAGATAGCTTCGTGAAGCTACAACAGATGACGCGTATACAGTACTAAGGGGTGGGCAGGCAGTCTGCTATCATGGATGAGTGGACAAACGAGAACTAGGTGTGGGATTCCTCATCACACAGGATGTATTTAGCAACACAAATGAGTTCTTTCGTATAACAAGATGGTGGTAGCTGTCGAAATTAGACTTAATAAGAGGTAAAATCTGACGATGGCGCAGGCCTACGCGCCTACATCCAGCCATAATGTCCGGATCACTGAAAGTTTCTATGAAGACGTAGAATCGCAAATGAACAAAGCAAAATTACAGTATACGGCACTAATGGGGGACTTCAAAGTGAAGGTAGGCAAGAAACAGGCCGAAGAGCAGGCGGTAGGCGACTATGGCATAGGTTCTAGGTATACCTGTGGGTAATTGTTAGTACGCATAGATAAATGGTTTACCGATTCTGAATACCTTCTGCAAACGAGAGAACAGGAAGTGGACGTAGAGGAGGCCCAAAGATGAGACTGAAAATGAAAGTCTTCATACTATGGGCTCACTCTGGCATCCAGCAGAATGTGGAAGTCATCTGAAATGTGCGTTGTAGCGACCAGACAATGGTAAGGTCCTGAATTAGCTCAGACTTGAGTGGGAACGTGAAAAATAGTGAAACAGAAGCCCATTAGCGAGTTAGCGGCAAGCGGTAAAGATGAGGAATTCAGGGTACCGCTGAAGAACAGATATTCGGCTTTTATTGAGCAAGCAGACTTTGATCTTTAAACAAAGAATGTCATTCACACCTACCGTTACGGAGTGCGCAGTAGAAATGGGCGGTAGGATGGTTCGAGGGATATAGGCAAGCTCTCTCAGGACACGAAGATATCTTTAGGAAACATCATATCATTGAAGCGCCTAACCCTACAGAGAGAGCAGAACAAGCAGAGGTATCAATTTCAAAAATATTCGCAAGGTAGCCGACATAAGAAAGTTTAATAAGAAGAGAATCAAGCATACTCCAAAGAACGGAAAAGCCATGAAGAGAAAAACTGGCATAGGTAAAAACCAGATGTATGCGATAAGTGTAAAAGAGGGTATTACCATTAGCAATAACCATAAGATAGTTAAAGTAGCCGAAGAGTTCTATACACCCCAGGTGGTCGAAATTTCCGGAGCTCTTCACTGCGGCGTTGTACGTAGCCTGAGTCGCTCTGGGACGTAAAACACCCATGAACCTAAAGAAATGTATTCAGTAGCCAATGTGATAAGAACGTGAATGAGAGAGGCGGAAGCGCATAGATATGGGACATCCCGCCAGCAAAGAAAGAGGAAGTAAAAGCCTTAGGACCATAGCAAAGTAGGAAAAAAGTTGGTGGGGATCAGGTAAAAGCATATCTTTTCACGGAAGGAGGGGCGATTGTGCTAGAAAAACTAGCCACCCTCTATAAGCAATGTCTTACGACCTGGAGCGTACCAGATACTTAGAATAACGATAATATTAACATAATTATTGAAAAAGCACACGTTAAGAACTTGAAAAATTACAGCCTACAAGGTACCTAGAAAGGTAATCGCTAATAGAGTCACGAAAACCTTAAACTTCAATCAACTCAGTGATCACGGAGGCTTTCGTTAAGGATACTCGAGAATAGCCCATATGCACGCTACCAACCATGTGATAGAAAAATGCACAGAATACAACCAACTCCCATATATAGCCTACATAGATTACCAGAAAGGATTTGATTCAGTGGAAACCTCAGCAGTCATGCAAGTAATATGGAATCAGGATGTAGAAGAGTCGTATGGGGTGACAATGGAAGATATTATAACGGCTGCTCAGCTACCACAGCCCTCCATAAAGTCAAGAACATTCCAATCAAGAGTAGTGTCGAGCAGGGAGACACGTTCTCGCCGAGGCTATTCACCACCTGTTTACACGAGGTATTCGGAAGACCAGATTTGGAAAAGTAGGGTTTAGCGCTATTGGAGAAAGGCTAAGTAATCTGAGATTCCCGGCTGACAATGCTTTGCTAATTCACTCAGCAGATGAACTGCAAAGCATGAGCAGAGCAGAACGATAGGTCTAAAAATTAACATGCAGAAAAGCAAAAAAATGTTGAACAGTCTCGCATTGGTTCAGCAGTTCCGAGTTGGTAGTGAGGTGCTGGAAGTATTCAGGAAATACGTCTACTTAGGGCAGATACTGACCGCTGGTCCGGATCAGGAGACGAAAATAACTTAGGAGAAGCACATATGAATGATTCTCTCAGAAAATGAATGGTAGTTTACCAATATCCCTCAAGACAGAAGTATGCAACAGCTGTATTTTTTCCGGTGCTCACCTATAGGGCAGGAACAGGGAGGCTAACGAGAGGGTTTAGCTTAAGAATAACCTGGCTGCATCATCACCAGCCTGACTACACCCACTGCAGGGCAAAGGCCTCTCCCATGTCTCTCCAATTAACCCTGTCCTTCGCCAGTTGCCGCCACTGTATCCCCGCAAACATCTTAATCTCATCCGCCCACCTAACTTTCTGCCGTCCTCTGCTACGTTTGCTTTCTCTTGGAATCCACTCTGTTTCCCTTAAGGGGTAACTGCAAAGAATGATCAATCAGCTAGACAGGCAGAGCAGAACGGTGGGGCTAAGCATTAACATGCAGAAAACCTGGCTACATATGGAAAGAAAATTGATACGTGTAGCGTTAAGACGGAGGAAGCGAGCGAAATAGGTGAGGAAACATACGCGAGTAAATGATGTACTAGTCGAAATCAAGAGGAAGAAGTGGACATAGGCAGGGCATGAAACGTAAAGGCAAAACAACCACTGGTCGTTATGGGCAACGGAGAAGATTTCAAGAGGTGGGAAGCGTAGCAGGCGACGGCGGAAAGTTAGGTGGGCTGTTCAGAGTAAGAAATTTGCGGGAATGTGGCGCCCGCAGCTTACAAAGGACAGGGATTTGAGAGACATGGGAGAGGTGGCTTCTCTGCAGTGGGCGCAGTGAAGCAGGTAATGATGGCACTGTCTCTCTGTAGATCGTCGCATTGTAGATGAACTTTCAGCGAGTTAGTGCCACCTGTACTTTCAATGAGAAGGCGTGAGGTTACCAAATTTTCACTGTTCCTATCTTGCAGCATCACTCCTAATATGTTTTCGGTGCAACGTTTCGCTCACGTGCAATTGGGCCTGATTTGGAGGCTGCTGGATATTGAGCTTCGCACAAGGTATCAAAGCTTTTGCGCGCGTGACCCCTTGAGCGTGAGCTTTCCCTGACCCTTGAGCTTTCAGGCAACGTGTGTCGTGTTTTTATCTCACTAGACCTGTTTTTCTACGAGTGAAGAATGAAAACTTTAGTGACTTTTGGTGCCATGATATTTCTACCTGTAAAGAGTTGCGTGAGCTGCTCAGCAATGAAAATATTGAAGTCTTTCACAGTGTACACGTGAAGAAAGTCCCAAGGAAACTACTTTAATAACAAGGACTGTTGTATTTTGTTTCCGGAAAACTTGCTGCATAGGGCATAATTGTGCCATTTGACAGCGGCTGGGTCGAGAACAATACTTAAGCGTATGCCTTGGTAGCCATTTTATAACCGCTGTTTGATGCACGCTATATAAACCGTAACCTGTTACCTACAATATTTTGCGCGCCTATATATCAACTCGCTTTTCCAAAATCGCGCTTTCCAAACTCTGGGGTATACCAATGCTCGAATCATAGCCAGGCCAAGATGTAAACCCAATTGTAAACGCAGAAAAGGAAGGGTGAGAACGAAACGAAGGACACTCCTGGGGAACGTTCTTGCCTTCCGCACCGCTAACATTAATGCGCAATGGTGCCATTTCGTTTACTTTTGCAACGAAGGATTTTCAGATGAGTAAGGCAAAAAGTTGAGCTAGTTGGTTCTTGGAATCATTCATAATAAAACTGTGCTTAGAAGTCAGGGGAACAAGATGAACACGGAGGCTCGCCGCACCGTCACAGGCGGAAGGGGGGCCACGTCGCAAAGGGGAATCTTATCCCGGTCTCTCAGCCTTGCTGCCCGGCAGCGTTTCTCGAGCCGTCGTCTTCTGGGAGGAGGTGTCGAAGAATGTCGAAAATTTAGCTAGATGCTCATGATGACCAATTGCCATCTCGAGTGGAATTCCGGAAGCAACGGCGCGGCAGTCGCAGTGGCGGCGGCGCCTCTGAGTCACCCGCGTAGCGGAGGAGTCGGCGGTGGCCCCAGCGCCGCAGCTGTGCGCCGTGTGACGTCACTCCTCTTGGAGAATGCACCGCTGGCGCAGCAGCGATGACACCTCTGAGTCACCCACGAAGGAGAGAAGTCGGCGGCGGATCCGCGCTCCTCTGACGTCAATCGCTCCTCGCGCTTGCACAGCTGGGGCTCTCCGGGGCTCCGTGAAATCGCTCACACTTAGCGTAGTGTTGCTTTCGCAACAAAAGGCTGCTAGTAAAATCTGCTGCACCCACTGGTCATGTCTAAGCTTTTCCGAATAGAGCCTCAAAGCGGAAACGTGTGTATAGCGATGAGGCTTAGCCATCAACCGTAACTAAAAATGAATTGGCAAAGTGGTTCTTCAAGAAAGGAAATGGCGCAGTGTCTGCCTCACATATCTCAGTGGACACCTGAACAGCAACATAGGGGAATGGAGGAAGGTGGGAGTGAAAGAAAAAGGTACCGTAGAGGGGGTCTCCGGAATAATTTCGAGGATCTTTAACGTGCACTGACACCGCACAGCACCCGGGCGCCTTTCGCGTTCCGCCTCCATCCAAACTAGGCTGACGCGGTCGGGTTCGGACCCGGTTTCTCCGGCTGGGTAGACGAGCGCCTTAACCACTGAGACACCGTGGCAGGTCCGTAACTACAGTTTTTCATAATACAACATTGTGGGCTAGTTGGTTACCTACATTCATTATTACAGCGCAAAGACGGCACTGTACAAGAAGGGGACACAACAGAGCTGAAGGCCCAAGACTTCAAGTGGCCCGCGCACGCCCGGCGCGAATACCACAGCACCCGTCGTTACGAGCCCGAAAAGGCGACGCCGCCTTTGATGGGCAAAGCGCCCGGAGCCGGCCGGCAGCCCAAGAAGGATAGTCCGCTTCCTCAAAACGGTCAGTGCAAAGAGCCCGCCGGGAACAACCGACGCATCAGCCCTTCGGACGACGCCTGCGCAAGGGGTCAACAGCAACCTGCCAGAGGCGGTGGTCATTCGGCCGGTCGCAACCGAAATCGCTCCAGCCGCCAATCCAACGGCTACAACCAGTGGAATAAGGACAGGGCGAGACCAGACAATCCGGACGGTGGAAATCGCGGCGGGGGTGTGGCCGCTCACCGTAATCCGGGCACTTACGGCTGCCAAAAGGCGACCGGAGCTTCCAGACTGACAGGTCCAGCCAACACAAAAGCAGCGACGCCTCCGCCGCCCCCGCCACCGTCTCGAAGACGTCACTACAACAACAAGCAGAATGCAGGAGGCGGACAAACGCAGGTCCGGAGGCAGTTCTCTAACACCAGGCCGGGTCCTCAACCGGTAACCCCTCCCGCCGCAGCAGCGACCGCTGCCCCTAGGGCGGCAACAGCCTGCAACAACACCGACAGGTCTCCGACGCATAAGAATAAGGGCCCGGCCACTGGCAGTCCTACGTGCCCATCGCGAACGTCCCGCCGACAGCAACACCAACAGAAGGAGCGGTCTGACTACAACCAGTCCCGCAACAGCCGGATTAACGCTCTGGCGGCGGACACGTCTCCGCGGCAGGGCTCCCGCGATGGTCAGCGTTCTGCACGCGGGGGTGTGGCCGACGCTTCGCCCGAAGGTGCTGGCAACGATCTGCCGGACGATGGGTCCCGTAGGCGCTCCATGTCCCTCAAGGGGCTTTGGGAGAACACCAACCTGACCATTTTTCGCCGGCGGACGTCGCAGAGAACACGGTGCATGTTTGCACACCCCCAAGGCCGCCCGACTGCCGGACTGGAGCCATTCGTTTCGCCTGCATCAGCTGGCAACCAGGGTGTATGCTGCCGCTTCTGATGTGACGGGAGTCTGGTTAAAATTGGTGTCACTTGATTTTAAATTTATCGCTGTGCCCACAGACTCGTATTTAGCGCACGCAATTTTCTACGAACTGTCGTTGTGTGAAAAATTACAGAAAGCTATTCCCTTAGCAAAAACTAATGCGTTTAGAATATACGGTGGGTTATTTAAATTCTATTTTGAACATATTTTGTATTCGTGAATGCACTAAAAATATGTAGGAAATACGTTCCTGAAATTTCATGCTTGGTATTCGAAATATATTTTTAAAATGTGCCAAAAATACCTGACTTAAAGCATACTTCGAGCACTTTTCAACTACGTGAAAAAATATGTATGCAGTTTTAGCATCTTGTCAGTGTATTAAAAGTGTATTTTCGGAAATATGAAATTAATTCATCCAAAGTATACTTCAATTCTAAAAAACGGGCAGTCCTTGTAAACGTATATGTATGCAGATTTAGCATCTTGTCAATGTATTAAAAGTGTACTTTCGTAAATATGAAATTAATTCATCCGAAATATATATTCAATTCTAACAAACGGGCAGTTTTTTTTTAACGTATTTGCACCACACTTCTAGCTGACGTTGAACAGTCGAGTGCTCGAAATCGCGTTTGGGGAAATGGAATATGCGTGTTGTCATTGTATTTGAAGTGTACTTCCGCAAAATACGCAATTAATTCGTCCAAAGAATACTGAAATTCTAGAAAATTGGCAGTCCGCATTAGCATGTTTGCAGCGCACTACAAGCTGTCGTTGAACAATCTAATGCTCGAAATCGAGTTTCGGGAAATCGCATTTTGGTGTTGGCCATGTATTTAAAGTGTACTTTCGTAAATACTCAGTTAATCCATCTGAAGTATATTTAAATTCGAACAAATGGGTAGCCCGCGTAAACATATTTGCATTACACTTCAAGCTACCGTGGAACTATCTAGGGCTCGAAATGACGTTTCAGCGAAGAGTGAAAACTTTCCCTTTCTTGTCATCCTTTCGTTTATGGTAACCTCTAGCAGGAGGGTGATCACCACTTATACCCAAGGAGGTTATATTAAAACTTCTCCTCCTTGCTTATACCTCTGCTACACGGGCGCTTCGAATGCCTTCCAACCGAATATCATCTATCGCTGCTACACGTGTTCTGTCTAAGGGAGTGCTTGAAGATAATATTACGCCAATGAATATTTAACCGCGTCAGCATGAAATTTCCCCAGGAGTGCGTCGATGAGGACGACTGCACTCATACTGTTGTTTACATCGTTGCGTACGAACAGCTGGTGCTCTTTTCATAACATAAAACGCAATCTGCGCTTTAGTTCTATTAAATAATCTGGTTTCTTTTTTAGTGGTTGTATTCGTGCTTGTTCACGCAGTGCGACAATATGTGGGAAGCGATGATGCGATCGCACGCCTGAGAAACACTTGGCAGCCGGGTTGTTGGCATCGCGCAGGATCGGCGCTTCTCGCTTCTTGTCCCGGGTTTCTCCGACGTGACCAGTACTTTTTTTAAACTACTTTATCCAGAAGTATGTTTGGCGACTGTTCGCTTTAACTGAAACGGCCTAACTTGTTATCCACAAGCTAGCGACGGCGACGACTTCTGCTGGCCTTAAAGCACGGCTCGGCAGTCTGGGTCACACCGGCGTTTCCCGTTCATCGTACGCGTGCCCTGCGATGTAAGCAATAGTTGATTTCAGGTCAGTGTTGCCAAAACTACACCCGGTGACCATTTGCATTTGCTAAAGCAGGTGATTCGCTCTTCACAACCGCCGCAATCACTGATCCAATCCTGCGGACTCGCTGGGCCTAGTCGTCGCGGAAGGGAAGAGAGCCGTAGTCGACTGAAATCGATTTGGCAAGCGCTTATCGCTGGTGAGTGTTCAGGTGTGCACATGTGAAATATAGCCGTTCGTTTCGCTCATTTAGAAGCGCGAGCATGTTCACACCGCCGCCTCATCACCGTGCTCTCGCTCAACCGCCGACTAGGCTGACTGTCCGCCGACCGGATTCGTCGGAGTCGTTGGCCTGAAAAACATGTCCCTCTACAATCATATTATAGTAAAGTAGATATTTCACTATAATCACATGCTGTTGTTGAGCGTAATATATACTGCCGTTGTCGGACTAGTGTGACCGCCGCCGTCGTCGTCGCTGTACACTGAAAACGAGCTGAGGCTTTCGAATGCGTTTGGAAAGTGTCGTGTAGCACCGCGGGAGTCCGTCAATTCCGAATGTCATTCCGATTATCGAATAACATTCGACTCAGATGTGATTTGAACATTTCCATGTGAGAACGTGATAGCATTATACCAGCAAAAGCGCCTTGGGTACTTCTGGGCCCGAATACGCCAGCGGAACGGACCCCGACTGGCAAGGCCGACCGGCTCCTTAGACGCCCGTGTATCTGATGGTTGACGGTTCGACTTCTGACCTATGCCTGACGCAAGTTTCAACTAGCAATTCCGTTCTCGATTAGCCGCAGATTCGAACGGGATCAGTAAGGTACTTCTGCTATAATTTGGCAGCCCACAGTCTTTGCGCAAAAAAGGCCTCACCGGGCAAGATAGTGCGTCGTTCTCGCTGGGTATATATAAGGCAAGCCAAGTACAGCGCTTGTTGTAGGATTTCTAATTTACCGCGTCGACGTCATCTTGGTATGCTGCGTGTAGGTATCTGCCGTTCCCATTCAGTCACGTGACCTTATAATTTCAGCCTCCTGTTAATTGATGATGAATACTCGTGTACAATTTGCTCTCCAGTTGAAGAATTAACCCGTCTCATTCCATGGAGCCGCCCAGTAGACATTTTTTTAAGCCCGAGCTTTATATTTTTAATGTATTCAATGTATATTTTTAGTCTATTTCTAAGGTATATTTTTAATGCATTATAAATACGCTCAGCGGGCAAAAATGTATTTTTCACGTATTTTTAAGAACGTTCAAACAATTATTCCAAGTATACTTAGAAAGCATTCGTATTGCAGATTAAGCATAGGGACAAAAAATGCGAAATAAATATGAAATTAATACAATACGTTTGAAATGCATTTTTAGCACATCCTCTTTTTCGCTAAGGGTTTTACTGCGGATGGAGCAAAAGGTTGAGCTGGCGAGGATGAAACTGTAGGCACTGACTGTCCGAGCGCGTCGGGTTTGCTGGCATAGCATGACAGCTCTCCTGTTCTTAGGTGTTTCATGAACATACCTGACTATATCGACGTCCTCCCTATTTCGGCGCTGTTGTGTCCCCTACTTGTTCTGTGCCGTCTTTGCGCTGTAATAATGAATGTATGTTTTTCATATTTTTGGAAATATTCGTGTTAAAATGGACAGCCCTAACACAATGTCTTAATATGTGCCCAATTATCCACATTCTTTTCGAATAGTGCTTCTCGCGAGATTTCCATGCTTGTTGGCGCTCGCCAGTTCTGTCCTAGCCTGCATTCGAGCTGCAGCTTCGCTCCCATGGGCATTGCGCAAATTAGTCTAACCTTCATTTTATTCCGAGGGTATTCTGACTTAGTAAACCGGTACCAATTAGGATTATGCTTACAAGTCGGGGACGCTAGTTTGGAAATACCTTCCCCTGAGGCTTCAATGCGATACACGCCACATTTAGCGACACCTTGCCTCCACTGCGCGGCCATGTCGCATCACCAGCAGCGCCGACAGGCGGCGCCTGGCTGAAGGGAAGCGTAGCGCTCGCTTGTTCCCACATGTGTCTTGCATGTCTTCGGCATGTCTCTGGCATGTCTTTGGCATTTCAGTCTAATGACATGATAGCGAAACCATCCAGTGCTTGCAGTTCCATTTCGAACAGAGCAATGCGTCTTCGGCATGGTTGTACAGCCTGTGACGGACAGCTGTCGCGGATCCGGTAGCTCCCCGAAGATCGGGCCACGCGAGGAAAAGCTTGCACACGTGAAACGAAGTTACTTTCAATCGAATTATTTTTTGGCTCTTAAATTGGGGAAGTGGTCCTTAAAACAGCTCTCAAACACCTTCCAAGGAGAGCACATCAAGTAGCACAATCAGTGCATTGTACTCTCATAAAATCTTGAGCCCCCCGCCACCACCCAAAAATTACAGACAACTGTGGCAGCCCGCAATGTGAAAATGAGAAAGCATTGAAGCCTCCTCGGCCCTCGCCGCCTCTTTTTCCCTCTCTCTATAATCTTCTAATCCTTTGATAATTAATTTAACTATTTTATTAGCGTAGTTAGTTTAAGCTTTATTTAAGGATCGATTCAGTTAGTCTGGTTATACCTTCTTTTATCTTAATCAATGGTTTCGATTTTTCAAATTTGACACCGTGGTTGCTTTCCCGTTCACTTTCTATATTCCCGTCCAGCTTATTTAAAAATCCATGGTTTTTCTGATAATTAACTGAATAATCTATGTCAATGAAACTTTTTGTTCGATTAACTATCACTGATGAAATACATTTCAAATCATTTGAATTTTTTTTGTTCTATTACCTCTTTTTCCACTGTTTTGGCTGTCCAGGGCGGTTTTCCCGTCCACTCACTATATCGATGTCCTCCTTATTTCGGCGCTTTTTCGACATTTTTATCTCTAATTAATCAACTAATCATCCTATCGACATATTTTTTTTGCGATCATCACAACTGCTGGGGACACTTTTTGCAGGCACATTTTGGGGACACGTTTTTGTGACGCGGCCACGCCGACATAGCCTAGAAATGCCTTCGCATTAATAATACAATTCTACAAGTTATCGAGTTTCCGAGCTCTTCCCGGCGACTTTTTCATGCCCGTTTCCTCCTCCGTCGCTCGAACCTGCGTATTCAAGTTGAGAGGTGGCTATTGGTGAGATTCTTTCAGACGTTAACCAGCTACCACGGCTGCGACCAATAAACCGCGTAATTCCGGCGGGTCAGGAAGCTTCGCTCAGGCAGGTTGGGCTGGCGTAGGAGCGCCGACCTGCCTACGTGCAAAAAGTGACTGTACGTTTTCACTAAAAATTTTGACTACAGAAAACTCAGCTTCTATAAACCGAAGTGAAAATTCTTGCTGGTCAATATTCGTGAAGCGGTGGGCTTTAACAAGCCTGCATAATGCAACTTCATTATACCCCTTTACGAACCCCTTTAACGAGCTTCAGCTCTTACGCAGGTGTATAGAGGGTGTTTCAGTGAACACTCTAAAATTTTCAGGAATACCCATTTTGAGGCGGAAATATGGCAGTGTTGGCGGACACCACAAAAGCAGTGATTCGTTTCAAGTAGTAAGCTGGTTAGATAATTTTGAATAATTAATCTTTAAACTACGAGAGTTAGGCGCCTAGTTGCAGTTAGAGATTTGTAGCCGGTCGTTATCAGCACCCATATCAGTTTTCAGAATTTCGATAATGCGATTTCCCTAGGCCCGGTGGCTCGACAAATTCTGGCTGCATGCTGCGAATATAGATGCGCTTACAAAAGCATGCAAGCAAAGCAACCGCTCCAGTGCACGTAACTAGATGAAAACGCGAACATTTGTTGCGCGACAGCGCCAAGGATAATCGTGTTTTCGAAATTCTGAAAAACACTATGGCAATTACTCTCGACATGCTACAAATCTCTAATTTCAATTAAGCACGTAACTTGATTAGTTAAAAGATATTTATTAAAAATTAGTTAACCAGCTTACTGCTTCAAACGATTCGGTGGATGTTTGGTGTCCGCCAACATCGATAATACTACACAGCAAAAGCCATAATTTTGCAACAAAATGCCTATATTTGACGACAGGCCTATTTTTACCTCTTTTTGAAGAAAGGCATTCTGGTCTCAGCGAACACTGGTAACACTATGCAGCAAAAGCTATATTTTTTCCCCAAAAAAGCCTATGGCTGAAGAATTTTGAAGCATACTCACTGAAACACCGGCACATGGTATATGGTCAAAGCCAAGAGCACCGTAATGCTTCCTGTGGGATATGAAATTTAAGTCGCCGAGACTTATGGAATGGAGGAAAAAGGAAGGAGGTCAGGGCTTTTCAGCAAAGTAGACAGATCTCTAGTGTGTTTTTAAACTTCAAAGAGAGAACCGGACTACCCATGTAAAGTCATATTCTTTGCAAACTACGGCTGAGAGGTTCGGAGTAGTTCTGCCAACATGCTCTTCTATGGTTTCCAATAGAAATGTTTGCGGGAACCCGTTCCTATTGATATGTTGGAGTGACGGCAGTCCACCGGTCAGGAAGACAGCAAGACGACTTGCAAAGGAAAGTCTTTATTTGGGCTTTCTTGCGCCCGAAAAAGAAATAAAGCAAAAAAGTGCACGTCAGTCGTCGAACTACGAATGCCCGCCGCATGCTGCATCGCTGAATATAAAGCCGGCAAAGAAACTTCAAGATAACAGGTCATAATTTATGTCAGTAACTTGGAAATACGTAGGCGCAGTTCTTGATCGCTGCGATCAATCGAGATTAGACCGGTCGCTTCTCGCCTCACGAACAAAAATGATAACGCCTCGCTCCTGCGTCCTTGAGCGCGAACGAACGGACGCTACGATGATACGTGTCGCTATGTAGCCTCCACTTAAATACACTGCGACTTCGCTCTCTCGAGCGAAGTAAAATCCCGCTGAGCGATCTCGCAAAAGCTTTTAACAATGATTAACGGCTGTTAATCTCTGCACACAATTTCAGTCTTTTTTTTCTTACCGCACTCTCTAACCCAACATATTTTATAGGATCTGGATACGTTATGCGTTTTCATTGCATGTTTTACACAACTGCGAGACATCGGGCTTGTTGCTACTGCATAACTAGCGAAAGAGGGCGAGAACGAAAAACGCAAATTCACGTACCTAACATATCTTGGAGGCACCGGTTGACCGTCAGCCTTGTTCTAGCAGCTCTTCACTTACAGCCGCCCTCACGTCATAAAATGATCATCACAATGTCATCGCCCATCACAGCTGATGCGTCGCAGTTTACGCACGTCGACGTAGCTAAGGTGGTTCCTACCGATAGTTTTTTGCAGGATTTCAACAGGGTGGATGGAGCCTCAGAAGAAAAGGCTTGCATCATTTCGATAGGGAATCTCTACGAAGAGCTGCGATCGCCTCTCGCTGTATTTTAAGCAAAGACATCAAGGAGTTTTCCACATATCATCCGCTCCACTGCAACTGACGCTTGAACTGTTTTACATGAGGGCCGATGTCGTATCTACATCGTATGTCTAACGGTAGTGTTTATTTTATGCAGTATGCGGATGTTCCTGCTTATGGTTTCATGTTCTCGAGGAGGCCCGGGACCGGAAAGGCGCCCTGATGATTCCTTTCAGAAATTTTCAGTAGTAAAATATGGAATAATGCGTCAAACATAGTCTCGCTTATTGCATTACTACTGACACAAAATGTCACGGTATATCGATGTCCTTGCCAGTGGTTTTTGAACTACCACTGGGGTTTCTCATGCACTCCTGGTGCAGTGGTGCAGCGGTTAAGGAATGCGCCACTGTCCATTGATAGCAAGCCATGCCATCGGAGGGGTTGTGCCATTGCATGTTCGAAAAAACAGCGCCAAAAAGACGACCACGGCAGAAAGGGCACGCGCACGATGGTCCCCTTTCTTTCGTTGTCATTTTTTAGCTGTTTTTTTCGACAAGCAACCACTCGAACTCGCGTTGGTCTTGTGCCACCCGGGCTGGTCTTCCCGCCAAACCTCTCGCGACGATTAATTCATTTAATTGCCTCCTTCCGTGGTAGTCAGTTTGCTCACAATCCCGTGGGCAGGATGTGGTCACGCCACAAGGTCACGCAACCTCGGTGGCCCACCTAGCTTGCCGCAGCGCCCGCAGCAACCGGCCGCTCCGGATGCGAGGGTCACCAAGTCGCCGACGCCGACGCCGGACAATTTTTTATTAGAGGGTGCTCTTAAGTTCCCGTTTCTGCGTTTCGTTGCTTTCCGTCGCCGTTGTCGTCGCCGTTGTCGTCGCCGTTGTCGTCGCCGTTGTCGTCGCCGTTGTCCGTTGTAACCAGCATTGGACAATCTTGAAGTTGCGAAAGCAATGGAGGGGGAGCTTGGAAACGAGAAAGTAAAAGCGCAAGCTCCTCCCCTCCTTAGCAACTGGCGCACCAGTTGGGAGCGCAGCTGCGCATAGCAACCATGACGTCACACAGTAGTGGTAGAGCCAGCACGCGCGCGTCGGTGGCGGCAGCTATACCGCCGCTACTTCGGTAGACGTCTTGTTACAGTAGAATGATTGAGACGCATGGCTCCGAAGCGGTCCAGAGATTCCGCGCCAAGTGGTTCGGTGAAGCGGTAGTGGGTTGACCACAATGCTTTCACCCAGCACACTTTAGAATTTCCAAAGTATCTTCGGTATACTTTTGGGGAAAAGAAATGCGCAGTATCTCTCTCCATCAACTGCGAAACCATTGGAGCGCGGACTTGGAAAGCAGAGAGTAAAATTTGTTTTTGAGGAAAGGAAATGCGCAGTGTCTCACACATCTCGGTGGACACCTGAACCAGAGCGAAGGTGCATAACTGCCCTCATGGAACAGTGGACACCTCAATCTTGCTTTAATCATCGTGGTGATAGTGACAGATGTGCGATGCATGCTTTTGCATTGATAACGTTGGGAGAGAAACGCTGCCACCTGCGAGGGTGGTAGGGTGAGTGGGGACTTTTATGTATATATAAAGACAAGCGGGAAATTCTCACCACTTATGCTGGAGAAGAACCCGTTCCTCTCATTCGTAACGGCTCCCACAGCTTTGACAATCTCGAGAAATACTTGCGCAGACCTCGTCTTTGAGAACCAGGCATTGGTCAGCAAGTCGAGCATATATCCATCTCTTTCTCCGTCCACAAACCTTCCTTTATGACAATCAATAACTGTTAGTGGAGTGTTTCTTGAAGAACGAACATGTGTGAAAAATAAGTTCTCTGCAATTTTATATACATGCCTTGATCGAATTCTTTGCTCAATATATCGAAAAGCTGAAACAGCTGATAAGTTGCGCTCAAATTTCGCATTAGGAAGTAACGTCTCGGCGAGGAACCTGTCTTTCCTCCGCGGCGGTAGAAACCACGAGCGTTTTAGCTTGCACCAGGAATAGCCTTCACACGATGTCGTTGGTTATGACAACCGCCACCGGTTGCTAAAAGCTTATTCGAATAGATAGGCGTAGTGCAGGGCATGCCTGCACATGTGCCAGTATGTGAACCAGGCACGTCACCAGAGATTTTTTCCGGAGGGGCGGGAAGTAACATCTTGTATCGGGGACCAGCAAGCCCTGGAAAAGCACGCTAAAAGCATTGTGTGTGTTTGGGGGGGGGGGGGGGGCGGGAGGTGTTGAGGCGGCTGGATGCTTGCCTCATCACAAAATTACTTTCTACCCGTCAAAGAAGTGCTGCTTGGACAAACAGGTATGCTAGATTATCAGACTCAGACTATTACTTTAAACATACATTCCTTTAGACGTTTACACAGCCGCAAACGGCATTAACTACGTACGCGACGACGTGCACTTGCAAGGACTAAGTAAAGGAAAGTTGGGTTATAGGGGACAATTATTTCTCAAGTCAGCTTAATTGGAAGTAGGTTTGCTCTAGAGAGGTGGTAAGGTGGGGAAAAAGGTTGTCGGAATGTTTTCCGTTCCCTAACAGAAAAAAAAGCCTCTATGATTATGGTTTGTCATTAATGTTTTTGACCAGCACAGCTGTTGTATGCTTTTCCAATTTGTGCTTCTGCGGCTCTAAGTTTGCGGCGTCATCCATAGGTCATTTTCTCCCCAGGACTTCTACCTGTATTTTAGTTTGTTTTGACCGCTTCTTTCATCACCCTGGCCAACTTCATATGACGTGTTCGTTGTTAAGCCAATCAGAAACGTCGAGTACTCACGCCATCTCCGATACGCCCGCGATTGCTAGACGCTGTATGTTAAAACTGAGACGCAAAAGTGGCCCATTTCAGAGCACTGACATCTTTCAAATGTGGTTCTAGTCAGCACACTTTTTTCAGAACGATTGGAGCGCTCACTCTGGCTCTTCAAAGCATCACGCAGAAAATGGCCGTCTGTATTATGCGGTCTCAAAATAATTGTGAAGGTTGTTTATACGTCTTAACTACTTTTGAAGCGGATTTGTTACTGAGTTAGGTGCATACTAAACGATGTGCTGTCTAACTGACGTGCTGTCTTAGGAGTGGTTTTATTGCGCCCATTTTTTAATATTCTTGTCGTGGTCGTCTTCTGCTTTCGTCTCGTGCCTCTCTCACCCCGCAAGTGTAGTACTGTGCCACGTGCAACGCTCCCTCGGTGTATTCAGCGGTTGCTGCGAGTTGCTAGCGGAGTGGCACTAGGAGGCCCTATTTGCAGTTTCGACTTTTGGGCCTCCTGATGTATATATACCCCATAACCATGTTCTGTAGTGTAACTCTGAAATAAACTTGATATGATTTCAATGCTCGCTGTGGTCGCTGCAGCTCAGATAGAGTGGATTGTCACCTTCCAGCTGTACGTTGTAATGCGATAACGTTAGAGTTGTCGTCAAACCGAAACCATGCCGTTGTCGCATTTGTCACAGCATTCGCTGATTGGTCGATCTAACTTTATGACCTTGTGGCGTCATCACATTGCGGCCACTCAAACAAGTGATAACCTAGCCACCGTGTTGTAAGCAACCTCCCAATGTAGCAGGTGGCAATTAAATTACTTCTTCGACAGATACACGTGAAATTGTGATGTCATAAAAACCTGCCCTCCGGGTTGTCAGAACCTAATATTTCATAGGAACCTAAATGAAAAATAAAAAATAAAAGAGTGATATATGGAAATGCCGCCAACGGGAAAACATAGCGGTTACCTGCTACTGCAGCTAGCAGCACAAGTATGACAACGTATGGGTCAAAAATTGCAATACACTCACACACACGCACATATACACGCACACTAGCACACATGCGCCCACACATGCACGCAGAGCGCGTATACGGCTACACACCCAGGTTGCAACAGAAGCTGCTATAATTATGGAATCTAATGCTATACTGCCGCATTTCTTTTCGAGACGTTACCAAGTACAGCGTTAGCTTTAATAAGCGTGAATATTTTATGCAATGATGAAAAATGTGATAATGTTTGTTACTGTGCAGTTGAGTGTGCAATTCACACTAGAAGACACAAGGTGCTACAAAATACATGCGACGAGACAGGACGACGATTCTTTATTCTTTTGAACACTGACTTTGACAATTCTTTTGAAGCAAATGTTTTTAGGATTTTAAATGTCTTTCACAATAAAGCCCGTGGCATAGTTATTACACCCGAGCTACCAAGGAGAATCGAGCTGCAGTTTTTGACATTAAAACCAGCGTTCCAGGTGGAACGCAAGTGTTACCCAGTCTGACACTGGTTCACATACTGAAAATACCCATTTGTTGCATGGCACATGTGCAGGCGGCGTGTACTGCACTACGCCAGTTTATTAGAATACGCATTTAGCAGCCGGTGACTGTCGTCATAAGCAATGGGATCGTGTGAAGTTTTTTTCGCGTGCAAGCTAAAATCCTCGTGGTGTCTGCCGGTGCAGAGGAAAGACCCCTCCCGAGCCGTCGCGGCGGGTGTGCGGCCAGAGCGACGAGGTTCCAACAAGTGGGAAATTTTTCGCCGTGACGGACCGCCCAGATACCTCAGTCGCTTGCATGTGAAGCAGCGCTAATCGTGAACAAATTCCGTGATATTCGCCCACAGGAGATCGGCGGTCGCGTTGCCATGTGCACTGGTGAGCAACTAGCCGCCATACCTGCAGACAGATCTCAATATGCGCTTCCCGATGCTAAGGTTTACACATACCTGACAACACAGATTGTGTGGGGCAGCGAGGCACGTCTCATTGTCCAGACCTGTGTGAAAAAAAAAATATTTCGCACAAATCACATGATTTGTGCGAAAACTAAAGACCATATCTGCGCAGAACGCGTTTCTGCACTCAACTGAAGCTGTCCGTTTCGCTCATCAAATAATTCATTTAGGAAGAAGTGATATAAAAGAGTTGGCTCAACAGTTAGGTGTGTGTTTAAAGTGCCTCATGCTATGAAGGATGAGGTAGAGAAGAGCCCCGGATAATTTCAACCCCCTGAGATTCTTAACGTTCATTGACATCGCACAGTTCACAGGCCTCAAGCATTTTGCCTCCAAAGAAATCCCCATAGCCGTTGAGACAAAAAAAAACTTTCTGCGATATGTTTTTCATTCAGCGATGTTAATTAATGGGAAGTATAATTTTGTAATCATTTTTAACGCGAAATTGCAGTACGTACATCTCGGAAAACAATTTTACGGCGTCAGCTACTGTTTGACCCTCGCATCCGGAGCGGCCGGTTGCTCTGCCCCTGCGGCAAGCCACGTGGGCCACCGAGGTCAAGTGACCTTGTGGCGTGATCACATCCTTCCCACGGGATTGTGAGGAAACTGACTACCAAGGCAGGAGGCAAATAAATGAATTATTCTGCGCGAGAGGTTGGGCGGGAAGACCAGCCCGGGTGGCACAAGACCAAGGATGCAAAACTGGGCGAGTTCGAGTGGTTGGTTATCGAGAAAAACAGTGCAAAAAAGACGACGACGAAAGAAAGGGGACCAATGTGCGCCTCCCCTTTCTTCCGTAGACGTCTTTTTGGCGCTGTTTTATCCAACATGGAATCGCACAACCCCCCTGGTGGGATGGCTTGCCATCAATGGGCAGTGGCGCATCCCTTAACCGTTGCACCACTGCGAAAGGAGTGCACGTGAGCCCCCAGGGACTATAAATGTAAAGTAATGATTGACCATTTCCACATATATAGATATAAACAAATTAGTGTTATCGTGTCATATTCTAAAAGCGGAGCTGGAGGCTCTCCTCCAATTTTTAATTTTTTTATTGTGGAAGCTTTACTCTGGACGTAGCCACTATGAGGCAGTATCTTGTCTTGTGTGATCAGAGTAACTCATGTAAGATTGGGTTAGTTCGGAGAAGCGTCGAGGAAGGTACAGCCAATGGGAGGCCCGTATTTATTCCAGAATTCTCACAGCTCTACAACCTGATATACAGCAATATCTCCGCCGCAGTTCAAGGCATCTGCAGTTTTCGCTGCAATATTTGAGTTGTAAATCTAAATTGTACTTTACTTCCAACCGGAATGTATTTCACCGGCGAAATTTTCGAAGAATCATGCGGTAGTTTTTACTTGTATTCAGATCCATCCAGAGTTTCTCGTTCTTTTTTAACGAACTTATCTAAATTGCTAATAGCATTGTTGAAAATCTTACTCATTACCGCTAGCGCCACGCAAAAATCAGGTGGAGGAGGATAATATTGCAAGTTATTTCCGAAAAGGAAAGCAGAATAACATTAATTCCTGTGAAGACTACACAGGAGTGTTTCATTATTTGAAATCGGCAGATTGATACGCGCTACCTTAACGTAGCCTACCTCCCGCTCTTCGTTGAAGATAAAAGATAATAAGGCACCGCTGCTTGGGAATTTCTATGAAAATCTATCATCAACTAAGCGCCGCTATTTCGCCTTATGAAATACTAGGAGCGCTCGGTGCGGATATAGGCATATGTGGCGCTGGACACGCATCGCCATGAACCCACTCGTTGCCTTCAATGACAACTTGTGCAGGCACCAGATAGTTTAAAGGGTACGCCTCGGATGGAGATATGAAAATGTGCAGAGGAGCCCACGGTGCGGTTAACTTAACGGGCTTCCCCCAAATCGCCTGCACATTTCGTTTGCTCGGAAAAAGGCGTTTACATGATGATGCATGTGTGCAGTTGCTTTCAGAAGAATTCTTGCTTTGAAGAAAAAATGTCAGTGGAGGTTCAAAAACCTCAAGCAAGGAGAGGGATATACCGTCATATTTTGTGTCAGTATTGATGCAATAAGCGAGACTATCCTTTGACGCATTATTTAACGTTTGGCTACTGAAAATTCCTCAAAGGAGCCGTCAAGGCTCGCTTACGGCCCCGGGCCTCTTCGGGAACAACATGAGGCCATCAGCAGGAACATCAGCTAACTGCATAAAAAAAACGTTAACGTTAGACACACGACATGTATTGGGCATAGGTCCTCACTGCAAAAGAGTTCAAGCATTACTTGCAGTGGAGCGGATGGTATATGGAAAACTGTTCGATGTCTTTGCGTCAAATACAACGAGTGAGGCGATCGTAACTCTTCGTACAGATTCCTTATTGAAATGATGCACGCCTCTTCCTGTGAGGCTCTAACCACTCTGTTGCAGTTCTGCAAAAACTATCGCTGGAAACCACCTCAGCTACGTCGACGTGCATAAACTGCGACGCATCAGCTGTGATGGGTGATGACATTGTGATGATCTTTTTATGATGCGAGGGCAGCTCTAAAGGAAGAGCTGCTAGAAGGCTGACGGTCAACAGGAGTCTCCACGATGTGTTGGGTAGCAGATTTTGCGTTTTTCGTTCTCGCGCTGTTTCGCGTGTTATGGAGTAGCAACAAGCCCGATGCCTCGCAGTTGTGTAAAACCTGCAAAGAAAACGCATAACGTAGGCAGATCCTATAAAATATGTTGATTCAGACGCGAAGTTCCAAAGGAGAGAGTGCGGTAAGAAGAAAAGAAAGGCTGAAATGGTGTGCAGGGATTAACAGAGGTAAAACGTTAATGACAGTTAGAAAGATTTTGCAACTTCGCTCTGCGGTATTCTACTTCGCTCCAGAGCGCTAAGTCGCTCCGTATTTTAGTGGAAGCTACATAGCGGCACGCATCCTTGTAGTGTCCGTTCGTTCGCGCTCATGTGGCAGGAACGGGCGTTATTATTTTTTTCGTCACGCGAGAAGCGACCCGAGTAATCTCCATTGATCATAGCCATGAAGAACTGAATCTACATTTTTGCAGATTACTCCAGTTAATTTTGGCCTGCTATCTCGAAATTTCCTTGCCGGCTTTAAATTGAGCAATGCAGCGAGCGGCGGGCATTCGTAGTTCAACGACTGAGAAGCAAGTTTGTTGCTTACGCTGTGGAGCACGTTTGTTTTAGTATTATCGATGTTGGCGGACACCAAAAAACCATGGAATCGGTTTTAGTGGTAAGCTGGTTAATTAATTTTTAATAATTATCGTTTTAAGTAACGAAGTTAGGTGCCTAGTTGAAATTAGAGGTATATAGTATGTCGACAGTAATTGCCATACCCTTTTTTTAGAATTTCGAAAACACGATTTCTCTTGGCGCTGTAGCTCGTCAAATATTGTATTTTTCGTCCAGTTAACTGCACTGGAGCGGTTGCTTTACCAGCATGCTTTCGGTAGCGCATGTATATTCGCAGCATGATGCCAGAATTTTTCGAGCCAGAGCACCTAGGGTAATCGCATTTTCGAATTTCTGAAAACTAAAATGGGTGCTACTAACGACCGGCTACAAACCTCTAATATAAGATAGGCGCCTAACTCTACAGTTTATAAAGGTAAAGGTCATTTAAAAAGGGGCAGGACTCGCGTCAAGCCGTTGTTACGGGTTTTTGTCCCGTCTCCTCCTCTTAAAAAAGAAATAAAAGGAATCGAATGGAATTGAATGATTCAAAATTAGTTAACCAGCTTACTACTTCAGACGATTCGCTGGTTTTTTGGTGTCCGCCAACACTGCCATATTTTTGTCCCCAAATGCGTATTTTTAAAATTTTAGAGTGTTCACTGAAACACCCGGTATGCACTCATGTAAGAGGTGAACGCTGGTTAAAGGGGCTGTTAGAGGGGCTCTAATAAAGTTGCGTCATGGAGGGTATGGTAAAGCCCGCTCTTTCGCGAAGATCCACCAGCAAGGATTTTTAATTCGCTTTGTAGAAGCTGAGTTCTCTTTACTCAGAATTTGTAGTCAAAATGTGTAGTCACTTTTTGCACGTAGGCAGGTCGGCGCAACTATGCCAGCCCAACCTCCCTGAGCGAATTTCCCTGACCCGCCGCAGCTACGCGGCTTGTTAGTTGCAGCCGAGGTAGCTGCCTGACGTCTGAAAGCATGTAAACAACAGCCAGCCACCAAAGTTGCCGGGAAGGGCGTGATTTCGCGTGATTTTCGGGCGTGATTTTGCGTTCTCTGTTATGTGTGAAATTTTATTATTTTTGCGGGAGGATTTCTATGCTATGTCGGCGGGGTATTGTCACAAAAGCTCTTCCTCAAAACGTGTCGGCAAAACGTGTCCGCAGCAGTTGTGATGTTCTCAGGTGAGGTTGCATGAAGCGAATGGTTGTGATCGTTAGAGGACTATGTGAGGATGCTGCGCAAAAAAAAAGTATGTTGATAGGATGATCTGTTAAGTAACTACAGCCAAAAATGTCGAAAGAATGTCGCATTAGGGAGGACGTCGATATAATGAGTCGACACGAACACAGCCGTGGACTACAAAATAGTAGCAAAATAGTCAAAGGAGTGAAAAAAGAGGGAAAATAATTAAAATGTATTTGATCAGTAATGGTCAATCGATCAAAAAAAGTTTCATTCACATAAAATAATTAGTTAATTATTATCTGAAAAATCTTGAACGGTTGAATAGGCTGGATGGGAACACAACGAGTAGATGGGAAAGCTACCACTGTATCAAATTTCAAAAACCGAAATCGATAATTGAGATAAAAGAAGTTATAATCATAGTAAATAAATGCACCTTTAAATAAAGCATAAGACAATTACAGTAATTAGGTAGTTCAAATGATGATCAATATCAAGAAATTTATAACAGAGACGAAGAGAGACGACGAGTGCCGAGGAGGCGTCAGTGCTTTCGCATTCTTCCAATGCGCGCTGCCGGAGGGATCTAACTTTTTCAGCTTAGGTTTTCATGAGAATACAATGCACTGATTGTGCGAGTTGATGTGCTCTCCTTGGAAGGGGTTTGAGAGCCCGTTTAAGCACCACTGCCCCAATTTTACAACCGATAGCATGAAAAAAACTCCATTGAATCGAATTCTATTTCGCGTGAGCATGATTTTCATTGCGTGGCACGATCTTCCGTGAGCTACCGGACACTCCGCAGCTGCCTGTGAAACGCAGTACAACCATGCCGAAGACGCATCACTCTGCTCGAAATGGAGCTTCAATTACTGGGTGGTTTCTCTATCTTGCCATTGGGCTGAAATGCCGTGTGTTGGACCCAGAGAAGACAACAACGTTACAACGACCACTTGAGGTGCAAAAGCAAGATACATGTGTACACAAGGGATCGCTATGTTTCCCTGCTGTTAAGCGTCGCCTGCAGGTACGGCTGGTGATGCGACATGGTCGCACACTGGTGGCACGGGGTCGCTAGTTCTAGCGTTTTTCGCATTGAAGCTTCAGAAGAACCTATACTGAAACTAGTGTCTTGGAGCTGATTTACTGTAGTTAACGAAGTGAACTTTAGCATGTTTCCCATGACTAGTACGACATTTGGCAACTTTCCAGAGTTCAGGATGACGTGTAGGGTATGAAACTATGTTTCTAGTCAATTCGGCTAATTCACCCAGGGTTCGGATGTTGTTTATGACGTTGGATCTCTAATATTTCCATAACCTAAAGCCATACAAGGAGTCCACGTGAGAAACGTTTAGTTGTTTCAATAAGTAAACTGTAGGATATTGGTATGGCACTTAATCTTATGGCACGTTTTTGCAAGATGGCCAACTTGTGCATGTTTCCGGTACTCGTAGCAGCCCACATTAAGATGCCATAGTTAAAGAGCAACTTTTTTGAGAATCTCGCGATAATCAAGGATTCAAATCTATGTAGGCTATAAGTCAAGAATGCCAAGTATTTCTGCACTAGCCTTTAAAATAGAGACGTAATCAATGATTGAATTTTGTGTTTCTCCTCAATGCAACGGAGGAGTGCAAAGAAACTCAGCGTGACGCCTTGGAAGGTATGATTTCAAATTACCGCTGTCGTCAGCCACACCCTGCCCTGACGTGTTAGACGCTGCCAAACATCTCTCAGCAGGGTTCGCCTTCGGTAGAGTTGGTTTTTTCCTTCAAAGCAGGCGTTTGTGCATTGAAAATGTACCGACATCATCAATGACGTCATCATGCCCCCCCCCCCCCCCCCCCCCCCGCCACTTGGAGTTGTGCGCTTCGGAGAAGCTTGAAGAGTGTCCGGATTTTATTCGGCGATTACTTCAGTATTTAAAGTGCTGGCCCAAAAAAGACTTTGCATGCTTTACCTGCAAGTTTCATGCATTTGACCCTCTTAAGCTCGCTGATTTCTAAAACCTATGCCGTTTCCCTTTAATCGAAGATATGAAGAGCGACTTAAAAAGGAGGGTATTAAGGAATGAGCGGAAACTCCAGCAGTAGCGTCGCATAACATCGATGGTGCTACATGATTTACCGACCAAATGTTCAATGTGTCTATCCGATATGTTTTCTGTGAAGTAATCTCCTAAAGCTTTATAACAGGGTACAACTTCCAGTATATTTCCGTTCAGCACGAGGGGAGGCAGTTCAGTATTCGTGTTCCGTGTATGAAATATAAATTGCTTTAGGCTTATTTGTACTAAACTTTAAATAGTTGTTACATGCCCAGTTGCTAATTTGCGAAAGGGTGCCACTCATACCAGTACTTAAGTCTCAGCCTTCCTTCCCGAAAAGATCATAGCTGTATCCTCTGCATATGAGGTGTATTTGTCAGGTTAAGCTATGCGCACAATGCGATTAATATACAACATAAAAAGAAACGGATCAAGAATACTCCCGAGGGTAACGCCTGTAATCACCGATGTAACGTCTGAGAAGTGTCAATTTATATCAACAAATTGTGTGCGATGCTGTAGGAATGATGATAATAGTGATAAAGCGTTACCACGAATCCCATAGAAGTTAAGTTTCTGGAACAATATTTGATAGTTAACGAGGTCAAAAGCTTTGCCAACTGAACAAAAAAACCTAATGCTATAAGTCTGCTCTAAAAGTTATCTAATATGAATTCTGTTCGAGAGAGAAGAGCCAATTCTGTTGATCTGTTTGTTTTCGAAAGCCATATTGTGACCACATTGTGTGAGTGGACATCTCTACTGCCTGGATCACGCCCTAAAATTAATTGTAGTGTGAAATTGTCGTCATTCCCTTGCTCTGCCTCTGTCTTTCCTTTCCTTCACTTTTCGCCTCTGCGGTGTGGCAGGTGAGATTCACGTCAGCAGTCTCCGCCTTTGCGCTAATTAAACTTTACTTACCCTGCACCTCTTGTCGGTGTAGTTTAATTAAGCGAGACCTTCATTTGACGCTTCAATGAATTGTGTATTACTGAAAATTTCTCAAAGGAATTACATAATAGTACAAAAATTCTTCATCGGTGCATCTCCTGGGCGCCGCCAAAACAAGGAAACGCCAGCTCCACCACCTGGCCCAAGCTGCAAAAAATTAAGAGAAAGTCGACGCTGATTCCCAGTCTAGAATGGTTCCAATACGAGTATACACTCCAATACAGTAGCTCAGAACTCCACCAAAAAAATGCTTTCATGCGAGTTGTGAACAGATGGCGATGCAACCATCTCATTTCCGTTTACCTGCGTTACCTGCGTTTCTCCCAACAGTACCAATGCGGCATGTAAAGATCTCATACAACGCGCTACTACAAAACAGACTCGCTTAAACGTACGTCTGCTCAAATGAACTTAAGGATGATCTCTCACATTATTCACATTAGCCTCCGAAACACGGATTTCGGGATTATAGGCAACGCTTATGTGTTTTCTTGCCTCCTTACACACGTCATTTTTTATGACTGAAGGGTCTGGCCTGCAATTTATCAATCCATATTACGCTGTGTCTTGTACTTCTTGCTATTACAGTGAAGTGTGAGTGAAGTTTTCCCTGCAGTGGAAGCCGCTGTTTGCCTTGTACTGGTAATACTCGTCGGTGAGTAGTATAAATAGAGGCCCTAAATTCCTAAACCAGAGAAATCAAAATAATTGTAATGACATGTCGGAGACAAACGGAGGATCCAAGCCACCAGCATTCAGATAAGGCGGCCGGTATAAAGCGCAGTACATCAGAGGAGTGGCAGCGTCGTGCTGAACCTATCACCGAAATTTGACACTTCCTGAGCAACGCGCGATATACCATCCGAGGCGCAGAAATCTTCATATCGTTCGATTAAACGAAGGCAGGCACGCGGAACTTCTGAAGTGTCGCTGCGATGCCGAACACTAACGACAGTAGTCCTCAAGAGCGGCATATCCAAAACGCAAGGCGCTATAGCACGTGGCTGCTTTCCCGAGCATCTAGCTCAATTTTCGCCAGTCATCGAGGCCTTCTCCCAAAAGTCGACGGCTCGCTTATATGCTGCCGAGCCACGCAGCTGAACCATAGGGAGAAGATTCATTTTAGCAAGATTACCCCCGTTGGGAGTGCGACAGCGAGGCGAGAATCAGTGTTGAATCTGATATGGGCCTTGTCTTAAAACCCCGTGTTTGCAAAAAAAAAAAAAAGCAGGATGGTAGCAATGGTAGCACCAGCAGAATTTTATGATGAAAGTTTAATGTGGTGCGGAAGGTAAAAAATTTTCACAATAGCATCCTTCAATTAGTTCTTTCCCTTCCTTTTCCTGCGTTTTCATTTAAATTTACGCCTTGACCTGGTCATGATTCGCGTATTGGTGTAGCCTACAGTTTGTAGACCACGAATTTGAAAAAAGCGGATTGATCTATAGACGAGTAAATAGCGCAGGTAACAAAATAAGGTTAATATAGTATGCACTGAACAAAAGTTTTACAATGGCGACCACGGTGCACCCTTCAATTTTGCTGTGGCCTCAACCGCTGTCAAATAGTACCGATTCTGCCCTATACAGCGAGTTTTTCGAAAATAAAATGGTCACTTTAGTCTTCTGAGTTCACTAAGTTTTTCTCACGTGTACGCACTGGAGTACCCCAATATTTGCATCTCTGGGTGGCTCCTACAACTCTATACGGGGCGGAATATCGAGGCATAAAATCCCGTCTAGTACGATTGAATAGACGGCACACGTCGTTAGGAAGGGCACTCAGTATCGCGCAGCACACAAAGAAGTCCCGATTACACGCGAGTTAAACGCTGCATCGAAAAAAGATTAGGAGTTAGGCTGGAAGATAGAAAGAGCGAAAGTTTGTAAGCTCATTGCGATTCAGTGAAAGCACGGTGGAACTATTCGCTCAGAATTAGATGGAGTGCCATATCATCATCAAAATCATCATAATGACATAATCATGAGCCAGACTACGCCCACTGCAGGGTAAACTCCTCACCCATGTGTCTAGAATTACCTGTGGGCTTTGGAAGCTGCGGCCACCGTAGCCTAGGAAACTTCATTCTCATCCGCCTACCGAACTTTCAGCCAACCCTCGCTACGCTTGCCTTCGCTTGAAATCCACTCCGTTACCGTTAACGACGAGCCGTTATCTTGCCTCCCCATTTCTTGCGCTTGATTTCGACTAGGATGCCATTAACCCGCGTATATTCCCACGCCCACTCTACCCACACCCCGGTCTCTTACCGTTGCAAATATCAATTCTCAATCCATAGCTTGCTGCATTGTTCTTAAGCTGAATCCTTTAAATTAGCCTCCTCTTTTCTGCCACTTAGGGTACCGGAAAATACAGTTATTTCATGCTTTTCTTGTCACGAGTATTTGTAAACTGTCATTCCTGATCTCAGGCACCTTGCCACATGCACTCAGCCCCATTCTTATTCTTCTAGTAAATTCCGTCTCATAATCCGTATCAGCGGTAACTACCTGCCCTAAGTACACTTATTTATTCCTTTACCACTTCCAGCACCCCGCTACTAACTGCAAATCAGTATTTCATTGTGAGACTCTTGTACTCTTGTGCAGGCTAATTTTGAGACCAAACGTTCTCACTGGTCATTTTTTTATGTTCGTCGCCTGAGTCACTCAGCAAGGCAATGTAATCAACGAATCGCAGGTTACTTAAGTATTCTCCATTAACTCTTATCCCCTACTTTTTCCAATCCAGGCCTTTGGTTACCTCCTGAAACAGGTGGTGAATACCGTTGGCGAGATCGTGTCTCTCTGCCTGACACCCTTCTGTATTGGACGTTTATTGCTAAGGGGAACAATAGCTGTGCAGCCGTTATAGATATCTTCCGTAACTATCCTATAAGACTCTTCTGCACCCTGATTCTGCAATACCTGGACGACTGCTGAGGCTTCCACTGAGTCAAATGCTTTCTCGTAACCCATGAAGGCTATATGCTGTGCATTTCTTTATCATTTTATTGATAGTGTTAATATGGTCTATTGTCGAGTATCCTTAACACATGACTTCCTGGTGATTGGGTTGACTGAAATCTAAAGTGGTCCTGACTCTATTGGCGATTACCTTAGTGAATACCTTGTAGAAAACGCACAACAAGCTGACCGGCCAGTAATTTTTTAAGCACTGGATGTCTCTCTTCCCATGTATAAAGATAATGGTAGCGTTCTTCAAAGCATCTAGTAGGCTCGAGATTGTAAGGCATTGTGTGTACAAGATGGCCAGTTTTTCTAGCACAATGTCATCTCCGATCTTTGTCCACTTACCTAATGCCCTCTTACCTCATCTTTGCCAGCTTCTATCCACCTTTGCGTTGCTCCTAAGACTTTCTTTAATTCCTCTTCGTTATTGGCGGGATGGATCATTGAAGTGCGCTACTGCCCCTCTCATCGGTGTTCTGATTACATTGGCTACTGTACAGATTTGGGCAGAACTCTTCGGGCACTTTAACTATCGTATCACTGTTGTTAGTGACATTGCCTCCTTTCTCTATTATTGCATACATCTGGTTTTTACCTACGACTAGCTTGCCCTTCGTCGCTTTTAAGCTACCTCCGTTCTTTAGAGCATTCTCGGTTATCTCCATAATAAACTTCATGATTTCGTCTGCCTTGCCCTTATTTATTAACTTTACACCTCTGCCAGATCTATTCTCTCTGTAGGGTTAAACGCTTTCACACTCTCGCGTTTCGTAAAGATATCTTCGGTCTCCTGAGACAGCCTGCCGGTATCCTGTCGAACCTTAGTACCGCCTACTTGTACTGTGCACTCCTTAATGATAGCTGGGAGATTCTCGTCCACTGTTTAAACTCTAGGATCGTCTTCGTCAGCTAAAGCTGAATATCTGCTCTGCGGCGATATCCTAAATCTCTTTGCTTTCCCTCTAACCGCTAACTCGTTATCGGATTCGGCTTCACTAGTTTGCTGTGTTCCCTCTTCATGTTGAACCTAATTCGAGACCTTACCACTCGGTGACTCTGTGGGTGCTACAACGCCCCTTTCTGTAGACATCGACATTCTGCGCGATTTCAGGGTGAGCGCATAGTGTGAAGTCTATGTAATTTTTAGTCTCACCACTGAGGCTCTTTCACGGCCATTTCCTGTTCTCTAGTTTGTATAAGGTATTGATTATCCGTAGAATATTTCTCTCTGCTCACTAGTAACTCCAAACTGCTATTCCGAGAGCCAATGCTGTGGTAGCCTACCGCCTGGTCTCCGCACTGCTTCTTCCCTACTTTCATATTAAGTTCCATATGACTACAGCGTACTGTGATTTTATTTTGTTCATTTCAAATTTCACGTTTTCATAGAAGTTTTGAACTATCATCATGGCTGGATGTAGGCACACATGCATTCACCGCCTTTAGCATGCACCTCTTATTAAGCCTAATTACGACAGCTGACACCCTCCTGTTATTTCTATGGAACTGATTCATGTTTAAAATTCAAAAATGAAATTTTTTTTTTCTCTCACCGAATATTTACTTCAGAGGGGACAACAGAAAAAGCGGCAGTATTCAGCTTGGGGGCCCGTTGTGCCTCCCAGCTGCATCCTGAATGAAGTGAAATCCACACCTAGTTCTCGTTTGTCTGCTATTCTATGATGGCTCAGTAGGTGCCCATCCCTTAGCACTGCATACGCCTCATCTGTAATAACCTGACTGAGCCATATCACATCCCATTTAATGGCCAATAGTAACAGCACTCGAAGGATAGCCTCGCTGGATAAGGTACCACCATTAAACATTGTCGGTTTCAGTTTCTAATGGCGGCCTGTCCGACAGCCAGAGATTCTCAGCACCCTCCGCTGAGTGACAGGTCTGGCCGCCGCCTTAGTGAGTTCCTCGCAGCCGCTGGGGACTGAGGGCCGAGGGTTAACCGGTTGTTCATAGAAGGTTGAGGCCGAGTTCTACACAGAGCGGCCAAATCATGCTCTGGTAAGAAAGTCAGGTATCGACTCTGCGTTGTCGGTCGCACCCCAGGCCTACTCGCGGAATTTATCGGCGCTTTCAGATTATTTAAAATCGGGTAGAGGCCTGAGTGGCATTGGAATTCGATCCCCGGTCAGTCCGCACGCTCGGCGGATGCTCTACCTCCACACCATTGCTGAGGCTGAAACCTATAATGTGACGCTACGTTCGGAGGAGGCCTCCTCCTTCAGAACTACTTTGTAGCAGTATGAGACACAATAACAACACTGATTTCGACCTTATGGAAATGTAAGAACCAGACGAAACGGCTTTCGAGGTAAAAGTGGCTTAAAGGCCACTAGTGAAATCATCATCATCATCATTTATTTTCCCTTAAAAGCCGCAACAGCGCATTACATAAAAGGGGGGGGGGCACATGGAAATAACGGGTCACAAAGGTTAGAACACAAATATAAATGGCACGCACAAATAAGCACAGTAAACGAATTGAACTTAGCAAGGCAATAACTAGGTCAATAAAAGGCTTTTTACAGAAATTGGGGAGAGAATTAAGCGATCAATAGGTGTTTAAATTTTACTGAGTTCATTACATTGACAATACCGTCAGGAAGTACATTCCACTCGGATATAACAGTTGGCAAAAGGGAAATATTTAAAGCGTTAATGGTACCATGAATGCGCTGGACACTGTTGCAATTAAACAAACGTAGAGAGGATGTCAAGTGGGGCAAAATGAATTTGTCAGGTCATCATAGGAAAATTTTAATAAGAGGCACGAAAGCGCAAGCTGATACTTGTCGCCCTCAGATCTTGTAAGTATACCCACGAGGTAAAGGACCCTCTAGTTCTTTGCTAACTGGTAGCACATTGCTCTTTCCGACGCTTGAGACGCCCAAATCAACGCGAAGGATTTTCGAGAGACTGCGAGACGCCGAGTGCCGCCGTTGCTGTTCCGTTTCTTAGTTCTTGAAACTACCTTAGGAGCTGTATGCAGGCACCGGTTAGATGCAGACGCAGTGTGCGTGTGCTTTTGAGCGGTACTCACGCTGTCGCACCGGAGAGGCCGCAGCAGCAGCCCCGCAAAGGCCCGTACAAGGACCACCGCCGTCGAATGCGCCCACCGGACTGGTCCGCCTCCAGTAGCGTGGTGGTGGTGTAGGTCGGCCACGCCAAAGCCATCATTAGCATGGGGGCCACCACCCACATGCCAATTTGAACGGCCCAAAAGCATGATTTAGGCCCGGAAAGTGCTCTGGGCCATATTTTGGTGATGGGCTGCATCAGAAAGGTTTAGACCATTTGTATAGCAGCATCTACAACGAATACCTTAACGTACAACTTAACGTAGGCGAACAGCACCCGCGTCCTATTACAGAATCCGTAGCTTATAGACGGGAAACATACGCTTGTGGGTGGTTTTATGATTTATGGAACAGGTACTTCTCAATAAGGTGAGATTCTTGTGGAAGGAAGGTAAGTTAATTGAGTTTGCAAACCATATCGTACGCGCCCTTTTTACTGCTATGGCGTTAAAGTGGCCGTGTCGCAGATTAGCCGACGTAGTCGTTGCCGTCCATTGTTGATCTCGGCGTCTGTTGTCGGCATCTTTGACCGCGAGCGAAAAATACACAAAATATTCCTTGAGAGCTCACCTAGCTGGCAGGTGGGCCACCTGGGTGACGCGATCTTGAGGCGTTATCACTACCTGCCCGCGGGATAGTGAGCAAACTCGTCGTGCAAGGTTCCCGGGAAAAGCAACAGGGGTTGCGTGAGCCCACCTTTGGCATCACGTGCCACCAAAGGTCTGTGGCGCGTCCCTTGTCTGCCTGACCAATGCGCCGGAAGTGGTATGAGGACTTCGGGGATCGATGAATGTCAAGTAGAGGACGACCAATTCCGCGCATATGGGGTTGAACTCATTAAGAGAGTCATGTCACTCTTGAGGCGCATGTTACGTGTCCCCCTCAATTTCTTGATATCTCTAACAGTACTAGGCACATTTTCAGATTTAAAGCATGTGTACGTACTATATAAAGTACGTTTAGTCGAGATGAAAACGATTAGCACAATTACGACACCGGAGAGGCCAAAATCGCACCAGGAAGCTGGTACAGCGCTGTGGTTCACGAACACGACCGGCACTTCTGTAATCGGTGGGTTCGTAACCACGGCGCCGAGCGCTGCTGTCTGCCGCTCCGGAGACACATCGCAGTGCTAATATTATTTCGTCGCGAGTCCGCGTACTTACGTCGCTGTAGTCTGGTTTGTGGCAGGCGGGCCACCTGCCCACTGTTTTGAGAGCAACCTGCCAGGTGTGTACACCTGGCAAGCCTCCACCTGAGTGACGACCTGGGTGAAGGCTTTCAAGGTAAATATCTCCCAGGCAAACACCTTCAGGTAAAATGCCTTCAGCTGGTACGGACATTAAGTACTTACTGTAACTAGTGTTCGACAACACGATATTCCACCCTATAACCACCTTAAACAGCATGCGACATTTAGTAATAAGTGTAACTAGTGTTAGACTACATGATATTCCACGCTTAGCCATCCTAGACAGTATGCTATTTTTTTATCCGTCAAATTCTCGATTGAAGGAAAAAAATGCACGTAAAAATTTGACAGCGTGACCCCAGTGAACTTCCTGGACATATTCAGATATGTAGTGTGCTCCCTGGTTGACACCGAGTACGATGTCGCCCAAGGCGCCTATTCTCCGGAGCTCAGGAAGAATTTTCGAAAATGCCTCACCGTGGCGGTCTCTGGGAGGTCGGCTAACGGCTCGGCCGGGATGGGTGCAGTTGCGGGCTGACATTCATCATGGCGTCCGCGGTCCTTGTCCTGGAGCGGAGCGGTGCCGCCCATCGCCAGCACCGTGTGCCCCGTGTGCCCGGTGGCTGAACCGGGCAGAGGAAAGGCGCTGGGCGAGCTCTGGGGTCGCCGACCGCCAAGATGAAGACGGTGTCCTAGTCGTGGTGTCACCGGCACTGCCGTCACAGAGGCTGACTCCTTGTTCTGGAAGGGCCAGGCAGCCACGTTGCACTCAGGAGCCGCTTCTGCGACGCGGAGTCTGCGAGCCATGGGTTGATCAAACGGTGGGAGCGAGCCACGTAGAACCTGGCCGCGTCCCATCGAGGAAAAAGCCTCCCACCAGACTCGGACAGCTGGAACAGGAGCGCGCGTGCAACGAACGCCACGAGGGAATCTTCTTTGCCTTCTGCTACGTGTTCTTTACGGCGCGTGTGCAAGAGTGAGTGCTGGGAATCACTCGCACGTGCTGGCAGACAAAATTTTAAAACCCTCAACCTTGCGCAGAAAAAAACCGGAGGGAATAAAACACGTAGGTGTGTCGCAAAAACTCAAGTAAAGTCCATATGTAATCAGAACATGTTCGTAACTTCGTGACTAATTGAAACACGTCTTTTATTCAAGGCCCGCACGCGCACATTGCTGAGCCATGGCGCCTCACAGTTGCAAAGACGACGGCGACGAATTCTCACACTTCGCACAGTGAACTCAGCAATATATATGCCGCGAAAACGAATTTAGGTTGCAGCGGTTATTATAAATGTGTGTGCAGTCTGCTTTTGATCTGTGTAAAAAATTTGCTGTAGTAAATATGCAATGGCACCGAATTACAACCTCAGTGCTAGACCTCATCGCACACGTTTGAAAAATGTGATAAATTTGCTGCAACAACGTAAAACAAGATATTCGCAAATTAAATTAGTAAAGAACATATGGGTAGAAAAAAGTCATCAATAAAAATTTTATGCACAACAGGAGGCACAGGTGTTCTCATTGTTTTAAAGTGATACAAAGAAATACGAAGCGGCTTTTTCCCTGTGCATTTGCAGAGAACCATTACAACGCCTTCTAAATGCTCTCTGAACAGCGACGCAATGAAGCATCGATAGCATTAGTTTAGGATAGCTTGCCATAAGCACAAAAGCGCGTTGATGGGATGAACATTAAAGGTTGTCGTGAAGGAAAACGAGCCGCGCCACATGGTCGGGCCGAAGGAGTTCCCTTCTAGCTGAAACGACTTCTCCCGCCCCAGAAAATGCCCTCTCACTTGGCACTGAAGTGGCACGTATTGCGAGGTACTTCGTGCACCGCTCTGACTATACCAGCTTCGCAGTTATACCCACAAAGGAGCTCACCAGCGCAGTCAGCTGTCATGGCCCTATGTTACGCATTGCTCTGCGCGCCGCCATGTTGTTATGTCTTGATCGATAGGGCTTGCGGAGCGAAATGAGCGCCGGTGCTCGCAATAGAATATTCGGCTAGATACGAATATTCGCGCTGGGTCGAATATTCAGAACAACACGAATATTTGGATTTCGAAACGAATACGAATACTAAAATTATAATATTCGAAATGTAGTGGAAAATTTCGAATATTCGCACACCCCTACTTTCCAGCTGTGGCAGCCTCTTAACTATCTAGTTATTTCATCTTGGGCGATTGTTAAGGTCATATACTATGTCCGAAGACGCACCGTGCGAAGTCGCGAGCTTACTCCCTGTGAGAAGTTCACCTTCCTCCTAGTTGATTGAAAGTGTTTCATGTCGATCCCATGCTGCCGGTTTAAAGCGGTAGCATCTATTCATTCTCACGGTTTCGCCTTTGCTTAGCGCCTCTGCCATGAGGTGGCTCGGCGCCCCCGTGCGCTTCGGACGCGTCCTTGAATCCGGCACTGCGGCTGCCGCAGGCTGCAGCTCGGATGGTGGTTCCTGCGAAGGCCTAACTCCGGAGACGTCTGGAGAAGCAGGCAGCCGTGCTTGATGTAAGTACAGTGCAAGAAATTGTAATTCTCTCTGTTGCGGTGGGATGAATGAATGTACACTTCGCGTGACAAGTTGTCCTCTGCGATTTCAAAGATAAGATCACGCGGTGGCGGTTACCGCTACGATATTCACTTCTGGCGCAAGCGAGCCAATAGCTGACGTCGCCTAACTCTTGTATTAACTCCACTCCTCACGGGGGGTGAGAAGGGCAAACTACATTTACTGAATCATGAATGTTCGTTTCTTCACTACTGCGTCTGAATAGGTTCAACGCACGATGGAGAAGCCATTGGAGCGTGTGTTGCGGTTTGTCTCGTGAGCCTTATGTTTGTCGTCGTGAGAAATGTGCTCAGATTTGTAAAACGATTTCTGCCCATTCCCATGTCCGCTCAGATGCATTACACTATTATTCAGCACTTTACATGCGGCAGTGAACAGACGATTGCTAGTAAGAGGACCATTCTACAGTAACCTAGCGTGAAATGTGTACCACAGCGAAAGTGGTGGCTATCACTGCTCGGAAGCCCGACGTGGCAAGGAAAACCGAGGATAATACAGAAAAAGCGCTGATCTTTCTAATTCTCCATTAACATCAACGCCACTTGGCTGTGTGCTCACCTCAATGCTAGTCTTTCGTACGAGGTATTATTTATAATGAAGAATTACAACTTGTCCAGATTTCTTTTTCCTAGCTTGAAAAAAATTAGCGCGTATATATTTACGTGAGCCTTTTTTCCGCATCCCAAACAGCATTTAGGCTTTCTGTGATGGTCGGCTTTCACCGACGCTTCATTGCGTCGCTGTTCAGAGAGCATTTAGCAGGCGTTGTAATGGTTCTCTGCAAATACACAGAGAAAAAGCCGCTTCATATTTCTTTTGTATCACATTAAAACAATGAGAACACCCGGGCCTCTTGTTATGCATAAAATTTTGATTGATGGCTTTTTTGTACTCATATGTTCTTTACTAATTTAATTTGCTAATATCTTCTTTTGCATAGCTGCCGCAAATTTATTCCTTTTTTCAAACGTGTGCGATGAGATCTAGCACTGAGGTTGTAATTTGGTGCCATTGCAAATTTACTACAGGAAATTTTTTACACAGATGAAAAAGAGACTGCACACACCTTTGCAACCTAAATGCGTTTTCGCGAGATATTAGAGGCTAGTATTGCTGAGTTCGCTGGGCGAAGTGTGAGAGAATTCGTCGCCGTCGTCTTTAGAACTGTGGGGCGGCATGGCTCAGCAATGTGCGCGTGATGGCCTTGAATAAAAGACGTGTTTCAATTAGTCATAAAATTACGAACGTGTTCTGATTACATATGGATTTTACTTGAGTTTTTGCGACACACCTACGTCTTTTATTCCCTCCGGTTTTTTTCTGCCCGAGCTTCAAGGTTTTAAAATTTTGTCTGCCAGCACGTGCGAGTGATTCCCAGCCCTCACTCTTGCGCACGCGCCGTAAAGAACACGTAGGAGAAGGCAAAGAAGATTCCCTCGTAGCGTTCGTTGCACGCGCGCTCCTGTTCCAGCTGTCCAAGTCTGGTCGGAGGCTCTTTCGTCGATGGGACGCGGTCAGGTGCTACGCGGCTCGCTACCACCGTTTGATCAACCCATGGCTCGCAGACTCCGCGCCGCAGAAGAGGCTCCTGAGTGCAACGTGGTATCCTGGCCGTTCCAGAACAAGGAATCAGCCTCTGCGATTGCAGCGGCAGTGACACCACGACCATCGCACCGTCTTCATCTTGGCGGTCGCAGGTCTTCGAGCTCGCCCAACGCATTTCGTATGCCTGGGTCAGCCACCACAGACACGGGGCACTCGGCGCTGGCGATGGGCGGCACCGCTCCGCTCCAGGACAAGGACCGCGGACGCCATGATGAATGTCAGCCCGCAACTGGACCCATCCCGGCAGAGCCGTTAGCCGACCTCCCAGTGACCGCCAAGGTGAGGCATTTTCGAAAATTTTTCTTGAGTTCCTGAGAATAGACGGCTTGGGCGACATCGTACTCAGTCTGAATCAGGGTACATGCCACATATCTGAAAATGTTCAGGAAGTTCACTGAGGTCATGCTCTCAAATTTTTACGTGCATTTTTTTCCTTCAATTGAGAGTTTGACAGAAAATAATAATTCAGGGGGTACTTTGACTGTCTAAAGTGGGTAGAGGCGGAAGCGTTTTCCGCACCACCTTCGCTGTTTCTGTGGCACTGGTGGCGTCACATATATTTGAGTACTAATTACTAAGTGATGACAAATCACTAATTGTTGATTACTAATTAATACCTGAATACTAATTAACTGCTAATTAAAGACGCTTAAGCTTCGCCTTTAGGAGTGGAATGCGACAGCACGTTGTAGCGCTGCCAGGGAGTCCACGGAACTCCACCACCCGTTCGGCGCGATGCCTTGCGCTTTGAACGCAACGCTTTTTGAGGAAAGGAAATGGCGCAGTAATTCTCTATCATCTCGGTGGACACCTGAACCGCACCGTAGAGGAAGGGAGGTGGGAGTGAAAGAAGATAGATAAAGAGGAGCCGTAATGAAGAAAATGAAAATTGTATTTGAGGAAAGGAAATTACGCAGTAACTGTCTCACATATCTCGGTGGACACCCGTCAAAATTCAGGGGGGCACTTTTTTTACCTAAAGTGTGGTCACTGATGTGTGGTTAAGATGTTAAGCTTCGCCCCTAAGAGTGGAACGCGACAGCGTCTTGCAACGCTGGCAAGGAGTCCATAGAACGCCATCGCCCATTCGGTTCTACGCCTCGCTCGTCGGTAAATTGGTTTTTGAGGAAAGGAAATGTGTCTGTCTCTCATTTGTCGGTGGACACCTAAACCTCGCCGGAAGGGAATGGAGGAGGATGAGAGTGAGTGAAGCCACCGTATTCACTAGACGCGCCTTTGTTCATTCCAAACCATCGAGCTGGCATGGCGGAGTGGATAGCGTGTTCGTCTCCCACGCCGAAGACCGGGGTTCGATTCCTGAGCTCGACCAATTTCTTAATCGCTTTAATTTATTTATATTGCCTGACTAGTAAAGCTAATTAGGCTAATTGGGTAATTAAGCAATCAACTAAGCTCAGTCCCTTACTTGGAGCATACGATCCCTTCAATTGGTTGTATGGTTACTAGCCAAAGTGCAATTGGCCCCGTTTGAAATTCGCGCACTGTGACGTCACGACCGTTTCCACCAATTGAAAAGCGTGACATTTTCTGTCGACAACTGCTGCTTACAACGCTGAGACATTAAAGGCTTCCGCCTTAAAAATAGCATACTGTCTATGATGGCTAAGCGTTGAATATCATGTAGTCTAACACTAGTTACACTAAGTACTAAATGTCGCATATTGTTTAGGATGGTTTAGGGTGGAATATCGTGTTGTCTAACACTATTTACAGTAAGTACTTAATGTCCGTACCAGCTGAAGGCATTTTACCTGAAGGTGTTTGCCTGGGAGATATTTACCTTCAAAGCCTTCACCCCGGCCGTCACTCAGGTGGAGGCTTGCCAGGTGTACACACCTGGAAGGTTGCCCTCAAAACAGTGGGCAGGTGGCCCGCCTGCCACAAACCAGACTACAGCGACGTAAGTACGCGGACTCACGGCGAAATAATATTAGCACTACGATATGTCTCCGGAGGGGCAGACAGCAGCGCTCGGCGCCGTGGTTACGAACCCACCGATTACAGAAGTGCAGGGCGTGTTCGTGAAGGACAGCGCTGTAACAGCATCCTGGTCCGATTTTGGCCTCTCCGATGTAGTAATTGTGCTAATCTTTTTTAATCTCGACTAAACGTACTGTATACAGCACGTAGACTAGCTTTAAATCGGAAAATGTGCCTAGTAGTGTTAGAGATATAAATAAATTGAGGGGGACACATAACATGCGCCTCAAGAGTGACATGACTCTCTTAATGAGTTCATCCCCATATACGCGGAATTGGTCATCCTCTACTTGACATTCATCGATCCACGAAGTCCTCAGACCACTTCCGGCGCATTGGTGTTGCAAGAAGCGACGGGCCACAGACCTTTGGTGGCACGTGATGCCAAATGCGGGCTCAAGCGACACCTGTTGCTTTTCCCGAGGAACCTCGCGCGACGAGTTTGCTCACTATACCGCGGGCAGGTTGTGATAACGTCCCAAGATCGCGTGACCCAGGTGGCCCACCTGCCACCTAGGTGAGCTCTCAAGGAATTTTTGTGGATTTTTCGCTCGCGGTCAAAGATGCCGACAATAGACGCTGAGATCAACAATGGACGGCAACGACTACGTTGGCTCATCTGCGACACGGCCAGTTTAACGCCATAGCAATAAAAACGGCGCGTACGATATGATTTGCAAAGTCAATTAACCTACCTTCCTTCCTCAAGAATTCGACCTTATTGAAAAGTACCTGTTTCGTAAATCATAAAACCACCGACAAGCGCATGTTTCCCGTCTATAAGCTACGGATTCTGTAATAGGACGCGGGTGCTGTTCGCCTATGTTAAGTTGTCCGTTAAGGTATTCGTGGTAGATGCCGCTATACAAATCGTCTAAACCTTTCTGTTGCAGCCCATCACCAAAATATGGCCCATAGCACTTTCCAGGCCTAAACCATGCTTTTGGGCCGTTAAAATTGGCGTGTAGGTGGTGGCCCCCATGCTAATGATGGCTTTGGCGTGGCCGACCTACACCACCACCACGCTGCTGGAGGCGGACCGGTCCGGAGGGCGCATTCGACGGCGGTGGTCCTAGGACGGGCCTTTGCGGGGCTGCTGCTGCGGCCTCTCCGGTGCGACAATGTGAGTACCGCTCAAAAGCACACGCACACTGCGTCTGCATCTAACCGGCGCCTGCATACAGCTCCTCAGGTAGTTTCAAGACCTAAGAAACGGAACAGCAACGGAGGTACTCGCCGTCTCGCCGTCTCTCGAAAATCCTTCGCGTTGATTTGGGTGTCTCAAGCGTGCGAAACAGCAGTGTGCTACCAGTTAGCAAACAGCTAGAGGGTCCTTTACCTCGTCCGTGTGCTTACAAGATCTGAGGGCGAGAAGTATCAGCTTGCGTTTTCGTGCCTGTCATTCAAATTTTCTTATGATGACCTGACAACCTCATTCTGCCCCTCTTGAGATCCTCTCGACGTTTGTTTAATTGCAACAGTGTTCAGCGCAGTCATCGTACCATTAACGCTTTAAATAATTCCCTTTTGCCAACTGGTATATCCGAGTGGAATGTACAGCCTTTGTTAAAAGTAGCCAGGCTGCATGGTTTGCTTCTCATTCGTATAAGAGAGCTCTCACGGCTTCCCTAAAGGGCTGGCATAATAGCTTTAATATACGACTGAGAAAAAAAAACGTGCAGCCTGGTTACTTTTGACAAAGACTACTTCCTGACGGTATTGACAATGAAATGAACTCAATAAAATTTAAACACTTATTGATCGCCTAATTCTCTCCCCAATTCCTGTAAAAAGCCTTTTTATTGACCTATTTATTGCCTTGCTGATTTAAAATCGTTTACTGTGCTTGTTCGTGCGTGCCATTTATATTTGTGTTCTAACCTTTGTGACCCGTTATTAACATGTGCCCCCCACCCCTTTATGTAACGCGCTGTTCGGGCTTTTAAGGGAAAACAAATGATGATAATGATGATTTCACTAGTGGCCTATAAGCCACTGTTACCTCGAAAGCAGTTACATTTCCATAAGGTCGAAACCAGTGTTGTTATTGTGTGTCATCCTGCTACACAGTAGTGGTGAAGGAAGATGCCTCCTCCTATCTTAGCTTCACATTATACCTTTCAGCTTCAGCAATGGTGTGGAGATAGAGCATCCGCCGGACTTGCGAAATGTCCGGAGATCGAATCCCAATGCCACTCAGGCCTCTACCCGATTTTAAAAAATCTCACGGCGCCGATAAAGTTCCGCGAATAGGCCTGGGGTGTGACCGACAACGCAGAGCCGACACCTGACTTTCTTACCAGAGCATGATTTGGCCAACCTGGGTAGAACTCGGCCGCAACCTTCTATGAACAACCGTTTAACCGTCGGCCCTCAGTCCCCAGCGGCATCGGAGGAACTCACTAAGGCGGCGGCCAGACCTGTGACTCAGCGGAGGATGCTGAGAATATCTGGGGTACCTTATCCAGCGAGGCTAGCCTTGCAGTGCTGTTACTATTGGCTATTAAATGGGATGTGATATGGCTCAGCCAGGTTATTACAGATGAGGCGTATGCAGTGCTAAGGGATGGGCACGTACTGAGCTATCATAGAATAGCAGACAAACGAGAACTAGGTGTGGATTTCACTTCATTCAGGATGCAGCTTGGAGGCACAACGGGCCTCCAAGTTGCATACTGCCGCTTTTTCTGTTGTGTCCCCTTTGAAGCATATATTCCGCGAGAGAGAAGAAAATTTTTCATTTTTGAATTTTAAACATGAATCAGTTTCATAGTAATAACAGGAGGGTGTCAGATGTCGTAATTAGGCTTAATAAGAGGTGCATGCTAAAGGCGGTGAATGCATGTGTGCCTACATCCAACCATGATGATTGTTCAAAGCTTCTATGAAAAAGTGAAATTTGCAATGAACAAAAGAAAATCACAGAACGCTGTAGTCATGGGGAACTTAATATGAAGGTAGGGAAGAAGCAGTCCGGAGACCAGGCGGTAGGCTACCACAGCATTGGCTCTCGGAATAGCAGTTTGGAGTTACTAGTGAGCAGAGAGAAATATTCTACGGATCATCAACACCTTCTACAAACTAGAGAACAGGAAATGGCCGTGAAAGAGCCCCAGTGGTGAGACTAAAAATTACATAAACTTGACACTATGCTCTCACCCTGAAATCGTACAGAATGTGAATGTCTACAGAAAGGGGCGTTGTAGCACCCACAGAGTGGTAAGGTCTCGAATTATCTTCAACATGAAGAGGGAACAAAATAAACTAGTGAAGCGGAATCCGATAAAGGGTTGCGGTAAGAGGGAAAGCAGAGATTTAGGATATCACCGCAGAGGAAATATTCAGCTTTAGCTGAGGAAGACGATCTTATTGTTTAAACAGTGGACGATAATCTCCCAGCTATGATTAAGGAGTGCACAGTAAAAGTAGGCGGTACGAAGGTTCGACAGGATACCGGCAGGCTGTCTCAGGAGACCGAAGATATTTTTACGAAACGCGAGAGTGTGAAAGCGTTTAACCCTACAGAGAGAAGAGATCTGGCAGAGCTATAAAGTTAATAAATAAGAGCAAGACAGATGAAATCATGAAGTTCATTATGGAGATAACTGAGTATGCTCTAAAGAACTGAGGTAGCCTAAAAGCGACGAAGGGCAAGCTACTCGTAGGTGAAAAGCAGATGTTTGCAATAATAGAGAAAGAGAGGGCAATGTCACTAACAACAGTGATAATAGTTAAAGTGCCCGAAGAGTTCTACACAAATCTGTACATTAGCCAATGTAATCAGAGTGCTGATGAGAGGGGCAGTAGCGCACTGCAATGATCCATCCCGCCAACAACGAAGAGGAATTAAAGAAAGTCTTAGGAGCAATGCAAAGGTGGATAGAAGCTGGCCAAGATGAGGTAAGAGGGCATTAGCTAAGTGGACAAAGATCGGAGCGGACATTGTGCTAGAAAAACTGGCCATCATGAATACACAATGCCTTACAACCTCGAGCATACTAGATACTTTGAAGAACGCTACCATTATCTTTATACATGAGAAGAGAGACATGCAGTGCTTGAAAAATTACTGGCCGGTCAGCTTGTTGTGCGTTTTCTACAAGGTATTCACTAAGGCAATCGCCAATAGAGTCAGGACAACTTTAGATTTCAGTCAACCCAATCACCAGGAAGGCATGTGTTAAGGATACTTGACGACAATAGACTATATTCACACTGTTAATAAAGTGATAAAGAAATGCGCAGCATATACCTTTCATGGGTTACGAGAAAGCATTTGACTCAGTGGAAGCCTCAGCAGTCGTACAGGTATTGGGGAATCAGGGTGCAGAAGAGCCTTATGGGATAGTTACGGAAGATAACTATAACGGCTGCACAGCTATTGTTCCCCTAGCAATAAACATCCAATACAGAAGGGTGTCAGCCGGAGAGACGCGATCTCGCCAACGACATTCACCACCTGTTTCAGGAGGTAATCCAAGGCCTGGATTGGAAAAAGTAGGGGATAAGAGTTAATGGAGAATGCCTAAGTAACCTGCAATTCGTTGATTACATTGCCTTGCTAAGTGACTCAGGCAACGAACCTCAAAAAATGACCAGTGATATCGTTTGGTCAAAAAATTAGCCTGCACAAGAGTACAAGAGTCTCACAATGAAATACTAATTTGCAGTTAGTAGCGGGGTGCTGGAAGTGGTAAAGGAATAAATAAGTGTACTTAGGGCAGGTTGTTACCGCTGATACGGATTGTGAGAGGGAATTGAGTAGAAGAATAAGAATGGGGTGGAGTGCATATGGCAGGGTTCCTGAGATCAGGAATGACAGTTTACCAATACTCGTGACGAGAAAAGCATGAAACAAGTGTATTTTCCAGTACTCACCTAGGTGGCAGAAAAGAGGAGGCTAATTTAAAGGATCCAGCTTAAAGGGAGACTGAAGCACTTTTTTTGAAAATCAGGCTGGCAGCGGCGTCCTATAGTTTTTCATGCTGTATACTGGAATATCGCATACACATAAGGCAAAAACAAGCGCGATTTGCCTTTTTTAGCAGAAATATGCGACCTGTGCCGCGGGGCACGCCGTGCGGCGCGCCGCCGCCCGTGATTGGTCAGGAGAGGTCGTGACGTCACTTTGAGGACTAGAGAAGCTGCCCATGCGGATCCGGCGCTGCGTTGAGTGGGGATCGCAGCTTTCCGTGGAGTTGTAAAAGCGAATATGGCGACTATTTTTTTACTGTCGTTCAAAAAAAGGATACTGCATTTTGTTCATTCCACGTATCATCTGAAAGCAAAAAAGACACAAGCAAAAAATTGTGCGCCTAGCACAAGCATACGCCAGCGTGAAAGACGCGTATACTGACCACGCGTAAGAGGTGCCAGCACAACCTCGGCTCGTATTCTCGGAAAGGAAGGGGTGCGAACAATACCCAAGTCAATTACCACCACCGGACAGCTCCTGGCTCGCCCGAAAGAGCGCCATCCTAAAGAAACGGCCCAAAGCACTGAGTACAAAAAACCCTGTTCTCAGTAGCCGGCGTTGTAGGTTGGGGCAAGAAAGTATTTCAAGGTAACGATGATGCAGCACAAAGTTGATGTCAAAATTAGCGAAGCGGAGTGGCCAAGCACCGCGAGGCATGTGACCACAGGATAGTGACGCAATCATTGTGCGCTGGAAACCAAGCCAAATACGCGCACAAGGCTGGTGCTTCACTCGTGGCGCAAACGTTCGCCCTTCCTAGATTTGCAGTATTGGTTCAGTGGAGTAATGGCCAGCTATAGGTGTGTTTAAAAGCCAAGCTAGCTGCAACTCGCCCGCTGCCACATCTTGAAGAAACCGAGTAAGGTTGGGAAACATCGTGTCTTTTTTTGCAAAAACTTGGTTGCCATTCATTTGTCTCTTCAATTTGCATCCGAAATCAGAACGTCGGCCGCTTTCATTTTAATCGCTTAGCTAAGATTAAACAAGGTGCCGCATATGAAGAGCTTCGATGCTTGCTTGCTTGCTTGGACACGCCGAACCGAGTATAAATCACTAACCGAGCCTTGCTGAGCACGCCTCAGGTGGTCTGGCCGCACCTATGCTGAGGAGAGCGACACATGCTTGAGCCTGTATAAGGTTTCTGCAGGGGCTAAGTGAGCATGTTTCTACTTTTAGAAGAGGCGCTTCTTCGGAATAGTGACACGCCTCTCATGCGCGAGAAAATCGAAGGAACTGTGCCATGGTTCAGACGCGCCTTTTCGACAGAAATCTCCAGAGATCACATTAGGGACAAGCTCTGCATGTAGCCGCTCTTACGAAAGTGTCGAGCAGAGTAGGCTTGCTTTGGTCGGCTTCAATTCTTCGCCACAGCAGCGAGCGCTTGCGCTGCGAGCTTATGATCTTGCGGAAAACAGTGGAAGACGACAGAGTCGTGGCCGTAATTGTTCGTGGACACGAACACAGACTAGTACCTCGTGTTGAACCTGATTCTCAAGGTCGGCTGACACGCATTGTACGTCACAACGCACGCAGGACGAGAAACAACGCGCGCTGAAAGCTCGCTCGAGTGCGCCGAAGTATTCCCGGCTCCTCAATGTGACGTCACGTTGGCCGACATGGACAAGGTTTCCCTCTCCGCTGTTCTCCTCTCCTGCGCTCACGCGGAGCGCGGGAGATTTAAATATCGCGTTTTTAAGTGATGATTGCGCCACTGTTTAGCCAAAATCGAAAAAATAATTTCACAGACGTGATCAGCAATGACACTACTTCAAAACCCGAAAAAACTAGCTGATTCGAAAACCGCCTCAGTATCCCTTTAAGAACAATGCAGCGGGCTATGGATTGAAAATGGATATTTGTAACGGTAAGAGACTGGATGTGGGTAGAGTGGGCGTGGGAATATACGCGGATTTATGACGTTCTAGTCGAAATTTAGCGCAAGAAATGGGAAGGCAAGATAACCGCTCGTCGTTCACTGCAACAGAGTGGATTTCAAGCGAAGGCAAAGGTAGCGAGGGTTGGCTGAAAGTTAGGTAGGCGGATGAGATTGGAAAGTTTCCTAGGCTACGGTGGCCGCAGCTTTAAAAGCCCACAGGTAATTCTATATACATGGGTGAGGTGTTTACCCTGCAGTGGGCGTAGTCTGGCTCATAATTATGCCATTATGATGATTATGATGATGATATGACACTCCATGCAATTTTGAGCGAATTAGTTCCACCGTACTTTCACTGAGCCGCAATGAGCTCACAAACTTTCGCTCTTTCTATCTTCCAGCCTAAATCTTAATCTTTATTCGATGCAGCGTTTGACTCGCCTGTAATCGGGACTGCTTTGTGTGCTGCGCGATACTGAGTACCCTTCCAAGCGACGAGTGCCGTCTTTTAATCGTACTAGACGGGATTTTATGCCTCGATATTCCGCCCCGTATACAGTTGTAAGAGCAACCCAGAGATGAAAATATTGCGGCACTCTAGCGCGTACACGTGAGAAAAACTTAAAGTTAACTAACTAGACTAAAGTGATAATTTTATTTTCGAAAAACTGGCTGTATAGGCACCCTGCACCCGCCAGGCACCGCCACCGTCGAGGCTGCGTTCGGCTCCCCCGCGCGGCCAGTTCCTCGTCCCTGTCAGGAAGGCTCGCCCCGCGACTGCGAAGGGATGGCGTCTGCTAGCGGCAGCCGCTGTTCGTAGGGGCGGGATTTCGACCAATTCATTCATGAGGCTGAAAAATTCTTTCGAGGAGCGAATGTCAGGAAAGGAACGAAGCTTTTTGAAGCAGGCCATGTACACACTGTGAAAGAGGTGGTGTCGTGCGACGGGAGCGAAGTAGCAGCCCGGTGCATTGCGCAGACTAGCATCACTGCGCCACCGAAAACGATCAAATTAACGCTAATAAATATTTTTTATCTAATGCCTATCAGCGCTGCACTCTCACTCATTTTTTTTTAAATGTAGTTATCTTCCAGTAGACTGCTTGTAGCCGCGAGCTGCAGTTGCAAGGCAGGCAAATGTAGACACGCTGCTGCCGTTACCGTGTTTTTGGAGCGTTGTGAAACGCTCTCCAAAACGAGCCGCCCGCAAGCCTGCAGTGTTCCTGCATTTAAAAAAACTTACCCTAAACTTTCAAAGACGGCCAGGCGGCATAACATTGAAGGTAATTAGAAAAGTCCAGTTTTTGAGCGAGCGGCGCAAACTTGACTTCATAACATTCTCGTCTGCCGCAACTTCGGTGTTCGATGTGAAATGCCCTGTTCAAACTACGCCTTGAAATGATGTACCCATGGCGTAATCTGCCGCTAATATTTTCTAATTTTTCCAGCAACTGCCAGGTCCTTATCGTTGCAACACGTGCATCAGTGTTTTGATGATATGAGATGTCCAATGAACGAGCTTTTGCAAGCAGAAAAGGATGCAAGCTGCGGCGAAGCGCCTGTGCGCACTGAAACTTCATAAAACTTTTTGACTGGGATTGTGCAAAAAAGGAGTATCCCAGCTATTTCATGCAGGATTCTTGCAGAATGCGTGTACTCAAAAAGCGGGATTTCATTGCAAGCTTTGTTTAATTTCTACACATTCAGTACAAGTACCCTAAATTTTCGACATTAGCATTGTACTAAATTATCACCCAGTCGTTCAGATGTGGAGGCAAAGATTTATCAGGAACATGTTGCCGTTGCCTCTGAAAATGTGCCTTTACTGTCGAAAAAGACGCTGGACGACAAGGCGCAGTGGAAGTGAGCAAGGATTCCGCGCATAACTGGAAGTAAGGTAAACGATTCTTTACTGCGCAAAATTTCGGCTTCTTCCACAGGCGTGACTGCGGGCGAGTGATGCGTGGCTTTTCAAGACCACATATTGTTTACAGCAATGCATGAGTCAAGTAAGCTTCTGCATGGGTTTGACCACTGCTTGACCAGAAACCGCGCGTGCGTGTTGCCCGTCGCGAAGGGTGGGCAGTCTCCCAATGTCGCGTCGGAAATCCACAAAACCTTGTCCCAGGCGAATTTATATATGTATTATTGCATCCTACAACACAGCAGTGTGTCCTGCTGTTGTTATGTGCCATTTTTTGCTCGGTAAGGACGCCCAAAACTGCTTCGGGGCGGCGCGCAGCACAGCGGGAGCTGTCGGGCTGCCCCCGCCTTCCTGACAGGGACGCGCGCGCCGCCGCCAGTGGCGCGCGCGTCGCGCTGGAGTTAGATGCGCAGGGTGCCTATAGGGCAGAATTGGTATTATTTGACAACGGCTGAGGCCAGAGCAAAATTGAAGAGTGCACCATGGTCGCCATTGTAAACATTTGTTCAGTGCATGCTATATTAACCTTATTTTGTTACCTACGCTATTTACTCGTCTAAAGGTCAATCCGCTTCTTTCAAATTCGTGCTCTCCGAACTCGAGGCTACACCAATACGCAAATCATGGCCCGGTCAAGGTGTAAACTTAAATGAAAACGCCGGAAAAGGAAGGGAAAGAACGAATTGAAGGATGCTATTGTGAAAATTTCTTGCCTTCCGCACCATATCAAACTTTCACCATAAAATTCGACTGCTGCCTCCATTGCTACCATCCTGCTTTTTTTTTTTTTGCAAACAGAGGATTTTCAGACAAGGCCCATATCAGATTGAACACTGATTCTCGCCTCGCTGTCACAGTCCAAACGGGGGTAATCTTGCTAAAAGAATCTTCTCCCAATGATTCAGCCGCGTGGCTTGGCAGCATATAAGCGAGCCGTCGCCTTTTGGGAGAAGGCCTCAATGACTGGCGAAAATTGAGCTAGATGCTCATCCACGCAGCCACGTGCAGCCACGTGCTATAGCGCCTTGCGTTTTCGATATGCCGCTCTTGAGGACTACTGTCGTTAATGTTCAGCATCGCAGCGACACTTCAGAAGTTCCGCGTGCCTGCCTTCGTTTAATCGAACGATATGAAGAATTCTACGCCTCGGGTGTTATATCACGCGTTGCTCAGGACGAGCAACGTTTGCATCCGACATGTCATTACAATTACTTTCCTTTCTCTGGTTTCGGAATTTAGGGCCTCTATATACGCTACGCACCCACCAGTATTACCACTACAAGGCAAACAGCGGCTTCCACTGCAGGGAAAGCACGAAAAATCTCACACTTCACTGTAATAGCAAGAAGTACAAGACACCTGCGTAATATAGATGGATACATTGCAGGCCAGACCCTTCAGTCATAAAGGATCGCGTGTTTAAGGAGCCAAGAAAACTCATAAGCGTTGCCTATAATCTTGAACTCCGTGTTTCGGTGGCTATTCTGAATAATGTGAGAAATCATCCTAACGTTCATTTGAGCAGACGTACGTTTATGCGAGCCTGGTTTGTACTAGCGCGTTGTATGAGATCTTTGCATGGGGTATTGGTACTGTTGGGAGAAACGCAGGTAACGCAGGTAAACGGAAGTATGATGGTTGCATCGACATCTGTTCACAACTCACATGAAAGCATTTCTTTCGTGGAGTTCTCAGCTACTGTATATGAGTGTATACTCGTATTGGAACCATTCTACACTGGGAATCAGCGTCGACTTTCTCTTCTTAATTCTTTGCAGCTTGGGCCAGCGGGCGGAGCTTGCTTCTTCCCGTTTTGGCGGCGCCCAGGAGATGCACCGATGAAGAATTTTTCTACTATTATGTAATTCCTTTGAGAAATTTTCAGTAATACACAATTCATTGATGCGTCAAATGAAGGTCTCGCTTATTTAAACTACACCGACAAGAGGTGCAGGGTAAGTAAAGTTTAATTAGCGGAAAGGCGGAGACTGCTGACGTGAATATGTCCTGCCACACCGCAGAGCGGAAATGTGAAGCAAAGGAAAGACAGGGGCAGAGCAAAGGAATGATGGCAATGTCACACTACAATGAATTTTACGGTGTGATCCAGGCAGTAGAGATGTCCACTCACACAATGTGGTCACAATATGGCTTTCGAAAACAAGCAGATCAACGGAATTGGCTCTTCTCTCTCGAAGAAAATTCATATTAGATAACGTTTAGAGCAGACGTATAGAATTAGGTGTTTTTCTTGAGTTGGCAAAGCTTTTGACCACGTTCACCATGAAATATTGTTCCAGAAACTTAACTTCTATGAGATTCGTGGTAACCCTTTATTACTATTATCATCCTACCTACAGCATCGCACACAATTCGTTGATATAAATGGACGCTTCTCAGACGTTACATCAGTGACTACAGGCGTTCCCCATGGTAGTATTCTTGATACGTTTCTTTTTATGCTATATATTAATCACATTGTGCGCATAGCTGAACCTGACAAATACACCTTATATGCAGACGATACAGCTGTGATCTTTTCGGGAAGAAAGGCTGAGACTTAAGTACTTGTGTGAGTGGCACCCTTTCGCAAATGAGCAACTGGGCATGTAACATTAAGCCTGGGCAACTGGGCATGTAACATTGTAACCATTAAGCCTGAAGCAATTTATATTTCATACAGGAAACACGAACACTGAACTGCCTCCCCTCCTGCTGAACGAAAATACGAGGTCTGTTAGAAACGTATCCAACTTTATTTTTTTTTTGGGAACACCTGATGGATATGAAACAAGCGCGCTTGCATCACGTGACCTTGAATCTTCGTGCGCATGCACGAATTTTTTCCCGCCTGCCGATAGCGTCAGTCGCTGGGACGCAGCATTTGAGTGAGGCGGTGCGCAGTGCTCTCGTCGGTTTTTTATTGCAAGGAAAATGGCGGAGTGACAGGAGCAGCGCTACTGCATCAAATTTGCCAGAAACTGGGCGACAGCCAAGTGAAAACCATTCGGAATATTCAGACGGCTTTCGGTGACGATGCTATGAGCAGCACACAGATTAAGCAGTGGTACAATTGATTTAAAGATGGCCGGACATCGGTGGAGAGCGAGCCACGCTCCAATCGGCCATCAACATGTCGAAATGACCAGGTCATTGCCGAACTGAACGCTGGGGTGATGTGGGACCGTCGCTTGGCTATCCGAGAAATTGAGGAAGAGGTGAACATGAGCAATTTTTCCGCACCTTCTATTATCACCGAAGATTTGGCCATGGAGATGGTTGCGGCGAAATTCGTGCCGAAGCTGCTCACGGTGGAGCAAAAGCAGCTTCGTGTTGAAATCTCACAGGACATGCTGGATTCCGCAAAAATTGACCCCGACTTCATCAACATCATAATAACTGGTGACGAGTCTTGGGTGTACAGGTACGACCCGGAAACCAGATCCCAGTCGTCACAGTGGAAGCATTCCTCGTCACCAAGACTTCAGAAGGCCCGCCAAGTGCGCAGCAATGTGAAAGTGATACTGACTGCTTTCTTTGACACCCTCTGCATAGCAGACCACGAGTACTCACTCCACAGGGTAAAAAAATGACCAAAGAGTGCTACAGGGATGTCCTTTGTTGCCTATGTGATGCTGTGCGGCGCAAGAACCCGGAGTTGAGGTCAACAGGAACGTGGCGCATCCATCACGACAAAGCTCCTGCACATGCCTCGCATTTGATTCAGACTTTTTTGGCGAAAAACCAGACTCCTGTAGTTCAACAGACTTCTTACTCTCCTGATATGGCCTCTGCGATTTCTGGCTGGTTCCCAAAATCAAAGGGCCATTGAAAGGAGCGCGATTTCAGACAAGGAAGAACATTATGGCTGCAACGACAGCTGTGCTAAACTCCATTCCGAAAGGGGCCGTTGCGGAATACTTCCCAAAATGGCAGCACCGCTGGGAGAAGTGTGTGGAGTCCCAAGTAGACTACTTTGAAGGTGACTAGGTTTGGAACGCTCCAGTTATGCAAGTTTTTTTTCTACGGCCAAAGGTCGGATACTTTTCTAACAGACCTGGTATAATGGAAGTTGTGGCCTGTTATAAGCCTTTAGCAGATTACTTCACAGAAAACATATGGGATAGACACATTAAACATTTGGGCGGTAAATCATCTAACACCATCGATGTTATACGTCGCTACTTCTCGAGTTTCCCCTCATCCGTTAATACTCTCCTTTTTAAGTCGCTCTTCATATCTTTCATTAAACGGAAACTGCATAGGTTTTAGAAACCAACGAGCTTAAGAGAGTTGAATGTATGAAACTTGCAGGTAAAGCATGCGAAGTCTTTTTAGGCCAGCACTTTAAATAGTGAAGTAATCGCCGATCGAAATCCGGACGCCCTTCAAGCTTGTCCGCAGCGCACAACTCCAAGTGGCGGGTGGGCATGATGACGTCATTGAAGATGTCAGTACACTTTCAATGCATAAACGCCTGCTTTGAAGGAAGAAACCAACTCCACCGAAGACCCTGCTGAGAGATGTTTGGCAGCGTATAACGCGTCAGGGCAGGGTGTGGATGACGAGAGCGGTAATTTGAAATTATACCTTCCGAGGCGTCACGCTGAGTTTCTTTGCACTCCTTTGTTGCATTGAGGAGAAGCACAAAATTCAATAATCGATTACGTCTCTATTTTAAATGCTAGTGCAGAAATACTTGGCATGCTTGACTTACAGTCTACACAGATTTGAATCCTTGATTATCGCGAAATTTTGAAAAAAGTTGCCCTTTAACTATGGCATCCTAATGTGGGCTACTACAAGCACCGAAAACATGCACAAGTTGGTCGTCTTGCAAAAACGTGCCATAAGAATAAGTGCCATACCAATATCCTACAGTTTACTTATTGAAAAAACAAACTTTCCTCACGTGGACTCCTTGTATGGCTTTAGGTTATGCAGATGTTAGAGGTCGAACGTCATAAACAACATCCGAATCATGGCTGAATTAGCCGAATTAAATATATCCATAGTTTGATACCCCACACGTCATCCTGAATTCTGGAAAGTTGCCAAATGTCGTATCAGTTATGGGAAACATGTCAAAGTTCACTTTGTTAACTACCATAATTTAGCTACCACAAAATGACATCGATGTCGCGAGATTATTCATGAAAAAGTCGCCCGATATCTTCACTTAGATAAACCATGTGTTTTCCACTTGTACTTATTTTATTACCTAGTAATGCTTGTTCTGTATATTTTTTGTTTGCAAATAGGACAGTAAGCGTAATATGTTTTTTTTTTTTTTTGCTCATGTATACACTGTGTCTACGGGTGGCTTATGTATGTTGTGTAACATTCCATTGCCCTCTCCGTTTGTATTTTTATCGATGTATGTATTCATGTTGTGCAACGTAATATTTGCCAGCCCTGCTGTAAAGGATTGGGTGCACTGGCCTAGTCAAGCTTTTCTGGGTTTTCTGCCTGTGCACCTAACATCCCCTGATGTTCAAAAAAGATGATATCAAATCATATCAAATAACTGGCAGGCACTCGTCTCTCACTTCGAATTGGCGCGTAGCACACGCAGTCCGTGTCTTACGCACACACCGGTGAACATCATTCACACATGCTTCAAAGACTGGCCTCAATTCAAAGTAGTAGTAGTAGTAGTAAAAGACGTTTATTCGGCCATAATTTATAGGCCGAGCATGTCGACCGCCTAGGCGACCAGGGGTGGTATTCTCCCGGTGTCGCCTTTTGCGACATGTCGCATTAGGGCGGGGCCTAAAAAAGTGCTTACAGTTCCTCGAAGAAACGAAAACGCCGTCGGCACATTCGCCGGCGATGCTTTCATTCACTCAGAGAAGCGACAATTTACCACTGCTGATTCACTAGCAGCAATAGTTTCGCATCTTTGATTAGTAGTTGTTAATTATAGGAGAGATGATTATTTTTTTATTTCAAGTAGCATAATGTACATACTACAGTCAATGAGTACTTATAATGCCATTTCGTCACTGCGGGCAACGTCTGCTTAGTCGTCTGTTTACGACGCTACAAAATAAGTTCGCATGGCGAGCGGCAGCCCGGCTCAGCAGACGGTAGTTTGCCCGCGCCGCAAGAATCCCTGCTTCACTGCTGCTCGCTCCGATGGACTGCGAGGAAAGGAGACCCAGTGTTGTAGTTTGCCGACTCGTACGATAGCCGCGGCGACATTGAAAAGCTTTGTCGGTCAAAGCAAACGGGTCGCGGTATCCGCGGACACGGCACTTCTCTTCACGGCTCAAAAACCAGGCAAGGAGAGTGGGATCCATGCCGTCAAGTATCAATTTCCTAGCCCGTCGCCCGCGCGAATCGCTTCAGCGCATTACGTTGTTCGACTAAGCGTAGTAAATTGGGGCGACGTCACGATTACGTACCAGGAAGGCGGATCCGTGTCGTCACGCCGCCGTCACCGCGGCTCCAGCCAATCAGAGAAGAGCGAAGGCGACATGTCGCAAAAGGCGACACCGGGAGAATACCACCCCAGAAGTCGCTGTTCTTCTTCCTCTTCAGCGCCAAGCCAGTCGAGCCAGGTGGTGATGGATAGAGAGGGTGGGGAGAAGGAACCTGACTGCTGAGCAGCCGGGCACTAGAAGAGGCAATGGGCCAGGTCAGCATAGATACAGGAGCAGTTGGGGCAGGAAGGGTCCGACCAATAGCGATAGAGAAAGAGGCGGGACGGGGTGATAACTGCATTCATTTGGATGTGCCGAAGAAGGCGGGACTCCGGCACCGTGAGTGATGAATGAGTGGGAGGGTAAAGGAGTTTGTCGAGGCGGAGCTCAAGGTCGACCTCTTTTATGGTGCGGCGAAGGGTGAGTCTCCCACCGTCCTCCGAGGGAGGACAAACACCGTCATCGTGAAAAACACCTTCACCGTCATGATGTGATCGTGGCAAACACCGTCAAAGGCCTTGCGAACATCGACGGTCACAATTTGAGTGGGTATAGGGGACAGGAACTTTTGCTGGAGAATCAGAAACATGTCCTGTGCACAGACGCGGTGTCGGAAGCCGATGAGAGAATGGGGGAAGAACTCCCGTTCCTCAAGAAAATTACAGGAGAGTCAGAGCCATTCGCTCAAGGGTCTTACCAACGCACGACGTCAGGGAGATTGGGTGGAGGTTAGAGAGAGAGAGAGGTTTGCCCGGCTTTGGAATCATAGAAATAAGGGAGGATGTCCAGGAGCTCGGCAAGCAACCGCTCTCCCAGACCTCATTGTAGGTTTGAAGGAGGAAATCTTTCGCGCAATCAGGAAGGTTACGAAGTGTGGTGTATGTAATGGAATCCTCACCGGGAGCCGAGCGTGTAGCATTAGCAGCCAGAGCAGATTCGAGCTCCCGGAGAGTGAAGGAGTGGTCCATACCGGGGTTAGGTCAACCTGAGTACACCGGGTAGGAGGGTGCCAGAGGGGGCGCAAGGTAGAGAGAGGCGAGTTGATTAAAAATTTCGGAGGGAGTCTCCTGAGTGAGGGTGTAGCGCCCGGCGACGCTATAAAGCGCAGGCGCTGCGATCGGCGTTCCGGCGACAGAAGAAAATAAAGAACGACAGCGCGTGCTCGGAGCGCACGCCCGGCACGCGCAGTCCGGAACGAGAGGCCTGCCACGCTGGTCGTCTCTCTCTGGTGCTCCGCTGCGACCCCGCAAATCCTCAACAGTGGTGACCCGGCGAACCGTGCCTTCTTTCCCAGCGGCGTTCCAGCATGGCGTACTGGCAGCACCCAAGTTTCGACCCGCCGCTCCCGGCGTTCCGGCCTGCAGGCGGCGGCGGGTGGTTCGCCCAACTGGAGGCTGCGATGTACCTGAACGGCATCACCATCCAGCCGTTCAAACACGAAGTCCTTTGTGACATCCTCCCGGCCGACCTCCTGCGTCGGCTCACCTACTCTGCTTTCGGCGGCCGGCCATACGATGAGCTGCGTGCGGCCGTCTTGGCGTACTTCGGCGCCTACTACGTTCCGCCGCCGCTCTACGACGCAGCGGACCCGTTTTCGCCGCCGCCAGCCTCTGGCCCTGCACCGGCCTCGCTCGTGCCCACGCAGCCTTCATCAGAACCCGGCCCGCCTCAGCAGCCCCTCGCCGCCTCGCCGCCACTCCCGTCCAGCGTCTCCAGCCCGGTTGTCTCTCTCGACGCCACACCAGGTGGGATCCGCACGAGCTCCGCCTCGCGTCCTGCTCCCACTACTATACTACCCGCGTCTCTGGCTCTGCCTCCTTGCGCTTCAGTGGCGTTGTCGCCAGAGCCTCCTGCAGCCAAGGACGACTCTGCGGCAGCAGCCGTGCCGAGGCTTCCGGCATCTCCATCTACCTCGTCACTACCGCCAACAGCTCTGCAGGCCTCTTCTGTGAGGTTGAAGCCGTCGCCCGCTGATGCTAAAGAGCCCTCGACAACGACCAAGCCTGCTTGTCACACTCCCAGCCCCTCAGAAGGTCCGCAGAGCACTACTCGTCATCAGGAGCAGGATGAGAAAGCCAACCCGATGACAGCAGTAACAAGCACGGCGATCGCCTCCAGCCCCACTTTGCCTGAAACAGTTCCTGACCCAGTGTCAGCGCTTGCTCTCACGCCCGACCATGCCCACACGCGCATCAGCACTGGCCAGTCGCTCCGGACGGCCACTCCCGCTTTACCCCAGCACCTGGAATTGAACCCAGCAACTTTAGCTAGAGTGGGTGCAACGGCAGGCTTAGTGCCAAGGAGGGATTTAAAGAGAGACCATGCGGATCACGAGTGCAATGCAGAGCCAAAGCCATCACAAAGAGCACTCCAACAAGAGTGCTCGAGGGAGGCACAGTGGGTGACGATCTCGGCCCGCAGAGCAGTGATCCGGAAGGAGAGTTGGACATTGTGGGGTTGGGAGCGAAAGGAGCGTTGAAGACGTTTACGGCGACGCCATAAACGGAGAAGGTGAGGATCTGGGTCTGGGATTGGGTGACGAGAGCGAACGCGACGGCTACTGGACGTGAGCGCTGCAGAAATGCGCGACGTCCAGTCGTCGTAGGATTGAAAGGAGTCAGAGGCGAGATTAGTGCGAAAAGCATGCCAGTCAGTGTGAATAACCAGACTACAGCGAGGGATGTGGGAAAGAGAGGTGGTAATATGGATGAGAACGTGGTCACTGAGAAGAGTTTCGGCTTTCCCCTGCCAGTGAAAGGAAAGTGAACCCCGAGAGAAAATTAGGTCGGGTGTCGTGGGGCGTTGTGAGGCAGTTCCCGCTCGTGTAGAGGAGCCAGGAGTATTAAGAAGGGTGAGGTGGCGTTCCTGGGCCAGACAGTGGAGGAGGCGGCCGGGTTTGAGGGTTTGTGGGTAGCCCCAGAGTGTGTGAGGGGCATCAAAGTCACCACCAAAGAGGAGATGAGAGGTAGAAGGAAGAGAGTGAAGGAATTTGCCCAGACCAGAAAATAAAGAGGAAGTGACATGGGGGTTGTAAAAAGACAAAAGGAGGAGTGAGATGCGGGAAGAAGGGTGATAACAAACCACACCAACTAAATATTTAAGGAGAGTGGAGGGGATGTCAATTTGCTCTACGAGCACGTCACTCCGTACATAAATAGACGCAAGTGGTGTGGCCGTTGTGGCATGGTAGGCACGGTAGCCTGGGACAGTGCGGGCTGTCCGGGTCTCCTGGAGAAGGATAAAATGAGGCAGGGAGGGGGGGGGGGTGAGTAGATACTTGTGGAGGGGGGTCTTATTGTGGCAAAGATTTCGGCAGTTCCACTGAGCAGTCTCGAGGTCCTCGCCAAACGCCTTTATGATAGTGGAGAGGTAGAGGCTCAAATACACCATTTAGCACACTCACGCATTGCCGCACAGCTTTCGCAGCGCTGACACAAGTTATCTTACTCTGGGAGTGTTAACAGAAGCTTACCTGTGCCAAATAATACTCTGCTTTCTCTGAAAAGCAACATCTCCCCGAAATGCAGCAGCAGCGAACATCTCTTCACCGTCTCTCACTGCGCGTACGACACGTGCATCTGTTAGAGGCAACAGCTTCGCGCGTTAAGCCGACGGCGTTCACTCGCCTCCCAATTATCGAGTCGTGTCAATGGGTGCACCATGCCACAGCTGCGTATGCAGTCCTGACGGCACTCTCGCAACAACCGCAAACCACGTGACAGGCTTTTCGCTATACAGAACCATGTGGCGAGTGCTTACCTTCACTGAAAACCATGGATGAGCAACGTGCCGGGACTGGCGCTTCGACGATGTATGGTTGCCGTCACGCTGAATCTGACTAACTTTACGATATCGACAGGCGTCAGATTGGAAAGCCATCCTTAACAGAGCATTAGCTCGTACTAGGTTCAGCCGGGTTGAACCACAGCTAATTTTTGTAGCGAGAGCTAAATCGGTCGTATTCTCGCCATTTCGCGGTGGCCGGTGGCCGCACCGGGAGCTGGGCCGTTGCCTAGCAACCGCCGCAGCTGGCAGCACCGCTCGCTGTGCCATCTGGCATGACGTCAGAGGAGGAGCCGGTGAAGCCGCGTTGCAACAACAGAGGAGGTGCCGGCGTTGCATCGTATATGTAGAAGGGGCGGCTCGGTGGGATTCGTCGGCAGATATGGAAAGTGAGTAGGAGAGACTGAAGGAAGCCAGGCTTCCTCGTCGGAACCAAACCAAGAGGAGGCAGCGAGCCGAGGAGACGGAGGAAGAACGAGCCTTATGGCTCGAGATGCGTCGTAAGTACGAAGAGGCCAGGCGAGTGGACTCAGATGAGGATGGGTCGTCGTCTAGTTCGCCATGTCGTGCCATGGCCGACGCCAGTACTGCTCTGGAACCATTCAGACAGCTGCTTGCTAGTTCACCGATCATCGGGCCGTCTTTGCGGCAAAGGAAAAACAAGAAGACGAAGACTTTGAAAATAAATGCGCTGCACATTAAAATTGTCTATTCTTTAACGTAACCATAACTTAACGATAGATAACTACAAAACCTAAACACTCAGACGAACCAAGCTAAACCATAAAGATGTAACCGTAGAGATAACCATGCTGAACAATAATATTAACAGTACCTCTCGCCACGCACATCCAGGCATAAATAAGTTAAGCCGCAGCTAACTTTCGTGAGGCCAGTTGTGCAGACTTAACCCCTGCTCTCGCCCCACCCCGCTCAATCTGCGCAGCAGGCAATGCAGCAGACGACGCCGCTGCGCCCAGCGTCACTATTGGCTGCGCTGTCGGCCAAAGACTCCCGTGGTCCTTGGGAAACCTCGTGACTTCCAGCTGCGCACTTCTTTGCGTGCAGGTCGGGTAGCGAGGGCCTCTCTCGAGTCTTCCTTCCTCCGTCAGTGGCAGCTTTTAATTATTCGCTGATGTCATAAGGGCGTACCCACGCCGCGTCGGCTGCTGTGCGCTATTCGCTGCGTTGAGTTGCATAATTGCGGTGCTTGCATGCCCGACGCAGACAGTGGTAGCTCGAAAAGGTTTTTTTTAGCTTAGCGAAATAAAATGTTTTGTGTCTGCTTTCTTTTCGAAATCCTTCAGCATAGCACGCGAGCTTATCCTTGGGAAAGCTCGTGGCGGCCTAAATTGGTAAATCGGTTTTTGAGGAAAGGAAATGGCGCAATATGTGTCTCACATATCTCGGTCGGTGGACACCTGAACCGCGCCGTAAGAAAAGGGAGGCGGGCGACTTGTGATTGTTTAGAAAATAGGAAACGATGGGCCTTTGCTGTATTCTGTGCACTTGGGTGTCTGTTATTCGCATATTATGGGAGTGGTCTCTCTCAAGCAGCCCAGGTGACCCGCAAGTAAAACCCGTCAGGCATGTCTCTCGCCTCCTTTCGGAGATGTGCGCCGTGAACGACATGGCGATGGCGTTCCGTCGCGAGTGGTAAGTTTTTTCGCGGTATTCGTCACCTCGACATTTATTTATTTATTTATTTATTTATTTATTTATTTATTTATTTATTTATTTATTTATTTATTTATTTATTTATTTATTTATTTATTTATTTATTTACCTTTACCCTCACGGCTGTGCAGGCAGTGCAGAGGGGAGTGGGGAGAAACATTTACAGAACACAGCGGAAACAACAGAACAAAAAAAAAACCTGTCAGTGTTGATACGGCGTTAACTAAAGCTTTTCGAAAGTAATTTATGTATGTAATAGATAAAATTTCATTAGGAAGAACGTTCCATTCTTTAGAAGTACCGGGAACAAATGAGCGTAAGCAAGAAACTGTTTTGCATAAGGGGATGGAATCTTTAGGGCGATTATCAAAGCGACGCGATATGGAATAGTGTCTATGAAGGAAATTATTGTGTACACTACGATGATAATATAACTTGTGAAATAGAATTAGCCGAAAAAGCTTTCGTCGTGAATCTACTGGCTGATGACTAAGATACTTTTTCCTCGGTTATAGTTCCAAGGAATGAAACGAGGGGAGTTATTTTGAACACGTTCAAGCGAAGTAGTTAAGTAGTCATGGCTAGAAGTCGGGACTTCTCTTGAGTATTCTAGCTTTGGACGTATTAATGATATAAAGAACTGATTTCACAGGAGATGGTGCGGGAGAAAAATAACGTCGCAGATAACCTAATGTTTTGTTAGCGTTATTGATTACCTAATCAATGTGAATCCTCCAAGCCAGGTCAGATGTAGCGTGAAAGTGCAAGTATTTATAAGAATTGTTGCTTTCAGGTGCAATGTTGTTCAGATAGAATACTCGAGACAGATTGGCAGTACGGGATACACGCATGACCTTCAATTTCTTAAAGTTTAGTTCCATTACCCACTGACTGCACCAACTAAATATAGCCCCAAGGTCGCTCTGTAGGATCGTAATATAATTATCCCTTATCATTTCGAAACAATCAAAAAGTAACCGGCCAATAAATGATTTGGTTGGTTGGTTTATAGCGTTTAACGTCCCAAAGTGACTCAAGCTATTAGGGACGCCGCAGTGAAGGGCTCTGGAAATTTCGACCACCTGGGGTTCTTTAACATGCACTGGCATCGCACACTACACGGGCCTCGAGAATTTCTCCCCCCTCGAATTTCGACCGCCGCGACCGGGATTGAACCCTCGTCTTTCGGGTCTGCAGCCGACCACCATAACCACTGATCCACCGCGGCGGCGGCGAAGAAATGTATGTTAGAGGACACATAAGAACGAAGATCCTTGATATTAATTAGGAATCGTAGTGGCCCGAGAACCGAACCATGTGGATCGCAAGAAAGTACATAAATAAAACGTGAGTTGTAATCGTTAGCGGCGACTCAAATTCGAAGTGAACAGAGCTTTGAATTGAACTAAAATTTCCGTAATGTCGCACTATAGGAAAACTTTCGGCACGATAGGAACATAAAAGAATTATCGAATGAGGCAGCTTCCCTGCTGCGTGCATGCTTGAGTAGCTTCGTGCGGCTTCGTGCCTGAGCGCGTTAGTCAAACTTCTGTTCATTTCGGCTGGAAGAACGCTTTTGCAAATGCAAGCCGCTGGCAAAACCCAAAGCAACTGGAATGTTTTGTGGCCCGCGCCCACAAATAGCCGCCGCTGTCTTCACTTCATCCCTCCGCCGTGGGTCTGCTCCCGCTCTCCAGGCAGTAAGTACTGCTCCCTTTTATTCTTCTGCTGCTAGTTAGCCAAATAACTCATGTATCCAATTAAAGAATGCTTCAAAATGATATTACACCACTTAGCCTTTACTGTCGGCGCGCAAAGTTCCCTGGGAATGCGCCGATTACGACGACAGCCACCCTGCGATAAGTTTTTTGGCATAGCTCTGCACAAACAGTACTACTCGTTTGCATGGCATAAAGCGCAAGTTGGTTCTTCATATCATAAATATTACCTTGCTGACAAGTTTCGCACCACAATTCGTTTACGCACCACGATATCTCTGCAATAAGCGCTGGTGCGATCGCCTGTCTGGGGAACGCTCGTAGGAGCTATAGTGTACTAGATTAGGCTAGTACACTTTAGTAGGACCGACGCTTCCCGCTAATCCGCTTTTTTCACAGAATGTGCGGCCTCTGGGGAAAGGTGAAAATTCACCTGCTTCGCATGGCAAAAAACACTTGCGAGACGCTCGTGCGATCTGGTTCCGCGAGGGGCCAGCTGCGTCTGCTTGCGTGCACCTGCGAAGTGGCCAGCGTATGCTTGACAGCTGCCGCCATCTTTCGCACACGCCAGTCACTAACACGAGCTCCACCGGTGGAGCTGGAGGAGAAGAGCGGCGCAATTCTCCACTTCCTCCGCTATCATTGATGCTTGATTTTATATCGTTTTATCAAGAAACGCGCTCGGGGACCATTCACTCTAATTCAAAAGGCCAAATCTGTTGTCCCAGTCGACGCGGACGATGCGTGCTATAGCTGCATTCAGTACTGTTTTGCAGACCCGGTCACATCGGTACGTCCCCTTATTGTGCGCGCGTCCTGCGGTGGAAGCAGGCGTCGCTTTTAGGTCATTGTAGCCAGAACCACGCTCGACGGCCATTTGCATGTGCGAAAACTTGGGAATCCTCTCTCCGCAATCGCTTAAACCGCACACACGAATCTTGAGAACTCGCTTAGCCTCGTGATGCAAGGTGCCGGCGCGCTGCGCAATCGACTCAGGCTTAACGATGTGACAAAAGTGCATCGTGGACTACTGTTTGCGTGTGATGGCATGAAATGCAACCTCTCCTTTCGCTCTTTCCTGATACGGATAATGTAGGCACAGGCACACTTTTCCAGGAAGTGCCTAAGGTTGCGAGAAGCTTTCGCTCGGCCAAGCTGTTTTGCCCATGTCGCGTGCTTGGGCGCTCAGTTCTGTGCGCAGGGATCTTCCAAACTGAAATCTTCGCGGGTTCACGTACTACCGCACGCATTATGACTTCTAACACACATCAGGTGGTACAAGCTGATGTCACGAAGAAGTGCGAGTGAGGCGCTGGTGCAAAGTTCTGTATAGAGCTGCTGTGCAGCGAGCCCGCGTGCCTTGTACTGCGTAGGAAAGCGTATTCATTCTAAATATCGAACGCAAAACAGGAGAAGGTGGCCGCGAGAGCATTGCAGGCCATTCTGACCCGTCTGTACGCCGCGTATGATGCTGTGGGCAGCATGAGGTTTTCGATTAAGCGTCAGTGCGAACAACGGTGGTGCTCGTCGCGCCAGATCGTGTACATGGAGCTCTCTCTTTACTTGACTACGATGCGTGGTGGTTGGTCGCGGTGGCGCCATCTTCAGTCTAGTGTGATAGAACGTTGCGTAAGCGACGGCTTCTGCAGACTCACCAGTCCATCGACTGTAGACTGGCGCCGCATCTGGCCGGACTCAAGCTGTACCGACGAAAACCTACGGCAGTAACATATTCGAAAGCTCCTCATGTATGCGGCACGACTGGAACTTGGATACTAAAGGAGAGAATAGAGCTTGCTGCCCGCATTGCAGCAATGATAGCACAATAGGCTGCTCCGTGGATATGCTTGTGACGCTCCGCGAGCATTCAGTACGGTGGTCGCTGCCGGCGGAAGAAGTTCCCGGGTCTGAATTTCGATCGCATTTTTTGGAATATACAGAGCATCCAAGGCACTGAAATTTTGGAAATAGAATCATATTCTCCTGTAATATTTACTGAAGAAAAGACTGCAGTACGTACAACAAGGATGTTATGGCGTTATGCACGTAGCCACGATATTTTTTTGGGAGGGGCAGGAAGTAATTTCTTGCCTCGAGGGGAGGGGTTTGGGGTGAAGTACAACAAGAGCACTATTCAAAGAATTTCTTTGAGGGGGGCGGAAGGTGACTTGGGGCCCCTCGGGCCAGCTCTTGGAGACGTGCCTGATGACAGCATATTTTTTGCCAGTAAGTTAAGTGGTGCTTGGATAGAGAGGTGTGCTAGATTATCAATCTGACTATTACTCTGAACAGATAATCCTTTAGAGGTTACAGAGATGCAAGCCGCATTAACTACGCACGTCACGGCGTGCACTTTGAATGGGCAAAGTCCGGATGTTGAGTTCTAGGCGACCTTTATGTCTGAAGTCGCCTAAAAGGCAGCAGATTTGCCGGACAGAGGTGGATATGCAGGTCGAAAATGTCGGATGGTTTGCCGTCCATAGTGGGTAACGAAGTCCCAACGATTATACTTTCTCAATAATGCGTTTCACCAGTACACTTGTTGCATGCTTTTTCAACTTGTGCTTTTACGGCGCGAACAGCGTGGCGCCGTCATGATGTCATTTGCTTCACAGAGCTTATATTTTAGCCTGATCTCACCGGTTCTTTCATGAACGTGGCGAACGTCAACCGCTGAGCTCGTAGCTAACAATGGGAAGCATGTAGTACTCACTCCGTCTGCGAGCGGGTAGCGCACTCAGACATGGCTCAGACGCTGGAGGTTAAAGCTTAGTCGCAAAAGTAGTCCACTCTAGTGCTCTGATCCTAATGCGAAAGCGTTATATGGCTCATCGGTAACGAGACGCGGTGTCAAGAAAAAGTGGTACCCCCAAAAACCCACATGACCAAAGAATGAAAAAATATAACTTAGTTCAAAGGTGCGGGGAATCGAACCCAGGGCTTTCAGACGACCACACAGTCAAGAGGTGCCAAAACGACGTTGTGTCTTCGCGAACAAAGGTGAATCTAGTGAATGCGCTGCCTTACGGATGTATACAGTGTCCCGAAAAACTTGAACGAAGATCTAAAAAAAAAACAAAAAAACAATCGTTCTTCACAACAGAAAACGCGTGGATATTTTTAGGGTTTATCTAAAGTTACAGTACCATTTTTTTTTGCTCGTCCCAATTGAATAATTAGTCCAGGTAAATAAACAAACTTTTTAAATATAGCTTGAAACACTCAGGCGTCAATAGAAAAGTTGTGGAGCTCCACAAGTATTGTCCAATCGAGGCACTTCTAGCGAGATAGACTTAGAGTGGCTGTTTTTATTCGGGAAAAACGAAAGCCCGTGGAGTTTAAAAAATACCTCGTGACAGCGCGCTCCGTGCGCCCAGATTAGCCGCGATTACAGCGCTCATCCGTGCTTTGCAAGAAAAAAAACATCGCTTAGCGCCTTTTGTGCTGGCCAAGACACAGCTTCGCGTTGTGCTTCGTTCCAAGATAAGCGCCACTGGGTTCGGGCGGCAGTTGAAAGAAAGTGCTCTGTTATCGCTATCTGAACAACTGCCATGTGTGAGCACTGGATGGCAACACCAGAACTGAAATGAAAAAAGAGCTGCCATATCACCAAATTCGCCTTTCTACAAACTACGCTAATCGACCACCATTTTTTTTCTCGGAATTTTCATGGCGTGCCGGCGCCTTCTGCTCTTGCCTTGAGTGTCTATGACCCTAGACATGTAGAGTGCCAAGAGCTAGGCTCGCTCAGTGTATTCTGTGTTCGGTGCGCGTTGCTGGCGCAGCGGCAGTAATCCTCGCTATGGCTGTTACAGCTGAGATAGAGTGCATCTTCAGGTCCCAGCTGCACGTATGAAAGTGAGAGGATTAAGGCCGTTTTCGCACGGACACCTCACCAATGTCTCTTGGCATGAAATTCGCTGATTGGTCGAGATACGTCACGTGACCTTTTGACGTAATCACAATCTGTACGCCGAGGCAAGTGTTAACAAAAAATAGCAATAACGGCGTTCAAAGAATTCCAAAACACTGTGTTTTCTACCTACTAAACTCCCCTCGTGCTGTACAATATCTTCGTTGAGGTGCTTGTACCACTTGTTCGTGGCTCTCACGCTACTATGACATCCGATGTCATGTATTGCCTTGATGTGCCTTAAATTATGAGCTCATTTTGATCTAGTTATTTTATTATTTAGTTTTTAATTTACGGTAGTTGCGCCTACTGTTTGCTGTGAGTTTACTGTAGCGTTTGTGGCCTGCGATTTCTCTTCCCTGGGTGAGATATTGTATGCTTAGCGGTGTTACGATTTGTATTACGTCAACTTCAGTGTGACCTTCTTCCCCTCCGCGAAAAAGAGTATCCAGAGCAGCTGTAAGCACAGACCTCTACTTATAAGTTGATATAAACTAAAATGGCATTCGAAACCAATGCACTGCAAAGATGAAGAGATCTAGAAGGGTTGCGGAAGGCCTCCTTTTCAATTTCATGTCTTTGACTGCGGATATTTTCATCTATGAAGGCACAAATGGTCCAGCCAGCTGTATACATCCAACACACTACATCTTCAGTAGTGACCTATTGGCTTCGGCCAGCTACTTGCAGCGCATTAAACTAACGCCTCATCCAAGAATTCCAGACTGAGACGCATGATGGCCTCCTTTCTTTAGGTGCTTGCATTCGAGTGTTCACCTGTTTCGAAAGCTCATGACGTTAGTTTCTTATAAGAAGGTTTGCTTATGCCCCTGCTGTGTCGAAATTCTTTGCTTAGTAGGCAGCAAATAAAAAAGTAAAAAATATTAGTCGTTCCACAGCAAAAAAAAAAAAGAAACACACTGGGAAAAATACTAAAAAAAGCATTCTTTAGGCATTAGGCAAAAAAAGTCCTTCATTGACCACGGAAAACATTTCCAAGGCATCCCTGCTTGCGTTTGTAGCAATCGGCTGCGCTCTGTATTTATTTTAGCTTATTGCAATGCAACCACCTATCAGTAACTAAGGTCCGACATTCACGGTCTTAGTCAGCTTCTTTCATAACCGCAATACTTCCGAAGCTAGCACGATAGGCTGCTTCATTTTTTCACTGTTCAATTAGTTGTGTTTAGGTGTACGAAACTCTGTGTGGGTGCTCAAGGCGTCTCTTATTATTAAGAATGGTGAGCGAACACTTTCATACATCCCCTACTGAGTTACGTTATTTCCCTGTGGTACACATTTATTCCATAATACCCTTCTGACCTTGTCTGCCTACCCAGCTTTTTTTCTTCACGTGGCAACAGGGCAACAGAAAATAGTTTACTGTCTGCTGAATATGAAAAAAAAGATTAGGGCTTCGTGAAACAAAATTTTCCCTGCCTGGAGTGGAGTAAACTCGTTCGTGAATGCAATGCGAACACCAGAAAATTTGCTGCTATTTTTGTACATCTAGCTAAAATAGTAATTTCTCGTTTCATTTTTCGTAATGGGGGTGGGGGAGTGGGGCGGAAAACGTATTCGAGCATTTCCAGAGTTCGTTTCTGGTTCCCATAAGCCCACTTGAGCGGAAAAACAGCCGAAAAAGAAGCCGAAAAAAAGATGCTTGAGGCTGAATAATATGCGTTTTTCACAGCTTCAAGCTAAAATAAACAAGCGCAAGTGCGGGTGGCATTTATTTCTTTGCTTTGTCCTTTCGTCCCTAAATGATATAGCCATCACGAAGAGTATGTATCGCGTGGCCTTGTTGCGAGCACATTGATTGTCTTTAACTGCCCAAGTCGAGAGACCCGAATTTCAAAAGGGCGTTCAAGAAAAATATTTCTGTACGAGAGAGGGAACTACGATGCTGTAAAGAATGATTTAGCAAATTACTTCCCTTTGTTTCTCAGTTATAGCGAAACGTGTGACGTGGATGGCTTGTGGATCGCATTTAAGGACAAGCTTCTCTACTTGATCACAGCGTACGTTCCTTCTAAGACTGTATCAGGGAAACAACGCGCTGACAAACCTTGGATTTCAAGGAAGTTACGTAGATCCATCAGAAGAAAGGCCACACTGTATAAGAAATATTGTAAAACTAAGAGCCCCTCCTTATTCACAAAACTGAAGTTATTGACGTGTTCGCTTAAGACAGAACTGAAAAGTGCTAAGCGTCTTTACCTATCGTCTTTATCGGAAAATATAAGAGTTAATCCAAAACAAGTGTGGAAGCATATTAAAAATACTAAAAAATATAACATTGGAATTCTGTCTTTGGTGCACAATAACAGCGTTGTAGAAGACGACTTGAGTAAAGCTGAAATTTTTAATGCGTATTTTCACTCAGTATTTGTCAGTGATCAATCAGATCTCAATCTAGTCACGCAAAATTTCACACACTTGCCGGAAATGGAAGATGTAATGATAACTGAGACGGGTGTGATGGCGCTGCTGTCTAATCTAAATTCCCATTCTGCTCACGGCCCAGACGATATATCTAATCATATTTTGAAGCTATGTGCAGTAGAAATAGCTCCAATTTTGGTCACAATATTCAATAAATCCCTGGATTATAAAAAACTCCCAAATGACTGGAAACTTGCGAATGTAACGCCAATATATAAAGATGGTGATCGCGCAAATACATGTAATTACAGACCGGTGTCCCTCACCTCTGTTTCTTGTAAAACACTGGAGCACATAATATATTCTGGTCTTATGAAGCACCTTAATGGCAATGATTTCTTCACTACCGCTCAACATGGTTTCCGTTCGGGCTTATCGTGTACAACTCAGCTCACTGAGTTCATCCATGATGTCGCGGAAGGTATAGATAGGGGTGCTAGAATAGACGCAGTTTTTCTTGATTTCCGCAAGGCTTGACGTGGTTTCGCATTCTCTGCTCTTAACAGAGTTATTATATTTAGGTATACCTTCTAGACTTCTTGGATGGATTCAAGATTATTTGTATGCACGGCAACAGCGGGTACTTATAAACGGTGTCACTTCGCAGTCTGTCCAGGTTTTATCGGGTGTGCCGGTAGGCTCGGTACATGGGCCTTTATTATTTCTTGTTTTTGTAAATGATTTGCCGAGTGAACTGTGCTCCCGTGTTAGGCTGTACGCCGATGACTGTGTTGTTTACCGTTCAGTCACGTGCGCAAATGATACCATTCTGTTGCAGTCTGACCTTGACAAGGTATGTGCGTGGTGTGACAAATGGAAGATGACTCTCAACACCAGTAAATGTTACCTCATGCAGTTCACAAACAAAAAAAAGAAGATATGGGGCAACTATAATCTAAATTAATTTAAAGGCGTACGTTGTTGGGCTAGTCGGTCAATCATGGTGAATACAAGGCGGGGTACTGCGCACAAAAAGACAAGGACAAGAAGATAACACAACAAGCGCAGACACTCGCGACTAACTTTATTTGAAAACACGACACTCCTTTTATAGTTTCAAAACTGTCACATCACACACATGTTGAAACCAAAAACCTGTCTTCATTGTGATACAGTTTGATAGAAGGGTCACTTACGCAATCTTTATCCTTCTGTTTGATGCAAAACGCCTCCGCCAACTCACGCGCCACCTGGTCACGGCTCCTCCTCAAAACTTTTGTATCTGTCAGCAAAGGCAGGCAAGGGTTATTGCGCGTAGCATCCGGGCATGCGCCACAATGCAGGGGTAAATTCGACCCTGTGCGCTTAATGAGCGCACAGGGTCGCACAATGAGAATGAGCGCTTAAGAGAACACCAGCTTTCCATGAAATCAGGGACAGGGTCGAATTTACCCCTGCATTGTGGCGTATGCCCGGATGCTACGCGCAATAACCCTTGCCTGCCTTTGCTGACAGATACAAAAGTTTTGAGGAGGAGCCGTGACCAAGTGGCGCGTGAGTTGGCGGAGGCGTTTTGCATCAAACAGAAGGATAAAGATTGCGTAAGTGACCCTTCTATCAAACTGTATCACAATGCAGACAGGTTTTTGGTTTCAACATGTGTGTGATGTGACAGTTGTGAAACTATAAAAGGAGTGTCGTGTTTTCAAATAAAGTTAGTCGCGAGTGTCTGCGCTCTTTGTGTTATCTTCTTGTCCTTGTCTTTTTGTGCGAAGTACCCCCCCCCCCCCCCTTGTATTCATCTAAATTAATCTGTTGCACTGGCAAAGGACAGAGTAAAGTATCTCGGTATAACATTTACAGCGAAGTTGGAATTGACCGCTCACGTCGATACGATAACTGCCAAAGCTTCCCGCGTTCTCAACCTTTTTAAAAGAAACTTTAAACATACAACTCCACGCCTAAAAGAAACATTGTACGTTAAGAATGTCAGGCCAATTCTCGAATATGGATGCATATGTTGGGACCCATTCACAAATATTTTAAAAGAGAAGCTAGAACGACTTCAGAAGCGGGCAGCAAGGTTCGTAACTGGGAATTATAACTTTAAGGTTAGAAGTTCTGAACTTCGTGAAGCTCTTGGTTGGAAGTTATTATCCCACCGAAGAAAAGTTTTTAGAATAAAGTTTTTGTACGACATTTACAATAATAAAACAGGAATTAATAAAAGCCTCTATTTAAGGCAACCTCATTACGTTTAGAGTAGAAGGGACAATACCATGAAAATTAGATGGTATAACTGCCGGATTAATACATTTAAATATTCATTTTTTCCCAACGCATTAAGTGACTGGAACCTGCTGCCTAATGAAGAGTTTGAGAGCGAGAATTTCCAGGCCGCAATTGACCATGCAATATTCTGATTATGCTGTTATCAGTGTTGGTTCTGCGTCTCGGGTGCAATCAGAATGCTTTTATCTTTTTGGAAGTTCTTAACATTTTTCTGTAACTTTTCTTTCTGTTTTGTTCTCTTGTGCTGTATTGAATATTACTGTTAATGTACTTACCCCCCCCCCCCCCCCCCCCACCCCCCTACAATAATGCCTCTCAAGGCGCTGTAGGTACCTTGAATAAATTGAATAAAAAATCCATCCCTAATTTGAAGCCTGGCATTACACAACATTCATCGTTAAGGGCGCCAACTAGCCATTGTCTCGCTTGACGGGTAACGCACACAACCAGCAAAAAAACACTGTTTATTTGAAGGCATGCTAAACTGACACACAATTGAAGTCCCAATAGCTGAGGCGATACATCGCGAGTGCAAAGAATACACCTTGCTTCTAGTGACGCAATGCAATGCGGGCATCAAGAGTTCAAGCAACATGACAAGAAACAAAGTTCGGTCGGGACACTTATGCATCCTAAAGTGTGGGAATGGGAAAGCATTACGTTCCATGTGTGCATTGTTTACGCGTAACATTTGTGCAAGCATTAAAGTTCTTTCCTACTACTCTGTGTTTCTGCATTGGCTGCGCACGAGGCTGCAAACGTCTGGACCCTTTCGGTGCACGGCAATGAGTTTGGCCGAGTTTGCGTGTCGGGGACCCGAGACGTAAACGTTTAGTTGTTAGCGACACCAACCTCCCCCCCCCCCCCTCCACACACACACACATACACGCGCACACATGTCCAACGGCCAAATTTGAAAACTGTGAGATACTTGTGTAGAAATATTGAAGGTAATGGTCCATTTTTCCGAAATATAGAAAATCTTTCTTTTATAGCGTTTCCGTCGCTAGAATCGAGCAGTTAAGACAGCCACGGAAAACCAATAGGGAGCGCTTTTGAGGATAGCAAAAATGATAATAACAAAAAAAAATGCAAGAATGCTGACGAGAGACCTGTCACTATGTTTATTGTTTTAGTGAAGTCTTGCATTACATAAAAAAATGCGCTCGTATACTCTTTATCGTTCAAAAATGCTTTAGTCCAGAATTGTAAGGCATGTTCAGCGCACTGCCTGCCAAGGACCCGCCGTAGTTCATCATTAGGAGTTCTATTGCATGTTTTTGCACCCGCTAGGACCCGAGCGATGCCACAGACAGTCGCACGCCCCGTGCAGTCCGGCGTTCCGAGCCATAAGTGGGTCATAAGCACGTCAGGCTCACCCACGAACCCGACAACAGTTGACCTGTCACACGGTTTTAACAGCGAAGGCCGTAATAGCTTTCCAGGCGCCATTTTGGAGAAACAATTGGGGGGGGGGGGTGCGGTTCGGTAGTAGCCGCTTAACGAGATACCCGTAACATGTTGTTGTAGGTGGACACCAGTGCCAAGAATCTCAGAGCGCAATTGAGGTGTCCACTCTCCCAGGAAGCCAGTTATGCGCCTTTCCTTTCCTCAGATCTAACGGAGTCTCAACCCTTCGTTGGTTTCGAAGAATTGCGTATAACTGCCTCAGTTTGTAGGGTGACACCACCGCCACCTCAAAGCGCGATTGATGTGGCCACTGAGGCGGTGAGCCAGTTATGTGCCTTTCCCTTCGTAAGAGCAAACGGAAGGTTTAGACAGCGAATAACACACCACTGGGAACTGGACTATTCTTTCGGTGCAAGAGGTTCCTGGAGTCCGTGAAATGTTCCGAGATCGCGATCGAACTGATGACCGCAAGCGGAAGAAGGCCGAGTATGTACGTGAGCGTATATATAGACGCCATAACGATCATGAGAGCTGTTATGGCGCTGTTTTCTTGCAACACGAATTGCAACGAGTTCAGCGAACTGAGTGGACCACTTTTGCGACACCGCTGTAGCCTACAGCGTCCCTGCCAATCTAGGGCGGGCTTCCGGCTCGGAGGCGGCGTGAGTACTCGACGCTTGTGACTGGCTTAACTACGAACACCCTGGTTTGAATTTCACCAATTTGATGAAAGAAGTGGTCCGAATAGAGTAAAATAAACGTCCTCGGGAGCAACAGGCGTCATGATGTCGCCACGCAGTTCCCCCCTCAAAAGCAATGCAACTGTACTGGTAAAACCCATCAATGAGAGACCAAATAGTAGCACCTTTTTTCTCTGTTCCGGAACGGAAAACATTCCAAACTTTTTGCCCTCTTTGCCACCTATTACCACCAAATATGCTCCCCTTTAAGCTGACTGGAGAACTAATAGTTTCCTAGACCTCAACTTGCCTACTTTTCCCACCCTAGGTGCAAGTCATCACAAGCGTAATTAATACGGGTGAAACGTGTGCGAGCTCTAAAGTACTGTCTGTTAAAAGTAATAGTTAGAGGCTGATAACGTAGCGCATCTCTATATACAAGCATCATTTCACTCGCTGGTGTAAAAATATTCACGAAGACTCGCTCTGCCCCGTTCCTTAAAAAAGAAAAAAAAGTTCTTTTAGCGGCGGCCTTGCTGGCCTTGCAACTCGCCCCCTTTCCAAGAAACCAGCCCCCTCGATTCAAAAATTTACTTCTGACCCCTCCCCCCACCCCCCCAAAAAAAAGAAATCTTGGCTACGTGCCTGCTTGCGGTACTGGATATCTTAGCCCTTTGACACGCTATATACAGGGTAGTTTACAAATCGAACTCTACGCTTTTTCTGAGAGTTGGCTTTACCTATAGCCACGATTTCTTGCAGCTATAGGCACACCGCGGCTTTCATTTGCAGCAGTGGCTATTCCATGGTCACGAGATTCTACATAAAAGAGAAAGATAAACTAGAGCTAATGTTTGCGACATTCGAATCAGTGCGAAAACATTTCTGCTGCGTAAACACGACGATCAGCGGTCAGTGCCGCGGCGGGACGGAGGGCTCGCGCTAGGCCAGATGCGTACAAACAATACAACAGACAACAGAAAATTTCTCGCGGTTGGTACCCATCGTTACGCATTACAAAATATCAATTATTTGAATTGAGCCTACCTCCTTTTGTGCCGTAACTTGGTGGCTACGGAAAAAGCTGTAAAACCGGACAACCTATGCCTCCCAAAGACCATTGCGGGTATGAGCTACAAGACGCCAGGAAAACAAGAATAAGTGTTCCAAAGGGGCAATGTTTGTTTTCCTACATAATTTGCCCATCATGTCATTAATTTTACCAACCATAAGAATTTAGTAATGGTTAACTCTTCGCAAAAAAGAGTCATGAATAAGCTGCCGTAACGAAACGTAGGCGGAGAAAGAAGATTTCTCCTTCCCATCGACAACCAGTGGTTTACAGCATTCTAAAAAACTAGGGAAGTATGCATCCATTTGCAATTTCCGAAGACACTGCCTTATCGAGGGCAAAAGAAACTTACCCTCTCTGCAAGCCCGGAACACTCCAGTTATGCATGTGGGCGTCAACCGACGATGCACACATGCTCTTGCCTGTCTCGACACCAAGAGTGCATCGTCGGGTGACGCCCACATGCAATGCGGAACGATTGCTAACTTGGAAGGCGGGTGAGCTACTCGTCTCTCCGATGTACTTCAAATCAATGGGCGAAAGAGTTATGAAGGATGCACTAATGATTAAAGGAATGAGAATTGGCGAGCTGATTTTTTGAATACCAGTAGAGAGATGGTATGGTCCGTGCGTCCAGGCAACATATGAAGCAGGGTTACGCGGTGAAAGACCCGTTGCCTTCAGGTGCCAGTTCCTTCTAGGGTTGAGGGCATTGCAGTCCCACAGTAAGTGCTGAATGTCGGCTTCGATTTCCTCGCGTTTACATATCGAAAACCCAGGCCAAGGAAGGAAGTCTCTGTAATGAGGCCACTTCCGAGTGACGGTAGATGTGAGGCCAACCCTTACCCAGATCCTCCGAAGCGCAACCTCCTCTGCACGACTAAGACTGCGGGGAAGGGTTACCGCACACGGAGGGATAAGAGTGCGTGTGCGGCGCCGCAGGTGTTGCTTTCCTGATAAAAGGCGGGTAAAGTTGTCCAAATGAAGAAGCCGAGGCAATGATTAGGCTGGAGTAACGAGGCGGGTCACTAAATCTCCCTGGCTTTGAGAGGTGAGCGGATCACGTGGGACCCACTCAATATGTCCGGGCTGCCGGATGCGTGCCGTGAGCCGGTGGTTGCCCTGCCATATTACTGGGCAGCGGCTAAACATGTCATAGCAGCTGCACTGCTTGAAGCGCGTCTGTGCGGATGGCAACGTGGGACACATGTAGCATAGTTATGGCGGCCATGGAGCAGAGTGCCTTTTGAACTGCAAAAGAGCTCAGCACACAAGGACGTAGGAAGTTGCATAAGCTGAAATCTAGAGGTTTGATTTAGGGCAGGTCTGCACGGGCAGTAGATTGCTGCTGCTGCTTCAGGCTTGGATGCTTGCGTCAACATAGACAACAAAAGATCCTTCAGGCAGGCAAGAATCTTGTTCTGAAAATTTCTGGCGAAGCAACGATGCCGAATTAGCAGATGTTGGTCGGCGATTATCTGTTGGCTTGTTGTCGCTGAGCTGTAGAAACTTCGATGGGGGAAGAACTGCCGCTGGCAGCTGAAGAGTGAAGTGTGACGTTGCATTAATCCCTCAGTGCGTGCGTGGAATGCGATAGACTGGCCTCAAGGCTGCGAGCATCACGGCGCTGCTGCACCAGCCCATCAGTTCACGGCCGCAGTCGTCCACGAATCCAAAACAGTGAACGGCCTTACTTTCCGAGCCCGTGACATAACACACGCGGAGGAGGTCGCCATTGCTTTGGCTGCATCTCATTCCAATTCAAAAACAATTATTTCCGACTCGCGAGGGGCATGTCGGAACGTCGAGCAGGGCTGGGTACCGTATCTAGCCTACCGCATTCTCCAAAACAGCGTCTATACCGGGGACCCCGCTCACCGGCGTATCCTTTGGGCTCCTGCTCACATGGGCCTTGAGGGAAATGAGGCAGCTGACGCCGCCGCCCGCGCGCTCTCTCACCGGACATTCCCCTCCGACCCCGACGATCAGGAACTCGAATTCTCTCCAGCTTACTCGTTTAAAGACATTTCTTTACTTTATCAATCTGGCCATAGTCTTTATCCCCGCCCGTGTAAAGGTCTCTCAAAGGCGGAGGAGCGGCTCCTGCTTCGCCTATATACAAATACTTTGCTGTGCCCGGCAGCTCTAAAACACTTTGACCCTTCTTTCTCTGGCAGCTGTCCGCACTGTGCGGAGAAGTCTTCGGACATCTACCACATGGTGTGGGCCTGCCCCTCCAACCCTGCTATCCCTCTTCACCCCAACCCAACCCGGGAGGACTGGGAGGCGACCCTGCTCGGCTGCTCTGACCTGCAGGCCCAACGGGCCCTGGTGGCGCGAGCCCGGGCAGCGGCCGACGTCACTGGGGTCCCGAACTAGGGACCTCCACCTAGTACTTGTGAGGGCTGGCCCCCTTTGGGTCAGCTCATACCTCACCTCCCGAAGTTTATCTGTAAATAAATGTTTTCCACCACCACCACCATCAGTGATGTTGAGCTGCACGTTCTCTTGCAAAGCTATGACCGGTGTGATGCGTGGAAGGCACGTAATGGTCCTCATAGCCTTTCGGTTCATGGCCTGGTGGTGATCCCATTGGGCTCTTTTAAGATGTTGAAACTGGGCTTGATAAACAATATGTCGCTGCAGAACAGCCCTCATCAATTGCCCTGCAACGAACGAGCTACCGGTACCCGTCTTAGGAGCAATTCTTCTCATCAAACCCAAAATCTGAATAATTTGCTTTCTTGCCTGAGAAAGCCAAGCAGTCGCTGATCCTGACTGGTGAATCCTTAAGCTCAGGATTTTTGCACCTGGACTTTCTTGCAGTCGGGTGCCTGATACACTAAGACGGATTGGACTTGCCGGAAGTTTACGGCTTCCCCAGCGGTTGGCGACCGACGTGCATGTACCCTGTGTCCCAAAAATGAGTGACGGATTTTCAAAATCAATAAAAAAAAATACGGAATGAGTTACAATTGCGGATTTTCAGTTCTCGGCACGACGCCATTGAGCCATATTTTGTTTACGGTGACTAGCAATTGAGGGAGTGCAACGCTACTCAGGTTCTTGGAAACCTCATACTGAGCCTTATCCCGGACGGGCGCTGTTTTCAGTTTCGCAGTATCTATTGCAGCCAGCAACTCAGGCATAGAGATTGGGCACGGGATTCCATCTGCGCCGACATCCGATCGCAGTTGACATATACATGCGCTGGGATACCTGCCACATTAAGACTAGAAGCTGAAGAAGGCACAGCATCATATTTTGGGGAAAACTTTCGCGCTGCTTCTTTGGCTAATTCATGCGACAAGCTGGCTGCAAAGCATGCGGTTGCTGCAGCGTCAGTATAACGGAGAACGTGTTCCACTGTGCGGTACGTTCGCCAGGAAGAGGCGTTCGAGGAATGTGCAAAAAGTTGTTCACACCACGCGTGCCACTGCCGTCGTGAGAGGTCGCGTTCATATTTGCGTGCTTTAGCAGTAAGATAATGCATTCGCGTACGTGCCTGCGCCGAAGTTGGATCTCGCGTAGCTACCAGCTCGGCGTGACGGCGTGCAGCCCACAAGTTTTATTAAAGAGGCCGAGGTCTGCTCCCAGTCGACTAACATCAATCCAGGTGGTAGTTGCAGCACTGTCGAGCGCTGTTTGAATGCGCTAAGCTAGGAGAGATAGCCGAGACAGGAGCGGAGGCTGTCCCATTTGATCACAGAACATTTGTAGCGTAAAGGCCGGAGATGTGAGGTATGGAGACCGATGATGGTAGGGTGATGATCACTTCCCCCGCAGTCTGTCTCCATGTGCCACGAGAGAGTACCCAGACCCGACCACTGCGTCAAGTCTGGCGCATAGGAAGCCCTGCGAGTTTGACGCACTGGCCGTGTTGCTGTCCCAAGGTGGTTGAGCAGAACAAACTGGGCATCCGTGAAGGCGTCCCGCACACGCCTGCTACAAGGGCTCGAAGTGGGGTACACTCCATCCAAATGAGGGGCGTTAAGTTCGCCCGAGAATAAAATCGGGCACCTGTGGTACAGCGGACGGACACTTAGTATTCAGCCAAAATTAATACGGTAGAAGCGCCACCGACTGGTGTAGTGTAAAATGAAACGAGCGCAATGGTTCCCTTCTTATCTTTCGCAGCCACTGCCACTACCTCTTTATATGAAGTGCACAAGTTTTCGAGAGCGAGGCGTACATCGGGAAAACGTGAGTCCACATACGCCGCCGCCTTTCCCGGGAGGGAAGCAGTGTGTACGCGAGGTACTGTCATGGAAGGAGTAGTGTGGCCACTAAAGCCAGGAATTGATGGAAAGGCGTTTGTTTCCTCTAGCATTGTGGTACATACCTGCGGCTTGTTAATTCGTAGTCGGGTCTTTAGCTCACCCACCTTCGTAGAAATGCCTCTGTAATTCCGCTGTAGCGCACCAGGGCGACCGGAACTCTCCATTTCCAGTTACTAGCCCAAGCGCTGGAGTATCATGGACGTCCGGCTGGACAGCTCGTTCACCATAAACCGCTGCTAAGTTCTTGCGGAGTTGTCGAGTGGCATTGCCGTAAACTGTCAAGAGGAAGAAATTACATAGGTGGGCGCAATGAAGTCGATGTTACTGCGCTACTGATGGATGTGGCGGATGATTCCACTGTCCGTCAACGTCGAGCGAGCAGTTCTCGGCGTTGCCGGAGCTTGGTGAACTCTGATAGAAGACGTGCGATTAGTTCATTGGCTGCGGCCATGTAGTCCTGTGGTAGTTCAGGCATACTGCGCTGTTTTATTGGCGGTTGTCAGCGGCGTTCCTTGCGCACCTTGTCGTTAGACGGCTGCTGAGCTTGAGGATCATGCCAGATGTGCTCAGGAAGCTCCGACTACTCGCTGTCGTCCCACTGGAGAGAGGCGAATCGATTCGATGCCTACAATGGAGTTTTACTGTAATTTATTGGCCATTACTTAGTCCTCTGACGACGAGCCTTTTGTGTTGGCTTTTGTTTTGACCGGCAGCTTGCAGATGTTATTTCGTGGTCGTTGGATTTACAGAGGTCGCATCGATGAGCCACATTTTCTTCCGGTGTACCTTCATTGGTAGCAGCGAAGGGGCAGGATATGTGCATATGCCAAGTACGGAAGCAGTTATAGCAATATACCGCACTCAGTTTACATGGTCGAGGCCGTAAAATACAGTCATAATAGTGCAGGTCGGCTGGTAGTGTCAGAGGGCCTTGCAAGGTATACATGCAAGAGCGCACCTTTCTCATGTGTCTGGCATGGATGACATGGTGCGTGGGACAGTACAGCTCACACTGAAGTGCAGTTTCATCTTCAGTAATGTCGACGTTGCAGAGGACGCTGCGCTGCAAATCGGAGCCTTCAACTAAATACATTTGGGCAGGCACTGATATTTCGCTTTTGTTTGAAATACTTCTGAAAAGTGTTATTTTAGAAAAGAAAGGGGCTATCATACGCTCAACAATTAACACAATTCCCTTAATTGTGTTTCCTGACCATAAGACGACGAGCAAAACTGGCATCCCGTCTGCTTTGCGGCCGCTGACCTACATAGTATTTCGTTTCGCAGCAGTGTCGACAGATGGCGCGTCGATGAACTAGTTCCGCAAGGAGGAGAGGGCGAGGATAAAACCTGCACAAAGCAATTCGAAGAGCGAAGTGCAGCGGAGAGAGAGAGTACAGAGCTACGCTGCACGCCAGACGCGCGGTGGGTGTTGGCATTAGAGCACTGCACAGGCCTCAATCTGAGGCCCGAGCCTGGCCCGGGCCCGAGACCTGGAGCCCGAGCCCAACCCAGGCCCACGGCTTCAATCTCGGGCCCGGGACTATCGCTCTAGCGAGCGCGGCCCGGCCCGTGAATCCCGGAGTAAAGCCCAGCCCGGGCAAGTTTCACAGTAACGCTTGAGGCATACTGCTCACTCTGAGCAAGTAGACTGCTACCACACCGATAAGCAACTGGCCGACAAAGGTTATGAAACCGCATTTTGGCTTCGAGGAAGTTGGTTCTTTTTAACCCAGAAGAAAGTGATGAAGAGCAGTGCTCGCCTGGCCCGTCTTTTGGAGAGTGATCTCGTATAGGTGGGCAAGGATAAACACGGAAGTTCCGAGAGCTAAATAAAAATGGCTGCATACACGCGTAGTCAACTTTACTAGATTACTTTTTCAGTTTGCAAACACCGACGCCGCGGATGTCACCCTTTCCTGTACCGCTGAGCGGGGGCGCACTCGTCGCTGTTTGACGGGCTTCTCGGCAGAGCAGCCGCGCTGACCGTGTCAGCGAAGACTAAAGCGAAGCGTTTTTGTGCCAGGCGTTTCTTTGTTGGGTTAAACTGTGCTGCAAGTTCATCGCTGCTACTGTGTCCTTGTCAGATTTATATCAGTGCGTTTCGAGCGACGCAGCTCGTGCGGTGTTGGCTCCGGCTGCAAATCAACACGAAAGCGCAACAGCGTCTGTGCACCCGAGCTATGCGTCCGTGAGTCGGTGCGGCCGAGCTGTCCACCTGTCTACTCCCAAACGAAGGCAAGGCCAGCGTTCTACGTAATAAGCGCCCGCAATTCACTCTGACCATCGCCAAGGCTGGAAATGTTTTCTGTAAAGTGCTGGAAGAGCAAGAGAAGTGCAGCCTTGCTCGCTTGGGTTGTGCTGAGCAGTGTCGGCATTCACTTGTCAGATACTAAACTTTGTTACTGCTAGAAGAATGCACTTTTTTTCTTGCACGTCTCTTGTCTCTTGTAAACGGACGTCTCTTGAAACTGTTTGGCCCATTAACAGTGGCTCCCATTAAGATATATATGTTTTTTTTTCCGATATGAATTGAATAAACTGCTTTCAATCTGACCTTTGCTATTACCGTCACTTTTCGCGTTTTATGACCTTAATAACGTTGAAGTTACACGGTGGTAGTGCTGAATCTCCACTTGAAAAGCACGTATGCATCTTTGACTGTCTTGCTTCAAACCGATTGTGCATGGCCTTAGGTTTCGATATTTTCGGCAACATGCGACTCGTTACCGTGTCGTGGCTCGCCGTAAGCAAAGAGTCATTTAGTTTGTAAGGAAGTATGAAAGAAAAACTATACCACACCAAGATCCAGATGTCTCATCGAAATAGCTAATGATTCAGGCATCCCGATCGCACCTCTGCCGCCCAGGACCGTTCGCGCAGCCTTAATGCCACTGTAGTTGCACATTCAGAATAATATATTTGCACTATCTTGGAAATATCTCCGTTAAACAGGAATTACCGGCGTAAAGTGGCATGAAACACGGCGAGCTCGTCTCATAGCGATAGTTCGTGTGACGAGAGACCGACCGGAGCGGGCCCACAGCGTCGAAAGTTCCACCTCACGAGAGGGAGCCGAATGGGGCCACGTTTGGCCGCCGAACTGCAGCGGAGTTTACAAACTGGCTAGGTAATCTAGTAACGTTGGGCGTAGTAGTCTACTTTACGTTCCCGCATCATTTATATTCTGCTGCCCGCGAAGTATAAATAGTAAAGCTGCCTAGCAAGCAGTAGGATGACAGTTTTTTAGTGAACGCGATCTCACGGGTAGAGCTCATAGCCAAACTGGTCGCTTTTCAGCAGAAACAAAAAGCTAAAAGGCTATTTCATGGTATGTGCTAAACTAATATGTTATTCCCAAATGAATTTCTAATAGTGTATAGGTATGGTTTGGGATGACGAACGATCAATAGCCAATTAGGGCCAGGCTGATTGAATATTTTTCTTACTTCACCGCGGCGTGGAAATAAGGAAATAAATGAGTAAATGCATAAAGCTTAGTTTTTTTCTCAACGCGTACGATAGCTCATAATTAATCCGTGTCGCTGCTTTAATGCCACAGTTGTGTACTTCACTCTGCAATAGTGAATGAAAAGTCGGACACCAGCCGTTTCTGTACGGACCAGAGCCCGGCTCGGGCCCGCAGCTTTAAGGCCGAGCCTGGCCCTGGCCCGCAACTTCAGGCCTGGGCCTGGCCCAGGCCCGTTAAAATTAATCATGTCCCGGCCCGGTCCAGCCCGCGGGCCGGGCCGGGCCCAGGCTTTCGGGTTGACCCGGTCCCGTGCAGTACACTAGTTGGCATACACCGTACACATAGCAAAGGGTATCGCCGAAGCAAATGCGAATGCTTGAGAAAAAGAAAAACGAGAAATAATTCCCCCCAATTTCGATAAAAACACACCAAGCAAGCCAAGCACGCGTGTCTCGAAGGAAAAGCAACGAAAGAGTGCTAAATACAAAATCCTGTTGATAAACATTGCAAAAGCCGTGCCTAACGAAAGGCTAGCCAGTAGCACGGCAAGTTATAACAATGTTTTTTGGTCGGAAATGATAGTAAAAGGCCTAGACGGACGTCTTGTTATATTCAAGCGGGGGTTTTACAGGTCAATCCAATACACCGATAATTTCAACGCCTAGGTAAAAGCTGCTTAGGGTTTTTCAGAGAAACTTCAGAGAGGCTTCTATCCTCATTAATTTCTCAGAGATCTGCCAAGGACGACGCTTTGGAGCTTTTCAGTTTTGTAGTTTTTGATGTGTAACGTCCCAAAGGAACTTAGCCTGAGAGGGACGCCGTAGTGAAGTGCTCCGGAAATTTCGACCATCGTGGGTTCCTTAACATGAACTGATATCGGAGTCCACACGGACGTCTAGAATATCGCCTCCACTGAAATTGGACCGCCACGACCGGAATCGAACCCGCGTCTTTCAAGTAAGCCGCCTATACTGCCGTAACCGCTCATAGACTATAGTCTTGCAATTAGGCTTGGTTGAAACGATACTTACGCCGAACCAAATGGCAAGGAACTAAGTTAGAAGAAAACTCTACATGAAGGAGCTCGACTTCCGAATTCTATCTTTCTCTGTGCCTTCACTTGCGCCTCCACATAGCGGGAGTATCGCTAAAAAAATAACGGATGATTTAGCACGGCAAACCCTAACGCGAACTACTTGCAGTAGCACTTCATTTTCACTGCGGTTACAATTCAAAGCTTGGTTTTCAAGCAGATGAAGCAGGCTTCCGAAAAAGATCGCCGAAATCGTACTTAAGCTCCGCCTGAACGCTACGACGCGATTGCGTTAATGGCTAATATGCAGAATTCTTCATTTTCTTCTTAACATTAATAGGTCGTTGGGGGTTCTCATACCACTCCTCGCGCAGTGGCGCAGAGGTTAAGCCATGTGTAACTGCACTGTCAAGGCAGGTTTTGCCATGGGTGCCAGCACAAGCAACCTCACGGTCGCGTCGCGGAGAGAGGCTTCAGTCAGGCAGATATCGGCGAAATTTGAGATTGGGGTTTTAGCGCTGCCGCACTATAAACAACCATGCGGCTTGTTTTTAGTGCCAACGACACATGTGCCTTGGCATACGATTAATTTGTCACGACAATCTTCCATTTTTCTCAATTGTCCTTTCATTAAACTGATGCAGGTAGAAGACGAAAATCACTCAGCAGTGTAAATACCTTTTCACATCTTCCCTGTTATAATCTAATATTTCTTCACCCATGCGGCCACGTTTTTGAACTTGAAGTTCTAAAAAGCAATGCACAGAATGGTGAACACTAATACATTCAATAGCATTGCACGTCGCGGTGGGTTGTCAAGATGGGTTGTCAAAATAAGTCTGAAACAGACTCTTCGCATCTCTGGTCGGCGTGGTAACAATTCGCTTTTGTTCAAAGTAATCATGTGATTTCGAAAATTTTATACATTAACTACGCGAAATACATTTGGCCGGAACAGTGCAGTTGATCCAGTCATTACCAGGACAGTTGAAATTATTAGCCAGGACAATAGAGCATTTGGAAACCTTGACTTCACACCATCGATCTCGTCAGGCAGACGTTCAATCAAATCTTCGTCAGCATCACGCGGTCTGTAACATACGCGAACCAGGAGTTTTGGAAATGTGTGCTCGCTGTTACCGATAGCACCTCAAGTGTAGAATCGACAAGGAGACAGGTAAAGGAGACGCCTCCTGCCCTGGAACAAGACCGGTTCTTTCTTTAAACCGAAAACACATAGGAAAAAACTAGCTCAGCAACCGAGATACTTCGGCTTAGCCGTGTTTCTGTTCTAAGAATAATATCTGCATCACACCTGTCCCAGATGGAAAGTAAGTCTCTTTGCTTAGGTAGCAAACTACGAAAGTTAGCAACAATGAATGATATAGGTCTAATTGTTTCAAAAACCTTGACCCTGAAATTATCACCGGAAATAGGCTGCTGTCGGCTTGATTGCACAACACGGTCACAAATCTCGTGGTGTTAATAAAATATATCCCTTGCGCTCAGCTTGTCTAATGATAACCAAAATTTGCGTTCGAATTTCGTGAATTACCTCAACTACTCCCGTGGCACTTGCAGCTTCGGTGAAAAGTCTTCGTCAAACCAAACTTTAGGTAAAGCTACGGCCTGCAATATTGATGCGGCTTTTTAGATGGAAAATTTGGTTTTGTAGTTGAAGAACCTAATTACTTTTGGGGGATGCTATCAGACTTGCCCCTACCAATGACAGGAACGCGTTCAATTTCTCCCGGTTCAACCTTCAAGTGGGTGGCGAAAAGCTCCTTGGCGATTCTTCCCGTGTCTTCCCAGTTTTCTGTTTTCAGCTCTGGTAAGCCATTAACTGCAAAGTTATTTCTTCTAGGACAAATTGAAAGGTCATCGACTTGTCCGAAGACTCGCCGTGCGAAGTTGCGGGCTGCTCCTTGCTAATTGAAAGCGTTTCCCGTCGACCCCGCTCTCTTGCTTTCCGGCGGCAGCATATATATTCATTGCCAAATCACGATGTCCACCGAGGGAGATTTTCGTGCGATCGTCGCTCTCCTGCGAGGACGCCGTTGCTGTTGCCTCCCACAGCTGCCACGAGGTGGCCATCGCAGCCAGTCCCTTTCTCGTACGACTGCCTACTAGTTCGGCTGGCTCGGCGCTTCCGCGCCTTTCGGCTGTGTGGAATCGGCCAGTGCGGCTGTACTGGGCTGCAGCTCGGATGGCGGTTCCTGTGAACACAACTACGGAGACCTCTGGAGAAGCGGGCACCTTTGCTTCACGTAAGTACATTGCAAGAAAATTTCTTTCACTCTATTGCGTGGGATGAATGTATTTAGACTTCGTGTCTTCTCTGACTCTTCTATTTACTCTGTTGCACGAAGGGTGTGAGAAGGCTCAAGTTACATTAACTGAATCATGAAGGTTGGTTTCCTCATTACTACGTATTAATAGGCTAGATGCACGGAGAAGAAGCCGTTGGGGCGTGTGTTGCGGTCTGACTCGTGACCCTTAAGTTTGTCGTCGTGCAAAGTGCGCTCAGATTTCTAAAATGCGTTCCGCCCATTCCGAAGCGTACCGACATGCACTACAATCTACTTAAACACTCTAAATGTAGCTGTGAAGGGACGATTGCTACTAAGAGGATCATTCGACAGTGACCTAGCGTGAAAGTGCGCCGCTGGGAAAGTGGTGGCTATCATGCTCGGAAGCCTGATGGGGCAAAGAAGACCGAAGATAACACACACAAAGCGCTGATATTTGTAAGCTTTTATTGGTAACAGCACTACTTGGCTGCGTGCTCACCATAGTGTTCGCTTTCGTTTGAGACGCTATTTAAAGAGAAGAAATGCAAGATGTCCAGACAGCAGTTTCCCAGGTTGAAACAAATTAGCGCGAATAGATTTCCGCGTAACATCCTTTTTTTTTGCATCCGATGTAGCATTAAGCTTTTAGTGAGCTCAGACTTTGTTCGATGCTTCATTACGCACCAGTTAAGAAAGAATTAGCTTTCAGATTAATGAGTGTTTGCAAATGTACAGAGAAAGAAGTTGTTACATATTCTCTCGTGTCATTTTAAAGCAATGGCAGCACTTAGGTCTTTTAGTATGTATAAACTTTTGATTGAAGGAACTTTTATTCCACTATGCTTTTTACTAACCTAATATTTTAATATTTTCTTGTACAAAGCAGTACCAAATTAATCACTTTTTCAAACGTGTGTGGTGAGAATTGGCACTCATGTTGTAATATAGTGGTATGGCTGATATAATCCTCAAGTTTTTTTACGCATATTAGAAATAAATACATGCATATTTATAACGTTATTTATTGCGTTTTAGCGGCGCATTAGATGTTGGCATTACTCAGTACACTATGCGGAATGTCGTGACAACTGTGGGGCCACATGCCCGCACAGATGCCTCCAGGAATGTGCACCTTCTGTCCAGCGCCTCGTTCTGTCCAGCCGCATCGCCCGCTTCTCAATGGTAGCCGTCGGTACACCTCACTTGAGTTGCTGCGGTGCGGCGCTAGCCAGATTTTATTTATTTATTTTCACAATACTGCAGACCCTCATTTGGGTCCAGGCAGGGCGGGCAGAAAAACACATTCACACAACAGTGTAGCACATATACAATCTAAAATAGCTCACAAAGTGCGTTGTCAAAATTAACAGCCGATATCGCTTGTAGAGGCAGAGCTTTCCATTCGTCAATAGTTTTCGGGAAAAAAGAAAATTTAAAAGCGTTAGTATGCGCGAAGTATGGTGCTAAGGTGTGATTATGGTGAGGTCGAGTTTTACGCGTTTCAGAGTACTGCACATAGGGGGCTGGAGAGATGCCTAGTTTTCCGTGGATTAGTTGGTGAAGGAAAGATAGGCGGGCTATCTTGCGTCTGACGTGGAGAGGTTTAATATTATTTGCTGCCATTAACGAGGATGGGGAATCAGTTCTGCTGTACTTATTAAATATAAAACGTACTGCGCGCCTCTGTATTTTTTCTAATTCTCTTATGTCTTTTTTTGCAAGTGGGTCCCAAACGATGGCGGCATATTCGAGTTTTGGTTTTATAAGAGTATTGTAGGCTAATAGTTTGCATTTGCTAGGTGCGTCTTTAAGTTTATGGCGAAGAAAACCAAGTTTGCGTAAAGCTGAGGATTTAATGTGGTCTATATGGTCATTCCATTTTAGTTGCGAGTTTAGAACAATGCCAAGGTACTTATACCTTGGCACTTCTTTAACTGAAACGCCATTAATGCGATAGCTGAAGGAAAACGGATTTTTCTTCCTTGTTATCCGCAAGAGCACAGTCTTTTTAGTATTGATTTCCATGTCCCATTTTTCGCTCCAGGAAACGACACTAAGCAGGGCATTATCTAAATGTTCCTGGTCAGAAACGGAAGATACGGGAGTATATATCATGCAATCATCGGCAAACAGAGCAATCTTGACAGCTGAATTAACACTTGAAACTAAATCATTAACATATATTAAAAATAGCAGGGGACCGAGCACACTTCCCTGAGGGACCCCAGAGGTTACAGGGAGTGGGGAAGAACAACTACCGCCAATCTCCACAAACTGCGTTCTGTTTTGTAGATAAGCTGCAATCCAAGCAATGAGCGGAAATGGTACACCAATGAGTTTCAGTTTTAAAAGAAGCTTGTTATGCGGCACCTTGTCAAAGGCTTTGGAAAATCTAGAAATAAAACATCAATTTGGCCTGACTTGTCTAAAGCTGCACTAAAATTATGAATGGCTATTATCAGTTGTGTGGTGGTAGAGAATCCCTTCCTAAAGCCGTGCTGAGCTGGGTTTAAGGCATTATTACTGTTTAATATTGCAAGTATATGATTGGCAATGATATGTTCGATAAGCTTACAACAGGATGACGTTAGAGAGATCGGGCGGTAGTTGTTTACAGAGAGGCGATCACCATTCTTATAGACAGGAATAACCTTCCCTGTGAGCCAGTCAGGCGGCAAGGAGCAAGAAGATAAGGAGACACGAAATATTTTAGACAAAAAACGAGACAATGATTCAGCATAGCGCCGCAAAAATGTATTAGGAATGCCGTCTGGGCCGGGAGAACGCTTCGTATCTAATCGGAGTAGCATTTCAAAGACACCTTCATCAGATACAATGTCTGAAGGTTGAAAGGAATCACAAACAAAACCGTCAATATTTTCACCTTGATCAGTTGAGGAAACAGACTGGAAATAATTATTAAAAGCTGTGGCAATGCCCTTTTGGCACGTAACAGCGCATCCATTCATGACTATTTTTTCGATCGGCTTATGAGACTCTCTGATATGATTCCAAAACTTAGCAGGATTACTTTTTATGAATTGCGGGAGACATTCTGTGAAGTACCGTTTCCGGGCTAATCTAATGTTTGAAAAAAGTTCAGCCGCAAGTTCTGCTAAAAGATCTGTGTTTGGCCGTTTCGAACGCTTTAGGCGCTTGACTTTACGTTTGAGATGAATAATGTGGCAATTAATCCACGGATTATTTTTCTTGACGCGTTTCTTCTTGTCTGGAATAAAATTCAGCTGACAAAATTCAGAGTGCTCCTTGAAGGTAGCCCACAGAACCGAGACATCTTCACCCAAAAATCTGTCGAAAGCAATGTCTAAATAACTGATTCATCATTTTCACGTGAAGTCTTTTACAACTTTAAGCAAATTTTTGCATGGTTTATTACAAGAAGAAAATATTAGAGAAACAAGCACTAGTCTGTGATCTGATATTCCCTCCAATACAGATGACATGTGCACAGAAAACGAGCGGCTGACAAATACTAAGTCTAAAACAGTGCTCATCCCTCGCACCCTTGTTGGCTGAGTTACAACTTGTACAAGGTCATGAGCAATCATTAGGTCTGAAATTAAGTCTGCATTTTCAGAAGTTTCAAAAGATCCAGTAGACCAATTCATATTTGGAATATTAAAGTCGCCACAAATAATTATTTTACTGTTCTTAAATGAATGCATATGATCCTGCAATTTGTGTATACAGTCAGGACCAGAATGTGGAGGCCTATACAACGCGCTCCGAATGAAAGTGTGGCCAACGTAATTAACCTTTAGGAATAAACTTTCATGATTATCTATTTGCTGCAAAACCTCACCTTTAATATCATGTTTTATTAGGATAGCGACGCCGCCGCCGCGGGAACCCCTATCACGCCTGAAGACATGGTAAGAGGGAGGAAAAACGCAGTCGTCACTAACGCCAGAGTGAAGCGAAGTTTCAGTGATCACAACTACGTGGGGACTATGAGTGATCAGTAAGACTTCGAGTGATTCTGCTTTATTGACTATGCTCTGAGCATTTAGGTTAAGAATAGTTAGGTCTCTATAGTTCGAAGGAGTGGAAGCGGGTAGTCAGTCGAAATTCCGTGTGGGGACCGAGGCGATTTTAGTACGGCTATTCAATGTGTCGTTCCAAACAAACGTTTCTTTATCAACAATGAGTCTATCGTGTACCAATCTCACCTTGTGGCCGTCATCATTCTCTTTTCGAGCTGACTCGCAGAGCAACTTGCGTTTTCGCAAAGTTTCCTGAGAGTAGTCGTTCTGAATGTAAATGCCAGAGCCTTTTAGTTTCCCTATGTTTTTAAACACGGCGTTCTTTTGATGAAGATCTTGGAAGTGAACTATTATTGGCCTCTTTTTATTGGCTGATTTACCAAGTCTGTAGAAACGGTCTGCTGATGAAGCAAAGACATCAAGCTGCGTTTTAAATACGTCATTAAGGACGGTTTGCTTTAATTCTTTTACCGTTTCTTCCTCTTTTTCCGAAACTCCATAAATGACTATGTTTGCGCGCCTGCTACGATCTTCCAAACCTACCAATTTTCGTTTTTGCATATGAAGAGATTGGCGAACAAAATTTAAGTGCTGCTCTATAGGGGTGAATGTTTTATGAATGTCGCGAAAGACAGCGACAGTTTTTTCTACTTGAATTACTCGGTCAGACAGGGAAATGATAGCCGCATTTATCTTTTCGTACAGAATTTTCAGATCAGACACGTCTTGCTGTACGCACTTCTGGCTTTCCAAAATCATATCAAGTAATACTTGTAGATCAGGACCCGGGTCACTTTCAACATCTCCACACAAGAGAAGTTCACAAACTCGTAGACACTCGTATGCGATACAAACAACACGCCGTGGGCTCGGCAGGACCAGCAAAAAAGGGTCATCACTTCTGTAAGCATAACCGACACTGACCTGCATAAGCAAGAATGGAGGCATGCTTAGTGCGGTGTTCCGGCGCGGTCCGCCGTGCCCACTGAAGATGAAGCTGTGTAGGTCTTCTTTTATAGCTGAAGCTGTTGTCGACGTCACAGCTCGAACGATACTGCCAGCAGGGGGCTGATCGGGAGCTGATGCGTCATATTCAGATGCCAAGGCCATAGGTGATAGCGGTGAAAGACAGTCGATGCACGTGTGATTGCTGATACCGATACCGATTGCGATACCGAGATGGTAGCACTCTTGGTTGGTTGGTTTATGGGGTTTAACGTCCCAAAGCGACTAAGGCTATGAGAGACGCCGTAGTGGAGGGCTCCGGAAATTTCGACCACCTGGGGTTCTTTAACGTGCACTGACATCGCACAGTACACGGGCCTCTAGAATTTCTCCTCCAAAGAAATTCTAGCCGCCGCGGCCGGGATCGAACCCGCGTCTTTTGGGTCAGCAGCCGAGCACCGTAACTGCTGAGCCACCGCGGCGGCTTGTAGCACTGTTTGCATCATGCTTGCGTATGGGCGCGCGGTGCTGATTAGTGCACTGCACGGGCTCGGGCCAGCCCGAAAGCCCGGGCCCGGCCCGGCCCGGACATGATTTGTTTTGCCGGGCCTGGGCCGGGCCTGGGCCTGAAGTTGCGGGCCTGGGCCGGGCTCGGGCTTAAAGCTGCGGACCGAGCCGGGCTTGTGTCGGTGCAGAAACGGCTGGCGTCCGACTTTTCATTCACTGCTGCAGAGTGAAGTACACAAGTGCGGCACTGGAGCAGCGGCACGGACGAGCTACGACTTACAGTACGCGCTGAGAAAAACCTAAGCTTTATTCATTGACTTTTTATTTCCTTATTTCCACTCCGCGGTGGCTTAGTGGTCAAGGCGCGTGATTACTGAGCCGGGGAACCAGGGTTTGCTCCTAGCCTCGGCGGCCGCATTTCTATTTAGGCGGCAAGCATGACAGCTTTGTACTTTGTAGTTTCATTGCTCGTTGAAGAAACCCAGGCGGCCGAAATGATCCGGAGCCCTCTGCTTCGGTGTCTCTCAGAGCCTGACTCCCCTCGGGCCCTTAAGCCCGAAAAAGATAGCTTTTATTTTATAGCTACATTTTTCTCATGTGAGAAAATCCACAAAGTAAAGTGCGTTTGGTTTTCTTTTTGATCTGCTGACCGGAACGTCTCGTAAATGAAATAGCCACAAATGCTCGCGGGAGTTTGTAAATCTCATCTCATAACCACATCTATCTCTCCCCGCTTGTTCAGCCTGGTTGTCATGACAAGTGTTTTGGGCTGTAAGTTATCGCGTGGTTCGCGCGTTATCTTTTGCTCCAGCAGTAAGAGTAAAATTCAACCGGTCTTAATTGGCCATTAATCGTTCGTCATCTTAAAACATACCTGTACACTATTATAAATGCATTCGGAAAGAACAGATTATTATAGGACGCTTAATTATAGTCATCAAACACACACCATGAAATACTCAATCCTTTTTTCTTGTTGTTTCTGCTGAAAGGCGACCAGTTCGGCTATGAGTTTAACCAGCTGAGATATCGCGTTCACTAAAAAAATGTCATCCCACTGCTTGCTAGGCAGCTTTAATGTTTATACTTCGCGGGCGGCAAAATATAACTCACTAAAATCATGGGGGAATGCAAAGTAGTCGATTACGCGCGTATGCAGCCCTTTTTAGTTGGCTCGGAACTTCCGAGCTTAAATTTGCCCACCTACACGGGATCACTGTCCAAAAGACGGGCCTGGCGAGCACTATACTCTTAATCACTTCCTTCTGGGTTAAAAAGAACCAACTTTATTCGAGCCAAACCACGGTTTCAGAACCTTTGTCGGCCAGTTTCTTATCTGTGTAGTAGCAGTCTACTTGCTCAGAGTGAGCAGTATACCTCAAACGTTATTGTGAAACGGGCCGGGCCGGGCCGGGCCAGGGTTGGGTTTCACTCCGGGATTCACGGGCCGGGCCGGGCTCGCTAGAACGATAATTTAGCGGGCCTCCGCCGGGCCCGGGCTTGAAGCCGCGGGCCCGGGCCGGGCTCGGGCTTGAGGTCTCGGGCCCGGGCCGGGATCGGGCCTCAGATTGAGGCCCGTGCAGTGCTCTAGTGCTGATAGCGCTGTCCTACTCCCACTCCCGGCGTCTGTCAGATTCTTGATTCCTACCCCTTCTTGTGTAGCTCTCGCTTCAACCTCGGCGCGGCGCTTTTTCCAACGACAATCGGCTGGAGGGAGCGGCAGCTTTGCTTGCCGTTCGCAGAGGTGGACTGCGGCGTTCGCTCCGCTTATCACTTGAGGATGGCAGCTGGCATATTTGATGCGTTGTTTGAGGTGTTCGCGCCACTTATTGCTCTTATTTGGCAGACGAGTAGAGTGTTATAAGTTTTAAGGTTCTTTCGTTTCGTGGCACCATGGTTAACGAATATTGTTTTGCGCAGGTAAATGGTGGTGTCCGCTACGCTGACGAGGTGTCTTCGCCGCCGCAGCAAAATGGCACTGGTTAATTATGTTCAGTACGGCTGTTGATTTCAGTTTTTTGTGAAGTGTGGGAGATTTTATGCTCGTTGATGTGAATCTGAGGAACTTCGCTGCACAGACAGTAAAAAAGAAAGGGTCGCTTACGTGCATTTATTCACATATATTTCCAGCAATTTACAGCAATAGTATATTCAATATACGCGATGTATTTTTGAATGAAGTTCATTTTTCGCTTCTCAAAACAATCGTAGCTGCAGGCTGCCAAGGATAGAGAATGCTCTTTATGTAGTTGTTGTAATTATGACCGCTTATCCTGACGAAAGTACAGCTACGACTTGAAAGCTATTGCTACCTGGTAGTCTCGAAAAATGCCTTCTCGGGAACATTTACCATGCCTTCTTCATTTCATTCTCCCATTTTCCTTACAGAACATGATTGAATCCAACGCCAAAATAGCATAACTTATTGCTGAATGCGTTTACCATCTGATTTCATATTTTCGCCAAGCAATTGCAGTGCCTCTCTCGGTATGTTTCAACGTTGTAGCTCAGCTAAAAGACCGACATGATTCGACCAAGCGATCACAGCCTCTCGTCGCAATGCCAACGCCGCTGCGCCGCACACTCTGGGACTCCTTTTGAAACCAGCGCTCCAGGATGAGCAGCGCCACGAACAGCGCGCTCAATGACGCGTCCATACCTGACAAGCAGCATGATGGTCATGCGAGATGCTGAGCGCCGCCTCACGAAGAAAGAGAGAGCGTGTCAAAAATTGTTTTCGTCCGCTTTCCGTCGTTTGGCGCCACTCAGATGGTACTTTCCCTCACAGGAGCACAGCAGGCGTGAAGGCTAGCCGGTGGGTAGAGTAGGAAAGGAGGATAGGAGAGAGCCTTGGACGGTCGGATCGGGCGTGCTCGGCAGGCATTGTAAAAATTAAGGAGGCGCTGTTCTGTTTTCAGTAAAATACGTGTTTCAGTCAGTCCTGAAATTAGGGATGCATTCCGATTCAGCATGGATCTTCAGTTTTTTTTCCGACACACCTACCTTCATTTTCTTTTCCCTCCGTTTCTTCTCCCGTAGGCTAGGAATTGAAAACTTGTGGCATTTACCTAGACGTGCCAAGCATTCACTCTTGCACACGCGCTGTAAGGAACACCGAGCAGAAGGCAAAGAATATTCCCTCGCGGCGTTCGTTACACCCGGTCTCCTCCTCCAGCTGTCCGAGATGGTCGGAGGTTCTTTCGTCGGAGGCTTCTGCCTACTGCCGTTCGATCAACCCATGGCGCGCAGACCCCGCACCGCTGAACAGGCTCCTGATTGCGTGGTTACCTTGCCGTTGCTGAAGAAGGAGTCAGCCTCTGCGACGGCAGGGGCGGTAACACGACGACTAGCGAGCCGTCTTCTATCCTGGCAGTCCCCGGTCACCGGGCTTTCCCAACGCCTTGCCTCTGCCCGGATCAGCCACCGCAGACACGAGGCACACGGCGCTGACGATGAGCTGCACTAACCTACTCCAGGACAAGGACCGCGGACCCCATGACAAATGACCCCATGACGCCCATAACTGGACTCATCCCGGCAGAGCCCCTAGCCGCCCTCCCAGTGACCGACACGGTGAGGCCTCTTCAAAACTTTTTTTCCTGATTACCTGCGAGTAGACGCCTTGGCCAACATCGTACTCGGTCTCAACCAGGGAACACACAACATATCTGAACGTCACCGGCAAGCTCACTGAGGTCAGGCTCTGTAACTTGGAGCGAGAGTTTCGCAAAATTCAAAAAACTACAGAACGTTTAAGCATAGCTAAACGCGGAATATCGTAGACTATAGCACTCTTTACGGTCAGTACTTAAGGTCTATACGTGCTAAAGGCAATTGAGCTGAAGACTATTACCTGAAAGGAATTTACCTTGAAAGTCTTCCCTGAGGCCTTCACTCAGGTGAATGCGTGCTAGGTGTGCGCACCTGGCAGGTTGCCCACAACCTGCCTGCCCCACAGCAAGCTTCAGGACGTAAGTACGTATAGGTTGTGTACGTACCTGAAATCGGAAAATGCTCCGAATAGTGCAGCTGCCAGAAATCGGAAAATGCTCCGAATAGTGCAGCTGCCAGAAATCGGAAAATGCTCCGAATAGTGCAGCTGCCAGAAATCGGAAAATGCTCCGAATAGTGCAGCTGCCAGAAATCGGAAAATGCTCCGAATAGTGCAGCTGCCAGAAATCGGAAAATGCTCCGAATAGTGCAGCTGCCAGAAATCGGAAAATGCTCCGAATAGTGCAGCTGCCAGAAATCGGGAAATGCTCCGAATAGTGCAGCTGCCAGAAATCGGGAAATGCTCCGAATAGTGCAGCTGCCAGAAATCGGGAAATGCTCCGAATAGTGCAGCTGCCAGAAATCGGAAAATGCTCCGAATAGTGCAGCTGCCAGAAATCGGGAAATGCTCCGAATAGTGCAGCTGCCAGAAATCGGAAAATGCTCCGAATAGTGCACCTGCCAGAAATCGGGAAATGCTCCGAATAGTGCAGCTGCCAGAAATCGGAAAATGCTCCGAATAGTGCAGCTGCCAGAAATCGGGAAATGCTCCGAATAGTGCAGCTGCCAGAAATCGGAAAATGCTCCGAATAGTGCAGCTGCCAGAAATCGGAAAATGCTCCGAATAGTGCAGCTGCCAGAAATCGGGAAATGCTCCGAATAGTGCAGCTGCCAGAAATCGGGAAATGCTCCGAATAGTGCAGCTGCCAGAAATCGGAAAATGCTCCGAATAGTGCAGCTGCCAGAAATCGGGAAATGCTCCGAATAGTGCAGCTGCCAGAAATCGGAAAATGCTCCGAATAGTGCAGCTGCCAGAAATCGGGAAATGCTCCGAATAGTGCAGCTGCACAGAAATTACAGGGGACACTAAAGCTACGCTTTAAGAGTATTACGCGATTGCATTAAAGAGTTCATCCCCATATATGCGGAATTGGTCATTCTCTACTTAACATTCAGAGATACCCTGGAGCATGGTGTTAGAATAGGTAACACCATGCCCTGGAGTCCTCACACTAGTTCTGGCGCAGTGGTCCAGCGGTCAAGCGACGCGCCACTACCCTTCGCTGGCGCGTGCTGCCACTGGTGGGTATCGTACCACACCAATTTATCTTTCCGAGCAACCTCTCGCGCCCAAACTGCTCCAAATTTGGCGGCAGGTTGTGGTCACGCTAGAAGATTGCGGGGCCCCACTTGGCCCTCCTGCCCCCTAGATTGCCTCTGAGGGGATTTTTAGGGGATTTTTCGCTCGCGGTCAACGATGCCGACACCAGACGCCGACGTCAACAAGCAGCGGCAATGCAGACGACGGCTGCTGTGCGGCACGGGCGCTTGAACGCCATTGCGTTAAACCGGGTGGGTATGATAGAAAATTAATTGACTTTGCTTTCTCAAGAATGAGACCATATTGAGAGGTACCTGTTTTATAAATAAAAAAACTCCGACGATATGCGCCGGTTTCCAGCCTATAAATTACGGATTCTGTAAAGGGGCGCGGCGGTATTATGTCAAATTAGCCTTTTTAAGGTATTCGTTATAGAAGTTAATATAGAAATTGTCTGAACCTTTCTGTTATAGCCCATCACCAAGATATCGCCCGCAGCATTTTCTGGCGTGAAAAGAACGGTTTCGGGCAGTTCGAATCACCGTGTGGGTGGTGGCGACCTCGCTTATGATGGCCTTGGCGTGGCCGACCACCACCACGCTGCTGGAGGCGCGCCGGTCTGGAAGGCGTGTTCGACGGCGGTGGTCTTGGGACGGGCCTTTGCGGGGCTGCTGCGGCCTCAATGTTGAGATTGCGTGAGTACCTTTCAAGACACGCATCCACGCTGCTTCCGCATCTAACAATTGGCTGCATACAGCTCCTAGCGTGCTTTCCAAAACTAGGAAAGGGAACAACAATGGCGTCTTTCACCGTCACGCAGTCTCGGCTGCGTGTTGATTTGGCGTGTTGGTTCGGGGTTCTCAATTGTGCCTCTGGTTAGCAAACACATAGAGGGCTTTTATTTTGTGGGTGCATTTACAAGCTCTGAGGCCGAAATGTATCAGCATGCGCTTTCGTACCTCTTGTTTCAATGTTACGATAATTTCGCTGGCGACGTGGAAGCCGCTTTTGCCTCCAAAATAGTTTCGTCTCATCCTTACATTTGCGTATGGTCGACGCCAGAGAGAAACCGCGCGTGAAGTCAGCGGTCTCCTGCTACAGAGTAGCGGTGAAGGTGGAGGCCTCCTTCTCGATTAGCCTCACATTACTTTTCAGCTAAGGCAATGGCGCAAAACTATCTACCTATTTTGAAAAAAGATAAAACTCCGTGTGTAGACAGAATTGCTTAACCAGGCCTGGGGTGCAACCTCTACTCGGTGAACAGAGTCGACAACGCACTCCCTCACAAGCGCAGGATTCGGTCACCCTGGCGTAGTACCCGACCACAACCTCCCATGAAAAAAAACAACTGACCCTCCGCCCCCAGCCTCCAGCGGCTGCGGAGGAACTGACCAAGGTGGCAGTGTGACCTGTGACGCAGGGGAGGGAGTTAAGAATTTCGGGCTCCGGATGGGGCGCCGTTGGAGTCTGAACCTGGCAACATTATGCTAGAACCTTATCCAGTGAATCTAGCCTACCAGTTTGTTCGACAAACTAGCGGGTATAAAACGGTATGTCACAGGACTTAGTGCGGTCAGAAAAGAAAACGCGTATACAGTAATTTAGGTGCAGGTACGTACTCTGTTATCGTGGATGAGTGGACAAACAAGTACTAGGTGTGGGAGGCCTCATGAGCGGGCTATAGCTGTCAACATAAATGAGATCTTCTGTATTAACGAGAGGGTGGCAGCTATCGTAATTAGGCTTCATAAAAAGCACAAGCTGAAGGTGGCACAGGCCTATGAGCCTATATGAAGCCATGATTACAAGGTCACTGAAAGCTTCTATGAAGACATGGAATCTTCAATGAACAAAGTAAAATCACAATGTACTTTGTTAATGGCCGACTTCAGTGCGAAGGTAGGCAAAATCAGGCCGAAAGCCAGGCGGTAAGCGGCTATGTCATACGCTGTAGGAATAGCAGGGGAAAGTTGTTAGTAGAGTCCACAAAGAAAAATAGTTAACTGATCATGAAGTAACAGGAGTGGATATTCAAGAGTCCCAACGGTGAGACTAAAAATGAAATACAAATGCACTCTCACTCTGCCATAGTGCAGAATGTGGAGGTCATCGGAAAGTTGTCTTATATCGACCATGAAATGGTAAGCTCTCGAATTCACTCTGATCGGAAGCAACGGAAGAAACTAGAGAAGCGGAAGTAGATTAATGAGTTAGCAGTAAGAGGTGGGGGGGCGTTGTACCATTCCGTCGTGCCTCCTTTGAAGTCTAGGCCGCGAACTCCAAGTTCTCGGTATCGCACACATATAGAGTTAGAGATGAGGAATTCAGGATATGGCTGAAGTACAGATATCCGGCTTTATCTGAGCAAGACGAGCTTCAGGATTAAAAAAAAAATAACGCAATTTTGCACCAGCGGTTACGGAGCGCGTAGTAGAAGTAGGCGGTAGGATGGTTCGACAGGGTAACGGCCAGCTCTCTCAGGCGATAAAAGATCTCTTCAGAAACGCCAACGAATGAAAGCTCCTAACTCTACAGAAAGAATAGAACAGGCAGAGGTATCAGGTTAATGAACATTCGCAAGGTAGCCGACATGTAAGTTTAATATGGAGAGAATCGAGCATACTCTAAAGAACGGAAAAGCCATCAGCAGAAAAATTGGCGTAGGTAAAAACTACATGCACACGATATGAGACAAAGAGGGCAATATCATTCGCAATATTGATAAGATAGTTAAAGTATCTATACGCCCCCAGGTGGTCGAAATTTCCGAAGCTCTTCATTACGGCGTCCCTCGTAGACTGAGTGGCTTTGGGACGTTAAACCGCCATAAACCTAAACAAATCCATTCAGTAGCCAAAGTGATCTGAACGTCAATGAGACAGGTAGAAGTGCACAGCAATGAGACATCCCGTCAGTAACGAAACAGGAAGTAAAGAAAGCCTTAGGTGAAGTGGGACAGAAGCTGGTGGGATCAGGTAACTGAAGATCTGCTGACGAACGCAGGACAGATTGTGCTAGAAAAACTAACCACCCTGTATACGCAAAACCTTGTGGCCTCGACCGTACCAAATGCATGGAAGAACGCTAATATTAACTTAATAAATGAGGAAGGAGACGTTAGGGACTGGAAAAATAAGACAATCAGCTTGCTGTACATTGTCTACACCGGATCTACTAAGGTAATCGCCAATAGATTCAAGACATCCTAAGTCTTCAATCAACCCACTGTTAAGGGAGGCTTTCGTTAAGGATACTCAACAATATACATACTCAACCCCTATATACAGTGTTAAACACGAGGTAGCATGGTCGTGTGCCGGAGAGGGAATGAGGGACGTCTGAGACGAGGCTGCTGGAAAAAGACAATGAGAGAGGACTTTATACAGGAATTTACATATTTACAAGTGAGCTGCATGAACGCTGCATGACGACAGCTCATCAGGAGACCATTCGATGAAAAAGAGCCCCTCGGCCGTGGCGCTGCCGAGGTTTTTAAAGAGTTCCCTTTCCCTAGGGTCCCTAGATGGGGGCCGGTCCTACAGGGGAAGTAAGTTCTCTCTTGCACCAACCACAACACACACACACTATCACTCCCGAGGGATCACACCGCCGTCACGCGCTGGGAGAGGGGGAACGATGCCATCCACGTAGCGCAGACGCCGGAATGTCCATGAGCGGCGTTCCCGCGCATTTCGAACGCGCGTTCACACTCGGTGTAGGGGAAACGCTCGCTCAACGGGGCAGACGGACGCGGCTTCCGTGGCAATCCAGGCGCTCACCCAACGCGCGTCTCGGGGTTAGTCGGCGTTCCGCTGCAGCCATGCCGTTGTCTTCCCCACGACGAAGGCGAGACGTAACAACAGCCTTCATGGCTTACGAGAAAGCATTTGACTCTGTGGAAACCTCAGTAGTAATGCAGGCATTGAGGAATAAGGGTGTAGAAGAGTCTTATGCGAAAATAGTCAACGATATTATAACAGCTGCACAGGTCCCATAGTCCTCCATAAAGTGAGCCATCAAATTTCAATAAAGAAGGGTGTCGGGCAGGGAGACACAATCTCGCCAATGGTATTCACCACCTGTATACAGGAAGCATTCAGAGGCCTAGATTGGGAACAGTAGGGGATAAGCGTTAATGGAGGATGCCCATGTAATCTGAAATTCAATGATGACATGGCCTCGCTAGGTCACTCAGGAGATGAGGTGGAAAGAATGATTACTGTGTTAGGTAGTCACAGCAGAACGGTGGGTCAAAAATTAAAATGCCGAAAAGCAAACTAATCTTCAGCAGTCACGCATTGGATCAGCAGTCAGAATTGGTAGTGAGGTGCTGAAAGTGGCAAGGAAATACGTTTACTTAGAGTAGGATGTGACGGCTGATCCGCGTCATGGAAGGGAAATGACTTAGGAGAAGCACATAGGGATGATTATCTGAGATCATGAATGATAGTTTACCAATATCCCTCAAGAGACAAGTATGCACCACCTGTAATTTACCGGTGCTCACTTATGGAACAGAAACGGGGAGGCTAACGAAAAGGGTCGAGCTTAAGAATAATCTGGCTACCTATAGAAAGAAAATTGATACGTGTACCGTTAATACGGAGGAAGCGGGCAGAGTAGGTGAGGGGACATACGCGGGTAAAAGATATTTTAGTGGAAATCAAGAGGAAGAAGTGGACGTTAACAAGGCATGTAATGCGAAGGCTAGATAACCGCTGGTCGTTATGGGTAACGCAGTGGATTTCAAGGAAAGAGAAGCGTAGCAAGAGGCGGCGGAAAATTAGGTGGGCTGTTTAGAGTAAGAAGTTTCCGGGATGCGGTAGCCGCAGCTTGCAAAGGACAGGGTTTGGAAAGACATGGGAGAGATGTTTTCCCTACTGCGGGCGTAGTGGGGCAGATGGTGATGACAATTTGTCTCTACATTTCGTAGCATTCCAAGTGAATTTTCAGCGAATAAGTGCCACATGTACTTTCACTGAGAAGCAGTAAGGTTATCAACTTGCTCTGTTCCTATCTTCCGGAATTACTGCTAATGCGTTTTCGGTGTAACGTTTGACTCACGTGTAATTGGGCCTCCTTTTTAAGCTGCGTCGGACATGGTTTCAAGGTTATTACGCGGGTGACGACTATAACGTCAACACAAGCGCCCTTCCAGATAACGTGTGTCGCGTTTTCATTTTACTAGACATGTTTTTCTATGTGTGAAGAATAAAAACTTTGCTGACTTTTGGTGGCTCAGTAATTTTCCCCTTAAGGAGTTGCATGATCTGCCTAATATTGAAAACATCGTGGTCCTTCACTGCGTACACGTGAGGAAAGCGCCACAGTAACTACCTAAACGGCGCCTAAGGTGTTTTCGAAAAATTACCGGCATAAGGCAGAATTGTGTCATTTCACAGCGGCTGAGGCTAGAAAAATATTTTAGGGTATGCCTTGGCAGACATTTTAGAACCTTTCCTTAGTGCACACAATATTAACCCTATCCTGTTACCTATGATATTTATTCGCCTTTAGATCAACTGCTTTTCCAAATTCGCGCTCTTCATACTCGGGGCTAGACGAATACGCGAATCATGGCCAAACCAAGGTGTACACAACTGTAAACGCCGAAAATGAAGGGAGAGAACGAGACGAAGAACACTCCTGGGGAAAGTTCCCGTCTTCCGCATCCCTTCGAGTATTCGCCATAAAGTTCGCCTGCTGCTAAGAGTACTACGCGATGGCACCATTTCTGTTTCTTTTGCAAAAGAAGGATGCTCAGGTGAGGCCCGTACGAAGATGAACACGGAGGCTCGCCGCGCCGTCGCAGCCCAAACCGGGGTCACGTGCAAAAAGGAATCTTCTCCTAGCGCTGAAATTACTCACTAGAAATCATTTCGTGTATGGTGTTTTAAGGTACTGTATTGCTGTACTCGTACTGAACCCAATCTACAGTGATGAATCAGCGTTATCTCTAATCTTACTTCTATGCAGATTTGGCCATGTGGAGGCGGCAGCTGCTTTGTGGCCTTGGCGGCGCTCGGGGTATATGCTAATTAAGAATTTTTTACTCCTAATATTGTCCTTTGAGAAATTTTCAGTAGTAAAGAATTATTTGATGCGTCAAATGAGAGTCTCGGTTATTTAACCTACATCGACAGGAGGTGCAGAGCAAGTAAACATTCATGCGTGGAAAGGGGGAGAGGGTTGACATGAGCCAGCCCTTCTACTCCACAGAGGGGAATTGTGAAGGAAAGGAAAGATGGAGGCAGAAAAAATGAAGGGTGGTAATGACACAAAGCACTGAATTTTATGGGATGACCTAAGCAAGAGACATTTCCAAGCACACAGTAGTTGGCACTCCTTTCCCACGTAGCATTGACGCTTTGCACACGCAGTCCGTCTTACACACACCGTTGCACATCACTTGCACGTGCTTCAAAGATTGGCCTTGCAATCACTCAACATAGCATACTCATATACCGTATATCCATACAGTTTTTGCAGCACCGACACCAATCTTACCCTCGGCGTCTAAACGGGAGCTTACAGGTATGAAGCAATATTCTCTTTTCTCTGAAAAACAGCATTTTCCCGAAAGGCGCCAATGACGAATGTAATATCTTCACAGTCTCTCACTGCGCTTACGAAACGTAAAGGCGATTGAGCGGAAGCTGTTCGAAATACCCGAATACGGTCGCTGGTATTCTTTCCACGCTTCGAGAACACCTACTGAGTGAAAATTTATGCAACAATTTTATGCGCACCTGTACAGGCTGGCAACGCAGGTAACGACGTTGGTAAAGGCGAAGGATCACCAGCCCCGTGCTAGATGACCTCCGCAGATAATTGATTTAGCCTTTCAATGCGTAAAGCCAACCCCCATTTGCCGCCGATTTAAAAGAAATAGCCATAGCCAAGCAACGACGCCGCTATGCCCCTGAAGTCCTTAACTAGGAGCGGGATCAGTGCCTTGAGTTATTACGTCTCATCCGACCTGCCGATGGACCGGCCTTCTATACACTCCCCTTTGTATACCCGGCTCCGTAAGGCGTGCTACTTCACAACGGGTTAGACGATCAGACGAGGTGCCGCTGCCGCATCGAGTTTGGGTTTTCAAGTTTGTCAAGCATAGTAGAGGGAAGCGTGCGCTGAGATCTGTCTGTGCAGTATAAAAAAGACCACGGTTAAATTAATCCTTGCGCCCAGTTTAAGATGTGATGCGCATGTTTAGGCGCGAATGCCGTTTTAAGCACCACGTGAGCGAAAATACGCCTGTGTGTCTTTTCGTGAAGCGTGAGCACGAGACGGCGCGGCAGGCCCAAGCTGCGTGCAATTTGAAGCATCAGCCTACGCATGACGAACGTAAAATGCACGCTAAACATTCGCGCCACAGTTTTCCCCGTCATGCGTCAATCAATCGACGCTCCCGCCGCCTTGAGATGAACACGCGAAGTTTCTTTTGCTCAGGCAGAAGGAGCTCATGCGACTCTCCCGACTGTCTCGATTCGCGCGCGCTGGAAGTAAACCTCTCTTGACAGGTGCAGTTGACAGGTCGTGGTTGTGACATTTTGTGAGCATGCTTACGTCAGTCAAAATAAGTGTCGTTCCGCGCGCATGGTGCAAGAATAGCAGTTGGTTTTGAAGCGATAGCCTCACTACGCCAGCCACTTCGCATCGTCGAACGTGGTCGCACCTCGGCCGTATGCCCGTGGCTGCAGCTGTGCGTCGGAGTCACCGCGTTGCCGAGCAACCACCGCACCTGCGCTTCGCCGCTTCGCCGCGCCATCTGGTATGACGTCACCTAACCCTCGCGCTCGCCATAGGCAAGAGCGTTCGCTGCGCTACCTGGTATGTCGTCATCTAGCAGCCCGGTGGGGGTACGTATATACGCGTATAGAGGCAGTTGGTTCCTCAGTAGACGAACCGTTATGGACGACAATGGGCCGTCTAGGGCACTTGCGCGCTAGAATGAAACCAAGCCTAGACGGCGTGAAGGGTATGCAATTGGGATGTGTCTTCGTTTCTGTGTCTTAGGGCTCGTAGGGACGTTTCAAATGAGGTATATTCTCCCCTCTGCTGATTCCAGTAAATGAGAGCGCCGGATTTGTGTTATCCAACTGCTGACGCTCGAGGAGGCTTTGCGTCTTCTCGATTACTGTAATGACTAGATTGTGGCGTTACTTTGGTCATACCAGTGTTTTATTTTTGCTCTATAGTTATTTTTCTCTTAAAAAGCATGGCAAATGCGAAGGCACTGTTTGTGTACGCGTATTTCAATTAAAATGCTCAATTAACTTTAAATTTTTTGCTATACGCGTCATAATAAATTCCAAAATATAAGGAATTGAACGTCCCAGTCGAAAACAGTTTCCTAAATTTCATATCCGCATTGTAGTTCAAGATAATTAACGTGTAATTATCCATGAGAACGACTGGATGCAAAAACAGACGCGTGACATGCGCCGCAAGTTGTATGGCCCTACTGCGCGCAAGGTGATTGTCAGCAGCCACAAAAGCACACGCACATTTTGTAAAATGTGAGAGACGCGCCCCTGACTCGTCGCATTCCTGATGCGGACAGTTCACACTGCTTAGTCATGTAGAAGCGTACTCTGCAAATAGCTTCTGCTCCTTTTCTGGTCACATTGAAGCGGAGAGGGCAGTAATGGCTGCCAGTATCTCTTGTTACTTCACTTAGTCAACAGTGTCCTTATGTATTTCCCGCTGCTGTCCTACGTTCAACACTAGTGAACGATAATTTCGGAGCTCGTAGCCTCAGATCTCACCTGTGGCGTGTGGTTGTTTTTCTTCTCCAATTATTATTATCCCAATGATGGAGAACTACAAATTAAAAAAAAAACATCCCTTATGCTCCTTGGTTTCGCTAGCTCTTGGCTTGCGTCTTGTATGCCACACCACGAGGACCACTTTTTTCCCTTCACTTGTATGCTTCATGATTTAATGAGGACCTCGAATCTAGCAGCCGTGATGCCAAAGGTAGCATAAGAGGGTTATTGCACAGCTTCCGGCCTCTAAGTTCGACAATTTTCCTACGTGGCACTTGCGATAATACAGGACCTACCACGTCCACCGCTATGGATGAGGATGGCGCTGGTGAACACTCTCAAGGTTCGCTCACACTACACATAAATACCCCCGAATACAGCACGCGGGACTGCCCTCACCATAGCTTAGTGGGTAGAGCAAGGGACACGATTTTGAAGGTCGTGGGTTCGGATCTCTCCTGCGCTGGTTGTTTTTTCTCCTGCTTATATTAATGTGCCACTTATGAAAAATAACCAATTAAAAAATACATCCCCTATGCTCCTTCTTTTCGGAGGCTGTTTGCGTCCGTCATTTATGTCGAACACATTTAATTTCGTTCATAATGTTCAACATTTCCGAAGTGACTCTGGCTATGAAGGCGGCAATGTCGACTCCGAAAATTTTGACCACCGTTGGTTCTTCAACGTGCACTGAAATTGCGCAGTACATTTCTACCAAACGCGTAATTTACTGCCGAAATTGTGGAGGGTTTCGTTGTCGTCGTAAATGTGCGCTCGTCGGTGAATCGCCTTTCTCTTTAGGTGAAGGCTTTGTCTCAGGCTTGACAAAGGGCAAACGAGCCGGTTGCCCCAACGCCCAAGGAAGGCTCCTCCCTTTTGCGTGCTTTGAACGCGGCTCGCCGGCGTGGAATGTGGCTATACTACATTCGGCGCTACTCATGCGCCTGATTTGATATCAGCTAACTTCGGGGGCATAATTTCATTTTTGGTGCTTTGAACTACAATGCAGTTTCAATTTTTTTTAAAAAGGCGAAGGTTGAAAAAGCGAGCAACGCCAAGGCAACGATCGAATATCTAGCGTTACAACAACATAGCGGTCACCGGTAATGCTCCCTGCCGTGAGCTGCGCTCTTACTTAACATGTAACTTTATGCTTCACGAAACACTGAACTTTATGACACCATCTGGAACATTCTGTTGCCAATGGTTGGCCCAGAAATTTTACAGGAATGTCGCAACTAAGTGGCTGGACATTGACTGTTGCCAGACAGGGATATATACGTATACCGGACAGACGTGGTTTGCTTTGGGGCATCACGCTACCGCCTGTTATAATTCCATTATGCAACCTCCTCGGTTAGATAACGACCACTGGGTTACGATTTGCGTTAAAACGTATAACTCTGAGTCCGAAACGTGAGAATAGAGTTCAACTCTGTAAAAGGCTAAGGTGAAGTCGGATTATGGGCGTGATATCGATTGAGTCACAATGCGGGTGGATGATGTCGCAGAAGAAACGGAACTAATTTCGTACATGTCGTCGGTCACCTGGCGGAGTACTCGATCAGGGCCGGTGTATCGGGGCAGCAGCTTTCCGACTGTTCAACACGGTGAAAGGCACCCTGGCGAGAAGTGGCGGTCGTGCCGATGTCGGCGGTCGTAAATTACGTTCTGCTTGACTTGAGATGCGGAGAGTCGAGCGTGAGAAGCTTGGCGCGCCATGTTGGCACGTGCAATGTCATTCTGTGGGTACTCTGCGGTCGTAACGAAGGCGAGTGGTAACAAAGATTCTAGAGTCAATTTAGGGTGCCGGCCGAACAAAAAAAGTAGAAATGAGAAATGACTGTAATGCCATGGCGGGACGAATTATAAGCGAATGTGATATAAGGCAAAATTTCGTCCCAATCGCGATGATCGGCAGACACGAACATAACATATCTGTGTGTGTTCGATTCAGGCATTCGGTAAGTCTGTTAGTGTGAGGATGGTAGAATGTGGACATTTTGTGCTGGATGGACGCGGGCCGAAAGATGTCTCCCACGACTTTTTACGGACGGGTAATTGCTGCAAAATTGTAAACAACGAGGCGGGAGTGTGAACAAAGGTCAATAGAGGTGCAGGCATCCTCTGGAGACTAAGAAACAGGGAAATCTGTTGGAGCGGATTTTATTTTCGTCCGGGCGCATTGCTGCAGCACCGACGAGATGGCTAAGGATTGTGAGCTGGCGGCGGTTAAAAAGGCGCTTCGAGGAGTCGAGCTGGAAACCAGCGGTGCGAAAAAGGGCTAGGATTGCTGGAAGCATTTCAGGATGAGTGTCAAAGGGCGCCGAGAAGACTACAACATCGTAGAGGTAATAAAAACATGCGACATGTCGTCCACAGCGATCTGCCAATAACCGGAACGAAGTACGTTAACTTTGCAATATTTGGCTCCATGAAGGCAGTCCAAGGTATTGTCTTTAGAAAGATAGATGGAAGCTTTTTTAAGGCGGAAGCCTTTAATGTCTCATCGTTGTAAGCAGCAGTTGTCGACAGAAAATGTCACGCTTTTCAATTGGTGGAAACGGTCGTGACGTCACAGTGCGCGAATTTCAAACGGGGCGAATTGTACTTTGGCTAGTAACCATGCAACCAATTGAAGGGATCGTATAGTGATGCTCCAAGTGGGACTGAGCTTAGTTAATTGCTTAATTACCCAATTAGCCTAATTAGCTTTACTAGTCAGGCCATATAAATAAATAAAACCGATTAAGAAATTGGTCGACTCAGGAATCGAACCCCGGTCTTCGGCGTGTGAGACGAGCATGCTACCCACTCCGCCATTCCAGCTCGATGGTTTGGAATGAACAAAGGCACGTCTAGTGAATACGGTGTCTTCACTCACTCTCATCCTCCTCCATTCCCTTCCGGCGAGGTTTAGGTGTCCACCGACAAATGAGAGACAGATACATTTCCTTTCCTCAAAAACCAATTTACCGACGAGCGAGGCGTAGAACCGAATGGGCGATGACGTTCTATGGACTCCTTGGCAGCGTTGCAAGACGCTGTCGCGTTCCACTCTTAGGGGCGAAGGTTAACATCTTAACCACACATCAGTGACCACACTTTAGATCAAAAAAGTGCCTCCCTGAATTTAGTGACAAAGTTACTGCGTAATTTCCTTTCCTCAAATACAATTTTCATTTTCTTCATTACGGCTCCTCTATCTATCTTCTTTCACTCCCACTTCCTCCCTTCCTCTACGGTGCGGTTCAGGTGTCCACCGAGAAGACAGAGAATTACTGCACCATTTCCTTTCCTCAAAAAGCCTTGCGTTCAAAGGGCAAGGCATCGCGCCGAACGGGTGGTGGCGTTCCGTGGGCTCCCTGGCAGCGCTACAACACTCTGTCGCGTTCCACTCCTAAAGGTGAAGCTTAAGCGTCATTAATTAGCAGTTAATTAGTATTCAGGCATTAATCAGCAATTAACCATTAATTTGTGATTTGTCATCACTTAGTAATTAGTACTCAATTACATGTGACGCCACCAGTGCCACAGAAACAGCGAAGGTGGTGCGGAAAACGCTTCCGCCTCTACCCACTTTAGACAGTCAAAGTGCCCCCTGAATTTTTTTGATTCAGTTAAGATGCCGGTAATTGATGCAAATGTGCGAGGTACCGTCCTTTTTGACTCAGACCATACCCTGCCACGGCAGGTGCTGCCATGGGTGGCGCCTGTTCGAGACCCAGGTTGCTCTTTCCATGCAACCTCACACTCACGGAGAGAGGCTTCGGGCAGATAAATATTGGCGATATCTGAGATTAGGGTTTTAGGGCACCACCAAAAAACACCAAATGGCACTGAAACACCCATGCAGCTTGCGTTCAATTATTTGTCGCGCAATAGCTTTTCTCTCTTCAGCTGTCCGCTCTTAAACTGATGCAAGTAGGAACATGAAAAAATTCCTCAGCATTGCCAAAGGCTTTTCCACGTCCTCTTTGTTATAACTGAATATCTGTTCGCCCATGCGGCCACATTTTTGAACTTGAAGGGCTAAAATGCAGTGTACAGCATGATGATAACTAATACATTCAATGTCATTGTCTTCAGGATGGGTAGTCACGAATAAGTCTAAAACAGTCTCGTATCTGTGGTTGGTGTGTTAAGAATTGGTTTTCATTCAAAGTAATTAGTAATTTCGTTCATTTAATATATGGACTACGACGAGTGCATTTGGTCGGAACAGTACAGTTGATCCAGTTAACATCAGGGTAGTTTAAATCACCGGGCAGGACAATTGGAATATCTGCAGACCATCATCGACTTGGTCATATAGGCGATCAATGAAATCTGCACAGCATCAGGCGGTCTGCAACACACACCAAGCAGAACTTTTTGGAAACGTACGCCTAATGTTACCCAGAGCACTTCAAGTGTGGAATCGCCATGTAAGAGAGATGAACCAATTGTGTTTTTAACGGCACTCAGAACGCCTGCTCCAATGCAATAACAGCGGTCTCTATAAACTGAAAATACTGCTGAAAAAACTAGCCCAGGGTTTTAAACACTTGGGTTCAGCTATGTTTCTCTTCCTAGAATAACGTCTGCCTCACGTGTGGCAATGATGGAGAGCAAGCCTTCCTCCTTAGGTAGAAAACTACGAAAGTTAGCAACAATGAATGATATAGGTCCCAGGGTTTCAAATGCCTTTGTAGTGAAAAGGCTGCCGGTGATTACCGCATCAAATGGGCTGCTTTCGGCTTCATTGTACAACACGGGCACAAATCTCGTCATATCTATGAATCTTATCGGTTTTGCTCAGCTTATAATGTGACAACCGAAATTTGTTTTCCCCTGTACTAGCCTTCGCTTATTCGCTCAGCCAGTCGCAGTTTCGCTGAAAACTCTTCGTCAATCCACACTTCTGGTGAAGTCACGTCCTTCAGTTTTGATGCGTTCCATAAGATGGGAATTTCGCGTTTTTAGTTGAAAAACTTCAATACTATCGGGAGATGCTATCAGACCTGCGCCTACCAATGACATGAACGCGTTGAATTTCTTCCGATTCACCCTTCAAGTGGGTGGCGAAAAATTCCTTGGCGATTTTCAGTTTCCAGCTGTAGTAAGCCCTTAACTATCGAGTTATTTCGTCTAGGGCGATTGCTAAGGTCATCTACTATATCCAAAGACTCACTATAGGAAATTGCGGGCTGCTCCTTGTGAGGAGGTCACCTTCCTCCTTGCTCACTGAGAGTATTACCCGTCGATTCCACGCTGTCGCTTTCTAGCTGCAGCGTCTATATTCATTGTCAAGTTACGATGTCCTGCAAGGCGACTTTCTACGGGGCCTGTGCCATCGTCGCACTCCTGAGAGGACGCCGTTGCCGTTGCATTCCACTGCTCATATGAGCTCGCTGTCTCTCTGAAGACGCAGCGAGTTCCTCTCTCGTACTATTGCCTACTGTCTCGGCTGAGTAGGCGCTCCAGTGTGCTTTGGATGTCCCCATGCATCCAGTAATCCGGCTGTAGTGTGGTCCAGCTCGCATGGCTGTTCCTGAGAAGGCCTAACTCCGGAGACCTCAAGAGAAGCGGGAAGCCGTGCTTGGTGTATGTACAGTGCAAGGAAGTGGCTTTCACTCTGCTGCGCTGGGAAGAATGAATTTACACTTCGTTTCGCAAGTTCGCTGTGGTTTGAACGCTAGGAGCACGTGGTGGCGATTACCGCTGCGGCATTCACTTCTCGCGCTCGCGAGCAAATCACGCCGCTCTGGCTGACTTCGCCTAACTCTTGTATTTACTCCGCTGCTCGGAGGCTGTGAGAAGGTTCGAGTTATATTTCCTCAATCATGAAGGTTTGTTTCTTCATTATTGCGTCTGAATAGGTTCGACACACGAATGAGAAGACATTGGGATGTGTGTTTTGCTTTGACTCGTGACCATTATGTTTTTCTTCGTGCAAAATACCCTCAGATTTGTTAAATGTCTTCTGCTTATTACAAACCGTACCATATGCACTGCAAACTAGTCCACCGTTCTAAATGCGGCATTGAAGCGGCGATTGCTAGTATGAGGTCCGTTCGACAGTGACTAGCGTGAAAGCACACCGCTGCGAAAGTGGTGGCTGTCACTGATCGGAAGCCCAACGGAGCAACGAAGATCGAGGATAATACACACAAAGTGCTGATCTTTGTAATCCTTTACTAGTAACAACACTACTTGGCTGCGTGTTCACCTCCGTGTTCGCTTTCGTTTCAGATGTAATTTACAGAGAAGAAGTGTGACTTGTCCAGATAGTGGTTTCCCGGCTTGAAAAAAATTAGCGCGCATACATTTCGGTGCAGCAGTTTTTTGGCATCCGAGAGAGTATTCAGGCTTTCAGTGAGGGCTGGCTTTGCTCGATGCTTCATTACGCAGCAGTTCTGAAAATATTTAGCAGACATTGTTATGGGCCTTTGTAAATGTAAAGCAATGCGAGCGCTTGCGTCTCTTGTTATGCATAAAATTTTTATTTATGTCATTTTTCTTCTGCTATGCTTCCTACAAACTTGCCTTGTTAATTTCTTCTTTCACAAAGGTGCAGCAAATTAATCACTATTGAAGCGAGAGCTTCAGTACGGGACCTCGTGCTTCGATCGCCGGTTGCACAGTTTTGACCTTGACCTGAGTTAGGAGTGAAAGCATGAAAAAGAGGAAAAGAAATTGAATCAGTATCCATGACTGGGAGTCGAACTCGCGGCTGCGCGAACAGGTCTCCTTTAAAGGCCGGTCAGCGAGACCACTAGGCTGTCGCCGCAGCCATCACGCCTCGTGTTGAACTGCACCACACTTGGTTGGTTGGTTGGCCTCAGATTAAATGGCACATACCCACTACGAGGGAGCGGCCACACTGTCGCGCAGTGCATTGGAGTGCGCCGTCTTCACCAACTTCCATCCGCTACGTCCCGCGGCACTGCCTGCTCACCATAGTCTTCCACGTAGCACAAATATGTGCTTTCGCTCCGATTCGAATGGCGCAAAACATTTTCTGTAGTTTTCATTGCGAAAGGAATACTACGCCAGGTGTCGCCTTTTCGCGGTACCGTAGCCTACCCTTCACGGTCGGTGGTAGGTCATGTGACTACTGACGTCATACCAGAGCGAGAGATGGGCACCAAGTCGGCTCTTCAGCGCGCCGCAGCTAGAACTTCGCGGCCGGTCGACCAACTGCGAACGGCGGCAAGCGATTGACGTCATACAAGTTGCAAGAGCTTGCAGGCCTCTCTGCGGTGATCGCTATCGGTTGTAGAGAAAAGTAGCGCCTGCTCGCCGGTTCTTCGGTATAGCTATGGACGACTTCGGACACTGGGGCACCAAGTCGGCTCTTCAGCGCGCCGCATCTAGACTTCGCGGCCGAATGACAGTTGGCGGTCAGTAGTCGGCAGTATTCGTCGCCGCTGCAGCGTCTACTGCTAGCCAACTCCACGCTCTAAAGGACGCCAAGAGCTTCGTACCCACTGACGCATCACAGTCGGCTGCGTTCGTCGCCGCCGCCAGTGCCGCCGCGCCTACTCCGGACATTAGCAATGTGCACCACCCATAAGCGAAACACATAGCGTAGCCAAGGGGATATTGCTTTCGCAATTGCCTAGGCTTAACCAAAGCTAAGCCCCAGCAATTTTTTCTACGGTTTATTATGGGAACTGAAGCTCATGTTGCAATTTCGTGGCATTCAAATTTACTCCTGATATTTTCTTTACATATATGAGAAGAAGAGTGCACGCATGTTTATAATGCTTTTTATACCCTAATTGCATTTACGCGACCCATAAGAGGGTAAAATTGCTTGAGTTCTCTGTGCGAAATCTCAGAATTCATCTCGGTCATCGTGACAACTGTGGGGCCACATGCCCGCGCACAGATGTCCCGAGCAATGTGCACAGGCTGGCTTGCAATAAAAGGCGTGTTTCAATCAGTCATGAAATTAGGGGTGCATTCCAATTGAACATGGATCTTACTTCACTTTTTCCGGGCACGCCTACCTTATTTTTCTTTTCCCTCCGTTTTTTTTCTTTTTAGTTTACGGCTTTTAAAATATGTTGCATTTACCTGAACATGCCAGCATGCACTCCTGCACACGCGCCGTAAAGAACACGGAGCAGAAGACAAAGAAGATTCCCTCGAGGCACCCGCTCTCCTGTTCCAGCTGTCCGACTCAGGTCAGAGGCTCTTTCGTCGATGGGACGCATCTACGTTGTATGCGTCTGCCTAACGCCGTTAGAGCAGCCATTGGCTCGCAGACTCCGAGCCGCTGAAGAGGCTCCTGAATACGTGGTTGCCTGGCCATCGCTGAACAAGAAGACAGCCTTTACGACGGCACAGGCGCTGACACCACGACGAACGCGTGGTGTTCCTCCTGGCGATTGTCGGTCCCCGATCTCGCCCAACCCCTTTCCTCTGCCCGGTTCAGCCACCGCAGACACGGGGCATTCGGCGCTGGAGATGGGCCGCACAACCCCGCTCCAGGACAAGGACCGCGGACGCCATGATGAATATCTGCCCGCAACTGGACTCATCCAGGCAGAGCCGTTAGCCGACCTCCAAGTGACCGCCAGGGTGAGGCATTTTCGAAATTTTTTTTTCCAAATTTCATGCTAATAGACGCCTTGGCTGACATCGTACTCGGTGTCAACCAGGGAGCCAATCACATTTCCGAAAGTCACCAGCAAGTCCACTAAAGTAGCACTATGAAAGGTTAAGCTGCATTTTTTTTTCTTGAAGCGAGAGTTTCCACAAAACAAAAATTGCAGACAGTTCAGCATTGCTAAGCGCGGAATATTGTGCAGTATAGCACTTATGGTAAGTACTGAAAGGTGCACCGAAGAGGAATCTGAATTCGTCTTTTTGCCGCGGGAACTCAATCTGCACGCTCCGAGCATTCTGAGAAACTTCGATTTATTGCCCTGTGTGGCTGATTTTCCTAATTAAATCGAGTTAACGTCCGGCTCCCGCCTTTTTTTTAATTCTCCCTCGTACGGTGGGCGGAGTCGACCAACGCGTGGAGTGCCTTGCAGCCAGTCCCGCGGCGGCTTGCCACTCTACCATCGGCGGAGTAATACGTAGTAGTCCGTAGAAGCAAATAGTCCGCGCGTATTTTTATTTCTGCGGACTTATTTTACGGCTATATTATCTGCAAATGAAACTATTTATCCACAGAAACCTAAAAAACAAAATAAAGCGAAAGCAAAGCCTCCATGGAGCTGGCTGCAAGGCACTCCACGCGTTGGTCGACTCCGCCCACCGTACGAGGGGGAATTAAAAAAAAGGCGGGAGCCGGACGTTAATTCGATTTAATTAGGAAAATCAGCCACACAGGGCAATAAATCGAAGTTTCTAAGAATGCTCAGAACGTGTAGATCGAGTTCCCGCGGCAAAAAGACGAGTTCAGATTCCTCTTCAGTGCACCTTTAAGGTCCCTACGTGCTAAAGGTATTTCAGCGGAAGGCCTTTATTTGGGAGGTATTTACTTTAGGGGTCTTCACACATGCCTTCACTCAGCTAGGTGCTGCTAGGTGCACACATCTGGCATGTTGCAAACGACCTGCCTGCCATACAGCAGGCTTCAGGGACGTACGCATGCCGGAAATCGGAAGATGCTTCGAATAGTTCCACTGCACTAAAAATTAGAGGGGACACTTACGCTCCGCCTTAAGAGTATGACACAACTGCGTTAATGAGTTGATACTCATAAATGCGGAATTGGTTATTTCTACTTAACATTCAGAGATCCCCGGGATTCCTCATACCACTTATGGCGCAGTGGTCCAGCAGTCAAGCGACGCGCCACTGCACTTCGATGGAACAAGCTGCCACTCGAGGGGATCGTTTCACACCGATTGCTCTTTCCGAGCAACCTTTCGCGAGCAGTTTGCTCACAATCCAGCGGGCAGCTTGTGACACCGCCCCAAGCCTGCCTGACCTAGGTTTGCCACCTTCCATCTAGGTCGCCTCTCCGGGGATTTTCTGCGCATTTTTCAATCGCTTTAAGCGACGCCGACAACAGACGCCGACGCGAAGAATGGACGGCAACGACGACACAGGCGTATCTGCGACACAGGTGCTTTAATGCTATCGGGTTAAAACTGGCTCGTGCGAAATTGAACCATTAGATGACTTCCCCTTCTAAAGAATGCCACCTTATTTAGCAGTGCCTGTTTCATAAATTACAAACCTCTACCGACGCAGGTTAGCCGTTTATAAACTACGGACTCTGTAATGGGACGTTGGTGCTTTTCGCCTAAGTTAGGATACCCGTTAAGGTATTTCTTGCACGAGTTGCTATATAAATCCTCTCAACCTTTCCGTTGCAGCCCATCACCAAGTTATGGCCCGCAGCATTTTTCTGGCGTAGACCATGGTTTTCGGCCGTTCAAACCGGCGTGTGGGTGGTGGCCCCCATGCTCATGATGGCCTTGGCGTGGCTGATCTCGACCACCACCACGCTGCTGGAGGTGCGCCGGTCTGGAGGGCGCATTCGACGGCGGTGGTCCCAGGACGGGCCTTTGCGGGGCTGCTGCTGCTGCGGCGTCTTAGGTGGGATTGCGTGAGTACCTTCCAACGCGCGCATCCACACTGCGTCTGCATCTAACAGGTGGCTGCATACAGCTCCTAGCGTACTTTCAAGATCTAGAAAAGGGAGCAGTGGCTGCTCTGCCATCACGCAGTGTGGCGAAAATCCTTGGCGCTGATTTAGCCGTCTCAAACGTGCCAAAGAAGAGTGGGCTGCATGTTAGGAAACACCTAGAGGGACATTTAGGTTGTGGGTGTGTTTACAAGCTATTGGGTTTTATGGGGTTGTAGGGGGGTTTAACGTCCAAGAGTAATTCACGGTACGATGGGCGCAGTAGTGAAGTGCTCCGGAAATTTCGACCACCTTGTGTTCCTTAACGTGCAGAGACATCTCGCAGTACACGGGCCTCTGGAATTTCGCCTCCATCGAAATTCGGCTGCCGCGGCAGGGATTGAACCGCGTCTTTCGGGTCAGCAGCCAAGCGCCATAACCACTGAGCCACCGTGGCAGACTATTTACAAGCTATGAGACCAAAGAGTCTTAGCCTGCGCTTTCATACCTATTTCAATTTTCCGATGATCTCGCTCGCGACATGAAAGCTGCTTTTACCTATAAAACAGTTTCGACTCGTCCTGCAGTAGTGGTGAAGGTAAAGATGGAGGCCTCCTTCTATCTTATCCTCACATTATGCTTCAGCTGCAGCAATGGCGCAGAGGTAGAGGATCCGCCTGGAGTGCAAGATGACCGGGGTTCGAATCCCGGTGTAGCGCAAGTTTCTAGCGGATTTGAAAAGAAAAAAAATTCCGCGTGTCGCTAGAACTTCCTAACTATGCTTGGGGTGCGGCCTCTACTCGGTGATCAGAGTCGACAACGCACTCCCTCACGAGCGCAAGATTTTGCCATGCTGGCGTAGTACTCCACCAAACGTTCTATGAACAAACCAATTCACCCTGGGCTCTCAGTCCCCAGCGGCTACAAAGGAACTGACCAAGGCGGCGGTCAGACCTGTTCACGGAGCAGAGGGTGTTAAGAATCTCGTGCTCCAGAGAGGCCGCGTTTGGAAACAACCTCGCAACGTTAAATGCTGGAACCTTATCCATTGAGGCTAGCGTTGAAGTGCTGTTCGAGGAATTATCGGGTAATCAAATGTATTTGAGAGGGCTTCGTGAGGCTACAACAGATGACGCGTATACAGTACTAAGGGGTGGGCAGGCAGTCTGCTATCATGGATGACTAGACAAACGAGAACTAGGTGTGGGATTCTTCATCACACAGGATGTAGCTTGCAACACGAATGAGATCTTTCGTATTAACAAGACGGTGGCAGCTGTCGAAATTAGGCTTAATAAGAGGTAAAAGCTGAGGATGGTGCATGCCTACGCGCCTACATCCAGCCATAATGTCCGGACCGCTGAAAGGTTCTATGAAGACGTTCTATGAATCGCACATGAACAAAGCAAAATTACAGTATACGGTACAAATGGGGACTTCAAAGCGAAGGTAGGCAAGAAACACGCCGAAGCCCAGGCGGTAGGCGACTATGGCATAGGTTCTAGGAATACCTTTGGGGAGTTGTTAGTCCGCATAGAGAAAAAATTTACCGATTCTGAATACCTTCTGCAAACGAGAGAACAGGAAGTGGACGTAGAGGAGCCCCAAACTGGAGACTGAAAATGAAAGTCTTCATACTATGGGCTCACTCTGGCATCCAGCAGAATGCGGAAATCATCTGAAAGGAGCGTTGTAGCGACCAGACAATGGTAAGGTCCTGAATTAGCTCAGACTTGAGTTGGAACGTAAAAAGTAGTGAAACAGAAGCCCATTAGTGAGTTAGCGGCAAGTGTTAAAGATGAGGAATTCAGACTACCGCTGAAGAACAGATATTCGGCTTTGACTGAGCACGAAGACCTTGAGCTTTAAACAAAGAACTACATCCGCACCTACCGTTACGGAGTGCGTAGTAGAAGTAGGTGGTAGAATGGTTCGAGTGATACAGGAAAGCTCTCTCAGGACACGAAGATCTCATTAGGAAGCACCATATCATGGAAGCGCCTAACCCTACAGAAAGAGCAGAACTAGCGGAGGTATCAAGTTTAAAAATATTCACAAGGTAGCCGACATAAGGAAGTTTAATAAGAAGAGAATGAAGCATAATCAAAAGAACGGAAAAGCCATGAAGAGAAAAACTGGCATAGGTAAAAACCAGATGTATGCGATAAGTGTAAAAGAGGGTATTACCATTAGCAATAACCATAAGATAGTTAAAGTAGCCGAAGAGTTCTATACACCCCAGGTGGTCGAAATTTCCGGAGCTCTTCACTGCGGCGTTGTTCGTAGCCTGAGTCGCTCTGGGACGTAAAACACCCATGAACCTAAAGAAATGTATTCAGTAGCCAATGTGATAAGAACGTGAATGAGAGAGGCGGAAGCGCATAGATATGGGACATCCCGCCAGCAAAGAAAGAGGAAGTAAAAGCCTTAGGACCATAGCAAAGTAGGAAAACAGCTGGTGGGGATCAGGTAAAATCATATCTCTTGACGGAAGGAGGGGCGATTGTGCTAGAAAAACCTAGCCACCCTCTATACGCATTATCTTACGACCTGGAGCGTATAATATACTTAGAAGAACGCTAACATTAACTTGATTATTGAGAAAGGACACGTTAAGAACTTTAAAAATTACAGCCTACAAGGTATCTAGAAAGGCAATCGCTAATAGAGTCAAGAGAACCTTAAACGTCAATCAACTCAGTGATCAGGGGGGCTTTCATTAAGGATACTCGAGAATAGCCCATATGCACGCTACCAATCATGTGATAGAGAAATCCACAGAATACAACCAACTCCCATATATAGCCTTCATAGATTACGAGAAAGGATTTGATTCAGTGGAAACCTGAGCAGTCATGCAAGCAATACGGAATCAGGATGCAGAAGAACCGTATGGGGTGATAATGGAAGATATTATAACGGCTGCTCAGCTACCACAGCCCTCCATAAAGTCAAGAACATTCCAATCAAGAAGACTGTCGAGCAGGGAGACACGTTTTCGCCGAGGCTATTCACTCTTGAATAGGTTTTAGGCGCAAAAAACAGACGAGACACATAGGAAGGTCACAGGACGAAGCGCCAGGAAGGTAACAGGAAGCGCCAGGAGATCGCGCTTCGTCCTGTTACCTTCCTATGTGTCTCGTCTGTTTTTTGCGCCTAAAACCTATTCAGATATGAACCAAAACCAACTAGCCCAGCAGCAAGTGCTCTTAGGCTATTCGCCACCTGTTTACAGGAGGTATTCGGAAGCCTAGATTTGGAAGAGTAGGGTTAAGCGCTATTGGAGAAAGCCTAAGTAATCTGAGATTCCCGGATGACAACCCTTGTTTATTCACTCAGCCGATGAACTGCAAAGCATGAGCTGAGAATAACGGTGGGTCTAAAAATTAACATACAGAAAAGCAAAATAATGTTCAACAGTTTCGCATTGGATCAGCAGTTCCGAGTTGGTAGTGAGGTGCTGGACGTTTTCCGGAAATACGTCTACTTAGGGTAGATATTGACCGCTGGTCCGGATCAGGTGACGAAAGTGACTTCGAAGAAGCGCATATGAATGATTGTCTCAGATCATGAATGGTAGTTTACCAATATCCCTCAAGACAGAAGTATGCAACAGCTATATTTTTGTGGTGCTCACCTATAGGGCAGAAACGGGGAGGCTAACGAAAAGGGTTTAGCTTAACAATAACCTTGGTACATATGGAAATAAGGAAGCGGGCGGAATAGGCGAGGAAACATACGCGGGTAAATGATGTACTAGTCGAAATCAAGAGGAAGAAGTGGATATAGGCAGGGTATGAAACGTGCAGGCAAAACACCCGCTGGTCGTTATGGGTAACGGAGTAGATTTCAAGAGATGGGAAGCGTAGCAGGCGGCGGCGTAAAGTTAGATGGGCTGTTCAGAGTAAGAAATTTCTGGTAATGTGGTGCCCGCCGCTTACAAAGGACAGGGATATGAGAGACATGGGAGAAGTGTTTTCCCTGCAATGGGCTCAGTGAAGCAGGTCATGATGGCACTATGTCTCTTTGTAGATCGTCGCGTTGTAGATGAACTTTCAGCAAGGTAGTGCCACCTGTACTTTCAATGAGAACACGTGAGGGTACGAATTTTCACTGTTCCTATCTTGCAGCATCACTCTAATATGTTTTCGGTGCAATGGTTCGCTCATGTGCAATTGGGCCTGCTTTGGAAGCTGCTGGATATTTAGCTTCGGACAAGGTGTCAAAGCTATTGACACATTGACCCCTTGAGCGTGAGCACTGCTGCGCTTTCAGGTAACGTGTTTTGTGTTTTTATCTCACAAGACTTGTTTTTGTACGAGTGAAGAATGAAAACTTTAGTGACTTTTGGTGCCATGCTATTTCTCCCTGTGAAGAGTTGCGTGAGCTGCCCAGTAATGAAAATATTGAGGTCCTTCACTGTGTACACGTGAAGAAAGTCCCAAGGAAACTACCTTAATAAGAGAGACTGTTGTATTTTGTTTCCGGAAAACTTGCTGCTTAGGGCATAATTGTGCCATTTGACAGCGGCTGAGTATAGAACAATGCTTAAACGTATGCCTTGGTAGCCATTTTATAACCGCTGTTTGATGCACGCTATATTAACTGTAACCTGTCACCTACGATATTTTGCGCGCCTATAGATCAACCCGCTTTTCCAAAATCGTGCTTTCCAAACTCTGGGGTAGACCAATACGCGAATCATAGCCAGGCTAATATGTAAACCCTATTGTAAACGCAGAAAAGGAAGGGTGAGAACGAAACGAAGGACACTTCTCGGGAAAGTTCTCGCCTTCCGCACCGCTTCAAGCATTCACCATAAAGTTCGCCTGCTGCTAACATTACTACAGAATGGTGCCATTTCCTTTTCGTTTGCAACGAAGGATTTTCAGATGAGTAAGGGAGGAAGTTGACCTAGTTGGTTCTTGGAATCATTCATAATAAAACTGCGCGAAGAAGTCAGGGGAACAAGATGAACACGGAGGCTCGCCGCACCGTCACAGGGGGAAGCGGGGCCACGTCGGAAAAGGGAATCTTATCCCTGTCGCTCAGCCTTGCTGTTCGGCAGCGTTTCGCGAGCCGTCGTTTTCTGGGAGGAGGCTTCGAAGAGCGCCGAAAATTTAGCTATATGCTCGGGAAAGCAGCCGGAGCTCCTTTTCGCGTACTACAGCACCATGGGTTCAATGCCGCTCTTGAGGACTACTGTCGTTAATGTACGGCATCGGCGGTGCTTCCAACGTTCCGCGTGCCTGCCTTAATTTGTTTGAACGAAATGAAGATTTCTAGGCCGCGGATATTTTATCGCGCATTGCTCAGTGCAGAGTGTCTAATTTCGGTGACATATTCGGAGCGGCGCTGTCACAGCTGTGAGAAGCTATGCGATGTGTCGATCACCGTAACTTAATTCTGGTGGCTTAGAGCCTCGGACGGGTCCGACGGACCCGTCGGAAATACAGCACGACGGGTACAAGGCAAATTAATTTCTTCTATTGCAGTGAACGCACGATAAAGTTCGCACTTCACTGTAAAAGCAAGAAGCAGAAGACAGGGCCTACTATGAATGGCTACGCTGCAAACCAGGCCTTTCAATCATGAAGGATCGCGTGTAAGGACGCAAGAAAATTCGTAAGCATAGTCAATAATCCAAAACGCCATGTTTTAGTGGCTATTCTGAATGGTGTGAGAAATCGCCTTTATAGTTCGTTTGAGCAAACGTACGCTGAAGTGATTCTTGTTTGTACTAGCGTGTTGCAGGGGAAGTTCCCGTATTCGAACTCTTCTCAAAAACGCAGCAATATACAGTCTTTGTCAAAAGTAACCAGGCTGCATGGTTTGCTTCTAGCTTGTATAGTGGAGGCCTTGCGGCTTTCCTAAAGGTCAAAACGTGTTGGAACGTAAGAAGACCCCCAGTCCTTACCTTTAACGACCATTTCAGCTTCAGGCAAGCTGTAAGCTAGGGCTCCACTGTAGGAGCTAGAAGGAAACCATGCAACCTGGTTACTTTTGACAAAGGCTGTACGTCAGTGCGATGGTTGTGTCGGCATCTGCTGGAAGTACTCACTAGATATTGTAGATATTGTCAAAAATAGAATTTCTTGTATGGGGTTTTGAGTTTCTGTATTGGAGTGAATACTCGTACTGAAACTAAGCTGCACTGCAGAATCCGCGTCATATATGTAATCTTGTTTCTATGCAGATTCGGCCAGGTGCAGCCGCCATGTTCTCCGTGATCTTGGCGGCGTTCGGGAGCACACTGTTGAAGAATTTCGGATTATACTATTGTCCTTTGAGAAATTTTCAGTAATACAGAATTCATTGATGCTTCAAATAACAGCCTTGCTTATTTAAATAGTATCGACAGGAGGCGGAGAGGGTTGACGTGAGGCTGCCCTGCTACTCCACAGAGAAGAAATGTGAAGGAAAGAGGTAGACAGAGCAAATAGATGGTGACAATGTCACAATACATTGCAATTGATGGGGTGACTCAGGCAACAGATTTCGACGCACACACTGCCTGGCACTCGTTTTTCATGTGGAATTGACGCGCAGCACACGTAGTGCATGGCTTACACAAACACATCCTTCAAAGATTGGCCTTCTTGCAAATACACAACAGCATACTCACGTATAGCAATACAGCTTTCGCCGCACTGACATAAATATTACTCTGAGCATCTTAATGGGAGCTTACTAGTATGAAATACTATTCTATTTTCTCTAGAAAGGAACATTTTTGCGAATGACGGCAGCGACGAACGTCATCGCTTCACCGCCTCTCGCTGCGCGTACGAAACGGGCAGGCGAGTGAGCGGGAGCCGTTCAAAATACCGGAATACGGCCGCTGGTATACTTTCCAGGTTTCGAGAGCTGCTACTGAGCAAAGATATATGCAACAGTTTGGTGTGTACCTGTACATGTAGGCAACCCCCATTGGATCTTTGATTTCTATGAAATATGCAAGGAACGACGCCGGGATGCCCCTGAAATTGTCGGCCTGAAGCGGGAGCCATGCCTTGATTTACTGTCTCATCCCACCCACCGATGGGCCGGCCTCCTATACACTACCGTATACCGATATCTTGGCAAAAGCATTCCTGTATGCCCGGCTCCGTAAAGCGTGTTACTTCAGAACGGCTTAGGCGAAGAGACGAGGCGTCGCTGCCGTGCAGAGTCTGGCTTGTCAAGAGCGCCCGATGAGATCTGACTGCACAGTGTAAAAAAGGACACACTGAAAGACACGCTAACGCCCAGTTTTAAGTGTTTTACGCATGTTTAGGCCCGAATGGCACTTTCAGCCCCACATGACCGAAAGCGTGTTTTCTCCAAGCGTGAGCACGACAATTTCTTGGTCTGCTCAACCTGCGAGGAAGCGTGAGGTATCAGCCTACGCGTGACGAACGCGAAACCCACGCTTAGAATCGCACCATAGGCTTCCCAGTGACGTGTTAATCGGTCGGCGCTCCCGCCCCTCTAGTGCTCAAGCACTTACAGTGGACATTCCCCGCATTTAGGACGAAATGGTCACTTCAAAATTTTCACAAGTCCACTTCAAATCTGCTTTAGCCGTATAAACATCCTTCATAATAGTTTTGAGTCCGCATAACAATTAGACGGCCATTTTGATCCTCCCACTTTACTAGCATTTGGGGCAGCCAAACCTACCCTCCTGCACATCCTATGGGAATTCCAAAATGCCATGGTAGTTCCACCCATACCCAACCAATCCCCCTCCTCATGGGAGGCTACTTTGCGAGCTGCTCTACCAGCGGGAAAAACATTGCTAGTGGACAGAGCTCTCCATGAGCCCGAGGCCCGTGGGCTCTTGGGCAAGTTAGAGCCCACCCTTGAGGGCCTTTTTTTTTCTTTTCCTAAAATAAAGTTGTTCCTCCTCCTCCACCCAGCGTTTAGCCGCTGTGAGTGTTTGTCTTTATCTCCGTCTGAAACCGGTGTTGTTGGAGGCTGCTCGCCTGTTCAGTTAATCGTGACAGGCTGCTGGCGAAGCGTAGCCTTGTTGGGAACCCAACTCAAGGAAACCAAGTCCCACTTATGGTAGCACCTGCCATAGAAAGGCAATGGCACATCGTTTACCCCGGCACCACTGCGCCAGGAGTGGTAGAAAGGCTCCCATGGATATATGAATGTAAATAACCACCAATTTCTCATATACGGACAATAACCTGCTCACTGTAACAAGGTATCCATGTGGGCTAGTTGGTGTACATCAGACTTAACTTCACTAGCGAAAGAACGAGACACGAGGAGAAGAACACAGAACAACGCTGGACTAACAACTGAAGTTTAATCGAGAAGCGGCCAACCTAGGTCAACAGAAGACGCAAGCGTATCACACACACTAAACAAAACAAACAAATACATAAGCGGCAGATCACCGAGGAGTGGATACACGCTCCAACACTGGCAAACAACAAAATACAATTAATTCGTCTATCAATCTTGCACGCGCACACTTCTGCTTAGGAAATTAACTTCCTTGCTAGTGAGATGCAAGGACGCGCGCCTAATACTGCCTTGCAGCCTAATATGAAAGGCCTCAAAGATTTCCCTCTCCTTCCTGTTTTTCCCTTTTCCGATAACAGAAATGTTGTTAAAACCTGGAACACAATTTTTACAACTCCTGCAGTGACGTGGGAGAGTATTTTGGTCTGACGAATTTTTCAGGGAATTATTATGTTCGCGTGCCCGGTCAGTAACACATCGTCTAGTTAGGCCCTGTGTTACAGGTTTTAACAACATTTCTGTTATCGCAAAAGGGAAGAACACTGAGAAGAGGCTAATCCTTCAGGCTTCAGAGGGTAATCCTTCAGACACTCGCGAGTGTCAAAGAAATGGTTTCAAGAGCAGCGCAAACTTCGGCAGAGTTGTGAATTTTGGGAGGCAGTGGCACAACATAGTTCGCTTGGGTGGCACCACGGCCCGCTTGGCTTTGAACACTCAAAAATATTGCGTTTACATCGCTCATGACGTGAGAAGGAAAAAGATTAGTCGTTTGTCTGCAGAATAGAAAGTGGCAGCTGGTTAGGCTTAGTGGCACTGGCTTGGCGTTGCCCCGAGTGACTGGTTAATTAACGCGGTAACACGAACAATGCGATGCTAATCCATACCAACGAGCGACGCGACACAACTCCGAAGTTCAACGCGATGCAAAAGGCGAGACTGCAGGCGCCATAGTCGCCCACAGTAGGGGCCAGATCTACGCCGCCGGTGGAGAAATGCTGACGAGCCAGAAAAGATGCCGCTCTTGAGGGCACGATCCATGAGCGTCTCGGCGGCCGCGCTGCAGCGCGGATAGCACCAAGATGCGCTCCTGCGTTGAACTTCATCCTGTACGCCGATTTCTCGGCTATTAGCGAGGTGCTGCCGCCATACGATCAATATTACGCGCATGCTCCGCGCACTTCCGGCGGATAACACACTGTAATTGATTGTTATGAGTCGTATTGCGCAGTCGTATTGTTATTGTTATGCGTCGCATTGTTATGAGTCGTATTGTACCTACGAGCCCCGCAGTGGTTGCCCTGTGAGAAGGTTTTTACAGCGAAAGCTGGAATAGCCTTGTACGACCCATTTAGGAGAAACAATTGATGCTGTATAGCGGTAGACGTGTAACGAGTTAAGCGTAACGCGTTTCTGTAGGTGGACACCACCGCCACGAAACTCAGAGCAAAGTTGAGATGTCCACTTACCCAACAAGCCAGTTACGGGACTTTCCTTTAGTCAAAACTAATGGAGTCTAAACCGTCCGTTGGTTTGAAGAAAGCAAAAGCACGTAACTTCCTCAGTTTTTAGACGGATTAGCTATTGATTGGCATATGCCCATATAAAGCATGCATCCGAAACGCGGACACATTTGCTAACACGTCTTGCCCAGGACAGTATGAGGCATTAAAGGTTTTCGCCATAAAAAATACATGCTTGAATCCATCTTTATGCCCACTTTTAGGCGTGGTGCGCATGTTTCAGCACCTGGTGATCAAAAATACGCGTCCTTGCTACAAGCGTTTGCACGACAGCTCGCGATCGGCTCAACCTGTTTGCAAGCGTGAGGCATCAGCCTACGTGTGACGAACGCGTAACACACGCTTAGATTTGCACCGCAGTCTTCGTCGTCGTGCTTTAAGCTGTCGAAGCTCCCGTCGCCTTGAGATGAACACTCGAAGTTTCTTTTGTTCAGACAGAAGAAGCTAAGGCGACTCTCCGGTCTGGCTGGATTCGCGCGCGCTGGAAACCAACCTTGCTTCACAGGTGCAGTTTTAGTTCAAATTCATTAAAAAGCTATGTTGACGCTGGAGGTGTCGCCGGAAGTTGCTCCCCTGTGACGTCATCGGTCATATGACGCCTGGAGAGATTATGGTAAAAATAAGAAAAGAACATTTGTGTCTAGGTGGGAACGAAGCCAGGCCGTCGGCGTCCTAGATAGCGTGACAAGATGACGCAAAATTTAGAGAGTGATTACGTCACACACGAGCTGAGTCACAATCGCTACCACATGTACACAAGAAAGAGAAGGAATATTTGAAAAAGACATGCGGCGCAAAACCGCGTCCGCTGAAGCGAAGACGCTGGTTTCAGAAAGAGATATCGCTGAAGAAGCCAAAATCCTAGCGACGTCATCAATGGTTGATGTCAATGTGGTGGCAGTATCCTAAATACATTCACCAAAATATTAATCAACCCGTTTGTCCTATGTATACAGCATTCCCGGTGGTGTCATATAGCTTACATGTTATAGTCAAGTTGGAGGCTAGCTTGAACAGGGGTTCGGGCAATGACATATGCACTTTCAATTGGATGCTTTCTGAGATTACATTTGCCCCTAAGGTGCGGTTTAGGTGTGCACCGAGATGTCGAGATGTGAAGTTGGAGGCTAGCTTGCGACACGAGTTTGGACTGATGACATACAGGGTCTGTTCTGAAAGTAGTAAGACTGGTTTTTTCCTGGTCGAACGGGCGGACGAATGGTTGTATGCGCGCGCAGGATCGGTGAATGGGGATATTGGGAACGCTGGGGAAAGTCGGCAGTCTGCTCTCGGCCCTTGAAGAGAGCAGGTTGCTTGTACTGTGGACCCCTGTCGAAACGCCTCGTCACGCAGAATCATGGAGTGTTTACTGGATCAGCGATACGCGATCAAAGTTTGTGTAAAACTTGGTAAACGGGCAAAGAGACTCACGACATGATTAAGCAGGCCTACGGTGATGCTGCCATGGGTAGGTCAGGTGCTTTTGAGTGGCACAAGCTGTTCTGAGAAGGTAGGGAAAGTGGAAGACGACGACTGCTCCGCACTGTCATCGACCAGAAAGACCAACGAAAATGTGTCGTGATGAAAAATTTACTTAACAGGGATTGTAGGATGAGTATCAGAATGATTGCTGATGACTTTAGCATTCCTCAAACCCAATTTTTTGAGATCGTGACACAAAACTTAGCCACGAGGAAAGTGTGCTCGAATTTGGTGCCGCGAGTGTTGTCAGAGAAGCAAAAGGCCAACCGGAAAGCGATCTGCCAGGATGTTCTTCATCACGTGAATCAGGACCCCGATTTTTAGGATAACGTAGTGAACTGTGTCGCGACGTGGGTGTTTGAATACGACACGGAGAGCAAGCGGCAGAGTTCAGAATGGCCCACCCTTTCTTCCCCACGCCCCAAGAAAGTTCGAAAGAGCAAATCCAAGGAAAAGTCCATGCTCATTTGCTTTTTTGATCGACATGGAGTCACCCACAAAGAGTTCGTACCACCCGGACAAGCAGTTAACGCGGTTTTTTACGTGGAAGTCCTCAGAAGACTGCGAAAACGCATTGTTAGGGTCCGCCCAGCCATCGCCAACAAATTGTGGCTGCACCATGACAACGCGCCGAGCCACACAGTGTTCCTCGTAATGGAGTATCTTGCCTAGTATTTATTTATTTATTTGTGACGCGGAGTGTGCCACGCGGCATAAAACGCGGTGTTAGTCACGAACGGTAGAATAAGTTACAGAAATGCATGAAGCCCGGTTGCGTGTAAAAAGTCACATAAGCTTCGGGCGTTAATGTTTTTAGTTACCCACACGTTCAAACTAGAGTCATTGTTTGCAGACAGTCCTGCCTCTTGAAGAACTCGAGCGCGCACCAGTGAAGTTCTGGGACATGTCCACAGTAGGTGGTGGACATGGTGTCGGAAGCGGGTGCCTCGCAGTGAGGGAATTTTTGCGGCGCAGGAATCTTGTCACTTTTCCACTGCTTGCGAACTGCAGGCGTAAGGGCCACTCCGACACGCAGCCGCCTCAGAGAGACCTCCTCCACCCGTGATAGGTTGGGGGGAAGGGGGTAGGTACACGGGGGAATAAGAGCACGTGTACGCTGCCTGAGGGAGGCTGAAGATGTTAGATGTGTCAGAAGTGGATCTGGTGGCAAAGAGGCAGGTGGAGTTTGTGGAGTGTCAGTCTCACGAGATATGTCAGGTGCGATGCTGTGGACATCTGTGCGAGCTTGAACCCACTGAATGCGTATAGGCACCGGGTAAGATTTACAAGCAGCATGTATGGCCTGGGAAACCCGAAGGGTACCGCGGACTTTCTTTAGATGCTTCACGGCTTCTTGTGAATGGGTACATAGGTGCACCTGGTTATAAGGAGGGTCGTCAGGTAAATCTGCTATGGCATTTAATATTGCTTGCAGCTCCAAAGAAAGAAATGAAGAAGTGTCAGTAGAGTAGGTTTGTCGGTCGTAGAGTTGAGGGTGTGTCGGGCTTATAAAAGCAGTTGATCCTCCTGTTGGGGTTATGGCGACCTCTGTGTAAAGAGTTCAGCTGTCATGTCGCGTAGAAAAACCTTGTGGTAACGGCGGTGAGAAGAACTCCGACTTCTTATGACGGGCAGGCTTGTTTGATGTGATGTGACAGTAGTCCCATGGAGGTAGTTGAGGCGCGAACATCGGACGAAGAGAAACTTTACGTGCTCTCTTTGTTTGTCCCTGGGTAATTAAATCTTCCAGTGTGTTGAGCTGCGCATACTCCTGCAGCAGAGAAATAGGAGTTGCTCGTGGTAGGCTAGTAATGACTCGCATGGCTTCGTGGTTGAGTGTTTCAAGTGTGGACCACTGTCGTTTATTCAGTTGTTGGAACTGAACCTGGTATAGGAGCCGAGGTTGAAAGACAGTACGAACAAGTCGACGAGCTGTATCTGAACGGGCACCTCCAGAGCGATTGGCTATCCTGCGGATGAGGCCAAGGGTGTTTATAGCACTCTTGCGCATGGCTGACAACCAAGCCGTGCCCTTGCCTGAAGAATGAACGTGAAGGCCTAAAACATTGGTATGTTCCACCTCAGGAAGTAGGGCATTGTCAATAGTGAGCACGAACGGAGTGGATTTGAACGTACGGCGGCCAGCTTTGTTGCCCACATGGCCATAGCAAGACTTGGAGAGGTTGAGAGAGAGGCCAGTGTCGGCAAGAAAGTTGTGCAGGATACTGAGGGCATTTTGCAGGGAGTCTTGCTGCACCTGAGCTGAGCGATTTGTGGACCAGAGAGTGATATCGTCTGCATATGCTAGAACCTGAACATTAGGACATTAGGAAGGGTTGAGAGACTGTGTACCAGAGGAATGAATGCTATGTTAAATAGAACTGGGGCTAAAACTGAGCCCTGCGGTACACCCCGACTAGAAATGAAGTGGCCTGTGGGTTTACCATTGACGCGGATAGCAAATGTTATTTGCGAAAGAAAGGCATGAATTGCTCGACAAAGCTGCAAGGGCATGCCAAGTGATGCCATAGTGTTGAGAATGGCTGCGTGGAGAATGTTGTCGTAGGCCTTCGTGATGTCTGTTGCCAGGACTGTGCGAACGAGACGGCTGTGAGGTGAGCGACGTATCACATCGTTGGCAAAGCGGTCAAGACCATCCTCAGCGCCGTATCCTGGTCGGAAACCAATTTGAGCAGACGAATATTTCTGATGATGGTCGAGCGACCAAGAGATTCGAGTGGCAAGCAGTTTTTCATAGAGTTTACAAATTGTTGGGGTTAGAGAAATCGGTCGTAGGGCTCCAAGAGTTGTGGGTGGTTTTCCGGGCTTTGGTATCGGAACAACCACTGAATGTTTCCAATCGGATGGCATTTCACTGGATGTCCAGATTTGGTTAAATATTTTGAGAAGTGCAGTCAATGCTTCACCTTCCAGGTTCCGGAATAAGGCATAAGGTACACCGTCATGACCAGGTGCAGTGTTAGGGCGGATGTCTTCAATGGCAGCTATAAGCTCAGCCATGGTGAACGGGCAGGTGATCTCATACTCTGCCTCATGTTTGGGACTGACTGGAACAGGCGCAGGTGAGCAATCATAATTTGGAAAGAACTGAAGGGCAGCTTGCGAAGCGAATTCATCTGGAGAAAGACGGAGGGCAAGGCGAATACTCTCGGCATAGTCTTTGACGGACGGCCTGCGATCCATTGCATGAAACACACGCCACAATTGACGGTTGCCGACAGGGGTATTGAGTTGAGAACACCACTCTGTCCAGCTTGTGCGGAAGGTGTTTAGAATACCGACGGGCTTTAGCTGTGACTCTATGAAGTTCCGTTCGTGCGTGTTGATCTGACGGATGGCGAGTGACGTATACGTCCAGCTGCTTGCGCCTTGCCCAGAGATTAGGCAGGTGAAACTCAGGATTTGGTTGGTCTTCGTTGAGAGTGGAAGAACTTGTGTTCTGAGTTAAGAAAAGCATGAATGTAGAAAGGGCCGAGGCAGGAGTTATTGAGAGGAGGCGATCATCCATACGGAGACTGTCCCAAGAAGTGATATGGATCTTGCGGCGAATTTTACGTAATGTACTTGAGACAAAGTCAATTAGAATGGGGGAGTGATCACTGCCCCAGGTGTCTGCTTCGCAAGACCAGTGAGGATTGCCGGGACCCAGCCACCAGGTAAGGTCCGGAGTTGATGGAGGAGCACGTGGTCGGGTATAATTAGAGGAGTTGTTCAAAAGTGTAAAGGACTGGTCGAAAAACGTGTCGTAAATCTGATCTCCACGTTTAGAGGTATGAGTGTATCCCCAGGCTGTATGTGGGCCATTAAACTCTCCTCCAACTAATATGGGTACACCTGGGTAGGAGGTGCGTAGATGTGTAAGCCATCCAAAGTTGAGTAGAGAGGTTTGTGGCCGACCATAAAAAGAGACCAATAATACTGGAGTACGCTGTGGCTTAGTGATAATGGCAATTACTTCTTGACGGGTATTGCACCAACGAGATAGGTCGACGGGAGAATGTCGTGTCGAATAATGAACATATATAGCTGCTTTTCCAGGAGCAAGACCACTTCGGCGGTCGGGTATTGCTGGACAGTGATATGCACAATAACCAGACAGAGGAAGGATGGCGTTATGTTCCTGTAGAAGGAAAGCCCAGACAGAGAGTTTGCCGTCTTGAATACGCAGCTTCAATTCAGGGAGCTTATTAGTAAGACCCCGACAGTTCCATTGTAGCACATGGGAAGTAGCGTTAGTGGCCACTCGCTTGCAAAACAGATGCAATCATTTGAGGCAGTTGCTGCAGCAGGGTAATAAGGGATGACATTGAAGTTGTAGTTACAGATTGCTCGGGTTGTTCATATTTTGAGCCTGAAGGTTTAGGCACTTGGCAGATAGGCGCAACTGGCGGTAGACGCGGACGTTGAAGTAGGAGAGAGCGACGTCGGCATAGCTGGTCAAGTTGATGGCGAATGCTGGCGATCGCATCATCGATGGCAGAGATCTCATCAGACATAGAGGGGTTGAGCGGAGGAAATTCATCCTCTGTTTTCCACTTGTTACGGGAACCTGGCTTTAAAACAGAGGCATAGGAAGGGCGGATACTGGAAGGTGAGTGCAACGATGCTGGCGGTTTTTCAGTATCATTGTCATATGTGTCTGCCGACAGAGCATCAAAACGGTTGGAGATCTTGACTCCAGGCTGAGTATGCACAGCTATCGGACGACGTTTCTTTCGAGGGCATTTAGAATAAGTGATGTCGTGGTCGTTTGTCTTACAAAATGGACACGAGAATGAGGGAACGCCATCCGCTGGTGGTTTAGGCAGAGTGTCTTGCGATGCAGGTCACAACTTTTTGACGTGACCTTGTCGCAGGCACCGATAGCAGAAGACTGGTGCAGGACGGAAAGGCTTCGGATGAACGATTCGTCCATTGTAGAAGAATCGGATGGGAAGTTCTAACGGCCCCGCAAGCAGGAGAAGAAACGTGCCTCGGTTGCCTAGTCGGCGGGCATTAAGCACTGAGTGGGTGTCGGAGTACAGATCCGTCATCACTTCCTTCGGAGGCGCATTAGGTTCCAGGTCATAAATGACACATCTTTGCAAGCCGGGTCCGGATGCTAGGTAGGCGTGCACAGGTACATACTGTGACTCGCTGATATATAATTTGTCGATATGACAGATCTTTTCAGCATCGGCAAGTGACGCTACTTGGGCAGTGATGGAGTTGGAGTGACGGTGGTTAATAAAACCGCGGTACCCTGAGACGCCCAGTGCACGGTCAGTGAACTGCTGCACCGATCTTGAAGGAACTGATGTTATGTCGTATTGCAAGGTAGGCTTAATATGCACTCGGAAGGAGCGATTAAGTTCAGGGAGTGAATATTTTGACGCTGTCATCTTTGAAGGGGTAGGATCGGTTGGAGTGGCCTTTACCTTTTTCGCAGCCGGTTCAAAGCTGGCATCAGCGACAGTCCGCGCAGGAGTGGGCAGGAGTGGTGTAGGGGTAGGCACAGGAGTAGGCAATGCGGTAGGGGTGAACGATGATTCGTCCCCTGCAAGTGAAGACGGTGACTTGAGTAGGGATGAAATACCGGGTGCAGGAGGAGATGAGGCGCTGAGAATACATCCTTGAGGTGGAAGGGTAGGCGAAACAGCAGACGCATTAATAGCAGGATGTGTCCTTTCCATGTCATAATTACTGTTCATGTCCGTTGTCCAGGCTGGGGTAGGCCTGCGCGCCTCACAAAACGAACGTCGGCCTTCTGATGGCAGTGTCGGAGGGTCCGTCCCGAGGTCTTGTGGCGTTCTTGGGATCTTCAGGCAGCGTGAAGAGGTGACACTATGGCCGGGAAGATAAACACAGCACAAAAAAAGCTCGGAAGTAGCCAATCGGAACAGACAGGGCGACCGCCCAATTTGGTGTTCATCGTCATCGTCTTGCCGAGTAGAACGTGGCAACGCTGTCTCGCCCCCCCCCCCCCCCCCCCCCCCTAGAGCCGCGACTTGACCCCGCCAGGCTTCTTTCTATTCCCGGGCATAAAGCCGACGCTCAAGGAGAAGCATCACGGATCGGTAGAGGCGGTTTAACAGGTCGTGACGAGGGAGCTAAACAGCATTCTGGTCCAGGCGTTCCTGGAGGCGTACGAAAACTGGAAAACTCATTGGCAGCTCTGTGTAGATGCGGAAGGGGGCGCCTTTGAAAAATGCTAATCATTTGTACTATTATCATGAATAAAATTTAGAAAAAAAATCAGTCCTACTACTTTCAGAACAGACCCTGTATGCAGCTCCAGTTGCAGGCTTTAAGACGGTGTGGCGGTGTGCACCGAAATGAGATTTGAGAGCTGCTGCACCCTTTCCTTTCCTCAAAAACCTTTCCTTTCCTGAAAACACAAACTTTCTCATTCCTCAACGTAAGCCGACTTAGGTTCCCGCATAATTTTGTTCTCGAAAGTTTTTTATTGTGACACTTTGTCGGGATGCTTACGTTAGTCGATATCTGTGGCGTTCCGCGCGGATGGTGCAATAATTGCTATTGTAACAGCGCTGTGACAAGACCTGCATTTACCCTTGCATGATACACAAACTGAGGCCATTCTACACCGCCTCATGGACGGCTGGAGTATCTTAGTATGTAGAGTGCACTTGTGTACCTGCCGCTGGTAGGAGACATGCCTGCCCCTATTTGTTCTTTATTCCCATTGTACCGGTTTTTAAGTATTCGCTGTGCGGTTTAGAAAGGTAAATACTAAGCGCTGTTTGTGTCTGTAAACGTGTTTATATATACATCGACGTTGCAAGTGCCGGAGAAAGCGCAGATGTTTCAAGGAAGCGACGGACCTGTTTATCCCATTGCAGCTCTCTCGGCAGGGGCGAAGGGGCACGCGCGACCGAACCGGTCAAACCGTTTTTTCGTGGTGCCACCTTCGCTCGCGCGCTGCTTGCGCTCGATTTTTCGTCGACCCGCTGAGCTGTGAACTGAACGAGTAACTTTTCAACCTACTCAGTAGACGCGCTTTCCATGGCGAGTACTTAATGAAAAAGTGGTGTTCTTTTCTTCCATCGTATTTGCATGTTTACTGCAGCATGCGATTTGGCAAAACTGCCGCCGGCAGAAAACACCTAGAAAGTGCCAACATAACATGCAGCAAGACTCACCTAAAATCATGTGTCTGTATGGGGAAATAAGGAAATAAGGGGATGGATCATAATACCACCCTCCCAAAAACACGAATCCTTGGCACATCAGCAGAAGAAAAGCCTTCCTGGCCAATGTACATAGTAGCCTAGAGATAAAAAATGACAGAAGCCAACAGCCACAGAAACCAAGGGGCACAGGGGATTTTTTTTAAAGTTATTTATTTTGTGGTGTTGATCAATTTAGAATATTACTGAATATGTTATCGTTTAAAGATAACTGATTAGAAAAGCAGAAGAAAAAACAACCACCTGACGCCGGTGGGATCCGAACCCACGACCTCCGAATTACGCGTCCGGTGCTCTACCTCTGAGCTACGGCGACGGCTGTCAATTCTTCTGCTTGCATGTTGCATGTTGCATGTGCTGCATGTTGATGCTGCCGAATACAGGCACAAAGACGCATATGTTGTGGCTATAGCCTACCACAAAGGAGAACCCATAGCAGCTGTGACCATAATGGCGAAAAGTCCGGAAGAAGCAGAAGGAGCACCAATAACATACGCCATGTCCATAAAACTCTTAGAGGCAAAGATGATAATAAGCGACTCAAAAACTGAGATAAATATTTTCATAAACGCAGAGTACACACCCCTCCCCCCTTCAGCCACAAAACTAATTCTAATTCAACTAACTAATTCAAGAGATTTGCTGTTACCTGATCTTCACCAGCTGCTTTCATCCTTCGCATTGCTCCTAAGGCTTTCTTTACTTTGGCGTTTCCTTAATCAGATTTTTCGTTTCCTGGGATAGCTTGCCGGTATCCGGTCGAACCATCCTACCACCTACTCCTACTGCCCACTCCATAATGATAGCTGTGAGATCATTGTTCATTATTTGAACATATCTGTTCTCCAACGAGGTCCTGAATTTCTCTACTTTCCCTTTTACTGCTAACTCGTTAACGGGCTTGCTCTTCACTAGCTTCTTCCGTTCTCTCTTGAAGAGTAAGAAAATTCGAGAACTCGCCATTCAGTGATCGCTACAACGCATCTATCCGAGAACCTCCACATCCTGTGCTCTACCAGGGTGAGCGCATAATGTGAAGATTATTTCATTTTAAATCTCACCATTGGGGCTCTTCCACGTTCGCATTCTGTGTTTTCGTTCCCAGAAGAAAGTATTCATTATCCGCAAATTAATTCCCTCAAAGAAATCTACTGGTAACTACCCCCCCCCCCCCCTCCTTGCTATTCCTGGAGCCTACGCCATTGTCGCCGACAAGCTGTTCTCCGGCCTGCTTATTGCCTACCTTCGCACTGAGATTGCGCATTAATAACGTATCTCCTTCCCTTCCCATTTGCCCTGCGTGAAGTAGTAGCATACGAGGGTCACGCCAAAACTCTCCGCCCTTCCTTTGATTGAACATTACTTTCTCTGAGTACAGTGCCGATGGAGTTTAGTAAGCGAGTCTACGATTTTACACATCAATAAATTCTGTATTATTGAAAATTTCACAAGGGGCAAGTCTTCATCAGTTCCTCTCTCGGCCGTGGCCATGAGCAAGAAGAAGCCGGCGGCTCCACTTGGTTCCAGCTGCATAGAAGATTAGATGTACGACTCAGATTCTCTGTTTAGGATAGCTCCAGTATGAGCACACTCCAATGCATTAATATGAAAATCACATTCAAGAAGTGAGTTTTAAAGTGTACCGTTCCCGCAGATGTCGATACACCCACCGGCTGTTTTGTATATTGCTGCGATTTTTACAAGAGATGCAATATGCGTATATTCAGTTCACCTGGAACTCGAAGCTGCAAACAAGGGTCACTTCACCGTACTTTCTTTCAAATGATCTTCAAAGGCGATTTTCCGCATCATTCAAAACAACTGCCAGAACACCCGGTTCCCGATTACAGCCAAGGCTTCCGATTCTTTTGCGTCTTTACGTGCAGTCCTTCTTGATTGAAGGCCCTGCAATGAAACCTCAGGGTTTAGCGTTCTCCTATGCTTGTTGCGATGATGACCGCGGTGATATTACAGATAGCGAAGTGCAAGATTTATTGTGTGTTCCCAGGAATCGAAGCCATTAGTTTGAATATGACTAGTCGCGCTAGGTTACGTATTTGCTCAAATATTTATCGATACGTCGCATATATTTAGCCAAAAAATTCGCACTCGGCTGCTGGCCCGAAAAACGCGGGTTCGATGCAGGTCGAGGCGGCTGAATTTCCATGGAGGCGAAATTCTAGAGGCCCGCGTACTGTGCTATGTCAGTGCACGCTGAAGAACCCCAGGTGGTCGACATTTCCGAAGCCCGTCACTACGGCGTCTCTCATAGCCTGAGTCGCTTTGGGACGTTAAACCCTAATAAACCAAACCGAACCAAAAAATTCGAAAACCAGAGAAAGAAAAACTGTTGGAATGCCGTGTACGCCGATCAAAGGAGGTTACCAGCCACCAGTATTGAATTAATTCTACCTACAAAGCGCATCCCTTATCAGAGATGCGGCTATGCCGTGTGAATCTTCGCACCGAAAATTGAGTCCTCAACAACGTCAAGGCACTTCTACCGGTTACAGCTTAGCGTTGGCTACCTCTTACACTACCTTCACAAGATCGGATTTGAAGCTAACCCGAAAACTACGTACAGTGCCACACTCCAGAGACTATTTGGCACGTTCTTTGCGAGTTCCCGAACTACACTGATGACAGGAGAACATTGGAAGCGACCGTGAGAAAACTGGACTCTCGCCCTCTCTCTAAGAAACTCTTCTAGGCGCCAGGGCAGAACGTTCGGACTGGTGGTGTGCGGCGAAGGCCGTGCTCAAGTTTTTATGTGAAACAGGCCAAGACACCCGTCTCTGACTGCCTAGGCACTACCTACTCAGTTTACTCGGTTTACGGTGAGGCATGATTGAGAGTGCACATTTGTGTTTTCGTGGACCCCTACTCCAGTATATGTTAACGACATGCGTCGGTGTGTGTGTTCAAGATATGAATTTCACGTGCTTCTACTCATCGCGATGCGAGTGCCATCCAGTGTGTGTGTGTGAGTTTGGACATCACCCATAAAACTCATTGTATTATGCCATCATCAACCTTCATTCGCACTTCCCCTTTCCTCCCCTACCCTTTCCCCAGTGCGGAGTAGCAGGCTAGGGCTATGTTGCCACCGGCGAACCTCTCCTCCTTTTTCTGTCTTTAAAATTCCTTTCTCCCTCTCGATCTCTTCTCTCTCCTTCTATTTTTAGATCCCAAGTATTAAATGCCAAGAACAAACCGCTTGAGAGCGTTTGCAGCTCTGACAAGCCAAATGCAATTAATAATGACAGCACAGGTTAACTTTTGCAGTCGTATGAAACAACATAAGGGGTAAGACGAGGACGACAAACTAGAGCGCTGAACTCAACTTCATGTCAAAAATATTCGATCCTTTGCAGAAATTACCGCGACAAGCGTCCTCCACGCCTTAAGGTCTACACCCGCGTCCACGGAGGTATATAGGATTACCGACTCCGCTCATGAGAAGGGCTCAATTTTGCTACATCGGAGAGAGCTTGTGGGGGAGGGCATTTAATACATGGCGCTTGGATTTGCCATTGGCTTCGGTACAGCACTACTACGATATCGCTGCTCCGGCCGTGCCGGGGTTCGCAATGGGGACGTTTCCTCTCCCTTAGTTTACAAATGTAAGCATGGGTCATGGCATGCAGTTCGGTTGCCTGCTGCGCGGCGCTGCGTTGGCGCCATCATCTGCGTCGCCGCGTTAGCAGCCTGCTTCTTCCTACTCCATAGAGCTCATGTGCTGCGTTGCGCGGTCTCTCCGTGCAAACGTGTTTCGTGTCTGTTCTTTCACTTTTTTCTCGTGTGTTCCATCGACAGCCGTGTAGTGAGTATTAGTACTGCATCGGGAAAAGCGTAAAATATGTCGGGTTTAACATCCGGCATTTGCGGATGAGCTAACAGAGAGAGCTTAGTGGGGGGCTATAGAATAATTCCCGCCACCTGTCCTAGCACAACACCCTGATACTTTGCGTATTTATAAAAAAATGGCTGAGGCTTAGCTAAGGTTAAGCCTAGTCAGATGCGAAGCATATTGATGGCTAGGCTTGGTAATACATGGCTTTCCATGGTTGAATACTTGGTCATTTTAATACAACCGCTAGAAGCCTTCGTCGTGGGGGAAGACAACGGCATGGCTACAGCGGAACGCCGACTAACCCCGAGACGCGCGTTGGGTGATCGCCTGGATTGCCACGGAAGCCGCGTCCGCCTGCCCGGTGGAGCGAGCGTTTCACCTACACCGAGTGTGAACGCGCGTTCGAAATGCGCGGGAGTGTGACGTCACCATACCACGTGATTCACACGGCGTGCAACCGCAGCGACGGCACAAGTTGGAGCCCCGTCTGTCATCTGTCGTGACGTCATTGTGTCACGTGGTGTGACGTCAACATACCACGTGGTCTGCACGGCGTGCAACCGCAGCGACGGCACAAGTTGGAGCCCAGTCTCTCATCTGTCGTGACGTCATTGTGTCACGTGGTGTGACGTCACCATACCACGTGGTCTGCACGGCGTGCAACCGCAGCGACAGCACAAGTTGGAGCCCCGTCTCTCATCTGTCGTGACGTCATTGTGTCACGTGGTGTGAAGTCACCATACCACGTGGTCTGCACGGCGTGCAGCCGCAGCGACGGCACGAGTTGGAGCCCCATCTCTCATCTGTCGTGACGTCATTGTGTCACGTGGTGTGCATGGCGTGTAACCGTCACGAAGGGCTTGGGTTACCTATTGTAATATGCGTCGCATAAAACTTCCGGAACTCAGCTTTGTAGATGCGGCATCGGTTTCGGAACGGCGCTCCAATGCTGAGCGAACAACTTTACTTTGTCATATCCTGGCTTGCAGGGAACGATAGAAGACTTCGTCGTCTACCCTCCACGTTCGCAGGACCAGAATGATAACACTGCACAATACGCGCTTCTCATGTATTCCGTGCCGTCTGAGTAGTGTCCACCTCGTGGGTTCGCTTGTCGTCTGCGTGCCCCTTTTATGATCACGGATACATTCCGACCCCGAAGCAACGCGGGCGGTCCGCAGGCAGCCCAGCATCAAGCGAGATTAGCGGGCTGCTTTCTTCAGTGATCTTTTGTTTTGCGGAGACCTAATCTAAAAACGTTGGTTACAGATGGAACGTGAAAAAAGGAACCAGAATGCGAACACAAAACCAAAACTTTATTAGGAGATGGAGGAGGTTTAAAAGCGAGTTTTATTAATACGTCTAAATGACAGTGGTCACTAGCCGTGGCCTGCATCCTCTGCAACCAGGGATGGTCACGGCAAGAAGCCGACGCGTCGTGAAACTGCCAAGTCACCTGGACCTGTAGCCCAGCAACTCTTGCGCGTCAGGACTGACAGATGGCGCCACACGCGCGCTCAGCGGGAGTGCGCATCAGACGCGATCGACGCCGATATGCCGAAGACGTATGTCGCGGTGGCTGCGATGTAAAGTCTCGATAAACACAGTTGAAATTCGCCTTGCCCAAACAGCGCGGACACGATAACTTCTCAATGAAATCAGCGACACATTCTAATCAGGGCATTTTACTTTTTCTAATTCTCCTCTCTTCAGCTGTTTTCTAATTTTTCTTCTCCGCCTTTTTCTCCCTAGGTCCCGCGCTCTTACAATTCGCTGCTGCACTAGCACTTGCTCCCTTTGCTAGCACTGTTTCTTCCATACGCGCCAGAACACGGAGCAGAAGGCAAAGAAGATTTCCTTGTGCGGCGCGTGCCGCACCCGCTTTCCTGTTCGAGCTGTTCGATTTAGGCCAAAGGCCTTTTCGTAGAAGAGACGTGACCACGCCACGCAGCACGCCTATGCCGCTGTTCCTTCAATGCATGGCCCGCAGCATAGGTGCCGCGGATGAGGTTCCTGCAAGCCTCTTGGATGTCTGGCCGGCTGTACACAAGACGCGGGCTGCTACAACGGCAAGGTTGGCCACACCACGGCCAGCTGGCCGTCCTCACCTTGGCGGCCACCGGTGTCCGAGCCCTTGCAAAGACGTTCCTTGCTCCAGTTCCGCGACCGCACTCACGGGGCTCTCGTCTCTGGTTGTGGGAGGTTGCAAGGTTCACGAATGCCGCGAGAAGCACCTGCAGGGGAGAGCATCCAGCCCGGCAGAACCGCTAGCCGACTTCCCAGCGACCACCACGGTGATGTATTTTCGATGCTGCTTTGATGCGTTCCCGCTAATGCATAAATTGACCGAGGCCGCTGTACACATCCCGTACTTCGCAATACACCGCGTTTCTACCTGCTGCGGTGCCTCAGTGGCATGGGTGTTCTGCTGCTGATCCCCTAGCAACAGCTTCGATGCCGGCGGCGCCGGCCGTATTTCGATCGTCGCGAGCAGCGAAAACGTCTGTGCGATGCCAAAACCCGTGAAAGAATCCCAAGTGGTCTATATTAACCGGGAGACCTCACCAATACGGTGTCCCTCACAGCGCATGTGTCGCTTCGCAACGTTACATTCCTCGTACGATACCGCATTTTCGAACATGTGCCATGTAGCCCAACAAGGCGCTTCTAGGTTGCACGCTTTCCTTTTAGCCAGCAGTGATATAAAAAAAAAACGGCCATGTGTGAAGGGCATTATACGAAGCACTACGGACTGCGTGACTGCTAACGCAAGGCTTCCACCTGATTGACAAGTACCTGCTGCTATTATAACTGAGAAGATATCTTCGACAAACACAGGCATGCGGTCATAAAGATACACAATTTTTAATGGGACGCGATGCTTTTCTATTCTGTTAAGAGCACCGCGTTGGACCCTGTGCTGTGCAGTTTTCAATACACACTACGCCTGTTAACTTGTTTCTTGCAGCCAATGACCACTGCCTGGCCCGCAGACTGTTCTGGAGGAAAAAAATCGCTTTTGCGCTTCACGCATCTCCATATGGGCCGCGGTGGCTCTGCTGATTCCGACGTCGTCTGGGCCAATCGCCACCGCCAAACACTGGGTGGCGCGCAGCAGCCTTGATCCGTCTTTTGCCAAATACTTCCAGGCTGGGGTCTTTCCGTCTGCTGCTGCGGTCTGGCCGGTGCCAATGCGTGAGTAACGTTGCAGGGGCGTCTACGTTTTGCGTCTGTTTTGAACTAATGCCGTCACACAGCTCATTACGTACAGTTATAGGCAATTTGAAATAGCACAGGCATGGTGCCGCGAGGGAAACTGGCGAAACCTTCAAGATTAGCCACCACGAAGAACCAGGGCGGCTGGGTGTCCTACAGGGGCCTTCAGCTCACGCGCGCATTTGCAAATGAATGCACCTAGCTAAGCCACGATGCTGGAAAGTGCCAGCAGGCTATATAGAAATTGATCTCCGTATTTCCATCAGTATTTCTTACGGCTTTGCACGTGATTTGTCGTGATATTCGACGCTTTTGTAGTGCACATATTAGGGGCAAACTCCCAAAGTTCCTATGTAACCGTATAGAGCCGATCAGGATGATGGTGCTGAGTAATTAGTCCCTAACTGAAATGAGCGCTATGTTAGGGGTTGCCCCCAAATACACTGGGTTCGCGCTGTTCCCGTTTCGATTTGTTGTTCAATTTGGTCGCGCCCTACCATGTCTTCTAGCCGTCTTTATTAGCTCCGTCAGCAGAGCGGCTGCCCTGGACAGGCGGTGATCCCGAGCCTGATCCCCAAACCAGGAAAAAGTTTTTCTTCAACTGCCAAGCTGCTGGGAAGGCTTTGTTGCGTTCCGTTGTAACCATATGGCTGTACTCCGGTGGCTGTCAATGCATAATTACTCCCTAATTGGTCATGTTCTCTTTTGCACACTAGATTAGCTAGTTAAGCATGCTGTTATCTAAGACAAGAAAATGAGTTCCAGGCTAGCAAATCGATTTATTAAAATGAATAAGGATTAAAGTTTCGCTTTTTCACAACCGCTTTAATGCGTCGTAAACCCCTACGCATGTTGTGATTACCTAGGAGAAAACAGATTACACTGCAGACCATTTGTTTCACAAGAAAAGGAGGATAAAGAAGCAACAATTCGGGGATTTTGTCTATATACTCTGAAACCTGTTCTCTGAGTGTAAATGGATGACATTGGAATCGCCTCTGATTTCATTTGAACTGATGTGAGCTACACTAAATTGAGACATAATAACTATATAGCTCTGAAAAACGCGGATAGTCAAGCTGGTGAAGCACACAACCTAGGTGCTCCCCATTATGCAACCAGCCCATTTAACAGCATTAAATGCTTCTATTTCTTGTCTAACGTGCGTCTTCTTGCATCTATAGTGTCCACGTTTTTTTTTCCGCGCTAGTTCATGTGTCGTGATCCAGTAACCAACTAGCCCATTTAAGAGCGTTTGCAGCTGCAGTAAAGCTTGACAGTGGTGCTTTGTTACAGGAGGTCTGTGTAGGCGTTTCTCGCAAATTTTGTGCAATGTTCGTGAAGTATAACCTTTTGTGAAAAACAGGAGACGGAACGGCTACGTTTCTTTTTCACCAAACGCTTTAACAACTAGTGTTGCGTGATCATACCGTGACTATCAATTTGAGTCTGCTGTATTTGACGGTACTCGTCTTTAAGCGATCCTGCAGCGCAAATTAGCGTAGTATAGTACGTTCTTGATTACTTCCACGCAGTATGAGCCCCGGACCAGCGGCGTGGCTCTTCGTGCTCCCTGCGAGAACCGTGCCATGCACTGCGGGAGGCGCCATCATTGAACTTCGAGATATATTGAATGATATGAAATTAAATATTGTGTGCAGTTGAATACAAAACTTCATCTAACCTTATCAAGGCAAATTGGATGTCTCTGGATGTTTCAGTTTGATATTTACATCATTTTGTGAGCCTCAAGAAACATTTAAATCTAAAAGCAAAACTTCCGAAGAGCACTCAGCACAGATTTATTCTAATCCTATCCTCGTCCATGCGTGTACTTAACGTGCAGGCCTGTAAGTGTGAGTCAGTCATTCTGCACAAACAAGGTCAGTAATCTGCTCTCAAAAATTCCAGAGAGCAACTGAGCAGCGTATATGCTATATTTCCTTAGTAGCCTGCACACGTATTCAGCGACAACGAGCAGGGGGCACAGCGAAGCACGGCCATGTACAAGGGCACCTGGAATGACCGCGCTTAGCATTTAGTTGGCCGAAAGCACGCTCCCGTTGGACGCTCAATTTTCAAGCAGCCGGCAAACAACGACGCCTCTGCATCTTCCTAAACCTCCACGTGGAAGATGAAGGCTATGGTAAGGCCTAGGGTTAGTTCGTCTTCTTACACCCGTGCTGGAGGTAGTACTGAGGACACGCAGACCCTGATTTGCCCCCTCTCGAAAAAACACTTGTGCCCTGTACCAGTCCCCGAGACGGACGGACTGAGAACACCAGGGCTGCTCACATAAAATCGTAACTTTTTCTGACTTCAGAACGCACCCATGGGGTGTTCTCTGTTCCGCATCAAAAGTATCAGCATAGAAGCATCCGAATTTAGCCCACTCAGAAATGCGGCATCGGACTTGAGAACAGGGACCAAACATCCTGACAGCATCTCGAGCTTTGACGAACGATTTAGCTTTCAGTATTTTAGACCCTGAACGATATTCCCATTTTCTGTTCTTTTCATCGCAATGCGCACCCTCCCGAATCATTTGCACTGCACTCTACTTCTTCCAGGCCCTCCGCACATCACGCACACTTTTATTTCAGGTTTTATGTGAATTCCCCAGCTCAACACTTCTTAGAGACATACGCTGACTATTATTCCTCTGTCTTTGCAACATATAAAACTTACATTTTAGTTACCCATCACGTTTGGTGCATAGGAGTTTCTGCAGGGTGTAAAATTAGGTGGCGGCTAGCGATAGTTTTACCAGCATTGCACCTTGGTCGCAGCTAGTACAAAGTGGCAGCAAGGAGTAGGGCGTTAGGAAAAAGCCAGCATACCAGTAGTGAACAGCTAACTGCTACTAGCTCCTTCACCGCTGTGCACAATAAGGCAAATGCAATAAATTTAAGTGGCACTGGATTTGCTTTTCGCAAATTGCTTTTTGATCACTTCTACAAGAACGACCTACATCGCATATCTGACATTACTCTTTTTTGCTCGTACACAGCCCACTCCAGGTCTATTCGGGGGCTCTTCGTGGCTTGGAAGAGTCCCGGGACTCCTCTCCTTTAAAGAAATTTTAGTTGTGATGTAGGATGCCTTCCAAGGTGCTGCGTAGCGAACGGCTAGAAGTACAGTCCCGGTACAGACCAGAGGCAGCGGTCAGTCCAGAACACGCACGAGCATCGGCACGTTGCTTCATTTTTCGTCGTCTTCCGTTTTAAGCGCCAGCCGCCGATGGTTTGGGAGCCGAAGGCTATCTTAACTTCTCCCGGGCGAAAAGGCGCCATCCTGGCGGCCTATGGTGATGTTGCGACGGCAGGGTCGTATATGGTTTGAGACGGTCCGTATGGACAATTTCACGACTACGGCGACGATATCAGTGGACAGAATAAGGGGTTTGATGAGGTAATTGATAGGGAAGGTCGGCTTAAGAAAGCGGTAGGGGACTTCGTACTTGCTGAGAAGTTTGGAGGAAAGCCCGGGACATAAGGAAGGCAGCCAGACCAAAAAGTCAGGAAGATAAGTTGGAAGAAGGGCAGAGGGATCACGGGTGCTGTTCTGCTGCTTCTGGGCGCGTGAAGTGAAAGATCGGGCAAGCTGGCGGCATTCTTCAGCATAAATAGCGGCTTGAGAATGAGTTGCAAATTCAAAAGGCTCAGGGCGGTATGAGAGAATGGTGTCAATTGTGCAAGAAGGCTCACGGCCATAGTGCCGAAAGTATGGAGAGAACCCGGTGGTGGCTTGAGCAGCGGAATTATAAGCATATGTGACGATAGGTAGAACACGGTCCCAGTTGCAGTGATAGGAAGCTACGTACATGGACAGCATGTCGCCAGGAGTGCAGTTGAAATGCTCAACCAGGCCATTTGTCTGCGGAGTTTAGGCGGATGTGGTGCGGTGAACGATGTTGCATTCCTGTAGGAGAGCTTCTATAACTTCAGTTAGAAAGGCCAGACCTCTATCACTCAGAAACTCTTTGGGAGCACCATGGAGAAGAATGATGCGACGGTAGGTGAATGATGCAATGTCGTGGGCTGTACGAGATGGTAAAGGCGACGTTACGGTGTACCGCGTAAGATGATCGATGACAACGATGATCCAGCGGTTGCCGGTTGATGTGGTGGGAAGAGGGCCGTAGGGTTCAATACCAACACGCTCGAAGACCTGCGCTGGGCAAGGCAGTGGTTGCAGAGGAGCGGCTGGTCGGCGCATGGGGTGCAGGACTGAACGAACTTGCGAACATAACGACATATCCCACGCCAGTAGTACCGATGTCGTAGACGGGTGAAGGCCTTCAAGAAGCCGGCATGGGGACACTGGGGATCATCGTAGGAGGAAGAGCAAATGAAGGAGCCTGGATTGGTCGGAATGGCAAGCAGACACTTGCGACCATGCGGAAGGTAGTTACGGCGGTAAAGAAGCTTCTCTGTGATGGCGAAATGGTGGGACTGACGACGGAGAGCACGGGAAGCAGGTCGAAACGATTGGCCACATAAGAAATCCAAGAGGCAAGAGATCCACGGGTCTCTGCGTGGCTCGGAAGCCATATCAGCGGACTCAAATGTCAAAGAACGCAGGGCGGGTATACAAATCACTGCCTCAGACGGCTGAGGAGAGGGCATCAGCATCGGGATGTTTACGGCCGGAACGATAGACAACGTGAATGTCGCATTCTTGAAGTCGCAGAGCCCAGCGCCCCAGTCGACTAGAGGGATCTTTCAACGACGACAACCAGCAGAGGGCGTGGTGATCGGTGACAACGTCGAAAGGGTGCCCGTATAAGTAAGGGCGGAATTTGATAATCGCCCAAAGAATGGCTGAACACTCCTTATCGGAGACAGAATAGTTGGCTTCAGCATTTGTCAGTGTTCGGCTGGCGTAAACGACAACATATTCGTCAAAGCCAGGCTTGCGCTGCGCGAGTACTGCATCGAGGCCGACGCCTCTGGAGTTGGTGTGGAGTTCGGTCGGAGTACGAGGGTCGAAATGACGCAGAATTGGCGGAGTGGTCAGGAGGCGACGGAGTATCGTAAATGTTTCATCATATGCTGGCGACCAGGCCGAAAGGTCGTGGCCGGAAAGGAGCTTGGTAAGAGGGTCGATGATAGTGACGAAGTTGCTGACACAGCGGCGGAAGTAGGAACGGAGGCCGACGAAGCTGCGGAGGTCTTTTACAGAAGTGGCTTTCGGAAATTCTGCTACAGCTCGCAACTTTGCCGGGTCAGGGAGAACGCCACCATTGGACACGGCATGTCCGAGAATGGTGAGCTGCCGAGCTCCGAAGCGGAACTTTTTCAATTTGAGTTGGAGGCAAGCGTCGGCCAGGCAGTGAAGAACAGTCTCAAGGCACTGGAGGAGAGACGAAAAATTCGGGGAAAAGATCACAATGTCGTCGAGGTAACAAAGGCATATGTGCCATTTAAGCCCACAAAGTAGGTTGTCCATCATGCTCTCCCTTAGCGAAAAAGAGGATGTGCTAAAAATGCATTTCAAACGTATTGTATTAATTTCATATTTATTTCGCATTTTTTTGTCCCTATGCTTAAACTGCAATACGAATGCTTTCTAAGTATACTAGGAATAATATTTTAAACGTTCTTAAAAATACGTGAAAAGTACATTTTTGCCTGCTTAGCATATTTATAATGCATTAAAAATATATTAAAAATATACATTAGAAATATACTAAAAATATACATTTAATACATTAAAAATGTGTTTACTCGGGCTTAAAAAAAGTCTACTGGGCGGCTCCATGGAACGACAAGGGTTAATTCTTCAACTGGAGAACAAATCGTACACGTCATTAATCAACAGGAGTCCGATATTGTAAGGTCACGTGATTGAATGGGAACGGCAGATACCTACACACAGCATACCAAGACGACAGTGACACAGCAAACAACAAATCCTACGACAAGCGCTATACTTGGCTTGCCATATATATACCCAGCGAAAGCGACGCACTATTTTGCGCGGTGAGGCCTTTTTTTGCGCAAATACTGTGGGCTGCCAAATTATCGCAGAAGTACCCTACTGGTCGCGTTTGAATCTGGGGTTAATCGAGAACGGAATTGCTAGTTGAAACTTGCGTCAGGCACAGGTCAGGAGTCGAACTGCCAACCAACAGATACATGGGTGTGTAAGGGAGCCGGTCTGCCCTGCCAGACGGGGTCCTTTCCGCTGGCTTATTCGGACCCAGAAGTACCCAAGGCGCTTTTGCTGGTATAATGCTATCACGATCTCACACGGAAATGTTCGAATGACATTTAGTGGAATGAAATTCGAGAATAGGAATGACATTCGGACTCGACGGACTGCCGCGGTGCTGCACGACACTTTCGAAACGCATTCGAAAGCCTCAGCTCGTTTTCAGTGTACAGCGACGACGACGACGGCGGTCACACTAGTCCGACAATGACAGTATATATCACACTGAACAACAGCATGTAATTATAGTGAAATATCTAGTTTACTATAATATGATTCTAGAGGGACACGTTTTTCAGGCCAACGACACCGACGAATCCGGTCGGCGGACGGTCAGCCTTGTCGGCGGCTGAGCGAGAGCACGGTGATGAGGCGGCGGTGTGTATATGCTCGCGCTTCTAAATGAGTGAAACGAACGGCTATATTTCACGTGTGCACACCTGAACACTCACCAGCGATAAGCGCTTGCCAAATAAATTTCAATCGACGACGGCTCTGTTCCCTTCCGCGACGACTAGGCCCAGCGAGTTCGCAGGGTTGGATCTGTGATTTCGGCGGTTGTGAAGAGCGAATCACAAGCTTAGCTAATGCAAATGGTCACCAGGTGTAGTTTTGGCAACAGTGACCTGAAATCAACTATTGCTTACATCGCAGGGCACGCGTACGATGAACGGGAATCGCCGGTGTGACCCGGACTGCCGAGCCGTGCTTTACGGCCAGGAGCAGTCGTCGCCGACGCTAGTTTGTGGATAACAAGTTAGGCCGTTTCAGTTAAAGCGAACAGCCGCCAGACATACTTCTGGATAAAGTAGTTTAAAAAAAAAGTACTGGTCACGTCGGAGAAAGCCGGGACAAGAAGCGAGAAGCGCCAGTCCTGCGCGATGCCAACAACCCGGCTTTCTCAGGCGTTCGATCGCATCATCGCTTCCCACATATTGTCGCACTGCGTAAACAAGCACGAGTACAACCAGTAAAAAAGAGAACAGATTGTTTAATAGAACGAAAGCGCAGATTGCGCTTTATGTTATGTAAACAAGCGATGTAAACAACAGTATGAGTGCAGTCGTCCTCATCGGTGCACTCCCGGGGAAATTTCATGCTGACGCGGTTAATATTCATTGGCGTAATATTATCTTCAAGCACTCCCTTAGACAGAACACGTGTAGCATCGTTAGATGACATTCGGCTGGAAGGCATTCGAAGCGCCCGTGTAGCAGGGGTATAAGTGGTGATTACCTTCCTGCTAGAAGTTACCATAAACGAAAGGATGACAAGAAAGGGAAAGTTTTCACTCTTCGCTGAAACGTCATTTCGAGCCCTAGATTGTTCCACGGTAGCTTGAAGTGTAATGCAAATATGTTTACGCGGACAACCCATTTGTTAGAATTTAAATATACTTCAGACGGATTAATTGCGTATTTACGAAAGTACACTTTAAATAGATGGCCAGCACCAAAATGCGATGTCCCGAAACTCGATTTTGAGCACTAGATTGTTCAACGACAGCTTGTAGTGCGCTGCATACATGCTAATGCGGAATGCAATTTTCTAGAATTTCAGTGTTCTTTGGACGAATTAATGGCGTATTTACGGAAGTACACTTCAAATACATTGACGACACGCAAATGCCTTTTCCCGAAACGCGATTTCGAGCACTGGACAGTTCAACGGCAGATATAAGTGTGCAAAGACGTTTAAAAGGACTTCCCGTTTGTTAGTATATTTCGGATGAATTAATTTCATATTTACGAAAGTTCACTTTTAATACATTGACAAGATGCTAAAACTGCATACATATACGTTTACAAGGGCTGCCCGTTTTCCAGAATTGAAGTATACTTTCGATGAATTAATTTCATATTTCCGAAAATACACTTTTAATACACTGACAAGATGCTAAAACTGCATACATATTTTTTCACGTATTTGAAAAGTGCTCGAAGTATGCTTTAAGTGAGGTATTTTTGGCACATTTTAAAAATATATTTCGAATACCAAGCATGAAATTTCAGAAACGTATTTCCTACATATTTTTAGTGCATTCATGAATACAAAATATGTTTAAAATACATTTTAAATAGCCCACCGTATATTCCAAACGTATTAGTTTTTGCTAAGGGCTCGAATGTGGCGGGGGCATTGCAGAGGACGAAGGGCATGACATCAAATTCATAGAGCCCGTCGGTGGTGACGAAAGCAGTTTTTGGGTGATCGGCCTCTGCCATCGGCACCTACCAGTAGCCTGAGCGCACAGTCTAATGAAGAGATGAACTCAGCGCCCTGCAGGCACTCGCGGGCGTCGTCGAAACGAGAGAGAGGGTAAAGGTCCTTGCGTGTAATCTCGTTCAGACGACGGTAGTCGGCGCAGAACCGGAAGGAACCGTATTTTTGTTGACAAGGGCCAGCGGCGATGCCCACGGGCTGTGCGACGGCTGTATGACGTGGCGCTCGAGCATGTCGGTCACCTGTTCCTCAATGATGCGGCGCTCAGCGGCTGACACGCGGTACGGACGTTGGCGTAAAGGGGCATGAGGGTTAGTGTCAATACAGTGGTTAACGGGGGTTGCGCGGCTCAATGAAGTTTGCTGGTAGTCAAACGAAGCTGCAAAATGGTGCAGGACGGCGACAAGTTGGGCTCGTCGGGAAGGCGTCAGGGCGGCGTCGACGGAACGGTGGAAAACATCGAGAGGAGACGGATTGGCGATGGGAACAGGTGTAATGGCGCTGACGTGAAGGCCGGCCGTGCTATAAACGAGGGGGTATGCTGAGGCGGGATGGAGCAAGGCAACACTACCAAGTGATTGGCCTCGGAGTAATGTGGTAGCGCAGGAGAGCGTATTGGACACATACATAGCGCTTGAGCCACAAATAATTGTAAGCAGCATGAGGCAGTAAAACAGGTTTCTGGTTAGCGCATCGTAAAGAGGACGTATAAATGACAGTTGCGCCGGAGAGAGCAGCACAAGAAAGTGGCACGAGCGCTGTAGAGAAAGGCGGAACGTCTGTGTCCTCTAAGACGACCACAGTAGCGGCAGCAGCACCGAGTACGTCCAAGGAAGCGTCACTGAAGGGCGATAACTCAAGGCGAGCACGGTCGCAGACAATACCGGCTTGATGTGTGGAAAGGAAGTCCCGAATAAGGATGGCGTCGTGAGATGAGCGGGCGAGGACGATGAACTCTATTGTGTGGGGGACGTTCTCGATAAGCTGGCGGGCGGTGCAGGCGGCTAATGGTCGAATGTCCTGAGCGCTGGCGGTGCGGAGAGAAACGGCTGGAAAAGTGTCGTCACATAATGTTGGCGGGCACGCAAACAGGTCTTGAGCGAGCCGCTGGCGGCGCAGTTCTTGCCTCCGAAACTGCGGCGGTTAGTTTTCCGCTTGCGCGGCGGGTTGGCGGGGGCGCATCGGAGAACGGGATCGTCGGCCAGGGGGCGGCGAACAGTGGGAGCGCAAATGGTAACAAGGAGACGAGGAATCCGGAAGCGGCTCCTGTGACGCAGGCGAGGTGGACGGCGGACGATCGTACCGTGGCTCACGGCTATAATTCTGCGCACGATGGTCGCGACTGCGGCACAAATGAGCCACGTGGCCAGCGACTCCAATAGGAAGGTTGTCTTACGTGCGCCAGTGGTTGAGAGGCTGCGGCTGAGTTCGTGGGCGGGCAACGGGACGATAAGTCGGAGTTGTAGGTCGCTGGTGGTGAGGAAGCCTGTACACAGGAGCAGCAGGTAAGCACCCCGGACGCAACAAAGCATCAGCGTACCATAAAGGAGCCCCGATCAGTGACTGCTGAGGAGGTGGAGGAGGAGAGGGCAGTACCTCGGCGACCTGCTCCTGTATGACACGCTGGAGGTAGGGAGCGAGCGGTGGCGCAGCCGTAGGTGGGCTGGTAGACAAGTACAGCTGGCGGGCGACTTCCTCATGGACAAACTGCTGAATGTGCTGGAGGAGCGACGGGTGGTTCAGAGCACCGTCAACGGGAAGAGCCAAGCTGGAAATGGTTGCCTCTTGAAACCGGTCCGGCGGCTGGAAAGGCGCTGTTTGCTGAGCTTATCGAAGTTTGGCAGTAGCTTAACATCTGACAGAGACTGGGGATTCTTCGAGACGAGCATCTGAAAGGCGTCATCATCAATGCCTTTCAAAATATTTCTGATCTCGTCGGGCTCGCTCTTGGAAGCATTGACGCGCTTGCAAAGGTCGACGACATATTCGATGTAGCTTGTGAAGTTTTCGCCGTTTCGTTGTGCCCCACTGCGCAAGCGTTGCTCAGCAACGCTTGCTTTCGCGCAGCGGGACGGCCAAAGACCTCCGTGAGGCTAGTTTTAAGATCCGCCCAGCTGGAGATGTCAGCTTCGTGGTTGCAGAACCACAGATTGGCGTCCTCGCTCAAATAAAATATGACGTCGGTGAGCTTGAAGCTGTCATCCCACTTGGTATACGCAATGACGCGTTCGTAGGAGGCGAGCCAGTCTTCTAAGTTGGTATCGTCCGTGCCACTGAAGATCGTAGGGTCGCGCTAACGGACGGTACTGGAACAGAGGAGAGCAGTGGGAACAGGCTGGAAAGGTTGGGTCGAGGTGTCGGGCACCATGGTAGAGCCTGGTAGCCTGGGCATCGTGTCGTATCTCGAGGGCGAGAGCAGACGGCACATCCACCAAGTGTAATGTAGGGCGTCTTCCAAGGCACTGCGTCGCGAACTGCGGCGCGACTAGCGGTACAGTCCCGGTACAGGCCAAAGGCAGCGATCAGTCTAACGCACTCACGAGCGGCACGTTGTTTCACTTTTCGTCGTCTTCTGCCTTAAGCACCAGCCACCGATGGTGCTGGAGCCGAAGACCTGTCTTACACAGTAATCAAAAACCTATTGATGTGTGAAATAGAGGCATCGCTTATTTCAGTTGCATCGGGACGAATTAGCTGTATCTAGGAGTTGCACCGAGCGCCTCCTAGCAGTTTGCGAATCCCTAGCCATAACAATTTATTTGAAAAGCAATATTTTCTCTGAAAGCTGCCAAACCCATTCAGGTTAGAAATGAGTATCATTACGTTTTCCGCGCTTGTCTGCAGCTGAGAGTAGTGCGCGCTACCGGGTAGTGCGTGCTACCGACCGCACGCCGACCACGGCGTGTCTTGCTCTTGAATTAAGAAACAATGAGACCCAAGCTGACAGAGAAAGGCAGTTTATCTTGATACAACATTAACGCCGGCAAGCCAAAAAAATCCGCTAAGGAGTCGAGGTCGTCCGACTGACCAGCAAGCTTAGCTGGGACTGCTCGCCCACGCTAGGGCAGTGCCAGGAGATATCCCGTGGCAGGATGAGGCCAGCTTGCCCCGCTTCGTGGGAGTGAGGGAACGCCTCGTGGGAATGAGGCTTCGTGCCGGTGAAGAACAACTGACAAGCGCCGAAACGTCCGCGAACGTTGACTTCGCGAGTCCGAAGAGGCAGAGAGTGCTCCTGCGACTCAGGCGCAATATCTTGATAGATAAAACTGGGGGATGCGATATTACGGGGAGATGAACACAAAGAAATAGAGCCGGGAGAGTCCCCACAGCACAGAAGTAGTCCCCTCGCGGCGTTGCCCGCTACTACTTATGCTTGGGAAGACACTTAGGAAGCCCATTCAGCTAACCGCACCAAACTGGCGATCCCTTCTGCAAGTTCTGAGAACCCCATCTGCGGCATGCCCTTTATAAGATACCTTAAGTGCCTGGACTCGCTGGGATTGAAGGCAACGAGTGTGCGAACAGCTAAATTACCAGCAGCGCGAAGGGTCACATCTACGCTCAGTGCATTTGCATGTGGAAAAAATGTGTGGCGCTTGCACCCTTTATCTTCAGAGATATTTCAAGCAACCAACGCCACAGCCCACATAAAACCATTACTTAGGAACGGGAGTAGAGCTGCGGTAAGTTAGTGCTTGCTATTCTCGCAGTTTGCTCTTCGAACGTGCGGAAACTCCCCTTTGGAAGTGTTCATGAACCCTGCTTGAGTATTCCACAATAGGTAATATTCCTCGCCTTTCTGTCGTGCGAGTGCGCAGTAAGATAGAGCCGATAATTACACCGAGTATTTGTATAGGATAGTGGCACAAACAGTACAGCTCCGTACGAATTGGTGCATTCGTGAAAATAAGTACAGTAACAACCATAAAAATGTGCCACCATGAAAAGAAAAGCTTTTTGTATGTGAAGAATAAGAAATCAAAGATATCAAACGTTCAAAAGGCAAAAACCTTCTAACGGAATCAAATTACCGCACATTTTGTGAAGAAAGGCAGGGACCTTGCAGCCATGATCTATGACTGGTGGCTTCCACCAACGCCTCCTTTATTTTTACAATGCCAGCCGTATCAACCGCTTCGCAATGGGAGCCGTCGGTACGCCTTATTTCAGTTAGTTGCCGCGCTTCGGCGCCACCCAGATGACAGGAATGCTGGCGTCATGCTTGCGCATGGTCGCGCGGTGCTGGCTTTTTGGTGATAGCTCTGTCCTACTGCTACACCACGAGTCTGTAAGATTCTTGCTTCCTACCCCTTCTTGAGAAGCTTTCGCTTCCTCCGCGGCATGGCGCTTTTTCCAACGGCAATCGGCTCGAACGGCAGCGTTGCTCGCCGTTTTCAGAGGTGGGCTGAGGCGTTCGCCCAGTCTGTCACTTCAGGGGTCGGCTGGCATACTTGAGGCGCTGCCTCAGGTGTTTGCGCCGCTTCTTGCTGTTCCTTGCCTGACGACTGCTGCGTTGAAAGTTGTTACGTTCGTTCGTTTTGTAGCATCATCGTTAACGAAAATTGTATTTGCGTGGGAAAATGATGCGGTCCGCAACGCTTACGAGGAGCTTCGAAGCAGCAGTAAAATGGCATTGGTTAATTATGTTCAGTACGGCTGCTGCTTCAGTTTTGTGTGCAGTGTGGCAGATTCTAAGCTAGTTTATGCGGGGCTGAGGAACTTCACTGCAAAGACTAGAGAAGAAGGGTCGTTTACGTGCATTGATTTATATATATATATACAACGATTTACAGTAATAGCATATTCAATACTTTGCGCGTATCTCCAGCTATATAAATTGCCACTCTTTGTATTTTTTTCCCATTTATACGTATAGAATTGTGTCTATTTGCTTGCATTTACTCGTGCTTGCAATCATAAGAAATTTGAATTCAAGAAATTTCTAGGGCAAAGCGTATCGCGCGCGAGCGGAACACAACAGGGAACGACAAGAACACACGTAACGCCCGGCTTGAGGTGCCAGTTCATACGCCCTTATGTATTGGATCGCCCTCTCCTGCGGCGGCGAGCGACAAATGCGGTAGAAGAGACGCTCCCTTGTGCTTCAGCCTTTACGATTACTGCCCCTGGGCACGTGCTGAAGCGGCCTTGATTTCTTTTTTATCTGTCTCCTTTCTTTTAAGCGTTTTTATTGCGAAAGCAATATTGCTAGCACTTTTCTGCCGTCGGCGGAGGTCGTTCCTTTGCTGTCACGTGGCACGACCACGTGACAGCTTGACGTCACGACCAGAGGAGAGCAGGGGCCCCAATTCATCTCTTCGGCCGTAGTCGTTCCTTCGCTCGGCGCGGCGGCTACCACTTGACGGCCTCCTCGGCCCGCCGCGTGAGGGCGCTCGCTAGGAGAGCGATCGGAGGATTGGTGGCTGAAAAGCAGAGATGTGGCATAAGGTTAGAATTGTACGAAACCGTAGGTAAAGATGATGGCGAATCTCAATGAGAATTGCCAACACAGTAAACAAAAAAAAATAGTAAAGAAAGAAAAGCTCAGCATGGTGGCAACTGCCGCCACCCCGTTTCAAAGGGGGCGCTCCTATCCATCCATCCATACACGGGGCCCTACAGTGCCCTACAGAGCTACTACAGGCAAGGAGACACGGAACGCCCTACCTGCTGCGGAGTCAGCCCTTAAGGTCGAGCGCTGGAGGGGGCTAAGCTATGGCCTAAGCGCCACGGCTTGGGTGCTGTATTGAAGAAGAACCGACCAATCGCAGCTTTGGTTCAAGCTGCAGAAAAAGAAAATTATTCAATACAAAGAAGACCTACTTCGCCTAAAGTACATAAAAAAGCAGTGCTTCTACTGATAGGCGGGCGCACTTCTGCGCCTTCAGCGAACACGCAGGTTGATTACCTCGCTATACTTTCTCATTGATAAGCCGTACATAGAAGTAACTGATGCACGCAGATTCAAGTTCTTGCAACGATCAACAAAGCTGACACCGCGTGCATCCACTAACAAACAGACGTGGTGTGAAAGCGGGAACCCGTTTCAAGAGGTAAAATAGAGTATATTAAGCGTCAGCTTCATAAGTGCCCCGAAATGTCGCTTTTAACCTAAATTAAGTAATTCATCGCAGTGATACATGGGTTTTTAGTTTTTAATATCTTTTCAATGAGATCACTGTACTGTTTTCTTTTAACTTTTTTTCGATCGATACATTCATTTATAGGTCAAGCGCGTATACAAATATTGTGAATATTCCTGCACATGACGCCTATTGTCAGCACTGTTTCTTGCCCACGCGCCCGAGAGGACAGGGAATAGAAGACAAAGAAGATTACATCGTGGTGTTCGTTGCAATTTCTAGCAGTAGTCTTAGCGTTGCGCAAATTAAACAGCTCCTTGTCTTCTGTGATAATTATGACAGATTCATTATCGTTGTGCTCCTCTCTCACCGCGCCTACAACATCTCAGGCACTTCAGTTATTCAAATGCTTGGTTCCACCCCACGTGTGTTCATTACGGTTGGTCTGGGTGCCTGGGCACAGAGGAATCCATTTGAATGAGGTTGCTGATACCCTGGCGAAGGCATCTCTTCAAGGCCCAGTCGTTTCTGTGCTTCCACCCAGCGCATATATTACCGCGGCCAGGTTTCGCAGGTATCTGCTACTGAAAGAATTCGCAGCATCAGCTCTGACCTCCTCTCCCGAATTCCGGCATCTCCTTTACCCGTGGTGCAGTAAAGGATGGCGATCACGCAAGCTTGAGGTTTCCTTCACTCGTCTACGTTGTCGCGTGCCTCTTTTAAACTTCTACCTTTATAGATCTGGTCTGGCGGTCTCCCCATTGTGCCCGTTCTGCGGAGAACCCGAAACGATAGATCATTTCTTGTTGACCTGCCGCCGTTTCTCCTCTTTACGGAGCCGCCTGCTGGAGCTTCCGTTACGACAGCTTGGTCTAAGTCTGTCAGCTGGGGTTGCTCTGTCTCTTGGGGCTTCCTCCCTTGGGCACAGCAACTGGAATGTGCTCTCCGCCATGCAAAACTTCCTTACAGACACTAAACGGCTGCCGTCTTAAGCTCTGGTCTTTCTCATGACCAATATTTCTCTGGAATGAAAGCTTTCTGAAACGTGGAATATTTAGCCCCGTTCTCTATTTCAGTCACCGATCTCACAGCATTTGTTTAACCTATTTCAATTACACATTTGAGATCCTTTCATTTATTTCCTAATTGCTATTATTATCATGATTATTTTATTTTTCCCCACAATTATTTTCTTGTTTAACATTTTGTACACCTATCAGTTGCCGCCTGTGTCTTGGCCAATCCCCCGCAGTGGGTATGCGCCATTTTCTAGAGGACAACAACAACAACAACAACAATGCGCTCCCCTGTTCTGGTTGTTCGATTCCCCCCAAAAGATCTTTCGTCGATGAGACGAGGTCACATTGTACGCCTGGGCCGTCCGCCGTTCGTCCAAGCCATGGCTCGCAAACCCGGCCCGACTGAAGAAGCTCCTCATTGCAACGGGAATGGCTGGGCGTCGCTGAACACCGAGCCGGACACTGCAAAGGCAGCGGTGGTCACACAACAACCAGCGCGGTGGCTTGATCTTGGTGGTCGGCGTTCTCCGAGCTCGTCCAGCGCCTGTCCTGTGTGCGGTTCAACATCTGGAAACAAGGGGCACAAGGCGCTGGTGACGGCAGGCACCACCCTGCTACAGAACAAGGACCGCGGATGTCGTGAGTTGTCCTGACTTTGGGAGTATACCCATCCCTGCATAGGCAATAGCCTAAAACCCACCTACCGCTACGACGTTTTTTTTCATAAGCTTGTTCACTGAGTTCAGCCAATAGATTCCGTTACCTGTAGTGGTCAGCCATGAATACACTACGTGAATTAACACGATCGGCAAGCTCGCTGCCAACGCCCCCTTCCCTTCAGTTGGACATTTGCCCTTGAAACAATGGTCCTACATATAAATTACGTTCGAGCGCGTAAACAATTGCCTGAAACTGCACTACTTGAGTACCCATTATTTAGTGTTCCCATTTACCAACCGGTGCACTTTACGCAACGACTATGCCGTTGCGGCTCGCTCACCCTTTGAATTGGACGTGAGGAGCAAGCGCATTCTTTTCGCTGCGGCAAACTTTCGAACGTAAAACTTGCATGAAAGGTCTATTAGCACGGTACAGTTTCTATCGGCAAAAAAGCTCGTTGCATGCCGCTAATGAATGTGAATCTGAGAACGAGGTTTCAGTTAATACTTTTCACCGTAACTATCCATCAAGACACCGCATTAACACAGGCGTCACCTGTGCACTGAATGAGAGCGCCGGAGTAGCTTTGCTCTTTCTAGACCCCGAACGGCCATATGTTGGCGTTCCATTAGTCTGTTCACTGCAGTTTCGGATGCGGGTTTTATCTTATCTTTTAGGGCGATAGTGTGCAAATTTTCGTCCTGCAGAAAATACGGCGTCGTCATCGTCGACGCCATCGCAGTTGTGGGCAAAAATTCGGCGGAGAAGAAACATAGGTTGGCTACCTTGGTCACGTAATTTTGTAGCGCCACCACAGTCTGCACACAGGATTGTGAGCAAACTGTACACCGTGGCAGGCGACAGTTAAATTAATGATTGGCCGGCAGGAGTTGCTCTGGACGAGCAAAATGGGTCGCACAGGCCCCACCAGGGCCAGGAGCTGCCATCGCAGGGCATTGAAGGATCGCTTCATCGCTGCACTACTGCGCCAGGAGTGATCTTTGAGTGTAAAGTCGAGAATGCAATTCCCCATATGCAATTCCGCATTTATGCCATGAAGGGGGACCTGAAGTATTTCCTCCAATTTTTTAAACATTTAGCTCGAAAGCACTCCTTCGGAAGTACCCACCTCGAGCAAGAATCTTTTCTTGTGGGATGAAATTAACTTGGGTAAGCTCGGGAAATATGTGGGGAGCGCCACGCCAGCAGTACCCAATGGGAGGAGGGCGTCGTGCCAGCTGCTTCAATAGAGGACAGAGGACGATGAGTATCGAGAAACGCGGTTGTGTGCACATGCTATTACCGGAAAGAGCAAATGAAGAATGAACGTTTGCTTTCGCATGTCTAGTAGGTTTAACTACATTAAAGGGTACCTGAAAACGGTGTTTGAAGTTGGCTATAAAATGCTTGCATTATGTACAATACAGGCCACCGAGCTTTCGTGCCGCATACGTAACCTCAAAATCGAGCCGATAATCTATGGTACATTTCTAATAACTTCAACTTCCGCGCCTAGCAGCGACCAGCGGTTTCTGGTTTCTGCCCCATTGCGCACGCAACGCTTCATGCAGCGCTCCTTACGTCAGCTGCGGACTGCTGTGATTTGGTCACCATGCCAAATTCACGCAACCGGCGGAGGGGCTGAGTCAGTGGGGCCGGCGGAGGAGCGCCGACATTTCAGAGCGCGAAAACAGACCAGAGGTGATGTAAAGGCGCGAAGATGCAGCAATGAATATTTTGACTACAGATAAATCAGGTTCCACAAAACTAATTAAACAAATTCTTTTTGGAGGATATTTGTGAATGGCTTCATTTAACACCCTAGGCATACCAATGTGTTATTACACCCTCCTTCAGAACCCATGTTAAACCGTACCACATTTTTTTTTTGCTGCAGCCAGCGACCAAGGCTTGACCTGGCCTTTTGTGAGGGGCAAGACGGCTGTTTTCCGCCCCATGCATCTCCTTGTGGGCTGTGGCAGCGAGCCACCAACATCACTGCTACGTTCGCGCCATATGCTGGCACTCCTTGCACGTCTGGCCACGGTGCTAACCGTGCCGGCTTTTTCGAGATTGCTGCAGCGATTCTCTGCGCTGCTATTAGGTGAGTAAAGGTCCATATTCGCCTTCATTCTGGCGTCCGCGTTTAACTGCGGCTTGTATGCAGATCATCATGAAAATATGCAATAATACAAAAAGTAACTTGCTCGCTGCTGCTTGCGTTCAGAATCGTGGCGAAATATTCGCCTTAAGCTACGCTCTCCACGGTCGCAAGGGCAGCCTAATAACACAAGAGAAGTGTTGAAGAGCACGGTAAGCCGACAAGACGTGCGACATGAACCAATATAACCATAAACATGCCATTTTCGTTCTTGTACTAACCAAGTGTATACAGTCAGAACTTGTGATACATCGAGGGACCTATACATAGCCGCCACAAATAAGCTTTCTTCTGGGTGTAATCCGTGTCAAGTGAAAACTGAGGGATCAGAAGTACTGAAATCGCGTTCCATATATCGATTAGGGGACGTTCTTTCCCCAGCAGGAGGACTCCCACGAATGCCGCAACGACATACCAATGTTGCAAAATTCAGTCCTTAGCAGATATAGAAATCAAAGCGCGCTTTTCAGTAGGTCATCAGCTACCCAGTGCAGATATTTAGTCGGTGCTCGGAGTAGACTGTGGAGCTACAGCCATCTGTTTCTGGTCACTAGGAACACAAATATAGAATAAATGAAAGATCATGAAAGCCGATTCTTAGCGTCCTTTATCTTTGCTTATTTGCGTGTTCTCGTTCGATGCCTTTATTCTTGCCGAAAGGGCCGCGTAGGTTCCGCAACACCTGCCGTTAACACTTGACTGAGAGCTGCGTTTTTATTCCGACATTTGTACTCGGGCCAGACATTACACCAAAAACCGGAATTCTTCTTCTGAGCTGTTCAGCCTACATTGAAACCCACACTTATGTACTCCGATTGCGAGAAGACCCTATTATAAGACGAATTATCGCGTGCCTAGTGCACCTTCCCTAGAGAAAGTCTGAAACATATGGCGACGGGTGGGAACAAAGCACGGGAAAAAAATTGCCTGTAGTTTGACCAATGGCCATCCCCAGTAGAATTGCGGAAGCAACGGCGCGGCAATCGCGGCGGCTGCGGCACCTCTGAGTCACCCGCGTAGCGGAGGAGTAGGCGGTGGCCCCAGCGCTGTAGCTGTACGTCGTGTACTCCTCATAGAGAATGCACTGCTGGCGCAGCGGCGATGGCACCTTTGAGTCACCCGCGCAGCGGTGGAGTCAGCGGCGGCTCCGCGCTGCTCTGACGTCAATCGCTCCTCGCGCATGCGCAGTTGGGGCTCTCCAGGGCTCCTCGAAATCGCTCACACTTAGCGTAGTGTTGCTTTCGCAACAAAAGGCTGCTAGTAAAATCTGCTACACCCACTGGTCAAGTCTAAGCTTTTCCGAAGAGAGCATCGAAGCGGAAACGTGTGTATAGCGATGAGATTTAGCCCTCAACCGTAACTAAAAATGAATTGGCAAAGTGGTTTTTGAAGAAAGGAAATGGCGCAGTATCTTTCTCACATATCTCAGTGGACACCTGAAGAGGAACATAAGGGAATGGAGGAAGGTGGGAGTGAAAGAAAAAGGTACCGTAGGGGAGGTCTCCGGAGTAATTTCGAGGATATTTAACGTGCACTGACACCGCACAGCACCCGGGCGCCTTTCGCGTTCCGCCTCCATCCAAACTACGCGGACGCGGTCGGGTTCGGACCGGGGTTCTCCGGCTGGGTAGACGAGCGCCTTAACCACTGAGACACCGCGGCGGGTCCGTAACTGCGGTTTTTCATAATACAACATTTTGGGCGAGTTGGTTACCTACATTCATTATTACAGCGCAAAGACGGCACAGAACAAGGGGACACCACAGCGCTCAAGGCCCAAGACTTCAAGCGGCCCGCGCACGCCCGGCGCGAATACCACAGCACCCGTCGTTACGAGCCCGAACAGGCGACGCCGCCTTTGATGGGCAAAGCGCCCGGAGCCGGTCGGCAGCCCAAGACGGATAGTCCGCTTCCTCAAAAGGGCCAATGCAAAGAGCCCGCCGGGAACAACCGACGCATCAGCCCTTCGGACGACGCCTGCGCAAGGGGTCAACAGCAACCTGCCAGAGGCGGTTGTCATTCGGCCGGTCGCAACCGAAATCGCTCCAACCGCCAATCCAACGGCCACAACCAGTGGAATAAGGACAGGGCGAGACCAGACAATCCGCACGGTGGAAATCGCGGGGTGGGGGGGTAATAATAATAATAATAATAATAATAATAATAATAATAATAATAATAGTAATAATAATAATAATAATAATAATAATAATAATAATAATAATAATAGTTTATTTTTCCTCTTTTACAAAGGAAAGGAGCAGCCGCGAAAAAGCTGCTTCAGAGAGCAGCTTGACGGGGCGACTGCCCCCTTTCTGACGGCATTTGGCAGCGCAGGATAAATCAACTGATTGAATTTTTGCATCAATAAATCAAAATTGAAAGAAATTTGTGTTAGAAAGCACAAAAAAAATCAAAGTACATCATGTACAAAGGACTAAATGAGGACATGAACAAACTGTTCAGAAAAACATTTGACGGAATTGTTTCACGGAAACAACTGTAAAATCTTTCCGAATATTGCGTGAGTGCTGATTGAGTAAAACAGGAAGCCTGTAACAAAGCATCTGCTTGCCATAGTTTGTGTGACAGCCAGTGATATGCCAACGTTCTGGATTTCGGATGTTATGTGTATTGATGTTTTGTTGAAGCACCGCTAATAATGTTAGAGTGTCGTCCTTCTTGGTGATGCCTAGTCTATAAAGTAGGGAAAGTCTGTAGTTATACAAAGATGTCATTTTAACAATTTTTAGTTGCTCAAATAATGGCCCTGTGTGTGCGGCGAAAGGGGCTTTAGAAATTAGTCTGATTGCTCTTTTTTGCAGCAGTAATAACTTCGTGATATTTTCTCCAGTTGTGGTTGCCCACACTAGTGAGCAATTGTTTAAAATAGAGGAAAAGAGTGAATTGTATAGGAGAATATTAATTGAGAGAGGAAATACTGAAAGATGTCGACTTATGGAACCTATTGTGCGTGAGAGCTTTGTGGCTACGTATTCTACATAGGCATTCCATGATATATTGTCTGAAAAATAGAGATCAAAAATTAGAGATCACTGTGGCAGCCAGCATTGTGAAAATGCGAAAGCACTGAAGCCTCCTCGGCACTCGGCGCCTCTCATTGCCTCTCTTTATAATTTTCTTATTGTTTGATAATTAATTTAACAACTTAATTTTGCGTAATTATCGTGTGCTTTATTTAAGCATCAGTTCTTTTGCTATGATTATACGTTCTTTTATCTTCATGAAAGATTTCGATTTTTCAAATATGACACCGTGCTTGTTTTTCCGTTCACTTACTATATTCCCGTCCCGCCTATTTAATCATGCAAGGTTTTTGTAATAATTAACAAATTATGTCAATGAAACTGTTTGTTGGATTAAATATCACTGATCTAATGGATTTCAAATCATTTCAAACTTTTTTTCACTCCATTGCCTATTTTTCCAATATTTTCGCTGTCCAGGGCGGTTTTTCCGTCGACTCACTATATCGACGTGCTCCCTATTTCGGCGGTTTTTCAGCATTTTTGGCTCTATATAATTAACTGATGATGCTATTCCATATTTTTTTTTTTTGCGAACATCGCAAGTGCTGCGGACAGGTTTTGCACGCACATTTTGCGGAGGCGTTTTTGTGACACGGCCACGCCGACATAGCCTAGAAATGCTTTCGCATTAAAAACACAATTCTACACGTAACAGAGACCGCGTAATCACGCCCGAAAGTTGCCGAGCCCTTCCCGGCGGTTTTTTCATGCTCTCACCCTCCTCCGTCGCTCGCACTTGCGTATATAAGTTGGGAGGTGGCTATTGGTTAGATTCTTTCAGACGTCAGGCAGCTACCATGGCTGCAACCAATAAGCCAAGCAGCTGCGGTGGGTCAGGGAACTTAGCTCAGGGTGGTTGGGCGGACGTAGGAACGTCGACCTGCCTACGTGCAAAAACTGACTACAGATTTTGACTCCAAATTTGGACTCCAGAAAACTCTTTTTGTACAAAGCGCATTGAAAATTCTTGCTGTTCAACATCAGTGAAGCGGCGGGCTTTAACATACCCGGCATACCGCAGTTTCATTAGAGCCCCTCACAGAGCCCCTTTAACGAGCTTCAGCTCTTTCTTACGTGAGTGTATACCAGGTGTTTCAGTGACCACTCTAAAATTATCAAGAATACGCCTTTTGGGGCAAAAATACGGCAGTGTTGGCGGACACCAAAAAACCGGCATCTCGTTTGAAGTGGTAAGATGGTTAACTAATTTTCAATAATTATCTTTTTAAATACGGGAGTCAGACGCCTTGTTGCAATCAGATATTTGTAGCCGGTCGTTAGTACCACCCATATTAGTTCTCAGAATTTCGAAAATGCGATTAACCTAGGCGCTGTGGCTCGACAAATTCTGGCTGCATGCTGCGAATATAGATGCGCTTACGAAAGCATGCAAGCAAAGCAACCGTTCCAGTGCCCGTAACTGGACGAAAAAGCGAAATTTTGTCGAGCGACAGCGCCAAGTGTAATCGTGTTTTCGAAATTCTGAAAAATGATATGGCAATTTTTGTCGACATCCTACAAATCTTTAATTTCAATTAAGCACCGAACTTCATTACTTACAAAAGTAATTATTAAAAATGAGTTAACCAGCTTACTGTCTAAAACGATTAGATAGTTTTTTGGTGTCCGTGAATGTCGATAATACTACACCGCAAAAGCCATAATGCCCAAAATGCCTATTTATCAAAAAATAAGCTTATTTTTGCCTATTTTTGAAAATAGGCATTCTGGTGTCGTCGAACACTGGTAACACTATGCGGCAAAAGCCATATTTTCTCCCCAAAAAAGCGTATGCTTGAAGATTTTTGAAAGTATAGTCACTAAGACACCGGTATATGGTTTACGGTCAAAGCCAAGAGCACCGTAATGCTTCCACTAACCAGTGGGTTATAAAATTTCTGTGGCCGAGACATGGAACGGACGAAAAAGGAAGTAGGGCATGGGCTTTATAGCAATATAGAGTAATATGCGTTGTGGGGCTAGTTGGTTTATGCTCAGATTTCTTTTATGCGCACAGAAAGACGACACAATAAGGCAAGGTAGACAGGACGGAGCGCAACTTTCAACTGATTTTATTCCGGAAAAAGTACATGACATTTATACCAAAAAAGAATGGATAGTCGTTAGTGCCACGTGCAAGTCAACACCCGAGAAAAGCACATAGGAAGGGCACAGGTGACTCACCTCGTATGTAATTTATCTAAAAAGGCAAAATCTTTATCATATGTTGTCAAAGATGGTGCACTGACACATGAACTACTGCTTTTCCTTATATGGTAGGCCTCAGCCAATTCTCGCGCAAGCGTGTCAGTGCTCCTGCACAAGATGCTGGTGCCTTGGAGCGTTGCATCACACAGTTTTTTTGCTTTCTGTTTTTTGTCGTATCTTTTCCACACTCACTGATGTGCGCCGGCAGATGCGAACCGGTACCGTTCTTCAAAGACAAATTGTGTTCCCTTAGCCGCTCATTAACACATCGGCCCGACTGCCCAACGTACACCTTTCCAGACTTCAACGGAATTTTGTACACTACCCCTTTTTCACACTTCACAAACTTATTAACATGTTTGATTTTGCAATCTGAGTTGCGGCTACCATCTTGCGAAACTAGACGACACAGTGAAGAGAGTTTCCTTGGGGCCGAGAAAACCACGGGAACACAATTTTTCTTTGAAGAACGGTAGCGGTTCGCACCTGCCGGCGCACATCAGTGAGTGTGGAAAAGATAACGACAAAAAACAGAAAGCAAAAGAACTGTGATGACACGCTCCAAGGCACTAGCATCTTGTGCAGGAGCACTGACACGCTTGCGCGAGAATTGGCTGAGGCCTACCATATAATGAAAAGCGGTAGTTCATGTGTCAGCGCACCATCTTTGACAATATATGATAAACATTTTGCCTTTTTAGATAAATTACATAAGAGGTGAGTCACCTGTGCCCTTCCTATTTACTTTTCCCGGGTGTTGACTTGCACGTGGCACTGACGACTATCCATTCTTTTTTTGTATAAATGTCATGTACTTTTTCCGGAATAAAATCAGTTGAAAGTTGCGCTCCGTCCTGTCTACCTTGTCTTATTCTGTCGTCTTTCTGTGCGCATAACAAAAATCTGAGCAATATAGAGAGATCCCTAATTCGTTTTTAAACTTCAGAGAGACAACTGGGCTACCAATGCAAAGTTATACTCATTGCAGACTGTGGCTGACAGACTCCGAGTAGTCCTGCCTACATTCTATTCTATGATTTGCACTACAAATGTTCGCGGAAAGACGTTCCTATTGTGATGTTGCAGTGACGGCAGTCCAGCGGTCAGGAAGACAGCAACAAGACTTCCAAACGAAGCTCTTTATTTGGGCTGCCTTGAGCCCGAAAAAGAACTAAAGCACCAAACATGATCGCGAGTCGTCGAACTACGAATGCCCGCCATTCGCTGCATCGTTCAATTTAAAGCCGCCAAGGAGACTTCGAGATAAAAGGTCAAAATCAACTGCAGTAATGTGGAAAAACGTAGCTGCAATTCTTCATGGCTATGATCAATCGAGATTAGTCCGGTCGCTTCCCGCGTCACGAACAACAATGATAACGCCCCCCTCCTGCGGCCTTGAGCGCGAACGAACGCGCACTACAATGATATGGGGAATTATATAGCCTACCGCGGAGGTAAGTTTCAAAAGCTATTAACAATGATTAACGTTTTATCTCGGTTAGTCCCTGCACACCATTTCAGTCTCTTTTTTTCTTCTTACTGCACTCTCTGCTTTGGAACATGGCGTCTGACTCAACATATTTCATGAAATCTGCATACGTTATGCGTTTTCTTTGCAGGTGTTACACAACTCTGAGGCATCGGGCTTGTTGCTACTCCATAGCGCGCGAAACAGGGCGAGAACGACAAGCGCAAATTCACCTACCTAACATATCTTGAAAACGCCTGTTGACCGTCAACATTCTTCTAGAAGCTCTTCCGTTACAGCTGCCCTCGCATCATAAAATGATCATCACAATGTCATCACCCACCACAGCTGATGCGTCGCAGTTTGCGCACGTGGACGTAGCTAAGGTGGTTCCTAGCGATAGTTTTTGCAGGACTCCAACAGGGTGGATGAGGCCTCAGAAAAAAAGGCGTGCATAATTTCATTAGGGAATCTATACGAAGAGTTACGACCGCCTGTCTCGCCGTGTTTAACGCAAAGGCATCAAATAGTTTTCGCATACCTTCCGCTTCATTGAAATTGATGCATTAACTGTTTCAGAGTGAGGACCTATGTCGTATCCATATGGTAAGTCTAACGTTTGCGTTTTTTTATGCAGTGTTCGGATGTTCCTGCTGATGGCCTCATGCTGTTCCCGAAGAGGACCAGGACCGCAAAGGAGCAATGACGGTTCCTTTGAGAAATTTTCAGTAGTAAAACATGGAATAATGCGTCAAAAGATAGCCTCGCTTATTCCATCAATACTGACAGAAAAGTCACGGTATATCCCTTCCCTTGCTAGCGGCCTCATCATGTAACCGCCTTTTTCCGAGCATATGAAATCTGCAGGCGATTTGGGGGAAGCCCGTTAAGTTAACTGGACGGTAGTATCATCGGCACGTTTTGAGAACTCCAGCTGAGGCATACCCTTTAAACTATCTCCTGCTTGCACACGTTGTCATTTAAGGCAACGAGTTTGCTCACGGCGAAGCGTGTCCAGCGCCACCTATGACGACATCTGGACCGAAAGTATCTATTACCTCATAGGGCGAAAATGCGGTGCTTAGTTGGTGATGGATTTTCACTTAAATTCTCAAGCAACGGTGCCTTATGGCCTTTTATCTTCAATGAGAAGCGGGAGGTAGGCTGCGCTAAGGTAGCGCGTATCAATCTGCCGATTTCAGATAATGAGACACACCTGTGTAGTCTTCACAGTAGGTAATGTTGTTCTGCTTTCGCTTTCGGTAATAACTTGCAGTGCTCGCCTCCTCCGCCTGCTGTTTGCGTGGCGATGGTGGTAAGGAGTGGGATGTGCAACAATGCTATTGGCAATTTGGATAAGTTCGTTACACAGAAAGAGAAACTCTGCATGGATCTGCATACTAATTAAAAACTACCCCATGATTCTTCGAAAATTTCAGCCCTGAAAAACATTCTCGTCAGAAGTAAAGAAGAATTGAGATTTACAACTCAAATTTTGAAGGTAAAATTTCGCATCCCGTGAACTGCCGCGGAGATAACGCTGTAGATGAGGTTGCAACGCTGTGAGAATGCTGGCATAAATGCGGGCCTCTCATTGGCTGTAGCTTCCTCGACGATTCTCGAAAATAACCCGATATTACCCGAGGTACTCAGATCTCACAAGACAAGATACTGCCTCGGAGTGGCTACGTCCAGAGTAGTGTTTCCACAGTATAAATTTTAAATATTGGAGGGGACCCTCCAGCTCCGCCTTAAGAATATGACCCGATAGCCTTACTGGGTTTATATCTATATATGCGGAATTGGTGACTCTCTACAATTATTCTCGCTGGAGGTTCTCATTCACTCCTTCCGCAGTGGTGCAGCGCCAAAAAGACGACCACAGTAGAAAGGTGACGCGCATGCGGGTTCGATTTCTTTCGTCGTCATCGTTTTTGAGCTGTTTTTTTTCTACAAGCTACCCCTCGAACTCGCCCAGTTTTGCATCCTTGGTCTTGTGCCACCCTGATTGGTCTTCCCGCCCAACCTCTCGCGACCAATAATTCATATAATTGCCTCCTGCCGTGGTAGTCAGTTTGCTCACAATTCCGTGGGCAGGACGTGATCACGCCACAAGGTCACGTGCCCTCGGCGGGTTGCCGCAGCGGCTGGCGCAACCGGCCGCTCCGGATGCCAGGGTCAACGAGTCGCCAACGTCGACTCCGGAAAATTTTTTTCCCGACATGGACGTACTACGCTTTTGTGTTAAAAATGATTACAAAATTAATTTCACATTAATTAATACCGCTGAATGAAAAACATATCGCACAACGCTTTTTTTGTCTCAACTGCGTTGGGGATTTCTTTGGAGGAAAAATGCTTGAGGCCCGTGCACTATGCGATGTCAGTACATGCTAATGAATCCTAGGTGGTCGAAATTATCCAGGGCTCTCCACTACCACATCCCTCATACCATGAGACACCTTATACATACACCTAACTATTGAACCAAATTTTTAATATCACTTCTTCCTAAATGAATGATTTGATGAGCGAAACGGACAGGTTCACTTGAGTACAGAAACGTGTTCTACGGAGATATGGTTTTTATGTTTTATGTGATTTGTGCGAAATATTTTTTCTTTTTTTTTCACACAGGTCTAGACGATGAGACCTGCCTCACTGCCGCACACAATCTGTGTTGTCAGGTTTTTCTCGACCTTAGTATCGGGAAGCGCACACTGAGATCTCTCTGCAAGTATAGCGGCTAGTTGCTCAACAGTGCTCATAGCAATGCGACCGCCAATTTCCTATGGACGAATATCACGGAATTTGTTCACGATTAAGGCTGCTTCACATGCTAGCGACTGAGCTATTTGGGCGGTCCGTCGCGGCGAAAAATTTCCAACTTGTTGGAACCTCGTCCCTCTGGACGCTCGTCTGCCCCGACGGCTCGGAATGGGTTTTTCCTCCGCGCCGGCAGAAACCACGAGGGTTTTATCTTGCACCAGAAAGAGACTTCACAAATCCCTTTCCTTGTGACGAAAGTCGCCGGCCGCTAAATACGTATTCGAATAGTTAAGCGTAGTGCAGTACGCGCCTGCACATGTGCCATGGACAACAAAGGCGTATTTTAAGTATGTGAACCAGGTACGTACGTCGCTAGAGAGTTTTTTCCGGAGGGGCGAGAAGTGACTTCTCGTATCGGGGGCCAGCAAGCCCTACAAGAGCACGCTAAAAGCAGTGTGTGTGTGTGTGTGGGGGGGGGGGGGGGGCGTGTAAGTAATGGACTCCGTGTGCTACGCATCAGTTCTGCGTGAGAGACTAGTGCGAGGCAGTGTGTGCGGGTAGTCTCATAAAATTCATTGTATTGTGATATTATCAGCCTCCATTTGCTCTGCCTGCGTCTTGTTTTTCCTTCACATTTTCCCTCTGTGGTGTGGCAGGACAGAGTCACGTCAAGCCTCTCCACCTTTCCTCTAATTGTTTACTTGCTTTGCACCTCCTGTCGATGTAGTATAAATAAGCGAGACTCTCATTTGACGCATCAATCAATTCTGTTTTACTGAAAATTTCTCAAAGGGATTATATTATATTCCCAAAATTCTTCATCGGTGCCTCTCCCGGGTGCCTCCAGAAGAAGAAGAAACAGGCTGCTGCACCTGGCACAAGCTGCATAGAAGTAAGATTAGAGATACCATGCTCATTCTCAGTGCATAATGGTTTCAGTACGAGTATACACTCCACTGTAGTAGCTCAAAACCACACACAAGAAAAGAGTTCGACTTCCAGCAGATGCCAATACAACCATCGAACTTACGCACATATACCTGTGTTTCTCCCAACAGTTCCATTACCGCATCGAAAGTTCTCCTACAACACGCTAGTACAAATAAGAGTCACTTCAGCGTACGTCTGCTCAAACGAGCTGTAAAGGCAATTTCTCACATCATTCAGAAGAGCCAACAAAACACGGAGTTCTGGATTATAGACAAGGCTTCCGAGTCATTTAGAGGCGATCCTTCCTCGTTTAAGGGCCTAGCCTGCAATGTAGCCATTCATATTAGGCGCTGTCTTCTGCGTCTTGCTGCTACACTGAAGTGCGAGCTTTATCGTGTGCTCCCTGCAATGGAAGCATTTATTTTTGCTTGGACTGGTGGTGCTAGGTTACCGTATTTACTCCAATAATAGTCGATGCGCAATACACATAGACTATCCGGAATCGGAAAGCAGAGAATGAAAAACAAGTTGAACGTTGTGCCGGAGACAAACGGATGATTAAAGGCAACATGATTCAGTTAAGGCGACTGGCACAGCGCATCATATATCGGAGCTTGGACAGCGCCGGGAGGAATCTGTCACCAAAATTTGACGCTTCGTCCTCAGCAAAGGTCGATAAAACATCCGAGGCGTAGAAACATTCATTTCGTTGGATTAAAATAAGGCAGGCACGCGGAACATCGGAAGCGCCGCCGATGCCGTACATAGACGACAGTGGTCTTCAACAGAAGCACGAAACGCACGGCGCAGCGCATCAAGATCATTTTTCCGCAGTCTTCGACATCTCTTCACAAAAGACGACGGCTCACTTAGACACTGCCGCGCGGCTGAGCGACTGGGCGAAGTTCCCTTTTGAACGTTGCCCCCGTTAGAGCTGTGACGGCGCGGCAAGCCTCAGTGTTCAACTTCCTATGAGCCTTATCTGAAAATCCTCCGTTTGCGAAAGAAAAGCAGTTTGGTAGGAATGGTAGGAATGGAATGGTAGGAGTGTGGTAGTAATGGATTTCGACTTAGATGTCGTCAACCCGAGTATGGTCCCTCACCCACTCTACCTGTCTCCAGTCTCTTACCGTTACACTTGCCATTTTTCTTTCCATAGCTCGCAGCGTTGTTCTGAAGCTGAACCCTTTCAATTAGCGTCCACGTTTCTGCCCTACAGGTGAGTACCGAAAAACACAGTTGCATGCTTCTCTCTTTATGGGTATTGATAAACTGTCATTCATGATCTCAGACAACCTGGCATATCCGCTCCACCCCATTCTTCTTCTTCTAGTTAGTTCCCTCTCGCGATTCGTATGAGCGGTCACTACCTGCCCTAAGTAGACTTAAGTATTCCCTTAGCATTTCTAGCACCCCACTACCAACTGTGAACTAGTGTTCTGTTGCGAGGCTGTTGAGCATTACTATGATTTTCTTCATGTTAATCTTTAGACCAAACGTTCTGCTCTGATCTCTAATTCATTGGTCATTTTTTGTAGTTCGCCTCCTTAGTGACTTATTCAGGCAATGTCACCAATGAATAGCAGGTTAATTGGGTATTCTCTATTAACTCTTATCCCCTATTGTTCCAAAACCAGACCTTGGATTACCTCCTGAAACAGGTGGTGAATAGCATTGGCGAGATCGCGTCTTCCTGCCTCACACCAATCCTTACTGGAATTATAGTGCTGACTTTATGGACAAAAATGGTAGCCGTTCTGTCGTTATAGATATCTTCCAGATTTATCACATAGATTTTGTGCACCCCAATTCCACCATGCCTTCATAGCTGCTGAGGTTTCCGCTGAGTCAAATGCTTTCTCCTAATCCCTGAACGCTAAATATACGGGTCGGTTATATTCCGCCCACTTCTCTGTCACTTTATTGATAGCAGCATGAGTATGGTCTATTAACGAAAAATATAACGAAAGCCACCCTGGTTATTGGGTTGATTGAAGTCTAAGGTTGTCCTGACTCTACTGGCGATTACTTTAGTAAATACCTTGTAGGCAACGGACAGCAAGCTGACCGGTCTGTAATTTTTGAAGCACTTGTCTCCTTTCTCATGTATAAAACTAATGGTAGCGTTCCTCCACGTAATTAGTACGCTCGAAGTCGTAAGTCATTGCGTATACAGGGTGCCTAGTTTTTCTAGCACAATTTCCTGTTACAGATCATCTCTTACCTGATCTTGACCAGCTGCTATCCCCTTCTGCATTGCTGCTAAGGCTTTCTTTAATTCCTCTTCGTTCTTCGCGAGATGGCCCCTTGCTGAGCGCTACTGCCTCTATAACTGGCGTTCTGACTACATTGGCTATTGTACAGATATGTGTAGAACACTTCGACTACTTTAACTATCGTATTCATTATGTTAATGACATTGCCCTCATTGTCTTTTATCGCATACATCTTGTTTTTACCTAGGCATAGCTTCCCCTTCGCCGCTTTTAGGGTACCCCAGTTCTTTAGGCCACGCTCGGGTTCTTCATATTAAACTTCACTCTGTCGTCTGCATTCGTCTTATTAAATTTATAGCTCTGCCAGTTCTATTCTCTCTGTTGGGTTAGAAACTTTCACATTTTTGCGTTTTTTAAACATATCTTTCGTCTCCTGAGAAGCCTGCCGATATCCTGCTCATCCATCTTACCGTCTACTTCTGCAGTGAAATCCTTAATGATAGCTGGGAGATTATCGTCCACTGTTTAAAGAATAAGATTGCCTTCCACAGCTAAAGCTGAATATCTGCTCTGCGGCGATATGACAAATTTCTTTGCTTTCCATCTTACCGCTAACCCGTTAATCGGCTTCCGCTTCACTAATTTCTTTTGTTCCCACTTCAAATTTGAGCTAATTCAAGACCTTAGCACTCTGTGGTTGCTACAACGCACTTTTCTGAGGACATCTGCATTGTGCACAATTCCAGGATGAGCGCAAAGTATGAAGTTTATGTCATTTTTAGTCTCAGCAGTGGGCTCTTTGACGTTTATTTCCTGTTTTCTACTTTGTGGAAGGTATTGATGATCCGTGGATTATTTTTCTCTGCGGACTAATAACTCGATACTGCTACTCCTAGAGACGATGCCGTGGTCGCCTATCACCTGGTCTCCGGCCTGCTTCTTGCCTACCTTCGCATTGAAGTTCGCCATCACTACAGTGTACTGTTACTTTACTTTGTTCATTGCAAATTTCACGCCCTCATAGAAGTTTTCAACGATCTTCACGGCTGGATGTAGGCGCGTATGCATGCACCGCCTTCAGCAAGCGCTTCTTATTAAGCCTAATTACGATAGCTGCCACCCTCCCGTTAATACTATGCAACTCATTTATGCTGAAAATTGAAAACCGAAAAATCTTTATTTCTCTCGAAGAATCTACCCTCAAAAGGGACACAACAAAAAAAGATGCAGTATGCAGCTTGGAGGCCATTGTGCCTCCAAGTTGCATTCTGAAGAAGAGAAATCTAAACCTAGTTCTCGTTTGTCCGCTAATCCATGATAGCTCAGTACAAACGGCCAAATCTTGAGCTGGCGTGCGTGACGGTCGCGTTTTTCGTGCTCCTGCAGCTCATGACGGAGCAAACCTGCGAAAATATGTACTCTAAGCAAAGGCTCATTAAGCATGTTCTTAGAATTAAGCTTTCTGCAAGGTTGTTCAGTCGCAGACCGCAGTAGCGGAGAAAAAGCGGCCGTCGCGCACCCCAGCTAAAGATTTGGCCGGCTGTACATGCTCGTCCCTTAGCACCTGCATACGCCTCATCTGTCCTAGCCTCACTAAGCCATATCACATCCCATTTAATCATCGATAGTAACAGCACTGCTAGGTTAGCCTCACTGGAGAAGGTCCTACGGTTAAACGTTGCCAAGATCAGTTACAAATGGCGGCCTGTCCAGAGCCAGAGATTCTCAGCACCCTCCGCTACGTCACAGTTCTGGTCGCCGCCTTACTCACTTCTTCCGTAGCTGCTGGGAACTGAGGGCCGAGGGTTAATTGGTTTGGTCATAGGAGATTGTGGCCGAGTTCTACACCAGGGTAGCCAAATCATGCTCTGGTAAGAGAGTGTGTTGTCGGCTCTGTGCTATCGGTCGCACCCCAGACATGGTTACGCGTCAATATCGACACCATGAGTTTTTTTTAAAACCCGGTAGAGACTTGAGCTGCATCAGGATTCGAACCCCGGTCATTTTACACACTCGGCGGATGCTCTTCCTCCACAGCATTGCTGAAGCTGAAACGTACAATGTCAAGCTAAGATAAGAGGAGGCCTCCTCCTTCACCACTGTTGTGTAGCATGAACTCACACAATAACTGTGGTCTTGACCTTATGAAAATGTAGGAACCAGATCAAACTGATTTAGAGGCAAAAGTGGCTTATAGGTCACTAGTGAAATCATAGCAAAATTTAAATAAGCAGTAAGAAAGTGCAGGCTGACACTTTTCGCCCTCCGGCTTTGTAAATACACTGAGGAGGTAAAGGTACCTCCAGCTGTTTGGTAATTGGTAGAGCACTCCTCTTTGGCACGCTTGAGCCGCCGAGATCAACCCCAAAGATTTTCGAGAGACGGGCGAGCCGCCGCTGCTGTTCCCTTTCCTAGTTCTTGAAACTACCTCAGGAGCTGTATGCAGGCACCGGTTAGATGCGGACGCTGTGTGCGTGTGCTGTTGAGGGGTACTCACGCTGTCGCAACGCAGTGCAGCCGCAGCTGCCCCGCAAAGGCCCGTCGTAGGACCACCGCCGTCGAGTGCGCTGTTCAGTCCGGTGCAGCTCCAGCAGAGTGGTGGTGGTGGAAGTCGGCCACGCCAAGGCCACCATGAGCATGGGGGCCACCACCCACACGCTAATCTGAACGGCCCAAAAGTATGGTTTAGGCCCGGAAAGTGCTCTGGGCCATATTTTGGTGATGGGCTGCAACAGAAAGGTTTAGACGATTTCTATAGCAGCATCAACAACGAAATCCTTAAAGGACAACTTAACATAGGGGAACAGCACCGGCGTCCTATTACAGAATCCGTACCTTATAGACGGGAAACCTGTGGTTGTCGGTGGTTTTCTGATTTATGCAACAGGTACTTCACAATAAAGTGGAATTCTGGAGGAAGGAAGATCACTTAATGGTCCTTGTAAATCATTTCGGACGCGCCCCTTTCACTGCGATGGCGTTAAAGATCCCGTGTCGCAGATTAGCCGGCGTCGTCGCTGCCGTCCGTTCTTGATCTCGGAGTCTATTCTCGGCATCGTTGACCGCGAGAGAAAAATCCACAAACAATCTCTTGAGAGGCAACCTATGCGGCAGGTGGTAAGCTGGGTCGCGCGATATTGCGGCTTTATCAGAACGTGCCCGCTGGACTGTGAGAAAACTCATCGAGCAAGGTTCCTCAAAAGAGTAACTTTTGTCGCGTGAACCTTAGCTTTGGCAGCTTATGCCAACGAAGGCCACAGTGGTGCGCCGCTTCTCTACTGGACCACTGCGCGATAAGTGTTGTGAGGACTTAGGGGATTAATGAATGTGAGGTAGAGGATGAACAATTCCGCATATATGGGTATGAACTAATTAACGCTACCATGTCATACTCTTCAGGCGCAGCTTATGTGTACCCTTCAATTTCTTCAGTTCACTAGCACTACTAGGCACATTTTCCGATTTAAAGCATGCGTACATACTACATACAATACGTTCAGTCGAAATGAAAAAAGATTAGCACTATGACAACACCGGAGCGACAAAACTCGCACCATTCGGCTGGCACAGCGCTGTGCTTCGCGAGCACGAACTGCACTTTTGTAATCGGTGCGTTCATAACCACCGCGCCGAGCGCTGCTGTCTGCCGCTCCGGTGACACATGATAGTGCTAATAATTTTTCGTCCTGACTCTGCGTACTTACGTGGCTGTATCCTGCTTTGTAGTACGCGGCCCACCTTCCCACTGTCCTGCAGGTGTGTACACCTCGCAAGCCTTCACCTGAGTGAAGGCCTATGTGAAGGCCCTGAAGGTAAATATCTTCTAGGCAAACGCCTTCTGGTCAAGTGCATTTAGCTTGTAAGGCTATTAAGTACATGCTGTAACTAGCGTTGACTACACGATATTCTGCCTTTAGTCATCATAAACAGTATGCAATTTTTGTGTGTCAAACTGCCACTTCAAGGGAAAAAATGCACCTTAACACCTACACTCTAAAAAAAAAGGTAGTTGAGGTTACTACATTTTGGAGTGGTAACGACTGTCACATATATGACTACCTAGGTAGTAACTGTACGTAGTAACTGCAAGGTAGTAACATTTACTACCTCTCAGTAACTGTACGTAGTAACTGCGAGGTAGTAACATTTACTACCTCTCGAGAGAAAACACCTTAAGAAATAATCTAATGACGTTTGACATTAGAATCTTATGCATATAAGATAGTAATAGTGCAAAATAAGAGCCAAAAAAAAAAACTAGAGCAAAAACAAAAAAAAATTTAAAAATGCCTGCTCTCAGGAGGATTCGAACCGCCGACCTTTGACTTTCTATCCTCAAGGTGTTCCTAACCTGTTTCTATACTTTCTATCCTACCACGCTAACCACTACGCCACGCCACCAGACGTCAACTCGTCAACTTATGTGCCGTGATATGTGCAGCCACAGTTGTTTCTTGTTCTTTTCATTGCGTGTAAATGTAGCAGCAGCATCTACATTCTCGCACGGGACAACAATGTTGTTGAGAAGGACCTTTCAGTGGCTGATGGCCAATGACATAAGGAAATGTTCTGTGTTAACGAAAAAGAGTCTCTGCTGAGTTTTTTTTGTCGAAAGACATGAATACCTGACTTCGTGGTGACTTTCTAATGTGTCACAAGGAGTGCATGAACATGACTTCAGAAACTCAACGCCCATTTTTGTGCGTCATGTAGTAAACTAGAAGGAAAAATGAGCACAAGTCAGGCACAATAGCTTGGGGTTGGTGAAAAAGTGCAATTAAGAAATCAAACTAAAGAATGATACACATGCGCTGCGTATATTGTATTGAAAACAAAAAACAGCACTGGCAATTTTGTTAGATTTGCTGCCAATTAGGAAACCCTTTTCATTATATAAAAACATGGGGCATTGAGTAGCAATGTCACCGGGAATGTTAGTATACCTACATGTGCACATTCCGATCATCCATTTCCAGATCAAGGTAGTAATGGATACTACCAGGGTTATAATGAGGTAGTACAAGTGTAGTAACTGCCAAAAAACGTAGTAACAGCATAAGTTACTACCTTGTTACTACTTAATTTTCTTTCGAGGTAGTAACAAGGTCGTAGCAACATAGTACATAGGTAGTAAGGGTTAAAAAAAGGTTGTAACAGCAGCCGTTACTACGTTTTCACTACCTTTTTTTCTAAGAGTGTAAGACCGCGACTCCACTGCGCTTCCTGGACATTATCAGATATGTGGTGTTTACCCTGGGTCAGACCAACATAAAAAAAATTGGCAGTGGCTTAGCCCTGGTTAAGCCTGGATATACAGGTACAAGCGAAAAGCCGCAGTTATGCTTTGTTTGACACCATGGCTGTCGCAGTTCGTGCACAATGCACTGGGAGCACCACAATAACGGTGCAGGCAAGCGCGTTATAGCCCTCCTTCCGCATGCCTAGCAACTGTGGTAAACACGCGGCTGCAACGAATGTGCAAACGGTGGCGAGGAGGCGAGCGCGCAGTAGCCAGCTCCCTCGCTACCACTTCTGGGTCTTCTTTTCGTCCTTCCATGGCGAATGTCGGCGCCTCTTCTACGGCCGTCGCCGCCGCTCACGCGTTCTCCCAGCGCCTTGCGAAAGAACTTTCTCCTCTTGGGACTGCCGCGGCGACCGCGCGGCAGCGGCGAGGGGTAAAACGGTGGCGAGGAGGAGAAGTGGCGACGTAGCGCGCCGCCGCGGTGGCTTCAGACCTTCAGACTTTTTTATAGTCGGCTGCCTGATACACGAAGACGGATTGTACTTGCCGCAGGTTTACGGCATCCCCTGCGGAGAGCCAACGACGTGTATTTAATTTTATGCGCGCAAAGTTGAGCGCCGATGGATGATGCATAATTAGAGGTAGCATCTACAGCTGATCGAAAGGCAGGCTCCTCAGCTAGGAGATCGTAGTGAGTACTCCACACTGTGATGTCATCAGCGTATTGCAGAAATTTTGTCTCGGATGTCATCTAAGCGCCATGCCAGCGGGATGAAAGCAATTTAAAATAATGCCAGTGGCAATACTGATCCCTGGGGCACGTCGCGGAGCGGAACAAAGGATCCGAGCGCTTCACCGCTCAGGTGTATTGCAATTTTTTTTTTGCCTTCTAAAAAGGATTCAACAAAACTACGCACTCTCAGAGGGAGATGAAGCATGCCAATGGAGTTTAGGATGGCAGCATGACTCATGTTCTCATATGCATTTCAACGTCCATTGCTAAAACGGTACTCACATTGCGGCTGAGGGCAGATGACGAAACTGCGGATGCCAAGACAGCCTATTTCCAATTATCGGCCACGACGCCATCCAGCCATATTTTGTTTATGGTGTCTAGTAATTGAGGGAGTGCAGCGCTGCTGAGGTTCTTGAAAACTTCATAATGAGTATAGTCCCGGGCGGGCGCTGTTTTCCGTTTCGGATCATCTATTGCAGCCAGCAACTCAGGCATAGAGAGTGGTCATGCGACTCCATCTGTGCCGACATCAGATGGCAGTTTGTATACATGCGCTGGGATACCTGCCACAATAAAAGTAGCAGCTGAAGGAGGCAGCGCATCGTATTTTGAAAAAAACTTTCGGACTGCTTCTGTGGCTAATTCATCTGGCGACAAGTTAGCTGCGGAGCATGCGGTTGCTGCTGTGTCAGTACAACGGCGACCGTGTTCCACTGTACGGTATGTTCGCCAGGGAGAGGCGATCGAGGATTTTGGCGAAGGTTGTCCACATCATGCGTTCCACCGCCGTGCGTGCCGTGCCTTAGCAGTAATATAATGCGTTCGTGTACGTGACTGCGCCGAAGCGTAGCAACCAGCTCGGCGTGACGGCGTGCAGATCACAAATTTAAGTACAGAGGCCGAGATCTGGTGCCGGTCGACCAACATCAATCCAAGTGGTAGTTGCAGCACTGTTGAGCGCTGTATGAATGCGCTCAACTAGGAGATATAGCCGAGACAGGAGCGGAACCAGTCTCAATTGATCGCAGAACATTTGTAGCGTAAAGGCCGGAGATGTGAGGCATGGTGACCGATGAGGATAGAGTGATGATCACTTCCCCAACAGTCTGGATCCATGTGCCACAAGGGAGTACCCGGACCCGACCACGACTTCAAGTCTGGAGCATAGGAATCCCTGTGAGTTTGACGCACTGGCCGTGCTGCTGTGCTAGGGTGGTTGAGCAAAACAAACTGGGCATCCGTGAAGGCGTCCCGCACACGGCTCCCACGAGGCCTCGCAGTGGGGTACAGCGAATCCAAGTGAGGGGCGTTAAAGTCGCCCCAGACTAAAATCGGGCACCCGTCGTACTGCTTGACGCACACTTAGTAACTACTCAAGATTAATACGGAGGAAGCGCCACCCCCTGGTGTAACGGAAAATGAAACGACCATGGCGGTTCCCTTCTTAACTTTCGCAGCCACTGCCACTACCGCTTGATATGATGTGCACCAGCTTTCAAGAGCAAGGCGTACATCGAGGAAAAATGAGTCCACACACACCGCCGCCTTTCCTGGGAGGGAAGCAGTGTGTACACGAGGGACTATCAAGGAAGGAGACGGGTAGGCACTTAAGCCAGGAATAGATGGAAAGGTGTTCGTTTCCTATAGCAACGTGGTCCGTACCTGGGGCTTGTTATTTCATAGTCAGGACTTGAGCTCACCCACTTTCATGAAAATGCCTCAGCCATTCTACTGCAGCACACCAGGACGACTGAAACTTGCCATTTACAGTGACTAGCGCGAGCGCTGGAGTATCATGGAGGTAAGGTTGGACAACTGGTTGATCATAAACGGTAGCAAAGATGTTGCAGAGTTGTCCAATGTCATTGCGGTAAAGTGGCAAGAGGAAGGAAATGACAGAGGTGGGCGGGAGGAAGAGTTCTTCCCTAGAGATCTTCTTGAGGAAGTCGATGTTGTTGCGCTACTGGTTGACGTGGCGAATGATTCCACTGCCCGTCGACGACGAGCGAGCAGTTCGCGGCGTTGCCGGAGCTTGGTGACTTCCGGCAAAAGATGTGCGATTAGTTCGTCGACTGCGGCCAAAGAGTCCTGCTGTAGTTCAGGCATACTGCTCTGTTTTGTTGGCGGTTGTCGGCGGTATTCCTTACGCACCTTGTCGTTAGACGGCTGCTGAGCTGAACAATCGCGTCAGGTGTTCTCAGCAAGCTCCGACCACTCGTCGTCATCCCACTGGAGAGCTGCGAATTGATTGGATGCCTGCAATGGAGTTGCATTGTCGTTTATTGGCCAATGTTTAGTCATCCGACAACGAGCCTTTTGTGTGGCCTTTTGTATTCACGGGCAGCTTGGAGATGTTATTTCGTGGTAGATGGATTTACAGAGGCCGCATCAATAAGCCACATTACCTTCCGGTGTACCTTCATCGGCAGCAGCAAAGGGGATGTATATGCGCATATGACAAGTACGGAAGCAGTTGTAGCAATATACCGCACTCGGTTTACATGGCCGAGGTCGTAAATTACAGCCATAGTGGTGCAGGTAGCCTGGTAGTATCAGAGGGCCTTGCAAGGTAAAAATGCAAGAGCACCCCTTTGCCATGTGTCGGGCCTGGATGACATGGTGCCTGGGACAGTACAGCTCACGCTTAAGTGAAGTTTTATCCTCAGTGATGTCGACGTTGGAGACGACGCTGCGCTGCAAATCGAAGCCTTCAAATAAATACATTTGGGTAGGCACTGAGATTTCGGTTGTGACTGAAATACTTCTGAAAAGTGTTATCTTAGAAAATAAAGGGGCTATCATGCGCTGAACGATAAACACAACTCCCTTAATTGTGCTTCCTGACTCGCACACTACGCGCAAAAGCGGCATCCCGCCTGTTTTCGGCCGCTGACCGGCACAGCATTTCATTTCACGGCAGTGTCGAGAGGTGGCGCGTCGATTGTCTGGTTCTGCAAGGAGAACAGGGCGAGGAGAAAGCGTGCACAAAGCAATTTCGGAGAGCGAAGCGCAGACGAGGGAGAGAGGACACAGCTACGCTATGCGCCGCAGGCACGCTCGATGTTGGCGTGGTATTATCAAGGCCTTACGATTCGGTGCTCGATCCTCTCTATCTTACACCGCACACATGGCAAAGGGTATCGCAGAAGCAAATGCGAAAGCTCGAAAAAAAAAACTAGAAATAATTCACCCCATACTCAATACCAATACAGCCAGCAAGCCAAGCACGCGTATCTTGAAGGAAAAACGACCAAACAATGCTAAATAGAAACTTCTAAATTAAACATTGCCGAAGCCGTGCTTAAAGAAAGGCCAGCCGGTAACACGTTCAGTTATAACAAGGTTTTTGGCACGGAAATGATAGTAAGAGGCCTAGCCCGACGTCTTGTTACATTCAAGCTGGAGTTTACAGGTCACTTCAAAACACCGATAATTTCAGCGCCTAGGTAAAAGCTGCTTAGGCTTGTTCAAAGAGGGTTTTTGGTTCCTCATTAATCGCCCAGAGATGTGCCATGGTTTCTTTGATGCTTTTCAGTTTTCTGGTTTTTGGATGACTAACGTCCCAATGAAACTCCGCCTATGAAGGACGCCGTACTTAAGTGCCCCGGAAATTTCGACCACCGGGGGTTACTTAACGTTAACTGACATCGCAGTCGACACGAACCTCTAGAATTTCGCTTCCATCGAAATGAGAATTCCATGGCCGGAATCAAACCCGCGTCTTTCGGGGCAGTCGCCGAGTTCCGTTCACCCACTACAGCTTTGCAACTAGACTTGGTTTTAGCGATACTTACGTCGAACCAAATACCAAGGAACTGTGTACGAAGACAACTATACATGAGGAAGCTCGACCTCACAGTTGCATCTTTCTCTGTGCCTTGACTTGCTCCTCCACATTGCGGAAGTATTGCTAAAAAATGGTTGATGATTTAGCAGGATAAGCCCAAATGCAAACTTTTTGATCTATCCCTTCAGTTTCCATTACGGTTTCGATTCAAAGCTGAGCTTTCAAGCAGCTCAAATAAGCTTCAGGAAAAGATCGCCGAAATCGCACTTAAGCTCCGCCTTAATGGTACAACGCGATTACATTAATGGCTAATGCGCCTATATGCATAATTGGTCATTTTCTACTTTACATTAAAAGGACGGTGGGAGTGCTCATACCATCCGTGCAGCGGTTAACCGATGTGTAACCTGACTGCCACGGCAGGTGCTGCCATGGGTAGCAGCACCTGCACGGGTGGCCGCACACGGGTAGCAGCACAAGCAACCTCACGGTCGTGGAGAGAGGCTTCGGTAAGACAAATATCTGCGAAATTTGAGGTTGGGGTTTAGCGCTGCCACACTATAAACAACCATGCGGCTTGTTTATAGAGTAAAATACACATGCGTCTTGGCATTCAATATGTTTGTCGCGCAAGATCTGCCAGTTTTGTTCGATTGTCCTTTCATTAAACTGATGCAGGTACTAAGACGAAAATCATTCAGCATTGTTAATACCTCTTCGCATCTTGTGTGTTATAATCGAATTTTTGTTCGGCCATGCGGCCACATATTTGAATTTGAAGTGCTAAAATTCATTGCACAACACGATGATCACTCATACATTCAATAACATTGTACGCCACGACTTCAAATGGGTTGTCAAGAGTACTATTAGTAAAAGACTTTTATTCGATTATAATTTATAGGCCGAGCATGTCGACCACCTGGGCGACCAGAAGCCGGTGTTCTTCTTCCCCTTTAGCGCCAAGCCAGTCGAGCCAGGTGGTGATGGATAGAGAGGGTGGGGGGAAGGAACCCGACTGCTGAGCAGCCGGGCAATAGAAGAGGCAATGGGCCAGGTCCGCATAGATACAGGGGCAGTTGGGACAGGAAGGGTCCGACCGATAGCGATAGAGAAAGAGGCGGGACGGGGTGATAACTGCATTCATTTCGATGTGCCGAAGAAGGCGAGACTCCGGCACCGTGAGTGATGGATGAGGGTTAGTTTAAAGGCGTTTGTCGGGGCGGAGATCACGGTAGACCTCTTTTATGGTGCGGCGAAGGGTGAGTCTCCCACCGTCCTCCGAGGGCTTGGGCCAGGGGATCAACGGTGCTCGGAAAAGTGTGTCGAGGGCGAGCTGATGGGCCAGCTCCTGTTGGAGAGAAGGGGTTAGAGTGCGTTTCTTTATGTGGTGTATAGCGGCTTGGGAGTCTGAATAGACTGTGTACTCTTGGAGAGAGGGAAGAGGGGCAAATGACTGGAGGGCATGCGCAATGGCGAGGACCTCGAGGGACAATGTGTCTGGAGGGTGTAGATACGACCCGCTGGTGTGGGTTTTAGGAGCAGGGAGGTGTGGATTGTACAGGGCCTAGCCGCAGGAACCTCAAGGAGCCACGAAGGAGGCATCCGTGTAGGCTACACACTGGATATCAAAGAGAGGGGAATAGTGCTGCGCGGCCGCATGACGACGGCTGGCGTGCAGGACGGGGGACATGTTGGTTGCGAGGGGAAGGATACGAAGATTGGTAGCGGGGGTGAGAATAGGAGAGGTAAACGGGGAGATTGGAATGGGCGAGATACCCGCTTGAGTCAATAACCACTGACTCTGACGGGTAAGGGAAAGCCGGGGAAGCTGCGAGTCACGATGGGAGACTGAGAAGAGAACGAAGAGGATGGAAGAGGCCTGTGGCAAAAAGCTTAGTGGTAGAGGTAGTGACAGGGAGGTTGAGAGCTGCCTTGTAGAGGCCCACAAGGGCAGTCTCGAGAGCGTTAAGTTGAGTCTGAGTGAAGGAAGCGTAGGGTGCAAAGTACAAAACCTTGTTGAGGGCCAGCGCGTGGGCAACTCGGCACGCGTGAGCCTCGTGGAGACCTGAGCGTCGAGTGACCACGCGCCGCAGGAGGTGAGTTACCGAGTGGCAGGCAGGTGGTGACAGCGCGGTGGAGGGCTTGCACATTCTTGGTCGCATGCAAAGGGAAGCCAAGAACTTTGCACTGTGTGACGACACGAATGGGAGAACCAGAAAGGTGGAGAGAGACGAAGTGGTTGTGTGAGCGCTTGTAGGAGGAATGGTTAAGAAGGAGAAGCTGGGATTTCTCAGGAGCAGGAGACAGGCCAGCGGTGGTGAGAAAGGAGTCAGTGAGATCTAGGCCACTTTGCAGGGTGTCCTGTACGTGACCGGGAGAGCCAGATGAACGCCAGAGAGTGATGTCATCGGCGTAAAATATATGATTCAGGTCGGGAATTTCAGCTAGCTGGGAGGCGAGAGGGGTCATAGCGAGATTGAAAAGGATAGGAGAGAGAACAGCACCTTGAGGAGTGCCACGGGTGAGGTGGTGTGGGCCAGACAAGTGGGTGTCTACTCGAAAGCGAGCCACACGTTTATAGAGGAATGAGCGGATATAAGAGTACATGCGGGAGCCACAATCCAAAGAGGCGAGTTGAGAAAGGATGTGATCGCGGCAAACACCGTCAAAGGCCCTGCGAACATTGACGGTCACACTCGTATCTCTGGTCAACGTGCTAAAAAATTGTTTTAATTCAAAGTAATCAGTGATTTGGATCATTTAATACATTCACTACGCGAAGTACATTTGGCCGGAAGTTGATCCAGTCATTACCAGGATAGTTGAAATCAGTAGCCAGGACAACAGGGTATTTGGAAACCTTGGCTACACATCATCGATCTCCTCAGAGTGATGATCAATATAATCTTCGTCAGCATCACGCGGTCTGTAACATCCACCGACCAGGAGTTTTGGAAACGTATATCTTATTGTTAAGTGTGGAATAGACAACTAAGAGAGAAGGAGGAGTTGTGTCCTTAACGGCAATCAGAACGCCTCCTGCCCTGGAACAAGACCGGTCCTTTTCCTATAAACCGAAAATACATATGAAAAAACTAGCTCGGCATCCGAGATACTTGGATTTAGCCATGTTTCTGTTCTCAGAATAATATCTGCATCACACCTGTCAGTGATGGAAATTGTCTCCTTGTTTTGGTGTCAAACTACGTAAGTTAGCAACAATGAATGTTATAGGTCCAATTGTTTCAAATACATTGATTCTGAAATTATCACCGGAAGTGGGCTGCTGTCGCTTGATTGCATGGCATGGTTATGAATCTCGTCGTATCAATAAATTATATCCGTATTTGCTCAGCTTATCATAGAAGAACCAAAATTTGCGTTCTCCTGCATTAGCTTTCGGGAACTACGTCAACTTTTCCGTGGCACTTGCAGCTTCGGTGAAAAGTCTTCGTCCATTCATACTTTAGGTGAAGTTACGTCATTCAGTTTTGATGCGTCTTTTAAGATGGAAAGTTTTCTTTTGTAGTTGGAGGGAGGAAGAGGAGGAATAATAGGAAAGGCAGGGAGGTTAACCGTAAGAATAATCGGTTTGCTACCCTACTCGGGGGGAAGAGGGTGAGGGTATAAAAAAATGAAAGAGAAAGGAGAGTAACAGAAAATTGAAGTCACATGAAAGTTAGCATTCGTGAAGTCCCAGCCTACCATGCAGGCCAGTAATCCGCAAGAAGCGGAACAGTGCCTTTGAGAACTTCACCGCCGACGATCGCCGCGGCCAGTGGCTGAAAATCTTCATTGCCTCAGTGGGCGTGGATCTAGACGCTCCAGCGCACGTCTCAGACACTCCCTTCGACGCTGTAGGCAGGGCAGTCACAGAATGTGGGGTATAGTCTAGTTATACCCGCCGATGGCACATGCAGGCTATCAGCCATACCGATCAAGAAAGAGTAATGGTTGTTGAAAGATGCACCAAGCCACAGGCGACACAATAAAGTTTCATCACGTCGTGGTAGGCCGAATGGAAGCCGGAGCTTCAGATCTGGGTCCAAGGATTTTAAACGTCAATCGGAAAATTGGCAGTAATTCCATGCGACAATCGTGATGTCCCGCGCAAGTGCGCGAAGCCTACCCGTTGCGTCTGATCTCGTAAGGGGGATCGACACAAAATCGCCGTCCTATTGAGCAGTTCGCGCGACCTCATCCGCGCGGTGATTCCCTGCTATGCCGCTGTGCCCCGGCAGCCATTGGTAGATAATGTCATGTCCTGCACTGATGGCAGAGTGGTGTGGTTGTCCAATTTCCGCAACCAGTTCTTCATGGGCTCCACGGCGAAGAGCAGCTTTCAAGTCTTGGAGGGCAGCTTTAGAATCGGTGAAAATAGACCACCGCTGAGGGCGCTGCTGATTGATGTATTCAATGGCGACACGAAGAGCGGTGAGTTCTGCACCCGTCGAAGAAGTCTGGTGAGCTATCCTAACTCTAATTTCTGTAGTCCTTGCCGGTATGACCACAGAGCCCGAAGAACTGTTAGGGTTCACTGAGCCGTCGGTGTAGACGTGCACCCGGTTTGCATGGAGCTCATAGAAATATTCCACAGTGGCTTGTTTTAGCTCAATTGGCGATAAATCGGTCTTCTTCCTGATGCCAGGTATTGAAAGAAGCACACGGGGATTGAGCAGGCTCCAAAGTTGCGAGGATGGTCCAGAGGTGGGTGTAAACTGGGTCGGCAGAATGGCGCGATGTGCATCAATGGTGTCTGTAAACGATGCGCGCGGCCTAGTAATAGTAATACTGGAAAGGTGGTGGGACGGAACCCGGGATATGTGTCGGAAATGCGCCCTCAGTGCGTCAACTGTTAGGTAGGTAGGGAGTGGATGCTCCTGTGTGGTGAGTACAGATGCGGCCGTAGAGGCACATTTCGGCAATTCTATGCAATTCCGGAGCTTGGACGCTTTTCAGACTTCGTATGCTTGTTTTTCGAATGTTTCTAAGTGCACGGAGGCTGTAGCGAAGAAATCCCATGAATAAGGCGTTCTAAAGCTGCATCATCGACCACACTGGCGCTCCCCTATTGAAAAAACTCTGCGTGAGTTTGCACGAGAACAGTGATTTTTGTACGATCACGTTCATTTTGCACACGAATGCGCAGAAATTGTGCGTTACCTGTACGCATTCTGTGCGTCCTGTGTGTACATATGCGCGTACTGTGAGCTGATAGACGTTCACGCACACTCTTTGCGTGTAAAAAATCGTGGACTCTCGTGGAGAACTCTCTGTACGTGGACATCTGCGTGCTGAGAGGGGCTTGCCGAAGCTGTGCGTGCTTATGTGCATACTGAGCAAGCTCAGTGAGGCTGCGTGTGGCCATGTGTGCGTTTGCTTGCTTAGTAGCAACTTGTCGAGACTGTAAAGGCCCATTTAGGGTGAAAGCAAACAAAGTTCGAGCATTCAGTTAATGATTACTTCTCAATAATGAGCAATAAGCTCACGTTTTGCTGTTTTATAATTTTCGTCTTGGCGTAAGTACCCATTAATCATTTTCAACTTCTGCAAACAAATAACCAAAAAATTATCTTTTAGTGCAAAATGGTTCCCTTCGATACTGCAGGGACCTGTACATGACAACATGCACACTGAGCAAGAACTTGTCAACATTGCAAGTTCATTGTAAAATAATGTAAAAAACAAGCTGCTAATGACTCTTACAGCATCCTTCAGTTCTTCCTTTAACCAATTCTGAAAGTTACAGATATCTTATAGATGCATGATGAAAGCCATCCAGAGCACTTATGTTGTTGCCCGTCATGCAGACAGCCATATTTCGAAATCAGAAGCAACACAACCATTTGTTGCTTGCACTCGAAAGGAGTCAATCAATGGAATAAAGGGCAACAGTGTTTGTTAGGTGCAACAAACAAGCTTGGGGATATAATCAGGTTCAATCAAATATGACGTGCAGAAAGCGAATTGTGAGCTGTAACAGGAATGTTACGAGGCAATTTCCAAAACCATTTCCAAAGCAATTTCCAAAGTCATTAGCATAAATTTACATACACGTAAAAAGGCCATGTAAGCCTACACGAAAAGACAGTTTTGAATTCACAGTTGGTGTCAAAAGTTCAGAAATTAGTGCCCTCTCTCAATTTCAGTGACAAATCACAGATCGATTAATTAATTCCCAGTATGGCTCCAGAACAAATCCAATGAATCTCAAATGTGCGAAGTATATATACCACACATGTTGCCTGATTAGCACCAGCATTGCATGATGCATGACGAAGTATCACACTCTTCATTCTTCTTCAATCTGTTTTGAAATTTGCACTACCACAAAGACCATCTGGATGGACTATGATTCCATCATATTGCTGAGAGTCACATTCGGAGACCAAGAGCAACACAACAGTGTGCTGCACATGAGTGGATATAATGCACTGGGACAACTGTGCACAGTAAGGAACGCTTGTAAGGCGTCAGGTATTTGCTTGGGGAATGTAATCAAGTTCAGTCATGTTTCATGTGTAGAAAGGAAGATAAAAGTTGTAGCAGAACTATGAAATCCAACATACAATACTGAACTTCCCCAGGTGATCTACACACACATAAAAAGCACAAAAGGATAAGCTCAGCGGTACTGTTAAGTTTGATGCCCTTTGAGGTTTGACTTGCGCGTCTGTATGCAACCATCAGATACCATCTTGAAGTTACCAGAATGCCCAAAACAACTTTGTTGAACTGTTCTACTCTAAACTGAAATACTTTTCCTTAAAACATTTTTTTTTGCGACATGCTGTGTAGCTAATTATAAAATAAAGAAAAGAAGCTGATAAAATTTTCTCATCTCAAACATACTGATAAGTACACAAATCTGACTGCTTTCAAGAGAGGTGACGCACCCGGTATTCAGTGTCCAGAAGCATACATAATGCTGCAGAATCCTATAGCAAGAAAATTTCTTTTGGTTGACAGATGGCTATGTCTGGTTACAAAGTCAATACCATGTAAGGCGCATATCCTAACCTGCAATTACATGAAGCTGCACGTGCTTCATAGGCTGTAACTCCGCCAATAACTGCTACATATTTCCCACCTCTAGCACGAGTGCGGAATCAATATACAGCATGGAAACAGCAGTTTTGTTGCTTTAGCTTCTTTACTATGCTGTTTAGGCAAGAGACGAGTTGAAATATTTGCGTGGGCAGTTCTCGATTGAAGTAACGTAAAAAACATCCGCACTCCTTTCTGCTGAAGCGACTGGTGGACCACTTTTGCATGTCGCATCTCGTATGACTTGCTAAGGGTCCAGACTGACACACGCACTTCGTCAAACCTTCACACAAAACACTCTTCGCTTTTGCTATAAGCTCCGGCCACAGGCAGTAAGTGTCCCGTCACCGTTCACATCGCAAAAGAAGGCAGCGCTCGCAGGCGGGCAGTTTGAGCTGACAGCGACAGGCGTTGCAGGCACACCGCCGACTAAGTTTCCAAGGAAGCCGCACTGTAGAAGGGCGCCGTCTTGTAATCGAAACACACCACAGAAACAATGGCCACTGTCGCTGCTTATGAGCCAGGCATTTTTGCAACGAAGTTAGCAGTGCAATAGGCCGAAAGGTTCGACTCATCAAACGACGGCACCGCACTGCTGACCTCATTATCGTTGTCGACCAGACATCCATAACACATATGCCCCGACGGATCGCTTAACTACCACTCTTGGATGAGAGCGCGCCCACCGGCAGCACACACCGGTAATCCTTCTTCTTTTGCGATTCCAGCACAGTAACAGCGGCGCGCAAGACCGCCCAGCAGCAGCACAAGAAAACAAGCGAAGATCACGGCGGTGATCTCAGAAACCATGCAGCATGTCGGATAGGCTTTGGATTTGACGCGCTAGACCATGCCCACTCACGCACGCACGCACGAATGTACCGACACGCATATTAATGCGTCCATGCGTCACAAATTTCTCAAGCTTTTAATGCTAATATGTGCACAAGAACTTAATTATTTTTGTAACGAAAGTTTCATTTGGTTTTAGTCCTTTGCTATCGCACTGCCCAAAAGCATAGAGCCCGAAAGAGACGACCTGGAGGAATGCCTGGAGGCGATGCCTTTCTAAACGGGCCGAATGAAGCCGGAACTGGCCGAAGCGCTAGCCAACGAACGCAGCGTCTGGGGAGGGACAGCATGGCGGTCAGCGTTACTACGTTTGTCGTGGTCCTTTGTGGTGCCGAGGGCATGAACCGTCGCTGGCATGAGCATTTGTCACTCTTCCGATATGTGATGTGCCGACAGCAGTGAAATTCGCTGGTGCGATGTACGAAAACGTGGTAAGGTGCTGAGTAAACCTGTGTTTATAGCGTGCGGCAGCGGGCTCGACGGATAGCGCGTCGTCCTTTGCGCGCCTTCACTGGAAACGCTATGCTGACGGTGGGGCTCATTTCCTCCATGGCGGAGCAGCTGGTGGGAGACCACTACCCGGGTGACATCTCGCATCTTGGGGGTAAGTTAATTTTCTTCGAACCTGTTCATTATTTCAAAGCCTTTGCGCACAACTGGCCACGTCAACACAGCTAGTACAGAGACGCGAAGACGCAGTGCCTATCGCGGCAGCACGCAGCGCTGAAAGGTTGTTTGCTGGCGGCACACGGGCATGAATGCGCGTGTAGTGTCAGTGGTCACACGGTCATGGTCAGTATGCCATGCAAATATGCACAGCTGATCCGATCGCGGGGTGCACGATGTCGGCGCCGTACTGCCATTCATCTCTCGCCGAGAATGGAATATGTGCCCACCAATAGATCTTCGGCCCGGGCTTTACATTCTCGCCGCATGTTACGCTGTAATTGAAGTAACAGCGCTCGAGCAGTTTAACTACGTAGACTGCGATTCAGCTGTATGCGTTAGGATTGAGCTTCCTCCTCTTTCACTTGTATTTCACTTGTACTTTTATAAATTGTGTATTTAAGGTACGAAGCTGCATATGATCCAGCTGCGTTAGTACTTATAGCCGAGCCAGTGTAGTCGAGCCTTGAATAGCAGAACGGTGAGATAAAAACAAATTGCTCTGAAGTTTTCCGCCTCTATTTTGGCATTCGCTTTTTCATACTTTGGCTCGGAGCTGAAATGGTACAAACAACTGCAAAATGCACACAGGTGCCCTAGCTCCATTTGCCCTAAATCCCGAAGTTGCAGTGAAATTTAAGGGTAATTGAGCCTTTAATATGTACGAAGAATAAACTTGATTGTTTCATGATTATAACCAATGGCGCAAATAAATCTGACTTTGACTTAAATATGCTGAGGTACCTCTCCAATACCTTATTTGATGTTAAAGGAAAAAGTGTGGTTTTTCTGCAATTGGCACTATTAATTCATCATACTTGTGAGAATGTGAAATCAGTGCTAATCATGCCAGATTTCAAATTGAGGGACGCATGCAGAATTTGAAGCAAACCAGCCTTCTACTGAAAATATCGTTCTGCTGTGGTCTGTTCTTTTGAATGGTGGCATGTATTGTAGAAACGATGCAGGATATCGATATGCAAGTGATGTCTCGTCTGAGGCTAGCTTGTGAATGACTGCCGTGGTTATGAATTTCTTGTTGCCTGGCCCACTTCGAAATGTGGTTAAACAGTTGTGTTCCATTCTGCGACCGGCTCCTTTTTGTGCCTTGCACTTTGCCTTACATGCTTGATTCTAGTCCATTTTTTGCACTGTGCTGCTGTTAAATGTGTCTTTTTACCTTGCAGCAATCTCCACATAGCTTTACCAGCAATGCCTCTTCCAAGCTCTCCAGTATGGCTGTGCCAGCCTTTCACTTGGTGCTAGGATGCCCAGCAAGCAAGCAGGCTTTTGAGGTAAGCACTGAAGACATCTTCCGACACAAGTAGCTTTTATTTTCCTAGTCCACTGCTACTTGTGTGACCCCTCGTTATGTTGATTTTCGCAAGTTAGGTTGCCTATTAAGGGCTCTCTTTTGTTTTTCACCTGCTGCTGTGGCCTACTGCATTGGTGTTCGGCTACTGAGCCCAAAGACGCGGGATTGAATTGTGGTGGCTTCGTTTCGACAAGGCGAAATGCATATTTGCTCGTGTGTTATGCAATGTCAGTGCATGTTAAAGAATCTTTGGTGGTCGAAATTTATGCACAGCCCTCCTCTATGAATGGAGCTATTGTTCAACTTTGAGGCATTAAAGGGACACTGATGGCAAGCTGAAGTTGACCTGTGATGATGAAGTTCCGCATCCTAACCACAAAGACGACACTTTTTGTGAAAGTGGAGCTTTATAAGCCAGAGAAAGCAAAACATACAATTTTCATCAGCACCGGCTGATTTCGGAAGTAAATTGCGATGCGCTGACTCCGTCTTTTTTTGGCACAGATTCCAGAGGCTAGGCTGAACTGCCATTCACCTCAGAACGGTTATCATGGAGTCCTTTGTGTAGACTTCATGAGTTCAAATCGAGTGGCGGGAAAATTTTTAAATGTAATTTTTGCGCCAATCATTGTGTTGATGGCCTTTGCGCTGCTGTTAAAACCGGGATAGCAGTATGGTATCCCATAAAACTAGGTTCAGGACTTGCAGGAAGTGGTTTATCACATTCCGCTAGCTTGTGCAAGAAACTACTTCAGGGATATGTGCAGGTGTCTTTAATGTGTTCCTGAGTGAGCACTAATTTGTTAGGGGGAAGGCAGCTTCTAATCTGGCACTACAGTGCCAATGTCGTGAGTGTAAATCATAAGATGACCCATCAGAGTGTACGCCTGATTTCTGTGACACTTCAGTGGTGTATAGAAGTGGTAAACAAATCTGTAAGGTATTTGATGCATATCTCCAAGGCAACGGCTGTATGAGTAGCGAAGCCATTAGTCAATCTTCAACGGAAAGAATTTTCTCTTTTAGATGACGTGCTTGGATATCAGTGACAGTTATTTGTTGTCGTGCCTTTCGCTGGTGTGGGTCATGTGTGGCGCATCTTCATGCGAGCCTTCTGTTCCTTTACAAAAAATTCAATTGATAGTCCAACCTGTTTTCTTCTCTTTTCCTGTGTTGCATCTTTTGGCTGGTTTTAAATCTGTAGCTGAGCTCAGACCGTGATAATTACTGCCGGTAAACAGAGCTACTGAATGTGAGCTTGGCATACATGCGTACTGTATGTGTGAAAGTGCAGTTTACAATATTCAGAAATGCTTGATAGCCTTACAAGAATCTAAAATTTTGTTGGAATTCCTATTTGTTCTCTGTTCAAGTGTCGAGAGTTTTTCCGCTTCATCGTGTGATTAGAGCCACTTTGGTACTTAAGCTGAAATCTTTTCTTTAGCCTGCATGTTTCTCACTTTTGGGACAGAAACTTGGAGGCTAATGAAGAGAGTTCAGCTTAAAAGAGTATAGACACCTAATCTTGGTGGCATGTTTTCTTCTCTATAATGGTGCGGAAGACACTACTATGCATGAATCACCATCTGGTATTCGCGTGAGACCGCTAAATAATTTATAATCAACTTTTGCTGCCATCCTGTTTCGGTGAACAATTTGACTATGGCTATGACATCAAAGAGAGGTTATAGGTCACGTGAGGCGTGGGAAAACTGCACTTATAATCGCTGCTTCATCATTTTAATTCGCTACAGCGCTGACACCAGCATTCCTTAAGAGCCAGAAGTACCAATTGTATTGCAGTTTTTCATGCCTCACGTGACCAATAACCTCGCTTTGACGTCACAGCCATCATTCAGCTGTTGAAACCGAAACAAATACAGCAGGAGAAAGAAATTTGATTATAAATTATTTAGCGGTCATAGGAGGATGCCATGTGGTAATCCGTGTATAATACTTTATGCCTTATTACAAAGAAAAAAACACTTGCCAAACGATAAGGGCAGCAAAGTGAGCTATGGAAAGAAAAATGATAAGTCTAACATTAAGAGAACAAAAGGGGGCGGAGTGGGTGAGGGAACAAACGCGGGTTAATGACATGCTACTTGAAATTAAGAGGAAGAAAAGGGCCTGGGCGGGGCTTGTAATGGGAAGACAACATAACCGCTGGTCCTTAAGGGTAATGGAGTGGATTCCAAGAGAAGTCAAGCGTAGCAGGGGGCGGCAGAAAGTTAGATGGGCGGATGAGATTAAGAAGTTTGCGGGGATATGGTGGCCACACCTAGCAAAGGACAGGGTTAATGTGGAGACATGGGTGAGTCCTTTGCCCTGCAGTGGGCCTAGTCAGGCTGATGATGATGGTATGTGTCGCACCTGCTGCTTCGTGCTATCAGCTGGCCCATGCTTGGCCGACCAGACTAGCCAAATTTGTGATGTGGGTTTTCTATTGCACCTGCATTTGTGTACACAGAGGACTTGAATGGTAGCAGGCGATGCTGTGCATGTGTTCACGCCACAGCACACATGACCCCCACTGAAAGCTTCTCTGCCTTTAGTAAGACAGCTGCATCAGTCTGGGACATAAGGTATCCCAGTGCTAGAGTATGAGTAAATTGCTCTGGAATTTTAATCTGGTATCAGGTAGCATAGTGCAAAAGAAGGCTAGCGCGGCTGCCTAATATTCTCTTGGGCAGCTGTGTTGGATTTTCAGTGCCTGTTAGTGTAATCCGTGAAAGTTCACTGTAACCCATTCGTTTCGATGTAAATTAGGAAGTCCTTAGAGCCCTGTACTTTTTAATGATAATAACAAGGTAATGCAGTAATTCAATTGTACCTGTTCTCTTTCAACACAGTAAAGTGCTGCTGGGTCGAGATCACAGTTTTACTTTGTAGGTGTGCTCAGGCTGTCATCATCATCATCAGCAGCAGCAGCAGCAGCAGCCTGACTACACCCACTGCAGGGCAAAGCCTCTCCCATGTCTCTCCAATTAACCCTGTCCTTTGCCACTTGCGGCCACTGTATCCCCACAAACTTCTTAATCTCATCCACCCACCATTTTTTCCTGTGTGTGTGTCTGAAATTCTATCATACAAATGGATTGATGCACGTAGTGTCAGGTGCGTAATGTGATACCACCAGCTCACCCCAAGCTGTGCTCAGATTTGCCTCATTGCTGCAGGAGCAATAAGGCAGGCTTGAGGCTGAGTGGTGCAAAAACATGATTTTTCAAGAATGTCTCTGTGGAAATTGCAATTAATCATGTGAATTTGCTTTCATTTTAGGAGCTGCTCACAAGCTGTGCGCCTTTCCATGCTGATCATGCTGGCCAGGTACGCTTATGGTTACATTACTAGGTTGTTTTCATAATGGCAGTTGTGGATTTCTGTGTGGTTTTAAAACATAAATTGTATAAGTATTTGGCCTGCCACAAAAGTATAGTGGTGCATTCAAGGCCAGTATTACAAAGGGATGTTTTGATTGCTGCAAGAACTTGAAGGCCCCTGTGTGGTCACTGTGGAAGGCCCCCTCCCTACTTAGGAATTGCTATTTGGGTTACTCAGTCATTTGGCAGAGGAATAGTGTATAGAGATAAGGGATGGAAGAATGCTTCCAACTAAAGAAAAAAATCCAGCAAGCAGTCATAGAAGCAGAAGTACAAAAATGGCAAGGCTTTCTCTAATTTACATCGAATCTTTTTCACTTAGACTTCTTATTGCATACAACGGCTGATGCTTGGCTTACACACATATTTTCTTTAGGTATGCAGTAGGTCTCACATTCTTGTATGATATGGTCACGGTGCCAAAAAATGATGGTGGTGTTAGAAAACTCGGAATATAGAGGAATTTTATTGCTGACCTTATGGAGAACTATGGTAGCTGTGCAGTCGTTATAAATATCTTCCAATATTTTCACATAACACTCTTCTACACCCTGATTCCACAATGCCTGCATGGCAGCTGTGGTTCCACCGAGTCAATTGCTGTCTGGTAGTCAATGAAGGCTATATATTGGGGTTGGTTATATTCTGCCCATTTCTCTATCACTGATTGATTGCATGAATGTGGTCTCTTGTTGAGTATCTTTTACGAAAGCCTGCCTGATCATTTGGTTGATTGAATTCGAAGGTTGTCCTGACTCTATTAGTGATTACCTTAGTAAATACCTTGTAGGCAATCGATAGTAAGCTGATCGGTCTGTAAATCTTCAAGTCCTTGACATCTTCTTTCTTATGAATTAAAATAATGTTCGCATTCTTCCAAGCTCCTGATACGCTCGTGGTCACGAGGCAAGCGTGTACAGGGTGGCTAGTTTCTCTAGCACAATCTCTCCTCCGTCCTTCAACAAATCTGCTGTTACCTGATCCTCACCAGCTGCTTTGCCCCTTTGCATTGCTCCTGAGGCTTTCTTTACTTCCTCCCTCGTTACTGGCGGGATGTCCCATTGCTATGCTCTACTGCCTCTCTCCGTAACGTTCTGATTACATTCACTACTGTAGAGATTTGTGCAGAACTCTTCGGCTACTTTAACTATCTTATCCATATTGCTTATGACATTGCCCTCTTTGTCTTTTAGCGCATACATCTGGTTTTTATCTGTGATTAGTTTTCTCTTCACTGATTTTAGGCTACCTCCATGCTTTAGAGCATGCTAGGTTTTCTCCATGTTAAACTTTCTTATGTTGGCTACCTTGCACTTATAAATAACTTCGATAGCTCTCCTAGTTCTATTCTATCTCTGAAGTTAGACGTCCTCATGCTTTGGCGTTTCTTCATCAGATCTTTCGTCTCCTGAGATAGCTTGCAGGTATCCTCTCGAATGATCTGACCACCTACTTCTGCAGCACGCTCCAATGAATTTAAATATGTATTTAAAGATAACAGTTGAGGTGGGAGATTGAGCTTCGAGATTTGCACTTCAACTCGGGAGTTATGCCACTGCTACACAGAATACTTGATCGCCGTAGAGATATTTCATCATCTGGCACCAAGCTGCTGTGGCGCCACTGTCACAGTTGATAATTTTGCTGGGAAGCTGTTGTAGCGCTCACACAGTTTTGAAAAGGTGGTATTCATTGTTTTTGTGCTATTGGCAACAGTAATAATATGCTTGCTGCAGTGTTTTGTGGCTAGCCTTCTTTTTTTTAGTGAAATAAGTTGTACATTTCATGTTGAGTATTCTTTGAGCGATTAAATTGCTTTGATTTTATTCCTTCGTGTATAGTTGCGAGTGCTCCATGTCTGAGTGCAAATTTCTACCACTGAAAAGCCTTCAAAATCTTAAAAGATGTCCACACTGTTCTAGGGACTCAGTGGCTATTGGAAATGCCCATTTAGCTGTATTCAAGTGCCACTGAGTTAATAGCCATTTGAGAGCCTTCAAAATGCCTGTGTGACACGGTTATTAGATTTTGTGCAGGTTTGATGCTGAGCAGTCTGCGTGCTTGAGTCGGGTTTTCCAGTGTCTGTATTTCAAACCTGAAACTTTTCGAAATCATCATTAGTTGATTAATGGAAGAAGTACTTGTGCCCTTTTCTCGAATTTCCAGAAAACAGATTAACTGAACTTTTTTGCATATACTCCTACCTTTTTGCAGGTGCTGCATAGTGAGAACCTGTATCAAGACGCCAACCTGCTGGACTTGGAGAAACTGAAGAAATTGTTTAGCCACTGTGTGGCACCCATCATGAGGGATGTGGCATTAATAAAGCCAGTTAAGGTGACCTTATCTATGTCCTTTTGCAAGCATGCTACACACATGAGAACCATCCCACGAAGCACCGTTTCTGCAAAGCTTGTTATCTCACAACATGCATGCTGAATGAGGCAGTGACAGACAGATGAGGAGGCCTTAATGCAGTACATTAGCGTACCGTGTTGAGCAGTGATGTAGGAGCCTTGCAGCCATGCAAGGTATTATCGGCATCATGATGGTAACTCCATTAGACACTGTCTAGTGCTCTGTGAGCCAGACTCGGCTCTTGAACATTCTGGGACTCACCCTTGGCTCTCGGACATTCTGGAAGCCTCACCCGGCTTGCGCATATTACGCGAGGATGTCTCCTGTTGTACGAGCCTTACGCGGCTTGCGCACTTATGTGAGAGATGTCTCGCGTTTGCGAGCTTGCTCAGCTTGCGCAAATAATGTGAAATATGTCTCGCGTTCTGCGACCTCGTTCAATCGTCGCATTTTGCGTGGCAATAAACACGCAAAGATAGGCACGCAGAATTCACGCTCAATATTTTCAATAGGGTCCCCATGACTTTCCGTCAAGAAAGGCGACGACGTGAAAAATCGCTGTCAGTATCTTTTTCATGTACGAAATATGGGGGTCCATGATGGATTTCTATCGATGATTACTCCCTGAAACCGGTGGCTCATTACGTAGGGTATTGCTGTGCCGTTTATGCATACGGTATAATGAGACGTGTTCTTGCGTGTAAGGCAACAAGCGAGCACTTTTGGGTTGAAATCTTTAGACCTTGTAGGTGAGGGTAAGCCGCAAGAATATTTGACACCTTTTGAAGTCTCTCTCGTACTTGTGGGCACGTACCTCCGGCTGCCCAGATACAAATGTCGTCCGCATAGACGGAGAGTTGCGCCGACTGCGGTAGTATATCGACGATCCCGACAAGTGTAAGGTTGAACAGCGTTGGGCTGAGCCCACCACCCTGCGGGACTCCACGGCAAGTGAAGTGAGTAGATGTTGGGCAATCCTTAGTCTGCACAAAGAAAGATCTTTTGGATAAACAACTGCGTTTCCAGCAGAATACACAACCACCTATCTCGGCAGCTTCCAGAGCGTTCAAAATAGCCTGGTGAGTTACCTTGTCGTATGCACTCTTTATATACAGGAAAAATGCCGCAGTTAAGCGCTTCACATGTTTTTAGAGCTGGATGGATGACACCAGGTTGACCACGTTGTCAATTAAAGAGCGTCCACGTCGAAACCCAGATGTTATAGCCGGATATATGCGGTAGCGGATGATGCTATCAGACTTGCGCCTACTAATGACATGAACGCGTTCAATTTGGCCCGCTTAAACCTTCAAGTGGGTGGCGAAAAACTCCTTGGCGATTCTTCCCGTGCTTTCCCAGTTTTCAGTTTTCAGCTCTGGTAAGCCTTTAATTATCAAGTTATTTCGTCTAGGGTGATTATTAAGGTCATCAACAATGTCCGAAGACGCACACTGCGACGTTGCAGGCTGCTCCGTGTGAGCAGTCACCTTCCTCCTTGCTCATTGAAAGTGTTTCCCGTCGATCCCGCACTCTTGCTTTCTGGCGGCAGCATATGTTCATTGCCAACTCATGATGTCCTGCAAAGTGACATTCTTCGGGGGCCTGTGCCATCGTCATGCTCCTGCGAGGACGCCGTTTCCGTTGCCTACTACCGCTGCTGTGAGGTAGCCGTCTCTCTAAAGACGCAGCCAGTTCCTCTCTCGTGCAACTGTGTACTGTTTTGGCTGGCGCGGCGCTCCGTGCGCGTTCCTCACAGACTAATTTATCAATTTTGACAAGGAAAGCGCTCAAAAAGACAAGGACGACAGAAAAAGAGAGACATACAAAGCGCTTACTTTCAACTGACTTTATATCAAGCAAAAAACAATTTTATACTCATGGTAACACCCTGCGCATGCTTACAAGAACATTACCAACGAGTGATAGCTGCCACGTTATTTCAGACAACCGGCGGGCCCGATGTAAGATAGGACATCTCTTTTTCTGACAACAAAATTGATGGAGCGCTTACGCAATCATCGCCCGCTCGTGCTATCTCGGGAGCCTCCATAATCTCTCGCGTTATTCGACATTTACTTTTAAAAAGCACTTTACAACTGTGAAAAACGGTAAGGCAGCCTTCCTTGCTTTTCTTGCTTATGTCCATGGACTTCAGACAATGGATACTCAAGTGCGCACCTTTTTTGTTTTCCACGTTGTAATTATGCTCTCCTAACCTCTCGTTTATGCATGTTCCTGTCTGGCCTATATATTATTTGCCACATGTCAAGGGCACCTTGTACACGACGCTTTCTACGCATCTAAACAAATAACTTCTGGTGCCTGATTGTGCAAGCGGCCTTTCCCTGGTTTCCGGAAGTGCTGTTCCTCCACAGGGCGCTCAACTTATTCGGGGCTGAAAACAAAACGTTTACGTTTACCCTGTTGCCAATTTTTCTCAGGTTGTATGATAGCCTATGCTTATATGGAATAACAGCCAATTTTCTTTTGTCACTTGTCTTATCCTGCTCTTGCTTGGTCGTAGCTTTCCTTTTTTTTCTTTCTGACAAGTCCTTCGGCCACTGATGCCAGCAAGTGAAGCGGATAACCCGCGTCTTGCAACCCTTTTGACTGCATAAACAGGCTCTCCTCAGTCACATGAGGGCATGACTTTTTTAGACAGTTGAGAAACCCTAAACGGGCTATGTTTCGTTTTATGAGCTTAGAATACCAGAAGTGAAAGGCAAAGCCATTTTTCCTTCGCTACGATTATAAGTCCAGCATGTGTCATCTTCTAAAAACATTAACCTGATGTCAAGAAAACGTATGCTATTGTTTTCAGACAGCTCATCTGTGACGACTAGTGGAGTTAAGCAGTCTGAAAAATGATCTAAAACACGTCCAACGGCGTCATTGAGGGGGACACAAGTGGTGTCTAAAAGTATTGAAAAATCGTCAGTAAACCAAAACACCTCAACCACTCCTAGTGCATGCCACTTCCTAGGCTGCCGTCCCGTTTTTCACAGTTGTAAAGTACTTTTTAAAAGTGAATGTCAAATAACACGAGAGATTATGAAGGCTCTCGAGATAGCACGAGCGGGTGATGATTGCGTAAGCGCTCCATCAATTTTGTTGTCAGAAAAGGAGATGTCCCATCTTACACTGGGCACGCCGGTTGTCTGAAAAAACGTGCCAGCTATCACTCGTTGGTAATGCTCTTGTAAGCATGCGCAGGTGATTAGCATGAGTATAAAATTGTTTTTCGCATAAAATAAAATCAGCTGAAAGTAAGCGCTTTGTATGTATCTCCTTTACTGTCGTCCTTGTCGTTTTGAGCACTTTCACTGTAAAAGTGGAAAACCAACTCGCCCACTCAATTCCTTTATTGAATTTACCAAATTTACAACTCGGTGGCGGTTACCTTTGCAGCATTCACTTCTTGCGCTCGCTAGCCAATCGTGCAGCTCTGGCGGACGTCGCCTAACTCTTGTATTCACTCCGCTCCACACAGGGTGCGAGAAGGCTCGGATTACATTTCCTGAATCATGAAGGTTGGTTTCCTCATTATTGCGAATTAATAGGTTCGATGCAAAAGAAAAAGCCTTTGGGGCGTGTGTTGCGCTGTGGCTCATGACCCTTCAGTTTGTCATCGTGCATACTGCGCTCATATTTGTAAAACTTGCTGATGACTCCTAATCGTACCGACATGCACTACGATCTGCTTAAGCGCTCTAAATGCGGCAGAAAAGCGACGATTGCTAGTAAGAGAACCATTCGACAGTGACTTAGCATGAAAACGCACCGCTGGGAAAGTGGCGGCTACCACTCCTCGGAAGCCCGACGGGGCAAAGAAGACCGAGGATACACACAAAGCGCTGGTATTTGTAATCCTTTATTAGTAACGGCATTACTTGGCTGCGTGCTCACCTTAGTGTTCGCTTTCGTTTGCGTTGCTATTTAAAGAGCAGAAATGCAACATGTCCAGATACCAGTTTCCCAGCTTGAAAAAAATTTGCGCTCATAGATTTCCGTGTAACACTTTTTTTTTGCATCCCCAGGAGCATTAAGCTTTCACTGAGATCAGGCTTTGTTCGATGCTTCATTACGCTCCAGGTAAGAAAGAATTAGACGAAAACGGCGCTAGCGACGAAGTACGCCGTCCCCAAAAGCAGCCTAACAAGAATTCTTCAGGATAAGGACAAGCTGCGGGAGGCGTTCGAGACGTCACACTTTGGTCCTCAAAGAAAAAGACTGCGAGCGGCTGACCACGAAGACTTGGAGAAATGCCTGGTGCTTTGGCTGCGGAGAGCCCGCAGTGAAAACATCCCAATCAGCGGGCCACTCATTCGTGCAAAAGCAGAAGAATTTGTTCTTCACCTCGGCATCGAGGGTTTCTCGTGCAGCGAGGGGTGGCTGACCCGGTTTAAAGAGCGGAATGGACTGGTGTTTCGTGCTGTTTCAGGTGAAGCTGCCGCTGCTGACGCGACGGCATGCGGAGACTGGCGAGAAAGACGGCTCCCCGAGATTCTGGAGGAATACGATCCAGAGAACATCTACAATGTAGATGAGACTGCACTCTTTTACAAGTTGCTCCCCTCAAAATCGTTATCATTTAGAGGAGAGAAATGCACCGGAGGGAAACTGAGTAAGGACAGGCTGACCGTCCTTATTGGTGCCAACATGACGGGCAGCGACAAGTTGAAGCCGCTAGTGATCGGCAAATCGAAGCATCCTCGTTGCTTCAAAAACGTCGCAACCTTGCCCGTTTCATACCAGGCCAATGGCAAGTCGTGGATGACGCAAGCCATTTTTAGTGAGTGGATTTATCGCGAGGATGCGCGCTTCTCTCGCGACAAGCGGAAAGTTCTGTTCCTGGTCGACAACTGCCCTGGACACGGAACTATGACAGGTTTTAAAGTCCATACAGCTGGAATTCCTGCCAGCGAACACCACAGCACTGCTGCAGCCTATGGATCAGGGTATGATTCAAGCGCTCAAGTCGCGCTTCCGCAAAAATCTTCTTAGGAGGATGCTCTTATGCATGGACCAGGGGAAGGAGTACAAGGTGGATGTACTGCGTGCCGTTTACCTCCTGAATGATGCTTGGCGGCAGGTTAGTGCAACAACCATTGCCAGCTGCTTCAGGCATGCGGGGTTTGCCGCAACCACAGAAAAACCCAGCACACAGGGTGAGCCTGATGATGTCCACGACGCAGCCGAGGAAGATTTGCTGCTAGAGAATTGTGCTGCGATGGGCATTCAACTTGATGAATATGTCCAGATCGACAGCGATGTGGCAACATGCCCAGAAAATACCGTGCACAGCATTATAGCCGATGTCTGCCCCCCTGATGAAAGTGAAGACGAGGAAGAAGAGCTTGAAAACGAGACCGCTGACTCTGATCCTGTGGTGACACCTGTGCAGGCGGAATCGGCAGTCCAAATGCTGAAGAGTTTCTTCCAACGAGAAGAAGGTTCTGAAGTGTTTCTGCACAGCCTGTCAAGTATGGGTGATGCCATTAACAAAAAACGGCTGCGAGAGCTCAAACAAGCAAATATAAAATCCGTTTTCACTAGCCAATAAGTGGCAATTCCCACTGTTTTGACATGTTTTTTAATTCCAGTACGAGTACTGGAAAAAAAATTCACTGCTTATCTTTCTCTAATAAAGTTTGTGCTCATAGGGTACCGTTCTTATTACCTAGATTTCGCAAATTGAGATCCGCTGAGACTGCCAACTGCGCGCGCGCGCGCCAGCCGCGTCGGGACCACGCGGAAGCGGATTGCGCAATGCTGAACCTATTCTCTCTATAAACGAAACTCCTAATAAACAGAACATATTTTCCCGGTCCCTTGAGGTTCCGTTTAACGAGAGTCCACTGTACAGTATTCTTTTCCTCCTCACCACTGGACTAAAACTCACGTCAAAGGAAAAAATTCCTAATCACTATTTGAATAACAAAAAGAAACAAGAGCTGCACAAAAATCTGTCTTGGTATCAATCCAGTTTGCTTCTAAAAACAAAAAAACAGCCAGTGACAGCAATACTCGCATTTCATTTCAGTGCAAAAGTACTAGTTCATGACATCACCAAGTTTGTGTGAAGCTTGACCTTGGCAAAACCTAGCACAGCAATAGCCCATGCAGAAGTAAAATAAATATTGCCGCGACTGGGTTTCCAGCCCGTGGCAGAGTGAAGAGGTCAACTTCGCTGGTCACTGCACGTGGGCACTATGCTTATCACCGCAGCCGATTACGCTTTGTGTTTAACTGCAAGACACTCTCGCGCTGCTCCAGGCACTTTTCCAAAGGAGGGAGGGAGGGGGCCTGAAGCTTAGCTCCCCCCCTTCAATACAAAAAATTGTCTGGGCTCCTCCTGAAAAAATATTTCTGGCTGTGTGTCTGCGCTGCACACTACACATCGCCAGTCTTCATCAACTTCCATATGCGGCACAAAAAGCTCAGATGAGCTAAACCCGAGTCAAATATTGTGGCCAGACGTGCCGACGACCAAGCAAAGTAAAAACATGAGCCAACCAGGCTAAACACATGCTTTCGCACAGCTACTCAGGTTGGCTACATTAAAACCCTACCACTTATTTTGGTGTCTTTCTAGTTTACTAAAAGACGTATACTGTTCATTAAAAGTAGCCTCTTCGGCAACAGAATGTGAAAATCTGCTGACCCATGTCAACTTAAGTTAGTACTCATCCTCCCTTTAACCATTTTCACATCTTAACAATGCAGTGAATACACCCCAAACACACCAATACTCAAACGGCTCACAATTCACACAATTGTATGAAAGAAAATGTATGCACTGGCCTCTTTTCTTTTTTTCAAATTTTTTCTGCACAGCCTGTTGCAGAGAAAAATGCCCAGAATGTTCAAGAGGCTTAAAGTTTTGAAGTAAAAAATATATTCTAGCCCTGTACAATGAATTGTACCAGTTATAAGGCCTTCAGTGCACACTTTCAGCCACCGCAATGCTGACATGAGAAAACGTGTAATGACACTTAATAACACTACCTGTAGCACTAACGACAGCAGAACGCCGTTATTGCAAACTACTAGGACAATGAGAAATGTTTATATCCCCAAAATCACATCCACAATCCTACTTCAACAAACAAGACCTTATCTGGAATGTGAGCAAGGCCGACCAAAAAGGCATGGATGTAAATTCATCCATCCATCTGTGCAAGCTAATTATGTCAATATGCTTTTAAAATGCTTTTTATCATTTTATTTAGCAGACAGCTCAAACCCCAAGAGTTAGTGCCCGGTAAAAGAGGATTCAAACAATTCGTCGAGAACTTTCCAAATGTGAGGCAGAGTCCAGAAAATGATGAGAATAGTAGCCAAAAACTGATTGGTTGAAAAGAACCTAATTGTACTGACGTGATATCCTGTACGACACCCGAGAATCCACACACGCCCAGTGCTTGCACTATTTGGTTTTATGGGGTTTTACGTCCCAAAGTGACTCAGGGTGCACTGACATCGTACAGTACACAGGCCTCAAGAATTTCACCTCCATCGAAAGCTCGCACTTTTTGTGGCAGCCTGCTGGAAAATAACAGTTAACATGATTACAACCAATGTCACAGCTTCCAGACGTTGTCCCCTGCAATGGAATGGCATCCAATCAAATGTGTCCTCAGACGGAAGAAAAGCTTTTGAAAAGCTGTTTAGAATAGAGGCAGCCAATGAAGTGTGAAGCAGTGCATTGCTCTCGTGAAGATCCACAAAACAGCAATTTCATGAACCAAACAGAAAAACCTCTTCCCCAGATGATCAATACTGTATTTAGTCGCACAACGGACTTACTTACTTTCTTTAAAAATCTCTAGATGTTTGCGGGCTGAGTTCATTATATGGCGTAATGCAACCACCAAGCAAAGGGTGCGTGCATTCATTATGTGTGTAGATATGGTAATTTTCAAGTGAAACAATATTTGACTTTGTGACCGACACTGCAGCATAAAATTTTTGTTAATCTCTCAAGAGTAAAAGGTGACAATCAGCATTAACTTCATTCTATTATTTTGCCCACACAAGTCATTGGTGAAGTCATGCAGCTAAGTGGCTGAATAAAACAAGATGTTCATTTCAGATTGATGGATTTCAATAATATGCGAAGTTTTCACTGCGCTGTTCTACGGTATTAAATGTCAGCTAAGGAACTGGCAAGCACCATTACAGACAACTTGCTGCTGTTGAAGAATTGACGGACTAGATGGCAGAGTCCACAGTAGTAGCATGGCATACTAACTTTGTGCAACTCCGCGGCCACAAACAGCAGCCTCAAGGTCATGTGAAGTGTTGGTAATGTTAGTGACAATCACTAATGCTTGATGCTATCGGACCTTTTTCACATTTATATGTGGCCCGCACAAAGCTACGTTTATGTGCTTTCTGGAAAGATTTCAGTCAAAAAGCCACACACTATGAAAATAACCGCGAAGTTGCAGTTTCCCAAAGCCTTACAGGTTATTACTTGCATCAGCTGTTGCTTTTTACCGTTGCTGCAATGGCTCAGTGGTTATGGCACTCAGCTGCTGACCCAAAAGACGCAGGTTCGAATTCGGCCACAGTGGTCACATTTTGACAGAAGCGAAATGCTAGAAGCCTCGTGTACTGTGCTATTTCAGTGCACGTTAAAGGACTCCAGGTAGTCGAAATCATCCAGAGCCCTCCACTGCGGCGCCTCTCATAGCCAGAGTCGCTTTGGGACATAAAACCCCATAAACAAACAAAAATGTTGTTTCAGGTTTACTTTGCACTTCAGCACAAGAGCAACAAAACCATGAAAAACTTGCGTAAGAGTTGAACAAAATACAAAAGTTCTGCTACAACTGAATGCACTGGGAGCAACAGCAAGACTGCGCAAAAAAATTAAATACCGTATTTACTCGCGTAATAGGCGCACTCGCATAATAGGCGCACCCCTAGTTAGGGCGCGAAAAATCAGATTTTTTTATTTCCGCGCATAATAGGCGCACCCCGAACTTGGCACTGTGATCAGTACTGTATTTACACGATTGCAAGCCGACGCCTCGCCACCCCCCGCTTCCCAATCTTTATTTTAACAAAGTTTTTGCTGAACTGACTACTAGTCCCTACTAGTGCTGCTGCCGTCGCAGCTGCTGCGGACCCACAGCACGTACAACGACATCGCGTAGAACAGCCGCACACAGTTTTCAGGGATGCTCACTTTAAACGTCTGTTTGGAAAGCTTCATCTCCAGCCGGAAACGTTCCCGACTTAAGACCCGTTCACACTTGCGAGTCGCAGAGGTCGCGCGACTGTTTTGGTCGAAAAGCGACAGTCGCAAACGGTCGCCCTGGTCGAAATGCGACAGTCGCAGGCCAGTCGCTCGCTGCTCGATTTTTCAGCTTCGCGACTGCGAGTCGCAAACCGCTGAACCAATCAGCGGCGCTTCGGAAGTTGACGAAAGCGTCACCTACATCCGGTTGTTCATTCCCGGCGGCAAGATCAAAATCGGCGTCACACCAGCGTGGTCACTCAAAAGATGGAGTACTCCGCAGAGCTGCTCATCAACGCTGTGCGCGAGTACAGATTTTTGTATGACAAACACCACCCAGAATTTAAAAACCGAACTAAAAAGGACTGCACATGGGAAGAAATTGGAAGACTATTCGGCTTAACCCGTAAGTATCCCGCGTTTGTTTTTTAGATGTGCTCAGTTCGTATTGTTGTAGCATGCATGACGAGGGCAGCATGTTTTTCCTCACAAGAGCGCGTGCTCATGTTTACACACGATGAAAACATATTCCGAACTTGATTTTTCCTTCTACCGCTTGGCGTTCGTCCCCGTTTCGCTCGAAATCGGAGAACACTAGGGCCGAGACGTGTGTTTTTACGCTCGCGTAAAAGCGTGCATTGTGTGCACGTAGACACGTGCGTTGGCTACTGCGAGGACAGTGTACGCTCGGCCTCTTATCTTTTTTTCTCTCCCCGCGCCTTGTGAAACGCTTGCTCAGGTGCAAGTTATTATTGCTACGCACTTCCATGCTCACCCAACTGCGGTACTTCGACGACAGCACAAAATGTGCACATGCGGAACATGCACGTGCATCAGCATCTCCATGCAGCACAAAGTTCTAGAGATAAGCCACAGCAGTGATTACTTGAAAGAAGCAACACTTTGAGCTTTCAAGCACAGTCAGACAAAACAAGCTGAATGCACAGCGTTTTTTGAATGATGATTATTTTATTTGCCATATATATTCATGAGAACGTTTTTATCTTCCAGGCACCCAGGCAGAGAAAAAATTTAAAAATTTGAAGGATATCTACATTAGGAAACGCCAGGAAATAAAAGAAAAGCAGAAGAGTGGAGCTGGGGCGGCAGATATCCCTACTGTGAAATGGCCGCATTTTGAATCCATGATGGAGCTCATGGAATCTTCACTGCAGCCTGCACTGTGAGTTTAATTTGCTTGTGTAATGAGAACTTCTGCAACACTTGATGTAGAAATACATGTGAAAAGGAGAACAGAGCCAGAGCAAGCATAATGTGACTTTTACAAGGCCAAAAATATGGTAGTTGAACAACACGGGCATCTCATAGAGCACTCCATTGAACAAACGCAGGCACCTCATAGCATGAAAGTGATTGTTGGGGTAGTCTAAGCAGAAAGGCTAGTTTAGTGTTATCAAACTATATGCTTAGTGCCTCTAGCAGTATTCTTGTTACATATCTACACTGCTAGCAACATTAAGCTGAACGCTAGGATTTCTTTTGCTAAGGCAGTCAATGTCCAAGTCACATGTTTACAAGTCACCCTCTCATCTGTGCCTCAGTGCATTGAGCAGTAGTACTGTTATCTCTGCGTGTAATCAAGCAGCTGTATTTGCTTTCATGAGAGTGGATCATGAAATGTTGAACTACATAATTTGTTTTTCCAGAGTCCTATGCAGTACAGAGGAAGATGGTACAAGGTGAGAAACAAATAGGCCACTAAAAAAACAACTAATCTTGCGCAAACAAATTTCACAAGCAACTGCACTTGGTTATTCAAAAAGTTCATTCTGGTGTAAAATATGTACGTTAATTCTTTTTCAGCTTTGTCCATGCTGCTGATGACGGTGGTGAAAGGTTAGTGACAAAAAGGAGGCTTTTTAGGTACAACCTAAGACCTATACCGCATGGTATGGGCCTGCCAAGGCAACATGGAAATAAACATGATAAATGAACTGCCGATTGAGCAGCTGGCCAACTTAGGCCTGTGGAGATGGATCGTGGGCACCAGTCATCGTCAGGTCTCCACAAATATATTCGGCTGGACGTGCTCAGCCAGGCTTGGATGGAACAGCGCTGCGCCGGCCTTGCAGTTAAGCAGCCGTGAAAATCCAGTCTGCGCGTGCTTGGCAGGCGTACTGGGACAGTCGTAGTCTTCGGCTGCCGGACCACGATGGCACGCTTCAGGGCCCCCCCTCTAGCGATGAAGCCACGAGCAAGGTGTGAATGGCGAAAAGCGGATAGGCTTGGCGCAAATCGTACGCGACGAGGACTGGCACGGTCGGGAGGGAATGCAGCGGCACAGTTAGCGATGACGTCGGTGTCAAGATGAGCAGGTTTAACGCGGTCAACTGAGATTGTGTCCTGCCGGCCGTTGATGAGCAGGAGAAAGTGCTTAGGAGCACGCCGGAGCACTTGGTACGGACCATCGTATGGTGGCCGTAAGGGCGGGCGTACGGCGTCGTGGCGAACAAAGACGTGAATGCACCGCTGAAGGTCGGAGGGGACGTGGACACGACGGGAATACTGGCGTTGACGTGGTGGAACTACACTGCTCATAGCGCTACGTAGGCGGTAGGCGTAATCTGAGACGTCAGCAGGCGTGGGTGCTGAGGGCTCGAAGAATTCGCCAGGGACACAGAGAGTAGTGCCAAACGTTAGCTCTGCTGCACAGGTAGAAGAGTCACTGCGAAGTGCAGTGCGGAGACCAAGCAGGGCGAAGGGTAGGCGCTCAATCCATGGCGAAGGAAAAGCGGACGCCATAAGTGAAGCTTTCAGCTGCCGGTGAAAACGCTCAATGACACCGTTGGAAATCGGGTGGTAAGAGGTCGTCTTGATGTGATTGACGCCGAGGAGCCGAGAGAGGTTAGCAAATAAGGTGGAGTCAAATTGACGACCATGATCAGTCGTAATGGTGCAAGGGACACCGTAGCGGCTTATCCACACTGTGATGAGTGCTCTTGCGATCGACTCCGCCGTTATGTCCAGAGGGGGCATCGCTTCAGACCATCTCGTGAACCTGTCAATGCAGGTTAACAGGTAGCGGTGGTTCCCGCAGGTAGGAAGGGGACCGAGAATGTCGACATGAAGATGGCTGAAGCGGGCATCCGGGGACGGGAACGTGCCAAGCGGCGTCGCAGTGTGTCGATGCACTTTGCTTTTCTGACAGCTCAGGCACGCGCGCGACCAGCGGCGAACGTCGACGTTGATGCGAGGCCAGACATAGCGAGCCGTGACAATGCGCTGTGTTGCGCGAATGCCAGGATGGGCCAAAGAATGGAGGGCATCAAAGACGGTTCTTCGGTATGGTGGAGGCACGTAGGGGCGAGGGCGACCGGTTGATGTATCACAAACTAGGGGAACGGCGCAGTCGATTCGCCTCCACAAATTTGGTGACTCCGGACTTCGCGTCTTCGTTCTCTGCTCCTGCCCTGCGCTTTGCATCAGCCGCTTCGCTAGGCCTACCGTTGGCCGGAGCTCGAGACCCCGCCTACCTTCCATTGTGTAAGCCCTGGCCATGGATCCCTCCACTCCTGTGCCGTCTCCGTCGCCTCGCACGCTGTCACTTCATGAGTCCGCGGTCTCCGCCCTCAAGCTCCCCGACTTCTGGTCATCGGACTCGGAACTTTGGTTCCTCACAATCGAGGCCTTGTTCCGCCGGCACCGCATCACGTCCGGGTCACCAAATTTGTGGAGACGAATCGTGGGCACCAGTCATCGTCAGGTCTCCACAAATATATTCGGCTGGACGCGCTCAGCCAGGCTTGGATGGAACAGCGCTGCGCCGGCCTTGCAGTTAAGCAGCCATGAAAATCCAGTCTGCGCGTGCTTGGCAGGCGTACTGGGACAGTCGTCGTCTTCGGCTGCCGGACCACGATGGCACGCTACAGGCCCAAAAGTACAGCAGGAGCAGAGCTTTGAAAGCAGTCTTTTTTTAAAGCGGTCTTGTTTAAACTGTTGCCATCAGCGAAAACAAAGAACATATTCATGGTGCCTTTGCACAGTCTGTTATCATACTGCTGCATATTTATCCTTGATCTCTGGCATTGCAGCTCCACGCAGGCAACGCAGGAGGGGCATGTGGAGCTACTGCCTCAGGCCACTGGCACGATGCCGAAGGAGAAACCTGGGAGCAAGAGTAAGAAAAATTTGCAATACCCTGGTAGATTTTCACATTCTTGTCGTCCACCTACTTTGCACTAGGTTGTGTTCTGCTATAAATTGCACGTGCAAGAAAAGTGCCCTAATGATACTCGTCTTGCAGATGCAGTCCTGACGTGCATGAGCAGGATGCTGCTGAGCTGACACCTGCAAAACGGTACGTGGGCAGAGTTTCTGGCAAAACAATTACTTTGCTAAACAGGCGGACCAAGACAAGTTCTTTCGTCTAATGAAGAAAACTTTGTATTGCATTATAGGCCACGCACGTCGCAGAAGAGAACAACAGAAAATTCTGGGTGAGTTTTGCAATCTGATCATTACTGAGAGTGTACATGTTTGTGTTCCCAAAGTTGAAGGCATTTGCAGTAAGGTTAACTGTGAGACTGCGGTTTGTCTGTTGCTCTCCCTTGTCCAATCTCTTTTGCCCATGATTTCCTTCCATGACGGTTGGTGAACTGACTAACCAGTTTGCACTACACTAAATTGCTTGGTCTGCAGGAATGCTGGCGATGACGTCATGAGGGCTTGTGTGAGCCATTTGGCTCAGATTAGGGAACAGCGGCAACAGCGGCAACAGCAGAGGGATCCCATCGGACTTTTTTGTATGCTGTTGGACGCCCGCATGAGACTCATGCCACAACACCTGGCTGAAGACCTCATGCACAACATTGAAGTCATGACGTATAGCCTGCAGGTGCAGGGCAGGATTGAATAATTAACATACAGACTGTTCCGAAATTAAAGGCGCGCTGTAGAACGCTGCTCACAGCTAAACCAGTGAATTGGTTGAGCTCAAATTTCGTGCAGAAATGGCATTTGGTCGGCAGAATTGCTTTCTACCACATTTCTTTGAGGTACTTGCCTGAATCAATAAGAAGAAGTCGGATATTCCCATAGTTTGCAGCAACGATGAAATGAAATGGGCCAGTTTCTCTGCGATTGTATTGGTGGTGTCGTCTCGTTGTCGGCCATGGAGATTCGGCAAAGGAGGTGGGGCAGAGTTTTGTGGGAGGTTTTGAAGGTGCTCTACCCTAAGAAACTTCAAACTTGGTGCAGTTTTGGCCAAACTAAGCCTTTTGTGGTCATTGATAAAGCAGTTGCTGAAAAGTCTTCAAACCTCCCACAAAAGAACCCCCTCATTTGCCTAATCTCCATGGTTGACCAACGAGATGGCACCACCAGTGCAATCACCGATAGAGCGACCCATTTCGTTTCGTCGTTGCTGCAAACTATGGGAATATCCGACTTCTTCTTATTGATTCAGGCAAGTACCCCAAAGAAATGTGGTAGAAAGCAATTCTGCCGACCAAATGCCATGTATTTGCGATAATTGAGCTTGAACAATTCACTGGTTTAGCTATGAGGTGCATTATATGGAGCACGTTTAATTGCGGAACACGCTGTAGTGTTGATGTGCTTTTATTTTTCATTAACTGCAAATGTTTTATACAAATGAATGTGCAATTGCAACTCAGTCATTTTTTAGGTTCCTTTTTTAAGCGCTACAATGTAATTTATAGTACTCAAGTTAACATATGCTAATCCAGATTTTATTGTATTGAACCGCAGAAGTTCCCATTTTTAGCCCTGTTTTACGTGACATGACTAAACTGTGATATTTTTTGTGCTTTTATTTTTCATTAACTGCAAATGTTTTATACAAATGAATGTGCAATTGCGACTTAGTCATTTTTTAGGTTCCTTTTTTAAGCGCTACAATGTAATTTATAGTACTCAAGTTAACATATGCTAATCCAGATTTTATTGTATTGAACCTCAGAAGTTCCCATTTTTAGCCCTGTTTTACGTGACATGACTAAACTGTGATATTTTTTGATCCCAGTCCCTCATAGCCCGAGTCGCTTTAGGAAGTTTAAACCCATAAGCCCTCACCCAGCCACACTTTGTGTAAGGTTGGCTGTAGAATTGTAATATCACAGTCGAGTTTTCTGGGGCTTGACGTCCCAAAGCAACTCTATAAGGGACGTCATAGTGGAGGCAGGGATTGAACCTGCATCTTTTAGGTCAACAGTCTGGCACCGTAACCACTGAGCCACTGCGGCGACGTGACTGCCCTTAAAAGTACAAGTTGATATCGATGTGCCTAGTATTTATGTTCCTGTTTATTTTTTGTGATCAATGTGATTATGTGATATTTTTAAAATAAGGAACCGATAAAAATTACCAATGGCGTTTTACATACAAACACTTGTGCAATCTTCATCTTCAACTACTCACTGCTAATGTTACTTGCACTTAATTTATGAATGACCTCACTTCATGCATTGTTCTTATGAAAGAAGCTCATATTTTCCCTCTTCATGTAAAAGTACCATCTGTTGCAAAAGTTTACAGTGTGCTATACCCTTAGAAGCAAAGGCATGGAGGACTGTCAACTTTTGCTACAGACAGTACATATTTTTATCAAGCAAAACATCATCTTGCAAGCACTTATTGTATAAAATAAAATTCACCATTGTGTAACCCACCTCTGGTTACTCGTGATTTCCGGTCACCATTCCATGTTGCCACGGTACTGCACCTGCCGTGACGAAGTGGTGCGTGAGCTTTTCACGTACTTGCTTGGCATGCCTGGGAAGAAATTGCACTCAAGTTATATTTCATTATCTTGATAAGCCAACTCTAGTGCTGCATGTCACACAGTGCTGAAATGCTCCGAGCCTCTGATGTGTACCATTATAAACGAGGACTTCTGAAACTGGCTTCTACAGAACCCTATAGTTTATTGGGTTACTTTTTTCCTTTGAGATTTTCTGTACATAAGAAATCAAAACAAATTACATGAGGTTTAGTAAGTTGAACGAGTATGATTGACAATGCCGGACACCTAATGTATGCGCCTGTTTTGGTGGCACATGTAGTGCAATGATTGGAACAAACAGCTGTATAACAAACCACATACCGTGTTGCGTTGCAGCCTGTGAGCCTTTGAGCCCTCAAGGCCGAGCTGGAGTCGTCACTCCTCCAGCTTCCAGGACAGAGGCGGCCCTCCCAATCTTCAGCGTCGGCAGAGCCTGGCGGGCAGTACATGGAGGAGGATTCTGCGGACTCTTTAAGGAGATAGTTGTGCAGCACTATGCATGCACCAACATATCTATTGATGTTAACTGTTTTTGCCTTAAAGGGTCGCCGCAGAATCCTCCACCTCTGTGCCAGGATGCCAAACGCATTTTCGATGATGCGGCGTACCCGGCTTAGCCGATAATTAAAAATCCGGCGCTCGTAGTTGGACTGCACCGCAGTTTCATGCAGGGCTGAAGACAAGAACATGAGTGATGAAGTATAGAGAACATTTGCATGCACTTCTCAGTCGCAAGCAATGCACTGTGAGACCAAACAGTCTACTTGTTTGCATGGGAAGCATGACCTTGGAGCCTTCACTGAAGCTGAAAAGTTTCAAGCATGAAGAATACTTAAGGCTCATGTTGCTGCCAAGTGTAGAAAAGTTACTGCATGTGTATTGTTTTTTCTAGTACTCCTGCCAATGCACACCTAGAGCGGCATTTCTGTAATGTGATTTCGATACACTTGTTAACAGCAAGGTCACCGGTTTACAGGAATGAACCACAAACGTCCTAGTTAGATGAAAAAGTGACACTGCAAAGGCTGGGCTGACAAATTTGTGGCATGCAACACAAAACTCTTAGAATGCTTTACATGGCCTGTGTTACAGCTTTCTTGAAATGGTAAAATATGACAAACATTGATGAAACTAGGCATGCAATATTTGGAGAGGAAAAAAATATTGAAAATTCAGATTATGACAGATGCACACTTCACTGCTTGATCATGCCAGTGACATAGCTCTTTACGTTTTAAGTGCATTGAAACTTCAGATGTGGTCCTCTACCTCGTCTTGGAAAAGGCCGCATCATGTAGTCCTTCAGCGGGAAGGCCTCGTCCCCCACGAAGAAATAGGGCAGCGGCCCCTCACCACCTAGAGGCCTTGCAGTGGGAAAGCCCCACTCGCCACCAGCAATCTTTTTTTGGAGCGTCGACGAGGCGAAAATTCCGCCATCAGAGTCGCTTCCAAAGTGCCCCATTTCAACGTAGAGGAACCTGTATGGAAGATAGTTTGAAATTCAGTGCAGATTGAGTAGCAATGAATGTGTTTCTGACAACTGCTCTTTTGATTTGTACCTGTAAGTTATGTTTTAAAGGTCACTACATGTTGCAGTTGCTGAGAATGTGCAGTTTGAAGGTTTGAAGGTTTATTTCCGCAACTAGGTGTTGCGAGGACAGCCAGGGAAAAAGCTGTATAGACAGCTTGAGAGGTCCTGGCTTCCTCTTACAGTGCAGCATTGACGGCGGCGGAATAGGACATCAAACAAATAGTAAGAAAAAACTCGTATGTTCTGTACATAGAATGACACATGTACGTTCAGTAAGCAGTACATTCTGCTTGTAAAAGAAAAAAAGAACTATATTAGGTCAAAGAGACTATAAAGGCAAACACAGGGAGGAGAAAATAAAGGACAGCAGAACTGACAGGTGCACTCAAAATGGTAATAGCAAGAAAAAGAAGAACTACACGAATATTTGGGGCAATTCTTTCAGAGAAATATTGGAGACATCAAGATTCTTGTGGCAGTGCAACTGGTTCAGAAGTGTCGGTAAGGTATGCTGCAACATTTGTTTGCCATAATTTGTACGGCATTTCTTAACATTCCAAGGCTCTGCTGCGCGGGTATCATACACAGTTCTGCTTTGCTCTAACCTAGCAAGTGTAAGTAAGAAGTCATCATTTTTGATTATGGCTCAATGATTTTATACATGGATTGAAACCCAAAGGGCTTAAACGAAATGTTGCCCTCTGCATGGCATTGAGATTGACAGTGTGTCTTATTTATTCATCGCTACCTGATAGTCAGCAGTCATGCAAACCTGTGGTCGGCCTCATTATTAAGAAGGTGTCTGCAAACTGAACATGCCAAGATTGTCATAATAGAGAGCCTTACCTGTAGTGTGCATCACAAACAGCAAGCAACGACTTGCTGAATGATCCTTTGTAATTTCGATCTGCACTCCCAGAGTTGGCAGGGCATTCAACCAAGACATGCTTGCCGTCAATGGCCCCAACGCAGTGTGGCATTTGCCACTTTTCTTCAAAGTCAGCTGCGATCTGCAGAATAAAGTTTAACGGATATACTTCCATTCATCAAAATGAATTGCGTTGGTCACTCATTAGTTGTTCCTGTGAAGTATTCCGGAACACCATGTGCAGTAACAACCTTTGCCTGCAGAGCACAGCAACAATAACATAATTAATATAATGAAGCTTACTTTTAGCCACTCGTCTGCCACCTGTGGATGCCTTAGGTAAAGTGGCTTCAGCACATCCCACAGTGCCTGGCAGACTGTTGCCACGAGGCAGCACGCAGTAGACCTTCTTATCAAAAAGTTGTAGGAAAGCTCCCTGAGGCTTTGACCCGTGGCCAGGAACCTGCCAAAGCAATGACATAGAAAGGTTGAACAGCATAGATACTCACTTCACTGGGAAATTGATTTACACACCACAGATGAACTGTTTATACTTGACTATTTATAATGAAAACAGTGCTCACTACTATGCAGCATGAACTCATGAAACAGATCAATTCAGCAAGCATTGTGTTATGACATCGGAACTACAATTGTTACACGCTATACATGAGAAAAAATGTTACCATTTTTCTGACAACGCGGGTTACCTAATTGTCATGGCCAAACGGTCAGCCGCTGAAATGGCACTCCTGAACCTGGTGTCCCGCACAGTTATAGAACTTCGCACCAGATCCAGGAGTGTGTCGAAAGTCCGAGGCGGCATCCGGAGAAAGCTGGAATGCGTAAAGGAGAAAAAAGGATTGAACAAGGAAGGTTGCAAAGTTGTGCTTTGCGCCATAAAGACAGAAATGAAAACATACTCTCGGTAGTATTCTTCATCGTGCGCCCGCAGCTGCGGTAGCAGGCGGCTTGCATGTCCGGCGACATCCCGCGATCGGAGGCATGGTCGAACCCACCAGCGACGCCGTCGCCGCTCTTTATGTGCCGTACGCGCGCGCGCAGCAAAAGCTTGCGCGGCCGCAGTGCACATCAGAACAGCGACGACGTCTTCCTCCTCGCTGAGGTCGCCGTAAAACATTCTTGTGTTGAGCCGAGGAGCGATGCAACAAAATGTCTCGGGACAAGCGCGAGCAGTGACTGGCGCGAACCGCAGCAGACGGAAAAAGGGCGCGTACGACCGCATTCCTGATGGTTCTCGTTTGGGACGAGAACAGAACGAGAAGGCGACTCGCGTAGTCGCCTTGCTAGTGTGAACATCGGTAGTGGCGAGCTGCTCCCAGGTCGCATGCGACTGCGAGTCGCACGCCCTTTGCGACTCGCAAGTGTGAATGAGCCCTTAGGCCCGCGAAAACCTCGGCGCTTGGAGTCGGTGCTTGGAGTCGCGTACGAAAATTTACGGACGCCGCAGTCGCAACTGCCGCACTTCTCGGCCACGTCGTATTTTCCGACCTGCCGCACGCTTGCCGCGTTCGAGAGCACACTCCCAGCCGTGTAGCTGTTAAGGTGCTTGCCCATCGAGCTAAAACATCAACGCTCCCCGGCAAAGCCATAAACCACGATAACTATCGCGCTACCGCAAATCCCGGCACTTGAAAGCACTAACAACAAAAAAAAACGAGCTCGCGGCGGGGGAACACGATGATGATGATGATAAGCTTGGCCTTGGGCGCCCTCCGTGGGCGGCGTCGGAAGCTCCTGCGCGCGTGTGTGGCCTCCGCGATCAAGCGCCCGTTGCGCGCAGCCGGAGCCGATCGCGGAGGCCTCGGCGCGGGCATTCCTAAGGCTATTCCCGCGTGTGTCGTGGAAAGTTTCGGTGCAACCCTTACACGGATCTTTTTTTTTTTAACATTTTCTTCGCGAAAACGGGGTGCGGCCCGTACACGAGTGCGTTTACGCGGTGTGTTCAATTTTGCGAGTCGAAAAATTTCCGGAAATTTTACCCCGCGTAATAGGCGCACCCCGAACTTTGAGCCGGATTTTCTGGAAAAAAAGTGCGCCTATTATGCGAGTAAATACGGTACAGCTATGCTAAATGCAAAACCGAAAGGTACTTTATTCTGCCCATTAAGGGCAGCAGGTGCTATTATGAAATAGCAGGGCCCTCCCAAGAAGACCAGCGCATCAAGACATATTCAAAAACTACGGACCCAAATATTAAGTTTTTGCAGTGACATAACGGTGACAGCTGCGTTAGCCTAGTGCTTCCAACGCAACCAAGAAAGCTAAATAAAAAATTAGTGTGGAATGGAAAGTGTACAGTGGTGCAGTCAAGAAACAACAGTACGCAGTTGTCAGCAAGAAGGAAACGGCAGAATAAAACTAAGCTGTGAAGCAAGTTGCCTGCAGAGCTGACCTGTGTAGAGACATGCACCGCAAGATTGCACACAACCTGAACAGCAGTAGCTACTCTTCACATGCTGGAAAGTGCATGACACTGCTTTGTTGCCTGCCAAGTTACAAAATATTCAATAATGAACCACTCTGGACAATGTGCCTGAGATGTGGACTGGTGAAAAGACAAGCCAAGAGCATTTGGGAGCAGGTTTCACAGAAGGCAAGACTTACTAAGTCATCTGCACTTAGCGTGAAAATGAGAGCATGCGGCCACCCTCTTCAGAATGCCAATGCGACCATCACAGCCACGCATTGAAGAGGAAGTGGCAGCCCTCACAAAGCAGCACCTCCAGGTCCATCCTCGCCTGCAACACATTTCTTCGATTCGTGGCTGTGTCGAACGTACTGGCACTCCACAGAGCATAGCCACGGGCTCACACATTTACACTAAGTGCTGACAACCCTGTACATTTGCAGCAGCTTTCTAGTGTTTGGAACTACAAGCCCAATGCTGAAGTCGAGATGAATATATGTTTTTACACTAGAACCACAAACTCAAGTACCCCATAGCACATAATATGCAAAAAAAGGAAACCTAGGTGCCCAAACAGAAACTGAAAGGAAAATAATGTGACAAGGAGCGTATCAGCTGCAAGCACCCTACCAGTCACATACTCTCTCCACCTTTTCATTGCCGCTGCAGGTCGGTACTTATCAGCCAAAATTGAAAAAGCAAGGGGTTCGCGCCCTTGGGCCCTGCTGCCCTGAAACTAGTCATGAGGATATGGCAAGAGAGTGAAGCTTGCAGCGTGCTGCAAATGCGGGACCCAGAGATCAAGAACTAAGTGTAGTGGCAGTAGTGAATGTTAGATGGTAATGAAATGCACTTGGACCACAAGGAGATAAAATTGTGAACGCATGAAGTTTATGCGGAAAGCACAACTTCTGGATGCAGAAGCAACAAGAAAGAGAGAAACCAACAATGACGGGGAATGGACTCAAATCTAGCACAATCCGAAGGTTAAAGAGACACTGAGGAGAAATTGAAGTTGGCTTGTATCGACAGAATACCAGCTCCTGATTACAAAAACGCCACTCATACTGACAACAAAGCTCTTGTAACGTAGAAAAGAGCAAGAACCAAAATACAGGTATCGCCGCCACAGGCCAAACTCTCAAGTACAAGCGTGATGAGATCATAGGCCAAAACAGTGTTGCTAGAACGAATGGTTTTAGCAACCAGGAACCGAGAAACCATGCATCACTGAGGCGCAGCAAATGCATGCGCAAATCTCCTTGACGTCGCCAGATGGCGCCACGTGCCCGGCTGCTACGCGCGCTCCTGCAGCATCGGGACAAATCAGCGCCTGTTTTCCGGCGGTAGGCGGGCTCCCGTATTCCGCTAGCGGTAACAAGGTACACGGTATGCTAAAGGTGTCTATTTGCGAGAACTTCGTTGACGACTTCGAGAACAGGATCCATCGTAACGCTGGCAAAACGCCAGTGCAAACGTAATCGAAGCGACTGTAGCGACGGCCGCAATAGCCGATAGATGCCTTCAACGTGCGGCCGGCGGTAGCTTTCTTTTCGGCTGCTGCTAGGCCGCACTGCTGGCAGTCAGAAATCACGGAGTCTGCGTTACGTCATGTGCACGTCATGTTTCACGTCTCTTAGTCCCTTGTCGTCATAGACGAATCCCAAGTTTGAATCAGAGCGGCGGGAAAAACTTTTTCAACTTCGAATCCAAATTTCTTAGAAATAAATGCATCTTTCGCTGCCGGCCAAGTGGCAACAAAGCCATGACATGCCGAACTATCGGATTTTACTATAAAAAAAAAATATTAATAGTGCTCTCCTCAGTGTCCCTTTAACTTCAAGTGGCACACGAGGCAGTGAGAATGACAATATGAACGTGACAAAAAACAAATTAAGCTCCTTTTAGAAGTATTCAAGTGGGTCTATCGCGGAAACCTTTTTTTTTGCTTCACACATGTGCACTTATGTTCGTTCTGGATAACGATGTCTGCTCAAGAGAAGCAGAGGGGAATAATGTGCATACACTGTGCAGACCTTCAGCAAAAAAGTGCGCAAAAGTGGAATGGGGATGGAATCTGCTGATCACACCCTTCTTGGCACACACAGAGGGAATAAGCCAATGGGCCATGCACATACAATAGACAGCCCTTGCAACCTGTCTTTGGCTATGGCTCCTGTTGGTTGTTGGATCCCAGTTACAGCAGCACGTAGCAGACAGTGCAGTATGGCTGCTGCTTACTACCACCACCACCAGACAAGGCGTAAATTGAAACACCTGCCCAGGACACTCGCAAACCATACAGGAAGTCCCCTGCAAATGCTGAACATAAGCTGTGCACACCTGTGCCACTCCGTGGGAATCCCTAAGGATGACGCCGATCTGGGAAGGTGTGAGGCCCTTCTTGGCGAGCTTGTAGATGTGCTCCTTGACGTCGTCAGGGGTCAGCTTGAGCCATGTGGGCACGCTCCGCCGGTATGGCAGCGCTGACTGGGAAATACCCTTGCCACTGCAGTGCATACGCCCCATCCTGGATACCTTGTGCTACGCAACCCTGCAAAACCAATCAGAACACACATGTCAAACGAGCGCTAAAGCGAAATCCAGCACCAAATCCAAGACTAAACCATGAAAGCCTACAAGTCAAGAAAGCAAACATCTGTTGAGTACCCACATCTGGGTTCAAAGCAAGCTCTAATTATTCCTCGCAAGCGTAAAAATCGCGCCATGCGGAAAGGCAAAATGCATGCAGCGCTTACGTTTCAAGAATAACGAGATTCAAGCGACATGGTCAAGAAACTGCGCACACACGACCGGGCGGGATCGCAAACTAACTCAGCAACCTTGCAGACTGATCGAAAGCAAAAATGCAAAGTTAGGCTGTTCAGGACAGCTTTCCAGCTTTACTTTCAAAGGTGGCGGGCTGCCGACATGTGCAACACGCAAAAATCGTGCTAGTCGCCGCCTACGGGCCCTTCAACATTTGCAGCTGCTAAAATCAGCTGGACGTTCCCGTTCAGATGACATTATCTTAAGGTTTAGTTTAGCTGAGGAGCTAATCGAACGAAGGCTTGTCACAAACGCGGTTATGGTTCGAAACCGGCATTGCAGCGCAAGTGCAGCCGGCGTGAGCATTAGGGCTAGCGCAAAACAGACACTCGGCAGCGCAAGCAAGGTAAGACGCTGTTACAGCCATTCCATGCCAGGTAGTCACGGTTATTCGAAGTCTCCGTTTTCAATAACCACATCCTAGCTTCAGGCTCAAAAAAAAACTAGTTCAGCACCCGACCACATGTGGTCGTATTAGCTAGGGACATCACTACCAGGCCGAGAGCCCAATACGACTTAAGCCTACCCAACAACACGTCCGTAAAACAACTAACGACATTTAATACACAATGCCTCTGGTTTTAATGAGTGAAGGAAACACTAAAAGCACACCACCAATATTATTTTATGCTTCCGATGAGGTTCATAACATACGAAAGGCACACTTACAGGCTCCTATGACACGCGTGGCCGCACTCGCGAAAGAGTCGGTGAAAAAGGACGTTGCCAGACGAGTAAACCCGACAGTGCCAAGTTGACCAAGTTTAGACCTAAGCCATGCTAAGCCGTCCAACCAAAGTGCCGAGCTAACGGGTATTCTTTTTTGTCTCACGCTCTAAAACATTACCAAACTTAACAAAAAAATATATAACAAACTGTGAGCACTTCGTGTCATTATCTATTGATTTAGCTATTAATTAGTTTTATATAAAATTAACGTTATGGCACTGCACAGCACACAGGCACCTTTTGCGTTTAGCTTCGCGTTTGCATTGCGTTGCGCATTGCTAATTTATTACCCGGGTTTACTAGCATATTTTATGCTCCTTGCTGCGCTTGGGGAGAATGTGCGGCTGCGTGCATGATGTGGCTGTGGAGGTAGAGGAGTGGCGAAGGAATGCCTCTCAAAAAGAAAAAAAAAATTGGAAAGACGCTTTGGACTTTGCCTTAAGAGTAGACGCGGTAGCAGTTTCCGAAATCACGTCTCAATTACCAATAATCATCATCAGCCTGACTACGCTCACTGCCTCTCCAGTTAACCCTGCCTAAAGTGAGCTGTCCTTAAGCTGTGGCCACAGTATCCCCGAAGCGACTGAACGATTGAGCGGCGCATTGCAGCGGAAATATCCAACTAGTTGGAACCTCGCTGCTCATCGCTGCGACGAAGAGGTTTTTCCGCCGCAGCGACAGGTTTCGCTAGCATTTTCACTTGCATGTGAGGCTTTAATCTCATCCCCTAACTTTCTGCGGTCCCCTGTCCCTGCTACACTTGCCTTCTCTTGGAATCTACTCCCTTACCCAAAAGGATATGCGGTTATGTTGCCTTCGCAATCATAAAGAGGATTTGATTACCAAGTACCAAATCCAATTATCGACTACAATTAATCGTCGATCACCAATCACTAATCACCAATTACCAACCATCATTATATATCACGGTCGTCGATTACAGCCGCACTCACCGTTCACCAATCACAATTATCGATTATCAATAACCAAACACCAATCACTATCTAGGTTACGCTGCACGACATACTCATACACATAGACACACCCTATTAGAGGAACTTCATCACCAATATTGGCTTCATTTGTTTAATTTGTTTGCATTATTTGAAACTTCAGGGATTTTTTCTGACTGACGCAGGACGACGGGCTATGCCAGGTTTTCAGCAGAACCGAGCTTACGCGATTATGTAAAAAGGCTCGAAGATCCAAAAAGGATGCGTGCATATCGAAACGGTGCTTGTGGAGTTGCGAAGAAGGGCTAAGTGACTTGTAAAGCCATCACATTTGTCTTCCCAAGGGCTGTTTAGGAGTTTGCAATTTTTGTTTCCATTTACCTGACTGCTGCCTTTGCAATTGTACAGATTTTTTTGCCGCGCGAGGGGCAAGAGCTGAGATGTCGACGTACAGGTGGCAATATATGGCATGTATTGTACGCTATGACCTTTGTAGATTTTTAAGGACAGGTTCCCATAATCTCCTTGTAATTTGTGCACCCCCTTTTTGAAGTCCTAATTTAAAGAAAAAGAGTGCGCAAATTATGCCAGTAAATATAGTAATTGGTTGTATTTCCACATCCTGTATTTGTACATAGTGTATACTGCCGCCCTACCCTTATCCTTTTTTGTCCCCTGCCCTTCCCTTATCCCCTGCCCTACCCTTATCCTCTGCCTGTCCTCTCCTTGTCCTTTTATTCCCGCTAGCCGCAGCTCAGGTGCTTCAGGTTTCAATGGTACATGCCGCGGCTAGCAACATCTTTTTCTGCCATTGTTATATTTACTTTAGTAATAAATAGCCACTAACAACATAACAGCAAATGGCACACCTGTACAATATGCAGCACAGGTCATTATAAAACAAGACAATGAGCAGCAGTGAAGATGGTTCTTTAATGATTCCCTCAGGCACGCAATGCAGCAAATTGTTGGAAAACCTCCAGCACGTGTGGGTCAATGTCGCTGGTGAACAAGAGTGATTCCAGTGTGGTTACATATTTGAAGACATGTTCATGGTGCTGCAAGAAAAGGAGACACACAACCAACTTCAGTAAACAAGAACCAACGGCACAGAACGCTAGTTAGCACACAAGTCACCGACTTCAAAATGACAATTAGAATTGATGATGAACAGGAAGCCACTCATACAAAGTGCTAAAGTATCTCAAAGTGTAAAAAGAAACAAAAAATACTTGGATGGTGCTAAACCTACCCTTAAGAGTAGTACTACAATGCAACAGCGTAAGAGATCCCTCCATGAAAGCACTTCTTCTCTTTCATGGAATCACAGATAATGGGAAGTCCTCATACCACCACTGGCGCAGTGGTGCAGTGGTTGAAGGGGTATGTGGGCCGAAAAATGAATTTATGATAAAGAAAAAACTTCTGGATTCTCATTAAAAAGGTTACAGATCAGGGACATATCTTCTAAGTTTGGTCATGAACTGCGCTGTAGAAGTTTAGAAAATTTAGTTTTCTTCTTTGAAGGGTGGTGCACGAGGTGTCGCCAGCAGTGCGTAAAAACGTTGTTTCTAACACATGATCCTGACCTTGCTAGCTGTAACTGGTAGGCAAAGTGAAACTAACTCAGTGATTAGCGGAAACACATCACGTGACACTTGAAGGTGAATTTCAAGCCTTTATTGCCTTATTGTTCAAAGACCTCGGTTTTATGGCTGCCTTAGCTGCCTATATTCACTGTTCAGCGCATCTCTGTGGGTTTCTGAGCACAGACAAAGTCGCCCACAGTTCAAGAACAGAAAAATAACCCATCAAAGCGGCAAGTGCTTGCTACTGAGCTGCATCACATCGAAGGAGGAAGCCTTACGAATGCAGCATGGGTTTTTAAACAAACAAACGAAAAAAAGCCCGTAAAACAAAATCACAGGTGCTCAAACCTTTGAAGTCATTTTACTCAGTTCACATTCTTGGGCGTAACTGCAGATTTAAGAACCCTCGTTTTCAAACTGCGAAGGCAAAATTGACATTCAAGATGCTTTCTGAAATCGTTAGGCCTTTATGACAAAAAAAAATTTTATAAAGCAGTGAGTTCAAAAAGCAAAGTTGCTTTTGAGTTGTGGGATATTTAGAAACACTGGCAAAAAACAACACTGTCTTCCCTTTATTCTGTACGAGAGGCTTTTCTGGGGTCATTTATGCCAAAAGAGTGAACAAATCAAAGAATTTTTAAAATGATAAGTTTTCCTAATCCTGACAGTCTTATTCGCTCATTCTGTGTTGAACAACTTTTGCCACACTCAAGGTACAGCATTAAAACTTCGGTTCTGTTTTAACAGCGTAAGGATGCGGCATCCCTGAAAATTTCATTGCAATTGGCACAGTGTTTCAAGAATTGACCCTTGAGCTGATGTGCAGTGCCACGGTGGGCAGGTGGCAATTGCAGTGAATTTATTTGAATTGATGTTATTGCCACAGGCCATGGTGGGCAGGCTGCCCGCACTGGGTGGCGGGCCACCTGCTTGTAGAGTCAAACCAAGTGGCAGCATTATCAGTGAAGAGAAAGCACTAATCTCAGAGCAACAATGGCAAAGTTGGTCATTAAACTTGCTGTTCCATGAAGTGACGTCCTCAGGCAGTGTGAATGGCGTCACATGTGTATGCTTGACAAAACTGAGTGGCTTCAATTGAGCATAACATACTCAGAAGTAACAGACTTACGGTAATAGACATAAGTGACATAAAGCAATAGTAGACATGAGTAACAGACATAGTGATAATTCTGTCTATTACTCAGAATAGACCGAATGAAACAACTGAGGGAATTTCCATTACCTTTGTAGAATTCAAATCTTTCCGCGTTTTCGATCACACAAATTCTGGATGACGCGGATATTTTGCAACGATGTGACAAATTCATATCACTGAAATTTTACTTCTTCCAGGTGAGTGAAAACCATGCAATCTTTAATACATAATAACCTGGACACTGAGTTAAAGCATAAGCATTCACTCAAAACATTCATCCACTGAAATCAGAAGTTCAAATTACAGTCTAGCCCGTTTATAACGAAGCCACTTATAGCGAAATAGCGGTTATAACGAAGGTATTTCAATTTCCCATTTTCACATTTTCAATACATTTTGAGTCCGGTTTTAACGAAGTAAATAAGAGCGCGTCAGCGGATATAACGAAGAGATTTAATACCAACCGAAAAATAATCTGCCAATCATCACATATTTGCGTCCTTGAGGAGATTTTTTCCGCGAAAATAAGAGCAAAATTCGGCTCACGGCGTCCTTTTGTGGCGTCGTCTGCTCTCCTGCGGAGCGAAAGGTTGCTTCACTGCATCGCATGGCACGCCAGTCTCGTGTTGCGCCGTCCTTGAACGGTGTCACGGCGTAGAGCGGTAGAGCACGCCGCGCAGGGGAAAAATGTAAAAAAAGTTGGATGGTAGTATGGAAGCCGCAATCCTGAAGTCCGCACTCGCGAAACGTGTTCAGGGGACGCTGGACGACTTCTTTCAGCGGCAATAAATCGGTATGCCGATGTTTGCATTTTTTTCGTAGTCCGCATATTACGAAATAGTGGATATAGCGAAGTGATTTCCGATTCCCGCCGACTTCGTTATAACCGGGCTAGACTGTACCAAAAAATTCCACACTCCACTCTACTGACCGCCTGCGTGAGCAACCTCACCTGGAAGAATACTTCCTGCAGGCGACCCAGCGTCCAGCGAAACCAGTACGTCTGGAAGTTGGTGCCTTCAACTTCACACTGGCCAATGTGCTCGGTCAGTGTCATGATGAATCTCTGGAGAAAGAAAGAGGGGGGCAAGCAATGATGCAGACTTAATTGTGCTACTTGTGCCACTAGGTATCAAAGAGCACACGCTAAAGTAATAACTCCAGAGTGCAGGGGTCCTACATATCTTTAGCCTCGGGAAACCTCAACAGCTTTCAAACTGTGCAGAGGAATCTCGCATGTTTCGGCTTCTGACATTTCCTACCTAACATGTGTGCAAACAAGAGCATGCAAATGTATGGACCATGAGAAAATGTGGCCAAATTAAAAAATTACGCCTGGCTCTATAGTAAAACAGCCTGTGATGAGCAAAACAGTATACGATACTTAGTCACAAAATAAAGTGGGTAAAGCAACAGTGGATCTGAAGGCCAGGAGAGCATACTGCCAGCATGCATACCAGGCATGCAGGGATTTAGGTGCTTGGGGAACCAAAAAAGTGCTTCAAGGAGCCCAAGGGTTCTGCAGAACTCTGTTTAGGTTTGGTTTATTGGGGTTTAGCGTCCAAAAGCGACTCAGGCTATGAGGGACAGAACTCTGTCTAAGGGGGGACACTGGTCTTAGACCTGTTTTCCTTATTTTAGTCCAATTCTAATGAAACTGTACCACCTTGCTCAGTTTTTTATACTGATTTCAGCATTAAAATTACCTTTCTCATAAATTAGTCGGCTCCCAAGATAATTAATTTTAACTAGTCGTTCATTAGTACCTCGGTGCAAAAAGAACTGCTCAATAAAAAATCATTTTTAATCCATGGCTACATAGTATGGTGAGTAAAGAGTGCAATAATCAAAACCATTTTTTCATTTTACCCTCATTAGTAATTTTACAGCACTTGGAATATCAGTGTTCAAGGTTCAAATGTAATGCATCGATAAACTTTGAGAAATTGTAGATTTTTAAAGTGCGATTGAACAAATCTGCTTCGATTATTGCACACACTGTGCTTTCAGCTTCCCTTAGCAAGCAATATGTCATCTCTGTCTGTCCTAGATGTTGAGATATCGACATATTAAGACAGCCAGATGTGCGAAATTTTCATGCCATTAAATTATCTGCTCCTGCATAAATTCAGCCCACACAATGATATAAATCGAATATTATGGTAAAAAATGTTGATTTCTTGAAAGAAAAAATTGTTACAGTTGGAAAATCATAGCTGTAGATTCCGCAAATGTCATTTCTTGAAAATTGATTTTTTGGTCTCAAAGACCAGTGTAGGAGAGGCTTTTAATTTCACATTACGACATGGACAAACACCCCAAAGACAGCAACGATACCAATCCTATCTGATCAGCTTTCTGAATGTCAATATAATAGCATGGTGGTAGTAATGGGTGAAAAATGTTCAATCAGTTGTTTCTAATTAAAAGGGCACCTGCCCACATCGCACCTGGAAAATGATGAGGAACAGGTTCTTTAGGTCACTTTGGGTTGCTTCCAGCTTCTCTTCCATCCTCTCCACCATCTCGTCTGTGGGCTGATCCTTGTCACCTGAGTCACCCTGTGCGTAACACACCATCACCACACACATCACCAGCTTGCTCGATTTACTAGCTTTAACTACAAAGCAAGGCAGACAGTAGCAAACAGCCAGTGGCGTGGCAATATATGTCAGCACTCTGTAAACTCATCAAATGGTAATGTGCAAGCAAAAAGAGAAAAGAACAGCACCACCTTGTAATGGATAAATGCGATCGTAGTCTACCTACACACAGAGAAGTTCTAGGTGAAATAAATGAGGTACGAATGTCATGTCAGCTCGAGCTAATGAAGTACAGTCGAACCCCGCAATAACGAAACCGCCGGGGAAAGAAAACCTTTTCGTTGTCGTGAGAATTTCGCTGTCGCGAAAATGGACAAACAAGCACACCCATTACCATCCAGAACCAAAATTTAATGAAAAAAGTCGCTTATTTTGCTCTGCTTGACATTGCTGTGCAGGAGCTTGACGACTCTGGCTTCGCAGCTTGATAAGCTATGCATAGCTTCGTCGTCGTCGTGGTCGCCGAGAAAAGTCCGGATAACATCGAAAGCATCAAGCACATCACGCGAGCTTACTTGCGTAACTTTCCTGCATCCAGGACGATGCTGCTTCAGCGTCGACGCGCGCACACTCCGCTGACAACACTTTGGCGACGATGCAGTGCCGCGCTTTAAATCGACTTAGCCACCGGCGCTCGCCTTAAAGTTGTCCTGCCCCAGAATGCACGCGAAGTCAATCGCCTTTTGCTGCAGAAGGCTTCCAGACAAAGGCACCTTGTTCGCTCTCTTGTTCAGGAACCACTGAAATACGGCTTTGTCCACGCCTTCGTAGACCGGCGTTGCCAAAGTCTTGTTCAGAGCGCGCGCGCCGTTCTGGAGTGCCGCCATGATGCCATTCTTTGATTTCAGAATCTTAGAAAGTGAGCTGCACGGGATACTGAACAAGTGAGCTGCACGGGATACTGAACTCCTCCGCAATGTCCGTCTTCTTTCTGCCTTTTTCAGCTTGGGCGAAGATAGCAGCCTTTTCCTGCAGCGTAAAAAACTTGCGCTTCTTTACAGGAGGCAGCATGTTTCCGACAGTCGAAAAACAACAAAAAACACTGTACACAAGCAAGTCGAGGGCGAATTCGGCTTGCACAAGGCGGACGGCGAGATCGGCGAGATAGCGTGGTCGCCGCACTAGAGAAAAGAAAAAAAAGGGTTCCTTGCTCTTCCCCGGTTGGCCGGCGGTGTAGTCACGTGAAACGTCACGTGCGTGCGTAGTCGCCAACAGACGGGCTAGCAAAAAGCCGCTTTCAGAGGGCAAAAAAAGAAATTGCTTTGCTATCATCATTACCGAACCAACCGAAACTAAACAAAAATGGCTGTGCCGGTGCTTGTTGGCAGGCGAAATGAATGGGCCCGACTTGTCGGATGAGTGTGCTGCTGCAGTTTTGCCCATTCTATGTTCCCGACTGGCTGATGTGCCGAAAAATGTTGCAGATCACTACCTCAAACTTTCGTTAATGCGGGACTGCTTTTTAAAAACCCTTCGCTGTTGAGAGAGGACAAATGTATTGAACCCTATGGGAGTTCGCCGGGGGCGCCAGAATTTTTCGTTGCCGCGAGAATTTCGTTCTTGAGGGCTTTCGTTATTGAGGGGTTCAACTGTAGCACGAAATAATGTTGGAACACCTACCTTGCTGAGCTTGCTTTTGGCATCCTCTAGTTCATACTCCAATTTCCTGACATGCTTGATCATCTTACGAATCGTGAGGTGGAGGATTTCCCATACGTAGGGCCTGAAAGAAGAGAGAAAGAAATAAAAATGTAGCATGTAAAAAAACGCCAAGCATACACATACTTCTACCACTGAGATAACTGATTACTATTGCTGAAAGAGGCTGCTGTTTAACAGTAAACTTGGATGGCGACGATGAGCCAGCCTCATTACAAGAGAGTTGCAATGTTACAAGTGAGCTGCAAAGCTTCTTCCTGTAAACTGAATGCATTGACGACTGTGCAAAGCACATAGCTAGGAGAAGTGATAGGTTTGTACAATGCTCGCATCTGAAGCAACTAGCTCACCTGCACTAAGTGAAGCTGAACCCCATAGAAGGGTGCAGTAAATATCTCACACTGACATGAATGGACTGCACACAAGTGTATTTCACTGCTACTAATATACCGAAATTTGCCACAAAAGGATTAACTACTATAAAAGAATGGGGAAAACTGACAACAGAGACTTGCACCTCTTCAGCATTAATCCCTCCGCTCTAGCATGCACGTAAAGCAGCATGGAAAATGTACATTCTACAAGCAATATTGCCAGGAGTCAAATCAGCAATAGCATATTCACTACGGGTGTGCGAATAGCGGTTTTCAGGTTCGAAGTGAATTTTGAATTGAATTGAATTGAATTGGCTTTTTATTTGCAGGAAACAACACAGATGAATCCCTGCGGGTGGCGTAAGGCTAAAGGCTTGGAAGCCTGACGAGGCCTTAGCCCCCTCACATCAGTTACAGCCTGCAGCAGCAGCAGACACACATTTTCTGAATTTAAGCATGTACGCGGTTGCAATAGGATAACATGTTCACGCTTTTCAATTACAACACAATGAATACGAGAAATACACAGTACAATGCATCAATATAACTAAAGTGCAGTTCAAAAGTTGAGCAAGAATGAAGGTACATAGGCATTCATGTACAAATGAAAAGAAACTAAGCCATAACTTGCGTACGTTGCGTACAAACTGCAAGTTTCTAATAACACAATTGAACAGAAGTGAGTATTAGCGTATATCACAGTCTAACAAAGAGCAGTACGAAAGGGAAACAAAAGAACAAACTTAGAATAATAGTTGCAAATGCATGATAACCATGTAGAAGATGTTTACTGTATTTGCAATGCGTTTATGGTTCTAAAATTATATTTGAGGAAAATAGGAATGCTCGATAATTTCGTTTGAAGGCTCTGAATGGTTGGCTGAAGTCAACATAAGATTCGTGTATGTTAAGCAGTCTAACTACTTGATAGTCCATAGCCTGTTTGCCATAGTTCGTTCTGAATTTTTGTACCTTTCTCTTACGATTCCTGATTGCATATCTCATGGAGGCATGCTGGACGTTATCGGCATATAGCTGTTTTTTGTATATTAGTTGCATTATCCGGAAATTGTACACTTTTTTAACTGGAAGGATATTATGTTTGAAGAAAAGTGGTTGCGTAGGCAAGTTTCTTACTTGACCTTTGTAATTCTCTAATATCCGAAGTACGCGCTTCTGCAGAACTAATATTCTCTCATAATTCCCTTTGGTGGTCGTACCCCATACTAGCATACCATAGAGCAGTTTGGAATAGAATAAAGTGTAGTACATTGATCTCTTCAGCCAAAGAGGTAAGATATGGGCCACTTTACTTAAACATCCTACAGAACGCGCGAGTTCCGAAATTAAATGATCTACATGATAAGTCCATGACAAATGTTCGTGAAACCATATTCCAAGAAACTTTTGCGTCTGCACTTTCTCCAAGTAATGGTCTTCAAACTTAATATTGATATTATCACATGCATTCTTATTGATGGGTCTGAATACTATGTATTTAGTTTTTTGCGCATTGAGCTGCAACTTATTTTTTTCTAGCCAACGGGACAGTTCTAGAAGATAATCATTAGCTTCATTTCTTATTTCTTGGATGGTTGTGCCTGTAAAAAATATACTTGTGTCATCAGCAAACAATGTGGTTTCAGGTGTGTGTTTTAGCTCAGTGATATCATTAATGTATAACAGAAATAGTACTGGCCCTAGTATCGAACCTTGTGGGACACCTGCTTTTATAAGTAGTTTCTGGGAACATACGTTGTTCTAGGTAACGTACTGTTGCCTCATTGACAAGAAACTCTGGAAAAGATTTAAGGTAATGCCTCTAATGCCACATCTGTTCAATTTACTAAGCATAATATCGTGATTCACCGAATCAAAGGCTTTCCGTAAATCGAGGAAGATACCTAGGGTATACAGCCTCCTGTCAAGATTGTTAATAATATGAGTTTTAACTTTTACGAGGGCTTCTTCTGTCGTCTTGTTTTTTTGAAAACCATATTGGGATGGCGAAAGTATATTGTATTTGTTAAGGTAAGTTGTAAGGCGCTTGTGAATGCACTTTTCATAAATTTTTGAAAATGCGGGCAGGACTGAAATTGGTCGGTAATTTGAGATATCATTTGTAGAACCACCCTTATGAACGGGGACTACTTTCGCCACCTTCAGTTTCTGTGGGAAGATTCCAGTCAGAAACGATAGGTTTATTAGGAACGCAAGTATTGGACTAATTACAGACGAGACTTCCTTTATTGGCGCTACCTTAATTTCGTCATATCCACTCGAAGCAGTGGCTTTTAATTCCTTTATAAATCTAGCGACCTCAGCTGGAGTAACATCAAACAGCACAAGAGAATTAATTTGACTAGTTTCATCATAGTTACAGTCATTTTCAACCTGGCCTGTTGCAGGCATTGCTGCATGCACAAAGTATTCATTTATCACGTCCGCTAAGGGAAGCAAACAGTAGATTTCTTAGAATATTTTGGATACTTCTACTGCGCAAAAAAAAATGTAGAATGGCACAATAAGCATTTTCAAAATCATGTACGTTTCTAACGCATAAGGCCATTACACGAAAAGGAAAAAAAAAGTGTACTGAAGCTTTGCAAGCTCACTGAAGTAATATTTCTTCCAAAAATTGCCAATCGGAAATTGGGGGGGGGGAGTTGATCTACTTGCAGTGCCAACATATATATACTATTAATGGCGTGTAAGATCTGTCTGTGGGACCTTCCACTGCTGCTCTTAACTGCGAGTGCGTCACTGCGCAGCTGTTGACTATAAGTGGTGACTAGACACCTGCAAGTTGTACACCACGTGCCCAGTGTGCACTGGCCAGATCATTTGGTCTCAGTAACCGTGTGCGTGTCCAGCGTTCTGGCTTTTTGGAAGCACAGCTATCATGTGCACAGCAACACGCCATCTAAAATTATGCAACAAACTGTGGGAAGAACGAAGAGCCACCTGACCTCATGAACTCAGGTGCCAGGTCTTTGGAGAAGATCCAGTTTGCCACTGCAGAACACTCGACGATTTGCGTCTTCAAGTACTTGTCCACAAGTCCAATCATCATCTGGCAGCACAAAAAAGTGGCACTCAAAAGCAGCACTTCTTTTCTTGAAAAAGCTTTACAAACCATAAAAGTGAAAAGAACACATTACTATGTTGATCCAACCAAAGCCACAAGTCAGCAGATGGTGTCATTGTTCTTTTTTGCTCCATTACCCTTCGCTACAAGTATTTGGTTGTTTCAAAACTGTGGGCTACATACGCTTCCACCCTTGAACTACCAACCAGCATCTACAAAAGAGATCAAACACGCTTAACTATCATGGCTAACCTAGTTGGTGAACACACATAACATACGGACAAGACGTCTGTCACAATACACTTAAAAGGGATGCCAGTGAACCAAACTGTAAAATTTCATCAGCCCACAGCACTGCACAATTGTGTTCAAATTATAGAGGAACCCCACAGTACATCTAACCTGGATGTAACGTGCAAGCATAAAGTGTGCAGGGATAGCACAGAGAGCAAAACACAACTAATAGCAAAAGTGCAGAGCAGTTTGACCCTTAATTGGCAAAGTAAAGCCTAATATACAGTGGATTTCTTGGTCTTCTGATTCCCATTAGCCCAGAACGGGCATGGCGCCCAGTAGAATTACACTGCAATATGTCTTACCGCGAAAATGTCATTAACACCTCTTTCGAGGTCTACCACATGCTTGTCATTAACATGTGGTACACTGCAACCCACACTGCGACATCACATTCTTTCTGAACACATAAGCAAACACGCGGCTAATACAGGTTCATTAGCTGCTTCAGTTATTCATAAATGCCTAAGATAGAAGCCATCAGGTTCCAGCAAGGCAGTTATTACGGCGGAAGCCTTTAATGCCTCATCGTTGTAAGCAGGGGTTGTCGACAGAAATGTAACGCTTTCCAATTGGTCGAAACGGTCGTGACGTCACAGTGCGCGAATTTCAGACGGGGTCAATTGTACTTGTATAGTAACCCTGCAACCAATTAAAGGGATCGTATAGTGATGCTCCAAGTAAGTGAGACTGAGTTTAGTTAATTGCTTACTTAACCAATTAGCCTAATTAAGATTTCTAGTCAGACCAGATAAATAAATAAAACCGAGTAGGAAATTGGCCGAGCTCGGGGAATCGAACCCCGGACTCTGGAGTGCGAGACGAGCATGCTACCACTCCGCCATGCCAGCTCAATGGTTTGAAATGAACAAAGGCGCGTCTAGTGAATACGGTGTCTTCGTTCATTCCCATCTTTCTCCCTTCCCGTTACGAGGAGGTTTAGGTTAGAGGCTAAGCTTAACACCTTAACCACACATCAGTGACACAAGCAGCAACACCACGCTTAAGGCTTTCGCCTCACCGAACTTTAGGTCATCAAAGTGCCCCCTGATTTTTTCTCAGCAAAGAACGCTCTTAATGCACAGGTCAGAGCAAAGCAAAAGGTTCAGCTGCAAAGAGCAAAAAGGTGAGCACCGACCTGCTGATGGTTGTGCCAGAGGTCATAAGTACTGCGCAGGACACATATTTGGGCCTCCTCTGTCGAAGCTAACGTCTTGAATGCATAGTGAAATCTACGCAACAGAAAAAGAAGTTTTGACTTGAGAACAAAAAGTTCCACATCAGTACACAATCCAGGAATAATGTAACACACAGCCTCACCCCTGCTAGGGTGGGTGATGCAGGCGAGGCTGAGGTGACCAAGCCAAAAACTTAACATTTCTCCCATAACAATACCACACAGTGCAAAGAAGGCTGAACTTTTTTCAAGTACCGCTGTTGCATGTCACATCTTGACACACTTTTGTCGAAAGAACACACGTTGGTAGCAACACGAACCTGAAACCAGAAAATCTGAACAGACTTGTCCGTTTTATATTTCACCAAGCTGCAGTGAACCGAAATTCACTACAAATATAGAGGCTGGTCAGATATGACATCAAGCTCACAAAATCTAAATGCAAGAACAAACGGCTCAACTCAGAAACCAGTTGTTCGGTATGCTACACAGCATGTATGAGAAGAGTTGCTTATCCATTTTCTCCAAATCGTCAGTAAAATATATAGAGAAACGAAGAATTTTAAAATTCGCCTCCACACAAATGGTGAAAGCAAGAATCGAAAAAAAAACAGCAATACTTACTTGGCAATGCCTGCAAAGGAATGAGAGAAAGATTTGCTTGCTATGAACAGCAAAGTCTCCACAAAAACTTGGATCTTGAGGTGGTTGTGCGCAGGCTCCACTGCAACCACAGTATGGAAACAACAGCCCGATTTGAACCCCAGTGCGACAGCAAGCACTCAAACACCGCCACGAAACATGTCACTACACCATAGACGTATTTATCGCAAACAAGCACTATTCTGTGTCCCTTTGGCGCAGGAAGTTTCAATGATTATTAAGGGGGGACATGGGTCTTAGAGCATTTTTTTTATTTACAGACCAAATGCAATGAACCTGCACAGACTTATTCAGTTTTTTCTGCTGATTTCAAATATGCAATTTGTTTATTTCTAGGCCAACCAGTTCCTGAGATATTAATATATATCATGCCATTGTCTGCTGAAACAATAGAAAAACAATGGGCCACCAGAAATTTATTTAATTTTAATATGTGGATAGATACTACAACGTGTGAGGAATAAAACGCTGGAAGCAGTTTTCAGTTTTTTGTCCGTGTGGACAAATGGGCTTAATAGTTAGTTTTCAAGTGAGTTAAGCCCGACCCACATGGAGCGGTTTTCTCGCGGAAAACCTGCGTACGGCCGCCCGGCGGCGGCCGCTTGGCCGCCGGCGGCCGTTCGCCGCCGACCAAGCAGTGCTAGATACGTTCGCCCGGCGGTCAGCCGCTCACTGGAAGCGGCGAATGCGGGCTGTCAGCGCGGACCAATGAGGGCGCTCTCTTCCCGCATCTAGCTTCCGCCCGCGCGCGGCGACAAACATGGCGGCGCCTTTCGAAGCCGGACCCCTCGCTTTGGACTGAATTCTCGTTGTTGCTGCCTTTTTCACTGCGTTCACTGGCCTTAAATGGAGCACCGGTCTTTCACTTCGTCTCGCCTTGCCTATAATAAAACTTATAAGTGATAAATTTGCCTTATTTTTTTATTTAGAGTGACGATTCTCCCACTTCTAGGCTTAAGAGGAGAGCCGATTAGTTTACAATAATGGTTCCTGTCCCGAGAACCAGATGGCGCTACTATAGGCTGAGTCTATTTTTGCGTCTCTGCTAGCAGCAGCTGCCGGTGGCTCGGCGCGCAGGGTGAAACCGAGTGGGGGTGGAGTGGAGAGGGGAGATAGCATACGCTGAACTAAAAAGTGAGAATGCGCCCTCCAATAAACAATGGCTTTAGAGTAAGCTTACAAATCTTTTTTTTTTTGTTTTTGGCGGCAGCGGTTTGGCGGCAGCCGCCCGTTTTCTGTCTCTTGTGGTGCGGCACAGCGGCGGTGCGTCCGCGTTCCGCCGCGCCGCTCAAAATCAGCAGCGCAAGTTCGCTCCATGTGGGTCGCCCTTTAACCAGACATACAGTGCCAGAAAAAACATGACACACATGAAACTAACTATTAAGCCATTTGTCCACACGGACAAAAAACTGAAAACTGCTTCCAGCGTTGCATTCCTCACACATTGCAGTACCCACCCACATATTAAAATTAAATTTCTGGTGGCCCATTTTTTTCCTATTGTTTGAGCAGACAATGACATGATGTATATTAATATCTCAGGAACTAATTGGTCTAGAAATAAACAAATTGCATATTTGAAATCAGCAGAAAAAACTGAATAAGTCTGTGCAGTTTCATTGCATTTGGTCTGTAAATAAAAAAATGTTTTAAGACCCATGTCCCCCCTTAAACCTGACAGGTATCAAACACACGAAGCTCACCTACAGCCTCACTATACATTCAAATTCAATGGCCACTAAAAGTTCGCAAGACACCAGATGGAATTAAAGAAGCAGCAAGAACAATGTGGAGTCTTGGCTGCATCGCTCTGTATGCAAGACTGAAACAGCAGAATGTCATTACACCACCAAGTTATACGAACAAAAGCTCTGTTAAGCATGGTCTCTACTGTCTCAAATCAAATGTCAAGGTCAGGTACCCAATGGTCATAGTCATATGATCACGTGGTCATACAACCATAGCGTAGGCCATACCACCACGCAGTTAAGTTCGGATTGACCACTGAAGGTCATTCTCTCATCTACATTGAAACTGGAAGTTGTACCCCGAGGAGCAGAGCTTTCACTTCAAAAGGAATAAGGCAAACACTTACATAGGCATTTGGTCCAGAGACGGTTGTCAACAGTCAGAGAAACACTACTCTTCAAAGCAAAAGCTGCCTGATTCCCAAAAGTCTGACACATATTGTTATGCTTATAGGCGGCCATCACACTAGGTCTTATCCAGCTTTTTTCATTCAAAATGCAGTTTGCCTTATATATACCAGGTGTCCCAACTTAGTTTAGAAAAAAGGTTAAAAATATATTGAGGCAAGACTGTTGCAGGCAAGTTAAACAATGTTGCTGACCATTGTATGCAATCACTCAGTATTTCTGTATTTTGTTCAACTAAATAATGAAATAAAGTAAAGAGAGTAATTGAAAGTGCCTGAAATATGTAAAAAATCCCATTTGGCCATGTAAGCGCACTCTCAAATGCGGAATCCATGAACGTAGCCAGGTTCGATAGTGCCATGAATGTGACGAGGCAGAAACAATCAACGGAGCGCTGCCACCAAAACTGAAAGTAACACTTGTGACCTCGCCACACTCAGTGCAGAAATAACACCGGGTGCGCTAGTTAACTGCAGCTATACACAGGCCGAAACCCTACGCTGTGCTACATTTAGCGGACAGCGTTTTGCGTCTGGTACCTCGCATATGTCGTCTTTGCATTCCAACACAGTGCTGTGCTCCTGAAAGTGGCAATTTCACTCCACAATGACAAACGAAACACCCAACCAATGACTAGGAATGCTGCTTCGCTTTGGTCTGCATATAACTACCAGCAACTGGCGCACCCACTGTTCTCTACACAGAACGTGGTCCGGTCATAAGTGCTCCGAAATGCAAAAACTATAAAGTTAGTGTGACGATTCCCCAAGTCAGCGGACGCGAAGTACACCGCAGGCGCCGTCTCAGCGGCACCCAGCTGGACGGGGAAGAAGGGAAAGGGAAATAAACGCTCCCTCGCTTTTCAAGGAGAGGAGCCAGTTTGACTCCCGCCAGCAACGTGTACTGTCGCTTTACGGGCGCCCCTTCCCGCGCCCTCCTCAGGGCACGTCGGTGACCCGTTTCGGCATGCGGTTCCAAGCTCGCCCACTTACAATACTATAACAATTCTGGCGACGAGGTAAAAGTTTTCCGGCATCGCATCATCTGCAACCATGCCGACCTACGGAGCATTGGAGCCATTCCACGGGGAAGGAGGAGCCTGGACAGAGTACTTAGAGCGAGTCAAGCTCTTCTTCGACGCCAACAGTGTTCCAGAGGAGAAGAAAAGGTCCGTGTTCCTGACATGCTGCGGGTCCAGCACCTACTCCTTACTACGGAGCCTGCTGACGCCAAAGACTCCCGATCAAGTCTCCATCGACGAGATATTCTCCATGCTGTCGGGCCACTACATTCCTAAGCCTTTCGTGGTGATCTGCCGCTTCAGATTCAACAGTCGCTCTCGTCAACCGGATGAATCTGTCAGCGACTACATCGCATCACTCAAAAAGCTTTCAGCAAACTGTGAGTACGGCACCTTCCTTTCTGACATGCTGCGGGACAGACTCGTTTGCGGCATTAATGACGCGCCAATGCAACGGCGCATGCTTGAAGAGCCAAACCTGGCGTTCGAGTCTACAGTCAAGGTCCTAGTTGCAATCGAGACGGCGAAAAAAGACTCAAGCATGTTGATGCAAGCTCAGTGTATGGCCGAAGCTCAGCCAGTTCACAGTGCGATGCGAGCGCAAATGAAACAGACGATAAGTTGTTATCGCTGTGGAGAGCCGCACTACGCAACAGTATGCCAGCATGCAAAATCCCGGTGCAACACATGCAGCAAGATCGGGCATCTGGCCAGAGTATGCCGCTCAAGGGCTACCGACACAAAGCAAAACAACGTGTCAAGGAAGTACAATACGCAGAGGCAACAAAAGCAGCCAGTTTACAGCCTTGCAGAGAGTGGAAATCTTCCTGAAATTCAGTCACAGGTCTACGAGACGTGGCAGATGAAAAGCGACCAAACAATTCCTCCGTTTGTCGCAGTTTTACAAGTCGCAGGCAGACCTCTTAGAATGGAGCTGGACACGGGGGCCAGTGTCTCCGTAATGGGGGAGACCGAATTCCAACCGCGGTTTCCCGAGCTCTCAGTAGATCCATCAGACGTGATTCTGAAGAGTTATTGCGGAAGACTGACACCCGTTAAGGGCAAGGTTACCGTTCCAGTCCAGTTCGGGCGAAGAGAGGCAACACTGCCTTTGTTTGTAGCTCCGGACCAGTGTCCAACTCTTCTCGGACGAAACTGGATCAGTGCGCTGCAGCTCAACCTCAATGACGTCAGATCCGTTGACTCACTTACAAGCATTGACGAGCTGCTGACTTGCTACAAAGAAGTATTTTCAGAGGGACTAGGCACATTCAAAGGCCAAGAACACCAGAGAATGGGAAGGAAAGCACAATCTAATCCGTGGCCGTTACCGAAGAAACCATGGTCTAGACTGCATGTCGACTTTGGTGGTCCATTTCAAGGGCACTACTTTTTCGTGCTAGTCGATGCCTACTCTAAATGGGTAAAGGTGGTTCCCGTTCATGCACCTTCAGCGGACGCCACAATTCGATGCCTGCGAAGCATATTTTCCACACATGGCATTCCAGACATCATTGTCTCCGACAACGGCACCGCATTCACCAGCGAGAAGTACGCTGACTTCTTGAGCAAGAACGGCATACGGCGTATTCTTATCCCGCCATACCACCCGGCATCGAACGGAGCAGCGGAACGCGTCGTGCAGACAATTAAGGGGAAGCTCAAGAAGGCAGCGCCTGGAGATTTCCAAACAAACATCGACAGGATCCTGCTTTCCTACAGAACAACGCCGCACGCGTTTACTGGGTCTCCTCCCGCTGAGCTCCTTATGGGCAGGCAACTGCAAACGCCCATTCAACGAATGCACCCCGGACTAAGGGCGCATGTGGACTTCAAACAATTGAAGCAAAAGATGCGCTGCGACAGCAACGCACGCAAAAGCTCTTTGCCTCCGTCCGGCGAGCCCGTCTTCGTTCGCAACTTCCGACCAGGCCCAGCTTGGATTGCCGGAACGGTTCGCCATCCCACAAGTTCTTCGTCGCTTCAAATACAGCTCGAAGACGGAACGCTGTGGAACAGACACGCGGACCATGTGCGACCGCGAAGGACCCCCGGCGTTCTCTCCGACGACGAGGAGCCTCTTCCTGGACTGGCAGCGACAACGGACACGGAACAGTTGTGCCCACCTCGCTGCTCATTAAGCACCGAGCCGTCTACAACAGCCTCGGCGCGGCAACAGCAGTCAAGTGCGGCCCCTTTGCACCCCCAGCTTCGTCGGTCTTCCCGGGTCCGGAAGCCTGTTATCTACTACGGACTATAGAGGCGTAAACAAGCACCGCTCGACACCAGTGCCGTGCAGCAGGCTTCATAACAAAGGGAGGAGTGTGACGATTCCCCAAGTCAGCGGACGCGAAGTACACCGCAGGCGCCGTCTCAGCGGCACCTAGCTGGACGGGGAAGAAGGGAAAGGGAAATAAACGCTCCCTCGCTTTTCAAGGAGAGGAGCCAGTTTGACTCCCGCCAGCAACGTGTACTGTCGCTTTACGGGCGCCCCTTCCCGCGCCCTCCTCAGGGCACGTCGGTGACCCATTTCGGCATGCGCTTCCAAGCTCGCCCACTTACAATACTATAACAGTTAGTTTTTTCAGCTTATTTAAAATAATTATTCAATTGAACAACAACATACAAGAATACTCTGAATAACTACATATAATGGTCTACAGCATAGTTGAGGTTGCCTCCACCTATTGTGCCTCGGTATATTTTAATCTTTGGTTAAAGTTAGTTGGGACACCTAGTACAAAAGTGAGACTATACTAATAACAGCCAGAGCATGACAAGTGCCACGGCAACACCAGCGAACAAAGGCACCGAAAAATTGGTTATATGCAAAAAGTTTAATTTCTTGTCTTTCTTTACAGCTGTCCGGCAGGCGTTTATCCTTTTTTTTAACACAGCTTGCAACATGCAAAACTTCTGCAACATGCAACATTAAAACTTCGGTTGGGCCTAGTTGGTACATGTTACTGTTCAGGTGAAGGTTGCGCAGGTGAAGGAAGGTTAAGGTGAAGGAAGCGCCTGTGTGTGTCCCTCTGTCTCTTCATTGTGGATCGTCCTGTGTTTGCGCAACCTTCACCTTAAAGGTGCGCTGAAGAGGAATCTGAACTTTTCTTTTTGCCGCGGGAACTCGATCTACACGTTCCGAGCATTCTTAGAAACTGCGACTTATTGCCCTCTGTGGCCGATTTCCTAAATTAAATCGAATTAACGTCCGGCTCCCGCCCTTTTTCTTTTTAATTCTCCCTCGTACGGTGGGCAGAGTCGACAAATGTGTGGAGTGCCTTTCACCCAGTCCCATGGCGGCTTGCCGCTCTGCCATCGGTGGAGTAATACGTAGTAGTCCGTAGTAGCAAATAGTCCGCGTGTATTTTTATTTCTGCGGGCTTATTTTGCGGCTATATTATCTGCGAATGAAACTATTTATTGATGGAAACCTAAAAAACAAAATAAAGCGAAAGCAAAACCTCCACGGAGCAGGCTGAAAGGAACTTCACGCATTGGTCGACTCCGCCCATCATACGAGGGAGAATTAAAAAAAAGGGCGGGAGCCGGATGTTAATTCGATTTAATTAGGGAAATTGGCCATACAGGGCAATAAGTTGCAGTTTCTAAGAATGCTAGGAACGTGTAGTTCGAGTACCCACGGCAAAAAGACAAGTTCAGAATCCTCTTCAGTGCACCTTTAACGGTAACATGCAACATGTGTGGAAACAAAATTTTCACATGAAGCAACCTGCACGAATTCAGGTCTTTTCCGATGTTCAATGGACTTACTGCCATCGTCCTCCTGAAGAGGGTTGGGCAACTCAGCAAGCACTTCGAGGGCTTCCTCTGGGGTGCACTTGTTACGAATGCAGCTGCTCAGGCGAGCTTCCACCGCCGCTCCTGGTAGGCTGTCTGCGTAGCCATAAGAAGTGTAAGAATCAATTTCGTTTCGTTACCACCCTCTGCCAGTTCTGGGGCAGTGGCATAGTGGCATGACATACCAGATATTGAGGCAATCCAATTGTAACTTTCTATACAACACAATGCGCCTTCTCCATTCATGCAAGCCACCCCCCCCCTTCAAGTAAAGTTGTAACATCTTTTTCATCCCAACTTCTTGCTTTTGTAGTCTGCTAACCCGGACGCTATGGGCTGCCACAAATGCTTCCACAAACAAGGTGGTCAGTGGAAACATCCTTTACATATAGCACTTGCCAATGCATTGGGCTATCCACTGGTGTGCCACTCTCACTGGATGAATGCAGCCGATCCCTCAAACATATCCCGTTGATGTTGCTGCCTTCCATCAGCTCTAAATGCAGCGCCCTTTTACTGGTAACACTGCCAACAACACAGTTTGCAATGCTAAACATACAGCGGGCAGCATCTTGCCAGATCTGCAAAGCAGGCAGCCACCTTTCTGAAAGTGAGTGCGAGATGAACCGGTTCTCAAGCATGTGCTGCAAGATAGCACACGCAAGTGAAGCATTGCACTGTTTATTATTAGTTAATTTCAGGTTCATTTTCTAATTAACCAATTTTATGCTACTTTTATTGGCTCTCTAAAAAAAAGGAACAGTACCTCCTCTAATAGGATGGTGCAACAATGCAACAGCTTTCTACTTGCATTCACGACACAGCCATGGCACAATGGGCATGCCACAGGCTATCTGGTTTGATTTCAGCTACAGCCAAGTAAGCTGTGCTTTAGAACACTAAGTGCTGCCTCTCTAGCAATGTGTGGTCTGCCCCTCGTTCTTCTACGGCACTAAGAATTTTCTGTTTGGAAATTTGGAAAAAGCAGGTGCTGATCCTTGGTCAATCTCTTCTAAGGGCTTTTTTCATTGAAGCTTCTGGCAGCTTACAGCTTTCATATAAACTGATTTTCATTTGGAAGTGCAACTAGTCAACGTGACAATAAATAAAAATCGGCATAAAATAAAATATTACAGCAAGCAGGTTGGCAGTTTATTAAGTAGAAACAGCTATCCCTACCTTTAGCAGCTATAAAAAATCAGCATGGCGACAACTAGTAAGCCAAATATAATGATACCTGGCATGAGGTTGATGTTTATATGCACTAATGTGCTCACGCCAGTCAAGAGGCGGAGTTGTGTTGCAGCATTCTGAGGTTGATAATCACCTGCTCCTTTCTTGTCGTAGGGGTAGTCGGGAACTGGCTTTGCCGGCAGGAAGGGGGCAAACGAAGGTGGCACAAGTTCCACCACACGCTGGTGATAGGACAACCTGGTGTCGGATGGAAAAAATTTTCAGGAATTTTAGACACACAATAAAGCAGTGCCCGTCAACACTAGTTCCACTAGGATTTGCCAGCTTGTAGGCAAGCCAAAAAAATTTAAATCAAAATCTGTTTCAAGACCAACTACAGAACAATGAATGTAGGAGAGGCCTGCAACAGTCACACTCCTATCTCGATCCTTCTATCACGATTATGTGCAGTTAAAATTATCATCACAAATGATGAACAACACAAATTATGCACAAAAAAAAAAACAGCCCCTTCGCTCCTTGGCTTCGCTGACTGTTGGCTTCCGTCATGTAATGTCAGAAAGAGCCCCTCTTTTTCCTTCTCTTGTCTGTTAAAATTAGGAGGAGCATTTTCAATACCCCTGATACTGACAAGACAAAACTGTCAGTTCAAATAAAGCAGGTCTTAATTAACAAGAGTCTATTGCAAGAACCTTTCACTTCGCCACCCTCATCAATACTCAACGAAGAAAAGTCAAAGCTGGTGCACATTCCTACCTATGCTTGCATCAAGAAATGAGCATACAATACTGTACATTAGAGCTACCCCTTTGTTTGAAGCTGATGTCATCTTATCTGTATACCACTTCAAATTCAGCAGGTGCTAAGAGGTTCCAAACTCCTTGCCTGAGGCAACGATGCAGTGCCTGTCTCAAGAACACAGCTTTGGGGTGAAGAAGATCCAGAGAGACGGCGTCAGCCCAGTCGTCCCATGTCCACCGAAACTGGAAGTTGCTCAGATGATAGGCAAACCAGCTGCAGAACCTGCAGGAGGCAACGAGAATGAACAAATCCTTGTTTGCCTGCCTAAAAAAAGCAACTTACAGAAGCCAAACTCTATCACGTACTAACTGACTGGTGTAAACACCATGCTGTACTGTGTGCATGCACATGTACACTTCCAGCTGAGTTGATTTCAGAGCTACCCCTGCCTTGTGCACAATAGAATCCAGAAGAGGATGATCCTTGATGTGCTCCTGACGAGCCCATCATGACAATAGGCGATGCGGGCAGGGCACTGTTATCTTTCTTTCTTTTTCTAACCCTCTCCAACGTATGTTCCCCTGATGTGCACAGTTCTTCTCCCCTGAGCATCACCTGCTTTGCTAAAAAGCTATCAGGTTTCCTCAGGCATTTTTAGTACATTAGATTCCCATATCAGGGCCAACACTGTTAAAAGTTGACTGCCAGCTCAGCCTGCCCAGTTAAAAATATAAAGGATGGTAGCAGACAGCACAAACATTCCTAAAAGGAGCCTACATTACCCCAAGAATGAAAAAGAACATATAAATTTGGGCTACACATGAGGCACAGTAGAATGCAAAGCATGCTCACAAAGCCACTTCGCCTGTTACTTTTCAACATGTTCAAGAGTCAGCAAACATTTGGTAGCAAACTTCGCAATGTCCAAACTATTTCTTCATTTGCCCAGCATCAGCCACGAACCCGTAAACATCAACAACCCTTCATAGCAGGCACTGCCCTCATTCTATATTTGCTTGGGTTCTGAACACTATGTGCTATGGAACAAAGGCTTGTCCACGGTGAAAGAGAGGCCTCTTACAACATGCCTGGGAAGTAAGGGAAGCATCAAAAACTGGCTCACCTATCTAAGCAGTCAGTATTCATTGTGTCCAACTGCTCATAAAGAAGCTCGACAGCCTGTGCAAGCTGAATGCCAACAGCATTAAGTGCAAATAAAATCTCACAATGGACAAGACACAGAGCACACACACTGCACACAAAACCATCGTACCTCTCGGAAATGAACGAAACAGCTTGAGAAAGAGGAGGCTGTTGAAGGTGGGCGACCAGCCATGCAATGCAAAGCCAATGACTGTTCCCCGCCGCGGTGGCTCACTGGTTACGGCGCTCGGCTGCTGGCCCGAAAGACGCGGGTTCGATCCCGGCCGCGGCGGCTGAATTTCGATGAAGCCGAAATTCTTGAGGCCCGTGTACTGTGCAATGTCAGTGCATGTTAAAGAACCCCAGGTGGTCGAAATTTCCGGAGGCCTTCACTACGGCGTCCCTCATAGCCTCAGTCGCTTTGGGACGTTAAACCCCAATAAACCAAACTAAACCAACCAAATAAGCACAACGTCTTTAGCCACAAATTATTATGTGGCAGATGAAGCAGATGCCCACACTAAGAGGTGGTATAAAAAAGTTTTGAGACAAGTTTTGTAACACGCTAACAGAGGGCAGCACAGGGCTGCATACACAGCCACAGAAAGCACCCACCTTCATAAGCCAGTGTGCCAAAGAGATGTCCAATCTATACCAAAAACTGTGCAACCGTTGCTATCCTGACCACGTGTATTATCACGTCTACAATTTCATTATGAAGAGCATGTTAGAACAAAGGGCGAAAATGAAATTCTGTATGAGAGTGGGCAAATCTCCCACACAGACGTCTGGCATGATTCGGCAACTTTACGGCAACACTACAATGGGTCATGCAAGGTAATTTGAGTGGCACGCGTGGTTCAAGTACGGCAGAACATCGCTGGAAGACGACAAGAGGTCAGGAAGACCTTCATGTTCAATCCGTGGAAAAGTCGAAACCATTCAGCAACTTGTGCATAAGGATTGCCTGACAAAAATCCACAACACTGCTGCCATCTACGAGGTGTCATACCGAACAGTCCTGGCAATCTTCACGCGTGATTTGAACAAGCACCGTGTTGCTGCCAAGCTTGTCCCCCGACTTCTGACCCAGGACTTCAAAAAGAAGACTTCGAGGGCACATTCCAACAGTGGCAGAAACACTGGGAGCATTGTACTGCTGTGCGAGGGGGGTAAACGCAGATAAATAAAGCCCTTCCTTGTAGACAGAGCTAGTCTCCAAAACTTTCTGACACCACCTCGTACAAGAAGTGAAGGCTGGATGAAACGCAAGCTAATAATCTGTGCTTTACTCAATCTAACTCATACCAATTCACCAGCACGTAGATCCATTGAAGCAAGCTAATCTTTCCTGAGGCATCTCATGATGCTGTACAGGCATCCACTTTGAAATGATATTTGTTTACAGTCACCCTCTCAGTGGATGTCACACCGGCAGAAGCTGCAGGCACTTCCTGCTTTCTTTCAAAAGGATACCACTTGGGGCATTGTGCTCGGTTGTAGCTTGCACAACTCCAGCAGAAGCGAGCCGTAGCAAATCTCCAAGTGCCTGGAGGTGGGAAGCCGTAGTAGCTCACCGAAGATCACCTGTGACGCGGCGACAAGAGAGAGGACATTCTCTGATTCACTTACAAAGAACTCCAAGCAAAAGATGAGTTTTTATAAGGCGGGTCATTCCGCGCCAAGTGATTCAGCATTTCCTCAACCATGATGGATTTCACTGGAATAAATGTCGCAGGTTTCCCCACACTTACAGATTGCTCTTGCCGGCTTAATATTTTAAAAAAATATTTCCGCATCTTGATGGCGCTTTTATTTTTCGATTTAACTGGTAGAGGGTGCACTGAACAACAACAGAGCACCGGACGTGTAATTCGGAGGTCGTGGGTTCGGATCCCACCGGCGGCATGCGGTTGTTTTTTCTTCTGCCTTTCTAATCAATTAGCTTTAAGCGATAACATATTCAGAATATAAATTGATCAACACCACAAAAAAAATAAATTAATTAATTAGAAATCCCCTGTGCCCCTTGGTTTCTGTGGCTGTTGGCTTCTCTCATATTTATAACGAGCCCCTCATTCCCCTTTCCTCATCTGCTTAATTGCTTAACGAGGGCCTCGGTTCTGGCAGCCTTGATGCCTTAGGAAGCGTAAGAGGGTTCTCACACAGCTTCCACCCTCGCCGTTCGATGACGTTCTACGTCACATCAGCGGTAACTCAGGACGTGCTAAGTCCGCCGCTTAAGAACGTGGGTGGTGCTGGTGAACACTCCCAAGGTTAGGTTATTTGTAAAACATAAATACCCCCGAAAGCAGAAGGTTTGACAGCCGTCGCCGTAGCTCAGCGGTAGAGCACCGGACGCGCAATTCGGAGGTCGTGGGTTCGGATCTCACTGGCGGCATGTGGTTGTTTTTTCTTCTGCTTTTCTAATCAATGAGCTTTAAGCGATAACATATTCAGAATATAAATTGATCAACACCACAAAAAATTAATTAATTATTTAAAAATCCCCTGTGCCCCTTGGTTTCTGTGGCTGTTGGCTTCTCTCATATTTATAACGAGCCCCTCATTCCCCTTTCCTCGTCTGCTTAATTTTTCATATAAGTTTTTTTGAATAGCTAAATACTTTTATTGGTTATTACAGAAGGCCAGAGGATTGTAGAGGCTGTCGGAAAACATTTTATGTCAGATTCGGTGATAACACGGAATATACCTCACATAAAAGCATAAAAAAATTGGAAATTTGAAATTTTGTGCTCAAAAAGCTCCAAGGTGCACAGGCAAAATTTTTTACATAGGTTGTGGTGCATGAAAGAAAGAAAACAAAGAACATGTTAAAAATATTTCTGGTTAAAAATAATCAACACGGTACCAAGGAAAAACTTCCAAACCATGTAAGGTATCAAAAATGTCACTTGGCATTCGAAGCAAAAATACATTTAAAAAAATGCCTTTGCAAACCTTAGGCTTTTCCCAAGAATAAGAAAAGTTCTGAAATGGCATCAATTTTTGACTGTGAGAAATCCTTTATTTTTAAATTTTGCAACACTGCTGCACACAGAGCACGCCACAAGTAGTCTCCACTCCGGAGACCACAGACTAAAGTGAACAAGAATTAGAGGTATAATGGAAAGAGTGGAAGCTGCGGGGAACCAGTAAGATTTTTTTCTAACGAAATCTGTGGTGTGTGTGGTCACAAATAAATCTCGTCAGCTGCAAGCAGGTCTCTGAGAATGCAGTTCCTGAGCTTCTACATGCGGATTTTGCTTGTTTTGGATGATACGAATACTGTACAAACTCATGTAAGGGCCACACATTTTTTAATTCAGGCGTGACTTTTGAAGGTGTGGCCCCTACACAAATAAAAAAAACAACTTATAACCATACTTTTCTTACTTATCTAGTTCAAAACATGGTGTGTGGCTCATACACGGAGGTGGCTCTTACACGAGATTATACGGTATTTGTTGGGACCCTGTGAGATTCATATCATTGAAATTTCACTGTATATAAACCTAGTCGCGACTGATTCACTGAGTGCACCACCAATATCTGAGAATTGTCATAGAGCGTGCTCTGCAGCTTTAGCAAAGCGTCTCATAATAACAGCTACACTTGCCAATATTCTTGTTCTTTCTACCTACACACCAATAACCGCTCCCACATGTGGCGCATCCTCACAGCTGTCCACTACACTGTCGCCAGTTTTATTTATTGTGGCCCCCACATGGTGGTGCCACAGGGGAACACAAAAGGGCAGTACTACTCAAAATACGAACACATGTCTAAAACCAAGGAGTGACCTGTGCTGCCAAATGCTGAGAAGAGCCATTACTGTGCAGTGCTAAGCCACACGGCTTCATATGACACCGCACAGCCTAGCAAGCACTCTTCAACTTTCGGCCACAGATTGTACCGATGTTCCTACCACCAAAGCAGCCAGACTCGAGAGCTTCTCTGGCAAGGCTCAGTCACCTCAACGATCATGTACTCCAGGGGCACCTTAAGCTTGCCTTGGAAGCTCAGCAGCTGCGCAGCGCTAACAAAAGGGGTGGGAGAGAGAGTGGTGAATGGCAAAACTTGACACAAACTGCTTGTGGTAGGAAAGGACAGAAAAAACAAAGGCCAAAGAGAAGCCAAGAAATAAAATAGGTTCAAATAAAGGTACAAACGGGCAGGCTTTCCAGATGCCGCAAACCTACTGCACTGAGTCGGAGCTCCTAGGTTCGAACCCGGCTGCGTTTCGATGCAGGCGAAACGCTAAAGGCGCCCGTGTACTGTTCAATTTCAGTGCATGTTAAAGATACCGGGGTGGTCGAAATTATTCCCAAGCCCTTCACCACGGCACCTCTTTCTCTCTTCTTTCACTCCCACCTTCATCACCACCCTTATGGTGGGTTCGGGTGTCCACTTAGATGTGAGACAATTACTATGCCATTTTCTTTCCTCAATAACTAATTGCCTGGATTATGCGTGCATGTTTAATTTCTAGCGGTGGCAGCTATACACTTTTATGGTGGCAAAGCTCAATAGCATTTCAGTGCGCACTTGAAAAGCCCCCTTTCTCAAGTCGCAGCAGCATTACATTTCATAGCCGATGAACTAATGACTTGATGTGCTTGTGCTGGAAGAGCTGCTCTGCTATGTGATAGAAGTGCGGAACAATGGCTGCACGTCGACAGCGGACATGTTGCACGACTTCTTGTGGGATGAGTGTGCACCAGAGCACAGCACCAGCTCGGAGTCAGAAGACCGCGAGTGACAAGTGGACGTAGAATAAATGCCATTTATTCCCTGGTCGCTGTGTTTTTACATAAGAATTTTTTTTTCACATATCGCGTGCATAAGCTGCACCCCGAAAATTGGCCCTCGAATAAGGAAAAAAAAGTGCGACCCTTACACGCGTTGATACGGTATTAGCAAGACTCTGCTAGCAAGTGAAAACTTGTACTATCACACACATGTCCTACAGTAGGCAATACATTGCCTAAGCACAGTTCCTGAAGCAATGCAACCTCAGCAGTGCTGAAACGTTACCCATTCAGACTATGGCTCCTCCTTGGAGTGTGTCTGCATGTTATGTGTTGTGCATCAAAGCGCATTCATAAGCTTGAAGACCAAGGTGTTGTAAATTGTAAATTTTTCGGTTTAAGAAGACGAAGAGATACACAAGCTATTAGATATGCCGTAATGGAGGGCTCCGGCTTAATTTAGAGCACCTGGGGATCTTTGATATGCGTTTACATTGCACGCACAGCACTTGGGCACCTTTTGTGTTTCACCTCCATCAAAACGCGTCAGCTGCGGCCGGGATTGAACTCGGGACCTCCAGCTCGGTAGCTCAGTGCCCTAATCATTGTAGGTGTTGCAGGCCATATTGGTCTTGCCATAGAGTACACTGTGAACATTTAAGGTATCTAGAATGTGTAACAAAATCACTATGAAAGTAAGCATTTTTGCCCCTTGAAATCAGATGTCAGCATCTTTGGCTTTGGAATCTCTAAATTGATACTCAAAACTGAGTGCAAGCAAACCTGGCCCATTTTATGAGGCAGCACTCTACCTTATATTCACTTCTCTTATATCTCTGGTGTAAATTGCCAGCAATTGTGAATAATTTTGAAAATTTACATCTATTTCTGAAGGAGTTGCAAGGACTTAGGCACCTGATGTTAGACGGCAACGTCTTCCTTATAAAACTACTTTCAGCAGCAGAAAATTTTCTAAACACCTGTGTGAATTTATTACAGCAAACAAAAACGAACATGCAAGAGCCTGGTATAAATCAGTTCAGCTTATCAGAACAACACCGAAATTGCGCTTGTGCTAGAGCACGTGGATGCTGTTAATTTACCAGTAATGGATGCTATTAATTTACCAGTAACGAGAAGTAGTTTTTGGTGCAGATATTCTCAGCACAATAACTATCATTTAGAAAGCAGGAAACAAAAAGACGGTCGGCTTACCAAACTTTGCGGTCAGCATAGTTGCGGTCAAGAATTTGGCGCAGCTGTTCTTCAGCCAAGAAGCGCTCAATGGAGTGGGAACCAGGTAATACAGGGCCCTGAAAAACCACAATAAGTGAGCAGAGTTATTTTCTGCTGTGCTTTCCTCGGTTTCAAAATTTTGTTGGCTCCCAAGTATACATGTCCTAATAAGCCTTTCATCTGACTATTTTATAGATACTGCACGCTTTCACAGTCTAATGCAGTTGTAGGCCACAAGAAAACAAGTGAAGCAAGGGTCATAGGAAACAAGAAAATATGACGCAACTCATCATAAAGCAAACACAGCACACACTCAAACGAAAACAATGAAAAGGAAACAAAATGAATGATATGAGCAAAAACAAATGCAAGGAACTACGGCACACCTCATAGTCCATATGTTGCTTCTGGACAGTTGTTCCAACTTCTGATATAACCTGTATAATGGGGGAAGGAGTCAGTAGTTATAAGCACAGTCTGAAGCGTCACATCACTAAAAACCTCACAGCATGTCATGTGCACAGACGAGGGGCAGTGATCGCTTTCATAAACACAGCTTTAGATGTTTGTACTGCTGTTGGAAGTTACGGACGAACGCACGAGTTGGGACAAATTTCAGACACGAAAGAAAATCCACCGCTACAGAATTTCGCTGTGCCTGCCCTACGAAGGACCCGAAACGAAAAGGAGAAGACGGCAATAAAGGTAACAAAAATTCAAAAAACGGCCAAAGCAAGCATTTCGCTGGCGTTGGTTTTCCCTATAGTCGGTTACAACTTGAAAATGCAGAAGAAGCTCGGCTTTCCAATGCGCCTCAAAGTGGCATACATTTGCCAGCTAATCACAACAACCCCACGAGGTGACGTCGCACCCCAGTGAACTTCTTTCAGAATGGCTGCTCACGCTTCACAGTGTGCCGTCACCTTGACTGTTTGCTTAGCGTCGTGTTACACTGCACCGGCTAGTCTCACCGTGCACCGAGGCCTCACCGGCCAGTGACAACTGGGCAGCCATGCTTATTATTTCATGCCATTTTTTTATAGATGTCAGGTGGGGGTACACATGGCCAGTCTACATTAGCCACATGTGTAAGCATGCATTGCGTGTCGATGTCACCAATAACCCACGTTCACACAGATGACACTGCACACAGTGGCACGGAAGTGTCAAGTTCTCTAAAGCATGTCGCGTACTTGGCAATGTCTTGTTACTTCTGATATAGTGGTTGAAATAACAGCTCTAATTCCACTGAAGATAACTAATTTTATTTCAGCAGATGGTGCAAACCGCGTGCGTTCGATTTTTGCCAGGAGTTGATCGCTCAGCTGTTCCACACCAAGCTTTTATGGAACGAAACTTTTTGTGTTTCCGTTACCAACGACATACGCTCATGAAAGCATTCTGTAAATTCTGCAACTTCCTACTTGTCATTATGAGCACCTTCCAGGCATGGAACTTTTTCTGCCTAGCAGTTGTTCAAGAGACGCTTCCATCTGTCAGAGAGCCGGAAAGGCAGTAGAAAGTCCGTGGAGGCGAAGCCTCTGCTGCATTCACAAGTTGTAACCGACTATGGATAGTGGAGCCAAGAATCAACCTTGGAACTAGTAATATGTTTCATGTATCCACGCTACAGTGGCTTGTTTGTACTGAGAGGCATTTTTGCCTGCAATCAAAACGCCAGTTCTGATGGTTTGCGACAGAAAAGTCAGGGCTGCGGTGAATTTGGTCATGGGCATGAGCTCCTAGTTTTGAAGAGCAGTGCCATTTTCTTCTGCTTGCAGTCTCCAGAAGCTGTATGCCTCCCAAGCACTTCGCTGCTGCTTCTTCACTAATTCGGGGCAAAAGGACTCGGAAAAGGTGAGCTATGTGAACTATGATCACTATTCAAGTTTGTGCAGCGGATGATGTCCGCAACCAGTACAAGCTCTCAACAACGAGTCCACAACGTGTCACACTGCAGAGAATATCAGCTGTGCCATTTAAGACACTTTTAGCCTGAATTCTGATCCATTAGACCAAGTTTTAACGCGATAACATTAAGGAGCTCATGTCGCAGAAAATCCGGCGTCGCCATTGACCATGAGTGAAAAATTCATGAAATATCCCCGGAGAAGCAACCCAGGAGGTAGGTGGGCCATCTAGGTCACGTGACCTTGTGGCGTCATCGCAACCTGTTCACTGGATTGTGAGCAAACTGCACATCATGGCAGGTGGCAGTTAAATTAATGACTGGCCACAAAAGGTTGCTGGCAAGAGCAACCTGGATCGCACAAGTCTCATCATTGGCAGCATCTGATATCGAGGGCAGTGACGCATTGCACCAGGAGCGGTATGAGGACCCCCAGGGATCAATGAACGCTAATTAAGTGGAACATAACCAATTCTCCATATACGGACATTAACCCATTGGCTATTGCATCATATCCTTAAGGGGGAGCTAAGCGTCCCCTCCAATTTTTCGAATCCCCTTAGAATTTGAAGTAACATGGTTCTACTGTACATATTTCAGTGCAGAAGTGAGGTCTGAAATATTTAATTGTCGGTTGCAATGCGTTCGAAATTTCAGTTGCTCTTATACATTGGCTTTAAGGGGCATGCCATGGTGCCGCAAAAAAAGTAAGAATAATCAACCATGTCCAAAAAATCAGGTGTCTGAATGTTTGCTCCACAACATTAATCACATGCAAAGCTATTCGTGCAAGTGCGCACAAATTTTACTTCTAAATAAATTAAGAGTCAGTATTCTCAGCTTTTGGAAGGCGATATCATTAAGCAGTATTATGGTAACATTCAGCTCATAATCCTGGCTCAGTGCCAGTGGCTATAGGCAGTGGCCTAGTATACGCGGTTCAAAAGTTGGGTTTCGATGAAGGCGAAATTCTAGAGGCCCGTGTACTGTGCGATGTCAGTGCACGTTAAGGGGACAGGGTAAGCAAAAAATCTGAAAAATATCAATCTTTAGTTTTTTGCTAAATATGAAATTACATTCTTTTCTGCATCGTTTGATGTATCCCACTTGATCTTGGGCAATTTATATCAACCTGAAAAAGCTATCTGAAAGCAAAGCGGTCAGCGACACACCCCTTTACCAGCGATATGTTTTTTTCCGTTTTTACTAAAACCAAAAAAAAAAACTCGAAATGTCGAAAAGAGAAAGCTCTCTGGCAACCATCCAGAACCCAAACGAGTCCTTCAACAACGTCGTATGGGAGTGTGCTCAAAAAAATGTCTTTGCGGGCCTACAGACAATGAAGATTGCTACATTAGATGCTGTTCTGACCTTCAATGATGGCACCATCGCAAGAACTAAAGTTCTTGGGGCATGTGGACTAAGTCCGGGCAGCAACACTGTCCGCTGGCTGACGCAAGTCGATCGGCGTCGAGTTTACTTTGCTGATCGAGCTACGCAGCAAGTCACAAAACAGGCACGAGAAGCTAAACGGCAGGAAAAGAAGCACCAAGCTGGTCTACATGATAACTATGGAGCTGGTGCCTACTGCATAAATTGGTCAAAATGAGTTGGCTAACTCGAAATCTTGGGATTGAAGGTTTTGTTTACTTTAAACTCAGTTTTCTCAAAACAATATTTTTTGTTACGTCGGTACCATTATTTTCTAAAAGACAATAGATATCAAGCTGATTTTCCTGTGTATACAGTAAATATATGTGGTAATTTACTGTACCAAAATCATCAGCGTGCAAATAATATTGTTTGTTTAAAAAAATATATACTAAATTTGGTCAAAATTAGGGTGTAGAAAGTAAAAAAAATTACTAATAATTTAATTTCTTGTATACTAAAATAATTTTGGTACAGCGGCTAGAAGATAAAATTCTGAACAAAATGACATAAATATCTTGCTGCTATCTTTATTAGTTGCTGAGAAAAGTGTACCACAATATGCCCAAAAATACATGGGAAAGATGGGGCTTACCCTGTCCCCTTAAAGAACCCCAGGTGGTCGAAATTTCCGGAGCCCTCCACTACGGCGTCTCTCATAGCCTGAGTTGCTTTGGGACGTTAAACCCCATAAACCAAACCAAAAGTTGGGACACAGCCTCCACTAATAACCGACCTCGGGACAGTCTGTGTAGTCGAAGAGGCGGAACACGACGGTCGGGAACGGGTAGGAGAAATGTGGCTGGTGGGGTGGTGGGCTCAGAGTGGGCAGGTTGTGCTACAGGGCCTCGCACAGGACCCCGTCAAAGGCCAGGTAGGGCCGCACCAGGTGGCGCTCCACCCACTTCTCCGAACGCAGCTTCGACACCTGCGCCCAGAGGCAGTCCAGACCCTGCAATGCACACAGAGAGAGAACGATCAGACCAATACGGCACCCATGCATGGCACAGGGGCATTTGCTTCAACAAAGCCTATTAGAATCAGAATTTCCTTACAAGTCGAAGTCCCAAAGACCTCCTGAACAAAGAGAAGGAAATTAACAGCAATTGCAAACCAGATAATACAATATGTTGAATTTGGTAATAACAGTCCAAAATGCGTGTTACCGCGAGTACTGATATTGATGAATTGAATTTAATGGTGCAAGGGCAGCGCAGACATGGGAGTCAGTAGCCCATTTTTCCAAGCATTTTAGCTAGCAGAAGGCCAAGGGAAAGCTTTTATCCCCTGAAAAACCCTACACTTCTCGATCTCGATCTTTTCAGCTGATCACGCATCCTTTCTAGGTGTAGTACTTGACAAACATCTTAAATTTCAGACCCACATTACATCCATTTCACGAAAAATGGCATGTGGTATTAGAGTACTAATTCATCCACTCCCATATTCAGTATTGCATTTCATCTTGGGGAAACACATATCATTCGCTTTTATCATCTCTGCAAACTATTCAAAACCAAGCCATTCGTATTTTAACTTACAGTCACTACTCTGTAAATGCGCCTCGTCTGCTCCTATCCCACAATATTTTGTCTGTGCGCAAAATAATCGAATACAAATTATGCACCATTATGTACAAATCTGTTAAAAAGCTACTTCCTTTTTCGCTAACTACCGGTGAACAAATTCCGCGTCGCAACGACACACGCTTTGCTGATCACAATAACTTCTTACTCCCTAAACCTAACACTAATTCTGGTAAACAAACAGTTTGTTTCTCCACTACCACTTTATGGAACTCATTACCTATTACCATTAAGCACTCATAAAATATCTGTGCCTTTAGATCCGCTCTTCGTCAGTTTTTACAATCCCTCTAATAGTATTTCTCATGGTAAATGGTACTAGTTTTGTAATTTATATCACTCTATGATTTTTGTTTTGTGTTCTGTATGCTTTTAGGTGTGTAATCATATTTAATTCAAATAAGTTTTTGCATTATTTCCTGTATCTCACTTTCTTCTCTTTACTGATGCCAACATCTTTATAATTTTTGCATCTGCTGCCCAATATTTATTCTTACAATTGTTCTTACAGGTGGTCCCGTCCACAGTCTCTGACTTTGGGACCTCCTTCTGTTTTCCAGTGTTTTTTATTCTTCTTGTACCATAAACATGCAATACACGAACCTTGAACATTGAACTTCCCTGGGGAGGGGGGCTGTAATGCACTCAAACCACTAGCCCCTCCACTGCAGACGCTACTGCTGTAGAAGTGCAGCCTTGAATATTCATAATATAGTCACCTGTTAGCTGCCATAACCCTACGCTATCTACAAAGAATGGCTGGGTTCAAATTTTCCTACAGCATCAGGTAGGCTGAATTGGCTGCAGTGCTTTAGAATACCCCCCCGATGTCGATCTGTGCCAAACCTAAGAGAGAAAAAAAAAGAAGAGGGCACTAGCTGCACTGCCGCTCCCCTATACTACTTGCCTCTACACATACTAGTCAATAATACATCCCATCAGCACACACGGTTGGCAACTACGGCAGCTGCTGTCCACATGGAATGACCAACGTAACACTGTCCATGCCAGCATACTAAGATTATCTGCAAAACATGCAGGCCAAATGACGGAAGACCAAAGAGAAAAGTCAAGCAAGTGAAGACCAAACCTCCACTTGAGCATCGCTAGAGGGCTACAGGAAAGCTAAGCAACTTTCTTAACCCTTTGAAGGTTTTTGCCGTATATGTACGGCGGCGGTTTTCTGCCCCGCAAGGTCTTTGCCGTACGGGTACAGTTTCGATCTTCCGTTTGAAATTTTGCGCCAAAAGAACAATGCGTGCTCACTGGGGGGTGCTGCCACCTCTTAGGACTTACAAGAAGTGTTTGAATTTTGTGCTGCCTTCTTACGAAGATAAGCAGAACTTATGTCTAGCTTTAGCGCTGCGGCACAGACTGCGGCAACACCCCTTTTGTAGCTTTGGTTTCGCCGCGTGATCGCAACGGAGTCGCGCGAAATTTGAGTTTTCTTTTTGTCAGCACTATCTTGCAGGGGCTGCCGAAGTTGATTTCTATCTTTACTGGCGCTGCTCTTAGCTTGCTTATCACCATTGCTCGCGAGGTATTCTCGCCCTCTGTGGCAACGCGCCTACGCGGTTTCAATTCCGCCGCGGGATCGCAACGGAGTCGCGCGAAACGTGTTTTCTCTTTTTGGGCACTCTCTTGCAGAGGCTGCGAAAGTTGATTTCTATCTTTATTGGTGCTGCTCTTAGCTTGCTTATCACCATTGCTATTCTATTCTATTGAACATTTTCCAGTTGTGAGTGATGCTGTCTCCAAAGTACTGTTCCTAATTTTTTTTTACTATTTATTCTCGATTATATACATTTTGTAGATTCAAGATCCGCAGTAAAGTAATTTGACCACCTGGGAAAGTTTTCTTCAAAATAATTCGACCCTCAAAGGGTTAAATACACTTTTTTAAAAGACAAACTCATCCTACCAATTTGGGACTCAAAACCCAGCACCACCGCCTCACCAGAACAGTGAGGCTGAAGTAGCCAGAAAGCGGTCGGGCGAAGTTGCTCCGATCAAAGTCTTCTTCATTCCAACCAAGTAGAATAAAAGAATAATGCCCAGTTTTCCTTAGCAGCCACAAGACTGAGCTTTGTTATTCCCACACCACCTTACAGCATTTTCGCAGAACACGACATTGGTAAATGACTGCTGCTGCCCTTGGCACAGACTCTGCAACCAGCAGCGGTGATCCAAACACAAAACGCTGGCATGCGGGAAGTGTGGGGCCTACAACTCACCTCTTCCTGGGCATGAGGAACTTCAGCTTGCCAGACACGCAGTGCTGGGGCATGCCTCTTCTGACGCTTGCTGCATTCACATGCACACCAGGTATGAAGTGAGGCAAGCCATTAAATAAAACAAGGATACAAGTAAGAGCTTCCAAACCCTTGCATTGACTAGTCAGGTGCAACTAAATCAATGCAGCATGAAGAGCACAGAAATGACACCCACTTCTTTTGATATGAATTTTAAATAGGGGTGTAAGGATATTGAAATTTTCAAATATGAATATGAAAAAAAAAATTCCTTCAAATATTAAAATATCTGTTCGGTATGAAAAATATCTTCAGAAAAACATAGTCAAATGTTGTTGGCCTTAATTTTTTTTTAAATATTCCATGGTCTTTGCAACCAAAGTATACAAAAAAACTAGACTGACTCAGTACGAAATAAAAAAGTACACAAGACTTGCGCAGGAATGTACACTGATTAGACAGAGTAACAGCGCGCTACTTGCAATGTGGTCATGCAAAAAGAGTGACAAAATCAAATTCATGATTTGACGCTCATACTGGCAACTTAAAATACAATGACGGGTAGTAAAGCCTCATTAATTTGTACTTCAATGGACCAGAGAAATATGCCCGAATTGTCCGAAGGTCGAGCTGTAACTGTCTCTTTCCCTCAGAAAAAAAAATAAATAATAATAATAATAAAAATGCAAAAGAACCTTTTAATAATCGTCAAAAAAAAAACCGTCAAACTGGTTAAAAAGGAACAAAAGTATGATTTTCGTTATGCTATGTTAAAATATGGGCCAAGGAAACAAGCGCCTACTGTAGAATCTAGTATTTCTTCCATATATATAAGCTGACAGAAAATGCTTTTTAAAGTGTGGTGAACAAATTTCTCCAGAGAAATAATGAGCACGAATTAGTGCAGCACCACAGAAGCATTTACTTGTCTTTTTTCATTTCTTTTTGCCAAACAGCATCACACTGCATTGAACATAAAAATACATAAAATGCTATATTTAAAGGAGTGCAATACTGCTTGGCAGAAGGAATTGAAAAAAAGATAGGGAAATCCTTCAATGGTACTGAACTAATTAATGTACAGTATTTCTGCAAAATCTGTAGTCTATCTCGTCCTCCAGAGTTTAAGCAAGCATGAAATGCATTGCACAAAAGGCATAGCACATTCCAGGACAGTGAGTGGTGATAGAGTACTCAGATATTGGCCAGGTCCTTTGGCAGCTGAACACGCCCTTTTCCTGAACACGTCGCTCAAGAGGCTGCGGAAATGGCCCGAGTTGTTTAAGGCACCAGGGAACAAGGTTGCTCTGCCTGTGTTGCCCCTGGCTCAAAGCCAGCTCAAGGATACATTACGGTAAGCTTTTTCCTGCTGGATACTAGTCAGATGTGTAATGTTTCACAATGTTTGAGATAAGTTCTGCTTCACGTTTGCACTCATGTTTGGCTTGAGCTTCACCACGGTTCCTGAACAATGTTCCACCTTAGTTTGCCAAGAATGGGAGCTACAGGTATTTCATGCTTAAAATGCTACGAAGTGTGCCGACTGCATAAACCTTCAGCCTAAAGTTCCTTCACATTTTACACTTAGCAAGCTACACACCTGATATAGTCATCAATGTGACGCATGATTCTGTCCAGTTCTTGGTCCTTCTTCTCATAGAGTTCCCGTCCAACCTGTAGCAAAAAACAAGTGAAAGATGAGCAGAATGAACACCAAGTTCAAGATTATTTTGAAGCGCAAAATGCTTCACTTCCAATTCTTAAAATGAGTATAGTAGAATGCTTTTTAATGCATTCATGGCCGACATGTTCTCCCGGAGGTTGTGAGAGAGGAGCCCCCAAGAAAAGAAACACCCGCAGACACCCAGGTAATAGTATTCGATGTACAGTCAAACCTCGATATAACGAATAGGGATATTACAAATTATTTTTTATATCAAATTATTTACTTTATATATCTCACATGGTTGGCCACAAAGCAAATATATCTAATTCCCCAGCATCAAGCAGAGGCCGCTCGGATGGCAGATGGCAGACTTTGCCGCGCAACACAAGGTTTGCGTTTTTTTATCTCACACTAGCGTTCGTATCTCGCACTTGCCAACAGCGCCACAGAAGATATAGCAGCGTGGAGAATTGATAGCCAGGTGGTCAGCACAAGTTCACGTCTCTCACATCCATTGACAGTGCCTAGGAAGCAGTGGCATGGACAGCTATAGCCTTGCAGTAACTGTCCTTCGCTTGTATTGACTGTCACGCAGAGGTGGTGAAAACATTGACAGCTTTTGGTGCAACGTCCTGTTTCTCCGTCAGCCCGGCTGTTACGCTGGGCAGCCACTCCAGCAGATGCGTGGCCTGCCATCATTGTGCGCTTGCGGTGCTGCGCGGGGAAGAGAATCTAACTGGTGCTCGGCGTTATACAGCTTCTCAAAACAGCACTAAAAATTGAAGGAGACACTGAAGCTCCACCTAAATGTTTGGTTTGGTTTATGGGGTTAAACGTCCCAAAGCGACTAAGGCTATGAGAGACGCCATAGTGGAGGGCTCCGGAAATTTCGACCACCTGGGGTTCTTTAACGTGCACTGACATCGCACAGTACACGGGCCTCTAGAATTTCTCCTCCGCCGCGACCGGGATCGAACCCGCGTCTTTCGGGTCAGCAGCCGAGCCCCATAACCACTGAGCCACCGCGGCGGCCAGCAGCGCACATCTGTCGCTACCGCCACGTAGCTTAACTCTTAAAGCACGATTGAGGTGTCCACTGTTCCAAGAGGGCAGTTCTACGCCCACCTAAAGGGTATGACGCGAAAGCGTAATGGGTTAACTGCCATACACGCAGGAGGTCATTCTCTACTTTGCATTCGTAGATCCCTGTGAGTCCTCATGCCCCTCCTGGTGCAGGGAAGCAGCATGTAAATGATGAGTCACTGCCCATCGATGGCAGGTGCTCCATGCTGTGGACCATGTGTGGCCCAGGTTGCTCTTCTCAAGCAACCAATCATTAACTTACGGTGGGCAGTCTGCTCGTCACGCTTGTGATTATTCGCCCACAACACCAGCGCTAGATTTTCTGGGTAACGCCTTTAATGCTGTCGCGTTTCTTTAGTAAGGGTCCCGTGAATTGCCATCCCTTTCACTGAGTAAATTGCGCTGCTCTTGCATATCTTTTTGATAAAATTTTATTCTTTGAAGTTCAGCTATGCCAAACTGTTTTGCAATTTTTACCTGTTCACTATAACAAGGTCTGACTGTACCCTTTGATACGTCATTTTCACACGATGCATTTTTGAACTTTGAACAGAGAAATCAAGTTTCAGAAAAATAAAATGAGTCACATAGTCTACAAAGAAGGACAAATGTCTTTGTAGACTCAACGCAAAGCTTTAAATGATTACTGTGTTGGTCACACAATCATAAGAGATTGCATCTGTTGACATTCAGGCTGTATGCTTAGCCACGTAAAAACTCAGCCTTTTCTCGATTTCGCACTTCTGAAGGTTCCAAATGTGGCATAGGCACACACTTTCACAACTTAAGTAATTACTTTAAAAGACCAATACCAGTTAATATTCAGATAATCTGCATAATTCTCTCAGTTCAGCATCACACACAGCAAACAATACTATACAATAGCAGTGAGCACTGCCCTAAACTTAGTTGAAATCAATTCTGAAAAATCTTCCGTAACCAAAATATTCACACAAGCCAAAGTTTACTGTTTGTACTCAGCCAAATGACATGCAGACAAATCTGTAAGAACACTTACCCATGGCAAAGCAGTCAGCACAGCATACACATACCAATCTGAGCGAACCTGCAGTTTTCCAAAAAGAAAGTGGCAATGAGTCAATAAATGAGAATGATGACTGACAAAATGGTACACAGGAATGAATTAATGTTCACCTGTGGCTACAACCATGGCGAGCAACTTGAGCATCCCAAATGCAATGCATGTCGTGATGTGCCAAGCAGTGTTTGAGTGGCTTACCTGAGGTGTGTTTTCCTCCAGGGTGACCTCCAGCATGCTCTCAAAGAGACTGACGACTGAGCCAACCGAAATGACATGGCAGTTAACAAGGTCGGCAAAAACTCGTACCTAGAACAATGAAAGCGCATTGTTTTCAGTATGGCTTTCATAGGGAAGGGAGGTAAATCCACAACTTACGATGATCCTCGCATCTTCAAACTTGCACTCCTTGAGCCGTTCCTTGTAACTCTTCACCAGAAGCTCCAGAAACTGCACGGCACACAAAGGCATTTCAATGCACGCATCTAATAAGGCAAACGCAGTATGGCAAGCCACAGGCACATAGGATTTGACCATCTGGTAAGAACCATTCAAAGATGAAAATTTCCATTGCGGCAACTTCTTAAAGGGACAGTGAGGAGAGCACTATTAATATTTTTTTATAGCAAAATCCGATAGTTCAGCTTGTCATGGCTTTGTTGCCACTTGGCCGGCAGCGAAAGATGCATTTATTTCTAAGAAATTTGGATTCGAAGTTGAAAAAGTTTTTCCCACCGCTCTCATTCAAACTTGGGATTCTCCTATGACGACACAGGACTAAGTAACGTGAAACATGACGTAACGCAGACTCCGTGATTTCTAGCGGCCAGCGCTCCCCAACAGCAGCCGAAACGAAAGCTACCGCAGGCCGCACGTTGAAGGCATCTATCGGCTATTGCGGCCATCGTTACAGTCGCTTCGGTTACGTTTGCACTGGCGTTTTGACAGCGTTACGATGGATCTCGTTCTCGAAGTCGTCAATGAAGTTCTCGCAAATAGACACCTTTAGCATACCGTGTACCTTGTTACTGCTAGCGGAATACCGGGAGCCCCCCTAACGCCGGTGAGCAGGCGCTGATTGGTCCCGATGCTTCAGGAGCGCGCGTAGCTGCCGGGCACGTGGCGCCATCTGGCGACGTCAAGGAGATTTGCGCTTGCATTGGCTGCGCCTCAGTGATTTGTGGCTTCTCGGGTCCTAGACTTGCTAGAACCATTGGTTCTAGCAACACTGTTTTGTCCTATGACGTCATCACGCTTGTACTTGCGAGTTTGGCCTGTGGCGGCGATACCTGTATTTTGGTTCTTGCTCTTTTCTACGTTACAAGAGCTTTGTTGTCAGTATCAGTGGCGTTTCTGTAATCAGGAGCTGGTATTCTGCCGATACAAGCCAACTTCAATTTCTCCTCAGTGTCCCTTTAATGTCTTAAATGACAAGGCAGTGCGGTGAAACAGATTCCATGCTGACAGGCTTCAGTGGAATGACAAGTACCAAAGGACTAACCACATAAAACACTGGCTAAATTATGTTCCATTTCATGCCTGTTCGCACTCATGATTGAAAATTACTGGAAGGCACCACCATACACAGAGGAAACAAACCATAGGGTTTGTTAGTCTAAGCAATTTTATGTGCCACTTAAACGCAATAACACAACATCAGCTGATGTCCACTTATGCCTAAGCAGGCTGAACATTGTGCAGTGCATGCTCACCTCTCCTCCAAAGTTGTAGTTTCGAGCATTCAGCAGACCAATTAGTGTTGTATAGATTGTTGTCTTCTCTGGCATGTAGATGGCACTGCAGATGGAAAGTGCGTAAGCATCAGCCATAAGATTTTTCCTCCATAATGCACACAGTCTTGGACAGAAAATAAGCTGCAAGCAGTTGACAACTGAAGCACTTTTCAATGTGATACAACATGCTGCCCTGAGCTAAAATTCTATCCCTCAGAGCAATAGCTGACATGCACAAGTCATCAAATCTTGATTTTAAAGAAGCAAGCTACTTGGTGGACCTTATTTTCTCTGTGTCTAGTTACACAAAGAAAATGCAGGGAGTGAAATAAAACTACTGACTACACAATTTCCGAAATGGTGCACTGCTGCGGCAACCGCTTCGGAGTAGCGCAGGAGCTATAAATACCTAATATCAACAACTGTAGATTCTGAGCAGCTATTCAGGAAAAAAACTGAGAACTTAGGTGTGTACATTAAAACTCAACAGTTCTATAGAATATCTGCCACTGCAGGCGTTATCAAACAAAATCACCTACTATCCCAAGCTTGACAGTCTGAAAAATGAGGAATTTCCTATTTGACAAACAATGCCCTCAATGTTCAGCTTAGCTGTTCTAACATCTCAGTGAACCATAAGACTAGAAATGCAACGCCAAGCTTAGGCCAAATAAAAACTAACTACTAAGATATCAGATACTAGGACAATGAGGCCTAGATATACCTTTGAAGGTTTAGCTACCATTTGTGCACAGCTACGCAATAATGAATAGACGGCTACTTGCCCCTCAAAGATTACAGGTTGATTGCAAAGCATGCCCTTGCACAAATAGCACAGGTTGCCATAAAAAAGAAAACTCCACCTCTCAAGCAAATGCAGCTGATGTTATTCATGCTGATGTTATTCAGCCAGACGAGCTCCCATTAATGCGCATATGAATGTTAGCCAAACGATGAAAACAAACACAAACAAAAAACAAAACTGTGCAAAAACCACCAGAACTGCTACAGAACCAAAAAAAAACAAGTTTTTGTCAGCATCAGTTTTGCATAATAGAAAGATTAGATAATGTGCTTGGGTTGAAAAGGCAGCAAAGGCTAAAAAAAATTTAGGGGGGCATTTTGTTAACCTAAAGTGTGGTGAGGCAAAAGCGTTTAGCGCGGTGCTGCTGCTTATGTCACTGATGTGCGGTTAAGATGTTAATTAAGTACACAGTTGTTTGTGAATCTTAAATGCTGAGACACTGGAGGGCGTTTGAAAGGCATCCGTCTGATTCAACGCCTTTCTGCAAACACTCACCAGCGTCCTAGACAAGGAGAACAACACATGTGTTGGTAGGAAGTAGCGTAGCCATTAGCACGCTCGGCTGCGGAACGGTAGGATGGTGGTTCGAATCCGATTGTGCACAAAGATTTTTTTTCTGGTCTGGCAAGAAAAGCGCGACACCTCTGCTGACAACCTTCTGTTGACAACAATGAGGCATTAAATGTTTTCGCCTTAATATGCTGCACAGATAGTTCTTAGTTATTTTGTCGTGTTTGCAACCCACGTTCACTGTAGGCAAAGAGGAAAATACGTTCGCCACCCTCTACTCAAAGCCTGAAACACCTCTTAAGCCCAGGTAGTAATGAAAGCTACCCGTTCACAACATCTGCATTTGTTCCCACTTCGCACAGCAGCGTTTTAAATAGGGCCGAATATGCAATGAGATCGAGCACATTAATTACATAAAAACAATGCTTGTACCATTCCACCAAAATGTTCAAGATGTTTCCCTTGTAACTTGGAAGGTCTGCATCCAACATTCCAGCCAATCCTTCCAGATTGCTCTCCAGTGATGATGTGCTCTGTGAAGTACAAATATATATAAAAAGAATGACCACTGATGGTCACAAACACTAATCACATCCATCTGTCACCAGAGGCAGTAATTCCCAGTGTAAAGTTGCTTTTAAGAAGGCAAATACAACTATAGATATGCAGGCAGTTTTCAAATATCAGTGCCACAAGAATTGTGCATGCACTGTGCCAGTGCATTTTTAAAGGAGCTCGGCTACTGACCCGAAAGACACGGGTTCGATCCCGGCCACTGCAGTAAAATTTCTATGGAGTGAGTGAGTGAAAAACATTTATTGTCCAACAGAATGAGACTAACTCATCCAGACCTCCCCCATCCTATACCCTCAGTTGAGGGAGGAGGATCAGGAGAGAGCCGGCCGCATGGGGTAGTTGCGTCAGATGCTGGCCAGGATCTCTTATATCCCGGCGGCCTCTTCAGCCAGTCGGACGGCGGTGATCTGGAGCTCAGGGTCCGAGCTCCGGAGCAAGGTCTCCCAGGCGTCTCTACTATTATTGTTGTTTGCCCTGCCTGAGGATTGGCTACACTCCCATATTAAGTGGTCGAGGGACCCTCTCGCTCCGCACTTCTTGCATTTATCGTCTTCTATTTCAGGAATTATGTGTTTGCATAGAATTGGGTGTGGGTAGATATCTGTTTGTAGACGCCTCCACGCCACCGCCTGTTGATTGTTGAGTGTTATGCTAGGCGGGGTAAAGTACCTGCTATGTTGTCTGTAATATTCTGTAACTTCTTGACAGGCGATTAGTCGCCCTTCTCTCCCGTGATTTGGAGCGGTGGACCGTCGTGTGCAGCTCGGTGGTAGAGATCTCGAGCCACCTCGTGGGCCGCCTCGTTGCCACGGACAGATTCGTGCGCGGGGGTCCAGATTATATTGATTGTTCTATTCACTGTCGCTTGTCTTAAAATTTTGGCAGCGAGGGGAGAGACTCTCCCTCTACCAAAATTTTGGAGTGCAGCTTTGCTGTCGCTTATGACGTATTTAGCTTTGGAACCGACAAAAGCTAGTGCTATTGCGACCTCCTCCGCCGTCTCAGTGTTTGTCCCTAGGATAGTTGCGGCCGTAATGAGGCTACCCGCTCCGTTCACTACCGTGACGGTAGTGTACTGACTATGTGTATCACCTGCTGCGTCTACGTAGGCGACCTCCTCCTGAGGCTTGTCACCGTAGATGCGGTCTATCACCTCTGCCCGTTTTTGTCTTCTTTCCTTGTTTATTTCTGGGTGAATGTTCTTGGGTAAGGGGGGAATCCTGAGATTGCTCCTAATCTCCATGTCGATATCCTCCCTCTGTCTAGCTCCCCTGTCTGTTTTGAGTCCGACTTTGGCTAGTGTGGCTCTTCCCGCATGTGTTATGCTGAGTCTCTCTAGCTGTTATGTATGGACTGCTTCTGCGATCTCTGTAAGCGTGTTATATTGCCCAGTGATAGGAGTTTTTCCGAGGATGTGCACATGGGCAGGCCTAGAGCTTTCTTGACGCACTTCCTTATGAGAGCGTCGATTTTGTTCCTCTCTGCTGCTTTGAGATTTAGGTATGGCGTGGCGTAGCTGACTCTACTTATTATGAAAGCTTGTATGAGCCTAAGTAGGTTTTTTTCTTGAAGACCGCCTCTTTTGCTCGATACACGTTTGATGAGATTGAGGGTCTGCATCACATGGCTCTCAAGCTTTTTGATGGTTATCATGTTTTTTCCATTTGACTGCATATAAAGGCCTAGGATTCTGATTGTGTCCACTTTGGGTACCTCCTTTCCTCCTACAGAAATCTGAATTTCCGAGGGTGGTTTGTTCCTCAGAGCCTTACCGTTATATATGAATATTTCAGATTTTTTGGGCGAACATTCTAAGCCCCTTTCTTCTGCATACGTCGAAATTATATTGGCAGCTGCCTGTAGGGTTTGATTAATCTCTGCATAACTTCCTCGGTTGATCCATAGATTAATGTCGTCCGCATACAGGCTATATTCTAAGTTTGGGTTGCCAATTTTCTCAAGTTCGCCCAGGAGTTCTCTCATGGCCATGTTAAAGAGAATGGGTGATAGCACCGACCCTTGAGGGGTTCCCTTGCTTCCCAGCTTTATTTCCCCGGATTTAATCTCCTGGAAGCTCATGCTCGCAGTTCTATCTGTGAGGAAGTCTCTGATGTAGCGATAGGTTTTGTGGCCTACTCCGACGTGGCTGAGTCCTTTCAATATTGCCTCATGTTTGACGTTATCAAATGCCTTTTTGAGATCGAGAGCTAGGAGGTGAAATTCTGGAGGCCCGTGTACTATGCGATGTCAGTGTACGCTAAAGAACCCCAGGTGGTCAATATGGCATCCCTCATAGCCTGGGTCACCTTGGGAAGTTAAACCCCATAAACTAAACTAAACTTTTAAAGGAGTATAGACACTAGATTTTGGCTGCATGTGTTCTTTGCAATGATGCATAAGGCATTAGTATAGATGGATCACCACATGGTATTCACCTATAACATCTAAAAAATTTATAATTGAATTTCTTCTGCCATGCTATTTTGGTTACATTTCAATAGCCGAATGATGGCTGCGACATCAATGCTTAGCAACAGTTCACGTTAGGAATGAAAAAACTACGACAGCATCGCTGCTTCTTCATAAGTTGTCATTATGCCCCTTGGAGCAGGCTGGTTTTAGTGTTGTCATGAATTAAAACGACAAAGCAGTGATTATATCGCAGTTTTTTACTTCCTCACGTGACCTATACTGAACACTGACATCACGGCCATCATTCGGCTGTCGAAAGGGAAACAACACAAGAGAACAAATTCAATTATGAATTATTTAGCGGTTGAAGACAAATACCACATGATGATCATGTACACCGATGTCTTACATATAATTACAAAGAAGAAAACACTTATCGAAAAATTTGATGTCTATACTCCTTTAAAGAAGATTACCAAGATCCACATATTCCAAATGCTGATGCAAACAAGACATGATAATCAGGAGCAAAACTAATCTAAACTAAATAAATGGTACCCACATTTTTTTTACAAACTAAGCTTCTTGTTCATGCTGTAGCTGCACAGGTCAGGCTACAAGTCTTTTGCACCATCAATGATGCAGAATGACTGTGTCCCCTGGCTCCGTCCTACACTTCTACGTGGTTCTTTTATATGCCTCATTACAGCTAGGCGTAAGACGGCCCATCTTTGGGCCCCATACGCGGCTGCATGTGCAAATGCAACTACCAGATAACGACCCCAGACAAAGAGTGATGAACTAGGCAGCTGAGAGAATTTGATCACACATCGTAACACAGCTGTAGGCTGGCCCCAGTCTTCGAGTCACGCTTTATGCATTCAGCAGCTGCAATCACGGGGATGAATATAAGGTACCTCGTCTTTTCAACGTCAGAGCACGGCAGGCTGTCGAATGCCTGTCAGCTGCCACTTGCAGTCAATGCAAGGTATCCTGCTTTATTCTAACGCACTCCGAATCGACAACACCCAGCAGTAGACGGCATGGCTCGTTAATTAAGGCTGACGTACTTTAATTATAATCCATCACAATGGCAGCCTAATTTAAACGTTGAAAGGAAAGCGTAAGCGACCTGTAGCTCGACGTTTAGCTCACTATGTTCCGGTCATAGTCCAGCGCACTTTAAAAGTAGTAAAGAGTAAAAGAATACACAGGGTGAAAACTGAACCGAACTGCAGGCACGGTGAAAATGGAGCACTCACCTTCTCACCGACCCTCTCGATTAAAGATTTCAGCCGGTCCTCGATCTCCCTGGGCTCTGAACTGACCCTTCGTCGCTTGCGAATGCGGAAATCTGAAAATCAACGAGAACTTAGTAGCGGCAACCATGTTCTGAACCTTGAAGGGACTTGAGAGGAATAGATGAGCCACTGAAATAAGGTATGAGTTCAAAAGCTGTTTGGCAGAAATAAACACACGATGCCAAAGGTGCAGTGAGCGACGGTCAACACATGCCGGCGTTTGCACGTCAAATAAGCACGATGGGCAAAGACGCTAGCGACGGCCCAAATGGCAAAACATTAATCTATCTTTTTCAGGACAACTCTTACCATCCTCATCGTCGTCTTCATAGGCTCATCTTCGGCTCATACTGAAGCTGCCGCAGTTATATTAGCAAAAGCAGCTACTCTGCTAATGCTCGTCCACGCAGGAGACCGAAATAAGCGACGCCATAGTGACCCAAGCCGGCTGCGCAGACTGTCAACAAAACTGGTTTTGGATTGATGCTCAAAAATTAGTCATTTTACATCTAATAATTAAATAAAAAAATTAAACAAAAGTAATTATTTTTTGCATAATATGATTTGCTGAAATGCTTTGAAACTCATAAATGTTGCTATCTGCATGTCTAAATGTAACCAAAACCGAAACCATTCGGACATGCGGCCGGCTGCATGTCGTAGTGATCACTTGTACCGATATGCAACAAACGTGGTTAACCGGGCCAGTACATAAATCACATCTTATTAATGCGTAAGCATTAATTAGGTGGCTCATATACACGAAAAGCCGGCGTCCCTCCGAAAGTGGCGGCGCTGCAAAACTCGCGATTGGTAGTAACGTGTGACGCCACAAAAGAAGGGAAAACGCGAAATATCCCTTCCCTTACGGTGCGGTTCAGGTGTCCGCCGATATATGTGAGACAGATACTGCGCCATTTCCTTTCCTCAAAAATTAATTTTTACCAAATATTGAGCAATAAAGTAGAACTGCAGCAATAAATAAATTGAAATGGAATTTGAACGCTTTCGAATTACTCGCGCGTAAGCTCGTTAAGTGCCCCTGGTAATTTCTGAAGTGATTGCTGATCAAAATGAAGATGGAAATCATCTGGTTCTTTCGCTACCATATCGATATTTTACACAATTAGTAAAATATCTATCTGTATTGATCAAAGTGTTGCACAAGGCTCAGGAAAATGGCTCTACATTGAGTTCTGACACAAACTGCATAAGACAAAATAATGTGCAATATGACAGAATTGCAACCCTGCCAATCTTCCTTACCCTTTTGAGCATGCTAAATTACAATATGAAAATAATACCAGCCAAGTGATACGGGCCCATCTTTTACAAAATTCTTTCGTGTACATCGTAATCTTATTGAGCAAAATATGTTCACACTGCCTTTGCCATTTTTAGACCTGGTTCTGATAAAAGCATGCAAAGCTCCTGAACGCTGCATTTAACAAAACCTGCAACTTACTTCCTTGGGCGACACATGCACTATGTCAGCAGACATTGAACAATGTAAATGATCATCTAAAATAATAAAGATTTTGCATATTGAAATGTTTCATAAAGACTAAGCACCACTTTATGATCAATATTATCTGCACTTTGGCACAGTTATGCTTAACTCGAACACATAGCAGCACATCACTCATGCTGTATTGTACCTGTTTGCCAAAAAGACCAGCAAGTTAAAAGGTAAAACGTGATAGGTTATACCATTGCTAATAAACCAAAGAACTTGTAAGCAGAATCACAACACTAAGACGATAACGCACTGTATTTACTTACAACAATCGAGGAATGGGCATGACAGAAAAACATGTCAGCTTGCATACAAGCACCGTTCTTACATTTCCACGAAACCACTTGACAATTCAGGTTGATAACAAATGAGTGGATGTGACAAAAAAAATATAAAAATTAAAACTTTTCAAACAAGCAAATCCACGCGAGGAACCAGGTAACAACAACAGCTGACCAGTGAGAAATATTTTGGCATCGATGAGGACCTAAGAGATGATAAAGTATTTCATTGCTCTATTTACAATCAGCAGAACATAAGAAGAGTAGTAGAAATAAAAGTGACAAAAACACGACTTCACAGCACAAAGTCGTGTCTTCACAAGGTGAAATGGTAAACTTAGAAGACTTACATCCACGAAGTACTATCTGAGCAAAATTAAGAGACCCCTTGCCTGCGCGTGCCGACCCATGCCAAACTGCATGCGAGCGCCACCTGACGACGCAGTTCTGGTTCCGAGACCAGCACACCGGCGCACGCTGATCTCGAGCAACATGAGCGCTGCGCCGGTCTCATAACCAGGAGTGCTTCGTCAAGTAGCGTTCGCATGCTGTTTGGCGTGGATCGGCGTACGACGGCAGCGGTCTCAATTTTGCTCTCGATAGTGCAAATGACGCCATTTGTGTTATTGTCATGATACTGGTTCGCTTGAGCTGATCTTCAGTGGAGGAGCTGAAGTTGCTTGTATTGCTCTTGCTGTGTCTCATGCCAATATGAATAGCTTTAAATTAAACTTCACTGTGGCCAAATGCATTTTGTATGCCTCTGATGGCACAGCTTTGCAATCAATGAAAGGAGACAAAGAAATGAAGACAAAATATGCACACAAATGCCACATTGAACCTTCGATGGGATCTATCCAGAGCTCGTCACAGTCCAAAAGGTGAGGCAAGAAGATCTGCTGCCAACAATAAGATGGTGTTACTCTAACAGGTACAAGAGCTGCACAGGAAACCAAACTCAGCACATTGCACATACTCCCACAGGGGCACCCCTGCCCCCACTGCACCGCCACGCCTGCGCGGCTGAGAAGCGAGATCTTTGATGAAGGGACATAGAGTGGGCATTCTTTGGTGATGAGAGGAGATCCAAGACTGCATCGCGTGGTGCTTGAACAAGAAAGGCCATTTCACCTGCCATTGAGGCAAGCCTGTAGCCTCTCCAAAGTCATTCTATCCAGTGCACAAAGGTCAAAGTCAAAAGATTCCTCGGTCATCTTGTAGAGACCGGTGCCCTCCACGAGGTCCACAACTGCCTGCAGCCGGCGTGGGTCGTCCAGGGTGAGGATTTGATTCTTGAGTTCGCGCAGCTCCTCCAGATGGTCCGTGGCAGGCGCTGGTGCTTTTGCGACAGGAGCAGGGAGTTCCCGAGTCGGCCTGGGTGATACTGATGGGCTTGACAGTGGTGAGAGCAGATCTTCCTGTTCCATTTCCAGCATGAGGGCATTCAGAGGGCCCCTCACAGGGGCTGCTGCCTTGGGGCTGTTCGAATGTTCAGACGGTACGGGTGGAGGGGCAGCCTGATTCATCGTATGCACGGGGCTTGATTCACAAGTTGGCCGCACGGGTGGTGGGGAAGCAGGCAGAGGGAGCAGTGGTGACGGAAGCTTCTCGGGCGGCTCAGGCGGCTTCCGATCGAGAGGTTCGGCTGGCTTCCGATCAAGGGGTTCGGGTGGCTTCCGATCCAGCTGCTCTGGGTGCTTCTTGGGCGAGTCCTTTGGCCGGTGCAGCTTGGAAGAGTCTTTTTTCTTTCGTTCTGGCTCCTGCAGTCGTGGCTTCTTAGGAGGAGGTGGTGATGGGGGGCGGCGAGGTGCTGAAACGCTCTTTGAACTTTTTGAAGAGCTAGCTTCCGCAGGTGCAGGTGGTGGCAGTGAAGGCGCCTTGTGGGATGTCTCTTTCTGTGAATTATGCTCCTTCACAGAACGCTCCTTAGAGCTTTTGTCTTTGGACTTATCCCTGTGTTTCTGAGATGACTTCTCTGTTCGCCTCGACTCTGTCTCCGACGGCCCCTTGGCATCAGGTAATTTAGGCTCGATAGGCTTTGCCTCCACCTGTTTTGGTTCGGGAGGCTTCGGTTCAACTGCCTTGCGCTCAGTCTTATGTTCAGCTTTGTGTTCAACTTTGTGTTCAACTTTATGTTCAGCCTTGTGCTCAATCTTGTGTTCAACCTTGTGCTCAGATTTGTGTTCTGCCTTGTGTTCAGATTTGTGTTCAGCATTGTGTTCAGTCTTGTGTTCAGTTTTGTATTCAGCCTTGTGTTCCGCCTTGTATTCAGCCTTGTGTTCCGCCTTGTGTTCAGCCTTGTGGTCTTGCGGCTTCTGCTCTGGTGCCTTGACATCAACCTCTCCTGTGGAAGGAAGTTTGGTGTCCCGTGACTTATCTCTCTCCTTGTTTTTCTCCCGTGAAGGGTCTTTATGCCGATCCTTGTCTCGAGAGCTGCTTTTGTGCTCTTTGCTGCCAGATGAAGACAGCTTGTGTGAACTGCCACTGCTGCCACTGCTGCTATGACTTTTACTTGACTTGGATTTGGACTGGCTGCTTTTTTGCTCCTAAAGCATAAAAACAAAAAAGGAAAAGAGAAACAGCATTAGGAAAATGCCACCCAAGCTGGCAGTCCGTAAAGTGCCAGTCGATGCCCATCATAGAAAAAAAATCTATTGGACACAGTTGTCGTATGAGGCACACAAGAACTGAAACATCAGGCTTTTCTCAATGCTAAAAGCAAACAGAAAAGAATTATTACCTGTTGTCCTGCAACAGTCTCTTATTTTCTCATTTCTCCCTCTGATCTCTTATTTTCAGACAAAGCCCAAGTTTCTCTAACAGTTTCAGCGTCCTGAGCAAGCTTTATGAGAATCAGATTGAAACTTGAATTCTACCGGACAAGACGCCTCGGCAGAGTAGTGAGTTGGCAATGTTTCTGAGGGCAAACAGCAGGGTTGCCAGATTGGGCTATTAATAGCCAAATTGGGCTACTTGTTTTCCGAGTTGGCGTCAGAAATTTCGTTTTGGCTATGTGGCTACTTTTGGACTGCATCTTTTTCGTGCGTGAAAAAAAAGTTAAAGTAGTTATAATGTGCTCTGTTACAATTATACAGTGACAGAAATAAAAGGCATACTGGAATCAAAATGCAGGCTATAGAAGGTTAAAGAAATTGAACGCGTCTGCTACAAAATGACAATTTGTAAACGCTGTGTTCGAGAAAACTTGTACTTCAGGCGGTCAAGGATCATGGCCTTTCGATTTCTAAAGAATGGACACTACGTGAAAGTTGCGCCCCGGAAACACTTCACGGCCTATGGATTCCACTTAATCCGCGAACTAACGCCACCCCCCCCCCCCCCCCCCGCGCGCGCGCCACCGAATATAAACTGTTGCCGTCTGCACATTTGAGCGTTCTCCCATTGACGGTGCACCTCGGGTGACCATGACAACCATGGTACCAGAATAGAGAGAAAACATTAAGAGAACTTAAGTCTGCCTACGTGGTGCGAATGCGTAAGCATTAAATGCTACTATTTCGCTTCTGTTGCCTGGTTTCGTGATCCTCACGTGTTAACCGTTAACCATAGACGTGGCCTAGTGGTTTGGGCGTCCGCTTCGGCTGCGGTAGGTGGCTGGTTGGAAACCCACCGGCAGGCATGTTCTTTTCTTGTATTGTTTATTCTGGTTCTGTGGACACATTCTGCTCAAGACACGCATGAGGCAAGTAATGCTTACGCGCATTAATAAGGTCTTTTTCTGTTTCTTCCTATTCGCGTGGTGGACACAGCAAGCGTGCCGCTCGCAAGAGCCTACGCTTTTTCTGCAGCCTCAAGAGGCACACGTGCAGCCCTCGAGATTCATTGCAAGCGACGCGAGAGCGCCGTGTCCGTTGCTTAATCTGCGTGCACTCATGCGGAGCCATCCTTTGGCGCTGCGTGGATCCCACTGTAACTATCGAAGGCGGCGGAAGTTAGTGGCATGACATGGCATTAGATCCGTCGCTACGAGAACTTTCAGAATGGGCAAGTGGGCGATGTAGGTACATCCGGAACTACAAAAAAAAAATGGAAAAAGGAGCCGGAATTCAAGGGTAATTGTTTTTCTCATTATTGTGAACATGCTGTTATACTGAAGATAAAATCGACATAGATTATCATCTAATGGCATATATCCTTGATTTATTCTGAGCTCATGCATATCGTAGAATGTAGCTTCAAGAAGGCGCATGCTCGATGCTTTGAGGCGACGCTCTCAGTGAGAACCTTTCTCTTAAAGCATAAAATTGAAATGTGAGGTTGCGTAAGTATACAGTAAGGTATTTCCACTGTCGATGTGTCTAATCTGCGCGCGAACATTTAAAAGGTGAAATATCCCTAAACTAGAGCTGCAATTGCGTTTTTTAGCGCCGCCTTTCTTTTCCGCATGCAGACTGGCGGGCGTCACCCGCCTCAGGTGATAAGGCCTACTGCCGCGCCTGCAAAGTGGAACTGCGGCTCCGTCTTTAGGACCTGGTTAGCCGCACCTGTTAGCCGCACTGGTTAGCGCGCATTACGGATGGGAAACGTAACACGGAAAGAACACGCCGTGCGCGCCCCCTCAGACATCATCTGCGTGAAATAAATCTAATATGCAAATATTCTTGCCGAAAATTAATTCAATATGCTTAAGAAATGTCGTCAAAAAACAAATATTTTTGGCTACTTTTGGGCTACGCAAAAATTTCGCTTTTGGCTACGTTTGGGCTACTACGGAGGCCAATTTGGCTACCTGAGGTCGGAGTCATCTGGCAACCCTGGCAAACAGCTGAACAGAGGGCATAGAAAACAGCAGCTACAATTAGGCCTACTAAGAGATATCTCCTCAGATATTGCACATGATTGCGCACCACGTTCACCTTTTGTCAAAATGAGTTAGAACTGCTGCATCAAGCATTACCCCATGTTAGCAAACACTGCCTTAATGCCATTTTACAGAGACATTTGTTAGAGGCTCACATCATCTGATTCCACCCAGCACTGAAGCAGGAAAATCTTATGAACAGTTGATCGATTCTCCTTCACAATGGAGAGAGAATTCTACTGATAAACAAGACCATACATAATGCATCGGCTTGCTAGCTGGCGAGTGACAGTGCCTTCGCTGTTCTGACAGCCATTCACACAAATAGTAGGCAGCAGTACCTCAAGCAAGCATAACCGTTCATCATTACACGTTTATTTTAGGCTTCTTTCAAATGAAAAGAACAAACATCATGCACAACAAGCTCTGCAATACAGTGCACACAATTACTGCGCCTTCCAAGAAGAGTGCCGAGTGCTCAACACGAAGAAAAAGCGCTGCATTGTTTGAGAAGCAAAGAGCCACAAAGTCAACCTACGTATGTTGTTGGAATGCCAAAGAAAAACGGCACCGCATCACTAAAGGAGTGGAGGTGTGAATTAAACACTCGTCAGAATCCCACTGATGCGACCAAGGAGCGGTACAGCCAAGAGTAGTACTCCCAAGGTCACTGGCGGACTTAACCAGCAGTTCACGAGCAATTAATTTGAAATTTGCAGATGTTGACTAATTGTCGGCATTATTTCTGTGTGATAGCACAAGTTTCAGGCTTATGGTGAATTCCAACTGCTGATTCAGAGCGGTGAGCCCACCCTACAACAGAGCACCTGCCCCAAATCCATGTTAGGAACACCTCTCTCCGTAGCAAGCTGGTAGCGCTCGCAAAGTAACCAGCATTCCTTGCACTCTCCTGCATGCATCGTCTGCTGCGGAACATTGAATCCGCCATTTTCGGTGGAGCAGTCTGGTCTGCTTCATGGAGCCATCTTGGCTTGACAGCTGCTCCCAATCTGCCGCCAGAACAAACGATCCCCAATCCCAATCTACCATTGGAATAGAACGGCTCTGAAATGAGGCAAAACATGACCTTGAAGCGTTCCAAATCTGCGACTGGAATTTCCCAATATTTTTTCATTCCAGATGGCAACTGCAATTCTGAAGGAATGCTCACAAGGTTAGAGTATGTACAAAGGCCTGACAGGGCAGCAGTCGTACAGATATGTGCACAATGAAGACGGCAATGTGTAAAAAAAAGAAACGGTTCGAAATAAAGAGAAAAGTGTAAAAGTTAGAAGATGTTACCTCAGTGCATATTGTCCTTTAAAGCGCCCTTGGGAAAATTAAGTATATTTTATGCTCCACAAAAACTAGTGCTCGTGGGCAATTCTTTTCTACACCACAAACTAGAAAACAGTAAACTCTTGCAATGGCTTCTAGAAGAATTCAATATGTACTTTAATCTTGGGTCAGAAGAAAAGTGCCCAATTTCTAACCCCTGAATTCAAGAAAACGAACAATAAAACTGCAACTGAAGGGTCCCAGTAAAACAACTGAGATTTAATATGCCAGATTTCCTTGGCAAGCCTATTTCGTTTGCTATAGTAAGTGCCTTAGCTTGGATGCCCCAGCATGATTATAACTCGAAAGAAAAATTAATAACAGAAGAACAATCCCTGTCTACACACAAACTACTAAAACATAATAAATCAAGGATTCCCAGGAAATTAATGCTAATCCATGCTACCTTTATCAAGAAGTGTGCATGCTAATAACAACACAGAAAAGGCTGGAAACAGCTCTCATAACAAATGACTGCGCTCGTTAGCATCGAATGTTATAGCTACTTGAAAGGAACAGCCGCATGTGCAGTGCGGCAAAGTCTGCAACATGCTATCGGAGCAGGAACTGCTTGGCACTGCAGAGTCCAACATATCTCATTATTTGGATTGGTTATTTTAGGACGAAAAAGTCCATAACATTAGTTTGATCCGTTTTTCTTTTCCTTAATGTGGCCAAGTAGTTTCTTTTCAACGGCATCATCAACACCAGGCACCAGAGGGCAGGCATTCGGTGGTATGCATGTTCCTATCATCCACCATGGCTTGAGAAATTGTTAACATCACCCTGAACCTTAACACATAGTAAACAATGCACTCTGCCCGAGACATATTTAATCTTCGTATCATCACGAAATTCAAATCAACCGAGATAGTACCATCGAGATTCTACTGCACCCCTCCCGAAGGATTACAATATCCATGCCCCACAGTCAATATCAACAATTTTCATGATCTAGAAGGGGCGCCTCAACTGGTCCAATATGGCGGCACTATGGAAGACTGCTTGAGGGGTCGGTGTAGGTATAATATCTCTTGTCATAAAATTGCATGTTAAACTCGTGCTTCTTTGCGGACGCTGGCAACCTCACGTGAGCTGGGTGGTCTTTCTTTTCTCAAGGGTGTTAAAGGGAAGCTGAAATGCTTTTTTGAGGATTCGAAGAGATTCACGGATGCTGCTTGTAGGCTAAGCATACCAAGTTGTTTGCTTAGTTGTTTAATAAAAGTCACGACAATCTTCAAGCTTTTCTTCAAAGCAGTGGAGGTGTGGAGATGCCCGAACACCCCCACAGGCTTATTCAGATATTACGTCATCACTTTAAACGTTAACACAAAAAGATTTAAAACTTGAAAACCTCTTCAGATGCCCTTTAACGAATAAATGAGAGACAAGAAAGAAATCGCTGCATGGCGTTCAAAAATGAACAGCATGAAAGCAGAGTGAGAGACTGTCCATACGCGTTTTGGAGGGATTTAAAATTCTCTCCCAATGACATCGACGATGACAACTTTTGTACAATATGTGAATGATGAAAAAGAAGCGCAATTTTTTTAAATTCAGCATCAAGAGTAAGCAAGACATAAGCAGGACGCAGCATATGTCAGTTTGTCAGGTTGCTTTGCAGAAGAGAACTTTGTGAGTAAATTTCCTTTAATTTTGAAATTATAAATATGTGCCCTTTCATGTTTTTTGCTGGTGGTAAATTTTATTACCCATAAGCAACTATGAGGGGGGAAGCTGATCCTAGAAAAAAATTTTAAGCAACAGTGTATACAGCTCCTTCCATCCAAAAGTCGCCGTCCTAGTATTCATGAGCACATCGTGTCGGAAAAAATTCGTATCATGCCAACTGTTTGCCGCAGAATATTCTGGATGGTGTCATACGATTCAGCGTTTCGTGCAACATAAACGTACTAGTAAAGTTAGAGCCTAGCTCGCAGCAGGGATTTGAACCGGCGACCTATAGTACGGGGTTGCTTATCATGCGCAGTTCCATTGTCCATCAAGACAAGTGAGACTATTACTGCGTCATTTCCTTTCTTCAAAAAAAAAACAATTTTCGATTTGTGCAAGGGCAAAGCATCCCGCCAAATGATGATGGCGTTCCATTCTGTGGACTTTCTGGTGTTCCACTCTTACAGGTAAAGCTTAAGCGTCCTCGAAATTTTTTTATTAATGAAGGCACAGTTATGAAAACATCGGGAAATATGTATGTTTGCACGCTGATTTTAAATATGTAATTTAATCTTACATAACACAAGTCTCTGTGCACTTATATAATGTATTATATAACTTTTTGCCGAGAGCTTTCAAGAAACTTTGCTCCAGGGAACTTCTCTTAACATCAAGCTATGCAATAAGCTGCCACTTCACAAACAGGAAGAAATATTTGTATTCCTGTGCAGTAAATTTTCTTTAAAGCTCTCAGCAAAACGTTACATAATGTAAGGAAGACGACGGGCATACGCGCGAGCCGCATTGCCATCGCCTGGTGCACGCTCCTGGCTCCACTGCCTGACCTCGGACTGCTGTTAGCCCTGCTCCCGTTGAGAAGCTTCGCTGTACGAATCCCACCTTACATTTGGTGGAGGTACGGGGTAATATCATCTCGCCCTGGAACTCCGCAGCCGAACGCTATCCCCTACCGCGATGCCTTCAAGTGAGCCCGGCCGCCGTCGTCTGTGCTGGTTCTCTCCGCCAGCGGCACAGACGACCATGATGTTGAAGATTGGCTCACATCGTACGAGCGGGTGAGCGCATACAATAAGTGGGACGCGGAAACCAAGCTGAACAATGTCATTTTCTATCTGACGGGCGTGGCAAATCTATGGTATCGGAACCACGAGGCGGACATTACATCATGGTCCGTTTTCAAAACGAACTTCTCAGAGGTATTCGGCCGCCCGGCTGTCAGAAAACTTCGTGCCGAACAGCGGTTGCGTGCGCGGTCGCAGCAGGTAGGAGAGAACTTCACGAGTTACATCGAGGATGTCGTGGATCTGTGCAAGAGGGTGAACGCACAGATGACCGAAGCCGACAAGATCAGGCACATCCTCAAGGGAATTGATGACGACGCCTTTCAATGTTGTTGGCACGAGACCTGCGCACCGTCGCCGAAGTCGTCACTCTATGTCAGAGCTTCGACGAACTCCGCAAGCAGAGGGCTCTGACACGCGAACACACCACGAGCATCGACTCGCTTGCTGGCCTGAATGATGCAAGAGACCAGTCATCGCTCCTGCCGCACATCAAGAGCTTCATCCGTGAAGAAGTTGCTCGGCAGCTCTCGCTTATTTCAAGCCATCAAGAGCCATCACCAAACATAACTCCGAATCTGGGGTACATCATTCAAGAACAGGTCGCTGAGGCTCTTCCGCAAGCCCCTCAGCCCACACCTTTCGCGGTCCCGCTGACGTATGCGGAGGTTGTTGCGCGACCTCGACCAGCTACCTATGCTCCACCTCCTGGTCCTGTTCGAGAGCCTGCTGCTTTTATTCCACCGCCTGCTCATCTGCGAGCCTCCTGGGGCACGCCTGATAACATTCGACCGCCAGCTCAACTGGGCAACTCCTGGCGCACGCCTGACAACCGCCCAATCTGCTACTTCTGCGGCTTGCCAGGTCATGTGGCGCGGCTTTGCCATCGACGCAGGAATGCCTCACGACCACCTCCTGCTGAGCCGCCCCTAAGCCGTCCTCCTGAGCGCACCGCCTTCTCTGGACGCCGTTCGCCTTCTCCACGTCGGCGCTCCATCTCTCCAATGCGATGGCGTCCCTCGACCACTCAAGAGGAAAACTAGGTGCCGCAGTTCCTAAGGCGAGAACTGCGCAGTCGTCGAAATTTGGAAGGTCTCATTTGTCTGCCGCTAATTTAATTGAAGTTTTTGTAGAGGGCGTATCTGTCATGGCGCTTGTCGACACCGGTGCTGCCGTTTCTGTCATGGATGCAGCGCTTTGCCGCTCTTAGAGGAAAGTGAAGACGCCCCTCTCTGGCCTGTCGTTATGAACTGCAAGTGCGCACCTCATCCAGCCGTTAGCAGCGTGTACTGCTCGAGTAGTCATAGAAGACGTTTTATATTTGGTCGAGTTCATCGTTCTGCAATCATGTTCGCATTCGGTCATCTTGGGCTGGGACTTCCTATCGCTCCATGACGCCGTCATCGACTGTGCTCGGGCTCAAGTAGAACTCTCTACGCTGCCGAATCCCGTGCTAGAGACTGAAATTTGTGGTGCCCCTGTTTCTGCCAAAGCTTTTGTCGCCAACAGTACCGATATTCCAGTGAGCTCTTCCGTGATCATGCCTCTCTCCTGTGACTGTGTTCGCGATGCCAGTGTCACCTTCACGTCGTCTCCCACTTTTCTACGCCGCCATTGTCTGCCGCTGCCTTATGCCCTGCTCACTTTATCCGCCGGCCTCACCGCACTGTGGGTCTTCAACCCGTTTTCCAGCCCCTTCGCACTGCGCCGAGGGGAATGCGTCGGAACCGTGCAGCTCTTTGATTCTGTTTTCAACCACCCCGACGCTGCCGCAGAACCACCGCCGGTCGCCATGGACGCCCTCAGCTCCACTGCCTGACTTCGGACTGCTGTTAGCCCTGCTCCCGTTGAGAAGCTTCGCTGTACGAATCCCACCTTACACATAACATATTGAATAAGTGTACACGGACAAGTGTTCATAAAATTAAATGCCACATTTGGAATCAGCACGCAAAAATACACGTTGCCTGAAGGTTTCACAATTGTGACTTCATTATTAAAAATTTTTTCTAAGACCCTATTCCCCCCTTAACTATGAATATAGCTTTCTAATGGTGCGTACAGCAGGCAAGCAAGAAAAAAATTATGTCTCCTTTTTTCGTGCACTGTCTTCTCAGAGCAATTAATGGCACCTTGTGCTCTGAGTTTATTTGTAAGCAGTGGACAGAAGGCATGCAATGAACGTAAGACCATTAGATACTATTCTTTTCGCCCAATTCTATTCGATTCTGGTCATCCTCCTATCTGCCCGACTCAGACAATGACTCAGTGACACGGCAGCGTGGGCATGAGGCAGTCAAAGTGAAAGAAGATTCAGAATGAAACAGAATTCAAATTAAATCATTTTATCACCTCGCTGCCCCATCTTCATTGATAACAAAGCACCATATCACTATACAGCATGCCGTAATGAGGCCTCCAATTACAGACAGTCAGGCACAAAGCACCTTGCATTCAAAATGTGCTTGTTAGTCATGCATGCTCAGCCATGCTGCTTAACAAACAGCACTTGGTATTTGTGTAGGCCCTGCTATTCCAGGTGAATCATCTCTTTAGAAAATGCAGAGTGGGTGCCTGATAAGAACTGAACTGAAATGGTCCTGCAGGCTGCAGCATGGAAACTTCCTGCTTCCACGATTTCCTGATTTCCCTGTACTGTTGGCAGCAGGATGACGAGATAGAAGCACCGCTTCTATCTCGTTAACAAGAAAACATCCACATAATAGTTAAGATGTGTTTCTACTAAACTCTGATAACAATGACTGATGTGCTACCAAAAAATTCAAGCAACACAAAAACGTGATGTGATTCCACGCGCACCAATTCTTATTCGACTAGCTCACAATGCTGTCGCAGCATGGCGTCGATTTCATGAAAAATTCAGGGGCGCACTTTGTTGACCTAAAGTACGGTGAGGCGAAAGCCTTAAGCGTGGTGTTGAAGCTTCACCTCTAAGAGTGGAACGCGACAGCGTCTTGCAACACTGCCAGGGAGTCCACAGAACGCCATCGCCCATTCGGCTGTATGCCTTGCTAGTCGGTAAGCTAGTTTTTGAGGAAAGGAAACGTATCTGTCTGGTATATCTCGGTGGTCGACATAACTGGAAGGGAGGAAGATGGGAGTCAACGAAGACACCATATTCACTAGATGTGCCTTTGTTCAATCCGAACCATCAAGCTGGCATGGCGGAGTGGTTAGCGTGCTCGTCTCGCATTCCGGAGAACCTGGTTCGATTCCCCAACTCGATCAATTTCCTACTCGGTTTTATTTATTTCTCTGCTCTGACTAGAAAGGTTAATTAGGCTAATTGGTTAATTAACTAATCAACTAAACTCAGTCCCACTTACTTGGAGCATCACTATACGATCCCTTTAATTGGTTGCATGGTTACTAGCCAAAGTACAATTAACCCCGTTTGAAATTTGCGCACTGTGGCGTCACGACCATTTCGAACAACTGAAAAGCGTGACATTTCTGTCTACAACTTCTGCTTACAACGATGAGGCATTAAACGCTTTCCGCCTTAATATCGCCAACACCTGCCGTCCCCACAGACAACATCCAGTCCCCACTGGCAATAGCCAGTCCCCAGACTGAAATAAGACACAAAAAGAAAGAAGGGCACTAGTAGCAACCCACACACCTTTCCTTTGGATGGCTTCTCAACTGGTGCCTCCTTTTTAGCAGCCGGAGCACTGAATAAGTCGGGAATGGGGCTGTGAGGTGATGGATGAGTGGAGGACGGTCCTGGTGGGTGTTCCATGGGTGGGCTTTTGACCATATCCTGGATATAAACCAAACAGAAGCACACAACCACTAAGCACAGAGTTAATCTGATCACACACAAGGCTTAGCCACTAAATGCACAAATACGTTTCAGACCTTCCAGCTCAGAACAAAAACCCAAGTGGCTGTAGGATACATGAAGACACAGCACTACAGTTTTGCAGCAATGCAGAACAGAACCCGCTTTCTTCGTGGAACAGGATTTGACGCAAGTTCTGCGTCTTGCAGTGCTTCTATGATCCCGATAGTAAGTCACAGATTAAAACAACAAAGGACTCCTGCATCATTACTGCAAACCATATTTCACTTCAGTGAAGCCCAGATGTATGGTTACATACTTGGATAATGCAAGAGGGTATCGCCGCGCACCAAGTCCAATGACCATGCGTGTTCCGCAAGAGAGAGTACACTTCGACTACCTCTTCATCTATGTGCCACCTGGCAACTCATTCCAGAAGAAAAAGAAGAACATCAGCATAATATTCATGGAACGGGCTCCCAATTACCCACCATAGGTATGTGTTATTCCTTCAGAGGCAACAACGGGCTCTCAGAATACGGCGACCAACCACCAATTTGAAGTTCAATAAAGGATGTTATCATCATCATCATGGAACTAGGCAGCTCAAGTAGAAGAGGAAAACGAGGATGGTATAAAGGAAGAAGCAAGCTTAACTGCCCCACAAAGAAAAAAGAAAAAGCCCAGTGTACTGCTTAAGACATACTGTTTCGAAAGTACAATATGCACAATCTCGGCGTGGCTGTATCAAAGCTATAGGCTACAAGGTACCCTCCATAGGGGCTTCACCATTCCATCTGCTGATGTGGTGCAAGATTTGTGCGGTCCAAAATAGCTGCCAAGCAGGTATTCAGACAAGCCTGCGAATAAATGACGATCTACACCCTGAACTTGCACACTTGGCTGATAGTCAGTTCATTCGCAGGGACGATTATAGTGATGCTGATCTGCATCTCAATGCTGCATGATCATAGTTTATAGCGCATTCTATATTCATTAAGTCCACACTGCACTATGCCTGTGCGATTGCACAAGCTCATCAGTAGCATCTTGTCAAACGTTAAGGGGGCCAAATCTATCCGCTGGATTTGTCAATAGTTACTAGGGTTGACTTGCAAATATCTCGGAAATAAAAACCACATCAAGACTGAACTCAGACCAAAGCTTCTCCATCAAGTTTATTATAACAAGTCTGCTGTCAGCTGTGGCCGCTATCTGTTGAAGCCAGCGTACCTGTCATCTTGTTGAGACAGTACACAAAAAAACCTTTGGACAGCAGTACAACCCCAATACTGTTGCTTGTTTATTTACAATGAAATACTAGAGGAAAAACCAAAGATCTGATTATTATAAACTACATTAATTTCTCTATTTTTTCTACAAAGTGGCACTTCACAATTGGTGCTGATAATGAGTTATTCTTCCCGAATCCTATTTTTGTTTGTACACACTGTACTACTTATTAAGCGATACTTTTGCACTGTTTCCTTTAAATTGTAGTCTACTTTCTCGTGCGTAACCTAATGTAGCCTGTTTGTTTAACACCTCTTGTGCAATGTTTCTGAGGCAATATAGGCAGTAAAAAATTAAAATGAATATGGGCAATCTGACAAGCTTCCTCAGCAAGCTGAGCATTTTGCTCAGTGTGTACGGTGATGACAGAGTAGGTTTCACATGGAAAGACAAGATAAAATGGTGCGAAGTGCTGCACCACGGCCATGTTACAAGGAAATCTGGTGTACAAAAGGACTACATCTGAAGCTTCTGCGGGGCACCAACATACACCGAGAGCACACCAATGGCGGTTCTGTTTATAGTCTTTCTGTCAGTGTGTTTATGTGCAAGCGACAGGCAGTTTCTCGAAATCTACGCAGACCGGCGTGAAGGTGTCCACCAGCTGTCTGTAAAAGCCATCCGTCTGTCAGCTGTCATGTATTATGAGCATCATGGTGCAAGACAATGTTGGCACTTAAAAATTGCACACACTGGGATGTTGAGCCAAATGGTAACACTTTAGCCTTTGCTGAATGAGGAAAGTATAGTCAGTCATGGATATTATCCACTTATTCACAGCTGGCTACGAAGGAAATGGTCCCAGAAAGTCCAAGAACACGAATGCTGGAAGCAGCAGCCCTTGGCATATTGTTTTGATGGTTGCAGCAAGTTGAGATCAGCAGCACGTCCAGTGTCCATGAAAAACCCCGCTGCCAAAGATGGGCTTGTCTTGACAAAGCAAAGCAGAAAAAAAAGTAATCACAGACGTTCGTTGGTACAACTTGAAGGTAGGCTTTGTTGTCTGAGCTTGCTTTTCCTTGTAATATTAGATGCCCCTCTCAAGAGAGGAACAGGTCATGTTTAGAGAAATGTGCCAAAATTTAGAGGCATTCTGGCCCTCTAAATGATCGATCACGAAGTGCATTTCCATGTCAGTTAGCAACTTTGTGATCAAGCTTGGTTCTCCCATTGCTCCAAGAAAGCCACTGTTGTCTTCCGCGTTTTGAACACCAAGTTCAAGAAGTGTGAGAGGGAGCATGCCCGTGTGTTCGTGCTTACGCCCTTGGCAATGGCTGCCATTAGCTGGTACTCTTTTTTTGCTGCTAGCTGCACAACGCATGAGGTGATGTATCCTCTCTGCTTGCTTGAAAAGGTGCATCATGTCTTGGACAACATCTTGAGGTTTTCATTCTGCACCTGAACACTCGACTTGATCACATGCTCAGCTTGTTCACAGCAACCTGTGCAGGTGTAGGCTGCTAGATGAATGAGCACCGTCCTCAAGGCTGAAGTAGATATTCATCCATTCTTGCTGCACCCTCCCGATGGACGAATGCAGCAGCACGACCAAAGTGATTCAGCCAGTTTTCAAGGTCCTTAAGAAGATAGCCGTGGAATGCCCTCGGGATCTGTCAACCCTGGGGAACGTAGCAGGCTAGCATTGCACTGTCCACAGCTGTTCAACCAGTAGTCGACATGGTCCCTGGGAAATATACCAAGCTCAGCGAACAGTCCTGAAATTCTCTGACAGGCGAGATGAACCTGGCTGTCAAATGGCGCACGGCTGGCATTCTTGACTCACTGAGACGCAGCCAGCAATCCCACCAGTTCTTTCATGCACCTGGAGCACACAAAGGGATCATTTAATGCAGAGTACCAAGCATGGTGTTTGCACCCATTTGAAGGTAAATAAATGCACACTATTGCTACCTCTTCTTCTAGGCACCACCTGGCAAGACCACACAGCAATATGTCGGCAGACAGAAGGTGTAAAGAAAAACATGACACAAAGAAAGACTAGGTAAGGCAGAGAACAGCACTCCATTGCCTTTTCCAGTGTTTATAAATACTGTGACCTCCTACAAAAACATTAGAGGGTGGGTGCACAACAAAACACACACATACAATACACATGCGAATTCAACAATTGCAGTGCAGCTGCAGGTAATTTCAAGAAGCAAAAAGTTATGTCAGCCTACTATTGCCCTCCGAAAGAAAAAAGAATGCATAAGACAGTTATTTCGGGCATTTAACATGCCTGTGTCTCGCTTTATAGCCCGACAAATGAGTAAAAATATGCGAAGTATTAATGCTAGTATAATGACTACCGGCTAAATGGCAAGCATAAATGCACTTAAGACACCACAGATAATTCAGTGCATACAAATAGTTTCCCTAGAAATGTTTAAGATATGCGAAGTTGACAAGTTTCAGACAAAAAAAGTCACACTTTCATAAAACCCTGAGCCTTTCGTCGACCTAGTAGTATCATCGACAAGCTCATACAAGGTGGGACATGCTGTCATTTCTGCCACATGCCATGGACCTTGAGAAAAGTTATTTTTGGGTGGTTATATTCCATGACCTTTAAAAGCAGCTGAAATGACTGCAGTCAGTAAAAAAATAAAAAACTAGCATGCCATGAGGGATGCTGCATCATACATAACACCTGGATATATCAGTGCGAGACGGAATAACGCGGCAACGCTCATAATTTGAGTGTTTCTTAAGAAACCAAGAGCAGTGAACGTTGAAAGGGACAAGAAGCATCAGGGGAAAAAAAGGCAAATGGCAGCTTTCACCGAGTAAAGCTGTTATGCAGAGCCCTCCCAAGTGGATTTAGGGTGCAAACCGTCAACATCCAATCACTTGACCATCCATATGAGGTCACCTGTCATCCCGTGACTGCACACCTGTTGCGATTGTTGTGGTAACCCAGGCTGCCACAAAGTCTTTAGACCTTAGCCACCTGGCAAAAGATAACTAGGAGCACAGTGAGAGCTCTCGCTGAGTTTAGTGCGTTACACAACAGAGTGTGTAAACAGTTCGCAAGTTTTTTCTCGACAGCAATTTGTGCAGCAGCGGCTACTTCAGGAAATCAAAAGAACGAGTACAGTTCGATGTACAGCAAAACCTCATAGCCTTAGCTGCTTTGGGACGCTAAACCCCATAAACCAAACCAAACCAAAGTCAATGAGACCACGAAGAATATTTAAATTAACGGAGAGGAGTGCAGCAATAACAAAATGGGACCCAGGAAAAATATTTGGTATAGGGAACGTGCTACCTTCAGTGGATGAACTTTGTGATTATTTTAGGAAACATAGATGCCGGCAACCTACCATTACGCACCCCACAAAGAAACAGCACAAGGAAGCAATGCATGCAGTCAACTTCTCAGAGGCACAGCGCAAGAATGGTTGCGTCGTGAGACATGCACTGTCGTTGCTAGAGGTGGGAGGCACTTTAGCATCGGCATTGCTCTGCACTGCTGCATCGTGGAAAAGCTATTAGAATTATCCAGGATTTCGCATTAACTAAGTCTGAATAATTGAGGCTTTACTATATATTTGTTTACTTGCCAGTTAAGTGACTAAGAACCACAACATGACATTATCCCATATCACACTGCCGACAAGAGGGGAGATGTCATCAGGAGAGGCCTTGCGTGAGGCTATTCCCCCACCCGACTGTAAGTAAAGCAAGGCAGGTACAGGACTATGGGTAAAGCAAAAGCGGTGCGAAGAGTGATATCCAGCAGCCAAAAATGCGTTGAGAGCCTACAAAGGGCTTAAGGAGGAGGTCTGTTAAACACACTACTAATGCTGGCTCACTGCATGAAATACCAGGAGAGCACTTGAAAGAAGATGCAATAGTCAAAAATGTTCCTTCACTAATCAGTGTGCTCAAAAGTTATTCGACCGTCGCACAGTAGGGTATACGATTTCGTAACCTTGTGTCTGCGCATGCTTAACAGTCAGCGCCTGAACAAGCAGCTGAGAGAACATAACAGGAAGGCAACAAAAGGAGCTAATCATTACTTGGGACTTGTCACAAGAGTGAATGATGTCCATTCCTCACTCAGAGTTCTCTGAATGGTGCACAGGTGTCCTGCAGCTGACATCAATCCCCATGTCAGGGCTCCATTGGCTTTTATGCTGGCCCCTGTATCTTCCTTTACTTCTTCTTTGCACTGCGTGACCGTTTCGAGCATTTGACCCATAAAATGTTTTCTTCAACTGTTTGTGTGATCAAAAATGTCCACATCATTACGAGTTAAAAATCACTGCTTTTAAAGAAGAGCAGCGTTGAATCATGTTTACTACTCTAAGCCGGTAGCAGGACAGATTACTGCACCCATCGCTGAAATGGTGAAATGGTGTGTGAAAAGCCTGCAGCAGTTCTGGCCCACTACTTCTCTACAAGTATAGTAGTTTCTTTTAGCCGGTAGCAGGACAGATTACTGCACCCATCGCTGAAATGGTGAAATGGTGTGTGAAAAGCCTGCAGCAGTTCTGGCCCACTACTTCTCTACAAGTATAGTAGTTTCTTTTTTGCTTATAAGGTTCTGCAAGTAGAGCTTAACACTACCTGAATAAGATGATTAAAATTTTCAGCACGGCACTTACCACAGCCTCAAAATTGTCACTACAGTATTAACTCCTCGGCACATATACTGTAGAACTTTACAATCCACTATAAAGGAAAAAAATGCTTCTAAATCTAGCTTTTCCACGCAAAGCACATGAGCACCCAAAGCAAGACGAGGCACACATATAACTGCCTGGCCCGCTCAAATAACCAAACAGCTATGCCCTCAGAGAGAAAGCACAATAAACTGATTGATAACCCAAGCCAGACAGGTACTCATAAACTACTCATCACAGTTCTAAACAAGGGTGATGTAGTGGGGCACATAGTGTGCACTGAAATGGAAGTGCCCTGCTAAGCTACACATCAGACTGCACAAAGGTACTTCCCCTTGGCCATACGTCAAACTCCGAACAAACCTAAGAGCTGAAGAATTAAACTTACTGGACTGGATATTGACACAAAATTTGTGGAGAATGAACGAGCCTGGGAGAGGCTGTGTATCGTAGGCTGTGCTCAATTCTGCAAAGCCTTTTTGCGCGCAGCTCTGGCTGAACTTGAGACCAAAAAAAAAAAAGAGAAGTCAGTCAGTGTTTGCCAGTTTGCAATGGCAGAGTCTGTCTTTTTATAGAAATGCTTAGTATACATTGCATTGAAACTGCAGCATCTGGACAATGCACCCAACAAACATGAAGTAGCCATGGTTGTAATGGCTTAAGAATCACAAAAATTCAACACTTTTATCGCAGAGTACAAAGTGATATAGTCTCCGCGTAACAGAAAATTCATGGGGAGAGGGGGTCATTGCGATTTTCTTTATTTGTCCACACAACTGCAAAGCACGTTTCCAAAGAAGCAGAGAAATACTGGGCAGCTGAACATGAATGGATTTAAAACGGCAAATCTGTACTTGCACTAGCACAGGCAATCCTCATACCTGCTCAGCAGAACATATTCCACTAAAGATATTGAACATCACGCATTGAGCATCCCTTACCAAAGTTGTTTTATTCCGAATTTCCATTTAGAAAGCTTCATACTAGCTGCTCTAGTTTAACCAAACTGAGACTCCTCGTTCCTTGAACAGCTACTGAATAGCCCGTTTCAATTCAGGCTAGGTCAGAGACAACTCTCCAGTATTGGAGAGCTATATGAGACCAACCTCTTACATGTTATCAACAGTCCACTTGCTGTTAGGAACATTCAGCCAATAGTTCGCACAATTGGTCACATAAGTTTAGTTTAGTTTAGTTTATGGGGTTTAACGTCCCAAAGCAACTAAGGCTATGAGAGACGCCGTAGTGGAGGGCTCCGGAAATTTCGACCACCTGGGGTTCTTTAACGTGCACTGACATCGCACAGTACACAGGCCTCTAGAATTTCTCCTCCAAAGAAATTCTAGCCGCCGCGGCCGGGATCGAACCCGCGTCTTTTGGGTAAGCAGCCGAGCACCATAACCCCTGAGCCACCGCGGTGGCGGTCACATAAGTTTGAAAACTACTTGCTAGGATGCCATTCTACAACCAACTTTCCTGTCATCAGTCAACCATAACAGAACATCAGTATGATTACACGAAAATATATAAGCATAACGACATACAAAGAACTAGGACCATTATGAGAATTAGAATGTTACACACACTACTCACTGCACGATAAGAGGGCAAAGGGTGCTTACGCTTGCCATCCGTGGTTTCTTGTGGCCTTCACTTTTTGACCGGGCAGGTGGACCACTGTTGCGTGTAGGACTGCCGGGAATGCCGCTTGGAGGTGCGGGTGATGTGTTTGCGCCAGCACGGTTGGCCTCTGTCTGGGAAACCAAACCAACTCTAGCATTAGTTTAGTGACAAGTTAAGTCAACCACATTTTGCAACACGATAATCTTAATGAGGGTCGTTGATTGCATTAGTTGATGCTCAGTCGACACCAAGAGAAATGAAAAAAAAATTGCTGAGGCTCAGCTTGGCTAAGCCTGGGGAATGCGAAGCATATTAGTGGCTAGGCTTGGTAATACATGGCTTTCCTTGGTTGAATACTTGGTCATTTTAATACAACCACTAGAAGCCTTCGTCGTGGGGGAAGACAACGGCATGGCTACAGCGGAACGCCGACTAACCCCGAGACGCGCGTTGGGTGAGCGTTTCACCTACACCGAGTGTGAACGCGCGTTCGAAATGCGCGGGAATGCGCGGGTGTGACGGCTAGGGGTCCCACGGCGACGGCGCGAGGTGGAGGCCGGCTCTCTCATCCGATGTCACGTGGTGTGACGTCACGGTGTCACGTGGGGGTCCCACGGCAACGGCGTGCGTGGTAGCTCTAGCAATATGCTTCGCATAAAAAAAGACAAACAGCGGGATGACAGATTCGTTCAAGTCTGTTGTCCTTTAGTGTATAGCAAAAACGAAAGGCGCACGCAGCAATGTACAGACAGTGAAACTGTCTACCCATCACTGCTACACAAATGCTCCATTAATAAATCCAATTTTCTCACCAATAAATGTATTTTGTTGCAAAACAAACATCAACATAGCTACAAATAGCCAAACAAGCAATTTTTACTGAGATCGAAAACTGAATGCAGTTGTCGTCAGTGTCCCTTTACGCGAGGCCAGTAACTGAAGGGTACAATCATAAGCAGCACAGCGGCAGCAACACAGCTTATCAGTTGGTGCTCACCCCTCCTGCTTTGAGCAGCTTGTGACAGAAGTCATCCGGTGGGTTGTGGAAGGTGAGCTTCTCGCACCGAATGTTGGAGATGGGTGTGCCATCCATGGAGAGGTACAGGTCGTACACAAACTTGACCTTCTTGGGGTCTTCCCGAGTGCGCAAGTACACCTCCACGGGCATGTTGAAGCCTGCATAGCCGCTCTCGGAGACTTGGTAAGGTGGCTCCTTGAGCACTGCGTAAGGGAGAAAACAACACAAGTGTTTCATCTTTCTAGACCATTTTGCATACTTTGCAAAGACTGCGTGCAAAACTGTTGCACTTGCAATGTTCAGAGCCCTACTGAAAGCAAAAGGGAGAAACTGATGCCCACTGACATGAAAGGTGTGTGTTAACACTACCTCACTCTTTTCACAACAGCAACTAAGGCCAGTTAACCAAGTCAGTGTTATCATGACACTCTGCTAGCACTGCGACAATGGCCAGGTACTTTCAGAAACAGTCATTAAAGCTATGTGCAACCTTTTTCCTTCGATAACAGAATGAATGACAAATGCAGATGCTTTATTTATAATTCTTTAACACATGCATTCTTTTTTTTTACTGTCACTAAGTGCTTCACTAGGAGAGTATCAATCTTCACTGAATTTGAGACAACTACACACACTAGTTTATGGATACACAGCTGCAGCCGAAGCAAAGGAATTTATAAAGGTGCATTTTTCTAGATTAAAAAGAAATGTGGGCAGCTGCTGCTTATTCCACTAGTCCTCGTCTCTTCAGTGCCACCTGATTGATAAATTAATTGACCGAACACTCTAGAGTAAAGCTCTCAGGCGGTAAAGTAGCTGCAGTGGCTCAGTGGTTATGGTGCTCGGCTGCTGACCTGAAAGACACGAGTTCAATCCCGGCCGTAGCGGTCGAATTTCGATCGAGGCGAAATTCTAGAGGCCCGTGTACTGTGCGATGTCAGTGCACGCTAAAGAACCCCAGGTGGTCGAAATTTCCGGCGCCCTTCACTACGGCATCTCTCATAGCCTAAGTCGCTTCGGGACGTTAAACCCATAAACCTAACCAAACTAATTTCAGTCTCAGTTCATGTGAGCATGAATCAAACACAGTGAGGCTCCTCTAAAGGAATATTTACACCCATCTGTTCCAAAGCTGTGGCTATAGTTCATAAAACTTGAAACATGTTTTGGTGAGGACACCATGTTACGCAGTGTTCCAGGAGGCAAGAAAATATCAGGTACTCTGATTCAAAGTGTTTTTTTTTGTTTTTTTTTCCAAGTTCCGGACTTATCAGTGGCAGTTGTAATTCACTTTTCCAGTGATCACAAAACATGGGCTCTGGTCACGTCGGCTGGGAAGGAGCAACCAGAGCGAAGGAGATAAACGAAACAGCCAACATAAACAAGAGCGACGCAGGCCATGAGGAGATAAGGCTAGGTGAGAGGAGAGCAGAAGCAGGCGTACCTCGCTTGGGCTTCGGGAAACTTTCGTGCAGAAGGAAGACAACTTTGTCAACGAAGTGCTGGATGTTGCAGCCCTCGGGTCCACGCACGAATACAGTCCAGTCGTGGGTGAAACCCTCGGCCGTCGGGCGAGCACGGAGCACAGCCCTGTGACCCAGTTCCAGCTTCACCTCGATAGACTGCAAGTTGGAGAGCGCGCGCTTAGTTCGGCCCGCTCTGACGCCATAGCGGGGCGTCTGCATGATTCTTGGTGGGTACAGCCGAAATAACAAGACGCAGACACAGAAAGGAACACGTAGAACGTAGACGAAGCTGTCAGCTTCGTCTACGTTCTACGTGTTCCTTTCTGTGTCTGCGTCTTGTTATTTCGGCTGTACCCACCAAGAATTATGAACCAACTAGCTCAGTTTTCTACTCTTTTAACGTCTGCATGAGCTCCACTGGATGCCGCCGCGCCGCCTCGGCGTCTCGGAAGCGATGCAACGAGAAACCGCGCTACGTGAGATGCGCGCCGGTGCTACGAACGGAGAGAGTGAAAAGGTGGCGTAGCCAGCAAGCACTGAGCTGACGTTTCAAGGGAGCAGGTCTGAACCGATGTTCGCATGCAGGTAGCGCGCATAATACCAGGCATTAATTACTTCACACCAACGTATCTTAATTTTCTTTTTCGACAACAAGTCATGTTTTGCGGGAAACATGCGAAGCACGATAACGTGAAATCTTAGCCGAGATGGGCGTTTCATGTAGCGTTTTGGCAGGTATGCATCCGGAGATCTCAGATGCGTTAATTTAGACAGCGGAAATTTCCCGCGAAAAACCACTATCCGACTGCTGCACATAACTCATTCATCGGAACTCTGAACAAAGCGTGCAATGTTTAACTCAGTTAAAAACCGGCCGGTCTCTACTCATTCTTCGAGAAAAGTAGACGCCGGCTCTGTATTAAGCTAGGAACTCATTTTAGGAAAGCGGTGCCGCCAAAATACTGCACGCGCCTGATGAAAAAAAGCTTGCAGTCAAATTGTGCAAACAGCGATTACTACAACCAATGATATATATTCCGCGCCATTTAAACGAACGACTAAAATGAAAAACGGCTAACTGTCGAAACGGTTACCTTCGTCGGAGATGTCATGTTGGCTGCAAACTTACGCTCACGACGCGGCCATGTTGTTTTATGCGATGATTGTTTGGATTGTATAAGCCGCCTGAGCGTATTTTAGCACTGCGGCTTGAAGCGCGTTGTTCAAAGGCGGTTTTGCATTGAGTGAGGCGTTTAAAAAAGTATCGTAATTTTAATTTATCTCACAGCGCGTGCCTTTGCTCTGCAACATTTTTCATGCTCATGCTCTCGAATACACTCATCGCAGCCGCGCAGTCGCATCAACCTTGGCATCACGGCCATAGTCACCGGTGGTCGTGATTTGTCAGGCCGGATTGGCCGCCGTCTCCTGCAAAATCTCGCCGCGTCTTTCCTGCACAACACAGGTTGTACGATGCTCTTGAGCTCCGCACGTGTTCCCATCTTTCGGCTAGTGGAAACCACGCGAGAAGTCTCATTTCACCATGGCCGGACGTGGAAGGGGACGCGGTCGTGGCAGTGGAATGTCCTTCAATGTTGAACAGCTGGGTTTGACACGGCAAGAAGCAGCGCTGACACTGTGCCAACAGCCGCCGCCAGCATTCCCGGTTTGTCTGAAGAGCGTATCTTGTCTGTGCCATGTGATTGTTGTTTGATAAGGCGCCTGTGGTGTACCAGTGCTGCTGTGCGAGGCGCTCACATTTAACTTTGGTTCACGCTTTGCAGCCTTTGGACTTCTCCCCGGCACCGCTAGTTAATTCGGGGGAGAACACTTACCTGGCCGTCCTCCTCCGTGAGCAGCGCAAGAACTTGCGCGAGTCCAGCTTCAACGTCGCACCTTGCAAGCCGCCTCAAATTGTGAAGAGGTGCTCTGACCGTTACCAGGTGCCGAAGGCGCCTGATGTTGTATTTGGTAAGAATACTCGCTCGCCAAATGTGATGTTCAGGCGTCCTATGCGGCCATCTATGCAATCTGTACTTAAGCTTGTATGCATGCAGTTTACTACGCTTTTAAAGACATGGGCGCAGTGCTATTTATTGTTGTCTACCAGAGGTTGGGCTTCCATCGTTTACCAGCTCAGCGCTGCGGTGTGGACGCAAAAGTGGGTGAAAGTCTGGCTTACAAGCCGTAAGGTTCATTTCTACATTGTAAAGATAATCTGGATAAGTAAAATGCTTTCCACGGTAGCCTGTTCTTCTGAGTTAATGGTTTATATACCAAATCATACTATCTGTATTCTATGTGTGACGCTGGTCACTGCATGACCATTCTGATCAGCGGAATTGCTGGTTATATATATATATATATATATATATATATATATATATATATATATATATATATATATTGTAAGGCTAAAGAAGATGCGTCTGATGGTTTTGCAAAGACGAAGACGAGGTGACAGTGCTCTCGAGAGTCTTTGGCCAGCGCTACGCTTGTGTGCCTTTCGCCGACCTGATCCCGGACTGCTGCCGTTGCCATTCCCGTCGCCCCAGTACCTCGTACTAAACCCCCCGTTACATTTGGTGGAGGAGCCGGGGTAAAAACATCGGCCCTGGAGCTCCGTAGTCGTGCTCTCCCGACGCGCAAGATGCCTGAGGACGTCCAACACCAGGCCGTACAAGTGGGCCAGGCTGTCATCTGTGCCAGCTCCCTTCGTCAACGGGACCCGACCATTTTCAGCGGCACCGACGAGAACGATGTTGAAGATTGGCTCACATCGTACGAGCGGGTGAGCGTATACAACAAATGGGACGATGTGACGAAGCTAAACAACGTCATCTTTTACCTCGCCGGTGTGGCCAACCTCTGGTATCGCAACCATGAGGCAGATATTCAAACCTGGTCCACCTTTAAGACTACATTTTCCGAAGTATTTGGTCGGCCGGCTGTCAGGCAACTCCGAGCCGAACAACGATTGCGCGAACGATCTCAGCAGGCTAGTGAAAGCTTCACTAGCTACATTGAGGATGTCGTCGACTTGTGCAAGCGGGTCAACGCTCGTATGTCGGAAGCCGACAAGATCCAACACATCTTGAAAGGCATCGATGACGACGCTTTTCAGATGCTTCTAGCGCGCGACTTGCGTACCGTTGCTGAAGTTGTCACGCTGTGTCAAAGCTTTGAGCAGTTGCGCAAGCAGAGGATTCTGACACGCCAGCGGCCACAGCAGGTTGAGTCGCTTGCTGGGCTCACGCCTGCTCCTGACCCATCGCTGCTACAGCAGATTAAAGACTTCGTGCGGGAAGAAGTGGCACGTCAACTTTCCTTTCTGCCGAGCGCTCACGACCGACCATCATATCTGGCTCCAGCCCTCCGACATACAATTCAAGAACAAATTGCTGAGGCTCTTCCACCGGCCCATCCGTCACCACCTGTCACGGTTCCGCTGACATACGCTGACGTTGTCGCCAGACCACAACCTGTGGCGGCTCCGCTCACATATGCCGAAGCCGTCGCGAGACCGCCTCCTGTCGCGGCTCCAGTGACGTATGCCGATGTCGTCGCAAGACCGCAGCCGCAAATCTATAATGCGCCTCCGGCGCATTTGCGAGGGCCAGTGGCTTACCGTCGACCTACTCCAAGGGTCAGCGATTATTGGCGCACAACGGACAATCGGCCGATTTGCTTCTTTTGTGGTCTCCCAGGTCATGTATCTCGGCATTGCCGCCGTCGTCTCCCGGACGCGGAAATTCCTCCCCAAGCTCCTGGGTACTGGCCTCCACCGAGTCAGTACTCTGTGCCAGCTGCACCGCCGCAAAGTCGTACTTTCTCGCCGGACCGTTCTACCCTCTCCAGCCGCCGGCCCTCTTCTCCACGACGCCGGTCTATCTCGCCTATGCGACGTCGCCCCACCGCTAAGCAGGAGGAAAACTAGGCGCCGCAGTTCCTGAGGCGAGAACTGCGTCCACAACGAACTTCGAAAGGCCTCATTCGTCAGCCGCTAACCTCATTGAAATTTCCGTCGACGGCGTTTCTGTCATGGCGCTTGTCGACACTGGTTTGCGGTTTCCGTCATGGACGCAAAGCTGTGTAGTTCTTTAAGAAAAGTAAGGACGCCAATTGCTGGACTCTCACTGCGCACTGCCAGCGCTCAGAACATCCAGCCGTCAGCAGCGTGTACCTCTCGCGTTGTCATCCAGGGGACCATCTATGCCGTCGAATTCGTCGTATTGCCCTGCTGTTCTCATGCTGTTATCCTGGGCTGGGATTTCCTATTGCGCCATGCTGCTATCATCGATTGTGCTCGAGCTGAAATCGAGTTCTCTCACCTGCCCGAAGCTGTCTTGGACACTGCCCCCCCTTCTGGTGCCTGTGTTAAGGCCCTCGTTGCCGAAGACATTGACCTGCCTCCCTGCTCTTCTGTCCTCGTACCCCTTTCTTGCGGCCCTCTTCGCGACGACACTGTCCTCTTCACTCCGTCCTCTATCTTTCTGCACCGCAAGTGCCTGCCTCTGCCATACGCCGTACTGACTATATCCGCTGGCCTCTCCGTACTGTTCGTGTCTAACCCATTCTCGTTCCCCAACGCCTTGCGCCTAGGTGAATGTCTCGGCACTGTACAGCCATTCGCGTCTCTGCTCATCCGCGAAGAGGCGGACGACGCGCCGCACCTCTCCATAGCCGCACTCAGCCCACCTACTGCTGCGCCCGATCCCTCCTCAACCGAAGCATTCCTTCGCTCCATCGACGACAACCTTCCAGCGCCGCAAAGGGCACAGCTTCTCACTTTACTTGATCAGTTTCGCTCCTCATTTGACTCACATCAAAGTTCCTTGGGCCAAACTTCCACTGTCACCCATGCCATCGACACAGGTGACCACGCACCGCTGCGACAACGTCCCTATCGTGTGTCTGTCGCCGAGCGCCAAGTTATTGAAGACCAAGTCGACAAGATGCTCCAGAGCGGCGTCATTCAGCCCTCAAGCAGCCCATGGGCGTCGCCTGTGGTGCTCGTCAAAAAGAAGGATGGCTCCATACGCTTCTGTGTAGATTACCGCCGCCTTAATAAGATTACGCGCAAAGATGTCTATCCCCTCCCGCGCATAGACGACGCTCTGGACTGTTTGCAAGGGGCCGAACTCTTTTCCTCCCTCGATTTGCGTTCCGGGTACTGGCAAGTTCCTATGAAAGAAGCCGATCGCCCCAAAACCGCCTTTGTGACACCGGATGGCTTGTATGAATTTACGGTGATGCCCTTCGGGCTTTGTAACGCCCCCGCGACTTTTGAGAGGATGATGGACACCATTTTGCGCGGACTTAAGTGGAAGACATGCCTTTGCTACCTCGACGACATTGTGGTCTTTTCCCCGGACTTTGACACCCACCTCTCCCGTTTGAAGCACGTCTTGACCTGCCTCTCTGACGCCGGCCTGCAGCTGAACTTAAAAAAATGCCGTTTTGCCGCCCGTCAATTAACCATCTTAGGTCATGTTGTCTCTAAGCAGGGTGTCAGTCCCGACCCAACGAAACTTCGTGCTGTGGTTGACTTTCCCAAACCCACCTCCATCAAAGACCTGCGCAGCTTCCTGGGTTTGTGCTCGTATTTCCGCCGATTTATTCGCAACTTTGCGTCCATTGCTGCGCCTTTGACTAAACTGCTGTCTGGAAGTGCGGATTTATCACTGTGGTCTCCAGCGTGCGACGACGCATACAACACCTTGCGCCGTCTCCTCACGGCGCCGCCCATTCTGCGCCATTTCGACTCGGCCGCTCCTACCGAAGTGCACACGGACGCCAGCGGTGTTGGCCTCGGCGCTGTCCTCGCCCAACGAAAACCTGGCTTTGACGAATACGTCGTTGCTTATGCTAGCCGCACACTCACACCAGCAGAACGCAATTACTCCGTAACTGAAAAGGAGTGTTTGGCGATTGTATGGGCCCTCGCGAAGTTTCGACCGTACATCTATGGGCGCCCTTTTGACGTTGTGACCGACCACCATGCGCTCTGTTGGCTTTGCAACCTGAAAGACCCCTCCGGCCGCCTCGCTAGATGGGCCCTTCGCTTGCAAGAATATGATATCCGCGTCGTGTATCGCACCGGCCGCAAGCATCAAGACGCCGATGCACTGTCACGCTGCCCCCTTCCAGCCGAGATCGCCAGCCTTTCCACCTTTTCCACCTCCGGCGCTTCTCTGCCCTTGCTTCGTCTGAGCGACATGCCTTCAGCGCAACGCATGGATCCGTGGATCGCTTCCCTACTCGACTTTCTCGCCAACCCGACGGCTGCTTCCCCGTCACGTGCGCTCCGCCGCCAAGCTGCCCATTTTGCGATTCGTGACAACCTACTTTATCGCCGTAACTACAGCTCCGAAGGTCGCAAGTGGCTGCTCGTTATTCCACGCCACTTACGCTCGGAGATATGCGCATATTTCCATGCTGCCCCCCACAGTGGTCACGCGGGCGTTTTCAAGACCTATACCCGCATACGGCTGCGCTACTACTGGCGCGGAATGTACACCTTCATCATGAAGTACGTACGCTCATGCATTCCCTGCCAACGTCGCAAGACACCTCCCCATCGTTTTGCTGCTGAGCTGCAGCCGTTACCATGCCCTCCACGCCCATTCGACCGCGTTGGCATTGATTTATACGGTCCGCTTCCCTACACTGCAGCCGGCAACCGTTGGGCTATTGTCGCGGTGGATCACCTTACACGATATGCCGAAACTGCTGCCCTTCCGGCTGCCACAGCGACGGACGTTGCCTCCTTCATTTTGCACCGATTCATCCTTCGTCACGGTGCACCTCGTGAACTGCTCAGTGACCGAGGCCGCGTGTTCTTATCTGAGGTGGTGAAGGCGCTTCTCAAAGAGTGCAACACGATTCACCGAACTACCACCGCCTATCATCCGCAGACCAATGGCCTCACTGAACGATTTAACCGAACCCTCGGAGACATGCTCTCCAAGTACGTCGCTTCTGATCACACGAATTGGGATCTAGTTCTTCCGTACGTTATGCGTACAATACCGCTACGCAGTCCACCACCGGCTTCTCTCCTTTCTTCCTACTTTACGGCCGCCAACCCTCTGCTACTATCGACACAATTCTCCCTTACCACCCTGATGAATCTGAATATCGGCCTGTTTCCCAAGCCGCGCAACACGCCGAAGCCTGCCGCCAAATCGCCCGCTCACTCACGACTGACACCCAGTATCGCCAGCGCTCCCGCATCGACCAAGACCAAACCTCACCCGTTACAATATATATATATATATATATATATATATATATATATATATATATATATATATATATATATATATATATATATATGTTTTGCAGACTTCTCTTACTTCCCGTCTGAACTCAAGGTCGCTAAAAAGGCTAAAAAGACCAACAAGCCAGCCAAGGCTTCCAAAGGACGCGATGCCATTGCCACCGGACTAGACATACAGAAAAAGCTGCAGGTATGTGCTGAGACGTTAACATATAGGTTCCTGACTCACGACCAATGCAAGTTCCTGCTTGGGAAGCACGCTGATAAAACAAGTGTTTCATTCCAAAGGACAGGTTATCCAGCTAAGTGAGCCCATAACTTATGCACGATGTATGTAGTACAAGACAGGAATCCACACTACTGCAATCTTCAGGTTAGCACGCTATGCTTAAGCACAAGGACTATATTTACAAAAAACAGGACAAGACAGATATGTGCGCGAACTTTCAAGTGTTTAGCCTCCGTGGTGGCTCAGTGGTTATGGTGCTCGGCTGCTGTCGGTTCGATCCCGGCCGCGGCATTTGAATTTCTTTGGAGGAGAAATTCTAGAGGCCCGTGTACTGTGCGATGTCAGTGCACGTTAAAGAACTCCGGGTGGTCAAAATTTCAGGAGCCCTCCACAATGGCGTCTCTAATAGCCTCAGTCGCTTTGGGACGTTAAACCCCATAAACCAACCAAACCAACCAACCTTTCAAGTGTTTATTAAATGTATCCTTATACTCGCATACAAAGTAAAAATGTACAAACACATATGAAAAACAAGATGGAAAACAGACTGGGTGGGCATCGAAGAAACTGTGGCAAAATCAACAATCCAAACAATCTCGCCAAGCTTGTAGCTCGCTGCAAAGAATGCATCCCAAGATTCGAGGAAACCACTATAATCGGGAATTTCACAGACCGGAATGAAAGATTAGTCTTTGAAGAGTACGAAATGGCACGGGCCGGTTCCGCGGAATGCGTAAGCGATCTGTCAATAGTGCTGACACACAGCGAGGTTGAATGGTTAACAAGCAGCGCGATGGAAAGCGGTGATACACGGGTTACGGTTTCATGAGTAGCACTGAACATCTTGTATCTCATGTGTGTTTGTACATTTGTACTTTGTATGTGAGCATATAAGGAGAGCAGTGAATTTAATAAACAGTTGAAAGTTCGCGCACATACCTGTCTTGTCCTGGTTTTTGTAAACAGTACTTGTTCAAATATAGCGTGCCAGCCTAAAGATGACAAACCAACTAGCTGCCATTACAGCATTGCTTACTACTGCAATGTTTCATTTTTTTAGTGTATCGATGCATTATGTCACATTAACTCTAGGCTTTTAAACAGGTTCACCTTAATTATATGAGTCTCTGGATAGGCATAATTTAGTGAATGTCATACTTGAATCAACACACAGCTTGATTGGGTCTTGTGGTCTATACAAGAAAATGTAAAGGGCTTCAGTAAGAAGCAGCACCTTTGGAGACCCTGTAAATGTAAGGATCACACAAAGCTCTTGGAACCTCATTTGAGAACCTGTGTGCTGGCTATGCAGTATTGGTCTGGATCACTGCAGCTGGTAAGACACATGGTTGCAAGTCGCAGGTTGAAGAGTAGGCCAGGGAGAGGTTAGAGCTGTGTAAATATTTGGTTATTTCTAGTGCCAAAAGACATTAGTACTGATTAAAAGCATGCTGTTTGGTATTGATGCAACAGTACCGCATAATAATAGGATGCTCTGAGTGAAAATTTGGTTTGTTCTGCGGTGACCTGAAGCATTTCAAATGAAGGTGCACTTTTATGGCATCCTTAGGTGCAGGTTTGAGGTAATTTATGAGGACAGAGAAAAACCTGTGAGACCAATATCGCATGAGGGTTGAGAAATCTTTCTGATATTTTGCCGCCGCCATGGCATTTGAAAAATTTCTTCACTGCTGTGAACTGGTTGGTATGCCATCTCTGATATGGAACTTTAGTCGGATACAACTCAAGAACAAAGTGACAGACGCCCCTCAGAAGAAGCCCTCCAGCCAGTGGGGTGGATGGATATTTTCATGGCCTCGTGGTTAATCCTTTTAAGCTGTGATTAAGCCCCTTTAATCTGCCACCCCCTGGGATTTCGTGTTAGCAGGCCTAAGGGGATTAACCGTGATGTCATGAGAATCCGTCAATGCTACTGGCAGGACAGCCTCCTAAGTTGGCACTGGGTGAACTACAGAATTTCTTTATTTGTTAAAAACGTCTGCACTTAAACTTCTTGCTTTGTGGATGTTTTATGCCAATAAGCAGTGGAGAGCTCATTGTGTACCCTGTCGTCCCGGGGAGGTTAATGCATGCACGTCATATGCCATTGCAGGCTCTGGAAGAGACGGAGGCAGGTGGTGAAAGTGGTGAGGAAGGTGATGAAGAGCCTGGTGAGAAGAAACCCAAAGAGGGTGAGGAGGAAGAAGAGGAAGAGGGAGCTGAGGAATTGGACGAAGAGGAGCTGGAAGAGGTAAGGCGCTTATAAGTTGGCGTTACGGGTGTCGTGCCTAGCAGCTGTTGCGTGTGCATGCATTCAGCGCGGTGCTGTCCGTAAGATGGGAAAGGCAGGCTGCCGCCGCTTCAGAAATGTTTGCATCAAACCAGTCCCTGTGCCACTTGGTTGGTGGTCATTCAGCATGCACATCCTCGTAGTAATTAAGCCAATGCTTAGCTGCATCTGGAATATTGCTTCTCAAGTTTATTGCCAGACACTGCGAAGAGTTGTGCATGCTCGGCAAGCTTTGCTTCTCGCTGATGGAGTGTCAAACGCATCCGAAATGTTGCGTAGCTACTAAATGGCTGCTGTAGCACTTTAGCATGAATTGCTTGTGCGTCTTTGATTGTTTGTGCTGCATTCAGGTAGTTAGTTTCGTAGAGCATCGCATATGTGCATGCGAACTCGCACTGTCAAAATGTGCAGTCAACACTGGCCTGATGCCCCTGCAAGCAGTAAGCATACACAGACTGCAGTTGTGAGCAAGGGTCAGGAAGGGGTCAAGTGGGGTCAGGTTGAAACTCCATGCTGTCTTGAGATAATATTAACCTATATATAAACAACCCAGCCTTTTCCTCTTCTCTCACCTTTCTACACCCCAAGGGGCCAGCTTTATGTGAGGCATGATACTTTCCCCTGAAAAAAAAAAGATAAAAACCTAGCTACACCACTGGTTGGGAGCCGTATCGCCATTTCTGTCATGTTTCCATGTAAAGATGCTCTGTTTTGTTAGGTTTCTGGTAGTGTGAAGGGAAAGAAAAGCAAACCTAAATTACAATTTACTCTGGAACCTTGTGTGATACACCAGCCACACTAGCTTGTTATGAAAAGAGCCCACAGAATGTATCCATGTTTTTGAAATTTGGTGTTCTCTTTTGCCCAAGTGCTGTAACTTTTTTTATAAATTCAGCTTATGAAGCATTGTTTTATACCACATTGCCGTTCACGTGCAAAGCACATCTTGTGTTAGCCCTCTATATTTTCTGCTGTCATGCTTTCAGAGTTGAGTGGTATGGTCTTCTTTTAATGTCCTCCATTGCATTTAGCCATGCCACTTAAGACATCTGTGGAACTAAATAACAGGCATGGTCATGTTCTCGACTTCACAGGCTGTGTTGAATGACATAATATGGAGCTCTGAACCAGTGGCCTAACCTAGCGGTCAACCAGTCGTCACTTTCTTGATATAAGCTTCGTTCATTCACTGTGTACACGAAAAGCCAGTTGATATTCAGCTGAGAAACTCATTTTTACTGAAACTGCCCTGAAACCAAACCCCTAAAAACCCAAGGTTGTAAATTTTGTCTATGCAACACTTGCCAACAAGGTGTGTGTTTAGTGATCAGTGTGATTAACTTTTTGTCAAAATGCTAACTTATGAGCGAATGTGCTGTTAAACTGTCACTGTTTTCTATTTTGTTTCTAGGAGACAGATGATGCGTTCAATCATTTCGACAATGGTGAAAGTTATCTGACAGATGAAGATGACAATCTGGATGATGGTGCTGTGTACTGACACACACCCGTCTGCATTATTTATTGACATAGTACTTGTAATATAAAGTCTTGATTTCTGACGCAGCTGCCTTCGTGCAGCATTAAAATATTCTCATTTAATTGTGTTGTGTGCATTCTTATCTGGTGCAGTCATAGACAAATGTTTGTGGGATGTGGATTAAAAAAAATGATTTGTGTTGCCTCGCTAGTCAGTCAGCTGGTATTCATTCTATAGGATGTAGGTGCAGCATGCTTTTCCCTTCGAGCGTTTATGCTTTTTGTTTACGTGCCTTGCCTGATTACGCAGAATTTTTTTTTTTTGCAAACCCACATTCCCCAAATTTTTGTCAATTGTGTGAATGTCAACAATCTCAAGTGACAGCGTCACATTCAGAGTTTAAGACTGTTAGGCATGGTTTACAAACTTCTTGACACAAAGCAAAATTTTTTTTCCAAAAAATTAGGTGAAGTTAAACAAGGCCTGACAAGTACCCATGTGCTTTTCCTATGCACATAAAAATTGATATTTTGAATTAAAAATGTCGAATATTGGAACAAAATAAACAATTTTTTGATGCAAGCTGTTTTATATTATGCATGATTATTTCAAGTTTATGATGCTTGTTTTTTGTTGGAATCTTTGTCCAATTCATAATAGGGATCCCCCTTGCAGTTTTTAATTTTGAGACCTCAAGTGGTATTACAACCCATTCACAATCGTATGTAAATCCTGATGTATTGTAGACTCTAGACCAAACTTTAAGGGACTTGAGATTTTTGTCTAAATTATCAGAAGTGCACTGTAGTAGTATTATGAACTTTTTTATTGATGGCAAAATAGTGTCTCTTCAGGTGGTGTTGCTAGTATGAGTCAGAGCGAAATGTGTTTTGCTTTATGCACATCTGAGTATACAAATAGTAATTTGGACCATTTTCTCTACACTGTAAGCGGTAACGCAACATAAAATAGTGAAAGCCACTGATTTGTTTAGTCAGCCAGCAGTCACAACATGGCTGAAAAAAAAAGTTAGTATGAGTTCCCACTGGAATGAAATATCATTATAAGACACCTGAATTGCCTGAAAGTCCAACTGTAAAATGTCCATAAAAATGCTGCCAAAAATAGTCTCACATCATAAAAGATATAACTTGTGAAAAAAAATTGTCCAATGGTTGTCGATTGTCTGCTTCCGACTGAAAACTGCACGGTGACGACGGTTTTTCTCTGTTCCATCAATGCTTCATTTCGTGCACGCTGTCGAGAGCTAGTGTCGAAGCAGACCTGGGCCTCCACGGTCTCTTTCACGGTGCGACGCGGTAGCGGTGTAGTCATTCAGAAGTGGTGGCATCTACCGTATTTTCCGGTGTATAAGACGCAGCTTTTTTTCGAAAATCTTGCTGGTGCGTCCTATACAAGGGTGCGTCTTATATGCGAATTTTTCATCTTTTTTTTGCGAGTTCATCGATTACTCCGGTTCATGCTCAAGCTTTTTTCACCTAAAAAATATCACTACCAATAACGCGGTTGCAACACAGTTAATACTTCAATACCGGGACCGCCGTGCGCGACATTCTAGGTGATCTTTATCCTGAAACGGCGGGGATGACGACTTCCGGGATCACAAACGCGCGGCTGTTTCAAAGACCCAAGGCAAAAGTAACGAGAAGCACCAAAAGATGGTGACAATCGCGCTTCTCGCCATTGTCAAGACAAGCCGGCGCTCTTTTTTAGTCACCCTTTGCAATTTTTTTGCTCCGTGTACGTAGTGCATGTTTCAGCCGAGTTGCTTCCAGAAATGGGTGAACCTTTTGATAGCGCATCTGAAGACGAAGACTTCAAAGGTTTCAAGTAGAAATAAAATGTTGTTATGGACATATGGGGAGCTGTATCGTTCTTTCTTTCATTTTTGCTAAAACGTGGACGGGTATGGCGTAAGTGTTGCTTTTTTGATCACTTAGCGTTGCTTAAGAATTGCTCACAGGTACGGTGCATTTCGCGATAGTCGCGCAAGCGTGTTTAATGAAGCCTCACTAGCCTAACTGGGTAAACTGGGGTGCGTCTTATACACGGGTGCGTCTTATATACAAACTTTTTCAGTGACAGCTTGCATATATGGCAGGTGCGTCTTATACACCGGAAAATACGGTATGTTGACTAGGAGGCTTCACCGCACAGCGAACAGCTCGTGACAAGCGCGCAGGTTTGGCGCACAGGAAGATCCAGGCGGAAGTGAGGGGAGCGCATGATCACTTGGTGCAGTTGGCGGCAGAACCGCGAGACACCTTTTAGAAAAGAAAAACAACTAGCGAAGCGCCAATCAGTGCCTGAAGGGGCGTGCAGCTGGACTGCTGGGCTTGCAAGGGTAGAGGTTCACGCAAGTCGTTTGTTCACAGCACGAAAAGGATAGATGAACACGAAAACTGGACACAAACAGCATTGACGATATATCAGCTCGTAAGTTCATTTTAAAAAATTGTGAATTTACACAAAAATCACAGCATGACAATACCATGATAGGGAAGCATACAAGGTCATCTTGTGACATGAACGCAAGATATTTGTAATGCCCACTGATGCATGGATAATAAGGTATCTGAAAAGTACTTAGCTATAGCCCTTGTCAGTGACCCACCAGTTTCTTTAACAAGGAAAGAAACAGAATACTTATCGGATAGAATGTAATTACCTCGATTTCATGTCACATGGTGACCTTTGCTTCCCTATCACGGCTTTTTCATGGTGTTATTTGTGTACAAATTTACGATTTCTTGAATAAATCCACGAATTGATAGCACTGGGCTGGGCTGAGCCATACATGGCCAATAACCGCTATCGATGCAATCACCGCCACCTGGTAGCGTAGCTCAGAAAATGAAACTATACCCAGCAGGGCCTGCCGATCATCATCACGCCTGCCATTGAGCGCACGTCAGAGCATGGCGGGCAACAGTGTGCGAGGGGTATTTGAACGCTCACCTGTCGTGTCGAGGTACGCATACGAAGGATGAACTTGCACCTGACATGGCGCTGCTAGCCTGAAGTAGCCAACCTCGGACACGGCTCTTTCAAGTGTTTGGAGTGTTGGCACAATGCAAAAAGATTGAATTAAGCTAAGCCACGGCATGAATTAAACGGCTTTAAAATGCATTTAAAATATTGCCAGCCAACCAAAATTTTTAAATTTGTTTGAATTCACTGACAGTGTGAATTATCCAAGTTTGAATTATTGAGAGTCTACTGTAAATCTCAAATCTTGGAGAGAGTTTCATTGGCCTGGCCATATTATGGCCACTGCACCTTGGTACTAACACTTAAAATAACTTTTCTGTTCGTGTCACGGAGGCAGTGCTGATATCCGAACAGATTGCATCTGTTCGGACTGGACACACTCCAGGCATCCAAACACCATAAAGCTTGGCAACTCAACATGTTGCTGTGCATGCACGCAGTTCCTGAACAAAGACCTTCATGGGCCAGGATAAATTGCGATTAAAGTGAAAACTGCTCTTAAACTTGCACATGAAGACGATGTCAACCAAGCATGTCTGCATTGTAGGATAGCCTCTACAGTGTCCTTTCAGTGCAAGTGCTTACTTCACTAAACGTATATGTAAATTCAAGAAAACTTAATTCACCCTTTTTTTTAATTTGGATAATCTGGACTGGCCTTGTATATCGTTGCTTAGTCTAATTAACATTCCAAGACTCTACAAATGAAGGGGAATTTCCAGCTCGCATTCTGTTCAAGACTCTATGTCCCACGCCATTTTTCCAAGGCCATACAGGCTTTTCTTTGTATCTAAAGCTGTAAATAAGTGGAGCTGCCTGCACAAGAGAAGTGAAAATGTGCGCTCGAACATTTCTCTGGATACAACAGAGTGAAGAAAGCGTTAAATTAATTTTATTTTTTTCCACCAAGCTGCACAAGGTCAACTCTTGTCAAAAAATGTCACTCAGATGAGGTGGTTTTTGTGTTCTGCTGTTCAAGCTTGCCCGTCAGAATGGAGTCCCAAAGAAGAAACTGCTTTGATATTGTGTTTACCTGAAAAAGAAAGCCTGTTAGTCGGCACTAGCGACACAACATAAAAAGTGTAATATTTTACGTCTCCGGGCAACATCCAAGCTGTAAACAACTAGCAGGAAACTGAAATGAACTTAAATATACTCCATGACAACTTTTCTTGGAAAGGAGCGAAAGCTACAGGGCCAAAGCATGCCCGTTCTTCCTACGCAGCACAAAATACTCCCTAGTTGCAGTTAAAGGGCCACAGAAAAGGGTGTTCAAGCTTGGCTTTAAAATGCTTGCACTATGTAAACTACAAGACCTCGAAAGTAAGGGGGAAATTTATAATACATCTTTGAAAATTCCCGCTTTCGCACTTCGTGGCGACATACGGTGCCAGATTTTCGCGCGAAACCTGGCATATTGTTACGGTGCATAGTTGCTAGGCGAAGACGACGTTGTTTTGGACGTTCGGCAGTGGACGACGACGAGGACGTGGCAATTTGTGCTGGAGTGATTTAGCTCGGTGTGCCTTCTGACTGTGGCCTGTCCTGTCTGCTGCTGGGCTAACCCCCCAACGAAGACGTGTGACGAAGACGAAGCTGGCAGTGGCGCGGGACGGAGCGCTCGTGCTAGGCCAGCGGCCATTAAATCATCTCTGCTCCATCGTTCACCACGCCTCATTCTTCGGCTGGCCGCCACGTTACATTTGGTGTGAGGTGCTGGGGTCCCTTCATCGCCATCCTGGTCACGGGGCTTCGACGTCCTGCGCCTGCTGTGGACGTCGGCAGTGAGTACCTGGTCCGCCCCCAACGGCCGTGCCCCAGCCCGCCCGACCTGAACCGACCTCGCCGCACGCCCCAGCCCCGTCCCCCGCCCGGACCAAAAGACACGACGAACTGACAACGTTGCCGCGACCATAATGACCCGACCGACCCAAGACCCTGCCCACACATGAGGACACCAACCCCCTGCCCCTGCCGTTCGGTGTGTCCGAGGGCCTCGGCCATCAGCTCCGGGCACTCTACCGCCCGGATGCTTCGTGGACCGGGACTCATTCTCTCATCTTTCTCATCGTGGCGGCCAGCACTGCACCATCTTTTACATACTGTTCAACCCTCCACTTAAGACCATCGCCATTTCGCGCATCCGTTCGTCACCGATCGGGACGCTCGCTCGGTGGACCCGGGTAGTGTGACGAAGCTGGCAGTGGCGCGGGACGGAGCGCTCGCGCTAGGCCAGCGGCCATTAAATAATCTCTGCTGCATCGTTCACCACGCCTCATTCTTCAGCTGGCCGCCACGTTACAATATGACGTCAAGTCTCGCAAGTGACATCAGCAGCCGGGGGTTATCGTTGGTTCACGACGCCAAACTCTTTCAGCCATCAGGCAGCTACCATGGCAGCAGCCGGCGGAGGGGCCGGCAGAGGAGCGCTGATGTTTTGGCGTGCAAAAATTGACGAGGGGAGAGGGAAAGGCGCAAGGACGCGGAAGTTCAAATTTGACTGCATATAACTCGTCTTACACAGAACACATTAAAAAAATTCTTGCTAGTGGACATTTGTGAAGCAGCAACCTTTAACGTCCCAGACATACCGAAACTTTATTGAGAGCCCCTTTCTGAGGCCCTTTAATAATTTCCTCTCAAAACATGGTACATACTGGTAATACTCGTAATTTAAGACACATCTCTATAACCTTACTGCCAAGTTTCAATGTTGGAAAGCCAAGGCAAAACACTGTCCTTGATTACAAAGAATTTCCTCAGCATGCCTTGTTAAGAGAAACTTCCATAGATGGCACCACCTACATCAGCGATGGAGCGAAACAACCGTGCAGGCAGCAATATCCTACGACAAAGCTGCTTGGTGCAGCGGCACAGTTGCGGATGCTCCACCCTTGTAGCTTTTCTTTCATTTCCAAGAAAAGTTGTTGCTAAGTGTACCATATCTCCTTTGAAGGGACAGCGAGGCCAACTCCATCCAATTTATGTTTTTCACAAAAATCTATTGTTTGGCTTTTGTGGCTATAGTCATGCTTGTTTGGCAGCCAAAGATGCATTTAATGCTGAGAAAATTAGATTAAAAGAATGGAACATTACTTTCCAACCACTCGAAATAAACTCATGGCGTAAAGATCAAAAGGATTCCATGATTACGTTTTCAAAGTGAATGACAGTTTGGCCTAGCCTCAGAGATCTGCAGCAAGAATTGATGCCATCACAGTTTGCTTGTGAAAATGTCATAACCTCTTCCTTCCATGGTAGCCACCCTATGGTTTCTTCCCGTCACCTTAAGGTTGCCCACTCCTCCGCTCTCGCCATAACCTTCCAAGCTACTATACTCCGTTTCATACATAGCAGGCAACGTTACGGAGGTAGCTGAAGAAGTGCGTCCAGGAAACCGTATTACTCCGCCCAGTATCATTCGTTCTTCTTGAAACGCTGGTCAGTATTTGGACGAATGCAAAGAGCGGTATAAAACGATGTGGTAGCACTGGAAATCACAGTCAAAGCTGTCAGGTGCTCAGTGTTCGGGCTCTCTGGCCATAATTTTCACGGAGTGTGAACTATTTTTTTCGGCGCGGATTGAGTAGGAGCGATTCGCCCTACCAACCGCGTATCATACTGCCACGTGTACATTTTGCTTCTCAAAAACTCGATGAGTCGCAGGACGAAAGTGTGGCAAGAGATAAAAGAAGTCTAGGAGGTGCTAGTCATGACACATAAGATTTGTCGCAATGAAATATGCCTGTGTTCGCTTTGGTCGTATGGCGAACTACTTTTTGCGTGCGGACTTAGCCTGCGCGAACAGGTGTGCTAGCTTTGGCAGCATTGCCTGCTATGTATGAAAACGAGTATAGGCCATCCGTCGCCTCCCACCCTCTCTCTCTTCCCTCCCTAAAAAGTAGAGAGGGCTTTACCTCTCTCCACTTTGCCACCTGCCATGGTTGGGTTGACAGGTGGCAACTGAATTGGTAGGTGGCAAATTCAAGTCAATTGAAAGATAACAATGAAACTGAATTTAAATAAATTAAATTGGCTGAAATCAAACACCATTAATTAAGTTAAATTAATTCACTAAGTAATTAAGATCTTAAGGCTGACACTGCACAATCCATACTAGAATGTGGGGCTATAAGGCTATAACAGCTTTTGCTGTACTAAAAAAGAGATTGTCACAAGGATCAACACCTAAATGTTTACTGCAACAAATATTAACACTGCACAGGTAAGCTTGTTCAATTCTATGGATAAATGAGCAGATTTAAATTTCAAGAATCAACTTTATACTGCTTTGCCGATTAGTAGTAGCACTTTTAGTGTGAAAGCACTGCTTACTAGCAAATCTGAAAAACTCGGGGTAGGTGTGAAGCCTCAATCTTTGGCAGGGGCATGTATGGAACACTACATTGATCTTTGACAGAGTGCCAGCGGTGGAGGCCTTGCGCAGTTGCTCCGTCAATGCGTGGAAGCCCCTCTCTTCACGTGTCATTGCCAACAGCAGCTGACGATAAGATCTTGCATGCGGTTGCCTTTGAGGCTGTGTTGCCTCAAGTGCTTTTGCATGTCTTACTCGGTTTAACAAAGTTAAAACACTAACTTTCTTTTATTAAAACTTCCTTTCTACATCACTTTCAGAGTACGACAGAAACCCACATAAACTACACCTATGGAAACATTCAGCAGCTCATGGTAGTCAAAATACCAACTGGCTCAAAGGGCACTGAGTGTGACAGTACAATGTTTCGCTTGCATCACATTGCAGGAAATATGATCGCAGACTGAACTGACTGAGAATTAAAAGTGCTCGCGTGAATGGTGTATAACACTGATTTCTTTGCAACAGCTCACCCCTGGAGCCCGTTCAAGAAGTGCTAGCTTTAGCCAGAAATTGGACTTGCACTCTACCAGTGAACAAAGCATATTTTTAAGCTATCATAAATGACAATTTCATTCTTGCGCAAGTTTTTTACAAATTACATGTTGGAGAAGACAATGAGTGCATACCAGATCATTGTAGGTTGCTAGCAGATGGTGCAATTTCCTGGTCTGCTCGTCAGCCTGTTCCTACAGGGTCAAAAAAGTAATGTCAGCCCAGACTGCATGAAAAAAAAAGCTACGCAAACTTTTAGCAATGGCAAACTTAGAAATGCATTAAACAATTTAAAGATGCACATAAATTTATGAACACAGTAGCCGCACACAAATACAAAAATATTACAACTACTATATATAATAGAAAATGACAAAAAGAGAACATTGGGCTCTAGTGAGAGCTTGCCCTTGGGAACTGTGATAACTTAAAGCATCTACTACATAGCAGTAGTCAAAGCCTGCTCTCAAGAAAATTATTTGTGACGTACGTACCTGCTGTTCAAGTTGAATAGCAGCAAGCGCTGAAACCTTGCCAATGTGAGATGGCGCATCTGTAGATTAAAAATGAGACGTTAACAAATAGGAATGTGCTACAAATATGAACATTAATGCATGGTACGAAATACTCACCTTTAATGTGAGTGCTGTCAAGGACTGGCTTGAGGTCCTCCATTTTTTGAAAGGCGGCTATCACCTGTCGGATTCTGTCTTCGTCTAGAATGCAAGGCAAATTCAGCACAGTTTCTTAAAACAGACCCAGCTCAAGAACAAGTTTTTTCTTTGCACATACAGTCACTGCTATACTACATTGGCTGGCTGTAGCAAGGAAGATTGAATGCTCAGAACCGAAAAGCTAAACTGTAAATTGTGGGGTAACGTCTCAAAGCGTAGGGCTCCGGATTAATTTAGACCACCTGGGGGTCCTTTAGCTTGCGCTGACATTGCAGAACTCGGCCTGACTGCGCGCACACTGAGTACAGCACATAGCATATTTTCATCGAAGCGCACAATCTATTACATGACCAAAGCAAAACTTCACATACATGCTTCAGATAGAATTATGATAATCAGGTCTCTGGCTATGCTACCTTCATTCAGCCACTTCAATTAATTACAATCACTAGGAGTTTATATGACCTATATAATGCACTTTGTTACATGCACAGTGTCTAAACATCAGCATACGCGTCAAAAAAGTTGTGCACAACTCGCCTGCTAAAATCAGCTGGAGCTTAGCACCCTCTGTCAAATCGGCTCGGTCCTGGAATTCAGCATCCAGGTACTTGTCAAGCTCGTCAGCTGAAGGACTGCCAAAAGCAGCATTGTTACTTTGAAGCAATCATTAACAGATCTCGCGCGCACGTACTTTTTTTGAGCACTGACAGTTTCTCCCGAGAAGCGACGGCAGCTTGTATTTTCGAGTTGACGTTAAGCAGTACTTCCTGCAGTAAGAGATAGTTAGTAGCAACCCGCATCGAATGGCACTAAAAAGGGTTCGTTACCGTTATGCTAGATTTGTTAGGCGGTTCTTTCGTTGGATCGCAGTCAGTGAGACGCCTCTCTAATGCTTCTATGCGATCCTCGAGCATCTTCAGCACTTCGGGCGTCGCCATGATGACAGCTTGCTTATAGACAAACCGACTTCAAGACGCCAGCTGCTTGAGTTTATGAGACGGCAACATCGCGCGCGCCACCACCACTCTCAGCACTTTGGCTTCATTCTTTTAGCTCGTTCATCTCTCTATATCTTCGTTGTGACGCGCATGGTGGCGCATTTAGCGCGATTGTGTTGCGCTCGCGGGTCGCGCCGTTTTCGTTTGATGAGCTGTATTCTTGTTAACAAAATCGCGTAAAGATTTAATGCACAGAGCGGATTTTTACATGCGAATGCGTCGCCCTTGGTTCTTTGGTAGCTAGACTTACGGACTTCCTTTACCACTGCCATCGAAGCTTCGGCAGCTTCGGTCTGGTGTTTTAGTTAATATTGGTCGATAAAAGCATGGGGGGAAGCTCCACAAATTTTAGAAGTCATTTTTCTGACTTTAAATGTGCCCAATTATGATACAATATGTCTGCTGGGCAGTCTAAAATCACAAGTTTTTTTGTTTCCTCAAGCCCTACTAAGGCAGCTGGAAAACGCGTGAAACCTTCTACACCGGTGACAAGAAGAAGAGGTGGAAAGCTATCACTTAAAAATAAAACTACCCGGTTGTGTGGGAACAGCCCAAGTAAAAAAATTAAATTAGACCTCTGCCGCTCGGTAGTATTGCCCAGCGGAGATGACAGTGACGTTGAAATCGTGAAAGTTGTGCCGCCGAAAAGTGAGAGAAGTTCGCAAGATACGAAGCAGAAAGAATGCATCCGTGAAAAGTTTGAAGAAAATAGCCCACCAGCAGTTAGCGCTGTGTCTGCGATTATAGAGCGCGAAAAAAGTTCGCAAGATGACACAAAACGGAAGGAATGCACCCGAGGAAAGTCCACAAGTGTTGGTGCTGTGTTTACAACAGCAGAGCGTGAAAGATCAGTCAGTCACTTAAAGCAAAGTGTTCTGATAGAACGAAAAAAACGTGGCATAGAAAGCGAACCTGCAGATTCGGCTGCCCAAAGCTTTACTAGTCCAGTGAAAATAACAGCTGACTGTGGCGGCTTGTCTGCACGGACAGGTGGTGTAACGAAGCCTGTGCCGAAAGAACCAGCCGCTGGTGACAGCATTCAGTGCCAGCAGTCAAATTCAACTGACCAAACTGTGTCAACTCCAGTGGAGGAATCTGCTGATGGTGGTGCTGCTAAGAGTCCCTACTATTTAGACAACCTTGTTTTGATTATAAACACGGTAAAAAATAGTGAAGACTGGAATCTTTTCAGTCAGCAAGAGCAAGATATGTTTTTTGAATTCCTAGAAGCTGACGGTGATTGTTGGTTCTGGTGCACTGTAAGATGGCCTACTGTTAATCATTTTGCTATAATCTGCTTGACGCCTCTGAAATATATGTCTATCGTGAAGACCACTAACAGAACAGTGTTTACTTATCATCGTGGACACTTATTTTTGGCAGAGAAATGTCAGAAGCTGCTTGCTCGACTTCTACAGCGAAAACACATGGGGAGAAGTACATCAAAGATTGGGTATCCTGACATTGCCCGTGACATCTCCCCAGTACTTCTGGCCTTACGGGACAAAGGCTACATTGAAGACGGTAAGCCCTGAAAGCTTGAATGTGCATGCCATGCAACTGATGATTGCTTGCTCATTGGAAGCGACAAGCCTGAAGGATTTGGGCGTAGCGCTCCGCCTTCTTTCACCTTATGAGCTCAAGACCTTAGCCCAAGTGTTTAAACTGAAGACTGGTGGCCAGGGCAAAGGCAGTCTCGCAGATTCATTGCTAGACCACTGCAGCAAACAGCAGCCTGTGCTCTTCGGCTCCAGGAAGACATCGCTTCAGCAGCTGGTACTGAAACGGTGGGAGGCTTTTATATCGAGTATTAAAAACAAGCTCGCCTGCTGGTGTTGTCAACATATTGCATCCACTAGTTGAGTTAAGGATTGTCTCTGATAGAGCCATTTAATCTTAATGTCTTGAAGTGATGTGTTCCTTGTGTAATGGGGTTTTGCACTTAATTAAAATGCAGAAATTGCTGAATTGATTGAAAAATAGAAATGAAGAAATATGGTAAATTCATGCTGGTATTACAGCACTTGGTTTTTTGTGCAGGAGATGTCAGCAATTTCGGTGAAAGCTAAAACAACCAGATCTATATTTGTGAACATAAACTGCACATAAACTGTACATAAACATAAACTGCACATATTTCAAAGATCATGGTGGCTTTTGAATGCAGTGTTTTATATTTGCACTTACATTTCTGCTTTGTGACCAACGCGTTCTTCAATTTCAACTCCGAAAGAAATACTGTACGCTAAAACTTGTGTTGCAGGTAACAGATTTTAGACTGTGGCTACAAAAGATGACAATGCTATTACTTTAACTTCTGCTTGGGATGATTCATTTAATCTTTATTTCTGTGCTACAAGTAATTTCATGCTGATTAACGCACATAAACAAGTGGACATGCTATTTTGAACTTAATGGACACCTTGGAATAGCGGCCTAGCCCTTTAAGTCCTCTATACAGTGCAGGTCTGAGGCAAACAGTGCCACAGTTGAAGAAAACAAACATTCACTGAGTCTGTGAATTGAACCTGCTCCAAAGTCAGACATCTGCACCCTATTAACACCGAATCAATGTTATGCACATCAGAGAACTAGATATCCTTGGTCCTGCATGGCGACTGTGTGATGAGCCAAGAGATGCTTGGAGACGCTTACTCAGACTGTTCTCGTTGGGAATACCATGGGACATGGAGGAGGCGGGAGAGACTCCTCAAGTGTGAGTAATGCCCTCCACCTCTAAACTGTAGCCACTGACCCTTTCATAATATGCTACAAGCAGTGTATATGGTCCGCTTGCGCAGGTATGGCCTGCAACTAGTTGCAGCAGGCAAGATGGCCTTTCCAGAATACCAAGTCACCAGGGAGCATGCTGTTTTCTCCTCACGGCTGGACTTAATAAGGTGGGATTTGTGCATATTGATATGCAGACATAGTGGCAACATTGGCAGTTACCTCAGTTTTCTGCGGGCATCAGGAAACGGTTGTTGGCTGGGACTCTTTTCTCTTGAGAAGCAAGCTGAGCAGTTGATGATGATGATGATATTGTGGCATTGCCCTTTGTAGCGGGCGGGCACAGAATTTGTGTCCGGATTTGAAAGGCGACGCCACCTGCCGAGCCAAGTACCAACTGACATAAAGTGCAAATGAACTAAGTGGATGGGCAAGTATCATGGTTGCTTCTTTTTCAGCAGATAATGCCACCTGCTGAATGCACTGCTCTGCTTGTTTCTTTGCAAACACGAGTCACGAGCAAGAGCAGTTTTTTAATGATCCAGACAATCCTGGCAATTAACAATGTTAAATTACTTCTCAAGCAATGTAGAACGTAATATAATCTTGGTATGTGCTGTCTGGCTGCAAATAGGAGAGTAGTTTGCACAGAGTTATTTTTAAAATTCATCAGCCAAATACAGGAGACTTTGTATATCAATCCACAATTTCACCTTTCTAGATGTGGTCACCTCTGCTCTGCTTACAAAGATGGTAACCGGCTAACGAAACAATACGACGTACAGCTTGATATAAAACGGCACAAGTGTTTGACAGTTCAAATAGAATCAGCAGCAGTTGATAGGTTATGTATAGCTCATAATTACATGCAGCTCGTAAATACTGCAGAGTAAAATAACCAAATATTTTTGTCTTTTTTTGCATCACTCATTTTATAAATCAATCACATCTGAATATAATAGTGACAGATGCTGAACATATGAACCCATTGCTTTCTTTGGTAGCAGTACTGTGTTAGGGAAAGTGCAGCACTATCCACCTTATTGTAGTCATAATGTGATGTGGACACTAGAGAGATTCTGACCATGAAGCAGAATGGTGATTCAAATCACACACTGGTGTTGTATTGCAGCAGAAACTACGAAGTTCTCTTGCTAACACATAATTACAGCAAGTGGAAATAACCTTCAACTTGTTTTCATCAGCAAACTCTCTTCATCAGAAAATGTACTGGCTGGTATTTAAAAAACCTTTGCAGCAGCTTGACAGCTTTGCCGTTGATGTATTTAGTTGGGCTGTTGATTAGTGAAGAATCTTTTTTTTTATCAGAATGCTTTTCACAACTCTTTTTCACTCATTTGTGAAGGCTACCAAGACTGCAGTCATGTAGTTTGTGCAGCAGTTTCTGCACAGATTACATGAGTGCATGATTGCAACGTTTCATATTTGAAATGCAGACCCCTTCCTTCAGGTATGAAACATCGAGGATCCTGGAAACAGAGCTGATCCAAGCCACTGCTGAAAAGAAGTGGGACAAGGCCAAGCAGCTCTTCTACGACATAGAGAAGCTTGCCAAAAGCACTGATGCATTGGAGCGTCAGGAAAGGTGACACCTGCACCAGTGGTATTTTGTCACAGTGCTCTTCAAATGGGGCTCTTGCAGGGATCAACAGTTGCCGCCATTCTTGAGGCACTTCAGCATGTGTGGTGTCTACACGCGGTGCCGCTGTCTGGGTGTTGATGTGCTGCAACGCCTTAAGGAGCACCGGCATGCCATCAAGGTTCTTCAGGACCTTCTTGGTCAAAAAGTGGGTAGATCCTCCAATGCACCTGTTTGAGGAATACTTGTTCAAGCACTGGAGTTTTTTCAGCTTAGATTGTGTCACTTGTGAGGTTGTATCTCTTTGGGAAAGAAGGCAGTGTTAATGTTTAGCTGTACATGTTTATTTTGTGGAAGTTTGTCTTGTTTTACTTGTTTGCATGGCATTACCAATATTTTCCCCTCAATTTGAGTTTTTAGTCAAGACCCACCCAACAATTAAATGGCCACTAAATTTGAGAATGAATAGCCTCTACAAGTTGAGCTTATAGCTCTTAAATGACTAATATTTTACACATTTGAATTTGATAACGGACTGAAATTGCATGCAGTTTAGTTAGTACTGTAGACAAAGTTACTGATGTCAGATACTGAGAAAAATACATCATATATCACACTTTATTTCCTGCATGCATTAAACTTTAGTATTGTATGTATTATATCATTCATGTAAGCATTAAATCACTAGTGGGCCAGCAGGCTTTCCAGAGGCACACAGTGCAGTTATGTAAGGCGGCAAGGAATTACTGCTAAAATGTTGTGCATAATGTGTAAATTTTTTGATGTGTAAGTTTTTTTTGTCAAACTATGCAGTGTTACTTAAACTAAACACCTATACTGTGTTAATGCCTTTGCAGTGTACGATTATAATATTTACTGTTTACTTATTGTCTGCGTATTATAACAACTAGCAATGTTTCAACATTTTGTTATTCTTTGTATAATACTACCGACATTAGCCTTATTTTATGCGTTATTTGATTGTTTTCGTCACAGCTCGGTTGTATTTTCGTTTTACCGTTCGTTGTTTTTCTTAACATGCTGACCAGTTGAATGTTCCAATTATGCTTGACCGGGTTCTGTTAACCTTACTAAGCCCTCCTGCCACAATCCCATTTGGGATTAGCAGTATTCGTAAATAAATAAAATAAAATAAATAAATAATTACAAGGATAACTGGAAAGCAAATTGAGTGCTTTATTCCTTACACCACATTCCCAGTTCTTCAAAGAACGGTGCGATGGTTAAATTTGTCAAAGATTTTTTTAAATGTCTGCTGATATTCCTAAGGTAATCAATTCATTTATCTGTCATTTTTACTCAGTGACTGTGTAATCCTTAAAAAATGTTTTCTTTTGCTTGTGAATGAATGTGTATGAATGGTGACCAATAATTGTTAAGATTGGAGTAATGCCTGAATGAACTTAGTCAAATCCTCTTGTGTACAGACTGGGAAAAAGTATGGACTTAATTTAGTATATCACAAATTGTGTGTAAGCGCATTACATATTTTAATAAACTAAATGTTGAATATGTTTTAATTATATAGTAATCGATAAATTGGTTGTCCTGGGGAGTTATCAGTAAAGTAGTTAAAAATCTTATTCAGAAAAATGTTTGGGAAGCAAGAGTCATGACATAGAAAAACAAGTTGCTGTGCCATGTGCTTGCTGTTCTATGCATGTCTGCTCGTAATTTGTTCCTTTTCTTTGTGCTGAGTGCTTGCACATTGCAAAAGGAATGTATTTCGGCTGTAATTAGCAGTGAGTGTTCCTTTTGTTTGCTGGTCTTGAAAAATTTAATTGTCATTCTAGTCCAAGGGTTGTAGCTTTTTCAGAAAAGCCACTGGTAGCACCACTGGTTTCAAAAGGTACTGTGGAATCCATGTGCCCTGTCTCGTGACCCTTCCTACTTAACATGTATGCAAATGAGAACACGCATCTGCAGCTTCTAAATAAAACGACCAAAACTGATTAATGATCACTGCCTGCATTTTCTGCAGTAAGAAGTTATAGTGTGATTAGTCTCAAAATAAAGCACATAAAGGAAAAGTTGCAGTTGAGGCATGCATGAATTTAGGTACATAGGGAAACCAAGTTTGAGAACCCCTGTTCTGGTCAAACAGACAGGCTTAGATTTTCAAGGGAAATTAGAAGGTCATCATTTTATAGCAGTTTGTTGCCACATTACTGAAACTGCAGTTATCTCAATGAAATTGGCAGTTAGCTGATATCATGTGCACAACATTCATTTTGCAGCTGTACTGCCAGAGCCGCAGAGGTCATTGGTGGGATCGGCTGGCGCTCAACTTGGAAGTTCACCTTGGAAAGCCCAATGAGGTACAGTTGTTTTGCATGCTGATTATATCTTTACTTATCCAGTAACACTGCTGAAAAAAAAATTCAGAAGAGAAAGCATATTATGTGTAAGGCCCCTAACTTTATGCGGTGGAAAATTCTAAATATTTTGGATGCAGAACAAAGAATCTGTGACATTCTGCGGATGCAGAATTAAGAATCCGCAAAATTAATCGGGAAGTGTAAGATGCATGAAAGAAACATGCATGTTTATTTTTTGAGCACATGCCTCACATGCTGCAGAGGTCCCGCTTCTAAAATTGAATATGGCTGTTGGAACTCAGCGCATCAAGTGATGTTTCCATTACCTTCACTCGAGCAATGGTGCTTGTTTGATACCAGATCTCCATAACGACTCATTGATCCCCGTGCATCAGCAGGGTTGATTGTGATAGAACAAATATTTGAAAGCAATCCAGTGGAAGAGAATGTTGGGGTCACTTCTTCCAGTCCAGCCTAGAAAGACAGGATGTCAAAATCTTCACCTTTTTCATCTTGCATAGAAAGAAAGTGTACATCTTTCATTTGATTTCAGTTCTCAACCAGTTTTCTCAAGTTCTAGAGCAGGTACACTTGCCATTCAGCAGCTAAGCTATTCTTGACTAAGTCCAGGCATGCTTGCAAACTGCAAACTTTTTTGCTGGTAGAAACCTGATCTGTAGCTGATCGTACTTCAGCTGTGGTTGACCTGCACTGTTTGGGATTTCTGTGTAATCATAATATTTCTTTTAAAATTTCCTGAGGTCTCAAACTCTCCCTCATGGCATATTTGTGTAGTTAAAGTAAATGAGTCATTTTTCCATTGTTATGTCTTGTTATGTAGTTCTTACTCATGTCCGTAACATCAGTGGTATCAAAAAATGAGATTTTGGCTGCCGGCTCTAGATTTTGCGGGAAATGCATAAATCTGCGATTTTTTGCGGAGACGAAGTAATGGTAAGTTAGGGGCCTAAATTATGTCCTCTGAATTCTCTCTCTGCATCTGTGTCGAGCTGTGAAGGAGGAGAAGTTAATGGAATTGTAGTGGCCAAAGCAACAACAACAAAAAAAATAAGCATGATATGCTCCGCAACATGTTCAGGTTAACCCATGGATCTCTTTTTGTGATTGTCTTGAGCAGAACAAAACTTGAAATAGTAAAATGTTCAGCCAGAGAGGTTTGCATTGTCATTAGCTGTTAGCTGTTGGATGAGTTCACTTATGCCTGTGAAACGTCATTAAAATTTTCCCAATGGTGGGAACCTACTGCAGGCCTTGAAAGTTCTGCACGAAGCCCTGGACGATCCCACTATCAGCCCTGCTGCCCGTCATGCCCTGGTGATTCGGGCAAATCGATTGGTGGTCAAGATGCCCAAGAGCGTGTCACCTACATTAGAATCACTCTTGAAGTTGGAGAAATGGGACGCACTTCCACAGGTGAATCCACATTTACCCAATAAAGAAAGGTTAACTGACGTTTAACAGTTAAGGGTAACGGAGTGGATTCCAAGAGAAGGCAAACGTAGCAGGGGGCGGCAGAAAATTAGGTGGGCGGATGGGATTAAGAAATTTGCAGGAATATGGCGGCCGCGGCTGGCGCAGGACAGGGTTAATTGGAGAGACATGGGAGAGGCCTTTGCCCTGCAGTGGGCGTAGTCAGGCTGATGATGATGATGATGTGTCAGCTATTGCAGGCGACATGGTAGAACGCTTTTGTAGAGGGCTCAGTGAACAATAATAGCTGTGGGGTGCTAGCCAGCGTTGTTGAGTCTATTAAGCATGAGACGCGCTGGTGTGGTGTTCTGCGAGTTTTTGAATAAATTAATGAAACCATAACAAATTTTATCATGGAACTCAAAGTTTGCCTACCCCTGGGAGCTTTAAGTATCACTGTTTAGAGGGTTTCGAGTGAAAGGGTTAATTAGGTAGCATGCAAACTAGATTGCTTTCAATATTAGACAATTTACCGGCAAAACCAATCTTTTGCTGGAGGCGTAGTACGCAGCGAGGTTTGTAAAGGAAAATTGTAGGTGTGACGTTGAGACAGGAAGAGAGCAGAGTGGGTCAGGGAACAAGTGCGAGTTAATGACATCATAGTCGAAACCGAGAAGAAGAGATAGGCAAGACCAGGGCATGTAATGCGAAACAAGATAACTGGTGGTCATTAAGGGCAACGGACTGGAGTTCAAGAGAAGGCAAGCGTAGCAGAATGTGGCAGAAACTCAGGTGGGTGGATGAGATTAGGAAGTTTGTGAGGAAAACGGGGCTGTAGCTGGCACAGGGCAGGGTTAATTGCAGAGATATGGGAGAGGCTTTTGTCCTGCAATGGGCGTAGCTAGGCTGATGGTGACGAAGTACGACTGTTGAGAGTGGTGTCAAGCATGGAACTGCTGAGTTCCTTTGTGTAGTTTGCTGCATGGCATTGACATTTATGCAGTAAACATTTTGCGACTATGCCTGACGATGAGGTAATGTGGAAATCTCAGTTCAGCTTCTAATGTTTGCACCATATTTGGGGTCCCTTTATTAGAGTTTGTCAAATTGCCAGAGCCCTACTTTTCATCATTTCCGTTTTAGAATTGCCTAACCTTTGTCAGCTAGTTCAACATCACAGGTTGTTTCTGCACATGTGCTTTGCTGTTGGCCGCCTCCATAGACAAAGAGAGAGCATCGTCGTGGGCCGCACTTGGAGTGCACCGGTGTGGTTTTGCCATTTCAGGTGGAGATTGAGGGTCAGCTGGCTGAGCGCATGGTGCCGGGGCGGACCAATCTTTTTGCTGCGCGAGATGGGAGCACAATGGAAGTCATCTCTGTTGAAGAGGTGGCACTGCGACACTACAGCATGCAAGGATACCCTAAAGGTAACCTAAGATTATGGCAAGTGAAGTGCGTTAAAATTTTAATGTGGTTGATGCTTATGCTGATTGTTGTGCTTTATTTCTTTTCACAGCATATATTCTTCCGTATTTGTTTCCACATAGGTCAGCTATGAATGCACGTCAATTACTAAACTTGGTACTAGCCACACTCTAGAATGTAAAGGCGTTAATGTAATGGACTTCATGCGTCGAAGGTTCACTCTGGTCTATAAGGCATACCGTAGTGGAGGGCTTCGTATTAATATCGATTACCTAAGGTTCTTGGCTTGCTTTGAAATCTCCGCACACAAGCATTTTTACATTTTACCATTGAAATGAAGCTACCTTGACTGGATTCAAACAGACTTGTGTTCTGTAGCAAAACATCATAGTTACCAAGCTACTGTAGAATGGTAAAAAAGGCATTGCGAGTGCAGGCCGCTTCTTACGTTTATGAAGGCAAGGTACAGTTTGAAGACAACAAACCTTTATTCTGGGACAGATTATCAGACCCGAGGGCTGCAGATGACACCTTCCTGTGGGTGCAATGACTGACATAATACTATCATCTGAGTTGTGGATAGGGCCCCTTATGATATTCATAACTAGGAACCACCGCTGCAGTGCCTGTTTCTTCTCGCAAATAGGGAAGTTATGCAGCCCAGGGTGAGCTTGGCACTGGTTGGCATTGCACGTGCCATCAACTACACGAGGAAGAATAGGATAGTGGATACTTGCGCACTGACATAGCCTTAGGTGGGTGTCCTGCCATTTTCCCCAGATGCGCCTTCTCTGGTTGCACTGCTGTTTTGCTTACCTTGATACTGTGTTACATTCGCAGTGCTGTCATGCTTTTAGATGTAGGAGCCATGCTTATAGCAATTTTTTGTAATAAGGGAGTAATTACTCATTGACATCCACCCAATTGTAGATAGGGCCTTTTATGATATTCATAACTAGGAACCACCACTGCAGTGCCTGTTCCTTCTGGGTGGATGTCAATGAGTAATTACTCCCTTATTACAAATCTACTCCACCTTGGGGGATTCCCCTAAACATTTGACCAGCAGTTTTTATGTCTCAGCAATGTTCTGCTGAAAGTGAAGCAAGGAAGGGGGAAGTTATCTATGTAAGGGAAGTACGCTCCCTTATGTTCATGTACCTTATGCTGTTTATCTTGAGAAATCAAGCATATCCATGTCCACAGTGAGTAGTACAGATGCGGACATAAGTGAGCAGAGCGCGCTATTCTGTTCTAAATATAATCACTATTGGTGATCAAGAAAGATTATTTGTCTATGAGAAAGTGCACTAACTTCCATTAACAGCATGCACATGTCATAGCTCGCAATTTCAATTAGCCAATGCATGAAAAATGTTGGTAGACAGTAGTATGCTCCAGTTACTTTTATCTGCATCTGTACATAGTGGTGATCAAATAATCCAACGTGGCACCCTTGCATTCATTGTTTTGAATCCTATGATTGTGAGATGGTGGTGACCAATAGTATTATTGTGAGACATTCCAGCGGCTAAAAAGACAAGGAAGAAGGTAGACAAGACAGGACGAACGCCGGACTTCAACTGGTTGAAGTTCAGTTGAAGTCCGGCGTTCGTCCTGTCTCGTCTACCTTCGTCCCTGTCTTTTTAGCCGCTGGAATGTCTCACAGTAGTACTAGCAACCAACTAGCCCAACTTTCTACGCTTAAAGACTAATAGTATAACTGAAAGTATTGCAACGCAGTGCAATGTGTTCTAGCCCCTGGATCAGCAGGGTCCTGGTCAAAATTTTTCGGAGCCTAATTTGCTGTTCATGCGACACCATCCGGATGGCATGAGTGCCAGGGTTGGATGCTCGTAGGGTAAGCTGTGCCATTTTTAATGGCAGATGTACAAGGACACTATGAATCTTCAGTGAACAATTTCGGTAAGAATATCATTATCGGTCCATGCCTTTATCCCACTCCTCAAACATCGCATGGTCCTGTCAGGGTACCAAGCACCAAGATACAACTTAGTTATAATATCATACTGCATTCATTGTTTGTTATGTTCGTGGAAAATATACCGAAATGGCAAAGTGCGTTTTTTAGTGCTGTAGCAATGCAAATGTGCCTATTTTTGTCTACCTTCAGTTTTTTTTTTATTGAGGTGGTTTTTAGCTTTGTCCACACCCTTTGGCAGCTCTGGCAAAAGGTGAGATTTCTTAAAATGCGAAAGTTTGTTGTCTTTTACATTTTAAATGCTTTTCTGATGATCTGTTGTGTTCTGCAGATACCTCTAGGGTTCTTTCATTTGGTGTGTTTCCTTTAGGGGTACATGGTGAAGGCTCTACATTTCGTGCGCTTTTTGGCCTTCTCTGCTGGGATGTAATCTACGTCAGTGGTGTACCAGATGCGTTTCGATCTGCACACCAGGCCCTGCCCTTGGGCCTTCACTCAGATTGCTTCTTTGCGAACCGGGAAGAGCACTTCCTGAAAGCATTCAAGGCTATCTCAGAAAGCACAATACAGGTAATAGTGACAACTCTGGAAAAGTGGAGAAGTTAGGTGACAGTCATTTGAGGGCATTTGTAGTATTTGCCTGAGCTCAGAATTGTAGACCTGCAATTTTCTTGGCTCTATATTTAAAAGATGGTGACCTCAAAGCCCGTGTTAAACGATGTTGTATGTATTTCTTAAATCAGTCTATATATTAAACTTTGTATTTAAATTAACTTCTGCCTACCCTTGTTAGTACCCCGAGTACAAAAAATGGAATACTTATGCATACTTGAAACTTCATATGTAAATATTCTTTCTTTCTTCTCTGATCCTTAGCATACAAGTGACTTTTTGAAACAAATGTTTGTTGCAATACTCAACATTTGAATATAGTAACATCATATTTTTCAGATATTTTAAGGTGTCCACAGTTTGATGTGTCTAAAAATTTTATTTCACTTGAAAGATACAGTCAAATCCACTTATAACAATACTGAAGTGCCATGGAAATACCATTGTTATAACCAATAATTGTTATAACAGGGTTGTGCCGAAAATACCATAGAACACATGCAAAAGCTGACGGTGTCGCAACTGACCATTGTTATATCCGATATATTGTTATAACCGGTAGTGTTATAAGTGGGTTTGACTGTATAGTAAATACAGTTCCACATTCTCAGTGGCTAAAAATATTTGCCCTTAAATGGCTTACCATTCTTGAATTAGTTGAATGAGCCATCTAAATGTCATCCATTTGCTCGTCAGGGTCAACTGTCATTAATTCACACTGCCAGTTTAAACTGAAGGTTTGATCCCATCAGCTTCAGGTGTATTTTTACGAAAGGGCTTCTTTTAATTGGAACTCCGAATATTTGAAACAAATTTTTGGTGACCTTTGAGTTCATTATTGGGAGTTGACTGTCCAGGGTGTTCTGAAATCAATTATGCCTATTTTTACAGGAACTTGAGGAGACGGTTGCAGCTACCTACGGCGCCCACTGCGGGAAGTCCAGCTTAGTGCAGTGGGACTGGTTCAGCTGCACTGACATCCAGGTACCCGGAGTCATTGGCTCATGCATTTACTACTACTACTAGTACTACTCTGTGCCGACAGTAGAAAGCATCCAACCCATTGTCTGTATGCATGTATCTGTGTGAGTGCATTTGTATGTGCATATGTGAGAGAAAAAAACCTCTGGAAAATGCCTCCTCCAGGGCACCCTTCAGAAGCCTACGGCAAAAGCAGATTGATATAAGTGATAAAAAGGCGCTCAGTGCAGAAAGTGAAACGTATAGATAGTAGTGCTAGCTGATATTTCTCACATCGCATAGTATAATCACCTGTGCATTTTTATTTCAACTGAAGTGTGAAGTGTGTAGAGGAACTTACATGCACATTCATGCATGCATGCACGCACACACGCACCCCCATCCCTCACACACACACAGAATGAAGCAAAAAAATAAGACAGTTGTAAAAAATAAGAGTTTGCATACCCCTGTAGTTGCGTTTACCTATATTACTATCCATCCATGAGCGGCTGAGCCAGTGGCTATGGCATTTGATGGCTGAACCATGCACAAAATTTTCTCATAAAAACAACATTTTTTTTCAATACTTGTGACCTGTTTTTGCGTTTAAGTAGTACAGCCAAAATTCTACTTCTATGCCAACAATTTCACTAAAACATTCCATGCTTTTTTCTCTAACATATTAACTATAGTAGGATACAACTTAAAATACAGCAGCAGTTGACACTAGGCCATGATCCGCATCCTATATTACTCCTCTAGCCAATCACAACTGTCACCGAAATCACTTTTTTAATTAAGCAATCCAGATATCAGAAGTCTAGAGCTTATTTTTTCTTGTGATCAGCTTCTTGCTTAGGCAGCAAAGAAAGTTTTAACTATGGACTACTTTTTTGTCGTGGAGGAATTCTGTGTGGCGGTCCTGAATGTTGGCGGAGCTTCACTGCAGACTTAATTAAGTTGTATTCGACTATAATGGATTCAAGTTAAGTTTCATTTCTTTTCTTTTGTGATGAGTGCCAATTTCAGGCCGGAATAGGCTTAGAAGCTGGTTTGCACAGCATTGCTAGTTATTAAAAAAACTGATGTTTTACGAACTTACTTTTACTTACTCTATATATATATATTGTGACAAAGACGAAGCTGGCAGTGGCGCGGGACGGAGCACTCGCGCTAGGCCAGCGGCCATTAAAACATCTCTTGTCCATCGTTCATCACGCCTCATTCTTCGGCTGGCCGCCACGTAAGAATATATATATGTACAAACACACTAAATAATGGACTAACAAGAAGGAAAAGCTAACTTTTCCTTCCATATTATGAAATGATATTAGTGCTGCACTTGCCGTTCAGTGCAGCGCATCTTTTTGACACAGTTGACTTCAACACATGTACCTCAAGTATTTTTTATTAGCTTTCTTTACAGCCACTTTGACTGTAGCATTGTTCTTGTGCCAGCCATAGAGTTCTGGCTTCTTAGATTCACTCCTGCATACTTTTTTGTTTGTGAACTGTAGAGTAAAAAAGGCAGTCTTTCACTTAGCTTCAATTACATTAATTTTAAATGATATATTCTTAATGTTGAGCTTAAATACTGAGGTCCTTGGAAGATCCCAAACTCAAATTGCCGAGTCAGCTTTGCAACACTGTTTCTCTAAATTTAACCCAGCACCACTGCCTCATGAAAAGGCCGAGAAGCTTGGCATTTCCGAGAGCTCATGCGAGCATGCTGGACTAACCCTGCGAATACATTTCAGGCTCGGGTAGCCTGACTTTCTTCTTTCTTTCTATGTTTGGGTGTGCCAAACCAACACTTCTGCTTGCTGATTTGTGCAGTCTGGTATCACTTGCTGTGCCAGTGGCACTGTGCCGTAAAGTTTCTTGGGTCAGTTTCTTTTTTCACAAATAATGAAGCATTTGTTCACATGTGAACTGTAGGAATACTACACTTGGTAATAGCCTTTCTTGGCAATGGAAGGAAAGATACAGGGGCGGAGCCTCTGACCCTGTGTCACTCCACCAGTAGTTTGGCTGCATGACGGCCAGTAGTAGTAGTACAGTACAACCTAATTAATTCAATCCCCCCTCAATTCGGAGAACTGGATAATTCGGACACCCTGTCATGTAAAAAATATGCGCTCTTCGATGGCTTGAAACTTATTAAATCAAAGAAATTAGACCAAGGTCTAATTTGGATGGGCGGCGGATATCACATGTGCACAGGGTACCTGACATGAGGTGGTGACTCAGTTATCTCGCCACTATAGCAAGAGTCAAGCTTGTGTCAACCCGACATGCAGAGGCACTGCACACATAGCCACGATTATTGAGGAAGGTAAACACAGTGATTCATTTTGTGCAGTTCTCTGCCATTTTCTTTGTTTTTGTTGCATGCACTTTGAGGACTGTGCTGTGAATGTTCGTTATCGCAGAGCCTGTAATCATTTTACATCATGTCCTGTGCACGTAAGCAGAGTGTGCTTTTTTTTTGCAGGGTATTTGTGCGGGAGGGGGGCGAGGTTGTTGATTCTCCTGGTGTGCGAGAGGACATGTGTGTTGAGCCATCTGACAGTATGTGCACACTACACCGTCAGGCGGATATGCAGAAAGTTATTTCCACGCAAATTTCTCACACCAAAAATCAGCCAATGCATGCGCAAATCTCCTTGACGTCGCCAGATGGCGCCACGAGCCCGGCAGCTACGCGCGCGCCTGAATCATCGGGACCAATCAGCGCCTGCTCACCGGCTCCCGGTGTTCCGCTAGCGGTAACAAGGTACACGGTATGCTAAAGGTGTCTATTTGCGAGAACTTCGTTGAAGGCTTCGAGAACGGGATCCATCGTAACGCTGGCAAAACGCCAGTGCAAACGTAAGCGAAGCGACTGTAGCGACGGCCGCAATAGCCGATAGATGTCTTCAACGTGCGGCCGGCGGTAGCTTTCTTTTTGGCTGCTGGCAGGCCGCACTGCTGGCAGCCAGAAATCACGGAGTCTGCGTTACGTCATATGCACGTCATGTTTCACGTCACTTAGTCCTGTGTCGTCATAGGAGAATCCCAAGTTTGAATCAGAGCGGCGGGAAAAACTTTTTCAACTTCGAATCCAAATTTCTTAGAAATAAACGCATCTTTCGCTGCCGGCCAAGTGGCAACAAAGCGATGACATGCCGGACTATCGGATTTTGCTATAAAAAAGATATTAATAGTGCTCTCCTCACTGTCCCTTTAATGTCCTGAAGCGACACCTAGGCCACGAAGAACGCTGTCTCTTGGTTGGTTTATACCATCTGGAGTTCTTTCACGTGTGCCGGCATCACACACCATACTGCCTCCATCAAAATTTGGCTGCTGTGGCCGGAATTCAATCCTGCAACCTTGGGATAGTTATAGGCTAGGTAAAGAGCGCCAGGTCCCATATTAGTGTAATGCAGTTTGTGGAGCCAGGATGTGCACTCTTGAGTCGTGGTGGAAGACGCACCATTTCTTAGAACCAGAGCACATTATATTTTAATGTTCACCCACGTGAGGAGGTATTCTGATCCTTGCTTGAGCTTTAATTGTCATGTGTAACGAAAATTTTCCAACTGATTGTGTAGCAACATAGTATGAAGGGCTTCATGTTCTTCAGGCTCTATTCCACCTTGATGGTGCACTAAAGTTGTTTTTTTGGCATGGCACCATTTCAGCCTTCTTTATTTTATGTGATTGTGTAGTAAATTCAAACACGTTGCCAACGTGTTTTCAAGATGGTAATTGTCAGTGGCATGACATGTGTAGGAAATAGTACGTTGTCTGGGCCCCACTGTGCTTTCAAGAGTCTGCGAGCTGCTGGCGCGTCAGTTTCGTCATCGTCGCAGCGGCCTCCCAGACTTGCTTGTTTGGAACCCAGAGACGAACAAGGCTAAGGTGAAGGATGTTTCTGCTTTCATGCCTGTTGCACAGAGTAGTAGCAGAGATCTTTGCGTTTTTTTTAGTGTAGTTTATCAGGTTTAATGTGCCGAAGCAGCTGAAGCTACGAGGGACACCGTAAAGGAGGGCTCTGGATAGTTTCGACCATCTGGGGTTTTTTAATATGTGCTCCGACAATGCACAGTACATGGGCTTCTAGCATTTCGTCACCATCAAAATGTGACCACTGCAGCCAGGATCGAACCAGTGTCTTTTGGGCCAGCAGCCGAACACCATAACCGCTGAGCCACCATGGCGGCTTTTTAGTTTTTTAAAGCAAATGTCTGGAGAGCTTCAGTGTTCTACATTACTAGTACAATTGATTTTTACTTAGTCCAGCACATTTTTTGCGGACCTCTATCTACAATGAAGAAATTTAAAAAAAACTGCACGGTTTTTGGTACGACAAAGTATTTGTGTGCTGGGGACGGTTGCATCTGCTTCTTCTTTTCGTGATTTTTAATCTATGCATCTTTTTCGACATACTTATTTTTTTTTCGGTGCATCAAGGCAGCAGAAGTGAAAGGACCTGGGGACACACTGTCCCCAAAGCAGGTTGTTTGGCTACGCGAGCTCTTGGCTCTGGGTGTGGACTGCGAAGTCTGTCGCGTCACAGGTGAGCTTTCCTCTGGCTTGGATGTTTCATATGTCATAACAGAGGCAGCTGAAGACTGGCCAAAAGTACACGATGCCTTAATCTGACGACTGTGTGTGATATGACTGTAATGACCGTATGTGAAAAATGTTTTCTCCAACTTTCAGCAACAAGCTCCAAAAGGTTACAGAAGAAAAAGAAGAATGGAGCAGATGAGAGAGAATGCTCAGAGAAAATGGACTGAATTGAACGCCATCTGAAAGTGCCTTTTGCAAGTTGCATTGTGTAATATACAGCTTGATTTTTGTAACAGCCTCATGACTTCATTACTTCACCATGCTTGCAAAGGCTTAGAGTGCTTGGTGTTTTGCCTTCAGAGCATTTTCAAGTGGTTGGAAAGACGAACTTATACTCCTATAACTGGGTTATACTATGACTGACTTATACTCCTATAACTGGGTTGTACTATGACTGACTTATACTCCTATAACTGGGTTGTACTATGACTGACCAGAAGTCTTTCTTGCCAACTGCTTTGGCTAGGACACATAAAAGGGCAAAGGGCTGCTGTTTTCACTTCGTCAGCTGCGAGGTTGTAAAACCAGGACGGCATTTGTTAGGACCAAAAACTACAAGGATTAAGAGAAAGCTACAACATACTGCAGCAAGCACTGCAAGAACTGAACCAGAAAGAAATGAGGGGTCAGTTACCTGACACAGCGTCTACAAAGTCTTTAGTGATTTTGTGTTTTGCAAAGCTGTTTACGCAATGAAAAAGCACAGGTTAGCTTACGGGACTGTTTTATCTCTGTTAAGTACAAAAAAAAGAGGGGTCTCACAAACATCTGGGCATAAAAAGGTGCAAGTAACAGCAGATGACTGACTTTTCTGAAAACCGGTTTCTCCAAAAGTTAGCAGCAAGGTGCAAAAATAGCAGCTGGCACAACCACCTCCATGCATAACAAGATCTTTCAAATTTATAAAACTGGCTGCATAGCATGTCTGGAAGTTAACTAAGCTGCTATGCAACATCTGCTGCAGTGTAAAAATGCAACTGCATCGTAGATGGGCAATAAAGGCACTGACAACCAAAGTGCAAGGCTTGCCGAGAATTTGGGAGCTTCTTCCACTTGCATGCCATTGTTGTTTATATTCAACCTGACCTCAGATTGAAAGATTCTTCTAAGTATATTGGCTACTGACCAGCAGGCGTTTGACTTGCAGCAAATACAAATATTCAGGCTGCAATACACTAATTTGCTATAGAAGCTGCTTTAGCTGGCTTTCAGCACTAAATCAAAAACACAAACATTCACCAAACTCCAGTGCTTCCACTGAAGAAAGACAGCTAACCATAAAGGTTAGTACAAGATTATGGCACTGCTTAACTTGGTACACAGATGACTAAAAGGCTTCCCCATTGACACAGGTGACTGGATATTTTGTTTGTCTGTTTACATGCGTCAGCACCAAGTGGCGACATTGGCCCGGTGAGTGTGAAAGTTATGGCAAACCAAAATGTTAGAAAAAAACACAGCAAAGAAAAATAGGGGCACCGTATGGAGTACGACATTCATTCCTGCTAGTAAACCTGTAAAACACGACTAGAATAAATGGTCGTAAGCAGGCTTTTCAATAACAAAGTGAGGCTGTAAACAGGCAAAACTTCGGTAAGAGGTTAAAAAAAAGAGTAAAGAAAATACCATTTGTGCGCGAAGGGTAACGTCAGAGGAGCATGTGTCGCAAAAGAAAAAAATATATATATATTGCATGCATGCAGGCTGTTCAGTGCCCATTAGGCTTTTTGAGTCCGCAGCTCTTCTGAAACATGGAAAATAAGAAACTGAACAGTAAGCACACTATGAATATGGCAATCGTTTGCCAAACTGTTGATTGTCACTTGAGTTACTGAGCAAGATCTTTTTTTTTCTGTATGACAACACCATGTCCATATACGCGACACCAGGCAACCATCCAGCTGGGCAAGAGGGACATGCGATTATACGAGGCGAGGCACACATGTCAAGAAACTTTGAAAAAAAAGAGTCAAAGTTCCACAAGTAGAGCTGGGTCGCTCTGGTCAATATGCTGTTGGAAAATGGCTAGCCAAGACAAAAAGCTTTGCTTCCGTTATGGTTAGCGGTATCACAATAAATAAATATTTGTTCCCCAGTACCACTTACGGCATGGCAAGACTGCAGAGAAAGTGGTAGATCGACTAATAAATGATCATAAAACAGCACACAAGAAAGCATGGAATAATAGACAGTTAGCCACTGCAAAATCAACCACAATGAAACATAGCAGCACTATCAGGGATGCCGTTGCAGACACTACGGTACTCAATAGACTTTCGCTTGATGCAACAATGACTTAGGCACTTATTTATAGACAACAGCGACGAAATAATGCACAGGCATCTTCAAGCAGAAATTGATGATAAAGTCCCCTTCCACCCCTTTTTTTGCATGCATGAAGCTAAGTAGGCATCAAAAATGTGCACATTGCTCAGAATTGTACGCCAGACTCCATAGCTGACAAACACGGCTGGCAGCATAATGCACCCTGTTGGCCACATGTGTAGTGTCACAGGTATGCCGAAGACCTGGCATAAGGCACTAAGCACATTAATCTCCAATGGTGCCAGGGTAAATTGTACTGAATCAGGAGGCCACTTAGGTTTCTAAGAGACAGCTTTGGCTCCGGTGCTTGTATAATGTATATGGCAGTGCGTACATTTTTTCACCATTACTACTGCGTTTTTTTGTTCGAAAGAGCCACTGTACTGCTTTCAATGAAGTCTGCTGCTCTTACAAGCATTAAGTACAGTGCAGGATGCAGCCATACTTTTACATGAAAGGGATGCTTACATGTTATTCACAAAAACACAGTCACGAAATTGAAATCTTCATCATCTCCGAGACTTGAGCATTACACTGTTTGGCATCAGCATTGAATACACATGTAAAAACTATTTCCGTTCCACAACTTTGTTCAAAATGAGGAAACTGCTGTGCTGTCAGTTTTGTTTCTTCGGCCAACGTGATTTATTCCTAATGGCGCAGCTCTGGTGGCTAAATGAAACCCATTTCCCTGCTCTCACTGTTCACTTGTGCATAGAAGCGTTAGCTAACGTTTCTGATCAGGTAAGACAGTTGGCAAAAACCAGCTGCAATCATCCTCAGTGACACTCCACTAACAAGACGCTCTACAAACATGCCAGCGTTCTGCTCTGTGGTAAACATTTAACCTTTTTCAACACATAGTGAGTGAGTTAAGAAGGTAATGAGTCAAAATTTGGTTTCAGCATCCATGGCTCTCCTTAGACACCGTCCCATTTTGGATGTTCTGTGTGTCCCACCAGATGACAGTATAAACCAGTTAAAAAAAAATGGTGCTGTACCAAGTCTCTCTGAACACCAAGTGCAGGCACAGTTGCGTAGTGGGTCGCATAACTGACTGACCCTCCTGTGCACATTAATTACACACATATATGAAAAGGTACCTCTTGCATAGAAAAGACCAGCGCCTTGGAAGGCACAAATCTAGTAACTTTCCAGCGCATCACCAGGTATAAGTAAAACAACCAAATACATTACATGGACAGTATAAGAACAGTGGGTCACCCATGCATAAAGCACTTTCCTTGTTCTTTGCTCCAGGTGTCTACACTCTCCGTTCATTTTCCCATTAGTTACAGTGAGCATTAAAAGAACAAACCTGGCTACGAGCACTCAGATGGAATGCACGTACAGTCTTGAATATGCAAAGGCAAGCGCCATTTGAAAGCAAACCTGCCAACCTTTCGGCAAGGAGAAGAAACTGGCTGGCTCCTTTTCCTTAAGCCTGTGCGCTGTGATAACGTTTCGAAGAGACACGTGCTTTCAAGCGCACCGAGTAAGGCTTCACCATAGTGCAATCTCTACCCAGGCAGATGCATAAACACCAGAGGCACATTTTCCTTTTCTGCCAACCAGCTTTCCCCTCAGAGGCTCTCTTTGTCCAAGGCTTCGTGTAAATCTTTGACGACTCTTCCCAGGCACTCACGGTGAGCACTGTCGTTTCCAAACACCGAGACCAATGTCTCAGGTTTTCCAAAGAAGCCAAAGATGTGCTCGATCCGACCCATTGACTTGGCCGTCAAGTGGGAGCGCACAAGGTCGGCAAGCAGAGCTCTACACTCGTCGAAGGCGCCAACAAGGTACCGCCGGTCGTATGAGAACTCCATCTCGTAGAAGCTCACCACAGCCATGGCGAGAGCACGCAGCTTGCGCTGAAGCTGTTCAGCCACCTTTACCTCGTCTGGTGAGAACTGGTTGTTTCGGTGCAGGACACCAACTTTCACCACAATCTGGGATGGGAAAACGGGTTGCAATGGTGATACCAACAGACAAAAATAATAGGGAGAAAAAAGTGGGTTCTGAGAAGTGTTTTATCAGAGGCAAACATACTCTCAGGACCGAGTACAAAAACAATGCAAGAAAACATAAGAATGCATGCTTGAATTGTTAAACCAGTTCAAGCTTATGATCCTAAGGTAAAAAAAAAAATCTGCACGAAGTGTGCAGAACCAGATTTCTAGGTTTGTTCTTCAGACCTGCACAAGACATGTCAAGAGCAAAACAATCCATATTTAGACCGATCACTATATTTATACCCATAACATATTTACTGGAGCGTTCAGAAATCAGTACATCTATACCGGAGTGCTTTTCATGTGTCAATTGCATTAACCCAAATGCGCCCTGATGTGCTACATGTAGGACAGTTTTTTTTAAAAGCTTGCGCCTGCTTATTTGGTTTATTGGTTTATTGGGGTTTAGCGTCTCAAAGCAACTCCGGCTATGAGGGACGCCGTAGTGAAGGGCTCCGGAAAATTGGACCACCTGGGGATCTTTAACATGCACTGACATCGCACAGCACACGGGCCTCTAGAATTTCACCTTCAAAGAAATTCGGCCGCCGCAGCCGGGATGCACCTGCTTGTGTAGGTTCAAGAGGCTCTAACTTTTCTGTGCAAGCAATGGATTTGGAGCGTTGGAGCAAATGGATTCTCCAGTTGGAATCAATTGGTTCCAGTTGCGTTTTTAGCCATCTGACCAACTGGATCCAACTGGACTAACCAATTAGACCCATTAGGCCCTAGGCAGTTACTGCATCCACAAAATATTCACAAAATATACCTCACAATTAGGTTGTGCAAAATACATAGTGCAAGATATATTTATATAATTTAACATATTATTAACATGCAAAAGGTTTGGTTTGGTTTGGTTTGTGGGGTTTAACGTCCCAAAGCGACTAAGGCTATGAGAGACGCCGTAGTGGAGGGCTCTGGAAATTTCGACCACCTGGGGTTCTTTAACGTGCACTGACATCGCACAGTACACGGGCCTCGAATTTCTCCTCCAAAGAAATTCAGCCGCCGTGACCGGGTTCGAACCCGCGTCTTTCGGATTAACATGCAAAAGGATAACCGATTTGTGAGGACTGCAGGGAGACACTCCCTGGTGCCAACCAACATTTTTAGTACGGAATTGAAATCCACATGCATTTATAGAAATCAAGGCCAATAGACACGCATACATCAAACACAAGAAACACTGCACTAGTAGCATATATATTAGCTCAGTATGTACATCCAGAGAACACACTTCGACTCCAACTTCTATACCCCATTTATGAGGCTCTCATGCTGGAGCCAGTGATGCTTGCCCATTGAATGCAGTTATTTAACTTTTGAACGCAGTGGTGGTGCAGATGATGAATGCAATTTAGTAGGTTAAGCTGCCGACTGCTCTTATTATAAGAACCGTATTAGTTCTGCCTTGTTTGTCAAATACGCAAACATTCACATAAATTTGGACAGACCAATTGGATAAAACAGCTTAGACCAATTGGGCTCACCAGTAGAAACTCAACTGGCCCAACTGGATATTCCATTTTGACTATCGAATTGGAACAACATTCCAACTGGAACCAGTTGGAAATTCAACTGATTCCACTTGCGTTTCTTTTTTTTTACTGGGTTCTGAGAAAGCAGCGAGTCTTCTCTGGTAGCAGTGAGCTGATTCAACCCCACCGACTACATTATATGAGTCTGCAAGAGAAGCATACAGGATTTTCATACTGTCATGAGAAAATGGCCATATGTGATGAGAAATGTGACAGAGATGAGTTCAAATGTTTAAAGCATTATTAAACGTACGCAATAGACAGTGCATTTGCTTAGTGCCCCTATTATATTATGGCTCAAAAGTCGGTATTGAGAAAAATATTTCCATCAATAAAAGGGCGATTCAGAGTCTGAAACCCACTTTACTACTTAAAACATTTCCTGAAGTTAGGGCATATATGGGTTAATGAGGCGAAACAAATCTACTGCAAAACCGAATCGTTCAAAATCATCCTTTTTAAGAAAATTACACTTTTGAATGCGAAACGCGCAAGTCAAATGCACTGTTGATGTCAGCTGTCAGTATCGGAAAAGAGGCCTGTGGACTGACGTTGTCACGGCCGCCAGAGAGGGTGGTGCGACCGCACATGCGGCTTACCGAGTCACAACGTTCTCCGCAGCTTGCAAGCACTCACCTTAATAATATTCTTGGTAATTTTTTCTGCATCTTTTTTATTGCCCGACACATGCTTTACAAGTTTGTACAAGTTATCCAGGAGACTTGCGGAGACATCATCGATGAACGCCTTGGCGACGCTCTTGTTGCTCACGCGACTAAGCAGTTTTTTCTGGACGCGCAGGCCGATGTCCTTCGCGTGGAACTCAGCCACTGTAAAAAACACAATGCACGCAGAGTCATGACAGGTTTCATATCGGCCACGTAAAACATGTATGTACTAAGCCGTTTTTCTGGTTGTTATAACCGCTACAAACACCATACAAGGCAAGAACTAGTTTGACTGCCCACATAGCAGCTGCCGTCAAATCTTTTAATGGGTTAATCAGACTTCGTCTTCCTGCGAGGTGCTTGCTGATAGTGAACGCATGCAAAACGGAGCGTGTGGTGACCGAACAGCGCAGTAACGCCGCTAGTGCGAACATAAGGAACGGAAACACGAGGCCAGGAAACTCCGCCGTCAACGCCTTGAAGCGCAAAAGCAAATGTTAACAAAGACAAAAGGGTAACTTACTGTTCTCAGCTTGAAACGGGACCCGATTTACAGCTGTCGGAGAGCATACAAGGAGATGCAGACCCGTGGACGCACCGTTGATACACAAGATGATGCGTTCAAATCCCAGCTGCTCAAAACCGTTCAATCGGAACTGCCAATCTCTAGTCCGTGAGTCACCTGACCTCTTTCCTTCGCCTGCTACAGTTTCGCGCAGCGTTACAGTGGGTGTAGAAGCAAACCAGTAAACTTAAAAATGGGAAGTCCGCTACGGCAGCACAAGAACGGTGCGTAACATTCGTTACTACCACGCTACGCTGTCTGTGTCATACTCGATATGCTCGATTGGCTCGGCACTCGTTCATTCATGCCAGTGCTATCGTTGGCTGGAAGCGCTAGCTCCTGTTGCTCAGTTGAGTAAGCGTTTGTTTATGGTCAATCTGGGCACTGATCTGGGTCGCCGTGAGTCACTGACATAAGACGCACCCGTTTGTGCCCTCGTTAATATGTTCGAATAAAAAAGGAAAAAAACAAGCGTTTCCTGTCCCGAACGTTGGATGTGGCGACCTGACATAACGATTTAAAAAAAAAAAGCTGCTGAAACACCGCACCGACCGCATTGACAAGAGAGAGGGAAAAAGAGGGGAGAATGAACTTCGAAGAGAGAATGGCGACAGCTTTGTACTGAATTTTATGCTTATGCTGGCTGTAATTAGAGAACACTGTAATGACAGAAAAATTGCAAGATGGCACTTCGCGGGTTCCAAAATACGCGCTTTTCACATATGTAGCAAAACGCTCAGCTGGCGTGTATGCGAACTGCATGCGTCCTTTCATCACCTTTTTATATAAATAATGTACTCAGTCATTTATTATCAGTCTGTACTTTAGTTAATCCTTTATTACTAACTACCTTTAACATGACTCATATCGGAGCAGCAACAAGCAGTTGTCGACAATTTCGTTGGTTTCGTTAACGACGGCAGCGCTGGAGCGGCCGATCCACAGCAGCGGCCTATCCAAAGCCAGTTAAGAATGCGGAGCCAGCTGGCTAAATGCTATCAGCGCCCCCTCCTCGGGTGCGCCAAATAAGGGAATCTATCTGCGGCCGGCGCATTGTCACCACCGGCGGAGCACGAGGTATTCGTAATAAGGGCGATTCAAAGCTCGCCTTCGCAATTTATCGAGTCGGTAGGACTCGTTAGAGGTTTTGAGACTTCCCGAAGCATCTCTGTCAAACAAGGCTACGACTATGTCGTTCCGTGGCGGTGCTCCGACAGCCCTTTTGCAGATGCTGAAAGAAGGTTCGCGACATTTCCAGGGCGTCGATGAGGCCCTCTTCCGCAGCATCGAAGCCTGTGTGGAGCTTGCTCGGAGCCTTGCCTCGGCCTACGGACCAAATGGACTGAACAAAATGGTGATCAACCACTTGGAGAAGCTCTCTGTGACCAGCGATGCCGCTACCATTCTAAACCAGCTCGAGGTGCAACACCCCGCCGCCAAGCTACTCGTCATGGCGTCTCAGATGCAGGAGGCTGAGGTGGCCGATGGTACGAACGCGGTCGTTCTGCTTGCCGGAGCCTTGCTAGAGAACGCCGAAGAGCTCGTGCGAACTGGCCTTACGCCTGTGCAAGTTGCCGAAGGCTATCAGCTTGCGCTGAAAAAGGCCCTTGACCTGCTGCCCGAATTGAGCGTCGATGAAATACAAGACATCCGCAATCCAGAGCAGGCTGTGAAGGCAGTTCGCACGGCAATGTCCAGCAAGCCTTTAGCCGGCGCCGACTACTTGGCCAAGCTGGTGGCCGAAGCTTGCCAGGCAGTGGTACTTGAATCGGGCGCTCTCAATGTGGACAACGTGCGTGTCTGCAAAGTCCTCGGTTCTGGTCTCGACCAGTCTCAGGTTGTCCTCGGCATGGATCACCAAAGCACGCGACGCCAAGGTTGCCGTCTACTCGTGCGCCGTGGACACAATGCAGACCGAGACCAAAGGCACAGTGCTCATCCAGTCGGCGCAGGAGCTGCGCCACTTCTCGCGCGGCGAAGAGAACCTGCTCGAGGAGCAGATTAAGGCCATCGCTGATGCTGGCGTCAAGGTGGTGGTGAGCACTCCATGGCACTCCATTACCTCAACATGGCACTCCATTACCTCAACAAGTACGGCCTCATGGCGGTCCGGCTGCCGTCAAAATTCGACGTGCGACGCGTGTGCCGCGTCGTGGGCGCCACTGCCCTGCCAAAGCTTGCGGCGCCTCGACCCGAGGACCTGGGCCTGTGCGACTTGGTCTACCTGGACGATCTGGGTGACACGCCGGTGGTGGTTTTCCGCCAGGAGGGCCACCAGACCCGCGTGGCTACGGTGCTGCTGCGCGGCTCCACCGACAGCCTGCTGGACGACGCCGAGCGTGCCGTGGACGACGGCGTGAACGCCTTCAAGGCGGCCACCAAGGACGGGCGCCTGGTGCCCGGCGCTGGGGCCGTCGAAGCCGAGCTGGCTCGGCGCCTGGCCACCTGGGCAGACACCCTCCCGGGGCTCGAGCAGTACGCGGCGCACAAGTTTGCCCAGTCGCTGGAGTCGCTCATCAGGACTCTGGCGCAGAACTCTGGCGCCTCGAAGCCCGAAGAGCTTGTGGCTCAGATCCAGGCAGCACACAACCAAGGCGATGCCAATTCATGCCTGAAGGAAGAGGGCGTCGGAGATGCGGTGAAGAATGGCCTGCTGGATCTTCTCATCACAAAGCACTGGAGTCTCCAGTATGCAACCAATGCTGCTTCCACGGTTCTGCATGTGGACCAGATCATCATGGCCAAGCCAGCTGGAGGGCCAGCACCAAGGTCTGGGGAAGGGGACAGGGATGATTAGTTAAGTGTGACCAATAAAACCCGGTTCTGTCTGTATTCTGCTGCCATTTTTATGTGCATTTACTGTGCCACTGTGCAGAGCTGACTTGACTCTGCTACATGGCTTCAAGCAAATGCACATGGTACTTTGTTGCTACTTTAATATCCCAGATAAATTTTGTCACCTATGTAAGTGCTGTTATGTCAGCAGTGTAAAATATAGCATATGGAAAATGAAACATAAGGGAAACAGCTGCAGGAGATTTAATGAATACAATGGCACTAATGTTAAGTACACAGCAAGACTTGCGGAACTGGAAATGCCTATCCCTAAGTAGCTATGCATAAAAATTCTTTATATTGGTAGTATTCATTCCCTTCAGGCACAAATAATCCAGTGGAGAGAAAATTATAATTTCAGATTTTTGCAAGGAGCATACTTGGATTATGCATCAAATTATCCCAGTCTTCCTCGATGAGTAAATATTCAATTTCTGTTGCATCCTTGTGTATCCGCATCATTACTCCGCACTTTTGAAGATTTCATTTATACTTTGTCATGATGAGTTATGTAAATGAATCAATCTGTTTTATGCACTTGTTTATGCTTGCAAAACAAGTGAAAACTGATACCACTCACATTGTGAAGTTGCTGTACAACAAGGTAGGCTGCTGCCCCGAACAATGTTGGCTCTAACCCGGCTGCAGCGGTCGCATGTTGATGTGTGGTGAAATGCTAGAGGTCCGTGTACTGTGTGATGTGTGAGCATGTTGACGAGCCCCAGGTGGTCGAAATTATCTGGAGCCCTTCAATGCAGCGTCCGTCATAGGTCAAGTTGCTTTGTGACATCAAACCCTATAAATCAACCAAACCAGCATAAAACAAGGTGGCAGGGATTAAGAAAAAAGTGGATTCCTGCGTTAATTTCATATGCCTGACTCTCTCCCTTTCTACGCAAGGTTTTTCAGACTTCAGCACATTTTATTGCATCCACATTTGAGGACATTGCGCTATATCATTGTGGTCGCATCCACATCTATGGATATAGCACCCGACAGGACTGTGCCCAGTCATTCCCAATTTGGACTTTCTGTAGTTCTCATTTGTGCATTCTCGTTCTGAGCTACATTTTGTTAAATGTACCATGAGTCATGGTGAAAAAATAGTGTCAAAGGAACACGAGGGATGGAAAGGGAACTTTCAGTTTTGTATCATGAGTCTTCCTTTCAGTATACACACAAATTGCTAGATTATGCTTATTATAAAGTTGACCTGTCTCAAGGAGCTGGTGCAGCCAAGTTGTTTATTTTTATTGAGCTCAAATGTCATATTAATCCTGCTTGGGTGTGGTGTGATATTACAGGCTAGTGACAGTGCTGTAGATGAGAGCAGGTCATTAAATAACACCTGTAGAGCTTACTGAAATTTGATTTCAGTGAGCTTTCAGCCTTGCTGCTTGTGATACTTTGAGCAAAGAAATAACATGTTCATTCTGCAAAAAAAAATGAAAAACAGAGATCGAAACATTACAGTGCATTGCATTACATTATCACCAATAATAAATATCATGGCTATAAGTAGGTGCAGTAATGGAAGGCACTAAATAGTACTTAGTTTCTAGATTAAAGTAATTAAATCTTGTCTGTTTCTATAACTCACTAGCCATATATTTACTCTTGATTCTAACTTCAGCTTGTTTGGTTCCAGAAAAATAAATTTGACATTGGCACAAAGAACTGCTTTGTCTACAGAGAGTATTAGGCGTATCAATAACAAGGGCAAAATAAAGTGTGGACCTTAAATAGAACTTCGTTGTGTGCATCTTGTTTCTGATGGTCTCCGGATGCAACATCTTATTCCTCCTTCAGCTTGTCCCATTTGTCTATGTGGGGTCACTGTTTCTAATTAACGTCCTCCACTTCTGCCTTCCTTGAACTGTATACACAGAGTAATTATCCTGAAGAACTATCTCCACTAGCTCTCTCCACCTTCTCTTTGGGTGGACCCATGCTATCTCCCTTTGGTGCCAATTTCTAATGCCTTTCTTCCAAAATATTCTTCATTTCTCCTCATTGCATGACCAAACCAATGAAGCTATGACCTCCTGTACATTTGCCACTCACATTGGGGTTGTTCCTATGTTTGCAACCTTACTCATGCTCCTGGAGTGGTCATTCTATACTCGATCCTTCCAGGTCACTTCTGATCTGTGTTCTGATCTCAGTCACACTTTATATTTACCCAGTTTTACCCTAGCTTCTGTGTATTTGCCTTTTATTTGGGAAGAAGAAGGGAATATTGGTGTAGTGCAACTGCATGTTGTAGAGGTGGATATTTAGTTGCAGTGCATTCTGTTACTTCTGAAAACAAAATGTTTAGCATGAAGATGTAATGGTGGTTATTTACAGACCTTTTCGTGCCCCTTTTATTAATGTTATTTATGTGGTCCCTAGTTCACCTTTAAAACATTGTTCAGATAAATATAACTGTGTGCATGATTAAGTGGCATTGCAATATCTGGTGCTATGGAACTAGACCTGCCTTTATTCTGGCCCTTGGGCACACTATGCATGTTCAGAGATTCTTTGACATTTTGATGTTCAGTTAACACAGGGGCTTCAAGGGTCTGTACTCTGCATATTATTGCAGATGCAGCTCAATTGCGAAGCAACATTCCAATCCAGTTGTGTTCTGAAATTTAGCACATATATAATGCAAATTAAAATTAGTGGAGTAGTATACCCATATCCATATATCCATACAACCATATATAGTTTCTATAACCATATCATCATCAGTACTATTTAGTATCTATTTAGGGCTAGTTGATGCTTGCGTGAGAACATAATGTGAAAATAGCGCATTGACGTGGGACACAAGAAGAGGAGTGCCCTGTGTGAGTATGCTACATTCTCATCATGTTCACAGTATGTGTTATTCAATTTCGTGTGGTTTGTCAGCAATTTGAAATTTGTGATTCTGATAAGCAAATTATATATTTGCATTTTATCTTTGCCCTTACTTTCATGGGTTTGTCAAAGAGCTTGCTTCCTTCTTTCATGTGGTTATAAGCTTACACATGCAATTTCATTTCATTTTGTGCTTCATCCAGAAGCACGTACTGAAATGTTTTAAAGCTCAGATCAATACTGTTTTCTCATAAAAACAAAGAAATGAAAAATTAGACTCTATCTCATTCAGAACATCAGAGCAGTTTCTACTTCCTACAAGAGCCATGAATGTAGCCACAGTTTCCTCATAAAATTTGGCACATAACATTAAGAATGAAAAATAAAGGTAATTAATCATTCATATTCAAGGCCAATGAAGCGGACCCATTTCTGCTGTTTTTAGCATTACAAAAGTACACATCATTCAAACTCTTGGAAGGTAGTGCAATTTAACTGTGAAGCACAGCATATCAGCTAGGTTACCACAGCAATAAAGTAACTGGCAGATAAATACTCTGTTTCAGTACACCCACATGAGTTTAAAAGTATGTCGCATACAATGAGCATGGTACATGGTACTAGCTTAATCTTGGAAACACTATATGTTGCCCAACAGTGACTTGTGTATAGTACCACAATTATTACAGTTTCATCACAGCGTACAGTAAATATCTCATAAGTGCTGATGGCCAAAAGACACTCGGGAATACAGGACAATGTTAGAGGTGTTACCACTTTTCCTCTCTTTTCTGAATAGGTTGAAGTGTTTCTTTGGCTGATGAGAAGACATACTTGGGTGATAAGAAAAAAAAATTTCCTGTTGTGATACTTTATGTACAAGTTTACAATCAGCCTGTAAGCAGACAGTATCCTGCAGAAGTGTTTGACCTGTACAAATGCATTAGGATATTATTCATCAATAAGGTTTTGCTTTAAGAGACTAACTTATATTGAATAGACAATTTTTTTCATTGCGTGAGTACATTTTTTTCTCCCCTAAATCCCACCTCAGTGCATCCAATAAAGTTTTTACCTACCTACAGCCTGCACATGTTAAAAAGATGCTGGAGATGTGTTGCAAGTTCTTGATAGATCCAGCCTTGAGCACTTTCAGTAAGCTGTTGTCAAGGTAGATTCCTGACATATATTCACGAGTCGAATATAACGAAACATCTTTCTTGGAGTGACAACATCTCTTAAGAAACACATACTTAAGACATCTATACAGTGTCATATACTAGCTGCGTTCAGTCAACGGGCATGTCGGTCATCCACCTTTATTATACATGTCTGTATATTTAATTGAAAGTGAGCTGGTATAGCATCCCAACATCTGCTGGTATGGTCAATTGCTTGAGCTGTTCAAAAAGGCACCCCTACTTGCATGTTCGTCTTGTTTATAAAGGGCATGGTTGTGCCAGTAGTGGTGTCACTACAAAGACATGGAAAGGGAAAGCCTGGAGAAATTCTCTCATCCCCACACATCTTTGAATACGGGGAGCTGCGAGCTACATAATTTCATCTTCTCGCTGTTTACATTTCTGTATCAAACATTTATTATGATGACTGTCGTTAATACGCAGCCTTAACAAGCACGCTACTTCAGAGGTAAACTAATCGAGAATGTGTGACCGATCCACACCTTTTAATGATCATTCGGTCTGATGCAGAACTATGAACGCATTAGAGAATCGTAATGTCACAATTAAAAATTTTTGTGACTATGCAGGGAAATAAATGTACTCTCAGTTATTTCTACATGGCTGTCTTCCCTAACACTCATTTAAATGCAGTGGGCTAAGGCCAAGAGAATGTACAATTCAGAGCACATTTGTCTCTTCATCAAGTGAGCATGTGATAGAGAGTTCCACTCTTTCTATGGGCTGTTACAGTTCAACGACATCCTCGTGTGCATGGAATTTTTCTGGAATAATTTTTTACCCATTGTGTTACATTTGGGCTGTGTAAAGTGGTTGGCCACAAAGTAGACACTCTTCTGCATGTAAACGTTAAAGCAATAAGCCTCAGAACTGCAGCTTCTGTAAATCCTCTCCCAAGGTTAGGTTATTTGTAAACATAAATACCCCCGAAAGCAGAAGGTTTGACAGCCGTCGCCGTAGCTCAGCGGTAGAGCACCGGACGCGTAATTCGGAGGTCGTGGGTTCGGATCGCACCGGCGGCATGTGGTTGTTTTTTCTTCTGCTTTTCTAATCAATCAACTTTAAGCGACAACATATTCAGTAATATTATAAATTGATCAACACCACAAAATAAAAAAAATAATTAAAAATCCCCTGTGCCCCTTGGTTTCTGTGGCTGTTGGCTTCTCTCATATTTATAACGAGCCCCTCATTCCCCTTCCCTTGTTTGCTTAATTGCTTAGCGAGGGCCTCGGTTCTGGGAGCCTTGACGCCATAGGAAGCATAAGAGGGTTCTCACACAGCTTCCACCCTCGCCGTTCGATGACGTTCTACGTCACACCAGCGGTAACTCAGGACGTTCTACGTCCGCCGCTTAAGAACGTGGGTGGCATTGGTGAACACTCCCAAGGTTAGGTTATTTGTAAACATAAATACCCCCGAAAGCAGAAGGTTTGACAGCCGTCGCCGTAGCTCAGCGGTAGAGCACCGGACGCGTAATTCGGAGGTCGTGGGTTCGGATCCCACCGGCGGCATGTGGTTGTTTTTTCTTCTGCTTTTCTAATCAATCAACTTTAAGCGACAACATATTCAGTAATATTATAAATTGATCAACACCACGAAATAAAAAATAATAATTAAAAATCCCCTGTGCCCCTTGGTTTCTGTGGCTGTTGGCTTCTCTCATATTTATAACGAGCCCCTCATTCCCCTTCCCTTGTTTGCTTAATTGCTTAGCGAGGGCCTCGGTTCTGGCAGCCTTGACGCCATAGGAAGCATAAGAGGGTTCTCACACAGCTTCCACCCTCGCCGTTCGATGACGTTCTACGTCACACCAGCGGTAACTCAGGACGTTCTATGTCCGCCGCTTAAGAACGTGGGTGGCATTGGTGAACACTCCCAAGGTTAGGTTATTTGTAAACATAAATACCCCCGAAAGCAGAAGGTTTGACAGCCGTCGCCGTAGCTCAGAGGTAGAGCACCGGACGCGTAATTCGCAGGTCGTGGATCCCACCGGCGGCATGTGGTTGTTTTTTCTTCTGCTTTTCTAATCAATCAACTTTAAGCGACAACATATTCAGTAATATTATAAATTGACCAACACCACGAAATAAAAAAAAATAATTAAAAATCCCCTGTGCCCCTTGGTTTCTGTGGCTGTTGGCTTCTCTCCTACTGATAAAAGGTAATTTGCACTGTACAATCGTTACTGCTGTTTTACTTAAGCCCCTAGTGTACTTAGCTTGTCATGAGCTGACTGTCATTTCTGGCTCTTGACGAGTCCAGCTTATTAGTGAGTTTTCTGGCACTGTGTGTTCGGTTTAAGGTGATTAGGGCTTATCAAAAGCATTTTGCCCACAGATGTCACCATAGGCACTAAAAAACCATATTGTTGCTATTAAAAAAAAAAAGTGCCCATTAGCAGTATAATGTTTCTACATTAAGCTCTGCTTGCTAGCTTCATTAGCTGCGAGGCGTCAAATCAGTGTTAGGCACATGTGTGGCATTATGCTAGCTACACAATATTTTATATCTTACAGTATGAATGATTAATAGCAAAGGTAAATCCAACACAATTTATATATGCGAAACATTCACAGATACACCTAATTACCTTATACAGGGTCTGTTCTGAAAGTAGTAGGACTGGTTTTTTCCTGGGCGAACGGGCGGACAAGAGGCGGTCTACGCGTGCAGGATCGCTGAAGGGGGATATTGGGAATGCTGGGGAAAATCGGCAGTCGGCTATCGGCTGTTGAAGAGAGCAGGTCGCTTGTACTGTGAACCCCTGTCGAAATGTCTCGTCACGCAGAATCATAGAGCGTTTACTGGACCAGCGATACGCGATTAAATTTTGTGTACATCTTGATAAAATGAACAAAGAAACTCACGACATGATTAAGGAGGCCTACGGTGACGCTGCCATGGGTATATCAGGAGTTTTTTGAGTGGAACAAGCTGTTTCGAGAAGGTCAGGAAAGAGTGGAAGATGACGACCGCTCCGGGCGCTCTTCGACCAGCAAGACCAACGAAAATGTGTAGCGAGTGAAACATTTACTGAACAGTGATCGTAGGATGAGTATCAGAATGATTGCTTGATCTTGAGCATTCCTCAAACCCAAGTTTTTGAGATCCTGGCAGAAAACTTAGCCATGAGGAAAGTGTGCGCGAAGTTGGTGCCAGGAGTGTTGTCAGAGGAGAAAAAGTCCAACCGGAAAGCGATCTGCCAGGATCTTCATCATGTGAATGAGGACCCCGATTTTTTGCCCAGCACAAGGCGGCAACGCTGCCTCAGGCCCCCTACAGCCCCGACTTGGCCCCACCAGACTTTTTTTTATTCCCGAGAATAAAATCGACGCTCGAGGGGAAACATCACGGATCGGTAGAGGCGGTTCAATAGGCCGTGACGAGGGAGCTAAACAGCATTCCGGTCCGGGCGTTCCTGGAGGCGTACGAAGACTGGAAAATTCATTGGCAGTAGCGTGTAGGTGCGAAAGGGTGCTACTTTGAAAAATTCTAATTGTCTGTACTATTCTCTTTTTTGATGCCTTTACCAGAAGTGATGTCACTTCAGATCTGTTGGCTTCATTCCCCTCCAGCCAATGGGCAAACTTTATGACACATTTTTTTCCCTGTGAGGCATTTAGTGTTATCACATCAAAATATGGTAGGTTATATGGTTTTACAGACATCTGTGAAGGTGTCTGTAAACATGACAAATCGAGAAACTTGAGTGCACGGGCAGATCGAGCCATGTGCCTGCATGTGGTACAGTACATGGTTGAGTAATTGGAAAAATTTTCAAATCTTCCAGACACTCTTGCACGTGGTGCCTCAGAGAAGTCTGCGCACGCGAAGAAGGAGTGCTGCACCTGTGAAGTTGGTTGCGTCGCAATGAATTGGAATCTTTGATGTCAGCGCGCCATATGATCGCCGAAAATAGTCGTGAAACTCTGCTCCCTGCGGAATAAAATGCCCTGCGGTAGTAGAGACTTCTGCACTTATCAAAAAAATTCATGTGCACCTAATCGAGAGCCAATGTTTTGTCTCCTCGTTAAAATCAAAGTTTAAAGGAAGCACCATCGTCAGGGACTATGGAACGTTTTCTGAGTTGGGGAGTGGCGGCAAGTCTGAGTTTGTTTTATTTTTATTTTTTTTTTCATTTTGTTGACATGTTAAATTATATATATATTTATATTTTTATTTGCACTGCAGTTCAAATGGGCAGCTTTATAATGACGTACAAATGAGGAGTAATCAGCTGCATTGCAAGACCGACCATATAGTCTGTTTCAATTCTGGTAATCTAATGAAAGTTTCACTGAAACAAAACGCTTTACTACTGCCTATGAAGCTAACTAGCTGAGCCCCACTGTGCCTTATATTAATAACATCCTAGAACTGAGGTGCTTGTCAGAAATCTGATTTGAGTGCAGCAGTTTGGTACTGGCATAGAGTTTCTAAACACCCTAAGGAGACGGGGAGCACTTCTCCCTCTGGAGAAATGTTGGGGAGCGACCACCTCTCTTGCACTCCCCCTGCCTGGGGTCCCTGGCTAAAACACTGCAAAAATACAACCATATGCATCAAAACAAATATGCAACTCGCCTATGTACTGAGCAGGGCTTTCTGTTACTTCTTCGTCTAGCAGGTGGGACAGCCAGTCGGATACGCTGCTTGGCTTGTGAGGCTTGCGTTTACAAAAGCTGCTTGCAGCCAACAGTAGTTTAATTCTAGAAAATGCAGGCAAGTATCAGTGTTTAATTACATATCTCAAAGAATGTATACTATAATATGCTGACTTGTGAGCCACGCCCCCCCCCCGCTTCCCCCCTTTCCTCCTGAGAGAAAGCCATGCAGTGCACGGGACCCTGGCGTCACAACCCACCAGTGCTAATTGATTATGCCAGTTGCTGAATTCTTACAAGACCCGTTGTGTCAAAACCTAGGGCTTCGTGTCTACTCTCGATTAAGCCAGTAGTTGGCGCATAGGAATTTTTCAAAATCCGGACAGACAAATATAGAAGGAACTCTCTAACTACACTCGATAGTTGGATGGAAGATTAGTGTGCTGCGTTTGGAATGTAGTTGTGGCAGTTGTGACCATGGTTGCGACCAACATTCAGCTTTCTAATTAATGTGTTTTTGTAAACGTACAGAGAAAGAAGCTGTTACATATTTCCTCGTGTAATTTCAAAGCAATGAGAGCACTAGTGTCTCTTGTTAGGCACAAAATTTTGATTCATGAAATTTTCCTTTGCTATGTTTTTTCTAACCTAATTTATTTATATCTGCTTTAAAAAGCTCCAGCAAATGTATCACTTTTCCAAACGAGTGTTATGAGAATTGGCATTAATGATGTAATAAGGTGGCATAGCAGATAAAATCCTCTAGTTTTTTTTCACACGTATGAAAAAGAAATCGCACACATATTTATAATGTTATTGCGTTTTCTCGGTGCATTAGATGGTGACATTGCTGAGTATACTGTGCAAAATGTCTTGACAACTGTGGGACCACATGGCCGCACAGATGCCTCGACCAATGAGCACGTGCTGTTTTGAATGAAAGACGTGTTTCAATCAGTCATGGAATTAGGGACGCATTCCGATTCAACGTGGATCTTACTTCAGCTTTTTTCCGACATACTTACCTTCTTTTTCTTCTCGCTCCGTTTTTTTCTGCCTTAGGTTCAGGAATTTAAAAATTGTGGCATGGACCTAGACGTGCCAGGTATTCCAAGTATTCACTCTTGCACACGCGCCTTGAAGAACACGGAGCCGAAGGCAAAGAAGATTCCCTCGTGGCGTTCATTGCACCCGCTCTTCTCTTCCAGCTGTCCAAGACTGGTCGGAGGCTCTTTCGTCGGAGGCTTCTCTCTACCACCGTTCGAACAACCGATGGCGCGCAGACTCCGCATTGCTGAACAGGCTCCTGATTGCGTGGCTGCCTGGCCGTTGCTGAACAAGGAGTCAGCCTGTGCGACGGCAGGGGCGGTAACACCACGACTAGCGCGCCGTCTTCGTCCTGGTAGTCGCCGGCCTCCCAGCTCGCCCAACGCCTTTCCTGTGCACGGATCAGTCACCGCTCACACGGAGCACTCGACGCTCGCGATGGGATGCGCCAACCCACTCCAGGGCAAGGACCGCAAACCCGATGAAAAATATCCGCCCGCAACTGGACCCACCCTGGCAGAGCCGTAAGCCGACCTCCCTGTGACTGCCACGGTGAGGGCTTTTCAAAATTTTCTTTCCTGATTTCTTGCGAATAGACGCCTCGGCCGACACCGTACTCGATCTCACCCGGGAAACACAACACATATCAGAACATCACTAGCAAGCTCACTAGGCTAGTGCTCTGTAAGTTGTAGCGAGCGTTCCACACAATACAAAAAAAAAATACAGACGTTTTAACTTTTAGCACAGCTAAGCGCGGAATATCGTGCCGCATAGCAGTATTTAAGGTCAATAATTAAGGTCCTTACGCGCTAAAGTGAATTGACCTGAAGGCCTTTACCTTCCCCGAGGCCTTCACTCAGGATAACGCCTGCTAGGTGTGCACACATGCAGGTTGCCCACAACCTGCCTGCCACACAGCAAACTTCAGGGACGTAAGTCAGCGCAGATACTGTATTCGTACGCATGCCTGAAATCGGAAATACACCGAATAGTGCTGCTGCACTAAAATTAGAGGGGACACTTAAAACCCGTCTTAGGAGAATGACGCGATTGCGTTAATGAGCAGGTACCCATACATGCGGAATTGGTAGTTCTCTGCATAACATTCAGAGATGCTCGGGAGTCCTCACACCACTTCTGGCCCAGTGGTCCAGCGTTCAAGCGACGCGCCACTGCACTTCGATGGCGCGTGATGCCGCTGGTGGGGATCGGGCCACACCGATTGCTCTTTCCAAGCAACCCCTCGCGACCAATTTGCTCACAATCCGGCGGCAGGTTGTGATAACGCCATAAGATTGCGTGCCCCAGCTGGCCCACATGGCACCTAGGTTGCCTCTCAGGGGATTTTTCGGGGATTTTTCGCTCGCGGACAGCGATGCCGACAACAGAGGCCGACGCCAAAAATGGGCGGCATTTTTGCGTTAAACATGGCGGGTACGGTAGGAAATACATGAGCCATTAACTCACTTTGCTTTCCACAGAATGACGCGTCATTGAGAAAAACTTGTTTTATAAATCAAATAACTCCGCCGGTAAGCGCAGTTTTCCCGTCTATAACATATGGATTCTGGGATGGGACGCGGCGGCTTTATGTCAAGGTAGCCTCGTTAAGGCAATCGTTGTATAATTCGGTGTACAAATTGTCTCAACCTTCATTTTGCAGTCCATGACCAAGATATGGCCCGCAGCCTTTTCTGGAGTCAAAACGCGGTTTTGGGCAGTGGTTCAAATCGCCGTGTGGGTGGCGGTGACCTCGCTTATCATGGCCATGGCGTGGTCGACCACCACCACCAATACGCTGCTCGACGCGCACCGGCCTGGAGAGAGCACTCGACGGCGCTCGTCTTAGGATGGGCCTTTGCGGGGGCTGCTGCTGCGGCCTCTACGGTGCGACTGCGTGAGTACTGTTCAACACGCGCATCCACTCTGCGTCCGCATCTAACAAGTTGCTGCATACAGCTCCCAGCGTACCTTCATGAACTAGGAAAGAGAACAGGAATGGCGGCTTTCGCCGCCACGAAGTCTGGGCTACGTGTTGATTTGGCGTGTTGATTCGGGTGTCTCAATTGTGCCGCTGGTTAGCAAACACATAGAGGGGCTTTTATCTTATGGGAGCCTTTGCAAGCTCTGAGGCCGAAATGTATCACCATGTGCTTTCGTGCTTCTTATTGTAATTTTACGATGATTTCGCTGGTGACGTGGAAGCTGCTTTTACCTTCAAAATTTTTTCGTTTCGTGCTTACATTTGCATATGGTCGACGCCAGAGAGAAACAGCGCGCGCGGACTGCGGACTACTGTTAGAGAGTAATGGAGTAAGTGGAGGCCTTCTTCTCGCTTAGCGTCACATTGTTTCACCAGCAGCAATGGCGCAAATTTAGAGGATCCGCGTAAAGTGCAAGATGACCGTGGTTTAAATCCCGGTGCCGCGCAAATATCTACCTATTAAAAAAATAACAAAAAAATCCCCGTGTTTAGAAAGAATTGCATAACCAGGGCTTGGGTGCGACCTCTACTCGGTGACCGTATTCATCAACGTACGCCTTCACGAGCGCAGGATTTTGCCACTCTCGTGTAGTACTCGACCTGAACCTACCATGAACAAACCAACTCACTCTAAGTCTCCAGCGGCCGCGGAGGAATTGACCAAGGCGGCGGTGAGACCTGTGAGGCAGCGGAGGGAGTTAAGAATCTCGGGCTCCGGACAGGCTGAGGTTGGAATCTGAACCTGGCAACGTGAAATGATAGAACCTTAAACAGTGAGGCTAGCCTAACAGTGCTGTTCGAGGAACAAGCGGGTATTAAACGGGATGTCAGAGGATTTAGTGCGGTTAGAAAAGATGCCGCGTATACAGTGCTAAGGGGCGGGCAGGTACTCAGCTTTCGTGTATGAGTGGACAGACGAGAACTAGGTGCGGGATTTCTTATGAAGAGGATATAGCTGACAACATAAATGAAATCTTTTGTATTAACGAGAGGGTGGTAGCCATCGTAATTAGACTTCATAAGAGGCACAAGCTGAAGGTGGCGCCGGCTCATGCGCCTTAATTGAGCCATGATTACAAGGTCATTGAAAGCTTCTATGAAGACATGGAATCTCCAATGAACAAAGTAAAATCACAGTATACTTTGTTAATGGCCGACTTCAATGCGAATCAGGCCCAAGACTTGGCGGTAGGTGGCTACGGCATAGGGTGCAAGAATAGCAGGGGAAGTCGTTAGTAGAGCTTGCAGAGGGCATTAATTTACGGATAATTAACAGCTTCCGGAAACGAAAGGACACGTAGAAGAGCCCCAGTGGTGAGACTAAATATGAAATAGCCTTCGTACTATGCGCTCACTCTGGCATCGTGCGGAATGTGGAGGTCCTCGGCAAGGTGCGTTTTGCGACCACACAATGGTAAGGTCTCGAATTAGCTCAGACTTGAAGAGAGAACGGAAGAAACTAGTCAAGCGGATGCCAATTAACGAGTTAGAGGTAAGAGGTATGGGGTTCTTCTACGCCGTCGCGTCTCCTTTCAAGTGTAGGCCGCGAACTCCAAGCTCTCGATATCGCATGCACACAGATGTAAAGATGAGAAATTAAGGATATCGCTGCAGCATAGATAGCCGCTTGAATTTAGCAAGAGGAGTTTCAGGATAAAAAAAAAATGAACGGCAATTTCGCACATACAGTTACCGAGTGCGCAGTAGAAGTAGGCGGTAGGGTGGTTCGGCAGGGTACCGGCAAGCTCTCCCAGGAGGCGAAATAACTCTTAAGAAACGCCAATGCATGAAAACGCCTAAACCTACAGAAACAATAAATCTGGCAAAGGTATGAAGTTCATGAACATTCGCAAGGTAGCCGACACGAAAGTTTAATATGGAGAGAATCGGGCATACTCTAAAGAACGCAAAAGCGGTGAAGAGAAAAATTGGCGTAGGTAAAAACGAGACGCACACGACAAGAAACAAAGAGGGTAATATCCTTAGCAATATTGATAATATAGTTAAAGTATCCATACACCCCAGGTGGTCGAAATTTCCGGCGCTCTTCCTTAGGGCGTCCCTCGTAGACTGAGCGGCTTTGAGACGTCAAACCCCATAAACCTAAGAAATCTCTGCAGCAGTCAATCTGATCTGAACGTGGAGGAGACAAGCAGGAGAGCACAGTGATATGTCATTTCGCCAGTAACGAAAGAGGAAGTAAAGAAAGCCTTAGGACCATGACAAAGTGGGAAAGCAGCTGGGGAGGATCAGGTAAGAGCATATCGGTTGACGGAAGGAAGGGAGATATTTGTGCTAGAAAAACTAGGCACCCTGTATACGCAAAATCTTACGACCTCGACCGTACCAGAAGCATGGAAGAATGCTAATATTAATTAATGAGGAACGATGCATTAAGGACCGGAAAAATTACAGACCGATCAGGTTTCTGTACGTTGTCTACACGGGATATACGAAGGCTATCGTCAATAGAGTCAAGACAACCTTAAACATCAATCAACCCAGTGATAATGGAGGCTTTCGTTAAGGATACTCAACAATAGACCGGAATCACACATCAATCACGTGATGGACAAATGTGGAGAATATATTCAACCTCTATATACAGCCTTTGTGGCTTACGAGAAAGCATATGACTAGTGGAAACCTGAGTAGTCATGCAGGCATTGCGACACCAGGGTGTAGAAGAGCCTTATATGAAAATACTGAACGATATTATATCAGCTGCACAGGTACCATAGTCCTCCTTAAAGTCAGCCATAAAATTCCAATGAAGAAGGGTGTCGGACACGGAGACACAATCTCTCCAATGGTATTCATCACCTGTTTACAGGAAGTATTCAGAGGCCTAGATTGGGAACAGTAGGGGTAATGCGTTAATAGAGGATGCGTATGTAATATGAGATTCACGGACGACATTGCCTCGCTAAGTCACTCAGGAGATGTAGGCAGAGCAGAACGGTGGGTCTAAAAATTAGCCTGCAGAAAAGCAAAATAATGTTCACCAGTCTCGCATTGGATCAGCAGTTTAAAATTGGTAGCGAGGTGCTGAAAGTGGTTAGGAAATATGTTTACTTAGAACAGGTAGTGAACGCTGATCCCGATCATGGGAGGGAAATAACTTATAAGAAGCGCATATGGATGACTCTGAGGTCATGAAGGGTACTTTGTCAATATCGCTCAAAAGAGAAGCATAAAACACCGGTATTCTGCGGGTGCTAACCTATGGGGCAGAAACGGGGAAGCTAACGAAAAGGGTTCAGCTCAAGAATAAACTGGCTACCTATGGAAATAAAAATGATACGTGCAGCGTTAAGACGAAGGAAGCGGGCAGTGAGGTTATAATCTTTCGCTCTTCCTGTCTTCCAGCATCACTGCTAATATATTTTCTGTGTAACGATTGACTGGTGTGAAATTGGGCCTCATTTGCAAGCTGCTCGCTACTGAATGTCGGACATGGTGTCAAAGTTATTACGCAGGTAACTCCTTGAGCGTCAACACCACTTCCCTTCCAGGCAACTCGTGTCCTGTTTTTATCTCACTAGACGTGTTTTTCTAAAAGTGAAGCTTAAAACTTGGGTGCCTTTTGGTGACTCGATATTTCTCGCATTAAAGAGTTGCATGAGCTGCCCACTAATGAAAATATTGTGGCCCTTTACAGCACACAGACGCAGAAAGCCCTATTTGTAACGGCCTAAAGGGCGTCTTATGTGTTTTATTTTAAAAAAACTGGCTTCTTAAGGCAGAATTGGGCCATTTGAAGCGGCGGAGGCTAGAAAAATATTTAAGGGTATGCCTTGGTAGGCATTTTAAAACCTTTCCTTAGTGCACGCAATATTAACCCTTTCCACCACTTTTCTCAAATCGCGTTCTCCATACTCGGGGCTACACGAATTCGCGAATTATGGACAAGCCACGGTGTAAACGCAACTGTAAATGCAGAAAATTAAGGGAGAGAACGAAAGGAAGGACCCTCCCGGGGAAAATTACCGTCTTTCGCATCATTTCGAGCATTCGCAATAAAGTGCGCCTGGTGCTAAAATTACTATGCGATGGCACCATTTCCTTTTCTTTTGCAAAAGAAGGATTTTCAAGTGAGGCCCATAAGAAAATGAACACGGAGCCTCGCCGAGCCGCCTCAGCCCAAACCGGTGCGCGTTGCAAAAAGGAATCTTCTCCCAGCGCTTCAGCGAGCCGTCGCCTTTTGTGAGGAGGCGTCGAAGAGTCTCGAAAACTGAGCTAGATGCTAAGGAAAGCAATCGGAGCGCCTTTTCGCGTGATACAGAGCCATGCGTGTTATGCCACTGGTCAGGACTACTCTCGCCAATGTTCGCCCTCGCCGCGACGTTTCCGGCGTTCTGCGTGCCTGCTTTACTTTAATCGAACGAAACGATAGTTTTTACACCTCGGATGTTCTACCGCGCGTTGCTCAAGACTAAGTGCGAAATTTCGGTGGCAAATTACGCATGGCGCTGTCACAGCTCTTATATAGTATGCGTTGCGCCGGTCGCCTTAACTCAATGCCGGTGGCTTGGATCCACCGTTTGTCTCGGGCACGACTTGCCAATTCTATTTCTTTCTCTGGTTTCCGAATTTGAGGCCTCTATTTCTACAGCGCATCGACCCATATTAGAGTAAATACGGTAACCAAGCCTGACCAGTCTAGGGCAAACTATTGGCTTCTCTTGCAGTGAACGCGCGATACACTTTACTGTAACTGGAACAAGTACAAGACAGCCTAATATGAATGACTACATTGCAGGCCGGCCATTTTAGTCATGAAGGATCGCGTGTAAGGACGCACAAAAACTCGTTAGCTTTGTCTACAATCCCGAACTCGCTGTTTTGGTCGCTATTCTAAATCGCCTTTAAAGATCTTTTTAGCACACCTACACTGAAGTGATTGCTGTTTGTACAGGCGAGTTATAAAGGAAATTTACTTGCGTGGTTGGAATTGATGTGAAAATCGCAGCAATTTACATAAGCGCGATGGTTGTATCAAGATCTGCAGGAAGAATTCACTAGAAATAATTTCTTATATGGGGTTCTGAGGTGCTGTATTGGACTGTATATTCGTACAGAACGAAATCTGCACTGCTGATTTAGGGTTATCTCTAATCTTTCTTATATGCAGACTGGGCCATGAGGAGCCGTCAGCTACGTCGTGGCCTTGGCGGCGTTCGGGGGACGAATTAAATGAAGAATTTTGTACTTTAATATTTCCCTTTGAGAAATTTTCAGTATTAAAGAATTGAATGATGCGTCAAATGAGTCTCGGTTATTTAAACTACATCGACAGGAGGCGCACAGCAAGTAAACATGAGTGGAAAGGGGAGAGGGTTGACATTAGTCGGCCCTGCTACTGCACAGAGGGGAAATGTGAAGGAAAGGAAAGAGAGGGGCTGAGAAAATGGAGGCTGAAAATGACACAATGCAATGAATTTTATGGGATGACCCAGGCAACAGAGATGTACACGCACACACTGCCTGGCTCTCATCTCCCATGCTGAATTGACGCGTTGCACACGCAGTCTGTCTTACACACACACAGATGCGCATCACTTGCACATGCTTCGAAGATAGGACGCCATGCAACCACTCAACTAAGCATACTCCCGTTTAGCCATGCAGCTGTCGCAGAGCTGACACAAATCTTACTCTGGGCGTCTTAACGGGAGCTTATTAGTATGAAACAATATTGTTTTTTTCTAAAAAGCAACATTTTCCCGAAAGGCACCAACGCGAACGTCAGCTCTGCACCACCTCGTACTGAACGTACTAAACGTACAGGCGAGTAATCAGAAGCTGTTCAAAATATTCGAATGCGGTCGCTGGTGTTCCTTCCTTGTTTCGAGATCTGCAACTGAGCAAAGATTTAAGCAACTGCTTTATGGGTACCTGTATGTGCCGGCAACGCTGGCAACGATGTTGCTAGCAGCGAAGGACCACCTGCACTGCGCAGGGTGACATCCGTAGAGTGCTCATTTACCGTTTCAATGAGTGAAGACAACCACCATTGCGCCTGCGATTTCAAAGAAATAGCCAAACAACGACGCCACAGCGCACCTGAAGTGCTCGGCCAGGAACGGGAGCATTGCCTTGAGTTTAAACGTATCATCCCACCCACTGATGGACCGTCTTTCTATACACTCCCCTATACCCCTGCCTTCGAAAAACCAATCCTGTATACCCGACTCCGGAAAGCGTGCTACTTCAGACCGTCCTAGACAAAGAGACGAGCTGCCGCCGCCGCACCGAGATTGGGTTGTGAAGTTTGTCTACCTTAGTAGAGGGAAGCACGCGCTGAGGTCTATCTGTACAGTGCAAAAAAAGGCCACGCTTAAATTCATCCTTGCACCCAGTTCAAGGTGTGATGCGCCTGTTTAGGTGCGAATGCCGTTTTCAGCACCATGTGAGCGAAAATACGCCTGTGCGTCTTTTCTCGAAGCGTGAGCACGAGACTTCGCGGTCGACTCGTGCTCCCTGCAAGCTTGAAGCAACACCATACGCATGACGAACGTTAAACGCACGCTTAGATTCGAACAACTGTTTTTCCCGTCACGCGTTAAGGCCGGGTTACATGCGACGTTTTTTTCTACGACATTCGCGCGGCAGAAAACGTCGCGGCGGCGCGACGCCAGGCTGAAGATACATGGAGCGTTGAAGCGGCGGCGCGCCGCTGAGTACCCCTCGACGCGAAAGCAAATGTGATCAACAAGTGGCAAACACCACTGTGCAAGGAGGTCTGTGAGAACAGCGACGCTAACCATTCTGTTAAAATCAGGAAAGTTTCACTTCGACACCATTGTACAAATTTTAGCACGCGCGCTTAAGTATCTATAAAGATTTGCGTGCTCGAATGCATGCCGTCGCGTACCTTTGGACGCCCGCTCAGCCGCGGAGACCAGCGGATGCGGTTTTCTTCGACACATTCGCTTCAGGGAGGGAGCGCAGGCATTTCGATCCAAAAAAGTGACATTTCAAGTCTGATGTAGCGTTTATTTTCACGACAATAACATTTCCGTGCCAAAAACACTGCGTAGCTCGACGGCCATGGCGGCCATGTTGGCGGCGGCAGGCAGAGGACCGGAAGAGCGGGCTTTCTGCGCTGCTATTGGCTCGCTTCAGCCGCCGCTTCCGGTCTCACCGGACACCGCGCGTCAAAATCTAGCCGGTCCTGATCGGCGGCGGCGGGCGTTTTTCTCGACGCCGGGCGTCAAATCTGCGCCGTAGGGCGAAAATCGACGACTCGCCGCGGTAAAAACCCTCCATGTATTCTGGCCTTTATTCGGTCGATGCTCTCGCCGCCTTGAGCTAAACACGCGAAGTTTCTTTAGTTCAGGCAGAAAGAGCTCAGGCGACCCTCCCGTCTGACTCGATTCGCGCGCGCTGGAAGCTGAAAGGTGCAGTTATTTTCGAAAGGTCTGTTCTTCGTGCTATGACATTTCGGGAGGATGCTTACGTCAGTGCAAACTCGTGGTGTTCCGTGCGGACAGCGCAAGACTAGCTGTTGGTTTGTTTAAGGTCGCAAAGCGATACCGGCAATGAGGGACGCCGTAGAGAAGGGCTCCAGAAATTGCGACCACCTGCAGTTCTTGATAGTGCTCTGATATCGCACGGAACACGGGCCTCTAGAGTTTCTCCTCCATCGAAATTCCACCGCCGCGGTGGGGATCGAAGTCCTGCCTGTCGGGTTGGCAGCCGAGCGCCATAGCCACTTAGCCCCCACGGCGGCGCAGGAATAGCTATTGTGACTGCGCTCATTGCCTGGGCCGTCAAGTGGTGACATAAGAGCTGGATTTCACCATGCATGATGCACGAAGTGCGACCATTCTCCAGCTCTTCATGAATGGTTGAAGTACAATGCGTTTGTGTGCCTGCCTCTAATGTGCGAAATGCCTGCATCTATTGGTTTTTGTTCTCATTGTATCGGTTTGTACGTTTTCGCTGTAGGGTTTAGAAAGACAGTTTCTATAAGTGAGCGCAGGCACGTCAAGGCAGCGACGGCCCTGTTTCTGCCATTTCAGCCCTCGGAACGGACGAGCTGTGCCGACGAAGGCGCGCGCGTGACCAAACCGGTGAAACCGGTTTTTCATGAAGCCCCCTTGGCCGGCGAGCTGCCTGCGCCCTACTTTTCTGCAACGCGCTCAGCCGGGAACTGAACGAATGACTCATTCAAGATTTCTAGTACACCACTTCCCAGTGCAAGCATTTAGAAAAGAAGTGCTGTATTTTTTCCACTGTGTTTGCGTGTCTACTACAGCATGTGATTTGACTGCATGAGCTGCCACATTTTGTCAGTGGAATTTGTGCGCCAGCCAGCTGGTAGCAATATTAGTGACACTGGCGCTCTCAGGGACGCTGTCCATGAGGCATTTTCTCCCCTCCGCTGATTCCAGTAACTGAGAGCGCCAGATTGGTGTGATCAAACAGGTGACGTTCGGGGAAGGTTTGCATCTCCTCGATAATTCTAATGATAGAATTGCGGCTTTACTTTGGTCATACCAGTGTTTTATTTTTACTTTGTAGCGATTTTTTTAAAAAAGCGTAGCAGATACGACGGCACTGTTTGTATACGCATATTTGATCTAATATTTGGGTTTAAGTGTTTTTGCTAGGGGCAATATTAAATTCCAAAATTTAAAGCTTTGAAAGACCCAATCAAAACGAGTTTCCTAAATTTCGTGATCCGCATCGTAGTTCAAGATATCCGACATGCAATTATGCGCGAAAGCGAGTGGATGTCAAAACATACGTGTGACATGCGCCTCAAGTGGTATCATGCTACTGCGCGCAAGGGGACTGTCAGCAGCCACAAAAGCACACGCACATTCTGTAAAACGTCAGAGACGCGCCCTTGACTCGAAGCACTCCTCGTTGGATGCTCCTGATGCGGACATGCAGTCATGCAGACTCCTGCTCTGCAAATAGCTTCTGCTCCCTTCCTGGCGACACTGCAGCAGAGAAGGCAGCAATGGCTGCCAGTATCCCCTGCTACTTTACTTAGTCTACCGTTTCAATGCATTTTCCCCACTGTTCTCCTATGTTGAACACTGATAGTTAAAATCGAAGCTCGTAGTTTCGGATCCCACCTGCTTGCCTGTGGTTGTTTTTCATCTGCTATAATTATTCTCCAAATTATGAAAGACGACAAATTAAAAAAAACACATCCCCTATGCTCCATGGTCTCGCTAGCTGTTGGCTTGCGTCATGCATACCATACCACGAGCACATATTTTCTCTTCACTTGTATGCTTCATGGTTTAACGAGGGCTTCGAATCTTGTAGTTTTGATGCCAAAGGTAGCATAAGAGGGTTATCGCACAGCTTCCGGCCTCAATGTTCGACCATGTTCCTACGTGGCACTCGCGATAATACAGGACCTACCACGTCCGCCGCTATGGACGAGGGTGGCGCTGGTGAACACTCTTAAGGTTCGCTTACACTACACATAAATACCCACGAATACAGCAGACGGGACAGCCCTCACCGTCCGTAGTTGGTAGAGCTCGGGACGCGATATTGGAGGTCGTGGGTTCGGATGTCTCTGGCGCTGGTTGTTTTTTCTCCTGCTTATATAAATTTCCCACTTATAAAACTACCAACTAAAAAAAATACAGCCCCTATGCTCCTACCTTTCGCATGCTGTTTGCTTCCGTCATTTATGTTGAACACGTTTGATTTCGTTTATAATATTCAACGTTTCCAAAGCGACTCTGGCTAAAGGGCGCCAGTGCCGACACCGAAAATTTGGACTACGTTGCTGATTCAACGTGCACGGAAATTGCGCAGTACACTGGCACTGAATACGTAATTTAATGCCGAAATTGTGCTGGGTTTAATTGTCGTCGTAACTGTGCACTCGGTGAATAGCCTTCCTCTTTAGGTGAAGGCTTTGTCTCAGGCTGAGCACAGGGGAAACGAGCCGGTTGGTCGGACGCCCAAGGAAAACTCCTTCCTTTTGCAAGCTTTGAATGCGGCTCCCCGGCGTCACATGTGGCTATACTACTTGCGGCGCAACACATGTGCCGGACTTTATATCAGCTAGATTTAGGGGCATAATTTCATTTTCGGTATTAAGCATGAAATGCTTTCGGCTCCCGTGTACGGCAGTGTGGTGACGTCAAGCCGAGACCGAGAGCCAACATGCGGGCACTGAATTCCACTCATCGGGGCACTGAAACAAGAGCATCCGGGCACAGCACGAGATTTAACGAGAATCTCTGAAAGGGCCGCTTAGAGCAAGAGGGGAGCTCCAGGGCGAGAAGGGCTTTGGGCGGAAAAACTGCTTTCGCGCCGTCCCCAAGGATGGCGCAGCGGTCCCACACTCACGCATGCAAAAGACCGGCTGCTGGGCCTTCGGCTCATGACGTTCCCCCTATGGCAAGCAGATGTATACACGCTCGCGGAGTATTCGAACACGCTGCATATACATTCTTGTCAGGCCCGTGTCTCGTCGTGTTCGCGTACGCTTTTGCATCGTCCTGCATTTCAATGCCGCCACCGTTACAGATGCTTAAGCCGAGAAATGGAGCCTGATGAAAGGAGAGGTAGGAAGCGTCTTGCGGAAAGCGATTGCTTTGCGAGTGATACGCCACAGCAGAAGACTGCTCGCCCTTGCCGACAACGCCATGATTATGCGGCCGCTCCCGAAAGCGACAAGGCCGCCACGGTTCGCGGCTGCCTACTTAAGCCCGCACTATTGCAGGCGATCGCTTCGACGGAAGAAGAGGAGTGTGGTGTGGTGTGTTGAACACAAGACCCACTTCAAGATTTTGACTAGTACCATCTACAACCAATGTGTTATGCCCGTAAACATTTCATGCTTGCTCTACTCTCGGTTACGGGAGAGGCAGAGATATTTTGGAACTGCAATGCAGTTTTAATTTTTTTTAAAAAGGTGAAGGTTGAAGAAATGAGCAACGCTAACGCAACGATCAATTATCGAGCGTTAAAACAAATAACATAGGTGGGCGGTTTGGCTCCCTGCCGAGAGCTAGGCTCTTACTAAACTAGTAACTTTATGGTGCACGAAAACCAGAATCGTATGACACCAACGGGGACATTCTGCCGAAAACGGTTCGGCCAAAAAATTTACACGGATATCACGACTAAGTGGCTGGACTGTGACGCCTGACAGACAGGGATTTATTTACCGGACAGATGCGGTTTACTTTCGGGCATCACGCTACCGCCTGTTGTAATTTTCTTCCATTATGCAATCTCCTCGGTTGCGATCGCGACCACTGGGTTAGGATTTGCGTTAAAACGCATAACACTTAGTCCCGAAACGCGATTATAGAGCTCAACAGTGTAAAAGGCTAAGGTGAAGTCTGATTAAGGGGGTGGTATGGATTGAGGCGAGCGATATCAACGACAAGAATTACAGGGCGGGTGGATATGTCGCAGAAGAGACGGGACTAATTTCATACGCGTCGTCGATCACCTGGCGAAGGATTCGATGAAGGTCAGTGTATCGGGGCAGCAGCTTTCCAGACTGCCCAACACGGCTAGAATGACACCACGAGAGGAGGAGGGACCTTGGGGAGAAGTGCGTGTCCCGATGTTGGCAGTCGTAAATGGCCTTCTGCTTGACTTGAAATGCGGAGAATTGAGCGTGAGAAACTTGCCACGCCATGTTGGCACGTGCAATGACATCCTTGGCGCACTCTGCGGTCGCATGGCGGGACGAATTATAAGCGAATGTGATATAAGGCAAAATTTCATCCCAATCGCGATGGTCGGCAGACACGTACAGCATATCTGTGAGTGTTCGATTCAGGCGTTCGGTAAGTTCATTAGTGGGAGGATGATATCATGTGGAGATGTTGTGCTGGATAGTACGGAGCCGAAGGATGTCGCCCACTACTTTTTACGGACGGGTAATTGCCGAGAAATTATAAACAAAGCGTCGGAAGTGTGGACAAAGGCCAATAGAGCTGCAGACATCCTCTGGAGACTAGGGAATAGAGAAATCTGATGGAGCGGATTTCATTTTGGTCCAGGCGCATTGACGAAGCTCCGACGAGATGGACGAGGATTGTGAAGTGGCGGCGGCCATAAAGAGGCTTCGAGGAGTTTAGCTGGAGGCCAGCGCCGCGAAAAAGAGCTAGGATAGCTGAAAGTATTTCAAGATGAGTGTCAAAGGGCGCCGAGAAGACTACTACATCATCTAGGTAATATAAGCATGTCGACCATTAGAATCAGCGAAGAAAGGAGCCCGTCATCCGCTTGAAATTGGCCTGCGCATTGAACAGACCAAACGGCATTTTTTATTTTATTTTATTTATTTGAACATACTGCTAGCCTCACATTTGAGGCCGTTGCAGGAAAGGGACACATTACGCATTGAAAGCAATAAACTTCAAGTAGGCACGGTCATAAGCAATTTGAACTGATGAGGCAGTAGATATGTATTCTATGTTCGCTTATACAAACGCTAAAAAATGGCCATAAAGAGGAGTAAATGATAGGTAAGAATATTTAGCACACGAAAACAGAGACAAAAAGCTAAAAGTCTAAAAAGTGAGTACATATTCAAGAAGCAAATGAAAGACGCATCATCTTTTGACAAATATCAAACAAACATACAGACAACCAAATCAAGAAGCAACATAGCGCGCATGCGTCCCGGTCTAAACTGTACAGCATTGCTTGATATGTAAGCGATGAAAGCTTCGAGAGATGCGCAATAGACGAAATGCGAAATGCGCAGCGCCATCTCTCGGCGCTCCGAGAACTAAGTCCTCCATGTTGGTATGGTACAGAAAACGAAACCGCTGCCCAGCGTTGGGTTAAAACGGCTGCGCTTCGTTTGAAAAGTAAAATGCCGATGCAGTGTTGCGCTACCCTCTCCACTGCGAAAAGACACTACGATGCGTGCCAGAACTAGGTGCGTTCCAGCTTCTCGCTTTTCTATTTTTTTTTACCTCGTCCCAACGTTTTAGTAAGACAAAATGCCATGCGAGGTATCATGTGTCAGCACGCGGATCAGTGCGCAGCTTTCGCTTTCTGCGCTGATTTTTGACAAATATCTCGAGGTGATTTGCGTTTAAATTAAGATAAGGATCACAGCCTTTGTTGTCTCTGATCAAAATTAGAAGCCGATTTCGTGCATTTATAAACTCTACGGTCGGGCGTGAATATATATAGACGCATACTTGAACAACGTCATAGAGAAGATAATTTTTTTGAGCGGGCCAATCGCTCGTGCCGTGGCTTCACTCGAAGAACCATATGCCGATTATTGCTTAGTTGGCTACGTGTTCAGTTAAGTTTTTCCCGTGTTCAATTAGTTTTAGAAGGACGAGCAAACTCTCTGGACCATACGCATATGTTATGCGCGTTAGGGAGTCTTTGTGAAGCAATACACCCTACGTATAAAAACTGAGGTGCGAATGCTTTATTTCTTGAGGATTCCTATACCTTCGATACCTGCGGCGACGAAAATCTAAAAAAGAAGAAGCGAATAATACAGCTACTTTATTATAAAGGAGGGACGCATTTCTAAGCTAGAAAGTACGTGCAACAGTGTTCTGAAAAAGCTTCAGGCCATCAGATTTTATTATCGTTGTGGCAAGCTCCAACAGCTTGCTTCTCAACAAAGCCATTTGTCCAAGTTTGGGAGTAAGCTAATTAAGTTTCTGAAGCAACCGAACATGCTAATTTCGCCCCTGCACACACAGCTTGACCAGCGTATCGAGTCCGTGCATGCACCTACAGCGGTAGCATCTTTCTCTAATCAAGCCGCCGCGTTGGCTCAGTGCTTATCTGAAAAGAAAGCTGCGTCTTTGCTTACAATATTTTGAATTATATGTGCATGCCTACTTTCCTCTTGTTAATGTCGACTGAGTGCGTCTTAAGCAGGAGGTGGTTTCAACGAATTGTGGCGAAAATCAACCGACGCCGGGCTCTGAAACGGTGACGTTGAAAACCGCGGATGCGCATTGGACATTACAGTAAAGGAATCGAATTACGCAGCTGGTCGAGGGTCTTGTGTGATTATACTGCAATGCACGAAGCTCCTGGCGTCGGCGCGCACTGTCACAGAAGTTTGTCAACACACGTGCGCACTCACCGCAAAATAGCCGCTCGCTACCCTACCAGATGAATTCGCGTCCACCTGGAAATAAAATAGCCATGATAATGCGTGATGCTTCTTGAACTTGTGCTTTAATGCGAGCATTAAAACGACAACAGCACACGGTCCCGGTTCGACTTTCCAACCCACTTTCGAGTGCCGATTATTGCGATCATCAGCGCCAGACTTCAAGCGAAGCTGAGGACGTGGTAGGAATAAGCTGGCGCTTATTGAAAGCACCTACATTTGGTCAAAGATCAGCTATGAAAACGACGCAGGAGCTGAAGCTTGCCTGTTGAAATTCCACTCGCAAGAAGAAAGTACGTATAGCAAACGATGCACCAGCTCGACGAGCTCGACCGAGCCAAGATGGAAACCGGAAGTTGTGGGCGCGGTGTTGCCAGACCGCCAAGCAATTTCGCATATCGTCTATTGACAGCATCGCTAGCCAAGCTGTTCCACTCACGGATCGCTCGTGGGAAAAATGAGTATCGGAATATGTCGTTGTGAAATCTGTTTTCAGTTAAATGTTTGTTTGGTTCTGGTACTACGTGTATTTGATTCCAGTAAGTACTTACTTGTATCGACTTTCATGCAGGCAATAAAAAGAACGAAAAGAAACTTGAGGCGCAGTAGTCTGGCTCGACTTTCTATGGTTGGAAGGTTGGCTTGCCTTAATAGTTCTGTAGGTGAGTCATGACGGCGATACTTGTTAAAAATTAATCTAACCGCTTTCCTTTGAACACGCTTCAGTTTTATTATGTTCTCTTTGCTGAAGGGGACACAACATATTATTCCATACCCCAGTATAGAGCGGACAAGTGATGTGTATGCTAGGCGCTTACTATCGACTGATGCAGATCTAAGCGAGCGCTTGAGCCAGTACAGAGCTGCCATTGCTTTATTAGCGATATATATTACCTGTTTGTTCCATTTTAAGTCTGATGAAATTATGATGCCTAGGTATTTATACTCTTGAACGTTCCTTAGCATCTGTCCTTGTAGATAATATGGGAAGTTCATGGGTACTTTCTTATTCGTCACTCTGATACAAACCGTTTTTTCTACGGTTTAAACCGATTAAACCGATAGAAACTATCGGGAGTAATGACTGCTATTTTTCCGCAGTACATGTCGTCCACGGCAATCCGCCAATAACCGGAAGGAAGATCAATAGACGAGAAATATATGGCTCTGTGAAGGCAGTCCAGGGCATCGTCTATAGAGGGTAATGAATAGACGCTTTTTTTGCAATTCGGTTACGGTGGCTGTACATGACGCAAAAGTGCGAGGTACCGTCCTTCGATTTGACTAAGACCAGAGGAGAAAGGCCCACGGAATTTAGGAATGCTCAACAATGTCCTTGCCTAGCACCTTCTCAACATCCTGTTTGATGACGGTCCGTTCGGCACTGAAGACTCTGGACGGCAGTCGATGAACAGGGGAGGAGTAGCCTGCTTTTATCCGATGCTTAAAAACAGACGTTCGGCCCAAAGGGTGGGCGTCAAAATGAAAGACGGCACGAAAGGATTCCACAACACGTCAATGATCATGAGCTTATGCTGGCGACAGATCGGGAGCTCTCATTTTCGAGTGTTCTTCGGCTTGTGCGGCTACACTAGACGATAGGCCAACAGAAGAGGACAGTACGGGTGCTGTGAGAGATGAGATGTGCCCTAACGCAATACCAGCATTCAAATACCTATACACAGTATGCGCTTTTTCCCGTCAACCGTGCCTTCAGCGTACCGGCCTCCACGTGGGTTCATTTGTCGTCTGCTGCCCCTACCGTGTCATGTTCACGCGTACCGGCAGACGACACCACTATACGACGCGGACAGTGCGCAGACAGCTCGGCAGCAAGCGAGATTAGCGGGCTACTGCCTTCACTCAGCATGCATTTTGCGGAGCTGCCTCCACTAAACGAAATGTGAGTAACCAATGAAATTGTCTAATACAGAATGGCTGGCTAGTTCGTTCATCGTACTGAGGCCTGCAGCACAGTAGCAACAAGGACAAGAAAGAGGTACGCCTTTGTTTGCGTCCGTCTTTTTTGTCGGTGTTGCTACTGCGCTGTTGTCTTCAGACCAAATGAAAGGCGGACGAGAGAACTAAAACGCGAACATAAAAAGAAAGATTTTATTACGTCCTGGAATAGAAATAAAAGCGACGTTCATTAACACTTTGAAGGAACAGGCATCGCACCTTGAAAGGAAAATTTAGCTGCGCTTGTACGGACCTTCTCACAGGAAATATAGTCTCGATTTGCTGTTTAGGATTGAACGGTCTCTCCGGATTCTTATGCTGGTGATTGTGCATCGGCCACTTCACCAAAGAAAAAGTGTTATCTTAGGAACGAAAGAGGCTGTCGCGCGCTGAACGATAAACCCGAATCCTTCGCGTGTTTCTGGCTGGATAACGACGTGCAAAAGCGGCATTCCGTCTGCTTTACGGTCGCTGGTCGCCACAGCATTTCATTTCGTGGTACTGTTGACAGAAGACGCGTCGATGAGCTACTTCTGCAGGGAAGATAGGGCGAGGAGAAAGCATGCACATAACCATTTCGGCGAGCGAAGGGAGCAGAGGGAGAGAGTAGAGCGCAACACTGGGCGCCGGCCGCACGCTGGGCGTTGCTGTGCGTCAGAGTCGGCGGTGCAGTCTAAGTGAACGCTGCTTCAACGTCTAAATGAACGCTGCTAATGCTTTTTCAGAGAAACTTGCCTCTGGCCTGTCACATCGTAGTATTGTGAATAAATTTCCGCTTATGGATCAGTGATAATTTATTTTTTCCTGATGAATCAATCTGAAATGTGCAAGGCCGGGACGATGAACCTTTACAGTTTATGGGTTTTGGGTAGTTAACGTCCCAAAGTGACTCTGCCCATGAGGGACGCCGTAGTGAAAGGCTCGGAAATTTGGACCACCCGAGGTTCTCTAACATGAACTGACATCGCAGTGTACACAGGCCTCTAGTCTTTCGCTGGCATCGAAATGCGACGGCTGCGCCCGGGATTGAAACCACTTCTTTCGAGTGAGCAGCCGGGTCGCATGACCACACAACACTTCGGCGACTCTTCACAGCTTTTTGCAACCAGACTCAGTTGCAACGATACTTACGCTGAACCAAAGGACAAGGAACTAAGGAAGAAAACTCAACATGGGGGAGCTCGACTAGCTAGTTTTATATTTCCATGTGCCTTTTCTTGCTCCTCCACATGGCGGAAGTATATTTAAAAAATGGCCGACGATTTGGCGCGGAAAGCCCAAATACGAATTATTGTAGCACTTTGGTTTTCACTGTGGTTTCGGTACGCAGGTCGGTTTTCAAGCATATGAGGCACGCTTCAGAGATTTATCAGCGAGATCGGACTGAACGATATGACGAGATTGCGTTAATTCTTAAGGCACCTATATGCAAAATTCGTCATTTTCTACTTAACATTAATAGGTCATTGGGAGTCCTCATACCACTTCCCGCGCTGCGGTGCAGCAGCTAACCGACGTGTACTGCACTGCCAGGGCAGGTGCTCCACAAGCAACCTCACGGTGGCAGAGAGTGGCTTCAGTCCAGTGGCTTCAGATTGTAATGCAAATCTTAAACACCCATGCGGTTTGTTTATAGTGTAAACGACACATGCTGCTTGGCAGTTAATTAGTTTCTCACGCAAAATCTTCCAGTTTTCTTCAATTGTTCTTCCATTAAGCTGGTGCAAGTAGGAAGACGAAATTCACTCAGGATTGTCAATACCTATACCACATCTCCTCTGTTATGATGGAATATTTGTTCGCCCATGCGGCCTCATTTCTGAACTCGAAATGCTAAAGTGCAATGCACAGCGTGGTGATCACTAATACATTCAGTAATATTGCATGCCGCGAGTACAGGATTGATTGTCAAGAATAATTCTAAAACAAACTTATGGCTCATTGGCACGTAACAATTTGTTTTAATTCATAGTAATTAGTAATATCGCTCATTTCCATACGTGCACTACCGGGTAAATTTGTTCGGTATGGTACAGTTGATCCAGTCAATACTGGGATAGTTGAAATCACCACCAAGGAAAATAGGAGTATTTGGAAAGCTTGACATCACATCATCGATTTCGTCAGACAGACGATCAATAAAATCTTACTAAGCGTCACGCGGTCTGTAACATACGCCATCCAGGATATTTGGGTACGTGTGCATATTGCTATTCATAGCACTTCAAGTGTGGAATCGATAATTAAGAGAGATGTACGAGTTGTGTTTTAAACGCCAATCCGAATGCCTCCAGCCCTTTAACAGGACCAGTCCCTTCGAAAAACCGAAAATGCATATGAAAAAAGTAGCTCAGCGTTCGAGATATTTCTGTTTAGCTATGTTTATTTTGTCAGAGTAACGTCTGGATAGCGACTGCCAATGATGGAAAGTCTCCTTGCCTTGGCAGCAAACTACGGTAGTCGGCAACAATGAATGATATAGGTCCAAGTGTTTCAAATACCTTCATTCGGAAAAGCGTTTTAGTAATTATCACATGAAATGGGCACCCCTCTGCTTCACTGCACAATACGGCCACGAATCTTGTGGTTTCTGTATATTATATCTCTTATGCTCAGCTTATGTGACATTCTAACTTCGCTTTCGCCTGCCCTCCAGAATATATCAAAGTTTTCCAGCGCCACTAGCAGTTTCGGTGAAAAGTCTTCGTCAATCTGTACTTTAGGGGAAGTTGCGTCCTACAATTTTAATGCGTCTTTTAAGATGGAAATTTTGCTTTTGTAGGTGAAGAGTTTAATTACTATCGGGGGATGCTATCAGACTTGCGCCTACCAATGACATGAATCTGTTCAATTTCTCCCGCTTCAACCTTCTAGTGGGTGGCGAAAAACTCCTTGGTGATTCTTCCCGTGTTTTTCAGTTTTCAGTTTTTCAGCTCTGGTAAGCACTTAACTATGAAGTTAATTTGTATAGGGCGGTTGTTAAGGTCATCGAAGATGTCCGAAGACTCGCCGTGCGAAGTTACGGGCTGCTCCTAGTGAGCAGTTTCCGTTCCTTTTAGCTAACTGAACGTGTTTGGCGTCGATCCCGCGTAGTCGGTTGCTTGCGCCACAATATATTCATTGTCAAGTCAAAATGTCTACCAAGGGAGACTTTCTTGGTGCTTGTGCCATCGTCGTGCTCCGGCGAGGACGCCGTTGCCTTGCCTAACGCCGCTGCCATGATGTGGCCGTCTGTCTACATACACAGCGAGTTCGCCTCTCGTGCGACTGTCCACTGCCTCGGCTGGCTCGGCGCTCCCGTGCGCTTTGGATGTGTCCTTGAATGAGGTAATGCGGCTGTTGTGGGCTGCAGCTCGGATGACGGTTTTTGCGAAGGCCTAACTCCGGAGACCTCCGGAGACCTCTGGAGAAGCGGGCAGTCCTGCTTGACGTGAGTATGAGAAAGTGGCTTTAATTCTGTTGCGGTGAGATGAATGAATTTACACCTCTTGTCACAATTTGTTCTCTGTCATCTGAACGGTAGAAGCACGCGGTGGCGGTTACCGCTACGATATTCACTTCGAGCGCCCGCGTGCCAACCACGCAACTCTGGCGGACGTCGCCTGACCCTTGCATTTACTCCGCTCCTCAGGTGTCAGGAGGGTCAAGTTACATTTACTGTATCTTAAAAGCTCGGTTCTTCTTTATAGTGTTTGAATAGGTTCGACAGACGAAGGGGAAACCATTCGGGCGTGTGTTGCGCTGTGGCTCTTCACTCTTAAGCTCGTCGTCGTGCAATATGTGTTCAGATTTGGAAAATGTTTTTCGCCCATTCCCAAGCCCATTCCCACATGCATTAGAATATCGTGGAGTGGTTTAAATGCGGCAGTGAAGCGAAGATTCCTTGTAGGAGGACCACTGAATAGCAACCCAGCGTAAAATGTCCGCCACCGCGAAAGTGGTTCGTGTAACTGCTTGGAACCCTGACAGAGCAGCTAGGACGACGGATAATACACACACAGCGCTGATCTTTCTAATCCTCAATTAAAAATAGCGATACTTGGCGGCGAGCTTACCTCTATGTTCGTCTTTTGTTTGAGATATTATATGTAGAGAAGAAATTCAACTCGTCCTGATCGCAGTTTCCCAGGTTCAAAAAAACTAGCGCGCATACTTGTATGTAGCATTTTTTCCCAACCCAAAGAGCAGTAAGCTCTCATTGAGGGCCGGCTTTGGGGATGCTTGATTGCGTAGCTGCTCATAAAGGGTCTGCTGGCATTGTAATGGGTCTTTGCAAATGCAAAGGGAAAGAAGCTGATACATATTTCCTCATGTCGTTTCAACGCACTGGGAACACTTGTGTCTCTTGTTATGCATAAAATTTTGAATGCGTTGCCGAGAAATCGGAAGCAGTCTCCTTCGGCCCGTAAAAGTGACAAAGAAAGCCCCATGAACACAGGATCACGCTAACGGTAAAGAAGGACAAAATGCCCAGGGTAGACATGACTAGAGTACTGAGTCTGAGGATACAGTCGAACTGTAGAAACACGGAAACAATAGCAAAAGTCAAATTGAGTGCAGGCCAGACGTGTAGACTACTCAAAAGAATAGCAAATATACACGCGGGAATGAAGGAGATGAAACTCTTGAGACTAGTCCAAATCATTCGTAATCAGTATAGTATCCCATACGTGGCACCGTGCCTACGGCTGGCCAGGGCAGAAAAGAGCAAAATTGAAATCCTAATCAGGAAAGGCGTCGAAACCACCATATTCCTCCGCCGTAAAAATCCACCCAGAACATTCTGAAGATTAGGATTTAAAAAAAGACTAGACGAGCTCATTGAGGCTACCTAAGTAGTGCAACAGCAACTATTCCTACAAGTAGTAGAAAAGTTCGCCTTCGCACCTCGAGCGAGGCTCAAACACACAAAGAGTATTTCAACAGACACAAGGAAGAAAATCAGAACCCCACCGCTCCCAATGAACACGCACCCGGTACACCATGTGGACAGATGAAAAGACAGAGCGAAAGCTCTACAGAAAAAGTTAAACAGCGGTTCAAAACTGTCGAACCGAATTTCACGTAGCGAAAGCTGCGGTGGCTGATAGTCTGCGGTAGTAGCTTCGTCGCTTCTCTGCTTCTTTAGTCCTGCTCTTGGGAAGTCGCTCTTCTTGTTCATCTGCGGTTTCCGCCGCTCGTTTAGCCTTGCCAGTCTCATTTTTTTGTTCAGAGCCCGCTCTTCGCGAGTGATGTCCGCCGGATGGTCGGAAGTTGCTTGCCGCAATGTTGGGAGGAGTCATACCTGACGTCACGGCTGCGATTGATTCGCGTGTTATGATTACACATAATTACTACGTAACTTTCTTGCTGCCTCTGCCGACAACTTGTAAGGTCAAAATGCAGTGTCAAAGTGCATGATCAAAGTTCAAGATTAAAGCTCAATGTCCAAAGCTCAGGTAAAAGTTCAAAGTTTAATTTCAAATATCAAGGTCAGAGTTGAACCACTAAATGGACCACACACTGTTACCTATATGTGCATAGCAGCACTCGCCATGACTTATCTCAAGGCTGTTTCAAGGTTATTGGAAGGCACACGGTGAAATGCGTCCCAGCTGCAGTATTATAGCTCTCGCTACAAAAAGCTAGCAAACAGACAGGAAGTGTTTTAGACGGACGCGGCGGAATAATAAAGCAGAGCGGGTTTCGTAGCCGTAGCAGCAAAGGACCACGAGGTCCGAGCCTCATGCTGCAGCATCCGACAGAGGGACGCAACAGCAGCTGAGGAGGGAGCTATTGCGCTTGCCGTAACTCCACAGAATGTCAGGGTGATTATAACAGTTTCAAAATAGGCTATCTGAAACTACAACGCACGTAGGCCCGACAGTGGCAGAGCTAATTAGTCTAATCTGGACTCCCGCCCAAATGGCTTGCGAAGAAACGAGACAGCGCACGCATTGGCCCGAGGACACATACACCGGCATCCCAATGAGGTCTCATCGAGCATAGAGACCCTTCAGAGGGACGAGGAGCCGGACACGTGCCAAGATATTCTTAGCCATTGCAGATTAGGAAGATAGACGCTACCTCGAGCAGGCAAAGGCCTCAGCAAAAAGGAAGAGCTCATATGGAGAAAGTTACAGGCAAGCGTTTTTCGGCAAGCCACTAGCAGTAAGCAGATGGCAGCAGGCGATCTATTACCAGAGTGTAAACACTTCAACAAAATTACAGATATGATACACATGCCGTGGACATGCCCTAGCTACAAGGAAGCCGACAGCAATGTAGAGTCCTGGGAGAGTTCAATGCCAGCCACAACAAAGAAAAAAAGGAGGTCATCCCTCTGGCCCTGGGCAGCACTTAATCCCAAGGAATGTCCGCCTGCTGAAAGGGGAGCAAGATGACGGCGGTCAAGACTCAAGTCTTCATCGCCTCTGATTCTTTGATGGGTGCATAGAAAGTTATTTCGCGATGATCATTCATGTCAATTTTCTTCTGCTAAGCTTTTTAATTATTTATTTGCTATTATCTTCTCTTACAAAGCTGCAGCAAATTTATCGCTTTTTAAAACGTGTGTGATGAGAACTGGCACTCACGTTGTATTATGATGGCAAAGCAAATTTCCTCGCCCAGTTTTTTTTTACACTGATGCGAAACAGATCGCACACGTATTTATAATGTTCTTTACAACCTAATTTCGTTTTCGCAGCCTGTTAGAAGATGACATTGCAGAGTTCACTGTGCGAAATGTAAGAAGTTGACTGGGTCGTCTTTACAACTGTGGAGCCGCACGCCGGCACACATGTCTCGAGCAATGTGCACGTGCGGGCGTTGATAAAAGACGCGTTTCAATTAGTCGTAAAATTAGGAACACATTGTGATCAAACTTGGATTTTACTAAAGTATTTCTGACACGCCTACCCTTTTTTTCCTTTCCCTTCGGTTTTTTCTGCCCTATGTTCAGGCTTTTAAAATTTGTTGCATTTACCTAGACATGCCAGTTACTCCCAGCATTAACTCTTGCACACGCGGCGTAAAGAACACGGAGCAGAAGGCGAAGAAGATTTCCTCGTGGTGTTTGTTGCACCTGCTCTCCTCTTCCAGGGGCACCACTGTGGTCTGAGACGCTTTCGTCTATAGGACACGGCCACGTTGAACGGGGCTCCCTACCGCCGTTTAATCAACCCATGGCTCGCAGTCTCCCCGCCGCTAAAGAGGCTCCTGACGGAACCAGGAATGGATGGCCGTCGCTGAACAAAGAGAGAGACTCTGCGATTGCAGGAGTTTTGACACCACTACTAGCATGCCGTCCACATCGTGACGGTCGCCGTCCTCCGAGCGCGCACAAAGCCTTTCCTCTGCCCGGTTCAGCCCCCGCGGACACGGGACACTCGGCACTGGCGTTGAATTGCACCACCCCGCTCCAGGACAAGGACCGCGGACGCCGTGACGAATATCCGCCCGTAACTACACCAATCTCGGCAGAGCCGTTAGTCGACCTCCCAGTGACCGCCACGGTGAGCCATTTTTCGAAAATTTCTTTCCTGAGTTCCTGCGAACAGCCACCTTGGCTGAGGTCGTACTTGGTCTGAACCAGGGCACACAACACATATCTGAAAATGCCCAGTAAATTACGGTAGGTACATAAGGTACTTAAGTTCTAAAAGCAGTTGAATTGAACCCCTATACCTTGAAGACCTACAACCAGGCCTTCACTGAGGTGAACGCCTGCTAGATGTACACACGTGGCATGTTGCAAATGACCTGCCTGCCGTACAGCAGGCTTAAGGGACTTAAGTACGTATAGGTACTGTACGTACAGTCGGGAACAGAAGTCTCCGGACCGCGTGTTCCTCAAACGAAGCTTATAGCTCTACTATCAGACAGCGGCTGGGGGGCCGCACTTGTGAAGATGAAAGAACAAAAATTTAACTTTTACCTCCACAAGTGTGGTCTCCAGTCGCCGACTAATAGCAGAGCTATCGGCTTCGTTAGAGGAACACGTGGTCCGGAGACTTTTGTCTCTGACTGTACGCATGCCCACATGCGGAAAATGTGTCTAGTAGTGCCACAGCACTAAAAAAATGGCTGAGGCTTAACTTGGTTAACCCTGGTCAGATGCGAAGCATATTGATGGCTAGGCTTGGTAATACATGGCTTTCCTTGGTTGAATACTTGGTCATTTTAATACAACCACTAGAAGCCTTCGTCGTGGGGGAAGACAACGGCATGGCTACAGCGGAACGCCCCACTAACCCCCAGACGCGCGTTGGGTGAGCGCCTGGATTGCCACGGAAGCCGCGTCCGCCTGCCCGGTGGAGCGAGCGTTTCACCTACACCGAGTGTGAACGCGCGTTCGAAATGCGCGGGAGTGTGACGTCACCATACCACGTGATTCACACGGCGTGCAACCGCAGCGACGGCGCAAGTTGGAGCCCCGTTTCTCCACTGTCGTGACGTCATCGCGTCACGTGGTGTGACGTCATGTATCACGTGATTTGGAGGCGCACAACCACAGCGACGGCGCGAGGTGGGCCCCTGTTTCTCCACTGTCGTGACGTCATCGTGTCACGTGATGTGACGTCATGTATCACGTGATTTGGAGGCGCACAACCACAGCGACGGCGCGAGGTGGGCCCCGGTTTCTCTACTGTCGTGACGTCATCGTGTCACGTGGTGTGACGTCATGTATCACGTGATTTGGAGGCGCATAACCACGGTGAAGGGCTGAAGTGGTAGCTAAAGTAGTATGCTTCGCATAAAAATTGAAGGGCACACAAAAGCCCAGACTTAAGAGTGTGACGCGGTTGCATAAAAGAATAAATGACAATACAAGCGCAACTGGTCATTCTCTACTTGGCAGTCAGAGAGCCCCGCGAGTCCTCATACCTATTCTGGCGCAGTGGTCTAGCGGTGAAGCGATGCACCGTTTCCCTGGAATGGCAGGTCCTGCCACTGGTGAGGCTCGTGCGACACCTATTCAACCTCCCGCGACCAGTTTGCCCAGAATCCGATGGGCAGGCTGTGATAACGCCACAAGATCGCGTGACATAGCTGGCCGACCTGCCACCTAGGTTTCCGCTCTGGGGATTTTTCGCGGATTTGCTGCTCGCGGTCAACGACGCCGAAATCACACCGACAACAACAGCGGACGCCAAGGACTGCGCCGCCTAATCTGTGACACGGGCTCTTCAATACCATCGCATTAAAAGCAGCGGGTACGAAATAAATTACTCGAGTAATTAACTGACCTTACCTCTTCAATAATTCCACCTTGTTGAGAGGTACGTGTTTCAGATATCACAAAACCATCGACAAGCGCAGGTTTCCTTTCTATAAACTGTATTCTGTAATTGGACGCGTGTGCCATTAACCTGCATTCACCTGCGTTAAGTCAGCACTGTTAAGGTATTCGCAGTAGAGGTTGCTGTACAAAGCTTCTCATCCTTTTTGTTGCAGCCTACCACCAAGCAACGGCCCGCAGCCTTTTGTGGGGTGAACCAACGGTTGTGCGCTGTTCTAATCGGCATGTGGATGATGGCGGCCCAGCTAATTGTGGCAATGGCGTGGCCGAAAACCACCAAGACCACGCTGCTGCAGGAACACCGGTCTGGAGGTCGCGTTCATCCGTGGTGGTACTAGGATGGTGTTTTGCGAGGCTGCTGCTGCGGCCGCTCTGATGCGATTGCGTGAGTACTGTTCAACAGCGCGTGCACACTGCATCCGCATCTACCCGGTGCCAGCATGCAGCCCTTAGCGTAGATTTCAGAACTAGGAAACGAAACAGCAATGGCGGCTTTCGCCACCAGGAATGTCTTGCGAAAATCCTTCCCGCTTATTTTGGCCTCTCAAGCGTGCCAAAGAGAAGTGTGCCGCCATCTATTAAACAGGTAGATGATTTTTACCTTGTGGGCGTATTTAGAACCTCTAAGAGCAAAATATATGTGCATGCACTTCGCATCTCTTATATCAATTTTATGATGAATTCGCTAGCGACATCGAAGCCGCTTTTACTTCGAAAGCAGTTTCATCTGGTTCTTACATTTCATATGCTCGGCGTAGGATGGAAAATGCGCTTATCTTCTTTGACATCATGCAACAGAATCGTGGTGGAGGAGGAGGCTTGCTTCAATCTTAGCTTCACTTTATGTTTCAGTTCCAACGATGGCGCAGAGGTACAGGATTCGCCTCGAGTGGAAGATGAAAGGGAATCGAATTCCGATGCCGCGCATATCTCCACTAGATTTGACAGGAAAAACTCCGCTTATCGATAGAATTGAATATCAAGATCTCGGGTGCGAACTGTACCCGATGAAGATTCTACGGCGCACTCCCTTACCCCCGCATGATTTGGCCACCCTGGAGTAGTACTTAGCCACATCCTTCTATGAACAATCCAATTCACCCTTGGCCCTCAGTCGCCCCGGCTGCGGAGTTACTTCCCAAGGCGGCGGTTAGCACTGTGACGCAGCGGAGGGTGCTAAGAATCTCTCGCTCCGCACAGGCCTTCATTGTAAACTGAATCTGGCAACGTTAAATGCTAGAACCTTATCCAGTGAGGCTACCCTAGCAGCGCTGTTCGAGGAACTAGTGGGTATTAAATGGAATGACGAAGGGCTTGGTGAGGTTAGGGCCAATGACGCCTATACAGCACTAAGAAGTGTCCAGGTACAGTGCTATCGTGGATTAGCGGACACACGAAAACTCGATGTAGAATCCTTCATCAACAGAATATAGCTGGTAACAAAAATTAGGTCTTGCCGAATAAAAGGATGGCAGCCATCGTTATCATGCTTAATAAGAGGCACAAGAGGTACATCCAGCGATCATGACCAGATCGCTGAAAGCTTCTATGAAGAAGTGACGTTTGCAATGAACAAAGCATTCATAGTACACTGTACTGAAGGGGGACTTCCATGCGAAGGTATAGGCAAGAAGCAGGCCGAAGACCAGGGGGTAGACGACTATGGCATTGGGGCTAGGAATAGCAAGGGGGAGTTAGTTGAGTCGGCATAGAGAAAAAATTTAAGGATTATCAATGCCTTCTGTAAACGACACAACAGGGCGTAACCGTGGAAGAGCCCCAATGGTGACAATTAAAATGAAATAGACGTTACTATGCGCAGAACCTGGAATCGTGCAGAATGTGCATGTCCTCGAAAAAGATGCTTTGCAGCGAACACAGAATGGCAAGGTCTTAAATTAGCTCACCCTTGAAAAGGGAACGGAAAAAATTGGTGAAGCGGAAGTTCATTATAGAGTTAGCGGTAAGATGAAGAATGCAGGATATCGCTTCAGAACATACATTCGGTTTTAACTACGGAAGAGGGCTTTAATCTTGAAACAATGAACGATCATCTCACAGCTTTCATTAAAGTGCAGAAAGTAGGTTGGTTCGAGAGGATGCCGGCAAGCTCTCTCAGGAGACGAAACATCGCATTAAGCAACGCCAAAACATGCAAGCGAATAATCCTACAGGGAGAAGAGAACTGGCACAGGTATCAAGCTAATAGTCACGAGGTAGCCGACGTTATGATGTTTCATTTGGAGGGAATCGAGCATACTCTAAAAAAGTGGAAAAACGGTGAATAGAAAAATTGCCTTAGATAAATACCAGATGTGTGCGATAAGAGACAAAGAGGGTAATGTCTTTAGCAATGTGAAAAAAAATTCAGGGGGCCCTTTGTCGACCTAAAGTGCGGTGAGGCGAAAGCCTTAAGCGCGGTGTTGCGGCTTGTGTCACTGATGTGTTGTTAAGATGTTAAGTTTCGCCTCTAAGAGTGAAACGCGACAGCGTCTTGCAAGGCTGCCAGGTAGTCCATAGAACGCCATCGCCCGTTCGGTTCTACGAATTGCTCGTCGGTAAACTGGTTTTTGAGGAAAGGAAATGTATCTGTCTCGCATATCTCGGTCGACACCTGAACCTCGCCGTAACGGGAAGGGAGGAAGATGGGAGTGAACGAAGACACCGCATTCACTAGACGCGCCTTTGTTCATTCCGTACCATCGAGCTGCCATGGCGGAGTGGTTAGCATGCTCGTCTCGCACTTCGCAGATCGGGGTTCGATTCCCGAACTCGACCAATTTCATACCCGGTTTTATTTAATTATCTGGCCTGACCAGAAAGAATAATTGGGCTAATTGAGTAATTAAGCAATGAACTTCACTCATTCCCACTTACTTGGAGCATCACTATACGATTCCATTAATTGGTTGTATGGTTACTAGCCAAAGTACAATTGGCCCCGTTTGAAATTCGCGCACTGTGACGTCACGACCGTTTCGTCCAATTGAAAAGCGTGACATTTCTGTCAACAACTGCTGCTTACAACGATGAGGCATTAAAGGCTTCCGCCTTAGTAACATACAGTTAAAGTAGCCGAAGAGGTGTACAAAAATCTATACAGTAGCGTATGTGGTTTGAACCTCAATTATAGAGGCAGAAGCCAGCAGCAATGGGACACACGAACAGTAACGAAAGAGGAAGTAAAGAAAGCCTTAGGACACGGCAAAGTCGTAAAGCAGCTCGTGAGGTCAGGTAAGAGCAGATCTGTTGAAGAACGGATGGGTATTGCACTCGAAAAACTAGCCACCCTGTATACGGAATAGCTTACGACCTCGAGTACACCAGATGCCTGGAAGAACGCTACCATTAACTTAATTAATGGGAAAGGAGACGTTAAGGACCTGAAAAATTACAGACCGTTGAGCTTTCTGTCGGCTGGCTCCAAGGTATTTTCTAAGATAATCTCTAATACAAGCAGGACAATCTTAGATTTCATTCAACTCAATTATCAGAGAGGTTTTGTTAAGGGTACTCGACAAAAGACCGTGTTCACACCATCAATCAGGAGAGAGAGAAATGTGCAGGATGTGATGATGATGGATTTTTATAGCGCAAGGGAATGTGTGGTTAAAGAGCACCATGGTACAAGGTATTTGCTTACTCAAATTGGGGCCGAAGACCCATCTTCCAAGCATTTCACCCCAAATAAATCAAGCAGCAGACCAGGGGAAAGCTTGTGCCCATTTTATGACCGGTGGGTAGCCGGCGGCACTGGGGATCGAACCCCGCACCTCTCGTATGCGAGGAGGATGCTTAGATTACTAGGCCACAGCTGCAATCCATGCGCAGAACGTAACCAACCACTATATGTAGCCTTCATGGTTTACTAGAAGCATTTGACTGAGTGGAAACCTCACCAGTCATGCAGGGATTGCTATCTGTGTGCAGAAGAGATTTATGTGATAATGCTCGAATATATCCTAAAGCTACACAGCTAGCATAGTCCTCCATAAAGTCAGTATTAAAATGTCAAGAAGAAAGGGTATCGGGCACGGAGACACGATCTCGCCAAGGCGAGTCACCACCTGTTAACAGGAGGTATTCAGAGGCATAGATTGGGAACAGTTGCGTTTAAGCGTTCATGGAGGTTGCCTAAGTAATCTGAGACTCGCTGATGGCATTGCCTTGCTAATCGCTCTGGAGATGAACTGCAAAGAACGATAAATGAGTTAGGAAGGTAGTGCAGTAGAGTGGGTCAAAAAATTAACATGCAGAAAGCGAAAGCAATGTTCAACATTTTGGCTAGGAAACAGTTCAGAATTGGTACTGAGGTGCTGAAAGTAGTTGGGAAATACGTCTACTTGGGGCAGGTGGTCACCACCGGTCCGGATCAGGGGAAGGAAATAACATCGAAGAAGCGCAAATGGCTCATTCTTTGAGATCATGAGTGATAGTTTACTAATAGCCCTCAAGAGACAAGTATACAACCCCTCTATCTTACTGGTACCTTCCTATGAGGCCGGAACTATGAGGCTAACGAAAAGGGTTCAGCTTAAGAACGACGTAGCTAAGTATGGAAAGAAAAAGGATGCGTGTTTACGTTAAGAGACAGGAAGCATGCATGGTAGATGAGGGACATATGCGAGTGAATGGCATCCAAGTTGAAATAAAGAGGAAGAAATGGGACTGGACAAGGCATGTAGTGCGGAGGCAAGACGAGCTGAGGTCGTTAAGGGTAACGGAATGAATTTCAAGAGAAGGCAGGCGTAGCAGGGGCCGGCGGTAAGTTAGGTGGGCGGCCGAGACTAGGGAGTTTCCGTCGGTACTGTAGCCGCAGCTGTCAAAGTACAAGGCTAACTGCAGAACCATGAGAGAGGCCTTTTTGCTGCTGTGGGCGTAGTCAGGCTGATGATGATGACGTTATGTCCCTGTAGAGTTCGTGGCATTTCATTTGAAACTTCAGCGAATGAGTGCCACCTGTACTTTCAATGCGCCGCAGTGAGGTTAAGGACTTTCGCTCTTCCTATCTTTCATCGTCATTCCTACTCTGTGTTCGGTGAAACGTTTGACTCATGTGTAACTGGGTCTGCTTTGGAGGCTGCTTGATAATGAGCGCCGGACAGATTGCAAGGCTGTTCCGTGGGTGACTCCTTGAGCATGAGCACCAGTGCCCTTCCAGGCGACGTGTATCGCGTTTTTATTGCGAAGCAATACTACTTTCGCTACCACCTCAGCCCGTGCCGTGCCGCGGCCGCATAGCCACGCTTGACCTTTCGCGTGACCTCGCTGTGTGACGTCATACCATCTGTGTAAAAACGGCGCCCCATCTCACGCCGTCGCCTTGCGCGGCGCATAGCCACGGCCTGACTCCCGCTCCTCTCACCAGGGGCGCTGCGCACTATGTGACGTCATACCATCTGTGTAAAAACAGGGCCCCATCTCACACCGTCGCCTTGCGCGGCGGTACCATTTGGTATCATTTGGTACCGGTACCATGGTACCATTTTCTTTTGCAAAAGAAAGATTTCCGCATAAGGTGCATACGAAATTGAACATGGAAGATCGCCCCGCCGTTGCCGCGCTACCCGGGGCCCTGTCGCAAAGGGGAATCTTAATGGTTGAGACGCACGGCTCGGCAACGTTTAATAGAGCCGTCAAATTTTGGGAGGAGGCGTCGAAGAGTGTCGAAAATTGAGCTAGATGCTCGGTAAAGCAAACGGAGCGCCTTCCTCAAGACGAAGTGTCAAATTTCGGTGACAGGTTCCGCAAGGTGCTCTCACAGCTCTTATATCTACGCGTCGTGCTGGTCGCCTTAAGCGAATGCTATTGGCTTCCATCCTCGGTTTGTCTCCGGCACGACATTCGCATTATATTGCTTTCTCTGGTTTCCGAATTGGAGGCTTCTATTTCTACAACTCATCGGCCTATATCAGAGTAAATACAGTAACCTTGCACATCCAGTCCAGAGCAAAATACTGGCCTCTATTGCAGGGAACGCACGATACAGCTGACCCTGGCCTGTAACTAAGCAAAAAGAACAGACAGCGCCTAATATGGATGGCTATACATTGCAGGCCGGGCCCTTAAGTCATGATGGATCGCCAGCATAAGGAGGCAAGAAAACTCCGAAGCCGCGTCTATAATACCGAACTCCGTGTTTTGGTCGGCATTCTGAATGATGTGAGAAAACGCCTTTAAAGTACGTTTGAGTACACCTACGCTGAAGTGATTCTTGTTTGTACAGGCGCGTTGCAGGGGAAATTTACTTGCGTTATTGGAACTCTTGTGAAAATCGCAACAATGTACAGTCAGGCCGAAATGAAACGGGAACACAGCATCTCAAGAAAACAAAATATTTTACTTGCCTACTTTCAGCTGAAGTGTACAACTAGCCTGATTCATGTGTCTGGGTAAAGGGCCTACTGAAATGCATAATGGAAAATAGGTTGTAAAGGAATATCTCGCTGCAAAGCAGAAATGTATGACATATGCGTGTTCGCGTTTCATTCCGGCCTGGCTGTAGATAAGCGCGATGATTGTATCGGCATCTGCTGGAATTACTCACATGAAATAATTTCTTATATTGGGTTCTGAGGTGCTGTATTGGATTGTATACTCTTACTGAACCAAATCTGCACTGCAGATTCAGCGTTATCTCTAATCTTTCTTCTATGCAGATTGGGCCATGAGGAGCCGCCAGCTGCTTCGTGGCCTTGGCGGTGTTCAGGGGACGAATGAAATAAAAAATTTTGTACTTCAATATTTCTCTTTGAGAAATTTTCAGTAGTAAAGAATTGATTGATGCGTCAAATGAGAGTCTCGGTTATTTAAACTACGTCGACAGGAGGTGCACACCAAGTAAACATGAGTGGAAAGGGGAGAGGGTTGACATTAGTCGGCCCTATTACTCCACAGAGGGGAAATGTGAAGGAAAGGAAAGAGGGAGGCAGAGAAAATGGAGGCTGAAAATGACACAATGCAATGAATTTTATGGGATGACCCAGGCAACACAAATATACACGCACACACTGCCTGACACTCGTCTCCCACGCTGAATTTACGCGTTGCACACGCAGTCTATCGGTGTTTGTAAACACACCGATACGCATCACTTGCACATGCTTCAAAGACAGGCCTCCATGCAACCACTCAACTTAATATACTCAGATATAGCCAAACATCTTGTGCAGCGCTGACACAGATCCTACTGTGGGCGCCCTAACGGGCGCTTACGTGTATGAAATAATATTCTGTTTTCTCTGAAAAGCGACATTTCCCCCAAAGGCACCAAGGACGAAACTCATATCTCCGCCGCTTCTTACAGCGCTTGCAAAAGGCATAGGCGAGTGGGCGGAAGCTGTTCAAAATACCTGAATACGGTCGCTGGTCCTCATGGAGCAATTTTATGGGCTTTTGTACATGCAGGAAGTACCACCAGCACCGTGCAAGCTTACATCCGCAGATACCTTTCAATGAGTAAAGAGAACCTCCATTGGGCGACGACGCTGCGACGGCCCCTGAAATCCTTAGCTAGGAACGGGAGTGCCTTGAGTTACTACTTCTCATCCCACTCGCCGAGGGGGCGGCATTCTGTACACTACCCTGTGGCCATGCCTTGGCATATGCAATCCTCTATAAACAGCTCCGCGAGGCGTGCTGCTTCAGAACGGCTTAGAGAGGAGGCTTGCTGCCGCACCAAGTCGTGGGTGGTCAAGTATGCCTACCTTGGTGAAGGGAAGCTCACGCTTTGATATCTCTGTACAGTCGAAAACAGACCACGCTTGGATATATCCGTACGCCCAGTTTTAGTAGTGTGTGCGCATGTTTTGGCACGAATTACGTTTTCAGCACCACGTGACGAAAATACCCGTGAGCGTCTTTTCTCCGAGCGTGAGCGCGACACTTCGCGGTCGGCTGAGCCTGGCTGCAGGCCTGAGGTATCAGCCTACGCGTGACGAAAGCGAAATACACGCTGATATAAGCGCCACAGTATCCCCGTCCCGCGTTAAGCGGCCGACGCTCTCGTCGCCTCAGATGAACAAGCGACGCGTTCGGAGGGAAGCAGCTCAGGCTACTCTCCCGTCTGTCTCGATTCGCGCGCTCTGGAAGCAAAGCTTCCTTGACAGGTGCTATTATTTACGAAAGGCATGTACTTAGTGCTGTCACATATCGTCAGGATGCTTACGTCATGGGTCATATGTGGCGTTCCGCTGGGACGGTGCAAGAATACCTATTGGTTTTATTGGTTTATGATTGAGATATTAACGTCCCAAAGCTACTCAGGCTATGGGGGACGGCGTAGTAAAGGACGCCCGAAATTTCGACCACCTGGGATTTTTTAGCAAGCTGTCGCATCACACAGAACACGGGACTATAGAATTTCGCTCCCATCGAAATTCGTCCGCCGCGGCCGGAAACGAACCCGCGCCTATGGGGTCAGCACCCGAGCACCATAACCGCTTAGCCACTGCGGCGGCTCAAGAGTAGCGATTGTGACTGCGCTCTGTACATGCGCAACACTGCGCCGCCAAGTGATTACACAAGAGCTTGAATTTCCCATGCATGTTGCACGTACTGCGGCCATTCTCCAGCTCTTCATGAAGGTTTGGACTATGTTGGTATGTTCAGTGAACTTTTCTGCCTGCCGCTGGTGTGCGGCATGCTTGCGTCTATGTTTTTTTCTCGTTCTATTGATTTTTAAGTCTTCGCTGTACGGTTTAGGAAGCCAACGGCTGAGCGCTGTATGCGTCTGAAAACGTGTTTGTACTCCGACGTTGTAAGCAGATGTTCTTCATTCATCCTTTCAGTATGGATTAGTTGGCTGGTTAGTTGGCCTAAAATAAAGGTGGCACATGCCCACTATGAGGCAGTTGCCAAGACACAGGCACTCAATTGCTGGAAGCAGGAGCGTTTAGACGAGGAAAAGGAGTTGTATTCGGGTATACGCTAACACGTTGGACGACGTATGGACAGGGGACCTGTTAGGAGGTCGAAGACGGGACAATGGCTTTATATGGAAATTCGAGTACAACGCATGTAATTTTTCTATTTCGGACTGAATGATAGCGAAAACATGAAATGCAGGTAGGCAGTCTCTGCGTTTCAAGAAGGAAATTTTGTGCTGCAGAGCTTACACTACTGTTCCGTCGTCCAAGGAAAGAAGCGCCGATAGAAAGGACAATGGCAGTGGACACAGGCAGACCCAGCTGGTGAAAGGGAATTTGTATCAGGCGCCTCTTCGAAGGAGAGAAGCGGCGGCACAACTGCAAGTAGTGATCTATTGTCCCAGGTTCAGCGCAAAATGGGCACCGTGGGGAAACCGCCGCACCAGGTGTGGGAAGGCAGAAATTTAGCAGGGGAACCCGGAAACGCAAACGCATGAAAGACACCTAGAGACTCAGCGTCCGAACATACTTCGTCCACCCAGTCTGCCACACAAGCATCATACTCCTTCATCTTCCTTGTCCAAGCCTGCCCCCATGACAATAATTTTGTGCCAGCAAGTGAGGTAGAGCTGGGATGATGTGATGCGCTAGATTATCTATCTGACTATTACTTCCTTTAGAGAATCCTTTAGAGGTCACACAAATGCAACCCGCATTAATACGCACGTGACTATGTGCACTTGACATGGGCAAAGTACGGATGTTGAGGTCTAGGGGACCGTTATTAATGCGAAAACATTACAGGGCTCACTTTCAAGGTAACGTACGCAAAAAGTTTCCTCAAGAAACAGCCTCCTGTGACGTCACCAACCGGCTAGTGACGCGATTAAGATGATCACTTCACATCATATATAATTAACGCTAATTATCATGCTTAATTATATTTTGAATAATGCAATTATGCAGCGCGAAGACAAATTAAATGAATCAGTGATGACATCATATCAGTGTGACGGCGCACGAAGTCACGTTATACAGTTGTATTGGGGCATCATATAAAATCACGCAGTCACGCAACATCGATATAATGCGACGACACACAATGTAACCTGACAACGACGTAATGTGGTGTCATGAGAAATTCTTACGCTATAATCTGTAATTAAGTAGAAGAAATCGCAGCGAAGGCATCAATTGTTGACCTCAATATGGTGGCAGTATTGTCGACTACATTCGTACCGCAATTATGAGCAACCGTTCGTCGTACAGAGTTTCGGGTGGTGTTATAGCATTTCCTTCGGAAGAAGGTTACATGTAGAAGTTGTAGGCTGGCTTCCAACAGGCGCTCGGCCGGAGGACATATGCACCTTCAATTCCACACTTCAAGGCGCGGTTGAGGTCGCTCCACCAAGGTGTCGAGATATGAGAGCTACTGCTCCTTTTCTTTTCCCTCAAAAGCTCTCCTTTTCTCAAAACAGATCCTTTTGAATCCATCACATTTTTTCTTCTGAAGTCAGCTTGAAGGGAGCAGGTTTGAGGAACGAGATGGAAGGTAAAAATATCGTAATACTTGTCGCTTCGTAATGAAGAAGAAAAAAAGGCGCTACGATTATGGTTTCTCATCAGTGCGCTTGATCAGCACATGTGTTGCATGCTTTTGCAATTTGTGGTTTTGCCGAGCGAACTCCGTGTCGTCGTCATTATGTCCGTTGCTCTCCAGAGCTCACAAATTAGCGTGCTCTCGCCACTTCTTTCACCAGCCTGGCGAACCTCAACTGCGGCGCTAGGGCTTAAACCAATCAGAGGCGTCCATTACTCACTCGATCTCCGAACGCCTAGAGCGCCCGTACATTGCTCTGACTCTGGACGTTAGACCCTAGTCGCAAAAGTAGTCCACACTAGTGCTCTGATACTATGATATCTGCCTCCCCGGCAACGAAACAGGATGTCAAGGAACAGTGGTGTTCCACAGCCAAAGCATCAGACAATGAAAAATAGAACTTCATCCGAAGGTAAGTACAATGGAAAGGAGGACATTGTGACTGCGGCGCGAGCAGGAAATCCGGAGGTCCCAAAAGAGCGTTGCTTCTTCGCGAATAAAGATGAACCTAGTGTACGCGTTTCCTTATGAAAGCATACTAATGTGTACGTCTGTCATGAGCAAGGAAAACAAAAAAGCATTGCTTGTGCATTCAAAGCACGTACGTCATCGTAAGTGATCTCCATAATATTCTTGTAAACAGTTATTGCGGCCGACTTACTTTTTCTCAAAACGACCGGAATTCACACCCAGGCTGTTCAAAGGACGGCGTAGAAAATGACTAATTTTTGCGTGGACTGAAAACGATCGCGAAGGCTGTTTATTCATCTTAAACAGCTCTGTGTAAGTGGATGTGTGAGTTGAGTGCATAGCAGCCGACGTTCTGTTTTATGTGTGGTTTTATTAAGCTTTTTTAGTGCGCTAACATTTATATTGACCACTCCCTGAAGCCCTCGTGTTTGTCTGCCTGTTGGTATGAAGCTGGGTTTGTTGCAGCGTGCTAACCAGCCCTCTACGTCAGGCAGCAGAGCAACCTGGATCACAACCCAACCCACGCATCCAAGTACCAAACTTCGCAGCACCTACCATAGAAGGGCTGTGGCGCATCGCTTGACCCCTGCACCACTGCGCCAATAGTGGTAGGAAGACTCCAAGGGTATATAAATGTAGAGAATGGCTAGTTCTGTATGTATGGAATTAATCTCTTCTCGCTACCGAATATATGCCATCTGTGAACACTGCATGTGAACACCTGAACCAAACTCAAAACAGAACTCCTGTAGCACTTAATTGGCATTTCTACTAACTACGCATATCGAAAATCATTTTTTTTATTTTCTTGGTGTGCCGTTGCCTTCCGCTATTGCTTTGTGTATCTCTGACCCAACACAAATCGCATGCCAAGTGCCAAGCTCCCTGGGTGTGTTATGCAGATGCTGCGAATTTGCTCGCGCACTGGCAGTAGTGCTCGGTACGCCCGTTACAACTGAGAGTGGATTTCCATCTTCCGGCTGCACGTTTTAATGCGACAGCTTTAAGGTTGTCGTCAATCCGAAACCCCCGCTGATGTCCCTTGCCACGAAATTCGCTGATTGGTCGAGGTACGTCACGTCACCTTTACACGTAATCACAATTTGATAATCTGGCTACCATATTGTGAGCAACCTGCCCAATGTGGAAGGTGGGAATGAAAGTTATGATTGATCGAGAGTGGTCCTCGGCTACGGGAGGTCGGGGGTTCGATTCCCCCGGCCGCCGGTCCACCCAGCCGGTCAATCCAATGGGAACAGGCGGTCCCCCGGCCTAGCGCTCGGCTCTTCAGGGGTGCACCGCGTGGGAAGGATAGCCTGCGCCGCAAAATTCCCGTCAAATGTGGGCAAAAAAAAAGGGGCCACAAATGGGGCTTATGCCGCACGAGGCGGACTTATGGTTGCTTGGCGGGGGAACTTATCACTCATCCGTCAAGGCAACTGTTGGTCTAAGACCCTTTTCCCAAGCATTTCACCCTAGAAGAGCCGAGCACCAGGCCAGGGGAAATCTTGTACCCATTAAAGAAACCGGTGGGTACCCGGCGGCACTGGGGATCGAACCCAGCACCTCCCGAATGCGAGGCAGATGCTCTACCACAAGGCCACGCTTCGGTCAAAGAAGTTTTCGGCCTGCCAAAACAGCCTCCCCCGGCCATACACAGACTAGGCCAGGGCCAGGCCACTTCCCAAGTGCAAGTCTCTTGCACAAAGTGCTTGGTGCGCCCCCTCACCAGAGACTGCTCTTGTACCAATTTAGGTTTGGTCATCCTCGGGCTCGAAAGCCCTCCCATCGAGCGTGGCGGACTGAGGAACTACTGCCACCCCGATGGTCGTGTGTGGGTCCAACCCACGAGCTTCGGAAAGGCGGGGTCGCTACTCCCCGTGGTGCACCTCTGTGATGTGCACCCCTGCCAGACGCCGAAGCGCCCTCGACTTCGGGTAATCCCTTCGCGCCACACTGCAAGCGGGAGCCCGATTCTACCAACTTTTATTAAGCGTCTTGGATTTGACGCCGGCCCTGCAAGCAGGACCTACCGCCTACGTACCCGCAGTGCGAGTGTGGGCTTCATCCCACACCCGTCCGGTCTCACGACGGTACTACTCACAGACTCTCAAGGGACGCAAGCGCCAGTTCTGCTTTCGCTTTGCCCTCGCTCTCTTAGCCTACTGAGACGCCCGAAGGCCTCAGCGTTTCCCAGAGATGGCCCTGGTTTCCCGGAGGGGGAACGAGGGCAGACCCCAGCAGCGCTCCCGAGTGGTCTTTGGACACGGGTTACACAGGGATTCCCCTACCCCTGATGACTTTAGTCAGCGGGGATTTCCCTGCAGCGAATCTGCTGGAGACTTAGCCACAGCAGCCTATCCCTAGACTGCCGCAGCGTATGAACTCTCTCGCTTTAAGTCCTGGGATAGGATCACCACAGACCCTTCCCAGGATCAAGGTCCTGGGATGCATTAGCATCGCCTCCTATTTCACTGGATTACAAGAGTACGCAACTACTCCCAGCGTTTCGCCTCAGGACTTTCATCGCCAGTGCCATCACACCCCGCTAGGTAACAGGAGGACGCTATCCCTCCCAGTGTTAGCCGGCCTGGGAGCAACCCTAATACACCACAGCCCCAGTCACAGCTTTTCAACTGCGGCCAGGTAGCCAACCCTCCGGTTGACAGCCGACAGCAAGCGGTGGTGCTGTGATAGACACAACACCCCAGTCAATCCAGCCCTGACACGAGGCTGCTAACGTTTTGGGTGGGGCTGCGGCTCACCACACACCGAGCACTGCAGCCGTGGCCTCGTGGCAGAGCGCCCGCCTCGGCTTCGGGAGGTGATGGGTTCGACTCCCGCCACCGGCCGGGTACCCACCGGTTTTCTCAAAATGGGTACAAGCTATGGCCCGGCCTGGTGCTCGGCTTACTAGGGCTACATTGCTTGGGAAAGTAGCCTGCGCCTTCAAATCCCGTCACTGTGGGCAGAGAGTCGTGTGGACAAAGCGAAAAAAAAGGGCCACAAATTGGGCTTATGCCGTCCGAGGCGGACTTATGGTTGCTTGGCGGGGGAATTTATCACTCATCCGTCAAGGCAACTGTTTGGTCTAAGACCTTTTTCCCAAGCATTCCACCCTAGAAGAGCCGAGCACCAGGCCAGGGAAAATCTTGTACCCATTAAAGAAACCGGTGGGTACCCGGCGGCACTGGGGATCGAACCCAGCACCTCCCGAATCCGAGGCGGATGCTCTACCACAAGGCCACGCTTCGGTCCCTGCTGCTGATGCTGCTGCTGATGCCTGCTGCTGATGCTGCTACGGTGATCCAGCGGAACAGTGCGAGAGTTGGGCCGTTCTGTGGGTAGAACTGTAGGACGGTGTGTGTGTACATCACCGTGGCGCTGAGGGAGGTTTTCCCTGCGGAGGGGCTTTTCTTTCTCCTCGAGTAGAGTGAAAGGCCGTTGCGCTAGGGCGTGCGTGCGCCCAGTGCCAGCGTTGGGCATTTTGCTCGCGTTCGAACCGCGTTGGCCGAGGGGTGCCTACCACCTTTAGCAGGCTGCGAGGTTGTTCGAAACCGGGCTTTGCCCGCAAGGGGCACAGCGGGGCACATCCACCTCCCGCAGCCGACACACACACACACACACACACACACACACACACACACACACACACACACACACACACACACACACACACACACACACACACGCACGCACGCACGCACGCACGCACACACACACACACACACACACACACACACACACACACACACACACAGACACACACACAGACAGACACACACACACACACACACACACACACACACACACAGAGACAGACACACACACACACACACACACACGCGCGCACGCGCACGCACGCACACGCACACACGCGCGCGCACGCGCACACGCACACGCACAGGCACAGACAGAGACAGGCAGACTTCACTGTTTGTGTGTTCACACCTAACCATGCACAGCGTCAGCTTTTTTATGCTAATGTTTAATGCATGAAAACAAAAGGACGTGTTTTATATTCTTGTATAGAAGTAAAAGTTTGCGCTGGAAATATTTAGGAAATCTAAGTTTATACAAAAGATAGGTGAATTTTCTTCAATCTGCAAGCTGGAATTTCTTACGGCGTGCTTTGGCACACATGCATATGGTTTTAAAAGTGAAAAGACATTGCACAACACCATAGAAACATTTTTGGTAGTTCAAAGTAAAAAAGAAAGGAGTGCCCGATGTACAGGGAAAAATATTATGCCTAGGCATGAAACTCCTATTCGAACTCTTGTTCGACTGTGGCCCCCTGGTGCTGGTGGTATTCGGGAACCAAGTCATTCTTGTCAGAGTCCGCTCCGAATAACTCAATTTTCTCCATGCCATCGACAATCTATGCAGGCGATGGAAGCCGCCGAAGACGGCGTTGCGCCGGACACCATTCTGGCCTCACCACAAGCCTTGCCTGCTCCCGCATTGCTACCCAAGATCTCTCCACTTCAAGACATAGAAGACCCCACCCCATGCACCACCGTTGTGTACGGCCGCCGAACCCGCAAGCTTCCCGAGCCACCCCGTCATCGACACACGCTCATCTCAGTTGGCTTTCACCTACTTGCCTCACTCATAGCTGCACCGGTGAGCCATATCTTCCACCTTATCACGTCCGCCGCCCGCCTCACTGACCATGCGCGCGCGGAAATTACTGTCCACACCCGTCTGGACCAAAGGCTTCTAATTCTTCGGACTAACTCCAACGACACTGCGAAACGCCTTCTCGGCGTTTCATCAGTCTCCGGCGTCTCAGCGGTCTTCGGCGACTCATCGGGCCCCGGCGTTCATCGGATACTGGCGTCTCATCAGAAGCTGGCGTTTCATCACTCTATAGCTCGACTTTTCACCATCTAGCCCCTACGATCTCACCCCCGCAAACTCAGCCCGTGGAATATTCCGGATCGACCGCACCGGGCTCACTCACTCTCAACGCTTGGCTGGCATCTCCTCCCGGACCCACACCATCATCGGGGAACGGATGATGGGATCCACAAACACCGTCCTGGTTACGCTTGAGGGCCGCACCGTCCCACCAACAATTTATTTTGAACAAATAGTGTACCGCTGCTACCCACACCGCCCCCGGGCATTGTGGTGCCTTCGCTGCCTTCAGTATGGGCACAGACAGTTCCAGTGCCCTTCCACCCAAACCCTCTGCCCTACCTGTACCACCACCCTTCTGCACCCGAACGCTGCCGATCTCTGTGCCCCATGGTGCCTGCACTGTCAAAAGGACCACGTTACTTTCGCCAACACCTGCCCTGTCCGCAAGCAGCAGGACCAAGCCCGAGCACAGCCCTCTACAAAGGCCAGACCTCAGTACCCACCGCCAAGCCACCTCTCGAGCAACATCCCTGAAATCCCCGCAACCACTCCAAACCCCTCCTCTCGCCAGAATCGTCCCTTACCCATTCGAACTGGCATCACCAAGACCTATGCTGATGTCCTGCAAGGACCTTCACGACCAACAACGCACAGCTCCCTAACGCCCAAACTACCGACCACTGCAGCACCGAGCCTGCTCCCAGAACCTGTCTTCCACCAGTGCCCAGTCTCCAGTACGGATGACGCCAGCGTCCTGAGCCAAGAAACACCAGTCTCTCGACCGCATCCCAGTGGGCCACTTCCCATTCGCTCAGCTCCACTACCCGCACCGGCACTCTCCCTTACCCCCACAGAACAACCCGATACCCTAGCCAAGCTTCAACTCGACATGCAGGCCCTTGAGACACGCATGAACCACCACGCCTCCTTCTTTGACACCATACCACAACGACAAGAAGCCCTGGAACAACAAATCTAGGCACAAACACTGCAGATAACTCAGCTCACAGCTCTAGTCACTACACTCTCCAACGCCGCCACCAAGCAGGCGGAACTCATAGAACAAATCCAATATACACTTACAGCCCTCTCCTCACCATCTGACTCCCCACTCATCAAAAAGAAAAAGCCCAGTGGCCGTCTTCAGAGCCCCAACCCCGAGGACACATCAGACTATGACACACACCCCATTCCATAGCTTTCTCCAGTGGAACTGCCGATGCATGCGCACGGCACGTACGCCCCTTTCCCAACATCTCCTCACCCTTCCCCCCCCACTGGTCTCCTACTCCACGAAACCAGAGGAGAATGCAACCTCCCGGGATACAGAGCAATTCAAGCGAGTTCTACGGATCGAAAACCACTGGTCTTAAGATATGTCCGAAGAGACCCCATTCCTCAGTCCTCCAAATTCTTTATATACTCACACAGCATCTAGTTGCCATCAAACTCTTCCTCATACCTACATCCCCTCCCACCATTCTCGTTGACTTCTACAACCCCCCCCCCCCCCCCACAACATTCCCTCCTAGCCCACATTTTCGGCTTCCTCCAAACCCCGCTCCTTGTGGCAGGCGACTTCAACGCACCGCACACACAGTGGGGCTACAGAACCACACACAAGGCAGGACGCTTACTTCACAATCACATATACTATCGACACTACTACTTGCTGAATGACTTTTTACGCCCCACTAGGCAGGGTTCCTTCTATCCCAGAGACACCACACCCGACCTGACCTTCGCTCTAAACATTGCACATATTACTTGGTACAATACTGACACATACCTACTAAGTGACCATTAGATCCTTGTTATCAACATACCCATAAAACACCCCCGACGCACAGCGAAGGTGAGACACACTTCGTGGTCAGACTTTCGCCGGTTCTTACCCCCAACCCCGTCTCACCCCTCTGACTACACTTCATGGGTCGCTAATCTAAGAAATACCCAGTCGCGGGCCACACGTGAAATTTCCAATCCTACCCCGCGTGACAATCCTGATCCTCACCTTCTACGACTGCGGAAGCGGAGAAAACGTCTCCAACGCGCATTAGCTACACAACCACAACCACACAACACACAGCTCCGCGACAGAGTACAAGCACTCCGCAACAACATTATCTCCCACTGCAAGACACTCGACACCGAACAGTGGACACGAACATGCGACCGCTTAGACGGAACTGTACATCAAAAATCCTCTTGGTACCTTCTCCGCTCCCTTCTCGGACCTCAAACTCATCTCACACCCACTCTCGAACGCCTCTTCGCCTCCCATACTCCAACAGAGGTTTTCACTAACCTCCAGCAACTTTATTCCCCATCCTCACAATCCTCTTTAAACTAACCATATCATGGCCCAGCCCTTCCTGCACTAGACGTCCCTTTCACTCACACACAACTTGACACAGCACTCACACTTTGTAACACACACTCTGCCCCCGGTGCAGATAAAATCACATACACAACTCTCAAGAACCTTCCTCCCGAAGCCCAAACATTTCTTTTTACTGTCATCAACGACACCTGGACTTCTGGCACCCTGCCAGTGGTCTGGACATCGTCCCTGGTCTCATTCATACAGAAACCCAATACACCCTCCACCATCAATAATCTCCGTCCTATTTCCCTCACTTCCTGCGCGGGCAAGCTCATGGAGCACATGGTGCTTGCCCGCCTCACTTCCCATCATCAGGCCACCGACTATCTCCCCCCACCCTCATTTCCCCGAGCACTATCCACCCAAGACCTTTTCCTACTCCTTCAACACACCTTCTTTAACACAAATGCTCCAGACGCTGCGGAGGTCAAAGCCTTAGTAACAGTTGACATACGCAAGGCTTTCGACTACATATCACACGACCAAATCCTCGCCATACTAGCTGACACGCACTGCGGACACAACATGTACAACTACATAAGAGCTTTCCTCTCCCACCGCTCCGCGCGTATCCGCTGTCTCGACAAACTGTCTCATCCCATTCCACTCACTCGTGGCACTCCACAGGCTCTCCCATTCTATTTAACCTAGGCATGGTCCCGCTCGCCCGGAACCTAGCCGATATTCCCGACCTTCATTGCCTCTTCTATGCAGACGATCTCACCTTGTGGGTCACCACTGGCTCACCGGGAGAGGTCCAAACTACACCCCAACAGGCACTTAACACCATTTCCTCACGCCTCTCCCAAGCGGGCCTGCAAACCGCTCCGGAGAAATATGAACTTCTACTCATAACACGCAGTAAATATCAACGTACGATGAACCCCTCCATCTCCCTCACCCTAGCCGGACAACGCATCCCCCGTGTCGACCTTTGTCGCATCCTCGGTATGCCACTGACCTCCAACACTTTCACCTCTGCCATCAATCAGTCCATATGCACATGGCACTCAATCACACACTTACTCCGCCGCGTAGTCTTAACACATGCCGGCCTCTCCGAGACACATGCCAGCCGTCTTGCTCAAGCGCTGGCCCTAAACAAATTTTTATACTATATCCCTTACTGCCCCCTTACAAGTACACAACAAGACAAACAAATCCGGGCCCTCAATACACTATACAAAGCAACACTAGGGTTCCCCCCTCAGGCTTCTACAGACACCCTGTACAGAACAGGCCTTTTCCAACCCCTTCCAGCCCTCCTTAACCTGCACCGATAGAGACAAATCATCCGCCTGTCCAGTTCATCATCTGGGCGGTGGATGCTATCACAGACTCCCTACGCACCCATCTCTTTCCCAGACCCACCGAAGTCTCCGATTTACCCCCCTAACCTCCGCCTCGCACCCATTCCACGCAACATGTCCGCCCACACACACGCAGGCCGCCGCCAGGCATACGCATACAAACACAAGCCGCCCTTGGACGCTGCGGCGGTGGCCTACAAAGACGCCTGTCTCATGGAAACCGCGGGCTCCACAGCAGCCTTCTTCCTCCACCCTTGCCTCTCTACAACCAGCACTCACACAACAGGTTCATACTCCTCCCCACCCTCCACGCTCGCCCTAGAAATACACGGGATCGTCGATGCCATCACACACTTTGCCACCCTACCCCCCGCCCCCCAATACGTTGTCTATACAGACTCGCAGGCAGCTCTGCGTGCCTTCCATGAAAGAGCCCTCCCTTTCCCTACCCGATCGCCCTTAGATGCCGGCCTCTTAACATTAAGCCCACGACCGGTGACCCTTCGGTGGATCCCTGGTCACATGGGCATCTCCGGCAATGAGCTGGCTCACCAGCTTGCCAGCGAAACTGTACACCGGGCGCCGGGGATCCCTTGGACGAGCCCACCGACGGAGCAGGCGGTGAGGGCTTACAGACACACTGTCTACGAATACTACACGCAGCGAAAATTAGACTTAGCTCATTTACCACCACCACACCCATCCTAATCGATCCGTAAAGCTCGCATTCTTCGCCGAATACAGTTTAATCTCCTATGTTCACCACCCAAACTTTATCTGTACCAGCACACTTCCACAACTCAATGCCCAAACTGTCCACACACATATGCAGACATAGAACACTGCCTTACACAGTGCCACGTAGCCTTCCAGTCCCCCGCCTATCCTTTCCCGCCACCCCCCACCGTGGCCCATCTGGCTTGCCTCGCGGGACCTAAACCTACCACGCGCCCTCGTCACCTTGGCCCAGGACCTATTGAACGCCTAACTTAAAGGCTTTTAATAAAAAGTGTCACACCACCACCACCACCATTGCATCCTCGCTGTACCAGTGCGCCATGTGATGGAACAAGGCTGGGAAAAAAGATTAATGCCAGGCGGACATGCTTTTTCCTCTCCGTCAGACGCCACTGCGGGAATCCGCATCCCAAACTTTTGCCTGTTCAAGGAGTGTCAGTGAAATTCTATCAAGACCACCGCCAAGTGTTCGACTGCGTTATAAATTTTATGAGGGAGCGGCACAACGTTTCGCGATGTCCTCAACCGACACCTATGATCCAGCTTGCTGTCGAAAGAACAATTTTAAAGCGCCGCATGATGTCAACTGTGCTCACTTTACCAGACACGCATGCGATTGCCAATTGAAATTCCTTTCTATAGTGGTTGATATCGCCTTGAAATTTTACGTACACCCTCATTTCATGCTGCAGAGCTGAATGAAAGTTTGGTACACAAAACAGACAGAAACAGCCACACAGTAAAGCAACAACTAGTTCTGATATTCACGCTATTCTTTTGCCACTGCAATTCTTAAGTTCTGCAAATTGCTAGGAAACATTTCTTGTACAGGTTCGTAGAGACCCTTATGAAAATGGTCTATAGACAGTCTATAGACTTCTTATAGACTTTATTGCCTTTCAATAAATATTTCTTTTGTCTATTCTTTTTCCAAGACTGTCTATAGACAAAAGTCTGCTAAAATTGTATGGCCATAAAATTGAAGGTTATCTAGAGACTAGCATTTGTATTGCCTATAGTCTGTTCTCTAGGATTTGTCTATAGAGAGCATACACTTTATCGACAGAATTCTATGGACAGTCTGTGGACTGCCTAAAAAAATTTGCATGCAAAGTGAGCCATTATGTAGCGATTTCTCACTGTGTAATTAGCAGGTATATGAGGCTTCAAAACGTTACTCTTTTTCAGAACCGTTCGAGAAAGCTAAGCTCGAAGAAATTAAAATCGAGGTGAGCGGAAGCGCTATTACCCATATTCGATCGCGAGCACCAGGGTTGATATCAGGAAAAAAAGGTGTTGAAAGAATGAAGGCGGTTTTAAATAAAGATGTAATTGCCACCACACATAGGTGCCAGCATATCAGCGTTTTGAGGTCAAAAAGCCGCACACGCGACCCATTAACGACATGTTGTTAAGGGTTTTTCTAATACTTGTAAAATCTTTCCTTTCTCTTTCATGCCATACTCTTTGGCATGTCCGCGTCAACTGAGGAATTTCTTTCGCGTGCTAGCGCGGGAGATATGGTCCGAGCAGCACTTTTGCTTGCGCATGCACCATGCTCCTGACTGCAACTTGTTGGCGCAGCGGCGCCGAACAGTAATTGTGCTGCCACCGCGGGAAGTCAGCACACAGCTTTCCCTCTGCGCAGCCGTCCTATCGGTGTCAAACCGCCGTCGAGCTCGCCGAGCACCCCCTCGTCACGACCCTACTCTCGGACAGCAAACACGGAGTACAGGGGGCAGCAGTCGCCCGCAGCCATAGAGCTCCGGCTCAGTGGCCACCCTACCTGTTAGCACGGGAGACCGTCCAGCATGAAAGAGCCGACCGCCGTCCTCCTAACCACTATCCAGGGGCTTTGACATTGAAGGCCTCTTTGGTGAGTTTTATGGACAAGAAATAGCACTGAGATATCGAGGAATTTCTTGTAATATTTGGTACAGAAATAATTTGATTGCACATTGGCTTATATTGGCAAAACTGCCATCTTTACCGTTCTGTATTCCAAAAAAATTCAGGGGGCACTTTGACTGTCTAAAGTGGGTAGAGGCGGAAGCGTTTTCCGCACCACCTTCGCTGTTTCTGTGGCACTGGTGGCGTCACATATAATTGAGTACTAATTATTAAGTGATAACAAATCACTAATTAATGGTTAATTACTGATTAATGCCTGAATACTAATTAACTGCTAATTAATGTCGCTTAAGCTTCGCCTTTTGGAGTGGAACGTGACAGCGCGTTGTAGTGCTGCAAGGGAGTCCACGGACCGCCACCACCCGTTCGGCGCGATGACTTGCCCTTTGAACGCAACGCTTTTTGAGGAAAGGAAATTGCGCAGTAATTCTCTGTCATCTCGGTGGACACCTGAACCGCACCGTAGAGGAAGGGAGGAAGTGGGAGTGAAAGAAGATAGATAAAGAGGAGCCGTAATGAAGAAAATGAATTGTATTTGAGGAAAGGAAATTACGCAGTAACTGTCTCAAAAAATTCAGGGAGGCACTTTTTTGACCTAAAGTGTGGTCACTGATGTGTGGTTAAGATGTTAAGCTTCGCCCCTAAGAGTGGAACGCGACAGCGTCTTGCAACGCTGCCAGGGAGTCCACAGAACGCCATCGCCCATTCGGTTCTACGCCTCGCTCGTCGGTAAATTGGTTTTTGAGGAAAGGAAATGTATCTGTCTCTCATTTGTCGGTGGACACCTAAACCTCACCGGAAGGGAATGGAGGAGGATGAGAGTGAGTGAAGACACCGTATTCAATAGACGCGCCTTTGTTCATTCCAAACCGTCGAGCTGGCATGGCGGAGTGGATAGCATGCTCGTCTCTCACGCCGAAGACCGGGGTTCGATTCCCGAGCTCGACCAATTTTTTAATCGGTTTTATTTATTTATATGGCCTGACTAGTAAAGCTAATTAGGCTAATTGGGTAATTAAGCAATTAACTAAGCTCAGTCCCACTTACTTGGAGCATCACTATACGATCCCTTCAATTGGTTGCACGGTTACTAGCCGAAGTACAATTGGCCCCGTTTGAAATTCGCGCACTGTGACGTCACGACCGTTTCCACCAATTGAAAAGCGTGACATTTTCTGTCGACAACTGCTGCTTACAACGATGAGACATTAAAGGCTTCCGCCTTAAAAGTTAGTAGATGTGAGCTTATATTCCTAGCGCATTAATCAGCCAAGGTGCTTCGAATGGGCAACGTATCGGGCAGGTTAGGTCGGTCTGACGCATGCATGTAACGAGGGTCGTAGCGCTGGCACAAGCATATTGACAGATATATTACGCTTGCGATGCGTCATTCTGACGCACAAGTAGCTACTTGGCTTCGCTATTCGGTTTCGTGCACACTTGCTTACTTGGCGTCATCTCTCTTTCCTGGCATGTTTAGCTACATGGCTTTTACTTGTTTGTTTCGAGCACGTTTAGGTACTTACCCTAACCTCTCTGTTTAAGCTCGTTTAGCAACTGCAATTCGGCGGTTTATGGCCCAGTAGCCCCGCTAGTGGTGTGGTGGTAGGTTCAGTTCGGACATCAACCCGCTTTCGACTTTCCCGTCGGAATGGAGAACTGTCACATCCGCCGGTATGGCGAATCTTCGAGGATCATACCGCGCACTCATTTCGCGTCCTTGTCTCCTCCTCTTCGAACCTCGTCAACATGGCATTGAACTCCACAGCTGACTCCTTGAAGCGTTCGCAAGCCTCATACTGCTGCTCTTACGCTATGCACTCCACCGCCATGTCTAGGAATCCTCATTTTAACCTTGTTTAAATACCGCGCTAGCCTCTCCATCTCCCCTGCCTTGGCGACGAGGAAGCCGCGGCACAGCTTTCTCTCTTCATTCACTCCGACTTTGCTGCCTACACCCAAGGTGCTGTTCCCCATCTTTCCTTTCCTTCCTGTCGTCCTCGCGACGCTAGCTGCGGCTAAACAGGCTTTGACTGCATGGTTTCTACATGGGAATGACTTGTATAAAGCCATTACAGCTCTCTCTGTAACACACTAACCGTACAGTTCAGATTTTACGCTTACGCTTCAGAGGTAATTTTCGTTAGTATTATTTCTAAAGATCAAGTCAGCAACGATATAGGTTGTTTATATTGTTCTGGAGACAGAGCTGAGCCCGGAAACAGCGTTTTCAACACACTGGCGTTTATTTGCCCGTTCTCTGAAAGATTTCACGCGCATGGCCGTCCCAAATGGTATCAGATTCAGGAGCAGTGCGCCGCATTGTCTCGTTTTTATTTTCTGTAGTTTTGTTGCTAAAGTGCACCGCTTTACGGTGAATGAAAAAATGGAGCTTTTATTATTTTTTCCGCCGCATAACTGGTATTGTGCTTCCAGAACACGGGTGTTTACCATGTGTACATTTCCTTTGCATTTTCGCAACATTTTTCGCGCAGCTGACAACGTTGGCTTGGCTCAGTGGTGAAGCAGGACGTCTGTCGTGCACTGCACGGTCACCCACCTGCGCCTTCGCGATCTCAGTGAACGCGGCATCACCTCAGCCTTTCGTGAGCACCACCACTACCAATTTGCTGGAGATTGACCGACCAGGAGGACACGCAGGATGCTGCACGCTCGTCCTCGAACGGGGCTCTCGGCTGCTTTTTCCTGTCGTTATGATTGAGTGGCCCCTCGCTACCACCTACATACACTTATCTGCGCAGCAGACTTCGAACGAGTAATTTTCTGGTACAAAGAACAAATGTGTATTCACAGTAGAGTGGTATACGTTAGTTGCAAATCTTAAAAAATAAAAAGGTTTGAAGCCGAACTTTTGAGGAGCGGCGGCCATCTGGTATTCGCTCACACGTTCTTTTTAACTCGAAAGCGTTAAACGTCCCCTTACGGAGAAAATCCGGCGCCGGCGTTGGCTGCGTTGTGAGTGAAAAATAGGGTGGCGTAGGTAGCCCAGGTAGCAAAACAAGAAAAGCGCCACACCTGAATAGTCACCAGGTATGAAAATGTGGTTCAACAACAAAGCGCAAAAATCATTAGTTATATGATATTGGCAACAAATAACGCAGCAGAATGAGAACATATGAGGGCAACTAATTTGGACTGCCAGTATGATGTGCATCTCGCTTTTTGGGCTTCCCTTTTTTTCTGCACAGTGTGAACGTGGTGGACCTCCTGGATCTTCGGGCACTCCCTACGGCACCGGGATGAGCCTGCTTTACGAAGGGCGTGCTTTGAACTTTTCTGCGCAGTGTGAACGTGCTGGACCTCGTGGTTCTTCGGGCACTTCCTATGGCTTCCGGATGAGCCTGCTTTATGAGGGGGGAGCTTTGAACTTTTCGTTCATTGTTTTTTATTATCACTACAAGAAAGCGTGTCTAAAATGGTTACCCGACTGAATAAAATTCAATTAAGAAGAGAATGATAATCTCTTATTGATGATCAAACGTCTTTGAACTAAAACAAGTTTCATTTTTCTAATCCTCTCAGAATTTTTTCCGTACACTGTACACATGTTCTTTCGAGCTTGCAACAGCTGGCTGTACGGCATCGTCAGTTCGACATCGCACTGTACTTTGTGTCAGACAAAACTGCCTCCGCTCTCATCCCGGAATTATCCGTCCCCTTATAGCGTTTTGGTACAGAGTCGGTGCACACTGCTGTACTGCGTTGTTTTCTGAACGGCCTGTAGATGGCTCAGTATTGTTGCTTCCCTCTCCTTCTTTTCCTGCCCTGAAAAGATGCAGGTAGCATAGGAGACCTCGCGTAGCCAAGTCTGCGCGCGAATATTAATGGAGCATCGGCTCCGTGTGCGGTATGATGGAAAATCATCATACAGTTAATCGTTTCCATCCAATCCATTCCTCAGTTATTTTGTATCTCGGATCCGATGGTGGTACAATCTATGCTTTGAAAACCAGAGTGACGCGTCAAAGTTAAGTGCGTCAGGTTGTGAATAGTTTTCGTGCTATAAGGTGACGCAAGTCTATTTTACTCCTGTGACAATGAGGTGAGATGGCAATGGTTGTGTGCGCTTTCAGCGAGGCATGAACACTTACACAAGCTAGGCTGCGCTTTAAAATCTCCTACAAATTTACTTTTAGAGCGCAGCTCTTCGGCGCCCGTTCCTGCGTTTCGCGGCGTCAACGTTGACCCTCGTAACCAGCTCCGCAGCCGGGGCAGAGCGGTGCTCTAGCTGCGCGCGTTCCTGGCGCACTGGCGGTCCTAAGGTTAAAAAGAGGCGGTCGCCGCCCCCCCCCCCCAACCCCCCCGCCCGCCCACAAAAAAAAATGCCTTTGCACATGTTCCCGAACGTCCGTTTTCGGGATCTCACAGGGCGAGACGTGAATTTTTGACGTAGAACTGGAAAGGTTTTGCGGCTGCGATGGGTCAAGTAGTCCCCTACTTTGTACGTTCACCGTGTTAGTGCCCGTCTCACTTCACACATTTCTTCGTTCTACAGGATATTCGAGTAAAATTTGTAGTTATTGTCGAATTAACCTCGTTTTTCGGGACAGCAGCCGAGCGCCTTTACCACTGAGCCACCTCGGCGGGTGAACTGGGAATTGTTCCCCTAGTTAGACTAGCTCAGATTTCCAACACGGCGCTCCTTTATAAAAAAAAATGGTGCCCTTGTTCTTTCGTAGTTATCAAAACAAACATGTAAATATAGGAATTTCACGTCGTGCAGCGAGCTCCAAATACAGCGTGAGGAAGGGGCGCGCGTGTTGAGGGAAGACGGTGGCGCGCCAGATCAGAGCAGCGGGTGCCACTGGCCACGTCAGGGACCATAGACGTCTGACTACGTCCGTTGAAAGGCTGGTTCACATGCATGCAAGCGAGTAAAATTGGGCAGCGCAGTGCGACAAAAAACTTTTAACTTGTTGGAACATCGCCGCTGACTACTGCAGCCGCCGCGATGGCTCTAAACAGCTTTTGCGCCGCAGCAACAAAGCGTTTTCACTTGCATGTGAAACAGGCTCTACTCGAACGCACGACGGTGTTGTGCGGGCCTCCGTCAGTTGTAGAGAAAAAAACTGCGAAAAGCTTGTACTGTCTTCCCAATCTGAGAGGCCGCCGCGGTGGCTCAGTGGTTATGGTGCTCGGCTGTTGACCCGAAAGACGCGGGTTCGATCCCGGCCGCGGCGGTTGAATTTCTTTAGAGGAAAAATTCGAGGCCTGTGTACTGTGCGATGTCAGTTCACGTTAAAGAACCCCAGGTGGTCGAAATTTCCGCAGCCCTCCACTACGGCGTCTCTCATAACCTTAGCCGCTTTGCGACGTTAAACCCTATAAACCAAACCAAACCAATCTGAGAGAGAAAAAAAAACAAGTCTCCAAGCAAATGAAATTTCCCTATATTGTACACAAAACCCCTTTTCCCGTAAACGACGTCCAAATTCCCTAGATGTAGGGAAAAATTCCTAAGATATATAGGCGAGGACACTGTGGGAATGACGCTCGTTGACGTCACAAAAGCCGTTCGCATGGCATGAACTGTTCCTTGCGCTGTCAGCATCGCCGTGGCACGTTAAGCAAGCTTAGTGCGGTCCACGGTGGTGCTGTTTTATGCCGTTGCTTCCTCAGCGAAACGGTGGTGGTCGGTAAACATCAGCAATGGGCCGCAAGTACTTTGTTGAAAACTGCAACAGTGGCTTTCAGTGTATCAAGATCTTTCAGTGCAATCACGTTGTTTTATTTTCAATGTTTTGCTTCAACCCACTGAAACCGATACCTACTGATCGACAATGAGCAAACGTTTTGGTAAACTGTACAATGTAACTGTTCTGATCTCATGCACATTGTTAGCAATACCTCCTGATTACAAAACAAGTATTTCGGGGTTGCCGTTCCCAAGTATCGGCCAGTAAGATGTGAGCGATTTTATTGACTTTGTAAGTATAAGAAAAAATACTTGCATGCAGTGCGACGAGTTAGTGCTATGGGTTGGAAAGGCAAGACCAGCAAAATTCAGTAACGAAGAAGTGGCGGGCAATAAAGTGTGCCACGAATTAAATGTGTAACGAATGAAATGTGTCGCAAGAAGTAAATAAAATCATTACATTCATCTCGTTTCAATGTAAACTGTGTCACATTCAAAGTTTGAGAGCACCCTTGCAGCAGTTGTAGAAGCGATGACTAGAATAATTTGTTGGTTGGTTGGTTTATGGGGTTTAACGTCCCAAAGCGACTAAGGCTATGAGAGACGCCGTAGTGGAGGGCTCCGGAAATTTAGACCACCTGGGGTTCTTTAACGTGCACTGACATCGCACAGTACACGGGCCTCGAATTTCTCCTCCAAAGAAATTCAGCCGCCGCGGCCGGGATCGAACCCGCGTCTTTCGGGCCAGCAGCCGAGCACCATAGCCACTGAGCCACCGCGGCGGCAGAATAATTTGTTATTGGCGTGTTAATACTGTTGAGGTTAATCATTCCCTACGCCTTACAGTGCAGCCTTACAGCGCAGCCATGGTTATTTTACAGTAGGCGCTCTGGAAATTTGTTGCACTGTTAGTTATTGTAAATTAAAAGATAGGGACTGCTAAAAACATACCGCAAAAAATGTGCGTGCTTGATTGCACTATCCGAAGAAAGTCAAGCCCATCCAAATAAGCGGACAAATCAAGAACAAGCAAACGACTGAGTAAACGAACGGTATAAGAAGCAAGTGCATAGAAGTACGAATGAGCGGCGCGCACGAAAGCTGTAGCAAATGCTACAATAATTTAAGGAACGAACTGAGGAAGGAACGAGCAGGGCGCGCAGCAGGCGAACGATTGAACGGGCCAACTAACGCACGAACCAAAGCGCCAAAGGCCAAGAGAACAAAAAAGTCGAGCGATGGTTACATGCTCGGCTATCAGGGCTCCGGCAATTATTCGTGTAGCAGGTTCAAAAAACCCGCCAGAACTCATCGCCTTCTTCGCCTTCAACTAAACCAGCGCGAAGCCGCTGCTTCACGAAACTGCAGCGAGCAGCGAAGCAGTAAAGAAACAAAACGGCAAAAGTGCTTTCTCTTCTCATCCGCAACAGTTTTTGGGAAAATGGCGTTCACAAAGCGCGCATTCCCCTATAAAAGCATCGCCTCTCACAACGGCCGGGCCGCCTAGCGAACAGCCATCTGATGGAAATTCTGGAAACTAGGGGACTTTATCTGAGAGCGGCGCGGGCCGCGCTGTACTCACCTATGCAGGGTGCTTCACGTAACTTGCACCAAGGACTTAAATAAAGCGGTACAGCGCAGCCCGCTCAAACCAGCAATACTTTGTTCGCCTTCATGTGGCGCTCCTAAGAATAGTTTTTATTGCGCTTAATTAGTTAGTTAACTAAGAATTAGGCAAATTTAATATGTTAGTTTTAGTGCCAAGACCGTTACGTTAGGTTGTAGAGCTGGTTTACAAACAACCGATCCAGTTTATTGTAGCATCGTATCTCATGCGGGATCCTTTTTTCCGGCATCTAAAGAAGGCCCGCGAAATATGAAAAAACGCCACGTGGCTGTGCTCGTGCGCTACTAAAGCCAAGGGGCTTTAGATAAAAGCTAGATAGCTAAAAGCTATGTAGATAAAAGCTAGCTACCTACTACTACCTACCTACCTTTTATCTTTTAGAAAAGCTTTTACAAGCTTTTATCAAGGGGCTTTATGCGCTACCAAACTGCAGCGCTGTCAGCGGCGCTTCGAGCAAACTTAGCGTGCCCGCTGACCGTGGCGAAGGCCACGGTGAGCGGGCATCCCCCAGCGGCCGCCGCGCCGCTGGGGGATGTGCTGACGCACTGTCAAGCCGCTGCTAAGAGCGGCGGCCCTTCATTTCGCCACTATATCGCCACGGTCAGCGCGCACGCTCCGTTTGCTTGAAACGCCTCTGAGCGCGCTGAAATTTGGTAGTGCATGAGCGCAATCACGTGGTATTTTTTCATATTTCGCGGGCTTTCTTTAGGTTTGGTTTGGTTTATGGGGTTTAACGCCCCAAAGCGACTGAGGCTATGAGAGACGCCGTAGTGGAGGGCTCCGGAAATTTCGACCACCTGGGGTTCTTTAACGTGCACTGACATCGCACAGTACACGGGCCTCGAATTTCTCCTCCAAAGAAATTCAACCAGCGCGGCCGAGATCGAACCCGCGTCTCTCGGGCCAGCAGCCGAGCACCATAGCCACTGAGCCACCGCGGCGGCTTTCTTTAGATGCCGCAAAAAAGGACCCCGTAGGAGATACGATGTTACAATCAACTGGATCGGTTGTTTATAAACCTGCTCTACAACCTAACGTAACGGTCTTAGCAGTAAAATGAATATTTGAAAATTCGCATAATTCATCTCAGTTAATTAACTAATTAAGCGCAATGAAAAAAATATTCTGAGGAGAGCCACAGGATGGCGAACAATGTATCGTTGGTTTCAGCGGGCTGCGGTTTACCGCTTTTTTAAATCCTCGGTTCAAGTTACGTGAAATGCCCTGTATATCTTCCACCGTGCCCCGGAGACAGGAGCGCCGACGGTAATGATAAGAGGGGCTCATTTCTGCTGCGTCGGAGGGAGCTTCGGCGGCATCTAATCGATAGCGCTCAGATTTGGAATAGGCGCAGGTGCATCACTCCCGGCGTGCCGCTGCTCCTGCGGTGCCAGGGCTCGCGGTACGGACGTCTCGTCCCGCATATTTTGCAAATACGCGCATGCGCCGTGGCAGGTATAGCCGTCGCCTGCTGCGTGGCGCTGTACTGGCGCCATCAGCTGTATCGTCGTTAATACTTTATGGGGTTTAACGTCCCAAAGCGAGTCAGGCTATGAGGGACGCCGTAGTGAAGGGTTCCGGTAATTTCGGCCACCTCAAGTTCTAACAAGCTCTGACGTCACACACTACACGGGCCTCTAGAAATTCGCCTCCTTAGAAATTCGACCGCCGCATTCGGGATCGTACCCGCGTAGTTTCGGGTCAGCAGCCGAGCACCATAACCACTGAGCCACCGCGGCGAAGCACACATCATCTGCATCGCAGCGTTTGTCCTCTGCTTCTGCCTGCTTCGTACAGCTCACCTGCCACGTTGCGCTGGCTCCTAAGGTATGTCAGGTTTAACGTCCGGCAGCTGCGGATGAGCTAACAGAGAGAGCTCAGGGGAGGGCTCTGGAATAATTTCGGCCGCCTGCAGTTCTTTAATGCGCACTGACGTCGCAAAAGACCCTAATACTCTGCGGATTAAGGAAATTTCCAAAATCCCGCTTGGTAGATGCACCATCGGTAGTAGAACAGCTCTTCGCTGCTGTGAAAACAACATTCCGTCCCCATATCCTGGTTTGCAGCCAGGGACGAAACCGTTCATCGCATATCAGTACGTACGCAGCATCAGCATTCAAATAGCGTTGCACAGTATGCGCTTCTCACGTCTGCCATACCCTGTGCGTACCGGTCAATTCTTGGGTACATTTGTCGTCTGCGTCGTGACTCTGCTGTGTCTTGTTCACGCGTCAGCGCAGACGACACCCCAAAACGACGCGGACGGTGCTCAGACGACCCGGTATCAAGCGAGATTAGTGGGCTGCTGCCTTCATCGAGCATGTATTTTGTGGAGCTGGCTGCGAGGTATGCACTCAGACAGAAATGAAAAGCCGACGATAGAACTGAACACCGAACATAAAAGAAAGATTTTATTACGGATTGGAGCTGCAATAAATGTGAGGTTTTCGAACACTTCGAAGTGACAGGCATCGCACCTTGAAAGCTAAATTTACCTGCGCTTCCGCTAAGATCGCCTCGTCTTCTTGTTTTTATTGAACTGTCATATCCGCGTTTGATATGCTGCTCATGCGGCATCGCCCGAATCATCAAAGCGAAAACGCCATGTTAAAAAGAAACGGGCTGTCATATGCTCAACGATAAACACGATTCCCTTCACATGTTTCCTGGCTCGCACACGAAGTATAACAGCGGCAACGAGTCTCCTTTTCGCCCGCTGGTAGCCCCAGCATTTCGTTTCGCGGCAGTGTCGACAGGTGACGCGTAGATGAGATACTTCTGGAAAGAGGATAGGCGGGGAGAAAGCGTGCGCAAATAATTTCGCCGAATGAAGGGCAGCGTGGGGAGAGAGTACAAAGCAACGCTGTGCTCCGGACGCACGCTGGGCGTTGGCGTGGTAACATTGAGGCCATCAGACTCGGCGCTCGATCTTGTCTATCTTACGCCGTGGACGTGTCAAGGGGTATGGCAGAAGCAAATGCGGAAGCTCGAGAAAAAAAAAACCGGGAATAATTCTCCCCAAATTAGATACCAATACGGACAAGCACGCGTATTATGATGAAAACGCAACGAAAGAGGGCTAATTGGAAAATAATGGTGATAAACATTGCACAAGCCATGCTGAAAAAAATGAGCAGCTGGGAACACGGTATGAAAGTTAGAAAAATGTTTTTGGTGCAGAAATGCTATCAAAAAAGCTAGCAAGCAGGCTTGTTATAATCAAGCAAGAGAGTCACAGGTCACTTCAAAACACCGAATATTTCAACGGCTAGCTGCACGCTGCTAATGCTTTTTCAGAGAAGCGTGCATCTGACCTGTTATCTCGAAGTATTGTGAAGATGTTTTTGCATATCAGTCAACTTTAATATATGTTTTTCCAAATCAGTCGTTCAGCATTCTGCCAAGCTCGAGGCGATGAAGTTTTACAGTTTTGTGGTTTATGCGTGTTTAATATCCCAAAGCTATGATGAGCACCGTAGTAAAACGCTCTGGAAATTTCTACCTGATGAGGTTCTTCCACGTGCACTGACATCGCACAGTACGCGGACCTCTAAAATTTTGCCTCTATTGAATTGCACCACCCCGGCCGGGATCGAACCCGCGTCTTTCGGGTCTGCAAGCGAGCGCCATATCCACTGAGCCACCGCGGCGGCTCTTTACACTTTCCCAACCAGACTCAGCTGCAACCATACTTACTTCGCACAAAAGACCCAGGAACAAAGTAAGAAGAAGACAACTCTACACGGGGGATCTCGACTTCCTAGTTGTCGTTTCCCTGTGCCTTATCTTGCTCCTCCACATAGGGGAAGTATCGCTAAAAAGAACGGCGGACGATTTAGCGCATTTTGCCGAAATGCGAATTACATGGAGAGCAATTCGTTTTGCACTGCTGCTTTGGTTCGAAGATCGGTTTTGAAGAAGGTCAAGCAGACTTCACTGAATGATCGGAGCAAATCAGACTTAATCTGCTCCTTTAGCTCCACCTTAACAGCACTATACGACTGCATTAATGGGTTAATGCACTTATGAGCACAATTTTTTATTTTCTACTTTACAGTCACAGCTCGTTGGCTGTTCTCATACCACTCCTTGCGCAGTGATGCAGAGGTTAAGCAATGCGCCACATGCCCTCCCATGGCATGTGCTGCCATGGGTGGAGCTTGTGAAACCCAGGTTGCTCTTTCCAAGCAACCTCACAGCCACGGAGAGGGGCTTCGGTGAGACAAATATCGGCGAAATCTGAGATTCGAGTTTTTAGGGGTGGCGCAAAAAAAAAACAAACAAACAGCAATCAACCACCCATGCAACATGGCACCAAGTACTTTCATTTAATACCTTACATTCAGTTAATAACTTCCATCTTTCTTCAGCTGTCCTTATACTGATGCAAGTAGGAACATGAAAAATCAATCAGCATTGTCAAAAGCTTTTCCACATCATCTCTGTTATAATCGAATGTCTGTTCTTCCATGCGGCCATATTTTGGAACTTGAAGGGCTAAATGCAATCCACTGCACGGTGATCACTAATATATTCAATGACATTGCAAGTCTTACTTCAGCATGGGTTCTCAAGACTAACTCTAAAACAGACTAGTATCTGCGTTTGGTGTGTTAAGAATTCGCTTGATTTCAAAGTAATTAGTAATTTCGATCATTTAATATATGCACTGCAACGAGTGCATTCGGTCGGAACAGTACAGCTGATCTAGTTCACACGAGGATAGTTAAATCTCCGGGGAGGACAGTTGGAGCATTTGCAGACCGTGATCGACTTCATCGTACAGACGATCAAAAAAATGTGCCCAGTATCAGGTGGTCTGCAACACACACCAATATGAGCATTTTGGAAACGTATGCCTATCCTTTCTTACTTAGGGCATTTCAAGTGTCGAATCGACAAACAAGAGAGAAGAACGAATTGTGTCCTTAACGGCAATTAGAACGCGTCCTCCTTTGGAACTTGACCGTTTCTTTCCGTAAGCCGCAAATACATATGAAAAAACAAACCCAGCGTCCCAAATAGCTAGGCTCAGCCATGTTCCTGTTCTCATAATAACATCTCCCTAACACGTGACAATGATGGAAAGCAAGTTTTCTTGCATAGGTAGTAAAGTATGTGAGTTAGCAACAATGAATGATACAGGTCAAAGGGTTTCAAATGCCTTTGTTCTGAAAAGGCTGCTCGTGATTATTCCCTCAAATGTGCTCCACATGGCTTTATTGCACAACACGGTCACGAATTTTGTCATATCTGTGACTTCTATCTGTTATGCTCAGCTTATCATGTGACAACATAAACTTGCTTTCGGCTTCATTACGGTTAGCGAATTCGCACATCCGCTTGCAGTTTCTGTGAACCGCAGTTTAGGTGAAATTACATCCTTCAGCTTTGACGCGCTTTTTAAGATGGCAGTTTCGCTTTTTTAGTTGAAGAACTTAATTACTATCGGGGGATGCTATCAGACTTGCGCCTACAAATGACATGAATGCGTTCCATTTCTCTCTATTCAACTTTCTAGTGGGTGGTGAGAAATTCCTTGGCGATTCTTTCTGTATCTTCCCAGTTTTTTCTTTCCAGCTGTAGTAGCCCCTTAACTATCTAGTTATTTCGTCTTGGGCGATTTTTAAGCTCATCTACTATGTCAGAAGACTCACCGTGCGAAGTCGCGGGCTGCTCCCTGCGAGCAGTTCACCTTCCTTCTAGTTCATTGAAAGTGTTTCTAGTCGAACCCATGCTGCCGCTTTGAAGCGGTAGCTTCTATTCATTGTCACGGCTTCGTATTTGCCTACCGCCGCTCCCATGAGGTGGCCGTCCATCTATAGACGCAGCGAATTCCTGTCACATGCGACTGTCCACTGTCTCGGCTGGCTCGGCGCTCCCGTGCGCTTCGGATGTGTCCTTGAATCCGGTATTGCTTCTGCAGTTACCTGCAGTTTGGATTGTCGTTCCTGCGAAGGCCTAACTCCGGAGACCTCTGGAGAAGTCTGCTGCCGTGCTTGATGTAACTACAGTGCCAGAAATTGGCATTCTCTTTTTATGGTGGGATGAACGAATTTAAACTTCGTGTCACAAGTTGTTCTCTGTGAATTGAGAGCTAAGAACACGCGCTGGCGGTTGCCGCTACGATATTCACTTCTCGCGCCAGCGAGCCAATAACGCTGCTCCGGCTGACGTCGCCTAACTCTTGTAATTACTGCGCTCCACGGGGGGTGTGAAAACGGCAAAATTACATTTTCTGAATGATGATTGTGCGTTTCTTCACTACTGCGTCTGAATAGGCTCGACGCACGACGGAGAATCCATTGGAGCGGTATGCTACGGTGTGACTCGTGGCCCTTACGTTTGTCATTATGCGAAATGTGCTCAAATTTCTAAAACGTCTTCTGCTCATTCCCACGTCTACCCATATGCATTACACTATTTTTCAGCTCTTTAAATGCAGCAGTGAAGTTACGATTGCTAGTAAAAGGACGATTCGACAGTAACGTTACTAGCGTGAAAACGTTCGCCTGAGAAAATGGTGGCCCTGCTCGGCAGCCCGACGTGGAAAGAAAAACCGTGGATAATACAGACAAAGCGCTGGCCTTTCCAATTCTCCATTAATAAAAGCACCACTTGGCTGCGTGCTCACCTCCGTGCTCGTATTTCATACGAGATGTTATTGATAATGAATTAATGCAACTTGTCCATATCTGAGTTCCCTATCTCGATAACAAATTTCGTGTATATATTTACGTGAGCCTTTTTTCTCCATCTTAAATAGCACATAGGCGTTCTGTGAGGGTCGGCTTTCATCGATGCTTCATTGCGACGCTGTTCAGAGAGCATTTAGCAGGCGTTGTAATGGTTCCCTGCAAATTTACACATAAAAAGCCGCTTCATATATTCTTCGCATCACTTAAAAACGATGAGAACACCTGTGTCTGTTGTTATGCATAACATTTTGACTGTTGTCTTTTTTCTACAGGTACGTTTTTTGCTAATTTAGTTTGGTAATACCTTCTTTTACATAGTTGCAGGAAATAATCAGTTTCTCAAACGTGTGCGCTTACATCTGCCACTCATGTTGTAATTTTGTGGCATTGCAAATTTAGTACTCCAAATTCTTTACACCTATGAGAAATAGATTGCACACATTTTTATAACGTCCTTTGCAACCTAAATGCGTTTTCGCGGCCTATTAGAGGGTGACATTGCTCAGTCCACTGTGCGAAGTGTGATAATTCGACTCGTTCGTTTATACAACTGTGGCGCGACATGCGTGGACATTTATCTCAGCAATGTGCGCGTTTGGGCTTTGAAAAAAAGACGCGTTTCAATCAGTCATAAAATTACGAACGTGTTCTGATTACATTTGGATTTTATTTAAGTTTGTGCGACACACCTAACTCTTATTACCCTCCGGTTTTTTTCTGCCCCTGGTTGAGGGCTTTAAATTTTGCCGCATTTTCCTGCACGTGCCAGTTATTTCCAGCACTAACTCTTGCCAACGCGCCATAAAGAACACGGAGCAGAAGGCAAAGAAGATTCCCTCGTGGCGTTCGTTGCACGCGCGCTCCTGTTCCAGCTGTCCGACCCTAGTAAGAGGCTCTTTCGTCGATGAGACGCGGCCACGTTGTACGCGGCTCCGTACCACCGTTTGATCAACCAATGGCTCGCAGACTTCGCGCTGCTGAAGAGGCTCCTGAGTACAGCGTGGTGTCCAGGCCGTTCCAGAACATGCAACCAGTCTCAGCGACGGCAGCGGCGGTGCCATCACGACCAGCGCTCAGTCTTCATCTTGGCGGTCGCAGGTCTCTGAGCTCGTCCAACTCCTGTCCTCTGCCCGGATTATCCACCGCAGACACGGGGCACTCGGCGCTGGCGATGGGCGGCACCAATCCGCTCCAGGAAAAGGACAGCGTACGCCGTGATGAATGTGAGCCCGCAACTGGACCCATCCAGGCAGAGCCGTTAGCCGACCTCCCAGCGACCGCCACGGTGAGGCATTTTCGAAAATTTCTTTCCTGACTTCCTGCGAATAGACGCCGTGGTCGACATCGTACTCGGTCTTAACCAGGGTACACACCACAAATCCGCAGGAAGTTTCCTGGGGTCGCGCTCTGAAAGTTATACGTGCATTTTTTTTCCTTGAAGTGACAGTTTGACACATAAAAAATAGCATACTGTTTAGGGTGGCTAAACGTGAAAATCGTGTACTCTAACACTCCTTAGAGTAAGTACTTAACGACCTAACAAGCTAAAGGCATTGACCTGAAGGCGTTCGCCTGGGAGATATTTACAATCAAGACCTTCACCCAGGCCGTCACTCAGGTGAAGGCTTGCCAGGTGTACACACCTAGCAGGTTGCCCAAAACACAGTGTGCAGGTGGGCCGCCTGCCACAAAGCAGGATACAGCGACGTAAGTACGCGGAGTCACGACGAAAAAATATTAGCGCTGTGACGTGTCACCGGAGCGGCAGACAGCAGCGCTCGGAGTGGTGGTTACGAACACACCGATAACAAAAGTGCAGATCGTGCTTGCGAAGCACAGTGCTGTGCCAGCCGCATGGTTGTCATTGTGCTAATATTTTTTCATCTCGACTGAACGTACTGTATGTAGTACGTACGCATGCTAGAAATCGGAAAATGTGCCTAGTAGTGCTAGAAAACTAGAGAAATTAATGGGGACACATAAGATGATCCTCAAGAGTGCGACACGACTCCGTTAATGAGTTCATCCCCACATATGCGGGAATGGTCATCCTCTACTTGACATTCATCGATCCCCGAAGTCCTCGACAACTTCTGGCTCACTGGTCCGGCAGACAAGCGACGCACCACTGCCCTTTGGTGGCACGAGATGCCAAAGGTGGGGCTCACACGACCCCGGTTGCTTTTCCCGAGGTACCTCGCGCGACGAGTTTGCTCGCTATTCCGCGCGCAGGTTGGGACAACGCCTCAAGATCGCTTCACCCAGCTGGCCCACCTGCCCCCTAGGTTGTCTCTCAGGGAATTTTGTGTGGATTTTTCGCTCGCGGTCAAGGATGCAGAGAACAGACGCCGAGATCAACAAGGTACCGCAACGACGACGTCGGCTAATCTGCGACACGGCCACTTTAACGCCATGGCAATAAAAGGGGCGCGTACGTTATGATTTCCACGGACAATTAACTGACCTTCCTTCCTCAAGAATTCCACCTTATTGAGAAGCACCTGCTTCATAAATCAGAAAACCACCGACAAGCGCAGGTTTCCCGTCTATAAGCTACAGATTCTGTAATAGGACGCGGGTGCTATTCGCCAATTTTAAGGTATCCGTTAAGGTATTAATTGTAGAGGCTGCTATACAAATTGTCAACCTTTCTCTTGCAGCCAATCACCAAAGTATGGCCGAGAGCCTTTTTCTGGCTTAAACCATGCTTTTGGGCGTGTGGGTGGTGGCCTCCATGCTCATGATGGCCTTGGCGTGGCCGACCTCCACCACCACCACGCTGCTGGAAGCGCACCGGTCTGGAGGGCGCACCCGACGGCTCTGGTACTAGGAAAGGCCTTTGCGGGGCTGCTGCTGCGGCCTCTCCGGTGCGACAGCGTGAGTACCGCTCAAAAGCACACGCACACTGCGTCTGCATCTAACCGGTGCCTGCATACAGCTCCTAAGGTAGTTTCAAGAACTAAGAAACGGAACAGCAACGGCGGCACTCGCCTTCTCGCAGTCTCTTGAAAATCCTTCGCGTTGATTTGGCCGTCTCAAGCGCGCGAATGTGCAGTGCTACCAGTTAGCAAACAGTTAGAGGGTCCTTTACGTCGTGGGTGTACTTACAATTAAGATCTGAGGGCGAGAAGTATCAGCTTGAGCTTTCGTGCCTCTCATTCAAATTTTCCTATGATGACCTGACAACCTCATTCTCCCCCTCTTGAGATCCTCTCGACGTTTGTTTAATTACAACAGTGTTGAGAGCATTCATGGTACTATTAACGCTTTAAATAATTCCCTTTTGCCAACTGTTATGTCCGAGTGGAATGTACTTCCTGACGGTATTGTCAATGAAATGAACTCAGTAAAATTTAAACACTTATTAATCGCTTAATTCTCTCCCCAATTCCTGTAAAAAGCCTTTTTATTGACCTATTAATTGCCTTGCTAATTTCAATTCGTTTACTGTGCTTATTTGTGCGTGCAATTTATATTTGTGTTCTAACATTTGTGACCCGTTATTACCATGTGACCCGCGCACTTTATGTAATGCGCTGTTGGGGCTTGTAAGGGAAAATAAATGATGATGATGATGATGATGATTTAACTAGTGGCCAATAAGCCACTTCTACCTCGAAAGCAGTTTCGTCTGGTTCTTACATTTCCATAAGGTCGAAACCAGTGTTGTTATTGTGTCTCATCCTGCTACACAGTAGTGGTGAAGGAGGAGGCCTCCTCCTATTTTAGCGTCACATTATAGGTTTCAGCTTCAGCAATGGTGTGGAGGTAGAGCATCCGCCGAGCGTGCGAAATGACCGGGGATCGAATCCCAATGCCACTCAGGCCCCTACCCTATTTATTACAGATGAGGCGTAAGCCTACAGATTACAGATGAGGCGTATGCAGTGCTAAGGGATGGGCACGTACTGAGCCATCATAGAATAGCAGACAAACGAGAACTAGGTGTGAATTTCACTTCATTCAGGATGCAGCTTGGAGGCACAACGGGCCCCCAAGCTGCATACTGCCGCTTTTTCCGTTGTGTCCCCTCGGAAGCATATATTCGGTGAATCAGTTCTTTAGTAATAACAAGAGGGTGTCAGCTGCCGTAATTAGGCTTAATAAGAGGTGCATGCTAAAAGCGGTGAATGCATGTCTGCCTACATCCAGGCATGATGATTGTTCAAAGCTTCTACGAAAAAGTGAAATTTGCAATGAACAAAATAAAATCACAGTACGCTGTAGTCATGGGGAACTTAAATGTGAATGTAGGGAAGAAGCAGTGCGGAGACTAGGCGTTAGGCTACCATGGCATCGGCTCTAGGCATAACAGTTTGGAGTTACTAGTGAGCAGAGAGAAATATTCTATGGACCATCAATACCTTGTACAAACTAGAGAACAGGAAACGGCCGTGAAAGAACCCAAATGGTGAGACTAAAAATTACATAGACTTGACACTACGCACTCACCCTGCAATTGTGCGGAATGTGGATGTCTACAGAAAGGGGCCTTGTAGCACCCACAGAGTCATAGAGTGGTAAGGTCTCGAATTAGCTTCAACATGAAGAGGGAAATAAAGAAACTAGTGAAGCGGAATCCGATAACGAGTTAGCGGTAAGAGGAAAGGAAAGAAGATTTAGGATATCGCCCCAGAGCAGATATTCAGCTTTAGCTGAGGAAGACGATCTTATTGTTTAAACAGTGGACGATAATCTCCCAGCTATGATTAAGGAGTGCACATTAAAAGTAGGCGGTCCGAAGGTTCGACAGGATACCGGCAGGCTGTCTCAGGAGACCGAAGATATCTTTACGAAACGTGAGTGTGAAAGCGTTTAACCGTACAGAGAGAATAGATCTGGCAGAGCTATAAAGTTAATAAATAAGAGCAAGGCAGACGAAATCATGAAGTTTATTATGGAGATAAACGAGAATGCTCTATAGAACGGAGGTAGCTTAAAAGCGACGAAGGGCAAGCTACTCGTAGGTAAAAACCAGATGTATGCAATAATAGCGACAGAGGACAATGTCACTATCAACAGTAATACGATTGTTAAAGTTCCCGAAGAGTTCTACAAAAATCTGTACAGTAGCCAATGTAATCAGGACGCCGATGAGAGGGGCAGTAGCGCACAGCAAAGGGCCAACCCGCGAATAACGAAGAGGAATTAAAGAAAGTCTTAGGAGCAATGCTAAGGTGGATAGAAGCTGGTCAAGATGAGGTAAGAGGGCATTAGGTAAGAGGACAAAGATCCGATAGTACATTGTGCTAGAAACACTGGCCATCTTGTATACACAATGCCTTTCAACCTCGAGCATACTAGATGCTCTGAAGAACGCTACCATTATCTTTATACATCCAGTGCTTGAAAAATTACTGGCCGGTCAGCTTGTTGTGCGTTTTCTACAAGGTATTCACTAAGGTAATCGCCAATAGAATCAGGACAACTTTATATTTCAGTCAACCCAATGACCAGGAAGGCTTTTGTTAAGGATACTCGACAATAGACCATATTCACACTATCAATAAAGTGATAAAGAAATGCACAGCATATAGCCTTCATGGGTTACGAGAAAGCATTTGACTCACTGGAAGCCTCAGCAGTCGTCCAGGTATTGCGGAATCAGGGTGCAGAAGAGTCTTATGGGATAGTTGCGGAAGATATCTATAACGGCTGCACAGCTATTGTTCCCCTAGCAATAAACGTCCAATACAGAATGGTGTCAGGCAGAGAGACGCGATCTGGCCAACGGTATTCACCACCTGTTTCAGGACGTAATCCAAGGCCTGGATTGGAAAAAGTAGGGGATAAGAGTTAATGGAGAATACCTAAGTAACCTGCGATTCGTTGATTACATTGCCTTGCTAAGTGACTCAGGCAACGAACTTCAAAAAATGACCAGTGAGATCGTTTGGTCTAAAAATTAGCCTGTTCAAGAGTACAAGAGTCTCACAATGAAATACTAATTTGCAGTTAGTAGCGGGGTGCTGTAAGTGGTAAAGGAATAAATAAGTGTACTTAGGGCAGGTGTTTACCGCTGATACGGATTGTGAGAGGGAATTGACTAGAAGAATAAGAATCGGATGGAGTGCATATGGCAGGGTTCCTGAGATCAGGAATGACAGTTTACCAATACTCGTGACGAGAAAAGCATGAAAGAAATGTATTTTCCGGTACTCACCTAGGTGGCAGAAAAGTGGAGGCTAATTTAAAAGATCCAGCTTAAAGGGAGACTGAAGAACTTTTTTTGAAAATCAGGCTGGCAGCGGCGTCCTATAGTTTTTCATGCTGATACTGGAATATCGCATACAATTAAGGCAAAAACAAGCGCGATTTACCTTATTTAGCAGAAATGTGCGGCCTGTGCCGCAGGACACGCCGTGCGGTGCTTCGCCGCCCGTGATTGGTCAAGAGAGGTCGTGACGTCACTTTGAGGACTGGAGAAGCCGCCGATACGGATCCGGCGCTGCGTTGAGTGGGGATCGCAGCTTTCCGTGGTGTTGTAAAAGCGAATATGGCGACTATTTTTTTACTGACGTTCAAAAAAAGGATACTGCATTTTGTTCATTCCACGTATCATCTGAAAGCAAAAAAGACACAAGCGAAAAATTGTGCGCCTAGCACAAGCATACGCCAGCGTGAAAGACGCGTATGCTGACCACGCGTAAGAGGTGCCAGCACAACCTCGGCTCGTATTCTCGGAAAGGAAGGGGTGCGAACAATACCCAAGTCAATTACCACCACCGGACGCCTCCTGGCTCGCCCGAAAGAGCGCCATCCTAAAGAAAAGGCCCAAAGCGCTGAGTACAAAAAATCCTGTTCTCAGTAGCCGGCGTTGTAGGTTGGGGCAAGAAAGTATTTCAAGAAAACGATGAAGCAGCCCAAATTTCATGTCAAAATTAGCGAACCGGAGTGGCCAAGCACCGCGAGGCATGTGACCACAGGATAGTGACGCAATCATTGTGCGCTGGAAACCAAGCCAAATACGCGCACAAGGCTGATGCTTCACTCGTGGCGCAAACGTTCGCCCTTCCTAGATATGCAGTATTGGTTCAGTGAAGTAATGGCCAGCTATATGTGTGTTTAAAAGCAAGCTAGCTTCCCGCTGCCACATCTTGAAGAAACCGAGTAAGGTTGGGAAACATGGTGTATTTTTTTGCAAGAACTTGGTTGCCATTCATTTCTCTCTTAAATTTGCATCCGAAATCAGAACGTCGGCCGCATTCATTTCAATCGCTTTGCTACGATTAAACGAGGTGCCGCACATCAAGAGCTTCGATGCTTGCTTGCTTGCTTGCTTGGACACGCCGAACCGAGTATAAATCACTAACCGAGCCTTGCTGAGCACGCCTCAGGTGGTCTGGCCGCACCAATGCTGAGGAGAGCGCCACATGCTTCAGCCTGTATAAGGTTTCTGCAGGGGCTAAGTGAGCATGTTTTTACTTTTAGAAGAGGCGCTTCTTCGGAATGGTGACACGCCTCTCATGCGCGAGAAAATCGAAGGAACTGTGCCAAGGTTCAGCCTCGCCTTTTCGACAGAAATCTCCAGAGATCACATTAGGGACAAGCTCTGCATGTAGCCGCTCTTACGAAAGTGCTTCGAGCAGAGTAGGCTTGCTTTGGTCGGCTTGAATTCTTCGCCACAGCAGCGAGCGCTTGCGCTGCGAGCTTATGATCTTGCGGAAAACAGTGGAAGACGACAGAGTCGTGGCCGTAATTGTTCGTGGACACGAACGCAGACTAGGGCCTCGTGTAGAACCTGATTCAGTGATTCTCAAGGTCGGCTGACACGCATTGTACGTCACAACGCACGCAGCACGAGAAACAACGCGCGCTGAAAGCTCGCTCGAGTGCGCCGAAGTATTCCCGGCTCCTCAATGTGACGTCACGTTGGCCGACATGGACAAGGCTTCCCTCTCCGCTGTTCTCCTCTCCTGCGCTCGCGCGGAGCGCGGGAGATTTAAATATCGCGTTTTTAAGTGGCGATTGCGCCACTGTTTAGCCAAAATCGAAAAAATAATTTCACAGACGTGATCAGCAATGACACTACTTCAAGACCCTTAAAAACTAGCTGATTCGAAAACCGCCTCAGTATCCCTTTAAGAACAATGCAGCGGGCTATGAATTGAAAATTGATATTTGTAACGGTAAGAGACTGGATGTTGGTAGAGTGGGCGTGGGAATGTACGCGGGTTAATGACTTTCTAGTCGAAATCAAGCGCAAGAAATGGGAAGGCAAGACAACCGCTCGTCGTTAACTGCAACAGAGTGGATTTCAAGCGAAGGCAAGCGTAGCGAGGGTTGGCTGAAAGTTAGGTAGGCGGATGAGATTGAAAAGTTTCCTAGGCTACGGTGGCCGCACCTTTCAAAGCCCAGAGGTAATTCTAGATACATTGGTGAGGTGTTTACCCTGTAGTGGGCATAGTCTGGCTCATAATTATTCCATTATGATGATGATGATATGACACTCCATGTAATTTTGCGCGAATTAGTTCCACCGTACTTTCACTGAGCCGCAATGAGCTTACAAACTTTCGCTCTTTCTATCTTCCTGCCTAACTCCTAATCTTTTTTCGATGCAGCGTTTGGCTCGCGTGTAATCGGGACTGCTTTGTGTGCTGCGCGATACTGAGTGCCCTTCCAAGCGACGTGTGCCGTCTTTTAATCGTACTAGGCGGAATTTTATGCCTCGATATTCCGCCCGGTATACAGTTGCATGAGCCACCCAGAGATGAAAATATTGCGGCACTCCAGCGCGAACACGTGAGAAAAACTTAAAGGGTCAGTCTACTCACCGAGATGAGTGTATAAATAATGGCATATTCTGGTAGTTGGCACCCTATAACATCAATAACGAGGGATCTGCGCCCTGTTTAGGCAGGAATTTATATTTTATTTCGGCGTTAAAAGTCGCGTAAAAATGCATGGTGGCGACCCCAAACGTTCATTTTGTTCAAGAAAGTGGCAGTCTTTTTTTATAGAAGCATAAGTGAATATACTACGTACCATTTGTATGCCCCAATGTCAGAGAAACGCACGTTTTGTTCTAGTAAACGGTAGAAGGCGTACCGCTCGCTTTTTCTGTAAATCACATGAATATTTATAGTTACACGTACGCAAAACGCAGGCACATTCCCACTTTTAGTTCAGCGTATGCTAGCAGAGACGCAAAAATAAACTCGGCCTATAGTGGCGCCATCTGGTCGTCAGGATGGGAACCATTGCTGTAAACAAACCGACTCTCCACTTAAGCCTATGAGCGGCAGAATTGTCACTCTAATTATTAAAATAAAGCAAATTTATCTCTTATATGTTTTCTTATAGGTGAGCCGCCGCGGTGGCTCAGTGGCTATGGTGCTCGGCTGCTGGCCCAAAAGACGCGGGTTCGATCCCGACCGCGGCGGCTAGAATTTCGATGGAGGCGAAATTCTAGAGGCCCGTGTACTGTACAATGTCAGTGCACGTTAAAGAACCCCAGGTGGTCGAAATTTCCGGAGCCCTTCACTACGGCGTCTCTCATAGCCTTAGTCGCTTTGGGACGTTAAACCCCACAAAAACAAAACCAATCTTATAGGTGAGATGAGACGAAGCGAAGGACAGGCGCCCCATTTATGGCCAGTGAACGCACTGAAAAAGGCAGCAACAACGAGAATTCAGTCCGAAGCGAGAGGTCCGGCTTCGACAGGCGCCGCCATGTTTATCGCCGCGCGGCGGAAATCCAGATGGTTGCCAGATGAGACTACCATCCCATGCAGATGTGTTCCCACATTAATAAATTCTATTTTAATGTATTCTACCGCACTCCTTGGCACCACAGCTGCCAAAACGGTAATTTGAGTAAAGAGCTATCGGTTGCCGCAAAGAAAATATGGTCGATAAAATTCAGTAGACTGACTCTTTAAAGTTAACTCACTAGACTAAAGTGACCATTTTATTTTCGAAAAACTGGCTGTATAGGGCAGAATTGGTACTATTTGACAGCGGCTAAGGCCAGAGCAAAATTGAAGGGTGCACCATGGTCGGCATTGTAAAACTTTTGTTCAGTGCATGCGATATTAACCTTATTTTGATACTGACGCTATTTACTCGTCTAATGGTCAATCCGCTTTTTTCAAATTCGTGCTCTCCGAACTCGAGGCTACACCAATACGCGAATCATGGCCAGGTCAAGGTGTAAACTTATATGAACACGCAGGAAAAGGAAGGGAAAGAACGAATTGAAGGATGCTATTGTGAAAATTTCTGGCCTTCCACACCACATTAAATTTTCACCATAAAATTCGACTGCTGCTACCATTGCTACCATCCTGCTTTTTTTTTTCTTGCAAACAGAGGATTTTAAGAGAAGGCCCATATCAGATTGAACACTGATTCTCGCCTCGCTGTCACAGTCCAAACGGGGGTAATCTTCCTAAAAGGAATCTTCTCCCAATGATTCAGCCGCGTGGCTCGGCAGCATATAACCGAGCCATCGGCTTTCGGGAGAAGGCCTCGATGACTGCCGAAAATTGAGCTAGATGCTCAGGAAAGCAGCCACGTGCTATAGCGCCTTGCGTTTTGGATATGCCGCTCTTGAGGACTACTGTCGTTAATGTTCGGCACCGCAGCGACACTTCAGAAGTTCCGCGTGCCTGCCTTCGTTTAATCGAACGATATGAAGATTTCTACGCCTCGGGTGTTATATCGCGCGTTGCTCAGGACCAAGCGTCAAATTTCGGTGATAGGTTCTGCACGACGCTGCCACTCCTCCGATATACTACGCATTATACCGGCCGCCTTATCTAAATCTTGGTGGCTTGGATCCTCCATTTGTCTCCGACATGTCATTACTATCATTTTCCTTTCTCTGGTTTCGGAATTTAGGGCCTCTATTTACACTACGCACCGACCTGTATTACCACTACAAGGCAAACAGCGGCTTCCACTGCAGGTAAAGCACGAAAAATGTCAAACTTCACTGTAATAGCAAGAAGTACACGACACCGCGTTATATGGATGGATACATTGCAGGCCAGACCCTTCAGTCATAAAGGATCGCGTGTTTAAGGAGGCAAGCAAACTCATAACCGTTGCCTATAATCACGAACTCCGTGTTTCGGTGGCTATTCTGAATAATGTGAGAAATCATCCTAAAGTTCATTTGAGCAGACGTACGTTTAAGCGAGCCTGGTTTGTACTAGCGCGTTGTATGAGATCTTTGCATGGGGTATTGGTACTGCTGGGAGAAACGCAGGTAACGCAGGTAAACGGAAGTATGATGGTTGCATCGGCATCTGTTCACAACTCACATGAAAGCCTTTCTTTCGTGGAGTTCTCAGCTACTGTATATGAGTGTATACTCGTATTGGAACCATTCTAGACTGGGAATCAGCGTCGACTTTCTCTTCTTAATTCTTTGCAGCTTGGGCCAGGTGGCGGAGCTTGCTTCTTCCCGTTTTGGCGGCGCCCAGGAGATGCACCGATGAAGAATTTTTTTACCATTATGTAATTCCTTTGAGAAATTTTCAGTAATACACAATTCGTTGATGCTTCGAATGAAGGTCTCGCTTATTTAAACAACACCGACAAGAGGCGCAGGGTAAGTAAAGTTCAATTAGCGGAAAGGTGGAGACTGCTGCCGTGAATATGTCCTGCAACACCGCAGAGCGGAAATGTGAAGGAAAGGAAAGACAGAGGCAAAGCAAAGGTATGATGACACTGTCACACTACAATGAACTTTACGGTGTGATCCAGGGAGTAGAGATGTCCACTCACACAATGTGGTCACAGTATGGCTTTCGAAAACAAACGTCAACAGAATTGGCTCTTCTCTCTCGAACAGAATTCATATTAGATAACGTTTAGAGCAGACGTATAGTATTAGGCTTTTTTCTTGAGTTGGCAAAGCTTTTGACCTCGTTAACCATGAAATATTGTTCCAGAAACTTCTATGACATTCGTGGTAACCCTTTATAACAATTATCATCCTACCTACAGCATCGCACACAATTCGTTGATATAAATGGACACTTCTCAGTCGTTACATCAGTGACAACAGGCGTTCCCCATGGTAGTATTCTTGATACGTTTCTTTTTATGTTATATATTAATCACGTTGTGCGCATATCTGAACCTGACAAATACACCTTATATGCAGACGATACGGCTGTGATCTTTTCGGGAAGAAAGGCTGAGATTTAAGTACTTGTGTGAGTGGCACCCTTTCGCAAATTAGCAACTGGGCATGTAACAGCTATTTAAAGTTAAATACCATTAAGCCTGAAGCAATTTATATTTCATACAGGAAACACGAACACTGAACTGCCTCTCCTCCTGCTGAACGAAAATATAATGGAAGTTGTACCCTGTTATAAAGCTTTAGGAGATTACTTCACAGAAAACATATGGGATAGGCACATCAAACATTTGGTCGGTAAATCATCTAACACCATCGATGTTATACGTCGCTACTTCTCGAGTTTCCCCTCATCCGTTAATACTCTCCTTTTTAAGTCTCTCTTCATATCTTCGATTAAAGGGAAACTGCACAGGTTTTATAAATGAACGAGCTTAAGAAGGTTGAATGTATGAAACTTGCAGGTAAAGCATGCGAAGTCTTTTTGGGCCAGCACTTTGAAATCCAGACGCCCTTCAAGCTTCTCCGCAGCGCACAATTCCAAGTGGCGGGTGGGCATGATGACGTCATTGAAGATGTCGGTACGTTTTCAATGCATAAACGCCTGCTTTGAAGGAAGAAACCAACGCCCCTGAAGACCCTGCTGAGAGATGTTTGGCAGCGTATAACGCGTCAGGGCAGGGTGTGGATGACGACAGCGGTAATTTGAAATTATACCTTCCGAGGCGTCACGCTGAGTTTCTTTGCACTCCTCTGTTGCATTGAGGAGAAGCACAAAATTCAATGGGGAACGCCTGTTGTCACTGATGTAACGACTGAGAAGTGTCCATTTATATCGACGAATTGTGTGCGATGCTGTAGGTAGGATTTTAAATGCTAGTGCAGAAATACTAGGCATGCTTGCCTTAGAGTCTACACAGATTTGAATCCTTGATTATCGCGAAATTTTGAAAAAGTTGCCCTTTAACTATGGCATCCTAATGTTGGCCGAAGTACCGAAAACACGCCCAAGTTGGTCGTCTTGCAAAAACGTGCCATAAGGGTAAGTGCCATACCAATATCCTACAGTTTACTTATTGAAAAAACTAAACTTTCCTCACTTGGACTCCTTGTATGGCTTTAGGTTATGCAAATGTTAGAGGTCGAACGTCATAACATCCGAACCCTGGCTGAATTAGCCGAATTAAATATAAACATAGTTTCATACAGGAAGAAATGGGCTTGGGCACGTCATGTAATTCGAAGGCAAGATAACCGCTGGTCCTTAAGGGTAACGGAGTGGATTCCAAGAGAAAGCAAACGCGGCAGGGGACGGCAGAAAGTTAGGTGGGCGGATGAGATTAAGAAGTTTGCGGGGATACAGTGGCGGCAACTGACAAAGGACAGGGTTAATTGGAGAGACATGGGAGAGGCCTTTGCCCTGCAGTGGGTGTAGTCAGGCTGATGATGATGATGATGATGATGATGATGATGATAGTTTCATACCCCACACGTCATCCTGAATTCTGGAAAGTTGCCAAATGTAGTATCAGTTATGGGAAACATGCTAAAGTTCACTTTGTTAACTACCATATTTAAGCTACCACAAAATGACATCGATGTCGCTAGATTATTCATGAAGAAGTCGCCCGATATCTTCACTTAGATAAACCATGTGTTTTCCACTGGTACTTATTTTATTAACTAGTAATGCTTGTTCTGTATATTTTTTGTTTGCAAATACGACAGTAAGCGTAATATCTTTTTTTTTTGCTCATGTATACACTGTGCCTACGGGTGGCATATATATGTTGTGTAACATTCCATTGCCCTCTCCGTTTGTATTTTTATCGATGTATGTATTCATGTTGTGCAACGTAATATTTGCCAGCCCTGCTGTAAAGGATTGGGTGCACTGGCCTAGTCAAGCTTTTCAGGTTTTTCTGCCTGTGCACCTAACATCCCCTGATGTTCAAAAAAAGATCATATCAAATCATATCAAATAACTGGCAGGCACTCGTCTCTCACTTCGAATTGGCGCGTAGCACACGCAGTCCGTGTCTTACGGACACACCGGTGATCACCATTCACACATGCTTCAAAGATTGGCCTCAATTCAAAGTAGTAGTAGTAGTAAAAGACCTCTATTCGGCCATAATTTATAGGCCGAGCATGTCGACCGCTTAGGCGACCAGGGGTGGTATTCTCCTGGTGTCGCCTTTCGCGACATGTCGCATTAGGGCGGGGCCTAAAAAAGTGCGTACAGTTCCTCGAAGAAACGGAAAACGCCGCTGTCACTTTCGTCGGCGATGCTTTCATTCACTCCGTGAAGCGACAATTTAGCACTGCTGATTCACTAGCAGGAATAGTTTCGCATCTTTGATTAGTAGTTGTTAATTATAGGAGAGATGATTATTTGTTATTTCAAGCAGCATAATGTATATACTACAGTCAATGAGTACTTATAATGCCATTTCGTCACTGCGGGCAACGTCTGCTTAGTCGTCTGTTTACGACGGTACAAAATAAGTTCGCATGGCGAGCGGCAGCCCGGCTCAGCAGACGGTAATTTGCCCGCGCCGAAGGAATCCCTGCTTCACTCCTGCTAGCCCCGATGTACTACGAGGAAAGGAGACCCAGTGTTGTCGTGTACCGACTCGCACGATAGAGCCGCGCCAACATCGAAAAACTTTGTCGGTCAAAGCAAACGGGTCGCGGTGTCCGCGGACACGGCACTTTTCTTCACGGCTCAAAAACCAGGCAAGGAGAGTGGGATCCATGGCGTCTAGTATCAATTTCCTAGCCCGTCGCCCGCGCGAATCGCTTCATCGCATTACGTTGTTCGACTAAGCGTAGTAAATTGGGGCGATGTCACGATGACGTAGCAGGAAGGAGGATCTGTGTCGTCACGCCGCCGTCACCGCGGCTCCAGCTAATCAGAGAAGAGCGAAGGCGACATGTCGCAAAAGGCGACACCGGGAGAATACCACCCCACAAGTCGCTGTTCTTCCCCATCAGCGCCAAGCCAGTCGAGCCAGGTGGTGATGGATAGAGAGGGTGGGGAGAAGGAACCCGACTGCTGATCAGCCGGGCAATAGAAGAGGCAATGGGCCAGGTCCGCATAGATACAGGGGCAGTTGGGACAGGAAGGGTCCGAACGATAGCGATAGAGAAAGATGCGGGACGGGGTGATAACTGCATTCAGTTGGATGTTCCCAAGAAGGCGGGACTCCGGCACCGTGAGTGATGAATGAGGGGGAGGGTAAAGGCGTTTGTCGAGGCGGAGCTAAAGGTAGACCTCTTTTATGGTGCGGCGAAGGGTGAGTCTCCCACTGTCCTCCGAGGGACGACAAACACCGTCATCGTGAAAACCAGCGTCACCGTCATGATGTGATCGTGGCAAACACCGTCAAAGGCCTTGCGAACATCGGCGGTCACAATTTGAGTGGGTATAGGGGACAGGAACTTTTGCTGGAGAATCAGAACCATGTCCTGTGCACAGACGCGGTGTCGGAAGCCAATGAGAGAATGGGGGAAGAACTCCCGTGCCTCAAGAAAATTAGAGGCGAGTCAGCGCCATTCGCTCAAGGGTCTTACCAACGCACGACGTCAGGGAGATTGGGTGGAGGTTAGAGAGAGAGGGAGGTTTACCCGGCTTTGGAATCATAGAAATAAGAGAGGATGTCCAGGAGCTCGGCAAGCAGCCGCTCTCCCAGACCTCATTGTAGGTTTGAAGGAGGAATTATTTCGCGCAATCAGGAAGGTTATGAAGTGCGGTGTATGTAATAGCATCCTCGCCGGGAGCCGGGCGTGTAGCATTAGCAGCCAGAGCAGATTCGAGCTCCCGGAGAGTGAAGGAGTGGTCCAGACCGGGGTTAGGTCCACCTGAGTACACCGGGTAGGAGGGTGCCAGAGGGGGGGGGGGGGGGGGAGGTAGAGAGAGGCGAGTTGATCAAAAACTTCGGAGGCAGTCCCCTGAGTGAGGGCTTTAGCTAGAGTGGGAGCAAGGGCAGGCTTAGTGTCAATGTGCTAAGGAGGGATTTAAATAGAGACCATGCGGATCGCGAGTGCAGTGCAGAATCAAGGCAATCACAATGAGCACTCCAACGAGAGTGCTCGAGGGAGGCGCAGTTGGCGACGATCTCGGCCCGCAGAGCAGTTATCCGGGAGGAAAGTTGGGCATTGTGTGGTTGGGAGCGAAAGGAGCTTTGAAGACGTTTACGGCGACGCCATAAACGGAGGTGAGGATCTGGGTCTGGGATTGGGTGACGATAGCGAACGCGACGGCTACTGGACGTGAGCGCTGCAGAGATGCGCGACGTCCAGTCGTCGTAGGATTGAAAGGAGTCGGAGGCGAGATTGCGAAAAGCATGCCAGTCAGTGTGAATAACCAGACGACAGCGAGGGACGTGGGAAAGAGAGGTGGTAATATGGCTAAGAAAGTGGTCACTGAGAAGAGTTTCGGCTGTCACCTGCAAGTTAAAGGAAAGCGAACCGCGAGAGAAAGTTAGGTCGGGTGTTTTGGGGCGTTGTGAGGCAGTGCCCGCTCGAGTAGGGGAGCCAGGAGCATTAAGAAGGGTGAGGTGGCGTTCCTGAGCCAGACAGTGGAGGAGGCGGCCGGGTTTTAGGGTTTGTGGGTAGCCCCAGAGTGTGTGAGGGGCATTAAAGTCACCACCAAAGAGGAGATGAGAGGTAGAAGGAAGAGAGTGAAGGAATTTGCCCAGAGCAGAGAATAAAGAGGAAGTGACAGGGGGGTTGTAAAAAGACAAAAGGACGAGTGAGATGCGGGAAGAAGGGTGATAATAAACCACACCAACTAAATATTTAAGGAGAGTGGAGGGGATGTCAATTGGCTCTACGAGCACGTCACTCCGTACATAAATAGACGCAAGTGGTGTGGCCGTAGTGGCATGGTAGGCGCTGTAGCCTGGGACAGTGCGGACCGTCCGAGTCTCCTGGAGAAGGAGAAAATGAGGCAGGGAGGGGGGGGGGGTGAGTAGATACTGGTGGAGGGGGGTCTTATTGTGGCAAAGATTTCGGCAGTTCCACTGAACAGTCTCGATGTCCTCGCCAAACGCCATTATGATAGTGGAGAGGTAGGGGCTCAAATACACCATTTAGCACACTCACGCATTGCCACACAGCTTTCGCTGCGTTGACACAAGTTATCTTACTCTGGGAGTGTTAATAGAAGCTTACCTGTGCCAAATAATACTCTGTTTTCTCTGAAAAGCAACATCTGCCCGAAATGCAGCAGCAGCGAACATCTCTTCACCGTCTCTTACTGCGCGTACGACACGTGCATTTTCAGAGGCAACAGGTTCGCGCGTTAAGCCGACGGCGTTCACTCGCCTCCCAATTATCGAGTCGTGACAATGGATGCACCATGCCACAGCTGCGTATGCGGTCCTGACGGCACTCTCGCAACAACCGCAAACCGCGTGACAGGCTGTTCGCTATACAGAACCATGTGGCGAGTGCTTACCTTCACTGAAAAGCATGGATGAGCAACGTGCCGGGTCTGGCGCTTCGACGATGTATGGTTGCCGTCGCGCGGAATCTGACTAACTTTACGATCATTTTTGAAACAGCGCAACAAAGACGGGACGTGGAAACTAAGGGGTAAAGACAAAGGGGTAAAGGCAGAGGCAGGAGGGAAACAAAAGGGCTTGTCAGGTGCGCCATGTTTCCCCTTATGTACCTTGCGAGGTAGGGGTAGTATACAAAATTCCCTTCTCGTGTGGCGCCACATATATTGGCCAAACAGGAAGATGCATCAACAAGCGACTCATGGAACATGAGAACACCAGAAAAAAAGACCCCCTGTCACACGTGGCGGTCCACTGCAGAAAGTGCAAATGTCAACACGAAAAACATTACGAAAAAAGAAAATCTGAAGGAGACCCTCTCGCTAAAGGTGCATTCCGTTGCAAGAAATGCAAATGTACCCCGACTATAGAAACACCAATATCGTGTTCCGCCATTGTGATAAGATGACGCCAGAAGTGATTGAAGGTTTTCTTATACGTGAGAAAGGCGCAACGTGCATCAGTTGCCCATCGGTCGCCCTTTCCGAAGGGGAGATTGGGTATCTGGCTTCACATGTGGCATGAGTTGACTATGGTGGCGATTAATCTTTCCTAAGTCTGTCTATATATTTGTGTGTTTTTTTCAACAAACCAAGTTGTTAGTCAGCGCCTGTTTGTCTTTACCCCTTAGTTTCCACATCCCGTCTTTGTTGCGCTGTTTCAAAAATGAATACATACCAACTTGCCCAAATTTCTGCTTTACTCAATGTTAACTTTACGATATCGACAGGCGTCAGATTGGAAAGCCATCCTTAACTGAGCTTTAGCTCGTACTAGGTTCAGCCGGGTTTAACCGGTGGCTGGTGGCCACACCGGGAGCTGAGCCGTTGCCTAGCAACCGCCGCAGCTGGCAGCACCGCTCGCCGTGCCATCTGGCATGATGTCAGAGGAGGAGCCGGTGAAGCCGCGTTGCAACAACAGAGGAGGAGACGGCGTTGCGTCGTATATATAGAAGGGGCAGCTCGGTGGGATTCGTCGGGAGATATGGAAAGTGAGTAGGAGAGACTGAAGGAAGCCAGGCTTCCTCGTCGGAACGAAACCAAGAGGAGGCAGCGAGCCGAGGAGACGGAGGAAGAACGAGCCTTATGGTTCGAGATGCGTCGTAAGTACGAAGAGGCCAGGCGAGTGGACTCAGACGAGGATGGGTCGTCGTCTAGTTCGCCATGTCGTGCCATGGCCGCCAGTACTGCTCTGGAACCATTCAGGCAGCTGCTTGCTAGTTCACCGATCATCGGGCGTTCTTTGTGGCAAAGTAAAAACAAGAAGATGAAGACTTTGAATATAAATGCGCTGCACATTAAAATTTTCTATCATTTAACGTAACCATAACTTAACAATAGATAACTACAAAACCTAAACACTCAGACGAACCAAGCTATACCATAAAGATGTAACCGTAGAGATAACCATGCTGAACAATAACATTAACAGTACCTCTCGCCACGCACATCCAGGCATAAATAAGTTAAGCCGCAGCTAACTTTCTTGAGGCCAGTCGTGCAGACTTAACCCCTGCTCTCGCCCCACCCCGCTCAATCTGCGCAGCAGGCAATGCAGCAGACGACGCCGCTGCGCCCGGCGTCACCATTGGCTGCGCTGGCGGCCAAAGACTCCCAGTGGTCCTTGGGAAACCTTGTGACTTCCAGCTGCGCACTCCTTTGCGTGCAGGTCGGGTAGCGAGGGCCTCTCTCGAGTCTTCCTTCCTCCGTCAGTAGCAGTTTTTAATTATTCGCTGATGTTATAAGGGCGTAGCCATGCCGCGTCGGCTGCTGTGCGCTATTCGCTGCGTTGTCGCCGCACTAGCCCACTTGTGGCTTCGGCGCTTCCGTTTTTTTTTGTATGTTCAGATTATGCTGAATAAAGATTATTATTGTTATTATTATTATTATTGAGTTGCATAATTGCGGCGCTTGCATGCCCGCCGCAGACGGTGGTCGCTCAAAATGTTTTTTTTAGCTTAGCGAAAAAAAATGTGTTGTGTCTGCTTTCTTTTCGAAAGCCTTCAGCATAGTACGCAAGCTTATCCTTGGGAAAGCTCGTGGCGGCCTAAATTGGTAAATCTGTTTTTGAGGAAAGGAAATGGCGCAATATCTATCTCGCATATCTCGGTGGACACCTGAACCGCTCCGTAAGAGAAGGGAGGCTGGCGTCTTGTGATTGTTTAAAAAAATAGGAAACGATGGGTCTTTGCTGTATTCTGTGCACTTGGATGCCTGTCATTCGTATATTATGGGAGTGGTCTCTCTCAAGCAGCACAGGTGTCCGGCATGTCTCTCGCCTCCATTCGGAGATGTGCGCCGTGAACGACATGGCGATGGCGTTCCGTCACGAGTGGTAAGTTTTCTCGCGCTATTCGTCACCTCGACATTTATTTATTTATTTATTTATTTATTTATTTATTTATTTATTTATTTATTTATTTATTTATTTATTTATTTATTTATTTATTTATTTATTTATTTATCTTTACCCTCACGGCCATACAGGAATTGCTGAGGGGAGTGGGGAGAAACATTTACAGAACACAGCGGAAACAACAGAACAAAAAAAAAACCTGTCAGTGTTGATACAGCGTTAACTAAAGCTTTTCGAAAGTAATTTATGTCTGTAATAGATACAATTTCATTAGGAATAACGTTCCATTGTTTAGAAGTACGGGGAACAAATGAGCGTAAGCATGAAACTGTTTTGCATAAGGGGATGGAAACTTTAGGGCGATTATCAAAGCGACGCGATATGGAATAGTGTCTATGAAGGAAATTATTGTGTACACTACGATGATAATATAACTTGTGAAATAGGGTTAGCAGAAAAAGTTTTCGTCCTGAATCTACTGGGCGATGACTAAGATACTTTTTCCTCGGTTATAGTTGCAAGGAATGAAACGAGGGGAGTTATTTTGAACACGTTCAAGCGAAGTAGTTAAGTAGTCATTGCACTTGGATGCCTGTCATTCGTATATTATGGGAGTGGTCTCTCTCAAGCAGCACAGGTGTCCGGCATGTCTCTCGCCTCCATTCGGAGATGTGCGCCGTGAACGACATGGCGATGGCGTTCCGTCGCGAGTGGTAAGTTTTCTCGCGCTATTCGTCACCTCGACATTTATTTATTTATTTATTTATTTATTTATTTATTTATTTATTTATTTATTTGTTTATTTATTTATTTATTTATTTATTTATTTATTTATTTATTTATTTATTTATTTATTTATTTATTTATTTATTTATTTATTTATTTATTTATTTATCTTTACCCTCACGGCCATACAGGCATTGCTGAGGGGAGTGGGGAGAAACATTTACAGAACACAGCGGAAACAACAGAACAAATAAAAACACCTGTCAGTGTTGATACAGCGTTAACTAAAGCTTTTCGAAAGTAATTTATGTCTGTAATAGATACAATTTCATTAGGAAGAACGTTCCATTGTTTAGAAGTACGGGGAACAAATGAGCGTAAGCATGAAACTGTTTTGCATAAGGGGATGGAAACTTTAGGGCGATTATCAAAGCGACGCGATATGGAATAGTGTCTATGAAGGAAATTATTGTGTACACTACGATGATAATCTAACTTGTGAAATAGGGTTAGCAGAAAAAGTTTTCGTCCTGAATCTACTGGGCGATGACTAAGATACTTTTTCATCGGTTATAGTTGCAAGGAATGAAACGAGGGGAGTTATTTTGAACACGTTCAAGCGAAGTAGTTAAGTAGTCATGGCTAGAAGTCCGGACTTCTCTTGAGTATTCTAGCTTTGGACGTATTAAGGTTTTATAAAGAACTGATTTCAAAGAAGATGGTGCTGGAGAAAAATTACGTCGCAGATAACCTAATGTTTTGTTAGCGTTATTGATTACCTAATCAATGTGAATCCTCCAAGCCAGGTCAGATGTAATGTGAAAGTGCAAGTATTTATAAGAATTGTTGCTTTCAGGTGCAATGTTATTCAGATAGAATACTCCAGACAGATTGGCAATACGGGATACACGCATGACCTTGCATTTCTTAAAGTTTAGTTCCATTACCCACTGACTGCACCAACTAAATATAGCCGCAAGGTCGCGCTGTAAGATCGTATTATAATTATCCCTTATCATTTCGAAATAATCACAAAGTAACCGGCCAATAAATGATTTGGTTGGTTGGTTTATAGCGTTTAACGTCCCAAAGTGACTCAAGCTATTAGGGACGCCGCAGTGAAGGGCTCTGGAGGTTTCGTCCGCCTGGGGTTCTTTAACGTGCACTGGCATCGCACACCACACGGGCCTCGAGAATTTCTCCCCCCTCGCATTTCGACCGCCGCGATCGGGATTGAACCCTCGTCTTTCGGGTCTGCAGCCGAGCACCATAACCACGGATCCACCACGGCGACGGCGAAGAAATGTATGTTAGATGACACATAAGAACGAAGATCCTTGATATTAATTAGAAATAGTAGTGGCCCGAGAACAGAACCATTTGGATCGCAAGAAAGTACAGCCTTTGTCAAAAGCTTAGAGCCCAGGGGGTCTGCTTCTGGGCCACATTGCTTTGCTCGTAATGCGTCCTCAGCGTCCCAAATTTCCTGAAGGTAAGAAGATTTTTGGTCCTGCTCCCTCCGATGCGTGGACTTCCATTAGGGCTACAGGAGCGCCACAATAGTCCTTAGAAGCAAACCCCCTGGGCTCTAAACTTTTGACAAAGGCTGTACATAAACAAAAGGTTAGTTGTAACCGTTAGCGGCGACTAATATTCGAAGTGAAAAGAGCATTGAATTGAACTTAAATTTTGCGAAATGCGGCACTATAGGAAAACTTTCGGCACGAAATGAACATAAAAGAATTGCCGAATGAGGCAGCTTCCCTGCTGCGTACATGCTTGAGTAGCTTCGTGCGGCTTCGTGCGTGAGCGTGTTAGTCAAACTTCTGTTCATTTCGGCTCGAAGAACGCTTTTGCAAAGAAAGCGGCTGGCAAAACCCAAAGAAACTCGAATGTTTTGTGGCCCGCGCCCACGAATAGCTACCGCTGCCGTCACTTCATCCCGCCGCTGTGGGACTGCTCCCGCTCTCGAGGCAGTACGTACTGCTCGTTTTTCTTCTTTGCCGCTAGTTAGGCAAAAAACTCATGTATTCGCATAATGAATGATTCAAAATAATATTACACCACTTAGCCTTTACTGTCCGTGCGCAAAGTTGCCTGAAAATGCGCCGATTACGACGACAGCCACCCTGTGATAAAGTTGTTGGCATAGCTCTGCACAAACAGCACTGCTCGTTTGCATGCATGGCATAAAGCGCAAGTTGGGTTCTCCATATCATAAATATTACCTTGCTGACAAGTTGCAGCTTTATTCGTTTACGCACCGCGATATCTATGCAATAAGCGCTGATGCTATCGCCTGTCTGGGGAACGCTCGTAGGAGCTATAGTGCACTAGATTAGGCTAGTATACTTTAGTAGTACCGACGCTTCACTCTAATGCGCTTTTTTCGCAAAATATGGCAGCCACTGGGGAGTGGCAGAAATTCACCAGCTTCGCATTGCAAAAAACATACTTGCGAGACGCACGTGCGATCTGGTTCCGCGAGGAGCCAGCTGCGTCTGCCTGCGTACACCTTCGGAGTGGCCAGCTGCCGCCATCTTTCGCACGCGCCCGTCACTAATACGAGCTCCATCAGTGAAGCTGGAGGAGAAGAGCGGCGCAATTCTCTACTTCCACCGCTATCAGTAATGCTTGATTTTATATCGCTTTATCAAGAACCGCGCTTGGGGACCATTCACTCTAATTCAAAAGGCGAAATTTGTTGTCCCGGCCGACGCCGACGATGCGTGCTATAGCTGCATTCAGTGCTGCTTTGCAGACCCGTCACATCGGTACGTCCCCTCTTTTGTGCGCGCGTCCTGTGATGGAAGCAGTCGTCGCTTTGAGGTCATTGTAGCCAGAACCACGCTTGGCGGCTGCTTGTATGCGCGAAAACGTGGGAATTCACTCGCCGCAATCGCTGAAACCGCACGCACGAATCTTGAGAACTCGCTAAGTCTCGTCACGCAAGGTGCCAGCGCGCTGCGCCATCCACTGAAACTTAACGATCTGACAAAAGTGCATCGTGGACTACTGTTTACGTGTGATGGCATGAAATGCATCCTCTCGTTTCGCTCTTTCCTGATACGGATAATGTAATCACCAGCACACTTTTTCAGGAAGTGCCTAACGTGGCGAGGAGCTTTCGCTCGGCCAAGCTGTTTTGCCCATGTCGCGTGCATGGACGCTCAGAACTGTGCGCAGGGATCTCCCAAACTGAAATCTTCGCGGGTTCACGTACGCGGGGGACGCGTAATTACGCGAATTACACGGCGGACGCGTAATTCGGAGGTCGTGGGTTCGGATCGCCCCGGCGGCATGTGGTTGTTTTTTCTTCTGCTTTGCTAACCAATTAGCTTTATGCGATAACATATTCAGTGATATTCTAAACCGAACAACAGCACAAAATAAATAAATAATAAAAACAAAAATTAACATTCCCCTGTGTCCCTTGGTTTCTGTGGCTGTTGGCTTCTCTCATATTTATAACGAGCCCCTCATTCCTCTTCCCTTGTTTGCTATATATATATATATATATATATATATGTGTATATATATATCGAGAGAAAGAAAGAGAATCAGCAATTCTGCATATATAAAAATTAATCTGTTATCGCTATCTGAACAACTGCCATGTGTGAGGATGTCAACACCAGAACTGAAATGAAAAAAGAGCTGCCATAGCACCTAATTCGCCTTTCTACTAACTGCGCTAATCGGCCACCATTTTTTTCTCTAGCCGCCGCTGTGGCTCACTGGCTATGGTGCTCGGCTGCTGTCCCGAAAGACGCGGGTTCGATCCCGGCCGCGGCGGTTGAATTTCTTTGAAGGAGAAATTCGAGGCCCGTGTACTGTGCGATGTCAGTGCACGTTAAAGAACCCCAGGTGGTCGAAATTTCCGGAGACCTCCACTACGGCGTCTCTCATAGCCTTAGTCGCTTTGGGACGTTAAACCCCATAAACCAACCAACCAACCAACCATTTTTTTCTCGGAATTTTCATGGCGTGCCTTCGCCTTCTGCTCTTGCCTTGTGTGTCTCTGACCCTACACATGTAGTGTGCCAAGAGCTAGGCTCCCTCGGTGTGTTCTGCGATCGGTGCGCGTTACTGGCGCTGTGGCAGTAATGCTCGCTATGCCCGCCGCAGCTGAGATAGAGTGGATCTTCCCTTTCCAGCTACACGTATTAATGTGAGATATTTAAGGCCGTTGTCGCACGGAAACTTCACCGATGTCTCTTGGCATGAAATTCGCTGATTGGTCGAGATACCTCACGTGACCTTTTGACGTAATCACAATCCGTACGCCGAGGCAAGTGTTAACAAAAAATAGCAATAACGGCGCTGAAAGAATTCGAAAACACTGTGTTTTCTACTCTCTAAACTCCACTCGTCCTGTAGAATATCTTCGTTGAGGTGCTTGTACCATTTGTTCGTGGCTCTCACGCTACTCTGACATCCAATGTCGTGTCATTTGATTATTTGATTATTTATTTTTGATGTACTGTGGTTGCACCTATTGTTTGTTGTGAGTTTACTGTAGCGTTCGTGGCTTGTGAATTCTCTTCCCTAAGTTAGATATTGTATGCTGTAGCGGTGTTATGCTTTGTATTACGTCATCAAATTTAGTTTTACTTTCTTCGCCTCCGCGAAAAGGAGCATGTAGAGCAGGTGTAAGCCCAGACCTCTACTTAAGGTTCATATAAAATAAAAAGGCATTCGAAAACAATGCATCGTAAAGATGAAGAGTTCTAGAAGGTTTGCGGAAGGCCTCCCTTTCAATTTCACGTCTTTGACTGCGGATCGTTTCATCTATTAAGGCACAAATGGTCCAGCCAGCTGTATACATCCAACACCCTACATCTCCTGTAGCGACCTGTCGGCTTCGGCCAGGTGTTGGCAGCGCATTAAATTAACGCCTCATCCAAGTATTCTAGACTGAGTCGCATGATGGCCTCCTTTTTTTTAGGTGCTTGCATTCGATTGTTCCCCTGTTTCGAAAGCTCATGACGTAAGTTTCATATAAGCAGGTTTATTTATGCCCCTGCTCTGTGGAAATTATTTTCATTGTAGGCAGCAAATTCGAAAGTAATAAATATTAGTCTTTCCGCAGCAAAAAAAAGAAACACACCGGGAAAAACACTAATAAAGCAATCATTAGGCAAAAAAGTCATTCATTGCGAAGACCACGGAAAACATTTACAAGGCATCCCTGCTTGCGTTTGTAGCAATAGGGTGCGCTCCGTATTTATTTTAGCTGATTTGCAATGCAGGTGCCTATCAGTAACTAAGGTCCGACGTATGCCCGCGCAGTTAGCTTCTTCCATAACGGCAATACTTCCGAAACCAGCACGATAGGCTGCTCCATTGCTTATCTGTTCAATTTGCTATGTATAGGTGTACAAAATTTTTAATGGGTGCTCAAGGCGTCCTTTATTACTAAGAATGGTGAGCGCAAACTTTCATACATCCGCTACTGAGTTCTGTTGTCTCCTTGTGGTACAAATTTAATCGATAATACCCTTTTTACCTCGTCTGTTTACCCAGCTTTTTTCCTTGACGTGGTAACAGGGCAACAGAAAATATTTAACTGTCTGTTGAATATTAAAAAAAAATTAGGGCTTTGTGAAACAAAATTTTACCTGCCTGTAGTGGAGTAAACTCGTTCGCAAACTCAACGAGAACACCAAAAAATTTGCTACTATTTTCGTACATCTAGCAAAAATAGTAATTTCATGTTTCATTTTTCGTATAGTGATGTGGGGTTGGGGGGGGGGGGGGGGGTAGGGGGGTGAGGAGTGAGGCGTAAAATGTATTCGAGTATTTCCATAGTTCGTTTATGGCTCCCGTAAGCCCACTTGAGCGGATAAACAGGCGAAAAAAAGATGCTTAAGGCTGAATAATATGCTCTTTTCACAGCTTCAAACTAAAATAAACGACCGCAAGTGCGGGTGGCATTTATTTTTTCGCTTTGTCCTTACGTCCCTAACTAATGTAGTCGTCACGAAGAGTATGTATCGCGTGGTCTTGTTTCGACCACATCGATTGTCTTTAAGTGTCCAAGTCGATAATCCATCCCTGTCCTTACAGAGCAATCATCGTTAAGTGCGCCAACGAGCCGTGGACTCGCCGGACGAGTAACGCACACAACCAGAACAAAAAAACTCCGTTTATTCCAGCCAAACGAAGACGACACAAAATTAAAGTCCCATTAACTGAGGCGATACATCGCGAGTGCAAAGAATACACCTTGCTTCTACAGACGCAATGCAATGTGGGCGCGTCAAGAGTCCAAGCAACAACACCACAACAAATAAAATTCGGTCGGGACACTGAAGAATTCTAAAGTGCGGATATGGGAAAGCATTACGGTCTCTGCGTGCATTGTTTACGCGTAACATTTGTGCATGCGTTAAAGTTCTTTCCTGCTAGTTTGTGTTTCTGTATTGGTTGCGCACCAGACTGCAAACGTTCGGACCCTTTCGGTGCACGGCAATGAGTTTGGCCGAATTTGCGTGTCGGGGACCCAAGACGTAGAAGTTTAGTTGTTTGCGACGCCCCCCCCCCCCCCCCCCCCACACACACACACATACACGCGCACACATGTCCAACGTCCAAATTTGAAAACGTTGACATACTTGTATAGAAATACTGAAGGTAATGGTCCATTTTTCCGAAATATAGCAAAATCATTCTTTTATAGCGTTTCCGTCGCTAGAATCGAGCAGTTAAGACAGCCACGGAAAACCAATAGGGAGCGCTTTTGAGGATAGCAAAAACGTTATTAGCAAAAAAAATGCAATAATGCCGACGAGAGACCTGTCACTCTGTTTATTTTTTTAGTGTAGTCTTACATTACATGAAAAAAATGCGCTCGTATACTCTTTATCGTTCAAAAATGCTCTAGTCCAGAATTGTAAGGCATGCTCAGCGCGCTGCCTGCCAAGGACCCGCCGTAGTTCACAATTAGGAGTTCTTTTGCACGTTTTTGTACCCGTTAGCACCAGAGCGATGCCAAAGGCAGTCGCACGTCCCGTGCAGTCGGGCATGCCGAGCCATAGGTGGGTCATGAGGACGTCAGCCTCACCCACGAACCCGACAACAGTTGACTTGCCACACGGTTTTAACAGCGAAGGCCTTAATAGCTTTCCATGAGTCATTTTGGAGAAACAATTGGGGGGGGGGGGGGGGGGGGGTTCAGCAGTAGCCGCTTAACGAGTTACCTGCAAAGTGTTTTTGTAGGTTGACACCAGTGCCAAGAATATCAGAGTGCAGTGGGGGTTTCCACGCTCCCAGGAACCTAGTTATGCGCCTTTCCTTTCGTTAGAACTAACGGATTCTAAACCCTCCGTTGGTTTCAAAGAATTGCGTATAGCTGAATCAGTTTGTAGGGTGACACCACCGCCACCTCACAGCGGGATTGATGTGGCCACTGAGGCGGTGAGCCAGTTATGTGCCGTTCCGTTCCTCAGAGCAAACGGAACGTTTAGACAGCGAATAAGACAACACTGGGAACTAGACTATTCTTTCGGAGCAAGAGGTTCCTGGAGTCCATGAAATGTGCCGAGATCGCGATCGAACCGAAGACCGCAAGCCGAAGTCCGAGTACGTACTTGAGCGTATATAAAGACGCCAATACGAGCATGAGAGACGCCCCACCAGGCAGACGACTGTGAAGCACCGAAATAGGTGAATCACACCAGACCTGCCTGCCCGTAATGAAAATCAGCTTTCGTGGATTAATGCGATAAGCCCGTTAGCTAAGATTAAAATCTCTTTAAGTGAGGATTTTCCATGAAATGCGATCACCTCTCACTAAAGTTTTTGCTGTTTTCTTTCAACAAGAATTGCAACGAGTTCAGCGAACTGAGTGGACAACATTTGCGACTCCGCTGTAGCCTACAGCGTCCTAGCCAATCGAGGGAGGGCTTTCCGCTCGGAGGCGGCGTGAGTACTCGACGCCTGTGACTGGCTTAACTACGAACACCCTGATTTGAATTTCCCCAATTTGATGAAAGAAGTGGTCCGAAGAGAGTAAAATAGAGATCCTCGGGAGCAACGGACGTCGTGATGTCGCCACGCAGTTCCCCCCGCAAAAGCAATGCAACTGCACTAGTAAAACCCATCGATTAGAGAGCAAATAGCAGCACCTTTTTTCTCGGTTCCGGAACGGAAATCATTCCAACATTTTTGCCCTCTTTGCCACCTATTACCCGCAAATATGCTTGCCTTTAAGCTGACTGGGGAAGTAATAGTTTCCTAGACCTCAACTTCCCTACTTTGGCCACGCTAGGTGCACGTCTTCACATGCGTAATTAATGCGGGTTACACCTGTGCAAGCTCAAAATGCTGTTTGTTCAAAGTAATAGTCAGAGGCTGATAACGTAATAGCGCATCTCTATATACAAGCATCATTTCACTCGCTGGTGTAAAAATATTCCCGAAGACTCGCTCTGCCCCGTTCCTTAAAAAAGAAAAGATTCTTTTAGCGGCGGCCTTGCTGGTCTTGCAACTCGCCCTCTTTCCAAAAACCCAGGCCCCCTCGATTCAAAAATTTACTTTTGACCCCTCTCCACCCACCCCCCCCACAAAAAAAAAACCTTGGCTACGTGCCTGCTTGCGGTACTGGATATCTTAGTCCTTTGACACGCGATATACAGTCTAGTATACAAAGCGAACTCCACGCTTTTCCTGAGAGTGGGCTGTACCTATAGCGGCGATTTCTTGCAGCTATAGGCACAGCGCAGCTTTCATTTGCAGCAGTGGCTAACCCATGTCCACGGCATTCTACATAAAAGAGAAAGATAAACTAGAGCGAATGTTTGTGACATTCGAATTAGTGCGAAAACATGAATGTCTGCTACGTAAAACACAGCGATGAGCGGTCAGTGTCGCGGCGGGGAGGAGCGCTCGCGCCAGGCCAGATGCGTACAAACAACACAACAGACAATGGAAGATTTTGCTCGTAGTTGGTACCCACCGTTACGCATTAAAAATATCAATTCTTTGAACTACCTACTATTGTGCCGTAACTTGCAGGCTACAGAAAATGCTGTAAAACCGGACAACCTATGCCTCCCAGAGCCCATTGCGGGTATTAACCACTAGACACCGGGAGAACGAGAATAAGTGATCGAATAGAGCAATATACGTTTTGCTGCATAATTTTCCCATCATGGCATGAATTTTACCAGCCATAAGAATTTAGTAGCGGTTAACGCTTCTCAAAAGGAATCATGAATAAGCTGCCGTACCGAAACGTGGGCGGAGAAAGATTTCGCCTTCCATCGATGACCAGTGCTATCCAGCATTCTAAAAAACTAGCGAAGTATATGAATTCATTTGAACTTTCCGAAGACACTGCCTTAAATGGGACAAAAGAAACTGACCCCATCTGCAAGCCCCGAATCCTGCCGTTCTGCATAGGGGCGCCATCCGACGATGCACTCATGGTCTCGCCGGTCTCGACTCCAAGAGTGCATCGTCGTATGAGGCGCACATGCAATGCGGAACGGTTGCTAACTTGGGAGGTGGGTGAGATACTCGTCACCCGATGTACATCAAATCAATGGGCGAAAGAGTTATGAAGGATGAAGTAATGATTAAAGTAATGAGAATTGGTGAACTGATTTTTTGAATACCAGTAGTGAGATGGTATGGTACTTGCGTCCAGGCAACATATGAAGCAGGGTTGCACGGTGAAAGACCCGTTGCCTTCAGGTGCCGATTGCTTCTAGGGTTGAGAGCTTTGCAGTCCCACAGTAAGTGGTAAATGTGATCTCGTGTAGGTTGGCAAAGATAAACTCCGAGAGCTAAATAAAAAGGGCTGCATACACGCGTAGTAGTCTACTTTATGTTCCCCCATGATTGTAATTCTGCTGCCCGCGAAGTATAAAATATTAAAGCTGCCTAGCAAGCAGTAAGATGACAAATTTTTAGTGAACGCGATCTCACGGGTTTAGCTCATAGCCAAACTGGTCGCCTTTCGGCAGGAACGAAAAGCTAAAAGGCTTGAGTATTTCATGGTATGTGCTTGAAGACTATAAGCGTCCTAAACTAAAATGTTATTCCCAAATGAATTTCTGATAATGTATAGGTATGGTTGGGATGACGAACGATCAATGACCAATTAGGGCCAGGCCGATTGAATATTTCTCTTACTTCACCGCGGCGTGGAAATAAGGAAATGAATGAGTCAAAGCATAAAGCTTAGTTTTTTTTTTTCTCAACGCGTGCGATAACTCATAGGTCATCCGTGTCGCTGCTTCAATGCCGCAGTTGTGTACTTCACTCTGCAATAGTGAATGAAAAGTCAGACACCAGCCGTTTCTCTACGGACCCAAGCCCGGCTAAGGCCCGCAGCTTTAAGCCCGAGCCCGGCCCGGGCCCGCAAATTGTTTATTGTTTATTGTAATACCCACAGCGCCACAAGTGGCATTACAGTGTGGGGGAGTAACACATCATACAAACGAAAAAAAAGGTAACAAAGTGCAGCACATACAATGCAACCATGATGCAGCATTAATACAGCCTAAAAACAGCATTCACAGAGATGGAGAGAGTAAATCACCTGACGTAATTGATACCACCTCTTCAGAGAGCCGGTTCCAATCTCTTATAGACCTAGGGAAAAAAGGATATTTGTACATCTCTGATTTACAGTTAATTTCCTTAACTTTTAATCGATGGTCACGGCGTAGCGAAATATAGTTTGGTGAATGGATGTACAGGTCACGGTGTATGCCAGTATTAGAATAGTAAAAACTATGAAAAAATTTCAACCTCAAACAATATCTACGTTTTACAAGCGTCTTCCATCCAAGCGAGCTTTTTGCACGTGAAACGCTAAAGCTCCTGGTATAGTTGTTAAAGACATATCGGATACCCATGTTTTGTACCCTCTGAAGTTTATCTATATCCGTTTTATGCCAAGGGTCCCATACTGTGCAGGCATATTCGACAACCGAGCGAACGTTTGTCATGAAAAGTAACTCTTTAGTTTCTAAAGGGAACTGCTTGGTGTTACGCCTTAAAAAACCAAGAACGCGACACACCTTTCCTGTTACGTAGTCGACATGTCGTCTCCAGCTTAGGTTGGAGGTTATGAATACGCCGAGATATATGTATTCTGACACTGAGGAAAGTTGTGTCCCATTAATTGTATAAGAGAATCCATGGGGCTTTTTCTTTTTTTGACTCGCATATACACAGATTTTTGCAAGTTAATAAACATACCCCATTTCTTACTCCAATCAGACACCCTGTTCAAATCATTCTGTAACTGCTCACTCATTCGGACTATCAACGACCCTATACAATGCGCAGTCATCTGCAAACAGACGAATATGAGAAGAGATATTAGAGCAAATGTCATTCATAAATATAAAAAATAACAAAGGTCCGAGCACTGATCCTTGAGGTACACCAGAAGATACAATGCATTCGCTTGATAATTTTCCATTAATAACTACTCTTTGTTTCCTTAAGTGCAAGTAATCTTGTATCCAGTCAATCATTCTCTCATCAATGTTATACCAAGACAATTTTTCAAGCAAAAAAAGAATAAGGAACAACATCAAATGCCTTCTTGAAATCTAAGAGGACGCAATCTACAGACAACCATTCATCAAGTGCACTTGTCAGATCATGAATTAGTTCAGTCAACTGTGTTACACAAGAAAGGCCTTTACGAAAACCATGCTACTGATTGCTTAATAAGGAATGCGTATTCATATGATTAATAATGCTAGTGAAAAACACATGTTCCAAAACTTTACAAGCAATACTCGTCAAAGAGATGGGACGATAGTTAGAAACAACAGTTTGAGGGCCAGATTTGTGCACAGGAACTACATTGGCTAATTTCCAGCCAGAAGGCAGTGCAGCTTCCTCTAAGGATTTTTTTGTAAATTACTCTCCGATATGCAGACAACTCACACGCACATTCACGGAAAAGAGCAGTTGGTAGATCGTCAGGGCCAGGAGCACTGGCAGCATTCAGCCCTTTGAGTATCGACTCAATTCCTCTTTGACTAAACTCGACACAACGCATGTGATCAGAATTAACTCGACCAAGATTGAGCTCAACGTGAGAGGTGTTGGAAGGAGCAGAGAATACAGAAAAAAAAACTCATTGAAGCACTCAGCTTTATCGATACTCTCGTCGATAATGGAGCCTTCATGTACAAGAGAAGGAATCGATACTTGATCCTTGCCGTTTCTTTTCATGAACTGCCAAAATTCTTTAGGGCGCTTTTTTATGCGCAAATGAAAAGAAGAAGAAAATAAGTCTTTTGCTTGTTTAACGGCTACATTCGCTGCGTTTGTTGTATATTTTAATGTTTCATTGTTCTGTATAGAAGGATTCCTTCTATACGCCCTGTAAGCAGCCTGTCTTTTGTATATGAACCTGCGCACAGTTTTGTTAAACCTAGGCTTGCTTTTGCTTCGTCGTGACGTCAAGATCCAACTAGGAACGCACATTTCACGTAACTCTAAATTTTTTTTATTTGAAAACTTGAGGCCCGGGCCTGGCCCAGGCCCGTTAAAATCAAACATGTCCCGGCCTGGTCCAGCCCACGGGCCGGGCCGGCCCGTGCAGTGCACTAGTTAGCATACACCGTACACATGACAAAGGGTATCGCCGAAGCAAATGCGAATGCTCGAGAAAAAGAAAAACGAGAAATCCCCCCTCCCCTAATTTCGATAAAAACACACCCAGTAAGCCAAGCACGCGTATCTTAAAGGAAAAACAACGAAAGAGTGCTAAATACAAAATAGAAATCGTACTTAAGCTCCGCCTGAACGGTACGACGCGATTGCGTTAATGGCTAATATGCAGAATTCGCCATTTTCTTCTTAACATTAATAGGTCGTTGGGAGTCCTCATACCTCTCCTCGCGCAGGGGCGCAGAGGTTAAGCGATGTGTAACTGCACTGCCAGGGCAGGTGCTGCCATGGGTGCCAGCACAAGCAACCTCACGGTCGCGTCGCGGAGAGAGGCTTCAGTCAGGGAGATATCGGCGAAATCTGAGATTGGGGTTTTAGCGCTGCCGCACTATAAACAACCATGCGGTTTTTTTTTAGTGCCAACGACACATGGGCCTTGTTATACGATTAGTTTGTCGCGAAAATCTTCCAGTTTTCTCAATTGTCCTTTCATCAAACTGATGCAGGTAAACGACGAAAATCACTGAGTAGAGTAAATACTTTTTCACATCTAATCTGTTATAATCGAATATTTATTCGCCCATGCGGCCACGTTTTTGAACTTGTAGTTCTAAAAAGCAATGCACAGCATGGTGATCACTAATACATTCAATAACATTGCACGTTGCTATGGGTTGTCAAAAGTAAGTCTGAAACAGACTCGTATCTCTGGTCGGCGTGGTAACAATTCGCTTTAGTTCAAAGTAATCAGTGATTTCGAAAATGTAATACATTCACTACGCGAAGTACATTTGGTCGGAACAGTGCAGTTGACCCACTCATTACCAGGACAGTTGAAATCATTAGCCAGGACAATAGAATATTTGAAAACCTTGACTTCACACCATCGATCTCGTCAGGCAGACGATCAATAAAATATTCGTCAGCATCACGCGGTCTGTGACATACGCCAACCAGGAGTTTTGGAAATGTATGCTTATTGTTACCGATAGCACTTAAAGTGTAGAATCGACAAGGAGACAGGTAAAGGAGACGCCTCCTGCCCTGGAACAAGGCCGGTCCTTTCTACAAGCCGAAAATGCATATGAAAAAACTTGCTCAGCGCCCGAGATACTTGCGCTTAGCCGTGTTTCTGTTCTGAGAATAATATCTGCATCACACCTGTCCCAGATGGAAAGTAAGTCTCCTTGCTTAGGTAGCATACTGCGAAAGTTAGCCACAATGAGTGATACGGGCACAATTGTTTCAAATACCTTGATTCTGAAATTATCACTGGAAATGGGCTGCTGTCGGCTTGATTGCACAACACGGTCACGAATCTCGTGGTATTAATAAGATATATCCCTTGTGCTCTGCTTGTCATATGATAAATAAGTTTGCGTTCGCATGCATTAGCTTTCGCGAATTACCTCAACTTTTTCCGTGGCACTTGCAGCTTCGGTGAAAAGTCTTCGTAAAACCATACTTTAGGTGAAGCTACGGCCTGCAATTTTGATGCGGCTTTATAGATGGAAATTTTGCTTTTGTAGTTGAAGAACCTAATTACTATCGGGGGGTGCTATCAGACTTGCCCCTACCAATGACAGGAACGCGTTCAATTTCTCCCAGTTCAACCTTCAAGTGGGTGGCGAAAAACTCCTTCGCGATTCTTCCCGTGTCTTCCCAGTTTTCAGCTTTCAGCTCTGGTAAGCCCTTAACTGTGACGTTATTTCGACTAGGGCGATTCTTAAGGTCATCGACTATGTCCGAACACCCGCCATGCGAAGTTGCGGGCTGGTCCTTGCTCATTGAAAGCGTCTCCCGTCGACCCCACTCTCTTGCTTTCCGGCGGCAGCATATATATTCATTGCCAAATCACGATGTCCAACGAGGACGACTTCTTAGGGGGACCGTTCCAGCGTCGCTCTCCTGCGAGGACGCCGTTGCCATTGCCTCCTACAGCTGCCACGAGGTGGCCGTCCCTCTAAAGGCGCAGCCAGTCGTGTGACTGTCCACTGGTTCGGCCGGCTCGGCGCTCCCGCGCGCTTCGGCTGTGTCGAATCTGGAAATGCGGCTGTAGTGGGCTGCAGTTCGGATGGCGGTTCTTGTCAACACATAACTACGGAGACCTCTGGAAAAGCGGGCATGCAGCCCTGCAGGATGTAAGTGCATTGCAAGAAAATGGCTTTCACTCTGTTGCGTGGAATGAATGAATTTACACTTCGTGGCACAATTTGTTCTTTGTGATTTGAGCGCTAAGAGCACGAGGTGCCGGTCTCCGCTACGGTATACACTTCTCGTGCCCACAAGCCAATCGCGCAGCTCCGGCGGACGCCGCCTAACTCTTGTATTTACTCTGTTGCACGGAAGGTGTGAGAAGGCTCAAGTTACATTAACTGAATCATGAAGGTTCGTTTTCTAATTATTGCGCATTAATAGGTTAGACGCACGAAGAAGAAGCCGTTCGGGCGTATGTTGCGGTTTTTCCAGTGAGCCTTATGTTTGTCGTCGCGCAAAGTGCGCTCAGATTTGTAAAATTTGTTGCGCCCATTCCGAAGCGCGCCGACATGCACTACAATCTACTTAAGCACTCTAAATATTGCTGTGAAGTGACGATTGCTACTAAGAGGACCATTCGACAGTGACCTAGCGGGAAAACCTAGCGGGAAAGTGGTGGCTATCACAGCTCGGAAGCCATACGGTGCAAAGACGACCGAGGATAACACACACAAAGCGCTGATATTTGTAAGCTTTTATTGGTAACAGCACTACTTGGCTGCGTGCTCACCTTAGTGTTCGCTTTGGTTTGAGACGCTCTTTGAAGAGAAGAAATTCAACATGTCCGGATAGCAGTTTCTCAGGTTGAAACAAGTTAGCGCGCATAGAATTTCGTGTAACATCTTTTTTCCATCCCGTGTTGCATTAAGCTTTTAGTCAGCTCAGGCTTTGTTCGGTGCTTCATTACGCGCTACTTAAACAAGAATTACCTTTCATATTAATGTGTCTTTCGAAATGTACAGAGAAGGACAGCTGCGGTCTCCTGCTAAAGAGTAGCGGTGAAGGTGGAGGCCTTCTTTTAGATTAGCGACACATTACGTTTCAGCTAAAGCAATGGCTCAAAGTTAGAGGATCCGCCTAGAGTGCAAGATGAGCGGGGTTTATATCCCGGTGCCACGCAACTATCTACCTATTTTGAAAAAAGAAAAACTAGGTTTGTAGACAGAATTGCATAACCAGTCCTGGGGTGCAAGCTCTACTCGGTGACCAGAGTCGACAGCGCACTACCTCAAAAGCGCAGGATTTGGCCACCCTGGCGTAGTGCTTGACCACAACCTCCCATGAAAAAACAAACTCACCCTTCGCCCCCAGCCTCCAGCGGCTGCTGAGGAACTGACCAAGGTGGCGGTGTGACCTGTGACGCAGGGGCGGGAGTTAAGAATCTCGGGCTCCAGATAGGCCGCCGGTGGAATCTGAACCTAGCAACGTTAAATGCTGGAACCTTATCCAATGAGGCTAGCCTAGCAGTCTGTTCGAGCAAATAGCGGGTATTAAACGGGATGTCACAGGACTTAGTGTGGTTAGAAAAGATGACGCGTATACAGTACTAAGGGGCGGACATGTAGTCTCTTATCGTGGATGAGTGGAAGAACGAGTACTAGGTGTGGGATTCCTCATAAACAGGATATAAATGAAATCTTTTGTATTAACGAGAAGGTGGTAGCTATCATAATTAGGCTTCATAACAAGCACAAGCTGAAGGTGGCGCAGGCCTATGCGCCTATATTGAGCCATGATTATAAGGTCACTGAAAGTTTGTATGAAGACATGGAATCTTCAATGAACAAAGTAAAATCACAATATACTTTGTTAAGTGGGCGACTTCAATGCGAAGGTATTCAAAATCAGGCCGAAAGCCAGGCGGTAGAGGGCTATGTCATAGACTGTAGGAATAGCAGGGGGAAGTTGTTAGTTGAGACCGCAAAGAGAAATATTTAACTGATCATGAAGTAACATGAGTGGATATTCAAGAGTCCCAACGGTGAGACTCTTGACGGTGAGACTCTTGAATATCCACTCAATGCACTCTCACTCTGCCATCGCGCAGAGTGTGGAGGTTTTCGGGGAATTGCGCTATAGCGACCACAAAATGGTAAGCTCTCGAATTCACTCTGATCTGAAGCATCGGAAGCAACTACAGAGGCGGAAGTCGATTAACGAGTTAGCAGTAAGAGGTTGGGGGGGGGGGGGTTCTTACCGTGCCATCGCGCTTCCTTAGAAGTCTATGCCGCGAACTCTGAGCTCTCGGTATCGCACACACATACAGTGTTAGAGATGAGGAATTCAGGATGTCACTGCAGTACAGATATCCGGCTTGAACTGAGCAAGACAAGCTTCAGGGTGTAAAAAAAAATGAACGCAATTTTGCACCTATGGTTACGGAGCGCGTAGTAGAAGTAGGCGGTAGGATAGTTCGACAGGGTACCGGCAACCTCTCTCAGCCGACGAAATATCTCTTAAGAAACGCCAAGAAATGAAAGCGCCTAACTCTACAGACAGAATAGAACAGGCAGAGGTATCAGGTTAATGAACATTCGCAAGGTTGCCAACATAGAATTTTAATATGGGGAAAATCGAGCATACTCTAAAGAACGGAAAAGCCGTGAAGAGAAAAATTGGCGTAGGTGAAAACCAGACGCACACGATATGAGACAAAGAGGGCAATATCATTAGCAATATTGATAAGATAGTTAAATTATCTATACACCCCAGGTGGTCGAAATTTCCGGAGCTCTTCATTACGGCGTCCCTCGTAGACTGAATGGCTTTGGGACGTTAAACCGTCATAAACCTAAACAAATCTCTTCAGTAGCCAAAGTGATCTGAACGTCAATGAGACAGGCGGAAGTGCACAGCAATGCGACTTCCCGCCAGTAACGAAATAGGAAGTAAGGAAAGTCTTAGGCGAAGTGGGAAAGCAGCGGGTGGGGATCAGGTAACTGAAGATGTGCTGACGAACGGAGGAGAGATTGTGCTAGAAAAACTGACCACCATGTATACGCAAAACCTTATGACTTCGACCGTACCAGATGCATGGAAGAAGGCTAACATTAACTTAATTAATGAGATAGGAGACGTTAGGGACAGGATAAATAAGACCAATCAGCTTGCTGTACGTTGTTTACACGGGATCTACTAAGGTAATCGCCAATAGAGTGAAGACAATCTAAGTCTTCAATCAACCCAGTAATAAGGGAGGCTTTCGTTAAGGATACTCAACAGTAGACCATAATCAAACTATCAATCGGGTGATAGACAAATGCGCAGAATATAATCAACCCCTATATATAGTCTTCATGGCTTACGAGGAAGCATTTGACTCTGTGGAAACCTCAGTAGTCATGCAGACATTGCGGAATAAGGGTGTAGAAGAGTCGTATGTGAAAATATTCAGCGATATTATAACGCCTGCACAGGTCCTATAGTCCTCCATAAAGTGAGCCATATAAATTCCAATAAAGAAGGGTGTCGGGCAGGGAGACACAGTCTCGCCAATGGTATTCACCACCTGTATGCAGGAAGTAATCAGAGGACTAGATGCCCATGTAATATGAGATGCACTGATGACATTGCCGTGCTAGGTCACTCAGAAGATGAGCTGGAAAGAATGATCAGTGTGTTAGGTAGTCAGAGCAGAACGGTGGTTCTAAAATTAAAATGCCGAAAAGCAAATTAATCTTTAGCAGTCTGCAATTGGATCAGCAGTTCAGAATTGGTAGTGAGGTCCTGAAAGTGATAAGGAAATACGTTTACTTAGAGCAGGATGTGACGGCTGATCCGCATCATGAAAGGGAAATAACTCAGAAGGAGCGCATTTGGATGATTCCCTCAGATCATGAATGGTAGTTTGCCAATATTCGTCCAGAGACAAGTATGCAGCACCTGTAATATACCGGTGCTCGGAGAAAGAAACGGGGAGGCTAACGAAAAGGGCCGAGCTTAAGAATAAGCTGGCTACCAATGGAAATAAAATTGATACGTGTAGCGTTAATACGGAGGAAGCGGACAGAGTAGGTGAGGGGACATGCGCGGGTAAACGATATTTTAGTCGAAATCAAGAGGAAGGAGTGGACATTAACAGGCCATGTATTGCGAAGGCTAGATAACCGCTAGTCGTTACAGGCAACGGAGTGGATTTCAAGAGAAGGGAAGCTTAGCAGGAGGCGGTGGAAAGTTTTTGGGCTGTTTAGAGTAAAAAGTTTCCGGGGATGTGGTGGCCGCAGCTTGCAAAGGACAGGGATGGAAAGACATGGGAGAAATAGTTTCCCTTCTGTGGGCGTAGTGGAGCAGATGGTGATGACACCATCTACCCCACTGTATTTTGTAGCATTAAAGGTGAATTTTTAGCGAATAAGTGCCACCTGCACTTTCAATGAGAAGCAGTGAGGTTATCAACTTGCGCTGTGCCTATCTTCCAGAATCACTGCTTATGCGTTTTCGGTGTAACGTTTGACTCACGTGTAATTGGGCCTCCTTTTTAAGCTGCGTCGGACATAGTGTCAAGGTTATTAATGCGGGTAACGACTGTAGCGTCAACATAAGCACCCTTGCAGACAACGTGCGTCGTGTTTTTATCTTACTAGACGTGTTTTTCTAGGTGTGAAGAATAAAAGCTTCGCTGACTTTTGGTGGCTCGATAATTTTCCCCTTAAAGCATTGCATGAGCTGCCCAGTAATGAAAACATTGGTGTCCTTCACGGCGTACACGTGAAAAAGCCCCAGTGTAACTACCTAAACGGTGCCTTAGGTGTTTTGTTTTCGAAAAACTGGCTGCATAAGGCAGAATTTCGCCATTTGACAGCGGCTGAGGCTAGAAAAATATTTTAGGGTATTCCTTGCTAGACATTTTAGAACCTTTCCTTAGTGCACACAATATTAACCCTATCCTGTTACCTATGATATTTATTCGCCTTTAGATCAACTGCTTTTCCAAATTCGCGCTCTTCATACTCGGGGCTAGACGAATACGCGAATCATGGCCAAACCAAGGTGTACACATCTGTAAACGCCGAAAATGAAGGGAGAGAACGAGACGAAGAACACTCCTGGGGAAAGTTCCCGTCTTCCGCATCCCTTCGAGTATTCACCATAAAGTTCGCCTGCTGCTAACAATACTACGCGATGGAACCATTTTCGTTTCTTTTGCAAAAGAAGGATGCTCAGATGAGGCCCGTACGAAGATGAACACGGAGGCTCGCTGCGCCGTCGCAGCCCAAACCGGGGTCACGTGCAAAAAGGAATCTTCTCCTAGCGCTTCAGCGAGCCGTCATCTTTTAAGAGCAGTTGTCGAAGAGTGCCGAAAACGGAGCTAGATGCTCGGAAAAACAACCGGAGCGCCTTTTCACTTGCTGCAGCGCCATGCGTGTTGCATCGCTGGTTAAGTCTGCTCTCGTCAATGTTCGCCCTCGCCGCGACACTTCCGACGTTTTGCTTGCCTGGTTTACTTTAATCGAACGAAATAATAGTTTTTATACCTCGGTTGTTCTATTGCTCAGAACGAAGTGTGAAATTTCGGTAGCAACTTGCGTGTGGCGCTGTCACAGCTTTTATATACTATGCGTGGCGCCGGTCGTCTTAACTGAATCATGTTGCCTTGGATCATACGTTTGTCTCCGGCGCGACATTCGAATTCTGTTTCTTTCTCTGGTTTTCAAATTTGAGGTGCCTATTTCAACAAGGCATTGACCTATATTAGAGTAAATACGGTAACATAGCACTAGCAGTCCAGGGCAAACTTTTGGATTCTATTGCAGGAAACGCACGATAAAGCTCAGACTTCCGTGTAACTGAGCAAAAAGCCAAAACAGCGCCTAACTTCAAAGGCTACATTGCAGTCAAGGCCATTCAGTCATGAAGAATCGGGTGTAAGGACGCTCAAAAACTCGGAAGCCTTCTCTGTAATCCCGAACTCTCTGCTTCGGTCGCTATTCTGAATCGCCTTTAAAGTTTGTTTGAGCACACCGACGCTGAAGTGATTCTTCTTTCTACAGGCATGTTGCAGGGGTAATATACTTGCGTTATTGGAATTTTTGTGAAAATCGCAGCAATGTACATAAGTGCGATGGTTGTATCGGCATGTGGTCGAATTACTCACTAGAAATAATTTCTTGTATGGTGTTATGAGGTACTGTATTGGACGCTATACTCGCACTGAACCCAATCTACAGTGCAGAATCAGCGTTATCTCTAATGATACTTCTATGCAGATTTGGCCATGTGGAGCCGCCAGCTGCTTCGTGGCCTTGGCGGCGTTCGGGGGATGTATTAATGGATAATTTTCAGTAGTAAAGAATTGATTGATGCGCCAAATGAGAGTCTCGGTTATTAAAACTGCATCGAATGGAGGTGCAGAACAAGTAAACATTCATGCGTGGAAAGGGGGAGAGGGTTGAAATGAGCCGGCCCTTCCACTCCACAGAGGGGAAATGTGAAGGAAAGGAAAGAGGGAGGCAGAGAAAATGAAGCGTGGTAATCACACAAAGCAATGAATTTTATGCGACCACCCAAGCAACAGACATGTTCACACACACAGTATCTAGCACTCGTGTCCTACGTAGAATTGACACTTTTCACACGCAGTACAAGTCTTACACACACCGTTGCACATCACTTGCACATGCTTCAAAATTGGCCTTGCAACCACTCAACATAGCGTGCTCACATATATATCCATACAGCTTTCGCAGCACTGGCACCAGTCATACTCTGGGCGCCTTAACGGGAGCTTGCTGTAATGAAACAATATTATGTTTTCTCCGAAAAGCAGCATTTTCCCGAAAGGCGCCAACGACGAACGTAATCTCTCCACCGTCTCTTACCGCGCGTGCGAAACGTACAGGCGACTGAGCGGAAGCCGTGCGAAATACCCCAATACATTCGCTGGTATTCTTTTCACGCATCGCGAACAGCTACTGAGCGAAAATGTATGCAACAATTTTATGGGCGCCTGTACAGGCTGGCAACTCAGGTAACGACGTTACTAACAGCGAAGGATCACGAGCCCCGTGCTAGATGACATCCGCTGATAATGCATTTAGCCTTTCAATGCATAAATCCAACCCCCATTGGCCGCCGATTTAAAAGAAATCGGCGGGGGTACGTATCGGAAATCGGCGGGGGTACGTATATATAGAGGCAGTTGGTTCGTCAGTAGACGAACCGTTATGGAGGACGATTGGCCGTCTAGGGCACTTGCGCGTTGAAATGAAACCATGCGTAGACGGCATGAAGGGGATGCAATTAGGATGTGTCTTCGTTTCTGTGTCTTCGCGCTCGTAGGGACACTTCACATGAGGCATATTCTCCCCTCTGCTGACTCCAGTAATTGAGGGCGCCGGATTAATATTATCTAACAGGTGACGCTCGAGGAGGCTTTGCGTCTCCTCGATAATTGTAATGACTAGATTGAGGCTTTACTTTAGTCATACCAGTGTTTTATTTTTGCTCTATTGCGATTCTTCTTTTAAAAAAAGCATGGAAAATGCAATGGCGCTATTTGTGTACGCGTATTTGAATGAAAATGCTGCAATTAACTTTAAATTTTATGCTATACGGCGCAATGATACATTCCAAAATACAAGGCATTGAACGTCCCAGTGGAAAGCAGTTTCCCAAATTTCATAATCCGCATTGTAGTTCAAGATAATTAACGTGCAATTATGCGTGAAAACGACGATGTAAAAACAGACGCGTGACATGCGCTGCAAGTGGTACGGCCCTACTGCGCGCAAGATGACTGTCAGCAGCCACAAAAGCACACGCACATTTTGTAAAACGTGACCGACGCGCCCCTGACTCGTAGTATTCCTGATGAGGACCCTTCACACGGCTTAGTCATGCAGACGCGTGCTCTGCTAATAGCTTCTGCTCCTTTCCTGGTCGCATTGAAGCGCAGAAGGCAGTAATGGCTGCCAGTATCTCTTGTTACTTCACTTAGTCAACCGTCTCAATATGCATTTCCAGCTGCTCTCCTATGTTGAACACTACTGAACGGTAAATTCGGAGCTCGTAGGTTCCGATCTCACGTGTGGCGTGTGGTTGTTTTTCTTCTGCTATTTTTATTCTCCCAATGATGGAGAACTAAAAATTAAAAAAAAACCATCTCCATATGCTCCTTGGTTTCGCTAGCTCTTGGCTTGCGTCATCTATGCCATACCACGAGGACCTCTTTTCCCTTCACTTCAATGCTTCATGGTCTAACGAGGGTCTCGAATCTAGCAGCCTTGATGCCAAAGCAAGCATAAGAGAGTTATCGCACAGATTCCGGCCTCTAAGTTCGACTATTTTCCTACTTGGCACTTGCGATAATACAGGACCTACCACGTCCACCGCTATGGATCAGGATGGCGCTGGTGAACACTCTCAAGGCTCGCTCACACTACACATAAATACCCCCGAATACAGCAGACGGGACTGCCCTCACCGTAGCTTAGTGGGTACAGCACGGGACGCGATATTTACAGGTCGTGGGTTCGGATTCCTCCTGCGCTGGTTGTTTTTTCTCCTGCTTATAATAATTTCCCACTCATGAAAAATAACCAATTAAAAAAATACATCCCCTATGCTCCTTCTTTTCGGAGGCTGTTTGCTTCCGTCATTTATGTTGAAAACATTTGATTTCGTTCATAATGTTCAACGTTTCCAAAGTCACTCTGGCTATGTGGGCGCCAATGTCGACTCCTGAAATTTTGACCATCGTTGGTCCTTCAACATGCACTAAAATTGCGCAGTACATTTCTACCAAACGCGTAATTTACTGCCGAAGTTGTGGAGGGTTTCGTTGTCGTCGTAAATGTGCGCACGGTGAATCGCCTTTCTCTTTAGGTGAAGGCTTTGTCTCAGGCTGAGCAAAGGGCAAACGAGGCGGTTGCCCCAAAGCCCAATGAAGGCTCCCCCCCATTTTGCGCGCTTTGAACGCGGCTCCCCGGCGTGGAATGTGGCTATACTACATTCGGCGCTACTCATGCGCCTGGTTTGATATCAGCTAACTTCGGTGGCATAATTTCATTTGGGTGTTTTGAACTACAATGCAGTTTTAATTTTTTTTAAAAAGGCGAAGGTTGAAAAAATGAGCAACGCTAAGGCAACGATCGAATATCGAGCGTTAGCACAACATAGGTCACCGGTAATGCTCCCTGCCGTGAACTGGGCTGTTACTTAACAAGTAACTTTATGCTTCACAAAACACAGAATCTTATGACACCAACTGAAACATTCTGTGGGAAATCGTTGGCCCAGAAATATTTACACGAACGTCGCAACTAAGGGGTTGGACTTTGACGACTGCCAGACAGGGATATATATCCCGGACAAACGTGGTTTGCTTTCGGGCATCAAGCTACCGCCTGTTATAATTTTATTTCATTATGCAACCTCCTCGGGTAGATGACGACCACTTGGTTACGATTTGCGTTATAACAGGTAACGCTGAGTCCAGAAACGTGAGAATAGAGCTCAAATCTGTAAAAGGCTAAGGTGAAGTCAGTTTATGGGCGTGATATCCATTGAGTCACAGGGCGGATGGATGATGTCGCCGAAGAGACGGGACTAATTTCGTACTTGTCGTCGGTCAAACGGGTGAGGACTCGATCAGGGCCGGTGTATCGGGGCAGCAGCTTTCCGCCTGTTCAACACGGCGAAAGGGACACCACGGCAGGAGGAGGGACCCTGGGGAGAAGTGGTGGTTGTACCAATGTCGCCGGTCGTAAATTACCTTCTGCTTGACTTGAGATGCGGAGAGTCGAGCGTGAGAAGCTTGGCGCGCCATGTTGGTACGTGGAATGACATCCTATGTGCACTCTGCAGTCGTAACGATGGCGGGGAGTAACATAGAGTCTAGAGGCAAGTTAGGGTGCCGGCCGAACAAAAAAGTAGAAATGAGAAATGACTGCAATGCCTTGGCGGGCCGAATTCTAAGCGAATGTGATATAAGGCAAAATTTCGTCCTAATAGCGATGGTCGGCAGACACGAACATAACATATCTGTTAGTGTTCGATTCAGGCATTCGGTAAGTCCATTCAATGTTCCATTCAAGTTCCATTCAATGGAGGAGGACCGAAGGGTGTTTCGCACGACTCTTTACGGATGGGTAATTGCTGCAAAATTGTAAACAACTCGGTGGGAGTGTGAACAAAGGCTAATAGAGGTTCAGACATCCTCTGGAGACTAGGAAACAGGGAATTCTGTTGGAGCGGGTTTTTAGTTTGGTCCGGGTGCATTGCCGAAGCACCGACGAGATAGGCTGAGGATTCTGAGCTGGCGGCGATTAAAAAGACGCTTCGAGGAGTTGAACTGGAGACCAGCGGTGCGAAAAAGGGCTACGATTGCTGAAAGCATTTCAGGATGAGTCTGAAAGGGCGCCGAGAAGACTACAACATCGCCGAGGTAATAAAAATATGTGACATGTCGTCCACATCGATCTGCCAATAACCGGAACGAATTACAATAAATGAGAAATATTTGGCTCCATGAAGGGAGTCCAGGGCATTGTCTATAGAAGGATTGATGGACGCTTTTTTTTATTCAGTTAAGGTGGCTGTAATTGATGCAAATGTGCGAGTTACGGTCCTTCTTTTTGACTCAGACCACACCCTGCCACGGCAGGTGCTGCCATGGGTGGCGCCTGTTCGAGACCCGGTTGCTCTTTCCAAGCAACCTCACTGTCACGGAGAGAGCCTTCGGGCAGATAAATATCGCCAAAATCTGAGATTAGGGTTTTAGGGCACCACCAAAAAACACCAAATGGCACTGAAACACCCATGCAGCTTGCATTCAATTACTTTGTCGCGCAAGAACTTCTTGCTTTCATCAGCTGTTCGCTCATAAAGTGATGCAAATAGGAACATGAAAAAATTACTCAGCATTCTCAAAAGCTTTTCCACATCTTCTCTTTTATAACTGAATATCTGTTCGCCCATGCGGCCACATTTTTGAACTTGAAGGGCTAAAATGCAGTGCACAGCATGGTGGTCACTAATACATTCAATGTCATTGTCCGTCACATCTTCAGTATGGGTTATCACGAATAAGTCTAAAACAGACTCGTATCTGTGGTTTGTGTGTTAAGAATTCGTTTAAATTCAATGTAATTAGTAATCTCGACCATTTAATATATGCACTACGACGAGTGCATTTGATCGGAACAGTACAGTTGATCCAGACAACACCAGGGTCGTTGAAATCACCGGGCAGGACAATTGGAGTATCTGCAGACCATCATCGACTTCGTCATATAGGCGATCAATTAGATCTGCCCAGCATCAGGCGGTCTGCAACACACACCAAGCAGAACTTTTTGGAAACGTATGCCGATTGTTACCCAGAGCACTTCAAGTGTGGAATCGTCACGTAAGAGAGATAAACCAGTTGTGTTTTTAAGGCACTCATAACGCCTGCTCCAATGTAACAACACTGGTCCCTTCTATAAACAGAAAATACTGCTGAAAAAACTAGCCCAGCGTTCTAGATACTTGGGTTCAGCTATGCTTCTCTTCCTAGAATAACGTGTGCCTGACGTGTGGCAATGATGGAGAGCAAGCCTTCCTCCTTGGGTAGAAAACTACGAAACTTAGCAACAATGAATGATATCGGTCCTAGGGTTTCAAATGCCTTTGTAGTGAAAAGGCTGCGGGTGATTATCGCATCAAATGGGCTGGTCTCGGCTTCATTGTACAACACGGTCACAAATTTCGTCATATCTATGAATCCTATCGCTTTTGCTCAGCTTATAATGTGACAACCGAAATTTGCTTTCCCCTGTACTAGCCTTAATTTGCTTCTTCGCTCAGCCAGTCGCAGTTTCGCTGAAAACTCTTCGTCAATCCATACTTTTGGTGAAGTCACGTCCTTCAATTTTGATGTGTTCCTTAAGATGGGAATTTCGCGTTTTTAGTCGAAAAACTTAATTACTATCGGGGGGTGCTATGAGACCTGCGCCTACCAATGACATGAACACGTTCAATTTCTCCCGATTAAACCTTCAAGTGGGTGGCGAGAAATTCCTTGCCGATTTTCAGTTTTCAGCTCTGGTCAGCCCTTACCCGGTCAAAAAATCCTTCAAAGTTCCTTCAGGGAGCCAACAGGATTCTTGACTGTCACCTCTACATGCACCTGATGGTCCTGAAGGAATCTGCATGGATGCTCTGTTTGCAATGGTGCGACTCTGACGGGGCTGAAGGCATCTCCATTAGCAGCTCTGTTTGCACCGGCGCGGCTCTGACGGTGCTGAAGGCATCTCCGTCAGCCCCTCTGTTTGTACCGGCGTGACTCTGACGGTGCTGAAGGCATCTCCGTCAGCAGCTCTGTTTGCACCGGCGCGTCTCTGAAGGTGCTGAAGGGATCTCCGTCAGCACGTCTGTTTGTACCGGCACGACTCTGACGGTGCTGAAGGCATCTCCATTAGCAGCTCTGTTTACCGGCGTGATTCTGACGGTCCTGCAGAAATCTGCATGCAGCTGCTCTGTCTGCGGGCGACGTTAGCTTCGACCGTCACCGGCATAGCTGCGAATCGCTTCGGGAAAGTTATAATACTGGCAAGAAGCTTAATTTTACGTTTTAATCGGTTTGTGTAGCACACACCTTGTAGTACCAGCACAACCGCTCACCGGTGGAGATTTATTTGGCCAGAAAGCAGCTTACGAAATTAGCGGGGACATATCTGAAACACACGTACGTATGCTCAAACTCATACAATATTCGTGCAAATTGCATGATTCTTGCAAGCACGCATTAAGTATATGTGAGCTGCGCGCCCTTCCGATAGTGCCTGAAAATTCTTTGCACGGAGGCCATGAATCGCTGTAGAGCTCGCGCTCTCGATCATATATGCTTAGCTTTCAAGGATCATCCGGCCGGCTTCACTCGATCCTGGATCATTTTCGGCAAAACTGTACACATATCATATATCAATATTGGACGGTAAACGTACTTGTCTCGTAGTGAACTTGACAACTGATGCGTACCAACCAAGCGGTTCGCATAACTGAAGTACTTCTGCGTTTCGTGCGAAGCATGCAAAGACGGCCGGCCGCTATTCGGCTTTGCTGACTTTTCTTCACTCGTCCTCGGCGCAGACGATTCCAGGCGCACGGCATAAACTACGGCCAGGTGAAAAAAAATGTGTGTTAATTAGCTGCGCAGTTAATTTTAATCTAGGGAGAACCATCAATTGAGGCGAATGAATTTTTAAAAGGTGCTGCACAATTAATTCTAGCTTAACGCGTTTGTGCGCGTTGCGCGCAAAAAGTAGAGCAAATGTGGTATCGGTACGTACGTCGATCATACTTCATACTCAAAACTGATTATGTTCGACCTTTCCGCTATGCATATGCTGCGCACCGCGTCCAGTGAACCCGCCCGCTATCAGGGCAGATCTGCCTATCTGATAGCCAGTACACGTACGCATGTTTGTGTGCGGCATACACCGGCCAGGAACTGCGCCAGTCGGGATTAACTTTTTCTACTACGCATAGCCTTCCCTCGATCCTCGATCATCCTTTCAGCAAGGTGGAGACGCTGCATGCATGCTCGATCGTCCAGAGCTTCCTCGATCGGGCAACGAAACCAGTGCCCACATTCTACGCGGGGGCGCGCGCCCGCACCGATTTTCGTAGTCACGAGGAATTCATACGCCAGCGCACCTTTCAGTCGGGGATTAAGGTGACTGAATGCAGCGCACAGCGCTATAAGCGCGGCAAAGACGTGCAGCGAATTGCTCGCGCTGAACGACAGCGCAAATATTTTTTTTTTCCATGGCGCGACGTTTCTGTTTAAATAATTTTCACCAAGCAGGAAAGCGCCCTGCACTTGCATTGACTGTCGAAGCCAAGCGCAGTGAGTACACTGAAGTCCCCTCGAGGCATCTGTGTTGTCATGAGAAGCCGCACAACTCATGTGCGGCTCTCCTTCAGTCTTTATCTCCCAAATTCCCCTCCCTACGCAGAGTAGCATGCCAGCGATATTGAAACACCGGCTAAATTCTCTGTATTTCATTAAAGAGACTCTCTCTCTCTGGTGATGTGTATCATTGAAAACATTAAACTCGCCCACCTAGCACCGCAATGTCAAGTGAACATATTCCTTGACGCTGGATTCATGATCTCTATGCAGTTAATTCCCAGCCCCCTGTATGTCACACTAAGTGAATGGGGATTAACCATCACATCACACCAACTGGCCAGCTCCACTGGCTGGAGGACCTTCTTTGAAAGGCATTTGCGTAAAAATTCTTCGTATCACTGTAGGGTATACGGCAACTTAATTGACAGCAGTAACAGAATATTGGTTCCCGGAACACACCCATGGAACATGTAACGCTGCATCAAAAATAAGTGCAGCCAGTTTTGAGGCTTTGAGGTTTTGAGGATTGTTCTCGCAATCACTCTCCGAAGGTACCATTCCAGACGACTGGGAAGTGGGGAAGGTCGTTCCCGTCCACAAATCAGGTAGTACTGATTCACCTCTTAATTATCGCCCCATTTCATTAACAAGTGTACCGTGCAAAATCATGGAACATGTCATTTACTCTCAAATCATGCAATTTTTGGATTCAAATAATTTCTTTCATCCATCACAGCATGGATTTCGCAAGGGGTTCTCCTGCGAAACTCAACTAGCCATTTTTCTACATGATATTCACGCCAACCTTGATACTAACCTGCAAACTGACTCCATTTTCTCAGATTTCGCTCAGGCATTCGACAAAGTGCCTCATCAACGCTTGCTTCTTAAACTCTCCCAGTTGAAGTATACATCCGAACATAATTGCATGGATTAAAGCTTTCCTCACGCATCGCTCTCAGTCCGTCGTCATTAATAACCAACTTTCCAACCCGCTTCCAGTAACCTCTGGCGTCCCACAGGGTTCTGTTCTCGGTCCTTTGTTATTCCTCATATACATTAATGATTTACCCGAGCATGTCTATTGTCACATCCGCTTGTTCGCCAATGATTGCGTCATTTATCGCTCAGTGACTAACCATTCTGACCAAGAATCCCTTCAGGCAGACCTGCGCCATGTGCAAGACTGGTGCTCTCAGTGGATGATGATGCTCAACTCTAACAAATGCAAGTGCATGTCCTTTTCACCGCCGTCGAAATCCTCTTGTTTTCAAATACACAGTCTGCAATTCCCCAGTTGACCTCGTCCAGTCATATAAATACTTAGGAGTCACCATTTCTAATGATTTATCTTGGCGTTTGCACGTGACTAACCTGATATCATCTGCTAATAAAACACTAGGTTTCTTAAAACATCACCTACGGGAAGCCCCACAACACGTAAGACTACAAGCGTACATCTCATTCATTAAAACTAAACTTGAATACGCATCACCCATCTGGAGCCCTTATCAAGAATATTTAACACACGCTATCGAATCTTTTCAAAACAGGGCTATCAGATTCATGCACTCCTCATACTAGTACGATGTCAGCATATCATCCCTCAAATCGTAGTCAGGTCTAGCTAATCTTTCTAGTCGCCGTCGCATAGCCAGTCTTGTCCTGTTTCACAAGTTCTTTTATTCACCACTAAAACAAGAACCATACATTTGCGCACTTCCACAATGTAGGTCCCACCGCATCGGTCGATCATTCTCTTCCAAGTTTTGCGTCCACGTGGCCGTACCACTGTTTTTGCCAACTCATTTTTTTCTCGTGCAGCAGCTGACTGGAACGGCCTTTCCCATAATATTACTGCCATAACATGTTCATCATCATTTTGAAGCACTGTTGATTCCTGCATTTCGTAAACCCCACCCCTTATGTAACACCCTGGAAAAGGGTCTTTAAGGAAAATAAAGTGATGTGATCTGATCTACAAACATGATTTATTACACACACTAGGCCACAACAACAAAGCAGAGGGAGTAATAAATGTTGGACAGGAACGTGCATTATTCTTTACACTTAAAAGCAGCAAACATTTTAAACACATGAAAAAACAAGGATGACAAAGCATCATACTATCAGGCTGCAAGGCCAGGTATATCCTTATGTCTAGAGACCAGATTTTAGGCAAATGCCTATTTTTTTCAAGGCATCATAGGCGCACCATTTTTACATATGAGCATGAATTAGGCGTTCACGACATGTTTAATACACATTTCATGGTGCCATAAATGCCTATTTTGGGCGTCAGCCCCTATAAATGCCGATTTCCAACGTTGGTGCCTAAAAATGCCCTATTTTGAAGAAAATGGCCCTGATATACGTTGTGGTTTTGTTTTCAGATTCTCTTGGTTTTCGAATCCATTTCGGTTTCGAGTTGAACCCACACATGGCAACATTAAATGACTTCGTCACTTGGGTGTGGTGAACACTACTCCAACGCCGACTGTGTAGACAATGTCAACCACATCAGCCAAAAATATCGAAATAACCTTTTTCCTGTTTCTGCCGTTTTGTAGTTACAGCTTGTAAACTCTGGCCGTTAAAATGGTAGTTGACCAGATGGTGCTACATTTTGGAAAGTACATGAAGTACGTAAGTTTCGTCCACATAATTCCCAGTGGGTTCGAGTTGACTGCAAATTGTTCCATAAGCTGGCTGGATAAAGTTTAACTGGATAAAATTTGCCATATTGGTAATCTGCCTTATGATCATTCCTTGTGCCTCATCTGCATGTCATCCTAATCAAATAGCCTTTGGCGGCAGTTTTCTTGGAGCAGGCCGCACTGGACAGCTGAGAGCCGTGCTAGTCGTGCGTGCATACGGAACACATTCATGCACTCAAACAATGTTTGATGCTTGTATGAATATCACTCTTTTGGCGTCACTCCTATGTCATATTATCTCAACCCTTCAATCGAAATGGTTTCCTACAAGCACACTCCTGTAACATCTGTTGGTGCGGAGCGTTCCTTTTCAGCTTACAAGCTTGTTCTCAATGAGAAGAGGCACAATTTTGAGCCCACCAACATGGAGACGTTGCTTGGGTGCTACTGCTTTCATGACTTTAGCAGTGATTACTATATGAACGGTGTTTATTTATTATGAATCCCCAGTGGATGTACGTAGGCCCGTGCTGAACTATATAATTATTTTCGGCATATAAAGCATCACCAGCACTAAGCGGCTACATTTTTAGCATCTCGTACTTATGGTTTCCAGACCCTTTTAATAGCAAGCACCATTTTAAGTCCGCGTGACTTCCGACACTTGGAGCCACTAACTATAAAACGCAGTTTACACAAATGGCGACACATTTATTAATGTTAAAGCACCGTGCATGCCTGCAATAGATAAGTTTAATTCCTATGAGGATGACTCTGAACACATGTCGGATGCTTTAAAGTCACATTTGCGTCAATTGCTAAATGCACGGCCTCTTGTTTTACTATTGTGCACGACAAGCAAATTGTTTGTTTCCAGGTATGCCAACGCATTTTAAAAGGCTTTGTAACCATCTCTTTTGCTCTGCTGAAGCATGCGTGTTGTACGAAAAGCTTCACGACAGCTTTAAAAAGAGTGCTTCTAAGGTTCGCACACAATGGTTAAGATCTCAAATCATTCCGGCTGTTTTTACTTTATGGCAGATATTGCGTGCTGATGTTCGGATCTGATAAGTGCAATTTTGATGCAGTTTATAGTGCCTATTTTTCTTTTTAGGTGCCTAAAATCAAATCTTAACCACCTATTTTTGGCGCCTAAAACATGCCTTCTTGGTGCCTAAAAATCCGGCCTCTACTTATGTCTTATAAATCCCATCAACAGACTTTGTCAGCATACATGGCAATGTGTTCTCTCTTGCATTATTTGCACTAAATACTTTGAAGCATAAATGTTCCAAGAATAAAAGAAACTTTGAGATTAGTGTAATATTGTCACGTAGTTGTGATGGCTGCAGTTTGGCAGTCAGGTAGACAGCAAAACGGCTTCCAAAGAAACACTGTTGGGCTGTTTCACACCCACAAAGAACTGAACGACTCGGCAGCGGTGTAGCAACAAGCGTGCTTGGCGGTCGTCGAAGACAATGCCTGCCGCTTGTGGCCGTGCTGAATTTATAACTGACGACGAACTTTTGACAATGTGACAATATGGAGCAACCTCCCGTCACAATCTGAAGATTGGTGCAATTGCTGCTAACTGCAATGAATTTCATGGCCACAAGTTTGAAAAAAGTTAAACACACTGAAGAGCTACCTTAAAGGAATACAAAAATAAAAATACACCTAAACTACCTTCATGAACTGCACATCATACATCACTACCAGATCAATCTCTTTCCTTCTGGTTGGGCACTTCACACAAGTATGAAACATTATTAATACTAAAGAAAACACATTGCAGAGACACATCATCAAGGGAGTGCGAACAATTATTCTGATCAGCCGGTGGGTGCTGACACTGCATGATATGTAGGACATCAAATACAAGTGGTGAAACAAGAAGCCTTTGGGAGTGAAAACATATACAGCCTGCAATCTCATAAGTTCCAAGTACATAACAATATGAGCCGTCTACCATTTTAACATAACAAGAGCTGGTCTTTTTTGGAGTCAAATAATCCGAACTGTGTATAATAATGCTGCCAATTTGTGCTCGAAAGTACCTAGACATCTGAGGAATGCAGCCAAAGTGTGAATTGAAAATCGTTTTTAGCTGCTCGGGAAATGAAGTAACAGGGTGTGGCACACCTAGAGCACATGTCTGGTAGCTGTTTGTGTGCTAAGCGCCAATATTTTTCTTGGCAAAAGCCAAATGAGCTGGGAGCTCCAAATTTCTTTCTGAGCTTCGATAGCACTGCTGCATTATGCACCGTTCAGCGACCTGCATAGGCACCAGCTTGGCTGCTGACACAAGCCGCAGTGCACGGCCAATCCCATCATCAAAAGGAACCGTGGACACACTCCATAATGGGCCAAACATGCGCGTAGCCTTAGAAAGGTGCAGCAGCTGGTGAACATTATATGTCATAGCTGCCTCACCATAGAGCCTCGCTGCTATCCCTAGTAGCACAGTATGTAACTGCAACGTTGCCACAACATTGCCAATGTTGTACTATGTTGCGCTAACATTCTTCAACATTAGATAATGTTGCTGTAATGTTACCAAGCAACTTGCTGATAACGTTGCTCTGAAGTGGTCTTTTCACATTGCAGCAATATTGTCAAATGATGAATAAATGTTGAACCACATACGATGGCATTGCTATAACACTCATGCTATAGGTTAATTGTCTGCCCTCTCTGGCTATTTCTGAAGCCCAAATAGAAAAGTCGGTACCAGATCACTTCCCCTCACCGTGAGAGTATTAATTTGTTTATTAATTTTTACTTCGATTGCAAGTTTGCATGTGGTGCGTATGCAAATGGTGACACTAAGGTAGAAAGATATATTTCTATCTGAAATATTTTTAAACAGCTGGAATTACTTTGTTTTTAATTAAACAGGCAGACAAAATTAAAACTGCCGAAGAAATTTAGTTCTGGTTTCACTGACGCCCTGCAGTCTAATGGTCCAAATCCAAATCCAAACCGCGGCTACTCGCGGCCGCGCCGAGAGCCAAATTCCAATCCTGCGGCGTGCGCTGGTCCGAGAACTCGCGTGTCAGCGGCAGTCATGGCAAGATTTTCACGTTTTTTGTTCTTCTAGTACAGTTTTTTGGCGGTCGTCGTGCCCGCACTGCTGTGTTTCGTTGTGGTTTCACTGGAATTCAGCTGAAACAACAAAGGCTTGCCCAGAGGATGACCTCAATGGTGAGTGATTTCTAGACTTGCATTGTTGTGCTGTGACCTGTGTTGGTTGGCACAAAGCCAGTAGTGTATATATGTTACCCATGCCCTGCGTGATAGTTTGATAAAGTGCTACATTCGTTGTATCATGAAGAGAATGAAGTGTTCGCTAATCGAGGTGTCCTTTCGGCAACGACGCCGAAGAACAGCAGAGGCTGTTCACGACGAACTAGAAAACTGTTTTCGTCAAGGGCACCCACGATGGTGAGAGCCGGCTTTTGCGGGTACGCATCACGAAATGCTACCCTGTTTGGCAGTTGTCAGTCTTGATAATGGTCATGGCAGCAGATTGTGCGCAACAGGAGCAGAACAGTTTCAAGATGCCTTTTCATCGCATAATGTTATTTTATCCTCTTTATCAGCGCCGGTCGAGGACGCAGTTGAAAGCCGCAGTTCTCACTTGTCAGATTTTAGCACCGCTAGCAGCATCCCTGACATAGAAAGTGCAACGTAAGAGTTGTCGCGAATTTCTGACAATGAGGAGTTGGTGGGCTATGAAGATAGGATGACACCTGAGTCTGGTTCCGCTACTCAATGTCTAGAGCACGACTTGCGCGTGTGGGCAATTAATAGCCAATTGCCTGCTTCTCACCTGCATTCCCTGCTTAAAGTGCTGAAGCCATACCATCCAGAGTTACCCACGGATTCTAGAAAATTACTAAAGACGCAGAGGCATAGTGATCCAGCAGTGATGAGCGATGGTCATTACCACTACTTTGGAATTTTTCGTTCTCTGGAAGAACAAGTTGTGCATGTTCCTTAACGTCTGCACTTTGTGCGAGGGCATTACACCAGTTCTCATGCATTCTACTGGAAGATAGCATAGATCCAGCAACATTGTAAGCAAGGAACCAGAATTTATTCTTTCACTGAACACTGACGCTGCTGCATCATGCCAGTAGTGTAGTATTTGCCCTCTCATTCTTAATCAGATGTATACTCTTATAACCAACATTTATGGGACTGTGCAGCGATTTGCACCAAGGGTAAGAAAAGTGAAATATTCATTGGAATTCAATCATCCTTCATCATCATCAGCCGGACTATACTCGCAGCAGGGCGACAGCCTCTCCCATATTCCCCAAATTAGCCCTTTCCTGTGCTAGCTGCATCTACTTGACCCCTGCACCCATCATCAGTTTGTGATCTAGCTTATGTAGCCCAGGAAGAATCGGCCGTTAGCAACTATGCCTTTCAAATTGTGCACAGCAGTGAGGCTGAAAAAGACTATAGGCTGGGCCTGCCCTCTTCGCTCGGTTTGCTTTGTCGGCCACCTGCCATGGCACAATTGAGGGAAGACAAAGGGAGTGATGTGCAACCACCTCCAGCCGGCTACGCCTTCATCTACAAACGCCCTTGTGGGTTTAAGCAATTGAATGGCCGTCCCCATGGCTGACACCAGTAGGTCCGCTTGTAAGGCAGGATTCAAGCGAGACAGCAGCACTGGCCATTGCTGTGAGGTGCGGGAATGGGAATTTTTGTTTGTACATTATTTGCTTGCTTTGGAGGAATTTTAGGTGGCATGAATAGTCGATGTCTTTTATGTAATGAATGCATTTTTTAGCCACTTTCAGAACAATTTGTTGCTCAGGCTGTTAAAATATGCTCGCGCTGCCAGGGAAGGGCGGATTTTTTTCTCACTATTTTGGTTTGAGCCAAATGACTGGACATAAGTTCTTTGTACAGAGCTGTCCAATGTCTGTGCTCATTGAGGATTGTAAAAGATTTGTTATTAGACGTGTGCCCACCAAGATGCTTATATTAGGAAATTTTTGGTTCTTTCTTTTTTTTGCAGGGATGCAGCTTTACTTGTCACATCATGAATTAGAAGAGACCATCATCGTGAGCAGCTGGAGGCTACCAGAAGACAAGTATATTTTAGACGTGCTAAATTGTTCAGGCAAATGTTGACAGTACTTTAAATTTGTAGTTTTCCAGTGCAACGGTGCATGACCAAAGAAGGGAAGAAGGATACTTGAAGAAAACAGCGCAGCAACAGGGACAAGAGAGAAGATGAGACAGGTGCTGACTAGCAACTGAAGGTTTATTGAAAAGGAATGCATAAAATATACTCTCTTCACAACCAAGAGAGTGCACGAGCTGCGCAAACAACACTGATAACCTGTCAACTTCAGTCATGGTGGTCAGGATACAATAGTTCACAATCATTAACAAGGACGGATGGCCGTTCATGGCTGTGAACTGTTGAATCTTGACCACCATGACTGAAGTTAATAGCTTATCAGTGTTGTTCGCGCAGCTCATGCACGCTCTTGGTTGTGAAGAGAGTATATTTTATGTGTTCCTTTTCAATAAACCTTCAGTTGCTAGTCAGCACCTGTGTTTTCTTCAAGTATGTAACTTGCCGTTTTACTGAAGTTGGGAAGAAGGATAAAACACAGCACTCACTGACGACTGGTTATTTAACGGCGCAGACACTGCTTAAATGCCTTCAGACCAGCGGAGCAGGAAAAAAAACAAACTTATCACACCTTTATCATAAAAACTATGAAAGAAACATCATTTCTGTGTTATATGATACAACTGAAGTATTGCTCGCACATTGTGAACCAGCTTTTTTAATATGATGCGTCTCTGTCCCTTCACAAGTGGCTTGCTTCTGCTAAGGATCTTCACACTTGAAAATCTCTGTACAATCACTGCAGTGGTTGACAAGTTTGGAACCTGTCCTCATTCTTTAGATCTCCTGCATGCAGTTTGCATTTACGGGCCTGTAGCATTTTGCCTCCATCGAAATGCAACCACCGCGGCCAGGATAGAACCCGTGTCTTAACAGGCCAGCAGCCGAGCACCATAACCACTGAACTGCCGTGGCGGCTCATGTATGTGTGTGTGTTCCGTAGGGCTGGAAAACTATGAACTTAAATCAGTGATGCTAACCAGGCCAACAACTAACTCTGCTGTTCATAATACCTCTGCTCCTTGTTTCTAAATGGCCAATTAGGTGGCACTGCTACTTTGTTTATTTGTTGCAATTTTGTGCACAAAATGAATGTCTTATATTTGGGAAACACAAAGTCCAGGTGGTGTATGTTTGCAAGGTGTGCTATTGTTGTGTAGATAGTTTACTGAAGTGTTTTGTATTTCTAACATGCCAGTTGAGAGGTGTGTGTGCACTTTCATGCTATGGTAATGTGCCTAGTAACTGTTTAAAACATTAGCTCTGGTTCTTGTTCCTGAGTAGCTCACATGTGTGCTGCTCATCCCTTTTTTCTTAGCTAAGCTACTTCATCAAATTGCATGTTGTAGGTGTCACCATGCATGTATATCTTAGAGCTTAAAGTAAGTGCTCTTGGAAGTCATCTTAAGGTGAATTCACACGGTGGACTGAATTGCAAATCTTGAGGTTGAACTGTGCATTATGTGGCTTGACGTCACGAATTGACGCCAACCAATTGGTGTCTGCAGATGGAAAGAGGAGGGCGTTTTTTTTCTATTAGGACAAGATCTGCTGTTTTCATCTCATGTGTGAATGCTTTCAGCATGCGGACACTGCCTTTACTTGAGGTGATGCTAGAGATCTTTTTGCGACCTCATCCGTTGTGTGAATATACTACCTTTGATGTGCATTTTGGTGTAAGGACATGAACTCTAACTATACCTAATTCACAGAACTGGCCCCAGCAATGACATCCATCGATGGGGCGAGTGGCAGTGGGCCAGACAAGTTTGGTGAGCGAACCTTCTTGTGACGCATGCCATTTTTTATTTCTCATAATCAAATCGGCCTAAGAAAATGTTCACTGCAAACAAAGGATTTGTCCAATGAGCGCCTGTTAACCCTGTCCTGTGCCACTTGAGGGCGCCTTATCCCCTGAAACTTCTACTCTCATCCTTCCACCATCTCTGCTGTGCCCCTAACTTTGACTGTATGTGCTACATTGACCTTTCTTGAAATTGGTTACATACCCTTCCCAGGCCCCATTTCTTTCTGTACTTTTTATCTCCACTTTGTGTCGCTCTCCTACTCTACTGTGTGATTACATCTATACCTTTCGATAGCTTGCCGTCCTGCCTTCAGTTGCATTTCAAGCCTTTTCATTAAGCTTAATGTTTCTTTCCCATAGTTATCTAATAATTAAAAGCTTTTTAATTGATTGACATCCCCTTTCTTGTGAATTAACAAAATATATTAGCATTATTCTGGTCGTCTGGTACATTCAAAGTTGTTAGGCGTTGTACCGTGTACAGGTTGAAAAGTTTTCTGGCACACTGTTCCTGCTGTCCTTCAGCAGATGCGCAGTTAATTGAACCTGACGTCTTTTTTTTTTCTTTTTGCATTGCCTATGAGGCTTGCTGTACTGTCCCTTTCATTTTTGGCAGGATATGCGATTTTTCTGAACTGCTCTCGCTCCGCAGTGTTCTGCTGTGTCTTTAAGGCTCGTTTATGGGGGTTCAACGTCCCAAAGCGACTCGGGCTATGAGGGACGTGGTAGTGGAGGGCTCCGGAAATTTCGACCACCTGGGGTTCTTTAACGTGCACTGACATCGCACAGCACACGGGCCCCTGGAACTTCGCCTCCATCGAAATTCTATTGCCGCAGCTGGATCGAACTCTCGTCATTTGGGTCAGCAGCCAAGCGTCATAACCACTGAGCCACTGCGGCCACGGTTGTCACTTGTCACTTAGCCCTCATTATTTCACCAGTTATCTTTTTAGCCATCAGTGTTAGTGTAGTTTGAAAGGGTGTGCGCTAAAAAAGACGTACACAGGAAAAAGATAGAGACGACAGGAAAGAAGCGCAACTTCCAACTTTAATGACGACAAAAGAAGCCAGGCGCACATATATATCCGCTGATAAACAGATATGAGCTGCGTGATGGAGCGTGACCCCATCAACCAAACATAAGACAGCGCAAAAAATGCATATCTAAGTGACATTAAAAGAAATCCAAGAAAGTGAACATATCAAACACCTGCCGAGGTAAGGTAAAAAAGTGGGATTCGTATCGGATGACAACAATGCATAACAACATGGGAAAACAGAGCTGTATGAAAGATGACACTGAAAAAGAGGATAGCACCATAAAAAAGGCTAACAACATGACGAAATTTTTAAGAAAGAACAAGTGAAAGATGGAGATAAAAACCGTGTAAAGGGTGGTAAATAAAGGCATATTGGAACATCTAAAAGTACACTAAAACATAGAGAGGCGAACGGGTTAATAGTCTAGATGTACCCATCCAGAAAGGCAAGTTCATTTCTAGACAGGTTAATAGAAGGCGTGCTAACGCACTTGTCTTTCCTGAGGTGAATAAAAAAGGCCTCGATTACTTCTCTTTCTGTCTTGTCCTGAGCCTTAGCTAGAAACTTGGTTTCATTAAACTTGGGGTACCAGTTCTGGCAACTGCTGCAGTGTAACGGAAGGTTACCTCCAGACCTGTTCTTCATGGTGACGTTGTGCCTGCGGGCGCGCTCATTGAAACATTTCCTGGTTTGACCCACATACACTTTGCCGCACGTCAAGGGAATCTCGTACACAACATTGGCAGTGCATTGTGTGTACACGGTTTGATGCTTGATATTACAGGCCTTCTTAACACGCTTCCTGGTCACCATCGGACATAATTTCGCCAGTTTGCAAGGAGCCTAAAAAACCAGCCTAACCCTGTGACGAGACGCAACTTTCTTTAAATTGTGTGAAAGACCATGCAGGTAAGGTATAACCTGCACAGGTTTCCGTTCTGTTTGATGTTTAGCATGCTCCGAGTTTTTAATTTTTTGCAAAAGGTTTTCAGACATGTTGGTGACCAGATTTGCAGGTGTTACGACTCGCCTTCGTCCTGGGGAAGACGACGACATGGCAGCAGCGAAACGCCGACAAACCCCGAGACGCGCGTTGGGTGAACGCCTGGATGGCCACGGAAGCCGCGTCCGTCTGCCCGGTTGAGCGAGCGTTTCCCGTACACCGAGTGGGAACGCGCGTTCGAAATGCGCGCGAACGCCGCTCATGGACATTTCGGCGTCTGCGCTACGTGGTTGGCATCGTTCCCCTCTCCCAGCGCGTGACGACGGCGTGATCTCTCGGGAGTGAGTGAGTGCGTGCGTGTCGGTGATTGGTGCCAGTGAAACCCGGCCCCCATCTAGGGACCCTAGGGAAGAGAACTCTTAAAAAGCCGGCAGCGGCACGGCCGAAGAGTTGTTGTCATCATGCTCTCCTGTTGAGCTGTCACGATGCAGCGTTCCTGCAGCTCACTTGTAAATATTCATGAATAAATTCCTCTTCTTTGTCTTTTCCCAGCAGCCTCGTCTCAGGCGTCCCTCATTCGCTCTCCGGGGCACGTCCATGCTACCTCGTCCGTAACAAACTGGTTGGCAGCGGTGGGACGCGAATCGTCGGACGCCGGCGGAGAGTTGCGGGCAACGGGACGCTGAGCAGCAGAACGGCGAGTCGGGGGCAGTGCAACGAGCCCTGTGTGTTGACTGGTTGCCTGCAGCGGACCGACTGCGCTGGATTCTTGGCTGCGAGGTTTGGTGAGTGCGGGACTTTCTTCTGCTGAGTTTTGCCAGGCTTTTGTTAGTGTCGGGAACAGAGCTGGTGATTGGGTTGTCGTTGCTGCTGGGTTAGTTGCAGCAAGACAATAGTGGGCAGTAGAGAAGGCAGCACTCAGAGCAGCCATGGATTTGAAGACGCTGCGCAAACCAAAGTTACTGGAGCTTGCGAAAGAGTTGGGTCTGGAGGTATCAGACAAACTCAGAAAACCAGAACTGCTGAAGGCTATTCTTGCGTTAGAGGCTGAAGATGACGAGCTTGCGGAATGCCTTGAGACTATTGAGGAGAGGGAATTGGCAAAAAGAGAACAAGAGGAACTTGAACGTAAAGAAAAACAAAAGAAAGAGGAACGCGAACGTAAAGAAAAACAAGAGAAAGAGGAACGCGAAAGAGAGCAGCGGCAACAGGAATACGAAAGAGAGATGCGGGAACTCACACGTGAACTTAACGCGATCAGAGGAAGGAGAACGCGATCTCGCTTAAGTTTTTTTAGAAAAGGTGAAAATTTCGGAGATTTTCTAGAAAATTTTGAGAGAATTTGCATGGAGGAGCAGCTAGACCAGGGTGATTGGCCAATTGTGTTGATGGGAACTTTACCGTGTGAAGCCGCCAATGTATTAGCGCGGTTGTCTGACGAGGACGCCCACAACTATCCGATTGCTAAAAGTGCGCTCCTCCGATACTTTCGTATTCCCGCGGAGGCAGATTTGGAAGGCCACATTGACGGTGGTAAGTTACGCCGCAATAGTGTCAGGGACAGAGTTAGAAGCTCTGCTCAGTCGCCGGATGACACGAGTGCTGTTCAGAAGTGGCGGCATAGGACAGGTTTGGTCCAGGAAAGAAAGGCCACTTCGGCAGCGAGGACCGATGAGTTCGGTCGAAAGGCTAGCAACGAGGAAGAGTGCAGATCCGCCAGCCATGAGGGCTCGGGCGATAATGTAGGCACTAAGGCTAGCAACGAGGAAGAGTGCAGATCCGCCAGCCATGAGGGCTCGGGCGATAATGTAGGCACTAAGGCTAGCAACGAGGAAGAGTGCAGATCCGCCAGCCATGAGGGCTCGGGCGATAATGTAGGCACTGCTAAAAATAAGGAAAGGGGCAATGCGTTTGTTTTGAGCCCAGAGAAGCATGCACTTTCCGGGAAGGAGGCTGATTGCTGCGATCGAGAAGGTAGTACCCAGGACAATAACGCTACGTTAGCCGAACAGCGTCTCATAGTTCAAGTTCCGGGCAAGAGCGTTAGGGTATTAGGATCGATTAGCAAGCCTCAGGGTAGCAAGTTATGCCCAGCCGAAATTAAAGGGCAGTCGGGACACTTAAGTGCTGCGACACGCAGTGACTCATCGAAAGAGCGAGCCGATAGTTCGAATTCTAGTAGAAAAGGCGGCTCGCTGCTGAGTCAAAAAGCTGATAAGGCTGAGTGCCCCGCGAGAAAGGGAGACGCGCAGGACGGAACAGCTAAGAAAGTTTCCGGAAGGCGACCGCGCGCAAGGAGAGCCATGCGAAAGGGCAGTCTGGACAGAAAGGACAAAGGACGGGCCCAAAGCATCGTAAGGGTGAAGGCCGGTCAGCCATGTAATGCTCCAAGACTGTCATCGCGGCACGCCAGATGCGATAAGCGCCGTACAAAGGCCAGACTGACTAGGCGTTTACAGACACCGCGAAAGCCACCTGATCCATTGTGGGGACGCTACGGTAGCAGGACGCGTAAAACTCGAAGCGGGCCGCAGAGGACGCCCAGCTACCGCATGGAAGAACGGCGCAGAACGCGTTCCAGTCGACGGACGCTGTTGAATCGAGAAATGAGTTCTCGTAGGCGTTTCTTACATACGCGATCGTCATCCCCTCGCATTCAAATGTTCAGACGCGGCTCAGGTGTTGGAGACGCGCGGCTGGGGTGCGGAACAAATCATGGTCGCGTGGCGTCTGGGGCTCGCAGGTGTCGAAGAGCAGTTGATTTTTGTCGATTGTCGGCTGCTAAAGCCACTGTTAGTGTGCGTCCGCGCAGGGCGCGGTTGAAGAATAGGCGACCCCTTTGAGCCGCGCCGCGGCTCGTTAGCAGCAGATTCCGAGGATGTCTCTGCTGTTTTAAACCATTCCTGCAGACAAAAAGTTTTGTAGAGAAAAAAAAGTTTGAGCAGGAATAGGTTCCCGACGCGTTGTTTACATTGAAAGCGTTTCTTTTGAAATTGTTTTGAAACATGCACTAGTGGTGCCCATGTGTAGCAGCGTCCGCTGACACGCGGAAGTACTAGCCAGACGGGCCATTGTAAGCGACTAGCATAAGCGCCTGGAGTCGCTTGATTTTATGGCATTAGGAAAATTACTGTGACCTTGGCTTCGTTGTTGAGCGAATCTTTGTGAGGAAACAAGTGCGTTCGTAATTGCCGTAGTCATTACTAATCGGAATACATCACAAAAAGGGGAGTCTCAAAGGTAATGCCGATAGCTTAAATTGAGGTCCCTAGCGCAAGAATCAGCATCATAGTTGCAGTTTGCTGGTAGTTTTTCTTCCTGATCTAGGATTTTGAACCGATTGGTTTTGTTTGTTTTAAAATTGAGATGCGCTTTGTGGTGTAATGTGCCGATTTGTGGGCATTTTCTCAGTGCTGCGGAACTACTCCCAGTGATTAATTAATTGACTTTGTTTGAGGGAAAGAGCCTGGCATGGCTTAGTGGGGATTGTGTCGTGCTTGCGGACTGAGCGGTTGGGTTTTCGGCGTGGTTCTAACGCTAGCGGAGCACGAGTCACTTTGCAGTGCCCTTTGGGAACCTGCACATGCGAAGGCAGACTTCGGGGTGCGCTGAGCTCCAGAACCGCCGAGAGAGAACTGACTGCAGTTGAGACCAGCCTCAAGCGACATCCCTCCGGACAGCGGATGCTGTCCCCTGTCCATCGGGATCTCCTTCCCCCGGCGGGGCAGTCTGTTACGACTCGCCTTCGTCCTGGGGAAGACGACGACATGGCAGCAGCGAAACGCCGACAAACCCCGAGACGCGCGTTGGGTGAACGCCTGGATGGCCACGGAAGCCGCGTCCGTCTGCCCGGTTGAGCGAGCGTTTCCCGTACACCGAGTGGGAACGCGCGTTCGAAATGCGCGCGAACGCCGCTCATGGACATTTCGGCGTCTGCGCTACGTGGTTGGCATCGTTCCCCTCTCCCAGCGCGTGACGACGGCGTGATCTCTCGGGAGTGAGTGAGTGCGTGCGTGTCGGTGATTGGTGCCAGTGAAACCCGGCCCCCATCTAGGGACCCTAGGGAAGAGAACTCTTAAAAAGCCGGCAGCGGCACGGCCGAAGAGTTGTTGTCATCATGCTCTCCTGTTGAGCTGTCACGATGCAGCGTTCCTGCAGCTCACTTGTAAATATTCATGAATAAATTCCTCTTCTTTGTCTTTTCCCAGCAGCCTCGTCTCAGGCGTCCCTCATTCGCTCTCCGGGGCACGTCCATGCTACCTCGTCCGTAACAAACTGGTGGCAGCGGTGGGATGCTGCTACCTCGACCGTAACAAACTGAGTGCGTGCGTGTCGGTGATTGGTGCCAGTGAAACCCGGCCCCCATCTAGGGACCCTAGGGAAGAGAACTCTTAAAAAGCCGGCAGCGGCACGGCCGAAGAGTTGTTGTCATCATGCTCTCCTGTTGAGCTGTCACGATGCAGCGTTCCTGCAGCTCACTTGTAAATATTCATGAATAAATTCCTCTTCTTTGTCTTTTCCCAGCAGCCTCGTCTCAGGCGTCCCTCATTCGCTCTCCGGGGCACGTCCATGCTACCTCGTCCGTAACAAACTGGTGGCAGCGGTGGGATGCTGCTACCTCGACCGTAACAAACTGGTGGCAGCGGTGGGATGCTGCTACCGCGTCCCTAACAAACTGGTGGCAGCGGTGGGATGCTGCTACCTCGACCGTAACAAACTGGTGGCAGCGGTGGGGTGCTGCTACCGCGTCCCTAACACAGGGTAACCTGCAGCAGAAATTCGGTCGATCTGGCACTGGAAACTTTCACCTATCTCGTGGCCACAGGATTTTTCTAATGCAGATTTCATGCAAAGAGATACTATGCCAAGCTTTACCAGCTTGGAGTGGGCACTATCATAGGGCAAAAGTGACTTCTTTGAGTGCGGCTGATAAGACCAACACACATGATCATTTGTAAAAATAAGCTGTAAGTCAAAAAACTGGAGTCGATCATGATCTGCTCGTTCATGCGTGAATTTTAGACCCCTCGATGAAGAACAGAAGGTAGTGAGAATTTGGACTACAAGTGTATCAGCAGCACAGTATGAAGGTGCGTTAAGAAGGACAAGATAATCGTCGACGTATCTGAAAATACGCGTTATCCCTGTGTCCTTCAAGCTAGCTTCAAGGCGCCGGTCAAATGACGCCAGAAAAATTTCGCATAAGACCGGTGCGACTGAGGAACCTATACAAATTCCGGCTTTTTGCAAGTAAAACTCATCCTGGAAGCAAATAACAGTGGAATCCAAATAAAACAATAGTAGGTCCAGAAATTTTTCAGTTGTGACACCGGCAGAATTTTGAAACCTGACTTCACCAAATTCTTCCAAATGTTCACGAACAGCATCCAACAACCCGTCGTGAGGCACAGAGTAAAATAAGTCCTCAACGTCAATTGAAAAACCAGTTGTGGCCGATACCTTGCCTCCCTCCAGTACCTGCACCACTTCCTTTGAGCTTCGAACGCGGTAAGGGTCAGCGCCAGCTATTCTGTCCAGTTGGCACCGAAGGAAGTCACCCACAACTTTTTGCCACGTATCCCTTTCAGACACAATGGCACGTAGTGGACAAGCAGGCTTATGCGTTTTACCTGAAAATAATATTTCGAGGCATCCGGTCTCAGCTCCTTTGACCGCCTCGGAGCATGCTAAACATCAAACAGAACGGAAACCTGTGCAGGTTATACCTTACCTGCATGGTCTTTCACACAATTTAAAGAAAGTTGCGTCTCGTCACGGGGTTAGGCTGGTTTTTTAGGCTCCTTGCAAACTGGCGAAATTATGTCCGATGGTGACCAGGAAGCGTGTTAAGAAGGCCTGTAATATCAAGCATCAAACCGTGTACACACAATGCACTGCCAATGTTGTGTACGAGATTCCCTTGACGTGCGGCAAAGTGTATGTGGGTCAAACCAGGAAATGTTTCAATGAGCGCGCCCGCAGGCACAACGTCACCATGAAGAACAGGTCTGGAGGTAACCTTCCGTTACACTGCAGCAGTTGCCAGAACTGGTACCCCAAGTTTAATAAAACCAAGTTTCTAGCTAAGGCTCAGGACAAGACAGAAAGAGAAGTAATCGAGGCCTTTTTTATTCACCTCAGGAAAGACAAGTGCGTTAGCACGCCTTCCATTAACCTGTCTAGAAATGAACTTGCCTTTCTGGATGGGTACATCTAGACTATTATCCCGTTCGCCTCTCTATGTTTTATTGTCCTTTTAGATGTTCCAATGTGCCTTTATTTACCACCCTTTACACGGTTTTTATCTCCATCTTTCACTTGTTCTTTGTTAAAAATTTCGTCATGTTGTTAGCCTTTTTTATGGTGTTATCCTCTTTTTCAGTGTCATCTTTCATACAGCTCTGTTTTCCCATGTTGTTATGCATTGTTGTCAGCCGATACGAATCCCACTTTTTTACCTTACCTCGGCAGGTGTTTGATATGTTCACTTTCTTGGGTTTCTTTTAATGTCACTTAGATATGCATTTTTTGCGCTGTCTTATGTTTGGTTGATGGGGTCACGCTCCATCACGCAGCTCATATCTGTTTATCAGCGGATATATATGCGCGCCTGGCTTCTTTTGTCGTCATTAAAGTTGGAAGTTGCGCTTCTTTCCTGTCGTCTCTATCTTTTTCCTGTGTACGTCTTTTTTAGCGCACACCCTTTCAAATATGAATATGTACCAACTAGCCCGTCAAAAAGCTTTACTACTTTTAGTGTAGCAGCCGATCAACTCTTCACTGAGATGTGTTTCTCATAGTATTAATGTTTCTACAAGTTTTAATACAGCATAACCCTGCTGATGTACTCCTCACGGGACTAAAAAAAATTGGCTGTGGCTTAGCTCAGCTATGCCAGACATACGTAGCGAGAGGTAATGGACCTTCAGAGGCTAGGCGAACTCGTCGAGCTGCATCTTCACGGCGTCGCTTATTGAGACATTTTGCGCGTTCTTCCTCGGTCTCGTCGCCTTTGCCTTGTTTCGTTCCAATAGCTAAGCTTGGTTTGTTTCAGCCTCTCCGACTCGCTCTCCATCTCTGGCCACAACAGCTTCAACGAATCGCCCTCTTATACAGGCCGCTGCTCATTCATTCATAAATCTTTAATCACAAGGATGACCTGAGGCCCAAGGGGGAAGTGGGTTGGTTAGGTGAAGGTGAGGGTGTCGGTCTCTGACATGAAGTCTAGCAGGGCACTGAGCTTGCGCTTGGCGTCGGTACTGGGGGCCGTCCAGTCATCGTATGTCTGGATGTGGTAGGCAGAGGTGTAGCAGGCGCAGAGGCTCGCAGTGCCAGGACAGGTCCAGATCAGGTGGTGCAAATCAACAGAGTCAGCAGGGCAATCGGGGCAGCCGATCCTGGTTCGGTGCCATCGACTCGGGATGTCCGGGGTGTACGCTGCACCGGCTCGCACCTTGCGAGCGAGAACTTGGGCCGGGCGAGAAAGTCCAGAAGGAATAAATGGAGTAATGTCTGGGACAAAGTCCCACGACAAACCCCTCTGCTCTTGTTAAAGGCGTGTGATGATAGAGTCAGGTATTATGAGCGGGATGGGAGAACAATAAGGGTGGTCCGAGTTGGTCGGCTCACGTTAAGGCAATGCCGACGGTCTTCCTCTAGCTGCGCGCCAGCAGCCTCGTGGGCAGTCCTGTTCCCGGTCCCTTGTGCGTGATTTCTGGGTGTCCAGTGAATGCAGACGTAGACCTGGGAGGTCTCTTGCTGTGCCTACTGCTATCTCTGGCTCTCCTCCTCCTCTGACGTTGCACCAGATGGCGCGGCTCCATCTGGCAACGGTTGCTAGGCAGCGGCGCAAGAAGCGGTGTGACCACGGCGTGACCACCGCCGCAGTGAAAATGCTACTTTGCGACCAATAGCTCTTGCTACAAAGAAAAAAATGCAAGAGCGAGGAAACATTAGAGGCAGGAAGTAGGACAAATTTAAAAATGACAGGAATGAAGAACTAAACACATTTATTGCAGTGCTGGCACTTGAAAAAATCATGCAGCATTGTCTGCTGCATTTTCTTACGTCCGGTGAGGACTACTCATTTCTCCAGAATTTACGGGGCTATGTGGCTGTTGCGATCGTTGCAAACATACTTTCTGAGAATGTCTAATGCCGCTACAGCCAACATAATGGTTGGTTCTAGCGGAGGCTAGCCCTCGTCCTCTTTGTTGCCACTGCTGTGTGCATCCAGAAGTCACAAAAGATGTGATGAGGTGCGGAAGGACAAAATCAATCGCGCCAGCCACACTAACACTAGCAGCACAATTACAAAGAAACAAGGATAGGTGAAGAAAAAATTAGCTGTGGTTTAGCTCTGATTAAACATGGCGAGAAGCGGTAGCTTCATGTGGCTGCGCTTTGCAAAGCTTTGTTTGTTTCTAGTTTCTCGGCTTGTTGAAAGATTGTTGTTTCTTTGGACTTTGCCGCACGTAGCTACGTGAAACTACTGCTTCTCACCAGGTTTAACCGAAGCTAAACCACAGCTGATTTTTTCCTATACCCGTGGTGTTAGATTTTCTGCGTGTGGAGCGCTAATCTTCCTCTTTGTATTCTTCGTCTTCCTCTTGTTATTCCTCTTCAAACTCCTCTCGAAATCGCCTGTCACTGATCAATCATGAATCGCTCGAATCACAAATTACCATGATATTGCATGAGCGGCTGTGTAACCTAGCAGTTAGTATACAAGAAGCACATATACAGGGTGTCCCAGCTAAGAGTAACGAAGCTTGTAAAAAAGAGGATGATCCCTAGCCGAGTGAGACCAACTGAGGGTTGTTGCCAGTCGCGTGTCCTAGTCTGTAGTATTTTTTTTTATTATGCAAACATGATTAATTAGCAGAGACTAATTAGCTAACTTTTTAATTATTGCATACAGGAAGAAAGTGTCAATGCAGGAGTTGTAGATCCCTTTGAAAAATAACCGTTTGCCGTGTTTGCAGCCAAGTACCACTGATACAGCTTCTTTTATTTGACTTAAAAGAAAGCCCGCGAAATACAAAAAGAGCCACGTGAGAGGGAAGCAGTTTCAGCGCTCCCAGACGACCAGCCAAGCAAAGACATTCACTTATCTTTGCAACGTTGTCCCGAACGGGGTTCGGCGTTTTGTGATGGTTGCGAGATATATGTAATTAACTCTCGCATCGGCGCTAGGGCGACCTTTTCTTCAGCGCGTGACGGTGCAAGTTAGCGGCACGGCCACATTCCTATCACTCGAGGCGAGGTTACGCGTGAAAAAGCGCTCCATGCGAGCCGCGCTTCACTTCCTTGAAAAGCAGCACCCGCTCACTTTCCATGACGCATAAGCAGTTCCTGGTGCTTATCTCGCCACCTCCTCAAGACGCCAAAAGCTGTACGGGACAGCGTTGCAAACATAAGCGGATGTCGTTGCTTGATCGCTCGTTTGGGAGCGCTGTAACTGCTTCCCTATCACGTGGTTCTTTTTGTATTTCGCGGGCTTTCTTTTAAGTCAGATAAAAGAAGTTTTATCAGTGGTACTTAGCTGCAAACAAGGCAAACGATTATTTTTCTATGGGATCTACAACTCCTGCATTGACAATTTCTTCCTGAAAGCAATAAGTAAAAAGTTAGCTAATTAGTCTTTGCTAATTAATCACGTTTGCATAATAAAAAAATACTGCAGACTAGGACACGCGCCTATCAACAACCCTCAGTTGGTCTCACTCGGCTAGGGATCATCCTCTTTTTAACAAGCTTGGTTACTTTTAGCTGGGACACCCTGTATATCTCCAGTTTTATTGAATTGTCACACCGTGGGTCTGAAGCTTAGTGGTTAGCGCACCTGGCTCTTGCCCAATGGACCTGAGTTTGAATCCCACTGATTGTGAGGTTTATTTGTTTGTTTATTTATTTGTGGCAGACTTGAAGGTCATGTTGCGTACATGGCGATCTCAGCCGTGCACCTGTAGCAGTGAAGCTACTGCTTCAAAAAAAGTGCAACCACTGTTGATGATGATGGCACAGCCTGTCTGAATGCCGTCTGCCTAACACAGTGGTGCTAGACATGCCAGGCCAAGTAAAGCCGCTTTAGAAGTAAACATACGACTGCCACCGTTTCTCATTTAGGCTGGCATGGGGTGTTATTTCACAAGTATTACTGTGTAGGAATGTGGCCGAAGTTACATTGCAACGAACAGCAGGGTTTATAATGCATGGAACCCTATTATCATCATGCCAGATCTAGACCACTACAATGTGTAGCAGCCAGGAAAATGCAGCACCCATCAACTCAGCAGCGAGGTTCTACTGTGCAAAGCTTTCACTGTTACCTTGAGAGCAAAATACTTAATTTTTTTCATTTACTTGATAGCCCACAATGTCAAACTGAACTCAGTTTGCTTTTTGCTTATATGTGCTGCTGAGGTGCATTGATATTTGTGTACTTCCTTTTCTTGTCAAAAAAGTATGCTCAGCCGAGGAGATGGAGAGCGCCGCGGACTGCCAGCTCCAGTTGCCTGGTGGGCAGGACACTGTGAGAGGTTCTGCTAGGGATGATGGAAAGGTGATTGTGCATGTTCTTAAGTCATATAGTGTATCAAATACCATAGTAGAGTGAGTGAATGATTCTTAATTAAATTGGGGCTGGTACATAGTGAAATGGGTACAGTTTAGAGGATGATGCTAGCTTACAGTAGAAACTTATACTAGTCCCAGTAAGTGTGCCGAAAAGGGTAGTGTGCAAAGCATAGATGTGTGGTTTCAGACAATATCATGTAAGGCACAGGTCAGCATTTCTAATTTGTCATTTTTGTACTTCATTACCTGACGATGCCATAATGGGTCTGCAGTTATTCTTGTCCTGAGGAAATTCTTAGTACACAAATAATTTTTGATCATGAGGAGGCTGCCTTGTTCTGTCAGGTATGCCTAGTTGTTGGTATGTAAAATTTATTCTCATTTCTGAAGTTTGTTTGAATTGGGGCAGAGAACATTATTTCAACTTTTGGCGGTATTTGACTCGGAATGAAGAGAAGCTAGAACTGTCAGAAGATTCCCAATCGAAAATTCCACCAGGCCGTATGTGGTGTTAACACCAGAGTGGAAATTCAGACACGGTTCTGGTGTTTCCGGGCTGGTGTTTCCGGGCTGGTGTTTGCGGGCTGGTGTTCCCGGGCTGGTGTTTCCGGGCTGGTGTTTCCGGGCTGGTGTTTCTGGGCTGGTGTTTACGGGCTGGTGTTTCCGGGCTGGTGTTTCTGGGGCCGAGAAACCCACGAGGTTGTGCCTGGTGTTAACACCAGAAAATACGGTTTGGTGTCTCCGGGCTGGTGTTTCCGGGCTGATGTTTATGGGCATAAAAATCCACCAGGCCGTGACACCAGACGACGTTTCCATGCATGCAGGCATACAGGCTCGTATCACGAGCCTGGCATGTGCCCTGCTGCATTCGGTATGTATGGTGAGACGTAATGGTGCATTATATGGAGAAAGTTGCATAGGAAAAAATCCCATGCCACTTCTTGGATAAAGAAACATGCAATTTTCTATGCTTACGCAAGATGTTTATTTCGGGGGCCTCTGTCGCCGCAGCTCACAGGCTTTTTGTGAGAGCCACATCCTAATGTTCTTGGAGGCCTTGGCGACGTCCTCCTCTCCGTAGCCCTTTCTTGATGCATAGTGCGTGAAAAACACTGCGTAGAAAAGAAAATGCACCATGAGTGTTAGAATGACGCACATTTGGATCTCCGCACTAGTTAATTTAGGTGCGGTACATTAGAATGCAGCTGTAAACAAACAAAAAAATTTGAGGGGGCATTTAAGCTCTGCGGCTCACAGTTTTCTTTATTTAACAGCCACCTCTCACAACCAATCATTAATTTAACTGCTACCTGCCATGATGGGCAGTTTTGTCACAATCCAGTGGAGATGTTGTGATGATGCCACAACATATGGTCCTTTCTTCCACTAGCTGTCAAATTATCTGCTATCAAAATTCCTCAATTGCTTTCCCACTGTGAACAATAAACCTTTCAGGCGTTATTTTCTTTTAAAAACACTTAAATATTTAATTTCATGGCTGAAGGTGGAAGCACAATATCAATCACACAGAATGTGTAACACTAACAGCAATCAAGTTTTGCGGACACAGAGCACATTGAGTGAAAACTTTAGTCTGCTTACTAATAAATTTGAGAGTTAAACTGCAGTTAAATCACAGAACTAATAAATGTGAGAGTTAAACTGCAGTTAAATCACAGAACAGAGAGCAAGATGACCGCATTCACCTTTCAGTGCATCAACTTTGTGGGGGGTGAGGGGCTGTTGAGGCGGCTTCTCTCCGCCTTGGGCGACGAAGCGGTTGGACAGTGTGCCCGTCACACTCCGCTTGGCGAGCCCTTCCGTCGACCAAATGGCAGTCGCGGCTCGCTTCACGAAGTGTGAGTCCTTGGGCACTGTCAACAATTGGTCGTACACCCCTTTGGCCAAATAGACCCCATTGGCCAGGTGAACCTGCATGAAATCAAACCAAACTACTTTCAACACCACTTCATAATGTGAAAAAACACACACAGCCATACAGCCCATAAAAACAGCTGCTTCAAGGCAATCTGTGTTCAGTGTAGGTTGGAATATAGCAGTTAATGCAGCACAAAAAAAAAGGTTACGTCACTTTCCTATCTGCCCTCAGCTCATGACAATATTGCGGCCCCTGGCCAAGTAATAAAACAACAAAACAAGAAAAAGGTCGGCACTTCCAAGAAATTACAGTAATCAAAATTGGCCATGTTACGTCCACTGCAACACAAATGCCTCCCCCACGGATTTCCAATAACAAACATGAGGAATTCACAGCCCCAAATATTTTCCGAATGTGTCCTCTTACTAGCTGTCGAAGCTTTCACACTCGCAGACAACCAGCTATATACCACACATCTTGCCTAAATCAATACCCAGGTCCCATGCAAGTCTATTGTTAAGCTCGAATATTCCAATCCAAGAGTTGTGCTTCATTCCACACTGCTCTCGTCGCACCCGAGTGCACCTGACCACCATCTGGTTGGATTTTTGTTTGACTTCAATGGTTTCCGGCCTGTTTCAAAGAATGCCCTCCCACAAAAATTTTCTGTATTGACCAATTAATATTGGAGATATAGCTATCACAATCAAGAAATTTCGCTGCCTTCTGTTTTGGTTCCAGCAACTGAAAAGTGCAGTATTATCAAAGCACGCACACATACACTGCAAGCCATGAAAAGATGGAAGTACAGGTGTGTTTTTTGTTGCATTCCTACACTATCATTTAGAGGAACACTCAATATAAATTTGAGTTGGCATGCATCCCGTTATATTCTCACAGACCACTCTCATTCAAAATGTGAGCTTTTATCAGCTAGAAAACACCAAAAAACGATGTACAGATGTTGCCACTAGTGGCCCAATTTATCCAGAGTACTTGTTTGTTTGTAATCTCTGAACGTGGTCAGGGTACCTTTAATGTTATGGCTGTCACTGAAGGAATGAAGCTGCCTGAATAGTAATTGCCCGGCAAGTTTCTTGCTTGTGAATGTACTCTGCTTCTGCCACCTTGCCAGTGCCTATGGCACAAGACACAAGAGTTTCATTGTCTCGCCTTCGCTATTATGTGAAACAACTAAGTGGTAACGTTACTACTAATATTAAATATTATTAAGCTGTATCTTTAACCATACCCTCCCATCCTCTGCTACCGTGCACACTTGTGTGCCTTCCCTGGTGGGGCCTTCCTCCTGGCTGCCCAAACCACCCTCTGTGAACTCCACATGAACCAGGGCTCCAGGAATGGGGCTCGGTGGGGGCTCAGAGGTGGCTGCAGGTGGAGAGGAGGGAGCTGGGAACACCTCAGCCAAAGGGGCATCTTTTGCAGGCGCCCAGGTAGCAGCTGCCGATGTAGCAGCCATCAGTGACGAAGCTGCTGATGCCGCAGGTGCCGGTGCCGCAGGTGCCAATGCCGCAGGTGCCAATGCCGCAGGTGCCAATGTCGCAGGTGGAACAGAAGCAGACGCCGCAGGTGCAGATGCAGCAGAGGCAAATGCAGCATGGGCAGGTGCAGCAGAGGCAAAAGCAGCACTGGCAGATGCAGCCGCCACGGCCGCGGAAGGTGCAGACGCAGCAGGCAGTGCTGCAAAGGGTGGCACAGATGTAGGCCAATGAAAATAACTTCACCAACGATCATGGTTTTTTGTAATGCGAAATTTGAGCACAGCTTAATTTTTTTATGTATTGAGGCAGAAAACAGACAATACTTAAGCTACCCTCAAGAGTACAATGTGGAGCACTCACGCTTTATCCAGTGCAAGGCCTCTAAACTACAACACTGAAAGAACACTCCTCAGCGGTGCGGAGTGGAGCAGTACAACCCTTGCCTGGCTGCAGCGTCCTCTCCTGTGTTTACTGCTCTTTGCAAGAATGCATTGCAAGTTGGTCGCCTCAGTGCTTCAAAGAGAAATGTTGAAGCCACAGAGGACGAGTCTTGAGTCTTTGTTAGGAGTGGGCCGCGAGGCACATGTCCCGTATATTTATAATATTGTGTGCCTGTTCCCATGGTAAACGCCTCGCACTCCACAAACAGCCCTCATACACGCTCATGCATGTGCTGGTTGACAATTCGACTGCAGATTCATGCCCGACTCAAGTTTAGACGCAGTTTTGTGGTAGATGTTACACTGATTCCAACATAATCAGCCATGCATCTGTGCGAAATTGCCTCCAAAATAAGCTCCACTACAACCTTATCCCCCGTTATTCCTTCCCATAGCTTGGGATTTTTTGCGGCATGGCTCACTGCTGTGCCAAAAAATCTATCAGTTCGTGTCCCACAAGAAACTGCATGTTTAGATATGGCTTTGTCAGGTATTTATTTTTTTTTCTAACACCTGAAGTAATGAATTTTAAATCTGACATTAATGGAAAGCTTGGTCTTATTCAACAAGCCAACATGACTGAGTGAACTACTAGCGTGTTGACTTTGTGAACAAATAAAAAATTGTGATTTATGGCTTAGCCACAATTTACAATTAATCCATGTCCCGAAGCGACACACAGGCTATGAGGGACACCGCAGTGGAGGGCTTCGGAATAACTTTGACCACATGGGGTTTTTAATGGGCAGACGTTGCAGAGTACACGGACCCTTTTTGTGTTCTGCCTCCTTCGAAACGCCGCCACCACGGCCAGGATTGAACACAGGTGTCCTGGCTAAGCAGCCAAGTGCCCTGACCACTCAGCCACCGAAGCAGGTACAACAATTATTGGTATGGTGTTTTAAAGCAAGGGAAGAGAGTAAAAGAGTAACACAAAAAGATTTGTCGGCAGTCATGGCTAGGTTAAATCCTTCAAAGTGAGAGCAAGTTGCTCTTCAGTCCGCAGATTTCAATATGCGCCGTAAGCTATTCCCCCCTCCCACCCCAACACACACACACTTCCTTCTTAAACCACCCAAAATTTTTTCCAGGTTATGTGACCTGAAAACATTTAATCAATAAGCTTGACCAGCAGGAAATACAGGAAAAAAAACTCCTTATAAGGAGTGTACCATCAGCTGAGAGGAAGCGCAAGAGCTGGTGCTGCAGCTTGATGTTCAGCTGGCGCAGCTCCTCATTTTCCTTTCTCAGCTTCTGCACCTCTTTCTCTGCTGCTGTCTCCGTGCTAAGGTCGTCCGTTGCGGCCTGCTGCGCGAGCATCCGCAACTTTTTGATGTTTCGAACCTGCAGTAGTTAACACAGTGTCAAAACACATATTCACCCATATTGTCTTTAACATTATAAAAAAAATTAAATTTCTTTGGACACAAACTGCAGAAATGCTTGCATGTGACACAACGTTACTGAAAACCTATTAAACATCACATTTCATTACAAGGTTCGGGTTTCAATTGCGCATACATACTTTATCACGTGCCAGCTAGTCTCTTGGGCGTTTTGCGGGGCGCGCGACTGCCATGTGACACATGTGACACAACGTTACTGAAAACCTATTAAACATCACATTTCATTACAAGGTTCGGGTTTCAATTGCGCATACATACTTTATCACGTGCCAGGTCTCTTGGGCGTTTTGCGGGGCGCGCGACTGCCATGTGACACATGTGACACAACGTTACTGAAAACCTATTAAACATCACATTTCATTACAAGGTTCGGGTTTCAATTGCGCATACATACTTTATCACGTGCCAGGTCTCTTGGGCGTTTTGCGGGGCGCGCGACTGCGCCACGATGTCGTTGACCAGAAATATGTTGGTCCATTTCTTCTTTGGATTCTGGGAAGAAATCTCTTTTAGGAGTATGTTCGCACAATTTTCCATACATTGATTGTAATGATAAAATGCAAGATAATGTTTCCTGCACCAAGCCTTTTGCAGCAGCTTCTATTCTAAATTATTTAATTGACAGTGCCTATCTGGCCATCAGCCAGAATTCCCCCAACACTCATCAGAGACTGGCTGCTCAATTGAGTAGTCTGTCCTTTTTTTAAGAATGAATCATTTTCGCCACTGTTCAGCAGCAGTAACAAACATTACTATATGAAACTGCAGCCCCAGGCTTTTTTGTTTATGGGGGTTCAACGTCCCAAAGGAACTCAGGCTATGAGGGATACCGCAGTGAACGGCTTCAGAAATTTCGACCTCCTAGGGTTCTTTAATGTGCACTGACCGCACAGTACACGGGGGCCTCTAGAATTTCGCATTCATGTCAAGTTTTCAAGAAACAATGCAGAATCGACACTTCCTACCTAGTGTGGCGTGAGAACCTCTGTCACATTTGGCAGCTTTCTCGGCTACAGAGGTCTTCACAGTTTAATATTCAATACACGTAGCTAGGACATGGTCATCAACTGAGCTATAACCAAGAGCAGTGAAGTATACATTTTATGCTTCCGAACTAGTCCCAAGTGATACACCCCCCCCCCCCCCCCCCAAAAAAAAAAAAGCAACGGGTTCACCCTGGGAAGACCAGCCACTCATCACTTGTACATAAGACAGTTCATTACTACAACTGAAGAATGCCTGGAGGGGCGCCAGTGAGAAAAAAAAACGTATTCACGAGGCCCAGTTGATGGAGGTGCCGGGGTAATTTCAGCTGGGCGACTCTACCATCTACCGGACACTGCCAGATTAATTTCGTTACATCCATCAACATGCAACATGCTGCAAACAGGACGGAATTCGCAAACCTGCAAGTTGAACGTGAGAACTGCACAACAGCGGTGCGCGTTACGAAAGGCAAAAAAGCTCAAGAACACATTCCTATAGCCCTGACAAGCAAATTCGAGTGCTGTACCGCCGTCAGCACGCTTAACAAAGCAACCACAGCTATCCATCGGCCGGCCGTTGGCCGTCCGTTTCGGATGTTCCGGACGGACATCGATTTCGGACGTCCGTTCCCGGATCTTTCTCGGATGTTTGCATATATGGCACATGCATACTTTCTTCGTGTCCGCGGGGCAATAAAATGAAAAAGCAACTGAAAGTACAGCGAGAATATTTTATTGTGACTGTACATCAGCACAGGACTGAGTTAATGTGAAGTGTGTAACTCCTCAATAAGACGTAAAACTTCAAGCGCACATCCATCTTCCTACTTCCATGATGAAGCAGAAGCGAACAGCTTTCTGCAAAAAATGAAAAGAAAAAGGTTAGTAATCAAGTCCACGCCAAATCTCAGTAGACCATGATAAATTCAAAAATGCTTGGCAACTTTGTTATTGGTATTCTCAACCCATTCTCAACAAGTCTCAACCCATCCGTAGCCCACACCACAGTATAGCCATAACATAACTCCAACTCTCCCGCGAGAGAATGTTACAGATCCTGCTCCACTGTCATAAAAGTAATTCCCAAGCAGTGTACTGCACTTACCTCCGTAGGACATGCCGTAGGCAATCACACTAGGCCTTCTTTCATCCGAAGTCGGTGTAGTACGATATTGCAGCGTTCCAGGAGGGCTTCAGGCACTTGCCGCATCCTTCGAATTGTTCAAGCTACACACCACTTTCGTCCGCAGACTAAAAAAAGCCACACATTCTAGTAACAGAGCTCAAAAGGGGCACCACACTTCGCACCAAACCAGCAACACCGCCATTACGCCGCTGCACTCTGTGGCTGATGGATTGGATTGGGCTGACTACAAGCTGCATTTATGATGATGATAGCGGAGTTAAACGGGAGTTTTGAATTTACAAGTGGTTTCAATCGCGTTTTACCACGGCTAGGGTGGCTACCACGGCGGACACGATGTCGCTACTGATTTTTATACGTTTTCTAGATGTAAATTAGTAATTGATTTACTGTAAATTTGTGTAGCACTCGCTCCTACCCTTAAATAAATTTAGTTCAGCAGTGGCCCTTGCACTGCAAGTATATGACTAGGGAATTGCGCGAATTTACAAAAGTCCTCAAGTCAAACCGTGTAGCTCATGGAAATAATTTCTCCAAAGCAGATATGCAGATATTAACGCAATTTCTCGCACACTAGCCAATAAAACTGACAAAATTTCCTTCGCGAATAAAATTTTCTAGGTTAAAAAAGCGAACTCTACAGTATACATACTCGAACGGCGCGACTTTTCTGTGTGAACAATTATAAAAAACTCTATACTCATATCCGGAGAATATACTCCACCGTACATCCCTCGGACGTACACCTTGTCTCTAATGCGGATAGACAAAAGCGGATACTGTCTGTACGTCCGGCGGATGTATGAATACGGATATCCGAAATCGGATTGTGCTCGTACGTCCGATGGACGTCCGATCTCGGCAAAGGACGTTCGGATCTAGCTCGTACGTCCGACGGATATCTGTGGTTGCTTGGAGGAACGTTCGCTTGCGCGTCCTGCACTGATATTACAGCCTCTGAGCGCTGGGCGCAGAGTCCAAGGCCATACTGCACGGTATGTTTGCGGACGTTGGAGACAGCTCGTGCCCTGCTTCCACTTTAATTTTGTCTCAGACGCAGCGGCCGACGCCCAGCGGCACTAACGTCAGTGAAAGACAATCGCTCGAGCGTCTGTGTTAAGCGTGCTCACGGCGGTACATACATAGAGGCTGAATGAAGTTTCAATATCAATCAACGAGGCACTGGAAATACACGGGTAGCTACAGCTGCCGCAAAGTAGAAATTACAAAAGTACTCAGACAGTAATAAAAGTGTTCTTACCTGTCATCTGTAGGATTTCCGCGTCGTAGTATCCGCCCTTTGTTTTGTCGTCCCCCTCCCAATAGACCTGATAGATATTTCCCGCCGCAAAATCTTCCGTGCTCTTTGGGTGGAAATTTTTCACAAGAACCGATGAAGTGACTTTTTTCACGTTGTCAAGCAGAAACTTCACGTAAATGTAAAACACCATTGCACTGATGCACACTCGGGAGCAAGTCACCAATGTCGCGCAGTATAGAACAAAAAGGATGTTGGAACGGTTGGAACAAACTATCTACATGATGTTTTGACAACGTAATGGTGTGTGTGGCGCTGCAGTCTTGTCAAACAAAAAATTGCATGCTGATGAGACTGCTTTAGCGCGTTGCTCAGAAACAGATTGAGTTATCTGTAGATGTTGCAAATGTAGTAGTTAACTTTCTAAGCGCCACTTTCTTTTTGGCTAGATTGTAGCGTTTGCCTTGCTGGGAGAGGCGGGCACGCATTGAAGCTATAAAAAAAAAGGAGAGGCGGGCGTGCGGAATTTCCCGCGCAGTCTGTAGTCGCCTCCTTGGTTGTACGTTCCATCTGTCTTCAGTGTCGTTCTTGCACCTTATACAAGCCAACGCCTCATCTACTTGTACAAGCCTGTTACAAGCGTGCAAAGGAGGTGCTCCAACATGCCTCCCAAAAAACGCTACCGCGCCTATTTGGAGCCAAATGCGCTATCACTGAAAATTCCGCGGCAGACGACATGGAGCCGGCTGCAAAAGGAATCCGCTGCAACGTCTCAAGCACCGCAGGTAATTCACCGACTTGTTTACGTCATATGCTAGGGCCCATTCACTTTCTGCGGCGAAAAGTTTTACATTCCATGAACTCATAAAGAATCCGCAAGTGTTTTTTTTTTTTTTTTCCGAGCTGTGCAATGTTGCAAAAGCGACCTTTGCCATTAGGCTTGCGAGCCGTGAGGAGAAGCCCGCTTTTCAGTGAATTTTTGAAGCAAAACGCGGGGCGAGCAAGTGCATATTTGTGGGTGTGGATGCGGAAAAGAGGTACGGGTCGCTGCGAAATAAAAGGCACTGCAGAAGTTGAGTGAAGTAGGGACAGCAAAGAAGGGCAAACGGGTGCTGGAGCTGGACAGCTCGAAACGCCGAGCACCGGCGGCACGGATCATGACGGCGCGGCTGCTGCTGTGCGTTGTGCGTGCGTTACCGTAATGGAGATTTGCTTCGCTAGACTGTGCCGCGCTCATTTGAAGCGTTGCCTTTTGAATAACTTGGACCTATTCGTTTATTCTGTATTTCAACTTGCCCCCCCCCCCACCACACACACTTTTTTTTCTTTGTGAAAGGGGGGGGGAGAAAGCTAAAGTCAGATTTTTTTCTTTTGCGGAATCGCGAGAACCTAGCGTCCTTACACCCACCGCAGGCAGTGGTCATGCTCTTACCTGCGCGGTAAGCATCTAAAGAGAGTTCCTGAAAAGGCGGAGCTTGCATTGCTTACATGGCCTATCAACGTCCAAAATATTGTCTGTGATGGATGCAGACGGCTGATAGCAGAACGCAGCATGCAGAAATGAGAAACAGGGCTAGGAAACGGAAATGATGAATGTGATGAATGAAACCATGGCAAAAAAGTTTGTCGCATCAAAGATTGTGGCAGAAGAGCAAGGCAGCGCGGGTGTACAATGATCAGGAAAAAAAGCACTCCGCAGCATCGAATTAAGAGAAACAAGAAACAGAAGCAGAAGGAGACTGGTGAGGTGAAATGTGGATCGAAATATTGCGTTGTGAGGGCCTTTTGTAACATAGCCAGGCTGAAATACAGCCAAATAGCAGTCAAATTGGATGTAGCCGCCATCATTTGGGGACTTGAGCACAGGCGCCAATGAAAAATGCTGCGTATAGAAGAGTTCATCAACATAAATGCAGTCAAACACGAACTCCAACTGAACACTATAAATGTGTGAGAGGTGTCGACTACATCGGCATATGTGGCAAACATATGAGTTTACGTGTCGTGCAATTCTGCTCTGACATCATCTGTGAGCAGCACGGATTGCACTGATACTTTTTAAAGCCCGTAGTAATTTTTATGGAAAATTCCTGTGCATACCAGTAAGAATGACAAAAAGTAAAAACACTGAGCCCTCAACATAGCGGATCTCTCAGGTCTCTCTCTTTGTCCAGCAGAACACCGGTTCAGACAAATCTTCTCATGTCAGTGTGTGAAGCTCACTTTATAGCACTGTGAGAGCTGGAGCCGGTCACTTGGTCAGCATCTTATCACAGCCAATGGCAGAGTTGTGTGCAGTGGACGCAATTACAACTGCTGCCCTCTCACATCCATTCCCATTTCGTCAGCTGGAATAGTCTCAAATGCTCAATCTGGGTAAAGAACAAGCGGTGTGAGGATGGAGCAGCAATTCAGCATTAATTGGGCTCACATCATGCCATGATAAGATGCTGACCCACTAATCGGCCAGATTTCTCAAAGCATGCCACTCGGGCTTTCGTCACTGTCTGATAATACATTCCTCTTTTGTTTATTCTTTGCAGTTAGCTGCAGTAAATGAGGTACCAAGAGGGGACGCTGAGGTTACAGACGAACAAACTGAGAGTGAAGAATGTCTGCTGCCACTACCTCAGCTCTCTGAACAAGCAGAAAGTGCTGCCTCTTTTAACCAGAATGCTGAGCAGGGAGACCCTGATGTGTATGCGGAAGCTGACGACCCAGATGATGATCTTTCTGATTTCATCGCAGCCAACTCAAAGACGACTCTTCCTGGCCAGTCCACAACTCGACTGCAAGCCATGCTCCTGATATTATCATTTGTTGTGGCAGCTAAGCTACCATGGACACAAGTTGACAGCTTGCTCAAGCTTCTGAACGCCCTCTTTGCTGAAGAGGTTTTTCCTTCAACCAAATATGGTTTTCGAAAACTGTGGAGGCTTCAGCAGTCAAAAATGGTGAGCATTCATGCCTTCTGCCCGACTTGCCAGTTCTTAATTGATGGCAATGGTACCAGCCACTGGCGTTGCCGAATTTGTTCAGAAGTTGCAAGCCTAGGAGAGGTTTTGAAGAAGGGGAGCTTTTTCATCACTCTTAACTTGAAGCGACAACTGCAACAGCTCCTGAAACGCATGGGCAAAATAGTTGGAAGCAACCTGCTTCAGCTTGCTTCATCATGCCCAGAGGCTTTCACCGATATCACAGATGGCCTGCTCTACAAGAAAGTTCGCAGTGACCACAAAATGAAGTGGAGTGACCTAACTTTGACGATGAATACTGATGGTGCACCGGTATTTAAGTCAAGCAAAGGTTCTGTGTGGCCAATACAAGTTGCCCTCAATGAGCTTCCCGTTCCTCTGCGGTGGAAGAATATTTTGGTTGGAGCAGTGTGGTTCGGCAAGGAGCATCCACCTGCACATCTCTTCATGAAAACCTTTGTGGACAAGTTCCAAGAGGTTGGCAGCCTGATGTGGACCTTTGCTGATCAAGTTGTGGAGTCTGCAGTCAGAATTGTGTGCTGCTGTGTCGACTCACCGGCCAGAGCTGCTTTGCTCAATGCAAAGCAGTACAACGGGTACTACGGCTGCACTTGGTGTCTTAACAAGGGAACTTTAGTTGACGGTGAGACTCCTGCTTTCATTCAGTCTTATGAAGGACACAGATATACAGCATATGTTTTACATGGCAGATTGGTTGCCAGCGGTAAAAGTAAGGAATAACAGCCTATTTGGCTAGTTGGATGTTTTATACTTTGCCGGTGTTATATTCATGTTTTTAATTATTTTCATTTGTTCTTTACTACTGCTTTGATCTGTGCGGCATGAAGTGAGTTTTGATTTTAATGATTTGTTGTGTTTTTGTTGTAGGCACAGTAAAGTACACGTTTGAAGGCGGTGCCATGGTTGAATGGTCCCACGACACTGTGCTGTCAGCCATGTCCCTTGCAGTTACAAGAAAGTGCTCTGTCGATGGAGTGAAGGGGCCATCTCCAGTTACGAAGCTAGGAACATTGGACTTGGTCTGGGGCTTCCCTCCCGATTATATGCATTGTGTCCTGGAGGGTGTGACTGCACAAATGACAGAGCTTTGGCTGTCTGCAACTGGGAAGCCTTGGTATGTAGGAAATAGAATTGCCGAGCTAAATCAGCGTATATTGAAAGCACGGCCACCAATAAGCTTCTCGAGACTGCCAAGGCCAATTTCAGAGAGGGCATTCTGGAAAGCCACAGAATGGAAGTATTGGTTGCTATACTACAGTGTGCCATGCCTTCAAAACATTTTGCCAGATAGATATATTAGGCATTTTTCATTGCTGGTAGAAGGCATTTTTATGCTGCTGAGAGAAAGTGTTGAACGCAGTGACACTTTTATTGCAGAAAGGTTGCTGAAACAGTTTGTGGAGGAAGTGAAAATATTTTATGATGAAAGTGCGCAAACATTCAATGTTCATCAACTTCTACATCTGGCGAAATCTGTTAGGATGACAGGTCCACTGTGGGCCACGTCAACCTTCCCATTTGAAGGGGGCAACGGGGACATCTTGAAGCTTGTGTCTGCTGCGAAAGGGGTTCCTCGGCAAATATCAGAAAGATTCATTATGAATGGAGTTCTAAATTCTTTGAAACGTCTGGTACCTCTTCCTCCATTTTTGAAAAAGCAGCAGGAGCTAATTTCAGGTAAAATTTCTAAACAGCACAAATCTAGTGTCTTAGGTGCAGCTTTGCCACCTTGTGTCTATGAAGAACCCATCCAAATACTGTTGAGGCAAAACATTGGTTCCGAGGCATGCGTAAGTGAGTACCTTAGAGCTCGTGTCAAGGGGTTCACTGTACACAGCGCCCATTATCAACAAGCAGAAAGAACATGTTCATGCTACCTGGAAGCAAGTAACGGCAAACTTGTTAAAATTCTCAAGGTGTTTGCTGCTGACAGCAAAATCTTGCTGTTGTGTCAAGAATTGATTACTGAAGTGTTTGAGCTGCCCTTTTTGTTCAGAATCGAGCAACCTCCATTTGGCATCGCTCTCTGCATGCTTTGCGAAGAAAGCGTTGTTTCATCTTGTGTGCTTGTGGAACAAGAGAGCACATTCTTAGTGAAGATGCCTAATCTTCATGAAAGTGATTAGTCATTTTCAGTACCATGAGGGAACAGCATGAAAATATTCTTGAGTAAGACACTTGTATCCCACTTGCTTCAAATGCTGTCAAATGGGAAAATGCCGCCCCTGTGCACCATATTTTTGCATGCTGGATACTACCGAGCTATGAAACAAACCATTCAGCATATTTTTAACTTTTAGGCCTCCTTGGTGTTATGTTTTTACAAGCACGGGCGTACAGTTCGACACGGCCCACTTTTGCAGGGAAACAAAAATAAACTTCTTCAGCTTTTGAGCTTTTTTCATCGGTGAACTGCAACATAATACTTCTTGAAGCAAGTTTCAGTGTACAAGCAAGTCGTCTTATACATCCAAAAGACTGCGGTATGGATATTTACCATATTTGAGGTCTTTTTATGAAGTGATTGCTACAGCTCTGTTCCTCTCTTTTTCTACAAAACCAGTGGTCAAAACTGGTTCAAAGCGATGTCATTCTGAGCACAGTTTTACGATATGTATGCAGCATGTGAGACACGAATACAGCTTTGTGAAAAATGCAAAAATGATGATGCTGATCTTTTCGACATAGACAAAATACCCTTTGCCCAGTCTGTTGCACATCTTACTCATAGCAGTTTCACTCATCCACTTTTTCACTGATCTCCATTTATGATTGTGGCCAACTTGCTATTGCGTTTTACAAAATTCAAAATGTCATGAAACTTGGCAGCACATTGCAAGGTACCTAGTTAGTGTTGTTTGAGGTTGCAGCGTGTTGCATTATCATTAACACACTGTCTTGTTTGTTGTGCATGTTCACTGTCACATGGCAGTGGCATCCAGTACACTGTCTTGTGCATGTTCAGCAAGAAAATGTTTCGATAGGCATGTTTTTCTTTGCATTTGCCAACACGTCAACACATACATGCTTCAATGGCAGCTTAGTACAAAATTCACACACGTACTTGCCAACTGTCTCCATCAAGGGAACATGTAGCCTTAAATATTGAGCCCGCTGGACAGACCAACCAAAGCATGAATGCTCCTGCAGTGCCGTGTTTCACATGAGGTTCGGAACTTAGTATTCGGAGAAGCCTTTGCCCCACAGTATATGCAGTTTAGCTGATGATTTCTCTACAAGATGTATCCCTATATATATGACTTAGCAACCCGAATGAGCCAGCTTTTTTGTAAGGGTTCATTTCTGTTAAATGAACACACTTATCAGGGACTGTTATCTCTGTGTTTTCAATCTGTTCCGAGTTCATGAACAGTTCTTTGAAGCAGTTCTCATGCATTCGTTTATATCCAGTGAAAACTGCACCCATTTATTTTTATTCTTTGCTTACTTAAGCTGGATAACCTGACTGACATTGTATCCTGTGATATGAGCCCTTTTTTATATAATATTGTGCCTTATTAAGTAATGTCAAGTTGCGGTGTACTGTCTTGTGCATTATTTGCTGCTCTGCTGCTCAGCACGAGTTTTTTTATTCTTGTCCTTCATGCTTCGAAGTAGGCATTGTCATGAAAAACAGCAACTTATGCTGAAGATGTTCTCTACAGTGTATTTGCACTTCCTTTGCACCTTTCCATAGCCTTCAGTGGTAATGTACAGCGGGGAATTTTTTCAGTGCATGTAACTTTGGAAGGGCATTGTTTTCCAAGACCCTTTATATAATGATATGTAAAATGTCTTTTGCTTGTTTTTTTTACCTACATGTGCTGACCTTGAGACTTTGTTTGGCTGTTGATGAAAAAGTTGTCTGGGGCATCTCACCTAGCGGGTGTTAAAACAAGTAAACTAGTAGCAAAATGCTCCTTTTAGCAGCTATGCAATTGGTGGTGTTTGGTCAGTGCACGAAATAATCGTTGGCCATTTAAACTTGATAGTTCACATTCTCTTCATCTCTTAACAATGTACAGCTCTCATGTAAGTCAGAAAATTAAGCTCTTACAGGCAGAATCTATAGCACAGGGGGAGCTTAGGATGTTTTCGGCTGTTTTGCCGTGTAGCACTTTTTACTGTTGCCAACTCAGCCATGCCTGTTCCTGTCTTGCTGTTGCTTATGGTTTCTGGCATTGCGTCGATGAGCAAATGCACAGTGCTGTGTGAAGTTGTCTTCATATGCCCTTGCAAAATTTGTTATCAACTGAGCTGGCATTTGCTGTTGTGCTTAATGCAGCTGGCAGCACTTCAGTACTTTCCTACCTGCCCGTCAAGTATTGTGTCTGCACAAAAGCCCACCTCCTTATCACCATTCTGATTCCAGTAATTTCATTGCCTTGATCACTGTGAAAGGCACTGGTAAGCACTGTGGAAGCTGCCTGGCTGTATGAAAGGCCCCACATTGCTACAATTCAGGGGAATGAATTGATGGTGTTCTTTTGTGATGCTTTCAGGGGCACTTTCCCAAATGCCCATTTCGCGAAGGCACTACTGCAACTCTGAAACGAAGGAGTTCTATGCTGAATTTTGAGAATAAATGTGTTTTAATTTCTTTCAAGCTTTAGTTCAACCTGCTGTCATGCCTTTATGTTTTCATAGTCACACCAGATACAAATTTTTTGTTGTCCTGGCTGATATGAGCATTTAACTATACCTGGAAGCTAAAAAAGTGTGCCTTTTTTGTCCACATAATAAACAGACTGCCATTCATCCTTAGTGTAATAGTAATAAATACTAAATTATATGCTGTATGATATGCAAATGCACCTCACAATTTACCTTGGACTTTTTTACGGTTTGACTGTGGTGTGAAGACATGAACACCCATAGTTGCAACAATGGACTATGCAATTAAGCAGGACAGAAATCTTTCATTAATCTCAGTAAGTACCAAACCAACCTACATGTTGGTCAGTGCATGAAATAATCCTTGGCCACATGTCTGGCATGTGCCTGAGATTGTATCTGGTACATCATGCAAACTAGAATGAACCGAACAGATCTTTTTGGTGGCGCTCGGCTCCCGCACATGAATACAGCAACAGGTCTGGTGTGCTTGAGCTGGATCATATACGCCAGATGACTCGAAACCAGTCTAGTGTACGTGCACACCAGACGACATGAAACCAGTCTAGTGTGCACACCAGACGACATGAAACCAGTCTGGTGTGCACATCAGACAACACCACACCGGTCTGGTGTGCACATCAGACAACACCACACCGGTCTGGTGTGCACATCAGACAACACCACACCGGTCTGGTGTGCACACCAGACACCACCACACCGGTCTGGTGTGCACACCAGCACCACCAGGCTGGTCTGGTGTGCACACCAGACACCACCAGGCTGGTCTGGTGTGCACACCAGGCTGGTCTGGTGCCCACACCAGCCACACCAGGAAATCCTGGTGTTAACACCAGAACACACCAGAACAGTCTGGTGGATTTTTCAACTGGGTTGTGCTATATATTTCATGTTGCACGCAAGCAATTTCTTTTTTTTTCGAATTATAAGGCTAGAAATAAAAAATCTACTGATTTTGGACACTGCTCGCTGTAAAAGAGTGCATTCATGCCTACATAATTTTTTGTTTTTCAGCTGTTTGTTTTAAGTTATGAAATATTTAAAATCCCTTGATTCATTGCTGTTAATGTGTACAAATGCGAAATTCTCCACGTTTGCTGCAGGTCTATGCAGGCAGTGGGCTCTGGATGGAGCCTGGTGCCTGGAAGATGCTCCTGAGAGCACCAACAGACTCAATGTTCTGCCGCGGTGCTGGTGTATTGGACACCTGATGAGCTGAAGAGCCGCAGCGTGACTGGCGTGCTTTCAAATAAGTGCCGGTCTCTTGGCAGAACAGAGGCGAAACCGGCACTTACACCGGAAAAAGTCTCTTCTCTGAAAGGTGCTAGTGCTTTTTTTTTTCTTTGCTTTGAGTAACACCTAGGCAATCAAACTTTGCTTCAGCCAAATACAGTCGCGCTCACTTACAGAAAGCGTGATAGTCATGGAGATCCTGTTCATTGTATCCGAGGTTTGTAACAACTGCAATGTCCTTATTGCATCCAAAACTGCAAAGTCGGGCAAAAGTGACGTTTAGTTTTTGCAAGGTGTGTTATGCCCATACGTTTCTTCATGCAGGCTCTATCACAGCACTTTCAGAGATCTCCACACTGTTTGTGTGGCTCTCGCTAAGATCCGTTCTGCCAGTAACCTGATTTATCTATTTGGTTGTGAAATTACCGTTCTCAACGACTGGTGGCAAGTCATTGTGCGCGTTCTCCGATCTTGCTGCGACAAAGATAGTGCAATTGACATATCTGCACAGAATGTATAAATAGCATTGCCCGTTGTTTCGAGTAATCTCTGTCTTTGGTTTTCATGCAAGCATCTCAATGCATCCAACACACAGCAGACGCGGAGTGGGTAGGCCCATGTGTCGTCAGCAATCAGAGGTTGCCAGACAAGCAGTCAGTTCGCAAAGGAAACGAAAATCGTTTTAAAGATATCTGCCGCACGGAATCAACTGAAAGTTTTGGGTATTGTAATTTAATGTGTTGGGAATTAAATGCTACAACAAGGGTATGCACGAAAGTAGGCTTCATGGCCCCTTTAATGGCGAACATTCGTTTCTGTGTTTTTACAATGAGAGTGGTAATTCTGAATCTCACTTTTGCATTTATCATGTATCTAGTTGTGTTCAAATGTGGCCTATTTTGTGTTCTATTGTGCAGCTCTGTTTCATATCTACATGGGAGACATACCAAAGGAGCTTGCAGAGAAGAGACCGAAAGCCGTGCGCAAGCACCTCTCACAGAAGCTGGGGGACGTGCAACGAAAAATTGGAGGTCATGATGTATAAATTTATTTTGCCACTTACCTATGCCGAAGCCGTCAGGCGTCCCCGCCCAGAAACGTTCGTTTCGTACCAGCATCCACCGCAGTCGACACCATTTCGTCCTGCCTGGCCACCACCGCAACGTTTCCGTCCATGGCGGACACCGGACAACCTACCCATTTGTTATGTCTGCGGCATTCCTGGCCATGTGATGCGTCCCTGCCGCCGCCAAGTGTTGTCCCCTGCTGCCAATACTGACCCTCGAGGTTACGCCTACGCCCCTCCCCAGCCTTTTCACCGCACTTCGCCTTCTGAGACCACTGCTTCCTCCGATCTCAGGCCGTCTATTCGCCGCCGTGCTCCATCTCCGCGTCGTCGCTCGGTTTCCCCAATGCGCCGTCGTCCCTCTTCCCCTTCGGAAAACTAGTGCCCGCAGTTCCGGAGGCAAGAACTGCTTGCTCGTCACCAAGCTCAAGACCTCGACTTTCTCCGACAAATTTGATCGCGGTTTCTGTGGAGGGCACCGATGCTTTTGCGCTTGTTGACACCAGTGCTGCTGTATCTGTACTAAGTGAGAAATTGTGCCGCCAGTTACGAAAAGTGATGACTCTGCTATATGGTTTTATGTTTCGCGCCGCTAATTCGCAACTTATTGCGCCTTTGGGGGCATGTACAGCCCGAGTTACTATTCAGGACGTTCTGTATATTGTTGAATTCATCGTCTTCCCATGGCCGTCTCACGACGTCATCTTAGGCTGGGACTTTCTCTCCCAACATGACGTTGTCATCGACTGCGCTCGTTCCGAAGTCGCCCTTCTTCCCTTCGGCGACGACTCTGTGAACGCTTCCACTAACTTGTGCTCCAAGCTGACTGTGGCTGATGACGTCATGATCCCGCCGTGCTCTGCTGTGCTCGCCTCTGTTCATTGCGACTCTGGATCCAACGGCCCTGTCATCTTCATCCCGTCCGACTCCTCTGCTTCTCGCCACTGTCTACCCCTGCCATTCGCCGTGCTTGCCGTCTCTGCCGGCTGCAGCGCCTTGCCCCTGACGAATCCATTCCTGTGCCCCTCCACTCTTCTTCGTGGTGAATGCTTGGGATGTGTCCAGCCTTTCGCTTCCGTCGTCGCCTGGGACCCTTCTGAGGACGACTCCTGCCGCCTGCAAGTGTCTTCACTTACTTCCTCCTCACCGTCTCCTGATCCCGTTCCCGAGGCCGTCTTTGTGGGCTCAATCGACACAAATCTTTCGCCACCGGAGAAGACCCAGCTTGCGGCCCTGCTAGATAAGTTTCGGTCATCGTTTTACTTCTCTCACCACCGTTTTGGTCGCACTTCAGCTGTTACCCATCGGATCGACACTGGCGCCCATTCGCCGTTGCGCCAACGCCCATATCGCATCTCGGCCACCGAACGCCAGGTTATCGACACCCAGGTCATTGATATGCTGCAGCGTGGCGTCATACAACCATCACACAGTCCTTGGGCTTCCCCCGTCGTCCTTGTCACCAAGAAAGACGGCTCTATCCGCTTTTGCGTTGACTACCGGCGCCTCAACAAAATCACCCGAAAAGACGACTCTCCGCTACCCCGCACCTCCACCAAGATGTAACGGCCTTTATTGACAGTTGTGAAGGCCGGTTAGAGCGGGCAAGGACAGGTCCGGTCCCGGAACAGGTCACGCTCTCGTCTCGCGCCGCGCGTCGGCTCTGCTGCTTCAGCTGCCGATCGTCGTCTTCTCGTCTCGCGCCTCGCCTCGGTTCTGCTGCTCTGACTGCTGATCATCTTCCTCTTTACAGGTTTCTTTATTTTATAATAAAGCTTTCGTTTGCCCTAAATCTGGTTGTCAGTATATATATCGTAGGGCATTACACACCCTTTTGGCCAGCTTAATTGGAAAATATTATTAGTAGCAGGCGCTGCCTTTTTGCAACAGCTTGCGATGCACTAATCGAAGAAGCTATGTTATCATGCGCAATGTGCAGCACACATTTCTGAGTGATGAAAAAACTTATCTATGGTGCGCCATTAGGACTGGCGTCCCTCATTAGGCCTAACACTATCCCGATACCTGCAAGCAGGATCTGTGCCAACAGGCCGACGCCATTAGAACCAACAGGTCTGACACCGACAGGTCCATCACCAACAGGCCCAACACCAACAGGTCCGACAGGACCGACAGGCCCAACACCAACAGGCCCGACAGGCCCAACACCAACAGGCCCGACAGGCCTATCACCAACAGGCCCAACAGGCCCAAATTACGGGTTCCTTCAGCCTTCAGACCGATAGGCTGAAGGAATTTTTGACTGGGTAGCTATCAAGTTATTTAGTCTAGGGCGATTAGTAAGGTCATCTACTACATCCAAGGACTCGCCATGGGAAATGGCGGGCTGCTCCTTGTGAGGAGGTCACCTTCCTCCTTGCTCACTGTAAGTATTACCCGCCGATTCCACGCTGTCGCTCTCTAGCGGCAGCATCTGTATTCGTTTTCAAGTTACGATGTCCTGCAAGGCGATTTTCTACGGAGCCGGTGCCATCGTCGCACTCCTGCGCGGACGCCATTGCCGTTGCATTCCACCGCTAATATGATCTGGCTGTCTCTCTGAAGACGCAGCGAGTTCCTCTCTCGTACAATTGCCCACTGTCTGGGCAGATTATGCGCTCCAGTGTGCTTGGGTTTGCCCGTGAATCCATGAATGCGGTAATCCGGCTGTAGTGTGGTCCCGCTCGCATGGCTGTTCCTGAGAAGGCCTAACTCCGGAGGCCTCTAGAGAAGCGGGAAGCCGTGCTTGGTGTATGTACAGTGCAAGGAAATGGCTTTCACTTTTCACTCTGCTGCGCTGGGATGAGTGAATTTACACTTCGTTTCGCAAGTTCGCTGTGATTTGAACGCTAGGAGAACGCGGTGGCGATTACCGCTGCGGCATTCACTTCTCGCGCTCGCGAGCAAATCACGCCGCTCTGGCTGACTTCGCCTAACTCTGGTAGTTACTCCGCTGCTCGGAGGCTGTGAGAAGGTTCGAGTTACATTTCCTCAATCATGAAGGTTCGTTTCTTCATTATTGCGTCTGAATAGGTTCGACGCACGAATGAGAAGACATTGAGGTGTGTGTTTTGGTGTGATTCGCGACCCTTATGTTTTTCTTCGTGCAAAATACGCTCAGATTTGTTAAACGTCTTCTGCTTATTGCGAACCGTACCACATGCACTGCAATCTAGTCCAGCGTTCTAAATGCGGCAGTTAAGCGACGATTGCTGACAAGAGGTCCGTTCGACAGTGACTAGTGCGAAAGCACACCGCTGGGAAAGTAGTGGCTGTCACTGACCGGAAGCCCGACGGAGCAACGAAGACCGAGGATAATACACACAAAGTGCTGATCTTTGTAATCCTTTATTAGTAACAACACTACTTGGCTGCGTGTTCACCTCCGTGGTCGCTTTCGTTTCAGATGTAATATACAGAGAAGAAATGTCACTTGTCCTCATAGTGGTTTCCTGGCTCGAAAAAAAATTGGCACGTATACATTTCTGTGTAGCAGTTTTTTGGCATCCGAAAGATTATTCAGGCTTTCATTGAGGGTCGGCTTTGCTCGATGCTTCATTACGTAGCAATTCTGAAAACATTTAGCAGACGCTCTAATGGGCCTTTGCAAATGTAAAGCAATACGAGCGCTTGCGTCTCTTGTTATGCATAAAATTTTGATTGATGTCATTTTTCTTCGGCTATGCTTCTTAGTAAGTTGCCTTGTTAATTTCTTCTTTTACAAATCTGCAGCAAATGAATCACTTTGAAGCGAAAGCTTCACTACGGGACCTCGTGCTTCAATCGCCGGGTGCAGAGTTTTGACCTCCACCGGAGTTAGGGGTGAAACCATGAAAATGAGGAAAAGAAATTGAATCAGTATCCATGACTGGGAGTCGAACTCGCGGCTGCGCGAACAGGTCTCCTTTAAAGGCCGGTCAGCGAGACCACTAGGCTGTCGCCGCAGCCATCACGCCTCGTGTTGAACTGCACCACACTTGGTTGGTTGGTTTCCCTCAAATTAAATGGCACAAACCCACTACGAGGGAGTGGCCACACTCTCGCGCTGTGCATTGGAGGGCGTCGTCTTCACCAACATCCATCGTGCGGCGGCACTGCCTGCTCACCGTCGTCTTCTACGTAGCACAAATATGCACTTTCGCTCCGATTCGAATGGTGTAAACATTTTCTGTAGTTTTTATTGCGAAATAAATACTACACCAATGTGTCGCCTTTTCGCGTTACCGCAGCCTACCCTTCACAGTCGGTGGTCGGTCATGTGACTACAGACGTCATACCAGAGCGAGAGATGGGGCACCAAGTCGGCTCTTCAGCGCACCGCAGCTAGAACTTCACGGACGGTCGACCAACTGCGAACGGCGGCAAGCGATTTACGTCATACAAGTTGCAAGAGCTTGCAGGCCTTGCTGCGATGATCGCTGTCGGGTGTAGAGAAAAGTAGCGCCTGCTCGCCGGTTCTTCGGTATAGCTATGGAAGACTTCGGACGCTGGGGCACCAAGTCGGCTCTTCAGCGCGCAGCAGCTAGATTTCGCGGCCCAACGACAGTTGGCGGTCAGCAGCCGGTAGCGTTCGTCGCCGCCGCAGCATCTACTGCTAGCCAACTCCACGCTCTAAGGGACGCGAAGAGCTTCAGACCCACAGACGCATCGCAGTCGGCTGCGTTCGTCGCCGCCGCCAGTGCCGCCGCGCCTACTCCGGACATTAGAAAATGTGCACCACCCATAAGCGAAACACATAGCGTAGCCAAAGGGATATTGCTTTCGCAATTACCTGGGCTTAACCAAAGCTAAGCCCTAGCAATTTTTTCTGCGGTTAATTATGGGAAGTGAAGCTCATGTTACAATACGGTGGCATTCAAATTTTTCTCCGGATATTTTCTTTACATATATGAGAAGGAGAGTGCACCCATGTTTATAATGCTTTTTATACCCTAATTGGATTTACGCGGCCCATCAGAAGGTGAAATTGCTTGAGTTCACTGTGCGAAATCTCAGAATTCATCTCGGTCATCGTGACAACTGTGGGGCCACATGCCCGCGCACAGATGGCCCGAGCAATGTGCACAAGCTGGCTTTCAATAAACGGCGTGTTTCAATCCGTTATGAAATTTGGGGTGCATTGCAATTGAAAATGGATCTTACTTCAGTTTTTCCGGGCACGCCTACCTTCTTTTTCTTTTTCCTCTGTTTTTTCTCCTTAGGTTCCGGTTTTTAAAATCTGTTGCATTTACCTTGACGTGCCAGCATTCACTCCTGCCCACGCGCCGTAAAGAACACGGAGTAGAAGACAAAGAAGATTCCCTCGTGGCACCCGCTCTCCTGTTCCAGCTGACCGATTCAGGTCAGAGGCTCTTTCGTCGATGGAACGCGTCTACGTTGTATGCGTCTGCCTAGCGCCGTTAGAGCAGCCATTGGCTCGCAGACTCCGAGCCGCTGAAGAGGCTCCTGAATACGTGGTTGCCTGGCCATTGCTGAACAAGAAGACAGCTTTTACGACGGCAGGGGCGCTGACACCGCGACGAACGCGTGGTCTTCCTCCTGGCGATTGTCAGTCCTCGAGCTCACTCAACCTGTTTCCTCTGCCCGGTTCAGCCACCGCAGACACGGGGCACACGGCGCTGGAGATGGACGGCAAAACCCCGCACCAGGACAAGGACCGCGGACCGCATGCTGAATATCCGCACGCAACTGCACCCTTCCAGGCAGAGCCGTTAGCCGACCTCCCAGTGACAGCCAGGTGAGACACTTTCGAAAATTGTTTTCCAGATTTCATGCTAATAGACGCCTTGGCCGACATCGTACTCGGTGTCAACCAGGGACCACACCACATATCCCAAAGTTACCAGCAAGCCCACTAAAGTAGAACTCTGAAAGGTTAAGCTGCATTTTTTTTCTTGAACCGAGAGTTTTAAAAAACAAAAATTGCAGACAGTTCAACATTGCTAAGCGCGGATTATTGTGCAGTATTGCACTTATGATAAGTACTTAAGGTCCCTACGTGCTAAAGGTATTTCAGCGGAAGGCCTTTATTTGGGAGGTATTTGCTTTAGGGGTCTTCACACATGCCTTCACTCAGCTAGGTGCTGCTAGCTGCACACATCTGACATGTTGCAAACAACCTGCCTGCCATACAGCAGGCTACAGGGACGTACGCATGCCGGAAATCGGAAGATGCTTCGAATAGTTCCACTGCACTAAAAATTAGAGGGGACACTTACGCTCTGCCTTAAGAGTATGACGCAACTGCGTTAATGAGTTGATACCCATAAATGCGGAATTGGTTATTTCTACTACTTAACATTCAGAGATCCCCGGGATTCCTCATACCACTTATGGCGCAGTGGTCCAGCAGTCAAGCGACGCGCCACTGCACTTCGATGGAACAAGCTGCCACTCGAGGGGATCGTTTCACACCGATTGCTCTTTCCGAGCAACCTTTCGCAAGCAGTTTGCTCACAATCCAGCGGGCAGCTTGTGACAACGCCCCAAGACCGCATGACCTAGCTTTGCCACCTTCCATCTAAGTCACCTCTCTGGGGATTTTCTGCGCATTTTTCACTGGCTTTCAGCGACGCCGGCAACAGACGCCGACGCGCAGAATAGACGGCAATGACGACGCAGGCTTATCTGCGACACGGGCGCTCTAACGCTATCGGGCTAAAACTGGCTTGTGCGAAATTTATTACCTGAACCATTAGATGACTTCCCCTTCTAAAGAATGCCACCTTATTCAGCAGTGCCTGTTTTATAAATCACAAAACTCTACCGACACAGGTTAGCCGTTTATAAACTACGGACTCTGTAATAGGACGTTGGTGCTTTTCGCCTTTCTTAAGGTACCTGTTAAGGTATTTCTTGTAGAAGTTGCTATATAAGTGCTTTCAACCTTTCCGTTGCAGCCCATCACCAAGTTATGGCCCGCAGCATTTCTCTGGCGTACACCATGCTTTTGGGCTGTTCAAATTGGCGTGTGGGTGGTGGCCTCCATGCTTATGGTGGCCTTGGCGTGGCCGATCTCCACCACCACCACACTGCTGGAGGTGCGCCGGTCCGGAGGGCGCATTCGACGGAGGTGGTCCTAGGACGGGCCTTCGCGGGCTGCTGCTGATGCGGCCTCTATGGTGGGATTGCGTGAGTACCTTTCAACTCGCGAATCCGTACTGCCTCTGCATCTAACAGGTGGCTGTATACAGCTCCTAGCGTACTTTCAAAATCTAGGAAAGGGAGCAGTGGCTGCTCTCGCCATCACGCGGTCTGACGCAAATCCTTGGCGCTGATTTAGCCGTCTCAAACGTGCCAAAGAAGAGTATGCTGCCTGTTAGGAAACACCTAGAGGGACATTTAGCTTGTGGGTGTATTTACAAGCTATTGGGTTTTATTGAGTTTTATGGGGATATAACGTGCAAGATTAATTCAGGGTACAATGGGCGCCGTAGTGAAGGGCTCCGGAAATTTTAACCACCTTGTGTTCCTTAACGTGCAGAGACATCGCGCAGTACACGGGCGTCTGGAATTTCGCCTCCATCGAAATTCGGCTGCCGCGGCATGGATCGGATCGCGTCTTTCGGGTCAGCAGCCAAGCGCCATAACCACTGAACCACCGTTGCGGACTATTTACAAGCTATGAGACCAAAGAGTGTTAGCCTGCGCTTTTGTACCTATTTCAATTTTCCGATGATCTCGCTCGCGACATGAAAGCTGCTGTTACTTATAAAACACTTTCGACTCGTCCTGCAGTAGTGGTGAAGGTGAAGATGGAGGCCTGCTTCTATCTTATCCTCACATTATGCTTCAGCTGCAGCAATGGCGTAGAGGTAGCGGATCCGCCTCGAGTGCAAGATAACCGGGGTACGAAGCCCGGTGTCGCGCAAGTTTCTAGCGGATTTGAAAAGAAAAAAAATTCCACCTGTCACTAGAACTTCCTAATTATGCTTCGGGTGCGGCCTCTGCACATTGATCAGAGTCGACAACGCACTCCCTCACGAGCGCAAGATTTGGCCATGCTGGCGTAGTACTCGGCCAAACGTTCTATGAAAAAAAAAACCAATTCCCCCTGGGCACTCAGTACCCAGCGGCTACAAAGGAACTGACCAAGGCGGCGGTCAGGCCTGTTGACAGAGTGGAGGGTGTTAAGAATCTCGTGCTCCAGAGAGGCCGCGTTTGGAAACTGAACATGGCAACGTTAAATGCTGGAACCTTATCCATTGAGGCTAGCGTAGAAGTGCTGTTCGAGGAATTAGCGGGTAATCATTCGTATTTTAGAGGTCTTCGTGAGGCTACAACAGATGACGCGTATACAGTACTAAGGGGTGGGCAGGCAGTCTGCTATCATGGATGACTGGACAAACGAGAACTAGCTGTGGGATTCTTCATCACACAGGATGTATTTAGCAACACAAATGAGTTCTTTCGTATAACAAGATGGTGGTAGCTGTCGAAATTAGACTTAATAAGAGGTAAAATCTGACGATGGCGCAGGCCTACGCGCCTACATCCAGCCATAATGTCCGGATCACTGAAAGGTTCTATGAAGACGTAGAATCGCAAATGAACAAAGCAAAATTACAGTATACGATACTAATGGGGGACTTCAAAGTGAAGGTAGGCAAGAAACAGGCCGAAGACCAGGGGGTAGGCGACTATGGCGTAGGTTCTAGGTATACCTGTGGGTAATTGTTAGTACGCATAGATAAATAGTTTACCGATTCTGAATACCTTCTGCAAACGAGAGAACAGGAAGTGGACGTAGAGGAGGCCCAAAGATGAGACTGAAAATGAAAGTCTTCATACTATGGGCTCACTCTGGCATCCAGCAGAATGTGGAAGTCATCTGAAATGTGCGTTTTAGCGAGCAGACAATGTTAAGGTCCTGAATTAGCTCACACTTGAATGGGAACGTGAAAAATAGTGAAACAGAAGCCCATTAGCGAGTTAGCGGCAAGCGGTAAAAATGCGGAATTCAGGGTACCGCTGGAGAACAGATATTCGGATTTTATTGAGCAAGCAGACCTTGATCTTTAAACAAAGAATAACTTTCACACCTACCGTTACGGAGTGTGCAGTAGAAATAGGCGGTAGGATGGTTCGAGGGATACAGGCAAGCTCTCTCAGGACACAAAGATCTCATTAGGAAACATCATATCATTGAAGCGCCTAACCCTACAGAGAGAGCAGAACAAGCAGAGGTATCAAGTTAAAAAATATTCGCAAGGTAGCCGACATAAGAAAGTTTAATAAGAAGAGAATCAAGCATACTCCAAAGAACGGAAAAGCCATGAAGAGAAAAATTGGCATAAGTAAAAACCAGATGTATGCGATAAGTGGAAAAGAGGGCATTACCATTAGCAATATCCATAAGATAGTTAAAGTAGCCGAAGAGTTCTATACATCCCAGGTGGTCGAAATTTCCGGAGCTCTTCACTACGACGTTGTTCGTAGCCCGAGTCGCTCTGGGACCTAATAGACCCATTAATCTAAAGAAATGTATTCAGTAGCCAATGTGTTCAGAAAGTGAATGAGAGAGGCGGAAGTGCATATATATGGGACATCCCTCCAGCAAAGAGAGAGGAAATAAAAGCCTTAGGACCATAGCAAAGGAGGAAAACAGTTGGTGGGGATCAGGTAAAAGCATATCTTTTCACGGAAGGAGGGGCGATTGTGCTCGAAAAACTAGCCACCCTCTATAAGCAATGTCTTACGACCTGGAGCGTACCAGATACTTAGAAGAACGATAATATAAACTTAATTATTGAGAAAGCACACGTTAAGAACTTGAAAAATTACAGCCAACAAGGTACCTAGAAAGGTAATCGCTAATAGAGTCAGGAAAACCTTAAACTTCAATCAACTCAGTGATCACGGAGGCTTTCGTTAAGGATACTCGAGAATAGCCCATATGCACGCTACCAATCATGTGATAGAGAAATGCACAGAATAGAACCAACTCCCCTATACAGCCTTCATAGATTACGAGAAAGGATTTGATTCAGTGGAAACCTCAGCAGTCATGCAAGTAATACGGAATCAGGATGTAGAAGAGTCGTATGGGGTGACAATGGAAGATATTATAACGGCTGCTCAGCTACCACAGCCCTCCATAAAGTCAAGAACATTCCAATCAAGAGTAGTGTCGAGCAGGGAGACACGTTCTCGCCGAGGCTATTCACCACCTGTTTGCAGGAGGTATTCGGAAGACCAGATTTGGAAAAGTAGGGTTAAGCGCTATTGGAGAAAGCCTAAATAATCTGAGATTCCCGGGTGACAATGCTTTGCTAATTCACTCAGCAGATGAACTGCAAAGCATGAGCAGAGCAGAACGGTAGGTCTAAAAATTAACATGCAGAAAAGCAAAAAAAGTTTGAACAGTCTCGCATTGGATCAGCAGTTCCGAGTTGGTAGTGAGGTGCTGGAAGTATTCAGGAAATACGTCTACTTAGGGCAGATACTGACCGCTGGTCCGGATGAGGAGACGAAAATAACTTAGGAGAAGCGCATATGAATGATTCTCTCAGAAAATGAATGGTAGTTTACCAATATCCCTCAAGACAGAAGTATGCAACAGCTGTATTTTTTCCGGTGCTCACCTATAGGGCAGGAACAGGGAGGCTAACGAGAGGGTTTAGCTTAAGAATAACCTGGCTGCATCATCACCAGCCTGACTACACCCACTGCAGGGCAAAGGCCTCTCCCATGTCTCTCCAATTAACCCTGTCCTTCGCCAGTTGCCGCCACTGTATCCCCGCAAACATCTTAATCTCATCCGCCCACCTAACTTTCTGCCGTCCTCTACTACGTTTGCTTTCTCATGGAATCCACTCTGTTACCCTAAGGGGTAACTGCAAAGAATGATCAATCAGCTAGACAGGTAGAGCAGAACGGTGGGGCTAAGCATTAACATGCAGAAAACCTGGCTACATATGGAAAGAAAATTGATACGTGTAGCGTTAAGACGGAGGAAGCGGGCGAAATACGTGAGGAAACATACGCGAGTAAATGATGTACTAGTTGAAATCAAGAGGAAGAAGTGGACATAGGCAGGGCATGAAACGTGAAGGCAAAACAACCGCTGGTCGTTATGGGCAACGAAGAAGATTTCAAGAGGTGGGAAGCGTAGCAGGCGATGGCGGAACGTTAGGTGGGCTGTTCAGAGTAAGAAATTTGCTCGAATGTGGCGCCCGCAGCTTACGAAGGACAGGGATTTGAGAGACATGGGAGAGGTGGCTTCTTTGCAGTGGGCGCAGTGAAGCAGGTGATGATGGCACTGTCTCTCTGTAGATCGTCGCATTGTAGATGAACTTTCAGCGAGTTAGTGCCACCTGTACTTTCAATGAGAAGGCGTGAGGTTACCAAATTTTCACTGTTCCTATCTTGCAGCATCACTCCTAATATGTTTTCGGTGCAACGTTTCGCTCACGTGCAATTGGGCCTGATTTGGAGGCTGCTGGATATTGAGCTTCGGACAAGGTATCAAAGCTATTGCGCGCGTGACCCCTTGAGCGTGAGCTTTCCCTGACCCTTGAGCTTTCAGGCAACGTGTGTCGTGTTTTTATCTCACTAGACCTGTTTTTCTACGAGTGAAGAATGAAAGCTTTAGTGACTTTTGGTGCCATGATATTTCTCCCTGTAAAGAGTTGCGTGAGCTGCCCAGTAATGAAAATATTGAAGTCCTTCACAGTGTACACGTGAAGAAAGTCCCAAGGAAACTACTTTAATAAGAAGAACTGTTGTATTTTGTTTCCGGAAAACTTGCTGCATAGGGCATAACTGTGCCATTTGACAGCGGCTGGGTCGAGAACAATACTTAAGCGTATGCCTTGGTAGCCATTTTATAACCGCTGTTTGATGCACGCTATATTAACCGTAACCTGTTACCTACAATATTTTGCGCGCCTATATATCAACTCGCTTTTCCAAACTCACGCTTTCCAAACTCTAGGGTATACCAATGCTCGAATCATAGCCAGGCCAAGATGTAAACCCAATTGTAAACGCAGAAAAGGAAGGGTGAGAACGAAACGAAGGACACTCCTGGGGAACGTTCTTGCCTTCCGCACCGCTAACATTAATACGCAATGGTGCCATTTCGTTTACTTTTGCAACGAAGGATTTTCAGATGAGTAAGGCAAAAAGTTGAGCTAGTTGGTTCTTGGAATCATTCATAATAAAACTGTGCGAAGAAGTCAGGGGAACAAGATGAACACGGAGGCTCGCCGCACCGTCACAGGCGGAAGGGGGGCCACGTCGCAAAGGGGAATCTTATCCCGGTCGCTCAGTCTTGCTGCCCGGCAGCGTTTCCCGAGCCGTCGTCTTCTGGGAGGAGGTGTCGAAGAATGTCGAAAATTTAGCTAGATGCTCATGATGACCAATTGCCATCCCGAGTGGAATTCCGGAAGCAACGGCGCGGCAGTAGCAGTGGCGGCGGCGCCTCTGAGTCACCCGCGTAGCGGAGGAGTCGGCGGTGGCCCCAGCGCCGCAGCTGTGCGCCGTGTGACGTCACTCCTCCTGGAGAATGCACCGCTGGCGCAGCAGCGATGACACCTCTGAGTCACCCACGCAGGAGAGGAGTCGGCGGCGGCTCCGCGCTCCTCTGACGTCAATCGCTCCTCGCGCTTGCGCAGCTGGGGCTCTCCGGGGCTCCGTGAAATCGCTCACACTTAGCGTAGTGTTGCTTTCGCAACAAAAGGCTGCTAGTAAAATCTGCTGCACCCACTGGTCATGTCTAAGCTTTTCCGAATAGAGCCTCAAAGCGGAAACGTGTGTATAGCGATGAGGTTTAGCCATCAACCGTAACCAAAAATGAATTGCCAAAGTGGTTTTTGAAGAAAGGAAATGGCGCAGTATCTGTCTCACATATCTCAGTGGACACCTGAACAGCAACATAGGGGAATGGAGGAAGGTGGGAGTGAAAGAAAAAGGTACCGTAGAGGGGGTCTCCGGAGTAATTTCGAGGATCTTTAACGTGCACTGACACCGCACAGCACCCGGGCGCCTTTCGCGTTCCGCCTCCATCCAAACTAGGCTGACGCGGTCGGGTTCGGACCCGGTTTCTCCGGCTGGGTAGACGAGCGCCTTAACCACTGAGACACCGCGGCAGGTCCGTAACTACGGTCTTTCATAATACAACATTGTGGGCTAGTTGGTTACCTACATTCATTATTACAGCGCAAAGACGGCACTGTCCAAGAAGGGGTCACAACAGAGCTGAAGGCCCAAGACTTCAAGTGGCCCGCGCACGCCCGGCGCGAATACCACAGCACCCGTCGTTACGAGCCCGAAAAGGCGACGCCGCCTTTGATGGGCAAAGCGCCCGGATCCGGCCGGCAGCCCAAGACGGATAGTCCGCTTCCTCAAAACAGTCAGTGCAAAGAACCCGCCGGGAACAACCGACGCATCAGCCCTTCGGACGACGCCTGCGCAAGGGGTCAACAGCGACCTGCCAGAGGCGGTTGTCATTCGGCTGGTCTCAACCGAAATCGCTCCAACCGCCAATCCAACGGCTACAACCTGTGGAATAAGGACAGGGCGAGACCAGACAATCCGGACGGTGGAAATCGCGGCGGGGGTGTGGCCGCTCAACGCAATCCGGGCACTTACGGCTGCCAAAAGGCGACCGGAGCTTCCAGACTGACAGGTCCAGCCAACACAAAAGCAGCGACGCCTCCGCCGCCCCCGCCACCGTCTCGAGGACGTCACTACAACAACAAGCAGAATGCAGGAGGCGGACAAACGCAGGCCCGGAGGCAGTTCTCTAACACCAGACCGGGTCCTCAACCGGTAACCCCTCCCGCCGCAGCAGCGACCGCTGCCCCTAGGGCGGCAACAGCCTGCAACAACACCGACAGGTCTCCGACGCATAAGAATAAGGGCCCGGCCACTGGCGGTCCTACGTGCCCATCGCGAAGGTCCCGCCGACAGCAACACCAACAGAAGCAGCGGTCTGACTACAACCAGTCCCGCAACAGCCGGATTAACGCTCTGGCGGCGGACACGTCTCCGCGGCAGGGCTCCCGCGATGGTCAGCGTTCTGCACGCGGGGGTGTGGCCGACGCTTCGCCCGAAAGTGCTGGCGACGATCTGCCGGACGATGGGTCCCGTAGGCGCTCCATGTCCCTCAAGGGGCTTTGGGAGAAAATCAACCTGACCATTTTTCGCCGGCGGACGTCGCAGAGAACACGGTGCATGTTTGCACACCCCCAAGGCCGCCCGACTGCCGGACTGGAGCCATTCGTTTCGCCTGCATCAGCTGGCAACCACGGTGTATGCTGCCGCTTCTGATGTGACGGGAGATAGGTTCAAATCGGTGTCACTTGATTTTAAATTTATCGCTGTGCCCACAGACTCGTATTTAGCGCACTGGCAATTTTCTACGAACTGTCATTGTGTGAAAAATTACAGAAAGCTATCCCCTTAGCAAAAACTAATGCGTTTGGAATATACGGTGGGCTATTTAAATTGTATTTTGAACATATTTTGTATTCGTGAATGCACTAAACATATGTAGGAAATACGTTCCTGAAATTTCATGCTTGGTATTCGAAATATATTTTTAAAATGTGCCAAAAATACCTGACCTAAAGCATACTTCGAGCACTTTTCAAATAAGTGAAAAAATATGTATGCAGTTTTAGCATCTTGTCAGTGTATTAAAAGTGTATTTTCGGAAATATGAAATTAATTCATCCAAAGTATACTTCAATTCTAAAAAACGGGCAGTCCTTGTAAACGTATATGTATGCAGATTTAGCATCTTGTCAATGTATTAAAAGTGTACTTTCGTAAATATGAAATTAATTCATCCGAAGTATACTTCAATTCTAACAAATGGGCAGTTTTTTTTAACGTATTTGCACCACACTTCTAGCTGCCGTTGAACAGTCGAGTGCTCGAAATCGCGTTTGGGGAAATGGCATTTGCGTGTTGTCAATGTATTTGAAGTGTACTTCCGCTAAATACGCAATTAATTCGTCCAAAGAATACTGAAATTCTAGCAAATTGGCAGTCCGCATTAGCATGTTAGCAGCGCACTGCAAGCTGTCGTTGAACAATCTAATGCTCGAAATCAAGTTTCGGGAAATCGCATTTTGGTGTTGGCCATGTATTTAAAGTGTACTTTCGTAAATACGCAGTTAATCTGTCTGAAGTATATTTAAATTCTAACAAATGGGTAGCCCGAGTAAACATATTTGCATTACACTTCAAGCTACCGTGGAACTATCTAGGGCTCGAAATGACGTTTCAGCGAAGAGTGAAAACTTTCCCTTTCTTGTCATCCTTTCGTTTATGCTAACCTCTAGCAGGAGGGTGATCACCACTTTTACCTATGCTACACGGGCGCTTCGAATGCCTTCCAACCGAATATCATCTAACGCATGCTACACGTGTTCTGTCTAAGGGAGTGCTTGAAGATAATATTAAGCCAATGAATATTTAACCGCGTCAGCATGAAATTTCCCCAGGAGTGCGCCGATGAGGACGACTGCACTCATACTGTTGTTTACATCGTTGCGTACGAACAGCTAGTGCTCTTTTCATAACATAAAACGCAATCTGCGCTTTAGTTCTATTAAAGAATCTGGTTTCTTTTTTAGTGGTTGTATTCGTGCTTGTTCACGCAGTGCGACAATATGTGGGAAGCGATGATGCGATCGCACGCCTGAGAAACACTTCGCAGCCGGGTTGTTGGCATCGCGCAGGATCGGCGCTTCTCGCTTCTTGTCCCGGGTTTCTCCGACGTGACCAGTACTTTTTTTTAAACTACTTTATCCAGAAGTATGTTTGGCGACTGTTCGCTTTAACTGAAACGGCCTAACTTGTTATCCACAAGCTAGCGACGGCGACGACTGCTGCTGGCCGTAAAGCACGGCTCGGCAGTCTGGGTCACACCGGCGTTTCCCGTTCATCGTACGCGTGCCCTGCGATGTAAGCAATAGTTGATTTCAGGTCAGTGTTGCCAAAACTACACCCGGTGACCATTTGCATTTGCTAAAGCTGGTGATTCGCTCTTCACAACCGCCGCAATCACTGATCCAATCCTGCGGTCTCGCTGGGCCTAGTCGTCGCGGAAGGGAAGGGAGCCGTAGTCGAATGAAATTGATTTGTCAAGCGCTTATCGCTGGTGAGTGTTCAGGTGTGCACATGTGAAATATAGCCGCTCGTTTCGCTCATTTAGAAGCGCAAGCATATTCACACCGCCGCCTCATCACCGTGCTCTCGCTCAGCCGCCGACTAGGCTGACTGTCCGCCGACCGGATTCGTCGGAGTCGTTGGCCTGAAAAACATGTCCCTCTACAATCATATTATAGTAAAGTAGATATTTCACTATAATCACATGCTTTTGTTGAGCGTGATATATACTGCCGTTGTCGGACTAGTGTGACCGCCGCCGTCGTCGTCGCTGTACACTGAAAACGAGCTGAGGCTTTCGAATGCGTTTGGAAAGTGTCGTGTAGCACCGCGGGAGTCCGTCGATTCCGAATGTCATTCCAATTATCGAATGACATTCGACTCAGATGTGATTTGAACATTTCCGTGTGAGAACGTGATAGCATTATACCAGCAAAAGCGCCTTGGGTACTTCTGGGCCCGAACACGCCAGCGGAACGGACCCCGACTGGCAAGGCCGACCGGCTCCTTAGACGCCCGTGTATCTGTTGGTTGACGGTTCGACTTCTGACCTATGCCTGACGCAAGTTTCAACTAGCAATTCCGTTCTCGATGAGCCGCAGATTCGAACGCGATCAGTAGGGTACTTCTGCTATAATTTGGCAGCCCACAGTCTTCGCGCAAAAAAAGGCCTCACCGGGCAAGATAGTGCGTCGTTCTCGCTGGGTATATATAAGGCAAGTCAAGTACAGCGCTTGTCGTAGGATTTCTAATTTGCCGCGTCGGCGTCATCTTGGTATGCTGTGTGTAGGTTTCTGCCGTTCCCATTCAGTCACGTGACCTTATAATTTCAGCCTCCTGTTAATTGATGATTAATACTCGTGTACAATTTGTTCTCCAGTTGAAGAATTAACCCGTCTCATTCCATGGAGCCGCCCAGTAGACATTTTTTTAAGCCCGAGCTTTATATTTTTAATGTATTCAATGTATATTTTTAGTCTATTTCTAAGGTATATTTTTAATGCATTATAAATACGCTAAGCGGGCAAAAATGTATTTTTCACGTATTTTTAAGAACGTTCAAACAATTATTCCAAGTATACTTAGAAAGCATTCGTATTTCAGTTTAAGCATAGGGACAAAAAATGCGAAATAAATATGAAATTAATACAATACGTTTGAAATGCATTTTTAGCACATCCTCTTTTTCGCTAAGGGATTTTACTGCGGATGGAGCAAAAAGTTGAGCTGGCGAGGATGAAATTGTAGGCACTGACTGTCCGAGCGCGTCGGGTTTGCTGGCATAGCATGACAGCTCTCCTGTACATACCTTAGGTGTTTCATGAACATACCTGACTATATCGACGTCCTCCCTATTTCGGCGCTGTTGTGTCCCCTACTTGTTCTGTGCCGTCCTTGCGCAGTAATAATGAATGTATGTTTTTCATAATTTTGGAAATATTCGTGTTAAAATGGACAGCCCTAACACGATGTCTTAACTGTGCCCAATTATCCACATTCTTTTCGAATATAGTGCTTCGCGCGAGATTTCCATGCTTGTTCGCGCTCGCCAGTTCTGTCCTAGCCTGCATTCGAGCTGCAGCTTCGCTCCCATGGGCATTGCGCAAATTAGTCTAACCTTCATTTTATTCCGAGGGTATTCTGACTTAGTAAACCGGTACCAATTAGGATTAGGCTTACAAGTCGGGGACGCTAGTTTGAAAATACCTTCCCCTGAGGCTTCAATGCGATAAACGCTACATTTAGCGACACCTTGCCTCCACTGCGCGGCCATGTCGCATCACCAGCAGCGCCGACAGGCGGCGCCTGGCTGAAGGGAAGCGTAGCGCTCGCTTGTTCCCACATATGTCTTGCATGTTTTGGCATGTCTCTGGCATGTCTTTGGCATTTCAGTCTAATGACATGATATCGAAACCACCAAGTGCTTGCAGTTCCATTTCGAACAGAGCAATGCGTCTTCGGCATGGTTGTACAGCGTGTCACGGACAGCTGTCGCGGATCCGGTAGCTCCCCGAAGATCGAGACACGCGAGGAAAAGCTTGCACACGTGAAACGAAGTTACTTTCAATCGAATTATTTTTTTGGCTCTTAAATTGGGGAAGTGGTCCTTAAAACAGCTCTCAAACACCTTCCAAGGAGAGCACATCAAGTAGCACAATCAGTGCATTGTACTCTCATAAAATCTTGAGCCCCCCGCCACCACCCAAAAATTACAGACAACTGTGGCAGCCCGCAATGTGAAAATGAGAAAGCATTGAAGCCTCCTCGGCGCTTGCCGCCTCTTTTCCCTCTCTCTATAATCTTCTAATCGTTTGATAATTAATTTAACTATTTTATTAGCGTAGTTAGTTTAAGCTTAATTTAAGGATCGATTCAGTTACTCTGGTTATACCTTCTTTTATCTTAATCAATGGTTTGGATTTTTCAAATTTGACACCGTGGTCGCTTTCTCGTTCACTTTCTATATTCCCGTCCAGCTTATTTAAAAATCCATGGTTTTTCTGATAATTAACTGAATAATCTATGTCAATGAAACTTTTTGCTCGATTAACTATCACTGATGAAATACATTTCAAATCATTTGAATTTTTTTTCGTTCTATTACCTCTTTTTCCACTGTTTTGGCTGTCCAGGGCGGTTTTCCCGTCCACTCACTATATCGACGTCCCCCTTATTTTGGCGCTTTTTCGACATCTTTAATTAATGAACTAATCATCCTATCGACATATTTTTTTTGCCATCATCACAACTGCTGGGGACACGTTTTGTAGGCACAGTTTCCGGACACGTTTTTGTGAAACGGCCACGCCGACATAGCCTCGAAATGCCTTCGCATTAATAATACAATTCTACACGTTATCGAGTTTCCGAGCTCTTCCCGGCGACTTTTTCATGCCCGCTTTCTCCTCCGTCGCTCGAACCTGCGTATTCAAGTTGAGAGGTGGCTATTGGTGAGTTTCTTTCAGACGTTAACCAGCTACCACGGCTGCGACCAATAAACAGCGTAATTCCGGCGGGTCAGGAAGCTTCGCTCAAGCAGGTTGGGCTGGCGTAGGAGCGCCGACCTGCCTACGTGCAAAAAGTGACTGTAGGTTTTCACTAAAAATTTTGACTACAGAAAACTAAGCTTCTATAAACCGTAAAATTTTCAGGAATACCCATTTTGAGGCGGAAATATGACAGTGTTGGCGGACACATCAAAACCAGTGATTCGTATCAAGTAGTAAGCTGGTTAGATAATTTTTAATAATTAATCTTTAAACTACGAGAGTTAGGCGCCTAGTTGCAGTTAGAGATTTGTAGCCGGTCGTTATCAGCACCCATATCAGTTTTCAGAATTTCGATAATGCGATTTCCCTAGGCACGGTGGCTCGACAAATTCTGGCTGCATGCTGCGAATATAGATGCGCATACGAAAGCATGCAAGCAAAGCAACCGCTCCAGTGCACGTAACTAAACGAGAACGCCAACTTTTGTTGAGCGACAGCGCCAAGGATAATCGTGTTTTCGAAATTCTGAAAAACACTATGGCAATTACTCTCGACATGCTACAAATCTCTAATTTCAATTAAGCACGTAACTTGATTAGTTAAAAGATATTTATTAAAAATTAGTTAACCAGCTTACTGCTTCAAACGATTCGGTGGATTTTTGGTGTCCGCCAACATCGATAATACTACACAGCAAAAGCCATAATTTTGCAACAAAATGCGTATATTTGACGATAGGCCTATCTTTACCTCTTTTTGAAGAAAGGCATTCTGGTCTCAGCGAACACTGGTAACACTATGCAGCAAAAGCCATATTTTTTCCCAAAAAAAGCCTATGGCTGAAGAATTTTGAAGTATACTCACTGAAACACCCGCACATGGTACATGGTCAAAGCCAAGAGCACCGTAATGCCTCCTGTGGGATATGAAATTTAAGTCGCCGAGACATGGAATGGAGGAAAAAGGAAGGAGGTCAAGGCGTTTCAGCAAAGTAGACAGATCTCTAGTGTGTTTTTAAACTTCAAAGAGAGAACCGGACTACCCATGTAAAGTCATATTCATTGCAAACTACGGCTGAGAGATTCGGAGTAGTTCTGCCTACATGCTCTTCTATGGTTTCCAATAGAAATGTTCGCGGGAACCCGTTCCTTTTGATATGTTGGAGTGACGGCAGTCCACCGGTCAGGAAGACAGCAAGACGACTTGCAAAGGAAAGTCTTTATTTGGGCTGACTTGTGCCCGAAAAAGAAATAAAGCAAAAAGTGCACGTCAGTCGTCGAACTACGAATGCCCGCCGCATGCTGCATCGCTGAATATAAAGCCGGCAAAGACACTTCAAGATAACAGGTCAAAATTTATGTCAGTAACTTGGAAAAACGTAGGCGCCGTTCCTGATCGCTGCGATCAATCGAGATTAGACCGGTCGCTTCTCGCCTCACGAACAAAAATGATAACGCCTGTAGGGTCTGCTCGCGGGCAGGTCAAATCTCGCGCCGCTCACCGCGGGTAGCCTCGGACCCCTTCATCCCGAGTGGCGGGGCGGGGGGAGCGAGGCTAGGAGAAAGCCTTTATAAGGCGCGACCGGGAAGGCTCGCGCTCTCTCGCTCTTGGACCAGCCCTGCCAAAGGACCACCTGCCCACCCCGCTGCCCCACGACGACGACCGGCCCCCCTGATGTGAGATTAAACCTTTTCATACAAAGACCTGCCTCGAGTCACTGCCTGTGCGTCCCCGCGCAGAGGAATCGCCCACAAATAATGGCGCCCAGCGTGCGGCTTTAATTAAAACCTTGTGGACGATTTCTCTGCCGATTTTGGGACGTGGAGCCAGACTCGTGGCAGGCCCTCTTTGTTCAGGGCCACGCCGGACCGATAGGGTTAAGGAGCGGGTCAGGCGGAATGTTCGCGGGGTAGCGACTTGTGTAGTGTTGTAAATTTGTTAGGGGTTTTGTGTTATTTATGTAGTTTTCGGGCGTTTTCTGTTGTGTATTTCCGTGTGTTTGTAGATAGATTGTTGTGTATATGAATGTTCTTGTTGCCATGAGCAGTTAGCCGGTGCGGCAGGACAGTTAGCGCGAACTATGCCTCCCAGAAAGGATGTTTCAGCCACGGCTTTGGATGGCGGGGCAGCCGGTAGTGAGACGGCCGACGCGGCGGCCGTAATAGGGCAGGTGACTGAGATGTTTGCCGCATTAGCCCGTCAGCTCGGTTCGGTGGCTGGCGCCAACCAGGCCGCAGCATCGGTAGCATCGGCGACAGCATCGCGCCCGCGGATAAATATGGAGGTCCCCTCCTTTTCCGGGTACACGGACGCGAAATCAGTCCACGAGTTTCTACAACAACTCGAGGACTACCAGACGGCTCTGGGCGCCCCAGATGACGTAATGCTAGGGCAGGTCCTGCCTGTAGCACTCGTCGAGAGCGCGGCGCGATGGAGGCGCTGCCAGCCGACTTTCCAGTCGATGGCGGACTTCAAAGATCGTTTCCTCGCCGAGTTCTTGCCGCCTGATTATGAGCGCCGGATGCTGGAGGAGCTCGCGTTGCGCACCCAACACCCAGAGGAAAGCCTCCTCGAGTACGTACGCGCAATGCAGGAGCTGTACAAGAGGGCAGATCCGACGGCAACCGACCGAGATCAGGTTGCGCGTGTGATCAGGCAGTGCCATCCACGCTTCAAGCCGTATCTGCGGGGCCGCAGTTTTACAAACCTCGAGGCCCTAGCGCAGGAGGCCAAGACTGTGCAGGCGGATTTGCTGGCGGCGCGCCGAGGTAATGGCCGTGGAAAGTCAGGCGGAACCCCCTGTTGTCCCTCGCGCGCTGGACCCGTACGCATTCGAGCAGCGGCGTCGTGCCGGCCTCACAGGCCGCGCGCCGAGCGAGCGTCAGGAAGGCGCGGAGAAAGGGGAGAGTCGTCCCCAACCGCTTCGTGGAACGAGGGGTCCTCCGTCCACGCGGCGGGTGAACGACCGGCTTTGCTGGAATTGCAACCAGCCCGGCCACATGGCACGCGAGTGCCAAGCTAGGCGTATGCAGGGAAACGTCAGACGCTGGCGGTGATGTCTGGTGGCACCGGCCTTTCACCGTCAGCGGGAGAATTTCATGGTTGTCAAGGCGCTAGTCAGGAAAAGAACTCCCGCGCCGGCGACGGGGAGGCCTTTGTCCCGCTCGCCTGTAGAGCTCAGGGAGTCGTTCCGCGCTTAAGACCATTTATGCTAGTGCAGTTAGCGGGCCGATGCTACTCTGCACTCGTAGACACGGGCTCAACGCTGTCACTGGTCGGTGACGAGGTGTACGAGGCCTGCCGGATAGGTAACATCCGTGTCAGACCGGCCGAAACCCCGTTAAGCTTAGCAGCTGGGGCGGCAAAGGCAAAGGGAGCAGTGCGTCTTACGATGCGCTTTGACGGCAGAAAGCGGAGACATCGCTTCGTCTATCTGCCTGGCTTGTCGATACCAGTAATTCTGGGAAGGGATTTTCTCTCGAGCAAAGGCATTGTGCTCGACATGGGGGAGAATGGCTATCGTTACAGCCAGCTCGCCCCCCTCATTCCCTTCGAAAGCGCATCCTTGCCCGGCTGTCCTGCACAAAAGGTGGGTGTCCACACCTGTGCGACAGAAAGGCAGGGGAGCTCCCTCGAGATGCTGAGAGACGGTGGCCCGTTAGAAGCGATTATTGCGTCTTTCCCAGGACTCAGTAGTCAGCGCCGAAGGCTCGCGGAAACTTTACTCCCGTTTTCGGATTGCTTCACGGAGAAACCGGGTAGAACCGACCTGCTTCAGCACGAGATTCAGACGGGTGATACGCGCCTTTTCAGGTGTAACCCGAGGCCGTTAAGTGCGCATAAGAGGCAGCTTCTCGACTGTGCCCTTGACGAGATGATTGACACCGGTGCGGTGAGACCCTCACAAAGTCCCTGGGCGTCACCAGTGGTTCTAGCACCGAAGAAAGATGGATCGGTCAGGCTGTGTGTTGATTATCGTAAGCTCAACTCACTGACGCCTACGGTTGCGTACCCTTTTCAGCCGATCGAGGCTGTGATGTACGCGTTAGGGAACGCGAGGTTCTTCACAGTCCTGGATGCAAGCAGAGGGTACCTGCAGATTGAGGTGGCCGAAGGTGACATTGAGAAAACCGCATTCACCTGCCACCGCGGGCTCTTCGAATTTACTCGACTCCCGTTTAATTTTGTCTAACGCCCCGAGCACGTTCATGCAACTGATGGACATCGTGCTGGGCGATGCAAGGTTCAACTACGCCATGGCGTACCTCGACGACGTTGTGATATTCTCACAGTCGTTCGAGGAGCACCTCATTCACCTGAATTCCGTTCTCGATAGAATGAGACGTGCCGGTCTAACCATCAATCCAAAGAAAGTGCAGTTGGCATCGAAGAGAGTGAACCTCTTGGGCTTTGTCGTGGATGATGGCACACTGAGACCGAATGATGACAAACTGCAGGCAATTCTGAACTACCCCTGCCCCATGGATGTGAAAAGCTTGCATAGGTTTTTGGGGATGGTTGCGTTCTACAGGCAATTCATCCCGCGCTGTTCGGAGCTTGCAAGGCCGCTGAACCTGCTGTTGCGTAAAGGCTCGAAGTGGGTGTGGGGCAAGGAACAGAGTGACGCATTTGTTGCCTTGGCTCGCGCGATAGCGAATACCGCTAGTCTGCGCCTCCCCGACCTGAACAAGCAGTTTGTCTTGCAGACAGACGCTAGTGACTACGGTGTTGGAGCTGTTTTGTTACAGGAACACGAGGGCAAACTGCGCCCTGTCGCGTTCGCTAGTCGCACGCTCACATCGGCGGAGCGGAATTACTCCGTGACCGAAAAGGAATGCCTGGCGATCATGTTCGCATTGTCGAAGTTCGACATGTACCTAGACGGAGCGGTCTTCACCGTGCAGACAGATCATCAGGCATTGTCTTGGTTAAAGAGGCTCAAGAACCCCGCAGGCAGACTCGCGAGATGGGCGCTGACGTTGCAACGTTACGCGTACGCCATCGAGTACCGCCGGGGCAGCTTGAACAAGGTGGCCGATGCTTTATCGCGCGCACCGTGGAATGCTGGCGGAAGCGCTTCAGAGGCGCAGCCCAGCTTTGTAAAAAGCGGCGTCACCGCTGTTGGAGAGGAGGAGAGGGCGGACGGGAGTGTCGCGCCCGGTTTGGAGAGAGAGGAGACGGACAAAGGTCCCGCACGGTGCTGTGACGGAAGGGAAACACAGCAGCTCGTGGCGGCGACCGCTCGCCTGCCTAGGAGCGAGGCAGAAAGAAATCTGTCTTGGGGAGTAGCGGTCAGTAGAGAAGAGCTGATCGAGGCCGAGAAAGCAGACGGTCTTTTCCAGCGGGTGCTGAAGGAGCTTGCGAGCAGTGCAGCTTGCACCGGGAACGCTGAGGGCAAGTACGACGCGTATCTGCTGGACGATGATGGCTTGCTGCTCCGCTATATTCCCCAACTTGACGAGGAAGAGGCGATAGCATCCCCTTTCCGAGTCGTGGTCGCGAGAAGGTTGCGGAAACGGTTCCTGCAGTACTTCCATGACTCAGCGCTGGCAGGCCATGGCAGCGGCAGTAAGACTTACGACAAGTTATGCGGTGTCGCGACCTGGCCAGGCATGAGAAAGGATGTGCTGGGATACGCCCGTACCTGCCCGGTATGCCAGGTAGCCAAGCCTCGGGCGGGCAAGCCCGCTTGCATGATGAAGGCGGTAGTTAGCAACTACCCGTGGCAAGTGGTCGCGTGCGATATCATGGGACCCCTCCCTCGGTCCGCGCGCGGAAACCAATTCATCCTGGTAATAACGGACCACTATTCCAAGTGGGTTGAGGTTTTCCCCCTTAGGAAGCTTGTGTCGGAACGAATTTGGGAAAAACTGTTGGAGACTTTCACTCGTTTCGGTTTCCCTTCCGACCTGATTACAGACAATGCTTCGTATTTCACAAGCAAAGTCTTTGTAGACTCTTGTCGGGCGCTTCAAATCCGCCACAGGAGAACGAGTCCCTACCACGCTCAGAGCAACATAACCGAGCGGGTGAATCGAAATCTGAAGAGCATGCTGGTCGCGACGACCGAGCAGCACAGAGATTGGGACGCGCGGCTGTCCGAACTGGCGTTCGCTACAAGGACAACCGTGAACAGGTCAGTGGGTATTACACCCGCTTACTTGAATTTTGGGAGAGAGATCGCTTTTCCGCTAGAGAATGCCCTACTCGACGCGGCGGGGCCTGCGCCCCCTCCGCTTTCGCAGTACGCGGCAAGGCTCCGGGAGCGCCTGGAGGCAGCGCAGCGAGCAGCCCGCGATAACCTCGATGTCGCGCGTATGTAGCAGGCGGATCAGTACAACAAAGGTCCGCGTGACGTCGTTTTCAACACGGGCGACTTAGTACTCAAGAGAACGCACCCACTTAGTAACGCAGCGCGCGGTTTCGCCGCGTCGCTAGCGCACAAGTGGGCTGGGCCGTACGAAGTTACGGCACGGACTACGCCGCTCACCTACCAGCTGCGGTTGTTGACAAACGGCGAAACTGCCGGTCCGGTGCATGTCGCTGATTTGAAGGCTTTCCACCTTCGCAAGGACGATGGCTGCGAAGCGGTGGAAAATCAGCGCGATGCGGCGATCTCTCCCCCGGGAGGACGAGCAGGTAGCGGTGCGGTTCGCAGCCGACGCTACAACCTGAGGACCAGGTAGCACCCGTGTCTCTCGATCAATTATCACTCGCAATGCTCTCGCCCTCTCAATATGCCTTCTAGGAAGCTCCAGCGGACCGACACCCGGGGCTCGGACTCCGGAAGGGATGGCAGACCACCGTCGACCGGTGGCCCCCATCAAGGCGCGCCACCCGGCCGACAGCAGGGTCCACGCGAGTGGCGCCGGTTCCACGGCCGCGGTGGCCCCCACCGCCAGTCTAACCGCGCGCCTGACCACTCGAGAGAACCTCCCAGTGGTGCAGGACAACGCAAGAGGGCCAGTGACGACCAGGCACAGGGCACCCCTCAGCACCCAGCCGGCGCTTCGGCCGCCGAGCAGCCGCAACCCAAGCGGCCCAGGGTCCTGCGGCACGTGGCCACCTGGACCACGGTCGCCAACGGAGCGGCCATCTCTTACTGCGCGCGGTCCAGGTGGCGGGACCAGGCGCAGCCCCTTCGCGGCGGTGACCTCCAGGAAGTGCCGCTGCCTTTCCGCGGCCTGACCCTGGAGGAGAGAGACCAGGAGCCCCCGGCCGTGTTTAGTGACGAGGAGCGGGCCGGCCTGCGTTACCTCTGCGGCACACTTGTTGTGCACCGGCCCCGCCACGAGGCCGGTGCGCTGCATAGAGCGCGCAGGGAGGCGGCGGAAAAGCGCTTGGCGGCTGCAGCGCCTTCCCCCGCTGCGCCACTGCAGAGGGGAAGCCCGGAGGAGGCGGCCCTCCGCATCCTCCAGTCCAGCCGCCCAGACCTGCTGTCCCCGGCGGCCGAGGAACTTTGGAGGGCGCTGCCGGCAGGGCCCCCAGCGGAGCAAGGCGCCTCGCTCCCCCAGGCGGCTCGTGAGGAGCCCATCCAGCCAGCGGTGAGCGGCCCTCAGGCGAGCACCCCTCCCCCCTGCGACGACTCTATGGTCCCGGACCCGGAGGTCATCGAACGCCTACTGGCGGACCCCGGGACGGATGTTTGAGGGGGGGGGGGGAGATGTAGGGTCTGCTCGCGGGCAGGTCAAATCTCGCGCCGCTCACCGCGGGTAGCCTCGGACCCCTTCATCCCGAGTGGCGGGGCGGGGGGAGCGAGGCTAGGAGAAAGCCTTTATAAGGCGCGACCGGGAAGGCTCGCGCTCTCTCGCTCTTGGACCAGCCCTGCCAAAGGACCACCTGCCCACCCCGCTGCCCCACGACGACGACCGGCCCCCCTGATGTGAGATTAAACCTTTTCATACAAAGACCTGCCTCGAGTCACTGCCTGTGCGTCCCCGCGCAGAGGAATCGCCCACACGCCTCGCTCCTGCGTCCGTGAGCGGGAACGAACGGACGCTACGATGATACGTGTCACTATGTAGCCTCCACATAAATGCATTGCAACGTCGATCTCTCGAGCGAAGTAAAATACCACAGAGCGATGTTGCAAAAGCTTTTAACAATGATTAACGGCTGTTAATCCCTGCACACAATTTCAGTCTTTTTTTTTTTCTTACCGCACTCTCTAACCCAACATATTTTATAGGATCTGGATACGTTATGCGTTTTCATTGCATGTTTTACACAACTGCGAGACATCGGGCTTGTTGCTACTGCATAACTAGCGAAAGAGGGTGAGAACGAAAAACGCAAATTCACGTACCTAACATACCTTGGAGGCACCGGTTGACCGTCAGCCTTCTTCTAGCAGCTCTTCACTTACAGCCGCCCTCACATCATAAAATGATCATCACAATGTCATCGCCCATCACAGCTGATGCGTCGCAGTTTACGCACGTCGACGTAGCTAAGGTGGTTCCTACCGATAGTTTTTTGCAGGATTGCAACAGGGTGGATGGAGCCTCAGAAGAAAAGGCTTGCATCATTTTGATAGGGAATCTCTACGAAGAGCTGCGATCGCATCTCTCGCTGTATTTTAAGCAAAGACATCAAACAGTTTTCCACATATCATCCGCTCCACTGCAACTGACGCTTGAACTGTTTTACATGAGGGCCGATGTCGTATCTACATCGTATGTCTAACGGTAGTGTTTATTTTATGCAGTATGCGGATGTTCCTGCTTATGGTTTCAAGTTCTAGAGGAGGCCCGGGACCGGAAAGGCGCCCTGATGATTCCTTTCAGAAATTTTCAGTAGTAAAATATGGAATAATGCGTCAAACATAGTCTCGCTTATTGCATTACTACTGACACAAAATGTCACGGTATATCGATGTCCTTGCCAGTGGTTTTTGAACCACCACTGGGGTTTCTCATGCACTCCTGGTGCAGTGGTGCAGCGGTTAAGGAATGCGCCACTGTCCATTGATAGCAAGCCATGCCACCAGAGGGGTTGTGCGATTGCATGTTCGAAAAAACAGCGCCAAAAAGACGACCACAGCAGAAAGGGCACGCGCACGATGGTCCCCTTTCTTTCGTTGTCGTCATTTTTTAGCTGTTTTTTTCGACAAGCAACCACTCGAACTCGCGTTGGTCTTGTGCCACCCGGGCTGGCTTCCCGCCCAACCTCTCGCGACGATTAATTCATTTAATTGCCTCCTGCCGTGGTAGTCAGTTTGCTCACACTCCCGTGGGCAGGATGTGGTCACGCCACAAGGTCACGCAACCTCGGTGGCCCACCTAGCTTGCCGCAGCGCCCGGAGCAACCGGCCGCTCCGGATGCCAGGGTCACCAAGTCGCCGACGCCGACGCCGGACAATTTTTTATTAGAGGGCCGCTCTTAAGTTCCTGTTTCTGCGTTTCGCTGCGTTCCGTCGCCGTTGTCGTCGCCGTTGTCCGTTGTAACCAGCATATGACAATCTTGAAGTTGCGAAAGCAATGGAGGGGGAGCTTGGAAACGAGAAAGTAAAAGCGCAAGCTCCTCCCCTCCTTAGCAACTGGCGCACCAGTTGGGAGCGCAGCTGTGCATAGCAACCGTGACGTCACACAGTAGTGGTAGAGCCAGCACGCGCGCGTCGGTGGCGGCAGCTATACCGCCGCTACTTCGGTAGACGTCTCGTTACAGTAGAATGATTGGTACGCATGGCTCCGAAGCGGTCCAGAGATTCCGCGCCAAGCGGTTCGGTGAAGCGGTAGTGGGTTGACCACAATGCTTTCGCCCAGCACACTTTAGAATTTCGAAAGTATCTTCGGTATACTTTTGGGGAAAAGAAATGCGCAGTATCTGTCTCCATCAACTGCGAAACCATTGGAGCGCGGACTTGGAAAGCAGAGAGTAAAATTTGTTTTTGAGGAAAGGAAATGCGCAGTGTCTCACACATCTCGGTGGACACCTGAACCAGAGCGAAGGTGCATAAGTGCCCTCATGGAACAGTGGACACCTCAATCTTGCTTTAATCATCGTGGCGATAGTGACAGATGTGCGATGCATGCTTTTGCATTGATAACGTTGGGAGAGAAACGCTGCCACCTGCGAGGGTGGTAGGGTGAGTGGGGACTTTTATGTGTATATAAAGACAAGCGGGAAATTCTCACCACTTATGCTGGAGAAGAACCCGTTCCTCTCACTCGTAACGGCTCCCACAGCTTTGACAATCTCGAGGAATACTTGCGCAGACCTCGTCTTTGAGAACCAGGCATTGGTCAGCAAGTCGAGCATATATCCATCTATTTCTCCGTCCACAAACCTTCCTTTATGACAATCAATAACTGTTAGTGGAGTGTTTCTTGAAGAACGAAAATGTGTGAAAAATAAGTTCTCTGCAATTTTATATACATGCCTTGAACGAATTCTTTGCTCAATATATCGAAAAGCTGAAACAGCTGATAAGTTGCGCTCAAATTTCGCATTAGGAAGTAACGTCTCGGCGAGGAACCTGTCTTTCCTCCGCGGCGGTAGAAACCACGAGCGTTTTAGCTTGCACCAGGAATAGCCTTCACACGATGTCGTTGGTTATGACAACCGCGACCGGTTGCTAAAAGCTTATTCGAATAGACTGGCGTAGTGCAGGGCATGCCTGCACATGTGCCAGTATGTCAACCAGGCACGTCACCAGAGATTTTTTCCGGAGGGGCGGGAAGTAACATCTTGTATCGGGGACCAGCAAGCCCTGCAAAAGCACGCTAAATCATTGTGTGTGTGTTGGGTGGGGGGCGCGGGAGGTGTTGAGGCGGCTGGATGCTTGCCTCATCACAAAATTACTTTCTACCCGTCAAAGAAGTGCTGCTTGGACAAATAGGTATGCTAGATTATCAGACTCAGACTATTACTTTCAACATACATTCCTTTAGACGTTTACACAGCCGCAAACGGCATTAACTACTTACGTGACTACGTGCACTTCCACGGACTAAGTGAAGGAAAGTTGGCTTATAGGGGACCATTATTTCTCAAGTCAGCTTAATTGGAAGTAGGTTTGGTCTAGAGAGGTGGTACGGTGGGGTAAAAATGTTGTCGGAATGTTTGCCGTTCCGTAACAGAAAAAAAGCCCCTATGATTATGGTTTGTCATTAATGTTTCTGACCAGCACAGCTGTTGTATGCTTTTCCAATTTGTGCGTCTGCGGCTCTAACTTTGCGGCGTCATCCTTAGGTCATTTTCTCCCCAGGACTTCTACCTGTATTTTAGTTTGTTTTGACCGCTTCTTTCATCAGCCTGGCCGACATCATATGAGGTGTTCGTTGTTAAGCCAATCAGAAACGTCGAGTACTCACGCCATCTCCTATCCGCCCGCAGATTGCTACACGCTGTATGTTAAAACTGAGACGCAAAAGTGGCCCATTTCAGAGCACTGACATCTTTGAAATGTGGTTTTAGTCAGCACACTTTTTTCAGAACGATTGGAGCGCTCACTCTGGCTCTTCAAAGCATCACGCAGAAAATGGCCGTCTGTATTATGCGGGCTCAAAATAATTGTGAAGGTTGTTTATACGTCTTAACTACTTTTGAAGCGGATTTGTTACTGAGTTAGGTGCATACTAAACGATGTGCTGTCTAACTGACGTGCTGTATTAGGAGTGGTTTTATTGCGCCCGTTTTTTAATATTCTTGTCGTGGTCGTCATCCGCTTCTCGTCTTGTGTCTCTCTCTGCCCGCAAGTGTAGTACTGTGCCACGTGCAACGCTCCCTCGGTGTATTCAGCGGTTGCTGCGAGTTGCTAGCGGAGTGGCACTAGGAGGCCCTATTTGCAGTTTCGACTTTTGGGCCTCCTGATGTATATATACCCCATAACCATGTACTGTAGTGTAACTATGAAATAAACTTGATATGATTTGAATGCTGGCTGTGGTCGCTGCAGCTGAGATAGAGTGGATTGTCACCTTCCAGCTGTACGTTGTATTGCGATAAAGTTAGAGTTGTCGTCAAACCGAAACATGTGCAGGCGGCGGGTACTGCACTACGTCAGTTTATTAGAATACGCATTTAGCAGCCGGTGACTGTCGTCATAAGCAATGGGATCGTGTGAAGTTTTTTTCGCGTGCAAGCTAAAATCCTCGTGGTGTCTGCCGGCGCGGAGGAAAGACCCCTCCCGAGCGGTCGCGGCGGGTGTGCGGCCAGAGCGACGAGGTACCAACAAGTGGGAAATTTTTCGCCGTGACGGACCGCCCAAATACCTCAATCGCTTGCATGTGAAGCAGCGCTAGTCGTGAACAAATTCCGTGATATTCGCCCATAGGAGATCGGCGGTCGCGTTGCCATGTGCACTGGTGAGCAACTAGCCGCCATACCTGCAGACAGATCTCAATGTGCGCTTCCCGATGCTAAGGTCGACACATACCTGACAACACAGATTGTGTGCGGCAGCGAGGCACGTCTCATTGTCTAGATCTGTGTGAAAAAAAAATATTTCGCACAAATCACATGATTTGTGCGAAAACTAAAGACCATATCTGCGCAGAACGCGTTTCTGCACTCAAGTGAAGCTGTCCGTTTCGCTCATCAAATAATTCATTTAGGAAGAAGTGATATAAAAGAGTTGGTTCAACAGTTAGGTGTGTGTTTAAAGTGCCTCATGCTATGAAGGATGAGGTAGAGAAGAGCCCCGGATAATTTCAACCCCCTGAGATTCTTAACATGCATTGACATCGCACAGTTCAGAGGCCTCAAGCATTTTGCCTCCAAAGAAATCCCCATAGCCGTTGAGACAAAAAAAAAACTTTCTGCGATATGTTTTTCATTCAGCGATGTTAATTAATGGTAAGTATAATTTTGTAATCATTTTTAACGCGAAATTGCAGTACGTACATCTCGGAAAACAATTTTACGGCGTCAGCTACTGTTTGACCCTCCGATCCGGAGCGGCCGATTGCTCTGCCCCTGTGGCAAGCCACGTGGGCCACCGAGGTCACGTGACCTTGTGGCGTGATCACATCCTGCCCACGGGATTGTGAGGAAACTGACTACCAAGGCAGGAGGCAAATAAGTGAATTATTCTGCGCGAGAGGTTGGGCGGGAAGACCAGCCCGGGTGGCACAAGACCAAGGATGCAAAACTGGGCGAGTTCGAGTGGTTGGTTATCGAGAAAAACAGTGCAAAAAAGATGACGACGAAAGAAAGGGGACCAATGTGCGCCTCCCCTTTCTTCCGTAGACGTCTTTTTGGCGCTGTTTTATCCAACATGGAATCGCACAACCCCCCTGGTGGCATGGCTTGCCATCAATGGGCAGTGGCGCATCCCTTAACCGTTGCACCACTGCGAAAGGAGTGCACGTGAGCCCCCAGGGACTATAAATGTAAAGTAATGAATGACCAATTCCACATATATAGATATAAACAAATTAGTGTTATCGTGTCATATTCTAAAAGCGGAGCTGGAGGGTCTCCTCCAATTTTTAAATTTTTTTATTGTGGAAGCTTTACTCTGGACGTAGCCACTATGAGGCAGTATCTTGTCTTGTGTGATCAGAGTAACTCACGTAAGATTGGGTTAGTTTGGAGAAGCGTCGAGGAAGCTACAGCCAATGGGAGGCCCGTATTTATTCCAGAATTCTCACAGCTCTGCAACCTGATATACAGCAATATCTCCGCCGCAGTTCAAGGCATCTGCAGTTTTCGCTGCAATATTTGAGTTGTAAATCTAAACTGTACTTTACTTCCAACCGGAATGTATTTCACCGGCGAAATTTTCGAAGAATCATGCGGTAGTTTTTACTTGTATTCAGAACCATCCAGAGTTTCTCCTTCTTTTTTAACGAACTTATCTAAATTGCTAATAGCATTGTTGAAAATCTTACTCATTACCGCTAGCGCCACGCAAAAATCAGGTGGAGGAGGATAATATTGCAAGTTATTTCCGAAAAGGAAAGCAGAATAACATTAATTCCTGTGAAGACTACACAGGAGTGTTTCATTATTTGAAATCGGCAGATTGATACGCGCTACCTTAACGTAGCCTACCTCCCGCTCTTCGTTGAAGATAAAAGATAATAAGGCACCGCTGCTTGGGAATTTGTATGAAAATCTATCATCAACTAAGCGCCGCTATTTCGCCTTATGAAATACTAGGAGCGCTCGGTGCGGATATAGGGATATGTGGCGCTGGACACGCATCGCCATGAACCCACTCGTTGCCTTCAATGACAACTTGTGCAGGCACCAGATAGTTTAAAGGGTACGCCTCGGATGGAGATATGAAAATGTGCAGACGAGCCCACTGTGCGGTTAACTTAACGGGCTTCCCCCAAATCGCCTGCACATTTCGTTTGCTCGGAAAAAGGCGTTTACATGATGATGCATGTGTGCAGTTGCTTTCAGAGGAATTCTTGCTTTGAAAAAAAAATGTCAGTGGAGGTTCAAAAACCTCAAGGAAGGAGAGGGATATACCGTCATATTTTGTGTCAGTATCGATGCAATAAGCGAGACTATCCTTTGACGCATTATGTAACGTTTGGCTACTGAAAATTTCTCAAAGGAGCCGTCAAGGCTCGCTTACGGTCCCGGGCCTCTTCGGGAACAACATGAGGCCATCAGCAGGAACATCAGCTAACTGCATAAAAAAAACGTTAACGTTAGACACACGACATGTATTGGGCATAGGTCCTCACTGTAAAAGAGTTCAAGCATCACTTGCAGTGGAGCGGATGGTATATGGAAAACTGTTCGATGTCTTTGCGTCAAATACAACGAGTGAGCCGATCGTAACTCTTCGTACAGATTCCTTATTGAAATTATGCACGCCTCTTCCTGTGAGGCTCTAACCACTCTTTTGCAGTTCTGCAAAAACTATCGCTAGGAACCACCTCAGCTACGTCGACGTGCATAAACTGCGACGCATCAGCTGTGGTGGGTGATGACATTGTGAGGATCTTTTTATGATGCGAGGGCAGCTCTAAAGGAAGAGCTTCTAGAAGAAGGCTGACGGTCAACAGGTGTCTCCACGATGTGTTGGGTAGCAGATTTTGTGTTTTTCGTTCTCGCGCTGTTTTGCGCGTTATGGAGTAGCAACAAGCCCGATGCCTCGCAGTTGTGTAAAACCTGCAATGAAAACGCATAACGTAGGCAGATCCTATAAAATATGTTGATTCAGACGCGAAGTTCCATAGGAGAGAGTGCGGTAAGAAGAAAAGAAAGGCTGAAATGGTGTGCAGGGACTAACAGAGGTAAAACGTTAATGACAGTTAGAAAGATTTTGAAACTTCGCTCTGCGGTATTCTACTTCGCTCCAGAGCGCGAAGTCGCTCCGTATTTTAGTGGAAGCTACATAGCGGCACGCATCCTTGTAGTGTCCGTTCGTTCGCGCTCATGTGGCAGGAACGGGCGTTATTATTTTTTTCGTCACGCGAGAAGCGACCGGACTAATCTCCATTGATCATAGTCATGAAGAACTGAATCTACATTTTTGCAGATTACTCCAGTTGATTTTGGCCTGCTATCTCGAAGTTTCCTTGCCGGCTTTACATTGAGCAATGCAGCGAGCGGCGGGCATTCGTAGTTCAACGACTGAGAAGCAAGTTTGTTGCTTACGCTGTGGAGCACGTTTGTTTTAGTATTATCGATGTTGGCGGACACCAAAAAACCATCGAATCGGTTTAAGTGGTAAGCTGGTTAATTAAGTTTTAATAATTATCGTTTTAAGTAACGAAGTTAGGTGCCTAGTTGAAATTAGAGGTATATAGTATGTCGACAGTAATTGCCATACCCTTTTTTTAGAATTTCGAAAACACGATTTCTCTTGGCGCTGTAGCTCGTCAAATATTGACTTTTTCGTCCAGTCAACTGCACTGGAGCGGTTGCTTTGCCAGCATGCTTTCGGTAGCGCATGTATATTCGCAGCATGATGCCAGAATTTTTCGAGCCAGAGCACCTAGGGTAATCGCATTTTCGAATTTCTGAAAACTAAAATGGGTGCTACTAACGACCGGCTACAAACCTCTAATATAAGATAGGCGCCTAACTCTACAGTTTATAAAGGTAAAGGTCATTTAAAAAGGGGCAGGACTCGCGTCAAGCCGTTGTTACGGGTTTTTGTCCCGTCTCCTCCTCTGAAAAAGGAAATAAAAGGAATCGAATGGAATTGAATGATTCAAAATCAGTTAACCAGCTTACTACTTCAGACGATTCGCTGGTTTTTTGGTGTCCGCCAACACTGCCATATTTTTGTCCCCAAATGCGTATTTTTAAAATTTTAGAGTGTTCACTGAAACACCCGGTATGCACTCATGTAAGAGGTGAACGCTCGTTAAAGGGGCTGTTAGAGGGGCTCTAATAAAGTTGCGTCATGGAGGGTATGGTAAAGCCCGCTCCTTCGCGAAGATTCACCAGCAAGGATTTTTAATTCGCTTTGTAGAAGCTGAGTTCTCTTTACTCAGAATTTGTAGTCAAAATGTGTAGTCACTTTTTGCACGTAGGCAGGTCGGCGCAACTATGCCAGCCCAACCTCCCTGAGCGAATTTCCCTGACCCGCCGAAGCTACGCGGCTTATTAGTTGCAGCCGAGGTAGCTGCCTGACGTCTGAAAGAATGTAAACAACAGCCAGCCACCAAAGTTGCCGGGAAGGGCGTGATTTCGCGTGATTTTCGGGCGTGATTTTGCGTTCTCTGTTGTGTGTGAAATTTTATTATTTTTGCGGGAGGATTTCTATGCTATGCCGGCGGGGTATTGTCACAAAAGCTCTTCCTCAAAACGTGTCTAAAAACGTGTCCGCAGCAGTTGCGATGTTCTCAGGTGAGGTTGCATGAAGCGAGTGGTTGTGATCGTTAGAAGACTATGTGAGGATGCTGCGCAAAAAAAAAAGTATGTTGATAGGTGTCGTGTCCGGTCGCTGTGTTGAATGCAGCGAAAGACGCACACGGTACTTTTAGACTTCGTTTATTTAAAGCTGAAGAGGGTGCGACCAGCGTCGACCGAGGCAGGAGCCGAACTGGCCGCCCGAAGAAAGGAGGGAGTGGAGAAGCGTCCACGGCAGGGAGTGGCTTCCCAGAACAGGAGGAGGGTGCGGGGGCGCACCGTGGGGGGGCATCCGGCGACAGCGTGCGACGAGGGGCAAGCGGTCGTTAGGAGGAGGATTGAGTGGTCGTTAGGAGGAGGATGCGAACTGTCGTTAGGAGGGGAATGCGAGTGGTCGTTAGGAGGAGGATGCGAACTGTCGTTAGGAGGAGGACGCGGGGGCGCACACACACAAAAGCAATAAGGGGACACAACACTTCCTTCCCCCTTAGAAAGTTGCCTGGTATCGTGCAGGGGGTCGGCGCTCACGCGTGGAGGCGCGCTGGCTTTGTGCGCTCGGGGGAGAAACACTTGTAGGCTGGCTGTTGTTCGCTGTGTCTCCTGGGTCTGTCCTGGGCGAAGTCTCTTCTTCCGGGAAGAGGTGCCAGGCTATGTGGGAAAATGGTGCACGTGTTCTCTCCGCTGGCGGACAGCTCTCAGACGGCGTCGTAAATCTACGCAGCTGGTTGAGATGTCGGCGTGCTACTGTGCCATGTATGTTGACGAGCCAAGAGCGCAGGCCTATGCGTCTGACAATTGTAGCTTCCTCCCAGCGTGGCTTTTTCAGAAACTGTCGGGCGAGGACGCGCTGCCCCTCATTAAGCGTGCCGCAGCGCGGAATTGCTTTTTCTTCCCGGAACGTCTCTGCCTTTGGCTCGGGGAGGATGGCTGTGAGCTGGGTTCGCATTTCACGCTCGAACATCATTTTCGAGGGGGTCTCGCCTGTTGTGCTTTGAACCGTCGTGTGCTGCTTGAAGAGAAAGCGCGCAAGGCGGCGCTGCAGCGAGCCTGTCTGATCTCTTTCAAGGGCGCGTTTTAGCTCGGCTACGTAGCGCTCGGCTTGTCCGTTTGTCGCTGGGTGGTAGGGGGCCGATGTAACTGAGGAGATCCCGTTGTCGCGATAAAACTTGAGAATCTCCGCAGACACAAACGGTGTTCCGTTGTCCGATACTACCTTGCGTGGCAGGCCGAACGTTGCAAATAGTGATCGGAGGTTGTCAATGACTGCTGCCGAAGTCGTCTGTCCCATTTGCCTTATCTCAAGCCACTTTGTGTAGGCATCTACGACCACAAGGAAAGTGCAGCCCTCAATTGGTCCTGCAAAATCAATGTGCAGTGTGTGCCATGGTGTGTCTGGCTTTTCCCATTCTGGGACAGGAGCTTTCGGCGGGGCGCTCCGGCTGCTCTGGCAAGGCTTGCATTCTCGCACCACTGTTTCGATGTCGTTGTCAATGCCAGGCCACCACATGTAGCTTCTGGCACACTTTTTCATTGCAACGATGCCCCGATGTCCGGCGTGGATGAGAGACATAGCTTGTGCGCGTAGTTCTCTCGGCATCACAACTCGGGACCCAAATATGATGCAGCCGCGATGGGTGCTCAACTCTGTAGCTCGCCTGCGGTAAGCGTCGAAGTTGTCCCCTTTGAGTTTATGCACGTTGCCTTGTTGAACAGCTGTGTAAACTAGCCGGAGAGCTGCGCACTTCTGCGTAGATGCTGCAACTGTGCCTGCTGTAAGCGGAGGTTCTGGCAGTGCTTCGAACATCAGAACGTCTCCTGGTGGAAATGGTTCGTCAACAGTTGCGTCTAGTGGCAGACGGCTTAGCGCATCGGCGTTTTGATGTTTACTGCATATCATCACGCCTAGTGGAGAAAACCAGTTTCTCCCTAGAAGGCTTGATCCTGTGCCCTTCACAACAAGCAGAGGTAGCGTATGGGTCTGGCCGTTGTAGTTAACCTGCACGTTGGCAGAGCCCAATAGTGGCAGATTCTGTCCTGACCACGTTCGCAGGTGCGTGTCGTCTTGTTGCAGGGCGGGTGCGTCAGATGGCCATGAAGTTCGGAACGTGTCCTCACTGATCAGAGTACAGGCTGCGCCGGAGTCCACCTCGAACTTAATCAGCTGGTGATGTACGCTTACTTCTGTAAAAATCTTCGGTCGCGTGCCGAGATTCATGGTGTTCAGGTCGTACAACACAGATGGTGTTGCTGATGTTGTTCCATGGAGATCAGATAGCGGCGTATTCTCTGAGGCGTTGACGCTGTGATTAGGCTGGGAAGGTGACTTTATCTTGGCAAGTCTCCGTTTCGTAATGCATGCTCTTTCGATATGCCCTCGCTTGTGGCAAAAATTACACGTGGCTGACTGGAATCGACATCCCTGGGGGTTGTGTTGGTCGTCACACCGCCAGCAGCGTTGTGCCTTTTTGACCGATTTTACAACAACAGAAGGCTTGCGCACCTGGTTGCTTGTCTGGTGTACCGGCTCGGTGTTCCGGCGAATCCCTCTCTGCTGGTGACCGGCGCTCTCCGCTCGAACGGCGATGTCGTAAGCTTTGCTGAATGTGAGGTCCTTCTCAGCGAACAGGCGCTGCTGCAGTGACTCGTCACTCAGTCCGCACACAAATCTGTCGCGTAACATCACGTCCAAGGGAAGCATGGTGGTGTTAGCAGAAGAAGCTGCGTCTCCCTCCTGCCCGGTAGCTGTTGTCGACAGCGTTCCAAAATTGCAGTCGGCAGCGAGCTTCTTGAGCGCGGCTACGTAGGGGCTCACAGTTTCTCCTCCCAGTTGATCTCGTCGTTGGAAGCGAGCCCGGCTGTAGACCTCGGATGGCCTTGGGTCGTAGTGCTTTTGCAGCGCTTTTACGATGTCGTCGTAAGACACTGCCGCTGGTGTGCTTGGCTGAATAAGGGCGCAGACAGTATCGTAGGTCTGCTCCCCGCACAGCGTCAGCAGGTTGGCCCTCTTCAAGGCTGGGTCTGTGATGTTGTTAGCTTCAAAGTAGAACTGAAGGCGTCCAACCCGCGATGACCACGATGAGCCGTTGAACTCTGGTATCTGATTGGGAAACCCTCGCGTAGCCATGGCTTGTCAATAGCGTTGCGTAGCGCGGGTCGAATCCACTTTCTCGTCGCCACTGTCGTGTCCGGTCGCTGTGTTGAATGCAGCGAAAGACGCACACGTTACTTTTAGACTTCGTTTATTTTAAGCTGAAGAGGGTGCGACCAGCGTCGACCGAGGCAGCAGCCGAACTGGCCGCCCGAAGAAAGGAGGGAGTGGAGAAGCGTCCACGGCAGGGAGTGGCTTCCCAGAACAGGAGGAGGGTGCGGGGGCGCACCGTGGGGGGGCATCCGGCGACAGCGTGCGACGAGGGGCAAGCGGTCGTTAGGAGGAGGATTGAGTGGTCGTTAGGAGGAGGATGCGAACTGTCGTTAGGAGGGGAATGCGAGTGGTCGTTAGGAGGAGGATGCGAACTGTCGTTAGGAGGAGGACGCGGGGGCGCACACACACAAAAGCAATAAGGGGACACAACAATAGGATGATCTGTTAAGTAACTACAGCCAAAAATGTCGAAAGAATGTCGCATTAGGGAGGACGCCGATATAGTGAGTAGACACGAAAACAGCCGTGGACTACAAAATAGTAGCAAAATATTCAAAGGAGTGAAAAAAGAGGGAAACTAATTAAAATATATTTGATAAGTAATGGTCAATCGATCAAAAAAAGTTTCATTCACATAAAATAATTAGTTAATTATTATCTGAAAAATCTTGAACGGTTGAATAGGCTGGATGGGAACACAACGAGTAGATGGGAAAGCTACCACTGTATCAAATTTCAAAAACCGAAATCGATAATTGAGATAAAAGAAGTTATAATCATAGTAAATAAATGCACCTTTAATTAAAGCATAAGACAATTACAGTAATTAGGTAGTTCAAATGATGATCAATATCAAGAAATTTATAACAGAGACAAAGAGAGGCGACGAGTGCCGAGGAGGCGTCAGTGCTTTCGCATTCTCCCAATGCGCGCTGCCGGAGTGATCTAACTTTTTTAGCTTAGGTTTTCATGAGAATACCATGCACTGATTGTGCGAGTTGATGTGCTCTCCTGGGAAGGGGTTTGAGAGCCCGTTTAAGCACCACTGCCCCAATTTTACAACCGATAGCATGAAAAAAACTCCATTGAATCGAATTCTATTTCGCGTGAGCATGATTTTCATTGCGTGGCACGATCTTCCGTGAGCTACCGGACACTCCGCAGCTGCCTGTGACACGCGGTACAACCACACGGAAGACGCATCACTCTGCTCGAAATGGAGCTTCGATTACTGGGTGGTTTCTCTATCTTGTCATTGGGCTGAAATGCCGTGGGTTGGACCCAGAGAAGACAACAACGTTACAACGACCACTTGAGGTGCAAAAGCAAGATACATGTGTACACAAGGGATCGCTATATTTCCCTGCTGTTAAGCGTCGCCTGCAGGTACGGCTGGTGATGCGACATGGTCGCACACTGGTGGCACGGGGTCGCTAGTTCTAGCGTTTTTCGCATTGAAGCTTCAGAAGAACCTATACTGAAACTAGTGTCTTGGAGCTGATTTACGGTAGTTAACAAAGTGAACTTTAGCATGTTTCCCATAACTAGTACGACATTTGGCAACTTTCCAGAATTCAGGATGACGTGTAGGGTATGAAACTATGTTTCTAGTTAATTCGGCTAATTGAGCCAGGGTTCGGATGTTGTTTATGACGTTGGATCTCTAATATTTCCATAACCTAAAGCCATACAAGGAATCCACGTGAGAAACGTTTAGTTGTTTCAATAAGTAAACTGTAGGATATTGGTATGGCACTTAATCTTATGGCACGTTTTTGCAAGATGGCCAACTTGTGCATGTTTCCGGTACTCGTAGCAGCCCACATTAAGATGCCATAGTTAAAGAGCAACTTTTTTGAGAATCTCGCGATAATCAAGGATTCAAATCTATGTAGTCTGTAAGTCAAGAATGCCAAGTATTTCTGCACTAGCCTTTAAAATAGAGACGTAATCAATGATTGAATTTTGTGCTTCTCCTCAATGCAACGGAAGAGTGCAAAGAAACTCAGCGTGACGCCTCGGAAGGTATGATTTCAAATTACCGCTGTCGTCAGCCACACCCTGCCCTGACGCGTTAGACGCTGCCAAACATCTCTCAGCAGGGTTCGCCTTCGGTAGTGTTGGTTTTTTCCTTCAAAGCAGGCGTTTGTGCATTGAAAATGTACCGACATCATCAATGACGTCATCATGCCCCCTCCCCCCCCCCCCCCCCCCCGCCACTTGGAGTTGTGCGCTTCGGAGAAGCTTGAAGAGTGTCCGGATTTTAATCGGCGATTACTTCAGTATTTAAAGCGCTGGCCCAAAAAGACTTTGCATGCTTTACCTGCAAGTTTCATGCATTTGACCCTCTTAAGCTCGCTGATTTCTAAAACCTATGCCGTTTCCCTTTAATCGAAGATATGAAGAGCGACTTAAAAAGGAGGGTATTAACGAATGAGCGGAAACTCGAGCAGTAGCGTCGCATAACATCGATGGTGCTAGATGATTTACCGACCAAATGTTCAATGTGGCTATCCGATATGTTTTCTGTGAAGTAATCTCCTAAAGCTTTATAACAGGGTACAACTTCCAGTATATTTCCGTTCAGCACGAGGGGAGGCAGTTCAGTATTCGTGTTCCGTGTATGAAATATAAATTGCTTTAGGCTTATTTGTACTCAACTTTAAATAGTTGTTACATGCCCAGTTGCTAATTTGCGAAAGGGTGCCACTCATACCAGTACTTAAGTCTCAGCCTTCCTTCCCGAAAAGATCATAGCTGTATCCTCTGCATATGAGGTGTATTTGTCAGGTTAAGCTATGCGCACAATGCGACTAATATACAACTTAAAAAGAAACGGATCAAGAATACTCCCGTGGGGAACGACTGCAATCACCGATGTAACGTCTGAGAAGTGTCAATTTATATCAACAAATTGTGTGCGATGCTGTAGGAAGGATGATAATAGTGATAAAGGGTTACCACGAATCTCATAGAAGTTAAGTTTCTGGAACTGTTTCTGGAGCTTTGCCAACTCAAGAAAAAAACCTAATTCTATACGTCTGCTCTAAACGTTATCTAACATGAATTTTCTTCGAGAGAGAAGAGCCAATTCTGTTAATCTGTTTGTTTTCGAAAGCCATATTGTGACCACATTGTGTGAGTGGACATCTCTACTGCCTGGATCACGCCCTAAAATTAATTGTAGTGTGAAATTGTCGTCATTCCCTTGCTCTGCCTCTGTCTTTCCTTTACTTCACTTTTCGCCTCTGCGGTGTGGCAGGTGAGATTCACGTCAGCAGTCTCCGCCTTTCCGCTAATTAAACTTTACTTACCCTGCACCTCTTGTCGGTGTAGTTTAATTAAGCGAGACCTTCATTTGACGCTTCAATGAATTGTGTATTACTGAAAATTTCTCAAAGGAATTACATAATAGTGCAATAATTCTTCATCGGTGCATCTCCTGGGCGCCGCCAAAAAAAGGAAACTCCAGCTCCACCACCTGGCCCAAGCTGCAAAAAATTAATAGAAAGTCGACGCTGATTCCCAGTCTAGAATGGTTCCAATACGAGTATACACTCCAATACAGTAGCTCAGAACTCCACGAAAGAAATGCTTTCATGTGAGTTGTGAACAGATGGCGATGCAACCATCTCACTTCCGTTTACCTGCGTTACCTGCGTTTCTCCCAACAGTACCAATGCGGCATGTAAAGATCTCATACAACGCGCTACTACAAAACAGACTCGCTTAAACGTACGTCTGCTCAAATGAACTTAAGGATGATCTCTCACATTATTCACATTAGCCACCGAAACACGGATTTCGGGATTATAGGCAACGCTTATGTGTTTTCTTGCCTCCTTACACACGCCATTTTTTATGACTGAAGGGTCTGGCCTGCAATTTATCCATCTATATTACGCTGTGTCTTGTACTTCTTGCTATTACAGTGAAGCGTGAGTGAAGTTTTCCCTGCAGTGGAAGCCGCTGTTTGCCTTGTACTGGTAATACTCGTCGGTGCGTAGTATAAATAGAGGCCCTAAATTCCGAAACCAGAGAAAGGAATGTAATTGTAATGACATGTCGGAGACAAACGGAGGATCCAAGCCACCAGCATTCAGATAAGGTGGCCGGTATAATGCGCAGTACATCAGAGGAGTGGCAGCGTCGTGCTGAACCTATCACCGAAATTTGACACTTCCTGAGCAACTCGCGATATACCATCCGAGGCGTAGAAATCTTCATATCGTTCGATTAAACGAAGGCAGGCACGCGGAACTTCTGAAGTGTCGCTGCGATGCCGAACACTAACGACAGTAGTCCTCAAGAGCGGCATATCCAAAACGCAAGGCGCTATAGCACGTGGCTGCTTTCCCGAGCATCTAGCTCAATTTTCGCCAGTCATCGAGGCCTTCTCCCAAAAGACGACGGCTCGCTTATATGCTGCCGAGCCACGCAGCTGAACCATAGGGAGAAGATTCATTTTAGCAAGATTACCCCCGTTGGGACTGCGACAGCGAGGGGAGAATCAGTGTTGAATCTGATATGGGTCTTGTCTTAAAACCCCGTGTTTGCAAAAAAAAAGCAGGATGGTAGCAATGGTAGCACCAGCAGAATTTTATGGTGAAAGTTTAATGTGGTGCGGAAGGCAAAAAATTTTCACAATAGCATCCTTCAATTAGTTCTTTCCCTTCCTTTTCCTGCGTTTTCATTTAAATTTGCGCCTTGACCTGGTCATGATTCGCGTATTGGTGTAGCCTACAGTTTGTAGACCACGAATTTGAAAAAAGCGGATTGATCTATAGACGAGTAAATAGCGCAGGTAACAAAATAAGGTTAATATAGTATGCACTGAACAAAAGTTTTACAATGGCGACCAAGGTGCACCCTTAAATTTTGCTGTGGCCTCAACCGCTGTCAAATAGTACCGATTCTGCCCTATACAGCGAGTTTTTCGAAAATAAAATGGTCACTTTAGTCTACTGAGTTCACTTTAAGTTTTTCTCACGTGTACGCACTGGAGTACCCCAATATTTGCATCTCTGGGTGGCTCCTAAAACTCTATACGGGGCGGAATATCGAGGCATAAAATCCCGTCTAGTATGATTGAAAGACGGCACACGTCGTTTGGAAGGGCACTCAGTATCGCGCAGCACACAAAGCAGTCCCGATTACACGCGAGTTAAACGCTGCATCGAAAAAAGATTAGCAGTTAGGCTGGAAGATAGAAAGAGCGAAATTTTGTAAGCTCATTGCGGTTCAGTGAAAGTACGGTGGAACTAATTCGCTCAGAATTACATGGAGTGCCATATCATCATCAAAATCATCATAATGGCATAATCATGAGCCAGACTACGCCCACTGCAGGGTAAACTCCTCACCCATGTGTCTAGAATTACCTGTGGGCTTTGAAAGCTGCGGCCACCGTAGCCTAGGAAACTTCATTCTCATCCGCCTACCGAACTTTCAGCCAACCCTCGCTACGCTTGCCTTCGCTTGAAATCCACTCCGTTACAGTTAACGACGAGCCGTTATCTTGCCTCCCCATTTCTTGCGCTTGATTTCGACTAGGATGTCATTAACCCGCGTATATTCCCACGCCCACTCTACCCACACCCAGTCTCTTACCGTTGCAAATATCAATTCACAATCCATAGCTTGCTGCATTCTTCTTAAGCTGAATCCTTTAAATTAGCCTCCTCTTTTCTGCCACTTAGGTGAGTACCGGAAAATACAGTTATTTCATGCTTTTCTTGTCACGAGTATTTGTAAACTGTCATACCTGATCTCAGGCACCCTGCCACATGCACTCCGCTCAATTCTTATTCCTCTAGTAAATTCCCTCTCATAATCCGTATCAGCGGTAACTACCTGCCCTAAGTACACTTATTTATTCCTTTACCACTTCCAGCACCCCGCTACTAACTGCAAATCAGTATTTCATTGTGAGACTCTTGTACTCTTGTGCAGGCTAATTTTTAGACCAAACGTTCTCACTGGTCATTTTTTGAAGTTGGTCGCCTGAGTCACTTAGCAAGGCAATGTAATCAACGAATCGCAGGTTACTTAAGTATTCTCCATTAACTCTTATCCCCTACTTTTTCCAATGCAGGCCTTTGGTTACCTCCTGAAACAGGTGGTGAATACCGTTGGCGAGATCGTGTCTCTCTGCCTGACACCCTTCTGTATTGGACGTTTATTGCTAGGGGAACAATAGCTGTGCAGCCGTTATAGATATCTTCCGTAACTATCCTATAAGACTCTTCTGCACCCTGATTCTGCAATACCTGGACGACTGCTGAGGCTTCCACTGAGTCAAATGCTTTCTCGAAACCCATGAAGGCTATATGCTGTGCATTTCTTTATCATATTATTGATAGTGTTAATATGGTCTATTATCGAGTATCCTTAACATAAACCTTCCTGGTCATTGGGTTGATTGAAATATAAAGTTTTCCTGACTCTATTGGTGATTACCTTAGTGAATACCTTGTAGAAAACGCACAGCAAGCTGACCAGTCAGGAATTTTTCAAGCACTTGATGTCTCTCTTCTCATGTATAATGATAATGGTAGCGTTCTTCCAAGCATCTAGTACGCCCCAGGTTGTAAGGAATTCTGTATACAAGATGGCCAGTTTTTCTGGCACAATATCCTCTCTGATCTTTGTCCTCTTACCTAATGCCCTCTTACCTCATCTTGACCAGCTTCATCCACCTTTGCATTGCTCCTAAGTTTTTCTTTAATTCTTTTTCGTTATTGGCGGGATGGCCCATTGCAGTGTGCTACTGCCCCTCTCATCGGTGTCCAGATTACATTGGCTACTGTACAGATTTGTGTAGAACTCTTTGGGCACTTTAACTATCGGATCACTGTTGTTAGTGACACTGCCCCCTCTTTCTCTATTATTACATACATCTGGTTTTTACCTACGAGTAGCTTGCCCTTCGTTGCTTTTAGGCTACCTCAGTTCTTTAGAGCATACTCAGTTATCTCCATCATAAACTTCATGATTTCGTCTGCCTTGCTCTTATTTATTAACTTTATAGCTCTGCCAGATCTATTCTCTCTGTAGGGCTAAACGCTTTCACACTCTCACGTTTCGTAAAGATATCTTCGGTCTCCTGAGACAGCCTGCCGGTATCCTGTCGAACCTTCGTACCGCCTACTTGTACTGTGCACTCCTTAATGATAGCTGGGAGATTCTCGTCCACTGTTTAAACTCTAGGATAGTCTTCCTCAGCTAAAGCTGAATATCTGCTCTGTAGCCATATCCTAAATCTCTTTGCTTCCCCCTTACCGCTAACTCGTTATCGGATTCGGCTTCACTAGTTTCCTTTGTTCCCTCTTAATTTTGAATCTAATTGGAGACCTTACCACTCGGTGACTTTGTGGGTGCTACAACGCCCCTTTCTGTAGACATCCACATTCCGCACGATTTCAGGCTGAGAGCATAGTGTGAAGTCTATGTAATTTTTAGTCTCACCATTTGGGCTCTTTCACGGCCATTTCCTGTTCTCTAGTTTGTACAAGGTATTGGTTATCCGTAGAATATTTCTCTCTGCTCACTAGTAACTCCAAACTGCTATTCCGAGAGCCGATGCCGTGGTAGCCTACCGCCTGGTGACCGCACTGCTTCTTCCCTACCATCACATTCAAGTTCCCCATGACTACAGCGTACTGTGATTTTATTTTGTTCATTGCAAATTTCCCGTTTTCATAGAAGCTTTGAACAATCATCACGACTGGATGTAGGCACACATGCATTCACCGCCTTTCGCATGCACCTATTATTAGGCCTCATTACGACAGCTGACACCCTCCTGTAATTACTATGGAACTGATTCTTGTTGAAAATTCAAAAATGAAAAAATTTTCTTCTCTCTCGCCGAATATATGCTTCAGAGGGGACACAACAGAAAAAGCGGCAGTATGCAACTTGGAGGCCCGTTGTGCCTCCAAGCTGCATCCTGAATGAAGTGAAATCCACACCTAGTTCTCGTTTGTCTACTATCCTATGATGGCTCAGTACGTGCCCATCCCTTAGCACTGCATACGCCTCATCTGTAATAACCTGACTGAACCATATCACATCCCATTTAATGGCCAATAGTAACAGCACTCGAAGGCTAACTTCGCTGGATAAGGTACCACCATTAAACATTGTCGGTTTCAGTTTCAAATGGCGGCCTCTCCGAGAGCCAGAGATTTTCAGCACCCTCCGCTGCGTCACAGGTCTGGCCGCCGCCTTAGTGAGTTCCTCGCCGCCGCTGGGGACTGAGGGCCGACGGTTAACCGGTTGTTCATAGAAGGTTGCGGCCGAGTTGTACAGAGGGTGGCCAAATCATGCTCTGGTAAGAAAGTCAGGTGTCGGCTCTAAGTAGCCGGTCGAACCCCAGGCCTATTCGCCGAACTTTATCGGCGCCTTGAGATTTTTAAAAATCGGATAGAGGCCTGAGTGGCATTGGAATTTGATCCGCGGTCATTCCGCACGCTCGGCGGATGCTCTACCTCCACACCATTGCTGAAGCTGAAACGTATAATGTGACGCTACGATTTGGAGGAGGCCTCCTCCTTCACCCCTACTGTGTAGCACGATGAGACACAATAACAACACTGGTTTCGACCTTATGGAAATGTAAGAACCAGACGGAACGGCTTTCGAGGTAAAAGTGGCTTATAGGCCTCTAGTGCAATCATCATCATCATCATCATCATCATTTATTTTCCCTTAAAAGCCCCAACAGCGCATTACATAAAAGGGTGGGGGGCACATGGAAATAACGGGTCAGCAAGGTTAGAACACAAATATAAATGGCACGCACAAATAAGCACAGTACACGAATTGAAATTAGCAAGGCAATAAATAGGTCTATAAAAGGCTATCTACAGGAATTGGCGAGAGAATTAAGCGATCAATAGGTGTTTAAATTTTACTGAGTTCATTTCATTGACAATACCGACAGGAAGTACATTCCACTCGGATATAACAGTAGGCAAAAGGGATTTATTTAAAGCGTTAATAGTACCATGAATGCGCTGGACACTGTTGCAATTAAACAAAACGTAGAGAGGATCGCAAGAGGGGCAGAATGAGGTTATCAGGTCATCATAGGAAAATTTTAATGAGAGGTACGAAAGCGCAAGCTGATACTTCTCGCCCTCAGATCTTGTAAGTACACCCACGAGGTAAAGGACCCTCTAGCTCTTTGCTAACTGGTAGCACATTGCTCTTTCCCTCGCTTGAGACGCCCAAATCAACGCGAAGGATTTTCGAGAGACTGCGAGACGGCGAGTGCCGCCGTTGCTGTCCCGTTTCTTAGTTCCTGAAACTACCTTAGGAGCTGTATGCACACCGGTTAGATGCAGACGCAGTGTGCGTGTGCTTTTGAGCGGTACTCACGCTGTCGCACCGGAGAGGGCGAAGCAGCAGCCCCGCAAAGGCCCGTACTAGGACCATCGCCGTCGAATGCGCCCTCCGGACTGGTTCGCCTCCAGCAGCGTGGTGGTGGTGTAGGTCGGCCACGCCAAAGCCATCATTAGCATGGGGGCCGCCACCCACACGCCAATTTGAACGGCCCAAAAGCATGATTTAGGCCCGGAAAGTGCTCTGGGCCATATTTTGGTGATGGGCTGCAACAGAAAGGTTTAGACGATTTGTATAGCAGCATCTACAACGAACACCTTAACGGACAACTTAACATAGGCGAACAGCACCCGCGTCCTATTACAGAATCCGTAGCTTATAGACCGGAAACATGCGCTTGTCGGTGGTTTTATGATTTATGAAACAGGTACTTCTCAATAAGGTGGAATTCTTGAGGAAGGAAGGTCAGTTAATTGACTTTCCAAATCATGTCGTACGCGCCCTTCTTATTGTTATGGCGTTAAACTGGCCGTGTTGCAGATTAGCCCACGTGGTCGTTGCCGTCCATTGTTCACCTCGGCGTCTGTTGCCGGCATCTTTGACCGCGAGCGAAAAATCCACAAAAAATTTCTTGAGAGCTCACCTAGCTGGCAGGTAGGCCACCTTGGTGACGCGATCTCGGGGCGTTATCTCAACCTGCCCGCGGGATAGTGAGCAAACTCGTCGCGCGAGGTTCCTAAGGAAAAGCAACAGGGGTCGCGTGAGCCCACCTTTGGCATCACGTGCCACGAAAGGTCTGTGGCGCGTCGCTTCTCTGCCTGACCAATGCGCCGGAAGTGGTATGAGGTCTTCGGGGATGGATGAATGTCATGTAGAGGATGACCAATTCCGTGTATATGGGGTTGAACTCATTAACATAGTCATGTCACTGTTGAGGCGCATGTTATGTGTCCCCCTCAATTTCTTTATATCTCTAACACTACTAGGCACAATTTTCGATTTAAAGCATGTGTACGTACTATATACAGTACGTTTAGTCGGGATGAAAAACATTAGCACAATTACGACACCGGAGAGGCAAAAATCGCACCAGGAAGCTGGTACAGCGCTGTGCTTCACGAACACGACCTGCACTTCTGTAATCGTTGGCTTCCTAACCACGGCGCCGAGCGCTGCTGTCTGCCGCTCCGGCGACACATCGCTGTGCTAATATTCTTCCGTCGCGAGTCCGCGTACTTACGTCCCTGTAGTCTGGTGTCTGGCAGGCGGGCCACCTGCACACTGTTTTCTGGGCAACCTGCCAGGTGTGTACACCTGGCAAGCCTCCACATGGTTGACGCCCTGGGTGAAGGCTTTGAAGGTAAATATCTCTCAGGCAAACACCTTCAGGTAAGATGCCTTCAGCGGGTACGGAAATTGAGTAGTTACTGTAACTAGTTTTAGACAACACGATATTCCACCCTATAACCCTGTGCATTTGCATTTGCAGAGAACCATTACAACTGTGCATTTGCAGAGAACCATTACAACGCCTTCTAAATGCTCTCTGAACAGCGACGCAATGAAGCATCGATAGGATTGATTTAGGATAGCTTGCCATAAGCACAAAAGCGCGTTGCTGGGATGAGCATTAAAGGTTGTCGTGAAGAAAAACCAGCCGCGCCACATGGTCGGGCCGAAGTAGTTCCCTTCTAGCTGAAACGACTTCTCCAGCCCCAGGAAATTCCCTCTCACTTGGCACTGAAGTGGCACGTATTGCGAGGTACTTCGTGCACAGCTCTGAATATACCAGCTTCTCAGTTATACCCACAAAGGAGCTCACCAGCGCAGTCAGCTATGTTATGGCCCTATGTTACGCATTGCTCTGCGCGGCCATGTTGTTATGTCTCTATCGATAGGACTTGCGGACCGAAATGAGCTCCGGTGCTCGCAATAGAATTCGGCTAGATACGAATATTCGCGCTGGGTCGAATATTAAGAACCACACGAATACTTGGATTCCGAAACGGATACGAATAGTAAAATTATAATATTCGAAGTGTATTCGAAAATTTCGAATATTCGCACACCCCTACTCTCCAGCTGTCGTAGCCCCTTAACTATCTAGCTATTTCATCGTGGGTGATTGTTCAGGTCATATACTATGTCCGAAGACTCACCGTGTGAAGTCGTGGGCTGCTCCCTGACCCTGTAAGAAGTTCACCTTCCTCCTAGTTCATTGAAAGTGTTTCATGTCGATCCCATGCTGCCGCTTTCAAGCGGCAGCATCTCTTTATTGTCACGGCTTCGCCTTTGCCTAGCGCCTCTGCCATGAGGTGGCTCGGCACTGCCGTGCGCTTCGGACGCGTCCTTGAATCCGGCAATGCGGCTGCAGCAGGCTGCAGCTCGGATGGTGGTTCCTGCGAAGGCCTAACTCCGGAGACGTCTGGAGAAGCAGGCAGCCGTGCTTGATGTAAGTACAGTGCAAGAAATTGTAATTCTCTCTGTTGCGGTGGGATGAATGAATGTACACTTCGTGTCACAAGTTGTCCTCTTATATTTCAAAGGTAAGACCGCGCAGTGGCGGTTACAGCTACCATATTCACTTCTCGCGCAAGCGAGCCAATAACGCGGTTCTAGCTTACGTCGCCGAACTCTTGTATTAACTCCACTCCTCAGGGGGGCTGAGAACGGCAAATTACATTTACTGAATCATGAATGTTCGTTTCTACTGCGTCTAAATAGGTTCAACGCACGACGGAGAAGCCATTGGAGCGTGTGTTGCGGTTTGTCTCGTGAGCCTTGTGTTTGTCGTCGTGCGAAATGTGCTCAGATTTGTAAAACGATTTCTGCCCATTCCCATGACGGCTCAAATGCATTACACTATTGTTCAGCACTTTAAATGCGGCAGTGAACAGACGATTACTAGTAAGAGGACCATTCGACAGCAACCTAGCGTGAAATGTGTACCACTGCGAAAGTGGTGGCTATCACTGCTCAGAAGCCCGACGTGGCAAGGAACACCGAGGATAACACACCCAAAGCGCTGATCTTTCTAATTCTCCATTAACAGCAGCACCACTTGGCTGTGTGCTCACCTCCGTGCTCGTCTTTCGTACGAGGTGTTATTTTTAATGAAGAAATGCAACTTGTCCAGATTTCTTGTTCCTAGCTTCAAAAAAAATTAGCTCGTATATATTTACGTGAGCGTTTTTTCCGCATCCCAAACAGCATTTAGGCTTTCTGTGATGGTCGGCTCTCATCGATGCTCTTCATTGCGTCGCTGTTCAGAGAGCATTTAGAAGGCGTTGTAATGGTTCTCTGCAAATGCACAGGGAAAAAGCCGCTTCATATTTCTTTGTATCACCTTAAAACAATGAGAACACCTGTGCCTCCTGTTGTGCATAAAATTTTGATTGATGACTTTTTTCTACCCATATGTTCTTTACTAATTTAATTTGCGAATATCTTGTTTTACATAGTTTCAGCAAATTTATGGCTTTTTTCAAACGTGTGCGATGAGATCTAGCACTGAGGTTGTAATTCGGTGCCATTGGAAATTTACTACAGCAAATTTTTTACACAGATCAAAAAGAGACTGCACACACATTTATAATAACCGCTGCAACCTAAATGCGTTTTCGCGGCATATTAGAGGCTGATATTGCTGAGTTCACTGTGCGAAGTGTGAGAATTCGTCGCCGTCGTCTTTGCAACTGTGGGGCGCAATGGCTCAGCAATGTGCACGAGCGGGCCTTGAATAAAAGACATGTTTCAATTAGTCATGAAATTACGAACGTGTTCTGAATACATATGGATTTTACTTGAGTTTTTGCGACACACCTACGTGTTTTATACCCTCCGGTTTTTTTCTGCGCAAGGTTGAGGGTTTTAAAATTTTGTCTGCCAGCACGTGCGAGTGATTCCCAGCACTCACTCTTGCACACGCGCCGTAAAGAACACGTAGCAGAAGGCAAAGAAGATTCCCTCGTGGCGTTCGTTGCACGCGCGCTCCTGTTCCAGCTGTCCGAGTCTGGTGGGAGGCTTTTTCCTCGATGGGACGCGGCCAGGTTCTACGTGGCTCGCTCCCACCGTTTGATCAACCCATGGCTCGCAGACTCCGCGTCGCAGAAGCGGCTCCTGAGTGCAACGTGGCTGCCTGGCAGTTCCAGAACAAGGAGTCAGCCTCTGTGACGGCAGGGCCGGTGACACCACGACCAGCGCACCGTCTTCATCTTGGCGGTTCGCGACCTCAGAGCTCGCCCAACGCCTTTCCTCTGCCCGCGTCAGCCACCGCGCACACGGGGCACACGGTGCTGGCGACGGGGGGCACCAGCCTGCTGCAGAACACGGACCGCGGACGCCATGATGAATGTCAGCCCGCAACTGCACCAATCCCGGCAGAGCCGTTAGCCGACCTCCCAGTGACAGCCACGGTGAGGCCTTTTCGAAAATTTTTCTTGAGTTCCTGAGAATAGACGCCTTGGGCGACATCGTACTCGGTGTCAACCAGGGAGCACACTACATATCTGAAAATGTCCAGGAAGTTCACTGGGGTCACGCTCTCAAATTTTGACGTGCATTTTTTTCCTTCAATTGAGAGTTTGACGGGTCAAAAAAATAGCATACTGTCTGGGATGGCTAAGCATGGAATATCATGCAGTCTAACGTAGGTTACACTAAATACTAAATGTCTCATACTGTTTAGGATGGTTATAGGGTGGAATATTGTGTTGTCTAAAACTAGTTACAGTAACTACTTAATGTCCGTACCAGCTGAAGGAATCTTACCTGAAAGTATTTGCCTGAGAGATATTTACCTTCAAAGCCTTCACCCAGGGCATCACTCAGGTGAAGGCTTGCCAGGTGTGCACACCTGGCAGGTTGCCCAGAAAACAGTGTGCAGGTGGCCCGCCTGCCCGACACCAGACTACAGCGACGTAAGTACGCGGACTCGCGACGGAAGAATATTAGCACAGCGATGTGTCGCCGGAGCGGCAGACAGCAGCGCTCGGCGCCCTGGTTATGAACCCACCGATTACAGAAGTGCAGGTCGTGTTCGTGAACCACAGCGCCGTACCAGCTTCCTGGTGCGATTTTTGCCTCTCCGGTGTCGTAATTGTGCTAATCTTTTGGCATCTCGACTAAACGTACGGTATACATCACGTACACATGCTTTCACTCGGAAAATGTGCCTAGTAGTGTTAGAGATATAAAGAAATTGAGGGGGACACATAACATGCACCTCAAGAGTGACATGACTCTGTTAATGAGTTCAACCCAATATACGCGGAATTGGTCATCCTCTACTTGACATCTCTTCATCGATGAAGTCCTCATACCACTTCCGGCGCATTGGTCAGGCAACAAGCGACGGGCCACAGACCTTTGGTGGCACGTGATGCCAAAGGTGGGCTCACGCGACCCCTGTTGCTTTTCCCGAGGAACTTCGCGCGACGAGTTTGCTCACTATGCCGCGGGCAGGTTGTGATAACGTCCCGAGATCGCGTCACCCAGGTGGCCCAGTTGCCACCTAGGTGAGCTCTCAAGGAATTTTTTGTGGATTTTTCGCTCGCGGTCAAAGATGCCAACAATAGACGCCGAGATCAACAATGGACGGCAACGACTACGTCGGCTAATCTGCGACACGGTCAGTTTAACGCCATTGCAATAAAAAGGGCGCGTACGATATGATTTGCAAAGTCAATTAACATACCTTCCTTTATCAAGAATTCCACCTTATTGAAAAGTACCTGTTTCATAAATCATAAAACCACCGACAGGCGCACGTTTCTCGTCTATAAGCTACGGATTCTTTAATGGGACGCGGGTGCTGTTCGCCTATGTAAAGTTGTCCGTTACGGTATTCGTTGTAGATGCTGCTGTACAAATCGTCTTAACCTTTCTGTTGCAGCCCATCACCAAAATATGGCCCAGAGCACTTTCCGGGCCTAAACCGGGCTTTTGGGCCGTTCAAAATGGCGTGTGGGTGGTGGCCCCCATGCTCATGATGGCCTTAGCGTGGCCGGTCTCCACCACCACCACACTGCTGGAGGCGGACCGGTGTGGAGGGCGCACTCGACGGCGGTGGTCCTAGTACGGTCCTTTGCGGGGCTGCTGCTGCGGCCTCTCCGGTGCAACAACGTGAGTACCGCTGAAAAGCACACGCATACTGCGTCTGCATCTAACCGGCGCCTGCATACAGCTCCTAAGGTAGTTTCAAGAACTAAGAAACGGAACAGCAACGGAGGCACTCGTCGTCTCGCCGTCTCTCGAAAATCCTTCGCGTTGATTTGGGTGTCTCAAGCGTGCGAAACAGCAGTGTACTACCAGTTAGCAAACAGCTAGAGGGTCCTTTACCTCGTGTGTGTACTTACAAGATCTGAGGGCGAGAAGTATCAGCTTGCGTTTTCGTGCCTCTCATTCAAATTTTCCTATGATGACCTGATAACCTCATTCTGCCCCTCTTGAGATCCTCTCGACGTTTGTTTAATTGTAACAGTGTTCAGCGCAGTCATCGTACCATTAACGCTTTAAATAATTTTCTTTTGCAAACTGCTATATCCGAGTGGAATGTACAGCCTTTGTCATAAGTAACCAGGCTGCATGGTTTGCTTCTCAATCGTATAAGAGAGCTCTCACGGCTTCCCTAAAGGGCTGGCATAATAGCTTTAATATACGACTGAGAAGAAAAAAAACGTGCAACCTGGTTACTTTTGACAAAGACTGTACTTCCTGACGGTATTGTCAATGAAATTAACTCAGTAAAATTTAAACTCTTCTTGATCGCTTAATTCTCTCCCCAATTCCTGTAAAAAGCCTTTTTATTGACCTATTTATTGCCTTGATTTAAATTCGTTTACTGTGCTTGTTCGTGCGTGCCATTGATATTTGTGTTCTAACCTATGTTATCCGTTATTACCATGTGCCCCCCACCCTTTTATGTAACGCGCTGTTGGGGCTTTTAAGGGAAAACAAATGATGATAATGATGATTTCACTACTGACCTATAAGCCACTTTTACCTCGAAAGCAGTTACATTTCCATAATGTCGAAACCAGTGGTGTTATTGTGTGTCATCCTGCTACACAGTAGTGGTGAAGGAGGAGGCCTCCTCCTATCTTAGCGTCACATTATACCTTTCAGCTTCAGCAATGGTGTGGAGATAGAGCATCCGCCGAGCTTGCGAAATATCCGGGGATCGAATCCCAATGCCACTCAGGCCTCTACCCGATTTTAAAAAATCTCACGGCGCCGATAAAGTTCCGCGAATAGGCCTGGGGTGCGACCGACAACGCACAGCCGACACCTGACTTTCTTACCAGAGCAGGATTTGGCCACCCTGGGTAGAACTCGGCCGCAACCTTCTATGAACAACCGGTTAACCGTCTCCCCCTCAGTCCCCAGCGGCTGCGGAGGAACTCACTAAGGCGGCGGCCAGACCTGTGACTCAGCGGAGGATGCTGAGAATATCTGGGGTACCTTATCCAGCGAGGCTAGCCTTGCAGTGCTGTTACTATTGACTATTAAATGGGATGTGATATGGTTCAGCCAGGTTATTACAGATTAGGCGTATGCAGTGCTAAGGGATGGGCACGTACTGAGCTATCATAGAATAGAAGACAAACGAGAACTAGGTGTGGATTTCACTTCATTCAGGATGCAGCTTGGAGGCACAACGGGCCTCCAAGTTGCATACTGCCGCTTTTTCTGTTGTGTCCCCTCTGAAGCATATATTCCGCGAGAGAGAAGAAAATTTTTCATTTTTGAATTTTCAACATGAATCAGTTTCATAGTAATAACATGAGGGTGTCAGATGCGTAATTAGGCTTAATAAGAGGAGCATGCTAAAGGCGGTGAATGCATGTGTGCCTACATCCAGCCATGATGATTGTTCAAAGCTTCTATGAAAAAGTGAAATTTGCAATGAACAAAATAACATCACAGAACGCTGTAGTCATGGGGAACTTAATATGAAGGTAGGGAAGAAGCAGTGCGGAGACGAGGCGGTAGGCTACCACAGCATTGGCTCTCGGAATAGCAGTTTGGAGTTACTAGTGAGCAGAGAGAAATATTCTACGGATCACCAACACCTTGTACAAACTAGAGAACAGGAAATGGCCGTGAAAGAGCCCCAGTGGTGAGACTAAAAATTACATAAACTTGACACTATGCGCTCACCCTGAAATCGTACAGAATGTGAATGTCTACAGAAAGGGGCGTTGTAGCACCCACAGAGTGGTAAGGTCTCGAATTATCTTCAACATGAAGAGGGAACAAAACAAACTAGTGAAGCGGAATCCGATAAAGAGTTAGCGGTAAGAGGGAAAGCAAAGAGATTTAGGATATCACCGCAGAGGAGATATTCAGCTTTAGCTGAGGAAGACGATCTTATTGTTTAAACAGTGGACGATAATCTCCCAGCTATGATTAAGGAGTGCACAGTAAAAGTAGGCGGTACGAAGGTTCGACAGGATACCGGCAGGCTGTGTCAGGAGACCGAAGATATCTTTACGAAACGCGAGAGTGTGAAAGCGTTTAACCCTACAGAGAGAAGAGATCTGGCAGAGCTATAAAGTTAATAAATAAGAGCAAGGCAGATGAAATCATGAAGTTCATTATGGAGATAACTGAGTATGCTCTAAAGAACTGAGGTAGCCTAAAAGCGACGAAGGGCAAGCTACTCGTAGGTGAAAAGCAGATGTTTGCAATAATAGAGAAAGAGAGGGCAATGTCACTAACAACAGTGATAACATAGTTAAAGTGCCCGAAGAGTTCTACACAAATCTGTACATTAGCCAATGTAATCAGAGTGCTGATGAGAGGGGCAGTAGCGCACTGCAATGATCCATCCCGCCAACAACGAAGAGGAATTAAAGAAAGTCTTAGGAGCAATGCAAAGGTGGATAGAAGCTGGCCAAGATGAGGTAAGGGGGCATTAGCTAAGTGGACAAAGATCGGAGTAGACATTGTGCTAGAAAAACTGGCCATCATGAATACACAATGCCTTACAACCTCGAGCATACTAGATGCTTTGAAGAACGCTACCATTATCTTTATACATGAGAAGAGAGACATCCAGTGCTTGAAATTACTGGCCGGTCAGCTTGTTGTGCGTTTTCTACAAGGTATTCACTAAGGCAATCGCCAATAGAGTCAGGACAACTTTAGATTTCAGTCAACCCAATGACCAGGAAGGCATGTGTTAAGGATACTCGACAATAGACTATATTCACACTGTTAATAAAGTGATAAAGAAATGCACAGCATATACCTTTCATGGGTTACGAGAAAGCATTTGACTCAGTGGAAGCCTCAGCAGTCGTACAGGTATTGGGGAATCAGGGTGCAGAAGAGCCTTATGGGATAGTTACGGAAGATAACTATAACGGCTGCACAGCTATTGTTCCCCTAGCAATAAACATCCAATACAGAAGGATGTCAGCCGGAGAGACGCGATCTCGCCAACGACATTCACCACCTGTTTCAGGAGGTAATCCAAGGCCTGGATTGGAAAAAGTAGGGGATAAGAGTTAATGGAGAATGCCTAAGTAACCTGCAATTCGTTGATTACATTGCCTTGCTAAGTGACTCAGGCAACGAACCTCAAAAAATGACCAGTGATATCGTTTGGTCAAAAAATTAGCCTGCACAAGAGTACAAGAGTCTCACAATGAAATACTAATTTGCAGTTAGTAGCGGGGTGCTGGAAGTGGTAAAGGAATAAATAAGTGTACTTAGGGCAGGTTGTTACCGCTGATACGGATTGTGAGAGGGAATTGAGTAGAAGAATAAGAATGGGGTGGAGTGCATATGGCGGGGTTCCTGAGATCAGGAATGACAGTTTACCAATACTCGTGACGAGAAAAGCATGAAAGAAGTGTATTTTCCAGTACTCACCTAGGTGGCAGAAAAGAGGAGGCTAATTTAAAGGATCCAGTTTAAGGCAAAAACAAGCGCGATTTGCCTTTTTTAGCAGAAATATGCGGCCTGTGCCGCGGGGCACGCCGTGCGGCGCGCCGCCGCCCGTGATTGGTCAAGAGAGGTCGTGACGTCACTTTGAGGACTAGAGAAGCTGCCGATGCGGATCCGGCGCTGCGTTGAGTGGGGATCGCAGCTTTCACGTGGAGTTGTAAAAGCGAATATGGCGACTATTTTTTTACTGACGTTCCAAAAAAGGATACTGCATTTTGTTCATTCCACGTATCATCTGAAAGCAAAAAAGACACAAGCAAAAAATTGTGCGCCTAGCACAAGCATACGCCAGCGTGAAAGACGCGTATGCTGACCACGCGTAAGAGGTGCCAGCACAACCTCGGCTCGTATTCTCGGAAAGGAAGGGGTGCGAACAATACCCAAGTCAATTACCACCACCGGACGGCTCCTGGCTCACCCGAAAGAGCGCCATCCTAAAGAAACGGCCCAAAGCACTGAGTACAAAAAATCCTGTTCTCAGTAGCCGGCGTTGTAGGTTGGGGCAAGAAAGTATTTCAAGGTAACGATGATGCAGCACAAAGTTGATGTCAAAATTAGCGAAGCGGAGTGGCCAAGCACCGCGAGGCATGTGACAACAGGATAGTGACGCAATCATTGTGCACTGGAAACCAAGCCAAATACGCGCACAAGGCTGGTGCTTCACTCGTGGCGCAAACGTTCGCCCTTCCTAGATTTGCAGTATTGGTTCAGTGGAGTAATGGCCAGCTATAGGTGTGTTTAAAAGCCAAGCTAGCTGCAACTCGCCCGCTGCCACATCTTGAAGAAACCGAGTAAGGTTGGGAAACATGGTGTCTTTTTTTGCAAAAACTTGGTTGCCGTTCATTTCTCTCTTCAATTTGCATCCGAAATCAGAACGTCGGCCGCTTTCATTTTAATCGCTTAGCTAAGATTAAACAAGGTGCCGCATATGAAGAGCTTCGATGCTTGCTTGCTTGCTTGGACACGCCGAACCGAGTATAAATCACTAACCGAGCCTTGCTGAGCACGCCTCAGGTGGTCTGGCCGCACCTATGCTGAGGAGAGCGACACATGCTTGAGCCTGTATAAGGTTTCTGCAGGGGCTAAGTGAGCATGTTTCTACTTTTAGAAGAGGCGCTTCTTCGGAATGGTGACACGCCTCTCATGCGCGAGAAAATCGAAGGAACTGTGTCATGGTTAAGCCGCGCCTTTTCGACAGAAATCTCCAGAGATCACATTAGGGACAAGCTCTGCATGTAGCCGCTCTTACGAAAGTGTCGAGCAGAGTAGGCTTGCTTTGGTCGGCTTCAATTCTTCGCCACAGCAGCGAGCGCTTGCGCTGCGAGCTTATGATCTTGCGGAAAACAGTGGAAGACGACAGAGTCGTGGCCGGCCGTAATTGTTCGTGGACACGAACACAGACTAGTACCTCGTGTTGAACCTGATTCTCAAGGTCGGCTGACACGCATTGTACGTCACAACGCACGCAGGACGAGAAACAACGCGCGCTGAAAGCTCGCTCGAGTGCGCCGAAGTATTCCCGGCTCCTCAATGTGACGTCACGTTGGCCGACATGGTCAAGGTTTCCCTCTCCGCTGTTCTCCTCTCCTGCGCTCACGCGGAGCGCGGGAGATTTAAATATCGCGTTTTTCAGTGATGATTGCGCCACTGTTTAGCCAAAATCGAAAAAATAATTTCACAGACGTGATCAGCAATGACACTACTTCAAAACCCTAAAAAACTAGCTGATTCGAAAACCGCCTCAGTATCCCTTTAAGAACAATGCAGCGGGCTATGGATTGAAAATGGATATTTGTAACGGTAAGAGACTGGATGTGGGTAGAGTGGGCGTGGGAATATACGCGGGTTAATGACCTTCTAGTCGAAATTTAGCGCCAGAAATGGGAAGGCAAGATAACCGCTCGTCATTAACTGCAACAGAGTGGATTTCAAGGGAAGGCAAAGGTAGCGAGGGTTGGCTGAAAGTTAGGTAGGCGGATGAGATTGGAAAGTTTCCTAGGCTACGGTGGCCGCAGCTTTCAAAGCCCACAGGTAATTATATATACATGGGTGAGGTGTTTACCCTGCAGTGGGCGTAGTCTGTATCATAATTATGCCATTATGATGATTATGATGATGATATGACACTCCATGCAATTTTGAGCGAATTAGTTCCACCGTACTTTCACTGAGCCGCAATGAGCTTACAAACTTTCGCTCTTTCTATCTTCCAGCCTAAATCTTAATCTTTATTCGATGCAGCGTTTGACTCGCCTGTAATCGGGACTGCTTTGTGTCCTGCGCGATACTGAGTGCCCTTCCAAGCGACGAGTGCCGTCTTTTAATCGTACTAGACGGGATTTTATGCTCGATATTCCGCCCCGTATAGAGTTGTAAGAGCAACCCAGAGATGAAAATATTGCGGCACTCTAGCGCGTACACGTGAGAAAAACTTAAAGTTAACTAGACTAAAGTGACCATTTTATTTTCGAAAAACTGGCTGTATAGGGCAGAATTGGTATTATTTGACAACGGCTGAGGCCAGAGCAAAATTGAAGAGTGCACCATGGTCGCCATTGTAAAACGATTGTTCAGTGCATGCTATATTAACCTTATTTTGTTACCTACGCTATTTACTCGTCTAAGGCTCAATCCGCTTTTTTCAAATTCGTGCTCTCCGAACTCGAGACTACACCAATACGCAAATCATGGCCCGGTCAAGGTGTAAACTTAAATGAAAACGCCGGAAAAGGAAGGGAAAGAACGAATTGAAGGATGCTATTGTGAAAATTTCTTGCCTTCCGCACCATATTAAACTTTCACCATAAAATTCGACTGCTGCCACCATTGCTACCATCCTGCTTTTTTTTTTGCAAACGGGATTTTCAGACAAGGCCCATATCAGATTGAACACTGATTCTCGCCTCGCTGTCACAGTCCAAACGGGGGTAATCTTGCTAAAAGAATCTTCTCCCAATGATTCAGCCGCGTGGCTTGGCAGCATATAAGCGAGCCGTCGTCTTTTGGGAGAAGGCCTCGATGACTGGCGAAAATTGAGCTAGATGCTCGGGAAAGCAGCCACGTGCTATAGCGCCTTGCGTTTTCGATATGCCGCTCTTGAGGACTACTGTCGTTAATGTTCAGCATCGCAGCGACACTTCAGAAGTTCCGCGTGCCTGCCTTCGTTTAATCGAACGATATGAAGAATTCTACGCCTCGGGTGTTATATCGCGCGTTGCTCAGGACGAAGTGTCAAATTTCGGTGATAGGTTCAGCACGACGCTGCCACTCCTCTCATGTACTACGCATTATACCGGCCGCCTTATCTAAATGCTGGTAGCTTGGACCCTCCGTTTGCATCCGACATGTCATTACAATTACATTCCTTTCTCTGGTTTCGGAATTTAGGGCCTCTATATACGCTACGCACCGACCAGTATTACCACTACAAGGCAAACAGCGGCTTCCACTGCAGGGAAAGCACGAAAAATCTCACACTTTACTGTAATAGCAAGAAGTACAAGACACCGCGTAATATAGATGGATACATTGCAGGCCAGACCCTTCAGTCATAAAGGATCGCGTGTTTAAGGAGGCAAGAAAACTCATAAGCGTTGCCTATAATCTTGAACTCCGTGTTTCGGTGGCTATTCTGAATAATGTGAGAAATCATCCTAACGTTCATTTGAGCAGACGTACGTTTAAGCGAGCCTGGTTTGTACTAGCGCGTTGTATGAGATCTTTGCATGGGGTATTGGTACTGCTGGGAGAAACGCAGGTAACGCAGGTAAACGGAAGTATGATGGTTGCATCGGCATCTGTTCACAACTCACATGAAAGCATTTCTTTCGTGGAGTTCTCAGCTACTGTATATGAGTGTATACTCGTATTGGAACCATTCTACACTGGGAATCAGCGTCGACTTTCTCTTCTTAATTCTTTGCAGCTTGGGCCAGCGGGCGGAGCTCGCTTCTTCCCGTTTTGGCGGCGCCCAGGAGATGCACCGATGAAGAATTTTTCTACTATTATGTAATTCCTTTGAGAAATTTTCAGTAATGCACAATTCATTGATGCGTCAAATGAAGGTCTCGCTTATTTAAACTACACCGACAAGAGGTGCAGGGTAAGTAAAGTTTAATTAGCGGAAAGGCGGAGACTGCTGACGTGAATCTCACCTGCCACACCGCAGAGGCGAAATGTGAAGGAAAGGAAAGACAGAGGTAGAGCAAAGGAATGATGGCAATGCCACACTACAATGAATTTTAGGGTGTGATCCAGGCAGTAGAGATGTCCACTCACACAATGTGGTCACAATATGGCTTTCGAAAACAAGCAGATCAACGGAATTGGCTCTTCTCTCTCGAAGAAAATTCATATTAGATAACGTTTAGAGCAGACGTATAGAATTAGGTTTCTTTCTTGAGTTGGCAAAGCTTTTGACCACGTTAACCATGAAATATTGTTCCAGAAACTTAACTTCTATGAGATTCGTGGTAACCCTTTATCACTATTATCATCCTACCTACAGCATCGCACACAATTCGTTGATATAAATGGACGCTTCTCAGACGTTACATCAGTGACTACAGGCGTTCCCCATGGTAGTATTCTTGATAAGTTTCTTTTTATGCTATATATTAATCACATTGTGCGCATAGCTGAACCTGAAAAATACACCTTATATGCAGACGATACAGCTGTGATCTTTTCGGGAAGAAAGGCTGAGACTTAAGTACTTGTGTGAGTGGCACCCTTTCGCAAATGAGCAACTGGGCATGTAACATTAAGCCTGGGCAACTGGGCATGTAACATTGTAACCATTAAGCCTGAAGCAATTTATATTTCATACAGGAAACACGAATACTGAACTGCCTCCCCTCCTGCTGAACGAAAATACGAGGTCTGTTAGAAAAGCATCCAACTTTATTTTTTGGGGGGGAACACCTGATGGATATGAAACAAGCGCGCTTGCACCACGTGACCTTGAATCTTCGTGCGCATGCACGAATTTTTTCCCGCGTGCCGATAGCGTCAGTCGCTGGGACGCAGCATTTGAGTGAGGCGGTGCGCAGTGCTCTCGTCGGTTTTTTATTGCAAGGAAAATGGCGGAGTGACAGGAGATGCGCTACTGCATCAAATTTTGCCAGAAGCTGGGCGACAGCCAAGTGGAAACCATTCGGAATATTCAGACGGCTTTCGGTGACGATGCTATGAGCAGCACACAGATTAAGCAGTGGTACAATTGATTTAAAGATGGCCGCACATCGGTGGAGAGCGAGCCACGCTCCAATCGGCCATCAACATGTCGAAATGACCAGGTCATTGCCGAACTGAACGCTGCGGTGATGTGGGACCGTCGCTTGACTATCCGAGAAATTGAGGAAGAGGTGGACATGAGCAATTTTTCCGCACATTCTATTATCACCGAAGATTTGGCCATGGAGATGGTTGCGGCGAAATTCGTGCCGAAGCTGCTCACGGTGGAGCAAAAGCAGCTTCGTGTTGAAATCTCACAGGACATGCTGGATTCTGCAAACATTGACCCCGACTTCATCAACATCATAATAACTGGTGACGAGTCTTGGGTGTACAGGTACGACCCGGAAACCAGATCCCAGTCGTCACAGTGGAAGCATTCCACGTCACCAAGACTTCAGAAGGCCCGCCAAGTGTGCAGCAATGTGAAAGTGATACTGACTGCTTTCTTTGACACCCTCTGTGTAGCAGACCACGAGTACGCACTCCACAGGGTAAAAAAATGACCAAAGAGTGCTACAGGGATGTCCTTTGTTGCCTATGTGATGCTGTGCGGCGCAAGAACCCGGAGTTGAGGTCAACAGGAACGTGGCGCATCCATCACGACAATGCTCCTGCACATGCCTCGCATTTGATTCAGACTTTTTTGGCGAAAAACCAGACTCCTGTAGTTCAACAGACTCGTTACTCTCCTGATATGGCCTCTGCGATTTCTGGCTGGTTCCCAAAATCAAAGGGCCATTGAAAGGAGCGCGATTTCAGACAAGGAAGAACATTATGGCTGCAACGACAGCTGTGCTAAACTCCATTCCGAAAGGGGCCGTTGCGGAATACTTCCCAAAATGGCAGCACCGCTGGGAGAAGTGTGTGGAGTCCCAAGTAGACTACTTTGAAGGTGACTAGGTTTGGAACGCTCCAGTTATGCAAGTTTTTTTTTCTACGGCCAAAGGTCGGATACTTTTCTAACAGACCTGGTATAATGGAAGTTGTGGCCTGTTATAAGCCTTTAGCAGATTACTTCACAGAAAACATATGGGATAGACACATTAAACATTTGGTCGGTAAATCATCTAACACCATCGATGTTATACGTCGCTACTTCTCGAGTTTCCCCTCATCCGTTAATACTCTCCTTTTTAAGTCGCTCTTCATATCTTTCATTAAACGGAAACTGCATAGGTTTTAGAAATCAACGAGCTTAAGAGAGTCGAATGTATGAAACTTGCAGGTAAAGCATGCGAAGTCTTTTTAGGCCAGCACTTTAAATAGTGAAGTAATCGCCGATCGAAATCCGGACGCCCTTCAAGCTTCTCCGCAGCGCACAACTCCAAGTGGCGGGTGGGCATGATGACGTCATTGAAGATGTCAGTACACTTTCAATGCATCAACGCCTGCTTTGAAGGAAGAAACCAACTCCACCGAAGACCCTGCTGAGAGATGTTTGGCAGCGTATAACGCGTCAGGGCAGGGTGTGGATGACGACAGCGGTAATTTGAAATTATACCTTCCGAGGCGTCACGCTGAGTTTCTTTGCACTCCTCTGTTGCATTGAGGAGAAGCACAAAATTCAATCATCGATTACGTCTCTATTTTAAATGCTAGTGCAGAAATACTTGGCATGCTTGACTTACAGTCTACACAGATTTGAATCCTTGATTATCGCGAAATTTTGAAAAAAGTTGCCCTTTAACTATGGCATCCTAATGTGGGCTACTACAAGCACCGAAAACATGCACAAGTTGGTCGTCTTGCAAAAACGTGCCATAAGAATAAGTGCCATACCAATATCCAACAGTTTACTTATTGAAAAAACAAACTTTCCTCACGTGGACTCCTTGTATGGCTTTAGGTTATGCAGATGTTAGAGGTCGAACGTCATAAACAACAGCCGAATCCTGGCTGAATTAGCCGAATTAAATATATCCATAGTTTCATACCCCACACGTCATCCTGAATTCTGGAAAGTTGCCAAATGTCGTATCAGTTATGGGAAACATGTCAAAGTTCACTTTGTTAACTACCATAATTAAGCTACCACAAAATGACATCGATGTCGCGAGATTATTCATGAAAAAGTCGCCCGATATCTTCACTTAGATAAACCATGTGTTTTCCACTTGTACTTATTTTATTACCTAGTAATGCTTGTTCTGTATATTTTTTGTTTGCGAATAGGACTGTAACGTAATATGTTTTTTTTTGCTCATGTATACACTGTGTCTACGGGTGGCTTATATATGTTGTGTAACATTCCATTGCCCTCTCCGTTTGTATTTTTATCGATGTATGTATTCATGTTGTGCAACGTAATATTTGCCAGCCCTGCTGTAAAGGATTGGGTGCACTGGCCTAGTCAAGCTTTTCTGGGTTTTCTGCCTGTGCACCTAACATCCCCTGATGTTCAAAAAAGATGATATCAAATCATATCAAATAACTGGCAGGCACTCGTCTCTCACTTCGAATTGGCGCGTAGCACACGCAGTCCGTGTCTTACGCACACACCGGTGAACATCATTCACACATGCTTCAAAGACTGGCCTCAATTCAAAGTAGTAGTAGTAGTAGTAAAAGACGTTTATTCGGCCATAATTTATAGGCCGAGCATGTCGACCGCCTAGGCGACCAGGGGTGGTATTCTCCCGGTGTCGCCTTTTGCGACATGCCGCATTAGGGCGGGGCCTAAAAAAGTGCTTACAGTTCCTCGAAGAAACGAAAACGCCGCCGGCACTTTCGCCGGCGATGCTTTCATTCACTCCGAGAAGCGACAATTTACCACTGCTGATTCACTAGCAGCAATAGTTTCGCATCTTTGATTAGTAGTTGTTAATTACAGGAGAGATGATTATTTTTTTATTTCAAGTAGCATAATGTACATACTACAGTCAATGAGTACTTATAATGCCATTTCGTCACTGCGGGCAACGTCTGCTTAGTCGTCTGTTTACGACGCTACAAAATAAGTTCGCATGGCGAGCGGCAGCCCGGCTCAGCAGACGGTAATTTGCCCGCGCCGCAAGAATCCCTGCTTCACTGCTGCTCGCTCCGATGGACTGCGAGGAAAGGAGACACAGTGTTGTAGTTTGCCGACTCGTACGATAGCCGCGGCGACATTGAAAAGCTTTGTCGGTCAAAGCAAACGGGTCGCGGTATCCGCGGACACGGCACTTCTCTTCACGGCTCAAAAACCAGGCAAGGAGAGTGAGATCCATGCCGTATAGTTTCAATTTCCTAGCCCGTCGCCCGCGCGAATCGCTTCAGCGCATTACGTTGTTCGACTAAGCTTAGTAAATTGGGGCGACGTCACGATTACGTACCAAAAAGGCGGATCCGTGTCGTCACACCGCCGTCACCGCGGCTCCAGCCAATCAGAGAAGAGCGAAGGTGACATGTCGCAAAAGGCGACACCGGGAGAATACCACCCCAGAAGTCGCTGTTCTTCTTCCTCTTCAGCGCCAAGCCAGTCGAGCCAGGTGGTGATGGATAGAGAGGGTGGGGAGAAGGAACCCGACTGCTGAGCAGCCGGGCAATAGAAGAGGCAATGGGCCAGGTCAGCATAGATACAGGAGCAGTTGGGGCAGGAAGGGTCCGACCGATAGCGATAGAGAAAGAGGCGGGACGGGGTGATAACTGCATTCATTTGGATGTGCCGAAGAAGGCGGGACTCCGGCACCGTGAGTGATGAATGAGTGGGAGGGTAAAGGAGTTTGTCGAGGCGGAGCTCAAGGTCGACCTCTTTTATGGTGCGGCGAAGGCTGAGTCTCCCACCGTCCTCCGAGGGAGGACAAACACCGTCATCGTGAAAAACACCTTCACCGTCATGATGTGATCGTGGCAAACACCGTCAAACGCCTTGCGCACATCGACGGTCACAATCTGAGTGGGTATAGGGGACAGGAACTTTTGCTGGAGAATCAGAAACATGTCTTGTGCACAGACGCGGTGTCGGAAGCCGATGAGAGAATGGGGGAAGAACTCCCGTTCCTCAAGAAAATTACAGGAGAGTCAGAGCCATTCGCTCAAGGGTCTTACCAACGCACGACGTCAGGGAGATTGGGTGGAGGTTAGAGAGAGAGAGAGGTTTGCCCGGCTTTGGAATCATAGAAATAAGGGAGGATGTCCAGGAGCTCGGCAAGCAACCGCTCTCCCAGACCTCATTGTAGGTTTGAAGGAGGAAATCTTTCGCGCAATCAGGAAGGTTACGAAGTGTGGTGTATGTAATGGCATCCTCACCGGGAGCCGAGCGTGTAGCATTAGCAGCCAGAGCAGATTCGAGCTCCCGGAGAGTGAAGGAGTGGTCCATACCGCGGTTAGGTCAACCTGAGTACACCGGGTAGGAGGGTGCCAGAGGGGGCGGAAGGTAGAGAGAGGCGAGTTGATTAAAAATTTCGGAGGGAGTCCTCTGAGTGAGGGCTTTAGCTATAGTGGGTGCAAGGGCAGGCTTAGTGCCAAGGAGGGATTTAAAGAGAGACCATGCGGATCACGAGTGCAATGCAGAGTCAAAGCCATCACAAAGAGCACTCCAACGAGAGTGCTCGAGGGAGGCGCAGTTGGCGACGATCTCGGCCCGCAGAGCAGTGATCCGGGAAGAGAGTTGGGCATTGTGGGGTTGGGAGCGAAAGGAGCGTTGAAGGCGTTTACGGCGACGCCATAAACGGAGAAGGTGAGGATCTGGGTCTGAGATTGGGTGACGAGAGCGAACGCGACGGCTACTGGACGTGAGCGCTGCAGAAATGCGCGACGTCCAGTCGTCGTAGGATTGAAAGGAGTCAGAGGCGAGATTAGTGCGAAAAGCATGCCAGTCAGTGTGAATAACCAGACTACAGCGAGGGATGTGGGAAAGAGATGTGGTAATATGGATGAGAACGTGGTCACTGAGAAGAGTTTCGGCTGTCCCCTGCCAGTGAAAGGAAAGTGAACCCCGAGAGAAAGTTGGGTCGGGTGTCGTGGTGCGTTGTGAGGCAGTTCCCGCTCGTGTAGAGGAGCCAGGAGTATTAAGAAGGGTGAGGTGGCGTTCCTGGGCCAGACAGTGGAAGAGGCGGCCGGGTTTGAGGGTTTGTGGGTAGCCCCAGAGTGTGTGAGGGGCATCAAAGTCACCACCAAAGAGGAGATGAGAGGTAGAAGGAAGAGAGTGAAGGAATTTGCCCAGACCAGAAAATAAAGAGGAAGTGACATGGGGGTTGTAAAAAGACAAAAGGAGGAGTGAGATGCGGGAAGGAGGGTGATAATAAACCACACCAACTAAATATTTAAGGAGAGTGGAGGGGATGTCAATTTGCTCTACGAGCACGTCACTCCGTACATAAATAGACGCAAGTGGTGTGGCCGTAGTGGCATGGTAGGCACGGTAGCCTGGGACAGTGCGGGCTGTCCGGGTCTCCTGGAGAAGGAGAAAATGAGGCAGGGAGGGGGGGGGGGGGGGGAGGGTGAGTAGATACTTGTGGAGGGGGGTCTTATTGTGGCAAAGATTTCGGCAGTTCCACTGAGCAGTCTCGAGGTCCTCGCCAAACGCCATTATGATAGTGGAGAGGTAGAGGCTCAAATACACTATTTAGCACACTCACGTATTGCCACACAGCTTTCGCAGCGCTGACACAAGTTATCTTACTCTGGGAGTGTTAACAGAAGCTTACCTGTGCCAAATAATACTCTGTTTTTTCTGAAAAAGCAACATCTGCCCGAAATGCAGCAGCAGCGAACATCTCTTCACCGTCTCTCACTGCGCGTACGACACGTGCATCTGTTAGAGGCAACAGCTTCGCGCGTTAAGCCGACGGCGTTCACTCGCCTCCCAATTATCGAGTCGTGTCAATGGATGCACCATGCCACAGCTGCGTATGCAGTCCTGACGGCACTCTCGCAACAACCGCAAACCACGTGACAGGCTTTTCGTTATACAGAACCATGTTACGAGTGCTTACCTTCACTGAAAACCATGGATGAGCAACGTGCCGGGACTGGCGCTTCGACGATGTATGGTTGCCGTCACGCGGAATCTGTCTAACTTTACGATATCGACAGGCGACAGGCGTCAGAGCATTAGCTCGTACTAGGTTCAGCCGGGTTGAACCATAGCTAATTTTTGTAGCGAGAGCTAAATCGGTCGTATTCTCGCCATTTCGCGGTGGCCGGTGGCCACACCGGGAGCTGAGCCGTTGCCTAGCAACCGCCGTAGCTGGCAGCACCGCTCGCTGTGCCATCTGGCATGACGTCAGAGGAGGAGCCGGTGAAGCCGCGTTGCAACAACAGAGGAGGAGCCGGCGTTGCATCGTATATGTAGAAGGGGCGGCTCGGTGGGATTCGTCGGCAGATATGGAAAGTGAGTAGGAGAGACTGAAGGAAGCCAGGCTTCCTCGTCGGAACCAAACCAAGAGGAGGCAGCGAGCCTAGGAGACGGAGGAAGAACGAGCCTTATGGCTCGAGATGCGTCGTAAGTACGAAGAGGCCAGGCGAGTGGACTCAGATGTGGATGGGTCGTCGTCTAGTTCGCCATGTCGTGCCATGGCCGACGCCAGTACTGCTCTGGAACCATTCAGACAGCTGCTTGCTAGTTCACCGATCATCGGGCCGTCTTTGGGGCAAAGGAAAACAAGAAGACGAAGACTTCGAAAATAAATGCGCTGCACATTAAAATTGCCTATTCTTTAACGTAACCATAACTTAACGATAGATAACTACAAAACCTAAACACTCAGACGAACCAAGCTAAACCATAAAGATGTAACCGTAGAGATAACCATGCTGAACAATAATATTAACAGTACCTCTCACCACGCACATCCAGGCATAAATAAGTTAAGCCGCAGCTAACTTTCGTGAGGCCAGTTGTGCAGACTTAACCCCTGCTCTCGCCCCACCCCGCTCAATCTGCGCAGCAGGCAATGCAGCAGACGACGCCGCTGCGCCCGGCGTCACTATTGGCTGCGCTGTCGGCCAAAGACCCCAGTGGTCCTTGGGAAACCTCGTGACTTCCAGCTGCGTACTTCTTTGCGTGCAGGTCGGGTAGCGAGGGCCTCTCTCGAGTCTTCCTTCCTCCGTCAGTGGCAGCTTTTAATTATTCGCAGATGTCATAAGGGCGTACCCACGCCGCGTCGGTTGCTGTGCGCTATTCGCTGCGTTGATTTGCATAATTGCGGTGCTTGCATGCATGACGCAGACAGTGGTAGCTCGAAAAGGTTTTTTTTAGCTTAGCGAAATAAAATGTTTTGTGTCTGCTTTCTTTTCGAAATCCTTCAGCATAGTACGCGAGCTTATCCTTGGGAAAGCTCGTGGCGGCCTAAATTGGTAAATCGGTTTTTGAGGAAAGGAAATGGCGCAATATGTGTCTCACATATCTCGGTCGGTGGACACCTGAACCGCGCCGTAAGAAAAGGGAGGCGGGCGACTTGTGATTGTTTAGAAAATAGGAAACGATGGGCCTTTGCTGTATTCTGTGCACTTGGGTGTCTGTTATTCGCATATTATGGGAGTGGTCTGTCTCAAGCAGCCCAGGTGACCCGCAAGTAAAACCCGTCAGGCATGTCTCTCGCCTCCTTTCGGAGATGTGCGCCGTGAACGACATGGCGATGGCGTTCCGTCGCGAGTGGTAAGTTTTTTCGCGGTATTCGTCACCTCGACATTTATTTATTTATTTATTTATTTATTTATTTATTTATTTATTTATTTATTTATTTATTTATTTATTTATTTATTTATTTATTTATTTATTTATTTATTTATTTATTTATTTATTTATTTATTTACCTTTACCCTCACGGCCGTGCAGGCAGTGCAGAGGGGAGTGGGGAGAAACATTTACAGAACACAGCGGAAACAACAGAACAAAAAAAAACCTGTCAGTGTTGATACAGCGTTAACTAAAGCTTTTCGAAAGTAATTTATATATGTAATAGATACAATTTCATTAGGAAGAACGTTCCATTCTTTAGAAGTACCGGGAACAAATGAGCGTAAGCAAGAAACTGTTTTGCATAAGGGGATGGAATCTTTAGGGCGATTATCAAAGCGACGCGATATGGAATAGTGTCTATTAAGGAAATTATTGTGTACACTACGATGATAATATAACTTGTGAAATAGAATTAGCCGAAAAAGCTTTCGTCGTGAATCTACTGGCTGATGACTAAGATACTTTTTCCTCGGTTATAGTTCCAAGGAATGAAACGAGGGGAGTTATTTTGAACACGTTCAAGCGAAGTAGTTAAGTAGTCATGGCTAGAAGTCCGGACTTCTCTTGAGTATTCTAGCTTTGGACGTATTAATGATATAAAGAACTGATTTCACAGAAGATGGTGCGGGAGAAAAATAACGTCGCAGATAACCTAATGTTTTGTTAGCGTTATTGATTACCTAATCAATGTGAATCCTCCAAGCCAGGTCAGATGTAGCGTGAAAGTGCAAGTATTTATAAGAATTGTTGCTTTCAGGTGCAATGTTGTTCAGATAGAATACTCGAGACAGATTGGCAGTACGGGATACACGCATGACCTTGCATTTCTTAAAGTTTAGTTCCATTACCCACTGACTGCACCAACTAAATGTAGCCGCAAGGTCGCTCTGTAGGATCGTAATATAATTATCCCTTATCATTTCGAAACAATCAAAAAGTAACCGGCCAATAAATGATTTGGTTGGTTTGTTTATAGCGTTTAACGTCCCAAAGTGACTCAATCTATTAGGGACGCCGCAGTGAAGGGCTCTGGAGATTTCGACCACCTGGGGTTCTTTAACGTGCACTGGCATCGCACACTACACGGGCCTCGAGAATTTCTCCCCCCTCGAATTTCGACCGCCGCGACCGGGATTGAACCCTCGTCTTTCGGGTCTGCAGCCGACCACCCTAACCACTGATCCACCGCGGCGGCGGCGAAGAAATGTATGTTAGAGGACACATAAGAACGAAGATCCTTGATATTAATTAGGAATCGTAGTGGCCCGAAAACCGAACCATGTGGATCGCAAGAAAGTACATAAATAAAACGTGAGTTGTAATCGTTAGCGGCGACTCAAATTCGAAGTGAACAGAGCTTTGAATTGAACTAAAATTTCCGTAATGTCGCACTATAGGAAAACTTTCGGCACGATAGGAACATAAAAGAATTATCGAATGAGGCAGCTTCCCTGCTGCGTGCATGCTTGAGTAGCTTCGTGCGGCTTCGTGCCTGAGCGCGTTAGTCAAACTTCTGTTCATTTCGGCTGGAAGAACGCTTTTGCAAATGCAAGCCGCTGGCAAAACCCAAAGCAACTGGAATGTTTTGTGGCCCGCGCCCACAAATAGCCGCCGCTGTCTTCACTTCATCCCTCCGCCGTGGGTCTGCTCCCGCTCTCCAGGCAGTAAGTACTGCTCCCTTTTATTCTTCTGCTGCTAGTTAGCCAAATAACTCATGTATCCAATTAAAGAATGCTTCAAAATGATGTTACACCACTTAGCCTTTACTGTCCTCGCGCAAAGTTCCCTGGGAATGCGCCGATTACGACGACAGCCACCCTGCGATAAGTTTTTTGGCATAGCTCTGCGCAAACAGTACTACTCGTTTGCATGGCATAAAGCGCAAGTTGGTTCTTCATATCATAAATATTACCTTGCTGACAAGTTTCGCACCACAATTCGTTTACGCACCACGATATCTCTGCAATAAGCGCTGGTGCGATCGCCTGTCTGGGGAACGCTCGTAGGAGCTATAGTGTACTAGATTAGGCTAGTACACTTTAGTAGGACCGACGCTTCCTGCTAATCCGCTTTTTTCACAGAATGTGCGGCCTCTGGGGAAAGGTGAAAATTCACCTGCTTCGCATGGCAAAAAACACTTGCGAGACGCTCGTGCAATCTGGTTCCGCGAGGGGCCAGCTGCGTCTGCTTGCGTGCACCTGCGAAGTGGCCAGCGTATACTTGACAGCTGCCGCCATCTTTCGCACACGCCAGTCACTAACACGAGCTCCACCGGTGGAGCTGGAGGAGAAGAGCGGCGCAATTCTCCACTTCCTCCGCTATCATTAATGCTTGACTTTATATCGTTTTATCAAGAAACGCGCTCGGGGACCATTCACTCTAATTCAGAAGGCCAAATCTGTTGTCCCAGTCGACGCTGACGATGCGTGCTATAGCTGCATTCAGTACTGTTTTGCAGACCCGGTCACATCGGTACGTCCCCTTATTGTGCGCGCGTCCTGCGGTGGAAGCAGGCGTCGCTTTTAGGTCATTGTAGCCAGAACCACGCTCGGCGGCCATTTGCATGTGCGAAAACTTGGGAATCCTCTCTCCGCAATCGCTTAAACCGCACACACGAATCTTGAGAACTCGCTTAGCCTCGTCATGCAAGGTGCCGGCGCGCTGCGCAATCGACTCAGGCTTAACGATGTGACAAAAGTGCATCGTGGACTACTGTTTGCGTGTGATGACATGAAATGCAACCTCTCCTTTCGCTCTTTCCTGATACGGATAATGTAGGCACAGGCACACTTTTTCAGGAAGTGCCTAAGGTTGCGAGAAGCTTTCGCTCGGCCAAGCTGTTTTGCCCATGTCGCGTGCTTGGGCGCTCAGTTTTGTGCGCAGGGATCTTCCAAACTGAAATCTTCGCGGGTTCACTTACTACCGCACGCATTATGACTTCTAACACACATCAGGTGGTACAAGCTGATGTCACGAAGAAGTGCAAGGAGGCGCTGGTGCAAAGTTCTGTATAGAGCTGCTGTGCAGCGAGCCCGCGTGCCTTGTACTGCGTAGGAAAGCGTATTCATTCTATATATCGAACGAAAAACAGGAGAAGGTGGCCGCGAGAGCATTGCAGGCCATTCTGACCCGTCTGTACGCCGCGTATGATCCTGTGGGCAGCATAAGGTTTTCGATTAAGCGTCAGTGCGAACAACGGTGGTGCTCGTCGCGCCAGATCGTGTACATGGAGCTCTCTCTTTACTTGACTACGATGCGTGGTGGTTGGTCGCGGTGGCGCCATCTTCAGTCTAGTGTGATAGAACGTTGCGTAAGCGGCGGCTTCTGCGGACTCACCAGTCCATCGACTGTAGACTGGCGCCGCATCTGGCCGGACCCAAGCTGTACCGACGAAAACCTACGGCAGTAACATATTCGAAAGCTCCTCATGTATGCGGCATGACTGGAACTTGGATACTAAAGGAGAGAATAGAGCTTGCTGCCCGCATTGCAGCAACGATAGCACAATAGGCTGCTCCGTGGATATGCTTGTGACGCTCCGCGAGCATTCACTACGGTGGTCGCTGCCGGCGGAAGAAGTTCCTGGGTCTGAATTTCGATCGCATTTTTTGGAATATACAGAGCATCCAAGGCACTGAAATTTTGGAAATAGAATCATATTCTCCTGTAATATTTACTGAAGAAAAGACTGCAGTACGTACAACAAGGATGTTATGGCGTTATGCACGTAGCCACGATATTTTTTTGGGAGGGGCAGGAAGTAATTTCTTGCCTCGAGGGGAGGGGTTTGGGGTGAAGTACAACAAGAGCACTATTCAAAGAATTTCTTCGAGGGGGGCGGGAGGTGACTTGGGGCCCCTCGGGCCAGCTCTTGGAGACGTGCCTGATGACAGCATATTTTTTGCCAGTAAGTTAAGTGGTGCTTGGATAGAGAGGTGTACTAGATTATCAATCTGACTATTACTCTGAACAGATAATCCTTTAGAGGTTACAGAGATGCAAGCCGCATTAACTACGCACGTCACGGCGTGCACTTTGAATGGGCAAAGTCCGGATGTTGAGTTCTATTCGACCTTTATGTCTGAAGTCGCCTAAAAGGCAGCAGATTAGCCGGACAGAGGTGGATATGCAGGTCGAAAATGTCGGATGGTTTGCCGTCCATAGTGGGTAACGAAGTCCCAACGATTATACTTTCTCAATAATGCGTTTCACCAGTACACTTGTTGCATGCTTTTTCAACTTGTGCTTTTACGGCGCGAACAGCGTGGCGCCATCATGATGTCATTTGCTTCACAGAGCTTATATTTTAGCCTGATCTCACCGGTTCTTTCACGAACGTGGCGAACGTCAACCGCTGAGCTCGTAGCTAACAATGGGAAGCATGTAGTACTCACTCCGTCTGCGAGCGGGTAGCGCACTCAGACATGGCTCAGACGCTGGAGGTTAAAGCTTAGTTGCAAAAGTAGTCCACTCTAGTGCTCTGATCCTAATGCGAAAGCGCTATATGGCTCATCGGTAACGAGACGCGGTGTCAAGAAAAAGTGGTACCCCAAAACCCACATGACCAAAGAATGAAAAAATATAACTTCGTTCAAAGGTGCGGGGAATCGAACCCAGGGCTTTCAGACGACCACACAGTCAAGAGGTGCCAAAACGACGTTGTGTCTTCGCGAACAAAGGTGAATCTAGTGAATGCGCTGCCTTACGGATGTATACAGTGTCCCGAATAACTTGAACGAAGTTCTAAAAAAAACAAAAAAACAATCGTTCTTCACAACAGAAAACGCGTGGATATTTTTAGGGTTTATCTAAAGTTACAGTATCATTTTTTTTGCTCGTCCCAATTGAATAATTAGTCCAGATAAATAAACAAACTTTTTAAATATAGCTTGAAACACTCAGGCGTCAATAGAAAAGTTGTGGAGCTCCACAAGTATTCTCCAATCGAGGCACTTCTAACGAGATAGACTTAGAGTGGCTGTTTTTATTCGGGAAAAACGAAAGCCCGTGGAGTTTAAAAAAAACCTCGTGACAGCGCGCTCCGTGCGCCCAGATTAGCCGCGATTACAGCGCTCATCCGTGCTTTGCAAGAAAAAAAAAATCGCTTAGCGCCTTTTGTGCTGGCCAAGCCACAGCTTCGCGTTGTGCTTCGTTCCAAGATAAGCGCCACTGGGTTCGGGCGGCAGTTGAAAGAAAGTGCTCTGTTATCGCTATCTGAACAACTGCCATGTGTGAGCACTGGATAGCAACACCAGAACTGAAATGAAAAAAGAGCTGCCATATCACCAAATTCGCCTTTCTACAAACTACGCTAATCGACCACCATTTTTTTTCTCGGAATTTTCATGGCGTGCCGGCGCCTTCTGCTCTTGCCTTGTGTGTCTATGACCCTAGACATGTAGAGTGCCAAGAGCTAGGCTCGCTCAGTGTATTCTGTGTTCGGTGCGCGTTGCTGGCGCAGTGGCAGTAATCCTCGCTATGCCCGTTACAGCTGAGATAGAGTGCATCTTCAGGTCCAAGCTGCACGTATGAAAGTGAGAGGATTAAGGCCGTTTTCGCACGGAAACCTCACCGATGTCTCTTGGCATGAAATTCGCTGATTGGTCGAGATACGTCACGTGACCTTTTGACGTAATCACAATCTGTACGCCGAGGCAAGTGTTAACAAAAAATAGCAATAACGGCGTTCAAAGAATTCCAAAACACTGTGTTTTCTACCTACTAAACTCCCCTCGTGCTGTACAATATCTTCGTCGAGGTGCTTGTACCACTTGTTCGTGGCTCTCACGCTACTATGACATCCGATGTCGTGTATTGCCTTGATGTGCCTTAAATTATGAGCTCATTTTGATCTAGTTATTTTATTATTTAGTTTTTAATTTACGGTAGTTGCGCCTACTGTTTGCTGTGAGTTTACTGTAGCGTTTGTGGCCTGCGATTTTTCTTCCCTGGGTGAGATATTGTATGCTTAGCGGTGTTACGATTTGTATTACGTCATCAACTTCAATGTGACCTTCTTCCCCTCCGCGAAAAAGAGTATCCAGAGCAGCTGTAAGCACAGACCTCTACTTATAAGCTGATATAAACTAAAATGGCATTCGAAACCAACGCACTGCAAAGATGAAGAGATCTAGAAGGGTTGCGGAAGGCCTCCTTTTCAGTTTCATGTCTTTGACTGCGGATCTTTTCATCTATGAAGGCACAAATGGTCCAGCCAGCTGTATACATCCAACACACTACATCTTCAGTAGTGACCTATTGGCTTCGGCCAGCTACTTGCAGCGCATTAAACTAACGCCTCATCCAAGAATTCCAGACTGAGACGCATGATGGCCTCCTTTCTTTAGGTGCTTGCATTCGAGTGTTCACCTGTTTCGAAAGCTCATGACGTTACTTTCTTATAAGAAGGTTTGCTTATGCCCCTGCTGTGTCGAAATTCTTTGCTTAGTAGGCAGCAAATAAAAAAGTAAAAAATATTAGTCGTTCCACAGCAAAAAAAAAAGAAACACACTGGGAAAAATACTAAAAAAAGCATTCTTTAGGCATTAGGCAAAAAAAGTCCTTCATTGACCACGGAAAACAATACCAAGCCATCCCTGCTTGCGTTTGTAGCAATCGGCTGCGCTCTGTATTTATTTTAGCTTATTGCAATGCAACCACCTATCAGTAACTAAGGTCCGACATTCACGCTCTTAGTCAGCTTCTTTCATAACCGCAATACTTCCGAAGCTAGCACGATAGGCTGCTTCATTTTTTCACTGTTCAATTAGTTGTGTTTAGGTGTACGAAACTCTGTGTGGGTGCTCAAGGTGTCTCTTATTATTAAGAATGGTGAGCGAACACTTTCATACATCCCCTACTGAGTTACGTTATTTCCCTGTGGTACACATTTATTCCATAATACCCTTTTGACCTTGTCTGCCTACCCAGATTTTTTTCTTCACGTGGCAACAGGGCAACAGAAAATATTTTACTGTCTGCTGAATATGAAAAAAAAAATTAGGGCTTCGTGAAACAAAATTTTCCCTGCCTGGAGTGGAGTAAACTCGTTCGTGAACGCAATGCGATCACCAGAAAATTTGCTGCTATTTTTGTACATATAGCTAAAATAGTAATTTCTCGTTTCATTTTTCGTAATGGGGGTGGGGGAGTGGGGCGTAAAACGTATTCGAGCATTTCCAGAGTTCGTTTCTGGTTCCCATAAGCCCACTTGAGCGGAAAAACAGCCGAAAAAGAAGCCGAAAAAAAGATGCTTGAGGCTGAATAATATGCGTTTTTCACAGCTTCAAGCTAAAATAAACAAGCGCAAGTGCGGGTGCCATTTATTTTTTTGCTTTGTCCTTTCGTCCCTAAATGATATAGCCATCACGAAGAGTATGTATCGCGTGGCCTTGTTGCGAGCACATTGATTGTCTTTAACTGCCCAAGTCGAGAGACCCGAATTTCAAAAGGGCGTTCAAGAAAAATATTTCTGTACGAGAGAGGGAACTACGATGCTGTAAAGAATGATTTAGCAAATTACTTCCCTTTGTTTCTCAGTTATAGCGAAACGTGTGACGTGGATGGCTTCTGGATCGCATTTAAGGACAAGCTTCTCTACTTGATCACAGCATACGTTCCTTCTAAGACTCTATCAGGGAAACTACGCGCTGACAAACCTTGGATTTCAAGGAAGTTACGTAGATCCATCAGAAGAAAGGCTACACTGTATAAGAAATATTGTAAAATTAAGAGCCCCTCCTTATTCACAAAACTGAAGTTATTGACGTGTTCGCTTAAGACAGAACTGAAAAGTGCTAAGCGTCTTTACCTATCGTCTTTATCGGAAAAGATAAGAGTTAATCCAAAACAAGTGTGGAAGCATATTAAAAATACTAAAAAATATAACATTGGAATTCTGTCTTTGGTGCACAATAACAGCGTTGTAGAAGACGACTTGAGTAAAGCTGAAATTTTTAATGCGTATTTTCACTCAGTATTTGTCAGTGATCAATCAGATCTCAATCTAGTCACGCAAAATTTCACACACTTGCCGGAAATGGAAGATGTAATGATAACTGAGACGGGTGTGATGGCGCTGCTGTCTAATCTAAATTCCCATTCTGCTCACGGCCCATACGATATATCTAATCATATTTTAAAGCTATGTGCAGTAGAAATAGCTCCAATTTTGGTCACAATATTCAATAAATCCCTGGATTATAAAAAACTCCCAAATAACTGGAAACTTGCGAATGTAACGCCAATATATAAAGATGGTGATTGCGCAAATACATGTAATTACAGACCGGTGTCCCTCACCTCTGTTTCTTGTAAAACACTGGAGCACATAATATATTCTGGTCTTATGAAGCACCTTAATGGCAATGATTTCTTCACTACCGCTCAACATGGTTTCCGTTCGGGCTTATCGTGTACAACTCAGCTCACTGAGTTCATCCATGATGTCGCGGAAGGTATAGATAGGGGTGCTAGAATAGACGCAGTTTTTCTTGATTTCCGCAAGGCTTTTGACGTGGTTTCGCATTCTCTGCTCTTAACAGAGTTATTATATTTAGGTATACCTTCTAGACTTCTTGGATGGATTCAAGATTACTTGTATGCACGGCAACAGCGGGTACTTATAAACGGTGTCACTTCGCAGTCTGTCCAGGTTTTATCGGGTGTGTCGGTAGGCTCGGTACATGGGCCTTTATTATTTCTTGTTTTTGTAAATGATTTGCCGAGTGAACTGTGCTCCCGTGTTAGGCTGTACGCCGATGACTGTGTTGTTTACCGTTCAGTCACGTGCACAAATGATACCATTCTGTTGCAGTCTGACCTTGACAAGGTATGTGCGTGGTGTGACAAATGGAAGATGACTCTCAACACCAGTAAATGTTACCTCATGCAGTTCACAAAAAAAAAAGAAGATATGGGGCAACTATAATCTAAATTAATCTGTTGCACTGGCAAAGGACAGAGTAAAGTATCTCGATATCACATTTACAGCGAAGTTGGAATTGACCGCTCACGTCGATACGATAACTGCCAAAGCTTCCCGCGTTCTCAACCTTTTTAAAAGAAACTTTAAACATACAACTCCACGCCTAAAAGAAACATTGTACGTTAAGAATGTCAGGCCAATTCTCGAATATGGATGCATATGTTGAGACCCGTTCACAAATATTTTAAAAGAGAAGCTAGAACGACTTCAGAAGCGGGCAGCAAGGTTCGTAACTGGGAATTATAACTTTAAGGTTGGAAGTTCTGAATTTCGGGAAGCTCTTGGTTGGAATTTATTATCCCACCGAAGAAAAGTTTTTAGAATGAAGTTTTTGTACGACATTTACAATAATAAAACAGGAATTAATAAAAGCCTCTATTTAAGGCTTTAGAGTAGAGTAGAGTAGAAGGGACAATACCATGAAAATTAGATGGTATAACTGCCGGATTAATACATTTAAATATTCATTTTTTCCCAACACATTAAGTGACTGGAACCTGCTGCCTAATGAAGTGTTTGAGAGCGAGAATTTCCAGGCCGCAATTGACCATGCAATATTCTGATTATGCTGTTATCAGTGTTGGTTCTGCGTCTCGGGTGCAATCAGAATGCTTTTATCTTTTTGGAAGTTCTTAACATTTTTCTGTAACTTTTCTTTCTGTTTTGTTCTCTTGTGCGGTATTGAATATTACTGTTAATGTACTTACCCCCCCCCCCCCCATCCCCCTACAATAATGCCTCTCAAGGCGCTGTAGGTACCTTGAATAAATTGAATAAAAATCCATCCCTAATTTGAAGCCTGGCATTACACAACATTCATCGTTAAGGGCGCCAACTAGCCATTGTCTCGCTTGACGGGTAACGCACACAACCAGCAAAAAAACACTGTTTATTTGAAGGCATGCTAAACTGACACACAATTGAAGTCCCAACAGCTGAGGCGATACATCGCGAGTGCAAAGAATACATCTTGCTTCTAGTGACGCAATGCAATGCGGGCATCAAGAGTCCAAGCAACATGACAAGAAACAAAGTTCGGTCGGGACACTTATGCATCCTAAAGTGTGGGAATGGGAAAGCATTACGGTCCATGTGTGCATTGTTTACGCGTAACATTTGTGCAAGCATTAAAGTTCTTTCCTACTACTTTGTGTTTCTGCATTGGCTGCGCACGAGGCTGCAAACGTTTGGACCCTTTCGGTGCACGGCAATGAGTTTGGCCGAGTTTGCGTGTCGGGGACCCGAGACGTAAACGTTTAGTTGTTAGCGACACCAACCTCCCCCCCCCCCCCTCCACACACACACACATACACGCGCACACATGTCCAACGCCCAAATTTGAAAACTGTGAGATACTTGTGTAGCAATATTGAAGGTAATGGTCCATTTTTCCGAAATATAGAAAATCTTTCTTTTATAGCGTTTCCGTCGCTAGAATCGAGCAGTTAAGACAGCCACGGAAAACCAATAGGGAGCGCTTTTGAGAATAGCAAAAATGTTAATAACAAAAAATTGCAAGAATGCTGACGAGAGACCTGTCACTATGTTTATTGTTTTAGTGAAGTCTTGCATTACATAAAAAAAATGCGCTCGTATACTCTTTATCGTTCAAAAATGCTTTAGTCCAGAATTGTAAGGCATGTTCAGCGCGCTTCCTGCCAAGGACCCGCCGTAGTTCATCATTAGCAGTTCTATTGCATGAATTGGCACCCGCTAGGACCCGAGCGATGCCACAGACAGTCGCACGCCTCGTGCAGTCCGGCGTTCCGAGCCATAAGTGGGTCATAAGCACGTCAGGCTCACCCACGAACCCGACAACAGTTGGCCTGTCACACGGTTTTAACAGCGAAGGCCGTAATAGCTTTCCAGGCGCCATTTTGGAGAAACAATTGGGGGGGGGGGGGGGGGGGTGCGGTTCGGTAGTAGCCGCTTAACGAGATACCCGTAACGTGTTGCTGTAGGTGGACACCAGTGCCAAGAATCTCAGAGCGCAATTGAGGTGTCCACTCTCCCAGGAAGCCAGTTATGCGCCTTTCCTTTCCTCAGATCTAACGGAGTCTCAACCCTTCGTTGGTTTCGAAGAATTGCGTATAACTGCCTCAGTTTGTAGGGTGACACCACCGCCACCTCAAAGCGCGATTGATGTGGCCACTGAGGCGGTGAGCCAGTTATGTGCCTTTCCCTTCGTAAGAGCAAACGGAAGGTTTAGACAGCGAATAACACACCACTGGGAACTGGACTATTCTTTCGGTGCAAGAGGTTCCTGGAGTCCGTGAAATGTTCCGAGATCGCGATCGAACTGATGACCGCAAGCGGAAGAAGGCCGAGTATGTACGTGAGCGTATATATAGACGCCATAACGATCATGAGAGCTGTTATGGCGCTGTTTTCTTGCAACAAGAATTGCAACGAGTTCAGCGAACTGAGTGGACCACTTTTGCGACTCCGCTGTAGCCTACAGCGTCCCAGCCAATCTAGGGCGGGCTTCCCGCTCGGAGGCGGCGTTTGTACTCGACGCTTATGACTGGCTTAACTACGAACACCCTGGTTTGAATTTCACCAATTTGATGAAAGAAGTGGTCCGAATAGAGTAAAATAAACGTCCTAGGGAGCAACAGACGTCATGATGTCGCCACGCAGTTCCCCCTCAAAAGCAATGCAACTGTACTGGTAAAACCCATCAATGAGAGACCAAATAGTAGCACCTTTATTCTCTGTTCCGGAACGGAAAACATTCCAAACTTTTTGCCCTCTTTGCCACCTATTACCAGCAAATATGCTCCCCTTTAAGCTGACTGGAGAACTAATAGTTTCCTAGACCTCAACTTGCCTACTTTTCCCACCCTAGGTGCAAGTCATCACAAGCGTAATTAATACGGGTGAAACGTGTGCGAGCTCTAAAGTACTGTCTGTTAAAAGTAATAGTCAGAGGCTGATAACGTAGCGCATCTCTATATACAAGCATCATTTCACTCGCTGGTGTAAAAATATTCACGAAGACTCGCTCTGCCCCGTTCCTTAAAAAAGAAAATAAAGTTCTTTTAGCGGCGGCCTTGCTGGCCTTGCAACTGGCCCCCTTTCCAAGAAACCAGCCCCCTCGATTCAAAAATTTACTTCTGACCCCTCCCCCCCCCAAAAAAAAAAAAAAATCTTGGCTACGTGCCTGCTTGCGGTACTGGATATCTTAGCCCTTTGACACGCTATATACAGGGTAGTTTACAAATCGAACTCTACGCTTTTTCTGAGAGTTGGCTTTACCTATAGCGGCGATTTCTTGCAGCTATAGGCACACCGCGGCTTTCATTTGCAGCAGTGGCTATTCCATGGTCACGAGATTCTACATAAAAGAGAAAGATAAACTAGAGCGAATGTTTGCGACATTCGAATCAGTGCGAAAACATTTCTGCTACGTAAACACGACGATCAGCGGTCAGTGCCGCGGCGGGACGGAGGGCTCGCGCTAGGCCAGATGCGTACAAACAATACAACAGACAACAGAAGATTTCTCGCGGTTGGTACCCATCGTTACGCATTACAAAATATCAATTATTTGAATTGAGCCTACCTCCTTTTGTGCCGTAACTTGGTGGCTACGGAAAAAGCTGTAAAACCGGACAACCTATGCCTCCCAAAGACCATTGCGGGTATGAGCTACAAGACGCCAGGAAAACAAGAATAAGTGTTCCAAAGGGGCAATGTTTGTTTTCCTACATAATTTGCCCATCATGTCATTAATTTTACCAGCCATAAGAATTTAGTAATGGTTAACTCTTCGCAAAAAAGAGTCATGAATAAGCTGCCGTAACGAAACGTAGGCGGAGAAAGAAGATTTCTCCTTCCCATCGACAACCAGTGGTATCCAGCATTCTAAAAACTAGGGAAGTATGCATCCATTTGCAATTTCCGAAGACACTGCCTTATCGAGGGCAAAAGAAACTTACCCTCTCTGCAAGCCCGGAACACTCCAGTTATGCATGTGGGCGTCAACCGACGATGCACACATGCTCTTGCCTGTCTCGACACCAAGAGTGCAGCGTCGGGTGACGCCCACATGCAATGCGGAACGATTGCTAACTTGGAAGGCGGGTGAGCTACTCGTCTCTCCGATGTACTTCAAATCAATGGGCGTAAGAGTTATGAAGGATGCACTAATGATTAAAGGAATGAGAATTGGCGAGCTGATTTTTTAATACCAGTAGAGAGATGGTATTGTCCGTGCGTCCAGGCAACATATGAAGCAGGGTTACGCGGTGAAAGACCCATTGCCTTCAGGTGCCGGTTCCTTCTAGGGTTGAGGGCATTGCAGTCCCACAGTAAGTGCTGAATGTCGGCTTCGATTTCCTCGCGTTTACACATCGAAAACCCAGGCCAAGGAAGGACCTAGGCAGCTCAACAACATTGGCCGAACGTCGCGCAAGTGTTGGCAAAACTTGGCACGAACATCGGTCCTACACTGGCGTTTGGGCCGAGCGCTACCACTTCACACATTGGCCTTACTTTCATGCCAGTGTTGGGCCAACGCTCGGCCGATCAAGCGGCCAACGCAGTCCCGATGTTCGCTCTGCAGCATGGACCAGCAAAGGTCTCATACTGGCATCCAACTTTCAAACATTGGTAGCCAACTTTCAAACATTGGTAGCCAGCTTTCGAATAATGGTTCACAGCTTTCGAATATTGGCATCCAGCTTTCGAATAATGGTTTCCAGCTTTCGAATAATGGCATCCAGCTTTCGAACGCTGGCACATGCAATTAACCCACTCGCCAATGACCGGCACTGTGGATGGATGTACATACATACCATTCTACCTAGCAAATATTCATAAATGAGGGTGCGAAAGAATTCCAGAAAAAAGACCCGTTTATTGCTTTGAGTTACAGGAATCACGCTTCTAGCGCACACAGGATGGTTTGCGCTACCACCAGCCACCGTGGGGAGTAAAGAAAAGGCGCCCAAGAGCATGGTGGCAGAGGCTGTGGGAAAACAATTTATTTTCAAGTTTGGTGCGTGCCGATCAGGTAGGACAAAGCATCTCGGCAAGCTGCTGCGGCACGGCTAAGGCATCCATAAAGCGCTCAACGGAGCTGTCCTCCAGTGAACTGATCATTCATATCCGAAGTAATCGTTGCACTCCACTTGCAAGGGGGCTGCTGGACTGCATTCAAACAAATTCCTCGTCCAGTTCTTGCATGATGGCCTCACGAAGCGCCAAGCCTGCAAAGAGATGCATGATGTCATGGTAAGTTGAATTATGGCCATCACAGAACAAAAACAAAAAGGATTAAATAACACCGAATTTTGTGAAACACAGTCATCGTGAAGACACTAGCAACGTATTTTACAGGATAATTTTTAATTTATTCTTAAGAACCAGCACCACATTAGTTGCACAAAGTGGAATTTAATTTACTAAACTTCCCTTATACCAAAGGTTTAATTTAGTTTAATGCGTCGTGTCGCACTCCCAGTAAATATATTCAATGTGAGATAAGCAAATTAATGTGATATTGAAAACAGATTAATGTATTATTTTGTTTTAATATCATAACTCGTATCTCTAAATTGCGAGGTAATTTTTTATTCCAGTAAATATGCACAGGTTGTAGCGTCTCTTCCACATGGACGTCAAAACAACATTTTTGATTAGTTTTATTTAATGGGGTTAAAAATGCGGCTTGCGATTTTTGACGAAATACGCTGAACGGAAGGAACTCAGGGCACCTTTGTTTTACCTTAGTTGCTTCGCATGCATGCTATAATTGGATTCGAAACTGCAACTTGAAAACCACACAAAAATACTAGTCTGATAGTCCAGAGTAATGCCCTTTTTCATTGCGAGAGAACTTGGGCACAAGCTTTAACCAGTAATTGCGGATTTTCTATTGAGTCTGCAAGAGTAGAAGGCAAAAAGAAACACTACGGAAGTATTACACATATCCTTACCAACTAGTCTGCAGTGGAAAATTAATTAAGCGGTTCTGATTTCCGTCGTGCGTAAGCGGTAAAGGACATATTCCCGAATGCATCCTATCTCAAGTCATATGAGTTCAAACCCGCTGTTAGCCAAAGTAGTGAATCTTTAGTGAGTTCATCTCACCTAAGACGAAAAATTAAATTCTCACCATTCGGCCACAATTCCACTGCGCACGACGTCAAGCAAGCCATTTCGCAATGAGAGTGGGTACACAGAAGTCGTCCTCGTGCTTTTTGGCTCGCTCTCTTCTCCTGCCGAAAAAATAAAGGCGCATGTAGTCAAAGCAACATTTACTACAAAAACCACTTTAACTTCCAGACGTATATCAAGATAAAAGAGTTTTAGTACTTACAAAAGATCTTGCAGGCGGTACTAACAGCGTCGGAGCTCTCCTAATATATGAGTGTGGCTTTTCGCGTGCACAGACTATGAACGGTGCTAGCTCGAGTGTGCATGCATTTTCGTCGCGTTGGTTGTGCACGTGGTTGAGCTCCGCCGTGCAGTCAAGAATGTCTTATTGTGATGAGTCGCGCGGTTCCAAGACGAGCAGTGGAGACGATGGTGTGTGTGTGGGGGGGGGGGGGGGGGGGGGTTGGCTGGAGGGGAGAGAGTAATTTTCCTTTACACAGGTTTTGTTGTTCCGAGAGAAGTCCTCGAGCTGAAAGGTGGAGACAGGGAGGTGGAGGAACAGCGAAGCGCGTAGCTGCGCACGAGGGAAAACAGGTTTGAGAAAGTGACAACCAAAAAGAAAAAATAGCGCTTCGCGGGGTGGGGGGTTAGCCCGCTACCTGGAAAAGGGCACGGCCGGGAGAACAGGTGGGGAGATATTGGACTTGAAGACTTGAAAGAGAGAGGGAAAGAGGCCAAAACACGTGAAAAGGGTTTGGAATTTTTGGAGAATGAGTCACATGGCCACAGGCAGTACAGAAAGCAATATCTACAAGAGAGAAGTGGATGGGAAACACGGAAGCGTCAAAGTATTGCTACAAAGCTGCAGGAAAAGCCTGAAAATTTTGAAGTGAAAAACTAGGAGCTTCAAGATGCATTTCGCCAAAACGACTTGAGACACTCGCGTATTTTGTGGGGCCGTATGATGTGGCTTCTGTTAGTTCTAGATAGCTTAAAATGTTACCACATAATAACAAAAATATAAAGCAAAAAAAATATCCAAGCAGAATGCGCGCTTTCATAGTTTCATGTACCGTACATGCGCCAAACAAGCTAGGTTAACATGCGTCTAACGCCAGTTGTCAGTCCATTTATTCAGTGGTCGTCGAAGAATCCTCAAAGGAAGGAAATAGCAAATCAGAAAACACGGGAAAGGCGCGATCACAGGGCACGACGTAGGGAAGCGTAGGAATCGCTTAGCACGTGTCCGCGTGCGTTTATGATGCACCCGCCTAATATTTCACGAGCGCAACGCATAATTTGAAATTACGAGGCGACTGCTTCGTTTCTGGACGTTGCCAAAACTGAGCACAATTTCGGTTTAGCGAATGCACTTGCGCTAATCTATTACGTTTGTATCGCGATCTCCCTGAAGCAGACACCAGCTGCGCACTGCGGCAGTGAATTCCTAGAGCGAATAAAAAAAAAGTGATTTTTTTATTCCAAAAATTTAATCAAATGAAACTTATTTGATTTTTGTTGAAGGCACCTGTTGACAATTTTTGTTGAAGGCGTATCGGGTGTAATCAGAACGTTAATTCTGATCAACAGGACTTCGATCGCAATTCTCCTAAACGTATTATTGCTGCTCACTGCGCAACCAGAGTGCAGCTTTTCCAACGGAATCATGGGTAGCTTTGCTCGCAAACTGCAAAAGTGTTCGGTTAAAATATAATAATAAAACCAAATCTGAACTCGCATGTTTTAGCGCGTTCGAAAATTATGACCTGCCGATATGGTACTCGACAATAAAATTAATTTTGAACCCATTTTAATCGATGACACAATGTTTACCAACGTTTGCCAGTATACTTGAACACTGGATAAGCGGTGGCAATCCTAGGCCAATATAGCCAGCTCCCGGAAATGGCATAGCCAATTCTGGCAAAGAGTGGAACAACAGTGGCTAACATGGCCCATGATAGCCAGGATTCGATGATGGTACAGCCAGCAATGGCAAACAGTGGGGCAATCCTGGCTAACCTGGCCGATGATAGCCAGGATCTAATGACGGCTCAGCCAATACTGGTAAAGCGACGGACAACCAGGGCCATTGCTGGATGTGCTAAGGAGTGGCACAACCAATATCGGATGCTCACTGGCAACTCTGGGCCTAGCGAGGGCCACGTTTTGCCAGTGAATTTCCAATATTGGCCCGCCGTCGTGTGCTACCTGGGGAAGTCTCTGTAATGAGGCCACTTCCGAGTGACGGTAGAGGTGAGGCCAACCCCTACCCAGATCCTCCGAAGCGCAACCTCCTCTGCACGGCGAAGAATGCGGGGAAGGGTTACCGCACACGGAGGGATAAGAGTGCGTGTGCGGCGCCGCAGGTGTTGCTTTCCTGATAAAAGGCGGCTAAAGTTGTCCAAATGAAGAAGCCGAGGCAATGATTAGGCTGGAGTAACGAGGCGGGTCACTAAATCTCCCTGGCTTTGAGAGGTGAGCGGATCACGTGGGACCCACTCAATATGTCCGGGCTGCCGGATGCGTGCCGTGAGCCGGTGGTTGCCCTGCCATATTATTGGGCAGCGGCTAAACATGTCATAGCAGCTGCACTGCTCTAAGGGCGTCTGTGCGGATGGCAACGTGGGACACATGTAGCATAGTTATGGCGGCCATGGAGCAGAGTGCCTTTTGAACTGCAAAGAGCTCAGCACACAAGGACGTAGGAAGTTGCATAAGCTCAAATCTAGATGTTTGATTTAGGGCAGGTCGGCACGGGCAGTAGATTGCTGCTGTTGCTTCAGGCTTGGATGCTTGCGTCAACATAGACAACAAAAGATCCTTCAGGCAGGCAAGAATCTTGTTCTGAAAATTTCTGGCGAAGCAACGATGCCGAATTAGCAGATGTTTGTCGGCGATTATCTGTTGGCTTGTTGTCGCTGAGCTGTAGAAACTTCGATGGGGGAAGAACTGCCGCTGGCAGCTGAAGAGTGAAGTATGACGTTGCATTAATCTCTCAGTGCGTGCGTGGAATGCGATAGACTGGCCTCAAGGCTGCGAGCATCACGGCTCTGCTGCACCAGCCCATCAGTGATGTTGAGCTGCACGTTCTCTTGCAAAGCTATGACCGGTGTGATGCGTGGAAGGCACGTAATGGTCCTCATAGCCTTTCAGTTCATGGCCTGGTGGTGATCCCATTGGGCTCTTTTAAGATGTTGAAACTGGGCTTGATAAACAATATGTCGCTGCAGAACAGCCCTCATCAATTGCCCTGCAACGAACGAGCTACCGGTACCCGTCTTAGGAGCAATTCTTCTCATCAAACCCAAAATCTGAATAATTTGCTTTCTTGCGTGAGAAAGCCAAGCAGTCGCTGATCCTGACTGGTGAATCGTTAAGCTCAGGATTTTTGCACCTGGACTTTCTTGCAGTCGGGTGCCTGATACACTAAGACGGATTGGACTTGCCGGAAGTTTACGGCTTCCCCAGCGGTTGGCGACCGACGTGTATGTACCCTGTGTCCCAAAAATGAGTGACGGATTTTGAAAATCAATAAAAAAAAAATACGGAATGAGTTACAATTGCGGATTTCAGTTCTCGGCACGACGCCATTGAGTCATATTTTGTTTACGGTGACTAGCAATTGAGGGAGTGCAACGCTACTCAGGCTCTTGGAAACCTCATACTGAGCCTTATCCCGGACGGGCGCTGTTTTCAGTTTCGCAGTATCTATTGCAGCCAGCAACTCAGGCATAGAGATTGGGCACGGGATTCCATCTGCGCCGACATCCGATGGCAGTTGACATATACATGCGCTGGGATACCTGCCACATTAAGACTAGAAGCTGAAGAAGGCACAGCATCATATTTTGGGAAAAACTTTCGCGCTGCTTCTTTGGCTAATTCATGCGACAAGCTGGCTGCAAAGCATGCGGTTGCTGCAGCGTCAGTATAACGGAGAACGTGTTCCACTGTGTGGTACGTTCGCCAGGAAGAGGCGTTCGAGGATTGTGCAAAACGTTGTTCACACCACGCGTGCCACTGCCGTCGTGAGAGGTCGCGTTCATATTTGCGTGCTTTAGCAGTAAGATAATGCATTCGCGTACGTGCCTGCGCCGAAGTTGGATCTCGCGTAGCTACCAGCTCGGCGTGACGGCGTGCAGCCCACAAGTTTTATTAAAGAGGCCGAGGTCTGCTCCCAGTCGACGAACATCAATCCAGGTGGTAGTTGCAGCACTGTCGAGCGCTGTTTGAATGCGCTAAGCTAGGAGAGATAGCCGAGACAGGAGCGGAGGCTGTCCCATTTGATCACAGAACATTTGTAGCGTAAAGGCCGGAGATGTGAGGTATGGAGACCGATGATGGTAGGGTGATGATCACTTCCCCCGCAGTCTGTCTCCATGTGTCACGAGAGAGTACCCAGACGCGACCACTGCGTCAAGTCTTGCGCATAGGAAGCCCTGCGAGTTTGACGCACTGGCCGTGTTGCTGTCCCAAGGTGGTTGAGCAGAACAAACTGGGCATCCGTGAAGGCGTCCCGCACACGCCTGCCACAAGGGCTCGAAGTGGGGTACACTCCATCCAAATGAGGGGCGTTAAATTCGCCCGAGAATAAAATCGGGCACCTGTGGTACAGCGGACGGACACTTAGTATCCAGCCAAGATTAATACGGTAGAAGCGCCACCGGCTGGTGTAGTGTAAAATGAAACGAGCGCAATGGTTCCCTTCTTATCTTTCGTAGCCACTGCCACTACCTCTTTATATGACGTGCACAAGTTTTCGAGAGCGAGGCGTACATCGGGAAAACGTGAGTCCACATACGCCGCCGCCTTTCCCGGGAGGGAAGCAGTGTGTACGCGAGGGACTGTCATGGAAGGAGTAGTGTGGCCACTAAAGCCAGGAATTGATGGAAAGGCGTTTGTTTCCTCTAGCATTGTGGTCCATACCTGCGGCTTGTTAATTCGTAGTCGGGTCTTTAGCTCACCCACCTTCGTAGAAATGCCTCTGTAATTCCACTGTAGCGCACCAGGGCGACCGGAACTCTCCATTTCCAGTTACTAGCCCAAGTGCTGGAGTATCATGGACGTCCGGCTGGACAGCTCGTTCACCATAAACCGCTGCTAAGTTCTTGCGGAGTTGTCGAGTGGCATTGCCGTAAACTGTCAAGAGGAAGAAATGACATAGGTGGGCGCAATGAAGTCGATGTTACTGCGCTACTGATGGATGTGGCGGATGATTCCACTGTCCGTCAACGTCGAGCGAACAGTTCTCGGCGTTGCCGGAGCTTGGTGAACTCTGATAGAAGACGTGTGATTAGTTCGTTGGCTGCGGCCATGTAGTCCTGTGGTAGTTCAGGCATACTGCGCTGTTTTATTGGCGGTTGTAAGCGGCGTTCCTTGCGCACCTTGTCGTTAGACGGCTGCTGAGCTTGAGGATCATGCCAGATGTGCTCAGGAAGCTCCGACCACTCGCTGTCGTCCTACTGGAGAGAGGCGAATCGATTCGATGCCTACAATGGAGTTTTGCTGTAATTTATTGGCCATTACTTAGTCCTCTGACGACGAGCCTTTTGTGTTGGCTTTTGTTTTGACCGGCAGCTTGCAGATGTTATTTCGTGGTCGTTGGATTTACAGAGGTCGCATCGATGAGCCACATTTTCTTCCGGTGTACCTTCATTGGTAGCAGCGAAGGGGCAGGATATGTGCATATGCCAAGTACGGAAGCAGTTATAGCAATATACCGCACTCAGTTTACATGGTCGAGGCCGTAAAATACAGTCATAATAGTGCAGGTCGGCTGGTAGTGTCAGAGGGCCTTGCAAGGTACACATGCAAGAGCGCACCTTTCTCATGTGTCTGGCATGGATGACATGGTGCGTGGGACAGTACAGCTCACACTGAAGTGCAGTTTCATCTTCAGTAATGTCGACGTTGCAGAGGACGCTGCGCTGCAAATCGGAGCCTTCAACTAAATACATTTGGGCAGGCACTGATATTTCGCTTTTGATTGAAGTACTTCTGAAAAGTGTTATTTTAGAAAAGAAAAGGCATATCATACGCTCAACAATTAACACAATTCCCTTAATTGTGTTTCCTGACCATAAGACGACGAGCAAAAGTGGCATCCCGTCTGCTTTGCGGCCGCTGACCTACATAGTATTTCGTTTCGCAGCAGTGTCGACAGATGGCGCGTCGATGAACTAGTTCCGCAAGGAGGAGAGGGCGAGGATAAAGCCTGCACAAAGCAATTCGAAGAGCGAAGTGCAGCGGAGGGAGAGAGTACAGAGCTACGCTGCACGCCGGACGCGCGGTGGGTGTTGGCATTAGAGCACTGCACAGGCCTCAATCTGAGGCCCGAGCCTGGCCCGGGCCCGAGACCTGGAGCCCGAGCCCAACCCAGGCCCACGGCTTCAATCTCGGGCCCGGGACTATCGCTCTAGCGAGCGCGGCCCGGCCCGTGAATCCCGGAGTAAAGCCCAGCCCGGGCACGTTTCACAGTAACGCTTGAGGCATACTGCTCACTCTGAGCAAGTAGACTGCTATCACACCGATAAGCAACTGGCCGACAAAGGTTATGAAACCGCATTTTGGCTTCGAGGAAGTTGGTTCTTTTTAACCCAGAAGAAAGTGATGAAGAGCAGTGTTCGCCTGGCCCGTCTTTTGGAGAGTGATCTCGTGTAGGTGGGCAAGGATAAGCACGGAAGTTCCGAGAGCTAAATAAAAATGGCTGTATACACGCGTAGTCAACTTTACTAGATTACTTTTTCAGTTTGCAAACACCGACGCCGCGGATGTCGCCCTTTCCTGTACCGCTGAGCGGGGGCGCACTCGTCGCTGTTTGACGGGCTTCTCGGCAGAGTAGCCGCGCTGGCCGTGTCAGCGAAGACTAAAGCGAAGCGTTTTTGTGCCAGGCGTTTCTTTGTTGGGTTAAACTGTGCTGCATGTTCATCGCTGCTACTGTGTCCTTGCCAGATTTATATCAGTGCGTTTCGAGCGACGCAGCTCGTGCGGCGTTGGCTCCGGCTGCAAATCAACACGAAAGCGCAACAGCGTCTGTGCACCCGAGCTATGCGTCCGTGAGTCGGTGCGGCCGAGCTGTCCACCTGTCAACTCCCAAACGAAGGCAAGGCCAGCGTTCTACGTAATAAGCGCCCGCAATTCACTCTGACCATCGCCAAGGCTGGAAATGTTTTCTGGAAAGTGCTGGAAGAGCAAGAGAAGTGCAGCCTTGCTCGCTTGGGTTGTGCTCAGCAGTGTCGGCATTCACTTGTCAGATACTAAACTTTGTTACTGCTAGAAGAATGCCCTTTTTTTCTTGCACGTCTCTTGTCTCTTGTAAACGGACGTCTCTTGAAACTGTTTGGCCCATTAACAGTGGCTCCCATTAAGATATATATGTTTTTTTCCGATATGAATTTAATAAACTGCTTTCAATCTGACCTTTGCTATTACCTTCACTTTTCGCGTTTTATGACCTTAATAACGTTCAAGTTTCACGGTGGTAGTGCTGAATCTCCACTTGAAAAGCACGTATGCATCTTTGACTGTCTTGCTTCAAACCGATCGTGCATGGTCTTAGGTTTCGATATTTTCGGCAACATGCGACTCGTTACCGTGTCGTGGCTCGCCGTAAGCAAAGAGTCATTTAGTTTGTAAGGAAGTATGAAAGAAAAACTATACCACACCAAGATCCAGATGTCTCATCGAAATAGCTAATGATTCAGGCATCCCGATCGCACCTCTGCCGCCCAGGACCGTTCGCGCAGCCTTAATGCCACTGTAGTTGCACATTCAGAATAATATCTTTGCACTATCTTGGAAATATCTCCGTTAAACAGGAATTACCGGCGTAAAGTGGCATGAAACACGGCGAGCTCGTCTCATAGCGATAGTTCGTGTGACGAGAGACCGACTGGAGCGGGCCCACAGCGTCGAAAGTTCCACCTCACGAGAGGGAGCCGAATGGGGCCACGTTTTGCCGCCGAACTGCAGCGGAGTTTGCAAACTGGCTAGGTAATCTAGTAACGTTGGGCGTAGTAGTCTACTTCACGTTCCCCCATCATTTATATTCTGCTGCCCGCGAAGTATAAATATTAAAGCTGCCTAGCAAGCAGTAGGATGACAGTTTTTTAGTGAACGCGATCTCACGGGTAGAGCTCATAGCCAAACTGGTCGCCTTTCAGCAGAAACAAAAAGCTAAAAGGCTTGACTATTTCATGGTATGTGCTAAACTAATATGTTATTCCCAAATGAATTTCTAATAGTGTATAGGTATGGTTTGGGATGACGAACGATCAATAGCCAATTAGGGCCAGGCTGATTGAATATTTTTCTTACTTCACCGCGGCGTGGAAATAAGGAAATAAATGAGTAAATGCATAAAGCTTAGTTTTTTTCTCAACGCGTACAATAGCTCATAATTAATCCGTGTCGCTGCTTTAATGCCACAGTTGTGTACTTAACTCTGCAATAGTGAATGAAAAGTCGGACACCAGCCGTTTCTGTACGGACCAGAGCCCGGCTCGGGCCCGCAGCTTTAAGCCCGAGCCTGGCCCTGGCCCGCAACTTCAGGCCTGGGCCTGGCCCAGGCCCGTTAAAATTAATCATGTCCCGGCCCGGTCCAGCCCGCGGGCCGGGCCGGGCCCAGGCTTTCGGGTTGACCCGGTCCCGTGCAGTACACTAGTTGGCATACACCGTACACATAGCAAAGGGTATCGCCGAAGCAAATGCGAATGCTTGAGAAAAAGAAAAACGAGAAATAATTCCCCCCAGTTTCGATAAAAACACACCAAGCAAGCCAAGCACGCGTGTCTCGAAGGAAAAGCAACGAAACAGTGCTAAATACAAAATCCTGTTGATAAACATTGCAAAAGCCGTGCCTAACGAAAGGCCAGCCAGTAGCACGGCAAGTTATAACAATGTTTTTTGGTCGGAAATGATAGTAAAAGGCCTAGACGGACGTCTTGTTATATTCAAGCGGGGGTTTTACAGGTCAATCCAATACACCGATAATTTCAACGCCTAGGTAAAAGCTGCTTAGGGTTTTTCAGAGAAACTTCAGAGAGGCTTCTATCCTCATTAATTTCTCAGAGATCTGCCAAGGACGACGCTTTGGAGCTTTTCAGTTTTGTAGTTTTTGATGTGTAACGTCCCAAAGGAACTTAGCCTGAGAGGGACGCCGTAGTGAAGGGTTCCGGAAATTTCGACCATCGTGGGTTCCTTAACATGAACTGATATCGGAGTCCACAGGGACGTCTAGAATTTCGCCTCCACTGAAATTGGACCGCCACGGCCGGAATCGAACCCGCGTCTTTCAAGTCAGCCGCCTATACTGCCGTAACCGCTCACAGACTATAGTCTTGCAATTAGGCTTGGTTGAAACGATACTTACGCCGAACCAAATGGCAAGGAACTAAGTTAGAAGAAAACTCTACATGAAGGAGCTCGACTTCCGAATTCTATCTTTCTCTGTGCCTTCACTTGCGCCTCCACATAGCGGGAGTATCGCTAAAAAAATAACGGATGATTTAGCACGGCAAACCCTAACGCGAACTACTTGCAGTAGCACTTCATTTTCACTGCGGTTACAATTCAAAGCTTGGTTTTCAAGCAGATGAAGCAGGCTTCCGAAAAAGATCGCCGAAATCGTACTTAAGCTCTGCCTGAACGGTACGACGCGATTGCGTTAATGGCTAATATGCTGAATTCGTCATTTTCTTCTTACCATTAATAGTTCGCTGGGAGTCCTCATACCACTCCTCGCGCAGTGGCGCAGAGGTTAAGCCATGTGTAACTGCACTGTCAAGGCAGGTTTTGCCATGGGTGCCAGCACAAGCAACCTCACGGTCGCGTCGCGGAGAGAGGCTTCAGTCAGGCAGATATCGGCGAAATTTGAGATTGGGGTTTTAGCGCTGCCGCACTATAAACAACCATGTGGCTTGTTTTTAGTGCCAACGACACATGTGCCTTGGCATACGATTAATTTGTCACGACAATCTTCCATTTTTCTCAATTGTCCTTTCATTAAACTGATGCAGGTAGAAGACGAAAATCACTCAGCAGTGTAAATACCTTTTCACATCTTCCCTGTTATAATCTAATATTTCTTCACCCATGCGGCCACGTTTTTGAACTTGAAGTTCTAAAAAGCAATGCACAGAATGGTGAACACTAATACATTCAATAGCATTGCACGTCGCGGTGGGTTGTCAAGATGGGTTGTCAAAAGTAAGTCTGAAACAGACTCTTCGCATCTCTGGTCGGCGTGGTAACAATTCGCTTTTGTTCAAAGTAATCAGTGATTTCGAAAATTTTATACATTAACTACGCGAAGTACATTTGGCCGGAACAGTGCAGTTGATCCAGCCATTACCAGGACAGTTGAGACCATTAGCCAGGACAATAGAGTATTTGGAAACCTTGACTTCACACCATCGATCTCGTCAGGCAGACGTTCAATCAAATCTTCGTCAGCATCACGCGGTCTGTAATATACGCGAACCAGGAGTTTTGGAAATGTGTGCTCGCTGTTACCGATAGCACCTCAATTGTGGAATCGACAAGGAGACAGGTAAAGGGGACGCCTCCTGCCCTGGAACAAGACCGGTTCTTTCTTTAAACCGAAAATACATAGGAAAAAACTAGCTCAACAACCGAGATACTTCGGCTTAGCCGTGTTTCTGTTCTAAGAATAATATCTGCATCACACCTGTCCCAGATGGAAAGTAAGTCTCTTTGCTTAGGTAGCAAACTACGAAAGTTAGCAACAATGAATGATATAGGTCTAATTGTTTCAAAAACCTTGACCGTGAAATTATCACCGGAAATAGGCTGCTGTCGGCTTGATTGCACAACACGGTCACAAATCTCGTGGTGTTAATAAAATATATCCCTTGCGCTCAGCTTGTCTAATGATAACCAAAATTTGCGTTCGAATTTCGTGAATTACCTCAACTACTCCCGTGGCACTTGCAGCTTCGGTGAAAAGTCTTCGTCAAACCAAACTTTAGGTAAAGCTACGGCCTGCAATATTGATGCGGCTTTTTAGATGGAAAATTTGGTTTTGTAGTTGAAGAACCTAATTACTTTTGGGGGATGCTATCAGACTTGCCCCTACCAATGACAGGAACGCGTTCAATTTCTCCCGGTTCAACCTTCAAGTGGGTGGCGAAAAGCTCCTTGGCGATTCTTCCCGTGTCTTCCCAGTTTTCTGTTTTCAGCTCTGGTAAGCCATTAACTGCAAAGTTATTTCTTCTAGGACAAATTGAAAGGTCATCGACTTGTCCGAAGACTCGCCGTGCGAAGTTGCGGGCTGCTCCTTGCTAATTGAAAGCGTTTCCCGTCGACCCCGCTCTCTTGCTTTCCGGCGGCAGCATATATATTCATTGCCAAATCACGATGTCCACCGATGGAGATTTTCGTGCGATCGTCGCTCTCCTGCGAGGACGCCGTTGCTGTTGCCTCCCACAGCTGCCACGAGGTGGCCATCGCAGCCAGTCCCTTTCTCGTACGACTGCCTACTAGTTCGGCTGGCTCGGCGCTTCCGCGCCTTTCGGCTGTGTGGAATCGGCCAGTGCGGCTGTACGGGGCTGCAGCTCGGATGGCGGTTCCTGTGAACACAACTACGGAGACCTCTGGAGAAGCGTGCACCTTTGCTTCACGTAAGTACATTGCAAGAAAATTTCTTTCACTCTATTGCGTGGGATGAATGTATTTAGACTTCGTGTCTTCTCTGACTCTTCTATTTACTCTGTTGCACGAAGGGTGTGAGAAGGCTCAAGTTACATTAACTGAATCATGAAGGTTGGTTTCCTCATTACTACGTATTAATAGGCTAGATGCACGGAGAAGAAGCCGTTGGGGCGTGTGTTGCGGTCTGACTCGTGACCCTTAAGTTTGTCGTCGTGCAAAGTGCGCTCAGATTTGTAAAATGCGTTCCGCCCATTCCGAAGCGTACCGACATGCACTACAATCTACTTAAACACTCTAAATGTAGCTGTGAAGGGACGATTGCTACTAAGAGGATCATTCGACAGTGACCTAGCGTGAAAGTGCGCCGCTGGGAAAGTGGTGGCTATCATGCTCGGAAGCCTGATGGGGCAAAGAAGACCGAAGATAACACACACAAAGCGCTGATATTTGTAAGCTTTTATTGGTAACAGCACTACTTGGCTGCGTGCTCACCATAGTGTTCGCTTTCGTTTGAGACGCTATTTAAAGAGAAGAAATGCAAGATGTCCAGACAGCAGTTTCCCAGGTTGAAACAAATTAGCGCGAATAGATTTCCGCGTAACATCCTTTTTTTTTTGCATCCGATGTAGCATTAAGCTTTTAGTGAGCTCAGACTTTGTTCGATGCTTCATTACGCACCAGTTAAGAAAGAATTAGCTTTCAGATTAATGAGTGTTTGCAAATGTACAGAGAAAGAAGTTGTTACATATTCTCTCGTGTCATTTTAAAGCAATGGCAGCACTTAGGTCTTTTAGTATGTATAAACTTTTGATTGAAGGAACTTTTATTCCACTATGCTTTTTACTAACCTAATATTTTAATATTTTCTTGTACAAAGCAGTACCAAATTAATCACTTTTTCAAACGTGTGGGGTGAGAATTGGCACTCATGTTGTAATATAGTGGTATGGCTGATATAATCCTCAAGTTTTTTTACGCATATTAGAAATAAATACATGCATATTTATAACGTTATTTATTGCGTTTTAGCGGCGCATTAGATGTTGGCATTACTCAGTACACTATGCGGAATGTCGTGACAACTGTGGGGCCACATGCCCGCACAGATGCCTCCAGGAATGTGCACCTTCTCTCCAGCGCCTCGTTCTGTCAAGCCGCATCGCCCGCTTCTCAATGGTAGCCGTCGGTACACCTCACTTGAGTTGCCGCGGTGCGGCGCTAGCCAGATTTTATTTATTTATTTTCACAATACTGCAGACCCTCATTTGGGTCCAGGCAGGGCGGGCAGAAAAACACATTCACACAACAGTGTAGCACATATACAATCTAAAATAGCTCACAAAGTGCGTTGTCAAAATTAACAGCCGATATCGCTTGTAGAGGCAGAGCTTTCCATTCGTCAATAGTTTTCGGGAAAAAAGAAAATTTAAAAGCGTTAGTATGCGCGAAGTATGGTGCTAAGGTGTGATTATGGTGAGGTCGAGTTTTACGCGTTTCAGAGTACTGCACATAGGGGGCTGGAGAGATGCCTAGTTTTCCGTGGATTAGTTGGTGAAGGAAAGATAGGCGGGCTATCTTGCGTCTGACGTGGAGAGGTTTAATATTATTTGCTGCCATTAACGAGGATGGGGAATCAGTTCTGCTGTACTTATTAAATATAAAACGTACTGCGCGCCTCTGTATTTTTTCTAATTCTCTTATGTCTTTTTTTGCAAGTGGGTCCCAAACGATGGCGGCATATTCGAGTTTTGGTTTTATAAGAGTATTGTAGGCTAATAGTTTGCATTTGCTAGGTGCGTCTTTAAGTTTATGGCGAAGAAAACCAAGTTTGCGTAAAGCTGAGGATTTAATGTGGTCTATATGGTCATTCCATTTTAGTTGCGAGTTTAGAACAATGCCAAGGTACTTATACCTTGGCACTTCTTTAACTGAAACGCCATTAATGCGATAGCTGAAGGAAAACGGATTTTTCTTCCTTGTTATCCGCAAGAGCACAGTCTTTTTAGTATTGATTTCCATGTCCCATTTTTCGCTCCAGGAAACGACACTAAGCAGGGCATTATCTAAATGTTCCTGGTCAGAAACGGAAGATACGGGAGTATATATCATGCAATCATCGGCAAACAGAGCAATCTTGACAGCTGAATTAACACTTGAAACTAAATCATTAACATATATTAAAAATAGCAGGGGACCGAGCACACTTCCCTGAGGGACCCCAGAGGTTACAGGGAGTGGGGAAGAACAACTACCGCCAATCTCCACAAACTGCGTTCTGTTTTGTAGATAAGCTGCAATCCAAGCAATGAGCGGAAATGGTACACCAATGAGTTTCAGTTTTAAAAGAAGCTTGTTATGCGGCACCTTGTCAAAGGCTTTGGCGAAATCTAGAAATAAAACATCAATTTGGCCTGACTTGTCTAAAGCTGCACTAAAATTATGAATGGCTATTATCAGTTGTGTGGTGGTAGAGAATCCCTTCCTAAAGCCGTGCTGAGCTGGGTTTAAGGCATTATTACTGTTTAATATTGCAAGTATATGATTGGCAATGATATGTTCGATAAGCTTACAACAGGATGACGTTAGAGAGATCGGGCGGTAGTTGTTTACAGAGAGGCGATCACCATTCTTATAGACAGGAATAACCTTCCCTGTGAGCCAGTCAGGCGGCAAGGAGCAAGAAGATAAGGAGACACGAAATATTTTAGACAAAAAACGAGACAATGATTCAGCATAGCGCCGCAAAAATGCATTAGGAATGCCGTCTGGGCCGGGAGAACGCTTCGTATCTAATCGGAGTAGCATTTCAAAGACACCTTCATCAGATACAATGTCTAAAGGTTGAAAGGAATCACAAACAAAACCGTCAATATTTTCACCTTGATCAGTTGAGAAAACAGACTGGAAATAATTATTAAAAGCTGTGGCAATGCCCTTTTGGCACGTAACAGCGCATCCATTCATGACTATTTTTTCGATCGGCTTATGAGACTCTCTGATATGATTCCAAAACTTAGCAGGATTACTTTTTATGAATTGCGGGAGACATTCTGTGAAGTACCGTTTCCGGGCTAATCCAATGTTTGAAAAAAGTTCAGCCGCAAGTTCTGCTAAAAGATCTGTGTTTGGCCGTTTCGAACGCTTTAGGCGCTTGACTTTACGTTTGAGATGAATAATGTGGCAATTAATCCACGGATTATTTTTCTTGACGCGTTTCTTCTTGTCTGGAATAAAATTCAGCTGACAAAATTCACAGTGCTCCTTGAAGGTAGCCCACAGAACCGAGACATCTTCACCCAAAAATCTGTCGAAAGCAATGTCTAAATAACTGATTCATCATTTTCACGTGAAGTATTTTACAACTTTAAGCAAATTTTTGCATGGTTTATTACAAGAAGAAAATATTAGAGAAACAAGCACTAGTCTGTAATCTGATATTCCCTCCAATACAGATGACATGTGCACAGAAAACGAGCGGCTGACAAATACTAAGTCTAAAACAGTGCTCATCCCTCGCACCCTTGTTGGCTGAGTTACAACTTGTACAAGGTCATGAGCAATCATTAGGTCTGAAATTAAGTCTGCATTTTCAGAAGTTTCAAAAGATCCAGTAGACCAATTCATATTTGGAATATTAAAGTCGCCACAAATAATTATTTTACTGTTCTTAAATGAATGCATATGATCCTGCAATTTGTGTATACAGTCAGGACCAGAATGTGGAGGCCTATACAACGCGCTCCGAATGAAAGTGTGGCCAACGTAATTAACCTTTAGGAATAAACTTTCATGATTATCTATTTGCTGCAAAACCTCACCTTTAATATCATGTTTTATTAGGATAGCGACGCCGCCGCCGCGGGAACCCCTATCACGCCTGAAGACATGGTAAGAGGGAGGAAAAACGCAGTCGTCACTAACGCCAGAGTGAAGCGAAGTTTCAGTGATCACAACTACGTGGGGACTATGAGTGATCAGTAAGACTTCGAGTGATTCTGCTTTATTGACTATGCTCTGAGCATTTAGGTTAAGAATAGTTAGGTCTCTATAGTTCGAAGGAGTGGAAGCGGGTAGTCAGTCGAAATTCCGTGTGGGGACCGAGGCGATTTTAGTACGGCTATTCAATGTGTCGTTCCAAACAAACGTTTCTTTATCAACAATGAGTCTATCGAGTACCAATCTCACCTTGTGGCCGTCATCATTCTCTTTTCGAGCTGACTCCCAGAGCAACTTGCGTTTTCGCAAAGTTTCCTGAGAGTAGTCGTTCTGAATGTAAATGCCAGAGCCTTTTAGTTTCCCTATGTTTTTAAACACGGCGTTCTTTTCATGAAGATCTTGGAAGTGAACTATTATTGGCCTCTTTTTATTGGCTGATTTACCAAGTCTGTAGAAACGGTCTGCTGATGAAGCAAAGACATCAAGCTGCGTTTTAAATACGTCATTGAGGACGGTTTGCTTTAATTCTTTTACCGTTTCTTCCTCTTTTTCCGAAACTCCATAAATGACTATGTTTGCGCGCCTGCTACGATCTTCCAAACCTACCAATTTTCGTTTTTGCATATGAAGAGATTGGCGAACAAAATTTAAGTGCTGCTCTATAGGGGTGAATGTTTTATGAATGTCGCGAAAGACAGCGACAGTTTTTTCTACTTGAATTACTCGGTCAGACAGGGAAATGATAGCCGCATTTATCTTTTCGTACAGAATTTTCAGATCAGACACGTCTTGCTGTACGCACTTCTGGCTTTCCAAAATCATATCAAGTAATACTTGTAGATCAGGACCCGGGTCACTTTCAACATCTCCACACAAGAGAAGTTCACAAACTCGTAGACACTCGTATGCGATACAAACAACACGCCGTGGGCTCGGCAGGACCAGCAAAAAAGGGTCATCACTTCTGTAAGCATAACCGACACTGACCTGCATAAGCAAGAATGGAGGCATGCTTAGTGCGGTGTTCCGGCGCGGTCCGCCGTGCCCACTGAAGATGAAGCTGTGTAGGTCTTCTTTTATAGCTGAAGCTGTTGTCGACGTCACAGCTCGAACGATACTGCCAGCAGGGGGCTGATCGGGAGCTGATGCGTCATATTCAGATGCCAAGGCCATAGGTGATAGCGGTGAAAGACAGTCGATGCACGTGTGATTGCTGATACCGATACCGATTGCGATACCGAGATGGTAGCACTGTTTGCATCATGCTTGCGTATGGGCGCGCGGTGCTGATTAGTGCACTGCACGGGCTCGGGCCAGCCCAAAAGCCCGGGCCCGGCCCGGCCCGCAGGCCGGGCCGGGCCGGGACATGATTTGTTTTGCCGGGCCTGGGCCGGGCCTGGGCCTGAAGTTGCGGGCCTGGGCCGGGCTCGGGCTTAAAGCTGCGGACCGAGCCGGGCTTGTGTCCGTGCAGAAACGGCTGGCGTCCGACTTTTCATTCACTGCTGCAGAGTGAAGTACACAAGTGCGGCACTGGAGCAGCGACACGGACGAGATACGACTTACAGTACGCGCTGAGAAAAACCTAAGCTTTATTCATTGACTTTTTATTTCCTTATTTCCACTCCGCGGTGGCTTAGTGGTCAAGGCGCGTGATTACTGAGCCGGGGAACCAGGGTTTGCTCCTAGCCTCGGCGGCCGCATTTCTATTTAGGCGGCAAGCATGACAGCTTTGTACTTTGTAGTTTCATTGCTCGTTGAAGAAACCCAGGCGGCCGAAATGATCCGGAGCCCTCTGCTTCGGTGTCTCTCAGAGCCTGACTCCCCTCGGGCCCTTAAGCCCGAAAAACATAGCTTTTATTTTATAGCTACATTTTTCTCATGTGAGAAAATCCACAAAGTAAAGTGCGTTTGGTTTTCTTTTTGATCTGCTGACCGGAACGTCTCGTAAATGAAATAGCCACAAATGCTCGCGGGAGTTTGTAAATCTCATCTCATAACCACATCTATCTCTCCCCGCTTGTTGAGCCTGGTTGTCATGACAAGTGTTTTGCGCTGTAAGTTATCGCGTGGTTCGCGCGTTATCTTTTGCTCCAGCAGTAAGAGTAAAATTCAACCGGTCTTAATTGGCCATTAATCGTTCGTCATCTTAAAACATACCTGTACACTATTATAAATGCATTCGGAAAGAACAGATTATTATAGGACGCTTAATTATAGTCATCAAACACACACCGTGAAATACTCAATCCTTTTTTCTTGTTGTTTCTGCTGAAAGGCGACCAGTTCGGCTATGAGTTTAACCAGCTGAGATATCGCGTTCACTAAAAAAATGTCATCCCACTGCTTGCTAGGCAGCTTTAATGTTTATACTTCGCGGGCGGCAAAATATAACTCACTAAAATCATGGGGGAATGCAAAGTAGTCGATTACGCGCGTATGCAGCCCTTTTTAGTTGGCTCGGAACTTCCGAGCTTAAATTTGCCCACCTACACGGGATCACTGTCCAAAAGACGGGCCTGGCGAGCACTATACTCTTAATCACTTCCTTCTGGGTTAAAAAGAACCAACTTTATTCGAGCCAAACCACGGTTTCAGAACCTTTGTCGGCCAGTTTCTTATCTGTGTAGTAGCAGTCTACTTGCTCAGAGTGAGCAGTATACCTCAAACGTTATTGTGAAACGGGCCGGGCCGGGCCGGGCCAGGGTTGGGTTTCACTCCGGGATTCACGGGCCGGGCCGGGCTCGCTAGAACGATAATTTAGCGGGCCTCCGCCGGGCCCGGGCTTGAAGCCGCGGGCCCGGGCCGGGCTCGGGCTTGAGGTCTCGGGCCCGGGCCGGGATCGGGCCTCAGATTGAGGCCCGTGCAGTGCTCTAGTGCTGATAGCGCTGTCCTACTCCCACTCCCGGCGTCTGTCAGATTCTTGATTCCTACCCCTTCTTGTGTAGCTCTCGCTTCAACCTCGGCGCGGCGCTTTTTCCAACGACAATCGGCTGGAGGGAGCGGCAGCTTTGCTTGCCGTTCGCAGAGGTGGACTGCGGCGTTCGCTCCGCTTATCACTTGAGGATGGCAGCTGGCATATTTGATGCGTTGTTTGAGGTGTTCGCGCCACTTATTGCTCTTATTTGGCAGACGAGTAGAGTGTTATAAGTTTTAAGGTTCTTTCGTTTCGTGGCACCATGGTTAACGAATATTGTTTTGCGCAGGTAAATGGTGGTGTCCGCTACGCTGACGAGGTGTCTTCGCCGCCGCAGCAAAATGGCACTGGTTAATTATGTTCAGTACGGCTGTTGATTTCAGTTTTTTGTGAAGTGTGGGAGATTTTATGCTCGTTGATGTGAATCTGAGGAACTTCGCTGCACAGACAGTAAAAAAGAAAGGGTCGCTTACGTGCATTTATTCACATATATTTCCAGCAATTTACAGCAATAGTATATTCAATATACGCGATGTATTTTCGAATGAAGTTCATTTTTCGCTTCTCAAAACAATCGTAGCTGCAGGCTGCCAAGGATAGAGAATGCTCTTTATGTAGTTGTTGTAATTATGACCGCTTATCCTGACGAAAGTACAGCTACGACTTGAAAGCTATTGCTACCTGGTAGTCTCGAAAAATGCCTTCTCGGGAACATTTACCATGCCTTCTTCATTTCATTCTCCCATTTTCCTTACAGAACATGATTGAATCCAACGCCAAAATAGCATAACTTATTGCTGAATGCGTTTACCATCTGATTTCATATTTTCGCCAAGCAATTGCAGTGCCTCTCTCGGTATGTTTCAACGTTGTAGCTCAGCTAAAAGACCGACATGATTCGACCAAGCGATCACAGCCTCTCGTCGCAATGCCAACGCCGCTGCGCCGCACACTCTGGGACTCCTTTTGAAACCAGCGCTCCAGGATGAGCAGCGCCACGAACAGCGCGCTCAATGACGCGTCCATACCTGACAAGCAGCATGATGGTCATGCGAGATGCTGAGCGCCGCCTCACGAAGAAAGAGAGAGCGTGTCAAAAATTGTTTTCGTCCGCTTTCCGTCGTTTGGCGCCACTCAGATGGTACTTTCCCTCACAGGAGCACAGCAGGCGTGAAGGCTAGCCGGTGGGTAGAGTAGGAAAGGAGGATAGGAGAGAGCCTTGGACGGTCGGATCGGGCGTGCTCGGCAGGCATTGTAAAAATTAAGGAGGCGCTGTTCTGTTTTCAGTAAAATACGCGTTTCAGTCAGTCCTGAAATTAGGGATGCATTCCGATTCAGCATGGATCTTCAGTTTTTTTTCCGACACACCTACCTTCATTTTCTTTTCCCTCCGTTTCTTCTCCCGTAGGCTAGGAATTGAAAACTTGTGGCATTTACCTAGACGTGCCAAGCATTCACTCTTGCACACGCGCTGTAAGGAACACCGAGCAGAAGGCAAAGAATATTCCCTCGCGGCGTTCGTTACACCCGGTCTCCTCCTCCAGCTGTCCGAGATGGTCGGAGGTTCTTTCGTCGGAGGCTTCTGCCTACTGCCGTTCGATCAACCCATGGCGCGCAGACCCCGCACCGCTGAACAGGCTCCTGATTGCGTGGTTACCTTGCCGTTGCTGAAGAAGGAGTCAGCCTCTGCGACGGCAGGGGCGGTAACACGACGACTAGCGAGCCGTCTTCTATCCTGGCAGTCCCCGGTCACCGGGCTTTCCCAACGCCTTGCCTCTGCCCGGATCAGCCACCGCAGACACGAGGCACACGGCGCTGACGATGAGCTGCACTAACCTACTCCAGGACAAGGACCGCGGACCCCATGACAAATGACCCCATGACGCCCATAACTGGACTCATCCCGGCAGAGCCCCTAGCCGCCCTCCCAGTGACCGACACGGTGAGGCCTCTTCAAAACTTTTTTTCCTGATTACCTGCGAGTAGACGCCTTGGCCGACATCGTACTCGGTCTCAACCAGGGAACACACAACATATCTGAACGTCACCGGCAAGCTCACTGAGGTCAGGCTCTGTAACTTGGAGCGAGAGTTTCGCAAAATTCAAAAAACTACAGAACGTTTAAGCATAGCTAAACGCGGAATATCGTAGACTATAGCACTCTTTACGGTCAGTACTTAAGGTCTATACGTGCTAAAGGCAATTGAGCTGAAGACTATTACCTGAAAGGAATTTACCTTGAAAGTCTTCCCTGAGGCCTTCACTCAGGTGAATGCGTGCTAGGTGTGCGCACCTGGCAGGTTGCCCACAACCTGCCTGCCCCACAGCAAGCTTCAGGACGTAAGTACGTATAGGTAGTGTACGTACCTGAAATCGGAAAATGCTCCGAATAGTGCAGCTGCACAGAAATTACAGGGGACACTAAAGCTACGCTTTAAGAGTATGACGCGATTGCATTAAAGAGTTCATCCCCATATATGCGGAATTGGTCATTCTCTACTTAACATTCAGAGATACCCTGGAGCATGGTGTCAGAATAGGTAACACCATGCCCTGGAGTCCTCACACTAGTTCTGGCGCAGTGGTCCAGCGGTCAAGCGACGCGCCACTACCCTTCGCTGGCGCGTGCTGCCACTGGTGGGTATCGTACCACACCAATTTATCTTTCCGAGCAACCTCTCGCGCCCAAACTGCTCCAAATTTGGCGGCAGGTTGTGGTCACGCTAGAAGATTGCGGGGCCCCACTTGGCCCTCCTGCCCCCTAGATTGCCTCTGAGGGGATTTTTAGGGGATTTTTCGCTCGCGGTCAACGATGCCGACACCAGACGCCGACGTCAACAAGCAGCGGCAATGCAGACGACGGCTGCTGTGCGGCACGGGCGCTTGAACGCCATTGCGTTAAACCGGGTGGGTATGATAGAAAATTAATTGACTTTGCTTTCTCAAGAATGAGACCATATTGAGAGGTACCTGTTTTATAAATAAAAAAACTCCGACGATATGCGCCGGTTTCCAGCCTATAAATTACGGATTCTGTAAAGGGGCGCGGCGGTATTATGTCAAATTAGCCTTTTTAAGGTATTCGTTATAGAAGTTAATATAGAAATTGTCTGAACCTTTCTGTTATAGCCCATCACCAAGATATCGCCCGCAGCATTTTATGGCGTGAAAAGAACGGTTTCGGGCAGTTCGAATCACCGTGTGGGTGGTGGCGACCTCGCTTATGATGGCCTTGGCGTGGCCGACCACCACCACGCTGCTGGAGGCGCGCCGGTCTGGAAGGCGTGTTCGACGGCGGTGGTCTTGGGACGGGCCTTTGCGGGGCTGCTGCGGCCTCAATGTTGAGATTGCGTGAGTACCTTTCAAGACACGCATCCACGCTGCTTCCGCATCTAACAATTGGCTGCATACAGCTCCTAGCGTGCTTTCCAAAACTAGGAAAGGGAACAACAATGGCGTCTTTCACCGTCACGCAGTCTCGGCTGCGTGTTGATTTGGCGTGTTGGTTCGGGGTTCTCAATTGTGCCTCTGGTTAGCAAACACATAGAGGGCTTTTATTTTGTGGGTGCATTTACAAGCTCTGAGGCCGAAATGTATCAGCATGCGCTTTCGTACCTCTTGTTTCAATGTTACGATAATTTCGCTGGCGACGTGGAAGCCGCTTTTGCCTCCAAAATAGTTTCGTCTCGTCCTTACATTTGCGTATGGTCGACGCCAGAGAGAAACCGCGCGTGAAGTCTGCGGTCTCCTGCTACAGAGTAGCGGTGAAGGTGGAGGCCTCCTTCTCGATTAGCGTCACATTACTTTTCAGCTAATGCAATGGCGCAAAACTATCTACCTATTTTGAAAAAAGATAAAACTCCGTGTGTAGACAGAATTGCTTAACCAGGCCTGGGGTGCAACCTCTACTCGGTGAACAGAGTCGACAACGCACTCCCTCACAAGCGCAGGATTCGGTCACCCTGGCGTAGTACCCGACCACAACCTCCCATGAAAAAAAAACAACTGACCCTCCGCCCCCAGCCTCCAGCGGCTGCGGAGGAACTGACCAAGGGGGCAGTGTGACCTGTGACGCAGGGAAGGGAGTTAAGAATTTCGGGCTCCGGATGGGGCGCCGTTGGAGTCTGAACCTGGCAACATTATGCTAGAACCTTATCCAGTGAATCTAGCCTACCAGTTTGTTCGACAAACTAGCGGGTATAAAACGGTATGTCACAGGACTTAGTGCGGTCAGAAAAGAAAACGCGTATACAGTAATTTAGGTGCAGGTACGTACTCTGTTATCGTGGATGAGTGGACAAACAAGTACTAGGTGTGGGAGGCCTCATGAGCGGGCTATAGCTGTCAACATAAATGAGATCTTCTGTATTAACGAGAGGGTGGCAGCTATCGTAATTAGGCTTCATAAAAAGCACAAGCTGAAGGTGGCACAGGCCTATGAGCCTATATGAAGCCATGATTACAAGGTCACTGAAAGCTTCTATGAAGACATGGAATCTTCAATGAACAAAGTAAAATCACAATGTACTTTGTTAATGGCCGACTTCAGTGCGAAGGTAGGCAAAATCAGGCCGAAAGCCAGGCGGTAAGCGGCTATGTCATACGCTGTAGGAATAGCAGGGGAAAGTTGTTAGTAGAGTCCACAAAGAAAAATAGTTAACTGATCATGAAGTAACAGGAGTGGATATTCAAGAGTCCCAACGGTGAGACTAAAAATGAAATACAAATGCACTCTCACTCTGCCATAGTGCAGAATGTGGAGGTCATCGGAAAGTTGTCTTATATCGACCATGAAATGGTAAGCTCTCGAATTCACTCTGATCGGAAGCAACGGAAGAAACTAGAGAAGCGGAAGTCGATTACTGAGTTAGCAGTAAGAGGTGGGGGGGGGGGGGGGGGGGGGCGTTGTACCATTCCGTCGTGCCTCCTTTGAAGTCTAGGCCGCGAACTCCAAGCTCTCGGCATCGCACACATATAGGGTTAGAAATGATGAATTCAGGATATCGCTGCAGTACAGATATCCGGCTTTATCTGAGCAAGACGAGCTTCAGGATTAAAAAAAAATGAACGCAATTTTGCACCAGCGGTTACTGAGCGCGTAGTAGAAGTAGGCGGTAGGATGGTTCGACAGGGTACCGGCAGGCTCTCTCAGGCGATAAAAGATCTCTTAAGAAACGCCAACAAATGAAAGCTCCTAACTCTACAGAAAGAATAGAACAGGCAGAGGTATCAGGTTAATAAACATCAGCAAGCCGACATGGAAGTTTAATATTGAGAGAATCGAGGATAGTCTAAAGAACGGAAAAGCCATCAGCAGAAAAATTGGCGTAGGTAAAAACTACATGCACACGATATGAGACAAAGAGGGCAATATCATTCGCAATATTGATAAGATAGTTAAAGTATCTATACGCCCCCAGGTGGTCGAAATTTCCGAAGCTCTTCATTACGGCGTCCCTCGTAGACTGAGTGGCTTTGGGACGTTAAACCGCCATAAACCTAAACAAATCCATTCAGTAGCCAAAGTGATCTGAACGTCAATGAGACAGGTAGAAGTGCACAGCAATGAGACATCCCGTCAGTAACGAAACAGGAAGTAAAGAAAGCCTTAGGTGAAGTGGGACAGAAGCTGGTGGGATCAGGTAACTGAAGATCTGCTGACGAACGCAGGACAGATTGTGCTAGAAAAACTAACCACCCTGTATACGCAAAACCTTGTGGCCTCGACCGTACCAAATGCATGGAAGAACGCTAATATTAACTTAATTAATGAGGAAGGAGACGTTAGGGACTGGAAAAATAAGACAATCAGCTTGCTGTACATTGTCTACACCGGATCTACTAAGGTAATCGCCAATAGATTCAAGACATCCTAAGTCTTCAATCAACCCACTGTTAAGGGAGGCTTTCGTTAAGGATACTCAACAATATACATACTCAACCCCTATATACAGTGTTAAACACGAGGTAGCATGGTCGTGTGCCGGAGAGGGAATGAGGGACGTCTGAGACGAGGCTGCTGGAAAAAGACAATGAGAGAGGACTTTATACAGGAATTTACATATTTACAAGTGAGCTGCATGAACGCTGCATGACGACAGCTCATCAGGAGACCATTCGATGAAAAAGAGCCCCTCGGCCGTGGCGCTGCCGAGGTTTTTAAAGAGTTCCCTTTCCCTAGGGTCCCTAGATGGGGGCCGGTCCTACAGGGGAAGTAAGTTCTCTCTTGCACCAATCACAACACACACACACTATCACTCCCGAGGGATCACACCGCCGTCACGCGCTGGGAGAGGGGGAACGATGCCATCCACGTAGCGCAGACGCCGGAATGTCCATGAGCGGCGTTCCCGCGCATTTCGAACGCGCGTTCACACTCGGTGTAGGGGAAACGCTCGCTCAACGGGGCAGACGGACGCGGCTTCCGTGGCAATCCAGGCGCTCACCCAACGCGCGTCTCGGGGTTAGTCGGCGTTCCGCTGCAGCCATGCCGTTGTCTTCCCCACGACGAAGGCGAGACGTAACAACAGCCTTCATGGCTTACGAGAAAGCATTTGACTCTGTGGAATCCTCAGTAGTAATGCAGGCATTGAGGAATAAGGGTGTAGAAGAGTCGTATGCGAAAATAGTCAACGATATTATAACAGCTGCACAGGTCCCATAGTCCTCCATAAAGTGAGCCATCAAATTTCAATAAAGAAGGGTGTCGGGCAGGGAGACACAATCTCGCCAATGGTATTCACCACCTGTATACAGGAAGCATTCAGAGGCCTAGATTGGGAACAGTAGGGGATAAGCGTTAATGGAGGATGCCCATGTAATCTGAAATTCAATGATGACATGGCCTCGCTAGGTCACTCAGGAGATGAGGTGGAAAGAATGATTACTGTGTTAGGTAGTCACAGCAGAACGGTGGGTCAAAAATTAAAATGCCGAAAAGCAAACTAATCTTCAGCAGTCACGCATTGGATCAGCAGTCAGAATTGGTAGTGAGGTGCTGAAAGTGGCAAGGAAATATGTTTACTTAGAGTAGGATGTGACGGCTGATCCGCGTCATGGAAGGGAAATGACTTAGGAGAAGCACATAGGGATGATTATCTGAGATCATGAATGATAGTTTACCAATATCCCTCAAGAGACAAGTATGCACCACCTGTAATTTACCGGTGCTCACTTATGGAACAGAAACGGGGAGGCTAACGAAAAGGGTCGAGCTTAAGAATAATCTGGCTACCTATAGAAAGAAAATTGATACGTGTACCGTTAATACGGAGGAAGCGGGCAGAGTAGGTGAGGGGACATACGCGGGTAAAAGATATTTTAGTGGAAATCAAGAGGAAGAAGTGGACGTTAACAAGGCATGTAATGCGAAGGCTAGATAACCGCTGGTCGTTATGGGTAACGCAGTGGATTTCAAGGAAAGACAAGCGTAGCAAGAGGCGGCGGAAAATTAGGTGGGCTGTTTAGAGTAAGAAGTTTCCGGGATGCGGTAGCCGCAGCTTGCAAAGGACAGGGTTTGGAAAGACATGGGAGAGATGTTTTCCCTACTGCGGGCGTAGTGGGGCAGATGGTGATGACAATTTGTCTCTACATTTCGTAGCATTCCAAGTGAATTTTCAGCGAATAAGTGCCACATGTACTTTCACTGAGAAGCAGTAAGGTTATCAACTTGCTCTGTTCCTATCTTCCGGAATTACTGCTAATGCGTTTTCGGTGTAACGTTTGACTCACGTGTAATTGGGCCTCCTTTTTAAGCTGCGTCGGACATGGTTTCATGGTTATTACGCGGGTGACGACTATAACGTCAACACAAGCGCCCTTCCAGATAACGTGTGTCGCGTTTTCATTTTACTAGACATGTTTTTCTATGTGTGAAGAATAAAAACTTTGCTGACTTTTGGTGGCTCAGTAATTTTCCCCTTAAAGAGTTGCATGATCTGCCTAATATTGAAAACATCGTGGTCCTTCACTGCGTACACGTGAGGAAAGCGCCACAGTAACTACCTAAACGGCGCCTAAGGTGTTTTCGAAAAATTACCGGCATAAGGCAGAATTGTGTCATTTCACAGCGGCTGAGGCTAGAAAAATATTTTAGGGTATGCCTTGGCAGACATTTTAGAACCTTTCCTTAGTGCACACAATATTAACCCTATCCTGTTACCTATGATATTTATTCGCCTTTTGATCAACTGCGTTTCCAAATTCGCGCTCTTCATACTCGGGGCTAGACGAATACGCGAATCATGGCCAAACCAAGGTGTACACAACTGTAAACGCCGAAAATGAAGCGAGAGAACGAGACGAAGAACACTCCTGGGGAAAGTTCCCGTCTTCCGCATCCCTTCGAGTATTCGCCATAAAGTTCGCCTGCTGCTAAGAGTACTACGCGATGGCACCATTTCTGTTTCTTTTGCAAAAGAAGGATGCTCAGGTGAGGCCCGTACGAAGATGAACACGGAGGCTCGCCGCGCCGTCGCAGCCCAAACCGGGGTCACGTGCAAAAAGGAATCTTCTCCTAGCGCTGAAATTACTCACTAGAAATCATTTCGTGTATGGTGTTTTAAGGTACTGTATTGCTGTACTCGTACTGAACCCAATCTACAGTGATGAATCAGCGTTATCTCTAATCTTACTTCTATGCAGATTTGGCCATGTGGAGGCGGCAGCTGCTTTGTGGCCTTGGCGGCGCTCGGGGTATATGCTAATTAAGAATTTTTTACTCCTAATATTGTCCTTTGAGAAATTTTCAGTAGTAAAGAATTATTTGATGCGTCAAATGAGAGTCTCGGTTATTTAACCTACATCGACAGGAGGTGCAGAGCAAGTAAACATTCATGCGTGGAAAGGGGGAGAGGGTTGACATGAGCCAGCCCTTCTACTCCACAGAGGGGAATTGTGAAGGAAAGGAAAGATGGAGGCAGAAAAAATGAAGGGTGGTAATGACACAAAGCACTGAATTTTATGGGATGACCTAAGCAAGAGACATTTCCAAGCACACAGTAGTTGGCACTCCTTTCCCACGTAGCATTGACGCTTTGCACACGCAGTCCGTCTTACACACACCGTTGCACATCACTTGCACGTGCTTCAAAGATTGGCCTTGCAATCACTCAACATAGCATACTCATATACCGTATATCCATACAGTTTTTGCAGCACCGACACCAATCTTACCCTCGGCGTCTAAACGGGAGCTTACAGGTATGAAGCAATATTCTCTTTTCTCTGAAAAACAGCATTTTCCCGAAAGGCGCCAATGACGAATGTAATATCTTCACAGTCTCTCACTGCGCTTACGAAACGTAAAGGCGATTGAGCGGAAGCTGTTCGAAATACCCGAATACGGTCGCTGGTATTCTTTCCACGCTTCGAGAACACCTACTGAGTGAAAATTTATGCAACAATTTTATGCGCACCTGTACAGGCTGGCAACGCAGGTAACGACGTTGCTAAAGGCGAAGGATCACCAGCCCCGTGCTAGATGACCTCCGCAGATAATGGATTTAGCCTTTCAATGCGTAAAGCCAACCCCCATTTGCCGCCGATTTAAAAGAAATAGCCATAGCCAAGCAACGACGCCGCTATGCCCCTGAAGTCCTTAACTAGGAGCGGGATCAGTGCCTTGAGTTATTACGTCTCATCCGACCTGCCGATGGACCGGCCTTCTATACACTCCCCTTTGTATACCCGGCTCAGTAAGGCGTGCTACTTCACAACGGGTTAGACGATCAGACGAGGTGCCGCTGCCGCATCGAGTTTGGGTTTTCAAGTTTGTCAAGCATAGTAGAGGGAAGCGTGCGCTGAGATCTGTCTGTGCAGTATAAAAAAGACCACGGTTAAATTAATCCTTGCGCCCAGTTTAAGATGTGATGCGCATGTTTAGGCGCGAATGCCGTTTTAAGCACCACGTGAGCGAAAATACGCCTGTGTGTCTTTTCGTGAAGCGTGAGCACGAGACGGCGCGGCAGGCCCAAGCTGCGTGCAATTTGAAGCATCAGCCTACGCATGACGAACGTAAAATGCACGCTAAACATTCGCGCCACAGTTTTCCCCGTCATGCGTCAATCAATCGACGCTCCCGCCGTCTTGAGATGAACACGCGAAGTTTCTTTTGCTCAGGCAGAAGGAGCTCATGCGACTCTCCCGTCTGTCTCGATTCGCGCGCGCTGGAAGTAAACCTCTCTTGACAGGTGCAGTTGACAGGTCGTGGTTGTGACATTTTGTGAGCATGCTTACGTCAGTCAAAATAAGTGTCGTTCCGCGCGCATGGTGCAAGAATAGCAGTTGGTTTTGAAGCGATAGCCTCACTACGCCAGCCACTTCGCATCGTCGAACGTGGTCGCACCTCGGCCGTATGCCCGTGGCTGCAGCTGTGCGTCGGAGTCACCGCGTTGCCGAGCAACCACCGCACCTGCGCTTCGCCGCTTCGCCGCGCCATCTGGTATGACGTCACCTAACCCTCGCGCTCGCCATAGGCAAGAGCGTTCGCTGCGCTACCTGGTATGTCGTCATCTAGCAGCCCGGTGGGGGTACGTATATACGCGTATAGAGGCAGTTGGTTCCTCAGTAGACGAACCGTTATGGACGACAATGGGCCGTCTAGGGCACTTGCGCGCTAGAATGAAACCAAGCCTAGACGGCGTGAAGGGTATGCAATTGGGATGTGTCTTCGTTTCTGTGTCTTAGGGCTCGTAGGGACGTTTCAAATGAGGTATATTCTCCCCTCTGCTGATTCCAGTAAATGAGAGCGCCGGATTTGTGTTATCCAACTGCTGACGCTCGATGAGGCTTTGCGTCTTCTCGATTACTGTAATGACTAGATTGTGGCGTTACTTTGGTCATACCAGTGTTTTATTTTTGCTCTATAGTTATTTTTCTCTTAAAAAGCATGGCAAATGCGAAGGCACTGTTTGTGTACGCGTATTTCAATTAAAATGCTCAATTAACTTTAAATTTTTTGCTATACGCGTCATAATAAATTCCAAAATATAAGGAATTGAACGTCCCAGTCGAAAACAGTTTCCTAAATTTCATATCCGCATTGTAGTTCAAGATAATTAACGTGTAATTATCCATGAGAACGACTGGATGCAAAAACAGACGCGTGACATGCGCCGCAAGTTGTATGGCCCTACTGCGCGCAAGGTGATTGTCAGCAGCCACAAAAGCACACGCACATTTTGTAAAATGTGAGAGACGCGCCCCTGACTCGTCGCATTCCTGATGCGGACAGTTCACACTGCTTAGTCATGTAGAAGCGTGCTCTGCAAATAGCTTCTGCTCCTTTTCTGGTCACATTGAAGCGGAGAGGGCAGTAATGGCTGCCAGTATCTCTTGTTACTTCACTTAGTCAACAGTGTCCTTATGTATTTCCCGCTGCTGTCCTACGTTCAACACTAGTGAACGATAATTTCGGAGCTCGTAGCCTCAGATCTCACCTGTGGCGTGTGGTTGTTTTTCTTCTCCAATTATTATTCTCCCAATGATGGAGAACTACAAATTAAAAAAAAAAACATCCCTTATGCTCCTTGGTTTCGCTAGCTCTTGGCTTGCGTCTTGTATGCCACACCACGAGGACCACTTTTTTCCCTTCACTTGTATGCTTCATGATTTAATGAGGACCTCGAATCTAGCAGCCGTGATGCCAAAGGTAGCATAAGAGGGTTATTGCACAGCTTCCGGCCTCTAAGTTCGACAATTTTCCTACGTGGCACTTGCGATAATACAGGACCTACCACGTCCACCGCTATGGATGAGGATGGCGCTGGTGAACACTCGCAAGGTTCGCTCACACTACACATAAATACCCCCGAATACAGCACGCGGGACTGCCCTCACCGTAGCTTAGTGGGTAGAGCAAGAGACACGATTTTGAAGGTCGTGGGTTCGGATCTCTCCTGCGCTGGTTGTTTTTTCTCCTGCTTATATTAATGTGCCACTTATGAAAAATAACCAATTAAAAAATACATCCCCTATGCTCCTTCTTTTCGGAGGCTGTTTGCGTCCGTCATTTATGTCGAACACATTTAATTTCGTTCATAATGTTCAACATTTCCGAAGTGACTCTGGCTATGAAGGCGGCAATGTCGACTCCGAAAATTTTGACCACCGTTGGTTCTTCAACGTGCACTGAAATTGCGCAGTACATTTCTACCAAACGCGTAATTTACTGCCGAAATTGTGGAGGGTTTCGTTGTCGTCGTAAATGTGCGCTCGTCGGTGAATCGCCTTTCTCTTTAGGTGAAGGCTTTGTCTCAGGCTTGACAAAGGGCAAACGAGCCGGTTGCCCCAACGCCCAAGGAAGGCTCCTCCCTTTTGCGTGCTTTGAACGCGGCTCGCCGGCGTGGAATGTGGCTATACTACATTCGGCGCTACTCATGCGCCTGATTTGATATCAGCTAACTTCGGGGGCATAATTTCATTTTTGGTGCTTTGAACTACAATGCAGTTTCAATTTTTTTTTAAAAGGCGAAGGTTGAAAAAGCGAGCAACGCCAAGGCAACGATCGAATATCTAGCGTTACAACAACATAGCGGTCACCGGTAATGCTCCCTGCCGTGAGCTGGGCTCTTACTTAACATGTAACTTTATGCTTCACGAAACGCTGAACTTTATGACACCATCTGGAACATTCTGTTGCCAATGGTTGGCCCAGAAATTTTACAGGAATGTCGCAACTAAGTGGCTGGACATTGACTGTTGCCAGACAGGGATATATACGTATACCGGACAGACGTGGTTTGTTTTGGGGCATCACGCTACCGCCTGTTATAATTCCATTATGCAACCTACTCGGTTAGATAACGACCACTGGGTTACGATTTGCGTTAAAACGTATAACTCTGAGTCCGAAACGTGAGAATAGAGTTCAACTCTGTAAAAGGCTAAGGTGAAGTCGGATTATGGGCGTGATATCGATTGAGTCACAATGCGGGTGGATGATGTCGCAGAAGAAACGGAACTAATTTCGTACATGTCGTCGGTCACCTGGCGGAGTACTCGATCAGGGCCGGTGTATCGGGGCAGCAGCTTTCCGACTGTTCAACACGGTGAAAGGCACCCTGGCGAGAAGTGGCGGTCGTGCCGATGTCGGCGGTCGTAAATTACGTTCTGCTTGACTTGAGATGCGGAGAGTCGAGCGTGAGAAGCTTGGCGCGCCATGTTGGCACGTGCAATGTCATTCTGTGGGTACTCTGCGGTCGTAACGAAGGCGAGTGGTAACAAAGATTCTAGAGTCAATTTAGGGTGCCGGCCGAACAAAAAAAATAGAAATGAGAAATGACTGTAATGCCATGGCGGGACGAATTATAAGCGAATGTGATATAAGGCAAAATTTCGTCCCAATCGCGATGATCGGCAGACACGAACATAACATATCTGTGTGTGTTCGATTCAGGCATTCGGTAAGTCTGTTAGTGTGAGGATGGTAGAATGTGGACATTTTGTGCTGGATGGACGCGGGCCGAAAGATGTCTCCCACGACTTTTTACGGACGGGTAATTGCTGCAAAATTGTAAACAACGAGGCGGGAGTGTGAACAAAGGTCAATAGAGGTGCAGGCATCCTCTGGAGACTAAGAAACAGGGAAATCTGTTGGAGCGGATTTTATTTTCGTCCGGGCGCATTGCTGCAGCACCGACGAGATGGCTAAGGATTGTGAGCTGGCGGCGGTTAAAAAGGCGCTTCGAGGAGTCGAGCTGGAAACCAGCGGTGCGAAAAAGGGCTAGGATTGCTGGAAGCATTTCAGGATGAGTGTCAAAGGGCGCCGAGAAGACTACAACATCGTAGAGGTAATAAAAACATGCGACATATCGTCCACAGCGATCTGCCAATAACCGGAACGAAGTACGTTAACTTTGCAATATTTGGCTCCATGAAGGCAGTCCAAGGTATTGTCTTTAGAAAGATAGATGGAAGCTTTTTTAAGGCGGAAGCCTTTAATGTCTCATCGTTGTAAGCAGCAGTTGTCGACAGAAAATGTCACGCTTTTCAATTGGTGGAAACGGTCGTGACGTCACAGTGCGCGAATTTCAAACGGGGCGAATTGTACTTTGGCTAGTAACCATGCAACCAATTGAAGGGATCGTATAGTGATGCTCCAAGTGGGACTGAGCTTAGTTAATTGTTTAATTACCCAATTAGCCTAATTAGCTTTACTAGTCAGGCCATATAAATAAATAAAACCGATTAAGAAATTGGTCGACTCAGGAATCGAACTCCGGTCTTCGGCGTGTGAGACGAGCATGCTACCCACTCCGCCATTCCAGCTCGATGGTTTGGAATGAACAAAGGCACGTCTAGTGAATACGGTGTCTTCACTCACTCTCATCCTCCTCCATTCCCTTCCGGCGAGGTTTAGGTGTCCACCGACAAATGAGAGACAGATACATTTCCTTTCCTCAAAAACCAATTTACCGACGAGCGAGGCGTAGAACCGAATGGGCGATGACGTTCTATGGACTCCTTGGCAGCGTTGCAAGACGCTGTCGCGTTCCACTCTTAGGGGCGAAGCTTAACATCTTAACCACACATCAGTGACCACACTTTAGATCAAAAAAGTGCCCCCCTGAATTTAGTGACAAAGTTACTGCGTAATTTCCTTTCCTCAAATACAATTTTCATTTTCTTCATTACGGCTCCTCTATCTATCTTCTTTCACTCCCACTTCCTCCCTTCCTCTACGGTGCGGTTCAGGTGTCCACCGAGAAGACAGAGAATTACTGCGCCATTTCCTTTCCTCAAAAAGCCTTGCGTTCAAAGGGCAAGGCATCGCGCCGAACGGGTGGTGGCGTTCCGTGGGCTCCCTGGCAGCGCTACAACACTCTGTCGCGTTCCACTCCTAAAGGCGAAGCTTAAGCGTCATTAATTAGCAGTTAATTAGTATTCAGGCATTAATCAGTAATTAACCATTAATTTGTGATTTGTCATCACTTAGTAATTAGTACTCAATTACATGTGACGCCACCAGTGCCACAGAAACAGCGAAGGTGGTGCGGAAAACGCTTCCGCCTCTACCCACTTTAGACCGTCAAAGTGCCCCCTGAATTTTTTTTATTCAGTTAAGATGCCGGTAATTGATGCAAATGTGCGAGGTACCGTCCTTTTTGACTCAGACCATACCCTGCCACGGCAGGTGCTGCCATGGGTGGCGCCTGTTCGAGACCCAGGTTGCTCTTTCCATGCAACCTCACACTCACGGAGAGAGGCTTCGGGCAGATAAATATTGGCGATATCTGAGATTAGGGTTTTAGGGCACCACCAAAAAACACCAAATGGCACTGAAACACCCATGCAGCTTGCGTTCAATTATTTGTCGCGCAATAACTTTTCTCTCTTCAGCTGTCCGCTCTTAAACTGATGCAAGTAGGAACATGAAAAAATTCCTCAGCATTGCCAAAGGCTTTTCCACGTCCTCTTTGTTATAACTGAATATCTGTTCGCCCATGCGGCCACATTTTTGAACTTGAAGGGCTAAAATGCAGTGTACAGCATGATGATAACTAATACATTCAATGTCATTGTCTTCAGGATGGGTAGTCACGAATAAGTCTAAAACAGTCTCGTATCTGTGGTTGGTGTGTTAAGAATTGGTTTTCATTCAAAGTAATTAGTAATTTCGTTCATTTAATATATGGACTACGACGAGTGCATTTGGTCGGAACAGTACAGTTGATCCAGTTAACATCAGGGTAGTTTAAATCACCGGGCAGGACAATTGGAATATCTGCAGACCATCATCGACTTGGTCATATAGGCGATCAATGAAATCTGCACAGCATCAGGCGGTCTGCAACACACACCAAGCAGAACTTTTTGGAAACGTACGCCTAATGTTACCCAGAGCACTTCAAGTGTGGAATCGCCATGTAAGAGAGATGAACCAATTGTGTTTTTAACGGCACTCAGAACGCCTGCTCCAATGCAATAACAGCGGTCTCTATAAACTGAAAATACTGCTGAAAAAACTAGCCCAGGGTTTTAAACACTTGGGTTCAGCTATGTTTCTCTTCCTAGAATAACGTCTGCCTCACGTGTGGCAATGATGGAGAGCAAGCCTTCCTCCTTAGGTAGAAAACTACGAAAGTTAGCAACAATGAATGATATAGGTCCCAGGGTTTCAAATGCCTTTGTAGTGAAAAGGCTGCCGGTGATTACCGCATCAAATGGGCTGCTTTCGGCTTCATTGTACAACACGGGCACAAATCTCGTCATATCTATGAATCTTATCGGTTTTGCTCAGCTTATAATGTGACAACCGAAATTTGTTTTCCCCTGTACTAGCCTTCGCTTATTCGCTCAGCCAGTCGCAGTTTCGCTGAAAACTCTTCGTCAATCCACACTTCTGGTGAAGTCACGTCCTTCAGTTTTGATGCGTTCCATAAGATGGGAATTTCGCGTTTTTAGTTGAAAAACTTCATTACTATCGGGAGATGCTATCAGACCTGCGCCTACCAATGACATGAACGCGTTGAATTTCTTCCGATTCACCCTTCAAGTGGGTGGCGAAAAATTCCTTGGCGATTTTCAGTTTCCAGCTGTAGTAAGCCCTTAACTATCGAGTTATTTCGTCTAGGGCGATTGCTAAGGTCATCTACTATATCCAAAGACTCACTATAGGAAATTGCGGGCTGCTCCTTGTGAGGAGGTCACCTTCCTCCTTGCTCACTGAGAGTATTACCCGTCGATTCCACGCTGTCGCTCTCTAGCTGCAGCGTCTATATTCATTGTCAAGTTACGATGTCCTGCAAGGCGACTTTCTACGGGGCCTGTGCCATCGTCGCACTCCTGAGAGGACGCCGTTGCCGTTGCATTCCACTGCTCATATGAGCTCGCTGTCTCTCTGAAGACGCAGCGAGTTCCTCTCTCCTACTATTGCCTACTGTCTCGGCTGAGTAGGCGCTCCAGTGTGCTTTGGATGTCCCCATGCATCCAGTAATCCGGCTGTAGTGTGGTCCAGCTCGCATGGCTGTTCCTGAGAAGGCCTAACTCCGGAGACCTCAAGAGAAGCGGGAAGCCGTGCTTGGTGTATGTACAGTGCAAGGAAGTGGCTTTCACTCTGCTGCGCTGGGAAGAATGAATTTACACTTCGTTTCGCAAGTTCGCTGTGCTTTGAACGCTAGGAGCACGCGGTGGCGATTACCGCTGCGGCATTCACTTCTCGCGCTCGCGAGCAAATCACGCCGCTCTGGCTGACTTCGCCTAACTCTTGTATTTACTCCGCTGCTCGGAGGCTGTGAGAAGGTTCGAGTTATATTTCCTCAATCATGAAGGTTTGTTTCTTCATTATTGCGTCTGAATAGGTTCGACACACAAATGAGAAGACATTGGGATGTGTGTTTTGCTTTGACTCGTGACCATTATGTTTTTCTTCGTGCAAAATACCCTCAGATTTGTTAAATGTCTTCTGCTTATTACAAACCGTACCATATGCACTGCAAACTAGTCCACCGTTCTAAATGCGGCATTGAAGCGGCGATTGCTAGTATGAGGTCCGTTCGACAGTGACTAGCGTGAAAGCACACCGCTGCGAAAGTGGTGGCTGTCACTGATCGGAAGCCCAACGGAGCAACGAAGATCGAGGATAATACACACAAAGTGCTGATCTTTGTAATCCTTTATTAGTAACAACACTACTTGGCTGCGTGTTCACCTCCGTGTTCGCTTTCGTTTCAGATGTAATTTACAGAGAAGAAATGTGACTTGTCCAGATAGTGGTTTCCCGGCTTGAAAAAAATTAGCGCGCATACATTTCGGTGCAGCAGTTTTTTGGCATCCGAGAGAGTATTCAGGCTTTCAGTGAGGGCTGGCTTTGCTCGATGCTTCATTACGCAGCAGTTCTGAAAATATTTAGCAGACATTGTTATGGGCCTTTGTAAATGTAAAGCAATGCGAGCGCTTGCGTCTCTTGTTATGCATAAAATTTTTATGTATGTCATTTTTCTTCTGCTATGCTTCCTACAAACTTGCCTTGTTAATTTCTTATTTCACAAAGGTGCAGCAAATTAATCACTATTGTAGCGAGAGCTTCAGTACGGGACCTCGTGCTTCGATCGCCGGTTGCACAGTTTTGACCTTGACCTGAGTTAGGAGTGAAAGCATGAAAAAGAGGAAAAGAAATTGAATCAGTATCCATGACTGGGAGTCGAACTCGCGGCTGCGCGAACAGGTCTCCTTTAAAGGCCGGTCAGCGAGACCACTAGGCTGTCGCCGCAGCCATCACGCCTCGTGTTGAACTGCACAACACTTGGTTGGTTGGTTGGCCTCAAATTAAATGGCACATACCCACTACGAGGGAGTGGCCACACTGTCGCGCAGTGCATTGGAGTGCGTCGTCTTCACCAACTTCCATCCGCTACGTCCCGCGGCACTGCCTGCTCACCATAGTCTTCCACGTAGCACAAATATGTGCTTTCGCTCCGATTCGAATGGCGCAAAACATTTTCTGTAGTTTTCATTGCGAAAGGAATACTACGCCAGGTGTCGCCTTTTCGCGGTACCGTAGCCAACCCTTCACGGTCGGTGGTAGGTCATGTGACTACTGACGTCATACCAGAGCGAGAGATGGGCACCAAGTCGGCTCTTCAGCGCGCCGCAGCTAGAACTTCGCGGCCGGTCGACCAACTGCGAACGGCGGCAAGCGATTGACGTCATACAAGTTGCAAGAGCTTGCAGGCCTCTCTGCGGTGATCGCTATCGGTTGTAGAGAAAAGTAGCGCCTGCTCGCCGGTTCTTCGGTATAGCTATGGACGACTTCGGACACTGGGGCACCAAGTCGGCTCTTCAGCGCGCCGCATCTAGACTTCGCGGCCGAACGACAGTTGGCGGTCAGTAGTCGGCTGCGTTCGTCGCCGCCGCCAGTGCCGCCGCGCCTACTCCGGACATTAGCAATGTGCACCACCCATAAGCGAAACACATAGCGTAGCCAAGGGGATATTGCTTTCGCAATTGCCTAGGCTTAACCAAAGCTAAGCCCCAGCAATTTTTTCTACGGTTTATTATGGGAACTGAAGCTCATGTTGCAATTTCGTGGCATTCAAATTTACTCCTGATATTTTCTTTACATATATGAGAAGAAGAGTGCACGCATGTTTGTAATGCTTTTTATACCCTAATTGCATTTACGCGACCCATAAGAGGGTAAAATTGCTTGAGTTCTCTGTGCGAAATCTCAGAATTCATCTCGGTCATCGTGACAACTGTGGGGCCACATGCCCGCGCACAGATGTCCCGAGCAATGTGCACAGGCTGGCTTGCAATAAAAGGCGTGTTTCAATCAGTCATGAAATTAGGGGTGCATTCCAATTGAACATGGATCTTACTTCACTTTTTCCGGGCACGCCTACCTTATTTTTCTTTTCCCGCGGCAAAAAGACGAATTCAGATTCCTCTTCGGTGCACCTTTCAGTACTTACCATAAGTGCTATACTGCACAATATTCCGCGCTTAGCAATGCTGAACTGTCTGCAATTTTTGTTTTGTGGAACGTAAATTAGATCCTGCCGTTTCCAAAGTCATGGTTATGACGGACTCTCTATCTATTTGCTTTTCATTATCATCAACCTCTGAGTCTCGGGCATTACGCCTCTTTAAGCAGCTGATCCCGCTTCATCTAAATTCGGTGAGGTTGCTTTGGGTACCGGGTCACGTGGGCATTCAGTTAAATGAGGTTGCTGATTCATTAGCAAGGGCCTCTCTCTGTGGCCCAATAATTGCGGTCCTGCCAACCTGCGCATATACAGCTGCGGTGAGGTTTCGCAGTTACACAATATTTCAGGAATTTTCAGCCTCGGCGCTTACTTCATCCCCCGAATACAAGCATCTTCTGCACCCTTGGAGCAGCAAAGACTGGAGTTCGCGCAGACTGGAGGTCTCTTTCACGCGTTTGCGATGCCGAGTTCCTCTGCTAAATTTCTACCTTCACAGATCTGGTCTGGCGGTTTCTCCACTGTGCTCATTTTGTGCCGAGCCTGAGACAGTGGATCACTTCCTGCTGTTCTGCCGCCGATTCTCTTCTTTGAGGAGGCGCCTATTAGAAATTCCGTTTCATCAGCTGGGTCTGCCTGTGTCCACTGAGGTTGTTCTTTCCTTTGGCGCTACTTCGCTTGGACGAAGCAACAGGAGTGCGCGCTGTGCAGTTCAAAAATTTCTTTTAGAAACACAGCGACTCCCATGCTAATTTTTTTTTTACTTTTTTTTATTTATTTATTTATTTATTTATTTATTTCCCCTTTTGTTTTCATTTTTCTGATTATCAATCTCTTAATTTATTATTATTATTTTTTATTTTTTCTGCCTCTCTTTCAGTCAATACAAAATTGAACCATTCCAGATGTTGCATTCAAATCTGCACATTATGCCGTCCTCCCATCTTCGATCTCCCAGCTAACAGGACCCCTTTCGTTGCGTCGTCCAATCTGTCAGCCTATACCCTATTAATTCTCCTTTTCCTCTAAAGCTCCTAATCATTCCAACAGTTCACCGCCTGTGTCTTGGCCACTCCCCCGTAGTGGGTATGTGCCATTCTACTCGAGGCCAACCAACCAACCAGCTGTCCGACTCAGGTCAGAGGCTCTTTCGTCGATGGGACGCATCTACGTTGTATGCGTCTGCCTAACGCCGTTAGAGCAGCCATTGGCTCGCAGACTCCGAGCCGCTGAAGAGGCTCCTGAATACGTGGTTGCCTGGCCGTTGCTGAACACGAAGACAGCCTTTACGACGGCACAGGCGCTGACACCACGACGAACGCGTGGTGTTCCTCCTGGCGATTGTCGGTCCCCGATCTCGCCCAACCCCTTTCCTCTGCCCGGTTCAGCCACCGCAGACACGGGGCATTCGGCGCTGGAGATGGGCCGCACAACCCCGCTCCAGGACAAGGACCGCGGACGCCATGATGAATATCTGCCCGCAACTGGACTCATCCAGGCAGAGCCGTTAGCCGACCTCCAAGTGACCGCCAGGGTGAGGCATTTTCGAAATTTTTTTTTCCAAATTTCATGCTAATAGACGCCTTGGCTGACATCGTACTCGGTGTCAACCAGGGAGCCCATCACATTTCCGAAAGTCACCAGCAAGTCCACTAAAGTAGCACTATGAAAGGTTAAGCTGCATTTTTTTTTCTTGAAGCGAGAGTTTCCACAAAACAAAAATTGCAGACAGTTCAGCATTGCTAAGCGCGGAATATTGTGCAGTATAGCACTTATGGTAAGTACTGAAAGGTGCACCGAAGAGGAATCTGAATTCGTCTTTTTGCCGCGGGAACTCAATCTGCACGCTCCGAGCATTCTGAGAAACTTCGATTTATTGCCCTGTGTGGCTGATTTTCCTAATTAAATCGAGTTAACGTCCGGCTCCCGCCTTTTTTTTAATTCTCCCTCGTACGGTGGGCGGAGTCGACCAACGCGTGGAGTGCCTTGCAGCCAGTCCCGCGGCGGCTTGCCACTCTACCATCGGCGGAGTAATACGTAGTAGTCCGTAGAAGCAAATAGTCCGCGCGTATTTTTATTTCTGCGGACTTATTTTACGGCTATATTATCTGCAAATGAAACTATTTATCCACAGAAACCTAAAAAACAAAATAAAGCGAAAGCAAAGCCTCCATGGAGCTGGCTGCAAGGCACTCCACGCGTTGGTCGACTCCGCCCACCGTACGAGGGAGAATTAAAAAAAAGGCGGGAGCCGGACGTTAATTCGATTTAATTAGGAAAATCAGCCACACAGGGCAATAAATCGAAGTTTCTAAGAATGCTCAGAACGTCTAGATCGAGTTCCCGAGGCAAAAAGACGAGTTCAGATTCCTCTTGAGTGCACCTTTAAGGTCCCTACGTGCTAAAGGTATTTCAGCGGAAGGCCTTTATTTGGGAGGTATTTACTTTAGGGGTCTTCACACATGCCTTCACTCAGCTAGGTGCTGCTAGGTGCACACATCTGGCATGTTGCAAACGACCTGCCTGCCATACAGCAGGCTTCAGGGACGTACGCATGCCGGAAATCGGAAGATGCTTCGAATAGTTTCACTGCACTAAAAATTATAGGGGACACTTACGCTCCGCCTTAAGAGCATGACACAACTGCGTTAATGAGTTGATACCCATAAATGCGGAATTGGTTATTTCTACTTAACATTCAGATATCCCCGGGATTCCTCATACCACTTATGGCGCAGTGGTCCAGCAGTCAAGCGACGCGCCACTGCACTTCGATGGAACAAGCTGCCACTCGAGGGGATCGTTTCACACCGATTGCTCTTTCCGAGCAACCTTTCGCGAGCAGTTTGCTCACAATCCAGCGGGCAGCTTGTGACACCGCCCCAAGCCTGCATGACCTAGGTTTGCCACCTTCCATCTAGGTCGCCTCTCCGGGGATTTTCTGCGCATTTTTCAATCGCTTTAAGCGACGCCGACAACAGACGCCGACGCGAAGAATGGACGGCAACGACGACACAGGCGTATCTGCGACACAGGTGCTTTAATGCTATCGGGTTAAAACTGGCTCGTGCGAAATTGAACCATTAGATGACTTCCCCTTCTAAAGAATGCCACCTTATTTAGCAGTGCCTGTTTCATAAATTACAAACCTCTACCGACGCAGGTTAGCCGTTTATAAACTACGGACTCTGTAATGGGACGTTGGTGCTTTTCGCCTAAGTTAGGATACCCGTTAAGGTATTTCTTGCAGGAGTTGCTATATAAATCCTCTCAACCTTTCCGTTGCAGCCCATCACCAAGTTATGGCCCGCAGCATTTTTCTGGCGTAGACCATGGTTTTCGGCCGTTCAAACCGGCGTGTGGGTGGTGGCCCCCATGCTCATGATGGCCTTGGCGTGGCTGATCTCGACCACCACCACGCTGCTGGAGGTGCGCCGGTCTGGAGGGCGCATTCGACGGCGGTGGTCCCAGGACGGGCCTTTGCGGGGCTGCTGCTGCTGCGGCGTCTTAGGTGGGATTGCGTGAGTACCTTCCAACGAGCGCATCCACACTGCGTCTGCATCTAACAGGTGGCTGCATACAGCTCCTAGCGTACTTTCAAGATCTAGAAAAGGGAGCAGTGGCTGCTCTGCCATCACGCAGTGTGGCGAAAATCCTTGGCGCTGATTTAGCCGTCTCAAACGTGCCAAAGAAGAGTGGGCTGCATGTTAGGAAACACCTAGAGGGACATTTAGGTTGTGGGTGTGTTTACAAGCTATTGGGTTTTATGGGGTTGTAGGGGGGTTTAACGTCCAAGAGTAATTCACGGTACGATGGGCGCAGTAGTGAAGTGCTCCGGAAATTTCGACCACCTTGTGTTCCTTAACGTGCAGAGACATCTCGCAGTACACGGGCCTCTGGAATTTCGCCTCCATCGAAATTCGGCTGCCGCGGCAGGGATTGAACCGCGTCTTTCGGGTCAGCAGCCAAGCGCCATAACCACTGAGCCACCGTGGCAGACTATTTACAAGCTATGAGACCAAAGAGTCCTAGCCTGCGCTTTCATACCTATTTCAATTTTCCGATGATCTCGCTCGCGACATGAAAGCTGCTTTTACCTATAAAACAGTTTCGACTCGTCCTGCAGTAGTGGTGAAGGTAAAGATGGAGGCCTCCTTCTATCTTATCCTCACATTATGCTTCAGCTGCAGCAATGGCGCAGAGGTAGAGGATCCGCCTCGAGTGCAAGATGACCGGGGTTCGAATCCCGGTGTAGCGCAAGTTTCTAGCGGATTTGAAAAGAAAAAAAATTCCGCGTGTCGCTAGAACTTCCTAACTATGCTTGGGGTGCGGCCTCTACTCGGTGATCAGAGTCGACAACGCACTCCCTCACGAGCGCAAGATTTTGCCATGCTGGCGTAGTACTCCACGAAACGTTCTATGAACAAACCAATTCACCCTGGGCTCTCAGTCCCCAGCGGCTACAAAGGAACTGACCAAGGCGGCGGTCAGACCTGTTCACGGAGCAGAGGGTGTTAAGATTCTCGTGCTCCAGAGAGGCCGCGTTTGGAAACAACCTCGCAACGTTAAATGCTGGAACCTTATCCATTGAGGCTAGCGTTGAAGTGCTGTTCGAGGAATTATCGGGTAATCAAATGTATTTCAGAGGGCTTCGTGAGGCTACAACAGATGACGCGTATACAGTACTAAGGGGTGGGCAGGCAGTCTGCTATCATGGATGACTAGACAAACGAGAACTAGGTGTGGGATTCTTCATCACACAGGATGTAGCTGGCAACACGAATGAGATCTTTCGTATTAACAAGACGGTGGCAGCTGTCGAAATTAGGCTTAATAAGAGGTAAAAGCTGAGGATGGTGCATGCCTACGCGCCTACATCCAGCCATAATGTCCGGACCGCTGAAAGGTTCTATGAAGACGTTCTATGAATCGCACATGAACAAAGCAAAATTACAGTATACGGTACAAATGGGGACTTCAAAGCGAAGGTAGGCAAGAAACACGCCGAAGCCCAGGCGGTAGGCGACTATGGCATAGGTTCTAGGAATACCTTTGGGGAGTTGTTAGTCCGCATAGAGAAAAAATTTACCGATTCTGAATACCTTCTGCAAACGAGAGAACAGGAAGTGGACGTAGAGGAGCCCCAAACTGGAGACTGAAAATGAAAGTCTTCATACTATGGGCTCACTCTGGCATCCAGCAGAATGCGGAAATCATCTGAAAGGAGCGTTGTAGCGACCAGACAATGGTAAGGTCCTGAATTAGCTCAGACTTGAGTTGGAACGTAAAAAGTAGTGAAACAGAAGCCCATTAGTGAGTTAGCGGCAAGTGTTAAAGATGAGGAATTCAGACTACCGCTGAAGAACAGATATTCGGCTTTGACTGAGCACGAAGACCTTGAGCTTTAAACAAAGAACTACATCCGCACCTACCGTTACGGAGTGCGTAGTAGAAGTAGGTGGTAGAATGGTTCGAGTGATACAGGAAAGCTCTCTCAGGACACGAAGATCTCATTAGGAAGCACCATATCATGGAAGCGCCTAACCCTACAGAAAGAGCAGAACTAGCGGAGGTATCAAGTTTAAAAATATTCACAAGGTAGCCGACATAAGGAAGTTTAATAAGAAGAGAATGAAGCATAATCAAAAGAACGGAAAAGCCATGAAGAGAAAAACTGGCATAGGTAAAAACCAGATGTATGGGATAAGTGTAAAAGAGGGTATTACCATTAGCAATAACCATAAGATAGTTAAAGTAGCCGAAGAGTTCTATACACCCCAGGTGGTCGAAATTTCCGGAGCTCTTCACTGCGGCGTTGTTCGTAGCCTGAGTCGCTCTGGGACGTAAAACACCCATGAACCTAAAGAAATGTATTCAGTAGCCAATGTGATAAGAACGTGAATGAGAGAGGCGGAAGCGCATAGATATGGGACATCCCGCCAGCAAAGAAAGAGGAAGTAAAAGCCTTAGGACCCAAGCAAAGTAGGAAAACAGCTGGTGGGGATCAGGTAAAAGCTTCTCTGTTGACGGAAGGAGGGGCGATTGTCCTAGAAAAACCTAGCCACCCTCTATACGCATTATCTTACGACCTGGAGCGTATAATATACTTAGAAGAACGCTAACATTAACTTGATTATTGAGAAAGGACACGTTAAGAACTTTAAAAATTACAGCCTACAAGGTATCTAGAAAGGCAATCGCTAATAGAGTCAAGAGAACCTTAAACGTCAATCAACTCAGTGATCAGGGAGGCTTTCATTAAGGATACTCGAGAATAGCCCATATGCACGCTACCAATCATGTGATAGAGAAATCCACAGAATACAACCAACTCCCATATATAGCCTTCATAGATTACGAGAAAGGATTTGATTCAGTGGAAACCTGAGCAGTCATGCAAGCAATACGGAATCAGGATGCAGAAGAGCCGTATGGGGTGATAATGGAAGATATTATAACGGCTGCTCAGCTACCACAGCCCTCCATAAAGTCAAGAACATTCCAATCAAGAAGACTGTCGAGCAGGGAGACACGTTCGCGCCGAGGCTATTCACTCTTGAATAGGTTTTAGGCGCAAAAAACAGACGAGACACATAGGAAGGTCACAGGACGAAGCGCCAGGAAGGTAACAGGAAGCGCCAGGAGATCGCGCTTCGTCCTGTTACCTTCCTATGTGTCTCGTCTGTTTTTTGCGCCTAAAACCTATTCAGATATGAACCAAAACCAACTAGCCCAGCAGCAAGTGCTCTTAGGCTATTCGCCACCTGTTTACAGGAGGTATTCGGAAGCCTAGATTTGGAAGAGTAGGGTTAAGCGCTATTGGAGAAAGCCTAAGTAATCTGAGATTCCCGGATGACAACCCTTGTTTATTCACTCAGCCGATGAACTGCAAAGCATGAGCAGAGAATAACGGTGGGTCTAAAAATTAACATACAGAAAAGCAAAATAATGTTCAACAGTTTCGCATTGGATCAGCAGTTCCGAGTTGGTAGTGAGGTGCTGGACGTTTTCCGGAAATACGTCTACTTAGGGTAGATATTGACCGCTGGTCCGGATCAGGTGACGAAAGTGACTTCGAAGAAGCGCATATGAATGATTGTCTCAGATCATGAATGGTAGTTTACCAATATCCCTCAAGACAGAAGTATGCAACAGCTATATTTTTGTGGTGCTCACCTATAGGGCAGAAACGGGGAGGCTAACGAAAAGGGTTTAGCTTAACAATAACCTTGGTACATATGGAAATAAGGAAGCGGGCGGAATAGGCGAGGAAACATACGCGGGTAAATGATGTACTAGTCGAAATCAAGAGGAAGAAGTGGATATAGGCAGGGTATGAAACGTGAAGGCAAAACAACCGCTGGTCGTTATGGGTAACGGAGTAGATTTCAAGAGATGGGAAGCGTAGCATGCGGCGGCGTAAAGTTAGATGGGCTGTTCAGAGTAAGAAATTTCTGGTAATGTGGTGCCCGCCGCTTACAAAGGACAGGGATATGAGAGACATGGGAGAAGTGTTTTCCCTGCAGTGGGCTCAGTGAAGCAGGTCATGATGGCACTATGTCTCTTTGTAGATCGTCGCGTTGTAGATGAACTTTCAGCAAGGTAGTGCCACCTGTACTTTCAATGAGAACACGTGAGGGTACGAATTTTCACTGTTCCTATCTTGCAGCATCACTCTAATATGTTTTCGGTGCAATGGTTGGCTCATGTGCAATTGGGCCTGCTTTGGAAGCTGCTGGATATTTAGCTTCGGACAAGGTGTCAAAGCTATTGACACATTGACCCCTTGAGCGTGAGCACTGCTGCGCTTTCAGGTAACGTGTTTTGTGTTTTTATCTCACAAGACTTGTTTTTGTACGAGTGAAGAATGAAAACTTTAGTGACTTTTGGTGCCATGATATTTCTCCCTGTGAAGAGTTGCGTGAGCTGCCCAGTAATGAAAATATTGAGGTCCTTCACTGTGTACACGTGAAGAAAGTCCCAAGGAAACTACCTTAATAAGAAAGACTGTTGTATTTTGTTTCCGGAAAACTTGCTGCTTAGGGCATAATTGTGCCATTTGACAGCGGCTGAGTATAGAACAATGCTTAAACGTATGCCTTGGTAGCCATTTTATAACCGCTGTTTGATGCACGCTATATTAACTGTAACCTGTCACCTACGATATTTTGCGCGCCTATAGATCAACCCGCTTTTCCAAAATCGTGCTTTCCAAACTCTGGGGTAGACCAATACGCGAATCATAGCCAGGCTAATATGTAAACCCTATTGTAAACGCAGAAAAGGAAGGGTGAGAACGAAACGAAGGACACTTCTCGGGAAAGTTCTCGCCTTCCGCACCGCTTCAAGCATTCACCATAAAGTTCGCCTGCTGCTAACATTACTACAGAATGGTGCCATTTCCTTTTCGTTTGCAACGAAGGATTTTCAGATGAGTAAGGGAGGAAGTTGACCTAGTTGGTTCTTGGAATCATTCATAATAAAACTGCGCGAAGAAGTCAGGGGAACAAGATGAACACGGAGGCTCGCCGCACCGTCACAGGGGGAAGCGGGGCCACGTCGGAAAAGGGAATCTTATCCCCGTCGCTCAGCCTTGCTGTTCGGCAGCGTTTCGCGAGCCGTCGTTTTCTGGGAGGAGGCTTCGAAGAGCGCCGAAAATTTAGCTATATGCTCGGGAAAGCAGCCGGAGCTCCTTTTCGCGTACTACAGCACCATGGGTTCAATGCCGCTCTTGAGGACTACTGTCGTTAATGTACAGCATCGGCGGTGCTTCCAACGTTCCGCGTGCCTGCCTTAATTTGTTTGAACGAAATGAAGATTTCTAGGCCGCGGATATTTTATCGCGCATTGCTCAGTGCAGAGTGTCTAATTTCGGTGACATATTCGGAGCGGCGCTGTCACAGCTGTGAGAAGCTATGCGATGTGTCGATCACCGTAACTTAATTCTGGTGGCTTAGAACCTCGGACGGGTCCGACGGACCCGTCGGAAATACAGCACGACGGGTACAAGGCAAATTAATTTCTTCTATTGCAGTGAACGCACGATAAAGTTCGCACTTCACTGTAAAAGCAAGAAGCAGAAGACAGGGCCTACTATGAATGGCTACGCTGCAAACCAGGCCTTTCAATCATGAAGGATCGCGTGTAAGGACGCAAGAAAATTCGTAAGCATAGTCAATAATCCAAAACGCCATGTTTTAGTGGCTATTCTGAATGGTGTGAGAAATCGCCTTTATAGTTCGTTTGAGCAAACGTACGCTGAAGTGATTCTTGTTTGTACTAGCGTGTTGCAGGGGAAGTTCCCGTATTCGAACTCTTCTCAAAAACGCAGCAATATACAGTCTTTGTCAAAAGTAACCAGGCTGCATGGTTTGCTTCTAGCTTGTATAGTGGAGGCCTTGCGGCTTTCCTAAAGGTCAAAACGTGTTGGAAGGTAAGAAGACCCCCAGTCCTTACCTTTAACGACCATTTCAGCTTCAGGCAAGCTGTAAGCTAGGGCTCCACTGTAGGAGCTAGAAGGAAACCATGCAACCTGGTTACTTTTGACAAAGGCTGTACGTCAGTGCGATGGTTGTGTCGGCATCTGCTGGAAGTACTCACTAGATATTGTAGATATTGTCACTAAATAGAATTTCTTGTATGGGGTTTTGAGTTTCTGTATTGGAGTGAATACTCGTACTGAAACTAAGCTGCACTGCAGAATCCGCGTCATATATGTAATCTTGTTTCTATGCAGATTCGGCCAGGTGCAGCCGCCATGTTCTCCGTGATCTTGGCGGCGTTCGGGAGCACACTGTTGAAGAATTTCGGATTATACTATTGTCCTTTGAGAAATTTTCAGTAATACAGAATTCATTGATGCTTCAAATAACAGCCTTGCTTATTTAAATAGTATCGACAGGAGGCGGAGAGGGTTGACGTGAGGCTGCCCTGCTACTCCACAGAGGAGAAATGTGAAGGAAAGAGGTAGACAGAGCAAATAGATGGTGACAATGTCACAATACATTGCAATTGATGGGGTGACTCAGGCAACAGATTTCGACGCACACACTGCCTGGCACTCGTTTTTCATGTGGAATTGACGCGCAGCACACGTAGTGCATGGCTTACACAAACACATCCTTCAAAGATTGGCCTTCTTGCAAATACACAACAGCATACTCACGTATAGCAATACAGCTTTCGCCGCACTGACATAAATATTACTCTGAGCATCTTAATGGGAGCTTACTAGTATGAAATACTATTCTATTTTCTCTAGAAAGGAACATTTTTGCGAATGACGGCAGCGACGAACGTCATCGCTTCACCGCCTCTCGCCGCGCGTACGAAACGGGCAGGCGAGTGAGCGGGAGCCGTTCAAAATACCGGAATACGGCCGCTGGTATACTTTCCAGGTTTCGAGAGCTGCTACTGAGCAAAGATATATGCAACAGTTTGGTGTGTACCTGTACATGTAGGCAACCCCCATTGGATCTTTGATTTCTATGAAATATGCAAGGAACGACGCCGGGACGCCCCTGAAATTGTCGGCCTGAAGCGGGAGCCATGCCTTGATTTACTGTCTCATCCCACCCACCGATGGGCCGGCCTCCTATACACTACCGTATACCGATATCTTGGCAAAAGCATTCCTGTATGCCCGGCTCCGTAAAGCGTGTTACTTCAGAACGGCTTAGGCGAAGAGACGAGGCGTCGCTGCCGTGCAGAGTCTGGCTTGTCAAGAGCGCCCGATGAGATCTGACTGCACAGTGTAAAAAAGGACACACTGAAAGACACGCTAACGCCCAGTTTTAAGTGTTTTACGCATGTTTAGGCCCGAATGGCACTTTCAGCCCCACATGACCGAAAGCGTGTTTTCTCCAAGCGTGAGCACGACAATTTCTTGGTCTGCTCAACCTGCGAGGAAGCGTGAGGTATCAGCCTACGCGTGACGAACGCGAAACCCACGCTTAGAATCGCACCATAGGCTTCCCAGTGACGTGTTAATCGGTCGGCGCTCCCGCCCCTCTAGTGCTCAAGCACTTACAGTGGACATTCCCCGCATTTAGGACGAAATGGTCACTTCAAAATTTTCACAAGTCCACTTCAAATCTGCTTTAGCCGTATAAACATCCTTCATAATAGTTTTGAGTCCGCATAACAATTAGACGGCCATTTTGATCCTCCCACTTTACTAGCATTTGGGGCAGCCAAACCTACCCTCCTGCACATCCTATGGGAATTCCAAAATGCCATGGTAGTTCCACCCATACCCAACCAATCCCCCTCCTCATGGGAGGCTACTTTGCGAGCTGCTCTACCAGCGGGAAAAACATTGCTAGTGGACAGAGCTCTCCATGAGCCCGAGGCCCGTGGGCTCTTGGGCAAGTTAGAGCCCACCCTTGAGGGCCTTTTTTTTCTTTTCCTAAAATAAAGTTGTTCCTCCTCCTCCACCCAGCGTTTAGCCGCTGTGAGTGTTTGTCTTTATCTCCGTCTGAAACCGGTGTTGTTGGAGGCTGCTCGCCTGTTCAGTTAATCGTGACAGGCTGCTGGCGAAGCGTAGCCTTGTTGGGAACCCAACTCAAGGAAACCAAGTCCCACTTATGGTAGCACCTGTCATAGAAAGGCAATGGCACATCGTTTACCCCGGCACCACTGCGCCAGGAGTGGTAGAAAGGCTCCCATGGATATATGAATGTAAATAACCACCAATTTCTCACATACGGACAATAACCTGCTCACTGTAACAAGGTATCCATGTGGGCTAGTTGGTGTACATCAGACTTAACTTCACTAGCGAAAGAACGAGACACGAGGAGAACAACACAGAACAACGCTGGACTAACAACTGAAGTTTAATCGAGAAGCGGCCAACCTAGGTCAACAGAAGACGCAAGCGTATCACACACACTAAACAAAACAAACAAATACATAAGCGGCAGATCACCGAGGAGTGGATACACGCTCCAACACTGGCAAACAACAAAATACAATTAATTCGTCTATCAATCTTGCACGCGCACACTTCTGCTTAGGAAATTAACTTCCTTGCTAGTGAGATGCAAGGACGCGCGCCTAATACTGCCTTGCAGCCTAATATGAAAGGCCTCAAAGATTTCCCTCTCCTTCCTGTTTTTCCCTTTTCCGATAACAGAAATGTTGTTAAAACCTGGAACACAATTTTTACAACTCCTGCAGTGACGTGGGAGAGTATTTTGGTCTGACGAATTCTTCAGGAAATTATTATGTTCGCGTGCCCGGTCAGTAACACATCTGCCAGTTTGGCCCTGTGTTACAGGTTTTAACAACATTTCTGTTATCGCAAAAGGGAAGAACACTGAGAAGAGGCTAATCCTTCAGGCTTCAGAGGGTAATCCTTCAGACACTCGCGAGTGTCAAAGAAATGGTTTCAAGAGCAGCGCAAACTTCGGCAAAGTTGTGAATTTTGGGAGGCAGTGGCACAACATAGTTCGCTTGGGTGGCACCACGGCCCGCTTGGCTTTGAACACTCAAAAACTGTGCGCTGACATCGTTCATGACGTGAGAAGGAAAAAGATTAGTCGTTTGTCTGCAGAATAGAAAGTGGCAGCTGGTTAGGCTTAGTGGCACTGGCTTGGCGTTGCCCCGAGTGACTGGTTAATTAACGCGGTAACACGAACAATGCGATGCTAATCCATACCAACGAGCGACGCGACACAACTCCGAAGTTCAACGCGATGCAAAAGGCGAGACTGCAGGCGCCATAGTCGCCCACAGTAGGGGCCAGATCTACGCCGCCGGTGGAGAAATGCTGACAAGCCAGAAAAGATGCCGCTCTTGAGGGCACGATCCATGAGCGTCTCGGCGGCCGCGCTGCAGCGCGGATAGCACCAAGATGCGCTCCTGCGTTGAACTTCATCCTGTACGCCGCTTTCTCGGCTATTAGCGAGGTGCTGCCCCCATACGATCAATATTACGCGCATGCTCCGCGCACTTCCTGCGGATAACACACTGTAATTTATTGTTATGAGTCGTATTGCGCAGTCGTATTGTTATTGTTATGCGTCGCATTGTTATGAGTCGTATTGTACCTACGAGCCCCGCAGTGGTTGCCCTGTGAGAAGGTTTTTACAGCGAAAGCTGGAATAGCCTTGTACGACCCATTTAGGAGAAACAATTGATGCTGTATAGCGGTAGACGTGTAACGAGTTAAGCGTAACGCGTTTCTGTAGGTGGACACCACCGCCACGAGACTCAGAGCAAAGTTGAGATGTCCACTTACCCAAAAAGCCAGTTACGGGACTTTCCTTTAGTCAAAACTAATGGAGTCTAAACCGTCCGTTGGTTTGAAGAAAACAAAAGCACGTAACTTCCTCAGTTTTTAGGCGGATTGGCTATTGATTGGCATATGCCCATATAAAGCATGCATCCGAAACGCGGACACATTTGCTAACACGTCTTGCCCAGGACAGTATGAGGCATTAAAGGTTTTCGCCATAAAAAATACATGCTTGAATCCATCTTTATGCCCACTTTTAGGCGTGGTGCGCATATTTCAGCACCTGGTGATTAAAAATTCGCGTCCTTGCTACAAGCGTTTGCACGACAGCTCGCGATCGGCTCAACCTGTTTGCAAGCGTGAGGCATCAGCCTACGTGTGACGAACGCGTAACACACGCTTAGATTTGCACCGGAGTCTTCGTCGTCGTGCTTTAAGCTGTCGAAGCTCCCGTCGCCTTGAGATGAACACTCGAAGTTTCTTTTGTTCAGACAGAAGAAGCTAAGGCGACTCTCCGGTCTGGCTGGATTCGCGCGCGCTGGAAACCAACCTTGCTTCACAGGTGCAGTTTTAGTTCAAATTCATTAAACAGCTATGTTGAAGCTGGAGGTGTCACCGGAAGTTGCTCCCCTGTGACGTCATCGGTATATGACGCCTGGAGAGATTATGGTAAAAATAAGAAAGGAACATTTGTGTCTAGGTGGGAACGAAGCCAGGCTGTCGGCGTCCTAGATAGCGTGACAAGATGACGCAAAATTTAAAGAGTGATTACGTCACACCCGAGCTGAGTCACAATCGCTGCCACATGTACACAAGAGAGAAAGAGAAGGAATATTTAAAAAAGACATGCGGCGCAAAACCGCGTCCGCTGAAGCGAAGACGCTGGTTTCAGCAAGAGATATCTCTGAAGAAGCCAAAATCCTAGCGACGTCATCACTGGTTGATGTCAATGTGGTGGCAGTATCCTAAATACATTCACCAAAATATTAATCACCCGTTTGTCCTATGTATACAGCATTCCCGGTGGTGTAATATAGCTTACATGTTATAGTCAAGTTGGAGGCTAGCTTGAACAGGGGTTCGGGCAATGACATATGCACTTTCAATTGGATGCTTTCTGAGATTACATTTGCCCCTAAGGTGCGGTTTAGGTGTGCACCGAGATGTCGAGATGTGAAGTTGGAGGCTAGCTTGCGACACGAGTTTGGACCGATGACATACAGGGTCTGTTCTGAAAGTAGTAAGACTGGTTTTTTCCTGGTCGAACGGGCGGACGAAAGGTTGTATGCGCGCGCAGGATCGGTGAATGGGGATATTGGGAACGCTGGGGAAAGTCGGCAGTCTGCTCTCGGCCCTTGAGAGAGCAGGTTGCTTGTACTGTCGACCCCTGTCGAAACGCCTCGTCACGCAGAATCATGGAGTGTTTACTGGATCAGCGATACGCGATCAAATTTTGTGTAAAACTTGGTAAACGGGAAAAGAGACTCACGACATGATTAAGGAGGCCTACGGTGATGCTGCCATGGGTAGATCAGGTGCTTTTGAGTGGCACAAGCTGTTCTGAGAAGATAGGGAAAGTGGAAGACGACGACTGCTCCGCACTGTCATCGACCAGAAAGACCAACGAAAATGTGTCGTGATGAAAAATTTACTTAACAGGGATTGCAGGATGAGTATCAGAATGATTGCTGATGACTTTAGCATTCCTCAAACCCAAGTTTTTGAGATCGTGACACAAAACTTAGCCACGAGGAAAGTGTGCTCGAAGTTGGTGCCGCGAGTGTTGTCAGAGAAGCAAAAGGCCAACCGGAAAGCGATCTGCCAGGATGTTCTTCATCATGTGAATCAGGACCCCGATTTTTAGGATAACGTAGTGAGCTGTGTCGCGACGTGGGTGTTTGAATACGACACGGAGAGCAAGCGGCAGAGTTCAGAATGGCCCACCCTTTCTTCCCCACGCCCCAAGAAAGCTCGAAAGAGCAAATGCAAGGAAAAGTCCATGCTCATTTGCTTTTTTGATCGACATGGAGTCACCCACAAAGAGTTCGTACAACCCGGACAAACAGTTACCGCGGTTTTTTACGTGGAAGTCCTCAGAAGACTGCGAAGACGCATTTTTAGGGTCCGCCCAGCCATCGCCAACAAATTGTGGCTGCACCATGACAACGCGCCGAGCCACACAGGGTTCCTCGTAATGGAGTATCTTGCCTAGTATTTATTTATTTATTTGTGACGCGGAGTGTGCCGCGCGGCATAAAACGCGGTGTTAGTCACGAACGGTAGAATAAGTTACAGAAATGCATGAAGCCCGGTTGCGTGTAAAAAGTCACATAAGCTTCGGGCGTTAATGTTTTTAGTTACCCACACGTTCAAACTAGAGTCATTGTTTGCAGACAGTCCTGCCTCTTGAAGAACTCGAGCGCGCACCAGTGAAGTTCTGGGACATGTCCACAGTAGGTGGTGGACATTGGTGTCGGAAGCGGGTGCCTCGCAGTGAGGGCATTTTTGCGGCGCAGGAATCTTGTCACTTTTCCACTGGTTGCGAACTGCAGGCGTAAGGGCCACTCCGACATGCAGCCGCCTCAGAGAGACCTCCTCCACCCGTGATAGGTTGGGGGGAAGGGGGTAGGTACACGGGGGAATAAGAGCACGTGTACGCTGCCTGAGGGAGGCTGAAGATGTTAAATGTGTCAGAAGTGGATCTGGTGGCAAAGAGGCAGGTGGAGTTTGTGGAGTGTCAGCCTCACGAGATATGTCAGGTGCGATGCTGTGGACATCTGTGCGAGCTTGAACCCACTGAATGCGTATAGGCACCGGGTAAAATTTACAAGCAGCATGTATGGCCTGGGAAACCCAAAGGGTACCGCGGACTTTCTTTAGATGCTTCACGGCTTCTTGTGAATGGGTACATAGGTGCACCTGGTTATAAGGAGGGTCGTCAGGTAAATCTGCTATGGCATTTAATATTGCTTGCAGCTCCAAAGAAAGAAATGATGAAGTGTCAGTAGAGTAGGTTTGTCGGTCGTAGAGTTGAGGGTGTGTCGGGCTTATAAAAGCAGTTGATCCTCCTGTTGGGGTTATGGCGACCTCTGTGTAAAGAGTTCAGCTGTCATGTTGCGTAGAAAAACCTTGTGGTAACGGCGGTGAGAAGAACTCCGACTTCTTATGACGGGCAGGCTTGTTTGATGTGATGTGACAGTAGTCCCATGGAGGTAGTTGAGGCGCGAACATCGGACGAAGAGAAACTTTACGTGCTCTCTTTGTTTGTCTCTGGGTAATTAAATCTTCCAGTGTGTTGAGCTGCGCATACTCCTGCAGCAGACAAATAGGAGTTGCTCGTGGTAGGCTAGTAATGACTCGCATGGCTTCGTGGTTGAGTGTTTCAAGTGTGGACCACTGTCGTTTAGTAAGTTGTTGGAACTGAGCCTGGTATAGGAGCCGAGGTTGAAAGACAGTACGAACAAGTCGACGAGCTGTATCTGAACGGGCACCTCCAGAGCGATTGGCTTTCCTGCGGATGAGGCCAAGGGTGTTTATAGCACTCTTGCGCATGGCTGACAACCAAGCCGTGCCTTGCCTGAAGATTGAACGTCAAGGCCTAAAACATTGGCATGTTCCACCTCAGGAAGTGGGGCATTGTCAATAGTGAGCACGAACGGAGTGGATTTGAAAGTACGGCGGCCAGCTTTGTTGCCCACATGGCCATAGCAAGACTTGGAGAGGTTGAGAGAGAGGCCAGTGTCGGCAAGAAAGTTGTGCAGGATACTGAGGGCATTTTGCAGGGAGTCTTGCTGCACCTGAGCTGAGCGATTTGTGGACCAGAGAGTGATATCGTCTGCATATGCTAGAACCTGAACATTAGGACATTAGGAAGGGTGGAGAGACTGTGTACCAGAGGAATGAATGCGATGTTAAAAAGAACTGGGGCTAAAACTGAGCCCTGCGGTACACCCCGATTAGAAATGAAGTGGCCTGTGGGTTTACCATTGACGCGGATAGCAAATGTTGTTTGCGAAAGAAAGGCATGAATTGCTCGACAAAGCTGCAAGGGCATGCCAAGTGATGCCATAGTGTTGAGAATGGCTGCGTGGAGAATGTTGTCGTAGGCCTTCGTGATGTCTGTTGCCAGGACTGTGCGAACGAGACGGCTATGAGGTGAGCGACGTATCACATCGTTGGCAAAGCGGTCAAGACCATCCTCAGCGCCGTATCCTGGTCGGAAACAAATTTGAGCAGACGAATATTTCTGATAATGGTCCAGCGACCAAGAGATTCGAGTGGCAAGCAGTTTTTCATAGAGTTTACAAATTGTTGGGGTTAGAGAAATCGGTCGTAGGGCTCCAAGAGTTGTGGGTGGTTTTCCGGGCTTTGGTATCGGAACAACCACTGAATGTTTCCAATCGGATGGCATTTCACTGGATGTCCAGATTTGGTTAAAAATTTTGAGAAGTGCAGTCAATGCTTCACCTTCCAGGTTGCGGAATAAGGCATAAGGTACACCGTCATGACCAGATGCAGTGTTAGGGCGGATGTCTTCAATGGCAGCTATAAGCTCAGCCATGGTGAACGGGCAGGTGATCTCATCCTCTGCCTCATGTTTGGGACTGACTGGAACAGGCGCAGGTGAGCAATCATAATTTGGAAAGAACTGAAGGGCAGCTTGCGAAGCGAATTCATCTGGAGAAAGACGAAGGGCAAGGCGAATACCATCGGCATAGTCTTTGACGGACGGCTTGCGATCCATTGCATGAAACACACGCCACAATTGGCGGTTGCCGACAGGGGTATTGAGTTGAGAACACCACTCTGTCCAGCTTGTGCAGAAGGTGTTTAGAATACCGACGGGCTTTAGCTGTGACTCTATGAAGTTCCGTTCGTGCGTATTGATCTGACGGATGGCGAGTGACGTATACGTCCAGCTGCTTGCGCCTTGCCCAGAGATTAGGCAGGTGAAACTCAGGATTTGGTTGGTCTTCGTTGATAGTGGAAGAACTTGTGTTCTGAGTTAAGACAAGCATGAATGTAGAAAGGGCCGAGGCAGGAGTTATTGAGAGGAGGCGATCATCCATACTGAGACTGTCCCAAGAAGTGATATGGATCTTGCGGCGAATTTTACGTAATGTACTTGAGACAAAGTCAATTAGAATGGGGGAGTGATCACTGCCCCAGGTGTCTGCTTCAAAGACCAGTGAGGATTGCCGGGACCCAGCCACCAGGTAAGGTCCGGAGTTGACGGAGGAGCACGTGGTCGGGTATAATTAGAGTTGTTCAAAAGTGTAAAGGACTGGTCGAAAAACGTGTCGTAAATCTGATCTCCACGTTTAGAGGTATGAGTGTATCCCCAGGCTGTATGTGGGCCATTAAACTCTCCTCCAACTAATATGGGTACACCTGGGTAGGAGGTGCGTAGATGTGTAAGCCGTCCAAAGTTGAGTAGAGAGGTTTGTGGCCGACCATAAAAAGAGACCAATAATACTGGAGTACGCTGCGGCTTAGTGATAATGGCAATTACTTCTTGACGGGTATTGCACCAACGAGATAGGTCGACGGGAGAATGTGGTGTCGAACAATGAACATATATAGCTGCTTTTCTAGGAGCAAGACCACTTCGGCGGTCGGGTATTGATGGACAGTGATATGCACAATAACCAGACAGAGGAAGGATGGCGTTATGTTCCTGTAGAAGGAAAGCCCAGACAGAGAGTTTGCCGTCTTGAATACGCAGCTTCAATTCAGGGAGCTTATTAGTAAGACCCCGACAGTTCCATTGTAGCACATGGGAAGTAGCGTTAGTGGCCATTCGCTTGCAAAACAGATGCAATCATTTGAGGCAGTTGCTGCAGCAGGGTAATAAGGGATGACATTGAAGTTGTAGTTACAGATTGCTCGGGTTGTTCATATTTTGAGCCTGAAGGATTAGGCACTTGGCAGACAGGCGCAACTGGTGGTAGACGCGGACGTTGAAGTAGGAAAGAGCGACGTCGGCATAGCTGGTCAAGTTGATGGCGAATGCTGGCGATCGCATCATCGATGGCAGAGATCTCATCAGACATAGAGGGGTTTAGCGGAGGAAATTCGTCCTCTGTTTTCCACTTGTTACGGGAACCTGGCTTTAAAACAGAGGCATAGGAAGGGCGGATACTGGAAGGTGAGTGCAACGATGCTGGCGGTTTTTCAGTATCATTGTCATATGTGTCTGCCGACAGAGCATCAAAACGGTTGGAGATCTTGACTCCAGGCTGAGTATGCACAGCTATCGGACGACGTTTCTTTCGAGGGCATTTAGAATAAGTGATGTCGTGGTCGTTTGTCTTACAAAATGGACACGAGAATGAGGGAACGCCATCCGCTGGTGGTTTAGGCAGAGTGTCTTGCGATGCAGGTCACAACTTTTTGACGTGACCTTGTCGCAGGCACCGATAGCAGAAGACTGGTGCAGGACGGAAAGGCTTCGGATGAACGATTCGTCCATTGTAGAAGAATCGGATGGGAAGTTCTAACGGCCCCGCAAGCAGGAGAAGAAACGTGCCTCGGTTGCCTAGTCGGCGGGCATTAAGCACTGAGTGGGTGTCGGAGTACAGATCCGTCATCACTTCCTTCGGAGGCGCATTAGGTTCCAGGTCAAAAATGACACATCTTTGCAAGCCGGGTCGAGATGCTAGGTAGGCGTGCACAGGTACATACTGTGACTCGCTTATATATAATTTGTCAATATGACAGATCTTTTCAGCATCGGCAAGTGACGCTACTTGGGCAGTGATGGAGTTGGAGTGACGGTGGTAAATAAAACCGCGGTACCCTGAGACGCCCAGTGCACGGTCAGTGAGCTGCTGCACCGATCTTGAAGGAACTGATGTTATGTCGTATTGCAAGGTAGGCTTAATATGCACTCGGAAGGAGCGATTAAGTTCAGGGAGTGAATATTTTGACGCTGTCATCTTTGAAGGGGTAGGATCGGTTTGAGGGGCCTTTACCTTTTTCGCAGCCGGTTCAAAGCTGGCATCAGCGACAGTCCGCGCAGGAGTGGGCAGGAGTGGTGTAGGGGTAGGCACAGGGGTAGGCAATGCGGTAGGGGTGAACGATGATTCGTCCCCTGCAAGTGAAGACGGTGACTTGAGTAGGGATGAAATACCGGGTGCAGGAGGAGTTGAGGCGCTGAGAATACATCCTTGAGGTGGAAGGGTAGGCTAAACAGCAGACGCATTAATAGCAGGATGTGTCCTTTCCATGTCATAATTACTGTTCATGTCCGTTGTCCAGGCTGGGGTAGGCCTGCGCGCCTCACAAAACGAACGTCGGCATTCTGATGGCAGTGTCGGAGGGTCCGTCCCGAGGTCTTGTGGCGTTCTTGGGATCTTCAGGCAGCGTGAAGAGGTGACACTATGGCCAGGAAGATAAACACAGCACAAAAAAAGCTCGGAAGTAGCCAATCGGAACAGACAGGGCGACCGCCCAATTTGGTCTTCATCGTCATCGTCTTGCCGAGTAGAACGTGGCAACGCTGTCTCGCCCCCCCCCCCCCCCCCCCCCCCCCCCTAGAGCCGCGACTTGACCCCGCCAGGCTTCTTTCTATTCCCGGGCATAAAGCCGACGCTCAAGGAGAAGCATCACGGATCGGTAGAGGCGGTTTAACAGGTCGTGACGAGGGAGCTAAACAGCATTCTGGTCCAGGCGTTCCTGGAGGCGTACGAAAACTGGAAAACTCATTGGCAGCTCTGTGTAGATGCGGAAGGGGGCTCCTTTGAAAAATGCTAATCATTTGTACTATTATCATGAATAAAATTTAGAAAAAAAAATCAGTCCTACTACTTTCAGAACAGACCCTGTATGCAGCTCCAGTTGCAGGCTTTAATATGGTGTGGCGGTGTGCACCGAAATGAGATTTGAGAGCTGCTGCACCCTTTCCTTTCCTCAAAAACCTTTCCTTTCCTGAAAACACAAACTTTCTCATTCCTCAACGTAAGCCGACTTAGGTTCCCGCATAATTTTGTTCTCGAAAGTTTTTTATTGTGACACTATGTCGGGATGCTTACGTTAGTCGATATCCGTGGCGTTCCGCGCGGATGGTGCAATAATTGCTATTGTAACAGCGCTGTGACAAGACCTGCATTTACCCTTGCATGATACACAAACGGAGGCCATTCTACACCTCCTCATGGACGGGTGGAGTATCTTAGTATGTAGAGTGCACTTATGTACCTGCCACTGGTAGGAGACATGCCTGCCCATATTTGTTCTTTATTCCCATTGTACCGGTTTTTAAGTATTCGCTGTGCGGTTTAGAAAGGTATATACTAAGCGCTGTTTGTGTCTGTAAACGTGTTTATATATACTTCGACGTTGCAAGTGCCGGAGAAAGCGCAGATGTTTCAAGGAAGCGACGGACCTGTTTATCCCATTGAAGCTCTCGGCAGGGGCGAAGGGGACGCGCGACCGAACCGGTCAAACCGTTTTTTCGTGGTGCTACCTTCGCTCGCGCGCTGCTTGCGCTCGATTTTTCGTCGACCCGCTGAGCTGTGAACTGAACGAGTAACTTTTCAACCTACTCTGTAGACGCGCTTTCCATTGCGAGTACTTAATGAAGAAGTGGCGTTCTTTTCTTCCACCGTATTTGCATGTTTACTGCAGCAGGCGATTTGGCAAAACTGCTGCCGGCAGAAAACACCTAGAAAAGTGCCAACATAACATGCAGCAAGACTCACCTAAAATCATGTGTCTGTATGGGGAAATAAGGGGATGGATCATAATACCACCCTCCCAAAAACACGAATCCTTGGCACAGCAGCAGAAGAAAAGCCTTCCTGGCCAATGTACATAGTAGCCTAGAGATGAATAAGTGCTGCATGTTGATGCTGCCGAATACAGGCACAAAGACGCATATGTTGTGGCTATAGCCTACCACAAAGGAGAACCCATAGCAGCTGTGACCATAATGGCGAAAAGTCCGGAAGAAGCAGAAGGAGCACCAATAACATACGCCATGTCCATAAAACTCTTAGAGGCAAAGATGATAATAAGCGACTCAAAAACTGAGATAAATATTTTCATAAACGCAGAGTACACACCCCTCCCTCCTTCAGCCACAAAACTAATTCTAATTCAACTAACTAATTCAAGAGATTTGCTGTTACCTGATCTTCACCAGCTGCTTTCATCCTTCGCATTGCTCCTAAGGCTTTCTTTACTTTTGCGTTTCCTTAATCAGATTTTTCGTTTCCTGGGATAGCTTGCCGGTATCCGGTCGAACCATCCTACCACCTACTCCTACTGCGCACTCCATAATGATAGCTATGAGATCATTGTTCATTATTTGAACATTATCTGTTCTCCAACGAGGTCCTGAATTTCTCTACTTTCCCTTTTACTGCTAACTCGTTAACGGGCTTGCTCTTCACTAGCTTCTTCCGTTCTCTCTTGAAGAGTAAGCAAATTCGAGAACTAGCCATTCAGTGATCGCTACAACGCATCTATCCGAGAACCTCCACATCCTCGCTCTACCAGGGTGAGCGCATAATGTGAAGATTATTTCATTTTAAATCTCACCATTGGGGCTCTTCCACGTTCGCATTCTGTGTTTTCGTTCCCGGAAGAAAGTATTCATTATCCGCAAATTAACTCCCTCAAAGAAATCTACTGATAACTATCCCCCCCGCCTCCTTGCTATTCCTGGAGCCTACGCCATAGTCGCCGACAACCTGTTCTCCGGCCTCCTTCTTGTCTACCTTCGCACTGATATTGCGCATTAATAACGTATCTCCTTCCCTTCCCATTTACCCTGCGTGAAGTAGTAGCATACCAGGGTCACGCCAAAATTCTCCATCGATCCTTTGATTGAACATTACTTTCTCTGAGTACAGTGTCGATGGAGTTTAGTAAGCGAGTCTACGATTTTACTCATCAATAAATTCTGTATTATTGAAAATTTCACAAGGGGCAAGTCTTCATCAGTTCCTCTCTCGGCCGCGGCTATGAGCAAGTTGAAGCCGGCGGCGCCACTTGGTTCCAGCTGCATAGACGATTAGATGTACGACTCATTCTCTGTTTAGGATAGCTCCAGTACGAGCACACTCCAATGCATTAATATCAAAATCACATTCAAGAAGTGAGTCTTTAAGTGTGCCGTTCCCGCAGATGTCGATACACCCACCGCTCTTTTGTATATTGCTGCGATTTTTAGAAGAGATGCATTATGCGTATATTCAGTTCACCTGGAACTCGAAGCAGGAGACAAGGGTCACTTCACCGTACTTTCTTTCAAATGGTCTTCAAAGGCGATTTTTCGCATCATTCAAAACAACTGCCAGAATACCCGGTTCCGGATTACAGCCAAGGCTTCCGATTCTTTTGCGTCTTTACGTGCAGTGCTTCTTGATTGAAGGCCCTGCAATGAAACCTGAGGGTTTAGCGTTCTCCTATGCTTGTTGCGATGATGACCACGGTGATGTTACAGATAACGAAGTGCAAGCTTTATTGTGTGTTCCCAGGAATCGAAGCCATTAGTTTGAACATGACTAGTCGCGCTAGGTACGTATTTGCTCAAATAATTGTCGATACGTCGCATATATTGAGCCAAAAAATTCGCACTCGGCTGCTGGCCCGAAAGACGCGGGTTCGATGCCGGCCGAGGCGGGTGAATTACCATGGAGGCGAAATTCTAGAGGCCCGCGTACTGTGCAATGTCAGTGCACGCTAAAGAACCTCAGGTGGCCGACATTTCCGGAGCCCGTCACTACGGCGTGTCTCATAGCCTGAGTCGCTTTGGGACGTTAAACCCTAATAAACCAAACCGAACCAAAAAATTCGAAAACCAGAGAAAGAAAAACTGTTGGAATGCAGTGTACGCCGATCAAAGGAGCTTACCAGCCACCAGTATTCAATTAATTCTACCTACAAAGCGCATCCCTTATCAGAGATGCGGCTATGCCGTGTGAATCTTCTCACCGAAAATTGAGTCCTCAACAATGTCAAGGGACTTCATTCTACCGGTTACAGCTTAGCGTTGGCTACCCCATACACTACCTTCACAAGATCGGATTTGAAGCTAACCCGAAAACTGCGTACAGTGCCACACTCCAGAAACTATTAGGCACGTTCTTTGCGAGTTTCCGAACTACATATATGACAGGAGAACATCGGAAGCGACCGTGACACAACTGGACTCTCGCCCTCTCTCTAAGAAACTCTTCTAAGCGCCAGGGCAGAACGTTCTGACTGGTGGTGTGCGACGAAGGCCGTGCTCAAGTTTTTATGTGAAACAGGCCAAGACACCCGTCTCTGTCTTCCTGGGCACTACCTACTCAGTTTACTCGGTTTACGGTGAGGCATGATTGAGAGTGCACATTTGTGTTTTCGTGGACCCCTACTCCAGTATATGTTAACGACAAGCGTCGGTGTGTGTGTTCAAGATATGAATTTCACGTGCTTCTATTCATCGCGATGCGAGTGCCAGCCAGTGTGTGTGTGTGAGTGTGGACATCATCCATAAAACTCATTGTATTATGCCATCATCAACCTTCATTCGTACTTTCCGTTTCCTCCCCTACCCTTTCCCCAGTGCGCAGTAGCAGGCCAAGGCTATGCTGCCACCGGCCGACCTCTCCTCCTTTTTCTGTCTTTAAAATTCCTTTCTCCCTCTCGATCTCTTCTTTCTCCTTCTATTTTTAGATCCCAATGTATTAAATGCCAAGAACGAACCGCTTGAGAGCGTTTGCAGCTCTCACAAGCCAAATGGAATTAATAATGACAGCACAGGTTAACTTTTGCAGTCGTATAAAACAACATAAGGGGTAAGACGAGGACGACAAACTTGAGCGCTGAACTCAACTTCAGGTCAAAAATATTCGATCCTTTGCATAAATTACCGAGACAAGCGTCCTCCACGCCTTAAGGTCTACACCCGTGTCCACGGAGGTACATAGGATTACCGACTCCGCTCATAAGAAGGGCTCAGTTTTGCTACATCAGAGAGAGATTGTGGGGGAGGGCATTTAATACATGGCGCTTGGATTTGCCATTGGCTCTGGTACAGCACTACTACGATATCGCGGCTCCGGCCGTGCCGGGGTTCGCAATGGGGACGTTTCCTCTCCCTTAGTTTACAAATGCAAGCATCGGTCGTGGCATGCAGCGCGGTTGCCTGCTGCGCGGCGCTGCGTTGGCGCCATCATCTGCGTCGCCGCTTTAGCAGCCTGCTTCTTCCTACTCCATAGATGGTTGGTTTGGTTTATTGGGGTTTAACGTCCCAAAGCGACTGAGGCTATGAGAGACGCCGTAGTGAAGGACTCCGGAAATTTCGACCACCTGGGGTTCTTTAACGTGCACTGACATCGCACAGCACACGGGCCTCTAGAATTTCGCCTTCATCGAAATTCAGCCACCGCGGCCGGGATCGAAAACGCGTCTTTCGGGTGAGCAGCCGAGCGCCGTAACCACTGAGCCACCGCTGCGTTGCGCGCTCTCTCCGTGCAAACGTGTTTCGTGTCTGTTCTTTCACTTTTTTCTCGTGTGTTCCATCGACAGCCGTGTAGTGAGTGTTAGTACTGCATCGGAAAAAGCGTAAAATATGTCGGGTTTAACATCCGGCATTTGCGGATGAGCTAACAGAGAGAGCTTAGTGGGGGGCTATAGAATAATTCCGGCCACCGGTCCTAGCACAACATCCTGATAATTTGCGTATTTATAAAACTTCCGGAACTCAGCTTGGTAGATGCGGCATCGGTTTCGAAACGGCGCTCCAATGCTGAGCGAACAACTTTACTTTGTCATATCCTGGCTTACAGGGAACGATAGAAGACTTCGTCGTCTACCCTCCACGTTCTCAGGACCAGAATTATAACACTGCACAATACGCGCTTCTCATGTATTCCGTGCCGTCTGAGTAGTGTCCACCTCGTGGGTTCGCTTGTCGTCTGCGTGCCCCTTTTATGATCACGGATACATTCCGACACCGAAACGACGCGGGCGGTCCGCAGGCAGCCCAGCATCAAGCGAGATGAGCGGGCTGCTTTCTTCAGTGAACTTTTGTTTTGCGGAGCTGTTTGCAAAGTACGCAATATCAGTAACAGATGGAACGTGAAAAAAAGAACCAGAATGCGAACACAAGACCAAAACTTTTTTAGGAGATGGAGGAGGTTTAAAAGCGAGGTTTATTAATACGTCTAATTGACAGTGGTCACTAGCCGTGACCTGCATCCTCTGCAACCAGGGATGGTCACGGCAAGAAGCCGACGCGTCGTGAAACTGCCAAGTCACCTGGACCTGTAGCCCAGCAACTCTTGAGCGTCAGGACTGACAGATGGCGCCACACGCGCGCTCAGCGGGAGTGCGCATCAGACGCGATCGACGCCGATATGCCGAAGACGTATGTCGCGGTGGCTGCGATGTAAAGTCTCCATAAACCCACTTAGTTGAAATTCGCCTTGCCCAAACAGCGCGGACACGATAACTTCTCAATGAAATCAGCGACAGATTCTAATCAGCGCATTTTACTTTTTTTAAATTTCCTCTCTTCAGCTGTTTTCTAAGTTTTTTTCTGCGCCTTTTTCTCCCACGGTCCCGCGCTCTAACAATTCGCTGCTGCACTAGCAAATGCTCCCTTTGCTAGCACTGTTTCTTCCATACGCGCCAGAACACGGAGCAGAAGGCAAAGAAGATTTCCTCGTGCGGCGCGTACCGCACCCGCTTTCCTGTTCGAGCTGTTCGATTTAGGCCAAAGGTTTTTTTCGTAGAAGAGACGTGACCACGCCACGCAGCACGCCTATGCCGCTGTTCCTTCAATGCATGGCCCGCAGCATAGGTGCCGCGGAGCATGTTCCTGCTTGCCTCTTGGATGTCTGGCCGTCTCTACACAAGGCACGCGCTTGTACAACGGCAAGGTTGGCCACACCACGGCCAGCTGGCCGTCCTCACCTTGGCGGCCACCGGTCTCCGAGCCCTTGCAAAGACGTTCCTTGCTCCAGTTCCGCGACCGCACTCACGGGGCTCTCGTCTCTGGTTGTGGGAGGTTGCAAGGGTCACGAATGCCGCGAGAAGCACCTGCAGGGCAGAGCATCCAGCCCGGCAGAACCGCTAGCCGACTTCCCAGAGACCACCACGGTGATGTATTTTCGATGCTGCTTTGATACGTTCCCGCTAATGCATAAATTGACCGAGGCCGCTGTACACATCCCGTACTTCGCAATACGCCACGTTTCTACCTGCTGCGGTGCCTCAGTGGCTTGGGTGTTCTGCTGCTGAGCCCCTAGCAACAGCTTCGATGCCGGCGGCGCCGGCCGTATTTCGATGGTCGCGAGCAGCGAAAACGTCTGTGCGGTGCCAAAACCCGTGAAAGAATCCCAAGTGGTCTAAATTAACCGGGAGACCTCACCAATACGGGGTCGCTCACAGCGCATGTGTCGCTTCGCAACGTTACATTCCTCGTACGATACCGCATTTTCGAACATGTGCCATGTAGCCCAACACGCCGCTTCTAGGTTGCACGCTTTCCTTTCAGCCAGCAGTGATATAAAAAACGTCCTTGTGTGAAGGGCATTATACGAAGCACTACAGACTGCGTGACTGCTAACGCAAGGCTTCCACCTGATTGACAAGTACCTGCTGCTTTTATAACTGAGAAGATATCTTCGACAAACACAGGCATGCGGTCATAGAGATACACAATTTTTACTGGGACGCGATGCTTTTCTATTCTATTAAGAGCACCGCGTTGGACCCTGTGCTGTGCAGTTTTCAATACACGCATCGCCTGTTAACCTGTTTCTTGCAGCCAACGACCACTGCCTGGCCCGCAGACTGTTCTGGAGGAAAAAAATCACTTTTGCGCTTCACGCATCTCCATATGGGCCGCGGTGGCTGTGCTGATTCCGACGTCGTCTGGGCCGATCGCCACAGCCAAACACTGGGTGGCCGCGCAGCAGCCTTGATACGTCTTTTGCCGAATACTTCCAGGCTGGGGTCTTTCCGTCTGCTGCTGCGGTCTGGCCGGTGCCAATGCGTGAGTAACGTTGCAGGGGCGTCTAGTTTTGCGTCTGTTTTGAACTAATGCCTTCACACAGCTCATTACGTACAGTTATAGGCAATTTGAAATAGCACAGGCATGGTGCCGCTCGCCGCGAGGGAAACTGGCGAAACCTTCAAGATTAGCTACCACGAAGAACCAGGGCGGCTGGGTGTCCTACAGGGGCCTTCAGCTCACGCGCGCATTTGCGTTTGCGTTAAAGGTGCGTTAAAGAGGAATCTGAACTCATACTTTTACCGATGGAACTCGTTCTACACGTTCTGAACGTTCTTAGAAACTGCGAATTATTTCCCTGTGCAGTCGGTTTCTCTAGTTTAAATCGAATTAAACACCCGGTTCCCGCCTTTTTTTTTAATTCCCCCGCAGACAGTGGGAGGAGTCGACTAATCTTTCAACCAGTCCTGTGGCGGCTTGCCGCTCTGCCATCGGCGGAGCGAGACGGAGTGATTGGCAAAAGCAGAGTCCACGCGTATTTTTATTTCTGTGGGCCTAATTTGCAGCTATGTAGTCTCTGAATAGATCTATTTATCCACGGAAATGTAAAAAAAAGCAAAATAAAAACGAAAGCAAAGCCGCCATGTGACTGCCTGCAAGGCACTCCATGCGTTGGCTGACTCCTCCCCGACTGCGCAGAATTAAAAAAAAAGGCGGGAGCCAGAGATTAATCACATTTAAATGAGGAAAATCAGCCTCACAGGGCAATAATTCAAAGTTTCTAAGAATGTTTGGAACGTGTAGATCGGGTTCCCGTGGCAAAAAGACGAGTTCTGATTCCTCTTCAGTGCACATGTAAAGGTTTTAAAAATGCGCAGCTCTTAAGAACCTAACTTTCCAGCTCAACATTGTCATGTGACGACAGCCTATTTTAGCATCACAAAACAAGTTATGTTCTTTGGTTGTTGCCACAGATGTGGAGTGCTCATGTCATACACTCATCTAGCAGCTCAGCTCTGTAGGAAGTTCTTATCTCTACCAAATGCTTCTCATTGTGCCTGTCAAGTAGCTAACTGCACATGAATTCTCGTGCACAACCAAAAGCCATGCAATGAATTGATCAATTCTAATATGAGTCAAATAGTGTTTGATAATTATTACCTTCTCATGAGCTATTTCCAAGGTCGAGATAGCCTCCTTTCATATGTTAATGCAATATGACAATATGCACATGTGCTAACCCCAGTAGAATACAATAATTACCCCTTATCGTCTCCACCTTCAGCAGCGTCAGTGGCTTCTGCGGTGCCTTGTCCCCACCCTCTGCCAGGAATCTGTTGGACAGCGTTCCTGTGAAGCTGCGCTGAGCCAGCACTTCTGTTGACCACAATGTGGTTGCCGCTCTTTTGACAAACAGCGAATCTTTTGGCAGCGCCATGAGAGTATCGTATGCCTCTTTCGATATTTCGTGGCCATTGGCCAGGTGTACCTGCAGGAAAAAGAAAAATGGCATGCCGGACTGAAAGGGACGTACATAATGTACAAATTATCATTGTTTACCGAGTGCATTCTGACTTAAAACTCAGTGTTAGCACTTGCCACAGCACCAAGGTCAAAATCATTTAAAATTTGAAAATAACTGCAGTACTTAAGCGTGGACATTAACAGTGCGATGGGCATTTGGTGGCACTTCTTAACAGCAGTGGAGTATCAAAGGTAACTGCATGCAGTGGTTGTAACTGGCTAATGCTAATCTCAATTCATGTTTGGAATGCTATCGGCAAATAATTTCAGGAAAATGGCTCTACCTTGCTGGACATAGCCAATTAGTATGTGCGCACAGTAACAAATGCTAAAAAAATAAGAACAGCACACAAAAAAGCCGTGCTGTTTGTGCTTCACATGATATGGTGCCCCTTGTAGAGTGGAATGGTGACGAAATTTCTATAGCAACCAGATGCCCTTCTCAAGACATGTCATGATGACTAAGCAATGCGAAAGACCACACACAAAGACAAGCTACTCTTCCGACACAGAGCTGGCCTCTCATGCTTCACCCTCATGCCTCCCCTTTTGCTGTCATTGTGGGGCACATGGCTGCAACACAGGCTCTTCTACTGCTCAGCCTGCACTGACCCCTAACATCTCATTGATGTGCTAGCTGCCAGTGCTCTTTTTAAAAGCAGCACTAAGCATGATCATATGGAAAAATTTTAGTGATCATTAATACTATATGGGCTACCTTTGTGGACCAAACTGAACCTGTAAAGTAACTGCACGAGCCGCAAGAAATAAACATCTGACTGTTCAAGCCTGACCAAAACTAGTCCCATATACCTGTCGTTAAACCACCAAAATAAAATGCATATAGCTTACTGAATTTTAAAAGCACTAGTAATGATGAAGGACAGAAGTGAACGGGACAAGCACTTCTCCTCTGTCCTTACTCGTGCATTCAAAATTCAGTGTGCTAAACGAACTGGCCTAATAGACAAATTTTGTAAAGCGTCTAGCTTGTTTACTACGCATGACAATGCTAAGAAAGAGTGCACAGCTGAAAAGCATACCCCAAAATATAAGACACCCACATGCATCATCAGCCAGCCTGACTACACCCACTGACTACACTACACCCAGAGGCAAAGGCCTCTCCCATGTCTCTCCAACTGACCCTGTCCTTTTGCCAGTTGCAGCCACCGTATCCCTGCAAACTTCTTGATCTCATCCCCCCACCTAACTTTCTGCCGCACCCTGCTACGCTTGCCTTCTCTTGGAATCCACTCCGTTCACCTCACTTCACTTCACTTTATTACCTTAAAGACCCCCAGTTAGGGGGTATTACATAAGGGGTGGGTACAAATAGAATTAAATTTTGTGTACAAAGATGTTATTCATTAAATATGGCGGTTATACAATTCAAAAATGAGAATGGACAGGTGGTTGCAGCGACGTCGTGTGGAAGGCCGTTCTAGTGTTTGGCTGAGCGAGGGAAGAATGATGCAGCAAACGTTGTGGTATGAGTCTGTGGACGGGAAACTTGCAGGGGATGACCAAGGCGGAGTGAAATACATGCTGGAGGGCTAATGTAGGGTGGAATACGCAATGAGCTGTAAAAAAACTTCTGAAATAAACACATACTGGCGATGCAACGACGACAGGCAAGGTTTGTTAGGCTCAACTCCGCTTTTAAAGATGATATGCTGATATCATATGAATAACATGAATGAATGAATCTAGTGGCTCGGTTCTGTAGCGATTCTAGTGATGTTAACAAATAGATTTGGTTAGGGCTCCAAATGGGGATGCATATTTCTAGTTTTGTTCGAACCAGGGACTTGTAGGCAAGAAGCTTAACGTTTGGTGGTGCATGGCGCAAATGACGTTTCAGGAAAGCAAGGGTTTTGTTAGCTGATGATAGAATGTTAGTGACATGCGCATTCCAGCTTAGATCTTGGCTTAAGGTTACACCCAAGTATTTATAGGAGTTGGTTAATTGTACTGCGACGCCAGAGATTACCTAAGGGAATAAAAGGGCAGATATAACTATTACATGTAGAGGTGAAATTCGTTTCATGAGCGTCTAGTAAATTTTCGCAGCAGGACAAATGTTGCTCGATTTGGATGGTGACCTTTTTTTCTGTTTCTTTTTTTTTTCATTCTATAATCGGTGTTTCTTGAATAAAAATTTACAGATGCAATGAATGCTGGTGCCACGTCTTATTTATGCTGCTATAGCCAGTATAGACAAGTATCAACTTGCTAAACATTCAACACCGGTGAATGAATATATGTGCATGCTACCCCCACTGATGCAACAGCAAGCAGTTCTCAAAGTCACATTTCATAAGACATGAAATTTAGGTGCTTTCACCTTTCCACTGTCTGTCAGAGTACAAACACCCTGGACTGGTCGTGGTTCTGCGGCAGGCGGTCCAGCAGGCACTGCTGGAAGGTGTACTTCTGAAGACACCACAGATGCCTCACCTCCTTCCAAAGCCGGCATGTCTGCACGCAATACGGCACAACACAAGCTTGATATTTACCTAGTAGAGATTAAGCCACAATTCAGACTAGTGCAGTAGGAACAACATTTCATACAATTTACGCTGAAATCAATACCCTCAGCCTCGAAGCATATCAAATAAATAATTAGATTATTCTTTTGTTATGCAGACATGAAATATGGAATCAATTTTATCCATACTTATGGCAAGACAGCTAGACAGCTAGCTACCCCTTAGTACTTGCGTTTAATGGATAACAAAGAAAAGCAAAATGCAGTTATTTCTGGTGGTGAACTTTATCATCCTGCCTATGCCCAAACCAGGTTAAAAGCACTACCCACTGACCCCCAATTTAGTATTGGGCCAGCTACAGCCATCCTACAGCCCACAGATTTCCTAATCTCGTCTGCAATGTTTACCTTTTTTTAATCTATTTCATAAGTAGTAATGGACCATTCACCACCTGTCCTCCATACCATATACTACCGCACTACTCTCTTTCTGTCTCTTAATGTTACACGCACTGCGCTGTCATGAGGTTAATTTCAAGCCTTCTCAACATGGCTGCTGCCCGTACCGATGAATTTCCCATTAGCATCATGAATAGTGATTTAAAAACAACATTCTCGTATGCTTCCATTGGTTTCAATGACTGTTGGCTACCTTCCTATTTATGCTGTAACGAGCTCCTCATTTCTATACCCTTCCCTGTTCGTTCCGTCATTAGGTTATCCTTGCAGCTTGAAAAACGGGCTATAAACTTGCTGCGAACTGAAAAAAATCTGCCCAGTGGTAGGTTAAGGACTCCGAAACAATGTCACTGGCAATTACAGATAGTGGGCATGGTTTATTGGTTTACTGGGGTTTACTGGGGCCCAAGGCAACTCAGGCTATGAGAGACGTCGTAGTGAAGGGCTCCGGAAATTTCGACCACCTGGGGTTCTTTAACGTGCACTGACATCGCACAGTACACGGGCCTCTAGAATTTCGCCCCGATTAAAATTCGGCTGCCGCGGCCGGGATGGAACCTGCGTCTTTTGGGTCAGCAGCCGAGCGCAATAATCACTGAGCCACCGCGGCAGGGCACAGATAATAGACATGATTCCGGAGTGCTGCTGATGACTTTCCATACCTTCCTCAGCTGATAATCACGCATGAACTGGGGAGCGAGGCATAGGTCGTGGCTGTAGTGGTGGCACCTATGCCGCGAGACATACTATATTGGCCACATGTTGAATATTACGAGTGTTCAGAGCGACTGCGAACTTCTCCGCGTGCAGCAGCGGCGAGCAGCGACAGTTTCCCGAGTTGAAATCGACGCTGATGTAGTTGACAGAGCGCCTCTTGAAACCGACGCAAGACCTACGCGTTGGCGGTGTCACGAAGTGTGTATGTTGAGCTATTTGTGGTTGCTGCAAGTGTTCCTAATTCCTGCGAGGATCATCACGCACAGCGGCGAGCAAAAGCTGCTCACGGTGAACTTCTGTGCGTGCATGAGCTGCCTAGCACAGTGACTAGTATGGTTTGGTTTGGTTTATGGGGTTTAACGTCCCAAAGCGACTAAGGCCATGAGAGACGCCGTAGTGGAGGGCTCCGGAAATTTCGACCACCTGGGGTTCTTTAACGTGCACTGACATCGCACAGTACACGGGCCTCTAGAATTTCGCCCCGATTAAAATTCGGCTGCCGCGGCCGGGATGGAACCTGCGTCTTTTGGGTCAGCAGCCGAGCGCAATAATCACTGAGCCACCGCGGCAGGGCACAGATAATAGACATGATTCCGGAGTGCTGCTGATGACTTTCCATACCTTCCTCAGCTGATAAGCACGCATTGCGTACTTCAGATGACAGGAGCGTGGGCCCTTCCAGTGACAGGATGGGGTGGCACTGTTGTGGTAACGGTGTCACCGCCCTTGGAGGGGTGTCTTCAGCGGCATTCTCAACGAGTGCAATGCTAGCCACATTGCTCACTTCAGCAGCTGTTGACAAAAACGTTTGCTGTTTTAGACTTCCCGTTTAGCAAGTTCATTTTTTCTTGTTTCATCATACTTTCTCATCTTTTTGTTTTTGGTCTTTTTAGGTAATTTATCTAAGCTCCACTAAGAACATGAACATATGCAGCTAAAGTTCACATTTCCACTGTGATGCAGACGTTAGGATCATTAAAGCCATGGAGTTAGTGTAAAACTGCATTTCTACAACCAATGAGGAATGTAATAAACATGCAAAATTTTTAACACTTGCTTTCCCAAAAAAGAAGTCCTTTTTATAATGCACTTGTGTATTTTTAACACACTGGAGCTTACAAGAAAAAAGTAATAACTTACAGGCTGTAGCAAGCGGTATCCAGATTAAGAAGTAGGCATACTGCCATACAAGACTAACCTGGAGTTGAGAGGCATTTCAGAAGCTGCTCCTGCAGCTTCATGTTTAACTGCCACAGCTTCGAATTTTCTTTCTTCAGGGCTTCCAGCTCCTCTTTTAGCGCATTGCTTTCTCTGAGTGCCACAATGTCCTCATTGGCACTTCTTTTCGCAGCCATTCTCAACTTCTTCACCTTTTTTGTTGACTAGAATTAAAGCATAGGCATAACCAATATAAATGCAGCAAATGTGTATCATGCACAAGTCATCATGCACTTCGCATATAATCAGCATACTGGCATTTGTTTGACCATTGCAAGGAGATTCACCCACTTGCCACAAGTACATTAGGCGTTTCCGCATCCATAACACGGTACTGTTGGCCGCAAAAGTTTGCAGGATCTGTGATGCGTGGCGGGGCGAAGCAAAACAGCATTGCTCCGTGATCTGCCATAACAGAGCATAGTATCCAGACTCATGTGAACCTCAACACCACGCTCTGTGATGGCAGATGGCACAGCAATGCAGTTTTGCAGATCCTGCAAGCTTTTGCGCTTGACAGTTCATGCTCCTGATACATGTTAGGAATAATAGCAATGCCAGGAGTGCATATGACTGTATATATGACTGCATTAAGCCTAAAGAACCTGCAGCAAGTTCCTGTCCAGAGGTCTCCTTGAAAAGATTCAGCTGTGCTTCGATGTGACTGTGAAGCTGGCATTGTCACTGTCAAGTCATTCACGACTCTGAGCTAAAGCTGCTTCTTACTTGGTCGCTCTTTACAACAGCAACTTAAATGGTACATCAGAGCAAACAGCTATATCATACAATTCTTTGCATATTAATTTCCAAGTTTAGATGCATGAACTAAACAAATACCAGAAAAATGCACTACATCACTCATATAAGCACATATAAGCTTTTCCTACAACTGCATGCTCTGTTTACCATGGCTGTGATTATACATGCGCCCGCATGGCTGCTTGCTGCTTGCTCTAAGACTTGCACATGTTTCAATAATTCAACACTAGCCAACACTTCCATAAAATATACAAAAGGAGTAAACATATTCAGAATGACCAGGGAGATAGCAAAGGGCCCAGCAGTGGCATTAATGAAAATTGCTTATACATGGGTTGCACCGAAATCATAGCTGTTGCCATGTTTGAGATTAGATGCATACCAGAAACCTGCAAATTTTTCTAATCCATTTTTCATTACCTGCCCCAATCTGCCTTGCAGAAGCTCTCCATTAGACTCTGTATTGTGGCACCCGTGACATCGCATGAAACCCATGTATACATACTACCAACATGACAATTCCTGAACGGAACATGCAGTTTCCAACACGCACATTTTCTGGTGGCCCCTGCTGCTTCAGTTTTGCACGCTGTGCTTTATCTGCTAAGAACATGTCCATGTCTTCTTTGGACTCTGAAATAAATTTGTTGAAATAAATTTGAATGAACACTTGTTTCTCGTAGTAACGACCAGGCCACACAACACTCATGCTGATACATCTCAGTGCTCGCACTCGTATGCTTGTGTTTTCACCAAGTGTCCAGTGTCCACATAATTACACTCGCACGCTGCAGTGTTTTTCTCAAGCATCCACATAATTAATGTTCAGCCTGGTGATACTGATCAGCTAACATTTTTAAAAGCACGGAAAAGATGAGAAGACAACATGAGTGCAAGGAATGCAGCATATAAATAGCTGACATTGCTGTGCAGTGTATTTCATAATACTGCAACAACAGATAGGCAAATACTGCAAAGCTTTACAGTGTATGTAAACACAAAGAATTAAAAATAAAACAGGTCTAACCATTCTGCCGTCTCCCCGAAACCACGGCAAATTAATGGGCACGGGATGTCGGTACATCAAACATGCAGTACACTTGGAGCGCACAAGCGATAAAAAGAAAGTGAAAGAGGGCGAAAAATGTTCGAGAAACAACGCACACAACGTGTGGTTGGGCTAGTCGGTGCAGATTCGACAACATGAAAGAGAAAACAGCGCTGACACAGGACATGAAAGGGCACCCTTTGTTTTGAATCGTGTGCCCCGAGCAAACCCATGTGAGCAGAGAGGCGGCATATGCCTGCCGACATGTTTTGCAGCAATGGTTCATGGCACAGGGATAAAAAAAAAACTTTCATCAGGGTCTTCAGGACAGTTCTGCTTACCTGACATGTGGAGTACTTTGGCGTCGTAATACCCTCCACTGGTTCTTTCGTCGCCTTCACAAAATACGCTGTAAATTTCCCCGGCGCTAAAATCGTCCACATCGGCCGGGCGGAACCCTTTCACATGACGAGATTTCGCGATTTTCTTTACACTGTCTCCAAGAATTTCACGTAGACGTAATACTATAGTGCCTAGAATATATTCTAGGCACTATAATAATACTCCATTGATTTGTCCGGGCAGCCCCACTGGACATTAACGCTGCCAAAACAAACGACGGAGATCCACGCGCGAGCCTCCATGATGCGCCCACGTCGCCTAGGCTTGCTGGATAGCTCATTATTTAGGCTGCTAGGGGTGGCGCTGTAATCTCGTCAGATACGCAAAGAATTCCGTAAGACTTCTATCCGCGCACAAAACAGCATATTACGATAGGTTCGCTCTAATTCTTTCTGTGATCTTAGGTTAACAGGTACTGTAAGACATTATCATCACCATTTCCCTTCATTATCTGGAAATGTCTAGAAAGACAGAACAAGGTCTTCCTTGGACAGAAGCTTCACACGTTCCTGTCGGCCACCAACGCCCCGTATGTCCGCTTCACGATTTCGGGTGAAATCAAACCGCAAAATAAGCTATTTAATGTATTGGTCACTTATTCGGCGATTGCTTCTTTGCCGGCTGGTGTTTCGTGATGAAAATGGCGACAGGGCGGACTTTCGTCTCGGGCGCCCATTCTAGCTTGAAAAGCACTTTTTCGGTTGAATTTCTTCCTGGAGTGACATTCTCTCCCTGGCACTGGGAGAGTTCGAGATGGGGTGAACTGGAAGTGTAAATTTTTCAGAAAAAATTATGCCAGATGTACATGATTTCCAGTGAATCGCACTTTGCAGCTGGATATACATGCGATTATAGTTGGAATCGACCGGTTTCCAGGTGGATGGGCATGATTTCCAGATAAATAATCGCGCTGATAACGGAATCTCAATCCCAGGCAGCCCAAAGCGCCACGTCCAGCGCAAATATTGAAAATAGTGGTCGCAGAATGAACACGTCGACCATATTTATAGGCCGCTGTGTAGGGCACTGCAAAAAATTCACTGCCAGCTTCACACCATCGAGTAATTATAGCAGTATATAGGCTGCAATGAACCAGAATGTATCACATATAGTTCTTGCTGTCACATTCGAAGCTATAGAAATCTCATAAAAAGGAACTTCGCGCATTATGCAACTCAAAATGTGGTGGAAATAATCCAGTTAGACTGAGAAAAGCTTCTTTGGTAAAAAAAAAAAGCTTCGCGATCATTTTCTGCGAACAGCTAAGAATAATAAACCGTACGTATGACAAACCCAGAAACTCAGGCATGATTTAAGTATAAATATGGCGCTCTCTAACCCCCCCCCCCCCCCCCCGGCCAATAAAAAAAAATTACGTAGGAAGGCCATGCCGAACTCCACTTTTTCGGCGAAAAATATCCAAGTACCTATACGCATGTGAAATGAGCCCTCGCTCGTAAATTACAGGCCCCTCAAATGGTGTATCTTTCTGTGGTCGCTTAATTTTACTGCCCATGATATTTCTTCACTTTTACCAGTTAACAGCAACTGAAACAAAGATCTCAGTAAAGGAAGCCAAAATAAATGGTACAGGTCGCGGAAGCAAAAGGGATGGACATCTCTGATTACAATTAAAGGAAAGCCGCTGTGGTGGTTACAGTAGTATATGCATCTAATTGGGTGTGTAATGTCTTGATTGTAATGATGCGCAAGACATTGCTGTACATGGATTATTCCGTGGTGTTCTCTTACGAGCGCTAAATAATTATAATCAAATTTCTTTCTCGTGCTATTTCGGTTTCAACAGCCTATAGCGATGGCTGTGATGCCAAACAAGGCAAGAGCGGGGCCTAAAGCTGGTCCTTCATAGTGCAGATATCGCGCTTACTGATACTGATAACTGTTGCTATTCTGTGCATGTGCTGTTTGTGTCAGTTGTCTGCACTCTGCTTATGGTTCACAGGTCACGGGAGACATGAAAAAACTGCGATACGTTGATTAGTCGTTTTACTTCGCTACAATGCAGTCTGCTTCAAGAATCGGAATGACAACGAATGTAGAAGCAGAGATTATATTGTAGTTTTTTCATGTCTCGCGCTTCTTGACCTATAAGCCACTTTGACGGTACAGTCATCGTTCGGCTGTTAAAAACCGAAACCGAAACAGCATGACAAAACATTTTCCTGCTCACGGATCTACAGTATCTACCGCGAAGAAAGAAGAACTGTGAAAAACGGTCATTTACGCTTGTATTAATGAAAAAAAAAAGGTATTGTTGTGAGAGTTCAGTAGTGCAAAGCGGCGGCGTGATGGTTACGTGACTGTGGAGGCCGAGACCGCGCGCCAATAGCGCAGTCTATTTTTCCATGGTGCGCTCCTTCGTGCCTCGCCTTCGTTGAGTGCGTCTGTTAATCTGCGTCGCCTTTTTGGTACTCGGTTCGAAGGCTTTCTTTTACCAGCAGGCCGTGCACTTTATCGCAGCATGCCTCCTAAAAAACGGTAGCTTGCTTATTTTGAGCCCGGTGCGTCGTCAGCCAAAGTTCCGCGGCAAACCGTGTGGAGCCAGCGGCAAAGGGAACCGTCGAATGAAGTTTCACAGGTGAGCCGTTGCGCACGGCACGTTTCCAAATACGCCCGCTACCCCCCAATTTCTCCCCGTACTCCTTGGGCTGTACCTTGGGCTTCTACGAAAAAAAATAAAAAATCGATGAGCAGAGGCAAGTAAGCCTGTTTCTAGCGTGTCGTGGGGCCCAGCTTTTTCCGGTTACAAATTTCGGCAATTTGCACTGCCATGCACTGCCTTCTGCATAGCAAATGCCCTGTATTCGTGCATCGTTTATTCGCTAATCTATCTGTGCTGCGACATTGCGTATTGCACCGTAAGAACAGCGCGTGCTGTGTATGAACGCGTCCTGAGCGCAGAAAATGACAATTACGAAAGGTACGAGTGTTTTCTCGAGTGTATGCATGGCAGTCGGCTGTGTGCGCGAAATAGTTTAACGCGTTGCTCGTTATATATTTGTTTCTTTTTTGTTGCTGCATCACGAAGGCAACGAAGGCTGAGCTTGCACAGTTTAGCAAACGATTGATGTATTTGCCTCAAAGCGTGTAAAAGCTGCCAGTGGGCTAGCACATACATGCAACCGTGCGCGCAGCGCGTCTCAACACGTCCCACTGTGTACACATAGGAAGCATCCGACCGTTTACATTATTGTGGTTGTACTTCATGCGAGTACACGCTACGAAGCAGAACAGAGTCGACGTCTGGTTGGTCTTGCGATGATGCAATACAATCAGCGGTGTTGCAGTGGAAATAAATTAGTGTTAGAAGCGAATTAACACAGCGACTGCCGTGAAGCAAGCAAGCAGGGGGAGAAATTTGGAACCGAAAGTAGCTGTAGCAGACGACTTTTCCATGAGCCTCTGCGCTGACTCTGGAAACACACCTCACCCATTGAAAGGGGACAATCTATCCCCCTCCACAAGCCTGAAATTTTGCATAGGAAAACTTTGCTTATCCCAATTTTCCGAAGAAAAAAAAATCTCCAAGCAGTACACAGTTCAAGTGGTTTGCCCTCCCCCCCCCCTTACACACACACACACACACACACACACACTGATGCACTACCCTACTGCCCTTTGCCCCAGAATGAATCTGAATTTTCGTGTAAATGTTGAGGTGTTCAGAGGCAATTGTTGAATTCAAGCGAAGCCACATAGATATGTGCACGTAGACTTTCTGTGGTGACTATGTGTTTAGGTGCTTGGCAGTTGAGCCCGAAAATGCATGTTTGGTTTCTTGTGTGCCCTTTTGATAGTTTAATGTTAGCTGCCTGTGAACCAGGCAGATGCGGTATTATGAGAAAATGTATTATTTTATTTGCCTATGTTTCCTGCCCACTCAGTTGTGCTAATGCTTGTTCTATGCATGGGCTCATGCCGCTGTTGAGCAACTCTTTTTAAAAATATTAGCGTCTCTTGTTGTTGTCTGCCTTGTGTGACTGTTGTGAAATCATACTCAACGAAACTGGCAATGCTGAACTGTAAGGCGGCTTGTCGCACTTTCACTCTCGGTCCTACCTTTTAACACTTTCCCATATAAAATTTAAAGGAGTGTAGATACCAAATTTTGGTTGCCTATGTTTTCTTGTTTCTAATGGTGCGTTAGACATTGCTATACATGGAACACCATGAAGTATCTGGCTGCAGCTGCCAAATAATAATCAAATTTCATCTCTCACCTGATTCGGCTTCTGTTACAAAAGCAGCGTGATGGCTACGATGTCAGGTCAGTATAGGTCACATGAGGCATGAAGACAGCTGCAATATAATCGCTGCTGCTTCACTCATTGCGATTCTGCTGCTGTGGTGGCTCAGTTGTTATGGTTCTCGACTGTTGACTTGAAAAGCGGGGGTTAAGTCCCAGCAACTATGATCACATTTCAGTGGAGTTGAAATGCTAGAGTCTCATGTGTTGCGCGATGTCAGTACACATTGGAGAACCCCAGGTGTGGGTGAAATTATCCGGAGCCCTCCACTTTGGGATCCCTCATAGCCGGGGTCGCTTTAGGACGCCACAACTCCCATGAACCATGCACCAAACCCATTGCCATTCCAGCTCTTGCGGCAAGCTGTCTTTAGCATCACAGTGAATTAAAATTATGAAGCAGTGATTATGTTGCACTTTTTATTTGTGTCTCACGTGACTTATACTGACCTTTCACGTTGTAGCCATTACTTGACTGTTGAAGCTGAAACAGGTGAGATACGAAATTCGATTATAAACTATTTAGTGATTGTAGGTCAATGTCACATGGTGGTCCATGTATACTATCTCTTATGGATCATTATAAAGAAAAAAACATAAAACTGTGATGAAAATACTAAAATGTGAAGGGAATCGGAATGATGTTCATGTGGAATGATACCAACTCGGGGTATACATGAACAGGTTGCAGTCATTCACTTCGATACTGATGTTTTTTTCTTCTGTTGCTGATGTAGCCTTTTCAATGTTTTTTGTAGCAAGCTGAAGATGAGGTGCATGACAACGCCTCTACAAGTCATCCCAACTTGGATGATGAGCCTTCAACCCTGCATCTTGATGACAGCATTTCTGATGCACAACTGCCAAGGCTTGATGAGGACACCAATGGGCTTGACAACCATGTGCTAGAGGACCCCGATGAAGACTTGTCAGAATTTATCAGAGTGAACTCCGAGTCGAGACTTCCACACAGAACACTACCCACCTGCAGGCGATGCTGCTTGTATTAGCATTATTAACATTTGTTGTTGCTGCTGGCCTTCCTTGGACACAAGTGGACAGCTTGATGAAGCTGTTGAATGCATTTCTTGGCTAGAACGTCTTCCCATCGACAAAATATGGCTTTAGGAATTTATGGGATTTGCACAAATCAAGGATGGTGGAAGTCCATACATACTGCCCAACGTGTGAGTGCCTGACATCAAGCTGCGGCCTAGATTTCCAGCACTGCACTAATTCTCAGCCACAATGACTATGGCACAGCTGGTGAAAAAAAGGAAGCTTTTTCATAACTGTCGACCTCAAGCATCAGCTACAGTGTCTCTTAAAGAAGTTTGGGGATATAGTTGGCGCAAACCTCCAGAAACTGACAGCTGAAACTCATCAGGGAGCTTATAAGGATATCACAGATGGCCAACTGTACAGAAAGGTCCGCCGTGAAAGGAACATGAATTGGAGTGACCTGACTGTTACCGCTAACAGCGATGGATCGCCAGTATTTAAGTCGAGCAAAGGGTCAGTCTGGCCAATTCAAGTAGCGCTTAATGAGCTCCCTCTTCCCTATCGTTGGAGGAACATCCTCATCTGCGTCATTTGGTTTGCCAAAGGTCACCCACCTACTCGCCTCTACTTGAAGACATTTGTTGAGAAATTCCACACTATGGGCAGCTTCACGTGGTCATTTGCCAGCAAAGTTGTGCAGTCAACAGTGAATGTGTTGTGCTTTTGTGTTGACTCGCCAGCTCGCGCTTCACTGCTGAATGCTAAGCAATACAACGGATACTATGGCTGTTCTTGGTGCCTTCAAAAAGAAACGCTTGTTGATGGTAAGAATTGTTTCAGTCATATTACAAGCTTTGCCTCTTCTGCTTTCTGCACACTGTACAGCTCTAAGAACATAATTTTGTTGCTTAAATGCATTCACATGCAACAAGCGACATACTCGTATCCCATGTGGTTGGTATCAACTGTTACCAGGTATAAAAATACTGGTTCATATCAGTTTGAACAAGGTTGTGTTCTAATACAAAAACAACTTGGTGTTGCAGCAACTTGGCGATGGAGGGCCATGATGATGACGTGACAATCTGTGCTTCCCCATAAAAGCAGTGAAAGAAATTTCACTTGGGAAGGATTATCACCCATATGGGGGAGAGAGAGACTCGAAGATGGTATGGCAGAGAAAAGGATGGCAAAGTTGCTTGATTGTGACAGCTGTAACTCTGCTGCTTAGTCTTTTAAAGAAATTTTTCTATTCACATATTCCAGAGATGGAGCCTGACAAGTGCCAGGGTATAGCAGTTTTCGACCATAGGGATCACAGGTCTTCTAAAACTCCTCATAAGTATTCTGAAACAAAAGGCTGTTGTGGGGTGCTTAGTTTACTCTCTAGCAGGCATAATGACAAAGGAAGGACATTTTGCGCGTTGGTGAGCAGTCACATTTAGCTTTGTGTTTACTGTGAGAAATATGTGCAGATATGCACAGGGCACTTATTTCTAGCTACGAGGAGATTGGGTGCTGTTAATTATGTGAGCAAATGTCTGTGCTGTCTGTTTAAACTGTTGTGATAAGTTTATTGCCTGGTGATCCAAGACGTACGAGGTGTGAAGACTGGAATCACAGTTGTCACCTGTGGTGCACATGTATGGATTCAGAATGGAAAAAATTGTCACTTGGAAGTTCTATCTTACACAAGCACTCTTGTAAACATTTGTACCCCTTCCTGCAGAAGCTATGCACATTAAAGGTCAGGAAGGTTGACTTTGCAGGTCAGATTCCATAGTGATCCTAATAATCCAGAGCTTTTCATTAGCATCTCCCATAGCCTAGGTCTACCTCTTGGAAGTTGGGTTCTGCAGTGAAAAATAGGGCATGCAAGCTCCACATGTTGACCTATTGCCCATGTACATATTCTGAGTGTAACAGGAAAAGCCTAATTTTGTAAAATGGGCTTGTGCATTGATTAAAGGTAGATGTGGTACCATTGCATGTAGTTTAAGTTATTGTAGCATTTCATAACCATCACTTACATGTGCATTCGTACTCTCCTGTCTGTTCTTTAGCATGTATTTCTTTGTTTATTATGCATAGTACTATGAGAAATTTATCTGTCATTTCTTTTTTCAGGCACCCTGAAATATATCATGGAGGGGCGAGATATGGTCGAGCGATGCCATGACACTGTGTACAGTACAATGAAACTTGCAGCCAGGCGAGACCGTCCTGTGGATGGTATGAAGGGCTTGTCAGCCGTCGCAACCCTCAGCACATTGGACCTGTCGTGGGGCTTTCCACCGGACTACATGCACTGCGTACTGGAAGGTGTCACATCGCAGCAAATGGAACTTTGGCTGTGTTCACCAGGAAGTGCCAGGCACATTGGGAATCATGTGAGGGAGTTGAATGACCGCCTGTTGAAAATTCGGCCACCAATTTCACCAGATTGCCAAGACTGGTAACTGAGCGCTCGTTTTGGAAAGCTACAGAGTGGAGATATTGGCTTCTTTATTACAGTGCACCTTGCCTCTTCAATATGCTGCCGCAGAGATATTTGACGCATTTCTGCCTTCTTGCACAGAGTTTATTTTTACTCTTACAAGCAAGTGTTGAAGAGACAGATATTTTTTGTGCCGAAAGGCTTCTTGTGGAGTTTGTTGAGCAGATGCCAATTATCTATGGTGAACACACCCTGACATTCAATGTGCACCTGTGCACCTTGCAAAATCTGTGCGCATGACTGGGCCACTGTGGGCAACCTCTACCTTCCCATTTGAAGGAGGGAATGGTGACATTCTCAAGCTGGTTTCTGCAGCGAAAGGTGTTCCACATCAAATAGCAGAGCGCTTCATCATGCGAGAGGTGCAGAAGTCCCTGAAGCGTCTGGTACTACTGCCACCCTACCTGAACAAGCAGCAAAAGCTGATCTCGGGGAAGCAAGGCAATAAGCTCCAGTTAGGAGTATTAGGTTCGCCATTGCAACCTGGCAGTCTTGAATGCCATATTCTGGATTTGATCAGCCAGACCATTGGTGCTGTGCCCAGTATGAGTGAATACCTCAGAGCACGTATTAAAGGGTTCACTGTACATAGTGCCAATTACAACAGGACCGAGAAAACGTGCTCTGAATATATTCTAACAGATGATGGCAAGTTCTTGCGAGTGATCAAAATTTTTTAGTGGAAAACAGTATCTTCTTACTCTGCCAAGAACTAATTACCGAGGAAAGCTTTATGCCTTTCATGTTCACTGCTGAACACCCTCCGACTGATGTTGGGTTGTGCCTAATTTGTGAGCAGAAAGTTATTTCACCTTGTGTGCTTGTGGCACAGAGCGACCAGTCACATATTGTGAATGTGCCCAATCTCTATGAAAGTGATTAGGAACAGATGCCAGGGACAAATTTAAATTGGCTTATAGCCAATGCCTGCGACGCTGCGTATGACCAGAAGTTTTCTATGTTGTCCGTCTAGAGCCCAATTATGCATGCTGAAGGACACTGTTCCCACACTGTTTTTTTTTTGCACAGTCCATTTTATTTGTTTGTAGTCTTATGTTTTAAAGCATTGGGTCGATGCTTCTTTGAAAGGGGAGAAATTCTGTTAACCTTTGTAGTGTTTGTTTATTCTTCAGTGTTGCCGGTGCGCCGCTTTATTGCTTTGGCTGTGATGCAAGAAGCGACCAGATTTATCTCGATTGATCGCATCCAGGCGGAGCCGCTTCTACGTTATTCCAGAATGTTCTAGTAACTTTGCACGCTCTATCTCGAAAGTTCGCTATCAGCTTTAAATTCAGCATGGCCAAGAGCGGCAGGCATTCTGTCCGACCGCAGAGTTCGCCTGTTGCTACGCCGCCGCGGAGTCATTCAGTTCTTTGCTTGTGCAAGTCAGCACAAAAAGAGTTTCGGTTAGAAGCAATTTTCGCTGTCTTCTTGCTCTCCGTACTGCAGTCACCACTCTGTGACAATATTTGCCTCAGTTGTATGGAAGGTGTGCACCTTTTGCTGCATATGTCATTTGAAGTTTATTTCCTTCTGCTGTTCTCGATTATTGTGAAACATCTCTGCATCTCTGTGTTGCACTGTTATAGGTCATTGTATATAGAAGAAGCATTCTGTCTAATATCCAGTGTGTAGTCCTGTTTGTAATTACTAAAGTTGAATGTGGCTTGTAATCGCATTTTTCATATGCCATATTTGGCCTAAGGTTCAAATGTACGTGTTCTGGTTTGTTATGTGAGATTGTTAGTTTGTTATGTGAGGTTTGTTAAAATAGCGCTTCATTTGTAGTGTAAATAAAGAATTATGATGTTTGATAAATAATTTTCACACATGTTTATGAAAACATGTTAGGAGGTTACCTTAATTATCATTCTACTCAACGTTGTTTCACAGAGGCGATTAGATCTAGAAGGGCGACCTTCTGCTGCATACGTTGTGCTTGAATTGGTATGTTGAGGCATTTGCATCAGCACATAACATCCAGTGAAGCAAAGTAAGGGCATGCTTAAGCATGAAACACTTCTTCCCTTCGCTTTACCTGAAAAATGGTTGGTATAGTTCTATACTGCACTTTGTGATCAGTGCGACGCGCGTTAGACAAGAAGTCCAGATTAGGATGGATGCACTCTACCAATATTTGTCTTTGCTGTGTATGCCGCCAAACTGAAGTAAACTAAATTAGGTACTGCAGTGTAGTTGTATACGTTTACAACAGCACACTAACTTCCTGTGTGTGTCAGCCAGAATGTGGTTGATTGGTGTCCAAACCTTAATGCCTATTCAGTGTTTTTCATGCCAAAATTAACCAATCCACTCTTAAGTGCAGTTGACGACCAAAAAAATTTTGCACACCACAACCCATGCTGTCTGGTGTATGCACTACAGCACACTAACACTGCACGCTGTGGGTACGAAAATACACCAATCAAGTGTGGTGTGCATGCTACAACACACCAACGCTTTCTGGTGTGAACGCTACAACACGCCAACCCGTTGTGGTGTGCCCGCTGCAGCACACCAACCCAGTCTGGTGTGCACACTGCAACACACCAGCCCAGTCTGGCGTGCACGCTGCAACACACCAACCCAGTCTGGTGTGCACACTACAACACACCAACCCATTCTGGTGTGCACACTACGACACACCAAACCGGGCTGGTGTGCACACTAAGACACACCAAACCGGGCTGATGTGCACGTTACAACACACCAAAACGTTCTGGTGTGCACACTACAACACACCAGTCCGGTCTGGTGTTAACATCAGAACACACTACAGAAGCTGGTGTTCACACTAGGAAACACCAGAACACACCAAGCCATCCTGGTGTATTTTTCAACTGGGGATCCAGTAACCAACTAGCCCATTTAAGAGCGTTTGCAGCTGCAGCAAAGCTTGACAGTGGTGCTCTGTTACAGGAGGTCTGTGTAGGCGTTTCTCGCAAATTTTGTGCAATGCTCGTGAAGTATAACCTTTTGTGAAAAACAGGAGACGGAACGGCTACGTTTCTTTTTCACCAAACGCTTTAACAACTAGTGTTGCGTGATCATACCGTGACTATCAATTTGAGTCTGCTGTATTTGACGGTACTCGTCTTCAAGCGATCCTGCAGCGAAAATCAGCGTAGTATAGTACGTTCTTGATTACTTCCACGCAGTATGAGCCCCGGACCAGCGGCGTGGCTCTTCGTGCTCCCTGCGAGAACCGTGCCATGCACTGCGGGAGGCGCCATCATTGAACTTCGAGATATATTGAATGATATGAAATTACATATTGTGTCCAGTTGAATACAAAACTTCATCTAACCTTATCAAGGCAAATTGGATGTCTCTGGATGTTTCAGTTTGATCTTTACATCATTTTGTGAGCCTCAAGAAACATTTAAACCTAAAAGCAAAACTTCCGAAGAGCACTCAGCACAGATTTATTCTAATCCTATCCTCGTCCATGCATGTACTTAACGTGCAGGCCTGTAAGTGTGAGTCAGTCATTCTGCACAAGCAAGGTCAGTAATCTGCTCACAAAAATTCTAGAGAGCAACTGAGCAGCGTATATGCTATATTTCCTTAGTAGCCTGCACACGTATTCAGCGACAACGAGTAGGGGGCACAGCGAAGCACGGCCATGTACACGGGCACCTGGAATGACCGCGCTTAGCATTTAGTTGGCCGAAAGGACGCTCCCGTTTGACGCTCAATTTTCAAGCAGCCGGCAAACAACGACGCCTCTGCATCTTCCAAAACCTCCACGTGGAAGAGGAAGGCTATGGTAAGGCCTAGGGTTAGTTCGTCTTCTTACACCCGTGCTGGAGGTAGTACTGAGGACACGCAGACCCTGATTTGCCCCCTCTCGAAAAAACACTTGTGCTCTGTACCAGTCCCCGAGACGGACGGACTGAGAACACCAGGGCTGCTCACATAAAATCGTAACTTTTTCTGACTTCAGAACGCGCCCATGGGGTGTTCTCTGTTCCGCATCAAAAGTATCAGCATAGAAGCATCCGAGTGTAACCCACTCAGAAATGCGGCATCGGACTTGAGAACAGGGACCAAACAACCAGACAGCATCTCGAGCTTTGACGAACGATTTAGCTTTCAGTATTTTAGACCCTGAACGATATTCCCATTTTCTCTTCTTTTCATCGCAATGCGCACCCTGCCGAATCATTTGCACTGCACTCAACTTCTTCCAGGCCCTCCGCACATCACGCACACTTTTATTTCAGGTTTTATGTGAATTCCCCAGCTCAACACTTCTTAGAGACATACGCTGACTATTATTCCTCTGTCTTTGCAACGTAGAAAACTTACATTTTAGTTACCCATCACGTCTGGTGCATATGAGTTTCTACAGGGTGTAAAATTAGGTGGTGGCTAGCGATAGTTTTACCAGCATTGCACCTTGGTCGCAGCTAGTACAAAGTGGCAGCAAGGAGTATGGCGTTAGGAAAAAGCCAGCATAGCAGTAGTGAACAGCTAACTGCTACTAGCTCCTTCACCGCTGTGCACAATAAGGCAAAGGCAATAAATTTAACTGGCACTGGATTTGCTTTTCGCAGATTGCTTCTTGATCACTTCTACAAGAAGGACCTACATCGCATATCTGACATTACTCTTTTTTGCTCGTACACAGCCCACTCCAGGTCTATTCGGGGGCTCTTCGTGGCTTGGAAGAGTCCCGGGACTCCTCTCCTTTAAAGAAATTTTAGTTGTGATGTAGGATGCCTTCCAAGGTGCTGCGTCGCGAACGGCTAGAAGTACAGTCCCGGTACAGACCAGAGGCAGCGGTCAGTCCAGCACACGCACGAGCATCGGCACGTTGTTTCATTTTTCGTCGTCTTCCGTTTTAAGCGCCAGCCGTCGATGGTTTGGGAGCCGAAGGCTATCTTAACTTCTCCCGGGCGAAAAGGCGCCATCCTGGCGGCCTATTGTGATGTTGCGACGGCAGGGTCGTATATGGTTTGAGACGGTCCGTATGGAAAATTTCACGACTACGGCGACGATATCAGTACACAGAATAAGGGGTTTGATGAGGTAATTGATAGGGAAGGTCGGCTTAAGAAAGCGGTAGGGGACTTGGTACTTGCTGAGAAGTTTGGAGGAAAGCCCGGGACATGAGGAAGGCAGCCAGACCAAAAAGTCAGGAAGATAAGTGGGAAGAAGGGCAGAGGGATCACGGATGCTGTTCTGCTGCTTCTGGGCGCGTGAAGTGAAAGATCGGGCAAGCTGGCGGCATTCTTCAGCATAAATAGCGGCTTGAGAATGAGTTGCAAATTCAAAAGGCTCAGGGCGGTATGGGAGAATGGTGTCCATTGTGCAAGAAGGCTCACGGCCATAGTGCAGAAAGTATGGAGAGAATCCGGTGGTGGCTTGAGCAGCGGAATTATAAGCATATGTGACGATAGGTAGAACACGGTCCCAGTTGCAGTGATAGGAAGCTACGTACATGGACAGCATGTCGCCAGGAGTGCAGTTGAAATGCTCAACCAGGCCATTTGTCTGCGGAGTTTAGGCGGAGGTGGTGCGGTGAACGATGTTGCATTCCTGTAGGAGAGCTTCTATAACTTCAGTTAGAAAGGCCGGACCTCTATCATTCAGAAACTCTTTGGGAGCACCATGGAGAAGAATGATGCGACGGTAGGTGAAGGATGCAATGTCGTGGGCTCTACGAGATGGTAAAGGCGACGTTACGGTGTACCGCGTAAGATGATCGATGACAACGATGATCCAGCGGTTGCCGGTTGATGTGGTGGGAAGAGGGCCGTAGGGTTCAATACCAACACGCTCGAAGACCTGCGCTGGGCAAGGCAGTGGTTGCAGAGGAGCGGCTGGTCGGCGCATGGGGTGCAGGACTGAACGAACTTGCGAACATAACGACATATCCCACGCCAGTAGTACCGATGTCGTAGACGGGTGAAGGCCTTCAAGAAGCCGGCATGGGGACACTGGGGATCATCGTAGGAGGAAGAGCAAATGAAGGAGCCTGGATTGGTCGGAATGACAAGCAGACACTTGCGACCATGCGGAAGGTAGTTACGGCGGTAAAGAAGCTTCTCTGTGATGGCGAAATGGTGGGACTGACGACGGAGAGCACGGGAAGCAGGTCGAAACGATTGGCCACATAAGAAATCCAAGAGGCAAGAGATCCACGGGTCTCTGCGTGGCTCGGAAGCCATATCAGCGGACTCAAATGTCAAAGAACGCAGGGCGGGTATACAAATCACTGCCTCAGACGGCTGAGGAGAGGGCATCAGCATCGGGATGTTTACGGCCGGAACGATAGACAACGTGAATGTCGCATTCTTGAAGTCGCACAGCCCAGCGCCCCAGTCGACTAGAGGGATCTTTCAACGACGACAACCAGCAGAGGGCGTGGTGATCGGTGACAACGTCGAAAGGGCGCCCGTATAAGTAAGGGCGGAATTTCAAAATCGCCCAAAGAATGGCTGAACACTCCTTATCGGAGACAGAATAGTTGGCTTCAGCATTTGTCAGTGTTCGGCTGGCGTAAACGACAACGTATTCGTCAAAGCCAGGCTTGCGCTGCGCGAGTACTGCATCGAGGCCGATGCCTCTGGAGTTGATGTGGAGTTCGGTCGGAGTACGAGGGTCGAAATGACGCAGAATTGGCGGAGTGGTCAGGAGGCGACGGAGTATCGAAAATGTTTCATCATAGGCTGGCGACCAGGCCGAAAGGTCGTGGCCGGAAAGGAGCTTGGTAAGAGGGTCGATGATAGTGACGAAGTTGCGGACAAAGCGGCGGAAGTAGGAACGGAGGCCGACGAAGCTGCGGAGGTCTTTTTACAGAAGTGGTTTTCGGAAATTCTGCTACAGCTCGCAACTTTGCCGGGTCAGGGAGAACGCCACCATTGGACACGGCATGTCCGAGAATGGTGAGCTGCCGAGCTCCGAAGCGGAACTTTTTCAATTTGAGTTAGAGGCAAGCGTCGGCCAGGCAGTGAAGAACAGTCTCAAGGCACTGGAGGAGAGACGAAAAATTCGGGGAAAAGATCACAATGTCGTCGAGGTAACAAAGGCATATGTGCCATTTAAGCCCACAAAGTAGGTTGTCCATCATGCGCTCGAATGTGGCGGGGGCATTGCAGAGGACGAAGGGCATGACATCAAATTCATAGAGCCCGTCGGTGGTGACGAAAGCAGTTTTTGGGTGATCGGCCTCTGCCATCGGCACCTACCAGTAGCCTGAGCGCACAGTCTAATGAAGAGATGAACTCATCGCCCTGCAGGCACTCGCGGGCGTCGTCGAAACGAGAGAGAGGGTAAAGGTCCTTGCGTGTAATCTTGTTCAGACGACGGTAGTCGGCGCAGAACCGGAAGGAACCGTATTTTTGTTGACAAGGGCCAGCGGCGATGCCCACGGGCTGTGCGACGGCTGTATGACGTGGCGCTCGAGCATGTCGGTCACCTGTTCCTCAATGATGCGGCGCTCAGCGGCTGAAACGCGGTACGGACATTGGCGTAAAGGGGCATGGGGGTTAGTGTCAATACAGTGGTTAACGGGGGTTGCGCGGCTCAATGAAGTTTGCTGGTAGTCAAACGAAGCTGCAAAATGGTGCAGGACGGCGACAAGTGGGGCTCGTCGGGAAGGCGTCAGGGCGGCGTCGACGGAACGGTGGAAAACATCGAGAGGAGACGGATTGGCGATGGGAACAGGTGTAATGGCGCTGACGTGAAGGCCGGCCGTGCTATAAACGAGGGGGTATGCTGAGGCGGGATGGAGCAAGGCAACACTACCAAGCGATTGGCCTCGGAGTAATGTGTTAGCGCAGGAGCGCGTATTGGACACATACATAGTGCTTGAGCCACAAATAATTGTAAGCAGCATGAGGCAGTAAAACAGGTTTCTGGTTAGCGCATCGTAAAGAGGACGTATAAGTGACAGTTGCGCCGGAGAGAGCAGCACAATAAAGTGGCACAAGCGCTGTAGAGAAAGGCGGAACGTCTGTGTCCTCTAAGACGACCACAGTAGCGGCAGAAGCACCGAGTATGTCCAAGGAAGCGTCACTGAAGGGCGACAACTCAAGGCGAGCACGGTCGCAGACAATACCGGCTTGATGTGTGGAAAGGAAGTCCCGAATAAGGATGGCGTCGTGAGATGAGCGGGTGAGGACGATGAACTCTATTGTGTGGGGGACGTTCTCGATAAGCTGGCGGGCGGTGCAGGCGGCTAATGGTCGAATGTCCTAAGCGCTGGCGGTGCGGAGAGAAACGGCTGGAAAAGCGTCGTCACATAATGTTGGCGGGCACGCAAACAGGTCTTGAGCGAGCCGCTGGCGGCGCAGTTCTTGCCTCCGAAACTGCGGCCGTTAGTTTGCCGCTTGCGCGGCGGGTTGGCGGAGGCGCATCGGAGAACGGGATCGTCGGCCAGGGGGCGGCGAACGGTGGGAGCGCAAATGGTAACAAGGAGACGAGGAATCCGGAAGCGGCTCCTGTGACGCAGGCGAGGTGGACGGCGGACGATCGTACCGTGGCTCACGGCTATAATTCTGCGCACGATGGTCGCGACTGCGGCACAAATGAGCCACGTGGCCAGCGACTCCAATAGGGCGGTTGTCTTGCGTGCGGCAGGGGTTGAGAGGCTGCGGCTGAGTTCGTGGGCGGGCAACGGGACGATAAGTCGGAGTTGTCGGTCGCTGGGGTTCTAACAGATGGCGAGGAAGCCTGTAGACAGGAACAGCAGGTAAGCACCGCGGTCGCAACAAAGCATCAGCGTACCATAAAGGAGCCCCGATCAGTGACTGCTGAGGAGGTGTAGGAGGAGAGGGCAGTACCTCGGCGACCTGCTCCTGTATGACACGCTGGAGGTAGGGAGCGAGCGGTGGCGCAGGCGTAGGTGGGCTGTTAGACAGGTACAGCTGGCGGGCGACTTCCTCATGGACAAACTGCTGAATGTGCTGGAGGAGCGACGGGTGGTTCAGAGCACCGTCAACGGGAAGAGCCAAGCTGGAAATGGTTGCCTCTTGAAACCGGTCCGGCGGCTGGAAAGGCGCTGTTTGCTGAGCTTATCGAAGTTTGGCAGTAGCTTATTACATCTTACAGAGACTGGGGATTCTTCGAGACGAGCATCTGAAAGGCGTCATCATCAATGCCTTTCAAAATATTTCTGATCTTGTCGGCCTCGCTCTTGGAAGCATTGACGCGCTTGCAAAGGTCGACGACATATTCGATGTAGCTTGTGAAGTTTTCGCCGTTTCGTTGTGCCCCACTGCGCAAGCGTTGCTCAGCAACGCTTGCTTTCGCGCAGCGGGACGGCCAAAGACCTCCGTTAGGCTAGTTTTAAGATCCGCCCAGCTGGAGATGTCAGCTTCGTGGTTGCGGAACCACAGATTGGCGTCCTCGCTCAAATACAATATGACGTCGGTGAGCTTGAAGCTGTCATCCCACTTGGTATACGCAATGACGCGTTCGTAGGAGGCGAGCCAGTCTTCTAAGTTGGTATCGTCCGTGCCACTCAAAGATCGTAGGGTCGCGCTAACGGACGGTACTGGAACAGAGGAGAGCAGTGGGAACAGGCTGGAAAGGTTGGGTCGAGGTGTCGGGCACCGTAGTAGAGCCTGGTAGCCTGGGCATCGTGTCGTATCTCGAGGGTGAGAGCAGACGGCACCTCCACCAAATGTAATGTAGGGCGTCTTCCAAGCCACTGCGTCGCGAACTGCGGCGCGACTAGCGGTACAGTCCCGGTACAGGCCAAAGGCAGCGATCAGTCTAACACACTCACGAGCGGCACGTTCTTTCACTTTTCGTCGTCTTCTGCCTTAAGCACCAGCCACCGATGGTGCTGGAGCCGAAGACCTGTCTTACACTGTAAACAAAAACCTATTGATGTGTGAAATAGAGGCATCGCTTATTTCAGTTGCATCGGGACGAATTAGCTGTATCTAGGAGTTGCACCGAGCGCCTCCTAGCAGTTTGCGAATCCCTAGCCATAACAATTTATTTGAAAAGCAATATTTTCTCTGAAAGCTGCCAAACCCATTCAGGTTAGAAATGAGTATCATTACGTTTTCCGCGCTTGTCTGCAGCTGAGAGTAGTGCGCGCTACCGGGTAGTGCGTGCTACCGACCGCACGCCGACCACGGCGTGTCTTGCTCTTGAATTAAGAAAGAATGAGACCCAAGCTGACAGAGAAAGGCAGTTTATCTTGATACAACATTAACGCCGGCAAGCCAAAAAAATCCGCTAAGGAGTCGAGGTCGTCCGACTGACCAGCAAGCTTAGCTGGGACTGCTCGCCCACGCTAGGGCAGTGCCAGGAGATATCCCGTGGCAGGATGAGGCCAGCTTGCCCCGCTTCGTGGGAGTGAGGGAACGCCTCGTGGGAATGAGGCTTCGTGCCGGTGAAGAACAACTGACAAGCGCCGAAACGTCCGCGAACGTTGACTTCGCGAGTCCGAAGAGGCAGAGAGTGCTCCTGTGACTCAGGCGCAATATCTTGATAGTTAGAACTGGGGGATGCGATATTACGTGGTGATGAACACAAAGAAATAGAGCCGGGAGATGAACACAAAGAAATAGAGCCGGGAGAGTCCCCACAGCGCAGAAGTAATCCCCTCGCGGCGTTGCCCGCTACTACTTATGCTTGGGAAGACACTTAGGAAGCCCATTCAGCTAACCGCACCAAACTGGCGGTCCCTTCTGCAAGTTCTGAGAACTCCAGCTGCGGCATGCCCTTTATAAGATACCTTAAGTGCCTGTAGTCGCTGGGATTGAAGGCAACGAGTGTGCGAACAGCTAAATTACCAGCAGCGCGAAGGGTCACATCTACGCTCAGTGCATTTGCATGTGCAAAAAACGTGTGGCGCTTGCACCCTTTATCTTCAGAGATATTTCAAGCAACCAACGCCACAGCCCACATAAAACCATTACTTAGGAACGGGAGTAGAGCTGCGGTAAGTTAGTGCTTGCTATTCTCGCAGTTTGCTCTTCGAACGTGCGGAAACTCCCCTTTGGAAGTGTTCATGAACCCTGCTTGAGTATTCCACAATAGGGAATATTCCTCGCCTTTCTGTCGTGCGAGTGCGCAGTAAGATAGAGCCGATAATTACACCGAGTATTTGTATAGGATAGTGGCGCAAACAGTACAGCTCCGTACGAATTCGTGCATTAGTGAAAATAAGTACAGTAACAACCATAAAAATGTGCCACCCTGAAAAGAAAAGCTTTTTGTATGTGAAGAATAAGAAATCAAAGATATCAAACGTTCAAAAGGCAAAAACCTTCTAACGGAATCAAATTACCGCACATTTTGTGAAGAAAGGCAGGGACCTTGCAGCCATGATCTATGACTGGTGACTTCCACCAACGCCTCCTTTATTTTTACAATGCCAGCCGTATCAACCGCTTCGCAATGGGAGCCGTCGGTACGCCTTATTTCAGTTAGTTGCCGCGCTTCGGCGCCACCCAGATGGCAGGAATGCTGGCGTCATGCTTGCGCATGGTCGCGCGGTGCTGGCTTTTTGGTGATAGCTCTGTCCTACTGCTACACCACGAGTCTGTAAGATTCTTGCTTCCTACCCCTTCTTGAGAATCTTTCGCTTCCTCCGCGGCATGGCGCTTTTTCCAACGGCAATCGGCTCGAGCGGCAGCGTTGCTCGCCGTTTTCAGAGGTGGGCTGAGGCGTTCGCCCAGTCTGTCACTTCAGGGGTCGGCTGGCATACTTGAGGCGCTGCCTCAGGTGTTTGCGCCGCTTATTGCTGTTCCTTGCCTGACGACTGCTGCGTTGAAAGTTCTTACGTTCGTTCGTTTTGTAGCATCATCGTTAACGAAAATTGTATTTGCGTGGGAAAATGATGCGGTCCGCAACGCTTACGAGGAGCTTCGAAGCAGCAGTAAAATGGCATTGGTTAATTATGTTCAGTACGGCTGCTGATTCAGTTTTGTGTGCAGTGTGGCAGATTCTAAGCTAGTTTATGTGGGGCTGAGGAACTTCACTGCAAAGACTAGAGAAGAAGGGTCGTTTACGCGCATTGATTTATATATATATATATATATATATATATACAACGATTTACAGTAATAGCATATTCAATACTTTGCGCGTATCTCCAGCTATATAAATTGCCACTCTTTGTATTTTTTCCCATTTATACGTATAGAATCGTGTCTATTTGCTTGCATTTACTCGTGCTTGCAATCATAAGAAATTTGAATTCAAGAAATTTCTAGGGCAAAGCATATCGCGCGCGAGCGGAACACAACAGGGAACGACAAGAACACACGTAACGCCCGGCTTGAGGTGCCAGTTCATACGCCCTTATGTATTGGATCGCCCTCTCCTGCGGCGGCGAGCGACAAATGCGGTAGAAGAGACGCTCCCTTGTGCTTCAGCCTTTACGATGACTGCCCCTGGACACGTGCTGAAGCGGCCTTGATTTCTGTTTTATCTGTCTCCTTTCTTTCAAGCGTTTTTATTGCGAAAGCAATATTGCTAGCACTTTTCTGCCGTCGGCGGAGGTCGTTCCTTTGCTGTCACGTGGCACGACCACGTGACAGCTTGACGTCACGACCAGAGGAGAGCAGGGGCCCCAATTCGTCTCTTCGGCCGTAGTCGTTCCTTCGCTCGGCGCGGCGGCTACCACTTGACGGCCTCCTCGGCCCGCCGCGTGAGGGCGCTCGCTAGGAGAGCGATTGGAGGATTGGTGGCTGAAAAGCAGAGATGTGGCATAAGGTTAAAATTGTACGAAACCGTAGGTAAAGATGATGGCGAATCTCAATGAGAATTGCCAACACAGTAAACAAAAAAAATAGTAAAAAAAGAAAAGCTCAGCATGGTGGCAACTGCCGCCACCCCGTTTCAAAGGGGGCGCTCCTATCCATCCATCCATACACGGGGCTCTACAGTGCCCTACAGAGCTACTACAGGCAAGGAGACACGGAACGCCCTACCTGCTGCGGAGTCAGCCCTTAAGGTCGAGCGCTGGAGGGGGCTAAGCTATGGCCTAAGCGCCACGGCTTGGGTGCTGTATTGAAGAAGAACCGACCAATCGCAGCTTTGGTTTAAGCTGCAGAAAAAGAAAATTATTCAATACAAAGAAGACCTACTTCGCCTAAAGTACATAAAGAGCAGTGCTTCTACTGATAGGCGGGCGCACTTCTGCGCCTTTAGCGAACACGCAGGTTGATTACCTCGCTATACTTTCTCATTGATAAGCCGTACATAGAAGTAACTGATGCACGCAGATTCAAGTTCTTGCAACGATCAACAAAGCTGACACCGCGTGCATCCACTAAAAAACAGACGTGGTGTGAAAGCGGGAACCCGTTTCAAGAGGTAAAATAGCGTATCTTAAGCGTCAGCTTCATAAGTGCCCCGAAACGTCGCTTTTAACCTAAATTAAGTAATTCATCGCAGTGATAGATGGGTTTTTAGTTTTTAAAATCTTTTCAATGAGATCACTGTACTGTTTTCTTTTAACTTTTTTTCGATCGATACATTCGTTTATAGGTCAAGCGCGTATACAAATATTGTGAATATTCCTGCACATGACGCCTATTGTCAGCTCTATTTCTTGCCCACGCGCCCGAGAGGACAGGGAATAGAAGGCAAAGAAGATTACATCGTGGTGTTCGTTGCATGCGCTCCCCTATTCCGGTTGTTCGATTCACCCCAAACGATCTTTCGTCGATGAAACGAGGCCACATTGTACGCCTGGGCCGTCCGTCGTTCTTCCAAGCCATGGCTCGCAAACCCGGCCCGACTGATGAAGCTCCTCATTGCAACGGGAATGGCTGGGCGTCGCTGAACACCGAGCCGGACACTGCAAAGGCAGCGGTGGTCACACAACAACCAGCGCGGTGGCTTGATCTTGGTGGTCGGCGTTCTCCGAGCTCGTCCAGCGCCTGTCCTGTGTGCGGTTCAACATCTGGAAACAAGGGGCGCAAGGCGCTGGTGACGGCAGGCACCACCCTGCTACAGAACAAGGACCGCGGATGTCGTGAGTTGTCCTGACTTTGGGAGTATACCCATCCCTGCATAGGCAATAGCCTACAACCCACCTACCGCTACGACGTTTTTTTTTTTTCATAAGCTTGTTCACTGAGTTCAGCCAATAGATTCCGTTACCTGTAGTGGTCAGCCATGAATACACTACGTGAATTAACACGATCGGCAAGCTCGCTGCCAACGCCCCCTTCCCTTCAGTTGGACATTTGCCCTTGAAACAATGGTCCTACATATAAATTACGTTCGAGCGCGTAAACAATTGCCTGAAACTGCACTACTTGAGTACCCATTATTTAGTGTTCCCATTTACCAACCGGTGCACTTTTCGCAACGACTATGCCGTTGCGGCTCGCTCACCCTTTGAATTGGACGTGAGGAGCAAGCGCATTCTTTTCGCTGCGGCAAACTTTCGAACGTAAAACTTGCATGAAAGGTCTCTTAGTACGGTACAGTTTCTATCGGCAAAAAAGCTCGTTGCATGCCGCTAATGAATTTGAATCTGAGAACGAGGTTTCAGTTAATACTTTTCACCGTAACTATTCATCAAGACACCGCATTAACACAGGCGTCACCTGTGCACTGAATGAGAGCGCCGGAGGTGTTTGGCGTGGCGAGCTTTGCTCTTTCTAGACCCCGAACGGCTATATGTTGGCGTTCCATTAGTCTGTTCACTGCAGTTTCGGATGCGGGTTTTATCTTATCTTTTAGGGCGATAGTGTGCAAATTTTCGTCCTGCAGAAAATACGGCGTCGTCATCGTCGACGCCTTCGCAGTTGTGGGCAAAAATTCGGCGGAGAAGAAACATAGGTTGGCTACCTTGGTCACGTAATTTTGTAGCGCCACCACAGTCTGCACACAGGATTGTGAGCAAACTGTACACCGTGGCAGGCGACAGTTAAATTAATGATTGGCCGGCAGGAGTTGCTCTGGACAAGCAACATGGGTCGCACAGGCCCCACCAGGGCCAGGAGCTGCCATCGCAGGGCATTGAAGCATCGCTTCATCGCTCCACTACTGCGCCAGGAGTGATCTTTGAGTGTAAAGTCGAGAATGCAATTCCCCATATGCAATTCCGCATTTATGCCATGAAGGGGGACCTGAAGTATTTCGTCCAATTTTTTAAACATTTAGCTCGAAAGCACTCCTTCGGAAGTACCCACCTCGAGCAAGAATCTTTTCTTGTGGGATGAAATTAACTTGGGTAAGCTCGGGAAATATCTGGGGAGCGCCACGCCAGCTGTACCCAATGGGAGGAGGGCGTCTTGCCAGCTGCTTCCATAGTGGACAGAGGACGATGAGTATCGAGAAACGCGGTTGTGTGCACATGCTATTACCGGAAAGAGCAAATGAAGAATGAACGTTTGCTTTCGCATGTCTAGTAGGTTTAACTACATTAAAGGGTACCTGAAAACGGTGTTTGAAGTTGGCTATAAAATGCTTGCATTATGTACAATACAGGCCACCGAGCTTTCGTGCCGCATACGTAACCTCAAAATCGAGCCGATAATCTATGGTACATTTCTAATAACTTCAGCTTCCGCGCCTAGCAGCGACCAGCGGTTTCTGGTTTCTGCCCCATTGCGCACGCAACGCTTCATGCAGCGCTCCTTACGTCAGCTGCGGACTGCTGTGATTTGGTCACCATGCCAAATTCACGCAACCGGCGTAGGGGCTGAGTCAGTGGGGCCGGCGGAGGAGCGCCGACATTTCAGAGAGCGAAAACAGACCAGAGGTGATGTAAAGGCGCGAAGATGCAGCAATGAATATTTTGACTACAGATAAGTAAGGTTCCACAAAACTAATTAAACAAATTCTTTTTGGAGGATATTTGTGAATGGCTTCATTTAACACCCTAGGCATACCAATATGTTATTACACCCTCCTTCAGAACCCATGTTAAACCGTACCACATTTTTTTTTTGCTGCAGCCAGCGACCAAGGCCTGACCTGGCCTTTTGTGAGGGGCAAGACGGCTGTTTTCCGCCCCATGCATCTCCTTATGGGCTGTGGCAGCGAGCCACCAACATCACTGCTACGTTCGCGCCCTATGCTGGCACTCCTTGCACGTCTGGCCACGGTGCTAACCGTGCCGCGTTTTTCGAGATTGCTGCAGCGATTCTCTGCGCTGCTATTAGGTGAGTAAAGGTCCATATTCGCCTTCATTCTGGCGTCCGCGTTTAACTGCGGCTTGTATGCAGATCGTCATGAAAATATGCAATAATACAAAAAGTAACTTGCTCGCTGCTGCTTGCGTTCAGAATCGTGGCGAAATATTCGCGTTAAGCTACGCTCTCCACGGTCGCAAGGGCAGCTTAATAACAAAAGAGAAGTGTTGAAGAGCACGGTAAGCCGACAAGACGTGCGACATGGACCAATATAACCATAAACATGCCATTTTCGTTCTTGTACTAACCAAGTGTATACAGTCAGAACTTGTGATACATCGAGGGACCTATACATAGCCGCCACAAATAAGCTTTCTTCTGGGTGTAATCCGTGTCAAGTGAAAACTGAGGGATCAGAAGTACTGAAATCGCGTTCCATATATCGATTAGGGGACGTTCTTTCCCCAGCAGGAGGACTCCCATGAATGCCGCAACGACATACCAATGTTGCAAAATTCAGTCCTTAGCATATATAGAAATCAAAGCGCGCTTTTCAGTAGGTCATCAGCTACCCAGTGCAGATATTTAGTCGGTGCTCGGAGTAGACTGTGGAGCTAGAGCCATCTGTTTCCGGTCACTAGGAACACAAATATAGAATAAATGAAAGATCATGAAAGCCGATTCTTAGCGTCCTTTATCTTTGCTTATTTGCGTGTTCTCGTTCGATGCCTTTATTCTTGCCGAAAGGGCCGCGTAGGTTCCGCAACACCTGCCGTTAACACTTGACTGAGAGCTGCGTTTTTTTTTCCGACATTTGTACTCGGGCCACACATTACACCAAAAACCGGAATTCTTCTTCTGAGCTGTTCAGCCTACATTGAAACCCACACTTATGTACTCCGATTGCGAGAAGACCCTATTATAAGACGAATTATCGCGTGCCTAGTGCACCTTCCCTAGAGAAAGTCTGAAACATATGGCGACGGGTGGGAACAAAGCACGGGAAAAAAAATTGCCTGTAGTTTGACCAATGGCCATCCCCAGTAGAATTGCGGAAGCAACGGCGCGGCAATCGCAGCGGCTGCGGCACCTCTGAGTCACCCGCGTAGCGGAGGAGTAGGCGGTGGCCCCAGCGCTGTAGCTGTACGTCGTGTACTCCTCATAGAGAATGCACTGCTGGCGCAGCGGCGATGGCACCTTTGAGTCACCCGCGCAGCGGTGGAGTCGGCGGCGGCTCCGCGTTCCTCTGACGTCAATCGCTCCTCGCGCTTGCGCAGCTGGGGCTCTCCGGGGCTCCGTGAAATCGCTCACACTTAGCGTAGTGTTGCTTTCGCAACAAAAGGCTGCTAGTAAAATGTGCTGCACCCACTGGTCATGTCTAAGCTTTTCCGAATAGAGCATCAAAGCGTAAACGTGTGTATGGCGATGAGGTTTAGCCCTCAACCGTAACTAAAAATGAATTGGCAAAGTGGTTTTTGAAGAAAGGAAATGGCGCAGTATCTGTCTCACATATCTCAGTGGACACCTGAACAGCAACATAAGGGAATGGAGGAAGGTGGGAGTGAAAGAAAAAGGTACCGTAGGGGAGGTCTCAGGAGTAATTTCGAGGATATTTAACGTGCACTGACACCGCACAGCACCCGGGCGCCTTTCGCGTTCCGCCTCCATCCAAACTACGCTGACGCGGTCGGGTTCGGACCGGGGTTCTCCGGCTGGGTAGACGAGCGCCTTAACCACTGAGACACCGCGGCGGGTCCGTAACTGCGGTTTTTCATAATACAACATTTTGGGCGAGTTGGTTACCTACATTCATTATTACAGCGCAAAGACGGCACAGCACAAGGGGACACCACAGCGCTGAAGGCCCAAGACTTCAAGCGGCCCGCGCACGCCCGGCGCGAATACCACAGCACCCGTCGTTACGAGCCCGAACAGGCGACGCCGCCTTTGATGGGCAAAGCGCCCGGAGCCGGTCGGCAGCCCAAGACGGATAGTCCGCTTCCTCAAAAGGGTCAATGCAAAGAGCCCGCCGGGAACAACCGACGCATCAGCCCTTCGGACGACGCCTGCGCAAGGGGTCAACAGCAACCTGCCAGAGGCGGTTGTCGTTCGGCCGGTCGCAACCGAAATCGCTCCAACCGCCAATCCAACGGCCACAACCAGTGGAATAAGGACAGGGCGAGACCAGACAATCCGGACGGTGGAAATCGCGGGGGGGGGGGGGGTAATAATAATAATAATAATAATAATAATAATAATAATAGATTATTTTTCCTCTTTTACAAAGGAAAGGAGCAGCTGCGAAAAAGCTGCTTCAGTGAGCAGCTTGACGGGGCGACTGCCCCCTTTCTGACGGCATTTGGCAGCGCAGGATAAATCAACTGATTGAATTTTTGCATCAATAAATCAAAATTGAAAGAAATTTGTGTTAGAAAGCACAAAAAAAATCAAAGTACATCATGTACAAAGCACTAAATGAGGACATGGACAAACTGTTCAGAAAAACATTTGACGGAATTGTTTCACGGAAACAACTGTAAAATCTTTCCGAATATTGCGTGAGTGCTGATTGAGTAAAACAGGAAGCCTGTAACAAAGCATCTGCTTGCCATAGTTTGTGTGACAGCCAGTGATATGCCAACGTTCTGGATTTCGGATGTTATGTGTATTGATGTTTTGTTGAAGCACCGCTAATAATGTTAGAGTGTCGTCCTTCTTGGTGATGCCTAGTCTATAAAGTAGGGCAAGTCTGTAGTTATACAAAGATGTCATTTTAACAATTTTTAGTTGCTCAATTAATGGCCCTGTGTGTGCGGCGAAAGGGGCTTTAGAAATTAGTCTGATTGCTCTCTTTTGCAGCAGTAATAACTTCGTGATATTTTCTCCAGTTGTGGTTGCCCACACTAGTGAGCAATTGTTTAAAATAGAGGAAAAGAGTGAATTGTATAGGAGAATATTAATTGAGAGAGAAAATACTGAAAGATGTCGACTTATGGAACCTATTGTGCGTGAGAGCTTTGTGGCTAAGTATTCTACATAGGCATTCCATGACATATTGTCTGAAAAATAGAGATCAAAAATTAGAGATCACTGTGGCAGCCAGCATTGTGAATATGCGAAAGCACTGAAGCCTCCTCGGCACTCGGCGCCTCTCTTTGCCTCTCTTTATAATTTTCTTATTGTTTGATAATTAATTTAACAACTTAATTTGCGTAATTATCGTGTGCTTTATTTAAGCATCAATTCTTTTGCTATGATTATACCTTCTTTTATCTTCATGAAAGATTTCGATTTTTCAAATATGACACCGTGCTTGTTTTTCCGTTCACTTACTATCTTCCCGTCCCGCCTATTTAATCATGCAAGGTTTTTGTAATAATCAACAAATTATGTCCATGAAACTGTTTGTTGGATTAAATATCACTGATCTAATGGATTTCAAATCATTTCAAACTTTTTTTCACTCCATTGCCTATTTTTCCTATATTTTCGCTGTCCAGGGCGGTTTTTCCGTCGACTCACTATATCGACGTGCTCCCTATTTTGGCGGTTTTTCAGCATTTTTGGCTCTATATAATTAACTGATGATGCTATTGCCATATTTTTTTTTTTGGCGAACATCGCAACTGCTGCGGACAGGTTTTGCACGCACATTTTGCGGAGGCGTTTTTGTGACACGGCCACGCCGACATAGCCTAGAAATGCTTTCGCATTAAAAACACAATTCTACACGTAACAGAGACCGCGCAATCACGCCCGAAAGTTGCCGAGCCCTTCCCGGCGACTTTTTCATGCTCTCACCCTCCTCCGTCGCTCGCACTTGCGTATATAAGTTGGGAGGTGGCTATTGGTTAGATTCTTTCAGACGTCAGGCAGCTACCATGGCTGCAACCAATAAGCCAAGGAGCTGCGGTGGGTCAGGGAACTTCGCTCAGGGTGGTTGGGCGGACGTAGGAGCGTCGACCTGCCTACGTGCAAAAACTGACTACAGATTTTGACTCCAAATTTGGACTCCAGAAAACTCACTTTGTACAAAGCGCATTAAAAATTCTTGCTGTTCAACATCAGTGAAGCGGCGGGCTTTAACATACCCGGCATACCGCAGTTTCATTAGAGCCCCTCACAGAGCCCCTTTAACGAGCTTCAGCTCTTTCTTACGTGAGTGTATACCAGGTGTTTCAGTGAACACTCTAAAATTATCAAGAATACGCCTTTTGGGGCAAAAATACGACAGTGTTGGCGGACACCAAAAAACCGGCAGATCGTTTGAAGTGGTAGGATGGTTAACTAATTTTGAATAATTATCTTTTTAAATACGGGAGTCAGACGCCTTGTTGCAATTAGATATTTGTAGCCGGTCGTTAGTACCACCCATATTAGTTCTCAGAATTTCGAAAATGCGATTAACCTAGGCGCTGTGGCTCGACAAATTCTGGCTGCATGCTGCGAATATGGATGCGCTTACGAAAGCATGCAAGCAAAGCAACCGTTCCAGTGCCCGTAACTGAACGATAAAGCGAAATTTTGTCGAGCGACAGCGCCAAGGGTAATCGTGTTTTCGAAATTCTGAAAAATGATATGGCAATTTTTGTCGACATCCTACAAATCTTTAATTTCAATTAAGCACCGAACTTCATTACTTACAAAAGTAATTATTAAAAATGAGTTAACCAGCTTACTGCCTAAAACGATTAGATAGTTTTTTGGTGTCCGTGAATGTCGATAATACTACACCGCAAAAGCCATAATGCCCAAAATGCCTATTTTTCAAAAAATAAGCTTATTTTTGCCTATTTTTGAAAATAGGCATTCTGGTGTCGTCGAACACTGGTAACACTATGCGGCAAAAGCCATATTTTCTCCCCAAAAAAGCCTATGCTTGAAGATTTTTGAAAGTATAGTCACTAAGACACCGGTATATGGTTTACGGTCAAAGCCAAGAGCACCGTAATGCTTCCACTAACCAGTGGGTTATAAAATTTCTGTGGCCGAGACATGGAACGGACGAAAAAGGAAGTAGGGCATGGGATTTATAGCAATATAGAGTAATATGCGTTGTGGGGCTAGTTGGTTTATGCTCAGATTTCTTTTATGCGCACAGAAAGACGACACAATAAGGCAAGGTAGACAGGACGGAGCGCAACTTTCAACTGATTTTATTCCGGAAAAAGTACATGACATTTATACCAAAAAAGAATGGATAGTCGTTAGTGCCACGTGCAAGTCAACACCCGGGAAAAGCACATGGGAAGGGCACAGGTGACTCACCTCTTATGTAATTTATCTAAAAAGGCAAAATCTTTATCATATATTGTCAAAGATGGTGCACTGACACATGAACTACTGCTTTTCCTTATATGGTAGGCCTCAGCCAATTCTCGCTCAAGCGTGTCAGTGCTCCTGCACAAGATGCTGGTGCCTTGGAGCGTTGCATCACACAGTTTTTTTGCTTTCTGTTTTTTGTCGTATCTTTTCCACACTCACTGATGTGCGCCGGCAGGTGCGAACCGGTACCGTTCTTCAAAGGCAAATTGTGTTCCCTTAGCCGCTCATTAACACATCGGCCCGACTGCCCAATGTGCACCTTTCCAGACTTCAACGGAATTTTGTACACTACCCCTTTTTCACACTTCACAAACTTATTAACATATTTGATTTTGCAATCTGAGTACAGCTGTTTGCAATTTTTAGACTTAAAAATAACCCTTAAGGACGAAGGCTTTTGGTGGAAGTACCAACCCCGCGTGCACAGAAGAAATTGTTGCCTTTTGATTCCAAGCAATCAAAAACTGTTAAACGTGCTATCGCTTTAATGTGCCTTGAGTCATCTATAAGAAAGTCCTGTCAAGAACATTCCAATCAACATTCCAAGAACATTCCTGTCAAGAAAGTCAAGAACATTCCAATCAAGAAGACTGTCGAGCAGGGAGACACGTTCTCGCCGAGGCTATTCACACTTGAATAGGTTTTAGGCGCAAAAAAACAGACGAGACACATAGGAAGGTCACAGGACGAAGCGCCAGGAAGGTAACAGGAAGCGCCAGGAGATGGCGCTTCGTCCTGTTACCTTCCTATGTGTCTCGTCTGTTTTTTGCGCCTAAAACCTATTCAAATATGAACCAAAACCAACTAGCCCAGCAGCAAGTGCTCTTAGGCTATTCACCACCTGTTTACAGGAGGTATTCGGAAGCCTAGATTTGGAAGAGTAGGGTTAAGCGCTATTGGAGAAAGCCTAAGTAATCTGAGATTCCCGGATGGCAATCCTTTGCTAATTCACTCAGCAGATGAACTGCAAAGCATGAGCAGAGAATAACGGTGGGTCTAAAATTAACATACAGAAAAGCAAAATAATGTTCAACAGTCTCGCATTGGATCAGCAGTTCCGAGTTGGTAGTGAGGTGCTGGAAGTTTTCGGGAAATACGTCTACTTAGGGCAGATATTGACCGCTGGTCCGGATCAGGTGACGAAAGTAACTTCGAAGAAGAAGCGCATATGAATGATTGTCTCAGATCATGAATGGTAGTTTACCAATATCCTTCAAGACAGAAGTATGCAACAGCTGTATTTTTGTGGTGCTCACCTATAGGGCAGAAACGGGGAGGCTAACGAAAAGAGTTTAGCTTAAGAAAAACCTTGGTACGTATGGAAATAAGGAAGCGGGCGGAATAGGTGAGGAAACATATGCGGGTAAATGATGTACTAGTCGAAATCAAGAGGAAGAAGGGGATATAGGCAGGGTATGAAACGTGAAGGCAAAACAACCTCTGGTCGTTATGGGTAACGGAGTAGATTTCAAGAGATGGGAAGCGTAGCAGGCGGCGGCGGAAAGTTAGATGGGCTGTTCAGAGTAAGAAATTTCTGGTAATGTGGTGCCCGCCGCTTACAAAGGACAGGGATTTGAGAGACATGGGAGCAGTGTTTCCCCTGCAGTGGGCGCAGTGAAGCAGGTCATGATGGCACTATGTCTCTCTGTAGATCGTCGCGTTGTAGATGAACTTTCAGCGAGGTAGTGCCACCTGTACTTTCAATGAAAACACGTGAGGTTACGAATTTTCACTGTTCCTATCTTGCAGCATCACTCCTAATATGTTTTCGGTGCAATGGTTCGCTCATCTGCAATTGGGTCTGCTTTGGAAGCTGCTGGATATTGAGCTTTGGACAAGGTGTCAAAGCTATTGACACATTGACCCCTTGAGCGTGAGCACTGCTGCGCTTTCAGGCAACGTGTTTCGTGTTTTTATCTCACAAGACTTGTTTTTGTACGAGTGAAGAATGAAAACTTTAGTGACTTTTGGTGCCATGATATTTCTCCCTGTGAAGAGTTGCGTGAGCTGCCCAGTAATGAAAATATTGAGGTCCTTCACTGTGTACACGTGAAGAAAGTCCCAAGGAAACTACCTTAATAAGAGAGACTGTTGTATTTTGTTTCCGGAAAATTGCTGCTTAGGGCATAATTGTGCCATTTGACAGCGGCTGAGTATAGAACAATGCTTAAGCGTATGCCTTGGTAGCCATTTTATAACCGCTGTTTGATGCACGCTATATTAACCGTAACCTGTTACCTACGATATTTTGCGCGCCTATAGATCAACCCGCTTTTCCAAAATCGCGCTTTCTAAACTCTGGGGTAGACCAATACGCGAATCATAGCCAGGCTAAGATGTAAACCCAATTGTAAAAGCAGAAAAGGAAGGGTGAGAACGAAACGAAGGACACTTCTCGGGAAAGTTCTCGCCTTCCGCACCGCTTCAAGCATTCACCATAAAGTTCGCCTGCTGCTAACATTACTACAGAATGGTGCCATTTCCTTTTCGTTTGCAACGAAGGATTTTCAGATGAGTAAGGGAGGAAGTTGACCTAGTTGGTTCTTGGAATCATTCACAAGAAAACTGCGCGAAGAAGTCAGGGGAACAAGATGAACACGGGGGCTCGCCGCACCGTCACAGGCGAAAGCGGGGACACGTCAGAAAAGGGAATCTTATCCCGGTCGCTCAGCCTTGCTGTTCGGCAGCGTTTCGCGAGCCGTCGTTTTCTGGGAGGAGGCTTCGAAGAGCGCCGAAAATTTAGCTAGATGCTCGGGAAAGCAGCCGGAGCTCCTTTTCGCGTACTACAGCACCATGCATACAATGCCGCTCTTGAGGACTACTGTCATTAGTGTACGGCTGCGGTGCTTCCAACGTTCTGCGTGCCTGCCTTAATTTATTTGAACGAAATGAAGATTTCTACGCCGCGGATATTTAATCGCGCATTGCTCAGGGCAGAGTGTCTAATTTCGTGACATATTCGGCGCGGCGCTGTCACAGCTGTGATATACTATGCGGTGTGTCCATCACCGTAACTTAATTCTGGTGGCTTAGATCCTCGGACGGGTCCGACGGACCCGTCGGAAATACAGCACGACGGGTACAAGGTACACTAATGTCTTCTATTGCAGTGAACGCACGATAAAGTTCGCACTTCACTGTAAAAGCAAGAAGCAGATGAGAGGGCCTACTATGAATGGCTACGCTGCAAACCAGGCCCTTCAATCATGAAGGATCGCGTGTAAGGACGCAAGAAAATTCGTAAGCATAGTCAATAATCCAAAGCGCCATGTTTTAGTGGTTATTCTGAATGATGTGAGAAATCGCCTTTATAGTTCGTTTGAGCAAACGTACGCTGAAGTGATTCCTGTTTGTACTAGTGTGTTGCAGGGGAACTTCCGGTATTCGAACTCTTCTCAAAAACGCAGCAATGTACAGTCTTTGTCAAACGTAACCAGGCTGCATGGTTTGCTTCTAGCTTGTATAGTGGAGCCCTTGCGGCTTTTCTAAAGGTCAAAACGTGTTGGAAGGTAAGAAGACCCCCAGTTCTTACCTTTAACGACCATTTCAGCTTCAGGAAAACTGTAAGCTAGGGCTTCACTGTAGGAGCTAGAAGGAAACCATGCAGCCTGGTTACTTTTGACAAAGACTGTACGTCAGTGCGATGGTTGTGTCGGCATCTACTGTAAGTACTCACTAGATATTGTAGATATTGTCACTAAATGGAATTTCTTGTATGGCGTTTTGAGTTTCTGTATTGGAGTGAATACTCGTACTGAAACTAAGCTGCACTGCAGAATCCGCGTCATATCTGTAATCTTATTTCTATGCAGATTCGGCCAGGTGCAGCCGCCATGTTCTCCGTGATCTTGGCGGCGTTCGGGAGCACACTGTTGAAGAATTTCGGATTATACTATTGTCCTTTGAGAAATTTTCAATAATACAGAATTCATTGATGCTTCAAATAACAGCCTTGCTTATTTAAATAGTATCGACAGGAGGCGGAGAGGGTTGACGTGAGCCTGCCCTGCTACTCCACAGAGGAGAAATGTGAAGGAAAGAGGTAGACAGAGCAAATAGATGGTGACAATGTCACAATACATTGCAATTTATGGGGTGACTAAGGCAACAGATTTCGACGCACACACTGCCTGGCACTCGTTTTTCACGTGGAATTGACGCGCAGCACACGTAGTGCATGGCTTACACAAACACATCCTTCAAAGATTGGCCTTCTTGCAAATACACAACATAGCATACTCACGTATAGCAATACAGCTTTCGCCGCACTGACACAAATATTACTCTGAGCATCTTAATGGAAGCTTACTAGTATGAAATACTATTCTATTTTCTCTAGAAAGGAACATTTTTGCGAATGACGGCAGCGACGAACGTCATCGCTTCACCGCCTCTTGCTGCGCGTACGTAACGTGCAGGCGAGTGAGCGGCCCTTATAAAAATTTCTATAGACAGTCCATAGACTGTCTATAGACTTTAGTCTATGAAGTCTATAGACTGTCTATTGACAAATCCTTTAGACTGGTCTATAGACAGTCTATAGATTTATGGCCATACACTTTTAGTAGACTTTTGTCTATAGACAGTCTATAGACAAATGTCTACTGAAAGTCTATAGGTCTATAGGAAGTCTATAGACACAGGTCTATAGACAGTCTATAGACGATCTATAGACTTATGGTCATACATTTCCTATAGAGCTGTCTATAGACCGTCTATAGACACTTGTCTATAGACGGACTATAGACGACCTATAGACTTATGGCCATCAACTTCCTGTAGATTACTGTCTATAGACAGTCTACAGACAAAAGTCTACTGGTCCAGTAGACATATGTCTATAGACTGTCTATAGACATTCAATAGGTGTGTGGCCTGGCAGTGCTATAGACCTTTGTCTATAGACAGTCTATAGGCCTCTGTCTACTAAACTATTAGTAGACTATTATCTATAGACGGCCTATAGACTGTCCACAATCATTGAAAAAGGTCACCAGACACAGTTCACACATGAAACAATCAATATACTTACAAATTTAGTTTATTTCCAAGCTATCCAGGCTGGGAATATGCAATACATGCACCATAAGAATGCACCACAGTAACATAAAAGTTGAAAGTAACAGTCCGGCTAGTTTCCTCAGAAGCATTCTTGTGGCCTGTTGTCTGCAGTAAATCATCCGGGCATGTCACCTGTACAGCACAAAGGAAAAAAATAATAAAGAGGAACTGAAAAAAAAATTCCCATTCCATCTCTACACATGTGCTTTACAATGCAAGGCATATCCTGGCTATGCCATTCTAGAAAGGCAATCTTGATCTTTTGGTTTGGTTTTATGCGGTTCAAAGACTCAAGGCGACACAGGCCACGAGACGCTAAAGTGAAAGGCTGGGGAATAATTTCGGTCACCTGTGCAGAGTACACAGGCCTTTAGCATTTTGCCTCTATTGAAATGCGACCGCCTAGGCCGGAATCGAACCTGCATCTTTCAGGTCGCCATACGAACATGATAGCCACTGAGCTCTCACGCCGGCTCAATCATTTCAGTAAATACACCACAGATTATAAGTGTCGTCATAAAACATTGTAACAAAGGCCCCTAATCCCTGGAGCACTCTACTCTGAATCCAGCACTGATATTGATTTCTGTATGGCAATACTGTTACAGCCAATACTGATCTCTTTATGGCAATCCTTTTACACTATTTGTAACAGAAGACTCCGAACAATTGTGCCACATATCTGCATTGACTCGCAAGGAGCTGTTAAGAATGCCACCTCCATAAAATACAAATTCAGTGCACCTTACAGAGGGATCCAAAAAGGAGAATATTGCAGCATTTATTCTTATAACCGCTATAGAAGAAGCGCTTCAGAATACCCTGCGTGAATTAAGCCTGGTACACCCGGCCAAATTTTTAACTGGCTCGGGTGTTGCATCGCTAAATGCACCTTGTAAAAAAGGTGCCTTTCGGCTACACTGCTGGCATATTCATGCTGTAATTTAACGAGTGAAATGTCATTTCGTGGTTCCTTTTTGTTCATATAATGTTTGAGTGCAGTACTTGCGTGTTTAGATCAACGTTATCAGAAACATTCGTCTGCCACTACGAACAGCTGAAACAAGCGCCATACGCAGCAATGGAGCTTGTCCATATGGCCTCATCCTCTGGGTAACGTACCACTCCTTTCATGGCGGACAAGTCGTTTACCCAGATTGGTGCAAATGCGCCAACATAACCATCGCTGCGTATTCCGCTTGTTTCGGCTCTTCGTAGCGGCAGACGATGAATATTTCTGATAACTTTGATCTAAACATGCAAGTACTCCACTCAAACATTATATTAACAAAAAGAATCTATGAAATGCCATCTCACGCATCAAATTACAACATGAATATGCCAGCAGTGTAGCCAAAAGGCACCTTTTTACAGGTGCATTTAGCGATGCAACGCCTAAGCCAGTTAAAGATTTGGCCGAGTGTAAGCCGATACTCAAACGGGCACAAGCTATACACAACCAGCAGGCAGAAGCAACCAGTTCACCACAGATTTGCGCCTATAACTTGAAGCACAAAGACGGAACAGCATACTCGTACATCTGCGCGCGCTCTTAGAAACAAGCGGGTTGCAGCGCTTCCATGCCGCGCTCATTATTCAGAAAACTAATACAGTACACAGAGGCTGCAGCTGCGCCGTTTCAAAAGCAGTCGCGAGGTTGAGACAGCAAATTACTGTCACGATAAAATACCACCTGAAATTCACTTAGTTTTTCCTTCAAGTGCAGCTCCAACAGCGCAGTAAAAGGTGTGTTTCTTGCATGGAGGCAGCCTAACCCAACGCTGCTAGAAAAATCAGCGAAAGCATTGAACGTGCTCAAAGTAGGCAGTATTTCAATGAAACAATTAACGCCTTCAACAAGCGCAGCTATAATAACACTAGAGCTTAATTTAATTTTAGGCGCAAATAAGCGGCGATTCACATCGGCGCTTTCGTAACGTAGCAGTCTGAAATCAGAAACACATACTTTGCCTCTCGCGCAAATGGTATTCTAGAAATCTGTGCACGCGTGAGCGGGATTCATGAACGAACCACTCGGAACGAAATGTAAGCCACCTCTTGTCGAGCCGACCTTTACCCAGCTTTCAAAATGAAGTGCCCGCAAGCCAGCGGCGGCGGCCAACGGCTCTGATGACAGACACGGACGAATCCATACGTGTGCAACGAAGGGGAGATGGGATGGAGCTCGTGGGTTCTTCGCGGTGTTTGAGCACGACGGCCATTAGCGCCGGCAACGAATTTTATTCACCCATCACACTATAAGCATTCCTCCAGCGCCGCTTGAATACAACTTTGACAAACGTCTCGCGCTCCAGTCTATAGCGTTACAAGACACCTTTGCTGAAACGTCGGCGTCCACGACGCGCACCGAGCGAGCGTCCATACGTAGCAAGCAATGCACACCTCAAAAAGAACAGCACTTCATGGTCCAGAGAGGCGATAACACAAAGATAAGAAAATAAATGTAATCCACCACTGAACGAGACTGTATGTAAGTACGTTTTCGGAGCTGCAAAGTAAATTGAGCTCACACGGCGATAACTAACACACAGTTCCATTTCGACCGTCATTCACAGGCTAAACGACATTTCTGGCCGCGCATCTACCTTGAAACACGAAAAATCTAGTAGACAGCTCGCGAGGAGCGGCTTATCCTCAAGGGCACCGCACAGACTGCCTTTCCGCGCGTTAGTAAAGACAGCGGGACAGAGATAAGCGGCATTAGTCGAGAACCCGATGGCTTCCGCCTTAGAAACGAAGATAGGACGTTTGTAACTGCGCACATAATCTGTTCTGCACACACAGCTCTGCTTAGAGTGGTTTAGGAGACCAAGTGAATAAAATATAAACGGGTAGACTTACCGTAAGCGGACGATGAAGCTGGATTTTGAAGAAAACGTAATCCGCGAAAAACACGCCAACGCCATTGATGCAGCCACGCACAGGGTTGTTTGCAGCCCGAATGATTTTCCGCCGTCTCGCGGTAAAACGGTAAAACGTGAAACAGAAACCCATTTCACGGTCGTATCTTTATCGCTCGCACTCTTGCCGTGTGCAGCTTGATCTGATATCCAAGACCACAGAAGGAAATTAATTGGTTTATAAGCTTAAATTCTTCGCTTACCCTCTAAAATTCTTATTGTTTTCGTGAAAACAGAACCGAAATCTAACTTCTTGCCGGTATACGCGCCGCATCTCCCACCGAATAGTATGTTGTACAATTCTCAAATAAAAATTATGAGGTTGCATAGCATAACGTCTTTTTTGCGTGTGTTCGTGTTTAGAAAACTGATATGCGCCACATCAGCGTGTCATCGGCTCCAAAGCAACAGGTGCAAGGGTAGGAACGAAAAAATACTGGCTTTGTGATTGTTGCGTCGCAGCACTTTTTCACGTGAATAGAAACTGCAATGGTAGAAATGGCAGATGTTAATCGCACAGAGGACCAGGCTCTTTGAGATTAATCTAAAGTGTTTCTAAGGCATGGGCGCTTCCTTGAATTCTCACACCCGTATTTGCCCCTTTATTTTCAGGACGTTTTAAAGAGAAATGTAGAACCTTTGGTTTGGTTTGGTTTATGGGGCTTAACGTCCCAAAGCGACTAAGGCTATGAGAGACGCCGTAGTGGAGGGCTCCGGAAATTTCGACCACCTGGGGTTCTTTAACGTGCACTGACATCGCACAGTACACGGGCCTCGAATTTCTCCTCCAAAGAAATTCAGCCGCCGCGCGGCCGGGATCGAACCCGCGTCTTTCGGGCCAGCAGCCGAGCACCATAGCCACTGAGCCACCGCGGCGGCAAATGTAGAACCTTTGATGAAATGTTTCCTATTTCAGCGCGTTGGACAGTAACGATCGAAAGATGGAATGGAATTGTGCAGAGCGATTCCTTTAAGGGACAGCGTATTCGTTTGATGTAGTACAGTTTGCGGGCGCCCTTACTTCAAGAACTGCTGCCTTTCCTCGGCTTACTTGTTAGCATTAATATCTAATTGTATTGACAATATACGTCACGGTATAACGAAAAAGAGCTTGTCAATGCTCCTGAAAACAATATACAGGAGGGTGTTGTAATGGCCTTACGCAATACTTTTTAATTTCCGTAATAGCGAAGAAAGTGGGGGACTCCCGACATAGTTGCGGTCACTAGATGCAGGTCCCCTCAACATGCAGTGCAAAAATGAATTGACATTGTTCTGGACTTAGTCGAAAGTCAGTGTATAGAACATTGTTAGATAAAATTACGATTGTTATAGACTGGTCTATAGGAAGTAGACTGTCTATAGTGTACAGTCTATAGACGAAAGGAAATTGAGGTAGTTGTAGACTGTAGTCTATAGAGAGTCTATAGACCGTGTATAGACAAAAGGAAATTGAAGCAGCTATAGACCTTGGTCTATAGAGTGTCTATAGACCGTCTATAGACGAAAGGATATTGTGGCAGCTATAGACCTTAGTCTATAGACCGTCTATAGACGGAAGAAAATTGAAGCAGTTATAGACTTTAGTCTATAGAGAGTCTATAGACAAAAGAAAATTGAGGCAGCTATAGACTTTAGTCTATAGCGAGTCTATAGACCGTCTATAGACGAAAGGAAACTGAGCAGTTATAGACTTTTGTCTATAGACAGTCTATAGACAAAAGGAAATTGAGGCAGCTATAGACCTTAGTCTATAGCGAGTCTATAGACCGTCTATAGACGAAAGGAAATTGAAGCAATTATAGACTTTAGTCTATAGACAGTCTATAGACAAAGGAAATTGAGGCGGCTATAGACCTTAGTCTATAGCGAGTCTATAGACCGTCTATAGACGAAAGGAAATTGAAGCAATTATAGACTTTAGTGTATAGACAGTCTATAGACAAAAGGAAATTGAGGCGGCTATAGACCTTAGTCTATAGCGAGTCTATAGACCGTCTATAGACGAAAGGAAATTGAAGCAATTATAGACTTTAGTCTATAGGGAGTCTATAGACCGTCTATAGACAAAAGGAAATTGAGCCAGCTATAGACCTTAGTCTATAGAGAGTCTATAGACAGTCTATAGACGAAAGGAAAATGAGGAAGATATAGACCTTAGTCTATAGAGGGTCTATAGACAGTCTATACACGAAAGGAAATTGAGGCGGCTATAGACCTTTGTCTATAGAGAGTCTATAGACCGTCTATAGACAAAAGGAAATTGAAGCAGCTATAGACTTTAGTCCATAGATTTTCTATAGACTGTCTATAGACAAAAGGAAAAGTCTATAGGATGGCTATAGAGTCTATAAAAAGTCTATAGAAAGTCTATAGACCATTTTTATAAGGGGGGAGCCGTTCAAAATACCGGAATACGGCCGCTGGTATACTTTCCAGGTTTCGAGAGCTGCTACTGAGCAAAGATATATGCAACAGTTTGGTGTGTACCTGTACATGTAGGCAACCCCCATTGGATGTTTGATTTCTATGAAATAGGCAAGGAACGACGCCGGGACGCCCCTGAAATTGTCGGCCAGGAAAGGGAGTCATGCCTTGATTTACTGTCTCATCCCACCCACCGATGGGCCGGCCTCCTATACACTACCTTATACCGATATCTTGGCAAAAGCATTCCTGTATGCCCGGCTCCGTAAAGCGTATTACTTCAGAACGGCTGAGGCGAAGAGACGAGGCGTCGCTGCCGTGCAGAGTCTGACTTGTCAAGAGCGCCCGATGAGATCTGACTGTACAGTGTAAAAAAGGAGAGACTGAAAGACACGCTAACGCCCAGTTTTAAGTGTTTTCGCATGTTTAGACCCGAATGGCGCTTTCAGCCCCACATGACCGAAAGCGTGTTTTCTCCAAGCGTGAGCACGACAATTTCTTGGTCTGCCCAACCTGTGAGGAAGCGTTAGGTATCGACCTACGCGTGACGAACGCGAAACCCACGCTTAGAATCGCACCACAGGCTTCCCAGTGACGTGTTAATCGGTCGGCGCTCACGCCCCTCTAGTGCTCTAGCACTTACAGTGGACATTCCCCGCATTGAGGAGAAAGTTTCACAAATCCACTTCAAATCTGCTGTAGGCGTATCAACATCATTCATAATAGTTTTGAGCCCGCATAACAATTAGACAGCCATTTTGATCCTCCCACTTTACTAGCTTGTGGGGCAGCCAAAACTACCCTCGTGCACATCCTGTGGGAATGCCCCAATCCTACGGTGGTTCCACCCATACCCAATCAAACCCCCTCCTCATGGGAGGCTACTGTTCGAGCTGCTCTACCAGCGGGAAAAACATTGCTAGTGGAGAGAGCTCTCCATGAGCCCCAGACCCGTGGGCTCTTGGGCGAGTTAGAGCCCACCCTTGAGGGCCTTTTTTTTTCTTTCCTAAAATAAAGTTGTTCCTCCTCCTCCACGCAGCGTTTAGCCGCTGTGAGTGTTTGTCTTTATCTCCGCCTGAAGCCGGTTTTGTTGGAGGCTGCTCGCCTGTTCAATTAATCGTGAGAGGCAGCTGGCGAAATGTAGTCTTATTGGGAACCCAACTCAAGGAACCCAAGTCCCACTTATGGTAGCACCTGCCATAGCAAGGCAAAGGCGCATCGTTTACCGCGGCACCACTGCGCCAGGAGTGGTATAAAGGCTCCCATGGATATATGAATGTAGACAACCACCAATTTCCCATATACGGACAATAACCTACTCACTCTATCCGAACAACTGCCATCCGTGAACTCTGGGTGTAAACTCTGAAATCGGAGTGAAAATCGAAGCACTAGCGCATCTAATTCAAAACTCGCCTAAATACGCAAATCGGCAGTATTTGTCTTAAATTTTCAAGGAGGCCCCGCCGCCATCCGCTCTTGACTAGTGTGTCTCTGACCTAACGCAAGTTGCGTGCCAAGTGGGCGCCTCTCCAAATAAGCGAGGGGGAATGTGAAACAGGGATGCCGTGCAGCTGTTCCATGCTTTCGTAATGAGCCGAGTTCTCTAATCGGTCTCCTTTCTTTACTTGCGGAAGGACGGCGACGAGAACGTTGGGGTAATAATCCGAAAAAAATAAAGGGTGCATTCGACTTCTAATCTCCACGTTTTATAAAATGCGAGACTTCTAGCACTGGGAGCGGTAAACGAGTTTCGCGAGCTCAAGGAACGCCATCTCACAAATAAATACACGAAGCAAGACCAAACGAAATAAGCTCGGCAAATGCTAGGCCAGACTCACATCCCACATGATTTTCACATTCAGGAGCTGGTCCGAGTGCAAAAACTCTGTAGACGAGCAGTCATAATTCGTCCCCTCCCTGCTGAGATGGATAAGAAAGACCATAGCGATCGTCTCCAAAATAAGGCGAAGCCTTGGCGCACAGCTAGGCAACAAACATGGCTTTTGCTAGGTAGATATAACCAGGCCGAATCACGGGGTGTGGCTCACGGCGGCCGTCATACATCAAGAAATACAGGCGGACGGGATCTCATTTCGAGCCTCAAGCACAACACAAGCTGAAGAGGTTGTCATCACCCTAGCTGCATCTTCAGAATCGAAACACATCATACCAGACTCGCGTAGGGCGTGTCGCAATTATGAGGCTAGCTGGATAACTCTACAAGGACTGTAGCGAAAATACCGATGCTACTGCCCGCCACACAGTCTGGGCTCCGGGCCATCAGCGCCTAGGAGGAAACGAAGCTGCAGACGCGGCGGCCCGAGCACTCGTGCACCGGGCGTTCCTACTGACCCCTGAGCACCCAGAACCTGAAAGTGACTACTTTCTGCATATAGAAGATATCACATCCTAATGTAAGGGCAGGCATCGCCAGTAGCCATCCCCTGCAAAAGGAGTAAGGACAGCAAACGAACGTGTTCTGCTTTGACTTATCACCAATAAAATGTTGAGCCCGGCAGTGCGCGAACACTTCGATCCTGCGTGTTCACTGGCAAGTGCCAGCATTGTGGGAAGTGGCTGACACCTACCACATGGTACCGGCTTGCCAACGCAACACAGCTCTGTCCAACCCCTCCCCCCCCCCCCCGAGCCCTAAAACAGAGGAATGAGAGGCGACCCTGCTTGGTTGCTCGGACCTTCATGCACAAAAGCCCTTGAACAGGAGGGCCAAACTGGCGGCTTCAACCAATGGAGTCCCTGAATAGACTCCACCCACTGAGGGGCTCGTTAAAGAGTCTAATCTCTTTGTTTTGACTGAATAAAGGCTTTTCGCCACCACAACTTCAGTGCACTCTGCGGTTGCTGCGAGTTGCTGGCGCAGTGCCAGTAAAGCTCGCAATGTACGCCTCAACTGAGACAGAGTGGATTTTCACGTTCCACTTGCACGTTTTAATGCGACAGCATTAAGGTTGTCTTCACACCGAAACGCCGCCGATCTCCATTGCAACGAAATGCGCGAATTCGTCGAGAGACGTCACGTGTACTTTTTCGTCTTCCAAGTTTGTCCAACAAGGCAAGTGATAACCTGGGAACCATATTGTGAGGAAGCTGCCCAGTGTGGCAGGCGGGAAATGAGTGGTCGAGAGCAGTCACATAACCTTGTGGTGTCATCAAAATCTGCCCTCCGGGCTGTGAGAAACCATGTTCCTAGACATCAACCTGAAGGGAATTTCATAAACCAAAAAAAAGTGATAATAAATACAAACATCGACACTGTCACAGAATAGCGGATATCTGCGACTGCAGCTAGCAGTACGAATATTGGAGTTGATGGACCAAAAATTGGACGCGCGCGCGCGCGCACACACACACGCACACGCGCGCGCGCACACACACACACACACACACACACGCACGCACACACGCACACACGCACGCACACACACGCGCGCGCGCGCACACACACACACACACACACACACACACGCGCGCGCGCACGCGCACGCGCGCACACACACACACGCACGCACGCACGCACACGCACACGCACACGCACACGCACACGCACACACACAGGTGGGTTAAAACCTGCGACAAATGTGAAATGTAATGCTATTGCTGCGCAATCGTACTTTTTGTCTTCAGACGTAACCATCTATACAGCATGGAAGTAAAATCTGGTGCCTTATATCGTTATATAGAAGTCAAAGGTTTCGCTAAAATCTTGAAGGAATATTTTGATAGTAGTCATCTTTTGCCTTTGCTATAGTTCTTTTTAACGAGGCCGTGAAAAGTTTGTATTTGATCCAATTAGCAGGGCTCTGGATATGCGAAAGGCTCCTTCATGCTGTTTTCCTGCGGCGGAAGTCTGTCTCACACAGCGTTCCACCATGGGGATGGCGATTTATTGCTAACACCAGACCGCACAATGAACTGGGAAATCTGCGCAGCCTTCAAAACTGAAAAAAACATTCGCTGACCCTTGTCGTTCCTGCAGGAACAAAGCTCAGATGTAAGGGAGGCGCGCAAAGAAGATTTGTAGGCTGCAAGGTTAACTAGCTTTCGGGCAGGACCATGATCACGAGGTGGGCTCAGCAAGAAGGTGAAAATAATGGCAAGCGGTCATCATACGTACCAATGTCAACTGTGGACCGTGCCCTTATGCCTACCCCACCTGCTGAACTCGAGTTTCTACCCATGAAGGTTATGACCTGAGAATTGCAGCAGAGCACATCATTTGCCGACATCCATGCCCATAAGATCTGACCATGAGAGTCAGTGTAGGTACCGCGGACAACGTGAGGCGAGTTGAAGTCCCCAGCAATGATCACCCTACTGTAGTTGCCAAGTAAGCTGTCAGATGGTCTATTCTGCATACTCCTGCTGGAAAATATACGTTAGAAACTGTGACAATTGCGCAGTGCGGTATAGTTAGATCTACAGCTAATAGCTCGCATTCAGAAATCATTACTTTCTATTTATTGATGCCCGGTGACACAGTTTTGAAGAAATCAGGGTCACTAAATTGCCGCCCCTACCATTTATGCGGTCCACTCGAAAACCACGGAACCTATTTAACGAAAATGATTTTACAGATGAGAGCCAAGTTTCTCGTAAGAGCACTATGTCTGGGTTACGGGAAGATAAAACATATTTTAAATCTGGAAGAGAAGACGCACTAGAATGGCAATTTCGTTCTTTTGGAGAACCTTTACACGATCCACGATGATTATTCGAGTATAGAGGCTGAAACAGCCTCTTGTAGCATATCAGACTTGGAAGATACTTTAGAAGGCCCTTTTTTAGTCTTGACCTGGGGGGCGGAGGACTAAGAGGGAGAGGTAGAAGAACGATGCATCTGCATAGGGCTGGACATCCCCAGATCAGTAGTGCAAACACTGTTGTGAGAAAGACTGACGGGAGGCTATCGAGAGATTGGCGGCGTTTTGCAAGATGATGGTACAATTAAACTTCCAGCGCAGGCTTGAAGTGAAGCTGCCGCTGGTGGTACTGCAGGCTGAGGGTGACAAACTGCCTCACTCCTGCATGAGCACACAACTAGGTTTCACGATCTTCATGGTCCTCTCTCCACTCTGGCGGCAGCTGACGTGACGCCATCCTTCCAATAGATACAGCTGGCGTGGCGCTTCTCCGAGCTTTCCTGACCTTACTAAGTTGCCCTGATCCAACAAAACAAGATTCTTGCACGAGGTTAGTACGTCTGGAGGAGTACTTTTGCACTAAAAGTTTAAAAAATTGGAGGAAATACTTCAGCTACGCCTTAATGGTATATATACGGAATTGCATATGGGGAATTGCAGTCTCGACTTTACACTTAGAGATCACTGCGAGTCCTAATGTCTCTCCTGGTGAAGTAGTGCAGTGATTAAGCGATGCGCAAATGACCCGCCATGGCAGGCGTTGCTACCGGTGGGGCCTGTGCTGCCCAGGTTGCTTGTACCGAACAACTTCTCGAGGCCAATCATTAATATAACTGCCAGCTGCCACGCTGTAGTTTGCTCATTATCCGGTGGGCAGATTGTGATGACGCTACAAAATTACGTGACCAAGGTAGGCAATCTAGATTTCTTCTCCGGTGAACTGGTGGCCACAACACCAATGGCGGCGACGATGACGGCGCCGTATTTTTTGCAGGACGGAAGTATTAACGCTGTCGACTTAAAAGGTCAGATAAATCCCGCATTGGGATCTCTGCAGTGAAGAGACTAATGAAATGTCAAAAAAGCCTGTTTGGGGTCAAGAACGAGCAAAGTTCGCCACGTCGAAATCCTCCGGCGCTGAAAGTCAGTGCGCCGATGACGCCAATGTGAATGCGGCGCCTTGATAGATGGTTACGGTTAAAAGAATGGAGTGAAACCCCGTTCTCAGATTCATAATCATTAGCGGCATGCAACGAGCTTTTCCCCGATAGAAATGGTCCCGTACTGATAGATGTTTTATGCAGGTTTTACGCCCGAAAGTTCGCAGCAGAGAAAAGAATGCGTATGCTCTTCACGTCGAATTCAAAGTGTGAGCGGGCCATAACGGTGTGCTCTTTACAAAAAGGGTACCTGTTCCTGAATGAGAATACTAAAGAGGGAACTCAAGCAGTGTAGTCTGAGCCAATTCTTTTCACTCCTGGCCGCCATCATTATATGGGATCCTTCCTTCAAGGGCAAACGTGCAACTGAGCCAAAGAGGGTGCTAGGCAGCCAGCTTGCCAAACATATTGATTAAAGCGGTGTATTCACGACGACTGACCATTATAGGCAACGGCATCAATTCCCCAAACTAAGAAAAGTGCTTTTGGACAATACATCGGCGTGGCGGTAAGTGGAATGGGGGCTATCGCCTAGGGTTGGGTGTACTCCCACGCGAGGGTTACTCACCACATCCGCGGTCCTTGTCCTGAAGCAGTTTGGTGCCTCCCGTCACCAGTGCCTTGTGCCTCGTGTTTTCGGCAGCTGAACCGGACAGGGTACTGGCATTAGATGAGCTTGGAGACCGGCGACCACCAAGGTGAAGCCAACGCGGTAGACGGGCTGTGGCCGCCGCTGCCGCTGCAGAAGCTGGATCTTTGCTGAGTGACGGCCACGCATCCCCGGTGCGGACAGCGGCCTCTTCAGCGGCGCCGTGTTTGCGAGCCATGAGATGAACTAACGGCGGAAGGCCTAGGCGTACAACGTGGCGACGTCTCATCGACGAACGATCTTTTGAGGTGAATTGAACAACCGTAATAGGAGAGCGCATGTTGTTGTTGTGGTTGCCTTGGTGGCATGGCACATACCCACGACGGGGGATTGGCCAGGGTTCAGTGAGGAGAGCCCAATGAAGGCAAATTGGTGCCAAGCTAATGGATTACCTTTTGGTGCCAAGCTAATGATTAACTTTGGGTACGTATTGCGAGGAATTAAACATGGAATTTAAAGAAATTACGGGAAGAAATGAATGAAAAAAACAACAACCGGCATAAAGATTAGAGAATTGAATACCAGAAAAAATTCTGGATGATTTTGCCATGCGGACATTTTGGGTACTATTAGCAAGGGAACCTGCCGGTAGCAATTATGTAATTGTGGAGGAAATCGCAAACTTGATGCAATGCGAAACCTCTGGCGCTAGCACCGAAGGAGAGAAGAAGCGGAACCGACAAAGTGAGTCCCATTCGAGAAATTGGAATTTCGAGATACGTCCTTCTCTGAAGTGCAAACCTCCGGCAATAGAGCAGGAAATGCTCCAGTGTTTCCACCTCTCCACAAGTCGCACAAAGGTTTGAGGGACTGAACCCGCATCAGCATAAATAAATATTTAAGCGCATCCAACGAACACCACGAGAGAATCTTCTTTGCCTTCTGCTCCCCGTTCTCTACGGCGCGTGGGAAAGAAACAATGCTGACAATAGCTGGCATGTGCAGGATCGTTCAAGAATGTTTGTATACGCGCTACACCTATACAAAAATGGAGGGACAGAATAAAGAATTAAAACAACAGAAGAGAGGTCACATTGAAAAATTGGAAAAACCAAAAACCAATGTATAGCCGCAATGAATGAGTTACTTCAAGTGTGAAATGGCTTTTCGGGGTCGTTATGAAACGGCCGTTTAATCTGCCCCATTTTGCCGCTTGAAACGGATTGGTACAAGCACACGAAGTCTATTTCTTAGTGGTTGGTTGGTTTGGTTTATGCTGTTTAACATCCCAAAGCGACTAAGGCTATGAGAGACGCCGTAGTGGAGGGCTCCGGAAATTTCGACCACCTGGGGTTCTTTAACGTGCACTGACATCGCACAGTACACGGGCCTCGAATTTCTCCTCCAAAGAAATTCAACCACCGCGGCCGGGATCGATTATTTCTTAGTGGGTTCGCGCGATGTCATCTTTGTTGATCATTGCTAGGTCTTTACGTTTCGTGCATCAGTTACTGACATGTGCGACTTATTACTGAAAAAAACAACAAAGCAATGAAGCTGTGTTCCCTAAAGGCGCAGACGTGCAAGCGAAGTTTATTGGCATGCAAACCGAAGTTAATTAGCATGAAATAGTAGTTGCGGGACGACGTCGTGAAGAGATTACTTCTGTACTGCGGGGACTTGCCCTGATCTGTCCTCTTGTGTTTGTTTCACCGTAATGTCGCATTCCTTCAAGTTACAACTATCAAGCAAGCAATTGGGCTTGCGTAACAGTAGCACTCTCTGCCTTTCTCGCAGCAGGCCTCTGCCTCTTCCGTCTCACGAAGTCAGCGCGCGCGGACGTGGCCGAAACCGAAGGCGCTCAGTCTTCAGGGCCAAATGCCCTTGAATGAGTGTACCACAACATCGCGATCTACGTAGATGTAATATGGAGGGAAAAAGAGAAAGGCGCCGGCGTTCTGAGCGATGGCAGTGCCCGCGAAAGATATATGCGCCACTTCGGGATGGCAACACCTTGCGCAATTCGACGATAAAGGCACATCACAAGCCGACTGGAATATACTGCTCATGACAAGACCAACTTGTCTGTTTTCTGGCACTCTATGTCTGGTTTAAGGCCGCCACAAAACCGGGACGTGCATTAATTACAGATTGCAAGAGCACGCCAATTCGCTAGTAAAGACAGCAGATTCTAACTTTGTAATTCACTGTAAAAATTGCGAGGCTGGCTATCCCCTTTTAACCCAAACGAACAGCATCGAGAAGTATCGTGGCCAGCCCACTAGTGCCACAGTCTGGTGCTGCGGTGATGGCGTAGTACTCTAACTCAGTGGCCACGCCAAGCTAGTCCGTTCGCTGCGATCTTGGCTTCCGCACTGACCTTGGAAGACATTTTATTTTTCTTCCTTTCGTGGTGCTGTAGGCACTGCCGATGACGTCAGGAGGTCATGTGAGAGTTTCGGTTCGTTTCTCGTGTATATTCGGTGAACGCTGGATTAGAGCAATGCACGGGCCTGAATCTGAGACTCAAGCCCGGCCCGGGCCCGAGACCTGAATCCCGAGCCCGGCCGAGGCCCGCGGCTTCAAGCCCGGGCCCGGCCCAGGCCCGCTAAATTATCGCTATAGCGAGCCCGGCCCGGCCCGTGAATCCCAGAGTGAAGCCCAGCCCCGGCCCGGCCCGTTTCACAGTAACGCTTGAGGTATACTGCTCACTCTGAGCAAGTAGACTGCTACTAGACCGATAAGAAACTGGCCGACAAAGGTTCTGAAACCACAGTTTGGCTTGCAGAAAGTTGGTTCTTTTTAACCCAGAAGGAAGTGATTAAGAGTAGTGCTCGCCAGGCCCTCTTTTGGACAGTGATCTCGGGTAGGTGCGCAAAGATAAACTTGAAAGTTCCTAAAGCCAAATAAAGAGGGCTGCATACGCGCGCATTAGACTACTTTGCATTCCCCCATTATTTTAATCAGTTATATTTTGCCGTCCGGAAGAATAAACCGGTGCTACTTCTGGAGTGGTATGCGACAGGACGTTAGACAACTGCGTAAAGTACTATTCCTGTCGCGAGAGCGCTTGTGTCTCGTCCTTGTTCCTTTCTTGTGGTGTGCACGGTTTGGCACTATTTTTTCTCTAATTCAAGTATGCACCAACTAACCCAAAAAGTGGTGTTAATGAAATGTATTGTAGTGTTTGAGATAACGTATAGAAATGCGATGAAGCGGTGGCAATCGCAAATCAAACGGCAGAAACGGTTGCGCGAGCGTTTATCGACAAGGACCTCCGAGGCAGCTCTCAACAGTCCGAGGAACCGACTTCGAGTCGCAGCAATTAGCAGAGTGTGCGAGCTGCTTAAGATAAATAAGAAGCAGACAGCACTATACCATCCTGCCTGCAACGGTGTTGTGGAGCCACTAAATCAAACCATGACCACGTTCCTGTCGCATTTTGTCTCACGCGGCAAACGTGACTCTGACTCATGGCTCCGCTGGGCAATGTTTGCATACAATTCAGCAGAACTCGGAAGCATTGGCAGCATGCCACTCTTCCTCCTATGCGGAGGAGGAAGACTGGCCTCCAGGCCAGTCCAGTGAAGTCCCCGTGTGTCCCCGTTGCGTGTCATCCGCCTCAATGGGCGACAAGATGGTAGAGCTCGAATCACGATTGCAGGTTGCAAGTGACACAGCGTGAGTGACCTTAACGAAAGCAGCGAAGAGATAGAAAGAGGTGCAGGATCGCGATGCCGGAGACGCGCCGTTCTATGTGGGGGACATCCTGTAGGTCGAGAACTGCCGAGGGCAGATAGGGTTAGGTAGGGGGATCTAGACAAAGTGGAGAGGACTATGTGAGCTTGTTGAGAAGCTTTCTTCACTAACCTTCAAAATTTGACACGTGAACCTACGCAAAATCACGATGCATGCAAATCGCGTCAAGTTGGCTCCAGCTCAGTATTCGCCAAGTGAGCGAGGTGACAGCCAAGATTTAAACGCGGAGGGCACTAAGGTGGAGTGTCCCTATAGTTCGCAGGAAACGCCCTGGCCTTCATTTGTCCGGCAGGTGCCAGGGGTTACGGCAGCAATTGCAGCTGAAATATTTCATACACAGATGGCAGACCAAGCGCACAAGGTTGCCGCGCAGGTAGTACGTGGGGTGGCTCCTCCTACGAGCACCATTGGCTCCCAAAGCGCACCAAAGGGCAGAGATCTACCCTGTACGACTTGTGAATGCCGACATCAGCTAAGAAAGCGGATATTTAAATCAGACTAATAGCATCTACCAAGCGCAGTTGTGAAATGGTTAATTCTGCGTTATTTTGAAACCAAGATATAGGCGGTGGTTTAGATCTGGTTAAACCTGGAGTGACGCCATAGGTACAGCTGGCCGAATAGAACTCGCTCAGTCGAATTGCAAAGTCAGTCTTTCGCCTCTCCGTTTTACTGGGCGTTCCTTCTTCATCGTAGTCCCTGGACGCGGATGCATTCTCTCCCCGTCGCTCCGTCTCCACTCCTCCCCCACTGGGTTTCGCTGGCGCGCCGCGCCTCCGGCAGCTGCTCCGTACCTCGTGGCCAACCACGTGATTAGCCACGGGGCCGGCCGGTGGTCACGGAGCCGCCACGCTCAAGGCTCGAAATTCTAGCGTAACATTGACGCTCGGCGCGCCAAGCACCTCCTAGCTGCGTGTTCTGACGTCACTCCGCGCATGCGCACAACTGACCAGGCGGGCGGCATCTGCTCCACCGTCGGCGGAGCGACAAGGCACGCGGCGCCCATATCAGCTACGGGCTATGACATCACTCCGCGCATGCGCACAGCTGGCGGAGCGGGGGTGCGACGGCTGAGCGCGCAGCCACGCTGACCTCGCGGAGCATCGTGCGTAGTGCAGCTATCGCTAAAGTAACTATGCACATGCTCATCAGAAGACAATGGAATTGCCAGTGATGTCCGTTTCCACAAAGTAGTAACTTAAAAGGAGAGTATGAACTGGTTTGGTTTGGTTTATGGGGTTTAACGTCCCAAAGCGACTCAGGCTATGAGAGACGCCGTAGTGGAGGCTCCGGAAATTTCGACCACCTGGGGTTCTTTAACGTGAACTGACATCGCACAGTACACGGGCCTCTAGAATTTCTCCTCCAAAGAAATTCAACCGCCGCGGCCGGGACTGAACCCGCGTCTTTCGGGTCAGCAGCCGAGCACCATAACCACTGAGCCACCGCGGCGGGCGGAGAGCATGAACTGTTCTGCAACATACTTGGCTAATGTTAATGTTGATGGTGATGTTGATGTCTTCCAGTTTTGGACTGAATCGAGGGTCTTTGGTGCTAGGTTTCTTGCGTTTGTCTGTAAGAGAAGTTCAGTGCAGTTCTGTGACAGTTATGACTTCGGGCCTTGGTGTTATGCGACAATGCTACGTGCACTGAAACTGCTTTCGTACCCACCATACCGCTGCAAGACTTCTTCAAGCGGCTTCATTATATCGACCTGAAATGTTCGGAGAACATTTTTTTGGGAAGGTGAGCCAGTGTGACACTGCGCTCCCGTCTCCGAGGGGCCGCTATCTCCGGCGACATCTTCACTTAGTGGGACTCCAGACGCGCTTGAGCAAGAGGCTGTAGGGCGCCAGGAATTGTTTAGTGCCGCGGGCCAAGGCTCATTAGGGGTCCGAACGCCGTCAGCCTGGCTGCCGCTTTATTCGCACGTCAACAAGTATTCAACTTGTCAACTGGGACGCCGACAGGAGGAGAAAAGACCCAAGTCGGTGGAATGCCGCAAACGGCGACGCTGAAAGGAGGGCGAAGAGGGTGCTCCACTCTAGAAAGAAGGATCTCCCGGATATAGGAAAAAAAAATACGCAAAGGAAGGTCAGTGGGGTAACAAGGAAGGCTCGAGAAGATACCGCTGGCTCTCGGTCCTTCGGCACCCAAGCGCCCAAGATATCTGGGAGAAGCGGAGCATAAGCGAACAAGGTCAACTCTGCAGTCTCTTCTCTCCTTCTGTCGAAGGCTCCGGCGCCAACGCAGTGACATATGATCTTGACAATGTCAGCCTGTGCATCACGTGCTCGTTTATATGTATCCTTGAATATATCTCTTTTGTTCCACCTCAGTATAACGATATCTTTTTGCCTCTCCGTCCTGTACGGACTCTCGGAGTATGCGGGGGTCGTCACATAGGTATCCACGCGCACAATGGCTAACACATGCTGCACAGCCTATGCAATTGCTAGCACATGGCTAGCACAGCCGGTGCACATAAGTTACCCATGATTCAAAGATTGGCCTCCGTGCAAACACTCGACAGAGCCCACTCACGTGCGGTCATGTAGCTTTCCCAGCATCAACACGAATTACCTTACCCTTGGCGTCTTAACAAGAAGCTTCGAGTATGAATAAAGCCCAATTAGAAACGGTTCAGAACTTAGCTGCTCGGTTTGTGTCAGGGATTTACTGAAAAGATATCTCTGCCGAGACTTTGAAAGAAAGACTGCAATGGGAGCATTTGGAAATCCGTCGACGTAAGTGGCGACTCAAGGTTTTTCACGCGATTTATCATTCTTCTGTTGGCATTGAAAAAGCGAAGTATATACTGGCACCTCATTATATATCGGACCGCTTGACCGCAGTTTTAAATTACGGGAGATTGCCTCAAAAAATGGTGTATTTTGATTGTCTTTCTTACCAGAACAATTCGCGATTGGAAGAAATTGTTTCAGACGCTGTTTGTATTATGTCTAATGATGTTTTCTTTTCTACCTTATAATAACGATTTTAGTTTCATGGTTCTGTGAAATTTTTATCTGATTTTGTTTTTCTTTGTTTTGATGCAATTTGGACTTCTTTCCGTAGCTTACACTGCTTATGTTATGTTTGTTTTTATGCATACCCTCCCCCACTCTAATGCCGCTTGGCGCTGTGGGTAAATAAATAAATAAATAAATAAATAAATAGTAATGAGATTTCTCTCAAATCCTACATTTTCCCCGAAAGGCGCCAAACACGGACGTCATCGCTTCATCGGCTTGTACTGTGCTTATGAAGCATACAAGGGAGAAAGCGGTGGCCGTTCAATGTACACGAATAAGGTCGGTGGCCGTTTGCTAAGTTTCAGCGCTCCAATATATTTCTGTTTACCTGCACATACAGCCTGTGAAGCCAGCGAGGTTGCTTGCGGCGAAGGGCGACCAGCACAAAGCAGAATGACATCCGCAGAGAATACATTTAGCCTTTCAGTGAGCAAAGACAACCCCCCATTGTGTCTCATTCAACACAGCGATTGGCCGGCGTATACGCTGCCCTATAATCATACCTTTGCACAAGCAATGATGTATACTCGGCTCCAAGAATCATGGTGCTTCAGAACGGCCTAGATGAAGAGATAAACCGTCGCTGCCACATTAAGTACCGGTTCTAAAGTTTATGCCGACCTTAGCACAGGGAAACGCATGCTGAGGCCCGTCTGTACAGGTACAATGACGAATTGCTTACCGTCACTCGGTTACTTTGGTTTTGCTACCGTCATTAGGGTTCGCTTTGTCAACAATCACGTACAGAGCGTGTCAGAGGGCTTAGATATGGAGTAGAGCAAGCAAGCACAGAGCTAGGATTTGTTTTCTTTTTTTAGGGAAGCGCAAGAAGTAATTTCTTTATCGGTGCATAGGGGAGTGGGCGTAATAGCTGAGGTTTGGCAAGCCCTACAAGAGCACCGGTAAAAGTTTATAATTTGTTTAGGGTGGATGTGTGATAGAGAATCCGGAATCCTTTGGGCCTTTTTGTACACTTGCCTAATGACAACTTATTTTTCTACCATTCAGCGAGTGATCATTGGATACAGACGTGCGCAAGATAATGAGTCTCAGACTCTCACTTTCAATAGACAACCATTCAGAGGTTACACAGAGGCAAGCCGCATTAGCTGCACACGTGGCACCGTGGACTTAGCATATGCTAAGTGGAGAAGTTGGATTCTAGATGGCCGTTAGTTCCCCAGTAATCTTAAAGGAGTGCAGATTTGCTGGAAATAGGTGGCAAGGCGGGATATAAATGTGCAATATTTACCGTTTTTGGTCGAGAAAAAATGCGCTACCATTGTGGTGTTTCATTAATGGCCTTGAACAGCACAGCTGTCGCATGCTTTTCGAATTTCTGTTTCTACGGCACGATCTTCCTGCCATCATCTTGGGGTCCGTCTCTCCCGAAGACCTCTATTTTATCCTCTTCTTGAAGCCAATTGGAAACGTCGAGTACTCATAATTTCTTCCTTCTGCTAGCACGGCCTTACATGGCCCGGAAGCTGTAGTTTAAAGCTGAGTCTCGAATGTAGTCTACACCGGTGCCCTAATATCTTGCAACTCTTCTTACAAGTCAACATGTATTTAAGAGCTTTAGTGAGAAGTGATCGCTGATGACGGATAATCTTCGTTAAACAGTAGTGTGACAAGAACACTTCTGTGGGGTTCGTGGGTGAGGATCCAAGTTCTAGGGCTCCCGGTTTTATGGGTCGGAGCGCACGGAAGGACAAAACTCGCGCTTGTCCATGGCATCACTGGGATGGATGGAATCACGCGTAATAGGACACGTAATCAGCAATTCTGGAGGGTTTCACAGCGGGAGCGCGTTGAGCATGCGCTTAATCGCGGCAGGGCCTTGCTGACGGCCGAGGAAGATGAATGTGGTAGCGCTTCTTCATGCTTTCCTCGGCATGGATTGGCCGCCGAGACACTACACTGACGACAAGCAACAAACGAATTCAAAGCAAATTTAAAATATATAATAAAACAAGTAATTCAGTATAAACAATTACATCAGTTCATAACTCAAGACGCAGGAAGGCAATGCACAACATTGGCTGTCAGACAACAATGACACCCATGAAAAAATGATACAAGCCTAGCGCCGAAGATGTTCTAGAGCGTACAGAGGGGTGGCATGTAGAAAATTGAGTTATTCGGAGCAAAGTCTGACATGAATGACCCGGTTCACTACTACCAGCACTACCTGGAGGCCGTAGTCGTGAAGAAAGGAGTGTTCAAGGAGTCTTATTCGGGGGCCGAATTTTATTTCCTGTGCGTTGAGTACTGTTTCTTTTTGTTTTACTTCGCTTTTCCATCAGTGTATTCTGAGGCCCATTTGGCAGGTTCGCTATGATCATAAATGGCGGTTTACCCATATCTTTCACAAGGAAAGTATACAAGAGCTGTACCTTACCGCCACTCGCCTATGTTTAAGAAACGTGGGTGATAATAAAAAGGGTTCAAGTTAACTTGAGAACAACGCAGCAAGCTATAGAAAATACAATGATATAGAGTTAAGAGAGAAGAATGGGAAGTGGGTTAAGGAATGAACGTGAGTTAATGACATCCTAGTGTAAATTATGAGGAAGAATTGGCTTGGACAGGGCGTGAAATACAAAGGCGAGATAACTAATGGTCGTGGTCTGTATTTCAAGAGACGTCAGGAGTAGCAGGGGGTGGCAGAAAGGCGGACAGATGAGATCATGAAATGTGCGGAACATAGGGTGGCCGCATCTGGTACAGGACGGGTTTGATTGAAGAGATGTGGTTGAAGCCTTGCCTCTGGTGTGGGCGAAGCCAGTCTGATGATCATGATGTTTCTGTACTCTCGTGCAGTGGTTTCCTATTTTTTAAACCGTATGCCCGTGCTCTAAGTACGGCGCAGGCGACTAGTGCTTCCAGACTCAAGAAGCTTAATTTCGCTTCCCTATAAATTTAGACCTTTCCAATTTGCTAGCGCACTAATTTATGCTAAATATTTTGATGTTAACGATATAAAGTATCACCTTTTCCCTCCATGCATAAAATATTTTCATTTATTAAAGCTAACGCTGTAATTGGTAACATCTTAAAAACAAACTGTGGTAGTATAGCATCACATGTTCACATTTATAGCAGCTGCTGTTGCAACTTGGGTGCGTGCGCATGTGCGTGCGTGCATGTAGACGTGCATATGTGCCTATCGCAATTTTTGACTCATACGCTGCCATTTTTTGCCGCTACCTGCATTATCGGGTATCCACTTTGTTGTGAGATTGGAGACAATTGTATACACAACATTTTTTTTATTTTTGATTTTTCATTTAGGTTACTATCAGAAACTAGGTTCCACAGCCCGGCAGGCAGCTTTGGTGAAGTCACAAGGTCACATGAGATCTGTCGAACAATTATTAATTTAATTGCCACATGCCACGTTGGGAGGTTGCTTACATTACAAGGGCTAGGTTATCACCTGTTTCAGTGGCCACATTGGGATGACGTGACAAGGTCATGTAACCTAGCTCGATCATTAAGCGAACTCGCAGCAACCACTGAATACACCGAGGGAGCGTTGCATGTGGCACAGTACTACGTGTGCGGGGAGAGAGATACACAAGACGAAAGCGGAAGACGACCACGAAATGAAAATTCAGATAAAATACGTGGAATAAAACCACACATCCGAACATTATAACGTTCACTATGCACCTAAGTCTGTAACAAGTCATCTTCAAAACTGTTTAAGACGTATTAGCACCCTTCACAATCGGCTTGAGCCCGCGTAATGCAGACGGCCATTATCTCCGTCATGCTTTGAGGAGCCAGAGTGTACACGCCGGTCGTTCTGAAAAAAAGTATGCTTACTACTGCAAGTTTTTTTTGCCAGAGTTGCTAGATGACAGCGCTCTGGAGTGAACCCCTTTTTCGAGTCAGCTTTCAGCTAAAGGTACAGAAAGGTGGGCAAGTTGGTTATAACTATCCATGGTAAAACAGCGCGGAAAAAACGCGAGGACGGAAAAAACACGACAACACGAGCGCTGACTTTCAACTGACGATTTATTACGCACATGTGTACATATATAGCATTCCTGCCAAACACTAAACAGAACAAAAAAACACTGCATCATCACTGAAAATATTAAATCTACATATCTACAAATGCATGCTCCAAAAAGGTGATTTCGCGGTTAGCCAGTGATAATGAGGGCTTACTAATGCATGCTGTACCTCCTTTGTCAATGTGATATGCCTCTACTATTTCCCTTACTATCTGATCCTTATGTTTGAAGATGACGGATGTCTGATGAAGCAATGGGGCGCACGTGTGCTCAGGTTGCCTGCAGTGAAGCGCCAAATTCGAACCGGCTGCCTTGTCCAAAGAATTATGGTGCTCCCTCAGGCGTTCGTTTAGACATCTCCCAGTCTGGCCAACATACCACCCACCGCAAGAAAGGGGAATCTTATAAACAACACCCTCGATGCACTCAACCCTCCTCTCTACGTGTGCTGTGGTACAACCACCACCGATCCTCCTTCCTAGTAGGGCCTCTCGCTTCCGCTGCACAGCTCGGCAAATGTTGCTTAATTTTCTGCGAGACGAAAATACCACATCAATTTGAAATTTTCGCCCCACTTTCTTCAGACGGTGTGAAAATGCGTGGACGTGTGGGATGACAGCTATCTTCCGGCGCTTTGAGACTTCATTCGCCTGAGGAACACGCTTATGGTCCGATTTGATTTTGGCCACCAACCTTTCGCATAACCTTCCCATAGTTGTCTCAGGAAAACCAGCGTGCTTAAGCCTGGAAATTTGGCCTTGCACTCCTTCCTCAATAAGATGGACACACGACTTGGCCAGAGCGTAAGCGTGTTAAGCCAGAGAGTAAGCCAGAGCGTAACTTGGCCGGCGTAAGCGGTGTTGGACAGGCTTCGCATTGAGCCCACTCATTTCCCTCAATGACAGCGTGTTCAGGCACCAAAGAGATAGATTCAACGGTACGCTGCAAATGTAGCTCTCAAAACGCGCATATCACACCTCTAAGGAGTTACTGGGCTTCCCCAGATCGCCTGCACGTTTCGCATGCTAGGAAAAAGGCGGTTAAATCATGAGGCTTGTGTTCGGTGGCTTTCGGAAGAATTCTTGCTTTGAAGAAAAAAGTGCTGCTGGTGGTTTAAAGACCGCTAGCAAGAGAGGAATACAAAGGCCAGAGCGTGGCAATTTTGTGTCAGTATAGATGCAATAAGCGAGACTATCCTTTGACGCATTAATCAATGCTTTACTACTGAAAATTTCTCAAAGGAGCCGTCGAGGCTCCATTCCAGTCCCCGGCCTCTTAAGGAACAAAATGATGCCACCAGCAGGAACGGTCGCAAACTGCATAAAAGAAAAAAAGAACGCTAACGTTAGACATGCGACATAGATACGACGTAGGTTCTCACTGTAAAAGTGTTCAAGCGTCAATTCCAGTGGAGCGGATGGTATGCGAAAACACTTGATGTCTTGGCGTTGCATACAGCGAGAGAGGCAATAGTAACTGTTTTGAATTGATTCCCTACTTGAATGCCGCCCGCTGTTTCCTATGAGGCTCTATCCTGCCACAGTTCTGGAAAAACAGTCGCAAGGAACCACCTCATCTTCGACAACGTGCATAAACGGCGACACATCAGCTGCGATGTGTGATGATGTTGTGATGATCTTTTCATGGCGCAAGTGTATCTGTGACGAAAAAGCTGATAGAAGAAGGTTGATCGTCAACGGACGTCTCCAAGATGTGTTACGTAGGTTAATCTTCTTTTTAGTTCTCGCACTGTTTCGTACGTTATGCAGTAGCAACTAGCCCCATAACTCGCTGATGTGTATGACATGCAAAGAAGACGCGCGTTGGATGCAGGACCTATTAAATAAGTTGAGTCAGACGCAATGTTTCAAAGCAGGGAGTGGAGCAAAAAAACTAAAAGTGACTGAAATGCTGTAGAGGGACTAAAAGAGGAAAAACGTCAATCATTGTTAAAAGCTTTGGCAACAACGCTTTGCGGTATGCTTTTTCGATCCAGAGGCCGATGTCGCACACCGTATTTCAGTGAAGCCTAGATTGGAACGTGTTTCCGCTAACGCTTCTAGTGCAAACTATAACAGCTTGTAGGCGGAACTACTCCGATGCTCTCAGAAGTAGTCCGCAAATAGTATGTCTTTACATGGTTGGCCCAGTAGTCTCTTTGAAGTCTAAAAATAAATTAGAGATCTCTCTACTTTCTAAAATGTCCGTGACCTCCTTCCTTTTTCCTGCATTCCTTGCACCGGGAACTGAAATTTCATATCCCACAGGTTAGTGGAAGCATTACGGTGCTCTTCCCTTTGACCATATACCATAACCCTAATGTGTCAGTGAATACATTCAGAAATCTTCAACCATAGCCTTTTTGCGAAATAAATATTGATTTTGGAGCATAGTGTTACCAGTGTTCGCGGACATCAGAATGCCTATTTTCAAAAATAGATATTTTGCGGCGCTGTGTTATAAGTGTTGGCGGAAACAAAATGCAGGTTTACTAAATTATTGTAATGATCTTTTAAAATAGTTTAGTTAGGCGCCATGTTGCAATTAGAAATATGTAGCCTGTCGTTAGCAATAGCTACAAGAATTTAGAATTTCGAAAACACGGATTCCATTGGCGCTGTGGCTCGACAAACTTTGGCTTTTTCTACCGATTACCTGCACTGGAGCGGTTGCTTTGCCGGCATGCTTTTGAAAGCGTAGGTATGCACCCAGGATACGGCTAGATTTTGTCGAGGCACAGCGGCGAGGATAACTGTGTTTTCGACATTGTAAAAACTGATACGGCTGCCACTAACGACCGCCTACAAATCTGTGATTTGAACTAGGCGCCTAACTCTCCTAGTTAAAAACAAGATTACTATATATCCCTTAAGCACCTGACTACTTAATAGGATTCGCTGGTTTATTAGTGTCCGTGAACACTGACAATACTAAGCCGCAAAAGCCATGCTTTTCACCCAAAATGCCTATTTTAGAAAATTATGTGGTGTTTAATGAAACACTCGGAATACACTTGCGTAAGAACTGAAATTCGCTAATTAAAGGGGCTTTGAAAGGGGCTCTGAAGAAGTCGCTATGCCGGGGATGTAAAAGCACGCCGCTTCACGAATATTGTCATCATCATCATCATCATCATCATTTATTTACCCTTAAGGACCCCAGGGGGCATTACATAGGGGGGGGGGGGCGAACAGTAATCAAGTCACAAAGAACAAAGTTGGAACATAAACTTAGACACATGTAGATACAGCTGTGAACACTTCAAAAGAAAAACAAGCGAGTAAGTAGGTAAACACAAGAAAAAGAAAAAAAAGAAAAGAAAAAGAAAAAGGGCCTTCATCAGGAATCATTTGGGGAATAAGTCAATTAACATCTGTTTAAATTTTAGTGAATTTACTTCATTCACAACACTGTCTGGAAGGACATTCCACTCGGCTATGGCAGCTGGCAAGAACGAGGAATTGAACGCATTGGTTGAACCATGAATGCGTTGAATACTACGGCAATTAAACAAACGTCGTGATGATCTTAAAGGGGGCAAAATTAGGCTCTCACGCAGTTGGGGAAAATTATAATAAAGTTTATGAAATAGACAGAGCCTTGCTATCTTACGACGGGATGCCAAGGAAGGTAAACCAACGGAGGATTTGATATTAGTAGCACTCGACCAAGAATCATAATTTGATGTTATAAATCGAGCAGCTCGATTTTGAATGGCCTCTAACATATGTGCTAAATACTCTTGATGGGGATTCCAAATGCTCGATGCATATTCAAGTTTAGAGCGGATGAAAGTTTCGTATGCGATTAGTCTTAACCTTAGGGGGAAAAAATGTGAGCGATCGTCTGATGAAACCCAGTGATTTAGAAACGCTAGCAGCCAGGGACGTAATGTGCTTCGACCAGTTAAGATCATTTGTTATTTCTATGCCGAGGTATCTGTAGGATTCAACTTCAGATAGCGCGGTCCTGTTTAGCGCGTATGAAAAGTGCAGGTTAGATCGTTTACGGGACATGTGCATAAGCTTGCATTTAGTTTTGTTCAATTTCATGAGCCAGGTCGAGCACCAACTTTGTATCAAGTTCAGGTCGTCCTGCAGCAATGACTGGTCGTTCGTAGTGCTAACACGGCGGTAAAGAAGGCAATCATCTGCGAACAAACGGATGGATAATGAAATGCCGGTAGGAAGGTCATTGATAAAGACAAGAAACAGGAGCGGCCCAAGAACTGAGCCCTGAGGCACTCCGGAGGTATCTTTAGTAACGGTAGAAGGATGGTTGTCGATGACGGTGTATTGCGAACGATTAGTTAGGAAACTGCGAATCCATGATAATATCAGCGGGTGCAGTGAAAGGGAGGAAAGTTTAGCCAAGAGGCGCTGGTGGGGAACTCGGTCGAAAGCTTTAGAAAAATCGAGGTAGATAATATCTGTTTGAAACAAGGAGTCAAGGTTTAGGTGGAGGTCAGTCGTAAATTCAAAAAGTTGAGTTTCACATGAGTAGCCAGAACGGAATCCGTGTTGGTTTGGAAAGAAAAAAGAATTTCTATCGAGGTGATTAGCTACTTGGGAGTAAATAATATGTTCAAGTAGTTTACACGCAATGCATGTTAGCGAGATGGGACGATCATTTGATGGATCAGAGCGGTTTCCTGCCTTAAAGCAAGGCACTCGGCTAATCTTCCACTCAGACGGAATTTGGCCACAAGAAATATGTTGCGTGAAAATGATTTGCAGGAAGTGGCTGGATATTACTTTGGTACCTTTAAGAATTTTCGCCGAGATGTTGTCGGGCCCAGGAGCACTTGATACCTTTAAATCTTCAATAAGTTTACATATTCCTTCGGCTGAGATACTAAAAGGTGGCATTTCAGATACATTTAGGCTCTGTGGTGTAGGAATGTTTACGGCTGGTTCGTGGGTGAAAACAGATGAGAAGTACGCATTCATTACGTCCGAGCGAAGCTCATTTGGAACATGACAACCATCTTGATCTAATAAAGATATATTATGCGAACCGCTACGACCTGGAGTTAAAATAGTCCAGAACTTTTTTGGGTTGTTTCGAAGGATATCGAGTAGGTCATTGCTGTAAAACTTTTGTTTAGTGCTCTTAAGCAACTTGGTATAATTTCGCAGGCAGCTAAAACACTTTTCCTATTTAGACGCTAAGTTGGAGCTCTTATCTTCTCTAAATAATCGTTTTTTCTTATTGCACAGACTTCTTAAAGCGTTGGTAAACCACGGTTTTCCGGCATCACCACGAATGCAAACGAGGGGCACATAAGATTCAGTTAAAGAGGTAATTTTATCTCTATACATGGACCAGTTATCATCAATAGACCTGAAAAAGGCAGTCTGTTCGAAGTGGAGAAAAAAATTTGGCTAGTTCTTCATTGAATTTAGAAAAATTGGCTTTTTTGTAGTCGCGTATGTATTTCACTGAGCGTTGTCGTGAAGTAATGCGAACTGAAAAGTTGAACAACACTATGCTTTGATCGCTAAGACCGGCGATGGATGATAAAGACTGGATTAAATCAGGATTAGATGCAAGAGCAAGATCTAGGATGTTAGTGCCCCGAGTTGGTATTCTGACTGCTTGAGAGAGGTCAAACGAAGAATAAGATCCAAAAATTCTCTGGAATGGCGGGAAGATGCGGTTAGATTGTCCCAATCGATGTCAGGGAAGTTAAAATCGCCGCTAACTATGAGGTTGGCTCTGGGAAACTGTTTATTTATGTCGAGCAGAATGGTACTTAGGTCGTCGATGGAGGAATGATCGGAGTCAGGTGCTCGGTAACATGCGATTATTATATTGGTGCAATAACCAAGAATTTTAATTTGTTTTGTAAAATATGCATATATGCAGTCAAATTTTGAATTTCAGCGTCTTCGCGCCTTTCACTCCCCTGTCGTCGCTTTTTTACGTACACGTTGGCAGATCGGTGCTCCCTCGCCGCCCACCTCGGGGAGCGAAGCTTCCTCACCCGCCGGAGCTACGCGGCTTATTAGCTGCAGCCATGGTAGCTGCCTGATGTCTGAAAGAGTCTAACCAATAGCCACCTCTCAACTCATATGCGCTGGTGCGAGCGACGGAAGAGGGTGTTAGCATGAAAAACTCGCCAGGAAGGGCTCGGAAACGTTTGCGCGTGGTTGTGGGTTCTCTGTTGCGTGCATAGGTGTATTATTTGGCTAGGGATTTCATGACAACACAGTGCAGTGATTGTGCGAGCTGATGTGCTGTCCTTGAAATGTCTCTGAGAGCCGTTTTAACGACCACTTCCGGAATTCGAGAGCCGATAGCACAAAAATAATTCGATTCAAAGTAGCTATGTTTCATGTGTGCATGATTTTCGTGGCGTGGCGCGATCTTCGGGGAGCTACGGGACACTCGACAGCTCCCCGTGACACGCGGTACAACCATGCCGAAGAAGTATCGCTTTGTTCGAAATGGAACTTCAACCACTCGGTGGTTTCGCTATCATGCCATTGGACTGAAATGCCAACGACATGCCATGCGTTTGCACCAGAGAAGACAAAAAGGTTACAATGACCACTTGCGGCGCCAAAGCTAGATACATGTGTACACAAGCGATGGCTATGTTTCCGTTCAGCCAAGCGCCACTGCCTGCGCTGCTGGTGGTGCGACATAGTCGCGCATTGGTGGCAAGGTCTTGCAGGATCTAGCGTTCTTCGCACTGAAGCCCCACAGGAAACTATTTTGAAACTAGCGTCCCTGACGTGTAAGCCTAATCCTAATTGGTACCGCATAAACGAAGACGAATGCCCTCAAATTAAAATAAAGGTCAGACAGATTTCCGGAAAGTCCATGGCAGTGAGGAGAGAGTGGAATGGCGGGTCACGACAGAACCACTGAGCAGCGACCAGCACGGATAGCAGGGATGAAGAACTAGTTGAACAGAATACGGACAATTGCGCAAATTTGAAACAGGTTAGGGCAGTGCAATTCAACAAATCTGTTTCCCAAAATATGAAAAACCTTAATTAAGGTAGATCGCTGAACCCCATCGCTACACGCACCTGTCTCCGCTTTGATTCTATATTCGGATTAGCTTAGACATGACCCGTGGATGCAGTAGACTACACTAGCAGGCTTACTTGTTGTGCTCAGTTCCCACCTGTCTCCCTATGCTTCTGACTTTCTCTAGAGAGAGTGCACCACGCACGCGTTTATTCGTCTTATAGTACTTGTCGTATCGCAGTCCGGGTACGAAATTGTGGGTTTCAATGTAGTCTGAACAGCTGAAAAGAAAAATGCTTCTTTTTGGTGTAAGGGCTGTCCCGAATACAAACCTATAAAAGAAGGTTCGGCCCCCACTCAAGTGTTTACGGCAGGCGATGAGGAACCTAGGCGGTCCTTGGTGCAAAAAAAATAAAGGAATAGAACGGAAAGAGTCCAATCAGTGAAGAGAAATGGCGCGAGGAAACGACTTTCGGCATCTTTCATTTTTTCCATATTTCTTCCATCGCTGTGTACCCAGGAAAGGAACAGCTGGCCCTAACTCCTCAGCCTAATTAGTGCTCCTAATAAACATCTTCACTGGGCAGCTCATCGCCTATAGAATAGCTAGCCGGGATTTATATATACTGAGGACGAAAGTTTGCGGCAATGGTGTGGTTGTTGTAGTATGCGTGGGCTTCATTCTGCACTGGAAATAACGTCATACGTAGATACAAGGAACGCGATTTGAGTAGTGTTTTATCCCTAACTTTCGTTGGACATGGATTATTCTCAGATGAAAGCTTATTTGTGGCGGGTGCTGGTAGATCCCTCGATATTCCGCGAGTTCTGACTGTATGCACGTGGTCATTACAAAAATCAAAATGCGGCACGTTTATGGTTGTATTGGCCCATGTCGCACGTCTTGTTGGCCTTGCCTGCTGTTCAGCTCTTTTTTTTAGTTATTAAGCTGCCCTGGCGACCGCGGCGAGCGCAGATTAACGCTGAAGTTTCGCCACGATTATTATTTTTTGCACATATTGGTTACGACCTCCAAACAAGATCCAGTTAAAATTATACGCCAGAATGAAGGTGCCTATAGACCTTTACTCACCTAATAGCAGCGCAGAGAATCGCTGCAGCAATCCCGAAAAAGCGATTACGGATAGCACCGCGGCCAGACGTGCCCTCGGTGCTGGTATGAGGCGCCAGCGAAGCGGTGGTGATGATGGTGCCCGGTTTCTCCGACGTCGTCGTCACTGGAGCTATCGCAGCCTACAAGGAGACGGATGGAACAAAAAAAGTGGTGTTTTACTCCAGAAAAAACGCCAGGACAGGCCTTGGTCGCTGGCTGCAGCAAAAAAATGTGGTACTGTTTTAAAGAGGTTCTGAAAAGGGCTCTCAATATTGTTGCGGTATGTCTAGGATATTAGAAGAGGCCGTTTCACAAATATCCTCGAGCAAGAATATTTTAATGAATTTTTGTTGTCTAAGTTGAGTCATCTGATGTAGTCAAAATTTGAATAGCCGCGTTTTGAGCCTATCCGTCTCCTGTCGCACGTTTTTGCGCGCTGAAATATCGCTCCTGCGCCGGCCCCAATCACTCAGCCCCTCCTTCAGTTGCGGGAAGATGGCATGGTGACTCAATCATAGCAGTATGAAGCTGACGTAACGAGCGCTGCGTGACCCCTTGCGTGCGGAATGGGGCAAAAGCTCGATACTGCTTGTCGCTGCCAGATACGGAAGCGGAAGTTAATAAAATTATATTGTACATTAGTGGCTCGCTTTTGAGGTCATACACGCGGCATAAACGCTCGATCGCCTGTACTGTACTTAATGCAAGCATTTTATAACCAACCTCAAACAACCTAGTAGACGTGCGAAAGCATGCGTTCACACTTCGAATCTTGTATCTGGCACATGCATCGGCACACAACCACGTTTCTCGATCCTCATCGTCCTCTCTCCACTGTGGCGGCAGCCGACGCGACGCCCTCCTCCCATTGGCTACAGCTGGCGTGGCGCTCCTGCGAACTTTTCCGAGCTTACCCAAGTAACTCTGGTCCCCCAAGACAAGATGCTTGCTCGAGGTCGGTACTTCTGGAGCACTGCTTTCGAACTAAAAGTATAAAAAACAACAGGAGACACTTCAGCTGCGCATTAATGGCATATATATGTGCGCAATTGTATATAAGGAATTGCATTTTCCACTTTACACTCAGAGATCACTGCGACTCCCCATAACACTCTTGGCACAGTGGTGCAGCGATTGAGCGATGCGCCAATGACCTGAGATGGCAGGTGCTCCACCGGAGGGGCTTGTGCGACCCAAATTGTTCGTCATGAGCAACCTCTCGCGACCAAACAATAGAATTAACTGTCGCCTGCCGCGCAGGGAAGTTAGCGCACGATCCGGTGGGCAGATTGTGATGACACTACAAAATCATGTGACCAATGCAACCCCCCTATTGCTTGCTGCTCCGGGTTGTCAACGCTGACGCAGTATTTTCTACAGGACGAAGTATTAACGCTATTGCCTTAAAAGATAAGATAAAAGCTGCATTAGAAACTCTGCAGAAAACAAACTATTGGAACATCTACAGGCAGTCGTTCGGGGACAAGAGCGAGCGGAGCTCACCACCGGCGAAATTTTGCGGTGCTCACATTCAGTGCACCGGTGACGGCTGTGTGAATTCAATGTTTTGAGAGACGGTTACGGGGAAATCAGATGGATATTCATTAGCAGCATGCAACAAGCATTTTTGCCGTTAAAAACTGTTCCCTACTGACCGACCTTTCAAGTAGGTGTTAAGTTCGAAATTTTGCCGCGGCAAAAAAAAAAAAAATCGGTCGTACTCAAAGTGTGATCGAGGCATAATGGCGTGCTCTTTACGCAAAGGGTACCGGTTCGGGAATGCATAGTAAAAAAATTGGCTGTGGCTTGGGTCGGCTATGCCAGGTTATACGTAGCGAAAGCTGCATTTGGCATGGTTAAACTTGGTTAATGTATGGCTATGCTTAACGAAGAGCCCCATTCCGTTTCGAAGGTCCGAAACGCGGTTGCACTCACACTGAGCCGAATAGGATGCTCGGTCAGGCGATGGGCCTTCACTTCTTGCTGCATTTGGCTGGTGTTATCGAGCATAGTAAGAGGGTGCTAGGCAGGCATCTTGCCGATCGGATTCATTAAAGGGACACTAAACAGTTTTTTTTAATCGGGCTGCTAGCAGCGTCCTATAGTGTTTCATTGTGTATACTGGAATATCTCATCCAAATAACGCAAGAAGAAGCACGGACAGCCACTTTTACCGCAAACACAGGGCCTACGGCGCGGGGCACACCGTGCGGCGCCCCGCCGCCTGTGATTGGTCAAGAGGTCGTGACGACACACTGAGGACTGGAGAAGCTGCCGATATGGACCCGGCGCTGCGTTGAGTTCAGATCACACAATTCCGTAGTACTGTAAAAGCGAACACGGCGACTAGTTTTTCACTGACCTCCAAAGAAAAGGATGCTACATACAGTTTGTTCATTCCAAGTAACACCTGAAGCCGAAAAAAAACGCAATCGGAAAATTCTACGCCTCACATAAGCATACTATAGCGTGAAAGACGCGTATGAAGGCCATGCGTAAAAGGTACCAGCACAATCTCCGCTCGTATTCTCGGAAAGAAAGTGGTGCGAACAATACACACCACCGGACGCCTCCTGGCTCGTCCGACAGAGCGCCATCCTAAAGAAACTACCCAAGGCGTTCGCACAAAAAATCCTGTTCTCAGTACCCGGTATTGTAGGCTGGGGCAAAAAGTATTTTAAGGAAACGATGAAGCAACACAAACCTGACGTCAAAATTAGTGAAGTGCAGTGGCCTAGCACTGCGAGGCATGCAACCACAGGATAGTGACGCAGTCATTGTGCGCTGGAAACAAAGCCAAACAGGCGCACAAGGTTGCTGCTTCAGTCATGGCACGTTCAGCAAATACCGGGAAATATTAATCGCTCCCTCGGAAACGTTCGCTCTTCCTAGATCTGCAGTTTAGGTTCAGTGACCTAGTGGTCAACTATATGTGTGTTTAAAAGCCAAGCTGCGTGCAACAAGAAACATCGTGTTTTTTTTGCTAAACCTTGGTTCGCGTTCTTTGCTCTCTTAAATTTGCATCCGAGATCAGACAGACCTTTGTCGAACGCTTTCATTTTAATCGCTTAGCTACATTTAAACGAGATGCTGCATATGAATAGCTTCGATGCTTCGATGCTTCGATGCTTCGATGCTTCGATGCTTAGATGCTTCGATGCTTGCTTGCTTCGATGCTTCGATGCTTCGATGCTTCGATGCTTGCTTCGATGCTTCGATGCTTGCTTCGATGCTTGCTTCGATGCTTCGATGCTTCGATGCTTGCTTCGATGCTTCGATGCTTGATTCGATGCTTGATTCGATGCTTGATTCGATGCTTCGATGCTTCGATGCTTCGATGCTTGCTTCGATGCTTGCTTCGATGCTTGCTTGCTTGCTTGCTTGCTTGCTTGCTTGCTTGCCTGCCTGCCTGCCTGCCTGCTAGCCTGCTAGCCTGCTAGCCTGCTAACCTGCTAGCCTGCTTGCTTGCTAGCTTGCTAGCTTGCTTGCTAGCTTGCTAGCTTGCTAGCTTGCTAGTTTGCTAGCTTGCTAGCTTGCTTGCTTGCTAGCTTGCTTGCTTGCTTGCTTGCTAGCTTGCTTGCTAGCTAGCTAGCTTGCTTGCTTGCTTGCTAGCTAGCTTGCTTGCTAGCTAGCTTGCTTGCTAGCTTGCTTGCTAGCTTGCTTGATTGCTAGCTTGCTAGCTTGCTAGCTTGCCAGCTTGCCAGCTTGCCAGCTTGCCAGCTTGCCAGCTTGTCTGCTTGCCTGCTTGCCTGCTAGCCTGCTTGCCTGCTTGCCTGCTAGCCTGCTAGCCTGCTAGCCTGCTAGCCTGCTAGCCTGCGAGCCTGCTAGCTTGCGAGCTTGCGAGCCTGCTAGCTTGCTAGCTTGCTAGCTTTCTAGCTTGCTAGCTTGCTTGCTTGCTTGCTTGCTAGCTAGCTTGCTTGCTAGCTTGCTTGCTAGCTTGCTTGCTAGCTTGCTAGCTTGCTAGCTTGCTTGCTTGCTTGCTTGCTTGCTAGCTTGCTTGCTTGCTAGATTGCTTGCTAGCTTGCTTGCTTGCTAGCTTGCTTATTTGCTAGCTTGCTTGCTTCCTAGCTTGCTAGCTTGCTAGTTTGCTTGCTAGCTTGCTTGCTAGCTTGCTTGCTTGCTAGCTTGCTAGCTTGCTAGCTTGCTAGCTTGCTAGCTTGCTAATTTGCTAGCTTGCTAGCTTGCTTGCTTGCTTGCTAGCTTGCTTGCTTGCTAGCTTGTTTGCTTGCTTGCTAGCTTGCTTGCTTGCTAGCTTGCTTGCTTGCTAGCTTGCTAGCTTGCTAGCTTGCTAGCTTGCTAGCTTGCCAGCTTGCCAGCTTGCCAGCTTGCCAGCTTGCCAGCTTGCCTGCTTGCCTGCTTGCCTGCTAGCCTGCTAGCCTGCTAGCCTGCTAGCCTGCGAGCTTGCTAGCTTGCTAGCTTGCTTGCTTGCTTGCTAGGTTGCTTGCTAGCTAGCTTGCTAGCTTGTTAGCTAGCTTGCTAGCTAGCTTGCTAGCTAGCTTGCTTGCTAGCTTGCTTGCTAGCTTGCTTGCTTGCTTGCTTGCTTCCTAGCTTGCTAGCTTGCTAGCTTGCTAGCTTGCTTGCTTGCTTGCTTGCTAGCTTGCTTGCTAGCTTGCTTGCTTGCTAGCTTGCTAGCTTGCTAGCTTGCTAGCTTGCTGGCTTGCTAGCTTGCTAGCTTGCTTGCTTGCTAGCTTGCTTGCTTGCTAGCTTGCTTGCTTGCTTGCTTGCTTGCTAGCTTGCTTGCCAGCTTGCTAGCTTGCTAGCTTGCTAGCTTGCTTGCTAGCTTGCTTGCTTGCTTGCTTGCTAGCTTGCTTGCTAGCTAGCTTGCTTGCTAGCTAGCTTGCTTGCTAGCTTGCTAGCTTGCTAGCTTGCTAGCTTGCTTGCTTACTAGCTGGCTTGCTTGCTAGCTGGCTTGCTTGCCAGCTTGCCAGCTTGCCAGCTTGCCAGCTTGCCAGCTTGCCAGCTTGCCTGCTAGTCTGCTAGCCTGCTAGCCTGCTAGCCTGCTAGCCTGCTACCCTGCTAGCCTGCTAGCCTGCTAGCCTGCTAGCCTGCTAGCCTGCTAGCCTGCTAGCTTGCTTGCTAGCCTGCTTGATTGCTTGCTTGCTTGCTAAATTCCTTGCTAGCTTGCTTGCTTGCTAGCTTGCTTGCTAGCTTGCTTGCTAGCTTGCTTGCTAGCTTGCTTGCTAGCTTGCTTGCTAGCTTGCTTGCTTGCTTGCTTGCTAGCTTGCTTGCTTGCTTGCTAGCTTGCTTGCTTGCTTGCTAGCTTGCTTGCTTGCTAGCTTGCTTGCTTGCTAGCTTGCTTGCTTGCTAGCTTGCTTGCTAGCTAGATTGCTTGCTAGCTAGTTTGCTTGCTAGCTAGCTTGCTTGCTTGCTAGCTTGCTTGCTTGCTAGCTTGCTTGCTTGCTAGCTAGCTTGCTTGCTAGATAGCTTGCTTGCTAGATAGCTTGCTTGCTTGCTAGCTGGCTTGCTTGCTAGCTGGCTTGCTTGCTAGCTGGCTTGCTTGCTAGCTTGCTTGCTTGCTAGCTTGCTTGCTTGCTAGCTAGCTTGCTTGCTAGCTAGCTTGCTTGCTTGCTTGCTAGCTAGCTTGCTTGCTTGCTAGCTTGCTTGCTTGCTAGCTTGCTTCCTTGCTAGCTTGCTTGCTTGCTTGCTTGCTAGCTTGCTTGCTTGCTAGGTTGCTAGCTTGCTAGCTTGCTTGCTTGCTAGCTTGCTTGCTTGCTAGCTTGCTTGCTTGCTAGCTTGCTTGCTTGCTAGCTTGCTTGCTTGCTTGCTAGCTTGCTTGCTTGCTTGTTTGCTAGCTAGCTTGCTTGCTAGCTTGCTTGCTTGCTAGCTAGCTTGCTTGCTAGCTTGCTTGCTTGCTAGCTTCCTTGCTTGCTTGCTTGCTTGCTAGCTTGCTTGCTTGCTTGCTAGCTTGCTTGCTTGCTTGCTTGCTTGCTAGCTTGCTTGCTTGCTAGCTTGCTTGCTTGCTAGCTTGCTTGCTAGCTTGCTTGCTAGCTTGCTTGCTTGCTAGCTTGATTGCTTGCTAGCTTGCTTGCTTGCTAGCTTGCTTGCTTGCTTGCTTGCTTGCTTGCTTGCTTGCTTGCTAGCTTGCTTGCTTGCTTGCTTGCTTGCTTGCTAGCTTGCTTGCTTGCTTGCTTGCTAGATTGCTTGCTTGCTAGCTTGCTTACTTGCTAGCTTGCTTGCTTGCTAGCTTGCTTGCTTGCTTGCTTGCTAGCTTGCTAGCTTGCTAGCTTGCTTGCTTGCTAGATTGCTTGCTTGCTAGCTTGCTTGCTTGCTTGCTTGCTAGCTTGCTTGCTTGCTAGCTTGCTTGCTTGCTAGCTTGCTTGCTTGGACGCGTCTAACCGAGGCTAAAGTCTCTAACCGAGCCTCGTTTAGCACGCCTGAGGTGGTCTGGCCGCGCCTAAGCTAAGGAGAGCGACGCATGCTTGAGCCTCTACAAAAAATTCAGGGGGCACTTTGACTGTCTAAAGTGCGTAGAGGCGAAAGCGTTTTCAGCAACACTTTCGCTGCTTCGGTGGCACTGGTGGCGTCACATATAATTGAGTACTAATTACTAAGTGATGACAAATCACTAATTAATGATTAATTACTGATTAATGACTGAATAGTAATTAACTACTAATTAATCACGCTTAAGATTTGCTTTTAGGAGTGGAACGCGACAGCGTGTTGTAGCGCTGCCAGGGAGTCCACGGAACGCCACCGCCCATTCGGCGCGATGCCTTGCCGTTTGAACGCAACGCATTTTGAGGAAAGGAAATGGCGGAGTAATGCTCTGTCATCTCGGTGGACACCTGAACCGCACCGTAGAGGAAGGGGGGAAGTGGGAGTGAAAGAAGAAAGACAGAGGGCCCGTAATGATGAAAATGAAAATTGTATTTGAGGAAAGGAAATTACGCAGTAACTGTCTCACATATCTCGGTGGACACCCGCCAAAATTCAGGGGGGCACTTTTTTTACCTAAAGTGCGGTCACAGATGTGTGGCTAAGATGTTAAGCTTCGCCTCTAAGAGTGGAACGCGACAGCGTCTTGCAACGCTACCAGGGAGTCCATAGAACGCCATCGCCCATTCGGTTCTGCGCCTCGCTCGTCGGTAAATTTGTTTTTGAGGAAAGGAAATATATGTGTCTCTCATATCTCGGTGGACACCTAAACCTCTCTGGAAGGGAAGGGAGGAGCATGGGAGTGAGCGAACACACCGTATTCACTAGACGCGCCTTTGTTTATTCCAAACCATCGAGCTGGCATGGTTCCGCTCAATGCTTATCGCGATAGCGAGGAGTATTGGAAAGAGCAAACTAAAGACGCACGTGACCGAGCTGGGAAATGGAAAGGCACCAGCCTTTCAATTTTCGCCAGAGCTACAGTCTGCGATCTTTTTTTTATTAGCAAACTCTGGTATTTGATGCAGGTTTTGCATTGCTCGCGTGTGAACGTTCAGAAGCTACACAGGATTTTTGCAGTTTTCATATGGGCGTCTGAATGGGAACGTTGTAGCAGAACGAACCTGTTCCGGCGGGTAAAAGACGGGGGGCTAGGGCTAGGACACCTCTTTTTAAGGCAGCTGGTGAACAGTTTTTTGTTTTTTCGTGACGTCACAGACTCGTTCTTGCGCACCGCGTGCCAAGTGAAGCTGCGGCGATTGCTGCCGGAGTTTGTGGTATCCACAGAAGAGCTCTCTGGTGGAACTTTTGGTTACTACAAAGAGATTGTAGCAAGCGTTCGGTTTCTTTCGGCACGTTTTTCCACCGATTATTAGTGGAAAAGTAAAAGGAAAAAGTTGTACAATGATCTTTGTGATATTGTTTTCCCAGAGCCCATGTACAGGGCCTTGTACAGTGGAGGCCCGGGAGGGGATCTTTTAAAAAGGGTGAAGAAAATGCAGGTGCCACCAGGAGAAAAGACTTTCTTTTTTAAGTTACACACCGGGACGTTACCAGTTAAAAAGTTTCTAGAGGGAAAGGATTTCTTTTTACCGTGGGGATCGAACTGCTTAATTTGTAAACAGCCTGAAACAATAGACCATGTTTTTTTGCATTGCTGGGAAGGCGTTTATTTTTGAGACGTGTTACAAAGGACCATAAAGAAAGAGCTACCACTTGACGCGCACGGAATTCGCTATTTAAGCACTGATAATGAGGATGGGGCACCTTTTGATCTCATAATGCTCTTGGGCCTCCACTGTATATGGCGCTCCAGAATGGCAGGCTACCATTGTGACAAAGACGCACGACCGGCCCGAATTTATTTTCGGGAAAGCATGGACTGGTTTCTTGCGATCGAAAAAGCAGCTGCGGAGCCTCCCGAGTGGCTCTCAAGACTAGAGCCGTTGTGTATGTTGCGGGAATTTTAAGCGGACGAAGCCAGTCTCGTGCTGGCTGACCATGACAGTGTCGTATGTATATAGCGTTATGTGTATTTTTGTTGTGCAATGTTATGAGCCAAAGCCAGGCAATAAAAAAAAAGCTGGCATGGCGGAGTGGATAGCATGCTCGTCTCGCACTCCGAAGATCGGGGTTCGATTCCCGAGCTCGACCAATTTCCTACTCGGTTTTATTTGTTTATATGGCCTGACTAGCAGTGTTAATTAGCCTATTTGGGTGATTAAGCAATTAACTAAGCTCAGCCCCACTTACTTGGAGCATCACTATACGATCCCTTCAATTGGTTGCATGGTTATTAGCCAAAGTACAATTGGCCCCGTTTACAATTCGCGCACTGTGACGTCACGACCGTTTCGACCAATTGAAATGCGTGACATTTCTGTCGACAACTGCTGCTTACAACGATGAGACATTAAAGGCTTTCGCCTTAAAAAAAATCACGGTAGCTTGCCATCAGCAGGTGCTCTAAATGAGGGCCATGAGTTACCGGAAATATTTTGTTGTCAGCTAGTACCGTTGTTATCATTAGGAGGCGATTTTTTTATAATAGGCAAACGATTTTGCAAGCGCCAGTAATATTGAATTAATACCACTAGCACATGTGAAATCACATTCATAAAACCTATAATAAAAATATTTTCAAATTGCAGAATTCATGTTGCAGCAGCGCTCGCAACGAGTGCCCAATAAGCTGCAGCTGCAGTCATTGTTCACAGGGAAAAGAAAATAGGATAGAGGGTAAAAAAAGGTTTGGTTTTGGTTTATTGGGGTTTAACGTCCCAGAGCGGCTGAGGCTATGAGAGACGCCATAGTGAAGGGCTCCGGAAATTTCGACCACCTGGGGCTCTTTAACGTGCACTGACATCACACAACACACGGGCCTCTAGAATTTCGCCTTCAAGAAATTCAGCCGCCGCGGCCGGGATCGAACCCGCGTCTTCCGGGCCAGCAGCCGAGTGCCGTAGCCACTGAGCCACCACGGTGGGGCGGCAAGAAAGGGTAAATAAAAAGTTTAGTTTAGTTTGCCGTAAAGAACATTTCTTCACTTAAAGCCTTAATATTCCTAGTGGCCAGCGTTTTTTGTCGCTTTGATATGCGAGAAATGGTTACATAAATTTGTCGGCACGCTCAAACAACTGAGTTCTACACATGCTTACGGCACTATAAAAGAAATGAACGGCACTTCGATGCTGCCAGAAGGGATCAAGGCTCCCGTGAACAATTGAACAAGGCTCCAAGTGAACAAGGCTCCCGTGTGGGAGCCGAAACATCATTCCATCTTTTTTTTTGGTCGGTGCCGTTCATTTTTCGTCATGTAGCAATTAGTACGTCATTCACTCCTGACATGTCATTGTTCAAAAGGTTGCAGCGAATTCTGTTGCCTTTGCGAAATCACAGCCAGATCCCTTTCTTCATTACGGACTGTGGATGGACAGCCGCCCACAGACGTAACCCGAATCTATGCCCGAATGACGGAACGCGTGGCCGGTACTGAGGGGCAGCGCCATCAAGCTATAGTCATCGGGTGCGAGGTAATGCTCCCGCTATGTTTACGGTGGCTGACTATAGCTGGTGCGACCCGCGGCAGCTTAACGCGCAATTCCTGGTTGCCGCGATAAGGAAACTGCTCAAAGCGTTGCCGGGCCCATGGAGGCCGAATTGTCGAGGAAAAAAATGGCAGTGGCTTAGCTCTCCTATGCCAGGTTAAACGTAGCGTAAACGGCTGACTGCCAGGCGACGACCTCGGGGTGTGAGGGACCGAGGTTTTCCAGTCCTCTCCGCTGACTGGCAGCGGCTCGACTCTCTTTAACCTCCATGTACAGCGCTCTGCATCAGCCGCATGTCCCGCGCATTATATACGCACGGAGCGCCCTCCTCGCGCATGCGCAGTAGCGCGCGGCGCGGCAGTCGTAAACACAGAGGTGGCCGCACGCGGCTCCGGATCGTCTGCCGAGATTCCGACTCCACGCCTCTGGAATGCGCCGACAGCTACCAAGCAGAGGTGGGATATGGTTAGCTCTGTTGTATATTACAACTAAAAGCCATGTTTACGTTCATGAGGTAAGGCACTGGAGTTGTCAGTTATGTCGGTTTACACGAAGTAGTGCCTTCACAGCAGTCCATGCAATGTTATATAACATACTAGGCTCCCTTTTGCTATTCCTCCCCTCTCCTTTATTTGTTTTTTTTTACATCGTGATCGCACTGATATTAGAAGCTTCCTTGTAATTAATTATGGTTATGTTTATGTCGTCCAGTTTGGACTAAAGGGATGGGCTGTGGTGCTAGGTTTCTTGCGTTTATCTTTTCAAGGAGTTCACCGGTGCTCTTTCACACGCCCAGGTATGACTTCCGGGCCACAGTGTTGTGCAACAGAGCTACTCGAATTGAAAGTGTGCTTTCGGACGCATCGTACCGCTGCATGACTACTTCAAACGGCTTGATTATATAGAGCGCAAGTGTTCTCCGAACATTTTTTTTTTTTTCGGAAGATGAGCGAGTGTGACATTACGCTTCCCGTCGCCTACATATAACCTTAGTGGGACTCCGAGGGCGCTTGAGCAAGAGGCTGTAGGGCGCGAGAAATTGTTTGGTGCCGTTGGCCAAGGTTCATTAGAGGTCCGAAGGCTGACAGCCTGGCCGCCAGCTTTATTCGCACGCCAACAAGCATTCAACTGGTCAACTGGGACGCCGGCCGGAAGAGAAAAGACCCAAGCCGGTAAGAGGTGCGGGGAAGAAGGGGAATGCCGCAGGCGACGGCGCTGAGAGGAAGTCGAGGGAGACGCTCTCCAGTCTGGAAAGAAGGATCGCTCATATAGACGGACCAAAAAAAAAACACGTCAAAAGCAAGTCAGTGGCCTGACGGGCAAAGTTCGAGACTACACCGCAGGAAGTAGTCCGCACTCCGTTAACTCCTTCTGTCGAAGGCTCCGGCGCTAGTACAGCGGAATGTAAGCTTGGGCACGTCAGCCTCTGTATCATGTGCTATTTAATACGTAATTCTTAAATATATCAGTTTTGTTCCGCCTGAGTATAACGGTATCGCTTTGCCTCTTCGTCCTGCCTGGACTCTCGGAGTATGTAGGGTCGTCACATAGGTATCCACGCGCACAATGGGAGGCAGTCATCTCGCGTGTAGATTTGACACGCAGCACACGCAACCCGGCCATCTCTTACACACATGACGATGCACATCACTTACCCACGATTTAAAGATTGGCCTCCATGCAAAATCTTGTCATAGCACACTCAAGTGTGCGCAAGAAGCTTTCGCAGCGTTCACTCAAATTATCTTACACTGGGCATCTTAAGAACCTTCGAATATAACTATAGTAATCAATTATCTCTCAAATCGGTCATTTTCCCCGAAAGGCACCATACACGGACGTCAGCGCTTGCCCGCCTTGTACGGCGCTTATGAAGCGTGCAGGGGAGGGAGCCGGAGCCGTTAAATACACCCGAATAAGGTCGGTGGTCTGCTTGCCAGGTTTTAGTGCTGCAAGATATTTCTGGGTACCTGCACATGCGGGATATGAAAGCAGCGAGGTTGCTTAGAGCGAAGGACGATCAGCAGCAAGCGGGAAGACATCAGCAGAGAATACATTTAGCCTTTCCATGTGCAAAGACAACCCTCCATTGCATCTTGGATTTCAAAGAAATAGCCAAGTAACCACTCCGCAAAGCAGCTGATAACATCCCGCCTGGAAGAGGGGGCAGGATCTTCATGAGCTTAATGTGCCTGATTCAAACTCAGCGACTGGCCGGCGTATACTTTGCCTATACGCATACCTTGGCATAAGCATTATTGTATACCCGGCTCCAAGAAGCACGGTGTTTTAGAACAGCCTAGACAAAGAGACTAGTCGTCGCTGCCAGACCCAGTCTGATTGTGAAGTTTGTGCCGACCTTTGTAGAGAGGAACGCATGCTGATGGATACGTTTGTACAGTTAAGGTGACCAACTGCTTAACAAATGCTTCTGAAGGAACCAGCGCGAAAAACACAACGGACAAGAAAAAGCGGAACACAACGGACAGGAGCGCTGACCAACTAGCCCAACAGCAAGTGAACTGCTTAACGTCGCTCGGTTGCGGGATATTACGGCGGTCAGCCCCGTCTGTACAGGAATGGTGCAGTTGCTTACCTTCGCTCTGCTAAGGGTTAATGTCGCTGTATTGGTTGACGATTGCCTGAGCACGATTTTTACAATGAAAGTTAAGGCCTGCTAGATTGGCATCCGCGGAGGCCGGCCTCGTGGAATGATAAGCCTGCAATGATGCCAAGACAAAAAATGTTAGTTTTGTTTCCATTTATTTTCAATATTGTCACGACCAGAGAGGCCGTGGAGACAGGCGTCGGGAAGAAGCCAAGACTGGGAGCCTTCTTTTAATTACAGCGCCAGGTTCCAGGACACCGAACAGAACAAGCGCGCCTCGAGAGCCCACCGCCGCTTCGTCGACGTCTTCGACTCAGCGCGGAGGCCGCGCGGCGCGTTAGGCGCGTGGCATTATTCCCCCCCCCCCCCCCCCCCCCCCCCCGCGAAAGCAAACATCGTCTCGATGTGGAATGGGATATGTACAGAGAGAGGAGGAGGAACAAAAAAAAAAGAAGAAAAATAGGGGTGAGGTGAACTATACAATGCGCGCTAGATGAAGGCGGGGAGAGTCAAGTTCACACGTGGGGCAAGGGAAGAAAGGTACAAAACAAAGCGTGAACACAGCGCTCAGTCACGCGCAAAGTACGGCTTTAAGCGCACTACATGCACGATTTCCGCCCGGTGACGCTGAGGGCCGGCGATCACAGTTCCATGGGGGACAACTTCATAGTTGACGCCGTTCAGGCGGCGCATGACTCTGTACGGGCCAAAATACCTGTTTAAAAGCTTTTCGCACAATCCCTTGCAGCGCACGGGTGTCCACACCCACACGTGATCGCCCGGCTCGTAGTGCACGTCCCTGTGCCGAAGGTTATAGTGTCGGGCATCGGCGGATTGCTGGTCCTTGATGTGCAAGCGGGCCAGCTGACGGGCCTGCTCTGCTTGTTCCACGAAGTGGCCTGCTTCAGGGGGGAGCTCTGCGTCGCCGTACGGCAGCATGGCGTCTAGCATCATGCGTACCTCTCTGCCATACACGAGACGGAACGGGGTGAACTGGGTGGTTTCCTGCGTCGCAGTATTATATGCGAAGGTGACGTAAGGCAAGACCTCATCCCAGGTTTTGTGTTCAACGTCGACGTACATCGAGATCATGTCCGCCAATGTTTTGTTGAGCCGTGCCGTTAGACCATTGGTTTGGGGATGATACGCTGTTGTTGGTCGATGAGCAGTATGGCTAAGCGCTAAGATGTCACGTAGGAGTCGGGCTGTAAACGCCTCGCCTCGGTCAGTAATGATGGCCGATGGGGCGCCGTGTCTAAGCACGATGTCGTGCATAAAGAAGTGGGCAACTTCGGCGGCAGCACCTCGCGCCAGGGCCTTCGTTTCAGCGTAGCGGGTCAAGTAGTCTGTGGCGACTACGATCCACTTGTGGCCGGTCGACGAGAGAGGAAATGGCCCCAGAAGGTCCATGCCAACTTTGTCGAATGGTACTTGTGGCGGCTCGATGCACTGAAGCAGTCCAGGAGGCTTGAGCGCGGGTTTTTTCCGCCGCTGGCATTGCCGGCATGTCCGGACATAATGCTTTACACTTGAAGTAAGGTTGGGCCAGTAATAGTTCTGCCGGATTCGGGACAAGGTGCGTGTAACTCCAAGGTGGCCGGAAGTTGGTTCATCATGGCAGGCAAGGAGGACATCATGCCGTAGATCAGACGGTATGACGAGCAGGTAAGTTGTCGGACTTGAGGCAGAGTTCTTTTTTTAAAGCACTCCTCTCCGCAGGAAGAACGACGACAATCCACGAGCGAGGTATCGTGGTATTTCAGGGCACCCACCTTCGAGATGATCGATGAGCAGACGCAGCTCGGCGTCGGCACGCTGTCTGGAAACGAGCTCAGACGTGCTGACCGCTCCAAGGAAGCTATCATCGTCGGTGGTGTCTTGTGGGGGAGGTTCGACGGGAGCGCGGGACAAGCTGTCAGCGTCGGCGTGTTTCCGGCCTGACTTGTAGGTGACGGTGAAATCGAATTCCTGCAGGCGTAATGCCCAACGTGCTAGGCGGCCGCAAGGGTCCTTTAAATTTTTCAGCCAGCACAGCGAGTGGTGGTCGGTGACGATACAAAACGGTCTGCCATACAGGTTCCCCTTAAATAGCATATTAAGACTACCGCTTAATTTCCAGTGCAATATACTGGTGTTCTATCTTGTAAAGGGATGTGCAAATTATGGTACAAAGTGTTACAATTGATGAAAATAGAAACATGAAACTGCCGCAACTTATCACGTAAATGCCCAAAGGATCGTGGAAATTATTTCTATTTTTAAGGTCCTCATTGCGCCTGAAATTGGCAAAAAAAAACTGGTGGATTAACATATACGCATAAAACGGCGGACGACATGCTAGACCGCACTCTATCACGAAATATGCACTGCGAGGTGGAGCGCAGTCCCAGAAAAAGCTGGCAGTTCGCTTTGTCAACAGTTGTGTACATAACGTGCCAAATGATTACGATATGCAGTATCGGAAGCAAGCAAAAAGCCAGGATTTGCTTTTGAAGGGAAAAGCTTCACTAGGCTAGTAAACACCGGGTCTGGCGTGCGCCGTGATCAATTTTAGCCATATCTGCGCGAGCGCGAGTTCGCCGCGTCACGTCACTGGAGAGGCGCACGTGGGCAGCGGAGCTGCCGCCGAGCGCGGCGCGTGCGTGGCGCGTTTTTACCGAGTGTGCATCGGCGCGCGCTCGGCTTCCTCGTATGACGCTACTGCGCATGCGCCACCTTCTCACCATCGTTTCGCCCTTCGTTGCGGAGCATCTGATAACGCTGCGAGGTATATGTATAGGAGCTCTCGTAGAAGAAATGCACACGCCTCGCCATGAACGAAGATCCCGAACTGGTGGCTTGCAAGTTGGCCCAGAGGCAGCGGTTATGCGAGAAGCGCTAGGCCAAGCGAGCTGCTGGAACACCAGAAGAACGCGAGTTTAATCTTGTATAATATGTGGCTATATGATCCACATGAGACAATGACACACTGCCAGGAGAAACCATGGTATATCTACAGGGGAACCACAAGTACACAACCATACCATAACCACAAGCTAAACCACAAGCATCACCGAAGCTTTTCGCTGATGTCCAGGCTTAACCTAAGCTAAGCCATAGCCAATTTTTTGGTGAAGGGCAAGAAGTAATTTCTTTAATTGGGGCGTAGGGGAGTGGGCGTAGGAGCCAAGAGCGCTGCAAGCCCAAGACCAGCGGTAAATTTTAATTTTTTTTTTGGGGGGGGGGGGGGGCCGATAGAGAATCCGGAACATTTTCGGCTCTCCTTGGACACGTGCTTTATGACAACCTATTATCGTACCATTGAGTGTTCTATCATTAAATAGAGACGTGCGCTAAAGTATCAGCCCCAGACTATCGCTTTCGAATGCCAACCATTTAGAGGTTACACAGAGGCAATCCGCATTAACTGCGCACATGAGGACATGCACTTAGCATGGGCTAAGTGCGGAAGCTGGGGTCTAGGTGGCCGGCAGTGCTCCAGTAAGCTTAAAAGGGAGCAGATTTCTTGGAAAGAGGTGGAAAGGCGGGATAAAAACGTTGGTCAATGTTTGCCGTTTCTTAAGAGAGAAAAAATGCGATGGGGTAGTACATTTTTTCATAAATGCGTTTGACCAGCACAGCTGTCGTATGGTTTTGGAATTTGTGCTTTTACAGCGCGAGCTGTGTGGCGTCATCCTGGCGTCCGTTTCTCCGGACCTCTTTTTTATCCTGTTCTGAGCACCTCTTTCTTCAACCTGGCAAACTTCAACAGCGGCGCTCGTATTTCAGCCATTCAGAAGCCTCGAGTACTCACGCCGTCTCTGAACTGGAATAGAAGCCTCAAACGGCTCGGAAGCTGTAGGTTAAAGCTGAGACTCGAAAGTGCTCTACACAGTGCACTGATATCTTGCAACTTTGTTACAAGTCAACATAGATTTAAGAACTTTAGTAAGCAGAGAAAGCTCGTGAGGGAGAATCTTCATTAAAAACCGTTTGACAAGACAACTTTGGGGCTGATGGGTGGAGAGCGAAATTCTAGGGCTCATAACCCTTTTGTGGGTTGGAGCGCGGGGAGGCACGGGACGCGCGCCTGTTTTTGACACCACTTGAGTGGATGGAATTCCGTGTAATAGAACACGTAATGAACGTTAACATCAATTTCGGCGGATTCCTGAGCGAGAGCATATATTGAGCATGCGCGCAATCGCTCCAGGGACTAGCTGACGGCCGAGGAAGCTGCGAACGAGGAAGATCAATGTGTGAGCTCTTTGTCACGGTTTCAGTCTCCTGGAGCGGAAGCCGAGACGCTCATGCACCGTGCCCGCAAGGCGGCGCATTGTGGGCATGACACCCATTGCACCCATGACAACCACGACACCCATGAACACATGATGGAAGCACACCACCGAAGATGTGTTATAGTAGGACAGAGTTAATCAGGTATGTGTTCTCAGCATCTAGGGGTTCTACTAGCCAGATTATTGCTCGTTTTTGACGAACACGCGTTGGCCATGAAACTAATGGCTTTAGAAGACAAAAATGACTCTTATGAAATTCTGTTCTGTCTCGCTTGAAGCAGGTCCTACTAGTTCTCATTTTAGGGAATTTAGCGAAGATATCAATTGATTTGAGAAATAAGCAGAGTAAGCATCAGCAATCACTGTTGTTGTTGTTGTTTGCGTCAATTTTGTTATATTGTGTGTGTCAATCTTTCAATGAGCTCTACAACAACATATGCGAGTGTAGGGGTATTTTAAAGGCGAGCTCCACTAATATACACATGAACGTAACCGGGGAACCGCATGTGTGTCGGATATAGTGCGCGCAGGGGACATTATGTTCCGCTCTCAATATAGTCTCGATCATAGGGGCCAGTACAAGGAAAGGAGGATATGCTCTGCCTCTTTTCCACAATTCACAATAGCGCAAAACAGGGCGGTGCTATTGAAACCCTTTCACTGATGCTCCGTGAATAGGCAAGAGCTAGGGCTGCACTGTCAGCGCTACTAGATGCGGACTATACGGCGCCAGCATTGAGACACGCTTCGCATTCCAGCAGCCGTGTCCCGCGGAGAGGAAAAGCGTGTCTGCTCAATAAACTTTTTTTCGCAGCCATGTTGCATCACATAGCCTTATCGCACTCGTAGAGCGGGGATGGCATGGACAAAAATTAGTTATTTGTAGCATATTCTCAAATGAGTGAGTGACCTGGCTCACAAATAACAACTTTGCCAGAAGGCCATATCAGAGAAGACAGCAGTGTTCGAAGACGAATCTCCTTTAGAGGCAAAATTTTATTTCCTGTGCATGCAGTGCTATTTTTGTTCTTGTTTTGCTTTTCGATAAATGTATTCTGAGCGGCACTTGGTAGGTTCTCTCAGATCATAAATGGCAGTTTACCAATATATCTCCTCAGAGCAGTATACAACAGCTGTAACTTACCGGCAGTTACCTAAGGGTAAGTAACGTGGGGGATAATAAAAAAGGTCAACTGCAGTTGAGAACAACGCAGCAAGCTATGGAAACAAAAATGATAGTTGTAGCGTTACGAGAGAAGAGGGAAGAGTGCGTCATGGAACAAACACGAGTTAATGACGTCCTAGTGTATATCAAGAGGAAAGAATGGGCTTGGACAGGGCTTGTAATTCAAAGGAGAGATAACCAATGGTTGTTTTGGTTTATTGGGGTTTAACGTACACAAAGGGAGTCAGGCTGTGAGGGACGCCGTAGTGAAGGTCTCCGAAAATTTTGACCACCTGGGGTTCGTTAACGTGCACTGACATCGCGCAGTGCACGGCCCTCTAGAATTTCGCCTCCATCGAAATTCCATCGCCACAGCCGGGATCGAACCAGCATCCTTCGGGCCAGCAGCCGAGTGCCGTAATCACTGAGTCACCATGGCGGGACAGATAACCAATGGTCCTTAAGGGCAGAGTAGCTATCTGTATCCCAAGAGATGGCAACCGCAGCAGGGGGTGGCAGAAAGCTAGGTGTGGGGATGAGATTAAGAAGTGTGCGGGGCATAGAGTGGCCGCAGCTGGCACAGGTGGCACAGCTGGCATGAACATCTGGTTCGTGCGTAGACTGTCTGATGATGATTATGTTTCTGTGCTCTCGTGCAATGCGTTTATACTTTGGAAACCGTATTCCTGCGTACCTAAGAATGGTACAGGGAACTCTTGCTTCCAGATTATAGAAGCTTGATTTCGTTTCCCTTTTAGCATATTTTTATTTTTTAGTACAATCATTTATTCTAAATATTTTGATGCTACCGATATAAAGTACCACCTTTTACACTTCAAACTATAAGGCTCTACAAAGTACACGATACGAGACTGGACGACGATAGAGGCGTCAACTTCCAACTGTTTATTCGGAGATCGAGGTACATAAAACGCAGAACCGTCCGCAATAATTTCCTTCGATGCTTATCAGAAGAAACCACTTATCGAACTGCACTAGGGTATTGGCACAGAAAATCAAATTCCGCCATATACAGGTTACTTGACGGATCGCTTACGCATATATCAGCATTTTGTTGATGTGAAACTCCTCAAGCTAAATCCTCAACTTTTCGTTCTTGCTACTGCTTAGAATCCTCGCTTCCTCCAGTCGAGCCTCCCACTTACTAGTGGCAATGTGCTGGACAAATTTAGCGTATTTGTTCTCATTCTCTACAGTACTGCCGTGCTCCCTAAGGCGGCCACTAATGCACCACCCTGTTTGTCCAATATAGGACATTCCACAACTCATAGGGATGTCATGCAGCACTCCCACCATGCACCGGATGCAGGCTCAGTCTCATGTTTTCTCTTGCAGCCGGGCACTTCCGTGGCGCAGAAACGAAGTATCAATCTCGCCAGCTCATTGGTGGTGAAAAAAACCAAAGGTACCTTGTGCCTGTTCGCAACTTTCTTTAGATTGTGCGACAATCTATGCACATACGGCATAACTTCAGGCTTCATCGTTGTGCGCCCATCTTCGGACGTTTTTGATGGAGTGCCGCGCATCGTTTTCTGGAGGAGGGTTTCGGCTACTGCAGTTAACAGCACCGCAGGGAAGCCAGCGGACAAAAGTCGCTCATATTGGTCATTCACAGTAGCCTGCATTTGGACTAACTGGACACGGAGAGCGCAGACTGTCAGCACAAAGATGCGATCGCCTGCTTCGCAATTTTAGAGTGCCCCGAGTCGAAGGGTAACAGTTCCTTGCAGGTTCCGGGGTAGTAGTCCCAGCATAAATGGCCCACCTGGAATGCAAGTTTCTAAGTCTTAAAACTGCAGCTCCATTCTCCCTGGTAACTCATGTGTAATAACTAGGCTACGGCCTAGTTAAAATTAAAAACCCAGATTTAAAACCCTAAAAACATTGGCTGCAAAAAAATTGTCAAAATCAGTGTTCAAAAGAATAAACAATGGTCGTCCTGTCTTATCTCGTGTGTTTTGCAGCGCCTTATTTTTTGAATTGTGAAATGCATACCCAACTGCCCAGTAACCAACATTATCACCTTTTACATCTATGCATAAAATATTCTCGCTTATTGAAGCTAGCGCTCTACTTGGTAACCTCTGAAAAAAAAAAATGTGGTAGTATAGCATTAGATTTAAGATTTATAGCAGCTTGTGTTGCAACCTGGGTGTGTATCCGTGTACGCGCACTGCGCACGTGTGGGTGCATGTGTGGTAGTGTGCGTATGTATGTGCGTGTTTGTGTATTGCAATTTTGGCCCATACATTTCTCATATTTGTGCTTCTAGCTGCAGTAGCAGGTAATACCTATGTTTTCACGCTGGCGGGATTTACATATATCCCATTTTATTTTTGATTTTTCCTTTAGGTTGCTGTCAATTATTTGGTTATTCACAGCCCGGAGAGAAGGTTTTGATGACATCAGA